>NW_023425366.1:48568307-51068307 GCF_014108415.1 Molossus molossus | reverse complement strand
AAAGCATTAGTACTGACCTTATGATGGAGTAAATCCCATTTACATTTTTTCATACAGAAAAGCCAGTTTGCACATGATTGACAGACATAGGCTGACAGACTCAGAGGTCCAAAACAATCAGGTAAAATTGAAAAATCTAGTCCAAATATTTTATGGATGTTCAGAAACACACACTAGAAACAGAATCACATGTGCTTTCCCACAAACACACACTGTTGGAAACACAACCAGCGGTCTATAAAGATGTGCCTTTGGAGCTCAGGATTGTTTTTATCTGTGTGGACCATGGGCTTCTGGTCCCTTTCTATTGTAAGCATGTGAATATAATTGTTTTCTGTTTCCCTCACTCTGATCAAAACTTGTTCGCCTGAGACTTACTATTTACAACCACCTGCTCTTCCCTTCACCACACTGAGGTCTAAGTTTTCTCCTTTTATTTGGGACTTACTCTATGGGTAGAACCTTCTTTATACTCCCAGCTGACTTCCTAGAGCTCCTCACCAATTTATTTATTCAACAACTATTTACTGGACACCTCCTATGTGTCAGACACATGGCTACAACAGTGAACAGGGGGCAGAGGGGGCGGAGGGAACACTGGAGGTCAAGAATACGATACACTGCAATTATATTCCAGATAATATGTGCCAAAAGTGTAATGTATTTCTTCTCAAAGTCTCACAACAACCCTATGAAGTTGAATATTATCATATTTCTGCAGATAGGGAAAATCAGATTCAGTGGAATCAAATAATTTGCCCCCCAATACAAAACTGGCCATTGATGGACCCAGGATTTAAATCAAATTCTCTACATTCTTTTTTTTTTAGGCATAATTGACAGAAATTATATTAGTTTCAAGTATACAGCATAATAATTTGATATTTGTGTATGCTGTGAAATGATCACAATAAGACTAGTTAACATCTATCACAGAGTTACAGAATTTTTTTTCTTGTAATGAGAACTTTTAAGATCCACTCTATTAGTAACTTTCTAGATCATCTACTCGACCATGTCACCAGACTGTCCTGTACGGGACAGAAACTTCAGTACACTCCTCTGCCCTCTCCAACTTCATGCCCCAACCCCTGCCTTCCTGACACACACCCAGGCTGAGCCAGAGGTATGATTAACTGGAGTGCAAACATGTTTACTTTCGTTATTTGTATAACTCATTTCAGTCTGTTTCCCCAAACTGTTTGATGACAGGCAATTTAGAACAAGTAGTGCCTGGATTTCCTCCGTCCAACAGTGATTTTAACTTAATTCCAACTTGTAACCAGATCACTTACCAGGTTAACCCTTAAAGAACTGAGCGTTCTATCTTCTTCCATCCTTCTCTCGGGGGTAGAATCAGTCCTGGGGAAGCACATGGAGCACCGCAGTGTTGGTGGGCTGCGAATCCCTTCTCCGAGGTCATCTGCTTGGGTCTACTGGGGATGTAGCCTGTCTGTGCTCTTGGTTCAGTGCTTCCTCAGGTAGAGCTCAGAGCTATTGACCACTGGCTCGCTTTGCTCTCTGCTGCGCCAGTCCTCTGAGTTCCGTTGTGCATCCCTCTCATCCCTGGCTGGAAGCACAAACAGCACTCTTGGTGAAGACCTTCTCAACCCGGCTAGGTGACCTCCTGGCAGGTGAATGACCAGCTCTCACTTAGCTAAGTTTTGTGTCCCCGTGCTGGACCTATAGGAATAACTGGATCTAGGGATCCATGGAAAAGTTTTGTGGGGAAGAGGGGTATCTCTGGCCCACTCTTTTCCATTGATATCATCCTGACACATTGCTAAGCTAGCATGGAGCAAGGGGCTTGCAGTTATTCCAGATTTCTCCTGGGACCTTCCTCTCCGGGATCCTGAGACGCAAGGAGATTTGGAAGGGTGGACACACGTCCATGAGTGGGCTTCAGAGAATGGAGTTACTACGCTGTTTCTAATTTCCTTTTGTGTTTTTCTCCAAACTTTTTCCTCTTCTTTAGCTTGGATGTCATTTAGTAAGTTTGAGGATTAGAGGGCAGAAATATAAACATGTCCTTTCAGTTCCTCAAATCCATTCTGGTCTCTTCTTCCTCACACCCACCTCAAACTTAGATCAAAGAGTAAGTTGGCTTTGTTCTGAGCTGTGAGTTAGTCCTACATCAATAGGAGTTCTTGCTGCCAAATGGGAAAAAGTGGACAGAAAGAACTTGTATTGATGTAGGAATAACTCACAGCCTTGAACTAGTGCAGCACGTAATGATTTATAATATTATCCTGCAACACTAACTACAAATACTTCACAGAATTCTAGCTTTTAACCATTTCCTCCTTCAAGTCAGTGTGCATGGGTCAACACAACTCTAAAAAGTGAACTTGTGTGCTCAGTGTGTGCATGGACCCCACACTTTCTTACGTAGCAATATAAATGCCCGAACGTTTGGAGAGAAGCCAAGAGAACATTCATATGGTACAAATTTTGATATCCAGTTAAAGAAAGCCAGATTGGTGTTGTTTGAAAGCACTTCGAATCATGCAGAGAGAAATGAGATTTTCATGATTGTTCACAAGTTTCTGTCCTCAATTCTGAAAAAGCAATATGAAAAGAGATACAGAAAAACAATGGGGAAATGACAATGTACAGATAATCATTTGGAAGTCTCACTTTATTCAAAGACAAATAATGATCATAACAAAGATGATGTATCTTAACAGAATTTAAAAGGCAAACAATTTGAAATAAAAAGCACAGGGGTATTTAGTATGGTGAGCCGCTTAGAGAGCGGTTCAAGGCAAATTAGCTGGATCAATGTTTCCCTGCCAGAGAAGGAATTACATTTAAGGAAGTTTTACAAGGTGGTAACTAAGCAACTACATTCAGCCTACACAAATTGTTCATCCTCTGGTAAATTATAGAAGATGACAGCGTGTCATCATAGAATAGAGACATACAAAATTAGGGCATTGTTCTATGTTCCTCCTACATAAGAAAGATCCATTATATCTTTGGCACAATGATTAGGTTAAATAACTACAATAAGTATTGAATGTTATTGTGTTATGGTGAAAATGTGTAAAAAAGCCCAGAGTTTTTCAAATAATGACCCCTGTCAGCAGGGACACCCCCCCACACACACACTCCCGACCTGACTCCGTGTACTATCTTTCTGGCACAGCAAGAGCCGCTCAAAACACTACTTGATTGGCAGACTTTTGAGTGACTCTTTGGGAGAAGAGTCATGTAAGAAAAAGACATATATTAGTATTGACAACTCAGAATTCTTTATTCTCTCTAATCAGATGATGATATTTTTGGAGTCAAAGCTGTTTTGATAGTACTACCTTAATGACTGCCTAACTGCTCCTTTAGATAAGATCAGCCTGTAACAGCAGACGAAATCTAAAGGCCCCTATTTAAGAATATGAAGAAAACACCTTGTTTTTTGGGTGACCAAATATCTCTTTTAAAAGAGTATGTCTTCAAATTTAGTAAACATGGGACCAATATATAACAGATAATGTAAATATTCCTTCTTTATAAAAACATAATTCCTATGGTTGAATAAAACTAGATCACTATTAAGTTATCCATTTCCATTTTAAAAGACATTATAAAATGACACATGTTTAGAAATAGTGTAGTATTTTTTTTTGCACCCACTGCCCACACCTCCTCCCAGCCCATAATGATCACATACAGATGGAAATAATGAGCAGAGTGGCTCGCTCATGCTCCTCAGCACTAACCCATCACACAGTTATTTCTCTCTAATGGTGGCTCTCATCATCTCGTCAGTAAAAATTCCGAGGAAAAACGAAACTTGTTTACCAGGCCGTTCATTTCAGCACATTTTGTTGCTGTGTAGGACATAGCTATTGACGGTGACCTAGAAAACTGGGTAAGAAAGTTAAGATCAACGTCAAAGGCAACAAATGAACTGGAACTGAACAAGAAGTGCCGGACGGGCCCACTCCAGAGGGCCCTCCTATCATGGTCCCTCTCCAGGGCTACAGGAATTTTCTTTCATTCCATTTCTCCTTCTCTCTGCTCAATAGATATTCTGCTTTCTCCTACTTTCTGCTTCTTCGTGACATTGGTTTATCCATGGCCTCGTGCACAGATCACATGTTACTCTGTCATCTCCGCCTCCCACTTTAAACTAGATCGTTCCATTCATTACTCAGTTGAAATTTTTGAAAAAGAGAAAATGATGAACCCCGTTTATCTTTTTAAGTCAGACCATGTTATGGAACACTACCTAGCCTATGGGTTGAAATATCCAAAATTCTTGGACACTCCTCTCATCCAGAGATTGGGGGGTGAATTTCTTCTCCCCTTAAATCCGGGCTATGTGAACACAGCAGAAGTGACGCTGTCCAGGTTTCCAGGACCAGGCCTTAAGAAACTAACAGCTTGCTCTTGGAATTTGCCATCACGCCGCGAGGAAGCCCCTGGCCACAAAGAGGAGCCAGGTAGGTGTTCTGGCTGACAATTCCAGGGGAGGTCCCAGCCAACAGCCAACACCAACCACCAGACGTGTGAGTACAGCTGCTGCCAAATGACACCAGTCCCAGCCAGATGGGCCCATTCACTCCCAGTCTGTCCAGCTGATGCATCAGATAACGTACAGGAGTGACAAGCCATCCTTACAGGGCCATGTCTGAATTCTTGATCTACAGCACCTATGAGAACAATAAAATGCATGCTTCATACTACTAGTTTGTTCTGTGGCAAAAGATAACTGGAAAAGATTTTAGTACTGTAAATCAATTATCTATAGCTGTGTGCATTAATAATACACTTTATTGGCTTAAAGCAACAACAATAATTTTCTTTTTCCTCCTATTTCTGGGGGTCAAAAATTTGAGAAGAACTCAGCTGGGTAGTTGTGGCTCAGGGTCTCCCATCTTCCTGCAATTAGTTGAAGTCTGGAGCTAGAAGAATATCAGGATTGGAGGAGCTGGTGGCTGGCCACGTACCTCTCTTTCTTGTGAGGTTTCAAGGGCTCTCTATATGGTCTCTCCCTCTTGGCTGGTTTGGGCTTCATTGCATCATGGCAGCCTCAGGGTGATAAAATTCTTACACGGTGGTTCAAGGCTTCCGTGTGACTGTTCCAATGAACCAGATGACAGATATATTGCTTTTTTTTTTTTTTTTTGGTACGTGCCCCTAGCAGGAATTGAACCCAGGACTCTCTGGTCTGCAGGCCAACGCTCCAACCGCTGAGCCAAACTGGCCAGGGTGATATATTGCTTTTTTTTTTTTTTTTTTTTTACCTAGCTCCCTAAGTCACATGGCATCATTTCTACTCCACTCTATGGTTAAGTGGTTACTAAGTTCAGCTTAGATTCAAGGAATGGGGAGACTTAAACCACCACAGTTTAGTTCTGGGCCAAAGAACTAATTCTAATGAGCTATGCTCAGGGTTGGTGGGATCACAGGTGCACCTACAACTGCTCCTTTGTAGGGAGATAGGGGCAGAGGTGTCTCCCTTAGAAGGAGCTACACTGGCCTATTCAGGGCACTACACCCCTTCCCTCCCTGCACCCAGTATCCTTCCTCTTCTTTATGCCCTACACCTTCTACATCCTGTTGATTCCATCTATTGAACATTTCTTGAACTTCTCTTCACTAGATGTAAATAAATATTCTTTATACAAAATTTGGAGAACACAGAAAACTACAATGGAGAGAAAATATCCTTCCTCCCACATTTACAGTTCTAGAGATGCTTACTCCCAACAAGGTCTGACTGACATGTTTACAACCACAAATGTGCTCATCTTCTGCTAATAGGAAGGCAACCCAGAGTCACGACCAGTTAGCATCCGGAGAAGCTGTCAAAGGACGACGGCTTCCATAGCTGCTTGCCTGTCTCAGAATCTAGAGCCTTCCCGAAAAGTCTAGCCTTTCCTCTGGTCTCCTTTTGCCTGCTCCTCCCACCCAGGTGTTATTTTTTACCCTTTTGTGAACTCAAGCTGTCCAGTGGTAAACATCAAAGCACTCTGAATACAATGAATAAATAATATTTATAAAAACTATTTTTATTTGAGAGCAGAGGGAAAGTAAATGACCATCTGAAATTCTAGATTTACATACTTGTGTTCAACTCACTCCCAATATCCCACCTCGGATGCTTTGACTTTTCTGTTAACAGTGTTGTATTCCTGAGTTTGGGGCCGTGGAGATCAGAGATTTGCTGCATTCGTAAGAGTTCAGCATGTGCTCAGCGCCAGTTCTTCACAGACATGGTCAGAATCAGAAAGCAGGATGTTTGTTACCTTAATTGAATTCAGTTTAACTTAATTCAATAATCATGTATTGTGTCAGACAAGGTGCTAATTTCTGTAAGGACTCGAGGTGAACAAGCTCTGGGCCCTGTTGTCAAGGACCTTTCACTCGTGATGATGGCAACCATAACGCTCCACGGGAGGCAAACTGCCGAGGATGCAGAGACTGTGTGGGCACAGAAGGCGGACTCCCCATTTAGGTAAGAAAAAAGCAATATGATCAAGTCAAACTTTAACATTCTGTATAAAAATATTGATTCGACCTCTTGTATCTTTTTTTGAGCAAACCCTGAGGCCTGACATTTGCTGAACTTGGTGCTTTAGTGATGAAGTCCAATTTGCTTCACTGCTCTTCCAGCTTCAGGTTGAGAACATCCTGAGCTTGTGTTTTGTTTTGCAATCATAGTTCTCACATTGCCTGCTTAGGTGGTCATTCCCATTCAGCTAAAAATAGAATTTGCCAGCCCAGCCGGTGTGGCTCAGTGGATTGAGCATTGTCTCATGCACAGAGAGGTCTCAGTTCGATTCCCCGTCAGGGCACATGCCAAGGTTTCGGGCTTGATTCCCAGAGTGGCATGTGCAGGAGACAGCTGATCAACGTTTCTATCTCTCTCCCCCTCTCCCTTCCTCTTTATCTAAAATGTCTAAAATATATATATATTTTTTGGTGTATGCCCCTAGCGGGAACCGAACCCTAGACTCTCTGGTCCGCAGGCCAATGCTCCAACCCCTGAGCCAAACTGGCCAGGGCAAAATATATTTTTTTAAAAAGAAAAAAGATGCTCTGGCTGGTTTGACTCAGCAGTTAGAGCTTTGGCCTGCAGACCAAAAAGTTGTGGGTTCGATTCCAGTCAAGGGCATATACCTTGGTTGTGGTCCATCCCCAGCCCTGGTTGGGGTTGTGCAGAAGGTGACAAGTTGACGTGTCCCTCTCACGTCAATGTTTCTCTCCCTCTTTCCCTCTCTCTTCCTGTCTCTCCCTCCCTCCTACTCTATCTGAAGATAAGTAGAAAAATATCCTCAGGTGAGGGCTAAAAAAATAAATAAATAAAATTTGCCAAAGAAATTTAACAGAAAAATTAATGCAGGAATGACTGGTGGGGCAACTCTCCATTTAATATTTTACTGTTAATTATAAATTTACTGCATAATTTCAATTCCTAAGGAAGCTTAAATTTGGTTCTAATTATAAGAGACAAGTGGTGTGTATCCGAAGCAGCTGCTCCAGAAAGAATTTTGGCTAATAGTCATTTCCAAATTACACACACACGAATGCACTTAGCTTTGTATCTTTCCCTTTTCCCCTTGATATGTGTGGGTTTGTAATTTTTTCACATACAGTACAAAAAACAATCAGTTAATACCTCACGATTTTATTATGCCTATTTATTTCATTTTTTTCAATTCTATGAATAGCTGTGCAGAATAACCCAACTAAAACCACCTGTTAAACTGTGGGGATGAAAGGAAGGAGGGAATGAGGGATGGAGTGATGGAAGGAGCAAAGAAGAGAGGGAAGAGAAAAGATGAGAGAAAGAAAACATGGAAGGATAAAAAAGATGAGTAGGAAAAAGCTCGAACAGAGCACAGCCTACTGGAAGAGTACAGAATAAAGAGAAAACTGTGACTGCCTGTGCTGTTTCCGCGTGATAACAACACATCCTGGCCTAGCAGTGACGTGTAAGTTAAAATGTTGAAACTCTGAGTTAGACACTCTAGAGTCAGTCCTGACTTCCTGTGCCCTTATAATGTGAAACTGTGGACAAATTATTTTCTAAGGCTTTGTTTCCCCAACTATAAAATGAGATTAATAATAATTACCCTGCTACTGAAGGTTGACATCAGAGAAGAAAATAAGAACTATAACATGGTATCATATCATACTCATAATATAAGCAAAAATATTCATATCCAATAATAACAACTATTGTAGAGGAGGTCAAGAAATAAGACTGTAACACACAGCTGATGGGAATGTAAAGTGATAAGCATCTAGCAATAGAAAGTTAGAAATACACATACTCAGACTCAGCTATTCCTTGCCTAGGATGTGCCCTAGAAAAACTCTTACGTATACCTGTGAACAAAGAGAAACACACACATGAAAATGTTTACCACTGTGTTATGTGTAATTGCCAAAACAGAAAAATCTGAATGCCCTTCAAGAAAATAAAATATGTAAATTATAGTCATATAGCAATAAAAAGGAATGATGTAGAGTCACGTCTATCAATACATATGACTCTCCTACACATAGTGATAAGTAAGAAAAAAGAATCAAGTTTCAGAATGGCAAGGCAAAATCATAATGGAACTAGAAGATGAATGGACTTTACCCAGGGAGCCTGCACTTGAAGCTGGATACAATAACAAATGTGTTCTTGGTTGCACATAAAATAAATTTACTTATATCAGATGAGGCATTTAAAAATCTGGATTCATGAAAATCTATGTGTGATGTAGGGGGAGGGAAGTGAGCCTCAAAATGGCAGAATATGGTTAGCACTCAATCATTTTCCCTGTACAGCATCCCTATCTTTTGTGTGTTAATCACACTTTTTGTTCCTGTCAATTACAATCCCCCTTAAACCTCCCTCGGTGACCAGTGGTTAGGCACATAATCCAATCTAGGTCAGACAACCTCTCTTTCCTGGAAATTTAAATCTTAGGTGGAATTACAAAATATGAAAAGTGAAGCTTGCATCCCCAAAGATCTCATGACTGACCTCGTCACAGATTAGTTACATTGGATCTCCTTCATAAAAAGGATAGCAACTTAAAATCACTGTAATTGACACTTAGTCTGGATCTGGATTTGTCAGTCCTGCCTGCGATGCTTTTGCCAGTGAAACCACCCACGATCTAATTCAATGGCTTCTGCAACATTATGGTGTCCCATAAAAGGCCGCTTCTGTTCCAGGAGTTCCATTGACAAGGCAGGTGAGGCAACAGGACTCACTAGTTCATCCAATATGGTGGTTAATTTTACACTATAGACTATAAGTTGCCGAAACTGCCATAGGGGTGTGCAGGGCTCACAGGAGCTGGATTTGGAAATGTAGTGGTAACTGAGGAGATTTGGCCTATCTTGGGAAGGCACAAGTATGCTTTAACATATATGAAGAAATAGTTGCATTATGGAAGCAGGGAGGTTTTTTCTTTTCTTTCCCTCTTTGTTTCAGGTGTCAGAGTGCTAAGGTGTGAATGACAAGAAGTAAGGTGTGCTTTGACATTGGGCAGCCATACAGTGAACTGTAGTGGGACTGTGTCAAGTCCTTTTGGCTGGCGGTCATTATCCTCTTCCTGTTGAGTCTCATGGGAGACATCTGACCTAGAGCACTTGACCTAGGGGGAAGGAATCAGATACAGAAACTCAAATTTTTAATGTAAAACCAGAGATTCAAAGAAATGGGGCAGCAGTGAAGTTTTCCTAGTGGCAATAGCAATAACATGCTGTAGTATCGAGGGCCAGCAAAAGTGGGAAAGAAACATTACTTATATTAACTCCATCAGAGACGCTGTCATGAGGTCTTCAAATGATCTTGCCTAGATTGATTTATGTTACTCCCCAAATTTAGGCAGTAACTACAACTGGGAGAGAGAGAGAAAGAGAGAGAAAAGAGAGAATTGATCAAAGAACAGTAATCGAGCCCTGGTTGGTTTGGCTCAGTGGGTAGAGCGTTGGCCCTCAGACCAAAGAGTCTCAGGTTCAATTCCGGTCAAGGGCATGTACCTTGGTTGCAGTTCGTCAATAATGCAGAAGGCAACCAATCAATGTGTCTCTCTCTTTTCCTGTCTCTCTCTCCCCCTCTCTCCCTCCCTCCCACTCTATCTGATGATAAATGGAAAAAATATCCTCGGTGAGGATTAAAAAAAAAAAAGAACATTAATTGAGCAACATGAGACTCCTTTTCCCTGTAAGTCAAGTCATGCTTTTTATTTTACAGCATTTGACTGTGAGGCAGCCATAGGTGTAATGATGTAAGCTGGGCTCAGAGGTTAAGTGGTAGGGGACTCTCACAGTCCTCCTAGTTGCAACTCATCTCCTTGAATCCTCCGCCCTCAGTTCTGCCTCTAAATGGTAACCAGGGCCCTGGCCGGTTTGGCTCAGCGGTTGGAGCGTCGGCCTGCGGTCCTGAGAGTCCCGGGTTCGGTTCCTGCTAAGGGCACGTACCTCAGTTGCAGTTTGTCCCCGGCCCTGGTCGGTTGTGTGGGTGGCAGCCACTTGATGTGTTCCTTTCACATCGATGTTTCTCTCTCTCTATCTGTTCCTCTCTCTCCCTCCCACTCTACCTGAACAAAACAAAAAACAAAAAACATTAAAAGGAAAAATGTCCTTGGGTGAGGATAAAAAATAAATAAATAAATAAATAAATAAATAAATAAATAAATAAATAAATAAATAAATAAATGGTAACCAGGTACACAATCTCTATGTAGCTCTCTCTTTTCATGAGGCACATCATCTGCTGTCTGGAACATTCTTGAGGAAGCTCTCACAGCCATGCTCTGTGTCATCTTTAAAACCATGGCTTCCCTGGAGCAGTCACCAAGGAGAAAATAACAGGGAAGGCTCTCCATTTATCTTAGCAAAAAACATTGTCTTTCTACCTCAACCCGTCCCCAATGTTCAAATTTGGCTGCGGCCTTCAGGGTGAAGGTATGAGGTATCTGCTATATATATTACTATTAATAAAAGGCAACATTTTTGCATTTTGACTCAGCAACATTGATCCTATGCTTCCAAACAGCTGCATCATAATGGCATGATCCAAATGTATCCTGTGTCAAAACAGCCGAACCAAAACCATAGGTCAAACGGCTGCTTCACTCCCATCTGTGTGAACATTGTAGACAGCAGCTCCTTGACTCTGCTCTCTGCATTGCAGCGGCCCCTTTGCTCAGAATGCCTCGAATTGCCTTCTGGGGAAGGCAGAGTCAGGGACATTGACCTTCCTCATTCCCTTGCTGGGTAGTCACTGTAGGAGGAGATGACCCTTGCTGTCTAGTAACCCACATAGGGATGTTACTGTGGTCACTGATCGACCATAGGGGTGTGGTGGGGTGGGAAGGGGGGACCCCACTTCTACCTCCTTTCTCCCACACAAGGGAAAAGACCTCACTGATGGACCCGGGTTGGGACAGAGCAGGGATTCGGAGAATGTCTGAGTGTTTATCTCTTTCCTAATTCCTCCCTGGCTCCCTCCTCCACCCACAGCCCTCTTCCTTCCACCCTTTCCTCCTCTGCTATTTCTGTTCCACAGTCATTACCCAGCTTCCCCCTTAGGATCTTCCACCATGCCCCATAGAAACAGCCAAGTGTCAGCCAGCAGCATTTCCCTCCAAGAGCTGCAGATTCCACAGCCCAGGTGTTCAATGCCAGAGCGCTGCCGCTGTCTCCTGTGCTGCTCCACTGAGCGGGAGGGCGGGTTCTGCGGGCTCCAGGCTGGGGAGGACAGAGGGACAGGTGGAAGGATCTTCTACTCTGGGCTCTATCCAGAACATTCTCTCATAAAGGATTAAAACATTCAACACATTTTGTTGCCCTAAGGATTAACTTTCACCCTCGACCCCACATGAATATTCACAGCATAACTTTGAAGTTATTTTTTTAATACCATACCCTTATTATGATTAAAAAAAAAATTGATCCTTCTTGGTCTGGGTTACATGACAAAGCCTTGTACATTAACAGACAATTCTGTTGTGCCCAAATTGTCTCTAGTTATTTGATTTTCCCCCCCTAACTAGGGGAGGGAGATGTGGCGTTTCATTTGCCCACAGCACACGTTAGGGAAGTCTAACTGACCCTGACTTTTGGTCGAGCCCTTATAAATGTCCAATTCGGTAAAAGGATAAGCGATGCTGCTGGAAAGCTTCCGGGTTACTGAGCTTCCACAGCTCTGTGGTGGGTCATCACGTAATAAACGAATTGAACGGGCGGCCTGCTCACCCTTTTCACGTTTGCCAGTGAGGAGCTGGTGTTCTCTGCCATTTTATACGATATCCTCAGTGTCCTGCGTTTCTTTCACCAAGCAGATCTCTGTACCCTGAACTCAGCAATTCCAGACTGTACTCTTTCTGCCCATCAAATGATTGTCTGCCCTGACTCTCAGATCAGGGGACTACAGCCGGGAGCTGCTGACAATACTCTCATCGTATTTTTCAAAATTTGTGAACAGCAGCATTGCCTTGGTCATGAGACGCTACAGGCAATACACATGGGAACGAAGGAAAAGGCTGAGGGTCTCCGAGTAGATTCAGCACACCATTTGGTGACAGCGGTTACCGTAAGGATTTGTCAGGCGGCTCACAAAGCTCCTCTTAACCTGGTTACCTTATGAGTATATAGAGAGCTTTGCATATAAAAAATAGCATGGCGTTCTGTGATTTTAAAGTAGAAAACAAATCTATAATGGGAGTTTTGAGACAGAAATATACATATTGGTACCCTCACCACCTTTGATTCTAACTGAAAAGTAAATCTGATGATGCTGATAGGAAGCACACCTGTGGAAGATAAGTCTTCATCTTAAACAAAGCAAGTGCAACTGGAACCTTCCTAGAGCTTCTGTTTGGGCTACACAGACCAGCAGGAGGGACACAGGACTCTTTCTATAGACTTCTATTTTGATTGCTTCTAACTAGACTAAACCTATAAATCACAAAAGAATGGGCTGACCGACACACTAAAACCACTTTTGAGGAGTACTGGTCAGAAATATTGTAGGACAGCCCTTTATTAGTCTGATGTTTTTCTCATGAATAAAATTTGGGGAGGAAGATTACAGAGACAAAGTGCCATTCTCATCACATCATATCAAGGGACATGATTTATGACCACTGATGGTGCCTTGGGTCACCTGGCTAAAGTAGTATTTGTTAGGTTTCTCCTCTGTAAAGTGACTCTTTTCCCTACCACTTTCCACACTGCACTCTTGGGAAGTCTGTGTAGCCTGCATTTGAGGAGTGGCGTTCTACTCCCCGTCCTTTAGAGAAAAATGCCTACATAAAGCATTTGCAATTCTTTGGCATGGAGAAACTTACTTGTTAAATTTCAGCACACATGTGTAATAGTATCAGAACTACTAATCTGTACCCTCATGAGACTCAACTTTATCAACTGGAGGACTGCATTTATATATAGCTTCTTTTTACTTTAGTCTTACAGGCTCCTCTCATTCCCAAGAGCTTAGAGGCCTATCCTCTTGAGTGAGATTGTTTAAAACATTTGCAAACATTCAGGTTTTCTTGTCACAGTCTGCACTTCATGCGTAGAACCCTTGACCTTCTACATAAATTTTTTAAATCTCATACATTAAGGTGTATTCTTTGTGCTATAAAGTTCTATAGGTTTTGACAAATACATAATGTCATATATCCACTATTACAGTATCACACAGAATAGTTCCACCACCCTAAAACCTCCTGTACTTCCCCTATTCGCTCCCCTTGAAACCCTGGAAACCATTGTTCTTTATTTTAGCTGCTGTTGTTGTTGTTGTTGTTGTTGTTTAATTTAAAAAGCTATCATTACAGTTGTTTCTTTCTAAAAGATCACATAGTTGAAATCATACAGTATGTAGCCTTTTTACTTGACAATATGCATTTATGTTTCCTCCATGTCTTAATATAGCTTAATAGCTAACTTCCTTTCATCACTGAATGATATCCCTTTATATAGATGTTCCATGGTTGCTTTATCCATTCACTTATTGGAGGATATCTTAGTTGCACACAGCTTTTGGAGATTATCAATAAAGCTGTTACAAACATGTGTGTGCAGGTTTTTATGCAGACATAAGTTTCCAACTCATTTGAGTAAATACCCAAGAATGTGATTTCTGGATCATATGGTAAGATTTTAGCTTTGTAATAAACTGCCAAGCTGACTTCCAAAATGGCTGTACTATTCTGCATTCCTATCAACAACAGATGAGAGTTCCAATTACAGATTTTTTTTTTAACTTCAAGAACAAGCAAGCTTTTAATTACACAGAATCTCATTGTTATAGAACAGCTAGCTCTGTTATGGGTATTAGGTAGACATTCAGTTTCCACAGTTTATGCCTCCTTAGAGGAGAACCATAAATTTCTAGAACTGTGTGGAGACAATACTTATGTTTGAGGGAACACAAAAGTATAATTATTTTCCTCCCCTGCGCAGCTAACAACTTTTGGTCATAGAAGCATGCACTAGCCAGCTTCTACATGTAAAAGGCCACTGGATGAATTGAGCAAATAAGTCCATACTTAATCCCATGTATACCAACATTTCATCAAAGATGGAGGGGAGGTACCATTAGTATCATCATTTTACATTAAGGAATTTCAGAAATTAAAACGACCAGTGATTGTCAGAAGGGTGTTACAATTATGAACCCTTTAGCCCAGCTCTGGGTTCAAAATCTGCCTTTGCTACATACTACTTACATACTCAGCAAGTTTCTTAATCTCATTAGGCTCTGATTTGCCAACTGTAAAACAAGAAGAAGAAGAATATTCTTATAGTATAGTTGGATTAAACCAGTATACAATGGCTATCATTGCCCAGCCCCCTTGCTTCAATTCAGGACAACTGTGAAGGGCCATCCAGCTCCTGAGCTTGAGATAGAATTGGCAGAATTTTCTGCAGTTGCATCTTATTTCAACTTCTCCTTCTGCCCAATCCTGTCGCCCTCATTGTCTTATAAGTGTTATTCCTGAGAGCTCTTCCTAATCAACTTCCTGCACACAAATCTCCATCAAGATAAATCTGACCTAAGACCAGTAGCATCACCATCACAACCACTATTATGACTGTTCTGGTTCATTTCAAGGTCCCAGGTCTATGGCTGTATGTGTGCTACAGCAATACATTCTTGGACCTTCATGTAAATATTTTTTAAAGAGAGAGGCAGGGAGAGATAGAAACATTGATGTGAGAGAGAAACATTGATCATCTGTCTCTTGCACACACACACACACACACCCCACACACTGAAGATCAAGCCTGAAACCTGGCATGCACCCTGACCAGGAATCGGGACCTCTCAGTCCATGGGATGATGCTCATTCCATTGAGCCACACTGGCTGGGCCCTCAGTCCTTCATGTAAAGGACCATGTCTTCCTCATGGACAGAGTGGTCCTCATGCTCCCCAAAGTGATGACCCACCTAAATGGTTCAACCTTGGCTTGAGTCTTGGTCATCTCCTTAGCACAGCTAGCAATGGTGGCGGAGGAGGACGAGCCAGGATGAGTAAAGACAGCAGAAGAGATTTTCACCTGATGAAAGTTCCCCAGTGCAGCCAAGTCTACATCAATAGAACAAAATCAAAGTGAGATTTGAAGAAAGTTTAAAAGCAGAAGGCAATTACAGATATATGTCTCTTACTGGGAAAGCAGAGATGACTGGTAGTTATTCATACAGAGATTTAATAATGAGCTCCAGAAGGATGGGATTTTCAGAGCTGTGCTTATTTGCACACAGGCAAAGGCCACAAAAGAATCCCAAAGTAAAGGAGTCATGCTTTGGAATGGCAGCAACCTGGACACCCCATGGCACTGAGGTCTAACCATACCATACAGAGAGGTGTGTGATTAAATGTCAAAGTTCAGTGACTCCCTTTCCCTGCTGAGAAGACCAGCTGCTTCCATCTAGCAGTTTCTAGAATACATAGATGTTTTGTATATATGAATGCACAGAACAGGTCATGTTTCCATTAAAAACGTTCGGAGACATTTCTAGTAAACTTACCTATGGCCATTCTCTTTCTTGTTTCCACAAAAATTAAGTGTGTTGACTCTTCCTGATAACTTAAAATGTGAGTCTTCAAGAACAATAATAGCAGGGGCCTCAATACTAGCAGTCAACCTGTCTTTCTGCAGAGAGCTTTAATTATCTGATGACTACAGTTTTCAGAATTACCCTACACAGCTTTCTGGAACAGGTGCAAGCAGTGGACACTGGCAAGAGTTGGACACTATCCAGCCTCGATTACTAACTTCAAGGTTTATACACTGGCAGTGACTCGGTTCCAAATTTATAAAGTATGCTCTCATTTCAAATTCTCATCTCACAGCTCATTACAAGAGATACTTCTGTTTAAAATACATTAAAACAAAAGAAATGCATGAAAATGTAGAAACACATAAGAGATTCAATTAAGCCAGCTCTGCTACCCTTGAATTCACCAAGACAAACAACGATCTCCTCCCAGCTAGCCTATGTGCTGAAGACCTAGCTCATAAATTGGATCTTCCATACTAATGAACCAAACCTACCTTTGCTAAGTTCAAGTCCCTCTGTGGAAATCAAGAAGGGAGCGTGGCTAAGAGCAACCAGAGATACAAAGAGCTTTGTGTTGGGCTCCTGGCGACCTGGCAGAGGTCATGAATATCCCATTCCCTTGCACGCCAGTGGGGATGGTGACACAACTGACAAGAGATGCAATGCTGAGCTCGAGATGCCCCGGAGGTGCACACAGGACACTGGGTACCTTAGGTAGAAACAAAATTGGAATTTGATGTAACCCAAGGTTGAGAGCGAAGGTGCAGAAGATGGAGGGGCACACGTGAATATTTGATATCCATCGTGCACAAAACAACCCACAGGGAGAATAAATATTAAAGAGCTTGCTTGCAACTTAAAAAAAAGAAGCTAAAAATCTTTTTATTTCTATAATACCTCTTTCTCTGATGAGTTCAGAATGATTAACACTCACACTTAATGAGTTCTCACAGTTTGAAGTTTCTCCTAATTGAGAAGATTTTCCAGGAATGACTCATGTGAGAGATTCTGAAGGAATATTTTTTAAAGGGAAAGAAATATTTCTAAATGGAAACAGGTCATTTTGATCTGCGTGGAGTTGTCATGAGCGCTCTCAGCCCCAGCACATCCTTAGGACTGGGGTGGAAACCCTCTTGAGCCACATCCATCATTTGGCAGGTGCCTTGGGGAGGTCTGTATTGAGAGACATTTGGAGACTCCAAGTGCCAACTTAGTGGGGAAGGGTGCTGTGATCAATTTATGCCCTGCGTGGACAGAGAAACAGAACAAGTATTTGCCCGCTAGCTTGCCCTAAGAGGTTCTGCTAGAGAAGATCATCCCAGAACAGATAACCTCTCCGCGTTGCCAACCTGTCGACTAGAACAGATTAGGCTGTCATGGCACATTTCCCTTCTCTGGGTCACAGAGATCAGGTCAGCACCAACATCAACGCATAGAAGAAAGGCGTGGGATGGTAGATGTCCCGCTCACGTTGTGGCAAGGTGGAATTTTCAGTCTCCTTCATCCGTTTCATTCCTTTCCAAGTGGTTGGAAGTCTTTTAGTAAAACTGTTAAGCCATGAAAATAAATCCTTATTAACGAGAGAAAGGTTTGCTTTTGTTCTGGGTGCTCCTGTCATCATGGAAGACTGGAGGGAGCTGCGGACAGGAGCCCGCCCCTGGCCAGAGAATGACCAGTGGTTCAGTCCCTATGGCTGATGTACATTAACCACCATAAACTGGAGGCATTTATTCTCTTACAGCTTATAGTTCTGGGGGTTGGGCAGTCTGAAACCAATGTTACTGGGTTGAAATCGAGGTGCAGGGCTGCACTCCCTCCAGAGGCTCCAGGAGAAAATTTGTCTCCTTGCCTTTTATAGCCTCTAGGCTGCATACCTTGCATTCCTAGGTCTGTGGCGCCAGCACAACAGTATCTTGCTTCAATCTTCTCATTGCCTTTTTCTCCTGTAGTCAAATCTCCCTCTGCCTCCCTTTTATGAGAACATTTGTGATAATATTTAGGGCCCAACCAGGTAATCCAACATTCATTATCTCCCCATCTCAAAATCCTTAACCTCAGCACAGCTGTAAAGTCCCTTTTGTCATATCCAAGGTAGCATTCACAAAAGTTCAAGGGATTAGGATCCATCTCTTTGGGGGCCATTATTTAGCAGCCTATCACAACCAGGAACCATGACTTCCCAGCCTTCACCACATAAACAAAATAAAGCTGGGCATGTGGAGAAAGAGAGAGCATAGAAAAGGGAAGAGGGGAGGCCCGGCCAGTGTGGCTCAGTGGATCGAGCATCGTCCTGCACACCAAGAGGTCACTGGTTCAATTCCCAGTCAGGGCACATGCCCAGGTTGCAGGCTTGATCCCCAGTAGGGGGTGTGCAAGGAGGCAGCCAATTGATGTTTCTATCTCTCTCTCCCTTCCTCTCTCTGAAATCAATCAATATTTTTAAAAGAAGAAGAAAGAAAGAAAGAGGAAAGGGCATGAGGATGGGGGTATTCAGTCTAAGACTGAGTTTATAGGGGCAGGAAAACACTAAGAATGTCGTATGTCCTCCTCTGGTTTCCAGTTGCTCTTTCTATAACCTCATGTACCCACTTGCCCATTCAGACACGCCAATGCTGACCAATAAGGTTTGCATTTACTATTCTCTTGGCTCAATTATATTTATTATTTTTTTCTAATTATAGTATCAATGCCTATTTATAGCAGAATTTTGGAAACTACAGAAAATAGAAATCACCTGTGATACCTCCACTATTAATAATTTGGTATATTCCCAATCCATCTGAGTATCTGTGTCCATCTTTCTTGAACTAAGTCCATAAAACATTTCAAATTCAGCTCTGTCAAGGAATCCTTTCTCAAAAAGTCAGAGAGAATCTTTATATTTGTTTTTGTTTGTTTTTTGAATGAAAAGACCAATATATAAAAAAGGTGAAGTGCTTCATCCAGAATCACGTCATTAGAATCAACAGTGAAGATGAAACCTGTCTCTTTCCTCTCATTACGGTCTTCTAGTTGTCATCGAAGACTTCTTGATATTCCACATTCAGTTAAATGCATCCATATTCCTAGTCAGGATGTCAATAATTCATTTGTTATATATGTTGATGGCACATCAACATTTTGACCATTTTTTCCAAGTCATAAATCAATATCTCCCTTTCCCTAGTCTACATTGTTATTTTAGATCTTATATCAAAGTACAAATTGATCAATAATTTAGTCTATCAAATCCTGGAGAAGAAAGAGCTGGGTAAGCCTAAGATGATCATTTTATGGTTGCTGTTGAGCATACTTTTGATGGTGAGAAAACTAGTGGGCGTTTTCCTCACTATTGGTCAACGTGATTCTTGCCCATAAATAAATAAATTCAGCTTTAGTTATTAACCATAGTGGTGTTCCACTTCAGGGTAGTTTTCCTTCTTTACTGAGCTAAAGAAGATTCTTCACAGAATGAGGGAACTCTTTGTGAGCTTGAAAATGAAGCTATTCATTTGAACTGAAGAGATCAACACATTCTCCCCTCATCCCATATTAACCCATTATTCTTGTGATGGAGAAAACTACAGGTACCAAAAATGCAGAGTGTAGTACCTTCCAAGTCTTCAGTACTGCCGGACAAACATTACCCAAATTCTCCTTCAGGGCTCCACTTTGTAGCTCTTCACAGAGAGATTTCAGTACAACCAGACCCTGTGAACTATGGTCTTGTTCCATGCTACTTCTTTGAGTGTGATTCTGATCAGATTGTTAAGATTTGGGTATTCCCAGAGCTGGATTAAGAGATGGGCTACCAAGCAGCAACCGGCTCTAATGGGCATTTAAAGAGTTCTGGAGGAAATAATAAATATAATGCCATTAACTCAGATTTTCAAAACCAATTCCTTAGCCCTGGCCAGTTTGATTCAGCAGTTAGAGGGTCAACCGGTGGACCGCGGACCAGAGAGTCCTGGGTTTGGTTCCCGCTAAGGGCATGTACCTCGGTTGCAGTTTGTCCTCAGCCCCAGTTGGGGTCATATGGGTGGCAACCACTTGAGGTGTGTGTGTCTCTCTCTCTTCTTCCCTCTCTCTCTCTCCCACTCTATCTGAAGATAAGTGAAGGGGAAAAAAATGTCCTTGGGTGAGGATAAAAAAACAACAATCCTTTACATAATTGATCAAATGTAGCAAACCTCCCCCCCTTCCTCTGAAGTAGAAAGAAACCTTTAATAAGGGGGAAAATACTTCCTGCTAGAGCTAACCCATAACTGCTGAGTCTTTTTGTGACACAAAAAAGTTGCATGGACCAACAATCTATGGCACCAACACTGAGACTAGTCATCTAACAGGTGCCTAGAAGTTAAGAAAATGAGAGCTAAATAACACCGTAGCACAGTGCAATACTGAGGAGACAATTTAAGTTCTGTAATGTGCTTCCCAAGAACTTGTTCAATTTTTTTGTTTTCGCAAGAGAACAGAAGAAAGGACAAGATGCACAGACAAGGGGGGAAAACATAAACAAGCCTGTAAATATGAACAAGTCTGGCCCCCCAAATTAGTTACCTCTATCATTAGCAAATCAGCTGAAAAACCAAGAGATGAAAGGTAACTTCAGACAAGTTAGAATGTTTCTGAAGTCAGTGTTAGTTTTAAACATTTAAAAAGTGTAACTTTGTGATTAATAGAAAACCAGTTTCCTTTCACCTCCACAAAACAAATACTTAAGAAATATTTAATTAGTATTGTCTTGAATAGGGTCCTGCTTAGCATAAGGTGCCTGCATGTCTCACTCTGGGTCTTGGCTCTGCCACACACAATCCTCTCGCAGCCTTCGCTAGTAAATGGCTAATCTTTCAAGTACAATCTCTACAGCCAAATCACTGGGCTCTGCTGCTTTCTCCTTATACAACCTTGTTTATATTTTCTACCCTCTATATATGCCTGAGTCTCCTCCTGTGTAAAAACTGATAAACACAGTACTCCTTCACGTGGTTAGTATGATGACTAAATGCTTGAAAGCATGCCAAGCGCTTAGCATCCCCGGGAAATAATGTTCACTTACAAAATTGATCATTATAATAACTTTGGTGATCATACATGGGTGTAATTTAATTTAATTTTACTTTATTTAGATGTTGCGATGTTGCTATTTCATAGTCTTATTGAGGTATAATTGATATAAAACAAACTATACATATTTAACATGTACGATTTGAGAGGTTTTGACATATATACGCACCCCAGAACCATGACCACCATCAAGATCATGAACATATTCATCACCCTGAAAAGTTTCCTTGTGTTCCTTTATAATCTCTCTCCTGATTCCACCCTATACACCCCAACACCTGGCAACCACTATTCCACTTTCTGTTATTATACATTCATTTGCATTTTTTCTAAAATGCTACATAAATGTAAGCATATCATATGTAGTCTTTTTTTGGTGTGGTTTATTTCACTCAGTGTTATTAAAGATGTATCCATGTTACCATGGATATGTTTCAATATGGTGTGTACCTGAGATGATGGTATTGTGCCAACATAGTTTCCTGGTTGTGACAGTGTGCTCTGCTTATGTAAGATATTGTCATTTGGAGAAGCGGGATGAAAGGTATGCAGGAATTACAATACCACTTTCAACTTGTGAGTCTTAAACTATTTCCAAAAAAAGAGCTATTTTTAAAAAGTTATAGCCCAATCTTTACCCTACTTTAGGGAACGAGGGAAGTGCCTGTCCTACTCATGAAATGAAATACATAAGTTGAGAATTTAGTCTAGATCGGTTAACTCAATCACTATTTTTAGAGGAGATAAGCATATATAATATATAAATTTCTCATATTCTATGGCAACTAAATATGGCCACTTGACAGAGTTCTGGTCATAAACATATAAGTAAAAGTCTGCTAGTGCCAACTCTTTCCCATATGCCTTGTCCTTGCCTGGATTGTAGACATGATCTGGAGGTACAAGCAGCCATTTTGTAGCCATGAGGACAAAAACTACAGGCTAAGAATGGTGTCACAAAAATATAGACTATATACCTCTGAACTCGTTTTGTGACAAAAATAGAGTTGTATCCATTTAAGCCACTATAGTTTAGTAAAAGCTGAATGCCATCTCTATAAGGAGAAAAGTATATCTTTTCTCCTGAAGCAGTAGGGCTCACTAGTGGAGGAACACCTGTTTCGTACAAAGCATGAGGGCATCAGCCAGAAAAGCACCGCTATGAAGGTGTGACGGAGAACAAACAGCAAGAGGGTGAGGAAGCGGGGCTTGCCACATATGAGGCAGTACCTCAGGATCTCTCCTGCATATCTGAGTACACCTTGGGAAGGATAAATAAAGCTAGTGGGTCTTCAGCCATCAAAATTTGGTTACATTCGAGTAACCTTGTTTCCTTGCTGGCTCCCAGGATCACCACTGTGGGAAAGTCAGGGTTAGACCAAGTTAAAAACCCTCACTGCTCCCTGGCCGGTTTTGCTCAGTGGTTAGAGCATCAGCCTGCAGTCAAGAGAGACCCGGGTTCGGTTCCTGCTAAGGGCATTTACCTCGGTTGCAGTTTGTCCCCGGCCCTGGATGGTCGTGCAGGTGGCAGCCACTCGATGTGTCCCTTTCACGTCGATGTTTCTCTCTCTCTCTCTCTCTCTCTCTCTCTCTCTCTCTCTCTCTCTTCTCTCTCTTCCTCCCACTCTATCTGAACAAAAAATGGAAAAATATCCTCGGGTGAGGATAAAAAAAAAACAAGAAAGAAAAAAAAAACCTCACTGCAAACCCAGCTAGGTCCATCTCAGTAGCTTGTTTCTACTCTAGATACCAAAGGAAACAAGGTCCTTTCTCCTGGGGCTTCTGACATTAAGAACAGTGTGCAGTCCAAACTTCATTAAACATCTCTAGTCCCCACTCACCATCAGCAGCATCTCAATTATTCTTCCTCTTGTCTTAAGGAGCATGAGGCTGCTCTACTGTATCTTAGTCTCTTCTCATCTCTTTCTACCAGCTTTGAAAACTTTTATGACGAGACTTCTGGTCAAGATGGCAGCGTAGGTAAACGTGGTATCGCGTCCTCCCACAACCACATCAGAGTTAAAACTAAACTACAGAACCACCATCATTCAAAACTGCGTGGAATCAAGCTGAATGGAAGTCCTACAACTACGGAATTAAAGCAGCAGCCACATCGAGACTGGTAGGAGGGGCGGAGGCAGACGGGCTGGTCCCACACCCACGTGTGGCGGATAAAAATCAGGAGGATACCTGGCTGGGAAGGTCCTCCCTGAGGACTGAGGGGTCCCCGTCCCACACCAGATGCCCCGCTCGGGGTTCCAGTGCCAGGAAGAGAATCCCCATCACTTCTGGCTGGAAAAACCAGCAGGAACTGAGGCTCAGGGAAGCTGAAGCAGCTGGAGCCCCAGGCAGCTCTTCAAAGGGCCCGCGAGAGAACTTATCGGACTCTCTCCCTCTAAGCTTGGAGGGGAGGCAGCTCGAGGGGCACCAGAGACATACAGGGAAGAACTGAGCTGTTTGGCATTGGAGCGAGGGCTGGAGAAGGGGCTTTCTCCAGGACAGACGTGCTGTCAGAGGCCTTTGTTCCTTTGGTGAGCCCTTCCCGGGGGTGGCAGACAGTCGCCATACCTGGGACTCCAGCAACCTGGCTCACACTGGTAGCCCCGCCCTGGTGATACCTTGAGGCCCCGCCACACCCAACTTTCAGGCCCACCCAAGCTGTTGCCAGTTGCTTGAGCATAGGATTGGCCTGTCTTGGATCCTGCTTCAGGTTTTCCTAAATTCTTTCAAACAAGCAGCATCTGGTCTCAGATAGCCCCATACCTCTCGTTAAGTAATACACTGAAACAAACACAGGGAGGCAGCCAAAATGAGGAGACAAAGAAACAGGTCCCAAATGAAAGAACAGAACAAAATCCCAGGAAAAGAACTAAGCGAAATGGAGATAAGCAACCTAACAGATGCTGAGTTCAAAATACTGCTTTTAAGGATGCTCACTGAACTTAGTGAGAACCTCAGTGAACTTAGTGAGGGCCTCAAGAGCATAAAAAAGGACCAGTCAGAAATGATGGATGCACAGTCAGAAATGAAGGAGGCACTAACTGAAATAAAGAATAATTTACACAGATTCAATAGTAGAGTACGTAAATCCAAGAAGCAAACCATCGATTTGGAATATAAGGAAGTAAAAAATGCCCAATTAGAACAGCAAAATGAAAAAAGAATCCAAAAAAAATGAGGCTAGTGTAAAGAGCCTCTGTGACAACTTCAAGTGTGCCAACATTGGCATCTTGGGGGTGCCAGAAGGAGAAGAGAGAGAACAGGAAATTGAAAACCTCTTTGAAAAAATAATGGCAGAATACTTTCCTAACTTGTTGAGGGAAACAGATACACAAGTCCAGGAAGCACAGAGAGTCCCAAACAAGATGAATCCCAAGAGGCCCACACCAAGACACAACATCATCAAAATGCAAAAGTTTTAAAACAAAGAGAGAATCTTAAAAGCAGCAAGAGAAAAGCAGCTAGTTACCTACAAGGGAGTTCCCATAAGGCTGTCAACTCATTTCTCAAAAGAAACTTTGCAGGCCAGAAGGGAGTGGCAAGAAATATTCAGAGTGGTGAAAAGCAAGAACCTACAACCAAGATTACTCTGTCCTGCAAAGCTGTCATTTAGAATGGATGGCCATATAAAGAGTTTCCCAGACAACAAAAAGTTAAAGGAGTTCATCACCACCTAACCGTTATTATATGAAATGATGAAGGGTCTTTTTGAAGAAAAAGATAAAATATATGAACAAACAAAATGGCAATGAATACATATCTATCGACAATTGAATCTACAAACAAAATGAACAGGCAGAACAGAAACATTCTCATAGACACAGAGAACATTTTGTTGGTTGCCAGATGGGAGGGGGTTGGGGGAATGGGTGAAAAAGGCGAAGGGATTAAGAAGTACAAATTCATTGCTAGACTGACAAACCTCAAAGGGAAAGGGTTTGGGGGATGGGAAGAAATAAACCAAAGAACTTATATGCATAACCAATGGACACAGACAATAGTGTGGAAAAGGCGGTAGGAGGGCGGGAGTGGGAAGGAGGGGGTCAATGGGGGAAAAATGAGGAACATCTGTAATACATTCAACAACAAAGATTTAAAAAAATATAATACAAAAAAAAACTTTTATGACATTATTTCAGACTTTATCTACCTATGGGTTTTGGTTTGTTTTGATTTTTTTTTAATTTGTTTTTCTTTATTGATTTTAGAGAGAGAAGAAGGGAGAGGGAGAGAGAGATAGAAACATTGATGAGAGAGAACAACAATTGGCCACCTCCTGCATGCCCCCCACTGGAGATCAAGCCTGCATCCTGGGCATGTGCCCTAACCTGGAATCGAATCAGTGACCTCTGGGTACAAGGGTCAGTGCTCAGCCACTGAGTCACACTGGCCAGGTTGGGTTTGGGTGTTTAATGTGTGGTTTCTTCATGCTTTTTGCACCTTCTTTGATAAATACTCCTATATTGCCTAACAATCATGTTTTGGACTCTGAGTGACATTCTGGAGCAACACTGTTATATCTAAAATATAGGCCAAGGATCACCACATTCCAGCCCCACTATTTTGTTTGGGTAGTTTTATTGGTTCATTGCTACCCTCACTGTTGACTCATTGCCTATGGCTGCTATTGCAGAGGTGAGTAGTTGCAACAGAGAATCAATGGCCCCACAAACCCTAAAAGAGTCACTATTGGCCCTTTACAGAACAATGTCTGTCAGCCCCTGGCATGGGCTATCGTGCATTCTGAGTTAGTATGAAACATGAGCATATCCAAACTCCAATTTATATTGTTCATATGCTAGTCAATTGGAGAAAACCCTTAATTAACTTGTTTGGTGATTGAGTTTTGCCATATTTCCTATAAAGGAACATTTACCCTCTTACTTAGTCCCCACAATTACTGCATAATATTGTGAACTGAGAACCTGATATTAAAATATAGTCTGTTATTTGCAATATATGGTATGGTCTTCGCACATAAAGCATAAGATAAATGTGAAATATTGTTCATGGATTTGCTATAGTATTTTCTCTGAAATTATGACTGTTAATATTGTTTTTTTTTATTTTTGTTAATCCTCACTCAAGGATACTTTTCCATTGATTTTAGATAGAGTGGAAAGGTGGAAGGGAGAGACAGGGAGAGAGAAACATCAGTATGAGAAGGACACATTAATTGGCTGCCTCCTGCACAACTCACAACCAGGGCCGGGGATCGAACCTGCAACCCAGGTATGTGCCCCTGACCAGGAATCAAACCCAAGACCCTTCAGTCCGCAGGCTGACACTCTAACTGCTGAGCCAAACCAGCCAGGACAATATTGGTTTATTTTTAAAGGTACTGTTTGTTTTGACAGGAGGAATCCTCCTAAATTATTTATATAAAATGTATTATCACTCTTTATGGATCAGTGAACTAGATGACAGCTCAATTTGAGGCATTTAAAAACCTTGAGAGAAATCGTTTGTGGTTTTGGAAAAGGGGGGGGGGCAGAATATATTGCCTTTCAGAATAGAGATCACGTGATACTGAATAAGAAATCTGTGAGATAATAAATAATTGTGTGACAGCAACATGCCTGCCCACTGAAATGAGATTTTTTTAAATAAGCCAGCAACAGAGGAAAATAAAAAGGAAATGAAAATACATTTTCAATCAATTCAAAATAAAGTTGCAAAATTTAGGAAGCCTAAAAACAGTGCCCCTAAAATTTAACTGTTTCCTGGTTGGGACACAGAAAGACCATACTGATGGTATAAGCAGAAACTGGAACAATTGCTAGAAAGCTGTTTTTCAATATACAGAGTTACAGTCTTAAAAACGTTTGCACCTTTGAAACCCAGTCAGTTACCTCTAGGTGTGCGCCCTGTGGAAAGAGCCCTCAGTGCGGGTGGAGACGTGCACTTTGATGTTAACTGCGACATTATTCATCAACAAGAACAGGAATAAAATTAATTAATTAACCATTCACCATATTTTAGAAACTATGCTGGATATGGTGATTCAAAGAAACAGGCTTTAGTGAGGGAGTAACATTTCAGCTGAGAACCAGAAGATCTGGAAGTTAACCACCCGAAAGAGTTAGAGAGAAAATGGGTGTATTTGTGGAGCCTGGGAGGGGAAGGAGGGAGAGATGGGAGGGGCTGGTGACAGTTCTGATGATGAGGGTAGGGGGTGTCTTATAAGAACATTCCAGACACAGGAATCAGAAATATTTGGAATAAATACCAAACTACAGGCTTAAAGTCCAGGCATCCAATATAGTAGGCACCTGTATATCAGCTTAATCTTTCTTTAAAATACTTTATTTTGAGCCCACCCCAACTGCTACATGGTGAAAATGTAGCATGTAACAATATGTTCTGTCCTGGACATATCCCTGAAAGAGGGATGGGCTGTTGTATTTTCTAAAACTATTGAACCGAAACCCCAAAGCATTTTCTGAACTAAATCTACACCAAGAGTTATTTTATGAGCTAAAATTCAGAAGCAAAGTGTTTTTCTCTTTTTATTTTCTAAGTGAGTAGCAATGCAACAATCAGGACAAAACATGCCTCCTATTCAAATCTATAGTTGCTCACATAAAAACTAACCATCACCAGTAATGTTCATCCTGCCTCTTTTTTAATAGACTTGACAGAATGGGAATGTCTGGGATTATAAAGTGTCTTTTTCTAGATGCTTACCTTAATTACATCTTCCCTATCCTCATGTCATGTTGCTTCTCTTCAACACTGATAAGCCTGATTAGTGTATCTGGAAATTCAGCAAGTTTTGATAATTATTCTGTTATATAAGATGATGATGTAAGGGGAAGCTGGTGCAAGGCATATGGGAACTCCCTGTACTATTTTTGCAACTCTTCTGTAATGCTAAAATGAACTCAAAATAAAAACTTTACAATAAAAACAACAAGAACCTTGTGTATAGTAGGCTGCCATTTGTGGGAAAGGAAGAAAAAAGAAATCAAAATATGAATGCGATTTTATGTAGTTAGAATATCTCTGAGAGAATGCGCACAGAACTGGCAACATAGGTTAACTCTGCAGAAGGTACCTGGGAGCTGAGGTCAAGGGTAGGAGAATGAATTTCTGCTAGATTCCTTTTTTTAATTTTTTAAATTTTCTACCATGTGAATATTTAACCTATTCAAAAAGTAAGTAAAATTAAAAATCTGGAAGGGCCATTCTCATTCCAGATGGGTTTTTTTTTTTTAAATAGTAACACATGCCCTGACTGGCTTGGCTCAGCGGTTAGAGCACTGGCCTGTGGTCCAGAGAGACCCGGGTTTGGTTCCCGCTAAGGGCACGTACCTCGGTTGCAGTTTGTCCCCGGCCCTGGTTGGGTCGTGCGGGTGGCAATCACTCAATGTGTCCCTTTCACGTCGATGTTTTTCTCTCCCTCCCTTCCACTCTATCTGAACAAAAAATGGAAAAATGTCCTCGGGTGAGGATAAAAAAAAAAAAAAAATAGTAACACAAAAACAAATATACTTGTATTACTGAGTGAAACATATCAAGCTGTGAAATGGTTTTATCTAATTTTTATCTTAGAAAAGAGACATGTATATTTAACAAGACCAAAAATGATATATAAGATGTTAACAGAGGTTATCTGTCACAGAGATGAGATTATAATGATTTTAATATACTTGTTTGCCTCTTTATATTTGTCTAAATTTTCACAGTGAAGATATTTTCTTCTTTCAATAAGACTAATAAGGTTGTGCCTAAGTGATGTGCAAAACTCCTAGAGGAAATACTGCCTTATAGTGTCATGGAGCCTGACCACATGAATGTGATTTGGGCTTCCTCCTAAAGGGAGTGAGTATTCTCATCACCACTCCCACTAGGAAAAGCCATCCATGTGCTCAACTCCGGTTCAGGGTTTCTATTACTAAGATAGTAGGAGAAATGAATATCAGGGACTACATATTCTCTGCTGGGAAGTGGGAAGTGAGCCAACCACTTATGTGATAATTGGGCAAATTTAAGGCCTGGATAGCCCTGACCTCAATATATTTGAATGAGTGGAAAAGAACATGATAACAATGGAACAATTCTTAAAACAAGAACAGAGAAAAGAGAAGGGAACCGAATATAATATGAAAAGTAGATATCTAATTCACTCAGAGAGAAGATACACCCTAAGAAACAGAGCAATTTCAGTATAAAAAAGTTGTTCTGCCCTTAAAGGAATTCGTCACACTTGAAGAGTTAAAGAAAATAAAGAGAAGAATTTGGTTTTCTTAAGTGGGATTGCAGAACTCAGAAAGAAAACAGGAGTAAAAATGACACCTTTAAGGACCCAGCAATAAGCTAAATGCAGAAAAGAACATAATCGAAATGGGGGGAAATCAAGTCAGTGACCAGACAGCCTTGGGGAAAAATCACACAATAAGAGAGAAAGGACAAAGAGACAAAAGCAAACTAAGGACAATAATAAGAATGAGGGAATGAGGAGAGCCTGTTATGGTTTCATGCCACTGAAACAGAGGACAATATAATAAAACTGCCACTCTCCAAAAGGTACTAAACAATAGATCCCAAAGAAGACATCCCTAAAAAACAGAACAGAATTATATTCCTGAAAATGTTAAAGAGAAAAGTAAGCTGTTCATAAAATTCAATATTTGTCTTTGATTAAGAAATTATACTCTTAGTAAAATAGATATTAATATAAACCACAAAAAATCCTGCTTAATGGTGAAAGACTAGAAACTCTCCCAGTAAATTTACGAATAAGATAAAGATGCCTCTTAGAACTGCTAAAATTATTACTTCAAGATTATATCATATATTTCAAAAACCCAAGAGAATCAACTGGAAAAAAATTTTTAAAACAGAGGCTCAGTTGGAGGGATAGGTACAAATAATATTTTATTTATTTTTAATAATCATAAGTAGTTTACAAATATTAATTTCAATTTGAGTATTAATAAACTAAATAAATGCCTTGGTGTAAACTTAACAAAAACCATGCAAACTTAACAAAAATCCTAATGAAGATAATTTTTCAATTCAACTGCAGGACAACACAAAGATATTGTTAAAATAAAAATGCACCTTGTTCTTGGATAGGAAGCCACACTTATAAAGAGGTCAATTCTCCTTACTGAACTTATAAATTCAATGTGATGGAGATAAAAACAAACAAACAAACAACAACAACAACAAAAACAGAAAATTGCATTTTGTGAGGAAATGTGAAAAATTGACAAAATGACCTAAAAAATAAACATACAAGATATTTCAAGAAAATTTAAAAAAGGAAAGCAATAATTGAAAGTTAGTACCTCCACAATTAGCAAATCATAATATAACTATGATTGTTCCATAATATAACTTTGATCAATAAACACCAGTTAACAGAATACAGACCTAAATAAACACAAGTATATACAAGAACTTAGTTTATGTAAAAGATGGCATTTCCACTCTGTGAGGCAGAGACATTGGGGCAGCAGGCTAGCCATTTGGAAGAAAATAAATAAAGCTGGATTCCTATCCCACTCCTTCTGCCCAAATACATTTTATTTTTTTTATCCTCACCCGAGGACATTTTTGCATTTATCTTCAGATAGAGCAGGAGGGAGAGGAGGGGAAGAGAGAGAGAGAAACATCGATGTGAGAGAGACACACCGACTGGTTGCCACCTATACAACCCCAACCAGGGCAGGGGGCAACTGCAACCCAGGCACGTGCCCTTAGTGGGAACCAAACACAGGACTCTCCGGTCCATGGGTCGATGCTCTAACCATTGAGCAAAACTGGCCAGAGCCACTCAAATACATTTTAGATAGATCAAAAGTCAAATAACTAAAAATGACACAAGGAATGTTTAAGGGTGATGGAAATATTCTAAGATTGTGGTAACGGTTACGTAACTCTGAATTCACTAAAAGTTCTCGAATTGCACACTTAAAATGGGTGAACTTGGTGGTATGTAAATAAAGATGCTAAATTTTAGAAATTGTAATATAAACAATGAAACCATAGGAGTACTAGAAGAAAACATGTTTGAATACTTTTATAATCTTGAATTGAAAAGCCTTTCCAAACACTACCCAGAGCCCAGGAGACAACACAAATTTAAAACGTATGTTTGGATAAAGACACTAAACAAAATCACAAGAAAAAGGCAAATTGTAAAAAAAAAAAAGAAAAAAGAAAATGTGTATGACATAAGACTAATTCCTCTTGTACAATCAATAACAACAGAACTTAATAGGATAACTCAATAAAAACATGATTCCTGTGTCCACTCTGCTTCCACACATGATAAATTGTTCATCAACAATATATTATCACCAATACATGCCAAGTATTGCCAATCTGATGGCCAAATCATACAATATGCTCCCAAATAGGAAAGCTTTGCAAAAATGTCTTGGAACCTCAGTGTGGTCGGTGAAGCTTCCTCATCATCAGGGAGCTCACTAGAAATGCAGAATCTCAGGCCCCGCCACTGCCCTCCTCAACCGGAATCTGAATTTTAAGATGATCCCAGGTGATTCAAATGTACATTAGAATTTCAGAAACACTGCCTTAAGGTATCACATTCTTTTTCTGCCTGACAATTTCTGCTTTAGATGCAAAATTCTTGCCTAACAGTCTTTGGATCTTCTGATAGTTCTAGGTTTGTTGCCTTGGAATTAACCCTTATATGTAAAAGGCCCCCAGGAAGAACATCACTTGTGAGGTGACTTTGAATAGCCTACCCAGTGTGCATTTTTCTCCAGTGAACCAGACAAAGAAATCTTGATAACAGACTCAGTTCGCTCTGCAGAAACATTCTAGATTTATTTCAGTGAAGTTTTTCCTAAAGTTTCAATCCCACCTATTCTACTATAACCACCGCTGCTCTGAACCATTACTGACAACATCACAGTTGTTAGACACTGTCATTTCTAACCATGGAATTGTATGTAATTCCTTAGCTGAGTTTAAGGAATCTATGGATAGTTGCCATATTGGAACTGTCACCACTCATCCGTCATCACCTTCAAGTAAATGGTCACCGCAAGCATAAGAATGGGACAGACGTCTGAGGAAGATGCTCAGGAGCAGACTGTTGGAGTAGCTTTCCCTATAAAGGCTGCCAGGTTTCCCTGCACTCAAATGCCACTCCGTGTTCAATAACGAATTATTTTTACCAGAATACTGAAAGAACACTTTGGTCTCTACTACCCTAGATGAAATCTTTCCATACTCAATTGAGGACTTACAGGATTATTCTGTATACTATCCTATCTTCCTAATGTCCACTTCAAAAACATTGTGTTTCAAGGTAAAAGCAAAAGGTAACACGTTCAGACAAAAATTAGTTTTATTAGAGCAGAATTCTGTAAGAGGAAAAAAAAAACCTACCTGGGTTTGCCTGCTTGGAGCATGAGAATTTTTAATCTAATCTAAAGTGTAGGTATGTATTATATGGCATGGATTTTTTAACCTGGACCTTACAGAGCCAACAAAAGCTTTCATAGAACAACTGAGCCCAAACTCTACAATTTAGTGTCTTCTAAATGCTGTCTATAGAACAGTGCTGCACTGGCTTATAAGAATCACCTGGAAAACATTTTGAAAATACAAATCCTAAGGCCCTATCCTCTAGATTCAGATTTTTTAGACCAGGAGTAAGGTCTGGAATGGACATTTTTTAAATGTTTTTATTGATTTCTTTAGAGAGAGAGGAAAGGAGAGAGAGATAGTAACATTGGTGTGAGAGAGAAACATCGATCGGCTGCCTCCTGCACGCCCCTTACTGGGGATCGAGTCCACAACCTGGGCATGTGCCCTGACCAGGAATCGAACCTAGGACATCTCAGTCCATGGGATGACACCCAATCCACTGAGCCACACCAGCTGGGCTAGAATGGACATTTTATACAAGCTCCATCAGATGATCCTGATGTACACCTAGGGTTGAATACATACACAAGAACTCCAGAGGCCATTCGTTAGGTTCTGATAGGCAATTCTCACTCCTCCTCACTTCATAACTAATAACTATAAACACATTTACATACTATACTCATCGGGACATGCTTTCCATGAGATGTTAATGACTATCTAAATGAGCAAACAAAAATAAGGGTCTACATTCAAAAGCTTTTACATTGGGTTTAAATAAAGTGAGACTATGTTCTTTACTTCATATAACTAATGTGTATAACTCATTTTCACATGGAAGGATATGGTAGGTAGCAGCTTCCTAATTTATTTGACCAAGGAACCTTCTTTTTGGTGTGTCCTGTCTTAACACCTTGCAGGACTGATGTTCTGTAGGACACAGTTCAGGAAACTGTCTTTTTTTTTTTTTTATCCCGAGAACATTTTTTCATTTTTTTTTTGAGGGGGGGGTTCAGATAGAGTGGAAGGGAAAGAAAGGAAGAGAGAGAGAAACATCGGTGTAAAAGGGACACAGAGAGTGGCTGCCACCCGCACGACCCTACGAGGGCCGGGGACAAACTGCAACCGAGGTACATGCTCTTAGTGGGAACCGAACCCAGGTCTCTCTAAACCACAGGCCGATGCTCTAACCACTGAGCAAAACCGGCCAGGGCCGGGAAACTGTCTTAACCAGAGTTGCTAGGAAGCAGTATCTGGGATGCTGCTCTGGATTCTGTGAACCCTGTCCTTCTTGTCCCTCTTCTCATTTTTCCAGTATGCTGTGAGGTCTCCATTCCTCATAGCCCCTTACATCTGGTAACAGATGGCTCTTACCCTTCGTCCATGAACTTGTTTATGCATAGTCACTGAGGAGTAAATTATTACCATCGATTAGCATGAAAGGCTTTGCTTCCCTCTAGTTAGCTCTACGATATTGTTGTGGCTATGACAGAGCCTCCCCCTCCTCCCACTGGAGCACAGGCTCTTCCTGCAGGTGTCAGCATTCTTGCATGCTAAACGAGCAGCTGAAAGAGGACCCTACTTTTGAGTTTCTCCAGTTCCTGCCTGACACCAGTAAACATGCCCAGGCAACCCCAAGATGTTAGTTTTCATTCTTGGTGCCAAATATTGTATGGATGAAGCAAAAAAGTGTTACAGATGCAAGAACCTATTTCCCCTCAACCACAATCTCTAAAGTCCTGGGAAAACAAGGAAGATGCTAGAAGACATTTTTAGGCAGATAGCAAGGTCCACAGTGATTTATTTGTTTGTTTGTTTGTGACCCCTTCACCCATTTCTCTGATCCTGTCTTTTTTTTCCTTTTTATTGAATTTATTGGGGTGATACTGCTTAACAAAATTATACAGGTTTCAGCTGCACAACTCCACAAAACCTCATCGGTGGCATTGTGTGCTCACCACCCCAAGTCAAGTCTCCTTCAGTCACCATCTATTCCCCCATACCCTCCTCCACCCCCACCCTGCAATCACCACGTCTCTGATCCTGTCTTGACCAGAGGCCCATATATTCTTTTGATAATGAAAATAGGTGGTTACTCTATATACAAACATATATTCTTTGCATTTCCTAATCAATACTCCAAGTTAGAAAGGCTTTCAAAGGTCTAATGTAAAGAATCGGGAAAGGAAAAAGAAGCAGTCAGCAAAACCATTATACAATTATATAGCCACTCAAAATCAGACTGCCCTGAGGAAGGAATATCAAACAAGAGAGGGGGCAAATCTGAAAGACTGTTTTTACCCCTCGATACTCCTTTAATATTAGACCTCCACAGGATTAGTATCAATGCTCTATGCGACGGATTCATAATTACACGTCTCCAAAAGAGACTGCAGAGCTGAGTCTAAAATCAAGGTCTGTGAAGTCTAGGTCATGCAAGAGTGCAAAGTGACCCATGTGGCATCACCATGGTAACCAAACTTGAAATTGTTCTTCCAAGTGTGACTTGACAACAGATAGTAACAGAACCGTTAGCAAAACTTCTCTAGAAACAAATGCACTGATGGTGTAGTTATAACTTCTGAGGACAAATGAAGCCTCGGGGAGAAGACAGGAGCTGATCTGGCCTGGACTTTGTAAGTGCTAAGGTATTATCCCCTGGGTCTCTGCACTTCTCACTACCGGGTTACAGTATCAGCTATTGGAATTGGAGGTGCTTTTATAGTTCAATGTTACCATATTTCTCTTCCTTTGAATTCTTATTACTTGTTATAAAATGTGTAAGTGGTTATCCTAGAGAGCTTTTACAGCAATGAAGGACTGTATGCTAAAGTCCTGCCCATATTCCTTATCTGTTTTTTTTCTATTCCCTAACCCAATACTGGAATAACCAAGGACCAACCAGTCACTTCCATGCAGTAAATGGACTGGGGTGGGGGTGGGAAGATGCAAAGAAATGAGATCCATGTTATCCGGAATATGCAATGAGCTGATGGCAAATAGCAGGCCATGTTGATTGGATAAGTTCAGCCTTTGTCAAAGAAAAATACCCTCCATGAATTACAAACAGGAAATTAGAGAATGGGCTGCCCACATGCCTGTGTAGAGTGACCTGAGAGATAAACAGAATGTGACAGCACAGATGGTGCTCCTCTAGATGCCTGGGTGTGGTAGCCATGGGAATGCACTGCCTAGGTCTCCTGTTGGCAGAAGCAGAATGGACTGGCAGCCCAGCTGCATCTCTCGAAATCCATCACCATGTCTGCATAGAGGTCATTTCCCCTAGGCTGCCCTAAGTCTTTTTTGGGGGGGGGGGTGGGGGACAGTGAACTTTAATGATGGTACATGACAAAGTAGGGCTCCCTAAGACCCTCACCTTCTTCAGGGGATCTGGGATGGCGACTAGAGGTCAGGAGATCTCAGTGTGTTGGGGGATCAATTTGGGACAAGGACTCCCCAGTAGTTGAGGGCCTCTCTCCTTCTCACTGGGGTCGGTGGTCCAAGGGGCTCTTACTCCTTAGAGGCCATGTGGACCATGAGGTCCACCACCCTCATAGCAGGAAACAAGCTTGACAAAGTGGTCACTGAGGGCAATGTCAGCCCCAGCATCAAAGGTGGAGGAGTGGGTGTCACTGTTAAAGTCGCAGGAGACAACCTGGTCCTCAGTATAGCCCAGGATGCCCTTGAGGAGCCCTCTAATGCCTGCTTCACTACCTTCTTGATATCATCGTATTTGGCAGCTTTCTCCAGGCGGCAGGTCAGATCCACAATAGACACATTGGGGGTGGGGACACGGAAGGCCATGTCAGTTAGCTTCCCGTTCAGCTCAGGGATGACCTTGCCCACAGCCTTGGTGGCGCCAGTAGAAGCAGGGATGATGTTCTGGGCAGCCCCTCGGCCATCACGCCACAGCTTCCCAGAGGGGCCATCCACAGTCTTCTGGGTGGCAGTGATGGCGAGGACTGTGGTCATGAGTCCCTCCATGATGCCAAAGTTGTCATGGATGACCTTAGCCAGGTGGGCCAAGCAGTTGGTGGTACAGGAGGCATTGCTGACAATCTTGAGGGAGTTGTCATATTTGTCGTGGTTCACGCCCATCACAAACATGGCAGCATCTTCAGAAGGGGCAGAGATGATGACCCTCTTGGCTCCACTCTTAAAGTGAGTCCCAGCGTTCTCCATGGTAGAGAAGACACCGGTGGACTCCACAACATACTCAGCACCAGCATCACCCCATTTGATGTTGGCGGGATCTCGCTCCTGAAAGATGGAGATGAACTTTCCATTGATGACAAGCTTCCCATTCTCAGCCTTGACTGTGCCTTTGAACTTGCCATAAGTAGATTCATACTGGAACATGTAGACCATGTAGTTGCGGTCAATAAAGGGGTCACTGATGGCGACAATATCTACTTTGCCAGAGTTAAAAGCAGCCCTGGTGACCAGGCGCCCAATATGGCCAAACCCGTTCACTCCGACCTTCACCATCGTGTCTCAGGGCTGAGGCTGGCACTGCGCAGGAAGACACGGCTGTCTGACAAATTGGAGGAGCAGAGAGCCTGCCCTAAGTCTTGACTGTGCATGGCAGGGGTACTAGTGCAGTCCATCCTGTAGGATGTGAAAACTCCTCCAACAGGAGACTTGGGCTGGAGAACTCACCATTGATCTGGCTGACACACTCTTAGAACTGCACTGCAGTCTGAGACTCTTCCTGCCCCCTCTTGCCTACCCCCTCTCCTTCACAGGTATCAGACTTGCATCGCAGTCTGCCTCTCTCTCCACATACTCCTGCTCTCTCTCCATTTGATCTTCCACAGACATTTTCCTCAATAAATCTCCTGTACGTCTAAGCCTATCTTGGTGACTGCTTCTCCCAGAAACCAAATGATGCAGAGAGTTTACATGAAACAGTCATCATCAGAATATTGACTGTAACTCCCTCAACGTCTTTTTTTTGTACATACTGTTATTTGGTTCATGTAACTGTTTGTAAGGATTTCTTGAGATCTTTCATGAATATAAAAGTTCTTCCTCCTTAAATTAATAATAATGCTCTGCAAGTATCTGTGACCACACACAGCTATTAATAAATTGTATTTTTTTTAAGTTGTATTATTCATTCCTCCATTCAACAAATATTGAATCACTTCTGTGAACCTATTGACACAGATTCTTTGCTTGACCAATCTTTAGTCAGGCTCGTAAACCTTCTCCTAGGCCCATCTGTGCACTTCTGTGTAAAACCAAGTTTCAACAAGAACCATGCTAAGTAAGTTTCGCATGAACCTCCCACCCTTGATATCTGCTCAACTTTGAAATCTGATCGGGTTCCTCATTCTCTACCCTCCCCTGGGTGATAACTGATCACACTGGCCTGTCCTCAGTAAGAACCCTTAGCCAGAATCCCACCATACCCCTGATATTTCCTCTTAGTAATTTTTCAACCGCTGACCACAACCCTGTGCCTTGGTTATAGATTCTTGCTTGCCTATGCTACATTGAATCCAATCTCCCTCTCTCACTGCAAAATTCTATCAAAGTGGTCACTATATATATCATAATAATACTGAATGAAGTCTGCCTTACCATCTTTAACAAGGGTCATGAATAATTTTTTTCTTTAACACAATCTCTGTGCTAGACTCTTTTGGGGATACAGCAGTGGGCAAGACAGTCAGTCAGTCCCTACCCTAATGGGATTTACAGTAAAAAAAAAATCAAAATTTAAAATCATAATTGTGATAAGAGATACATAGGAAAAGATCAAGGTGTTAAAAGGCTAGAGGAGATGCTAGGGGACCTAGCTTTGGTAAGTGGCTTTAGAGAAGTCTTCCCTAAGACCTATCGCCAAAGCTTCATTCAGAAGGACAAGTGGACGCCATCTGAGTAAGGGTGGTTGAGTTAGTACTGCGTGCAGATTGGTGCCACTGAGTATATACGAAAGGGGGAAAGCCCTAGGTGGGAAGCATCCAGGAGCTCTCAGAGAACTGGAAAAGGACCAGTGTATCTGAGAAGCAGAGCAAATGAGAGGGAGGCATCAGGTGAGGATAGAGAGGCAGAAAGAGGCTGTGTCACTTGGTGCTTCTTGGTCAGAGGAGTTTCCAAGATTTTCCTTATGTATCCTTCCAAAATAATTTTAAGAACTATGTACTCACTCCCACATTGTTAATTCACATCTAAATTCTTTTATTTTAAATGTAAATAGTTGCAAGTAGTTGATATCCAGTGTACTGTAAATACTGACATTTTAAAATAATAGAATCATGTATCTAAAAAAAATACCAAAGCTATTGATACCTGGTACCATCCATTGTTTTATATATATGTAAATTTATATAAATGAACAAGCTGATCTTCAATATTCAGAAATTTTATATCATTTTTTTCTTCTTAAACTTGTATTTCCATTCCACCTTCATCACAGAATACTTTTATGTAAAATATTTTCATACTTGAAAATCTTATATTGATATCATTTTATCCTTCAAGGTAAAATTTTTCCTTCTGGATTGAGTTATTACGACAATTATTATTAATATTATATAGTGTATGAAAATAAAAATATAAATATATTATAAATTTTAAACATAACCTGGCCAGTATGACTCAGTGATTGAGTTTCGACCCATGTACCAAGAGGTCACCGGTTTGATTCCTGGTCAGGGCACATGCCCAGGTTGTGGACCTGATCCCCAGTGCGGGGCATGCAGGAGGCAGCCAATCGATGTTCTCTCTCATCAGTGTTTCCATTTCTCTCTCCCTCTCCCTTCCTCTCTCTCTCTAATATCAATAAAGAAAAAAAAATTTTTTTAATCTAAAAGATCTTAAAAAAATTTAAACATAAAAATTTAAAATCCTCATCTATTTCATTAACAAAAGAATTTCCTTTTTTTATGTTTAAATTTTTTTAAGATCTTTTAGATTAAAAAAATTTAAACATAAAAAAAGGAAATTCTTTTGTTAATGAAATAGATGAGGATTTTAAATTTTTATTTCATGCTTTTGTGGATGAATATTATTTATTGCTGTAATGAGACTGGGTTTAGCATCAATCCTAATGTGGTTCTTTTGTGAGCTCTGAAAATCTCAGTTCATATATAAATAGATGAAAATGAAGCAAATTTTGCTATGAAACGATGTCATTCAATTCTTTAAACTATTTCCACTTTACATGACAAACCCATACAGTGCCACATCTTCAAATATTATTTTTGTGACCCATCAGCTGACAACTCAACTAGATCCTCCTCAATTTTGTTGAAAGCTCAGATTACAAAGAGCCTGAAATGAATCCAGAAAGACTGCGGCTTGATTTTATAAGCAACAGAGAGCCACGGGAGCCTGTTGTACAGAGGAGAGATACAAAGAACTCAAAATGTATTATGTTCTATAAATGAGAAAGTGTACGAGGAGTGACTGGAGAGTACTAAGAACATATTGCAATTAGCCAAGTCTTGGGTGGTCAAGTGATGGTAGGAGCAATGGAGCCAACAGGGCAATAAACGTAGACTTGACTTCCAGTCCCAGCTGTTCACTAACTGGCTTAATGATCTTCAAGACACTTAATCTCTGGACCTCTTTTTTTCCCAGCCCCAAGGATCCCTTGAGATTAAATAAAGCATCTTTAGGCAACAGCAAGCCAGCAAGAATGAACCAAGCAGTTAGAGGTCTGTGACCCTCTAACCTTGCTTCAACCAAATCAGATAGTAGTAGTGGTAGCTGTTGTAGTTGTCATCATGGTAGTAATTGGGGGACTTCTAGGCATCATTTAAAGAAAACTTTCTGCTATAAAAAGTTTTTTAAAAACTGAACTATGAGAGCTTCCTTCAAAGAGACAAAAATCTGAGATTCTATGGAGAAGTTTTACAAGAGAAGACTTTTTTAGGGGTTTGTAACTGACTGCATAGAAGAAAAGAGTGAAAGGTCTCAAAGGAGACTGAATGACTGGAAGACATCAATAATGATCAGAAGGGGCGGGAACTGAATCCTGGAAGAAAACATTGAGGCTTCCCTAGTTTGAGGGGTAAACTAGTAGGAAAGTATATATTTTCTCTTCACTGTTTTCTAATCCTTTCGAAGTAGATATTAAAATATAATCTGCAATACCCCAAAAGAATACATTCCAAACATAATCTAAAATTATATGATGCCTTTTATCATTTATTGGAAGTAGAATAAATATACTCTCCAATTAAGAATAAAATATTTTTAATGTATACTTAGGGAAAATGATTTTGCTTCAGTGATATAGATATCCACAGTAAATCTTTGGGGCTTAAATCACTGGCTTGAATTTTCTGTTTCCCATATATAAACCAAACCACACTCTCAACAAGTATTTTTCTCCTAAGGTATTTCTTTTAACATAAAAAGAAATGAATTTCATATATCACCTTTTGCAACATTACCTTTGCCCTGGATATTCGTGCTAGATTCTGGACAGTATATTCAAGAATGCTTTGAACAAGCAAAACTATAACCCTTCCATATGTAAAAACAGCATATATTTTACATCTCTTGCACAATTACAGCATCACATGTAACTGAGAGCAAAAGCCTCACGGAACAAAGTGCAAAGGATTGTGATGACTGTTTTAGAACAGCTTAAACCTGCTAAAGCCTACAAGAAGGCTAGGTGAGCTGAATTCGGTAGTACCAAAAATGAATTTCACTGCAAGTTACACAGTTTCAGGGGCAAATATGCTTTTTTATAACTTACGACTATAGAAAAATTCTCAAGTAAAAGGAGTCATGCCAATGAGAAGATGTTATTCCCCCTGTCCTTCCATTTTGTGTATTTCTTCTTACAAAGCACACAATCACACACAGAATGGTTTCTAAACTATGGCACATTTTGTTCCAACTGCTTGCCACTATCACAACAAATAACATTTTTCTATCATTTTACTGGTGCTACAGTTAGTTCTTCTTTTGTGAGTGGAATTATTACACCGACAGTAAATCGATTAGATTCTAATGTTTTGAGACGAAAAGAGGGGACACCGTGAGTTTTTGATTCATTGTCTCCATCTTCTACGTGTACTATACTTATGTTTGAAATAATTGTATCACTGAAAGGAGGAAAGAAGAGAAATGTACCACAATTCCATTTTATTCTAGCTTTTAACATCCTCAAGGTATATATTACCCTTGTCTTATCTCCTTGGAAGTAATTTTCATTGAGTACAGGGCCACTTTTGTTCAGATTAAATTTCTCAAACTATGCTCAGTTTCAGCAGTCTCTAAACGAACAGAATCCTTCTACATCCTGAAAAGAAATGTCCCTTCAGTGTGACTGAGATAATAACCTTGAATTCCCCACTGAGGGAATGTATTTGGAAAGACTAATGACCAAAGCTATTTGACATTGGTCATGCTATATTCTACCACTAAGATGACACCCCCCCCCCCCGAACCCCTCCCTACGAACCAGGCATGACCAAATAGAATCTTTCACCAGGAAAGAATGCCATTGTTTAATGGCTCTTTGGTTGCTTGAGAATCATGACCCAGAGAGGTTTAGCTGCCCATCAACACATTAGTACATTACTTTTGGAAAACAACAAAAAGCTCTCTTCATTAGAGATGCAAATTAAAACCACAATGAACTATCACCTCACACTTGCCAGCATGGCACCATCAATAAGTCAACAAACAAGTGCTGGTGAGGATTGGGGAAAAGGGGACTCTAGTACACTGTTGGTGGGAATGCAGACTGGTGCAGCCACTATGGAAAACAGTATGGAGTTTCCTCAAAAAATTAAAAATGGAACTGCCTTTTGACCCAGTGATCCCACTTCTGGGAAAATATCCTAAGAATCCTGAAACACCAATTTGAAAGAATATATGCACCTCTATGTTAGTTGCAGCAATATTTACAATAGCCAAGATCTGGAAACAGCCCAAGTGCCCATCAATAGGTGATAAAAAAAAATCTGTGGTACAGTTACACAGAGGAATACAATGCAGCCATAAACAAAGAAGGAAATGTCACCTTTTGCAACAGCATGGATGGACCTGGAGATTACTGTTCTAGGTGAAATAAGCTAGTCAGAGAAAGACAAATACCATATGATTTCACTTATGTGTGGAATCTAATGAACAAAATAAACTGACAAACAAAATAGAAACAGAGGCATGGATACATGGAACAGACTGACAGCTGTCAGAGGGGAGGGAGGAGGAGTGGACTGGATGAGAGAAGGTTGAGGGATTAGCCAAAGAACGTATTTGCATAACCCATAGACACAGACAAGAGTGTGGTGATGGCCAAAGGGAAAGGGAGGGAAGGTGGGTCTGGGGCTGGATGGAGGCTGGCAAAGGGGGGTTTGGGGGGATGGAGACATCGGTAATAGTGTCAACAATGAAAAATAAATAAATAAATAAATAAATAAATAAATAAATAAGAAAACTCTCTTCATTAATTTCATTTCTCCTAATCCAAGTCTTCCCAAGCAGAACTCTCACAGTCTTCTCTCTCTCTCTCTTCTCTTTTCCCCGTTTTGTGACTCTCCAAACTATTTCTGATAGACTCGAGCAAGCATTTAATGGTGCAGAACAAGCAAGGCAGGCCTCTCTGCAGTGTACCCCATCACAATGAGAATGTGCTCCCCATGACTCAGAATGAATCAGATGGCGAGGAAAAAATAACAGCACAAAACTGCATCTTAAGAAATAAATGGCAACTTGTGATCCAGAGCGAGAAGGCTGCACTGCTGATTACAGTTACCCAAGAGCTGGTAGTCCTGCCTGCTGCACTCTTCAAAGAACAAGTAGACTGCAGAGCAGGTGTTTCCTCCAAAGGAATTCAAAACATTCTGTTGTTTAAACACACTCTGGCAAAATAAATCACTTTTCTGTTCTCCCAAGCTTCTTTTGATTCAAAATCAGAGGTACATGTCAAAAACCTAATCTTGGCATTTACTTTTTTATTGTCCCAATTTTCTGTTCTTCGTATGGTAGTTTTACAAAGTGGAAGGAAGGAAGGAAGGAAGGAAGGAAGGAAGGAAGGAAGGAAGGAAGGGAGGGAGGGAGGGAGGGAGGGAGGGAGGGAGGGAGGGGGGGAGGGGGAAGGGGGAGGGAGGGAGGAGACTCAGATACCGAATATAAAATATGTGTGTGTGTGTTTATATTTCAAAATATTGAAAAGAGGAAGTTCTTTGGGTTATGCCTACTTCCTTTGTTATTATTTTTAAGTGAAATATGGGAAGTCCTTCACTAGGAATAGCCAGCAAATTTGCTTATGTGTAAGAGCAGCCAGCCCATGCTGACCCAGACCTATTCTCTTGCTACTTATTTCTGGGATTTTCCATCCTTCATCTTCCCTTCTCCCTCCGTTGCTAACCTTCCACTGCCGCGGGCATCTTCACATACCTTCTCCCCCCTCCACATTGCACGCCTCGCTGTGACCTCAGCCCACAGCTAGTGAGTTCAGGGACCTGCAATAGGACAATACGCTGTCCAAGGAAGACCAGGGATCAGGGTAAGGAAAACGTCTCTGAACACCCCTTGCTTTTTGCCACACCCCAGTGCAATCTGTGAGAAAAAATAGAAGGAATACCCCAATCTTTGCTGCTCCTCCCTGTCCGGTCCCTCCGCCTTGCCTCCCAGCTGGTTGGTTTGGCCTCAGCTGGGGAAGAGAGAAGTGGAGGAATACACAGGAGAAGGAGGTCCAGGATCCTGTGCCCGCCGCCCCCCCGGCCCCACCTCGGCACAATGAAAGCCCCTGGAAAAGGGGGAGAAACCCTAACTGACTGAGATTAAGGTCTTGCCATCTTGCAGAATGAAGCTCAAACACAAATTTACCTCAGTTGCTTTTCTTACACAGCTGAGTCTGTGGCCTGAGAGTCTATCTGGTGTACAAGGAAGAGAAGGGTTTTTTCTCGACATAAGAACTACCTACTCCAAGCCAACAGCCAGCAAAATAACTTGCAGTAATAGAGGCATCTCATTAAAAATAAGGATGAAGCCCTGCCGGTGTGGCTTGGTGGGCCGAGTCCATGGACTGAGAGGTCCAGGTTTGATTCCTGGTCAGGGCACATGCCAGCATTGTGTACTCCATCCCCAGTGTGGGGCATGCAGGAGGCAGCCAACCGATGTTTCTCTCTAACATCGATGTTTCTATCTCTGTCTCCCTTTCTCTCTCTCTCAAAAATAAATAAATAAAAACATATTTTAAAAAATATATTGCACATCAACAACTACTTTTCATGTTTGGGATTCACTTCAAACCCTAACCCCCAGCCCTGGAGATAAAATTGCACATAGAAATTAAAATTATGTAACAATATTATGTATTTACTCACTTGCCAACTTTCACAAAGTTATTTAGAATTGAAGGCCAGAGACAAAATATCCAGGAGTAATTTTCTCTTCTGCAAGGAAACATAAATGTTCCCAACCCTTTTCTCTCAGGGGTGTGGTAATGCAAGAGCTATTGAAAACTGTCATAATTTCACACATATTCTGGTTTCAAAAAACATGTTGATTGATATTAAATCAGTTTTTACTGTGTTTAAGATTTTTTTAATCATCAAGCTAAGTGTCTCAAAAAAAATTTTTTTAAACAAACATTTTTTCGTTTTCATCTTTAGTTCCTTGCCAGTTCTGAGTATGTTTTAGTCAGAACACATTCTATCGTAGGTGCTAAAAACCAAACTTAAACTAAACAAAGAAAAGGTATTAGCTCACAGAAAAACCTGCTCAGAAGGCCCTAATACTGAGCTCAAGCATAGCCATATCCAGGGACTTTTTGTCTCCACTTCTTGCCTTTACTTGGCTGCATTCTGCATGCAATCTCTCTCCACCTACGGGACTCAGATAGTGACCACAATCATGCATAGTTTTATATGATCCCAGATTAGCAAATGAGGCAGAAAGAGAACTTCAGTCTGCCAGTATCCATAGTTTGTGTGCAATTGGTCCAGCCTTCATCACATGCTATTGTAGAATATTGGAGAAAAAAGAACATTGGATATATAATATATATCATATACATATAGGGTATCCCCCCAAAAATGAATACACAACTTTGAGTAATTATAAAGGCAGTGTTTATTAAACTACATTTCATTTTCAAAATGTAATAGAATCTACAGACACCCTGTACATATTTTTTGGGACACCCTGTATATATATACACACAGGAACATATATGTAGCCATATATATTATATATGATATATATCTCCATATATTATATGACTATAGATATAATATATATCTATAGGGAGACTTATTATGATGAATTAGCTTATATGATTATGGAGGCTGAGAAGTCCCACAATCTGCAAGCTGGAGACCAGAAAAGCCAGTATTTGTACTTCTAGTTTAATTCCACAGCCCTGAGCACCAGGGAAACTGATGATGTAAACCCCAGTCCAAGAACAGAAGACTGAGGACAACCTGGCTCGAGCAGGCAGGCAAAAAGGGAATAAATCCTTCCTCCACTTTTGTTCTGTTCAGGCCCTCGACAATAGATTCGATGATGCCCACCCACACTGGGGAAGGCCCTCCACAACACCAAATCTACAGACTAAAATGCTAATCTCACCCAGAAACACTCTCACAGACACACCAAGAAGTCATGTTTAATCTGGGCACCCAGTGACCCAGTCAAGTTGACACATGAAATTAATCATCACACATACCAACCCTGGATATGTGTATGTGTGAGATCCCATTACAGCCATAGACTCAAGGTCAAACGAAATGGGAGAGGAATGGATCCACAAGAAAAAGATACCGGCCAACACAAAAAGCTTCCCACTACAACATAAGACGGAATCCCTGTTTATTTGTACTCTCTGTTCCCACCCACAGCTGAGCATCTTATAGACAATATAGTTTTTACAAATAGGCAGTGCTTTACTTATAATATTTTTCAGAATTATTACTCTATAATTTTAAGAACTGTCTGATTTGAAGTAGTAACCTGACACTAGAAAAATCAAACGTTTCTCCCTCATACCACCCAACTCTTCAAGAGAGAAGAAATTAAAATTGGCAGTAGTTAAATTATTATACAAGTAGAGAGAGGGAAAGTCGAGTTAGACCATTCATTGTCTTATTCAGGAGATAAACCAGAAAAGGTTACATGATGGGCCTACTTAATGGAAATTGAGTTTTTCTTCTAGAAACATTGTAGACCAATATTTCTAGATACTAGTATAGTGAAAGGAAAGGCATAACTGTCTCCTAATTTTGTGAAAGGATGTTCATCTGAAATGGAACCAGAGGATATGAGATGGAGACCGTCACGCATGTGCCCTCAGGAAAATGAAACTTAAGAACAGAGAGACTGATTTTCCATAAATGCCTGATTTACAGAAGTCCAAAAACTTACCTCCTCACCAATAAACTTCTGCCAAGAATCTCTCCCCAACCTCAAGCCAATGAACTTACTGCATGGACTCTGGCTGGACCACCCCCCTTTAAACTCCTTGCCCATAAATACAGCCCACCTCAAACCTTCATCCAACTGCCTTATAACTTGTGTTTCCTGAACTGAAATTCCTCTGCTATTCCTGAATAAATAGAATTTCTGGTCATTTGGATTTGCCTCAGTTTACCTCTTTATTTAGGTTGACAATTTGTTCTCAATATGTAAGTCTACAAATCCAGGGCTCAGAGCAGAGGCCATTCTTATGTCAAGGTCTCTAGCTACAGTGGACACTACTGGTACCCCATCCAATCCCCTCGCCATGGCCACTTGTGTGGAGCAGCCTGTTAAATTCATGGAACAAAGAGACCATCAGATCAAGGTGGTTCTAATGTCGCGGCAGCCTGTGTAAGCCTGTAAATGCCTCAGGGTCACGAAATCAAACCCTAAGGACAACTGATCACAAACAGCCAAGGAGGTTGTAAGCTCTTGCTCATGAATAATTTCCTTCCTTTGTTTCCACCTCTTCTCCAGAAACAGCTCTCCCTGAGCTCCTGCCGCTGGAATGCTCCTTAACCCTGCCAATTTGACACTGCCCGGTTTTTATGGATTTTGGTTCAAATAAACTTAAAAAAAATTTTTTTTGCAATTTTTATTAATTTATTTTTCATTACAGGTGTTTCTCCTTTCCCCTCCCCAGACACCCTTCTCCTGATCCCGCCCCACGCCCCCCTCCCCAGCATTACTCTTAAATTTTTTAATGTACCTTATTTCTCCTCCACTTTTCCACGACCGAATTTCTTTACCTGAGGGCTTTCTCCCGCCACCCACGCGCGCCGCACACCCACGCGCGCCTGCGGAAAGTGTGGGAGTACTCACCTCCTTCAACCTTCTCCACGGACTCCTGGGGCTTGGTCCAGACCCTGCAGGTGGGTGCTGCCCCAGCTGCAGATGCCCCGTGGATTGGAGCTTGATGACACTCACCTCGTCCGCTGCCTTCACCTCCTTCTCAAGCCCACTCCCTGCCGGTATCTCCTTCACCTGCTGGGTGACGGGCACTTAGTCCTCAGGGAACGTGGTCCACAGGCTCTGGGCTCCAAGCGAACCCAGTGTAAGGGAACCACTTTCACCACGGGCTAATTTATAGAAACAAGAGTTAAGTTCCTAGCATCTCTTCAGCTCAACGTTATAACGAAACGGCTTTGAACAAAGTGACTTTATTCGAGAAACTGCTATGCACTTATTTGAATTCGTATCTCAGGTTCTGCTTCTAAGACCAGAGACAGAGAATGAAAAAGCCATGTCTTCAGTGGGCCATTCATGCTTTTCCTAACTTTGAAGCACACAGACCCCCCCCCCCCAGCTTTATAAGGTATAATTAACAAATAAGAATAGCATATATTTAAGGTATGCAATGTGGTTAATATATGTACATTGTAAAATAATTACCACCATCAAATTAGTTTCCACATCCATCACCTCACATAGTTACCCTATGTGCGTGTGCAGTGAGAACACGCAAGGTCCACCTCCTTAGCAAATTTCGAGTATACTATACATTACTATAAGCTATAATCACCATGCTGTACGTTACATCACCTGAACAACTTACAGCTGAAAGTTTGTAAAGTTCACAGGCCTTAGTCTACTAATGTGCCATGTCTCCAGAAGTTACTCTTTGGCTAACTTTAGTAAACTGGAAGACATATGGCACAAAAGTGAGAGAAAAAGGCCTATGAATATATCCACTTGACACCCCCATGAAAGCACTGAGATTCACTCTTGGGCCCTCTCCAAATCCAAAATGTAAAAGAATATAAAATTAAATTAGGGGCCCTGGCCGGTTTGGCTCAGCGGTTAGAGCGTCGGCCTGCGGTCCGGAGAGACCAGGGTTCGGTTCCCGTTAAGGGCACGTACCTCGGTTGCAGTTTGTCCCCGGCCCTGGTTGGTCGTGCGGGTGGCAGCCACTCGATGTGTCCCTTCACGTCGATGTTTCTCTCTCTCTCTCCCTTCCTCTCTCTTCCTCCCACTCTATCTGTACAAAGAATGGAAAAATATCCTCGGGTGAGGATAAAAAATAAAAAAAAACAATTAAATTAGGGAATAAGCAAGTTTATCTAGTTCCTTGTATCAACCCTCAGTCTTCCTGATTTTAAATAAGTAGAAGATTAGAAGCAAATGGGTGTGGTAAGGAGGGGAGAGGGGGGCATTTAATACGTGGCCCATAATTTAGTATGAGGCCCCAAACTGTTACATCGCTTCATTTTCTGATCTCCTCCTTTGTGTCCGCGCACTTCAGTAAACCTCCAGGGCAGCACCTCTTGGTGAAGACGCATAATTGTCACTTACAGAACACATAAGTTGCATTCTATATGTTCTGCTTAAGATGGCAGGAATTCAAGCAATACGTTTGAAAAAATGTATTATTTCATTGGTTAAGAGAAAAAAGGTAGTTCTTAAAGGTATAAGTTTTAGGTGTTCAGAAAACTTACTCCAACAGATCCTTCCCCTTCAAAGTCATATAAGCCAATTTATATTGTGCTATAAGATACTTTACCCTCCATTTCTTTTTTTTTTCCCCCTCACCCAAGGACATTTTTCTATTTTTTTTTTGTTGTTGTTGTTGTTGTTGTTGTTCAGGTAGAGTGGAAGGGAGAGAGAGGAATAGAGAGAGAGAGAAACATCGATGTGAAAGGGACACATCGAGTGGCTGCCACCCACACGACCAACCAGGGCCGGGGACAAACTGCAACCAAGGTACATGCCCTTAGTGGGAACCGAACCCGGGTCTCTCTGGACCGCAGGCCGACGCTCTAACCGCTGAACCAAACCGGCCAGGGCTACCCTCCATTTCTTAATTAAATATTTTAAAGCCAAGTCCCAAAGCACTTGTGTTCTACATGCAGGGTGGGGCAAAAGTAGGTTTACAGTTGTTCATATGGAAAATAATACAGTAATTAGAAAACAATAATACAAGAATAAGCTCTGCATTTTGTGTGTTCATAACTGTAAACCTATTTCTGCCCCACATTGTAAAATAAATATGCATTTAAGACATGTTTTAAAATGCTAAATGAGCACTTTAAAAACAGAAGGTATTTTACTCACAATTGCTCATAGATATTTAGTATAAATATAAATATACAAACAAAAGCCTACAAATATTATATTCCTAATACAAATAATCACAGACTTTAAAATATCAATTTACTTTAATAGTCTAAGCAGCTCATGAAATTCATTGTCAGGGAAGAAGTGAAATTAGTGAAGAGAATAATTTGTTTTTTACTTCAAATATCTTTACATAATGGCTAATTTTGTTATGAGACTTTTGGAATACTGTTTGCTTTCTTAAAAATGTAGTGATTGCCTCAGTACATGCCAGAGGTTCAGTCAGGTATTTCAAAAGTATACAAGAAAGAGAAGTTCCAGTACATTTGTTACACGTCTTACCTTGCAAATTGAATTATTTACTATGGAATAAATAACTTTTACTTTTGGGGAATTGGAAGTCTTTAAAGCAATAACCCTCCAGAGTCACTTCACACTTAAGGGGGAGGGTATTTGATCCAGGTGTCAAAGCTGCGAGTCCATGGCTCCAGGAGTTTGCGTCACTCTGGCCCCACCTTCAGGCGCTGTGCTTTAGTGGCTACACTGTAAGACTGCAAACAGCCTGCCTCTTTATATTTTAAATTATGCCATCGGCCTCCCAAAAATGTGGCGTCCCTTTTGGAAGTCTCTGTCGGTGTTTCCATCAAAATGGCCCCTACTCTCAGCCCTGCGAATTGTAGACATGCATTTTGAGAACAAATTGTCAACCTAAATAAAGAGGTAAACTGAGGCAAACTCAAATGACCAGAAATTGAGTTTATTAAGGAATAGCAATTTTAATTCAGGAAACAGGCTACTTAAGGATCTGTTTCCAAAGACTATATGTACATAGACCTCCAAAAAAAAGAGATTGGAAAAAATATAGGGCAAGTTCATCTAGTTGTGAGGAGGGAGTTCTGTGGCCCCTGAATATCTGCATTTCCCCTTATTGCCGTGACCACATATTCATTTCTTATGCCTTTCCGCCCATGGTGGTGGATGATTCCACCTGGTTTATATGCATTCTGGTTTCATTTGTCATTGTTTAGGATTAAGGGGCTGTTGCTATGATGGCTCCAACTCAGGTAAAGAGCCAAAGGGTTAGTGTTGCCTTCACCTTCCAGCAAAGGACTAAATGTTTCCCTCTTTGATAGTTATGGTGACTTCCCTTAACCCTATGAATATAGACGGGAAAATCCAAAATAAAATACTAGCAAATCAAATCCAACAATATATAGAAAAGGATAATACAGCAACTATAGTTTTTGGCATTTACCCAAGAGTGAAAACATATACCCATAAAAAGACTTGTATATAAATGTTAATAACATCTCAAACTGAAAATTTCCCAAATATCTATCCACAGGTGAATAAATAAACACACACACATACACACACACACACACACACACACTGAAATAGCACTCAGCAATAAAAAGGAACAAATTAGTGATAAACACAATAACATGATGAATTTCACAAACATTGCACTGGGTAAAAGTGGCCAGGGTAAAAAAGTACATACTATATGATTTCATTTATATGAAATTCTAGAATAAATTAAAATTCATCTATAGTGATTTAAAAAAATTAGACCACCCCTGGCCGGTTTGGCTCAGAGGTTAGAGCATCAGCCCGTGGACCAGTGAGTGGAGGGTTCAGTTCCAGTCAAGGGCACGTACCTCGGTTGTGGTTCCTCCCTGGCCCTGGTCGGGGTCATGTGGGAGGCAACCAGTCAATGTGTCCTTCTCTCATCAATGTTTCTCTCTCTCTCCCTTTCTCTCCCTCTCTCTCCCTCCCACTCTATCTGAAGATAAAAGTAGAAAGAAAAGAAGGAGGAGGAGGAGGGGAAGGAGAAGGAGAAGGAGAAAGAGAAGGAGAAGGGGAAGAAGAAGGGGAAGACGAAGAAGGGAAGAAGAGGAGGAAGAAAAAAATCAGTGTTTCATTAAAGTGAAGGTGGGGGAGTGCTTAGTCCATTGTGACTGCTACAAAAATACCATAGACTGAGTGGCTTAACAAACATTTATTTCTCACAGTTCTGGAGGCTGGGAAGTCCGAGGTCAAGGAGCTGGCAGAGTCAGTGTCTGGTGAAAGTCAGCTTCCTGGTTCATAGACGGCTGTCTTCTCTTTGTGTTTCACAGGGTGGAGGGAGGCTAGCTAGCGCTCATCTCTTTTTATACGTGCACTTATGCCATTCATAAAGGCTTCACCCTCATGACCTAATTACCTCCCAAAGGCCCACCTCCTAGAACTGTCACATTGAAGGTTAGGATTTCAACATATGAAATTGGTAGAGGGACTCAAACATTCAGGTCATTGCAGGAAGGTTAATGTGACACAAGTACACTATGAAAAGATGACAATCTTTTATATCTTGATTTTTATTGCAATTACATAGGTAGATATATTTGTCAAGTCATCAACCCATATACTTAAAATATGTGAATTTCATCATTATAAATTATACATTAAAAGGTTGATTTAAAGAAAGGGTATTATTGAAAAGTGATTAATACACAATTGTTTTTATAAAAATGTTCTTAAATCTCAATTTTGATGATTCCATATTCTGATCACCACCTCTTCCTCTTCCATTCACTCTGTATATTAACAATATTACAATTCTTTGGCCCCACTGAGCCCTCCAACTTTTCACTCTCCTTCACCTACCTCGTGTCCTCCTTTTCTCCCTTATCCCACTTAAATTCTGTTGTCTAACTTTAGAATCACTCCCTTCCGTCCTTCATCATTCTTGCCTTGCCCTTCAATTGGCTAAGTAGTATCCCAGATTAAATTGCTCTGCCTACTTCACACTTGCATCTAATCAGCTGAATGTGGTTGGAGAAAACTACACAACAAGGATGACTGGACTCATTTTAATTTCATGCCCACCAATTCCAGGTGGCCCATGGTGCTACCAACATTGCCCTAGTTAATGCTCTGTCCCACTCTTCTCAACAATTATTTCTTCTTTTGGATAGTCCCCATGCCACAGGGTCTCCAAAATAAAGTGGAATTCTATAATTAGAAGTGAAATAAGGTACTGGTCAGACAAAAGCAACAGTCTTATTTTCTACTTTTTAAAAGACTGGTACTTTGCTATATTCCTCTTTGATATCAAGTTTAAGTATTTCCTAGTATGAACATTAAAATTCCTAGTTTTGAACATTAAAATTATTTCTCCCTTATTTATAGAAAACATGCTACTTATAGATTTAAATATTAAAATGACTTTACTTTTACTCACTTGTGGTTGCTTTATCTCTTCTCATTTATTGGAACTTTAATCGGTTCCAAATTACAATTATTATAGTACATTCTTTCTTTCTTTTTCCTTTCCTGTTTTCATATGAAAATTTTTCTAGATTTATAACATGGTAGAATTTTTACGCTATCCCAAAATTTATGTCTATAAAAAAACGAGTAGGTCTTCTTATTCCTTGTTTCTATCAGAGTGTTAATTGGCAAACAATAAAATCTATCTTGGTTGGTCTGGATGGAAAAAGAATTAATTAAAGCCTAGTAGGTAGCTCACAGAAGCTCCGAGGGGGCTTGAGAATCAGGCTTGGATGCTGAGCAGCCAGGAAAAGTTCAGTTACTCTGCAGGATCCACTACAGCTCCGACACCCTGCGGCCACTGGCCAGCACCTCTACCAGGACTGGGACAGATGCTGCCCAGTCCCTGCTGGTGATACTTAGGAGCAGATGCTAGAAATTCTGGCACTGATGCCCCTCAAGAGCCCAATGCTACTGTTGTCATGCTTTCCAGTTGACAAATTCTGCATGCCTTCTTTCTCCCGTGCTTTCTGAATCAAAGCCATGTGCAGGTGCATCTGATTGGTGAAAGTCAGGCCATACACCTGTGCCCATGCTGCAAGGGAACCTGGGAAAGCCAGTTTTCTGCTTCAGCCTGGGAAATAGAACTCATAGAACAAGACTTTTTCCAAACATTAAAGATTGTTTCAAGGGTGCTGGACAATCAGATACATCCACAATGACAAATGTCCACAAGGAGAGAGTTCTCTCCGTTAGTGAGTGCTTCCTCTATTTCGGGTTCCAGCAAATATTCGGAAAACCAACTGAAATGTGGAACTGATGATACCAAGTACTGCAGAGTGTGCCTCTTCATAGAGGAATATGCTACCAATACCAGAATAATGCAATTGTCCCTTATTTCACCATATCCGAAATTCAGAGGGACTTGAGTTATAATCCCAACTTTAAGACAATAATGGTATTTAAAAGCATGGAAAACATTTTGCACAAATAATTCACCTGCATCAAAATCCAATCATTTCATAACTCCCAAAATACAGCTTTTTAGAAATCAGATTAAGCTCTTAATTTTTTATAGGTAGGATAGTTTGACCATTTGAACTCAAGAATAATTGTGCCTTTTAAAGCCATTCTCTATTTACAACATAATACAATAATATTAACTTTCAATATGATCATTCTACTCCTTTATATAAATGCAAAGATTTACTCTGTTCTGCCAGGATACATATTTATTTCTCGTTGTGTATCTGTTGACAGTACAAATAATAAAACTTTTTTTTTTCACTTTTCCTTTTAGCAGTAATTGTATAAATCACAGCCGTCTTGGAATCGCTGATTAACATACAGAAAATTGAGTTCATTTAACCCGTTTTGTATTAAATTATTTTCAAATGTTTTCTTTGCAAAATCACTGCCTTGTTTTTCCTCATACACCTGCCTTGGTGGCCAAGCAGGCGTGGGTCACACTGCCACCTGGTGTGGCTGGAACAAACTTCCTTCCATTCTGTGGAAACTACTAGGGCAGGGACCACACTCAGACCCTACATTGCTGAGTCATGCTGCAGGCTGAACTCCGTTCTGGAGGAATTTTCAGGCCTACAGAAAACAAAGAATGAGGTTTGCATCAACAGCAAACACAAATCATCTTATAGAGAAGGGAAGTATTCAACATTTTTAATTTAGCAAATGTTTATTAAAGCCCGGCCAGCATGGCTCAGTGGATTGAGCATTGTCCCATGGACTGAGAGGTCCCAGTTTGATTCCCTGGCAGGACACATGCCTGGATTGTGGGCTCGATCCCCAGTAGGGGGTGTGCTGGAGGTAGCCGATCCATGTTTCTCCCTCATATCGATGTTTCTATTTCTCTCTCCCTTCCTCTCTCTAAAAAATCAATAAAAATATGTTTTAAAAAATGTTTATTAAAGGCCCACCGCAGGTAGGGTCTGTGCTCGGTCCCACAGGTGACCCAAAAATGAGGAAGGCACAATCCCTGCCCTAGAGGATCTAGCAGTTACAGCAAAATACAATAGGAGTTAAGCATAAAAAGTGTATGAGTGGGTAAGAGATCACAAGAAATAATATCAAAACAAAACAAAACAAAGACAGACTTCTTAGAGGAGTGGTATTTGGAATAGATCTTGAAGAATATTTGTGATTTTATGGTCAGAGATAGGGAACTGAAGAGGATGAGAAACTATACATACCAAAGAAAAAATAATAAATTAAAACCTCTAGTTTTAAAAAAAAAAAGTCTTATTTTATTTTTATCTTATTTTATCTTCAACAAAGTGTACAAGAGAAAATTTACAGTTTTTTCAATCATCTGTGATTAGAATTCTAATATTAGAAGGATAAAAATATTTAAATTGCAAAACTGATAATCAAAATTTTGTCGTTGTTGTTAATCCTCACCAGAGGATATTTTTCCATTGATTTTCCAGATAGAGTGGAAGGGAGGGAGGGAGAGAGAGAGAAACATCATTTGGCTGTCTTCCACACGATCCCAACCAGGGATGGGGTTGAACCTGCATGTGCTCCTGACCAGGAATTGAACAGACTCTCCAACTGCCAACGCTCCAACTGCTGAGCTAAACTGGCCAGGGCTAGACAATCAAATTTTGCTTTTCCTAAAAAAGTAATTTCTAAATGATAGTGTTTGATAGCAATATTTCCATTAAGTTTTCTTCAAACCCCTTTTGCCTGAAAAAGAAAAAAGAAAAAGCCTCCCTTATAAAATTTTTTATCATTTTATTAAGACGGGGTTATTTACAATTTAAAATAATTTATATAATATATTTATATTATGTTAATACAATTATATATTCACTGGCCATAAAAGAATTAATAGCTATTCACTTTTACAGTGTTATTTATTTATTTATTTATTTTGGTATGTGCCCCTAGCAGGAACCAAATCCAGGACTCTGGTCCACTGCCTGATGCTCCAACCACTGAGCCAAACCAGCCAGGGCTTTACAGTGTTTTTTAAAAGATGCTTGAGTGTTGATTCATAGAAATTCAGCAAATCAACGTTTATCCCCTTGTTCTCATGGTAAAATGGATGCTTTTATACTGTAGATGTCAATGTCTTCAACTGTCATTTCAATTACTTGAATAATAGTTTAGACAGGGCTGTCATGTTCTTCTGCAATCTTGAATTAAAATTTTGATTTTACAGAAGAGTATGCTCTTGGTATATATTTTTCTTAGAATTCTGGGGTGTTTGCATAAATTTTATAAGTGCTCAGAGCCATAAAAATAAATGACTTGTATTTTCATTACAATAGTGTTCAAATATATACACACCCACTTTGGGAAAATAATGATTTATGTAAATTGAATAATACCCAGCACAAAATGCTTTTTAAATATAAAATTCTATCAACCAATAATTTCTTAAAATATTTCTTTCTTTTTAAAATATTTTATTGATATTTTTAGAGAGAGGGGAAGGGAGAGGAAAGAGAAAGAGCAAAACATTGATCAGCTGCCTCCTGCACACCCTCTACTGGGGATGGAGCCCACAACTCAGGCACATGCCCTGACTGGGAATCAAATCAGCAACCTTTTGGTACACTAACTGAGTCACATTGGGTGGGGCATAACCCATGACTTAAAAAAAAAACTTTTTGCTTTTTTCATATTAACAAAATCTATATATTTTTAAGTTATATGATAGAGATTGCTTTATATAGTATTTGGATTATGCATATTATATATCTTAATAGGTAAATATAACACTTGAGGATTTCAAAATCTTATTTTTTTATGTCATTTCTCTTCTGGATGTTTGTAGAATGTACATAAACTTTAACTGGTTTTATGTATTTGTTTTTTTTTCTTAATAAAAATTCTAAAGGGTAAAAATCATTATAAAAAATAAATTTTAAACTTTAGAGATAAATATACAATACAGTATTGTAATATGTAATAATGGTTAATATTGTATCACAATTTTTGCATAGTATGAAGTTAAAATTTTATTGTAAATGTATCTCTGGTCCCATCATTTAATTATGCAGAATTTTGTAATAACTAATAGCAAAATATATGTGAAATGGCCTAGCACATTGCTTGATACATAACAAGTATTCAAGTACATTTTGGGTTAAGCACCCCAAAATGTAAGGATCTGTCCTTTCTCTCTGGACTGAATTACCCTGATCTGCAAACCCACCCTCAGAAGTCCTAAAGACCCAAGAATACAGCAGCTGTATAGAACTCAAACATCAGTGGGACTCAGTAAGATTGTTCTCTGAAAAACTAATTAATCCTGCCTCACAGCTAGTTCCAGATTGTTTTATCAGGAGAAAGAAATGCTAAGGGTAAGAAGGTTTTTATATGGCTAGAGGATGGTAACAAAGAAGTTCAAGTATGAGTCTTTATAATTAGGAAGAACAGAAGGCTGATGATGAGAGCTAAGAAATAAACTCCTTTCTGCAATAAAAGAGCCAGGAAGTGCTATGTAACAAAATGCAACTATGGAATCCAGGAAATCAAAATATTCTAAATAAGCTCTTACTCTACTATAAATATCCACCCCTGCACAGCACTGCCATGCTGCCTCACCTGTAGACCACTGCAGCCCTCATGCCTGCCAACAATCTGTGTCTTTGCTTATTGACAGTCTTTTTTCCTCTGCTCTGACTTAATTAAATGTGTTCAATGAGCCTCCGGCAGGGTAGTTCAGTTGGTTAGAGCATTGTCCTGATACACCAAGGTTGTGGGTTTGATCCCGTCAGGGTACATACAAGAATCAACCAATGAATGCATAAATAAGTGGAACGAGAAATTGATGTTTCTCTCTCTCTCCTTTCTTCTTGTTCTCTAAAATCAATAAATAAAATTTTTTTAAATGTATTCAATGAATCTATCTTTTCAGCTCTCATGTGCGAATATGAAGTGATTCTAAATAGACTGTGTAGTTCAGCTACAGAAGATCTGTTTGGTGATATGCATTGTGAGCCACTTGTCCAAAAATAATTTACCGTTTGTTGTTGTTGTTGTTGTTGTTGTTGTTGTTGTTGTTTGATGGATGGATGGTTAGGTATAGAAATAGATAAATAAATATATATCCATCAATCCATTACTCAGAATTTATTCCCTCCTTCTAAAGTAAAAAAAGTGAAGCTGGGCAAATAGCTGTTAGACTACATTTCCCAATCTACCTTGAAGTTAAGTGAGGCAGTGTAACATATGTGGAAGTGAAATGTACCCTTGTCATCCCTTTAGTTCAAGTTATTTTCATCTCTTTCCATAACATCTAAAAACATCTCATTAAACTTTAAAGTTTCAAATCCTTAACATAGTTAGGTCTCCACCTCCATCTGAAGCCTCATCCTGTGCCACTCTGTTCCTCACTAAAACTACTTTCTGGCTTTTATTCATTACCCAGGTACAATAAGCACTTTCTTATCTCAAGGTCTGGGCCACTGTATTTGTTTCCCAGGGATGCCATAACAAATTACCACAAACTGGGTGGCTTAAACAACAGAAATGTATTCTCAGTTCTGGAGGCCAGAAGTCCCAAATCCCCGACATGTTGTCGGGGCTGTGCTCCCTCTGAAAGCTCTAGCTGATCTTTCCTTGCCTCTTCTAGCTGCCGATGGTTGCTGGCAACCTCGTTTCTTAGTTTTCAGATGCATCACTCCAATCTCTGCCTCCATCTCTCCCCTGTATCTCTTTCTGCGTCTAAATTTCTTTCTATAAGGACATTAGTTATCGAATTTAGATTCACCTCAATCCAGTATGATCTAATTTAACTTGATCACATTTGTGCTTCTAAGTACAGTTACATTCACAGATACTAGAGGTTAGGACTTGAACATATATTCTTTTTATTTTTAAGACATCATGTAATCTGTAACAGTCAGAGGTTTCCAACAGACTTATTGAGTGATAAGAACATGGAGCTCAGACGGCTTCAATTTGAATACCAGTTCTGCTCTTATTAGCCATGCGATCGTAAGCACGTCGTGGAACCTCTCTGGGCTTCAGTTTTCATATCTGTAAAATGGGGATGCGAACAGCATCTCTATCACAGAGATGATCTGTTGAGTACAGTGTTCCGGTCTGGCCCTGCTCAAGACCGAAGTAATCAGCAGAGGAGCGTCAGAAATCTGTACTTTAAAAAAGCACCTCCAAGTGATCCTCTTGCAGGGCACCTGTAGACGCAGATCATTTTTACACCTGAGGACCACACGCACAGACTGAGTATTATCGAAAGACAGCAGCATTCCGCCCTGGCTGACTTCAGCCCTGCTCAGCAGCCTCTAAGCAAATCCCGGATCAGAAGTCTGCAGCGGCGGGACCGAACTAAGCACACGCGCCCAGGAGCTGGGCAGGACTCCTTAAGACCCCGCCCACTCAGGACCAGAGGGCGGGGCTTCTTAGTAACCTAATTCCTCTGTCTCTCTGCCTCGGTCTAGAACCCGCCCCCGGCCCGCTGACCAATCACAGGGCAGGTTGCTGAAGGTCGGGGCCAATGCTCAAGGCCGTCCTTAATTCCTGTCTGCAGTTTGAAACTGTCAGGTTGCTGCTAAGTAGCCCCTGTACTGGCTGTGATCTCCGCAGGACGCGGCGAGTGGACGCGGACGGAGGAGGCCGAGTTCCTGCAGGGCCGCGACGGTGGGTAGCAGCGCCCGGGCCCACCCCGCGCCCCCGGCAGGGGCGGGGGAGTGGGATTTAAAGTGCCTTGGCCCGGATTTCCGTTCCCGGGGCTCGTACCGGACGGGGCTGGGAGCACCGTCCCCCAGACGCGGGCCTTTCTGCTGTTCTGCGGGGCTGCAAAGTCCAGAGGTTTTCCTCCCCGAGGCGTGGAGAAGAGAGGGCAGGAGGAGGGTGCCTGAAGTATAGCGGCTACTGTTGCCTTAGGTTCTGGTCATTTAAAACGTAAGGGGAAATTACCATGTCTCACGCCTTCCTGTTTTTAAGTACGAATTTGATTAAAACAGGGGTCTGTAGGAAAGGGATGGAAGAGAACTAGCCCTTTGCTGACTCAACTGTTTCCCCCTCCGCTCTAGTCCTTCCCGTGGGGAGCGGCCCTCGGGCTCGCTGACCTTGCCTGCGGGTAGGATCCTGGAAGGGCGCAGGAAGTCAGCTTGCACGTTAATTCCCTCTTCTTCTGCCTCTTAGGGGTTACTTTCGGGTTCCTGGAAGGAACCCGCTTTCTCCATCAGCCAGGTCATTACCAAGACGTAATTTGATTTCTCAGGCAATAGAGAAGCACGCAGAACTTTTAATCTCCTGGTTTCTAATGTTTTGGGCTAGAGAATACTAAAAATTAGTGAACAGATGTACATTGGCCACCACTAAAGCAAGCTTCAGTTTTTTCCCTTTGTTTCTGAACCTAGAAGCAGTAAAGAAAATGCTACTGTTGTTGAGTTTCAAATAAATTGCCATACCTCGTTGGCATCAAAGCAAGGCAGGTGGAAGTTTTATAGCGTATTTTCCAAACAGTAGTTTTGTGTCTGCAGTATCTATATTCGTAAACTCTTTGAAGTCGGACCATACTTTTTAGTTCATTTGTTTTTTAAGTAATCAGTTTCACCCCACCCCCAACTCCTATACCTATCTGGTCAGCAAACACATCCTAAAGGAAACCGACCGTGAATAAAATGGACCAAGTCACCCCTGTGTTGGATTTGAAGTCGGTGAGGCAGCCATTTCTTGCTGAGATGCATGTGCTTATTTTATCCTCCCTAATTGGCCTAACTAAAGACAGTCATGCTGAGATTTATTTTACTTGTCATGTGTATACTCAGTAATACTCATTGAGTAAAGTTGAAGTATCCTTTCCACAATCTAGTCCCAACCCATGTTTCTTCTAATATTGCACTTTCCCTGTATCTGCCCTTTGTACTTCAATTTCCTCATCACACTTATTTTTCAGCCCTCTGCGATTAAAACCCCTGTTCTACTGGCCAATGAAATTGATTAGGGAAATATCATAGTAACTTCCTGGTTGCCAAATTCAAGGAACTCAGCTCAATTCTCATCTTTCTGTGGCATGTGACTCTGACTTCTCCCTTCTCCAAGCTTTTGTGATGCTGTTCTTTCTAATAGTCTTATCAGTCTGACTTCCTTTTCAGTCTTCTTTGCTGGCTTTTCTCTTCCCCCTTTAAATGTTAGTGGTTCTGGCCCTGGTTTGATTCAATGGTTAGAGCGTGGGCCCGAGGACCAAAGAGTCGCGGGTTTGATTCCAGCCAAGGGCACGTACCTCGGTTGTGGTTTGTGCCGGCCTGGTCAGTGTCATGTGGGAGGTAGCCAATCGATATGTCTCTCTCACATCATGTTTCTCTTTCTTTCTCTCTCTCTCTCTCCCCCTCCCACTCTATCTGAAGATATTTGAAAAAATATCCTTGGGTAAGGATTAAAAAAATAAATAAATGTTAGTGGTTCTGGTTTTGGCCCCCTTCTCACCATGATAGTGGTCCTTAACTTTAATAGGTTTATAGTTCCCTCCGAATACATATCGGAAGCTAAGGATCCTCTTGCTAGAAAAATACACATGGGTGCAGTTATACTAAAAATATTGCATACAGTTTGGGTGTATGTACTTAAGAGTAAGAACTCTTTCTCACACTCCTTTACATAGGTGATCTTATCCTCTCCTTTTTTCAGCATTTCCCATTATGCTGATGATTCCTCAAACTGTATGTCTACCTAAAGATCCAATACAGGACTCCCACATTGCTTAACTCTAGGAAACGCCATACACATTGCAGTCACTGTGAATGGCAGTCCTTGGAGTGGTGCACAGCATAAGAGGTGTGGCCATATACTGCATACCTGCAACTTCACCTCAGTGCCTCACAGGTACTTTGCATCCAAAACATCTGATATTGAACCCATTGGTCTTCCTCCCAACTGGCTCATCTTCCTACATTTCTTGCCTTGGTGAGTGGAACTAGCATCTATCTAGTTTTTTAAGCCAGATATCTTAAAAATTTCTCTCTTTAACCCTTTAACTAATTATTGATCATGATCTCTCATCCTCATTGCCATAACACAACGATCTCATAGTCATACCCTCCATCCACTCTTCATTGATGACTCCTAGATTCAGGTCCTCATTTATCTCCTTGATTACTGCCAGAGGAGACACTTCTTGGAATACTGTATTCAGCTCTCAATTGATCTCTCTTTTCTTCAGAACCCCAACTCTCCATCCTGAAAGTTGCCAGAGTGATCTTTCTAAAAGACAAGCATGATCTAGTTATCACTTGTTTAAACATTTTAATAACTTCTCAAAAAGACCAATCTTTTTTGTTGTTGTTAGTCCTCACCCAAGGATATTTTTCCATTATTATTATTATTATTATTATTATTTTGATAGAGTAGAAGGGAAGGAAGGAGGGAGGGAGAGAGAGAGAGAAAAAAAAACATGGATGTGAGAGACACACATCGATTGGTTGCTTCCTGCATGACCCTGACTGGGGCTGGGAATGGAACCGGCAACCCAGGCATGTGCCCTTGACTAGGAATCGAACCCGTGACCCTTTGGTCCACAGGCCAGTGTTCTAACAACTGAGCAAAGTGGTCATTGCTAAAGACCAAACTTTTTAACATGAAAATCATGATCTTCCATGATCTGGCTGCTCATAATGTGCCTGTTTCATCCTTAGCCAAGCCTTGTTTTGCACCCTTTGCTTCGGCCTTACAAACTACTTATGTTCCTAGCATACATGTCCATGCCTCTGTGTCTTTGCTTATGCTGCTCTGCTGTCCAGCATATCCTGATATCTTTTATCTGTCCTTCAGGTCTCAACACTGGGGTCATCTTCTCTATTAAATTTTTCCTGGTTCCATTTCTACCTCTTCACTCCCTCACTATCTCACCCCACGAGAAATGGCTATATATATATATCCCTCTCTATAGATTGTAAAATCCTTCAGGACTCTTCATCTTAACTTCTCTACCAATGTCTTACATTTTACTAATATTCAGATAATTTGAATACTCACTACTTGTCTTTTAAATTATGTATTTACTTGTTACTAAAAGTACTTTTATTCTTTATATTTTTGGTTAAGACTTTCAACAATTTTTCTATGTGTGTATTAGAATCTGTTGTTTTGTATAAGCTTGATTTTCTTAAAATAATACTCCCAAACGGTTAAGTTTCCCAAGCAGGGCATTTGCACAAATTATTCATTCTCCTTGGCTGAGTATCTTCAAAGAAAGTACACAGCATCCAGGCTGTCACACATTGTTGAATAATAGTGATCACAATCTGATTATTCTCAACAGGCTCTACTGTAGATTTTTCTGAGGACCTTCCATTTTTCTTTAACTTTCATGTATTTGTCTCATCTCCTTTGCTACCTTATAAACTCACTAATTTTGACAATTGAGTGTTGAACTATTTTTTCTTGCCCAATGATTTTGTCCAAGGTTGCTCAATATGTTGAATGATTTTAGCATATCACAATTATTTTTTACAGGTTAGGATGGTGTTCCATCACTATATTAAACATTTTATTTTAGTTTAAATATTAAGGCAGCAAGAAATGAAAGTTAACTTTTGTTTTATAGTATTTGTGCAGAATGTCATCAGATGAGGAGAAGTGCTCAGTTCCAGTTATGCAGAATGACTCCAACCAGGGCAGTTCAGTCTCTTCAGATCTTCAGGTAGGAGGACATGTTTAAATTTGTCACGACTTATTTATTTTCAACAAGTAACAGTACGAGGGAAAATCAGGAATACATTTTTTTGATCATTCATGCCATTTACATTTATAATTATAATGTGTATATAATGTATATCAAATTATACCAAACTGGGAATTATTTTACAAACTTTGAGAAATACTTTTCATTGTTGTAACCTTTCAGAGAATAATCGTGAGCTCTTCAACTCTTTCTACAAAGTCTTCAAACAACACAATGAGAGGACAAGCTGGAAATCTCAAGAAACATTTTTTTTTCTTGAAATTTTCTCATTGTAGCTATCTCTTATGACTGCTGCTTTCACTTTAATGCCAATTAATACAATATCAAACCATCCAAAGTTCTGAGGCCTAGATTCCTTAGTGTTCTACTCGAGGTTCTAGTCCTTGTTGCCACAACAGTCTGTGAGCACATTCTGCTGCCCAGGACCTGGACAGTGACAGATCCATGGACTACAGAGGTGTGGATTTTACATGAAACAGTTTGAATTTCTTTTATTTCTAACTATTTTAGCATCAAAATATGGATTCAGATTTCTAGAGCAGATTTTAATTGAGAGAGTACTAACATGGTATATCTTAAGTATTACAGTTATATCACTTAGGAAAAAAACTGGATATTATGTATGTTGAGTAAGTTCTTATTGGCACTGTATGGTATGAGAAAAGCTTTAGGAAGATATTTTATGAAACAAATGTGTTCCTTTAATTGAAATTATAGATTTAGAAGTTGGAAAGCTATGTTTTAAATATCCGTGATTATTTACTAGTAAAAGAGCATCTGGAATTGTGACAGAATTTTATCCTTGCCTTCCCTTTGGATGGTACCTCTCCCACCTAGTGCTATCCTTTGAGGTGACAGTGCTTTCCTGTACCCTTCATCTCTGCCTTATCCAAACTTCTTTTTAGATAGAACTGATTCACTCATTTATACTTGTGACATGATTTATAATAAGAAATATATATTTGGTCTTCATTATAGTTTCCGTTATAGAGGTCCTAAAATCTTTGGAATTTCTTAAGCGATGAGAATAATGAAGGTGTCTGTTGTTATGAGGTGACTTTTGAACCCTCACCTAAGGATGGGGGCTGGTTGCCAGAGGAACCAAACGTGATTAGAGGGTTGGAACTTTCAGTCCCACCCCCAACCTCCAATTTCCTGGGCAGGGAGAGGGGCTGGATATGGAGTTCAATCACCAATGGCCATGATTTAATGAGTCATGCCTATGTAATGGAGCCTCCACAGAAACCCAAAAAAAGAGAATTCAGGGAACTTCTGGGTTGGTGAGCATGTGGAGGTGCTGGGTGACTGGCATGCTAGGAGAGGCATGGAAGGTCCATGCCTCTTCCCCATTTCTTGCCCTAGGCCTCAGTTCCATCTGGCTGTTCCTGAGTTACATCCTTTTATAATATACCAGTGATCTAGTAAGTAAAATGTTTGAGTTCTGTGAGCCACTGTAGGGAATTCATTGAACCTGGGGAGGTGGTCATTGGAACCTCCAATCCATAGCTGGTCTGTCAGGCACAGGTGGACCTGAAGTTGGGATTGCGGGGAGCAGTCTTGAGGGAATGAACCCTTAACCTGTGTGAGTTCATACTAACTCTGGTGGATAGTGTCAGAATTGAGTTGAATTGTAAGATACCCAGCTGGTGTCCAAGAATTGCTTGTTGGTGATGGGGGAGAAACCATATAATTGTAATTGTTAGGTCCAGAACCCTTTATTACTAAAATGTAAACATGTTGTAAGATCTCAAGTTGATGTTTTTGTCAGGAGACAAAGCTTTACATGAAAAGAATACATCTCTAGAGTAGAATTTAAGAGAGGGACAGGGAAAGATCTTCTAGACGTGCCAGAAATCATTTTTGTGTTATTAGCTTAGAATGTCAACCCAGCTAAGATTTTGTTTATTAGTAACCCTCAACTCATGACCCTATTGGTTCTTGACTACAGTTGAAAGCCTAACCATGTCCTATTGTTGAAAACATTTCGAGATATAAATACCAAAAATGGTGTTAAAAATAATATAACATAAAATAGCTATTCACTTTTATATATAGTAAACATGTACAACCTTTGTTGTTCTTTTGCCTGGGTGCCCATTGTAGCAGTGTTATAAACATTATTTATTACTGGTTTCTCATAGGAAGAGTATGAAGAGCTGCTTCGTTATGCTGTAGTGACTCCAAATATTGAATCCGGTGCTTCACAACCATCTCATTCTAAGGGAGAAGTGGTGCCAGATGTTAGATTTCCTCCTGTAATTGATTATATTCTTCATAATCAAGGTTATGTATATTTTTCAAGATATCTCTTAATTTAAGATGTTATTTGAGCTCAATATGCTGTTGACTTACGATTGTGAAAATGCTTCTCCAGTGATTCTTCTTAGTCAATGGTGTATATCACTGTTATATGGGGAAATTTTTTACATTTTAATGTGTTATTCTTGGCTTTATATGACAGCTGGGTTTTTATTTGTGCTTCCTTTGACTGTTTATGAAAAGTTATAAAATTAAAGCAACACTGTAGTCATTTCATGAGTCTTAGTGGAATATGTTACATCTCTGTATTTGTTCCAATGGTGGTTTGAGAGGATTATCTTGAAAAATAAATGCCCAATCCCCCAAATTAAAGATGGTCCATAGGTAGCCCTCAGAACCCCTTAAGTTTATGAACCATGTGCTGGGACTTTGTCAGCAGTATTTATATGGGCATGAAGGACTGTTTGAATTATCACTGGAAACATGAACCCATCTTTGGAGTGTCCATGACAGAACTGAAAGCTAATACAAATCAGAATGTATGTTGATAGATGAGTAAAACGTTGAAAAAGGAGGATGAAGCTCCTTTTACCTATTTGTTCCTTATTTAGTAAAGTACAGGATCCCAAACAGCTTAATCTAAATAAGGATACAGAAAGCCCTGTAAAAAACAGCCCTGATAATGGGCATTTATCAAGTAAGTATAAATCTAAGGAACCCTCTTTGAAGGCACATGACACAGTCTACTCAGTCAGCAGGCTCCTGAGTTTCTGGTAAGTCACAGTCCTAGTGTCTGTTGTCTTTCTCCCTCTATAGACATGGAGTTTTCATTGCTTCTCAATCTTCGGCCTACTGCATTGGATCAACAGAAAGACCACAATCGTAAAATACATACATGTATTCTATCACTGAAACATTTTAACACTGAATATTTTCTACCCCAATTTTATTGATCTTCAAGAGATATGACCCTTGGATTTATTCATTCTACATCAGTGATCTTGACCATGTTTTGATTACACTGGCACCTCAACATAGAGCAAACCCAAACAAAATGCTGCATACTCTCTCACAAATGTATATAGGCAATTAGCACGTTAGCCCTCTAAACCTCTGCCCTGAGGTGGTCACCAAAAGCTTGTTTCCTTTTCCATTGGCTACAGTACCACTGTACAGTTGTTCCCAGTGACACAACACAGGAGTCCTTTCCTTGTTACAACTCTGATCTTTCAAGGTAATCACTTGGGATTTAAGACCCCTGATCTTTTCTAGTACATAAGATAATATTTGTTTATGCTCTGCCTTCATCAAAAAGGACTTGAGACCTAAGCATACAACATGCAGTCAAATTAGATTATCCTGATTCACACAGAGACTTGATTAGAACGGACTATGTAAATTTATCATCCCATTCTCTTTCCTCTTAGTATTGCCATTGTTTGGTATAAGCGAGATGTGTCAAAGTTGGCAAAGTCATTGTTGTGAAGTTTTTCCCAGTTTCCTTTTCACCATGTATTGACTAAAGATTCCTGAGGTGGAAATAAGGAAGTCCCTGTTTTGGGTGGAACCGGTGTCACTTTAGTTTGATTACAGCTGGTGAAAAGCAGCAGGCCCCTGGAAATACTCAACATTGTTAGATAGCATAGCCTTTTCTAAGTTCTAATGTCAACCATCCACTGATTCTCTTAATGTGAATTGAATGCCATAGTAGATTGAATTCTCTTTCCTCCATATCTGGTGGGTGAAATTGAGCTTATTAATGATATAATAAGACTTTTTCTAGTTTCAGAGTCTTTTCTTTATTCTTGTTACTCGTTTTAATGTTGCTGTAACCCTTGTGCTAAAATCTGGTGTACCTCAACCTTCTTAAATAAGGTGTGTGTGATTAGATATTTTATTTAAGAATGCTTTGGTTTAATTTTTTTTTAAATACCTTTTTCTTTCAGTAAGAAATAGCCTGGTAGAAAGAGAAACAAGGACCGAAGTTGGAAAAGGATGTGATTTAAATATTTCAAGTCGTTCAAAGACAGAAGGTATTACTTTTCCTTAGCTTGTTTTTATTAATATACATTTTGTGGTTTGATGAATATTATTTATGTAGTAAAAAGAATAATTTTAGCATATTACTTATTGGCAGGATTTTAAAATGCTGTTGTTGCTAATTTATTGAGTAATACTATTTAAAATAATTTTATAAGATTCAAGGTAGTATAATTAAGACAAACAGGTTTATATATTATAGTGTGTGACATCTTTTCTTCAATCTGCTAGATTAGAGAGCAAATATTTTTAAAGATTCAAGGGGATATCAGATAGTTTGGCTGATATAAGTTTTTTCATAAACCAATACATCATTTCCCAATTTTCAAGCATTTGTGTACCAACTTAATGATTTGCATCCTATCTTTATGCCACCTATTCTATCATTAAGAGTTTTTCTTCAGATATATTCATCTTTAGCTTAAATTTATTTTAAAAGAAAAATTTACATATATTACAGGTTATCACATGAAACTAATACACACTTGTTACAAATAGAAAGCAGTGGTAAAAACAAATGCAACTAAAACAAAGTTATTAAAGTTTGGTTGAATACCATTGGTGGTGTTATGTTGAGCCTTAAGTCTGCTTTTTCTTTGTTGAGAGATAAGCAAGTATTACAGGGGTTTTAAAAGCATACTAGCACCAGATTGAAACTATCTTTGATATAAATAATTAATATAATAAAAATAGAACACTTTTGCCCTGGCCAGTTTGGCTCAACGGTTAGAGTGTCAGCCTGTGGTCCAGAGAGACCCGGGTTCAGTTCCCGCTAAGGGCGCATATCTTGGTTGCAGTTTGTCCCCGGCCCTGGTTGGTCATGTGGGTGGCAGCCCTCGATGTGTCCCTTTCACGTCAATGTTTCTCTCTCTCTCTCTCTCTCTCTCTCCTTCTCTCTCCCTCTCTCCCCCATTCTTTCTGAACAATAAATGTCCTCGGGTGAGAATTAAAAAAAAAAAAAAATAGAACACTTTTTGTACTATGTGAGTCAGTGATATTTAATGTAGTGACCATTTAAGCCACCATAGAAGAAATGCCTCTATCCTTTAGTTTCCTCACTTGGAAATAGACGGCTTGGGCAATGTAATCTCTGAGAGACCTTCCAAGTTCTTTAATTTTTTTCCTGTTTTTACATTTAGCAGTATTTATTTCATGCTGAATTTACTCCCGGGCCATGAGTTTTTGTTTCTTCTGGGGTATATTTTTCTTCTGTGCAACCTCCTCTTCTGGTTCAGGAGCAACCTGTTCTTTTTCAGTAGGATCATCTCAATGTGCTGGGGAGAGCTCGAGTGTGGGTTTACCCGCCCCTGAGCTCTGTCAGTTCTGCGCAGCATTCATGTAGCTTTGTTCACCTGGCTGTGCTCAATACCAGAGAACCTACATCTAAACCCTTATGTTCAGCATTGCTCTCTGCATTTTTAAGCATGTGCAGCAAAAACTCAGCACTCTTTTTGGGCCACTGACCCTATGTCCAGTCCCACTGTTTGGCCTGGACACACCTACCAACTCCACCATTGTAAGGACAGAATGGCACACATTGCTTCTGTAAAGTGACATACTTCAAATACTTGGTGGCTTTTTGGATGTACATACCCTTGATGGCCTGGGCAGTTTCATGAGGTTTCTTAAAGTGAATTCAAAGATTTGAACCACTTGATTTGCATGGTTTTGTGGGGTCTTCTGGGTCAAGTGAATAGTGAACCATTTTCAGAAGTCACCTCAGGCCATTTTCAGGAAGAGCCCAAGTTCTTAAGTTACATGATTCTTTTTTTTATTTTAAGGTGAGTATATTAAACAAAAAAACAAGAGCCTATTGCTTTTCCTGAGTGCAGATCTAGTTGGTAAAATCTAGTAAAAGAGACTACCAATGTACTTTGTCATTCTTTCTTACCCTTTGAGTTCCTAAACCATTTTCAGAATATGTAGGTAGTGTTTAATAGTGTGACTAGCTTCACCATTTGTTGATACATTTTTATGTAAAACATATATATTAGGAAATGATTTTTCCTTTTGCAAAGAATTCTTGATTTACTTTTAAGTAACAAGTTCTATAGTCGATTTATCTTTGAGCCAGTAAGGAAGAGAGAAAAGCCCCTCAGTCTTAGTTGTAGGGCCCTCATAACAAAAGTGTGATATGTGAGAGATGATGGTAAACAGTCTCTAATTCCAACATACATGTGTGATAAAATAGTTCTCTTTCTGGCTCTGGCTCTCACCCACATCCCCATCCCCAGGTGTATGGGCAGGAGACGGGGATATATACATTTCTCACCTGTATGGTGAAGGCAAACAGGGTGCCTTACAGTTGAGTGTCTTATAGACTAAATTGCTAGACTGTTTTCTACCTATAGTGTTGAATTTTAGTAGTGTTAAAACACATCCCAGTGTTTTACATAAAGTAATAATGACCTATATACAAACACTCTGACATTGGTCAATTACTTAACTTTTCTGAACCTCAGTTTCTTCATCAGTAAAATGGAGATAAAAATACCTATTTCCTAAGGCAGTATGTATTATGAAAGCTAATCTTGATAACATTTTTGTTATAGAAACATTCAAAGCACTTAGAAAATGTTGATCTGATAACACACTTGTTAATAGTTTCAGCATCCTTTTGAGTGTAGGAGGCATCTCATGCTGGTCAGTCCTAAATCAGTGACAATACTGAAATTAAAAATAGCTAGATTATGTACACTGAAAAGTCATTTCTCTGCATTTTTCTTAGCCTCTGTAGTAACTGACATCTTCTAGCCTTCCAATGTAAGTCCTCACCAATTTGAGTTGTTTTTAATTTTTATTCTAGGGTCATCTCCGGTGTCATCACCAAGGAAACCTTCTCATCCTGTCATGGATTTTTTCAGTTCGAATCTTTTCGGTGACTCTTCCTCACCAGGTTCTAATTCTAGTCATGCAGGTGTCCATGAAATAGTTGTGGGCGATTTTCTTGTTTCTGAAGAAAACCTTCAGAAGGTGGAAAATGTATTGGATCTTTGGAGCTCAGGTCTTAAGGTATTGTTGAATTATAATAGTTTTGCTCTTAATTCCAGTTTTTCTTTTCTTTAAATTAAAAGTTTTTATTTTAATCTTTAGTTTTATGAGATCAGTTCAGTGTCTTAAATCTATGCTTCTCAGTCTTTAAAGTCCATATGAATCACCTGGTAATCCTGTTCAACTGCAGCTTTGTATTCATTCGATCTTGAGGGCCTGAGATTCTGCATTTCTAACATGCTCCCAGGTGATGCTGCTGGTTCAGAAAACATACTTTGAATAGCAAGGTTTTAAATAGTTGTTGAAACAGCACTGAACATTCTATTGAATTTCTCAGATGTTTTTGAAAGACTCACCCTATTACTATATCATAGCTATAACTAATGACAGTGTCTCCTTTAAAAATGAAATACAGCTCTGGCCGATTTGGCTCAACAATTAGAGCATTGGCCCAAGGGCCAAAGAGCCTCGGGTTTGAATCCCAGTCATGGGCAAGTACCTGGATTGCAGGTTCTATCCTCAGCCCTGGTCAGGGTCGTGTGGGAAGCGGCCAATTGATGTGTCTCTCTCACATCAATGTTTCTCTCCCCCCCCCCTCCCCCCCGCCCCTTCCACTCTATTTAAAAAAAAATCAATGGGAAAATGTCCTCAGGTGAGGATTAACAACAACAAAAAAAGAAATACAAAATCCAATTTAGCAATGTATATTCATTTTATAGCCACTCTTATAGTAACCACAGTGTATAACTGATATATCTATAAAAAGTGATTTTTATTTTAGTGATGTTAGTGGCCTTTAAGTAAAACAAAGTATTACAGAAGTGGCAGGGTTTTTGTTTTTTTTTTGCTATTTAAAATATAGTTGAGAAAATAACCATTTTTCTGAAACATAGTTTGAGAAAACGCAGCTGAGTATTCACATGCATGGAGAAATTATGGTCGTGGGGATTCTTTGGCATTTATCTTTCTCTGTTATTTGAACTATAAATTCCAGATATAATCATTTAATATAGGTTCTACCATTTCCCCCATGGAACAGCTTTCATACCTCTAATCATGGTGTAAGTCAACTGGAGTAGTGTACCACCAACCATTTAAATTGTTCTATGTTCAATTAACCATGTTACCTAACTTTGTATAACATGATTATTTTCTCTTTTTTAATTATGCCAGTCAGTAGAATGTAAAGGGATCAGACTTAGCTATTTGTTAAGGTGGCCATTGTGATAAATGATTTGGGGAAAGAAAGCATCAACTCCCATGGTTCCCACTATGCACCTCTGTCTAAATAAGTTCCCAGTCCTGTGGCTCAGCCTAGGGCATAGCCTACATTTCTTTTTTCCTGGTCCATCTTAATATGGACATTAAAGTCCTTGAATAAACAAAGAACCTATTTACTAGTGAATGAGACCTGAATTTTTTTTTTTAATGACAACAAGATTTAATACAAAGTAACTAAAATGAGAAAAAATTCATATGCTTAGTATGGTGAATGTGGACTAAGAGGAGCTGTGACTGTTGAACTTGTAAACATTTTCATTGGGGTTTTTTAAATAGCTTTCATGTTGATTGCTTGTTTTGATTTTTTTTTCAGTGTAATTTTAAGAAGCACTAATAGGGAACAGACTGCTTAGTTATCAGTATATTTATTTTTCAGACAAACGTCATATCTGAACTAACAAAATGGAGACTAAATTTTATTGATTGGCACCGTATGGAAATGAAAAAAGAGAAAGAAAAACATGCAGCACATTTAAAACAACTGTGCAACCAGATCAACAGCTTGAAGGAACTGCAAAAAGCCTATGAAATCTCCATTGGGAGAAAAGATGAGGTGTTCTGTTTTATATTTCTTTTTAACTGAGATTGAGTAAATGTCTTGCTAGATAATAAATGCCAGGAAGTGATTTTTTAGGGCATGCAAGATAAAAAGGGAAGATCACTTCAGAAACTGAGGGAAAACAGGTACATAGATATACAATTTATTCTTCCTGTTAAACGTGCCATGGTCACACCTTTTTTTCTTTGAGATCAACTTTGGTGTGCTTGAAGTTTTAAGAGTGCATGCTAAATTTGAAACACTAATTTTTTCTTCCTAACTGCTCTAAAGAGAACATCAGGGAGCCAGCATTATCCACATTTTAAACCATTCTTTCAGGAGTCATTTTAAATATGTCACATTCTTTCTGTGAGATACATGTCTTTATTCACTGATGGTCTGATATTCTTTTATTGATAAACAGCACCTTTTATTTCACTTCCTGTTAACCTGTTAAGAACTTGAGAGGAAGGTTTAGCGTGCACTGATTTTGTGCCTCCGGACAACACCTGAACGAAACAGGTGGGCAGCAGCTCTGTGGCTGCCCCCGGGCCGATGGTGCTTTCAGAGAGGGACTCAGAGCAAACACCCCCGCTGCTTGTCCGCAGAGGCACGCTCACTGCTTTAACTCCCTGGAAAAAGATGATGGAGTTTGTAAAAACTCATTTTGGAATTGCGAGGTGTAATACAAAAATGAACATTTTTCATAGTTTACTTTTTTGAAACAATAAATATTAATATCAGTCATTTTCTCTTATTACCCACAAAACTCTGTCCTAAGGTTTTTAAATATTTTAATTGTTTTTAATTTTAAAGTATCACACGTAAAAAGAGTTGTATATATGTCACATTTTTTAAAATGAGTAGCCATCTGCCACAATAAAGCTTAAGAAAGAGAATATTAACAATATCTTAGAATGTGTGCCCTTTCCCACTTTTAAAAATTTAAAGAACCAGAATAAATCTCTCAGTAAAAGTGCCCAATTTACAAAATCTCTTTTGGCGGCCATTTTTAGATATATACTTTAGTTACTCGGTTCTTTAAAAGAGAGGGTATTGTATTAGGATTCAAAAGCCTCCATACACTTTTTTTTAAGAACAAGAATAATATCACTGAAGAATTACATCAAAGTATAACAGTTATTTGCTTTTATGAGTTTGTTGAATCCAGAAGAAAATCATTAAACAGTTATTGAGAAACTTCTAATCCAAAGTACTAAAAGTATTTAGGGACTACAAAAATATTTAAAATCTGCTCAATAAAGATTTTTCGTATATGTAGAAAAACTTTCAGGGTATGGTTATTTTTCTTGAATTAAATGTCAATGACCATACAGGGTTTGGCAAAAGTAGGTTTACAGTTATGAGTACGTGAAACACAACAGTGTTTCTTATTTATTTTTTAATTATTGTATTATTTTTCATATGAACAACTGCAAACCTACTTTTGCCCACCCTGTATTCATTTTCTTTTTTTTAATCTTTATTGTTGAATGTATTACACATGTTCCTCATTTTTCCCCCATTGACCCCCTCCTCCCCACTCCCGCCCCCTTTCCACCTTTTCTCACACTGTTGTCTGTGTCCATTGGTTATGCATATAGGTTCTTTGGTTTATTTCCTCCTACCCCCCAACCCCTTTCCCTCTGAGGTTTGTCAGTCTAGCAATGAATTTGTACTTCTTAATCTCTTCACCTTTTTCACCCATTCCCCCAAACCCCCTCCCATCTGGCAACCAACAAAATTTTCTCTGTATCTATGAAAATGTTTCTGTTCTGCCTGTTCATTTTGTTTGTAGATTCAATTGTCGATAGATATGTATTCATTGCCATTTTGTTTGTTCATATATTTGTATCTTTTTCTTCAAAAAGACCCTTCATCATTTCATATAATAACAGTTTGGTGGTGATGAACTCCTTTAACTTTTTCTTGTCTGGGAAAGTCTTTATATGGCCATCGATTCTAAATGACAGCTTTGCAGGATAGAGTAATCTTGGTTGTAGGTTCTTGCTTTTCATCACTGTGAATATTTCTTGCCACTCCCTTCTGGCCTGCAAAGTTTCTTTTGAGAAATCAGCTGACAGCCTTATGGGAACTCCCTTGTAGGTAACTAACTGCTTTTCTCTTGCTGCTTTTAAGATTCTCTCTTTGTCTTGAACCTTTTGCATTTTGATGATGATGTGTCTTGGTGTGGGCCTCTTGGGATTCATCTTGTTTGGGACTCTCTGTGCTTTCTGGATTTGTATGTCTGTTTCCTTCACCAAGTTAGGAAAGTTTTCTGCCATTATTGTTTCAAACAGGTTTTCAATTTCTTGTTCTCTCTCTCCTCCTTCTGGCACCCTGAAGATGCGAATGTTAGCACAGTTGAAGTTGTCCCAGAGGCTCCTTACACTATCCTCATGTTTTTGGATTCTTTTTTCTTTTTGCTGTTCTGATTGGGCATTTTTTGCTTCCTTATATTCCAAATCAATGGTTTGCTTCTTGGATTTGCGTACTCTACTATTGAATCTGTGTAAATTATTCTTTATTTCAGTTAGTGCCTCCTTCCTATGCTCTTGAGGCCCTCACTAAGTTCACTATGGTTCTCACTAACTTCATTGAGCATCCTTATAAGCAATATTTTGAACTCAGCATCTGTTAGGTTGCTTATCTCCATTTCACTTAGTTCTTTTCTTGGGGTTTTGTTCTGTTCTTTCATTTGGGACCTGTTTCTTTGTCTCCTCATTTTGGCTGCCTCCCTGTGTTTGTTTCAGTGTATTACTTAACGAGAGGTATGGGGCTATCTGAGACCAGACGCTGCTTGTTTGAAAGAATTTAGGAAAACCTAAAGCAGGATCCAGGACAGGCCAATCCTATGGTTAAGCAAGTGGCAACAGCTTGGGTGGGCCTGAAAGTTGGGTGGCGCAGGGCGGGGCCTCAGGGAGTCAGCAGGGCGGGGCTACCAGTGTGAGCCAGGTTGCTGGAGTCCCAGATATGGCGACTGTCTGCCGCCCCAGGGAAGGGCTCACCAAAGGAACAGAGGCTTCTGACAGCACGTCTGTCCCGGAGAAAGCCCCCTCTCCAGCCCTCGCTCCAGTGCCAAACAGCTCAGTTCTTCCTTGTGTGTCTCTGGTGCCCCTTGAGCTGCCTCCCCTCCAAGCTTAGAGGGAGAGAGTCCGATAAGTCCGTGCGCGGGCCCTTTAAGGAGCTGCCTGGGGCTCCAGCCGCCTCAGCCTCCCTGAGCCTCAGTTCCCACTGGTTTTTCCAGCCAGAGGTTATGGGGACTTCTCTTCCTGGCACTGGAACCCTGAGCGAGGCACCTGGTGTGGAACGGGGACACCTCAATCCTCAGGAAGGACCTTCCCAGCCAAGGTGTCCTCCTGATTTTTATCCGCCACACGTGGGTGTGGGACCAGCCCGTCCGCCGCCGCCCCTCCTACCAGTCTGGATGTGGCTGCTGCTTTAATTCCGTAGTTGTAGGACTTCCATTCAGCTTGATTTCAGGCAGTTTTGAATGATGGTTGTTCTGTAGTTGTAACTCTGATGTGGTTGTGGGAGGACGCGATACCGCGTTTACCTACCCGCCATCTTGACCGGAAGTCTCATTTTCATGTACATAATTTTTTTGGTGATTACCAAGATACACATAATGAGATTTCTTTCCTCTTTTGTTCTCCTTCATCCTTTGATATGTACTGTGTTCATGTTGGGAAGTTTTTTGGTCTTTTAAAAGATAATGAGGTTAACTGGATGAATGTAGTAGTGATCCATTGGTATTTGCTAGCATTTTTTGATATATGAGAAAAATCACTTTACCAGTAGTTATTGTAACACCACAATAATTGGCTTAATTGCTGTTTCCAGGTGATTTCCAGCTTGTCTCATGCCATAGGCAAGCAAAAGGAAAGGATAGAGTTGATGAGAACATTCTTCCACTGGCGAATTGGCCATGTCAAATCCAGACAGGATGTAAGTATAAAAACAAAAAGACAACTGAGAAATATTAGACCTCTGAACTCAAAAGTGTTTAGAATCACATATTAGAACTCTTGTTATAGTTAAAGAAGGATTTATTTTCTAATAAGTCAAAGTGAATTTATAACTTAATGTTGCTTTGATTTCAAAGGAATTTGATTCAAAGGTATAGTTTGGGAAAAAATACCTCATATTTTATAGATCTATTGATACATATTTCCTACTTCATAATTGATTAATAGAGAGTGTACCCAAATTACAAACGCCCTGTAATGGAACACCTTTAACAATTTGACTCAGATATGATTATGTGGAGAAAGAATTTACAATATTTACCATATCATATGCTTCCTATATTATCTGTACTTCTAAAATGTCTCAATATATTCTCCCCAAAAAGAGGCAATACTATAGTTATACTCTATAAAATTATATAAATGTTTGTTGTGTAGACTTGCCGTAGAGTGAGAATTAAAGAAAGCCATGTCTATATAACTTTTTTTTTTTAGTCCTCACCTGAGGATATTTTTCCATTTATCTTCAGATAAAGTGGGAGGGTGAGAGAGAGACAGAAACATCGATGGGAGAGAGATACATCAACCAGTCGCCTCGCCCACGCCCAGACCAGGGTTAGGGTCCAAACCAAAACCAAGGTATGTGCCCTTGACTGGAATTGAACCCATGATTCTTTGGTCCTTGGGCCGATGCTCTAATCACTGAGCCAAACCGGCCAAGACTGTATTGGTTTATAAAAATGATCCTTAGTTTGTATATAATTTAAATGTGAACATTGTTCATTTTAATTAAATAAGAGCTGAATCAGTATATCTGAGTAAATACAAACTGACAGAGAATAATACATTATTGTACTAAAAGTGGAAAAGTATGAGTATGTATATATCCTACAAGAACAGAGGGTATAGCCCTGTTTGGCTCAGTAGTTAGAGCATCAGCCCACAGACCAAAGAGTCTCAAGCTCAGTTCCAGTCCAGGACATGTACCTCAGTTGTAGTAAGGTCCCCGGCCCTCATTGGGGTTGTTTGGGAGGCAACCAGTCGATATGTCTCTCTCACATCAATGTCTGTCTCTCCCGCTCTCTCTCTCCCACACATATACACACTGTACATGAAGATAAATGGAAAAATATCCTTGGGTGAGTATTTAAAAAAAAAAAAAAAAAAAAGAACACAGGGTATTAAAACTCAAGATAGAGGATGGATATTTATATATATATATTTTTATATAATGCTCATGTGAGCCATCAAGTAATCTCTGTGTATTTCATTCCAAGAAATTAATATTAAATATTAGTATTATTAATTTAATATTCCACTATCATAGAATAGGATTCCTCCTTTAAGCATACTTCCTAGTGCTTTCATTTTTTTTATTAATCAGACTGAAAAGAGCTATTTAAAATGAGTATACCATATTTTGAACATTATTTATCAACTGACTTAACGAGAATATATGGTTTAAATGTGAGCTGAAGTAGTTGAGGCCGCCATTGCTTTTTGAATAGTTTTTCAAATTTAAGAAAATTAAAAATTGGAACTACTTCTTCAAAAGAATTTAAATTCATTAATAAAAAGAGTAGCATATGTTCCTGTTTGGATCAGTTTGGCACTGTATATGGTGCAAAGTAAACTAAATTTGCTTATGGTGGTGGGCACCAAGCTGAAGAGAACAATGCCGTCTGAAGCCACAGTCACCTTCCTGCCTTCCAGCCACTCTGCTGTTCCTCCAGCTGGTTTCGGCTAAGAGGTCATGCAAATTCAGAGCTGAGATAGCAAGTGGCAAGTTTGTTTTCTTTCATTTATTTGTTGTTGTTGTTGTTTTCCCTCTAACTTGATTAGTTACATAAACAATGATGTCATGGATAAGAGCGAGCTTAGGCTCCTGAATGAGGCAATGACGGCTTTTCCTTGTCTACTTGTGTGACCTGGGCGGTTACTTAACCTCTCTCAGCCTGCTCTCCTGTATGCAGATGAGAATAATTTCACAGGATTAAATCATAATGTATGTAACTGCCTACCACTGTGTTATTGCTGCCGGTGTATTTACCAGTACACTTTGTTTTAAGATTATATTACTCTCATTCAGGTTTATGAAGGTAAACTAGCTGACCAGTACTTCCAGAGAACTTTACTGAAGAAAGTCTGGAAAGGCTGGCATTCCACGGTGCAAAAGAAGTGGAAAGATGTGGTGGAACGAGCTTGTCAAGCCAGAGCTGAAGAAGTTTGTGTCCAGATTTCCAATGATTATGAAACCAAATTTGCTGTGGTAACACTTCTATTTTATTTTAATTTTTACTTTCCTTTAATAGAAATAAAAAAGATGAGTAGCATCACTTACTGTTAGTTTATAGTTAGGCAGAGTTACCCATTTCTAATTCCATTTACTGCAGTATATCTTCAAATGAGACTACTTGACTATTTGGGAAAGAATAACACTAATGAGTCAGATTTCCAGATTTATTTTTTCTGTCAAAAGTTATAACTCTGGTCTTCAAACTTGTGTTGGATCTCTTGTGTGTACATTTGTCTTGAAAGTGCAAATCACCCATAGATCCTTATGGGTCTAAGAAAGCATACTTTCTTATGCTTCTTCTTTTGGCTTTTATTTAGTCAAGAATAGAGGCCCAAAACAGAAGTGTTTATCCTCTTGTTAGTTTAAATAAACTTCGTTCATACAAAGTTGACTTAAAGCAGTTGTATACAAATTGGAATTAATTTCCCATTGATCTTTTTTTTTTTTTAATCCTCACCTGAGGAAATTTTTCCATTTTTTGTTCAGATAGAGCAGGAGGGAGAGAGAGAGAGAGAGAAACATCGATGTGAAGGGACACATCGAGTGGCTGCCACCCGCACGACTGACCAGGGCCGGGGACAAACTGCAACCGAAGTACGTGCCCTTAGCGGGAACCGAACCCGGGTCTCTCTGGACCGCAGGCCGACGCTCCAACCGCTGAGCCAAACTGGCTAGGGCTCCCATTGATCTTTTAATAATAAAATTAACATTGTTTCCATGGGAAAACATTTGAGACTCAAAATGAAATAAAAACCATACTGAAGAATGCAGTAGGCCTCTTGAAATCAAATACTAAAAGGAAAATATATTTCATCATTATAGTACTAAATTCATAATGTTAAAAATCAGTGTCATAAAAGATCATTTTCTGCATTGAAAATGACAAGCAAAAATGGAGTCCCTTTAGATTTGGTCTATGGGAAAGTGTGCTATAACTAATATCACTTTGCACCTTAAATTCTATAGTAACATTTAGCTTTTAAAAATTTTATTTATATTGCAGGCATTTCGTTGTGTTGTTGTTTTCTAAAGGGGTGAGGGCTGTCTGTGGTTCTTAATGTATTTTGTTTAATATCTACATAAAAGATTTATGGTAAGAAATGGCATATATTTTTATATAATTAAAATACATCACCAACCTTCAGTGGGACTGGTATAAAATTTCCCTTGTTTGAACCTTGACTTTATGATTAGAAGTGAAATTGGTTTGTTGACAATGAGTTAAGATGCACCTTTTAAAATGAATTGAGAAGTGTAGCAGAAGAGGCATGTGGGAAAGTGTTTTTAATATTTCACCTAAGCCCTGGCTGGTTTGGCTCAGCGGTTAGAGCATTGGCCCGCAGTCTGGAGAGACCTGGGTTCGGTTCCCGCTAAGGGCACATACCTCGGTTGCAGTTTGGCCCTGGCCCTGGTTGGGTCGTGTGGGTGGCAACCACTCGATGTGTCCCTTTCACGTCAATGTTTCTCTCTCTCTCTCCCTCCCACTCTGTCTGAACAAAATATCAGAAAATATCCTCGGGGGAGGATAAAAAAAAATTTTTTTCACCTAAAAATAACTTCACAGTTTAAGTCTACTTTTGAACAATAAATAATATTCTTCCTTGTATCACAAATCTTATATATTTTTTAATTCTCTTTATTTTAGTTATCTGGAGCTTTAGAAAATGCAAAAGCTGAGATCCAAAGAATGCAGCATGAAAAAGAGCACTTCGAAGATTCCATGAAGAAAGCTTTCATGCGGGGGGTGTGTGCATTAAATCTTGAAGCCATGACGATATTTCAAAACAGAAATGATACAGGTTAGTGTTTTGCTTAAGATTCTCTGCCTACTTTCAAAAAGGATTTGTGATTTCAGGGATTGGTATGGTCTACAGTACTAATTTTCTGCAATGAATATGTCTCATCCAGGCACAGTATTTTTAACTTCCTGGTGGTGTATCCAGTTTTAAATTCACTCACTCAGGGTTACTTATGGTATCTTAGATCCGAATAAATAAACTGTCAACTCTTATGTATTTAGATTCATTGTTACAATAATGCTTTGAATGTGTAACATTTTTAAGGCTCTTTAAATAATTATAATGCCTTTAGGTGAAAAACTTCTATTTTTGTTTCTTCCTGTGTAGCCAAATTCCTTGGACTATTTTGTTGATGAAATATTTCTTACCTAGTCATGGTTTCCCAGTTGCTTGTTTTCCAGTTTAAGAGAAACCACAACTAAAACTCATGTTCAACAGATATAAATACAGGACTATCTATAGAAGTAAAAAAAAAAAATTTATTTATTTTTTTCCAAGAAAAGTCCAGGTATCAGCTCAGGTCTAAGTTGTTTGTGTCAGTTTCATCGGTGTGGCTTGCAAGAGCACATGACAAGAATACTTTCCCACCAATTTACAATGAGGCCTGTTTTCCTTACTGGGTTTTAGTTTTCTTCTCTGAACAAAGAAGATATTGTAAACCTTTCCCTGCTTAATAGGGGGTTTTTGTGGGAATGCAGTGAAATATACTTGAAGACATTTTTTTAAAATACTTCAGCATGTAAGATGATAGTATGCTATAATCACTGCAGTTTTCATTCATTCAAGTTGGCCTCCCAGGTTTACACAAAACACAAACATTTTTGCAGTGTTCCTTAGAAAAATCCTGTTTAAGACTCACAGTTAACTTACCAAGGAGACAGTTTCATTTTGTAACGTCATTAACATGATTTCATTTCAGTGAATAACTTCTCTGTGCTTGTTGTGCCCTCATTTTAAAGCATCAACAAACGTTTATTATTTAAATTGTGCATGTTGTGGTTAACAGTGAGGTAAGGCAAATTGTTTTCTCTCTGAAACACTTGGGGTATGTGGCCTCTGTAGGCTAGAAATTTAGAATTATAGATTATCAAGGCTAAATAGTTTATCTTACTGATACCCCAAGACCCCAAAATGTGCTTAGTTTCTCTAATAAATGGTCTTTTGAGTATCAGTGCTGAAAACAGACTCACCACCACCAGTAATAGAATAGTTTGCTTTCAGTTCTAATTGTTAGAAATTATATGTATTAAATTGAAGAATTTAATTATCTATTTAGAAGAGAGATTGGGTTTCACAAGTAAGCCGACAAATTATTATTAGAACTTGGTAATTACAAGTAACCTGTTTTTCATAACCTACTTCTGAACATTGTGAATTGACTTAGTACAGAGTGTTTTGCCACTTTTATAAATTGACCATCTTAAATTTTAAATTCAAATACAGTTCGGTCTCCTACAGGCAAACATCCATAACAGGATTTGGAAAAATGTATTCTGATAATTATTCAACATGATTTGCTTTGTTCCTGTTGCTTTTACATCTGCCATCTTCTATAGCTAATGCCAAGTTATGGGAACCCAACTGTTTTGAGTGGCTTTGTGCTTTGTCATAACAGTGAGGGATAAAGATAACAGGAATAAGAAGACACACAGTAAGCAACAGTGTTAGGGGAGCTACCAAAGGCAAAAGTTCAGTGTAATCTAATGCTGGATTTGCTCTGTGATGTTTAGGTTTTGTGGCATTTTAATAACAACTATTAATTCTCACAAGAAAAAAATTATATCTGGCCCCCTTCCCTTAAAACAATTGCTTGTTATAATGCAGTTTTTAATAATGCAATGTTCCTTATGCATCTGTCTTGTTAGAACAAAACTAGTAATTTGATTTTTTTATTTGTCCTGATTTTCTGCTATTCACCATATACAATGCATCTCATGTTGTGTAATATCCTAAATCTTATAGATTGTAAATTAGGCATTTCTATGAAGAAGGCAATATGTAACAATAAAAATGGCCTTTAAAATGATACCTGCCCATTTTCAAAGCAATTTTAGGAAGAGTAGAAAAATACTTCACAACTGAAAAAAAATTATCCCTGTTAAAGCAAGAATAATTATTAAAACTTACAGTTATCTGACAAACAGGAACTGTATACTCCACCCACATTAACAAGAGTTGGTCACCTGCCTCTCTTACAGGGAGTGCCTTGGCCAGAACTGACCTGTGGACTGATCCCACATCTGATACAGTCTACAACCCACCTAAAAAGAGTCAGAATCACTTTCTATCAAAAACATGTTAAACCTGTGTGTGTGTTGATTTCAAAGCAAGAGCAGTGATTTATATTGAATTAATCCCTTTCATCAAATGATTTTAAAATCCTCATTAAATTTTGTTAATAAAGTTTATATATTTTATATAAATGTAGTCTAAGAAAATGACTTACACAAAAGTCCAGATTTCTAGATGGAAAGAGGACAACATAGAAAATTATGTTGTTTATAGGTTTATCTACTCTTTTCAGATATTCTGAAAACCCCCACCCTGGACTTTGGTATCATATAGATAAGTTTTAAGTAGAAATTTTAACCAAATTCTAATACTGGGAGGGAAAAATCTAAAATAGGACCCTTCGTCCTAGCTTCTCTGGAAGCTGATGTTACTTACTCCTGTGAGCTAAGTTTAAGGTTCAATTTCAAGGGGAGGTTAATTATATGTGTGTCACTAAAATCAGTTAAGTGTGCAAATATGCTCTTAATTCATTACTTACATAACCTGCAAGAGCTCATTTCTTTTAGTGTCAAACTTTATTGGTTTATTATTATTTGCTGAAAACTAAAAAATAAAAATACATTGCTTGCCCTGGCCAGTTTGGCTCAGCAGTTGGAGCGTCTGCCTACAGACCAAAGAGTCGCAGGTTCGACTTCGGTCAAGGGCATGTACCTCAGTTACAGTTTGGTCCTCGGCCTTGGTCGTGCTGTGTGGGAGACAGCCAGTCCATGTGTCTCTCTCACATTGATGTTTCTCTGTTTCTCTCTTCCCCTTCCTCTCTCCTTCCCTCCCACTCTATCTGAAGATAAATGGAAAAATATCCTCGGATGAGGATTTAAAAAAATACATTGCTTTCGTTAGGATAGGAGTAATGGAAGGAAATGAGAGGGTATGGTGATATCACAAAATTATTCCAAAGATTGAAATATCAAGCCATTTACCAGGATAATTGCATGAAATAACGAAAGGACATAGATCCTTAGGCTCAATGTGACCTTATTATTGTAATGGTTGTGATGGCAATACACTTAACTGAAGTTCCAGCAGAGTACATAATTTATTTTTATCTTTTAAGAGCAAATCATTCATGAGCTATCACCTGTTGAAGGAATTGTTCTGAAGTCTTCAGTGGTTAATGCTGACATTAACCAGTTAATACTGACACACTAACTGAACATTGTATCCAATATATGACAAATTTCTACATTTCTGTTAAGACCAAAAGGAAGATTATGGGCCTGGCGTTCAAGGAAAAGAACATCCTGCTCGTTTGGATCCTTCGGCTCCCATACCCTCAGCAGCTGCACCAGCACCGTCCCTGTCAGCAGCGACCATGGGAGTGACCAGCGCTGCTGCCTTTCCCTCTGCCACTTCCATCACTTCCGCCGGGGCTGCTTCCGCCTCCTCTGTTTCTGCTGGTGCCGGGCCCACAGCTCCTGCTGCACCAGAAGACACGGTTAGTACAGTTCCTGCAGGCGCCTGCGTGGGAAAGGTTTCCCAGCTTGTCAGTACATTGGGTATTTTGAACTCAGAACATGTTATCTTGTGGAGAAAAAACCTATACGGTTTTAGGCCAAGTCACAGAAAATATTTAATACACAGTGGCTAAAAAAACATTAATTTTTGAGTTCTATTGAAAGATCTGTTACAGTAGTGATGATTGAACAAAAATGTAGGACTTTTTCATCTTACATTTTTCAAAAACTATTCAGAAAAAAAAGATCTAAATTTAGAGTTCGTTGTTTTTAATTTTGAAGAAAAATCATGGGTATATTCAAGGGCTTAGTAGGTTAATGGCTCTTTTGTATGTTTTATATATTTTCTGTTCAACTACAGCTTTCTCTTTTCCTGGATACAGACATATCATTAACACTACTACTCTGTAGTAACTCCATCTTAATTGATTAGGTTTTAACTTTTAATTCATAATTGGAATGAAGATAGGAATAGTTTTTCCTAGAGTTACCATTAGAGAAGTGTTTAGAGAGGAAGAACATTGGCCTGAAGTGAAATTGACTATGCTATTAATATGATAAGAGTTACAGAGCAGGTCATGGTTCTGACTCTTCCGCTTCCTGGTGTTCAACCTGTATTCTTCAGTGTCTCTCAAGAGAGAAAGGTGTAGGGATACAAATCAGGCTTATCAGACTCACCTCTGCAGGGTTTTTGTGTTTGTTTGTTTGTTTGTTTGTTTGTTTGTTTTTTAACCATTATACCCTTCCCTCCTCTAGCTTGGCACAAAGGCATGTATAATTCTGTAAAGGTCCCGAGATGGTTTTGATTTGCTTGTCTCCCTCTTCATCCCCACCCTAACCACTAACCCGAGAGGAAAGATGCTGGCAGAATAGGTTTTAGGTCTGACAGGCCCCCTGGCAGGCCATCAGAAGGTGCCATTGCTCAGAATCAACCAGACAGTTGGTCATCTTTAGTATTCCAGCTGACTTGAACTCTTCTGCCTTTTAGGAACTACTAACTTTAGGGGAAAATATATTGAGTTTTGCTATTTATCATGTTTTCTCTTAATTCAAAGAAGTTTTAGAAAATATGGCTGTTAAGAGAAATGTGAATGTGTGAGGGAGCTTTAACTTAGAAGTAAGACACTAAAATTCAACTCTAAATATAAGTATGTTCAGCTGTGTTTACATTTCATGATTACACATTTTGAAGTGTGAACCTGTACAGATTTCTGGTTTCTCATTACTTTGCATATTCAGATAATGCACACAAGAACTAGATTTTTCAAAATTCCCTTCTTAAAATATGACTACATCATTTACGATCTGCATTTATATGTAAATCTGAAAATGCACGGGAAGAACTGAATGAATGAGTGTGCTTACCACTCTTTTTGTTACTAACTTTTTAAAATAATTTGATCACCCGAGATAATTTTGAAGTCTTTGAAACTTGAAAAACACAATATTGTATAGACAACCCTTCTTCTTCCCTACCCCTCCAACTGCATCTAACCCTTCAGAAACAGATACACATTCAAGTTCACTGACATACGTACAGCCTCTAGGGCAAGGGAGAGAGGAGAATAAAAAATCAATCAAAGTGTAATGCTAGTTTTGTCCTTCCTTATAAATTATAATACTCAGATTCACCTCAATATGTCTTTTTTTTTTTTTAATCCTCACCCAAGGATATTTTCCTACTTATCTTCAGATAGAGTGGGAGGGACAAAGAAAGAGAGAGAGAGAAACATCGATGTGAGAAAGATACATTGATTTGTTGCCTCCCTCACAACCCCAACCAGGGTTGGGGACCAAACCGCAACCAAGGTACATGCCCCTGACTGGAATTAAACTCACAACTCTCTGGTCCAAGGGCCAACACTCCAACCACTGAGCAAAACCAGGCAGGGCTGTCTTCTTCTTTTTAAAAATAACCATAATAACAAAAGTAGGATTTACAGTTGTTCACATGGAAAATAATACAATAATTAATAAAAGTAGGGTGGGGCAAGCCCAGCTGATGTGGCTCAGTGTTTGAGCGTTGACCCATGCACCAAGAGGTCGCAGGTTTAATTCCCAGTCGGGGCACATGCCCAGGTTGTGGGCCAAATCCCCAGTGGGGGGCATGCAGGAGGCAGCCAGCTGATGTTCTCTCTCATTGATGTTTCTATCTTTCCCTCTCCCTTCCTCTCTCTCTCTAAAAATTAATGAAGAAAAATAATTTTTTAAAGCAGGGTGGGGCTAAAGTAGATTTACAGTTGTTTGTATGGAAAACAACACAATAATTAAATAATAATAATACAAGAATAAACTCTGTTTTTCGTGTACTCAAAACTGGAAACCTACTTTGGCCCCATCCTGTATATTAGTTGGATAACTTACCTAATGTGAAACCATCATTGTTAGGAACAGGAAAAGAAGAGAGATTTGTGATCCAGCCTGGTTATCTTTCTCTCCATTTTAATCACAGAAGCTTCCTGTGAACATTCAAAACTTTTTCCAGTCTTCCTCAGTATTTCCAGTAACTAAAGGGAGGTGTGTACACAGAAAGTAAACTGCAGAGATCTGGGAAACAAATAACTGGAGAAAGGAGGATTACCATTCTACTGCAATAATATCCTCATTTGTAAAATTCCTTTCCGCACACATCCTCAATACGTTAAATAAAATGTCAGAATTTCATTTGGGAAATGTTTAAAAAAATACATTAGGCAGTTACACAAGCAAATATATTGCAGTTCATGAGGTTGAACAATAGATGGCACTTTGTTTTTTCTAACTCCATTTGGAATAATTGAGGGATTTCAACTGTATTTTTAAGCTATTTAGTAGTTTGTCTTCTGACTTACTCTTCATCTGAATGAAAATGAAAGGGTATCATTAGGTGGTTGGTGCTGCTTTCCCATTTTATAAATGTGGAAACTGAGGCTTAGAGTAACTTGCCTGTAGACAGTGATAGAAATAGAACATGTCAATTCCCTTTCTTTTATTCCTTTTGATTTTGCCCAGCTAATGTAATTAGTTGACAGTGGGAAAAATTGAGTACACATATGTATTACTGCTGATGTAAATGTAATTTTTTATGGAATATTGTCCAGTAGTAAGCAGTAAAAGCTACCATTACCTTTTGATCTGATCAATGCATTTTTTTGCAGTATATTCTACAGAAATAATTCTCAAAAGAAAGGGGGAATCCTTTTTTTACAAAACTTTGCTAAATAGAGAAAGAACAGATAATTAGAAAAACTGTAGTTTGTTGGTATTAAAATCTCTCAAAAATTGTAGTTTTCTATTCATGGGGGGAAAAAAGTATATTAACAAAGCGATAAAAAAGGCAGAACACAAAAGCTTGTGTGTAATAATGATATTAATTATGCATAAGGATCAAAAGAGTTCATAAAACAGATGACTGGTTGCCAAGGTTTAGGGATGGTGGGGGAAGGGAGATGGATTTGACTAAAGGGGAGCAGGAGGGAGATCTTTATTGTGCTGGAATAGTTCTGTACCTTGATTGCTGTGATAGTGACAGGAATCCACACATGAACTAAAGTGATGTAGAACTATACCCAGGCATTGTACCAATGTCAGCTTCTTGTTTTTGATATCATAATTATCCTATAATTATGTAAAACGTAATCATTTCCAGAAACTGGGTGAAAATTACACAGGATCTCGCTACATTGTCTTTGCGACTTCCTATAAATCTCTAATTATTTCTAAACAAAAAGATTTTTAAAGTTTGTGAAGTCCTATAAAATTGTTGGTATACCAAAGTTAAAGGGATGCTTTGCAGTACTCAGTTTTATGTTGTGATTTTTGTCTCGTTTTTTTTTTTCCACGTTAAAGTTGATTTAATGTACAATTATTTTAGGTACCTATGTATTTTCTTCATATGTTATAGAATCAAAAGTAGTATAAATTTTGCGATGGATTTTTCTACCAACTGGATATTTCTTTGCTTTTTCAGTATGTACCCAGAGTTGTGACATCTGCACAGCAGAAAGCTGGAAGAACAATTACAGCCCGGATCACAGGAAGATGTGATTTTGCTTCAAAAAATAGAATTAGTAGCAGTTTAGCTATAATGGGAGTTTCTCCTCCCATGAGCTCAGTTGTTGTGGAAAAACATCATCCAGTCACAGTGGTGAGTCCACATCTGATTTTGTCAAAATCTTTGTCCTGGGACTTATAGACTAGTAGACACTGAAGTAACTTGTTGAAGAGATCAACATTCATAATAACTGGTTCTTATTCTGCCTTTTACTATTATGTCTTCTGTGCTTATAATTATCATACCTGCCCTGAGTATGCCTTTCCTCTTTTAGGAAATTAATTTCAGAAACAATTGTTTCTTCTCAAACATATAAAAATGATCAAATATAAAAAGTAAGCCAGTGTGTCAGTGGTCAGAACAGTAAATATATATAAATGACTTTTCATTCATTTAAAAAAGAGGCAGAAATTGTTGACTCATTAACTAGCTGTTCATATAGCAGGTTTTTTATTACAAGAAACACTTCCATACTTTTATAGCTTTTAACTTTTGCTCCTTATTTTAAATTCTTCTTCCCCTTTTTCAGTATAATTATCAGCATATTTCTAGTTTGGAAAAAAAAATCAAATTGCAATAAATTCATGTGATATAAAGGAAAGTACATGGAAATTAAGCAAAAAAAAAAAAACAAAAAAAAACCCCAAGATAATGCCCCAATTATTCCACATACTGCCTTTGTGATCAGATACAAAACAAGTAAAATACATGAGCCTCCTTTTTCTCTTAGGCAGAAAGGGAGTGATAAGAGTACTTAGCTCCTAGGGTTTATTGTCAGAATGCAGGATTAAACAAGATAATGTGAAAATTAAATGAGTTGTAGAAAGGCGTTTTGTAAGCTGTAAAACCATAAACAATTTAATTTAATTTAAATTACTAAAGAAGGATACAGGGATACCTCTACTATTTCTTATAACTGTATGTAATCAACAATTACCTCAAAATGTTTAATTTTTACAAGTTACAAGAACATATCCCTAAAGAGAAACAGGATTGGTTTTCAAAGAGAATGCCCTCTATATAAATTCTCAATATTAGACAACATTCTTTCTACTTACTATGTTAATAAGTATTGGCAAAAAAGATATACGAAGTGATTTTAAATCATTATTTGGTTACTAGATTAAATCACGAGAAGCTGGATTATTTAAATCTATTCTCAGGTGAAGTGTGACCACAGTGAAGTGGAAGAGTAAGATGGAGGCATGCAGTCCAGACAGGACATGGGGGTGGAAGATTACTGTTGCCTTCAGAAACTGGACAGAAAGTTCTTAGATGACTTCTCTGTATATTTTTGAATATGTGAGATAATCAAAAATGAGAACAAATGAACTCATTTCTATTTATCAGCACTTACAATGTATATAAAGATGTCCACTAAGATGAAGAAGGCTTTAAAGCGAACACACGTGTTTATTTGTAATTTAGACAGCCTTTGTTTTTGATTAACAATAGAAATTCATATTTTACAGAAGAAAAATAAGGAACTAAATTCTTATAACCCGTTTCTGATGTTTATCTCCCAAACTGCCCTTTGCTTAACTCAGCATGTGTAGTACTTCTCCAATAATGAACTGACCATGAGTTAGAACGCCATAAACGTTGTTACCTAATTTTACCTAATTGTTACCCATTGTTACCTAATTTGGATTATGTGAGAGACACAATGGTGGTCCTCTGTACAATTTTTCCTTTTTCCCAGGAATCAAGATCCAGAACTACCAGAAACAGTTACTACTACTAAACCACTAGTCAGATCTCTGACACTTTAGCCCCATCTGCTGGATAATTGCTTGCTCCTGGTGCTACTTCATTCTCTACTGGATTTTGTAGATCATGATACCAGTGGTCACGTGAATCTATTTCTACAGTTCCTCTTGCCCATCCTCCCCAAGGAAAAATACCTCTTTCAACCAGGTCAGATTAGGTGGTTAGCGAGTAAAATTTCATAGCAGTGGTGAGAACATCTCCCATCTGTAATGATTACCTAGTCAGTTTATGTACAAAGAAATATTTACATAAAATACTTTAAGGAGGTTATTTTCCCAATTCTTTAAAGAAGAAAACAGAATCTGCAATGAAGACCCGCATAGCTATATCACAGAGCTTTTGAAATACATAGTGAATGTTTTGGTCAAATATAATTTTACCTCAAATATTTTAGAGACGACTTTTCTTAGTGGAAGACCCTAATGAGAACCAACCTACTTGTGCTAGTCAGTGGCATGGACTGAGGAGCACCAGGCCTCTGAGAAGTCTGCCTCATGTGTGACCATAAAAGGTTTAGTCAGCTCCCAGGTGAAGTATGAGGGACCTGCTTTACGCTGGTTTGAAGCAAGGACCATACTGGATTCCTCAGGGCTTCCCGCATGTTCCCCAGGACTGGACTCCACGTATTATCAGTCAAATACAGAGAGAGAGAGGAGGAAGTTGGATAGAATTAGCAGAGGGGAAGGTTTGGGGAGGGGGAGGCCTTCTTCCAAACACCCAGCGTTCCTTTCTATACTGAGCCTGTATAAACATTACAAGATTCCATCCAGCTGAGTCCTCCTTGACGCATGCCTGGCTCCCATGGCTTTTGTGCTCCCCTGGAATACAGCTCTTACAGGATTGTGGCTGTTGAGCATATCGGTCTGACTGGCTGTGGGTTCCTTATGGAAAAGGACATCTTGGTTGTTGCACTGGCTACTTCATCGAATTCATCACTTGTATCCACTGACACTTAGCAAATGTTGAGTTAAATTATAAATGATAAAATGATAATTTTATGGGATTATTTAAACAGATTTTCATCTTTTCAGCAAACCATTCCTCAGGCTGCTGCAGCAAAATACTCCCGGACTATTCATCCTGAAAGTGCTACCTCAGCTTCCAGACCTCTCGGAACCAGATCAGCTCACACCCAGTCTCTCACAAGTGTTCATTCCATCAAAGTGGTTGACTAAAGTGAAAATGTTCACATTAAGATTTTTTAAGTCATCTGGTTTTACCAAGAATTAGAAGTCTTTCGTTTCTAATTTTTCCATATTCTTAGAACATCATGGATACATCATGTTCATCTTTCAAAATTACAAGAGACTTTTTAAAGCCACACCATCCTTTGTAACTATATGTAAGATTATTTTAATGTTATTTTTTAATTTAAGCAATTAAGTAAAACTTTTTTAAATTAAAATAAAAGAAACTGGACTATATTTTTTAATAGCTTCAGCCTGTGGCTGATTATATCATCAAAGTATATAAATCCTGTTTTCTCTATATTATTCCAAAAGGCTAAATCATTCCATTGTTACTACGTAAACTTTAAGAGTTTATTTTAAAATGTATTAAAACTAATAGAAATTAAGATATTTTTATTTTTAAATGAGAAAGATAAAGACCAAAAGTAATGATATTTTTATCACAGTTTTATGTAATTGCCGTATATTTGTTTTCATTTTCTAGTATTCTGACAATTAAAAATAGGGGGAAATGGCAACATCTATGAATAATTTTTAATGTTAAAAGGGAAAAAATTTTATCAGCGTGAAAACAGTTACAAAAGCATTAGAAGAAATTTTCCTCTTAGAGTGATCCTATTTCTGCTCTTCTTCCTTGTCTCTTGAAACTGTACAGTTTTAAATCCATATTGTTCTCTCTGAACATTCAAACAGTGTCCTGTGGTGGTATAGCCCTGGGCAACTCAGCAAATCTTCCAAGCCTGGGTAGAGACTTTTCCATGGCTGGCCAACAGAAAGAAACCACCTGGCAAAACTAATCAAGGAGACAGACCAGGCTTCTATTGGTTTTACTGCTGGCTGCCTGGGTTAAAGTACTTATGGGTTACATAAAGATGAGTAGGTTCTGAAAAATCTGTCTAGAGCCTCAATTTCCGTATCTTTAACAGAAATGGATGGATTTAATAATCTGAAGCCTCTTTCATTTTTAATATGACCTAGCTCTACGCTCTAATTGTATTACAGGAAACAGTTTCTTATGACCTTACATTGTTAACAGGACATCAGAGAATGTGAGATATCCCATTTCCTAAAGGGGCAAACCAAAGCATTTTTAAATTATTAAAAGTATCTTGTCATGTCTTAAAAGAGTATTAGATCCACCCTGGCCAATGTTGCTCGGTGGTTAAAGTGTCAGCCCACACACTGAAGGGTTGCAGGTTCAATTCCTGGTCAAGGGCACATACCTGGGTTGTAGGTTCAATTCCCATCTCATGCGGGAGGCAACCAATCAATGTCTCTCAAATAGATATTTGTCTCTCCCTTTCTCTCTCTCTCTTCCCCTTTCCCTCTCCCTCAAAAACCAATGGAAAAAATATCCTCAGGTGAGGATTAACAACAACAACACAAAGAGTATTATATCCTTATGCAACACTTGTTCTCGGTTCTGGCCCAGCCACTACTGTGGCAAACAGTTCATGGGTTTCAACAAGCACAAACCAACAGCATCTCATCTGCCAGTATAGAGGGCATACCCCTCCCCAGGGCTTCCTGCACTCCCCGTCCAGTCACCAGAGACAGGCAGGCTCTACTTGAGTCCACTCACAGCCCGAACTAACACCCATGTGGTGAGCAGATCAGCTCCTCCCCGTGTGCACAGCCATCCCGTCTCTCATCTCTTGGAAGAGAGTACCCTTGAGGTCGAATCACTTGTGCTTGATACCAAGCAGTGGCCAAGTTAGTAATTCACCCTAGTCTTGTCTCTCCCTGCCCCGTATCACCTCTCATCGCTCAGCCCTGCTTCCTTGGGCCTGCCCTCCTGAAAAAGCAGTGGCAGGTAAGCTTTGGCTGCAGGCTCTGCTTTTCTAAGAACCTAGATTACAAGTAGGAAGTTTTCAGTATGCAAGCCATGACCATGTGCACAAACTGAAGTCAATATTATAATACTGTAATTAAGAATGTTATAAATCTTTTTAAACTTTCTCTGGAAACTACATATTGTATAAAGCATCAAGTAATTAGTGTTAGTTTAACTTAGATTCAACAATTAAAACACTTTATACAATAAGAGTATGTATTCATATTTATTTTTATATAAAGAGGTTACCCAGACTTGGGGGGGGGGGGGGCAGAGAATAGCAAAGTCAGTGGAAACTGGCCAGACTGAAGAACAGATGGAGACAGGACTTTTCACTAAATACTTTTGTTAAAACTTGGAAATCATGTGAACATATTACCTGTTTTAAACATAACATTAAGTGGGCCAAAGATGTAGAACTATAAATTCGGGATAGAATAACTGGACTGAAATTTCTCACAATATTATTTCTGGCCTTAGAGACCTAGAGCCTGAATTTGAGAATGGAGAGCCTTAAATTATAATGAATAGGTGCATATATGCTGCATAAATTGGTACTCAATAATTTTCTCAGATTACAAAAATAATACAAGTTCATTGTGAAAAAATTTGGAACCCAAAAAGTACACAGAAAATAAAGTCACCTATAATTTAATCACCAAGAGAGAAAAAATATTAGTATGTATACTTCTGGCCTTCTCTAAGTAATATATTATACATATGTGTTATTTAAAGCCAACAGCAACTATAAATTTCCAAAGCCAGTTTCTCCTAGAAAAGAAATAACAACGTCAATACTATGGGCGTGAGGTTACAGGCAGTCTCCTTCGTCCTCCCCGAAATGCTATGGCAGGTATTTCTTCCATTTTATGGAGAAGGAAACTGAAGATTTGGGAATTTGAATATTAGAATGCCCAAAGCTTCATAACTGAAAAGTGGCAAAATCACGACTCAAAATCATGTCTATCTTAGGACCCCCTGTTTTCCCATAGGCCATAATGCTGCTCCTACCATATTTTTTAAAACATGAGGTACAAAATCCTCCTAGATTATGTTATCACATATGTTTCATCAAATGGCAGGCATGGGAAAATCACATACAACTTTCCTTAAGCAAAATCCAAAAAAATTTTTTGACTTTTCATTTCAGTGGTTGGAAAGAATAGTACCATTTTTTCTTCTGTTAGAGGATCCATTACCACCATCTTCATAGTTGAAAATTAATCCTACTGCTAGAGGAACTTTACGGCATTGAAGAACTGAACTTAAAAGAACTGGATGCTGAGTGGAAAATCATTTAAACACAATTTCTCTAGGCATTTATGAAACTGTACATTTCTTGGGCTTTGAGTCCGTTTCACTTTTGAATTGACGGATCTTTTCTGGAAAAAAAAAATAGCATAACATTTATTACTAACAGCTAACATTTATAAAACACTATGTACCTAGCACTATTACACACTTAATCCCAAAATAGCCTTTTGCCATAGAAACCTTTTTTTTCCTAGTTAATAAATGAGAATACTGGCACAACGAGGTTATAGAACTTCTCAAGATCACAAAGTCTTAGCGTTGGAGTTCAGGCCCAGGTCCAGAGCCCATGCCCTATCCACTTCAGAGGACTCCCTCTGGTCTCCCCCTGGGAGGTACACACTTTCCCCAGTGCTGTGAGAATAATGTCATGAAAGGTAGGCATCATCCATTCACTATTCCTTGTACTTGAATTTGAATATTGAATCAGTGGTCTGATTCATGCATGTGTGTTCTCAGCTTCAGGTAAAGTCGCATCATGAAAATAATAGCAGATGTTGCTATATTTCACCTGAATGGTTATTATTACATGCAAGTCGTAACACCACTGTTGAAAACTGTTGATAAGTTTTCAAAGCATCTTCCCTGACAATATAATCTTTGACAGAGTAATTTTTAGCAGTACCCTCAGCTGGCAAAGTAATAGCCTGTCTGCTCTTTTCTTTCAACCTGGAGATAACATTTCCAAACACACTAACGCAGTTTCACAGCAGGGGCCAAATAGCATTTGGAGCAAGATAATTCTTCGTTGTGGAGAACTATCCTATAACCTTATGACATGGTTCAGTGTTCCTGTCCCCTTGTCACCTTCCCCACCCTCCCACCCCCACCCCCACGGACATATAAACAAAAATAGTCCTATACTTTTTCAGTGTCCAGTTGACACTGAGAACCACAGGGCTAAAAACAGAACAAGTACTGACTGAGTCATTCACCAAAGCTGCTGCATATTCTGCCTGAGTCACAGTGAACATCAAGCTGGGACCACTGCTTTTCAGGGTAGTATTATTTCTGTCAATGGTCCCCTAACATTTGAAAGGGCCAGGGGTATCTGTTTATTGAAAACTGTCACTCACCAGCTAGCTCCGGGAAACCTGCGCGTACCAGCCCTTCATGCAGGTGCTTGATCGGCGTGTCCTGCATTATCAGGATCCCATGCAGCCAGGTGAGCAGAGCCCTGTGGCCATGTTCACGGAAGCTGTCCTTTCCTGTGCCACACACAAAAGGTCAGAGGCAAAACCTCACCTGCTAATGGTGTGTTTTTATTACTGTGATCTCAATTCCAACTGAATTTTCTCTATGACTGTGGTTACAAATTCACTCCTCTTTTGACAACTGTTAGACCAAAGGCCCAGGGATAAAAGCCCTTCCTGCTGCCCTCACTGGTGTTTCTTTTGGGTGACCAGTGTTTGGACTCACTCTAGCACTTGCCATGCACCTACTGTGCTTGACACAGCCTAAAGGAACAGACTGAAGATTGTACAGCTGCATCCCTGCCCTGCGGTAAAGGACAATCTTAATGAGACGTGGAGCTTTTCAAATTCAAACTTAAAGTGCCTATTTCACCTGGGCATCGTGTTAAAATCCAGCTGGTCTGGGGTAAGACTCTGCATGTCTAATACGCTCCCGAGTGCTGCTGCTGTTGCTGCTGTCCGTCAGCCACATACTGAGCAGCCGGCATGCAGCATCCTGCCACTCCAGCTTCTGATGAAGTCTGTATCGCCCCACCCTTTCTGGGCCAGCGAATCCTGGGGAAATACTCCCTGGATCCCTAATTCCTGAGAAGTGTTGGGGGAAGTGCTGGGATGTGGAGGTGAGAAGCCACTGGCACTCCCAACAGGAGAAGTTCACAGTTGCAAACACATGACAGGCGTCCAGCTCCATTGTGTGTGTGCCCAGGAGCAGACAGATGCCACAAGAGGAGGGCTCTGAGCTCTGGGGAGGGAGTTCACTGGACAGACTGTTAGAGGGGCAGGTGTTTCAGGGAGAGCAAACTGCACACATCAAGAAGGTACTCCTATGTGAATTCTCCTAATCTTGCCCTTGCCAAACTAATTTTCCTTAAATACACCACTAACATGTCACTCCTTTGCTCAAAATTTCACCAACTCCCTGGTGCCATTACATGGGTCACAATGTAGGTGGATTGTTAATGTTACTGTTATCATGCCAACTAGGGAATAAACTCCATCAAACATGCACCATGGCCCACCGAGCTCATGCACCCTCACCCGGCAGAGCTGAACACACTCTAGGCCCTCGGTAATGTTGGCTTGAACAGTTTAAATCCCCCTTACCCTGATGGCAAGCACTCTGAGGGTACATATATTTCCAAATCATTCCTTTAGGTCAAGAGAGATTTCCAGAAGACAACTTTCCTAAAGACTTTACAGAACACTACAGGTCTAATGAGCAACAAAGTAGCAATTACAAGGAATTCTTTTCAGAAACTAAAGACAATATTCAACATCTTCCATTTTTTTCACATGAAAATGGGTCCTTAAAGTTAGCCATAAAAAGTGCCATAATCTGTGGTACAAGTAGCACCTGTTCATGGGCTGTGCTTCTGTATCCAATCCCCGGCAATCAGTAATTCGAGTCAATCCTATCATGAGACTCATTCACATCTCATGATATCCATGTATGGAAAGTGCTATAAACAGAAAGGTTTGCCAAGAAAAATGTTTGCTTCTTTGTTTGTAAAGTTAATTAGTTGATTAATGCCAAACTTTCTATATTTCCTAAGTTTTGGCCAAATTATTTTTTTAAAAAACCTAAGGATTCCAGCTGATGTGACATCACGAATTCTGACAGTTGGAGTCTGGCTGAAATGAGCCCATGGGCTGGAATCCTCCGAGAGAGGCCCGAGTCTGTCTCCCTGGCACTTACTTGGAAGATCTGCCACCAGGAAGGGCTGCTGTTGCTAACAGTGAATGCCTCCCACCCACATCACCCAGGTCATGCTCACCTGACCACTGTTCCTCGATGGCTCTGATCTGGTCATCTGTGAAGTTCCACACACGGGCCAGCCTCTGCCACTCGTTGGCCTTCAGCTGACGATAAGCCAGGTTCCACAGGAGACTGCGAATTTGCCTGGTCTCCTGACTGTGATCTTGCTTGAATGTCAGAGACAAGTTGGTTATTGGGTCCCTGATGTTCTCACCATGCTTCTAAATTGAAAATAATTTTATCAGATGATTTCAAACATTTTCTGCCTATTGCCTTATTTCAGAATATATATTTTCAGATATAACTGGTAAAGTGGTAACCAAGACTACATTTTCAATGTTATCTATCACTGGATCATTTCTGTCATTCAAGATGGAGACAAATGTCTGAAATAAAAAGTCTGAGTACTGTCTGACATAGGAAATGTAAGGTAACAGTATCATGTCCCTTGCTTCTGTCACAAAACGCTGCTTTTTATCCACCCCCAAAGAAAACAGAGGTGATGCCTTGGTTAAGGAAATGTCACGACAGCAAATGCATCTTTAATGGAATTTTCCTTCCTTACCTCTCTCCAGGCATAGTATCTCTCTGCTTTTATGAGCATGTCCACAACAAGGCTGTGGTTGCTTCTGGAAGCCACAGCCAAAGCAGTCTTCCCTTGCTAAAAGTTAAAAATGAAAGTGTCAGATGGTATGGCCCTAGTGGTTAGAAGCTCTAGTTTTGGAACAAGGGAGCCTGATTTCGAATTCTAACCCTACTGCTTTCTTGCAAGGTGAACTTGGGCCAGTCCTTAGCTTCTCTCCATCTCAACGCCTATGCTATGGTGCAGTGGTGAGAGGTATATATGACAATGCATGTAATGCCCTTAGGACATGTCATGCATGATACATGTGAATTCTCCAAGAAATGCTAGATATGGATAGTGTCTGATGCTGTGTCAACTAGGCAAGGGAAAGAGCTTGGACTTTGGGACCCACCATCAACAAGTAATGTTTTACAATGCTTTATCAATGAGAAGGAACACATTCTCCAGTACCCCCAGGGGTCTCCCTGGCTCCCTGCACTGGGATGTCCTCAGCAAATAAATAATATGACTGCACATTTTTCTCCTCCAAAAGCCAACTCCGCCTGTGGCAGAGGCTTTAGCAAGCTGCCGTGCCCCAACCCCTCTACAGACTTTTCTTCCTTTCTTCTATAGAAAGACCTCTTAATTTTAGCTGGGCACTTGGCCACTCCTAACATTTCCTAGCCTCCTTTGCACATAGGTATGTGACCTAAGTTCTGGCCAAAGGTATGTAAATGGAAGTGGTACATGCAACTTCTGGGAAGTATCTTTAAAGAGAGGAGGGATGTCATTCTCCTTCCTTTCCTCCTCTCCTGAGTGGAATGCTGGCATGAGGGCAGGAGCTTAAACAGCCACCTTAGCCCAGGAAGTGGAAGTCATGTGTTGAGGAGGGCAGAGAAATAAGACAGAAAAAGGTCTCGATCTTATTAAAAGTAATATCAATCATGACAAAACGACTAATTCAGAATACAGAATTCAGCTTGCTAGATTCATAACTAGAACTTTTTTTCTATTATATCATACTGCCTCTAACCAAGGGTGAGAGTTGGACTCTTAACCAAATAGACTGATCGACAAGGGCTCTTCTAGACATAATTTGGAGCATGAGTGGCCTGAAGCTCATATGGTACCTGATACAAATTACAGAAGGCACACTTTTGTCAAGATGGATATAGCTCGAAGCCAGGGTATACAGCGTTGTAAGCAGTGTCCCGTTGGTATATTTCCCCTAGATTTTATGCAGTGCACAAATTAGATGTCTATAGATGTTTTCCTATGTAAAAGGTGGTGATTCTCATTTGCTTTGCCAATGACCCATGAAAAATTTGCTTAAGAATCCTGACAAAAATAAAAATGGTCAGACATAAGCCCAGAACTTCCATCTTAGGAACCCATGTTTCTATGCTTAGGGATCCAGAAATGTATCCCAATAATTCTCTCACATCTGACTATTTGCAACTCCCATCAACCCAAATGATCTGGCTGTCAGTCCAGGCACTAAGATCCAGGTGAGCCTGAAAATTAGGGCTGGGAGTAATCAGAAAAAGAGACAGTAATGAAATTATAAAGCACTGCATTTTGTAGGCATTTAGCAAGCCTCTAATTGTACACTGTGTAAATTCTAGCTTGTAAAGCCATTCACATCACCATAATTAGCCTATTTTGGAAAGACAACATTCTGAGAGCCAGTTTTCAGTCTCATAGAAAACCTTTCCCGGTAGCGTGTGCAGGAGTGGAACTTCAAATACATATCCCACTGAGGGTGGAAAGCCCTTGGGAAACCTTGTTACATCTCAGGCCCAAGAACAGGTTTCTGGGAATGTCAAATTTACACCAAACCTTGGCTCCTTTTTTCCATCCAGATCTTAATTTGGTCTTAAAAACAGTCAATTATCTTTGGTAAAAATTGTGGGAGCAGATAGAAAAGGTAGCTTTTATTCATTAATTAAATATGTATTTTGTGCCAACTATATTCTGGACCCTGAGAAGAAAAAGGGAGGAGGAGCAGGGAAATCTGGGAGAATCAAATTGTGAGGTCAAGTAAACTGGGGACTTCTGTTCTGAAAACACAGTCAAGTTGTAGCATTTAACGGTGCTTACTGGAATAGCCAGTCCACTAGCACCCGGGGACCCAGCATGCATTTCCTGCCAACGCTATATAGATCCTCCACCCACAAGACAGCCCTGGAGGTATTATGTATTAATGAAAAAGTAGAATAAAGTAAAAAAGATAACACAGGAAAATACTAACACCAAATGTTAATACGAATGCTAAATGTTATCAGAAGCTAATGAGCTGCTGGGATTCCACCTAAGCGATGGAATTATGGTGGCTGTGCTCTCCTCATGCTTCTCTATGTTTTCCAGAGTGTCTGAAGAAGAATTTTTATGATCAGAAAAAAAGAGTTAATTTTAAAAACTGGCATACAGAGAAAAGTAAAAAGCATATCACTACTTCAGATCCTACACATGTGAGAGGTGTGATTCTGAAATAGAGTAGGGCAGATTCAGGCTGGCACTGGGAATGAGGGATGTGCTGAGCTGAGGAAGGACAGGAAAAACTGCCAGTTCTGGAAGCAGCCACCTTTGCAGACATGAGTAGGAAAGCGCTGGATAACCAAGCAGCCAACAGCCTTCGCTTTGAAGCCAGGCTCTTACTATGTATGTGTGTGCCCCTGCTGTCATTAACATTTCTAAAATCTCGTCTTGAAAACTGGGATTACTTTGTCCACCTCACAGAGGGGATGTGGGCTTGAAGGAAGATGACACGTGTGAGCACTTCACAGGACCGCCACACACAGGCCTCCTGCGTTTACACCTTTCGGTAAAGCAGGAATCTAACAGCCGTCCCACTACCCTCCAACGCTGAGCCTGCATTACTTCATCAAATGAGTCTAGGCGCTAGACAAAAGGTGGAAGCAACCCAAATGTCCATTCCCAGATGAAAAAGTAAAATGTGGTATATACATACAATAAATATCATTCAGCCTTAAAAAGGAATGAAATTCTGACACATGCTACAATGTGGACGAATCTTGGAGACATTATGCTAAGTGAAATAAACCAGTCACAAAAGGGCAAATACTGCATGATTCCACTTATATGAGGTAAATAGAGCAGTCAAATTCAAATAAAGACAAAGTGAATCGTGGTTGCCAGGGCCTGGGGGGTGGGGTGGGGTGGAGGAGGAAATGGGCAGTTGTTCTTAGAGTTTCAGTTTTGCAGATAAAAAAGTTTTAGAGACTAGCTGCAGAGCAGTGTGAATGTACTTAACACACTAAACTGTACACTTAAAAATGGTTAAGATGGTAAATTTTATGTTATGTGTATTTTACAACTTACAAACTATTAAAAATAAAAAACAACTTTAGACATGCATGTGTACATTTATTCACTGTGGCTCTGTTGATAACAGTAAAAGTTTAGGAACAACCTAAATGCCCATCAGTTGAGGATTAGTTAAATTCTGGTATGTCCATACCACAGTGTATTATGCAGCTGTGCAAAAAAGAATGAAGAAATTCTCCATGTACTAATATGGAACAATCTCCACTTTATATTGTTAAAGCAAAAAACCTACATGCAGAACAATATGTAGAGGTATATTACCTCTGTGTAAAAAGGAGAGAGGAATAAAAGAAGAGTAATATATATATACACACACACACACACACACACACACACACACACACACACACACACACATACTTGTCTTTGCATTAAAAAAAACCCTAGAAAGGCCCTGGCCAGTTTGGCTCAGCGGTTAGAGCGTCGGCCTGCGGTCCTGAGAGACCCGGGTTCGGTTCCCGCTAAGGGCATGTACCTCGGTTGCAGCTTGTCCCCGGCCCTGGTTGGTAGTGCGGGTGGCAGCCACTTGATGTGTCTCTTTCACGTCAATGTTTCTCTCTCTCTCTCCCTCTCTCTCCCTACCACTCTATCTGTGCAAAAAATGGAAAAATGTCCTCGGGTGAGGATAAAAAAAAAAAAACCCTAGAAAGAACAGAGAAATGTATAATAATGGATATATATGGCAAAGGTAGTATGGAAACCAGAAAAATGTAAGTGGGGGGACTGGGGGAATAAAAAATTTTTACTGTCAAACCTTTACTAATTACGTACATTTTTTTATTTTCAGACCATGTGAATCTATAATCTTTTAAAAAAATTAATAAGTGTCTTGGTCAGTTAGTGGAGCATCATAACCGATGCACCATGAGGTTGCTGGTTCCATTCCCAGTCAAGGCACATGCCCATGTTGTGGGCTGATCCTGGTAGGGAGCATGTAGGAGGCCACAGATGGATGTTTCTCTCCCTCATTGATGTTTCTTTCTCTCCCTCTCCCTCTAAAAAATAAAATAAAATAAAAACATGTTTAAAAATTAATAATTTGAATTTTAAAAATACATTTTAGCCTGGCCTGTTTTGCTCAGTGGTTAGAGCATCTGCCCATGGACCAAAGGGTCATGGGTTCAATTCCTGGTCAAGGGCACGTACCTGTGTTGCAGGTTTGATCCCTAGCCCTGGCTGGGGTCATGTGGGAGGCAATCAATTGATGTGTCTCTCACATCACTGTTTTTCTCTCTCTCTCCCCCTCCCTTCCATTCTATCTAAAAATCAACGGAAAAATATCCTTGGGTGAGATTAACAACAACAACAACAAATATACACATATACTATAAAATATGTTTTTATTGATTTTTTTAGAGAGAAGAAGGGAGAGAGAGATAGAAACATTGATGTGAGAGAAAAACATATCTATCAGCTGCCTCCTGCATGCCCCCCACTGGGGATCAAGCCCACAACCCAGGCATCTGCCATGACTGGGAATCTAACCAGTCCCTCTCAGTCCATGGGACGACGCTCAATCCATTGAGCCACACCAGCCGGATAAAAAACACATTATATTGTTCAGAGTAAAAATTCTTACTGACTTGGCGTAATCAAAATTGGGATGTTTTACTGACTACCAAGATACAAGGTTTCTCTAATTTTTGTCCATTTCACAAAGGCTATGCTGCTGCTCAAGGTTTATAGCCAAGAGGGTGGTCTTAGCAACCATCTCAGCTGAACAGAGTGACATCCATGAAATTACCTTATCAACAACCTTCAGATCACAGCCTGCCTTCAGCAGGGTCTCCACCAGCTCCACATTTCCAAGATCAGCAGCTACATGCAAAGGAGTCTGCTGCCTCTGCCATGAAAAATTCAAAAAATGTAATCCAAGCACAATGAAAAGGGAAAAGGTATCCTATATGCGCATTAGTAAAAATAGATAAGATTACCTATTCTTAAGTAGGTACAGGGGACATTCATGGCAGCATTGTTTATGACAGTGAAAACCTGACAGGAAGTTACATGTTTAGCAAGGAGTTTCATTAGATAAACTATGATATACCCACATATCGGAAGAGTAGGCAACTATTAAAAATAGTCTATAAAAAATAATTTCAATGTAAGGTACCTAGAACAGTCAAGTTCATAGAGACAGAAAGTAGAATGGTGGTTGCCAGGGGCTGAGGGGAGGAGGGCTGGGAGTTATTCTTTAAAGAGTATAGAGTTTCAGTTTGGGAAAATGAATGTTTATGATGGTTGCACAAAATGTGAATATAGTTAATGCCACTGAACTGTATATTTACAAATGGTTAAAAAGGTAAATTTTATGTTATGTGTATTTTGGCACAATAAAAAATAGTTTCAAAGATTATTTTTTTAATGAAAAAATACTTATTTAGCATTAAAAGCCTTAGAAAACAAGGAAACAACACTATATCTAGCCTAGCTCAATATATATATAAGAATGTATACACACACACACACATATAAGAAAATACATCAATGATGTTAAGAATGATAATATCTAGACGAAGGGATTAGAGGTTATTTTTATTGCCTTCTCTATGTATTTCTATTTTGTAAATTTCCTGCATTGTAATGTATACAGGACTACAAGACTTCTAATTTCTTTCTGGAATAATCATTTTCCTATCAAGAGAATGAGTGTTTCAAAGAAACATATGAAATCATAGGAATTCACCCATCTTAACCTCCCACCCAAAGTAATGCTAATGTAAAACATTTCTAAAATATTAAGACAGAAAGAACATTGGTTATAACGTAGCCCAACCTCTAAACCAGAGAGAGAAAGCAACTTCCCCAGGGTCACACAGCCGGGCAACAGCACCTAGCCCAGTACCCTTCCTACCAGAGCACAGGGCCAATTTGCTTAGGGCACTGATATTAATATTCCAGGTTCTGACTTGCTTGACTTACCTGATTTAAGATGTTAGTATCATGCTTTGCATTTAATAAGCTGTTTACCACGGTGATGTGGTTGTTGATAACAGCTAAATGAAGAGCAGACTCCTTAGGCTGCAGAAAGAAACGAAAATTTCTAATCCAAAATATTCTGGCTTCATCATTCAGATCAAAAAGCAACTCATTTCAGCAGACACTTTCTGATAATCTCTACGTATCCAGCACAGTGCCCAGCACAGTGACTGGCCCACAGTGAGTGTTCAGCAGTCATCTCCACCCACGGCTGTGCAGCAAACCTGCTGGGCAGTGGTCAGTTCTCCCTGTTCATTCATTCCAGAACTACACGCTGAGCACCTCCTGTGGGCCGGGCTCTTTTCAGCAGGCTAGGGATTGAGTGGTGAATATGACCCATTCTTAGGAATCTTCTAATCTAGTGGGATAAGCAAATATGAACTGTTTTTCAGTCACAAAATAAGTATACAATTACAAATTATGTTAAGTGTTTGGAGGAAAAGTAGAAAGTAGTATGACAGCCTATGTGGGTGTGGGCTGAGGGCCAAGCTTTTTCTGTAGGTCAGAAAAGGCTTTCCTGAAGAATTGAGATGTGAGCTCAAATATGAAGGATAAGAAAGTATTAAACAAGCATAACTGCAGAACTTCTCAGAGCCTTCAAAGAGCGACAGTGCAGTGGGAAGAGCCACAGGAGGAAATGGCATTCACATTTAGCATTTCCTAAACTGATCTGATCTCAAGCTCTCCTCACTCACCCAGGGGCGTTGATCTTGTATCCAGCCTTCCCCCCCACCCCCACCCCACCTGTATAGAGTCCAGTATTCACCAAGCCCTTGCATCCTGCTCCCCTTACCTTCTTGTTTGTGGCTAAAATTCCTGTTTTCCAGCCACAACCCCCAAGCTCTCACTCATCTCTACCTCATGCTTCTTACCCACCCTCCAGGCTGCGGTGCCCACCTCCAAGACCACACACTTGGCTTCCTGGTGCCTCACTCTCACCCAGCTGCCTCTGGCCCCTGAAGGTACTAGAGAAAACAAGTTTCCATGGCACAGAAGCAGTTGAGAGGGGGAAACTGGGGAGAACACAGGTGTGAGAGAGAGGTGCGAGGCGCCCAGTGGAGAGGAGAGAAGGAAGGTACAGGTGTAGAGAACAGGGCAGACGATCCAGTGAGACTGTTGAAGAACAGTCACTGAGCTGAAAGCAAAGTGAATGGAGAAAGGGAACGCAGATGTGTATGAGGGTGGGTGAGGAGGGCACAGGCAGTGTTGCTCAAGTGGAATAGATATTAATAAACACCAGTTATATGCATCCAAAGTATTCTTTTTTTTTTTTTAATCCTCCCCTGAGGATATTTTCCCATTTATGTTCAGATAGAGTGGGAGGGAGAAAGAGAGAGAAAAAAACATTGATGTGAGAGAGACGCAACAACTGGTTACCTCCCTCACCACCCCGACCAGGGCCAGGGACTGAACAGCAACCAAGGCATGTGTCCTTGACCGGAATCAAACCCTCAACTCTTTGGTCTGCAGGCCAACGCTCTACCCACTGAACCAAACCAGCCAGGACCAAAGTATTCTTATAATGTTATTTACTATGCACTCACTTCCACACCGTACTCTGTTTTAAACACAACTTTTTATTCACAATAACCCTAGTAGTTAGGTCTTCCATTCCCTGAGGTATATATGAGGCACAGAGGGGTTAAATAATTTTCACTAGGCATCAGAGTGAGGAAGTGGCAGAGACAGGATATGAACCCAGATCTTCCTAATGCCAACACTGAACCAGGCTCCTTCCCAGGAAACAGGGCTAGCCTGATGGAATAGAGATGTAGTGAGCTGGCAAGGGTGTCGCCAGCACACAGAGGAAGAGGAGAGGAGGGGCAGGTAGGATGCCACGGCTATGTAAGTCAGATTGTCTGAGGGTGAGCAAGGGGAATGGAGACAGATGTGGCTGCAGGGGGCGACGCGAGGGGAAGGCTTTCCGTGCAGGCCCCTTCTGCTCAGGAAGAACCTTCTCTCTTGACACAGAGCATGAAAAAAAAGAAAGACAGAAAAAGCATCTCTCCTCCCAGGAAGTGGGCAGTGTCCTTCCTGCTGGGACCACCAGCCTTGCAGGGGCCCAGCCCCTCCTGAGAAACAGGAAGCATATTGGGACGGACCAGGCAAGTTCAGAGCCAATTTCCTTAACTCCGTTCTCCAAAAACTACCAGTCATGGTTCAAATCACATCCCTTCTCTCGAGTTAATACAACAAAGAGTAATAGCTAAGCAAGATTAGAGGAAATAATATCCTCACAGGAGAAATGAAAATAGAGTGAAAAATAGAGGAATGTTTCCGATCTAATTCCAGCACAGAGAACCTTTGTGCGATTTACCAAAGCCAATTTAAACTTCAGAAAACATAAATCAGCATAAAGGATTGACTTTCAAAAGAAAAACAAGATTGTTTAGTGAAGGGGGAAAAAATTATCTTCTCCTTCCTATTGACAGCAGCTTCATCATTTCCCCAGATTGATAAATTTAATACAAGAATAATGGCATCTCTAGACACATGAGAAAGTTTTGTTCGAGCAAATATAAATATTTAAAACACACAGATTTCATTTTGTTCAGGAATTTCAATGACTTTCTAAAATTCATCCCTCGGATTTTATTTCTCAAGATTAAGACTCAGTCTCCAAAAGAAGGCAGTCGGCTTTCCCAGAAAGAATCCCTCCTTTGTGAACACCCTACCCCACCACGTATCTGTGAGGGGCATCTGCCGGCACAGCCGCCTCACAGCGCCATGATCAAAGCCAGAGTCACTGGAATATACTCACTCCCACATTCTGGTGCAGATCAACGTTCTCGCTGAGAAGAAAGCTGACGAGGGATGCGTGGCCATTCTGGGTTGCTATCTGCAAAGCACTGATATTGAGCTGCAAGAAACAGATGGAGAGGGCACAGAGGGGGTCCCGTAAAAATCCAGCAAGCTTTCTGGTGTTCATCACATGGCAATCAATTAATAGAATGAAATAGTACGACTCTTTAATAAGGAAAATCCAATGTGTTTTCGATAATTTGGGGGCGCTCTTTGTTGCTTCTGAGTGTCTCTCATTAAAGAGTCAGAGTCCTAGGTATTACACGCCTCAGGCAAATAGGACTTAAATCTGTTTCCCTTCTCCAGAAAGCACAAAGAACACCAGAGCCAAGTCTTCTCTCTATACACTCTGCAACCCCCTCCTTCAGCCAAAGCTGAGTTGGTATTGGTCCCAAGAAAGGCCTCCGCACTCCTGCGAAAGCCCAGTGTGATTTCTACCTACGTGCAGCAGTCCCTCGTAGCCCTTTTCCTCCACTCCTTCCGCACCTCCTCTCCACCGCCAGCAGCTGCCTCCTACAGCTCCCGTGCTCCAGTTCTTCACTCGGTGCCCACGTTAGATGCCAAGCTGCTTTAGGGCAGGGCCTGCTCTTAATGATCCTGCCATGCTCCAAAAGGCCTAGCAGGTACCTCACAATAATGCAAGGTCAACGAATAGTTATTGATTAATTCATTGTAAGATTGCCACAAAGCATTTTCAGGTTCTCCAATTAAGTGTGCTCTGGCAGACTATGTTTTCCTAGAATGGCTGCAGAAGTATCTCCCATCCCACATGCTCTTCTGCAATGTGGCCCTGCCACTTCCCCATCAAGCAGTGGAGTTTATTTCCTCACCCCCTTGACTCTGGGTGGACCCTGTAACTGCTCTTACCAATAGAATAGGGCAGAAGTGGCAGTGTGCCAGTTCCAGGTGTGGCCCCTACCTGGCCTGGCAGCTTCTGCTCCCTGCCTCATAGGAACCAGGTGCTGTGAGAAGGCCCAGGCATGTGGAAACACCACATGTCGGTTCTCTGCCAAGCATGTGAGCGAGCCGCGTGGATGTCCACTTCTCTTATGCCTTCAAACGACTAAAGGCCTGGCTGCCATCTGACTGCAACCACATAACAGACCTAAAGTAAGAATCTCCCAGCTGGGCCCACTCAACCCTCGGAGCCATGAAAGATAACAATACATTGTTTAAGCCATTGCACTTTGGGTTGGTCTGTCATGAAGCAACAGATAATAGAACAGATGCTAACAGGAGTAATATACATTCTGACCAACTGGAGTCTAGCTTGAGCTAAGTTCAAATGTCTTTATGACCTTGGATAAGTGGCCTCTCAAGTATGGGCCATTTTGTCTTCCTCTGTAAAAAAAAAAAAAAAGTATTACCACCTGTATTAATTTTCTATTGCTGCGCATAACAAACCACCACAAACTTGGTGGCTTAAATAGTACAAATATATCATCTTACTGGTCTGGAGGTCTCACAGGGCGAAAATAAAGGCCTTTTGGAGGCTTTCAGAAGAATCCATTTCTTTGCCTTTTCCAATTTATAGAAGCCACCCACATCCCTTGGCTCACAGCCTCGCCCTCCACCTTCAAAGCCGGCAAACGTGCACTGAGTCCTCATGCTGCCCCCTGACCTCCTTGCCTGCCTCCCTCTTCTGCTTTAAAGGACCCTTGTGATTACATCAGGCTTGACTGGATAATTCAGAACAATCTCATTTTAAGGTCAGATGATGAGCAACATTAATTCCAGCTGCAACCTAAATTCCCCTTTGCCATGTAACATAACATATTCACAGATTCCAAGGATAAGGCTGTGGACATCTTTGGGGGCCACTGTTCTGTCTATCACACCATCCTACCTCTTTCCCTCAAAACACAGCAGTACCAGGATAATAAATGAGCTAGTAAATGTATATGGTAATCATAATTACCACCTTATTAATTTCACAAAATATTATTGCATACTTATTCTGTGACAGGCATTATGTTAGTTAATGGTATTATTCCAGTGGGGGTGAACAATAAATTGATCTATAGATTCGTAGATTGGCAGAATAGTAATCAGTAAATTTAGGATAAATTTATTAGACTCTAGATGTTATTAAAAGAATAATATCAGCTACCGATAAGTGCTACAATGGGAAGTAAAGTGGAACTGGATGACTACTTTCCAGTGAGTGATGAGGTGACATTTAGACTGAGATCAGACTGGTTAGAAGGGACCCCAGTTGGAGATCTGAAGCAGAAACAAGTTTATGAAGAGCCCAAAGCCAGGAGCCCTCTGGTAGGAAGAGGGGTGGGAGCCTGCGGCATTTTACCTGCAAGGTACTACAGAGCCTGCAGACCTTTCAGAGCCAAAGAAATATTTGAAATCTTAAAAAAAAAAAAAATGGTTCCAAGATACCAAAAGAAAACTGTCCGATGGCCTGGGGACTGGCGCCAGGCAAAGTGCTCGACCATTGTCACCTTGCTCAGCCTTGTCTCCCACCCTGAACAGCCTGCCTCGAGCTTGTAGATTAACTCCCATCTTGCTCTTATCGATTCACATTCCAGAGGCTCCATGCATAGCCCCCGCAGGGCCAAACCCTAAGGGACAAATTCCAGCTGCAACAGGCAGATATAAAAGACATGAGCCCCTACATTGAGCGCGGCTTCTAGGACTCGACCCCCGGAGTCTGTGAACCTGCCCGGAGTGCACCCAATAAAGCCTGATCCCTGTTTATTCGGCTGATTGGCTCTCCAGTCTCTTCTCTGTTTTATTCGGCGGCGCCCCCGATTCCTTACATCTGGTCCTTATCAAATTAAAAAACCCATCATCTTACCCCAATCGCCCCCAATTTCCCATCTCTCAGGCTCACCAACTAGGACTCCACCCCATTATATCTAAACTCAGAAGCCAGGGCCTCCTCATTCCTACCAACTCCCCCTGTAATTCCCCCATTCTGCCTGTTAAGAAACCCTCGGGGCAGTACCGCCTTGTCCAAGACCTTCGCAGAATTAATTCAGCGGTCATACCCATCTCCCCTGTAGCCCCTCTAATCTGTTGCCATGGGCAATTCCGAATCCAGACTTAACCATAAGATCCCCCTCAGGTGTCTCCTCGAAAATTTTTCCAAATTGGGATATTCTCAGAGTCTACACAAGGCACCAGAAAAGATTCTGAAGTCCCTTATATTCAGGCTTTGTTGGATACACTCCGCCCCCCCGCCCCCTAGATAATCCCCTCAGTTCCCCTGTCGCTGCCCACACCCAGTCCCGCACACCCACGGGGCCACTGTCCTTGCCTCCCACTTCATCTCCCAGTCCGCCCCTGATATCAGAAAAAAGCTCAAGAAGGCTGAAGGGGGCCCTGAAACTCCCATCCAAGACCTGGTAAAAATGGCCTTTAAGGTTTTTAATGCCCGGGAGGAGACTGCTGAAGCAGCCCGCAAGGCGAGGCTCCAGCAGAAGGTAAGCCTCCAAACCCAGGCTCTGGTAGCTGCCCTACGGCCAGCAGGGGACCCGAAAAGACACCAGGCCCCAAAAGGGGGACCTCGCTCGCCTCCAGGCGCCTGTTTCAAATGCGGCAAGGAAGGCCACTGGGCCAAAGCCTGCCCACAGTCCAGGCCACCTACCGAGCCCTGCCCCCAATGCAAACAAATGGGACACTGGAAGTCGGACTGCCCGACCCTGGCTCAATCCTCAGCACCTCAATGCGGGGGAAATGAGACCCAGGATTTCCCAGCATTGGAGCTACTACGGCTCATGGACGACTGAGGCGGCCCTGGTTCTGCGACTCTGGTCACCCTCGCCGAGCCCAGGGTCACGCTCCAGGTAGCGGGTAAGTCTATTTCCTTCTTAATAGACACGGGGGCTACCTACTCTGTCCTCCCCTCCCATTCGGGCCTCACTTTTCCTTCCCAGGTCTCGGTTATGGGAATTGATGGGCTCCCTACAACCCCCAAACGAACGGCCCTACTTAACTGCATCTTCGAAGGCCACCCGTTCTCCCATTCCTTTTTAGTAATGCCTGTCTGCCCAGTTCCACTCTGGGGAGAGATATCTTATCTAAACTCCATACTACCATCTCTTTCCTCCCCCAGCAGCCGCATCTAATAGCTTTACTCTCTGGCCCTACCCAGGCTACTGCCTCAGCTTCCGCGGTCCAGCTCTTACCGGCAGTCCACCCTGGGGTCTGGGACACAAACACCCCCTCCGTTGCCTCACATCACGCCCCCATCCTCATCAAATTAAAAAACCCTTCAATCTCTCTTTCAAGCTGTGGCTCCCTCAACCCAGCAACCCTTCTGCCCGTCTATAGACTCCCTACCCCCTCTGGCCTCAATCCTGCCCTTTCTCTCCCTCCTTTGCTCCCTCCTCCGAGAACACGCTAACCGTACCCTTCCTAAACCTGGACCTGACCTGGGATCGGAGCTCTCCCAACCCATTTCACCCGGAGACCGGGTACTAATCAAGACCCTCTCTCCCCGACCCCTACACCCTAAATGGGAGGGACCGTACACCGTTGTTCTGATTACTCCCTCTGCAGTTAAGGTGTTGGGGATCTCCGCCTGGATCCATCTCTCTAGGATAAAGAAAGCCCCGATTCCAGAAGAGCAACCAGTCCTGGAGCCTCGCCTCACCTGCACTCCATTGGGGCCGACGAAAATCAGAATACACAAGACGCCCTAACTGGATCATCCATGATAAGTCATTATGATTCTGCTATACATCTTTCTGACTCTGGCCTCGCCCCTGGTTGCCCACTCATTCTTGCCGCCTTCTCTCCTTCGCTTCTGGAATCCTCCCATCTGTTCCGTACCCTGAATTTGACCCAACGCCTCCTCTATAAGGCCAACTCCACATTTGCGCCTGACTTTTGGGTCTGCCTATCCCTGTCCTCCTCAGCCTACTCTGCCATATGTGTGGGTCCACCACCTATATGTGTCTCCCCACTAACTGGACCGGCACCTGCACCTTGGTATATCTCACCCCCAACATCAATATAGTCCCCCAGGACGCCTCCCTGCCTGTTTCTGACGTCACCCTGATTAATACAAGCAGACACAAACGGGCTATACAGCTGGTACCCCTCCTCACTGCCCTAAGCATTACAGGAGCTTTGGGACTCGGGGAAGGTGGGCTAGGAACCTCTCTATCATATTTCCACATCCTATCTGAAGACCCACAAAATTCTTTAGAAGAAATAGCCTCCACCCTTCTCAGCATCCAAGATCAACTAGACTCCTTAGCAGCAGTCACCCTTCAAAATCGAAGGGGCCTAGATCTCCTCACTGCAGAAAAGGGAGGTATATGTGTTTTCCTAGAAGAGCAATGCTGCTTCTATCTTAACCAGTCAGGCCTCGTCCGAAGTGCTGCCAATAACTTAAAAGAAAGAGCACAACGCATTCGGGAAAGGCGAGATCAATCTTGGAGCACCTGGTTCGATTCCAACTGGGCACACTGGGTTTTGCCACTTATGGGTCCCCTAACTCTCCTTTTTCTAGCCCTAGCCTTCGGACCCTGTCTCCTACGACTACTCTCCTCCCTACTACAAAACCGACTGAAGGCCTTCACCAGCCAGACGGTGCACGAGATCATGATGCTAAGCCATTATCAACCTCTCTCCAGATCCTCAGGCTCGGATCATGCCGCCCCTGTCCAGCACGAAGTAGCCAGAAAGACACCTGCGCCCCTTTGTCATTATCACAGAGTCGGGAATGTCCGATGGCCTGGGGACTGGCGCCAGGCAAAGTGCTCGACCATTGTCTCGCTTGCTCAGCCTTGTCTCCCACCCTGAACAGCCTACCTCGAGCTTGTAGATTAACTCCCATCTTGCTCTTATCGATTCACATTCCAGAGGCTCCATGCATAGCCCCCGCAGGGCCAAACCCTAAGGGACAAATTCCAGCTACAACAGGCAGATATAAAAGACATGAGCCCCTACATTGAGCGCGGCTTCTAGGACTCGACCCCCGGAGTCTGTGAACCTGCCCGGAGTGCACCCAATAAAGCCTGATCCCTGTTTATTCGGCTGATTGGCTCTCCAGTCTCTTCTCTGTTTTATTCGACGGCGCCCCCGATTCCTTACAAAAACCACAAAACTGAAGTAAATGAATATTTAAGTGACATATTCATACTTCATTGACTGTTAAATGTAATATTCATAAAATATTCATTACATTTGTAAACAATCTGTAGATTAAATTTTTCATCTTCTTGAAATTCCCAAGTATGAACAGAGGTCTAAAAAATCAGTCCATCATAAATTAGGGGAGTTTACCATATCCAAAAAATTATGAAAGCACAAATAAAAAGAGCCTTTAAAAATAAATTTCAGCAAAAGAAAAAAAGAAAAAAAAGTAATGTGAAATGTGGGAAAATTTGAATATGTTTAATAAGATGTGAGTGTAGGGCCTCTAGAAAGATGAACTGGTAGGGTCTACTCCAGTCTTCACTGGACCCAGGCAGTTGGCACAGCCCTGAAGAAAGCCGACTGCCCCAGCTGGGCAGCCTGTTCATCCGGCACTAATGGAGGAAGTCTCTACCATCAGCTAAGTATATAATCTACTTCAATTACCTCCTCAGAAATGACTCAACCCTTTACCACCCCCCTGGTTGGGGGTGGGGACACACAAGCAATCTCCTGGAGACCAAATCTAATCAATGTCGGCAGGTGAAGCACTTCCAAGATCACACACAGTAATCGCCTACAGATGGGAAAGCAAAAGGAGTCCAGCGTGTCCCCTCAGTAATGTGCGTCCATGCTGCTGGCTCCTTGCTTCACACTGTCTGTGTCCGGGCTCCTTGACAGACTGGGCGGAGACAGGTGCAGACTGCCAGTGAGAGCTGAGGCCATAGATCCAGGAAGTATGCTAGTGAAACTCAGAGAAAACTCAAGGTGAAAGCTGAGAAGCGGACTCAGGACAACTTCCAGGCTGCCTAGATGAGCCCAAGGCCATAAGAATGTGCACAACGTGGAGCCTGCCGTCTTAGTCAGGTGGGGAGAAGTGAGCTTGTAAAAGACGTTACAGAGCAAACTGCCTCTGAGGGCCAAATAATTAAGTACAGGAGGGCACACATTCTAACACTTCTTGGACCCCATGAAACCTTAACTTTGTGTTCATTTACTGTAACATCAATGGGACTCACCTCATACTATCTTCATTTTCTACACTCTCACAATCTTGTCCATGTATATATAAATTTTATATGGTAAAAATATATGTACAAAAACATTGTTTTTTCAATTAGTGTTCTATCATGAACATTTTTCTATATTATATTTAGTATTTACCTTTAATATTTTTTAATGGGTGCATATTCTTCAAGAAATAGGTGAACCAAATATTTTTTCAGCCTTTCCCTACTATTCATTGCACTTATAGGTTGTATCTAATTCTTGGCCACTGGAGGTAACTTTAACATCTGTTTGTTTGTTTCTTGTTATTGTTATTTATGTATTTATTTATTTATTTATTTATTTCTACATTGTGCTGACATGGAGAGCTCGCCAAGATATATTGGCAATTTAAACAAAAACAAGGTGCAGAGCAGCATATATGGCCACCGTTTATTGCAGTGTCGGTGTGTATATGTGCATGTGTTTAACACATTTCCCATGTAACATTAAATAAATTCTTAATAATGTTAATTCGGAGGAGTTGAAATTGAGATGGGGAGGTGCAATAAGATGCTATTCAAGATTTTTTATTTTCATTATAATATAAAATTAATTAGAAAAATAGATAAAGGAAGTAAAATCATCTGAAGACAAGGCCATAGCAGTGGTCAGAAGCCCAGGCACTGAGCTTGAATCTCTGCACTGCCATTAACTAGTCATGTATCCTGCATGAGTTCCTTAACTTTTCTAAACACAAGTTTTCTCATTTAAATGAAGGGAGGTGTCAAAGGATCTTAGCACCGAAATATTTTGTATTTAAAAGAAGGCACCGTCTGTCTTCTCCAGGCTCCAGACTGACCCCTGGGCTTTCACACAATAATTTTTTTTTTTTCCAATATCTACTATGAATAAGCCAGACATGTAGTAGTCACCAGGGCAAAAACTAAGCAGAATAAGATTATCTCTGTATTTGAAAAGTAACAACTGTATGCTCCTTTTGCCCCATTTTCAATTATTCCTTCCCCAAATAAATAAGGAGAATGTCATTGTTTTTGAGGAGACATTAATTAGGGAATATCGGAAATGAATCACTAATTCTTACCCAAAACAAAGCAAATTATAAATATTAATTCTACAAAAGCTCAGTGAGTAGATCAACACAGGACCAGATTACCCAAAGCGCACCCTGAGTCCCCCTCCCACTGTGTGAGTGAACAGGGCATGGAGCACATACTTTATTTGGAATGTTGATATCACTTCCTGCTGCCAGCAGCACTTTGCTGCATTCTTCATGACCTCCTGCAACAGCCAGGAAGAATGGTGTTTCTCCATTCTAGAAAAAGGAAAAATGTTAAAGTTAATTACTTTTTGCTATGGAAGAAATTACTTGAGAACCAGTGTGCTTTCTCTGTCTTTTGTGCATTATTCTCTCTCTCTTTTTTTTTTGAGTTAACATAGGCTGAGTACTATGAGTTATTTAATGTCCAACTCTACAAATTTCAGTTCTGCAAGGTCACTCAAAAGGTTTTCTTTTTTTTATCCTCACCCGAGGACATTTTTTCATTTTTTCTTAAGAGAGAGAAACATCGACGTGAAAGAAACACCTGAAGTGGCTCCTCCTGCACCACCCACCAGGGCCAGGGACAAACCGCAACCAAGGCACATGCCGTGCCCTTAACGGAAACCAAACCTGGGTCTCTCTGGACCGTAGGCCTACACTCTAACCACTGAACCAAACTGGCCAGGGCAAATATTCTGTTCTGGTTTTTTGTTTTTTTTTGGTACATGACCCTAGCGGGAACCAAACCTGGGACCCTCTGGTCCATAGGCTGTCGCTCCAACTGCTGAGCCAAACCGGCCAGGGCTGTGCATTATTCTTGATAATGAATAGTATTTATTAAGCATCTAAGTGCCAGCTTATATTACCAAGACTATATGCTTTGGCAAAATTAAACTGTACAACAGTTTATGAGATCAGGATTAATATTATCCCCAATTCACAGACAAGAAAACTGAGCCTACACTGTAAAGTGACAAAACTAGGATGGAAGTTCAGCTTGTTTGGCTCCCAAACCTGCACTCTTAACTACTCTGTTATGCTCCCTCCTTTCTGACTTTCCCTCCACCATTCATACTCCTAACCTTTATTAATTTAGCCAAAAGACACTTATTAGACACCTACTATCTGTCAGATTCTACTAGGTATTGGAATTGGAAAGACAAATAGGACACAGATCCTACCTACCAGACAGAAATTGCTTGTTAAGAAAGATCATCACAACCCTGGCCAGTTTGGCTCAGCGGTTAGAGCGTCGGCCTGCGGTCCGGAGAGACCGGGGTTCGGTTCCCGCTAAGGGCACGTACTTTGGTTGCAGTTTGTCCCCGGCCCTGGTTGGTCGTGCGGGTGGCAGCCACTCGATGTGTCCCTTCACGTCGATGTTTCTCACTCTCTCTCCCTTCCTCTCTCTCCCTCCCACTCTATCTGTACAAAAAATGGAAAAATATCCTCGAGTGAGGATAAAAAAAAAAAGATCATCACAGAAATAAGGAATTATGATGCAGTGAAACATAAAAATAGAAGCACATTTGTACCAAGTACAGCTTTAACCTTTAAAACTAATTTTAAAAAGTGTCTGTCATTTAAAAAAGTAATATGCTAACTCAGTAATTACGTTTCCTGAAACTCGTGATAAACACTAGTAGGACAAAGTGAGCTTAGATTAAGCCAAAACATAGCAAAGAAGGAACTGGTCTCACACAATAGCAGTTGAATATTTCCCCCTCCTTGTGCAGATTCTTTCCTAAAATATTGGGAAGGAACGCAGAATTCCTTCCCTACTCCCCAACCATTTCCCCTGTTGGATGTGAAGAATAACATCCTTAAAAACTGCATTAGGACACGTTCAGAGGTTTCACTGGCAGCTATTTAGATAGGAACAGTCATGTTAACAGGGATGCAGGAGCATGGAACCAGTGTACCCATTCCAACAAGATGGAAAAACTGTATCCCAGGCTGCTTTACCTGAGTGCCTGGGACAGCCATCTGTTACAATGGAATTTCTCTTCATAATCTATCTTCTCATTTTTCCAGGAGAAGAGATGCCAAAAGGCAAACCCCAGTGGAAAAATATTTGCAAAAAATGTGAAGGAAAGAATTCACATCTTTAACATATTAAGAGCCTAATAAACATTCCTATCTTTAATCCAACAATACTACCTCTAAGAATATACCCAAAGGGAATAGAGAGGAATTCAAACTACGGTTTATATACAAAGAGGTTCATGATAGCATATAATAAAGAAAAACTGGAATAAACTAAATAAATAAGTAGTAAGCTAAATGAATTTGGGGCAGCCACTACAATATATACATGCATAGGAACTCAAAGAAAACTGGCAGGAAAACACGTCAGAAGTATACAAGATAATCCTTTCAGTGGGGAAATTATGAGAACTGCTATTTATGATGATTCTCGTCTCAAATTTTTTAAATGTTTATTTCTGGCATATGTTTTTATAGTGTATTAACTTAATCATAAATATATATGTGATAGGCGCATGCATAGACTTTCTTTACTGATATGAGTTTGCTACAAAAATGTTTGGAGACAATTGCTTTAGAGCATATTCACATGGGTCACTCCAGCTGCTCTGGCAGCAGCTTCTTTAAAAAAACAGAGGCATCCTGGCCGGTGTGGCTCAGAGGATTGAGTGTTGTCCCATGGACTGAGAGGTTCTGGTTCAATTCCCGGTCAGGGCACATGCCCAGGTTTTGGGTTCAATCCCCGATGGGGGGCATTCAGGAGGCAGCCAATTGATGTTTCTCGCTCACATCAATGTTTCTATCTCTCTCTCTTCCTCTCTGTCTAAAATATATATATATATTTAAAAAATAAAGAAATAAAAAGAAAAGAAACAGAGGCCTCCCAAGACAGTATGAGTAACATGGGCCTTATTCGAAAGGCTAATATCACCAGATACCTTACCTTGTGCAAATGAAGCCTATCATAATCTGTAATTACAGTTTGTTGGATATTATGAGTTCTCCCCAATGTGCCCTGACTCAAAAATAGCTAAAAGGTGGATGAAACCCAAGTGCACACATTCCAGTGGTAAAGCATTAAAACAGAACAGGGCGAGCCCGACTAAGACTTTAAATTTAATCCTGTAACTACAGGACTCCATCTCTACATTGATTTGTGAAGGCAAATCATGCCTATGATTTACCTAAGGTGATTCATGTTCTTTCTGAGTTTCTAAAACATTGGTCCTAACTTTCATCCAAATAGACCAAGTTCCTAGAATTGTCTTTATTTTTTTAAATGTAATTTAATTTAATTTTTTCCATCACCATTTATCCCCTCTATGCCCTCTTCCCCCTCCCCCTCCCCCCACCCTGCAATCACCACACTGTTATCCATGTCCATAAGTTTTCTCTCTTTTTTTTCCCTTTTTTGCTCAGTCCCTCTACCTCCCTCCTCCAACACTCTCCCTGGGATCTTCTTTAATTAAGCTAAACAAATTAAACTTGATCATCATGCCAGATGGACAGAAAAGAGTGAACACATACAGAAAAATAAACAAATGGAGGCTCTATTTTTGGCCAGGATCCTCAATAAAAGCCTGGCTTACATTCTCCTAGAAACTGGAAGAGAAGATAATGAGGGTGGTCACAACATATACTGCTGATTCCAACAATAACCATGATCCCACTCACTGCACCCAGAAAGCACCAATATTAACAGCAGATACCACTTGCTGCACATTTGCCACATGTGCAACACAGCATTTCCATTTAAAGTTCACTGTGGCTTCATGAGGCTATTTTATAGATGAGGACATTGAGGCTGGAAGGGGGCTTACTAAGTAAGGTGCCCAAGGTCAGCCAGCTGGAAGAGTGATAGAGCCAGGATCAGCAGTCAAAGCCCTGCTTTTAACTTCTGCATGCCCAGGTCCAGGGATGCATGGGACCAGGCTGATGGGCTTCCCTGGTCCAAAGGGAGTACTGACCTCTCATAGGAACCACACATACTCACTTTCATAGCCTTCAGTTTCCATTATGTTACCCATAGTTGCTATTTTTATGACCACACCCCACCAATTCTAAGTCACGTGTTCTTCCACATGTTAACCTATCTGAGATCAAGACCCACCATCTCCCGCCCTGGCCAGTTTGGCTCAGCAGTTAGAGCATCAGCCTGCAGACCAGAGAGTTCTGGGTTCGGTTCCCACTAAGGGCCCGTATCCTCGGTTGCAGTTTGGCCCCCGTCCTGGTTGGGGTCATGTGGGTGGCAACCACTCGATGTGTCTCTTTCACATGGATGTTCCTCTCTCTCTCTTCCTCCTGCTCTGTCTGAAGATGAATGCAAAAAGTGTCCTCGGGTGAGGATAAAAAAATAAAAAAAATGTCCTCGGGTAAGGATAAAAAAAGACCCACCATCTCCCAATCTTAGCTGACCAGGCAGCAGACGTGATAGCACTGTCATTGCTTGTTGTGTGCAGAATGGCTGTCACTGGTTTAGAAAATCTCAGAAACAAAAGTGGGGCACCCTTTGAAGAAATGCTGTGTCACAGCCCCTTTGAAGGCACAGAGCACAATATTTTGCACTTCCACATACCTCATTGGTCTCATTTACTTCTTCCCACTGGGCTAGCAGCACCCTTACCACAGAACTGTGACCATGCTTCGCTGCGAGGTGCAGGGCAGCGTTTCCCTCCTGCAACACAGGTACATTCAGGGTAGAGTCCCCCGCTCCGAGGATCATGTCCCTTCACGGGTCAGGTTGCAATGGGGCTTCTGGGGGGTTTCATTTGGTTAAAGCTGTGGTCCAGAGTGTGGACCATGTTATCCACAGTTTTAAATGAAATTTATAATGTTTTAAAGTTTTAAATGAAAATACTGTTTGAATGAGTAGAAAAAATTCTCCATATTCTTTGTTCAATCTTTGCTGCTAATTTGCTAGCAAAAAGTAGGACAATAAAAGTAATTCCCTATAACCTTTGTGAAGGTAAACTAGTGAAAATTTTAGTAATGTATACTGAAATATTTAAAAATATGCAGAACTCTGAGACCCATAATTTCACATCAAGGAATTTGTCCTAAGAAAATAATCAAAGATGTATTCATAGATGTAGCTGTCCATCTGGGGTTTCGCTCCCCAGTCAGGTGGGGTTGACTCTCCAGCAGACCTCGTGGGAAGAAAAGAGAGGTGTGAAGTAAACACTAGGGGGAAAAATCTAGGTAGTCTATTGACTTCACAATCATTTATGGAGCAAAACTTGGCAATCTGGGCAATCCACTGCAAAAGTAGGTTCATTTCATCTGGATATTCCACGATTTTCTCTGACTGTAGTAACAACTAAAAAATCTACTGCTAACCAATGCCATCACCAAAATATACAACTGCCAATCCCCTTTCTCTTGTTCTTTGAAGAAACAGAAGGTCAAAAAAAAAAAGAAAGAAAGAAAAGTCCAACTCACCTTGTCCTTCTCTGAAGTATGCAGATTAAGGAAGATAAGTTCTTCTATCATTTCGACATGGCCCCTCTTAGCTGCCAAAAGAAATGGTTTTCTTCCTTTCTGAAAATCAATCATAAACCTCCAGTGTGTATTACACATTTACTGAACAAGCAGACAACTGACAAGGCAGCAGCATTTTGAGGGTGACAGGGAAGCCAAGATGGTGCTTCCAGTCACAATATGCTGGGCCCTTCTTGGGGAAGGTGATAACAATCTCTCTAATCCCAAACCAGACCTAGTTCTGAGCTATTGCCCAAAAGTTTGGGAATTTTACATCAGCACAGAATCATTTTCATGGGGGCAAAGAAGTACTGCTCAGATGGTCCTCCCCATCACCTGGTGAGGTGCCATCTTACAGCCAGACAAGATTCCCTTTTGAATGTAGCAATTCTACCAACTTTCTGTGTTTATCAAATAGTTCTTTACTTAAGTATTTACCAAGAAGCTAATACATGTCAGACCCTGTCTCAGGCACCTGCACATCACACAGTAAGCCTTGCCTTACTGACAAAAGTGTTTGAAGCAGAAATTTTCCAGGGCTCAATATTTACATGGCTTATTCAAACATGACATTTTATCCACTGCTTCTTTTTAGGCCTTGCTTACTTGCTTATATGTTTATCCCCAACATTCACTAAGAATCAACAGAAAAACTCTTGAGAATGGCCTACGTGAAATAGAATCAAGAAATTAGGCATTATCCAGCCATGGCCAGTGTGGCTTGGTTGGAGCATCACCCCATACACTGAAGGGTGGTGAGTTCAATTACCAGTCAGGGCATTTACCCAGGTTGTGGGTTCAGTCCCCGGTTGGAATGCATACAGGAAGAAACCAAAGGATGTTTCTTTTCTCTCTCTCTCTCTCTCTCTCTCTCTCTCCATCTCCCTTCCTATCTCTCTAAATCAATTTAAAAAAAAAAAATCCTCGGGTACAGATTACAAAAAAATCTTGAAAAAGAAATAAGGCATTATCCAGAAAACACAGCATAAGAGGATGTTCAGGTGTGATTTAGAAAAGTTCAAATGTAGAATTTTCTGATTATGGTAATTTCTCCAATTTTTCACATTGCAAATGGAGATTGCATTTGTAGCTAAAATGTCATCAAGAAGTGTACAAGACCCATAGAAATTTTAATTTTCTAACTCAAGGCATTTAAAAGAAGAAAAAGAAAAATGGGCAGAAGTATTTTCTTCAACTAACAAAAACTCAAATTGGCTTGCTGTGTTAGTAACCAAAAGCTTAGCAAGATGTTTGAAATGTAGAAAGCAAGAGACGAGCCTCTTTATAAAAAGGTCCCTGCCCTGGCTGGGTGGCTTAGTTGGTTGGAGTATCATCCTGTACACCAAAAGGTTATGGGTTCAATTCCCAGTCAGGGCACATACCTGAGCTGCAGGTTTTTGATCCCCACTCGGGGTGTGTATGGAAGGCAGCAGATCATTGTTTCTCTCCCACAATGATGTTTCTCTCTGTCCCTTCCTTCCTCTCTAAAACAGATAAAAACATATCCTCGGGTGAGGATTAAAAACAAAAAAATGAAGGTCCCTGAATTTGAGATTTGTCATCTGATCTCCTATTAAGGTGGGAAAATGAAAAGATCGTGGTCACTGTTAACTTGAGGTACAGCTCATGATTCCCCAATAACTAGAAGAAAAAAAGAAGGAAAACTGCTGAAATAATAAATGGCAAAAAAAAAAAAAAAAAAAAAATGTCTACAGGGATTAGCTCTACGGGGCTCTGTATTCATGCATTTACAGAAGCTGGAGAAACAAACTGGCACCAAAAAGTTCAACTAATTCTTCATTCTTGAGCCAGATATGATGCCATTGAGGCTTTCAAAGTGCTGTCAATTGCTGGGCCTTACTGCCACATGAAGTGATCACATAACCCATGCCGGTCACAGTGACTGGATTGGGTATATGATCCAAGAAGGGCAAAAAGACTTGTTCTTGAGATTTATATGTGAGCATTTGATGAGAGAGAAATTTTATTTCTTATGCATTAAAATCCATAAGAATGTCCATAAGAATATAAATTTGAGGCTGCTAGCAGCAAGCCAGATAATACCCTCAAACTCTTTAGTTGGGAGTTAATAAATTACCTTTATTGCTTAATCTAGATTAAGCTGGTTTTTATTCTCTCATAACAGAAATAATCCTAAATAATACATATTTAATAGTTTGGGGACAAACACTAGCAGAAGTATCAGGGGGTCTGTTCAACTTTAAAATGGCCTTATTTGTTTACCCTTGCAATTCAGTCTTGCATTTCTGCCTATCCAAAGTGATTAAGGACCCACCCACAAAGAAAGCACAATCTGTCAGAAAACAGCAGGTTATCACAAATGAAACATCTTTCCTTGCCAAGAAAACAAGTTGTTATTTTAAACTTTGGATGCCCTTTTTAAAATGTTACCATCAATAACAACAAAAAGTGAAAGCTGCCCTAGCTGGTTTGACTCAGTGGTCAGAGCATCAGCCTGAGGACCAAAGCATCTCGGGTTTGATTCCCAGTAAAGGGCACATACTTGGGTTTCAGGTTCAATCCCTGGCCCCAGTCAGGGTCATGTGGGAGGCAACCAATTGATGCGTCTCTCTCACATGAATATTCCTCTCTCTCTCCCAACCCCCTCTTCCACTCTATCTAAAATATCAATGGAAAAATATCCTCAGGTGAAGATTAACAACAACAAAAAGTTAAAGTCAATTTTTACAAAGTAGTCTATACCTTATAAACATCAAAAATAGCATAAAGTAATTTAGCCCGGCTGGTGTGGCTCAGTGGTTGAGCGTTGACCCATGCACCAAGAGACCACTGGTTCGATTCCTGGTCAGGGCACCTGCCCAGGTGGTGGGCCCAGTCCCCAGTGAGGGGCAAGCAGGAGGTGGCCGATCAATGTTCTCTTTCATCGATGTTTCTATCTCACTCTCCTTCTCCCTTCCTCTCTCTCTAAAATCAATAAAGAAAAAAAATTTTTTAATAGCATAAAGTAATTTATATCTTTTTTGTTTTTAGTTAAAGATCTAATTAACTTTATTCAACAATTCATGAATCAGGCAGCATCCCACCTAGTAAATATATAAGCATACTCAAAATAGCCTAAAGAAAGATAAAGTAACAGTAAAATGAGAATCTACCATCCTAGTATATGTAGGCAAAATAAGAACAGGAATTTTAAAATACATATTTTCAAATATAGTTTCTGATCATGTCTTATTTCATTTTTAGCCACCCAACCCTATTTAACTGGATAGGCCTCTATCCAGGCATCTCATAGGACTGCTTCTCTCTTGGGAGGCAAGGGGGCAGGGAGATTTTTCAGCCAGGAGAAGAGTAGAGCCTGGTGTCAGAGCCCCAGACTTCAGGCCCCAGACAAATCACAATGCCTTCCCCAAAGGATCCTGATTCCTTTTCCTAATCAACAAAAATAAGGAGGGCCCCGAATTCCTGTTCCTTACTTCCTTTATTTAACCTAATATGTTTTAATTCAGTGCATTTGAATTTTTTGCATGTGAATAAGTCTGAAGAGTTGCAATTGTTGATTAGAAATTATTTTTCATTTTTACCATCAGGATTATCAAATTTGAGAAGTTACCAAATTCAGAAAATTTTTTATAAACAGTCATTAAATGGGCACCCAAAGTCCAACCTGCCCACAGGGATGCCAGAAAAGGTGTGCTGGAGAGCCTCGGAGGGAAGGAAGCAGGTGGAACCCAGCACAAAGCCCCGTGCTCTGCGTGCCTGTGGACACCACCCGCTTTCCCTTCCCCCGGGGACAGGAATTCACAGGTAAGCCCAGCAAACGGGGGAAACCAGCAGGTCCCTGAAAAATGAGAGATTGGAGAAGGAAAAAGAATATTGCCAAGAGGTAAAAAGTACTGAAACAGCCAGGTGATAAATATGAAGGCGTGGAACTGGTGTGAGTGTGGGTTTGTTCTGCTGTACACTGGAGCTGATAGGTTTGATTACCTCCAAGTCGTTAAAGACTGGCCTCAGTTTCACATAAGAAGATATGTCTTCTCAAACTCCTCATGCTCATTATTCCCAACATGCAAAAAAAAAAAAAGCTTCTTTGCATTGTCTATCTCTAGAGACTTCTTATATAGATTCCTTTAAACCAATGCAAGTTCCCATATATCTGCAGCTGAAACCAAGCTAACATTGTACCAATAAACTCTTATATTCACCAAATGTATAAATGGCCTCTGAGACTATTCCTTTCTGTGCTCCCCCTCTTAGTCTGAGTACTTATTTTTGATCACTAGGTGGGAATTTACATGTAGATTTAAAATATCTAGGTGAGTTTACCCATACTGTCTTCTGGCTATTCTGATCTCTGTCTTCTGGGTAGGACACATGATTTCTAGAGCTATGGAGTTGGGAGAAACCTCAAAATATTTCCCAATGCCCTACATCTCCCCTCTTTACCTAGGCCCACCCAAACACTCCTGGGCCCTTATTAATAAAGACCTCATCAAAGCAGGGCTTTCCTTGTTAGCTTCTGGAGTTCCCTTCAGACTAAAGAAAAGATTTCACTAACCCTGGGAAGATAAACAGGCTCTCAATCACTTTCTTTTGATAAGACACTAGGCCAGAGGGCAATTGTGAAGGTGGAGCAGTTGTTTCTATCAAATGTGTTTCATGAGCTCCACAATACTTTAAAGCAAAGACTGACAGAAAACTTGATGATGAATTAATAGACCCTGAACTCCCAGTTCCTACTGGTTTTTGCCATCATCCTTGACCCTACTCACATCTCATTAAAAGAATAGACTTTGGCCCTGGCCAGTTTGTTTCAGTGGTTTGAGCGTTGGTCTGTTGACCAGTCTCAGGTTCGATTCCTATCAAGGGCACATACCTTGGTTGCAGTTTGGTTCCCAGCCCTGGTCAGGGTCGTGTGGGAGGTAACCAATTAATGTATCTCTCTCACATTGATGTCTCTCTCCCTCTCTCTCTCTCTCCCCCCCTCTCTCTCCCCCCCTCCCTCACTCCCTCTCTTCCTCCCTCCCTCCCACTCTGTCTGAAAATAAATGGGGGAAAAAAAAGGAGACTCTTTCGCTTTGATTAATCCAGGTTTCTTACAGGACTAAAAGGGAACTTAGAGATTCTTCTGTCCCTAGACGACCCAGTGGGCTCATTATTTGTTCATTCGTTGTATATCTGTAAACCCATCTTTATTTTAAAATCACTTAGCTGGACATGTGACTTGCACAATCTGTTGCCAGGGCTCCTCAGCCATTTAGAGGAGGAGAAGGAAGAGTGGAAAAGGACAAACCCAGACCAGCTGAAGAGATGACGGACAAGAAGGTTGCTGGCCAGCAAAAGCTCCAGAAGTAGTGAGGGGTCCCCACAAACATGCTTTGGTCTTTAAGCCCTTTCAGTCTACCTGGTCCTCCCCACACAATGCTGTCTTCCATGAAAGCAGCCAGAGTCCACTGAAAGGGAAGATAGTTGTGTGTCTTGTATATGACAGGCCTTCAACAAATATCTGCAGAACTGATCTTGAAAAAGAAGAACAAAGTAGGAGGGATCACATTACCAGATTTCAGGTTGTACTACAAAGCCACTGTAATCAAAACAGCCTGGTACTGGCACAAGAACAGGCATATAGACCAGTGGAACAGAACAGAGAACCCAGAAATGGACCCAAGACAATATGCTCAATTAATATTTGACAAAGGTGGCAAGAGCATACAGTGAAGTAAAGACAGCCTCTTTAATAAATGGTGTTGGAAAAATTGGACAGCTACATGCAAAAAAATGAAACTAGAACATCAACTTACACTATACACAAGAATAAACTCAAAATGGATAAAAGACTTAAATGTGACTCATGAATCCATAAAAATCCTAGAAGAAACTGTACACAACAAAATTTCAGACATCATACGCAGCAGAATTTTCACTGACACATCAACTAAGGCAACAGAAACAAAGGAGAAAATGAACACATGGGACTACATCAAACTAAAAAGCTTCTGCACAGCAAAAGATACAATCATCAAAATGGAAAGGCAACCCCCTGTATGGGAGAGCATAACTGCCAATGATATATCAGATAAGGGGTTCATTTCCAATATATAGAGAGTGCTCATACAACTCAACAAAAGGAAAACAAAAAAAACCAATTAAAAAATAGGCAGAGGAACTAAATAGACACCTCTCCAAACAGGACATACAAATGGCTAAGAGACATATGAAGAAATGCTCAACATCACTAATCATCAGAGAGATGCAAATTAAAACAACAATGACAGGTATCACCTGATACCTATCAGAATGGCCGCCATCAACAAATCATCAAACAACAAGTGTTGGCGAGGGTGTGGAGAAAAGGGGACTCTAGTACACTGCTGGTGGGAATGCAGACTGGTGCAGCCACTATGGAAAACAATATGGTGTTACCTCAAAAACTTAAAAATTGAACTTCCATTTGACCCAGTGATCCCACTTCTAGGAATATACCCTAAGAAGCCTGAAACACCAATCAGAAAGAATATATGTACCCCCATGTTTGTAGCAGCACTATTTACAATAGCTAAGATCTGGGAACAGCCCAAATGTCCATCAGTAGGCAAACGGATAAAAAAGCAATGGTACATATACACAATGGAGTACTATGTAGCTATAAGAAAGAAAGATCTCTTATCCTTTGAGAAGACATGGAGGGACCTGGAAAGTATCATCCTAAATGAAACAAGCCAAACAGAGAAAGGCAAGTATCATATGATCTCACTTATTTGTGGAATATAATGAACATAACAGTCTGAGGAATGGGGTAGTCCCAGAGACATGGAAGTGGGGTACAGACTGACAATGCCCAGAAGAGGGAGTGGTGGGGGAGAGATAAACCACAGAACTCATATGCATGTATGCATGAACAATGGACATGGACAACAAAGCTGGGGACAGGGTGGGGAAAGAGGAGGAGAGGGGAATCAGTGGAGGAAAAAGGAGAAACATCTGTAACAAAAATTAATTAATTAATTAATTTGAAAAAAAGTATCTGCTGAATTGAACCCAATAGCATTCATTCAAAAGCTGCATCCCTACTTAGCATCAAACTGGAATGATCCAACTTTACCCTGACACTAGTTGCCATTTGACTACGATTATCAGTTTGAGGAAATCAGATAGTATACTTTATTCTATAATAATTGTTATAATAGCTACCACTTAGTGAGCACTTTCATTGTGCCAGGCTCTTTGTTCAATGATTTAGTCATTAACTCATTTAAGCATTCCCAAAATGGCTGCTCCAATATTTGCTACATAAGAATGGCTTAGGGGTGGTATCTGATTGGAAAGGGGTGATGGAATGGCTTACCACGAAGCTCATTGGCATAGTCTTTTTACATACAATTAACAAAATATCAATTGTCTACCGCAAGGAATGGAGGTGTTGCTGAAAAAAAATTATATGGAGGTCAACACCCCCCAAATCATTCCCTTGCTGCTACCATGAAGTAGGTTTATTATTCTCATTGCACAGATAGAAATACTGAGGCTTGCAGCACTTGGAGAACTTGCTTAAAACCACATAGATAATATATGCTCAGACCACAGCCCAAGACTCTCTGCCTCCAAGCTATAAAAGTATAGTTGCTTAGTCATACTCAGAGGAATTGAAAGAAATGTATAGACTTTATTTGAAGAGATAGTTTTTGTTATTTTTTTTGTTTTTTAAGATGGAGATCTGAAAAAATTGTGAAAGTTTGTTAAAAGAAGTAAAATGAAGTAAATATTACTAATTAACTTCTAGAGAGACTTTTATGGAAAATAATGTTCTAGAGGTACAGTGAAAAGGTGTTCCCATTCAAAATAAAAGTGCTAATCTCACAGAGAATACTACCCTATTTTTAAAAAGCCTAGGAGATATTTCAGGAAAAAGGCCATCCTTAGCACATGAGCAATGCCCACAGTTATCTGAAAAGGAAGAAAACACACCACATTGACTCAAGTCAGCCAGACCTGAACTCAAATCCTGGCTCTGTCACTTTCTAGTTTTGGAACTTCAGATCAGGTACTTAGCCTCTCTGAGCCTTAACTTCCTTACCTTTAAAAATGAGCAAACTGCCCTAGCTGGTTTGGGCAGAGAGTTTGGGCAGTGTCAGAGAGTTGGCCCACAGACTGAAGGGTCACAGGTTTGATTCTCATTCAAGGGCATGTATCTGTGTGGGAGGTAACCAATCTATGTGTCTCTCTCACATGGATGTCTCTCTCTCTCTCACCCCCCCCCCCCCCCACTTCTACTCTATCTAAAAGTTAATGGAAAAACATCCTCAGGTGAGAATTAACCAAAAAAAAAAAAAAAGAACAAACTATTTTCTTCTTTGTAGAATTATTGTGAAGATGAATAGGACAATTCATTCATACAGCAATGATTTATTTAATATCCATGTGTGCCAGGCCCTAGACTCTCACTGATATAATGAATGTAAGTAGCTTTCCTCTGTACCCAGCACACTAACAAATACTCAAAAGTGGCAGCTGTTATTATATATCTCCTTATAAAAAGAAAAGGAATATAGACAAATACAGTAAAATTGCATTATATTCCATGGCTCATTACTGCAGAGTCTTGGGTCAAATACATTCCAAAAAGATCAGACATACTACAGTAAAATGAGGTCACCAATTCTGAATACCAAACATGGTGGATACTGTCCAGGATGAGGGAGTAGAGAAGGAAGAAGGAATCTGGTGGCTTCCCTGCTGCTTCCTGCCCTCCCGCATACAGGTGCCAGGGCCACTGCCAACACGCACAGTTCCCTTCAGCCTCATGGTCTGCTGGGGCAACGGAGGAGCTTGCTGCAGGTGTGTGCTGGCTGCCTTGGCATCTTCAGCAGGGGCAGAAAGAAAGTGGAATTTGGGGAGGTGTATGCAAGACCTGTCCTGCCACAACAAGCACACCTCATCAGGCTGGTCCAGGTCCTTCAGGTGCAGGTCTTGAATGAGGTACTCTACAATGCGCACATTATTGCTCTGAGCTGCAAAGTGGAGGGCATTCATTCCATCCTGAAGAGGGCAGAGTAGAAGAGGCAATTACATAGTGATCTCAGGACCTCCCCTTCCCACACTGTGAGGTGAGAGCTTATGAGGTGACCCATAGCTACCTGATTCTTGGCTCTCCGGTCTGCTCCAGCTCTCACCAGCATGAGCATGATCTCGAGGCTTCCAGACCAGGCTGCAAGGTGAATTACTGTCAAGCCATGCTTTTCCAAGAAGAGAGAAGAAAAGAATCCATCATTTGGATGAGCCACAACACATGATCTCAAGTCACCAAAAGCCAGGTTAATAATCAACTGTTGAAAATTAAGAAATAGGGAAAGAATTTCATATACAAGAAAGGTGACATTTCAATTCTATGGAGAAAACAAATAAATGGTGCAGACACAAGTTATTCTCCATCTGGAAGAAAATAAAATTAAGTCCTATATCATACCACAAACACACAAAAGCAAATAAACAATAAATATATTAGAAGAAAATCTAGACTGCAATGTACAGTATCTTAATCCAAAAGTTATAAAAGGAAAGACTGATGATAAAGTCAATAAACAAAGGATCATTTCTTTAACTGTTTCTTAATCAAGATAAATGGTTACTTTCTCTAATATATGAAGCACTCTTCCAAATCAACAAGAAAAAGGCAATTAAACCAATTGAAATATGTACCAAAAAAAGGTATCAGTGGAAATAAAATCATTATAGTTGAAGCAATCTGGCAATCTCTATTAAAATTTTAAATACAACCAGCAATCCCACTCCTGGAAATCTATCCCATGAAAATAAGTTTTAAGACCTAATGTTATATAAATAAAGGTATTAATTTTAACCCTTAAAACTGGGAGCAAGGTAAATGTCCATCAATATCGGAATGCTGAACAAATTAGGGAACACATCATTCAGTCATTAAAAAAAATCACAAATTAGAGCTATAACAATCAACCTGGAGCGATTTTCATAAGGTAGCTATCAAAATGTAGAAAATAGGATGCAGACAAAATATAACATAATCCAATTTTAATAAAACAAGCAATGACTAAAAAAACTCATACACACACACACACACACACACACACACACACAGTCAGCCCTCTATATCTGCAGGTTCCACATTTGTGCATTCAACCAACTGTAAATTGAAAATGTTTGGGGCGGGGTGGGGGTGGGGTGGGGAATGTTGCATTGTTGCTGATGTATACTATGCAGTTAGGCCTACATTGTCTATTTAAATATATACAATTCCAGTGTACAGAAAATGTTCACCATTTCTGTACTCTTTTCCCCAGGGAACAACAATATACAATAACTACTTGAGGTTCTTCAAGAAGTGTGTCCTGCCTTGGCCGGTTTGGCTCAGCGGTTGGAGCATTGGCCTGTGGTCCAGAGAGACCCGGGTTCGGTTCCCGCTAAGGGCACGTACCTCGGTTGCAGTTTATCCCCAGCCCTGGTTGGGTTGCGTGGGTGGCAACCACTCGATGTGTCCCTTTCACGTCAATGTTTCTCTCTCTCTCTCTCCCCCCCCCCCACTCTAGCCGAATAAAAAATGGAAAAATGGGTGAGGATAAAAAAAAAAGTATGTCCTAAACACAGTTCCACCCATTAATTTACAATTAATGCTCTGTATTCAGTAATAACTAAATCCAGTTTCACATATGGTCAAAAAAGAGGTCAGACAAATTTGGAATAGAGGATAAATCATGTTTTGATAGCAGCTCAAAATTTCCCTAAGAGGTCATTCCTAATTTCAAAGCCACCAACACTTAAAGATTTCAAACACTGAACATAAAACCCAAAGGCCAGGAATTCAACCTGCAAACAACTTGAGTCTCTGGAGCCATAAATTTGGAGTGGAGTCATTGTTTCTCAGAGGCAAAGAATCGTTGTTCACAGATGTCAATTCTCCCACGAGAACTGTCATCAAACGAAGTCTTCTGATATCAAACTGACACGCCTGAGACAGTTTATGAGCATGTGTCATGGATTACACTCACGGTTGGTACACGATGCTCCGTAAAGTGTAAAATGCCCACCACCACTGACAACCTGTCCTCATTACCAGTCTAGTCATTGGTGATAAGGTCAATAACTTCCCCTTGGGAACATTGGCAGTTGAGGAGTTTCCCAGAAATAAGAAACTCTGAGAGCAGATGCTTGTCATTATTCTCTGAGCATCATATGCACTTCACCTGGGATCCTTTGTTCACATCTGGAGGAAGTGCCTCCTTTTACCTAGTCTGTCTGTTACCAAGATTTGAGGATGCTGCCTACTTTGAACCTGGAGTCCTCAGCATCTGGGCTATGCATTTGATCCTTATCATACAAGTACCTTGAATGGTACACATCTGTTACAGTCCTGGTCCTTGCTCCCCCAGTAGATTATAGGTCCCTCAAAGCAGAGACTGTATCTCATGCCAGTATTTCCAGACACAATCACTTGGGGATCCTGTTAAATTGCAGATTCTAATTCAGGAGGTCAGAGGTGGGCCCAGTAGTCTGCATTTCTAAGAATCTCCCAGGTAATATCAGTGCTTCTGGTCTGAGGACCACACTTTCAGTAGCAAGAACTTAAATCTAGTTGAATCCCCAGGAGCTGGCATTGAGACCTACCAACAACAGGCACTGAATAAATCCTGATGGTGAAGGGTTTCAATTGTTGACTCCTTGCAAATAGGTGTTAGAACTCACAAGGCAGATCTGCCATGTCAAACTCAGGGCTCATCACCTAGATAAAGGCATAGACAGAAAGAGCTCCAAGAGAAGCCCTCTCTGGTCTAAGAAGCAGAGAGGGTGAGGAACCTTACAGGACAGAGGATGGAAGGGAAATCCTGTTTCTTTTTTCTCTTCTGGCCCTGCCCCAGGCAAACCTCACTCCAAAAGCTGAAACCCTATGGTAGGAAGGATAGCAGCAGTGACTGGGCAAGCATCTAAAACTCTGACAATGGGACTCCTTTTCTCTGACCAGAGAAATTGTGGCCATAAGGTTAATATGGGAAAACAAGTAAAACCCTAAGTCCAATAGGTAATGGGTAAACAATTCAGTCACCAAATACAAAGAGCACATAATACGTATATTCTCAAAGAGACCTTTCCAAAATGAACACTGCAGAAAAAATGTACAAAGTGACCAGATTTCTGCACACATTTGTTCTGTTCCAGTTCATTCCACTAAAGGAAGATGAACTTACCTTATCAGCAACATCCACCCTGGCCTTATGATTAAGCAAGAAATCCACCGCAGATAAATGATTTGCTCCCACTGCAAAATGCAGGGCTGTGCGGTTCATCTGAGGAAACATATTTTGTGTTTTCAGTCATCTGATTGTTATTTAGCCTTTTTAAGATTCCTGTTTCTTGAACGACCATAATTTTCTATCAGGGTGCTTGAATTTTTATTATTTATCTACTCTTTGTTTTTGTCTTTGCAAGAGTAAGAATTGTGGCTAGCATGATCTTGCTAGACCTCTATTATCAGATAATATCAGAGAATTTGGCAATCCACTGGAGGATATGCCCCAAGCTGAAATCCATTGCATAACCTATCATTGCTTGTAACAATATAATGGATTTCAATTAGAGAGTAAAAGTTGTATTTTTCCCCATATGCAATCATTAATAACAGTAAATGTTTTCTGGTTAGAATATACTGATAATGTATAACAAATTTTCCTAGATTTTCAATACATTTATGGTCTTTCTTCGGTAATTTTTTTCGACTGTAAATTTTACTGATACAAACTGTTTCCGAAAGGAAGGAAGGTAGGGAGAGAGGAAAAAGAACCAGATAAAGAGAAAGAAAGCTATGGATATCGTTTGCGGCAAAGGAAAGCCACCATGGTGCTCCCGAGATTCCAGAGACAGTCTAATGTGTTTCAAACAATGGATGTTTTGCTTATAAGTAAAACTCGTGTTATATTTCCCATATTTTAGACAGTTTTTGCTTCCTGAGCATTGATTTACTATCCTATGTTTCACATAAATAATTTATTGTAAAAATATGAGAACTGTTTAAATTGAACATTTGATTTCCTTGGTAGCTGAACTAGTGATAAAATAAGTCTGACAAAACATTAGTTATCTTGACATTTCCCACAAATTTGGGCTTATATAATCCCCTATTGCCTTTATTTGTGAATAAAAATGCAAGTCAAAACAACATAATTCAATAAAACCACCTACATTTTTTCATCTCTATCATCACAGATTTTAAGGAACATTACAAGTAACCATGTCAACAATTTGCTATAAAAAGGCCTGAAAGAGATGTCATTAGAAAGTATAATACACTTCGTCAGGAATTTATAATAACTCGCCATAGTGAATGGAAGTTAAAGTAGCCTAGGTTATACTATTTCTCCAAGTACTTTAATATAAAAATATGGCTTAAAATATCAGGAAGTTGTATGTAAACATTTTAAATGGTTATAAAATTATACTGAAGAATCTATTTCCTGCTATTTGGATAAATGATTATTGCTTTATATATTTAATAATTAATCTAAACGATAGCTTCAAAGATCCTTCCTTATTTTTTTTCTCCCTTTCTTCCTTACCTTTTTTTTTTTTTCCCTAAAATTGTTATGCTACAAAACTTTGCTATATTTCTTCTTTCTAGGATAGGTCTATAGACAACGAATACTATATACATTTGTAACACATCAGACACACACACACGCACATAATGTACACATAGATACATAAATTACCACATTCACATAAACACATACCCCCTCACACACACTCATGAACAACTGCTAAACATCCTTCCACTGCAGATGATGCAAGACTTCAATTATAGCCCTGGTTAGTTTAGCTCAGCGGTTAGAGCATCGGCCCGCGGACCAAAAAGTGTCACGTTCAATTCTGGTCAAAGGCAGTGCCTTGGCTGTGGTTAGATCCCTGGCCCTGGTCGGGCTCATAATGGAGGCGACCAATCGATGTGTCTCTCTCACATTCATGTTTCTCTCTCTCTCTCTCTCCCTCCCACTCTATCTGAAAATCGATGGAAAAGTAACCTCAGATGAGAACTTAAGAAAAAAGACTTCAGTTTCTATGACTTCAATGCCTGAGACAGATCAGGTTTTGTGGAACCTGAAGTTTACAACTCTTTTTTTTTTTTATCCTCACCTTTTCCATTTTTTGTTCAGAGTGGGAGGGAGAGAGAGGAAGAGAGGGAGAGAGAGAGAAACACCGACATGAAAAGAACATATCGAGTGGCTGCCACCTGCACGACCAACCAGGGCTGGGGACAAACTGCAACCGAGGCACGCGCCCTTAGCGGAAACCAAACCCAGGTCTCTCTGGCGACGCTCTAACCGCTGAGCCAAACCAGCTAGGGCATGAAGTTTACACTCTTTAGGGAACCCTCTTTAACACCAGAGTCAAAAAAACTCAACTAATTACAGTTAAAATTTCTCACTCTTTCAAATTTTACAAAATTATATAACCATGGGAACATATTGCTAGAACTCTCTGAGTGCCTTGAAAGGGGCCTATTTAGTAGGGGCCCTAAAACTTCTGTTTCATTTAACATTAAATCTACCTCTGCCATCCCTATCTTGAACTACTCCACAAATTGTCCTAAGCAATCGACACAACCCCTAACCAGTTCACTTTAATAAACCCTGCTCTGAGGGGCTGTCAGGAAATCTCCACAAAACCAAGTAGTAGAAAATTCATATTCTGGCAGTGGGTTTCTCCTCCAAACCCAAGCATGTGAAGAATAACTAAGTAAGAGCGAGGTTTCAGAAAGGGCTCCATAATCCAACATGCATGCATGTGTACTATATTTCAAAAGCAGCAGAATGAAAACCCATACTATCCTTTAGATTTTAAATTTGGAAGAAGCAATAAAAGGACACAACTGGAGAGAAAACAACCCAGATTGTATAGCAAAAGATGTTTTGCCTTTCCAGAATGTGTGAGGCCAAAGTCATCCACAAGCCATAATCTAGACCAAGTCCAGGCCCACAACATTGATGGTTGGCTTTACTGCCCACTCACAGACTTTGCACAAAGACCTCGTGCACTTTACCTCTACTAAGATAAATTAAAACACCCAGAGCCTATTTCAGTGCTTAATTTTACCTTTAGCATAAACACTCTGGAATTACCAACAGAGGAGATCTCCCTTATCTCATCCAGCATAATCGTTTTTATTTCCATTATATTTCAGTTGACCTGTGTAAACCCAAGCCACCTTTCGAGTAGGCACTGTCACATCTGTGAATTCTACTCACATTGTTCACAGCATCAATGTTAACCTTCTTTTCAAACAGCTTCTCCATAAGATCCAAATTATTGCTTTTAGCCGCATTCTGGAAGCTTCTCTCATTTGGCAATACTGAAAGCAAACAAGCAAGTATGAATGAGGGAATTTTAAGGGGGATGAAGAAAACGCAAACCTCATTTGATAAAACTTTTAACTCTCAAGACTTGAAACAACAGCCTTGAGCCTTTCTCCTTCTGCCATTCTGAACTCTCCTTCAATATTTTCTAAAGCTGTGGTGTTAAGATTGCACTTTCTCCTTGCTCTACAAGTGTTTTTACACACTTAAAATATTCCTGGTCCCAAACAAAACATTGTTCCCGAGGACCACCCTGAAGTCCACAATGTATCAAGCTTTAGGAGGTTGGAGGGCGGCCAAGGACTTCCCAGGGGTGTTGTTTGTAAAATGTTTGTACAAGATTAGACTGGGAGGAGCCCAAATGCTCCATACAGAGATAAAATTGTTGTCTGCAGTACCTTGTGCAGATGCCAGGCCTGCCAAAACAAAACTTTAAAATGCAGCACATCCTGAAAGGAAAATTTGAAAGAATATATGCATCCCTATGTTCACTGCTTTGTTATTTACAATAGCCAAGATTTGGAAGCAGCCCAAGTGCCCATCAGTAGATAAGTAGATAAAAAAGCTGTGGTACATTTACACAATAGAATACTACTAGGCTGTAAAAAAGAAAGAAATCTTACCTTTTGTGACAGCATGGATGAACCTGGAGAGTATTAAGCCAGTCAGAGAAAGATAAGTACCATAGGATTTCCCTTATATGTGGAATCTAATTATCAAAATCAATTTAAAAAGTGGAGACAGACTCATGAATACAGAGAACAGACTGACACCTGTCAGAGGGGAAGGGGTTGGGGACTGGGTAAGAAGGGTGAAAGGATTAAGCAAAGAAAAAGAGAAAGACTCATGGACACAGACAACAGCATGGTGATTGCCAGAGGTAAGGGGGTGTGTGTGGAGGGTGGGGAAGAGAGAAGGTAAAAGGAGGATAAATGGTGATGGAAGGAGATTTAGCTTGGGATGGTAAACACACAATATAATATACAGAGGATGTATCGTAGAATTATATATCTGAAATCTGTATAATTGTATTACTCAATGTCACCCCAATAAATTCAATTAAAAATAAGATAATATATAGCACATCATAAAAATGTATACAAAGGCTAAAAGGGATGAACATGTTTTATTCTCATTTATATGAAAGGAGATAAAAGTAGATTCACACCCACTATAAACATTACATATCACACACATATACACATTCAGAGGGTCGGTTTCATTACCTAGCATAGAGAAGATTCGCGATTTACTAATTTATCGTCATGAAGGGGAGCTAGAGGGCTCACGGGATAACCTCAACATGGAAGGATACAGTCAGAATCAGAACAATGTGAAATCAACAATAGATCATCTCCAAAAAGAAAGGGCTCTAACAGAGGTTTCATAGATGTGTTACCAAGTAGTTTTCCTATATCTGCCAAAGATTCTTTAGAATGCCATCAAGTCCATTCAAAGACCAGGGAGTATCTTCATTCTTTCTATCACCTGGATCCCTCTCTTCCTTTCCACCCCTACTCTTGTTACCACTCTGTGACTTCAACATTCGTAAATATGATTAATTCAGCACCTTACTCTCTCAGTTCCCTGACTCCCCTGACTCGTATAATCTTTCCCTCTATCTGACCTTAGCCACCCAATTTCAGGGGTATACGCTTGACCTGAGCATCCTCAACACACTACCTCTGACATCTGCAATAATCCCATTCTCTGAACACCACCTCATCCATTCAGCTCTAGTTCTCCCACTCCAGAAATTCTGCAATTTCATCACGTACTGCAATCTACTGTTCTCACCATCGTTTCATATTAGTCATCCCCAATGTTCTTACTTCCCTCCTTACCTAGTTTGGATTCCACAGTCTATCTTTGAAATTACATCCATGCAAACACCCTAACCTCCCTCACCACTCTCTTCCTTCGTCAGATTAGCTAGTCAGAATCCTAATTCTGAGGTTAAACCCCACTGCTATGTCCTCCATTTTTGCACCTGAACAGCTAACTAGTACTGGAATAAAATACACAACCATGCTGTGGTAGACACTGCTAGTATTCATCAATATCTGGTTCTCCTATCCTTTCTGAACACATGGATGAGTACACATCCCACCCTAGATGCAGTTAGGTGAGGTATGCCCAATGAACTGGGAGCAGAAATGATGGTGTGTCACTTTGGGGCTGAGTCAGTGCAAAGCTCCTGTGTCACCCTCCAGGTCTCTCTTGCCCTGTCTTGTCAACCCTGGAAACCATGTGTTTAAATTATGACTGAATTGTGTTCCCTCAAAATTCATAATTTGTCTTTTTTTTATTTATTTTTTTGGTATGTGTCCCTAGCAGGAACTGAACCTGGGACTCTCTGGTCCCTAGGCCGATGCTCCAACCACTGAGCCAAATTGGCCAGGGCAAATTCATAATTTGAAGTAAGTCTTAACCCCCAGTACCTCAAAATGTGACTGTATTTGGAGGTTTTTCAAAGAGGTAATTAAGTAAAAATGAGGTCATTAAGATGGGCCCTAATCCAATATGACTAACTATCCTTATAAGAGAAGAAATTGGATACAGACACAACAGAGGTAAGACTATTTGACGACACAAGGAGAAGAGAACATCTACATGCCAAGGAGAGATGTCTCAATAGAAATTAACCCTGCTCATACATTGATCTTGGACTTCTAGCCTCAAGAACTGTGAGATAAAGCTAGTCAATCCTGACTAATACACATATTAACATGCAACAGATAACTAACAAATTCCTAATTTTTTTACCCACTAATCTCAAGTAGGATCTCAGCACAGCTATCCTACCACATTTCCCTAGTCTTCCATTCCCCAAAGTTTCATGCCCTTTTCTTTCTCTTCAAATACCCAATCTACTAATTTACCTTATTGTCTACCATTACCATCATCTAAGTCTCAGTTTATAACACTGCATAGAGAAAGTATAAGCAATCAGATAGGAATTCCTACATCTTCCCACATGTCTACCTACCTATGTACACACTCTCTGCTTGTATTATTGTTACAACCAATGAAGCATCCCTGTACCTACCCAAGGCCAACCCCTCCAGTTGGGCTCTAAATCCCACCCATTCTCATCAATTATTTCATATATCAGTTTTCCTAGACACCATAGTAAACCCTGATTTTGCAAACCTTAATTTAACAAATTTCGGATTTAATGGACCAAAATTCTGGTCAAATCATATGTAAAAATTGATACCCTGTTATTTTTAAAACGCTTTTTCTTTTTAATTATTTTTTCTTTATTGATTTTAGCGAGGACAGGAGAGAGAGACAGAAACATCGATGAGAGAGAACATCGATTGGGCGCCACCTGCATGCCCCCCGCTGGGGATTTGGCCCACAACATGGGCATGTGCATTGACCAGGAATTGAACTGGTGACCTCTCGGTGCATGGGTCGATACTCAACCACTGAGCTACACCGGCTAGGCTTTAAAATGCTTTTAAGCAAGATTTGCTTATAATTAAATTAAATTATGAGACATCGGTTGGCTGCCTCCTGCACACCCCCTACTGAGGATCAAGTCCACAACCCCAGCATGTGCCCTAACCAGGAACTGAATCAGGACCTCTCAGTCTATGGGACAATGCTCAATCCACTGAGCCACACTGGCCAGGCTTCACTGTTACTGTTATCAAATTTTAGCGAATATGCCATATGTTGGAAAAAACAATGTAGTTTTCACCGACATAAATAAATATTACATATCTACAACTATAGTCTACATATTTAAATCCAAGAGTCACTGCTTGTAAACAGTGTTCAGCAAATGATCAGCACATGTTCACCCCGAATTGCACACAGTAATCAATTCTGTTGTTGCATGGTGTGACTTTCTGCAGCAGTTTTAATGTGGGTATTTGTTTACTCTCAGTGACTGGTGAATGCATGCACTTATTAGACCTATTCAGTATAAATTTCAAATTACTGTAATACATATAGAAAACTTTTCTGTGAAATTAAACTCTTCATACATACTCAACTTTAATTACACAAACATGTCTACAGGTAAATTAGTTTGTCAATTTTTTAACCTATGCATTCGGGAAACATATTTTATTATATAACAGAGTTTCAGCTTTAATGAACACCCCCTTGCCTTGCCTAAATTAGTCCATTATATCAAGGTTTCACTGTATCTCCTTTCTCCTCTGCATCATTTAATCATTCACCTCAAAATACACAGCAATGCTATATAATACCTTCAGTGTAAAAGAGAAAAACCCAAATTGTCTCTTACCTTCACATTGCTTTCCAACAGCCACTCCACTTCTCAACCTCCTATAATCCCCAAACTACAAGTGTTCTATAATTGCTGACTCTACTTCCTCATCTCACCGTCTTGTCTCCACCCATGCTAATCAGACTTTGTTCTCATCACTCTACTGAAATTGCTCTTGTTAGGGTCAAGATCAAGATTTGTCAAAATCCAGTCATTGCTATCTGTCTTGTGCATTGAACTGATGGCAGATTTGACACAGAGGACCACACTCTATTTGTAACATGTTCCTCTCCAGACTTCTGTTAGACCACTTGCTGCTTCCCAGTCTCTTTTATTGGCTCTTCTCCTCTGCTTGATTTCCACCTGTTGGAGAACCCTAGGGTTTTTATAAAATTGACAATCTGATGGAGTAGGCATTATCACTCCCATCTTATAGATAAGAAAAACTGAGACTTCAAAAAAAGTTTAAAATTAGTAAGCAAAGAAATGCAAATAGAATAGTTGGTAGGATGGAATTATCACTTTCAAAATGGTAGTAATTTAAAAAATAGTAACTCAAAATGTCGGTGAGCAAGCCCTGGCTGGTGTGGTTCAGTTGGTTGAGTCTCCCATGAACCAAAAGGTTGCTGGTTCGATTTCCGGTCAGGGCACATGCCCGGCTCAATCCCCAGTAGGGGGTGTGCTGGAGGCAGCTAATGGTTGTTCCATTTGGGATACTTCTCTTTCTCTCTCCCTGTCTAAAAATCAATAAAAAATATTTTTTTTTAAAAATGTTGGTGAGCATGAAGGAGAAGGATCATGAAACAGGACTCTGGGTTAGTCCCTTGGTCCCAGAGTGAGCAGCATAGAAAACATGCGCACAGTTTCAGTTCAAGGAATTTATTCTATGGACATGTGTCCAAAGAGTTCTATTTAAAGGTATGTATTACATGATGAAAATTACACTGTCATAGCTTGAGCTGCCATAACAAAATACCATAGATAGGGTGGCTTACAACAGAAATTTATTTCTCACAGTTTTGGAGGCTGGGAAGTCTGTAATCAAGGTACTAGCAAGGTAGATTCATTATGAGGCCTCTTCTCTTGGTTTGTAGGCAGCTTCCATCTTGCTGTGTGTTCACATAACCTGTGTGTGTGCGTACACGTGCACACGCGTGCACCTACACATAGAGAGGGAGAGAGCCACTTGCTCACATCTTAAAGATAATAAATGATATATCATTCCAGGAAGTCTGAATCAAAACTCCAAGCTTTCAGTCATTGCATGTGCCCAGGGTGTCAGCAGGAGAGTAGACTGATGAAGTAGAGATCCAAACTGCCCACTCTGTCATGTGCTTTAGCTAATGCATTCTGCCAGTTAGGCTAGACTTGTCTTAGCTTATTCTGCTGATCCCAGCTCCTTGACCCTATGTATTAATCCACTGGTAGGGAAGTTCCAGTTTCAGTTCCTTGTCCCTCTTTGGTATGTCCCAGAACAAATCAAGACCCCTCCGACCTCGGCATGGAAGAGAACTCTGTCAACCTGATAAAGGGCATCCACAAAAAACTGACAGCTAATACTATGCTTAATCATAAAAGACTGAACACTTTCTTTGCCTCTAAGATCAGGAATAGAGATGTTTACGGTTACTCTTCCTTTTAAACTTTGTGCTGAAAATCCAATGCAATAAAGCAGTAAAGGTAAGTAAGAAGGCATACAGATTGGCAAGAAATCAAACTGTCTCTAGTCTAGTTGTAGACAACTTGATTTTCTCCATATAAAATCCAACGGAATGTACAAAATAGCTCTAGAACTAATAAGTGAGTTTAGCAAAGTTGCAGGGTACAAGCTTAACACTTAAAATTAAAATATATTTCTCTATACTGGCAATCAACACACTGAAACCAAATTATGAAAAACAATGCCAGTTACAATAGATTTTTTATTTTATTATTATTTTTTTTTATCCTCACCTGAGGACATTTTTCCATTTTTTGTTCAGGTAGAGTGGGAGGGAGAGAGAGGAACAGAGAGAGAGAGAGAAACATCGATGTGAAAGGAACACATCGAGTGGCTGCCACCCGCACAACCGACTAGGGTCGGGGACAAACTGCAACCGAGGTATGTGCCCTTAGCGGGAACCGAACCCAGGTCTCTCAGGACCGCAGGCCGACGCTCTAACCACTGAACCAAACCGGCCAGGGCTAGATATTTTAATTCTTAGTATAAATCCAACAAAACAAGTAAAAGAACAAAAACAAAAAAGATACAAAACACTGATAAAAGAAATTTAAAAATACCTAAATAAATTAAAAGATATGTTATGTCATGGGTTGGAAGACTTAACATTGCAAAGATATCAGTTCTTCCCAAATTGATCTATAGATTTAATGCAATTCAATCAAATGCCAGATGGATATTCTGTAGCTATAGACAAGCTGATTCTAAAATTTATGTGAAAAGCCAAGGAAACAGAGTAGCCAAACAATTCTGAATAAATAAAATAAAGTTGGAGTCACATTACTTCATTTTCTCATAAATCAACAATAATCAATACCACATGATAATGGAATAAAATACAGTCTAAAAATAAACTCAACATATAGCCTGTTGATTTCTGACAAAGGTTTGAAGGCCTTGATAATGCAGAAATGATAATTATTTCAACAAAATGTATTTGAACAACTGGACATCCAAATGAAAAAAATATAAATCTTGATGTAAACTTCATACCAAAATTAAATGAAAATGGATCATAGATGTAAATGTAAAACATAGGAGAAAAATTTCACAAGCTGGGGATAGACAAATAGTTCTTACACATAGGGGGCAAAAAGGGAGAAAATGGGAATGGGAGGCATTTGTAATACTGTCAACAATTAAAAAAAAAAAAAAAGAGTTCTTACACATACTATCAACAGCATGACCAGAAAAGAACACAGTGATGAAGAGGACTTCACCAAAAGTTAAAACTTTGCTCTGTGAAAAGCACTATTAAGAGAATAAAAAGAAAAGCTATAGTCTGGAAGAATATACTTGCAAGTCACACATCTGGTAAATGAACTGTATTCACAATATATAAAGAACTCTCAAAAACCAACAGTAGAAAAACAACCCAAATAGGGAAAAGTCTTAAATGGACCAAAGAGGAATATTCTTAGCTTCTGAAAACTCTCCAACAAGGTGCCTCAGACCTTCCTAATGCCATGACCCTTTGATACAGTTTCTCCTGTTGTGGTGACCCCCAACCATAAAATTATTTTCGTTGCTACTTCATAACTGTAATTTTACTACTGTTATGTCTTAGGCAGCCCCTGTGAAAGGGTCACTGGACTCCCAAAGGGGTCACGACCCACAGGTTGAGAACTGCTGATTTATGATATAAACGTATTCCCATGGCATAGCTGATCTGTTCCATGCTTTGAAAACTTAAGTACAGAAAATTAAATGACTTCTTTAAAGTCACACAGTAAATCAGTACGTGAGTCAGGATATGAGATAACAGCACATGAAACTCTCATTTGTAAGAGTTGAATCATTTCTCTAAAAACCCTCTTCCTTTCATGGGAAGAGGAACACTTTCCGTCCATGCACAGTACAGATTTAACCGAAACGTGGGCGGGGGTGGATTCCGAGGCTGAGTCCGAGCGCTCAAGGGTGTGCCGCGCATTGGGGTGCAAGGCTCAGCCTGGGGCGGGGGAACTGGAGCTGGGGGGTGCAAGGCTGGGGGTGCTGGGCTGGGGGGTGAGGGGCTGGGGTGCAGAGCTGGGGTGCTGGGCTGGGGCTGGGGGTGCGGGGCTGGGGTGCAGGGCTAGGGGTGCTGGGCTGGGGCTGGCGGGTGTGGGGCTGGGGGTGCTGGGCTAGGGGTGCAGGGCTGCGGGTGCTGGCTGGTGCAGGGCTGGGGGTGCAGGGCTGGGGGTGCAGGGCTGGGGCTGGCGGGTGCTGGGCTGGGGCTGGCGGGTGCAGGGCTGGGGGTGCTGGGCTGGGGCTGGCGGGTGCAGGGCTGGGGGTGCAGGGCTGGGGCTGGCGGGTGTGGGGCTGGGGGTACAGGACAGGGGTCTGCAGGGTAGCGTGCGCGCCGGCGGCCTCCCTTCGGAACCCGAGGCGCTGCGCCCGCCCCTTGGGGACGAATCCCCTCCGCGGGCTGCCCCACCGCCCTGCCCCGCCAGGTGCCCCAGACCTCGTGGGGGGACTCACGGAGCTCGTGTCCGGCCGCCGCCTCCTCCTCTCGAGGCCGCTCCTGCTTAGGGCTCCCGCACGGGTCCCCCCGGGGCCGGGCCGCCGCGCCCCTCACGTCTGCCCGGACGCCCTTCGCGGTGGCGGCCGCGGCGAGCAGCAGCGCCCTGACTGCCGCCCTGCGCCCCGGGGTGCGCGCCGCGGGGTCCATGTGCCCCGCGGGCTCAGAGCGCGCGGCGGAGGCGGCGGGCGGCCGCTCCGAGTCCGGCGGTGTCCGGGCAGCGGCCGGGCGGGCGCGAGGTCCGCCTTCAGGTGTGGCGGGCGCGTGACCGCTTCGGTTTCACCTGAAGTCGAGCCTTGTGAGGAGACTCCCAGCTCCTTCCTCAGCGGCTCCTCGTACCCGGAGAACTGCGGAGGCTGAACTCACACCGACACTACTGGAACCTCAATAGTGAACGCTTTCTGCATGGGCTTCCACAATTTTCTTTTGGATTCAGTGACACTCTCAGTACACCTTAATGCAGTTGCAACTTATTGGACTCCTCATCTTCGGGATTATCCCTTTCTTAGTGGTTTATAAAATAAAGACTAAATACAGTCATCTATTTTGGGCAATTGCGTGCCTAGCTAACATTCTAATAATGTACCAGAAAAGTAGAATATCGAAGGACAACCAGGATCTCTGCCCTGCATCCCATATTGTGTACAATAATTACAACAAAACCAAATAAAACCATCTCACACCTGAGGGATGGGTTCAGGGGTCAAACGGGAAGTTTAGCACATTCTAGGAGAGAAAAAAAAATTGAGCCCTCGTAACAAAACTAGATTTGGCTCCAGAACTAACCCACCTTTTTCGTATGTGTACACACACATGCGCACGCGCGGGCGGACATAGTGATATTAGGGGAGCGTTGCCTATAAAAATATACACAATGGTTTAGAAAGGCAAAGAAACTGATGAAAGTTGAAAAATGAGTTGGAAGGTCGGAGATAAGGCAACTGCTAAAGGCTTGACAAAAGGATGGAATGTGGTGGATGTTTTCAAGAGGCACCACAAAAATAGAATTCATTAGTAGATATGGGTTTGGCAGAGGTGTATGTGTGTGTGCGTGTGTGTGATTTATGTATATGCATGTGAGCGTTTGAAATTATAATAAATTTAGGAGACTGTAGTGAGAAAGAAAGGGTAGCACCTCTGAATTATCTTGTCTCTCTGAGCCTCCTGTAGACAGCAACAATGAGATACTAAGACTGTCATAAATTAACTCACACTTGTAAGGGGGACAGTTCAATATTGTGGTTTGTTTAAAAAATGAAATCATGTTTCCAATACTCACCATGTCATTTGAGGTTTTCTTGAACTGTTAACCCAATTATATTACAAAGCAAAAGAACATTTTGTGCTCCAGGGAAATAAACACCACCTCTCTGTGAAGTTCACCAAAATCCTGGCAGGTATGTTCAAACATATTACTGCTGTTAAATGGAGTGTTACTTAAAAAAAAAAAAAAATCAGCACCAGGCACCAGATACGGTTTCCAAAATGGAATATTTCCTCAAAAAGCACTTTTTAGCTTTAGGTTAATTGTCATATTTTGAGCCTTCTCCCAAGTAGTTCCAAGCCACCCCAAAAGGAAAAGTAATAAAACATTTATAAAGCAAGCCATTATCCAAAAAAGAAAAAGAAATGCAATTCCCTCTTTCTGAAATACCTGTCTCTTAGGGCCCAGCTTGAGTACATTCACCTACATCTTCCGAGGAAAAAATAGTAAGATAGTAATAGACAACCACTTTTTGGGCACACATCATTCATTTATGCATCAACAAAATGATTGTTAACACCTATTAAGTGCCAGGCCTTACACTTCACGCTTGGAATTCAGAGATAGTGTAAGACAGCCCAGGATCTGGTAGGGAGAGACCACAGCCAAGAATGTTTCAGGGTCTTCACAGAGAAACAAGAACACAAAGGAGTGTCTGGTCAGTTTTTCTGGAGGGTAGAGACCCTTTCCTGAAGGTGGAAAGAAGAGTAGCTGTGTATAGTTGGAGAGGCCAAAGGGGCATTCAGGAAGCACATTCTGGGCAGAGGGAACACTTGAGCATAATTCCAGAAGGGAGGAATAGCTTGTTCTATTCAGGAAACTACAAGCTATACAGTATAATTTGATTGGTCTTGAATGCCAAGCCCAGTGTGCATCATGGACAGTGATATGTGGAAGCTAGTTTGTACTGGTTTGCAAGAACAGATTGGTGAATTTTCAGGAATTTTGTGAGAACAGGTTGCATGTCCACAGCTTAAAATCAGTCATGGTATTTACACCACAGAATTCATCATTCAGTGAAAATCAACTCTCCATTCATTTCTCTTTATTATTATTATTATTATTATTAATCCTTACCCGAGGATATTTTTCCATTTATCTTCAGATAGAGTGGGGTGGGGCTGGGGGGGACAGAGAGAGAGAAACATGAACATGAGAGAGACACTTCGGTTGGTTGCCTCCCACATGATCTCAACCAGGGCCAGGACTGAAACCACAACGGAGTATGTGCCCTTGACTAGAATCAAACCCAAGACTTTGGTTCCACGGCCAGAGCTCTAACTGCTGAGTGAAACCAGTCAGGGCAGCTCTCCTTTTCTCACCTCCCTACTGATCCTGGAGAGAGTAGAGAGATTTTGAAATCTTTTTTTGTTTCTGAAATACGAGTGACATTATGAAAGTGCTGTTTATGGCTAGTCTGCAAAAAATGCACAAGATGGCTGAGAGAGGGAAAGCTGAGAAATCGGATGTAAGGCCAGAGTTTAGGCAACTGATAGGGCTTGAAAAAGGAATGGAAAGAAATGTTTTCAGGAGGCTCTATAAGGGGTAGACAGAATCCAACAATAGATGGCTGAGTAAAAACTCTGGACTCCAGGGTTGGGTGGGGTTCCCTGGGTGGCAACACTTTACTGCATGTGTTGTGTCCGATCTCTCCTGGACTTTGCCCACTTGCCTTTCCCTTTGCTGATTATATGTATCTTCATTCATTGTAACAAACTGTAACCATGAGTATAACAGCTGTTTTGACTTCTGCAAGACCTTCTAACAACTTATCTGGCCTGAGGGTAGTCTCTGGCTCATCACATAGTAAGGTAGAGATCAAATTTTATATTTTCTCTATGGGTAACCAAGCATGCAAGCACCATTTATTTGCCAGTACTTTTTGTACTGCGTTATCTAAAATGTCCATACCCATGCCAATACTTATTACTATAGCTTTATAATAAATCTTGATATGTAATAGGATCTGTCCTACCTTATTCTTGGGTCTTAGCTCCTCCATACAATATATAGGATCTATTTAACTTCCAAGAAAATCCATCAGGGATTCTTTTCTTTGAATTTCACTGAATTTATAGAATAATTTGGGAGAAGAGATTTAAGGTAGCCATCTTTCCTATCATGAACAGGGTTACTCTTTTCATTTAATTCAGATGTACTGTTCAATTTTCAGTAATATTTTGTAGTTCTCAAGTTCTTGCACTTATTTTAATAGATTCCCCACCTGCCCTTTAGGTACCTTGTAGATTGCTGTCATGTAAAAGATTATTTTTATTATATCTTCTAATTGATTGTGGTGGTATAGGAATTCTACTCATTCTGTATGTTGATCCTGTAGTCATAACCTTGTTGAACTTTTTTATGAAATATAGATTAAAATTTTTTTAAATGTTTTTTATTTTTTAGAGAGAGAGGGAGAGATAGAAGCATTGATGTGTGAGAGAGACATCGATCGGCTGCCTCCTGCATGCCCCCTCCCCCCCTCCCCCCGGAGATGGAGCCCACAACCCAGGTATGTGCTCTGATCTGGAATCGAACTGGGAACTCAGTCCTGGGATGACGCTCAATCCAAGAAGCCACACCAACTGGGCTGATTATATATATATATACTTTAAATTGTAGAAAAGCACACCATCTGACAGTTTTATTTTTGTTTCCAGTTTTCTTTAAATAAGTTTTTATTGATTTTTTTTAGAGACAGGAAGGGAGAAATAGAAACATCAGCGTGAGAGAAACATTGATTGGCTGCCTCCTGCATGCCCCCTAGTGGGGATCGTGCCCTCAACCTGGGCATGTGCCCTGACCTCAAATACCGGGACCTCTCAATCTATGGGGTGATGCTCAATCCACTGAGCCACATTGGCTGGGCTGTTTCCAGTTTTCATTCATATTATTTATTAAATTGGCTAGGATATCCAACAAACTAATAGAAGGCACCCTTGTGTTATTCCTAAAACAGGCTTCTAAAATTTCACCATTAAATATGATAATTTATAGTTTTCTATAGGAATTTTTATGGGTCAGGCAGAATTAGTAACATAACCAATTCTGTTTAGGATAGAAATGTACCCAACTAAAAACTACATTTCCAGGCTCCCTCTAATATGAGGAAGCCTTATCAGTTACCTTATAGTGGAAGGTATGTGGGGCTTCCAGGAAAGCTCCTTAAAATGGGACAAATTTGTTGCCCTTTTATAATTTTCACTTCTTTGTCTTCCTACCTGGATGTGGGAAAGCCAAATGCTGATGAAAGCTGTAGCATTAGAGTATTAGGAGAAAAACTCAAAATGTTGGTGTAGGATGGCATTTCCTTTTTAACTGATTTTAAAAATTTTATCTTTATTGTTGAAAGTATAACATGTACTGATTCTGCTTTATAATGAAAGAAATATATCTATTAGACATTTAAAAACATATCCAATTTCATTTTTTTCTTTATTGATTTTAGAGAGAGAGGAAGGAAGAGGGAGAGTTAGAAACATCGATGAGAGAGAACATAAACTGACCTCCTCCTGCATGCTCCCCAGTGGAGATCTGGCCCATAACCTGGGCATGTGCCCTGACTGGGAATTGAACCAGTGACCTCGTGGTACATGGGTGGACATTCAACCACTGAGCCTCACTGGCTGGGCCATATTAAATGTAAATATAAATATAAATATGAAGAAATAAATACCCAACTTCATGTTTCTTCTTCCTTCAAATCTTCTGCTGTGCTCTCCCACTGCTATGATACCTTGCTGGACATAAAGCAGAGTACTAAAGGGCAAAGAATCATCTGGAGGACAAATAGAAAATACTAGCAGAGGTGCGCATATTCAGGAGTACAGTTGCTGGGTTGTTGAGTGTGTACATCTTCAAACTTACTAAAGAAGGGCAAACTGTTTTCCAAAGTGATTGTTTTCAAAGTAAGAGTTTATGTTGCTCCACATCATGACTAGAACTTAATATCATCAATGGACCCTTTCCTTTTTGTGCATCTGGTAGGAATGTAATGATACCTCTTTGTGTTTTTACTTTTAATTTCCCTATTACTAATGTGACTGAGAGTATTTGCATGTTTCTTGGCCATTTATATTTCTTTTTATGTCAAGTGAAAGTCTTTTATCCAAATCTCCACTGGCTGTCTGTCTTTTTACTGATTCATTGAAGTCATTTATGTATTCTGAATTATATACTCTGGATACTAGATTTCCCCACAGTTATTGTTACAATAAGGTGCTTCTTTATATTTTGACCCTGTAAGTAGATAAGATGATGGGTGCTTATACTTTGTAGCTTTGCTGTATTTTCTAAAAATACTCCTAAAGGGAAATTACAATGAAAAGAAAATAAGTTGGATGTATTAGATAAAACAGATAGAAAAGGATGTGAAGAGAATTCTGGGCAAAGAAAATAAGAGTAAAAGCACTGAGGTGGTAAAAGATTGGAAAGGAAGGAAACCATTTCCATTGGCTAAAAGATCAACTAAATATTTAAAATTTTATTTTGAATTATTAAATATGACTGAATAACATTCCATAAATCATCTAAATGAAAATAATTTAGTATTTAATGTTGAAAACACAATAAAAATAAACTTGAAGCAAGACAGAGAACAAATATGGTGCTATCTACTTTTCAATACATTAAATCAGTGTCTCATGGAACTTAATTTTTTATAGAATTTACATAAGTAAATCACACAATCAAGAACATAGCACAACAACTGTGTTGTGGAACAACAAATCCATGTTTTCTCTCTCTCTAAATTCAATTTAAAAAAAGAAAACAAAAATAGAACAAAAGATTTGGTTCTTTAAAGAAGTACAAAATGAATACCATCTTCATGTTTCACTTAAGTAATTGTTTCTAATAAAAACTCTTAATGATGCCACAAACTTATCTGGAGCAACTACTTAAGCTAACTACTTACTGTTAAGTTTGTCTTCTTTCATAAATATTAATAAAAACATGACAGATGTAAGAACTAAGATAAATGAACTATTGTAATACACATTAATCTTTTGAATTATACATTTTTCTCTAGAAGGTTATATAAAAATAGAGTGTACAATTTATTCTTTATAGATCTGTGTAGAGTACAAACATAACAGCCAGAAATAAAATACTACTAAAGTCCTAGATAAGAAGATAATTACCTTGATAAAAAATAATAATAATAAAATAAATAAATAAAAGCAAAAGAAAAGAAAATAATTACCTTATATCTTAGACTAAAATTTTTTTAAAGTGGACCAAGTGCATAGTCATAAGAAGAAATTTAAATTAAAAAAATCAAATGAATAATCATAGTTAAGCAACATTCTTTTAACACAAAATAATACTGTGATATTATTATCCTGAGGAAGAGAACCACTCATGCTAGTTCTGTTAAGCTAATATTCTACATAGAATGCATAATAAATATGAATTATGAATGCTCACGAGGTATCTGAAGGTACTAGGAGCTAAAATACAAATATACAAAATTGTAAAAGATATTAAGATCAAATATGGCAGACCAGTGACAACAAAATGGTTAAGTACTGAAAAGTTCTTATGCTAAAAAAGGTTTCTGGAAACCTCTGAGAGCCCTTATATATACGGTTTCATATTAACTATAAAACATAATAAAGAAATCACTTCTTGATCCCATTCCTAATTTCTCATTTTAAAAATACCTCTAAGTGCAATTCTTATGGTATCAAAAAAGTATACAGAAGCAAATTAACATATATCCCAAATTCATGTAAGGGACATACCACTGGGGAGGGATTACTGCATTGGCCTTTCACTAAATGAATCTGTAAACTTAAAATGAGGAAGAATAGCTTCAGTGATTATAAAAAACAAGTTTCAATTAAAAATTAATGATAAAATGTTCAATGTTCATTTAAAAAATATATCAAGGGTGTGTCTGGGATTGTTTGGTTTTATTTTCTTTGATGCTGAGTACATCAATCCTGACCTAGAATTAAAAAAAAAACAACAACAATTAAAATGCAGGAAGATATTTTAAAAAATAATTTCACAAATAACTGATATTTCAAAATTTGACTTGTAGTAAAGCAAATTTTAACATCTAAAAATTCAACCTCAAAATATGAATTTTATAGCTAGCTTTATCAGAGCTCAAATTAGCCATACCTTTTGGGTTTTGTTACAGTCTTCTGTACTCTGCCTGAGTTACCTTTAGAAGGAAGAAAAATGAAGAAATTCCATAATGAATAATAAGAAATAATTAAAGGGTTATGTGAAAATTTAAAAAGTTAAAGCTTACTGATATAAAGATAATAAAAAGTTCCTTAGTACTACATAGTTCATATTATGCATACCAGAAATTAATAATTTCTTTATAATTATTTTATTAGTATTACACTTAATTTTATTTTTAAAAATTGGCCAGAGTCAGAACTACTAAAAAAAAAACCAAGTTAAAGAGGCTTTCTGGCAATGTAACTATTGTTAATTTACCACTATGCCTTGACAATGTTCTCTGAAACTATTTTTTTTATGACATCACTCAGCTCCCTAAACCTTTTAGTTCACTCTGTGCTAAATCAAGCCCAAACCAAAGTTTTCCCAAAATTTAAAATCTGCTGGTTTCAGTTCATTCTAATAAAAAAAGTAACTAACACTAACATTCGCCTAAATGGCAACATACACAAATTGTCCCTTTAAAGTATGTGTTTCAGGTTTAACAAGATCTCAATTTTAATAAAACATTCCTAGAAAATCAAGCTCTTTAAAATAACTGCAAACTTACCAGTACTTTTGGTGCTTTCTTTGGGTTGGTTTACTGGATTAACTTTATCCTTTTTCAGTTCCTGGATAATGCCTTTATTTAAGCAAATATCCACATGCACATTGAACTGAGTAAGATCTGAAGTCTTTTGTTCTAGGTTACAAACAGGACAAATTAGAGCCTGGCCTGTTATCACATCATGTGAATAAGGCTGGAGGGGTTCTTGCCTTCTCAATGACCCGGCATCTTCATTTTCCAATGAAACAATACAAGAAGAATTCTGATGACAGTGTTCAATATTAAAGGATGTGTTTGGAAGACTAGAACATTCCTCTTTGCTGTGCTTATTAGTTAAAGCATCTATACTTTCTGTTTTAGATGGATTACCTGTAGTCTCTACCAATTTGACACAATCTGCTGACGTGACTTCTGTATTATTCTGATGGGTTTCATAATCCTGATTTTTACAGAGTGAAAAAGAATGATGTACATTTTCTTTCTTGTTAACTTCTGTAGAGGAAGCACGTAAACATGGGAATATTTCATTCATCGAAGGTCCATCGAGACATGTATCTACATGTTTATTAAAAGCTTCCAGATTGATGCTTCCTTGCTCCCTAAAGCAAACAGGACAGGTAAATATCTGATTGTTATCTGAATTTTCTGATGTTTCCAAATTCTCACCCATTTTCTTCTTTAAAACTTGGAATGATTGTGATGTCTGTATACCTTTCCTATTCATAGTTTCACATTTAAATGTGTCTTGGTGGCTCCATTTCCTTTCCGATCGTTTTTTATCAAAGAAACTCTTCTTATCAGAAATTTCTACAGGTTTTAAAAACTGATCTTTGTCAGTTTTCTCCATACACCCAGTGGCTGACAGGGTTTGGTTTCCAGCCTGTAAGAAACCAACAATACTCTGTTGTTGGTGTTTCTTATCTTCTTCATTGGGAAAACTAGATAGTCGCACACCTAAATTAAAACAACAATTAATCAATTTCAAATTCAACAAAGTGAATTCACTCATAATTCAAAAAACATTTTGCAAACACTGTTGTGACATATAAAAAAGGCTGCTTAGAAAAAAATAATAAGCAACACTATATATTTTCTGAATTAAAGGATGTTTTTCCAAAGCTGGTAGTTTGAGTTGAAATTTATACTCTCCTTTATAAAACTGGTATCACTAATTAGTAAGTATCTATTGGAGTTAGCATGATTATACAGATCTTTCAATAAATACCATTTAATAAATACCAAGTAACTAACTGGAATCAACTACATAGATACTTTAGCTCCTTTTTTTTAATAGGTTTTATTTTTTAGAGCAATTTTAGGTTGACAGCAAAACTGAGCAGTAAGTACAGAGTTCCCATATCTCCTGCCCCCACACATATACAGGCTCCTCCACTATCAACATCCCCCACCAGAGTTACAACCAATAAATCTACACTGACACAACATATCACTCAAAGTCCATAGTTTATATTAGGATTCACTTTGGGTGTTATACATTCTACAGGTTTTGACAGATGTATAATATTTATCTACCCTTATAGCATCATACAGAATAGTTTTACTGCCCTAAAAATCCTCAGTGTTCTGCCTGTTCATTCCTCCCTCCCTGCCAACCCTTGATAACCACTGATATTTTTAGTGTCTCCATATCTTTTCCAGAATGTTATATGGTTGGAATACTAAAGTATGTAGGCTTTTCAAATTGGTTTCTTTCAATTAAAAATATACACTTAAGGTTCCTCCATGTCTTTTCATGATTTGATAGCTCATTTCTTTTAGGGCTAAATATATTCTATTGTCTGGATGTACCAGAGTCTCCATTGACCTACTACTGAGGGACATTTTCGTTGCTTCCCAGTTTTAGCAATTACGCATAGAGCTGCCATTAACATCTATTCTTTAGTTCTTTTTAGTTAACATACTTTATTCAACTGATCTCAGCATGTGCTATCTTTCATTTACAGAAGTATGGCTAATGACCCACTCTTAGTAGTATACTAAGTTGGCATTTGGGGTGCTTATCCATAAACATTCTCTTACCCGTGTTTAGAAACGTGGTTGTTGTTGTGGTTTTTTACCATGTGGTGGTTAAAGATGTCATTTTGTAGTGCCATAGTCCCTCACCTGTAATTCTGAAACCCATAAAGCCCTGATAATTGTAAGCAACATATGGTAATTGATAACTGAATTGATGCGAAGCTCTCTGGAGATTTTACAACTCAGTGTGAATATTTTTTTGTTTAGCTACAGAAATATTAATGTGTTTGATCATGCAGTGCTTCCTCAGATCCCAAAGGAGTATTCCAAAACATACTCAGTATGCTTTCTAAAATCTGAAAAATTAAAAAATTTGAAACAAACCTAGCCCCAAGGATTTCAGTATTTGTAAGGACAAGAACAACTTTAATTGGTTCTTACTGGAATTAAACTAATAACCATAGCTTCACATGTATCAGGGTCTAAGACTAGCAGAAATTCCTAAGCAATTTTAAGAAATAAATTGGAGGTGAGAATATTTCCAAAGTTGATTCTTTGAGAAAGTCTAGCAGATTTAAGGAAAAGCAACAAAAGAAAAGTCATACCCATGAGTCTTAATTTCAAGGGATGTGGAAAATCAGCATTAATTTCTGTTCTTAGCAATTCTTTAGCAATAGCAAATATTTCTTCTGCAGTAGACACAACAGATGAAACTGTAGATGCACGAGTTTTTACTTCAAAATTCACATTCTTCAGCTTAATGGTAACAGTTCTACCCTATAATAAACAGAATACATTATTATATATGGCTTGCTAACTTCTAGAAAAAAGTTTACAGATAAGAAAAATTCATAAAGCCCTCTTTATGTACTTATAATATGAAGGTATAATCAATTATTTCTAAAACATAGTAATAAAATTGACATGAAGAATAACTGAAATCTAAAAGTAATAAAAATAATCCCATTTAGCCAATAATTATTACTCTCCTCTCCAAATGAATCTTTAAAAAAGGCTTTTATATAAAGGGCAAAGTTAACTGTTTTTCTTTTTTATGAACCTCTTTTAGAAGTCAATGCAGTACCTAAAAAGGAAGGGAAAAAAAAATCTTTCTACAGAGCCTCAGTGAAAAGGTCTTGTACTTACTGAGTGCCTATTATACAAGAGATACTATGCTAAATAACTTACATGTAAGAACTCCCTTTACAGTTACTGTTTAACGGGTATAGAGTTTGGGATAATGAAAATTTCTGGAGATTGACAAGTGTTGATGGTTACACAGTATGAATGTATTAGTGCCACTGAAATGTACACTTAAAAATGGTTAAAGCAGCCCTGGCCGGTTTGGCTCAGTGGTTGGAGCATCGGCCTGTGGTCCAGAGAGACCTGGGTTCAGTTCCCGCAAAGAGCGCATATCTCGGTTGCGGTTTGTCCCCGGCCCTGGTTGGCCGTGCGGGTGGCGGCCACTCGATGTGTCCCTTTCACATCAATGTTTCTCTCTCTCTCTCTCCTTCCCACTCTATCTAAACAAAAAATGGAAAAAAAAATGTCCTCAGGTGAGGATAAAAAAAAAGAAAGTTAAAACAGTAACTTATATATATTTTACTACCTCCAGAGGTAGTGAGAGTGGATTAGACTTATTGACTCACTTCCCTACTAGGAGTTGAGCCCGCAACCTGGGCATATGCCCTGACTGTGAATTGAACTGAAACTTCTCAGTCCATGGGCCAATGTTCAATCCATTGAACATTAAAGAATTTTTATTGAATTTATTGGGGTGACATTGATTAATAAAATTGTATAGGTTTCAGGTGTACAGTTCTATAATACATCATCTATATATTGTATTGTGTGTTCACCATCCCAAGTCAAGTCTCCTTCCATCACCATTTACCCCCCCCCTTTACCCTCTTTTACCTCCTCCCACCTCACCTTTCCCTCTGGTTATCACCATTACATTTTGTAATAACTCTTGGTTTGAGAGTTAGAAGAACACTAAGTATGGATTGTTGTGAGTGAAAATTATAAAATTCAAAATTCAAAGCCTTCCAGATTTTGTTCTCATGTGTTTAACAACCTGCATTAGAGCCTGGAAACAAAATACTTATTCTAGAAAATCACTGTCTACAGGAGAAAAACATTACAGGGTGATTGGAAAAACGTTTGTAATATGTAAATACAGTTCTAGGAAAATCCTTCCCCCTTTGCTTTATTCTCTAATACCAACACAGCTCTGATTTTGAACTTATTCGAATGTACCCCCAAGGTAGTATCAACACCTCTGGAGTTACATTGGAACCACTCCACCCTATAAGTTGCTTCTTCACAGAATGACCTCATCATAGGTCTCAAATAAGGGTCAGAATTAAATTTCTTAGCTGGTGATGAGAATACTCTTATCTGACATTCCCCATTTTCTATTCAAATGTAAAATCTAAGTATTGCATTAAAGTGCATTTTATTACTAGAAAATTTTTAAACTAAGAATACCACCTTAAAATAAAGTACCTTAAGTCCTTCTTTCTGCAGATCTTGAGCAAGTTCACTGCAAAGTTCCTGGCACAAGCTGTACTGTTCCTCTGCTTTACTTATCTCACTGAATGTCCTAGAAAGACAAAAATAATTTTGATGCACAAAGTAAAATACAATTTAGGATAATTTAGGAATGATAATATAGTATGTCTAAATGGCTTAACAATAATGATATTTTCTGCAGTAAAGAATAAAGTTTCAGATGAATTAAGATATAATTATGTGAAAAACATTCAAGATCTACTCAATAATTGAAGATCAGTTAGTTAAACTGATTAGCAAAGGTACTTTTTTTTTTAAATCCTCACCTGAGGAATTTTTTGTTTGTTTGTGTTTCTGTTAATTCTTGCCTGAGGACATTTTCCCATTGATTTTTAGATAGAGTGAAGAGGGGGAGGGCATCAATGTGAGAGAGACACATCGATTGGTTGCCGCCCGAAAGACCCTGACTGGGGTCGGGGATTGAACCTGCAACCCAGTTATGTGCCCTTGACTGGAATCAAACCCGCAACCCTTTGGTCCATGGGTCAACACTCTAACCACTGACAAAACCAGCCAGGGCTGAGGATATGTTTTTATTGATTTTAGAGAGATAAGGGAAGGGAGAGGAGGGGAAAGAGAGAGAGAGACAAACATCAATGGATTCTCTCTGGAGCCTCTAGAAGGAATGCACCCCGGCCAACACCTTAATATTAGGACTTCTGACCTTCAGAACTATAAGAAAATAAATGTGTGTTGTTTTAAGCCACTAAATTTGTGATGATTTGTTATAGTACCAATAAGAAATTAATACATCCCCTCCTAGAGTTTACAGCTTTTTCACTCCCATAGTCTTGCCAATAGCATATGTTAGAATCTTTGCCAACCTGATCAGTGAAAAATACTACTTCAGAGAACTTTCAATCTTAGATTATATTTCTTAGATTATAAAGGAGACTCGCAATATGTTCAAACATTTAAGATCACAGCCTCAAAGCAGTTTTTATCAGTCATTTATTGAGTGTGTCATCTTGTAAAAGTCATTCATCTTTTCTGAACACAACCATGTACTTACTAGGTCAGTGGTTCTTAAATGTCTCAGTGGAACTTGGGCACTTTTCAAACAGTGACCTATTTCCCAAAACAATAAGGTTTCTATCAAGATTTCATTTGACTTCTAAATAAGACTGGGAACCAATGAAATAGATCACCTGTAAGCTCTCTTTCATCAATATCTTATTATTTGAACCTCTGCTCATTCACCAATACTTGAAGAGTTTTAGGAAGAATTTCCATCGTCACTTCTTAAATTTCCTAAATAACCTCTCAGTATAATTTTTCTTAATGCTTGTTTTTCATTGAATAGGAACCAAACCAATATTTAAAAAAATAATTGCAGTTAATTTTTTTTCCATTGAGGGCATAGCAACTGAAGATGATAAAGCATTATACTGAGCTATTTACTTCAGGAGTATGACATGCTGAGAATTGTTCTGTGGTTTGAAAACTGATTTTTAAATTTCAGTGATACTGTCCTAAAAATTAAAAATTAGTTTAAAACAGCATAAATTATGAACAATAATATCAAAATATTACCTCTCAACACTCATGCTTTTCCTGTCTCCATCCCTTGAAATGAAAAAAAAAAAGTTTTTTTATTTGTTTTCTCAAAGACTGAGTTCCTTTTAGTCAACCATGAGGATTTAATATATCAATTACTCTTTAGACATTTCAATGTTTTTGACTCAAATTTTTACATCATGAAAAACAGTAAGTTTTTAAAATCCAAAAATAAAACTATCACCCAAATAATGTAGATAGATAAGATGCTATTATGATTACACATGTCATGAATCAAGTCTGTATCTATTGAACAGAACAAATTTTAAAATAGTTTGATATTATGAATTGCTTCTATTAAAAGCCTGAATATCAAAACCACAACTTATAGAAACCAATAGCAGGTGGTAGTGTAATGGCTTGCAGTTATAGGATATAATTAAATGTTAAATAATTTAATATAAATTATCTAGTTTTTCACTTAGTACATTAACCTCTCCCTTATATAGCCTATTCATTATTCATTTAAACCACTCTATAGAACCTCAGTCAAAATTTGGCACACAGCAACAGGATGAAGACTGGAAATCTAAAACATCTGGTTTGGCTGGATTCTACCTGCTCTGATAGCAGCAGTTGATACCAAAAGGCTGAAATGACATTAAGGTTATTCATTTTCCAAAGATTTAATTAATCTGTTATGAATGGAGCACTGTTCTAGGCTTTGGGGATACAGTTATGAACAAAATAGACCAAGTGCCTGCCCCTAAGAAACTTGTATCTTAGTGAGAGGAGACAAATAAATGAATAAAAAGTAAATGTGGAATATGTTAGAAGGGGAGAAGTACCACAAATTTAAAAATAAAGCACAGTAGGGAACTTAGAGAATGTGGACAGAAGGAAAGGTAGGTTTGCTATTTTATATTATAAATTACCTACGAATTTCACTTAAAATAACCATTACCTACATCTCTAAATACCCCAGGTTATTATGTGCTGTTTTATCAAGAATTCTATTGTGTTCAAGCACTGTGGAGATAAAAAGAGGTTAATTTTGAATTAAAGGAGAAAGTTTAATTTCCCATTACCTTCAAAATACTAGATTATTTATAGTACTATGAAGTCTTTTTCTTATTTTTCATTATATCCATTCAAAATCAATGTCAGCTAACTGTGGACTCAAATGATTGAGAAGCACGGAAACAAGAAAACAATACCAGTCTTACAATCTCTGTAACGTTTAGCAGGTTTGTTAACAAAATTTATTTTATATGCTCCCTCAGTAATCTTGTACTCCTTTAGTGTGAGTATAAGAATACTGTATAAGGAGTTATTTTGAGGGCAGGTTGATAGAACGATGACAAAACTATAAAAATAGTGCTGTGTTAATTCCCATTCTTTTAGTCCCTTCTTTCAGCCACCTCCAAAAGTGTACCCTTCTAGCTCTAGGATACTTCTTTTTAAGACCTAGATGAAAGAGTGGCAAGAAAGAAAACACAGGGCTTCTCCGCTAGCTGTTCTTCAAGATCAGCTGGCCCCTTTAGGTCTTCTCTCTCTCTGGCTGACCACAGCCAACCCCAATTCTTGCCTCCCACCCCCACACAACCCCAAGTCATTTGTTATGTCCTCATTCTGCCTCACTTTCTTCATTTGTTTGTTTGTTTATTTATTTTTATCCTCACCTAAGGACATTTTTTCACTTTTTGTTCACATAGAGTGGGAGGGAGAGAGGGGAAGAGAGAGAGAGAGAAACATCAACGTATATCAAGTGGCTGCCACCCATACAACCCAACCAGGGCCGGGGACAAACTGCAACCTAAGTACACGCCCTTAGCGGACACCGAACCTGGGTCTCTCAGGACTGCAGGCCGACGCTCTAACCGCTGAGCCAAACCGGCCAGGTCTTCATTTGTTTATTTATTTGTCACTTTCTATCTCCCACATGTCTGTAAACTCCATGAAGGCTGGACTTTGTCTTGTTTACTGCTACTATCCCTAGGGCCTAGAACAGTGCCTAACACAAAGTAAGTGCTCAGTATTGAATGAATGAATCATTTACAATTCTTGGGGAAGGGGGGAATATATATATATAAAATAAATTTAGTTTGAAGGCTTCAAAGAATCATTAAATTTCCTCGCTTAAAAGGTGAATGCTGGAATATAAGCCATCTTGTTTTTCTCAAAAATCTGACCACCAGTGTTCCAGTATTCTTACCTTCTAAACAAAGAACAAGGCAGGTTCAGAAAAGAAAGTACCTTTTATTCCTCTTGTTCATCTATCCAATTGCTGTACCAACAACCTAGAAGTGATTCTTTATTCCTCTTTCCCTTTTCTCCCACATACAATCTTTTGAATAATTTAAAAATTATATATTCCAAATTGAACCAGCCTAAAATAACTTCAAAACATATTATTCTTATAGGCTCCATTTTAATGCTTAAAACTGTTATTTCAGCAAATGATAAAGAAAAAGCAGAATGGCCCACAAAGACAACAGTGTGATGATGGCCAGAGGGAAAGGGATGGTGGGGGCTGGGTGGAAGTGGACAAAGGGGTGGGGGAAATAGGGATATCTGTAATAGCATCAACAATAAAAATAAAGAAAACGCAAAATGAATATACATATGGCTACCTTGTCAGATGTGTTGAACCTAGACCCATAGAAATACGAAGAAAATAATGCCAAGATGTTTCAGAGAAAAGAAGAGAAAGTAATGCCCTCTGTTGGTAGAGTTCTGTACAAGTAATAATTCCAAGAGCCTTTAACATTTTCTCTGTAACTTTTCCTATTCCAGAAACCTAGAAGAGAATCAATATTTATTATTAATACATTTTAAAATTAAGAACTGATATTATAATCTTATTACATCTTTTATAATCAATAAAAGGCATGAATAATGTGACTATCTTTATAAGAGAACTCTTTTAATTTCTTTTTGGCCATATTTCCTAAACTAGTATTCCATGGAAAACTTAAATGTAAAATTCCATGAAAACTTTAAAAGCATTAAAAAGAAAAAAAAGAGTTCTGTGGTCAGACAAACCTGAGGGATGGTGGGATAAACAAATTTAAGTTGAACTTTTCACTGCCAGACTTATGAATCTTTAAAATACTAGTATCATTGTGACTCACAAGGGTGGTAGATTCCAAGGTTATTTGACCCCAGAACGTTTTTTTTTTGTTTTTGTTTTTGTTTTTCCCTCACCCGAGGACATTTTTCCATTTTTTTGTTCAGATAGAGTGGGAGGGAGAGAGAGGAAGAGAGAGAGAGAGAAACATCGATGTGAAAGGGACACATCGAGTGGCTGCCACCCACACGACCCAACCAGGGCCGGGGACAAACTGCAACCAAGGTACGTGCCCTTAGCGGGAACCGAACCCGGGTCTCTCTGGACCGCAGGCCGATGCTCTAACCGCTGAGCCAAACCGGCCAGGGCCCAGAACGTTTTTTATAGAACACCCATTCATACCTTAAAAAACATACTGGAAAACACTACTTTATAGCTACATCTTACATACTAAACTATTCAGTAATCATTATACATTATATATTTTGATATAGCCTCTCCTCTGCGCACTGAGAAATGTTTTATTTAAATTCACTTATATACATTATATTGAGAAAAGCAAGTCCTAGGACATCAAAGAGTATATAGTACAATTATTGTTTAAAAAGCATATATATGCAGAAAAATCTAGAAGCTTTAAAAATAATAAAATATACCCTCCTTCCTATAACTAAGAGATCATTTTACCATTTAAAAGATGGTAAAGAGTTTTGATTTATTTTTTGTCAAAACAATTAAAATTCTAAATCTCTTTGAAGTGTAACACCTATTAATCAGGCAGCAATCTGTACTTTAGAACTAAGATTGTATATTGAGTTACAGCTGAAAGGATTCTTACCAGTATTCTTTTATTCTTGTTCTCCTTGTTAGAGGTACACTTAAAAGTCTTTCATCTATTACATTCTTAAAACTTTTCAGCAAACAAGATTCCTAAACCTCACTTTAAAGGTTTAATAGAAAGATTTCTTCAAATCTAAATTCAATCATTCATTATAGTTCTTGCTTGTTACCTACTGTTTTAAAATTTTACAGATAACAATTATTATCATCCTAAATAGTATCTCTTCAGATCTCAGAATACACACACACACACACACACACACACACACACACACGATGAATTTTATATACAATCTTACCTTTTTTTTTTTTTTTATCCTCACCCGAGGATATTTTTCCATTTTTTTTTTTTTGTTCAGGTAGAGTGGGAGGGAGAGAGAGGAACAGAGAGAGAGAGAGAAACATCGACGTGAAAGGAACACATCGAGTGGCTGCCACCCGCACAACCAACCAGGGCCGGGGACAAACTGCAACCGAGGTACATGCCCTTAGTGGGAACCGAACCCGGGTCTCTCAGGACCGCAGGCCGACGCTCTAACCGCTGAGCCAAACCGGCCAGGGCTATATACAATCTTACCTTTCTAATGGGTAAGTCCTTGATGAAGTCCATCACGGCTTGTCTATTGGGGAGAATTTGGTATTGTCCATTTGGTTTATTCTTATCACTGCATACTTTTGCTAACATTGTATTTGGGGCAATGCCTTAAAAGAAGAACACAAATGACTCAAAGAAGTTAATATATACAATTTTAAAATATGTGATGGCAATATAAAAAAATAATGTTAAGTGCAAAAAATCTGAAATGATGTGAAATGCTACTTTAAACATAACAATGGGTGAAGAAGGTGAAGGATTGAAGCAAAATACAAACAAACAAAACAACCTCATCGTCACAGATTACTAGAAAGAAAAAGGTAGAGGGGAGGTAGAAAAGGATAAAGGGGCAATAAATGTTGATGGAAAGAGACTTGACTTTGGGTGGTGAACACACAATATAAAATACAGATGATGTATTATAGAATTGTACACTTTAAACCCATATAATTTTATTAGCCCAATAAATTCATTAAATAAAAAAATGCATATCTATGAAAGAGAATATTCAGACAGTAGCAATAAATCATAATTATATGCCTTGTTAAATAAATAAATAAATAAATAAATAAATAAATAAATAAATAAATAAATAAAATAACAGTGGATTATGATCTATCTCTCCAGGGCTTCCTATGGTTTTAGGAAAAAGAATTATGTTACTTATTTTTATAGCATAAATGAGGACTATTTAAATCTCCATGGTATTTTAAAGTATAGGAGTAATTTCTGAGTTTATTTAAGCGATATTGCTAATTTACTTATTATCTGTAGTAGAAAGACAGGGCTATCTTATGGAAATGACCCAGAATGTACCCTGGCCAGTTTGGCTCAGCGGTTAGAGCGTCGGCCTGCGGTCCAGAGAGACCCGGGTTCGGTTCCCGCTAAGGGCACGTACCTCGGTTGCAGATTGTCCCCGGCCCTGGTTGGGTCGTGTGGGTGGCAGCCACTCGATGTGTACCTTTCACGTCGATGTTTCTCTCTCTCTCTCTCCCTTCCACTCTATCTGAACAAAAAATGAAAAAATGTCCTCTGGTGAGGATAAAAAAAAAAAAGAAAAAAAAGAAATGACCCAGAATGTAAACTAGAATCTATGTTTACTCTTAAAAAGGTACTTTGTATAGATTATCCACATTTAAAAAAATCAAAGATTCTGGGTAGTAGTATATTTAAAACAATGATAATGAAATGTGTGCATCATTTTTATGTTACTCACAAAGTAAATTACTACTTTTAAGAAAGGTGTTTTATAATTTCTAGGATTCTTAATGATTAAGATAAATTGAAATTGGAATATTCTAATATAATTATTATATAGTTCATTTCATTGTTTATACACATCTTCCTAAATTTTATTACTTTTTTAAAAAAATCTTTATTGTTGAATGTAGAATGTATTACAGATGTTCCTCATTTTTCCCCCATTGACCCCCTCCTCCCCACTCCCGCCTTTTCCCACACTATTGTCTGTGTCCACTGGTTATGCATGTAAGTTCTTTGGTTTTAAATTTTATTCTTATTCTCATGCTTTGGCATAGAAAAAAAAGACTAACTTCACCATAACATGACTTTTATAAGATAACTTAGGGTACTTAGGATGAATATCAGTCTCTTTGCTAAGCAGTGTTACCCTACGGGTTACCGATGTATGTACAGCTCTTTTCCCCTTCATTGGATGGTCCTAGATTGCTATGTTGCTAGTTGGTTATTCTTTCGTCCACTGCCTCGTAGCCATCTGGGGCCCCTCCTGCACTGCATCCTTGGAAGGGTTGTAGTCTTCCAGGGGAAAACTACTATACTATGTCTAAAAATAATTTAAAAATATTTTTGCTTAAAAAAAAAAAAGCTACATGAGATTTATAATAGTTTTTTCCTGGAGCTCAAAGGCTTTTTGGCTTAATTTCAACTTACCTATATGTTCTAGGCATTCTAAATAGGTTAAGTTCTTAAAAGTTGAATAAAAGAATTGATAAAGAATTGATAAGTAAAATGTTACTCTATACTTTATAATGAGAAACTACTAATATAACATTCAAATTAGCCAGTCTGAAAATTATAACTATTGTAGCCATCAATATCTTGTTTAAGTACCTGCACTGGCTGTCAGTGTTGTTTTTTGCTCAATTCTGAAACGAATTTCCTTTACCACTTCCTCGGCGGATGTTCCAAAAACAACTGAGTTTTGAAGTATTTGAGAATTATTTTGTTCTTCACTGTTCACCTGGGAAGTATTTCCTGGAGGCTGCAAATCAGGAGGACTATCTTCAAAAAGTAATGGAGAGATGGATCGTTCATGCTCACTCAGTTTATTAACTTCCTTTCCTGGTTTATCTAAATTATAAATAGGAACAGTAATTCATCTTCATTTTAAGAAGCATATACTTCATAAGTCAGCTTTCACTATATTCTTTCTAAAGACAAAGTAAATCTAGTTTAGTTTTGTTTCTAAGAACCAAAATCAGAAATGTCATCATTTATATCTTATAACTGTTTTAAAAAGAAAACGATTCTAAGTTTTTCTTAAAAAGAATATATTACCCATTTCCATAGTATACATTTTAAAAGAAAACATCCTAAGTAAAATTCACTAACTTTTCTACCTAAGTTAATTGAAACCCAGAACTGGGTTTGGATTCACATTACTTTTTTCTTAAAAAATGCAAGCTTTGTTGTTGTTGTTTATTCATCTCTAGGGGGAAAAATAACTTTCTTAAATAGAATTTAGTAATCAGGACAAAAGGCATTAAGCAATCCAAAATAAAGTCTTGAAAAATAAGTTTTGTTTTTAGAGGGGGGGGGGACGTAAAGTTTCTTCATTCATGGAAGAAACTTTTCAAATGTTAACATAATTTGAATTTTCTTCTTTCAAATGTTGATTTTAATTTTGACTTGTCTGTTCATAAAGCATCACTTTTACTAAAGGCATATTTAAAATAAATATAAATTACTTCAGGGTGCTACACTTTTTAAAATATACAAATTCTGTTTTTAAAACATATAGTCTATATATCTGCATATGCATACCCATTAAAATATCCAAATTCTTTAGCTTTTTTTTTTTCTTTTGTGGGAGGGAGAGAGAGGAACAGAGAGAGAGAGAGAGAAACATCAACATAAAAGGGACACATCAAGTGGCTGCCACCAGCACAACCAACCAGGGCTGGGGACAAACCACAACCGAGGCACGCACCCCTAGTGGGAACCGAACCTGGGTCTCTAGGGACTGCAGGCCGATGCTCCAACCAGTGAGCCAAATCGGCCAGGACTAAAATATCCAAATTCTTAATGTCTGATCAGATTAACCATCGTCCAAGGTTAAGGGAAAGAAGCTTTTATTTTTATCAATAGGTTATAAACTAACATTATTAAAAAGTAGAGTAAAAACATCAATCTGGTTATTACCTCATTTCATTTGCATTTTTCACAAATGGACTGTAAAATACACTTAAATCTATACTGGTACTAAAAAAGTCCTCATGAACAAATCCATTAAAGACTTTCTTTCTAGGCTTAATGGAGAAGAAATGCAGTTTAAATATACTTATAACAACTAAGATTAACAACAGAGCTTTCTGATCCCATTTCATAATTTAATTAGATACAAATGTTTTCCAAATTAAGGTAAATGCAGAAGCAAAAATTAAATTTCTAATTTCAAGACACACATCAATGCATATTACTTTAACAATGAACTTGGCTTTTTAGCAAGATTTTCTAAAGATAATATGACAAACACCTGATTCGTTTCAAATTTTAAAGTATAATGTATAAATTAAGTTACAGACAGATGTTTTTCCAAATCTGAATTCCCAGGCCATCTACAAAATAAGCCTTACTTTCAAACTTACATTAGCTGTTATGTGCTTCAGTTCCTTTCATTTCCCATATTCTGGTTAATAATTAAGAGGGGATTAAGACTGTGGCACGGTTGAAATGGTATTTACCTAGACCCCCCCTGTCCCCATCTGGATGCATGAAGTCAAGGAAAAAAGAACAGAAAAACTGCAGCTCAGGTAAGGTACCTATCATGCTCATAAGCCCCTTCTGCAGAGTTCCTTATGCCATGTTTATGTTCCTCATGGCTCTATCACCCTGCCCTTAGGTGAGTTACTCTGATAGAACACTACAGTGAGAAGCAAAGCACACTGCCTTTCGGTTCTGTTAGAGCTGCTGCTGAATAGCATAGTTGCCTATTAAGTCTTTCTACTTCTGTTAAACCTGGGTTAGCAACTAAATGCTGAAGCAGTTTCTTACTTGCTTTCTGAAAGAAGTATCTTTTTTTTCCTTTATTGATTTTAGAGAGAGAGGAAGGGAGAGGTAGAGAAAGATAGAAACACTGATGAGAGAGAATATCGACTGGCTATCTCCTGCATGCCCCCCACTGGGGATTTGACCCACAACATGGGCATGTGCCCTGACCAAGAATTGAACCGGCAACCTCTTGGTGCAGGGGTCAATGCTCAACCACTGAGCCACACCGGCTGGGCTGACAGAAATATCTTTATAATCCCCATAACTGAGATGATCAGAGTATAAAACTAAGGTTTCTTTAATCTGAAACACTAGGATTAAAGCATCCATTTGATGGCAAGTGCTAAAAATGTACAGTATTTTAGTTTCATACATTCCTTGGCACTCACTATTTAGATTTATAAGGCAGAATAAACAAAAAATAATTATTATTTCATTTGTATATACACATAGTAATTAGCAATACTTTTCCAAAGACCACATTTTTTAGAAAAGTGGCAGACAGCACAAAACTGTCTTGGACTTTAGAGGAAGGAGGGGATTGAACCTGCAACCCAGGACATGCCCTTGACCCTGTGGTGCACAGGCTACCGCTCTAACCACTGAACAAAACCAGCCAGGGCTAATTTTTCATTTTTAATAATTTTTCGTAATAAAGGTATAGCTAGTCCTACAACCTATGCATGCTAATAAGTTAAATGGGTTAATTCATATTCAAAGCATTTTTTTGTTTATTTGTTTGTTTGATTATTCTAATAAATTGCTTACCATTTTCTAGAGAGTTCCCTGTTTTGATGAAATACTTTCTTTTGTCCTCAGGCCAATTTTTTCTTTCCTGTAAGTGCTTTGTTATATTCAAGTAGGCTTCATCAAGACTCATGGCCATAAAATTGGGATCATAATCAGCAAGTATTTCCTTAACCTTCAAAAGGAACAAAATAGTTTAAGTTTTGCTGCTATAGCAAAATCTGTCACATACAGCTTATAAGAAAAACTAATATTCTTACTTTGTAACTACAGTAACGATCTGCAATCAATAACTCATGAATTTAGGGAATAAATAATTTATCACCAGGGCAAATTTGTTCAAATTCTCTTTCTTATTAAAATAGATCATGAAGGCAGACGACCATGAAGTAGCTTTATTTGATACAATCTCTATTTAGCCACCTGTATCTAGAAATAGTAAGTGACTCAAATAAATCTCAGACATCATCATTCTGGTAGGCACAGAAAAAATGGAATGCAATTTTAAGTAGTTGATCAAAAGTAAAAGTGGGAACAATAGAATCCTTCTCCCCATCACCTTTTATGATGGTTTTTGTACATTTTAAAAAGGATAATCTTACATAAAGGTACCATGATGCTTTAGAAAGTAAAATTTCAATTAATTATAACATGCACATAAAAGTCCACTCAATACACACATTCATGCATGTATCCATTCAAGAAAACAAAGCTCAATTAACAGGATTTATAATGGGAAAGATGACAAAATCTGTAATGTCTGTAACTATAATAAATGATGGAGAATAGTCTGGAGTTGCATCTTGGGATAAAAGAAACACATAAAGAGATCAGAATCTCTGTATTATTACAGAAATGCCTTTTATATATTTGGTTTATTACATGAAACCAAATTTTTTAACCATTGAAGTATTAGCTGAAACTAGAGGAAATGGTTGTCAAAATAATATGTATGTTAGAAAAACATACTTGCTAAATTATGTTATGGTTCCATCTAGTATTTGAAAGCTGTCTGCTGCATCATGAGAAAGCCTTTCTTGATGATTTATAAAAAGAAAGCTTTTTAGCTTAATATAATTATGAACAGCTGAGTGAAAGGTAATTTTAGAAAATAGTGACATAAAACTTGGCCAAGTTTTGCTCAGAGTGCCTTAATTAGCTCTGTTCTTGTAGAAGAAACGATTTTTATGATGTACTCAAATAGAACCTTTCTAGTGAAAATGAAACTCTGGAAAGTCTGTAGTTGGCAGCCAACTAAGATTATTCTGAATGAGAAGTACTCCCAAGAGGCACTGAGTACTCACTAACTTCCTTTACATAGGATACTGCTTTAAGAACGAGAATGGACACGTTCCAGTAATAAACAAGTACTTAGGCTATGAGAATAGTTAAAGCTATCCCATTCTTTTGGATAAAACAAAAATGGCTTTTTCTTAAACTTTTAAACCAAGTCATAAATATTAATGTATTTATAGTCAGTAAATTTATGCTATAGTTCATTTCCACATTAAAATCCATTTGTTATCTGCAAATAAACTATCTAGATCCTGCTCGAATGTGAAGAAAGATGTCTCCAACTTATATAAATAACTAGACTAAAAATAACTAAAAACAATTTAGTTCTCATTGTCATACGTCCAAAGTTTTACTGAATTAAAGTAGGACTTAAAACATTCTTTCTTATAGTCTTTGAAGGATTTTCTAATCAAGAATATAGTAAAACAGCCCAGCTGGTGTCACTGGTTGAGCACCAAGAAGTTGCCGGTTTGATTCCTGGTCAGGGCACGTGCCCAGGTTGTGGGCCCAATCCCCAGTGAGCATGCAGGAGGCGGCCAATCGATGTTCTCTCTCATTGATGTTTCTCTCTCTCTCTCCCTCTCCCTTCCTCTCTCTCTAAAATCAATAAAGAAAAACTATTAAAAAAAAGAATATAGTAAAACAGATAAGCAGTTACCAAATGTGAATGTGTTACTCCCACATACACTTCCTTTTCAGAGGTAGGCACAATAGTACTTGCTGTCACAGACTGTTTTTGAAAATTGTTAAATTTTAAAATTTTGTGTGGGATATCATTTTCATTGGTGGGGAGTCATTTCTGGGGGAAATACGGTAGACTGCAAATAAGAGGAGTGGATCTAAAGACCATTTTCTGAGTAAAATATACTAAGTACTAGGCCATAGATTTTTTTTGAGAGAGAGAAAGGGAAAGAGATAGAAACATCGATGTGAGAGAGACATATCAACTGGGTGCCTCCTGCACGCTCCCCATTGAGGATGGAGTCCACAACCCAGGCAAATGCCCTGATGGGAAATCAAACCAGGACCTCAGTCCATGACAATGCTCAATCTACTGAGCCACACTGGCCAGGCAGGCCATAGTTTATTAAATGTTTCAGTTCAGATAGTAGTCTTTAACACATTGCATTTTGCCACAGTTGTCTAAAAGTGTTTGATGTGGCATTCCAAAATTTTAATTTATAACTTAAGTTCCCAGTACTGGTATGATGGTCCAATTATCAAAAATAGAGAAAATGACAGTTTTCCAGCCCTGGCCGGTTTGGCTCAGCGGTTAGAGCGTCGGCCTGTGGTCCTGAGAGACCCGGGTTCGGTTCCCGCTAAGGGCGCGTACCTCGGTTTCAGTTTGTCCCCGGCCCTGGTCGGTTGTGCGGGTGGCAGCCACTCAATGTGTTCCTTTCACATCGATGTTTCTCTCTCTCTCTCTCTCTCTCTGTTCCTCTCTCTCCCTCCCACTGTACCTGAACAAAAAATGGAAAAATGTCCTCTGGTGAGGATAAAAAAAAAAAAAAAAAAAGAAAATGACAGTTTTCCATATGTGATCGTTTAGGCAATTTTATTGTATAATCAAATATTTACAATTCAAAGATCCTTTTCAAAGCAATAGATTATTCCTCTTTTTTCTTTATCAGTCTCTTAGACATTAAATGCTTATAAGCATCTTTACTAGATTGCAGGCCAAGGAAAGCAGCTAATCAAAATAAGTGAATTCTGTTACTGTTTAAAAACATTAATAAAAAAAATTATTCAGAAAATAAGTTGAAATTAATGATTTGAGTAGATTCTGTAAATTCAATATCAGGTGTTTCCAAAAGAAAATGTATAGTGCACATTAAGAAAAAAAGATAAAGTTAATTTAGGATATTATTAAGGCAATTCAAAGTTTTCTGGGGAGATGACGTTTTCTAAGCAGATGAAAAATGTGTGGAAAAGCATAAAATTGGGAAACAGAAGGGTGGATTCCAGAAACCACATACAGCTCAGTATTTAATATATAGGCTGAAGAAGAGGTAAGAGGTGAGACTAAAGGGATGAACTAAGGCCAAATTCTGATGTGTGAAGGCATGTGGACTTGACTTTGTGTAGGTGATAGGAAATCAGTGAAAGGCTATGTATAAGTAGAGGTGAGACATCAAACTTACCTCTTTACTCACAGCTCGGTATTTGTCAAAGTTTGGAGGCACTATAATAAGTTGTGGGCAGAGCCGTTTAGCAATAAATCCTGGCATGGCTGCACGAACTCCAAACCTCCTTGCATGGTAATTTGAAGTAGTCTGAAAGAAAATGGACCACAGGGGAAGAAATACACAAACCTAAATGAACATACTGATCAATGCATTCAAAAGAAACACATTACTGATGTGCATTTTCAATTCAAGGACATTACTTTTTTAAAAAAAAAAACCTCACTTGAGGATATGTTTATTGATTTTAGGGAGAGAGAGAAAAGAAACACTGATATGAGAGAGAAACATCGATTGGTTGCCCACTGTATGCACTCCAACCAGGGACTAAACCCACAACCTAACTATGTGCCCTGACCAGAAATCAAACCCACAATCCTTTGGCGTACAGGACGACACTCCAACTGAGCCACTCGGCCAGGGCTCAAGGACATTTCTTTTATAGGCCACTGCCTCAAATCAAGCTTTAATTTTATCTTATCAAGGTATTACAATACCATGACCTTCTCCCATTGCTATCCCCATATTTTATAATATGACACGAGGTAATAAGCAAGACTGTGCTAATAAAAAGGTTCCCTTACATTTCTAGTAACTAAACTTCATTTGTTTTAAGGCATACCCACAATATAGTACTTAAAGTTTTAATTTTGGAGGCATGATAATAAGTTGTGGCTCAGTTGGTTGGAGCGTCATCCTGTACGCCAAAGGGTTATATGTTTGATTTCTGGTCAGGCCACATAGGTTGTAGGTTTAGTCCCTGGTTGGAGTGCATACAGTGGGCAACCAATCGATGTTTCTCTCTCATATCAAGGCATACCCATAATATAGTACTCTATATCAAAGTATGGATGATAGTGGGTGATGTTACAGAAAAGTAAGAGTACAGTAATAATAACAGTAAAGTATAAAGTAATATTACCATACAAATAGTATAGGTGTTACATGAAAATAACAGTATAGAAAGTAACAGTATGGTATAATACTGGATTTGGAATTTGGTCTATTTGGGATTTTGGAAACTTCATCTGGAACAAAAATTAAAGGTCTAATATATGGTCACCAAAATAAGACTCCAAAATTAAGTAATAAAACTTTAAAGTTTTATTTCTTAAGGCTTAAATATGATTTTTGGTGAAAACACTTTGATTAGGAGATAGAAATAAAAAACTGAGAATAAAAAGGAGAATATTACTTACTAAATCCTATAGATGATATCTGACAATAGTCTCTTGTCAATGTGGTAGGGTATAGTACCACATAAAAATTTTTATGACAAATGAAATCTTTTTTGGGGGAATCTTAAGTAAAAGTCAAAGAAATGCAAAACAGAATCTATCAAATGGAGTAATTATTTCAGAACAATAACATTAAATTTCCATTAATGGTTTTTTAAATGGCATTTAAAAAATCTTGACAGTACTCAAAACTATGCTGATCTTTAGATGGTCAGTATTCTGGAACAGAAAATGCAGATAGCACTAAAAGACAGACTAATGCTTTAAATCTAAATAAGTCTAATGGAATCAATATAAAAGCTAGATCTATACTAGAGCAGAAACAAAATTTTAGATATGACTTCCTTTAACTTTTAGATTGTAAATCATAGCCACCGTATTTTACAGTTCCTCCTATCAAAAGGTGGGTTGTACTTCCTCATGCCAAGTGACGTGCATTTGGACATGCTTTGACCAAAAAAATGCGAGGGAGTGACATTATGTGAGTCATGAAGCCTACACATTATGAAGTCAGCAGCGTCTGCCTATACATTTTAGGGATCCGGCAACTATTTAAAGAATTTGGGTTAGATTACTAAATAATAATGCACCATAAGCCCTGGCTGGGTGGCTCAGTTGACTGTATCATTCCATACACCAAAAGGTTGCTGGTTCAATTTCCAGTCAGGACACATAACCTAGGTTGCAGGGTCCATCCTCAGTCAGGGCACGTACCAGAGGCAACCGATTGATGTTTCTCTCTCACATTGATGTTTCTCTCTCTTCCTCTCTCTCTCTCTTCTCCCTCTCTCTCTAAAAATCAATAAAAAACATATTCTCAGGTAAAGATTAAAAAAATAAATTAATTAACTAATTAAATAAGTAAAATTCACCAAGAGAGGGGAAAACTGAATGGGTATAAGCCATTCCCACCATGCCAATCATTCAAAGTGCTAAACATGTTAGTGAACCCATTTTGGACCCTTTAGCCCCAGCTAAATAGCTCTAGCGAACCCCCGGTACAGTAGAGATTAGCCATCCCTATTGTACTCTGCTCAAATTATATAATCATGAGCAAATAAATGGTTATCCACTAAGTACTGAAGAGGTTCATTATGCAGCAGGGTCTAAGTTCTAACTGTGAGTGGCTAATAAACATTTCCTGAATCTATCAAATTCATTAAAAAAGAATTCTAACTGTAACAGACTGTAATAATAAAAAATGTATCATCACTACCACTACTGTAGATACATTTTTATGAGTTTAACAGGACAAAAACAATTATGCTTCAAATCTCATTAGAAAGGAACTCTATTAGGTCAGCATACAAGGGGAGTAATCTCTGTTTAAATATAACAGATAATCATTTTGAATGTAGAAACAATAAGCAATTTGTAGGAGGACAGAAATTATAGGAAAGAAAATATTTCACGAATTTAACAGTGGGGTTAGCTTTAACATCACTATGGCATATATACATACACACATATACATGATATAATATTTTCTGTCCTCTCTTTGTTTAAAATCCTCACCCAAGGATACTTTTCAATTTTATCTTCAGATAGAGTGGGAGGGAGGGAGGAGAAAGGAAGGGAGGGAGAGAGAGAAATTGAGGTGAGAGAGACACATTGATTGGTTGCTTCCTGCATGACCCCTACCAGGGCTGGGGACCGAACCGAAACCGAGGTACATGCCCCTGACGGGAATCAAACCAGTGACTCTTTGGTCCACAGGCCGACTCTCTAACCACTGAGCCAAACCAGTCAGGGCAGTATTTTATGTTCTTAATAAAATTAAATATTTTTTCAAATATTAGTTGATGATTTATAGGAAAGAGAAGTATCCTCTCAATAAACACTGTTCTGGGACCAGAACTGTTAGTTGCTGCATACTCATGGGAGCAGAGATAATGAATAGATTATAATTTTGTAATAAATAACAACTTAGTAGGAATTAGGTTTATAGCTATCTAAGGCATTGGAAGGAAATAGGGAACAGGGAAGAACTCTCCTTGTTTCTCTTGTACGTTTCTTTAATACCAAAACTCATCTATTCCAGTTGCTATTTTTAATTCCCAACACATTTTTAACTACATATAGCTATCCTGGTCATCTTTACCTCCTATGGTTAGGATGGAAATAAGGAAGAGAAGCATAGTAATTAGAAAAGCAAAGGTTCCAAGTCATGGGAAAAACTACTTAATTACAGTACTATATTAATGAAATATATTACTCTAGAATGGGTTGGCAAACCTTTTCTGTAAAGGTCCAGATAGTAATTACTTAGGATTTGCGGTTTGTGTGGTCTCTGTTGCAAGTACTCAACTATGTTCTTTTAGTGCAACAATAATAAATGAATGGGTGTGACTGTGTTCCAGTAAAATTTTATTTACAAAAAAGGCAGCAAGCCATTGTTTGCAAACCCCAGCTTTAGAATAGTATTTTTATTTTTTTCTTCAAAATTTCTTACACTAGGACAGTTATTTAAAATATGCATAATTTAGTCTTGGCCAGTGTTGCTCAGTGGTTAAAGTGTCAGCCTGTGCAACGAAGGGTCAAGGGTTTGATTCCCAGTCAAGGGCACATTTGATCCCCAACCCCGGTTGGGGTGCATGCAGGAAGCAATCAATCTAAGTCTTTCTTTATCTCTCTCCCCACCACTTCCTTCCTCCCTCCCTTCCATTCTCTCTAAAAATTAATGGAAAAAATACCCTCGGGTAAGGATTCACACACACACACACACACACACACACACACACTTTGAACAGAAAGATACGATGCCACTCTACCATTTACCAGGTGTGGAAATTTATGGAAGTTATTAAACACTCTCTGAGTTTGTTTTCTTATCTGTCAAATGGAAACAACAATTTGTGTCTCAGAGGATACTGAAAGGATTTAGTAACTGAACACATAAAGCAACCAGAAAAATACTCAGCAAACAGGTAGAATTCAATGAAGTCTTTTCTCTGTATAAACCAGTAAGGCTTACTTAAATACATTATGAAATTTCTGTTTGTCTTTACCTACTTACCAACATACTTGATGATCCTACAGCAATGGGTTTATCCTTCAATTCTGGATTGTCCCTCATTTCTACAGCTGCATAGAAAGCATCCATGTCAATATGCACTATGGTATTGTTCAGATCCCGGCTCTGTTCCAATTCCATTGCGAATCTGTCAACCTTAATTTTTTAAAAAGTTAACATATAACATACTTTTGACATCATATTGTAACACTACTAATCACAACATTAATCTTTTACTAATTATCTATCTGTCTCTGTTCATCTATCCATTCATCTGCCCACCCATCCACCCACTCACCCACCTATCTATCTATGTATATTTGCTTATTTTTAAAATTTATTTCTTTTAGAGCAGGAAGGAGAGAGGGAAGAGAGAGAGAGAAACATCGACATGAGATAGACACATCGAGTGGTTGCCACCCACATGACCCCAACCAGGGCGGGGACAAACTGCAACCGAGGTACGTGCCCTTAGAGGGAACTGAATCCGGGACTCTGGTCCGCGGGCCGACAAGCTAACCGCTGAGCCAAACCGGCCAGGGCTATTTGCTTATTTTTTATTAAGTCTGATAATTGCTTTAATTTTCATAAACATAGGAAGTCTGTTCTTAAATATCAGTTCCTGTCAACTTTTACATTTCTCAATACCCATAAGTATAAGAGATACTTAATAAGTATTTATTGAATGAATAAACTATTCCAACTGCTTATAGCAAATGAGTCTACTGCTTTATGAAGTTGGAGAACTTACTGCAACTAAAATTTTCAGTTTAGGTAAAATAAACAACTACTCCCATCTGACTCATAATATTCATGTCTTAAAATAGCAACAAAGGAAATGAACAACAAAAGATTACACCAAAGCACATATAAACATTCCCTGTGTAGAATTGCTTTCATAAGGCTAAAATTTGATAATTGTTAGTCTATACAAATCAAATTGAAAATTTAAGATGTAATTTATTCTTTTATAAAATTTCAATATATATGTCAAATATTACAGTAGAGAATCTTAACCTTTAAAGAATTTTTTTGTTTCTTGAGAGAGAAAGAGTTGGATCAATAAGAAAGAAATGAAATGGGTAGAAATAAGCAAAGTAAGGCAGTAAGAAAAAGAGTTTATGTAGCAGAAATATCCATTCCCAAGTGTTCCTTTTTTGTGGCCTCTACTATAGAGACTGAAAAAGCTAAATATGCACTTTCTCAGTGTCCCTCCAGCTGGGGTTGGCTACGACACACATGAAGAAGTCAATAAAACCAGTAGAATTATGAGAAAAGAGATTAGAAAGCTATTGAGTGAAATGGAAGACAAAGAACAGGGAAGAGTGGCTGGCACATGGTACAAATTCAGTAAATGAACTCTATTACTAAAAGGATCAATGTCTAGATGTAAAACAAAACAAACAAAAATTGAGGGAAAAACAGCCAGGAATATGTTAAGTGGGGTAATCTCTGAAATAAAAGCAATTTCTATCACGTGGAAATTCCCATAGCAGGTTTCCTAAATGGTGGAGAGTTGCAAAGGTATATTTTAGCTTCCACCGTCACTGAACTTCAACCTTGCTATTAGCATTGCTTCTTAGCAACACAGTGACACTGGCTGCCCACAAGCTGCCCGCTAGTTTCAAGTTAAGACTGCAACTTCTCTTTTAGCAACAATCACACTGAATTACATTTGTCTCTGGCAGCCACAGTAAGACTCTGAGTCTAGAGAGTCTGCTGTTACTTAGGTTGCAACTCACTGAACAACCTGGGGTGCTGTGTGCTTTTTTCAGGCTGTTTCTCTGTCGAGGGTGTCCTTCCTAGTTCTGTCATAAGCCTTCAAGTATCAGTTCAGATATGTCTCTGAAACTTAATCGAATCTCTGTCCTCTGCACCACAGAATTTAATGTTCCCTTATTTGTTTTCCTGTTCTTACTATGACATTTATTGTATTAGACACTAAATTGTGAGTTCAATACCTAAGAAGAGACCTTATCTCAGATAAGGAGGAGAAAGAACTTATCTGCCTTTAAATTCTTTCCTTATGAGAGAAAGGGAGGGGAGAAAAGGAATACAATTTACACACACACACACACACACACATTTCTGGTTAAAAAGAGAAAGTAGTATTCGTAGAAAAATTTTGGAGAAGGCTGATCTCATGCAGTGAGACACCACGCCTAATAAATGAAATTTTTCAACATTAATCCACTTTATTATCCAGATTTTAAAACAACTATTCTTCCAGTTCATTTTTACACTACAGACTAGCAATCTTGACAGAAAAAATTATATAAGCAAATCATGAAAACTAATAAAAACAAGAGTTTGAAAACTACTCTATATTAATCCAGAAAATATGCCTCAGATATGAGTCAATTGTGAATAAGAGAGCAGCATCTGATATATTTGAACCCAGAATCTTTGGAAAAGAAAAGGGTAATAAATAAAAAGCAAACTAAGTGGGAAAAAATTCTCCTTAGACTCATATATTAAAGCTATGGCAGTTTCCTCAGCAATCTATTGACTTTTCTGGGCTTATAGCAAGTATACAGTTGCCAAAAGGAAACCTCCCCACTGATGACTCACACATTCCATTTTCCTTTACTATCTCTCATTAGTCACCCTTCTCCAAATTCTTTCCTTTCAAAATCTACCAAATGTCCACCACTGCTTTTTTCAAGTTTCTTCTAGTGAAACCCTCATTCATGTTTTCTTCCATCTTTCTTTCCAAATGACTCAAATTTTTATCTTAGTCTCTAACATGTAGTTAATCCCTTTTGCTACAATTGAAATCCAATATGTGTCACAGTAGTTAAGAATAATGATTTTTGTTTGGGTCTCAGCTCTACCACCAATAAGTTACATAATAGTATAACTATCCTCTCCTCCTCATTTCCCTGATTTATAAAGTGGAACTAAACCAACCTCAAAAGGTTGGAAGAATTAAAAGACATACCCATGTAGTGTACCTATCCAGGAATATGGTAAGGATTTAATGATATTACCTATAAAAGTAGAAGTGACATTTACTGACTAATTATATGACATGTGTATATTATAAGTGCTTTTTATGTCAATGCATTTAATGACCAAAATGATTCTGAGATAATGATTATCATTCCCATTTTATAGATAAGGAATTGAAAACTCAGTAAAATTAAGTAATTTGCCCTAAATCATACAGCTAGTAAATGTTAGAATTAGACCTAGAAATCAGGTTACTTCAAAGTCTGTGCTCTTTCCATTATTGTATGCTCCCCTAAAATATATTTTAAAAAGTTTTTATCACTGAAATAAACTCAAACTAAACTCTAATGCTATATTTTATATCCATATTATGTCTTACTTTTTAAAAATCCTCTTTTTCTTTTACATCTAGGAGACTATTTCAGAAATACTGCTTTTCATTTTCTTAATTAGTATAACTCTAAGAATTGTTAAGTAAATTTGAGTTCACAGAATCAATTGTGAAAATGGTCACAATGCACTGATTTGCTATGTAGATGCCATTTACTATACAATGGATGTTTGTCTATTTAATTTATGAACCCATGTTGTAATAAGATGTTTTCCAAGGTACAAATATGTGCCTTTAAAAAATCTAATGAGGATGGGATGGGGTGGGGAATATGTAGAGAGGTTCTGATAAACATTATGGGAGTTCATGCCTACAGAGATGACTTACCTCAGCTTCACTGACAATAGTTAATACTATCTTATCACACATAATAAAATATACTATTTGGAAATTTTATGACTCTAAAATAGAAACATTATTTCCTATGAAAACCTCTCTGTTCACTTAAAACTTCTAGAATTCTTAGGACTTTCTCAATTCCCTCCCATTTATACTTCTTTTAAAGGAAGTTTAAGAAACAAAATAATTTAACAATCAACATAAAACACATTTCCTGCCATTCCCCTTGCAAAAGATGCCAGCGATCCTCCCATGAAATAACTAAAACTGTAACAAAATCTGAAGTTCTACTGCACAATGTAAAGGTATTCTCTGTTTCTCCAGACTGTTAGCATATTTAAAAATAGTATGAACAGCAAAAAGTTGTTATATTGCACTACTCATATATATTATACCTTTAAAACTTAAAGATATTTGTAGACTATAGATCAATAAAACTTAGCAAAAAAAGGTCTAGAGAGTAAATTGCCTAAAGATTGATATCAATTTAAAAATGAGTTTATTGTGGACAGAATGGAATTTTTTAAAAACTTGACAAAATGATGCTTAAATTTATTTAAAGAACGCATGAGAAAAAACAAATAAAACTTTTTATTTATTTTTATTATTATTATTTTTTAATCCTCACCCAAGGACATTTTTGCATTTTTATTTTCAGATAGTGCAAAAGGGGGAGAGGGAGGAAGAGAGAAAGAGAGGGATATCTACTTGAGAGAGACACATTGAGTGGTTGCCACCCACAGGACCCCAACTGGGGCAGGGGACAAACTGCAACTGAGGAACATGCAGAAAATGTCACATTAATCCTGTGGCCCCTGTAGCTGCTAAGTATGCATATAATAAAAAGAACATAAGCTCTGACTTTGCCAACTACTTGTCATATGAAGCTAGGCAAGTTACTTAACCTAATTAAGGTTTCTTTTACTTTTTTTGTATAATGAAGGTGATAATGTCTAGGTGTAGGATCTTTATATAAAGTAGAACAATTTTATTTTATTTATTTTTTTAATTAATTAATTTTTGTTACAGATGTTTCTCCTTTTTCTCCCACTGATTCTCCCCTCCCCCCACTCCCCGCCCTGTCCCCAGCTTTGTTGTCCATGTCTGTTGTTCATGTATACATGCATATAAGTTCTGTGGTTTATCTTTCTCCCCCACCCCCTCTTCTGAGGCTTGTCAGTCTGTACCCTACTTCCACGTCTCTGGGTCTACCCTGTTACTCAGACTGTTATGTTCATTACAGTCTACAAATAAGTGAGATCACATGATATTTGTCTTTCTCTGTTTGGCTTATTTCGCTTAGGATAATACTTTCCAGGTCCCTCCAAGTTATCTCAAAGGATAAGAGATCTTTCTTTCTTACAGCTGCATAGTACTGCATTGTGTATAGGTACCACAGTTTTTTTATTCATTCATCTTAAAGTAGAACAATTTTAACTAAAGTATACATATTTGTTAAATTTTTATTTTATTTTTTATTTTTATTTTTATTTTTATTTATTTATTTATTTTTTTATCCTCACCCGAGGATATTTTTCCATTTTTTGTACAGATAGAGTGGGAGGGAGAGAGAGGAAGGGGAGAGAGAGAGAAACATCGACGTGAAGGGACACATCGAGTGGCTGCCACCCACACGACCAACCAGGGCCGGGGACAAACTGCAACCGAAGTACGTGCCCTTAGCGGGAACCGAACCCAGGTCTCTCTGTACCGCAGGCCGACGCTCTAACCGCTGAGCCAAACTGGCCAGGGCTTATTTTTTATTTTTAAACTTATCTTTATTGTTGAATGTAATATAGATGTCCTCCCTTTTTTTCTCCCATTGACCCCCTTTTTCCCACATTATTGTCTGTATCCACTGGTTATGAATACATGTTTATAAGTTCTTTGGTTTATCTCTTCCTATCCTCCCTCCCACCTTCTCTTTGAGGTTCATCAATCTAACAACCAATTTGTACTTCTTAATTCCTTCACCTTTTTCACCCATCTCCCCAGCCCCCCCCCCCCCCATCTGGCAAACAAAGCTGGGGACAGGGCAGAGAGGGAGGGGGAGAGGGGAATCAGTGGGGGAGAAAGGAGAAACATCTGTAACAAAAATAAAGAATTAATTTTAAAAAAAAGTTATCTGAATCTGTTTCTGTTCTGCTTGCTCATGTTTGTAGTTTCAATTACTGTTCTATCAGCTTCCACTTTCTTTAGCAAATAAATTAATACCTGTAATTGTGCCTTCCTTAGCTGCTGACTGGTAATTTGAGCTTTTTGTTGCATAATATTTTCAATTCGTTGGTTGACTTGCTTTTCTTTCTTGAGTTCATTTCCATAAAATCTGGACCCCTATGTAAGAAAGCAAAACAAAGCATAAGAAAAATGTCTGAAGGAAAGTATCACTGTAGTATAACCTGGAGGCTAAGAGTATAGATTGCAGAATCAGAATGATTAAATTCAAAACTTAACTCCACTACTTCTAGTTAAGTGATCCTAAAATTCATCTTCCTTATCTGTAAAATGAATTTATAGTTACCTAGGTGATAGAATTGTTGGGAGGCTGTACTAAGCACAGTATAAACTTAGATGATTACAGCTCTACACTCAGAGAGTAACATTGTGTCCCATGCAGGACCCTTGGGGCATATCCAAGGCCTTAGTCAGATGGGTCATCAGTCAATCTCCTTCACTTTTACTTTAAAAAATTTTTACAAATTCAATGTTAGTCATTAAAGAAAATAATTTTCAGAAAATCATCCCATCACTGATCATAATTATCCTATCACTGAACAGATCTATCCACTCATCAGGCTGATAGATATTTGGATTATTTTTACTTTGGTTACTATGAAAAATGTTGCAATGCATATTTGTGTAGACATGTTTTGATTTCCCTTGGATAGGTACCTAGTAGTGAAATCGCTGCATCATATGATAACTCCATGCTAAACTTTTTGAGGAACTGCTAGACTTTTTTCCAAAGCAGCTGAATCATTTTACAATCCCACCAGCAATGTGTGAGGGTTCCAATTTCTCCACATCCTTGCCAACATTTGTTGTTGTCTGTCTTATTTATTATAGCCATTCTAGGCTATAATAGTGTGAATGGCATCTCACTATAGTTTTAATTTGCATTTCCCCAATGACTAATGATGTTGAACATCTTTTCATGGGCTTATGAGCCATTCTTATATCTTCTTTAGTGAAATGTTTACATTTTTGCCCATTTTAAAATTGGGTTGTCTTTGTATTAGTGAGTTGTAAGAATTCCTCATTAGATTCTGAATGTAAGTCCTTTAACAGATGGTGTTTTGCAAATATTTTACCCTAGTATGTTGTTCATCATTTATTTTTTAATAGTGTCTTGTGAAGTGCAAACTTTTGATATTTGGTGAGGTACAATTTGTCAACTTTTTCTTTTATTAACTGTGCTTTTGGTACTGTATCTAAGACATGTTTGCCTAACCAAAGGTCTCAAAGATTTTCTCCTCCCTTCTAAAAGGTTTATTGCCTTAGTTCTGACATTTAAGTCTATTTTGAGTTCATTATTTGAGTATAGTGTGAGTATAGTCTAAGTTCATCTCTTTTTGCATGCAATATCCAGCAATCCCAGAATGCCTTGCTACATTTGTCAAAAATCAATCAATAAAGATTTATTCCTGGACTTAATTCTGCTCCATTGTTCTATATGTCTAGCTTTATGACAGTACCACACTGTTTTGATAACTCTAGCTTTATGGACAGTTTTGAAATAGGAAAGTCAAACGCCTACATGTTTGTTCCTTTTCAAACTCATTTTGGCTATTTTAGGTGTTTTGATTGCCATAGAAATTTTAGGATCTGCCTGTCATTTTCTGCAGAAGAAAAAAGTCCCTGAGATTTTGATGGGGGAATTATACTGAACATATAGATTAGTTTGGGGATAACTACTTTAACAACAGTAGTCTTCTCATCCTTGAACATGGAATACCTCTCCATTGTTTAGATCTTTCATTTCCCTCAGCAATTTTTTGGTAATTTTTAGGGTACACATATGGCATTCCTTTTGAAATTTCTTAGAATTTTCTATAAATAAGATCATGTCATCTGCAAAGAGATGGCTTTAGCTCTTCCTTTACAATCTAGATGCCTTTTATTTCTTTTAATTGCCTGACTACACTGGCCAGAACTTTCAAGACAGTTGAATAGGTAAGACTGGATGGACATCCTTGCCTTGTTCCTGGTTTTAGGGGGAATGTGTTAGTCTTTCACTACAAATATGATGACAACTACAGGTTTTCATAGATGCCCTTTATTACACTGTGGAAGTTCCCTTCAATTTCAAGAGTTTTCAAAATGAATGAATATAAATTTTGTTAAATATGCTTTTTCTACATCTATTGAGAAGACCATGTGGTTTTTTGTCTTTTGCTCTATTAATATGGCCCATTACATTAATTGATTATTGGAGGCTAAACCAAACTTGCATTCCTAGGATAAATTCCACTTGGTCAAGGCACATACTCTCTTTTTATATGTTGTTGGATTCAGTTTGCAACAATTTTGTTGAGGACTTTTAACATTTATAAAAACCTATAATCTTTTGCTTCTCTGGCTTTGGTTTTAAGGGGATACTGGCCTCATAGAATGAGTTGGGAAGTGTTCCATCTGTCTTTATTTTCTGGAATAGCTTGTGGAGTATTGGTATTATTTCTTCTTTAAAAGTCAGATAAAATTCACCAATGAAGCCATCTTGACCTGATCTTTTTCTCTTTTCTTTTTTTTCGGGGGTGGGTGGGCAATTTTTAATTACTAGTTTATTTCCTTACTATAGGTCTAATTAGATTTATATATCTTCTTGAATCCGTTTTGAAAAATTGTAAATTTCTAGAAAGTTGTCCAATTTATTGGGATTTATTTTATTTTATTTATTTATTTTTTTCCTCACCTGAGGACATTTTTCCATTTTTTGTACAGACAGAGTGGGAGGGAGAGAGAGGAAAAGAGAGAGTGAGAAACATCGATGTGAAAAGGGCGCATCGAGTGGCTGCCACCCGCATGACCAACCAGGGCCGGGGACAAACTGCAACCAAGGTACATGCCCTTAGCGGGAACCGAACCCGGGTCTCTCCGGACCGCAGGCGGGCGCTCCAACCGCTGAGCCAAACCGGCCAGGGCGGGATTTATTTTAAATACTCTATCCTCTACCTCCAAATTCAGTAGGGAAGAGGTAAGTGGGACATAGTAAAGAGTATCTGTAAAATGTTGGTGCTGGGTGATAATTACACAGAGACTCAGTTTACCATTTTCTCTAATTTAATGTTCAAAATTTTCTGATAAAAGTTTGTAAATGTAAATTGCATTGCTATGGAGCAGCAAATATTAGAAAATTCAATTTAAAAAGATATTTTAAAAAGATAAACTCTCCCCCACACACATACACTAGAGGTATATATTTTATATGATTGTAATATATATCAATCACATAATACATCATTATACACACACACACACACACACACACACACAGTTAAAGAACAAAGATTCAAGAATACCCAAGATACTTTTTTTTTCTTTATTGAGTTGAGAGAGAGAGAGAAATGGAAAGGGAGAGAGAGAGACACACACACCAATGAGAGAGAACATCAACTGGCTACCTCCTGCATGCCCACCACTGGGGATTGGGCCCACAACCTGGGCATGTGCCCTGACTCCAAGATACTCTTCACAATCAACAAGGAGCAATAAAACAACTTGTTCTAGCAAATATCAAGACTTATTATAAAGTATTGTAATTAAAATCATGTTGTATAGGTACAAGAACAGACAAGTAATCCAGTGAGACAGGAAAAAGCACTGTCAATCAGTAGAAAAAGGATGGATTATTTAATAAGTGGTACTGGGACACAGAGAAGAAAGTGAGAAGATCTGATAGGGACATCTAGGATAACTGTAATATCCTCTCTCTCAACCTGAAAATCAGGCATATTGGTTTTATTCTTTTCTTTTTCTTTTAAAAAAAATGTATGGCCCAGCCAGTTTGGCTCAGTGGACTGAGTGTTGTCCCATGGACTGAAAAGTCCTGGTTCGATTCCCAGTCAGGGTGCAGTTGATAGATGTTTCTCTTTCACATTGATATTTCTATCTCTTTCTCCCTTCCTCTCTCTCTAAAAACGCAATTGAAAAAAAGATAATTGAAAAAAGATGTTTATGATGAAAATGTCTAAGAAGTCTCAAACAGAAAAGTAGGCAGATTTATACAATAAACACATATAAAATTATCACTGAGATTTAACAACTGTTAACATTTTGCCATATCACCTTCACTGATTTATTAAGTGAGCTGTTGTAAATTACAGATATAATGACACTTAGCTATTCCATAGAGTATTTTAGTATACATCATTAAAAATAAGGCCATTTTCACCCTGGCTGGTTTGGCTCCACCTTTAGAGCCTCAGCCCGTGGACCAATGAGTCGCAGGGAGTCGCAGGTTCGATTCTGGTCGAGGGCACACACCTCGGTTGCGGTTCGTCCCCGCCCTAGTCGGGGTCATGTGGGAGGCATGCAGTTGCTGTGTCTCTCTCACATCAATGTTTCTCTCTCCCTCTCCCTCTCTCTGTCCTTCCCTCCCTCCCTCCCTCTCTGTCTGAAGATAAATAGAAAAAATATCCTCGGGTGAGGATTAAAAAATAAAAAAATAAAGCCATTTCTCCACAAAATCATAACATTTTTATAACTAATAAACTTAACAATAATTCCTTAATATTATCTAGTATACTGTCCACATTCAAATTCACCTAAATGTTTCAAATGTATTTGTTTAAGCCAGGATCCAATCAGGGTCCATATGTTATATTTGCTTATTTCATCTCATAATCCTTTTACTTTTAAAATTGTTATCTATGTTTTATACTAAATTATTTTTCCCTCGACTTTTTATTTTTGAATTTACAAATCTTTAAAAGTTGAAAAAATAGTACAATGGACACCCATATGTCCTCTTCTAGATACAGCATGTTGCAACAACATTTGGTTTCTTCCCTAAGTGATACGCACACACACACACATATACACACACACACAACTTTCCTCCCCATTTTTTTACTAAACCATTAGAAGTAAGTTGCTGTGAATATCAGCATGCATTTCTTAAGAATGAGGATATTCTCTTACATTTTATTTATACCTTTCTGCATGGATATTTCATAAAATATTAATGAAACCAAAGGAAGTAGTATGAAAAATCTATTAAAGAATTCTTTCATGATGGTGGAGAAAGCCACACGTAGCTGAATAATTCAAGTACATAAAAAGAAGCAAACAAAAAAACTTCTGCCCAGGAAAAACTACCATGAGCAAAATCAAAAGATACACAATAATATAATAGAAAACTGTGAAAAAGCTACGAAGAGGAAGTTCGTAAAAAGAGAAATACAAATAGCTTTTAAACATATGAAAAGATGCACGATCTCAATTTTCATAAGAGAAATACAAATGAACACCACCCTATGTTACCACAGATTGGAAAATCCAAAAGTTTAGTAACACACAGTGTTGGCACATTTGTGGCATGATAATACATACTCTCATATATTGGCAGTGGAAATGTAAAATGATACAACCACAAGGGAGGGCAACTGGGCAATTCATAAAAATTACACATGCATATATTTATTTGGACTATCAGCATTTGGTGGAACAATTCCACTTTTGGGAATCTCTCCTATTGTTACACTTGAAGTCATAAAATATAAGGTTATCCACTGTAGTATTGTTTGTAAAAACAAAAGACTAGAAATGACATATGTCCATCAATAAATTTAGATACTGACTAGTTCAATAAATTATATCCACACATGCAGCATAAAAAAGAATTGAAGGTCTTTAATTACTTATACAGAAAGAACCCTAAGTTATATTACTGAAACAAAATAAAAAAACACAATTAGAATATTCTCTTACTGCGGTTTAAAAAAAGGATAAAAAAATACATGCATGTTATTTTGCTTTTACATGTATATTATATACATGTGAAGTAGAAAACTGGATGGCAAGAGCAACAGAATAGAAAGAAGATTATTCCATATCCATTTGTAGCTTAACAACATTATGTATTAAAATATTAAAAATTAAAATTAAAAGGATGTTTAAAACTTACTGATTTTAATTTAAATGGAAAGTATAAAAGTTACTAAATTAAAGATATTGAAAGACGCAAGAAACATACCTTTGTGGCTTCCATTATAATTTTGTTTATTTTCTCTTTATCTAATCCTTCCATCCCGGCTTTATTATCATTAAGTCCCATTCTGAGCAGAAGATCATCTTTGTAATTGTCATTCTTTTCCTTTGTGTTGTCCATAGTGTAGACTTAATGTTAAAATGGCTTTTTTTTTTTTTTTTTTTTTTTTTTTTATTACCTGAAAAAGCATACAAAATAAAAACTGCTTTTCAAAGCACTGGGGATAGAAGGAGAGGTGGACACTTTTAAGTTAAAATGATATAGAAATCAGCAAAACAAACAAAAAAAATGATGGTTAAGAATTTTTAGCTACTGAAAAATTATCATTATTCAGCTTTTTAAATGATTCCAATATTATAGTACTCTTGGAGGGAAAAAATGAATCAACATTTCCCGTAGTTTTGTGCTAGCAACTATGCTTGGTGCTTCACACTGGAACCTCACACAGTAGCCCTAAAAGGTAAATATTATTATCCCCAATATAAAGAGAAAAGAAACCTGAGACTAGTACATGTCTACTGACACAAATTTGCTAACAAGTGACAAAATCTGTGCTGGAACCCAGGCCTGAGTTTTCCATATTAATATACTGTATAGAAAATTAATACAAAACACTTCCTCTACTAAACATATTTAGTTAATAGCACTTATTACCTGCTGTATGCTGAGCTCCATTCTTATGGCAGTGAAAAAATATGGAAAAAATTATAATCTATTGACTTTCAGGAAATTATTACATTTTACAATATTTTATCACTACTAAGTAAGAAAAATCCTTTCAAATAATAATTCTTTAATATCTTTTTATAATTTACTTTCACATATATTAGCTTTAAAAATTATTTATAATAACCATGCAAAATAGGTTTGGGCATTCTCATGTTAGGGAGAAAGAAATTGGAATATCAGAAAGGTTAAATAAATTGTCCATTATAATTCTGCTAATAAGCAAAAGAACTGTGATTTGAATCCAAACCTTCTTTAAGTCTAATGAAGCTACCATAGCATCATAGCTGCCTCCAACTGGAAGTTCAACTATGCTATAAAAATAAATAGCTCTGTGAACAGATGCCATGAATCTACAACAAATTACGATTTCTTTTTCTTTTCAACTGAATTTATTGGGGTGACATTGATTAATAAAATTATACAGGTTTCAGGTATACAATTCTACAATACATCATCTATATGTCATGTGTTTATCACCCCAAGTTAAGTCTCCTTCCATCACCATTTATGCCCCTTTACCTTCTTCTACCTCTCCCCAACCCCTTTCCCTCTGGCAATCATCATACTGTTGTCTGTATACATGAGTCTTCTTCTTTTTCTTTGTTTAATCCCTTCACCCTTTTCACCCAGCCCCCAACCCCTCCCCTCTGACAGCTGTCAGTCTGTTTTCTGTATACATGAGTCTGTCTCCACTCTGTTAATTTATCTTGTTCATTAGATCACACATGTAAGTGAAATCATATGGTACTTGTCTTTCTCTGACTGGCTTATTTGACTTAGCATAATACTCTCCAGGTCTAGCCATGCTGTCACAAAAGGGTAGATGTCCCCCCCCCCTTTTTTTTTTATGGCTGACTAGTATTTCATTGTGTAAATGTACCACAGCTTTTTTATCTCCTCATTTAGTGAAGGGCACTTGGGTTGCTTCCAAATCTTGGCTAGTGTAAATAATGCTGCAGTGAACATGGGGGTGCATATATTTTTTTTCAAATTAGTGTTTCAGGTTTCTTTGGATATATTCTCAGAAACAAAAATGGAACTGCCTTATGACAACAGTGAGTTCTTATTCATATGAATTAGAGCTCATTTACTTTTCTTTTATCTAATTAAGATCCATTACCATACACAGTTACAAATTTTTTTTTCTTGTGATGAGAACTTTTAAGATCTATTCTCTTAGCAACTTTCATATATGCAATACACTATGAGTAAATACAGTCACCATAGAATGCTATATATTACATCCCTGGGACTTAATTCCTTTTATAACTGGAAGTTTTTACCTTTTGACCACCTTCACCCATTTTGCTCCTTACTCCCCCCTCATCCACCAATCTGTTCTCTGTATCTATGAATTCAGTTGTTGTTTTTTTTTAAAGATTCCACATATAAGTAAAATTATATAGTATTTGTCTTTTTTGTCTGATTTATTTAATTTGGCATAATGCCTGCAAGAGGACCTTTTATCAATGTTGCTTCCATTTTTGGCACTAGCGAAGAATGAAAAAAATATGAACGGGAATTTGAATACTATGATTCCATTAGAAAAAAATTGTACATCACAGTAGTTCTCAAAATTTGCTGTACATTAGACCCACCTGAAGAAATTCTAAAACTCTTGCTTGATGCCTCAGGTTGTATCCTAAACAAAATAAATCAGAAGGTCTGGGACAAATTCCAGTATTGTGCCCCAAAGTATAGGAAGCACTGGTGATATTTTTTCTCAGTGCCCAAAGGAATATAGGTTGGTTTTCTGTTTTTATCATTTAAATTTTCTTCTCTTCAACTATCACATTCAGCCTAGCATTATCTGATATTTTGCCTTATGCTTTAGTAAACCCAATACTTGTTATTTTACAATAAAACAAGTAAATGTAATTCATTCATAATTTCCCCAAAGCAACACTACTGAAGAGTGAAGAGGCTAAATGTGAACATCCTGCATTTAAGTTGCCTTGTCCTTTAAATGATGAAATGTATGAAAGGAACAAAAACATTTTATGAATGCTTACTAAAATGGTATACTATTTAGGCAAAAAACTCAGAATAATTGGTTTTGGTCCATAATTGGGTCAGAAGAACTGGGCTATCAGCAATACTAGCGCCAGGAAAAGTTGTGATAGTTAAAGTAAGTTTTCAGCTACCATCTTGCCTTTGTGATGCCCAGTTACCAGGCAATTTATGTCTAGTTTCATGGACATAGGCTTACTTTCATCTACAGGCTACACTTTCCAAGTTTGAAGCTCCAGTCCAAATGTGTGTCTGACATCTCAATGTAGTATGTCCAAAATGTCTGGCATCTCAATTTAGTATGTCCAAAATTTATCTTCTCATATGCCTCTATCCTCCAAACCAGGTCCAGTTTCAGTCTTCTTCATCTCAGTTGAAGGCAACTCTAATCCCTTTCAAATTGCTCATGCAAAAAACCTTGTCATTCTTGACCTGGCTCTTTCTCATATACCCCACATCCAAACTGTCAGGAAATCCTGTGGGTTCTGCTTTCAAAATATACCCTGAATTTGACCACTTCTCATTATTTTTACTCTGGTCTGAACTACTGTTACTATCTCTTCCCTGGATTATTGCAATAGCCTCTTAAACAGTCTCATCTCTGCCCTTTTCCTCCTACAGTCAATTATCAACATAGTAGCCCAAAAGATTATTTTTACTTTTAATTTTTTTAAATTTATTGATTTTAGAAAGAGAGGAAGAGAAAGGGAGAGAGAGATAGAAACATCAATGAGAGAGAACATCAATTGGCCGTATCCTGCATGCCCCCCATTGGGGATTTAGCCCACAATCTGGGCATGTGCCCTGACCGGGAATCGAACTGGCGACCTCTTGGTACATGAGTCGACACTCAACCACTGAGCCACACCAGCCGGGCCAAATGATTCTTTTAAGTCACAAGTTAAGTCATTTTATTCCTCTGCTAAAAACTGTACAACCTCTGCTAAACACTATACAATGGCACCCCATATCACTCTGGAATGAACCCCAAATCTTTAAGAACCTGGATCCCAGGTACTTGTTACCTGTCTACCTTCACACTCAGTTTATATAATTTTCTCATTCTTTTATTCACATAGCAAGGTCACATAATTGCATTAAAAGATTGGGAGAAAAACTGCTTTTCTGAAGTTAATAACAAAAATATTTGTAGTTTTTCTTTATTTCAACATTAAATTTGTAAGGACAAGTATATGAGCCTTTTGTAAAATAACATCCAATTTTACAACCCTTTTTTCCTAAGACATTTAATGGTTAACCTGCTTGATTAAAGCTTTTGGGACTTGTATTAGAATATAAGAATAGTTTGAATTTACATAATAGAATGCTCGTTAGGCCCCATTAATATTCAAAAGATCATAGTTTCTTTTATTCTTTGGAAAATTAAGTTGCCTTGTTAAATTTATTTAAATACTTCCCAATTATATCTAAATCTAAGAAAAATTATTAGAGAAAGGTAATAAACAACATACTAAGTTTTAGTATAGTTGGGTCTCTATCAGTTCCTTTTGGTTACTCTCATTTATGTCACTGTGGTGAGCCTACTTTTGTTTTTATTGTTTAGTATTTCTGTTATTTTCTAATTTCTAAAATCCCTCATTAGTCCTAGTATTTCTATTCTTCCCACTAGTTCTTGCTGAGTTCTTTATCTAGAAACCCATAAACTGAAAGGGGAAGGAGCTTCTAGCAGAGATGATCACATAATATCACAAAGAATAAACATTTTCCGTATTTTTCGGGGAAGTAAGATTTAATACTACTTCAAATGACTTAAGGAGGGCAGCACATAACGTCAGGGATTAGGATGGTATCTGCTACATGATAAACTCAATCAATATTATTATTTAAGTTAAACGACTTTTCAGAGCTGTGAAAAATCACTTGCCTTACTTCCTTCTCTTTAAGATAAAGAGACTATATAAGAGAACAGGGTACACTGTAAGCATCCTCGACAAAATGCCAAAGGTCACAGATCATACAAATGAATTTTGTTTGTTTTGCTTCCAAAGAGGTATTTGTCCTATGATTACTATGCACTATCACACATAAAGTCTCAAAGTCTATAAATGAATATAACTGATTTCATAAACAAATTTTTTTGAAAAAGAAAATGGTCAAACATCTTATAGCTTGATATTACTGAATAATCTGTTTCACTTCAATTCAGAAGCACAAAGAGTAATGCACAACTCAAAGGAAAGAACTCTGGGTTCTTGTGGTTTAATATTGTTTAAAAGCACATTTTCTCTGGAAACATTCAAATTCTTTCCAATTTGGTTCTACCACTGACTATTCAGGTTACCACTTAAAAAATATAAGGCCAACCAATGTTTTTGGTGATAGTAAGGATGGAAAATTAGAACTTTTTGGAAGGAATTCTAAGGAAGAAGTTTTACATGGTAGGGTTCTGCCTACCTATAAAGAAAAAAGCACCCAAAACTACATAAACAGTATTACAAGCACTTAGTATACAGAACAAAGTCACCAGAAAATATACTAATAAGAGAAAATGGAGCAGGAAAAGAAAAGAGATGGGAAAAGGAGGAAAAACTAAACCATAGGGAAGTTCCTAGGTGAAGCCTGCTTCTTATTTCTAATATATTATAAATAACCAAACCAAATAACCTCCTAGAAAAACCTGTATATGTTTTAGGAAAAATATTATTTTAATTTTTATTTATTTAAAAAAATTTTTTTTCTTTATTGATGTCCTGACCAGGAATTGAACCAGTGACCTCCTGGTGCATGGGTCAATGCTCAACCACTGAGCCACACGGGTCGGGCGAACAAATATTATTTTTTAAACTCTTCAAATGTTCAAATATTTAATGTTTGTTTGAACAAATTAAGCACCCAGCACTAAACTTCAGACTATGATTAAATCTTCCTTTTACTATCTAAATTTAAATACAATAAAGAATACTATCCTAATTTATTTTATTATTTTTTATAGTTAAACAACTTTATTAACGTAGTCAAGCAGTGATTAATATTCACATCTAATTTAAAGTAGTCATTTTCTGACTACCTAATTTTAATGTCTGACTTAAAATTTTTTTTTGGTTTCATTTCTTGTAAAAATATTTTTTAATTTTCGAGAAAATAAAAAATCACAATCTAAGACTTGAATGGATTATGTTCTATGTTCCTCTCCAATTTATATACATATACGTACACACATGCTCAAGCCACATACCTATGATTCTTATATGATAGGAACACCTGTATTTTTAGCTTTAGCATTTAAAAGGAATTTGAGAAAGAGAGAAGAGGGGAAAGAGGAGATAGATAGATAAATAGATAGATAGATAGATAGATAGATAGATAGATAGATGATAGATAGATTTGTTGTTTCACGTATTTATGCATTTTTGTATGTGCCCTGACCTTGGATTGAACCTGCCACCTTGGCAAATGGGGACAACACTCTAACCAACTGAACTATCCAGCCAGGGAGCTTTAACTTTTAAGGTCTTACAAAATAAGATGTACAAAAATTTCAAAATTACTTCAGAGTGGATTATTTGATTTTTAAATGTGCATGTATTGCTGAGAGAAATAAGTGAAATAATGTAACCACCCAAATCCTAAACCAAGGACATGTAAGCCAAAAGAAAATTCAAGTTTTCACCAAAGACATAGGTCTACTCTTTAATAGAGAACCATGCACATATTCTTTGCAATTGCTTTTTCCTTTCCTGTGTTTTCTATTCCAAAGAAGAATGGGGCAGAGGCAGTCAAAAAACCTACACTCCACTTAATCTTAGAGACATATAAAATTCACTCTTACAGAGTAATAAAATGAAACTATTTGCTTCTTTAGTACAGAATGAAAAATATCCTGATACAAAACACATTAACTAAAATATCGGTCCAATGGTAAACTACCCAAAGTGAAGTTCCTATTTTGATGATGTGTTTCATATTTTGTAAAAAGTCTGGCAGGTTTTTTAACAATAAAAACGTTGTTTACACTCAGAAAAAACACACTCGGGACATTTAACAACTGCAATAAACTAAACATATCTTACAGAAGTTGATTGTTTCTGGGGATGTTGATTCATTAACATGGAGGAGTTAGGCTGAGAGGTTCTTTCTTTGGGTACTAGATCAAGTCAGCAAAACCATTTACTTACACAGAAGTAATAATGAACAGACAAATTTTGTTTAAGTATATAGTAAAATGCACAAAGCTTAAAGGACAGTTGAATACATATGTTCTTAGAAAAAGAGGAAAGGATTCTTCTATAGTACCTTTTTTGGTATTGTAATAATTTTTTAAGTTTTACAATCTCAAATGTGCCAATTTAATTTAAATTATATAAGAAGTCAGGATAATAAGATAGAGTTACAATACTACTGGAAAATGGATCTACTATACTATTTATCACTATACCGTGTTGTGTCCTACATTATTGGAAGGAAAAACAAATGTAATAAATTGTATAGCAAGAGTTTACAAGATATTATTTTATTTTCCTATCCTGGAAAAACAATCCTTTCAATTATCTCCCTGCTCCAGTTTTTTTTTTTTTTTTTAATTCTCACCGAAGGACATTTTTTTTTTTTTTGGTCAGAACAGGAGGGAGGTAGGGAGTAAGAGAGCCAGAGAAAGATCTTTGTGAGAGAGACACATCGAGAGGTTGCCACCCACATGACCCCAACCAGGCTGGGGACAAACTGCAGCCAAGGTATGTGCCCTTACTGAGAACCAAACCTGGGTCTCTCTGGTCCATGGGCCGATGATCTAACCGCTGAGCTAAACCGGCCAGGGCTTTGAGTCCTGATCTTGATATCAATTTTTTGTTGTTGTTAATCCTAACCCGAGAATATTTTTCCATTAATTTTTTAGATAGAGGGGGAGAGAGAGAGAGAAACATCAATGCGAGAGAGATATATCAATTGGTTGCCTCCCACACACCTCCCCCAGTGGGGACCAAACCCCAAACCGGGGCATATGCCCCAACTGGAAATCCAACCAGAAACCCTTTGGTTCACAAGATGACACCCAATCAACTGAATCACCCCAGAGCTAATGGGTTATTCTTAAGACATGTTGCAATCATCAATTCTCTCTTTTTTATCCATTTTTTGGCCAGACAGAGTGGGAGGGAGAGGAAGAGAGAGAGAGAAACATTGACATGAAAGGGACACATCGAATGGCTGCCACCCACATGACCAACCAGGGCCGGGGACAAACTGCAACTGAGGTACGTGCCCTTAGTGGGAACTGAACCCGGGTTTCTAGACCACAGGCCACGCTCTAACCACTGAGCCAAACTGGTCAGGGCTCAATTCTCTTAATCATAAAGAGATAAATGTATGAAAACACAGGGATATTAACAACTCAAAATTGAAAATTAATTTAGAAGACAGTGAATGTGAAGAGATTAACTAATCCTAAACTAATTTATCAGTTATAAATTACCTTTTCTTCTACAAGTGATGTGTGTGTGTGTATGCATACATATGAACCTATATACATTCTTTTCTTCATACAAAACAGTATAAAGAAGAAAATTCAAATGCTTCATAATTTCACCATCCAGATAATAATTCAAGACATTAAAATAGGGCAAAAAAATCATTTGTATTATTCATATGCTGTACTTTGCTCATTTGTCCTCTAGTTTTTAGAATGTTGATATTCATAGATTATTACCTCTGCTTCATAGATTAATATTTCTAAGTTTGCAAAATCATGTTTCTTATGCAGATACCCAACTTTTAACTGGTTATGTTTCAGTTTGGAAAAATAGTATAAAGAACAGTTAAGTTCCCAGATTAGCTAAAAAGGACTATTTAACTCAAAACTCATTTTTAACATAACAGATACTGTGGAAATGTAGAACCTACAAGCTTTGCTATGAACTAAATTGTGTTCCCCCACAATTCATATTTGAAGCTTTAACTTCCAATGTGACTGTATTTAGAGATAGGCCTTATAAAGAGGTAATTAAGGGTAAGTGAAGTCATAAGAGTGGGGCCCTAACCAATAGGATTGGAAGGCCAGAACCACCCAGTCTGTGGTATTTTGTAAGGCAGTCCGAGCTGACTATAAGGCTCTTTACAGCATTTTTGTTGTTTTATTTTTAATCTTCACCCAAGGATATTTTTCCATGGATTTTCAGACAGAGTGAGAAGGGGGGAGGGAGAGAGAGGAAGAGAGAAAAACATTGATACGAGAGACACACCAATTGGTTGCCTCCTGTACACTGTACAACCCTGACCTGGGTTAGGGATTGAACCTGCAACCCAGGTACATGCCCTTGATTGGAATCAACTTGAGACTCTTTGTGCCTAGGGCCAAAGCGCTAACTGCTGAGCCAAACCAGCCAGGGTTATAGCATTGTTTTATAAAAATTAGTGTTTTCTGTTTCAACTTGGGACATCCTCTCCTATTATATAGTTCTAGCATCGGGAACAAATAAATATTCCCCTTTATTCCTCTACCTGCTGATCAGCAAAATTGCAAACATTCTCAAGTCCAACACCCCTGGGTGTTTTTGTTTTGTTTTGTTATTCGGCTTTTGTGTCTTGGCAGAGGGAGTGGAGGGCCAGGATGCAGCCTTTGGAATTGGTGTTTAGTGGATATAAAAGCTGAGAGAATGAGGTGAGGTGGAATATAGGGAGACAAAAGAGGAACTGAAGAATCCTAGTGGGATAGGAATGAACACTGGAATCAGGATATTTTGGCTCAAACTGCAACTATGCTCTTTATTAGCTGTATACACTTCAGAAAGTTATTTAACTTCTCTGTGGTTTAGTTTCATCATGTCAAATATCAGAAACAGAAATAATAGATTCTGTATCGGGCTTAAATAAGAACACAAATGCCCTGGCTTGTTAGGCTCAGAGGACAGAGCGTCGGCCGCACCAGAGTCTCAGATTCAATTCCAGTCAAGGGCATGTACCTCAGTTGTGGTTCAATTCCTGGCCTTAGTTGGAGTTATGTGGGAGGCAACCAATCGATATGTCTCTCTCACGTTGATGTTTCTCTCTCTCTCTCTTGCTCCCTCCCCTCCCACCTGAAAATCAATGGAAAAATATCCTCAAGTGAGGAGTAAAGAAAAAAAGTAAGAGCATTCATAATTGAATGATGTTGAAAATCATTAGCTGAATTAAGAGTATAGTTGATCTGATATACTTATCTACAGGATATATTATTTATTTATATAATTCTTCCCTTTTTAGAGGTTTTCTGAAGCAAAGAAAAGGGTATGATCTTTGAAATCATATATATCTGTATTCAAATCCTAACTCTGCCACTTAGAAGCCATATGACACCAGGTAATATGTTAGCTTCCCTGAGCTTCAGTTTCATTACCCTTAAAATGAGGCCAACAATGTTCACCTTATATGGTTTGTTATGAATAAGTCAGATTGTATGAAGTGCCTGACCAATCCTAAGAATACTGTGAAGATGTTATTTTCTTCACAAATCAAGTGCATTCTCAATCCAAATCCCCATATGATTTTCCATGCAATTTGACGAGCTGTTCTAAAATTCATCTGGAAAAGAAGATACACAAAAATATCCAAATGAAAAAGAACATTGGGAGAATTTTTGTATTTTATATGTATATAAAATATATAAATATATATGTAAAATAATTAAATCAGTATGGTACTAGCATAGGTATATACCAACAGATCAATGAAAAAGAATGGAGTCCAGCTCAGCAACTCCACTTCTAAAGTGTAGAAGAAACCCAAACACTACTTTGAAAAAACATATGTATCCATATGCTCATTGAAGCATTATTTACCATAGCCAAGATATGAAAGCAACCTAAGTGTCCATCAAGAGATGAATGGTTCCGGTCAAGATGGCACGTAGGTAAACGTGGTATCGCATCCTCCCACAACCACATCAAAGTTACAACTAAACTACAGAACAACCATCATTCAAAACTGCCTGAAATCAAGCTGAATGGAAGTCCTACAACTATGAAATTAAAGCAGCAGCCACATCCAGACTGGTAGGAGGGGCAGAGGGGCAGAGGTGCGAGGGGCGGAGGCGCTACGGGATAGTCCCATACTCACGTGGAGCAGATAAAAATCAGGAGGACACCTGGCTGGGAAGGTCCTCTCTGAGGACTGGGGGGGTCCCCGTCCCACACCAGGTGACCCGCTCAGGGTTCCAGTGCCAGGAAGAGAAGTCCCCATAACTTCTGGCTGGAAAACCCAGCAGGAACTGAGGCTCAGGGAAGCTGAAATGGCTGGAGACCCAGGCAGCTCCTTAAAGGGCCTGCGCACAGACTTATCGGACTCACTCCCTCTAAGCTTAGAGGGGAGGCAGCTCGAGGGGCACCAGAGACATACAGGGAAGAAATGAGCTGTTTGGCACTGGAGAGGGGGCTTTCTCCGGGACAAACATGCTGTCAGAGGCCTTTGTTCCTTTGGTGAGCCCTTCCCTGGAGTGGCAGACACTCTCCATATCTGGGACTCCAGCAACCTGGCTCACACTGGTAGGCCCGCCCTGGTGATACCTTGAGGCCCTGCCCCACCCAACTTTCAGGCCCACCCAAGCTGTTGCCACTTGCTTAACCATAGGATTGGCCGGTCTTGGATCCTGCTTCAGGTTTTCCTAAATTCTTTCAAACGAGCAGCATCTGGTCTCAGCGAGCCCCATACCTCTCATTAAGTAATACACTGAAACAAACACAGGGAGGCAGCCAAAATGAGGAGACAAAGAAACAGGTCCCAAATGAAAGAACAGAACAAAACCCCAAGAAAAGAACTAAGTGAAATGGAGATAAGCAACCTAACAGATGCTGAGTTCAAAATACTGCTTATAAGGATGCTCAATGAACTTAGTGAGAACCTCAGTGAACTTAAGGAGGGCCTCAAGAGCATAAAAAAAGGACCAGTCAGAAATCATGGATACACAGTTAGAATTAAAGGAGGCATTAACTGAAATAAAGAATAATTTACACAGCTTCAATAATAGAGTACGTAAATCCAAGGAGCGAACCATCAATTTGGAATATAAGGAAGCAAAAAACACCCAATCAGAACAGCAAAAAGAAAAAAGAATCCAAAAACATGAGGATAGTGTAAGGAGCCTCTGGGGCAATTTCAAGCGTGCCAACATTCGCATCTTGGGGGTGCCAGAAGGAGAAGAGAGAGAACAAGAAATCGAAAACCTGTTTGAAACAATAATGGCAGAAAACTTTCCTAACTTGGTGAACGAAACAGACATACAAGTCCAGGAAGCACAGAGAGTCCCAAACAAGATGAACCCCAAGAGGCCCACACCAAGACACATCATCATCAAAATGCAAAAGGTTCAAGACAAAGAGAGAATCTTAAAAGCAGCAAGAGAAAGGCAGCTAGTTACCTACAAGGGAGTTCCCATAAGGCTGTCAGCTGATTTCTCAAAAGAAACTTTGCAGGCCAGAAGGGAGTGGCAAGAAATATTCAGAGTGATGAAAAGCAAGAACCTACAACCAAGATTACTCTGTCCTGCAAAGCTGTCATTTAGAATCGATGGCCATATAAAGACTTTCCCAGACAAGAAAAAGTTAAAGGAGTTCATCACCACCTAACCGTTATTATATGAAATGATGAAGGGTCTTTTTGAAGAAAAAGATAAAATATATGAACAAACAAAATGGCAATGAATACATATCTATCGACAACGGAATCTACAAACAAAATGAACAGGCAGAACAGAAACATTCTCATAGATACAGAGAACATTTTGTTGGTTGCCAGTTGGGAGGGGGTTTGGGGGAATGGGTGAAAAAGGTGAAGGGATTAAGAAGTACAAATTCATTGCTAGACTGACAAACCTCAGAGGGAAAGGGGTTGGGGGGGGGTGGGAAGAAATAAACCAAAGAACTTATATGCATAACCAATGGACACAGACAATAGTGTGGGAAAAGGTGGGAGGGGGGCAGGAGTGGGGTGGAGGGGGTCAATGGGAGAAAAAAGAAAACATCTGTAATACATTCTACATTCAACAATAAAGATTTTTTTAAAATGAAAAAAAAAGAGAGAGATGAATGGATAAAGAAGCGGTACATATATACAATGGAATACTACTCAGCCACAAAGAAATCTTGCTATCTGCAACATGATTGGACCTACAGGGTATTCTGCTAAGTAAAATAAGCCAGACAAAGACAAATACCAAATGATTTCACTTATATATGTTATATAAAAATAACAAAACCGAAAGAAATTCAAAGATATAGAGAACATGTTGATGGTTGCCAGATGGGAGGTGGGGGCTGGGGAATGAGTGAAAAATGGGGAAGGAATTAAGAAGTACTGAGACTTCCGGGCAAGATGGCGGGTAGGTAAACGCGGTATCACGTCCTCCCACAACCACATCAAAGTTACAACTAAACTACAGAACAACCATCATTCAAAACCGCCTGAAATCAAGCTGAATGGAAGTCCTACAACTACGAAATTAAATCAGCAGCCACATCCAGACTGGTAGGAGAGGCGGCAGCGCGAGGGGCGGCGGGCGGCGCAATGAGCTGGTCCCACACCCACGTGTGGCGGATAAAAATCAGGAGGCTCCCGCGGCTGGGAAGGTCCTTCCTGAGGACTGAGGGGTCCCCGTCCCACACCAGGTGACTCGCTCAGGGTTCCAGTGCCAGGAGGAGAAGTCCCCATAACTTCTGGCTGGAAAAACTGGCGGAAACTGAGGCTCAGGGAAGCTGACGTGCCTGGAGCCCCAGGCAGCTCCTTAAAGGGCCCGCTCACAGACTTATCGGACTCTCTCCCTCTAAGCTCGGAGGGGAGGCAGCTCAAGGGGCACCAGAGACATACAGGGAAGAACTGAGCTGTTTGGCACTGGAGCGAGGGCTGGAGAGAGGGCTTTCTCGGGGGCAAACGTGCTGTAAGAGGCCTTTGTTCCTTTGGTGAGCCCTTCCCCGGGGTGGCAGACAGTCTCCATATCTGGGACTCCAGCAACCTGGCTCACACTGGTAGCCCCGCCCTGCTGACTCCCTGAGGCCCCGCCCCGCCCAACTTTCAGGCCCATCCAAGCTGTTGCCACTTGCTTAACCATAGGATTGGCCGGTCTTGGATCCTGCTTCAGGTTTTCCTAAATTCTTTCAAACGAGCAGCATCTGGTCTCAGCGAGCCCCATACCTCTCATTAAGTAATACACTGAAACAAACACAGGGAAGCAGCCAAAATGAGGAGACAAAGAAACAGGTCCCAAATGAAAGAACAGAACAAAACCCCAAGAAAAGAACTAAGTGAAATGCAGATAAGCAACCTAACAGATACTGAGTTCAAAATACTGCTTATAAGGATGCTCAATGAACTTAGTGAGAACCTCAGTGAACTTAAGGAGGGCCTCAAGAGCATAAAAAAAGGACCAGTCAGAAATCATGGATACACAGTTAGAATTAAAGGAGGCATTAACTGAAATAAAGAATAATTTACACAGCTTCAATAATAGAGTACATAAATCCAAGGAGCGAACCATCAATTTGGAATATAAGGAAGCAAAAAACGCCCAATCAGAACAGCAAAAAGAAAAAAGAATCCAAAAACATGAGGATAGTGTAAGGAGCCTCTGGGGCAATTTCAAGCGTGCCAACATTCGCATCTTGGGGGTGCCAGAAGGAGAAGAGAGAGAACAAGAAATCGAAAACCTGTTTGAAACAATAATGGCAGAAAACTTTCCTAACTTGGTGAACGAATCAGACATACAAGTCCAGGAAGCACAGAGAGTCCCAAACAAGATGAACCCCAAGAGGCCCACACCAAGACACATCATCATCAAAATGCAAAAGGTTCAAGACAAAGAGAGAATCTTAAAAGCAGCAAGAGAAAGGCAGCTAGTTACCTACAAGGGAGTTCCCATAAGGCTGTCAGCTGATTTCTCAAAAGAAACTTTGCAGGCCAGAAGGGAGTGGCAAGAAATATTCAGAGTGATGAAAAGCAAGAACCTACAACCAAGATTACTCTGTCCTGCAAAGCTGTCATTTAGAATCAATGGCCATATAAAGACTTTCCCAGACAAGAAAAAGTTAAAGGAGTTCATCACTACCAAACCGTTATATGAAATGATGAAGAGTCTTTTTGAAGAAAAAGATAAAATATATGAACAAACAAAATGGCAATGAATACATATCTATCGACAACGGAATCTACAAACAAAATGAACAGGCAGAACAGAAACATTCTTATAGATACAGAGAACATTTTGTTGGTTGCCAGTTGGGAGGGGGTTTGGGGGAATGGGTGAAAAAGGTGAAGGGATTAAGAAGTACAAATTCATTGCTAGACTGACAAACCTCAGAGGGAAAGGGGTTGGGGGGGGTGGGAAGAAATAAACCAAAGAACTTATATGCATAACCAATGGACACAGACAATAGTGTGGGAAAAGGTGGGAGGTGGGTGGGAGTGGGGAGGAGGGGGTCAATGGGGGCAAAATGTGGAACATCTGTAGTACATTTTACATCCAACAATAAAGATTTGAAAAAAAAAAAAAGAAGTACAAACTGGTAGTTACAAAATAGTCATGGGATGTAATGTATAGCATAGGGAATATAGTCAATTAATATTGTAATAACTATGTATGGTGTCAGATGGATACTAGATTTATCAGGGTGATCAATTCATAAGTTATATAAATGTCTAACCACTAGGTTGTATACCTGAAACTAATATAATATTGTATGTCAACTGTAACTGAAAAATAAAAAATTAGTTTAAAAAAAAGAACGGAGTCCAGAAACAAACCTATGTGTATATGGGAATTTTGCGTATCACATAAGGATAAGAATAGACTATTCAATAAAGTGTTGGGCCAAGTGGCTGTCCTGAAAAAACAATTAAATTCCTACCTCATTCCGTATACAAAAATAAATCCCAGGTGGATTCCAGTTCTAAAAGTAAAAAAAAAAAAAAATTTAAAAGAGAAAATGTAGAACATTAGTAAGAGGGTTGGGGACGGCTCTAAGAGAGACAAATCAGAAGCTATCAGTCTCACTACATACAATTAAGAGAAAGTACATGTATTTTATTCTTGTGTTGCAATTTCTTCCCATTAACAGGAATGAAGTGAATTCCAACCTCTAATGTGGCATTCTATTCTAATCAGTATACAAAAATCTTCTTAAATTAGAAAACAATTTAAATAGTCTTATAAATATAAAAGAAGATCGTGGCAAAATCTTTTTTAAAAAGGCAATTTCTTGACACCAATTGAGGCTGGTAGTGAAACAGACAGCAGTGCAATCTCAAAAATTTTAAAAAAGGCAATTTCTCTTATAATAATATTAAATAAAATGAAACAATTTCCTGTTGAGTAAGTGGACACCTTAGTGATCTATGTGCTGGTGGTTGCAACCACACACAACTTAGAAATTCATAAAATACAACAAAGTTCAATTTAAAAATAAACATATACTGCACTCCCATGATTCTAAATTGCATTATGAAGTGAATTTCTCAGCAATTCACAAGCATTTGCTTAAGATGAATTACATTTTAAAACTTAGAGCTTTGCCCTAGCTGATTTGGCTCAGAGGTTGGAGCGTCGGCCTGCGGACCAGAGAGTCCGGGGTTCGGTTCCCGCTAGGGGCATGTATCAAAAATAAAAACAAAAAACTTAAAACCTAGAGCTTAAAAGAATCAGAAATAGGAAGTCTAACTACATTAGGTAATCAGAAGGCAAAGCAAAACTTTATTGCTACAGTAGTCAACATTCTAAAGAATGATTTAGTAATACAATGAAGAGGAAAAAATGTGCCAAATGGGTTTTTTTTTTCTTTTTTCCCTTTTGAATGACAACCTTGGGATTATGTTTTAATTAACATCTTGACAAAGTATCTTCAAAAGCTTTATCTCAAGATGTTATTCATCTGAATAGCTTTCATTTATCACTTGATTTCACAATGAAATCGATTTGTAATTTGTTTACAACAGATTCAACATCTGTAAATGTCATCTTGGTAATAGAATGTAGGTACTTCTCAGAGACACTTCCCATTATTCCATTAAGATCCCAGTGAAGTTGGCCTCTATTGCTGTCAGAGTTATTTCTAGCCATTATGCCCTTTCCACCAGACTCAAATTTTCACTCCTATACTCCAATTTCAGCAGTAAGCAGGTATTTTTTCTAAGGTTTAATAACGAATTTTATTGTTGGAAATTAAGAAGTTGACAAAATTGTAAAGGTAGCAAATGGGAGGAAAGACCTGAAGCTACCAAGTTAAAGACCTCGCAATTAGAATTATCCTTATAATGTATGCAAAAAGACTAAACAAGATCTGTTAGAGCTTCTATAGGTCTTCCCACTAGTTCAGTTCTAGTCTTAAAACAAAGCTAGCCTCCTATTGCCTAATCCCTTGGTACTTACTCAATGACGATTGCACTTTGGTCCTTCTTAGAGAACAAATTTTCTGTACCAACCTTTTCTATCTTTCAGAGAGCGGTAGGTCGGTTGAAATTGTTAACCTGAGTCTCGGGAAGATGCTCATTCGCAACTAAGAAAAAACGCCAGGCTATCACCTGCACATTACATTCTTATTTTATTTTAAAAACTCTTAAAATGTGATTTATTCTCTGCCACCTTCAAAAGTACCCTTCACAAAATAAAACTGTAAATCTAACAACGCGAAGTGTTTGCTCTGGTGAGAAGGAACTGAACATTTTTTCTTCAAAAGCGGGAAACGTCAAGTGTGAAGTCTAATTTCTAAAGAGCGAGATGAAAGACCTTCAAAATTTGCGGAGGTCGTTTGGTGGAAAGAAATCCCCCTTGTCTCCGGAGAGATCGCAAACCCTTGGCCCTTGGTTGAAGTGGAAGGGTCCCATACACTCCTGCCCAGGTAAGCGGCAAAATGCTCCCGGGCTTTCGGGAAGCCGCCATGGAAGGCAGGCCTGGCATCCTCTGCGGAGAGTTATCTCACGTCCGGTCCCCCAAGCCCGGCGGGTTCGTCATAAACACGATAGGCAGAAAGAGAAGCGCGGCGGAGGGAATTGGTCACGCAACTGTCAAACCAAGCCCACCCACCGCTTGACCGTCCCCAAGATAACAAGCCTTACCCGTGCGAAACACTCACCCGTGGACTCAGGATCAAGACTACAACTCCCAGGAGGCAACGAGGCTGACGGAGCTGGCCCTTCCCAGAATGCAGCACAGCGATGTCCTCACCCCTCCTCCTTTCTCTGCTCCTCCTACTTCCCTACCCGGCGTCACCCGGGAGGGCTGGAGGTAGGGTGAGGGACGGACCCCAAGCCTTCGGCGTGTAGCGTCAGACGTTGGGAAGGGGACGGGGCGGGAGGCCGGGGGGAGAATGGGAGGACGAAGAGGAGGGAAGAGGGGAGGGGCAAGTAAATAGTGGGCCAGACAGGAAGATGGCGGCGGGAGAGGAGGTGTGAGTGGACCCGAGTCTCTGCAGTTGGATTTTTCTCTTCCCTTTTTCCTCCCCTTTTTCTTCTCCTTTTGAGATTGGCATCGAGGGGGCTGAGTTCGGGTGGCAGCGCCGGTCGCAGCGCAGGGGTCACGGCGACGGCGGCGGCTGACGGCTGCAAGGGCAGGCTTCCTTCGCCGCTCGTCCTCCTTCCCCGGTCCGCTCGGTGTCAGGCGCGGCGGCGGCGGCGCGTGGGGCGGACTTCGTCCTACCTCCTGCACCCCCCGACACCGGAGCGGGCGCTCTTCCCTTCGCCATCCCCCGACGTTTCACCCCGGGGACTGGGCGCCTCCTCCGGCGCAGCTCACGGAGCGGGGGCCGGTCTCCCGCTTGCCTGTCGCGCCTCCATGTCGGATAACCAGAGCTGGAACTCGTCAGGCTCGGAGGAGGATCCGGAGACGGAGTCCGGGCCGCCTGTGGAGCGCTGCGGAGTCCTCAGCAAGGTGAGCAACACACGGGGCCAAGGCCCCCTGTCCACACTCACCTGTCGTGAGGCGAGCAACCGAGAGCATGGGGTGGGGTGGGGCTGGGCGGGAGGCACGGACTGTCCCAGGGCGGAGGCTGCGGAATATGCAAGGAATATGCAAGGGTGCGGGGCTGAGTTCTGCCGCAGGAGTGCTCGAACTAGGGGTGGAGTGGGAAAAGGGAGAGAAGGGGACGGTCCCCCTTATCTACCTTGGGAGTCGGCAGCGGCTTGCCACCGAAGATCGGGGAAAGCGTGTCCCAACCCCGGATCCAGTTAGCAGGATGCGCACCATTACTTGGGACTCGGGGGCAGCTGTCCCGGGGTAGGAATCCGGGTTGAGCAACAGCGGTGGCCGAACAACTGGGTATGGGAACGGTGCAAATTGGATCTCAAACGAGGTTAGTCCAGAGATGCCAAGCAGGGTAGGGTTGGGGGATTCTGGGAACGTGGCTGTTTTGACAGAAGCCGTCACAACTAGGCTTGGTGCTGAAATCTGAGGTGGAACACTACTATGCCAGGTTAGATGTAGGGAGAGATCTCAGTGAGGGGGACTTCTGTACTTTTCCCTCATCCTTTGCTCTGCTCAAAAAATATTCGTAGTAACTTGGAACTGTTGGACCCACTTTTAGTCCAGGAAGAAGGGCGTTATTTAATAAAATCTTGCAGTCAGAGGGCCAGAGTAAGGAAAAGACATCTTAACCTTTCCTGTGTTTTTTAAATCCCCTTTTCCAAAATCAGATAGTCATTTGTAGGACTCTAAGGCTAATTAGTTAAAATTGATGAGGCCCTCTTTAAGAGAGAAGGTGGGTAGGTGATCTTTTCTTTTGGTAGTACATTGAGGGGGCGGGGTTGGTATTTTTTGTTTGTTTTTTTAAAGTTATGAGAAGATCTACATTGCGTTTTTGTTGTTGTTTTACTTCCTTCTCCCTTCCTGTTAAACTTTTAGAAATGGCTGGAGCTAGCAGTTAACCTGGAGAAGGGGCAGCTGGGGCGAGTCTCTCAATAAGCTAGTCATAAGATACTAGGTCATGTGCAGCTATTAAGAAATCACCCTGCTTCCAGTATACATACTTTTGGCTAAGCATTTAGACATATCTTGGAATTTTTTCATATTAGGTGTTTGTAATGTCTTTAGAAGACTAATGGAAGGGCCTAAGAAAGTTATGAATATGTCAGAACTAAGGCTTACAAGTGTTAACTCTTACCTGCATAACAGAAAAATTACGGTGTGTTTTGATATTGTGATCATTATGGGAACTTAAGTGAAAGGTTTTCAGTAAAGTGAAGCTCTCTAGGGTTTCTCTAGATTAACAGTATCTTGTAATTTAGGAATCTGTATTGAACTCATTCTGTAATAGGTATACATTTTCAGATGGAATTATGAAATGAACTCTTTGCTTCTGAGTGATTCTGGTAGCTTTGTCGCTTTTCTCATTAGCTGAGAAGCAGATTTTCAAATTAGTATTGTGGTGGTGTTAAGTATTTGACAAAAAAAAAAAAAAGCTGTAATTTTGACCTATTGATCATTTGGGGGGAGGGGTTGGAGTGGCTGGTGTAGTCATTAGTGCTCTGAGTATTCACCTAATATTCAGAGCAGTGCAGTAGGCACAATATATGGAAATATGGAAAAAATGGAAGACTGTCTTTTTGATATTTAAATGTGTATAAATGTAGTATTTGTTCACTTCTGTGGTAGGTAAATAACTTCAGTGTTTCTGCACACTTAGGTCAACAGGGATATAGGTTTTGGTGTTATTCTTGTTAACAGCTATGAAGTTAATTTCCCTGAAATTTAATAATTTATGATTAGTTCTCTGAAGTCTATTTAATAAAAAGTTTTATATTGAGTACATGTTGTTTTTTTTTTTTTTTTTTTTTTTTTTTTTATCCTCACCGGAGGACATTTTTCCATTTTTTGTTCAGGTAGAGTGGGAGGGAGAGAGAGGAACAGAGAGAGAGAGAAACATCGATGTGAAAGGAACACATCGAGTGGCTGCCACCCGCACAACCGACCAGGGCCGGGGACAAACTGCAACCGAGGTATGCGCCCTTAGCGGGAACCGAACCCGGGTCTCTCAGGACCGCAGGCCGACGCTCTAACCGCTGAGCCAAACCAGCCAGGGCTGAGTACATGTTTTAAACTTTAAAGTACATATATATTTTGAGCCCTTTGTATTCACTTGGTAATTTAAACATGAGATAGAACTTAGCATCTGTTCTTTCCCTTTTATTGAATAATATAGATGAGTCCTAATACTAATTTGATTTGTTTCTTAAATCAGTCCATAGTTGTTGTTTTTTTCCCTAAATGATAATCTAAAATACATGGAAACATCTATGAAACTTATTTTCTATAGAATTTATAATTTAAGCCCTGGCCAGTTTGGCTCAGCGGTTAGAGCGTCGGCCTGCGGTCGGGAGAGACCCGGGTTCGGTTCCCGCTAAGGGCACGTACTTCGGTTGCAGTTTGTCCCCGGCCCTGGTTGGTCGTGCGGGTGGCAGCCACTCGATGTGTGCCTTCACGTCGATGTTTCTCTCTCTCTCTCCCTTCCTCTCTCGCCCTCCCACTCTATCTGTACAAAAAATGGAAAAATATCCTCGGGTGAGGATAAAAAAAAAAAAAAAAAAAGAATTTATAATTTAAGTATGTAGGTTCCAAAAATACTGGGTAGACAATTCTAGGTAGCTCTAATAAATATCAGGATGGATCATGGTTTGGAAAAGCTTCCTGCCTTGGTAGGACTTGAGAGCAACTAGGCCTGGACAAAATAAATCATAACCAGCTTCTGATTTTCATTTTCTGAGGTTTAATTTATCTTCTGTTTCTCCACACACCTAACTGTTGGCTAAAATTCTATCCCTCTTTAGAGTCTGTCTCAAATACTATTCTTTCCATGAAGCCTTTTATTTCACCAGCCATTCCAGATGTCCTTCCCTTGGATTCTCAACATTTTCTTTGTAACTTGCTTCTTATTTTACATGTAGATCTCTTTTCTCTTTTGAAAATATAGCTTGGGAACAGAAATCTTTGATTCCTTTGCAGTGTCTAGCATATTGCCTTCTCTCTATTTGTTAAATGGGGAAGAGTGAAGGAACTTTTTGAGGGTAGAGAAAGGCAAAAATCTGCCTTTCAGGTATGATAATAGTTTAATATTACTGTGAATAAAGAGACTTGAGCCCTATATATTTTGTTGGGCCTACAGTAAGGAAATGCTATAAAATTGTGAACACAAAATTGCTGGGGCCCGTTCTGTCACTTTGGAACAGGTCTGTTCTAGTGAGCTGTGCTAAAGGTTAAGCTTCATTAGCTATGTGTAACTGCCTCCAGTTCAGAAAGTACTATGCGCTTGGCAGTGTTCTGATCTCTTACTTTGTCTTAACAATTCTGAGGGAGAGTTAGAGAAACAGAGAGGATAAGTAACCTAACCACAGCCACACAGTTACTGGCCTTCTGAAGGGCTATAATTGGAAGTGAAGTGGATTAAGATATGACAGTCTAAACAATTTGTGTTGTAGGCAATGGGGAGTTGTTCATGTAAGTCTTGGAGCTGAAGGTTCCTTGAGATTAACATGTACGATAAGTAAGCAAATATGCTTAATAAGTAAATAAGATTATGTAAATTCTGAAATAAAAAGCAGAAGATACTAGAGATAAGGTTATTAAGCTTTACCAGGAACTCAGGAACCTGATAATTTAATCGGATTAATTGAAATTAGAAAAAAAGGGGCCAAATTTAAGAGTTTTTATATGGCCCTGGCCAGTTTGGCTCAGCAGTTAGAGTGTCGGCCTATGGTCCCGAGAGACCTGGGTTCGGTTTCCGCTAAGGGCATGTACCGCGGTTGCAGTTTGTCCCCGGCCCTGTTTGGGTTGTGTGGGTGGTGGCCACTCAATGTGTCCCTTTCACGTCGATGTTTCTCTCTCTCTCTCTCTCTCTGTCCCTTCCACTCTTTCTGACCAAAAGATGGAAAATGTCCTTGGGTGAGGATAAAAAAGAGAGAGAGAGAGTTTTTATATGAAAGAAATATGAATAGGAGTTGGTGAAGGGCTTAAAAGATTTGAGGATGAACCCTTAGGTATTGAGTATTCCTATGACTATAGTAGGCATCTTCACAATTTTATTCAGCAAAGAAACTGAAGCTTAGAAAGTTAACTTGTCAAAACTCCTCAAACAACTAGTAAAGTAGTTGAATCTCTGATTTTGTATCTACTGCTCTGTCCATACAATACACAAACCCTTAGTCAGGTTTGAGTCTGAATGACTGCAGAAGTCAAGGAAATGGAAACATGGGGAAAGTGCACCTTAAGAGAGGAGATGAATTTAGTTTTGTATGAGAGAATCATTATTTCAACTTGCTAAGTCACAGGGAGTTAAAAATAAGAAAATGATGATTTGGGAGCCCTGAGGAAAGAATGAGTTAAATTGTCAACGTGGATGACCTCTCAGGGAGTGGTTGCAATGATGGGACTTGGAAGATTTAAGGTCTGAACCATCTCAAACATGCTGAATAGGGAACAGGAAAGTAAAGATTTCTCAATGGGTAAAGAGCCTGAGCCAATGCAGTATATTATATATTTTTAACAATCCACTTTTAATTAGTTTTTGGCAGACAGTTTTGGAATTGTCCATATTTAAAAGCCCTAGAATATTAAAATATGCAAAATCAAGAATTCCCATAGAGGTTACATTTCTGCCATTGCAAGTTTATTTATTGTGCTCTGCAGTGTGCAGCAAAATTTTAGCAACACGGAAACCATTTATAGGTACTGGAAACAGATAATGCAAGTATGTTTTTAAAAAACCAGTTTTATATTTGTATTATTACTTAGGCATTTGAAAAATATATCTTTAGATAAACTTGGAAAATGAATTAACTATTTTAAATATGAAATGTTGAGTTCTGTGGAGGAAAAAAATGAAGTTGATATAGATTTACTGCAGATTAATGATCTAGTAGTTCTACTTTGATGTAATTATGAACATAGTGCATTTTCGTACAGGAATAACTTAAACAGGAATAACTTAAACAAAAGTACAGTTTTGGCCATGATTAGCTTCATACTTCTGTTGATTTAGGTTTCATGCAATACTTGGTGTAGGAGAACGAGAGAATATATAACCAAACTTTTCTGTTGAATATGTTCATTGTAGCAGGGACCAAAACAACTTAAGTGTCATGAAGTGGTGTTGAGGGGAGAATGAAAGCATGTAAAAAACAAAGCATAATTTTTTTAATTAAATTTTTTTTATTGAGGTAACATTGGTTAATAACATTATATAGATTTCAGGTATACAACATGTAATTCAATATTTGTATATTCTGTTGCATGCTCACCTCCAAAAAAAAGTCTAATTTCTATCCTTTATCATATATTTGATCCACTTTGCCCATTTCACCCTTCCACCACCCCCCTTCCCCTCTGGTAACCACTATTCTATTATCTGTATCTATGAGTTTGTTTTTGTTTTGTTAGTTCGTTTATTACTTTTTTTTTTTTTTTTTTTATCCTCACCCGAGGACATTTTTCCATTTTTTGTACAGACAGAGTGGGAGGGAGAGAGAGGAAGGGAGAGAGAGAGAGAAACATCGACGTGAAGGGACACATCGAGTGGCTGCCACCCGCACGACCAACCAGGGCCGGGGACAAACTGCAACCGAAGTACGTGCCCTTAGCGGGAACCGAACCCGGGTCTCTCCGGACCGCAGGCGGACGCTCTAACCACTGAGCCAAACCGGCCAGGGCATTCGTTTATTACTTTTATATTTTATATTCCACATATGAGTGAAATTGTGTGGTTTTTGTCGTTTTCCATTCCATCTGACTTATTTCACTTAGCATAATAATACCCTCAAGATCTATACATGTTGTGAGAATAGCAATATTTCATTTTTGATGGCTGAGTAGTATTAACACACACACACACACCCCCCACCACCACCACCACCACCCACCACATCTTTATCCAGTCATTCATCAATGGACACTTAGATTGTTTCCATATCTTGGTATCGTAAATAATACTACAATGAACATATCTTTTCGAATTAGTGTTTTCATATTTGGATAAATACCCAGACGAGGAATTGCTGGGCCATATGGTAGCTTTATTCTTAATTTTTGAGGAACCTCCACACTGTTTTCCATAGCGGCTGCACCAGTTTACAATCTCACCAATAGTGTACAAGGGTTCCCTTTTCTCCCCATCCTCTATAACACTTGTTATTTTTTGCCTTTTTGCTAGTAGCCATTTTAATGGGTATGCGGTAATATCTCATTGTGATTTGGATTTGTATTGCCCTAATAATTGGTGATGTTGACTGTCTTTACCTATGGCTATTGGCCATCTCTATGTCTTCTTGGAAAAATGTCTATTCAGATTCTCTGTCTATTTTTAAATGGAATGTTTTGTTGTTGTTGAGTTGTATGAGTTCTGTTATGTTTTGAATATTAACCACTTATTGGAAGTATCATTTGCAAATATCTTTACCATTTAGTTGGTTTCCTTTTTGTTTTGTTGGTTTCCTTTGCAGAAGCAAAGCAGAATTTTAAACTAAAGCATGCTTCTATTTTATTCCTCAGATGTTAGAAGAAAATATTATATTTTATTTATATATTTATAATTTTGTAAAAATTACTGAAAATCATATAGTCTAGAAAATATCAACTTTCCACTTTTTATAAATTTTTACTATTTATAATTACCTGAGAACTTTCCATATTTTAGTTTTAAAATTAGATTGATTGCTGTTTCAGAAAGTTTGGATTTCTAAAATACTGATTTGTTGTTGTTTTCTTCCCCTGCCTCTCTCCTACTCCCAGTGGACAAACTACATTCATGGGTGGCAGGATCGTTGGGTAGTTTTGAAAAACAATACTTTGAGTTACTACAAATCTGAAGACGAGACAGAGTATGGCTGCAGAGGATCCATCTGTCTTAGCAAGGCTGTCATCACGGTAAGTTTCTGTTCTTCATGAAACAAATATTTATTGAGCATCAACTGTACACCAGGTACTATTCCAGGTACTTGGTAGACATCTGTGAACAAAGTAGGTAAAAATCCTTGCCCTTGTGGAGTATACAGTCTGATATTTTTTTCCATAAAGCTGTTTTAGAGTTTTTATTATCATATACTATTATTTGATATAGACATGTAATATTTATCTAGTTGGTATATCAAGCCCTTCAATGAGGCCTTCAGAAAAAAAAGATGTTAGAAGGTTTCATGTCTGTTGAGATCGGTAGATTATTGAAAACATTAAAGTAGGAAAATAAAAAAAATACATAACATTTTAAAATTTTAACTTAAAATATATAAATCTATATTTGCCAACTTTTTGATGTAGAGCCAACACCATCTCTTTGAATGGTGGAGTTGAGAGAAGTTAATCTTGTATAAACTATATTCATAATGCATGATTTGCAATTTCCAGTTTTGATTTTTCTAAAGTAGAATAAAAGCTTAAAGACACTTGAAAAACCCTAAATATAGGTTCTTTCTGGCTTTTTCTGATTTTTTTCCTAATATATTACAGATGTCTTACCTTTATCTAATTCAGGACCTTTTAAAAAAATGACTCACCTTAGTTGAGGAATCTACTTGGTTTACATTCAACTTAGTTTACATAGAAACAAATTTCTTTTTGTATTTATATTTCATACACTTATATAATGTTTAATTCAGTTATGTAGGAAGTACAGCAAGTAAGCTGGCATAAACAAATTTGGGAACAACCAACTGACCTGTTAAACATATATTATAATTAGTGGGATCAGAAAAATGTCTAGCCCTGGCCGGTTTGGCTCAGCGGTTGGAGCATTGAACTGTGGACCAGAGAGTCCCGGGTTTGGTTCCCGCTAGGGGCACATACAAAAAAAGAAAAGTGTCTAAATACACTAAAAATAGCATACTAGTTGAGAGGGGTCAGCATGCCGTGGCATTAAATAAAGGACAAAAAAAGTGTTTGAGGCAGGTCAGTTAAATGCAGATCAATTAAGGTACCATTTGTAGTTAATCTGAAATGAGTATGTTAATCATATAATTTACTAATACATTCAAAGAGGATTCACATTCTGATAGACCTTATATTGCTTATAAAAGTAAAAAGCACTTAGGATCTGTGTTGATACCTAAATTTGACTTACATGTGTTTATTTTACACATTTAAGAAAAATCTTAAAGTATTTTTCCATCATTTTTTATAGTTCTCCCTTTGGATATTCCAAGGTTGAAACAAAAGCTTAGCTGAATACTGAAATAAAAAAAACTTAGAGAGGATTGGTTGGAAGTGTAAGAATGAAACTACTACTCTTCATTCTTAGGGGCAATTTTAAAGAAATATTTGAACATAAAAGCTCAGTTCTTTGACCAGTATATGGTACATTATAGTGTATTTTGAAATTGTACTTAGTTTAGTATTTTGGGGTTTTATTTATCTTAAGAGAGAACATTATTCATACTAGGAGACAGAACAGTGAATAGAAATTAACTTTCTTCAAGTTAATTTCTTGCCTAGGTTTCTCCCCTCCTTTTTGTATATTGTCAGATGTTTGTTGATTATAATGCTTGACTCTGAAAATAATTTGTTGATGGCTGATGTGAAAATAGGACGGAATGAAATTTTATTCTTATTGTTTACTGAGTGGTAGTATTCCTAGATGTATGTAGAGTTAAATATAGTTATCCTATCTTGAATTATGGATAATGATAATAATGCATGACTTATTTGGGGAAAAGGAAAAATTTTAATAAACATTTACATTGCGTCTGCTTAGGAAAAAACAGTATGTTCTTTATAGATTTTTTTGTTATAGTTGTTATACTTGTATTTGCATGCAGAACTTTTGTTTGTTTGGATTTTTATAAAAATGTATGTGAGTCAGGAATCAAGATCTCAAATGCTTCCTGAGAATAACAGTTTTGCGACTTCTTTTATGCATTTGAAATTAAGGAAGGAAAGTAAGGAAGATTACATGGAGGTGAGAGAAAGTAAGGCAGGAATTGAATTGGATTACATAATGATTAACGAGATTATGTGCTGTCTTGAGGGTGGTTATTTCAAAGGTGTGTTAACCTACATGCACAGAAACAATGAGCAGGGCTTACTTATGGCACAGATAAACCTTTCACTAAAGAAGTTATGTCTGGGGCATGCCTACCCACCATGACCTGCCTAGTTAGGAATTTATAATCAGATCACCCTGTGAGGTTACTTTCTGTAGAAACCCTTTTTCGTCCAGTTTTCCCTTAGTCATAAATCAGTCTGAAGGATGCATTGATAACCAACCTTTTGGTCAGATAGAGTGGTCTCACAGTGCTAGGAAGGCTCATTCCTAGAAAGTCTCAGTCTCAGGGCATCTTGTTGACCATTGAGGATGGGGCAGTACTGTAACCATGGGATCTGAGTTGAGGCCACATTTTTCCCAAAAAGAGAAGGGTAGGCAAAGGGAAGGCATCAGGTTGTTAACCAGCATGAGGATTCTTGGGTTCTCCAAGATAGAAATCAAGAGGAAACCTTAGAGAAATTTCCAAACAGATTTTTACTAAGCTTATGCTTAAGCACAAGTGAGGCAGCAACAGGGGAAAGGAAGGTTCTCTGAACTGGCTCAAGGGTCTGGCTCTGCTTGGCTGCTTTTATAAGTTGGGGACAATTGGGCTTGTACAAAAAGGTGGGTTTGTGAAATTTCCCACGTGGGGATTGGAGAAGCAGGCAGTTAGAAGGAAAATAAAACTCGTTTTTCTTTTTTTTCTTTTTTTTTTGGAGCAGGGAGTAGAAGAGTGGTGACATTCTTATGGTTGGCTTATTGGTGTTTCTTCTGGCTACCTGAGGTCCTTGGAATCAGGCAAGGGGCAGTGGGGTGATGTCAGTTCTGCAGTTTTTCTTATTCACTGTTGTTGGGATCCTGAGCTGTCCCTATGCTGTTCCAAGATCTTAATGGCCTTCATTGAGGAAAAATACACTCTAGATCATTTCTATTCTGTGACCTATCATGATCCCAGTTTCTGTCACATTTTTTTTTTATATTTGGCATCTAGTATAAAATTTACATAAGTCATGAAAAGAGTATTAACAATTATACATGTTCAGTAATCATAAACAGTTGGACTATATAGAGAAACCTAAAGAATAAATATAAATATTATGGTGACTAATATCATTAGCAGTCAGGTAAAGGTAAACAAAATGGTTGCTGGGTTCAATATCAATCTGTAGAGATATAGGCCTTATTGATATCTTGGGATAGTTGTCTATCTTTGGTATAAGTGGCTTCTTGTTCTCAAGGAGTCTTTGATATCTGTAAACAGGAGTAAGATGTCAATTTGAAGTTAGGTGCCTGATAAGGTCCTATCCAATGAGGTTGGAGAGTGTCTTTTATTTCATGCCCCTTCAATAAAATCTCCAGGGGCAGTCAAATGGTCTTTAAAGTCACTGCTTCCTGGGAGCTCGCTGTGAAAGGAAAGGGTTACCAACTTGGCATTTTCTTGAAGTGACTCTAAACCTTGGCAATAGTATAAGATGTCTCTTTTCAGTAATGTCAGCTCTTACGTTCCTTCATCTAAGTCCAGTTCAGAGGTACTGTGATGCATGAAGAAATGCAAAAATCAAAAAATGGGAAACCAAAGAGCAGAGAAGAACCAAGCAGCCATCTTTGGTTTTTCATAGCCCTGACTGTTTAATTTACAACCATTGCTTGCACATACACTGTACCCTAGAAGCTTTCCTACATATATTGATATTTTAACCCTTAAAACTTTAATTTCCAATGAAAATTAGTGGGTAAGCAATTGGCATTCTTTAGCTTGACAGATTTATGAAGATATTTTATAACCTCTAGAAACAGGCTTTTACTGGCAAATATATTTAAGACATTTTATGAACTCTAGAAACATTTTGTAGATATAAAGTCAGTTATTAACATGGACTTAAATAAAGATATGTCTTTTTTACTTAAACCAACAAACTCAAGCTAGCTTTCGTTTACTAAGGATTCATCTTAGATCTCATAAACTTGAAAGACTTGTGTTAGTTTCTGTATTTCTGATAATTTTAGAATACTCGATTCTTACAAGTGCTTGCCTTTAAATTAATTTTAACAATACCATCTGGAGGTAGAAAATTATCTCACATTTACAGCATACATATATAGACACATGTACAGACAGACACAGAGGCCATTTAGCAATGAGAAAAAACTCACTAGTTTATAAAAGAATCCAAATTTGGCCCTGGAGGCATTTACAGTTTATCTGTCCTTGACAAGTCAGGTTCCGAATGACCTCACCTTCCTTCTTTTAAAATAAGGACAGCCAATATAATTGTACACCTGAAACTTATATAATTTTATTAACCAGTATCACCCCAATAAATTCAATAAAAAGGAAAAAAAAATAAGGGCAGCCTCAAAAAATTGGGTTGACATCTAAACATCATCATCATAGGTTGATCTATTTATCTAACTACTCTTTTTGAAGCTTGAGAAACCAATTAAATAGGTTTTTCATTCTAATTTTGTAGCCAGCCTTTTCTGACCGTGTGCACAAAAATTAATTTAGAAGTATCAAAGGATCCTCATTTTGGCCATCTTAGTATTAATGAGAGGCTGACTATCATGGAGCTTGTCGGCCTCAGGCATGATTTTCCATGTTAATTTTGTAATCTGTAAAGTGAACAAACTTCTAGGAAAAACCAGCCCATATGCCCCCACGCAAGTCAAATGCAGTAGTAACCCTATAGGACTGCTTTTTGCCCTAGAGGAAATATTTTCTCAGGCACCCACCAAAGATTCTTTGTCACCTAAGAATACTTTAGTAAGGGCCAGCAAGAGCTTACAAGATGCCACGAGAATCACAACGCTTTCCAAGGTTTGAACCCCTCTCTTTAGGCCTCCCTCTTGGGGCGAACCCATTCCAGGGATCCCCTCTGGCTTCTCTGGGATCAGCTGTGCTATCACAGTGGATAACTCCCACTGCCCATCTCTGCCACTCCAGATTCTGGAGTCTGAAAGAACTTACAACAACCCATTGGTTATTCAGGTTGGGGAAGCAAGTTTCCTTTCTCTTTTGAAGCTAAAGAAAGTTCAGTCTCATTTAACCAGTAAAGAGTTTGTTCAGACTCAGTAAGCAATCTAATTAAAAAGCCCAATTAAAAGCATCAGTTTTTTTTTCTATCCCTAATTCTCAACCCTTATCCACCTGCAGAATTTTCTAAGAACAGCTCAAATAAAGTCTTGTCCCTACTTAAAACAAGGAGGCCTAAAATCCTGAGAGAAACTCACCCAAGTTCACCTGATGTGAAGTGGAGAGCTGGTGGGGCTCAAAGGGCCCTTGCTTGTACCTAGCAATGGGTTCAGGTTCACAGGGTGGGCTTCTTTGGAATCCTGCTGACTATGACAAGTAAATGTCAATGTAAGAAATGTCCAAACCTGTAGAGAATTTTTGTTTATTGAAGTCAAACTGAGGACATATGCCATGGATCAAGATTTCAGATGCTCCTCCAGAACTTTCACTGTGGTACATAGTCAAAGAAATGGGTAGGAAAGTGAAATAATTTGAATACTTTTTAAAAAATCCTCATCCAAGGATATGTTTGTTGATTGGGGGAGAGGGGGGGGGCCAGAGACGGAAACAGACATCGATCTGTTGCGTCCTGTAAGTACCTGCAACCTTTTGGTGTAAGGGACAATGCTCCAACCAACTGATTTGAATACTTTGAAAGGAGAGATTAGGAAGAGACCTAGTGGAAGTATTAACTGGACTAAGTAGTAGTATAGAAGGTAAAAAGGTCACTATATATATATTTAACTTTTTATATACTTTCTGCATGTTCCCGACAGAATGTGTTTTCCTTGTTCCAGTATTAAAGAGGCATGTTATAGCTTTTTAAAAATCAGATTTATCACCCAGCAGGTGTGACTCAGTGGATTGAGCATCGTTCCATGGACTGAGAGGTCCTGGTTCAATTCTCGGTCAGGGCACATGCCTGGCTTTCTGGCTCGATCTCCAGTAGGGGCGTGCAGGAGGCAGCCGATTGATGTTTCTCTCTCACATTGATGTTTCTCTCTCTCCCTTCCTCTCTCTCTAAAAAATAAATAAAAACATATCTTTTTAAAAATCAGGTTTATTGAGATATAATTTATAGCCAGTAAATTCACCCTTTTTAAGTGTATATAGTTTTCACAAATGTAAATGATCATGTAATCATTACATCAGGATATAGACAATTTTCATCACTCCAGAAAGTTCTTTCCTTCCCCATTGTATAGTAAGTTACCTCCCCAACCTCTGGAAAATACTGTTCTTATAGTTTTGCCCTTACCTTAGTGTTGTATAAGTGGAATCATACAGTATGCAGCTCTTTGTGTCTGGCTTTTCACCTAGTGTAATGTTTCTGAGAGTCATCTGTGTTTTTGCTGTATCCCCAACTTCTGTTACCGAGTACTATCCCACTGAATAAATGGACCACAGTTATCCATTCATTACTTAATGAATATTTTCAAGTTACCAAATTGTTTTACTATTTAGAAGACTCTGAAAGAATCAGTTTTATATGCCAAGTTAAGATCATTAAAATATTCTTTGATCATAATTATAAATCAAAGAAGTTCTGGTAAAGTTCTGTAACATTTCAGTAGTGTTATTATTACACAAATATTTGGGACTCTGTCATCATATTATTTTGAATGAAGTTTCTTTTACTGGTTTGTGATTCCCAGTGCCTAGCACAATGCTTTCATAAAAGCCTGTCAGTTGAATAATCACAAATCTTTATTTCTGATGTGGATTTAATTTTCAGAAATTGTCAGGTTATATTAGAATTATTGAAGAATATGATTGAAGTTAAAGTTATTTTTTGCAAAATGTATTTTAGGTAGAGTATAACATATCAAAAGATGTTTATATTAATTTATTTATTAAAACTCCTTTTTTTAGCCCTAGCAGGTTTTTCTCAGTGGTTAGAGCCGTCGGCCCGCGGACCAATGAGTTGCGGGTTTGATTCAAGACAAGGGAATGTACTATAAGGAGGCCTATATTGTTGGAGTGGAGTAGACAAGGGGGAAAGTAGTAGAAAAGAAGACAAAGAGGTAGTAGTGCCTAATTATGTAGAACCATTCAAGAGAAAATAATAGAGGAGGCAACTGAGTAAAAGTCTGGAGGTCAGGGAAGAGGGCCTTTTGATTTTTCAACCATTTATGGTACCTGCCCCACCCAGTCTTTTCTAATTGGCAAAATGGCAATTTTTCAACTCTACAAACTCCTTTCACATTTATCAGTCAGCATTCTGTTATTTTTTTTTTTTTTTGTACAGATAGAGTGGGAGGGAGAGAGAGGAAGAGAGAGAGAGAGAGAGAGGGAAACATCGACGTGAAAGGGACACATCGAGTGGCTGCCACCCGCACGACCAACCAGGGCCGGGGACAAACTGCAACCAAGGTACATGCCCTTAGCAGGAACCAAACCCGGGTCTCTCCGGACTACAGGCGGACACTCTAACTGCTGAGCCAAACCGGCCAGGGCAGCATTCTGTTATTAAAAAAAACAAAACACACACCAAAAAAGCCTTCTCTTTTTCCATTTGTCAACAGGACTCGTTCTAGATTTACTCTGGATTATTATCTGTTACTGTATTTATGTATTTGGACAATCAAATAGTCCTATATTTGGCTAATGGAAGTCCCTTCAAGCTTGTTTCTTTTGACATTCCCCTGTGGATACCCCTCTTCCCCCCGCCACACACACACAAAGCACTTCTTTACTTTGAGGCTCGACGATTTTCCAAATTCATCATATACCTTACCTGCCTCAATCCTGTAATCAGCCATTTCTCTGAGGAGCCTTGGCTACTTTGGGTATTAGAATGGTGTGGCAGTGGGAGTCTTAACTGCTTAGTATATAGACTTTCCTTATCTTCCTGCTTTAAATATTGCACCCTTTTCTTCGGCTTTCCTTGATAGCCCTTAGTTTAGGGGTTTCTTTAGTTCAAAATACCCAAATAAAAAACCTCTAGTCTTCTGCTAGAGGGATAATTTGACTATTTTTAGAGATGGTATCTAGGCAGACTAAATGTTTCTTACTTTTTTTTTTCCTTTTTATGGTAGTTATCTTATTAGACCTTTACTGTTATTGAAATGAACTTCTGTGAACTTATCTGAGATATATACAGTTATGATGAGGGTAAACAATAAAACAATTAGAAAAACTCAGAAATTTTAATAACCTAAAGAATTTTAAAGAATATGCTAGGAGAGGTTTTGGTAGTACCACAGTTCAGGTTGAGTGGGATGTAGTTTTATGGAAGTCAACCAAGTAGAAAACTTAACTGATTGTACTATATTTTTTGTAAAGAAGAGCTATTGCTGTATCATATGTAGACTTTCAACCTGCCTTGTTTTCAGCCCCATTTATACCTGATAAGTATTAATGAATTACTGGTGGGACACCACAAAATGGTTGAGTCTCGAAATTGTTACACTGAATAAAAACAGTAAAGCATAAAGGAATACGTACTATCTGATTCCATTTACATAAATTTATTAAAAATGCAAACAATAGCCGTGGCCGGTTTGGCTCAGCAGTTAGTGTTGGCCTGCAGACCAGAGTGTCCTGGGTTTGGTTCCTGCTAAGGGCATGTACCTTGGTTGCAGTTTATTCCCAGCCCCTGTTGGGGTCGTGTGGGTTGTAACCAGTCTGTGTCTCTCACGTCGATGTTTCTCTCTCTCTCTTCCTTCTTCTCTCCCTCCCATTCTATTTGAAGATAAATGCAAAAATATCTTCAGGCAAGGATAAAAAAAAAAAAGCAAACAGTAATACAGTGAAAGAAAGCAGATCCTCAGACTACTTAGAACAATAGTAAATTGATTAATTAAATTACTTACTTGGTTCTTCAGATAGTGTATATGCCTCCCTTCCTCCAAGAAGCTTTTCTCAATGACTGGACTCTATTAAAGATTTCTGAATATTTGGCATTCAGTTAAATTTATAGTCATTATTGTATTTATGAGTATTGAATGTCTTTTATGTATTTCTGTGTTCATAATTATTGAACATGGTATGTGCATTGTCTTGTTTTTAATTTTGATGTCGTTCCAACACACTTACCTCCTACCATAGTCCTAACTATGATGCCCAGCACATAGTGATTCAAAAAATGTTTAACTTGTATACTTTAGCCAGTCAGAACTGGAATTTGCTGTCTTAATCTTAAAATAAATTGTTTCAGCCTGGCAGGTATGGCTCAGTGGTTGAGTGTCAACCTGTGAACCAAGAGGGTCCATGTTTCAATTCCCAGTCAGGGCACATGCCCAGGTTGTGGGCCAAATCCCAGAGTGGGGCATACAGGAGGTAGCTAGTTGGCGTTCTCTCATTGATGTTTCTATCTCTCCCTCTCCCCTCCAATCTCTAAAATCAATAAAGAGAGAGAGAAAAAAATTGTTTCATAGGCTAAAAAACACTGTGGAGTTATATTAATTTTGCTAAAGAAACTGATAAGGAGATAAAAGATTGATGCTGATAAGGAGGAAGAGAATAAACAGTAAACCCTGGAAATACAATGTGTAGATTTTCTTCAGGTAATAAGTTTACTATTACACTGATGACTTCCTGTACTCTATCTGGTAGACGAAGACATAGCGTATGTGATGTGATCCTGTTATATTTTAATTCATTTATTGGGCAAAAAACAAGGATATAAGATATTAATTTTATATATTCTTATGAATAATGTGAAACACTGAAGCAAATAGTTGACATTTTTACTAAATATTTACATTTTGATGCAGGCAGTTTCCTCTAACATAGGTCTGATGTAATGTTCATTTTATATTTGCTTTCCATCGAAAGTTCTCCTGACTGTTACTATCAAAGACATATAAAAGCCTACAAGCTAATTTGAGATATTTAGGAGGAAATGTTAACAATATTTTGTGATAGAATATATCTTGTTTATAAAATTTAATGAAATCAAACGCTTCATGGTAAGAATTTACTTTTGAATAATGGAGACAGGAAAACATAATAAGTGTCTTTCGTAAGACTTATTTTGGGCCTTTTTTTATTGTGCTTTCAGTAGCGTTCCCGTAATTAAGCTAACTAAATGCATTTGATGAAAAATATTCACTCATTCTTTGAAAGATGTTTGTTGTTTGTGTCAACTCTTTTGTAGGAATGATGAATGAAATTTAATGTTTGGTAACTAAGCCCTTGTTGTGTTCTTCATCTGAGACATCTTCAAAAAAGTTATTTGAGTAGAAAAACAAAAGAATAACGAGTGTCTCACCAGCCAGAATGGGTATGTTTATGTTTTTGTTGTAGAGTATGATACTTCTAAGAATATAATTAGTTTTCTTTTTCATTTTCTACTTTTTCTCCATAGCCTCACGATTTTGATGAATGTCGATTTGATATTAGTGTAAATGATAGCGTTTGGTATCTTCGTGCTCAGGATCCAGATCACAGACAACAGTGGATAGATGCTATTGAACAGCACAAGGTAGGGTTTCCAATGTCTACCCATCTATCTCAAGACATAATGTGTGTTACTAAAAATTGTACTTGTTTGGGTGGTAAAGATTAAAGCAGTACAGAAGTAAATTTTTGAAATAATTTTATTTCTAAGCGAATTTGCTATGATAAATATTTTTAATTGTTAACTAAAACAAAATATGCCACTTTTAGCAGAACAAATCCCAGTTTTTATATTTAGTATTTGTTTCATAATAAATGCCGTTCATATGATCTAGGTAAAAATAATTTTTAAAATAACATTGGATTGTAAAATTCTAATATTTAAAAACTTCAGTCCAGCCAGTGTGGTTCAGTGGTTGAGCGTCAACCCTTGCACCAAGAAGTCGCTGGTTCATTTCTTGGTTAGGACACGTGCCCAGGTTGTGGGCCCGATCCCCTGTGGGGGCATGCAGGAGGCAACCAATCAGTGTTCTCTCTCATCGATGTTTCTATCTCTCTCTCCCTCTCATTTTCTCTCTCTGTAAAATCAATTAAGGAAAAAAATAATTAAAAATAGCCCTGGCCGGTTTGGCTCAGTGGTTAGAGTGTCGGCCTGCGGTCCGGAGAGACCCAGGTTCGGTTCCCGCTAAGGGCATGTACCTCAGTTGCAGTTTTTCCCCGGCCCTGGTTGGTCATGCGGGTGACAGCCACTCGATGTGTCCCTTTCACGTCGATGTTTCTCTCTCTCTCTCTTCCTCTCTCTCCCTCCCGCTCTATCTGAACCAAAAAATGGAAAAATGTCCTCGGGTGAGGAAAAATGTCCTCGGGTGAGGATAAAAATAAATAAATAAATAAATAATTAAAAATAAAAAACTTCAGTGTTAGGGTTATCCGTAACCATTTGGATAAATTCTCAGTGTAAACATTTGCAAATCATTTTTTATAAATATGAAGCTATCTAATAATAAGGCTTTAGAAAGAATTTTCTATATAAACATGTCACATTCTTGTCTTTTAAATTTAGTCTTTGACTTCTGCTGTGAATAAGTGGTAAGTAGATTAAAGAAATGTATGATAATAAAAAAATAGAAAAATAAAATGTATTTATTGAAAACAAATTTTAAAAAAGAAATATATGACATTGATAATTCTGCATTATTAACTAATTCAGTATACCATGGCAAAACAAGGGATAAGAAAAATTATAAATTTACCATGCCACTCCTGAGTATGACTTCAAGAGAACTTTTCACTTGTTCACATACTTGTCTGTACTTGTTCATTTGGGTTTCACAGAGTTGTAGTTGAAACACCTGTTTTGGTTGAGAGGTGCAAAACACATACACACAAAACAGGAAAAACCAGTCTGACCTGGGATACCAAAGGCATATTCCTGATATTGATCATGCGTTAGTTTTGTTTCATTATTGATTCTGAATTTTTCCCAGCCTAAAGAAAACTGGCTGTGATGCCCATCTTTTTCTCTCTGTTTTAGCTTTAGTATTATATTGGTTTTACATTTTTGTGGCCCTGGCTGGTGTGGCTCAATTGGTTGGAGTGTCATCCCACGCACCAAATTGTTTTGAGCTTGATTTTTGGTCAGGGCACATGCTCAAGTTTCAGACTCAATCACCAGTACTGGGTTTGCAGGAGGCAGCTGATCGATGTTTCTCTCTTTCTCTCCCTCTCTGTTCCTCTCTCTCTAAAATCAATAAAAAACATATTTACTAAAAGAAAAACATGTTTTTAAAAGTTATGAAGTAGATTTATAAATTTGCCAATCTAAAGAATGCTGATTACTTACATTTAGTTGGAAATTGTTTTTAAAATGATAGGTTTCTTGCCCTGCCCAGTGTGACCCAGTTGGTTGAGCAGTGTTCTGTGCACTGAAGTGTCGCAGGTTCGATCTTCAGTCGGCGCATAAAGAAGGCAATCAATCGATGTTTCTGTCTCTCTCCTGTCCTTTCCCTCTAAAATAAATAAATAATAAAAATTTTGTGAATCTTAATTATCTTGGTATTATTACTTTAGAAAAGAGTCTAAAAATGGGAAACAGTATTCTATTATTTAAAAGAAAGATGAGAATTCCAGAATCTTATTGTTTTGGAGCTTACCTGAAATCAGACACTGCAGCCTGTGCCAAGTATAACATATGTGACCTTGGGTATGATAAATTCACCTCTTAGTGTATGTAAGGAATACATGGGATAATATATGTAAAGTTACAAGAGTGGCTGATATATCTTTCCATTTGTGACATAGTGGAAAAAAGAATGGGTTTGGAGTTATGATTAAATTATACCATGTTGTTTCTGGATGAAGAGTTCTATATTCAGTGAAAGTTGCTAAATGTGCACATAAGGAGAGTGGTCTAGTTTGTGAATTGAATCGGGGTCAGCCCTCTTAATGATTAAAGATGTTAAGTACAACTAATTTTCTTTTTCTTTTTTTTTTTATCCTCACTCGAGGACATTTTTCCATTTTTTGTTCAGGTAGAGTGGGAGGGAGAGAGAGGAACAGAGAGAGGGAGAGAAACATCGATGTGAAAGGAACACATCGAGTGGCTGCCACCCGCACAACCGACTAGGGCCAGGGACAAACTGCAACCGAGGTACGCGCCCTTAGCAGGAACCGAACCCGGGTCTCTCAGGACCGCAGGCCGACGCTCTAACCGCTGAGCCAAACCGGCCAGGGCTCTCTCTTTTTTTTTTTTAATCCTCACCTGAGGACATTTTTTGTTCAGGTAGAGTGGGAGGGAGAGAGAGGAAGAGAGAGAGAGAAACATCAATGTGAAAGGGACACATTGAGTGGCTGCCACCCGCACCACTGACCAGGGCCGGGGACAAACTGCAACCAAGGTACATGCCCTTAGCGGGAACCGAACCTTGGTCTCTCGGGACCACAGGCTGATGCTCTAACCGCTGAGCCAAACCGGCCAGGGCTCTTTTTTTTTTTTAATAGTCTTCACCTAAGGATATTTTCCCATTGATTTCCAGATAGAATAGAAGGGAGGGAGGGGGAGAGAGAGAGAGAAACATTGATGTGGGAGAGAGATATCAATTGGTTGTCTCCTGCACTACCCTGTCCAGGGCCAAGGGTCAAACCTGCAGCCCAGGTACGTGCCTCAGGAATCAAACCTGAGACCCCCTCAGTCGGAAGGCCGACACTCTTGACTGCTGAGCCAAACCGGCCAGAGCTAATTTATATATTTTTATCTGAGATGACTTTTAATCACTTGATTTAGATTACAGGGCTGGTTGTTTTCTGTTTAATTAAGTATATTTTATTTTGCTTGTTTTTCTTAGTAAAGCTGAACCAGAATTTTTTGTATGCTCCCAGTTTGTATTTTTTTTTGAGTGAAGACGTGTATATGAAGCATGTATTTCTTCCCTATCATTGATTTCTTTGTTTCTTTGAACAACGGATAGATTCAGAGCCCTGTGACTTAAGCTGAGATAACAGATTTTTGGTGAATTTAAGTTCTTAAAAAAAGATTCAACAGCAGGTTCCAGATATACTGTAAATGTTTCTTCTCTGATTTCTAAAGATAATTTATTCATGGACAAGAAAGGAGGAATCATTGTTAATTGTTATTCTTATTACTACTTAGTTATTTAATTTTAATGTAAAATATATGATATGTGCCAACTAAGCAACATATCAGTGAAAATTTAAATTGCATGTGAATTGTAGAAATAAATTGAGTTATTAAACTAACATATAGGAGGGAAAAAATTAAAATACTATCACCAAATATAATCAGCACATTTTCACTTTTTTCATAGACCAGGAATAAGGAGGTAGTGAGATGTTTTCTAAGTTACTGAGTATCACTAAAGAATATTGAATGTGGAACCTAAATATTTTAATTTTACTATTTAAGCATGCATTCCTGTATTGCTATTCAAAATTAGTATCAAATTGTTAAGGCGTGGTGGTGATGATGATGATGATAGGAGCTCTACTCTTTATTGAGGATCACCAAGTACTATTTATTGTTTGTACTTCATGTGCTTTATTTTCTCCCTGCTATCCTAATAGGTGAGAGAAATGTTTTACAGAAGAGAAAACTGAGGTTCAGATTAAACTTAAGGACTTGCTTGAGACTTGACTACCTTTTAGTTCATGGATTCTTAGGATTCAATTTTATGTTGATTCTGCTTTCTATTATTATTTACTGTTGGTAGACTCTGAATATTTAAAAATAATTTCCATAAGTTGACCTCCTGCAGGTTAGAGTGTATCATCTGAGTTCTACTACCATATATATATGCATGACAAATATGAACTCATCTTTCTGCCCATGGATTGTCAGAAAGCATTTTTATTGTATTAATTAGTGTTTGAATACTGGGGTCTGGCAAATATGGGATTGAATTTTGGCACTGTTACTTAATAGCTACGTGACACTGGTAAAATACTTAAAGGAGGAAAGATGACAGAATGCAGTATGTGCGCCACCACCTCCCCCAAACAAAAAAAACAAGCAAGCAAAATAACCCAGTTATGATAAACCAGGAGTGTTGTACTTTAAAGTTGACCTGGGTTTCCATCATTCCAACTCATTCAATTCTTGGTTACTGTCTCATTGCTCCACCTGTTCTTATTATGATTGGACAGGACACTTAGAATAATAGATCTGTCTTTTTCTCTTCTAACGTCATCAGATGGGCCTTCATTGTCTTGTTTTACTTAATAACTTAAATCTGTCAGAACTTCCCTGACAGATTTAAGTAATTTTCAATATTTGAAAGAAATTTGAGGTTTTTATTCTTTTCCTTCCCAGGAGGCTCAATATAATAACCTCTATATATTAGACAATCTCTCTCTCTCTCACACACACACACACACACACACACACACACCCCACCCCCACCCCCAACAGTTCGATCTTACAGGATCTCTTTGACAATACATAATGTAGTGATGATGATAATGATAGCTAATATTTTGAGAACTGATGTATGTCAGATATGGTGAACACTTGACATAACATCTCATTTTACTCTCAAAATCTTGAGAGTGTAACATTATTATCCTATTTTAGATATTAGGTTAAGTAACTTGTCCAAGGTTAAACTGCTAATTAGTGAAGGAACCTAGGTCTATCTGACCTGAGAACCAGAGCTTTTGGGCAGCAAGCAGTTCTGCCATGCTATAAGTATGTATGTATTTGAAATATATTTTGTTGACTTAAATTGTGGGCTTCTTGAATCACAGTACTCTCATTTTTATATGTTCTTCTTATCTCTAGTGTTTATTTTAGACGATAAGCTCCTTAAAGGTTCACTTATTATACAATTTCTTTGTAGTAATCAGCAAAACATTGGGCACACAAATTTTCCAGTTGCAATAATTTACAGTATTGTAAAACAGATTTTATGGGCAAAATATATGATTTTTTTTTTAAATTTTAATCTTTATAGTGGTGTTAGAATAATTACTACCAGAAGTACAATGGAGAGTTCTTTATTCTCAATCTAGCTTTGTTGTTTTGTCCTTGGTATTCATTCCAGAATAACTTACTCATTACAAGAAAAGTTTTAAAAAGATCATCCCATAATATAAATTTTCTCAGTATATTAGAAAGTGCATAATTCATTGTGACATTAGACAGTGGCCCCTATGGAAGAAAGATATTTCTGAGGTCATTCTTAAATTAAAAGTATCTACTTAAGTTTAAAATTTAGAAAGGGACATATGTATACCAGACCAGTAATTTTATTTTGAAATAGTGTTCTGGCTTTATTGTGTGTAGTCCATTCATATTCTACATTTCTCCTTGGATCTAAGGCAACACTAAATAAATGCCTTTTAAAGAAGTGAGATTTTTTTTTTTTGTTTTTACATCTCTTGGCCATTTCCCATGTTGTCTTGAGGTCAAATGAGATGGTGTTTGTGAAAATTATTTTATTTTTATTTTTTTTATCCTCACCCGAGGACATTTTTCCATTTTTTGTTCAGATAGAGCGGGAGGGAGAGAGAGAGAGAGAAACATCGATGTGAAGGGACACATCGAGTGGCTGCCACCCTCACGACCAACCAGGGCCGGGGACAAACTGCAACCGAGGTACGTGCCCTTAGCGGGAACCGAACCCGGGTCTCTCTGTACCGCAGGCCAACGCTCCAACCGCTGAGGCAAACCGGCCAGGGCTGTGAAAATTATTTTAAAAGTAAAAGCTGTGCCCTGGCCAATTTCACTCAGTGGTTAGAGCGTCGACCCATGGTCCAGAGAGACCCGGGTTCAATTTCCACTAAGGGCATGTGCCTCGGTTGCAGTTTGTCCCTGGTCCCGGTTGGGGTCGTGTAGATGGCATCCACTTGATGTGTCTCTCTCACATCGATGTTTCTCTCTCTCTTCCTCTCTTTCTCCCTCTTGCTGTGTCTGAAGGTAAATGCAAAAATTTCCTCTGATGAGGATAAAGTAAATAAATAAAAGTAAAAACTGTGTGAATGTAAAGTTAAGATGGTTGTTTTTTGATCACACTAATACTTTTCTAGTAAAAATGTATATATTATCAAAGGGCCTTGGTGAGTATTTTCTATATAATTAGTTTATCAAGGAAATGTCATAAGTCATCTGTTGATACTGTTATTTAAGAGAATTACAGGATTATGCTTAAAATCTTCTACAATTATGTTTTGACTAAATACAGTTTCTTTTACCATGAAAGAAATTTACTTCTACTACCACTACCACCACCCTAAAAAAAAAAAAAAAAAAAAAAACTAGTAGAAAGGCTCTCCTGGCACTAGCAGATTTAGGAATCATATTGAAAAACTTAAGTTTTATTGACTCTAACAGAGTTTGTACTAATGATGACATTCCTTTATGTCCATAAGGGAGCAACCTTATTAGATCCTGAAATTTTGATGATCATGGACCACACAGACTTTTCTCACATTTTGGAAATTCTCCAAGACGTGAGGAGTCATAGGAAAATGCACAATTAGGGAGAAGGAATCCAAATGGTAATTTTTACAGATGTTGATTTTCTGTAGTGGGTATTTTTAGGCAGTTGTTTTATAATTTAATGTTTATGGATTTGTTCTTACCCTTTGTGAAAGCGCCCACTAATTCATATGTTGAAGCATCATTGAATACTTTTAGAAGAAAGGTTTATTCTCAGCCTGAGAAGTTTAAGGATTTCTGTCTGAGGAAATAATATAAGAAAACAATTTTCTAAAGTAATTTATATATTTTACTTGAAATGAATTGGGTGTGAAAAAAAGCTTCTTACTAAAAGAGTCTCATGATTGAGCCATGTAAATGTACCTAACACTCATTTTCAAGATCTTTAAAAAATTGTGTTGCTCTTGCCCTGGCCAGTTTGGCTCAGCGGTTAGAGCGTTGGCCTGCGGTCCGGAGATACCCGGGTTCGGTACCCGCTAAGGGCATGTACCTCGGTTGCGGTTTGTCCCCGGCCCTGGTTGGTCGTGCGGGTGGCAGCCACTCGATGTGTCCCTTTCACATCGATGTTTCTCTCTCTCTCTCTCTCTTCCTCTCTCTCCCTCCCACTCTATCTGTACAAAAAGATGGAAAAATGTCCTCGGGTGAGGATAAAAAAAAAAAAAAAAAATTGTGTTGCTCTTTGCCATAACGAAAAATTTTCCCCCCATACTACCCCAGAGTCAGCTTGATTTGGGTACTTTTCCTCCAATTTTAGCTCATTTAATAACTTAACTTTTGTGTTAAATTTGACATAACCTTATTAGAAAACTATTTTAAAGTAGCTAGGTGGCAAAATATGCCTATTACTTCTTAGCATTTAAATATCAAGATTATGTAAAGTCATTATCTCTTTGCCATTTTTAATCAACTGTAATGTAGGAAAATTTTCTTAATGGATAACTAGGTTCTTTCTATACTTGTTTGATTTATAAATAAATGATTATCATATAAACTTAGCTTTGCATTTTGAATCCGATTTAATTCATAAAGGTTTAAGAATGCAAATATAACTTTAAAGTACTATTTTTAGTGCATGTTTTATGTAAGTAATTGTATGAGATCAGTGGATTAGAACAAATTTTTCATTTATTTGCATCATGCCATGTTGATGGAAAGAAAATGGAATCAAATTTTACAATAGTCTTTGTGTTCTGTAATAAAGATAATTCAACTGTTTTCTTATATTCAACTGTCAAGGGCTTTTAAAATAACTTTTTGTCACCTGCAATTTTTGAAATCTGAATTCACCTGAGCCAACATTTGCACTTTGTGCTTTCATAGTTACCTAAATACTTAATTAAAAGTGTATCATCTTGCCCTGGCTGGTTTGGCTCAACTATTAAGTGTGTCAGCCTTTGGACTGAAGGGCCTTGGATTCGATTCCTGGTCAAAGGCACATATCTGGGTTGCAGGTTCAATCCCCAGCCCTGGGCAGGGTCTTGCAGAAGGCAACCACTCGATGTGTCCCTCAGATCACATCGATGCTTCTCACTCTCCCCAGCCCTCCTTTCCACTCTAAGTAGCAATGGAAAAATATCCTTGGGTGAGGATTAACAACAATAACAACAGAAAATTAAAAGTATATCTTCTTGAAAAGAGGGAATAGATGTCAGTAATTTATAGAGTTCAGCCAGGTTCTTTTACCTGAGGAAGGTCTTTATCTTTTATTTTTATATATATGTATATAATTTTTCTTTATTTTATTTTATTTATTTATTTATTTATTTTTTATCCTCACCCGAGGACATTTTTTCCATTTTTTTGTTCAGGTAGAATGGGAGGGAGAGAGAGAAACATCGATGTGAAAGGGACACATCGAGTGGCTGCCACCCACACGACCAACCAGGGCCGGGGACAAACTGCAACCAAGGTACATGCCCTTAGCGGGAACCGAACCCGGGTCTCTCGGGACCGCAGGCCGATGCTCTAACCACTGAGCAAAACCGGCCAGGGCTCTTGATTGATTTTAGAGAGAGAGATAGAAACATTGATGAGAGAGAACTTTGATTGGCTGCCTCCCACATGTCCCCCACTGGGGATCAGGCTCACAACCTGGACATGTGCCCTGACCGGGAATCAAACAGGTGACCTCTTGGTACATAGGTGAGTCACACCAGCCGGGCAAAGGTGTTTTATCTTTTACCAGGATGGTAAAAGAGAAATCAGAAACTTTTACATGGAACAGTGAAGAAAGAAGATACTAAGGTAGCTAATCATATTAACTATGTAGTCAATTGAGATATAACTTGATAACATTTTTTAAAAAAAAAAATAGAGGAGTCCTACAAATCAGTAGGAAAAGTTCATAAAACTTAATTAAAAATAAAAAAGCCAAAGACTTGCACTGACACTTCATAAAACAGGATATCTAAATGAATACTCTCTTCTGTTAGTCATCAAGATAACCTAAATTTAAACAGCAGTGAGATAACCACCGTTCACCTGGCAGAGTAGCTTGACTTAATACCAAGTGTTGGTGAGGATGAGGAGCAAAAGGTATAAATTGAGTGCGAGCACTTTGGAAAAGAGTTTTGCACTATATACTAAAGCTGAACATAATTATCTTTTTCAGATTAGGTAAATATTGAAAATTTGAAAAGATCCCATGGATTATTGATGTAATGGGTCTATTTATTTTAATTAAGCTTTGTAGGTTACAGGGAGCACAGACCAATCCATATTACCTTGAGAAATGGGAATATTGTCAGGAACCAAGAAAATGTAGAATGCCCTACCTGCACGGAAATCCCCAACTGTATACTTAACTCTCAGTGATCTTTTTGTTAACAGAACTCGGTTACTATCCTTTCACCTGAGTAGCTTAAATTCATTTTATTCTTCTCTCTCTCTTTCATAGATTTTGTTTATTTATTACTTTTGCTCTTTGATCCTATTGTTAGTTTCTTCTTCCTTGGTTTGTCATGACCTTTTCTTATCTTTGGCTTCTTTTCAGCTTCAACTCCTGCTGCTAACTCCATAATCTCTTGGCATTTTCAAAAGTAAATGTCTTAAGAAAATCTGATTGCCTTTTCACTCCAGGTTACTATGAATTGGCCACCCTCAGTTCATTTACAATTAATTGTATATTTACTTAAGCTTAAAGGGTAGGATGGAATTGGCAGTTAATACAGTGTTCTGCAAGTATATTGTATAACTCAGTATAGGGTTTACCAAATTTGCAAGTTTTTATAATGCTTTGAATTTGCTGCTATAATTCAGGTGAATATTACTAGATTTTCAGCTTATTTCTCTAGCCTTTATTAGTCTATAATTTGCTTGCAAAAACTATTTTTTAAGATAAGAGAAGAAAAAGGAAAAAAATAGGCAGTTAACTAGAGTTAAATAACTGTTCCCATATTGTTACTACTGAAAATATTAAAGAAAATGAGGTTAGCCCAGCCCGTGTGGCTCAGTGGTTTAGTGTTGACCCATGCACCTAGTGAGGGGCATGCAGGAGGCAGCCACTGGATGGTCTCTCTCATCGAAGTTTCTCTCTCTCCCCCTCTTCCCTCATCTCTCTCTAAAAATCAATAAAGAAAAAAAATTAAAAAGAAAATGAAGTTATGCTACAAAAGTCATTTTTTAGTGTTTCAGTATTGTGTTTGAATTTTTATTTAATCAGGAGGGGAGATTTCTGACAGTCACTGGGAGAGATGGAGTTCTGCTTTTTCTATATTTGATGTGGAAAAGTAATGGTGGGTGTTATGACTACACATATTGACAGCAGTGGTAACTGTTTTCTAATTTTACTTGCTGAGTATATTGTATATTAGCTGGAATAAAATGTGGTGTTGTTTTTTAAATCAAAGAGTACAAAACTCCTTTTCATTAAATCTTTTAACTAATAGCCTAAAAATTGTTTTGCTTATGTTGTCTTTATTGCCTGGTAAATATTCTGGGTTTGTTTGGAATTAAGGGATGAAACACAGTATTGGGTTAGGAATAATAAGAATAGATAGCAAAGTAAATGAAGGTCCTTCAGGTTAAAATATTATCCTAGCTGAAAACAGTTCTGTCATTTTTTATTCATGTTCATGTTCTTGGCAGACTAGATAAGACCATTGATACGAATGCTTATATCACTTCATTTCCCTAGGTCCTTGTTCTTTTCAGTAGCATCCCTTTGATCTGTAGAAGGATAGAGGAGTAATTAGGCACTATTATCATTTAATCTTCATGGAAGCCCTTTCTAGGTGTTATTCCCATTTTTGCATAAAAAAGTGAAATTGAATAGATTATAAGAACATTGATCAGTGATGGTGACATTATTCGAAGAACAACAACCTCAGTTTTTTGTAATACCCCCCCCTTTCTAGTTAATTTCAGCTAGTCTCATGGATATACAGTCGTCCCTCATTTTTCCGCGGTTAATCCATTCCAGACTCTAGTGGTTGCACTTGGCGTTATAGGATTCTAGGGTTGCTCGAATACATATGTCTACAGTCCATACGTACAGTAATTTTAATTTTAATTGTAATACAGGGATGTATAATTGACTCAGACAACCAAGCGCACGCTGTATCATTTTCACTCTCAATCAACTTTTTAATGAATATATTTGGAAAAAACGTGAAAGTTGAAGTGCAAAGTGGTGAGGGATGACTGTGTAGTTGAATACTAAAATATAAATGATCAGTCAACCCCCTTTAAAAAACCTTTCCCATAGTTACATCTGAAAATTCTTTAGGTCTTTTAAAAATATTCCTACAGTTTTCTTAGTTAGATTTTATTGCTCCCCCACTCTGGTTTTTAAAAGTAATATTTGCTCGCCCTGGCCAGTTTGGCTCGATGGTTAGAGCGTCGGCCCGCGGACCAGCATGTCCCGGGTTCGGTTCCCACTAAGGGCATGTACCTTGGTTGCAGTTTGTCCCCGGCTCCGATTGGGGTTGTGTGGGTGACGACCAGTTGGTGTGTCTCTCTCACATCGATGTTTCTTTCTCTCTCTTCCTCCCTTTCTCCCTCCCGCCCTGTCTCAAGATAAATGCAAAAATGTCCTCGGGTGAGGATAAAAAAATTAAATTAATAAATTAAAGTAATATTTGCTCATAAGGAAAAAAAAAAATACTATCTTTAATTTATAACTAAGACGATTACTCTTCATTTTAGTGTATTTCTTTCTTATTCTCGGTACATTTTACCCCCCAAACTCTTTTTCCCCTCCAATCTAACATCATTTTCTCCTTATAACACAGCTTTGTTAACATTTTATTGTACTGTGATTTTGGTGCTCGTTTGCTTATTATTTGACCTGTATATTTTAATTTTTTATATGTTGCCTTCTTACAAAAAGCATTTTTCTGCTGTGTAGTTGGGTCATTATAACAGATTCTCAGAAGTAGAGTGGCTAGGTTTAAGGATACGAGCACTTTTGATATAAATTTTGCCAAATTGCTTTTCAAAAAGATTATACTGATGTACATTTCATCTTCCGAATGTGCAGATCTTCATTTCACTGAAACTTTACCAGCATTATTCGTTTTTCAACTTTTTCCAAGTGAGATAGATGAAAAATGTCCTTTGACTTTTTCTGTTTTAATTTTTGTAGAAGTGATATATGATTGCTATAAATAATTCAAACAATACAGAAAATGCTGAGATCTAAAGGAGAGAAAAAGTGATAATTCCAGCCACATAGAAATGAATAATATTCATCATTGGTAAACATTCTTTCCAGATACATCTTTACATGTACAGCCTGACAGTTTTACATAAATAATGCCATACTGTTTTATAAACAACTTTTTCTCCACCAGCAATACGTTATGGGTTTCTTTTCATATTTGATATAGGTCTCAATTTCTCTCCTACCCTCTAAGAAAGACTGCATATCTTTTGTGGAAAATTTAGTTTGGGGTCAAAGCCCCAGAGTAATAAAGAATGCTCATCTGCTGACCACTATTTTATGTGCATATATTTCTTTTAGGATCCTTGCAAAGTAGAATTTATGGCTCTGGTGCCTTAGCCAAATATAATCTTAACATTTTAACAATCCTGTGAATACTGTTTAAACGTATTAAACCTGTTTTTTCTCTTATTGGAACATTTAAGGGAGCTTCAGAAGTTAGCATTAACTGTTTTGCCACTGCAATCTCTTTGCAATTAGATAAAAGAATAGAATTATGACCTTTTTATTCTGTACTTATGGAACTTCTAAAAGAAAATAAATATTCACTGACCTTTTTTTCTGGGGCAAATCATACAATAAGGAAGTTAAAGAGTAGTGTTGGGCCCTGGCCGGTTTGGCTCAGCGGTTAGAGTGTCGACCTGCGGTCCTGAGAGACCCGGGTTTGGTTCCCGCTAAGGGCGCGTACCTCGGTTGCAATTTGTCCCCGGCCATGGTTGGTCATGCGGGTGGCAGCCACTTGATGTGTTCCTTTCACATCGATGTTTCTCTCTCTCTCTGTTCCTCTTTCTCCCTCCCACTCTACCTGAACAAAAAAATGGGAAAATGTCCTCGGGTGAGGATAAAAAAAAAAAAAAAGAGCAGTGTTGGTATTTTGTTACTTCTGCTGCTAGCTGCTTTTATTTTATTTTCCCCTATGTAAGAGTTCTTGGAGTAGAGATATAAAGGAATATCTTGCCTTTGTGGGGGGTGAAGAAGCAATAGTAACTAACATTTATTAAGCACTTATAAGTATTGCAAAGTATTAAAGATTTCTTCACTGTAACACATTACTAGTATCCTTGTCTATTTCTTTAGTTCATTGTTTCAAAATAGGTAATATCTCCTTACAACAAATACATGCTAGAATAAAAGACCCTATTACAGCAATACTGACTGATGCAACCACATTTTAAGTAGTGGGTAGTAAATGAATATGGAGGCTGATAGTAGTTTAGTGTAATTTTATTTCTACCTCTAATGGTCTTATAAGTAATGTAGGGACTTGATCATAGGAGAAGTGGGGAGCCAAGTAGAATTTAAAACACGAAATGAAGAATCATTTGTCTATTTTTAAAGGATTGCTTGGCTACACTAGAAAGGATTTCAAGAGGAACAAGACTAAAAGCAGTTAGAAAGCTGGAGGATTTATCTAAAATGAGATAGTCAGTGACCAGAGCTAGAGAATGGCAGTGGGAAAATACAGAAAGGGACAGATTGGAGAGAAGTAGAAGGAAAAGTCTCTGGATGTTGAGGCAGCATAACATAATGATAAATGGCATGAACAATTAATTGAATCTGGTTTAAGTCCTGGCTCCCTTACTTATCAATTGTGTGAGTCTGAAGGCTTACATAAAATCACCTATAAAATGAGTGTAATGATAGTACCCATTTCCCATACACCGTTAAAAGGATTAAATAAAATGCCCTGGCTGGTTTGGCTCAGCAGTTAGCGGGTGGGCCTGCAGTCCCAAGAGACCTGGGTTTGGTACCCACTAGGGGCATGTACCTCAGTTGCAGTTTGTCCCCAGCCCTGTTTGGGTCGTGCAGGTGGCAGCCACTCGATGTGTCCCTTTCACATCGATGTACCTCCCTCTCTCTCTCCCTCCCTCTCTCTCTCTGGCTTCCTCTCCCCCCCACTCTATCTGAACAAAAAAATGGAAAAATGTCCTCAAGTGAGGATAAAAAAGGATTAAATAAAATAATGCACGTAAAGCTTTAGCATCATGTCTGGCACAAAGTAAGTGTCCTAAGTATTCGCTTTTACTGTTTTTGTTATTATTTGTCCAAGATGGCTCTCTGGAATGAATATATAAAACATCCATTTAAAGTTTGAACCTCTTTCCAAGCAAAGCAGAAAAGATCTCCCTTATCCTTTAGTATTTGTTTTCTAAAGCTAGAGTAGAAATTTTGTTTAACAGATTTCCTTTGTACAGCCTCATTTGATTTATCTAGTTATTTCTCAGCTTCCTTTTAATATCACAAAGGCTCCCTCAAAGGAAGAAGGACTGAAAAAGATAAGACTGAATTTCAGGGTGTTAAATTTAGTTTATTTAGAATCATCTTTTGTATCACAGGTTGGGTTCTTAAATAGCTTTGGTACAGAGGAAGAGCTTGGTAGTTTACTAATTTCCCCCTGTAGAGAAAAGGATATGTTATGGAATCCAAAGCCCATAATTATAAGTACAAGAAATGAAGGTCTGAAATCAAGGAGTGAGAGCACCTGTTGTTACCCTCTACTTCTACAGTACTATATTGTATTTGGGGATTTTTTTAGTACTTCCAATTGTGATAGACACAGTGTCTTATTTTCTTCTGCATTCTTTTAGCAGATTACATGGGTGTGTGATAAGGCCCTGCTTAATCCTTCCAGTTTCATCTCACTATAACATTTTGCCTATTTAGATATGTCTGTAAAGAAAACCTCATCTCATGTTCTAGTAGATGAAAATGGAAAATGAATAATATAGTTTTATAAATGACTTTCAAATGAGATGTTATATTTGGTGTTTTTTTTTTTAATTGTGATACAAGAATGGGATCTGAAAAGAAAAAAAATCTTCCTGGAACTAATCTGAGCAAATGTTCTGTTTTTCAGTATGATCTTGAGGGTAAAAACAAGATTCTACTCAATGAAGTTAATTGTATTGCTGTTGGCCTTTATTTAGGTAGTTAGTGTATGATAAAGTCCTCTTTAATACTGTTTTCTTAAATATATATTTTTTAATTTGATCCATGAGATGCTGCTATTCCTGAAAATCATTGTAGATTGAACCTCTTCTTGTCTGATACATTATAAATGTTGGATTTCTGAATGAACTGTGTTAAATCTTTCCATCTGATTCAACAAAGAACTGCCTTACATTTGGCATACACACACACACACACACACACACACACACACACACACACATTTTTAGCCTAAGCTTTAGGTATTTAGGTGTAGTATGGAGAACTATAGTACTAAACTAGCCATATCATTTTAAAGATAAGAAAATTGAGCCCAGGATGTTGTAATGACTGATTTGTCTTGTTGTCTAGTGGTTACAGTGATACTAGAGCCTTTCTTCTCACTCTGATCCTTGTGTTTTTGTTTTGTTTTTTTCTATTTCGGAGGCTGTTGCTTCTGTAGGGGGATCCATACGTATTTGAAATGCTAAATAGGTGAGATGTTTAATATTTCTGAGCATGAAATTATTGTGCCAAATTTTCTTATCTCAAATATTCTGTTATGTTGACCTAGACAAGAATAAAATTATTGCCATTGCAACTTGTGATATCTTAAATCACAACTCTATTGATAAAATTGTCTTCCTAATTGTAGATTCTTGCTTCTCATGTGGTTTGCTTTAAAATAATAATATTGAAAGTAGATGCTCACAACATAGCAAGCTTATTTGTTTTTATTACAGATTTCAGTTTCTGGGAAATACTCCATTGTCCTTATTAATCTTGTATTTTCTCTTTCCATAATTAAAATGGAAAAGGGCAGTCTATTTTGTGGGTGGGAGGACTATATCATTCAGAAATCCAGGACTATATCATTAATAACTAATTTTTTTGAAGTAAATTTATTGAGAATGTCTCTCGCTCGCTTGCTTGCTCGCTCGCTCTCTTTTTTTTTGTTGTTAATTGTCACCCAAGGATGTGCTTCAATTGATTTTCAGATAGAGTGGAAGGGAAGGGAAGAGAGAGAGAGAAGCATTGATGTGAGAAAGACACATTGATTGGCTGCCTCCCGCACTCACCTGGACCAGAGTCAAGGATCTAACCTGCAATCCAGGCATGTACCCCTGACTGGGAATCAAACCTGGGACCCTTTGGTCTGCAGGCCAGCACTCTAATCACTGGGCCAAACCGGCCAGAGCTAACTAGATAATTTTTGACACTGTGAGGAAGTTACTTCATTTCTGTCTCTCTCTCTTTTTTGTATTACTTGCTGGAGTGTTGCTAGAAAAAAGAATAAGCTTTTAAAAAGCCAAGTGCTGTTAAAAAATAAGCCAGCATTTTGACTTGACTGTATTTTATACCACTGCTTTAGAGTATGGATGGGCTGATGAACAGACTGTACAGAATGATATTTTATATATATCTTCCACATGATTAAACCAAACTATAAAATTTAGTTTTAACTTTAAGGGAGTTTTCAAATCAGTTTTTAGGCATTTTTTGGTATTTTATTAAATTCATAACTTTGAACTACATGATGTAATTTATCATGCTTTTAATTTCTCTCAATAGTCAAGATATAGAGGATGCAGGTACATGTAAAGGAATTAGTCCACAGGTTACTCTTGTTCTTTGACCAAGAATAACCTTTGTATCAGCTTTCCTAGTATACTACTATTTGGAAAATGCTACTGACCCCCTCTAGTGGCCAAAAGGATGTGCTTTTTTAAATAAAAAAGATTATTATAACAAAGGGATGTGGTCTTATTAATATAATATTTAAAAGGATTAAACCTTGTTCTATATAAAGTGTACTCAATAAAATTTTTATTGAACCAAAGTGATATTTTATGTTTATGCAAAACATGTTCGGGAATAATGCTTACTAACTCACTTGGGAAAGGAGTTAGTAAGCATTATTGCACGGCAATTTATATGAAGAAGCTTAAAGCAGATATATTGAAAGGGAAAAATACTACAGTAACTGTATTTGAATTTCTCATTATTTTAAATAGAATTTGGTGTTTTAGAAATACTATATTGGTGTTTAGAGGTTGTAAGTAAACTCAACTTTTTTTTTCTTGTCAAAAAGTGAGTGGAATTTTTAAAAAGCCAGCATGGACAGACTGGTGTGGCTCAGTGGATTGAGTATCATCCCATGGACTGAGAGGTCCTAGTTTGATTACTTGTCAGGGCACATGTGGGGCTCAATCTCCAGTAGGGGGTGTGCAGGAGGTAGCTGATCAATGTTTCTCTCTCACATTGATGTTTCTCTTTCTCCTTTCCTCTCTCTTAAAAACAAAAACAAAAACAAACAAACAAACAATAAAAACATATTTTAAAAAATAAAAATAAAAAGCCAGCATGCCTTTAAAGTTTTATCCACAAAAGGTCATATTAACAAGATTCAAAAGCATCTTATGCCCTGGCCGGTTTGGCTCAGCGGTTAGAGCGTCGGCCTGCGGTCCGGAGAGACCCGGGTTCGGTTCCCGCTAGGGGCATGTACCTCGGTTGCAGTTTGTCCCCGGCCCTGGTTGGTCGTGCGGGTGGCAGCCACTCGATGTGTCCCTTTCACATCGATGTTTCCCTCTCTCTCTCTTCCTCTCTCTCCCTCCCACTCTGTCTGTACAAAAAATGGAAAAATGTCCTCGGATGAGGATAAAAAAAAAAAAAAAAAAAAAAAAGCATCTTATAATTTTTAAGAACATTTAACAGTGTATCAGTTGTGACCATCAACTAATTTCTTCCCATTTTCGTCTCTGCTTCCCTCCCACTCTACCTTCAAACAGTAGGTCTTATAAATTCAGGATGAGTATTGGTGCCTTCAAAGGGACATTTTGGGAAGCCAAAATGTATTTGTCAACAACATTGCCACTTCTCAGAATAGTTTTACAACTTTTCTTTTAGAATTATTTTCAGCCCTGTGACAGTTTTTTTAAAATACTGAATTTGAGACAAGGCTGCACCTGCGCCACTCAGGAATATAAATGTCTAAAATGACTACAATTTTAAAAATATGTTTGTGTGCTATATAAACTTTGAAATAAACTGTATATGTTGCATGTTACAGAAATGCTAAGGTTAAATTTTTTAATAATGAATAAATGCTCAGAAATGAATATATTCTTATAAATTATTAAAAGATACCAATATCTTTGATGATTATATTTTTTTCATGTAAATTTATTTATTTATTTGTTTTTTTATCCTCACCCGAGGACATTCTTCCATTTTTGTTCAGATAGAGTGGGAGAGAGAGAGAGAGAAAGGGAGGGAGGGAGGGAGGGAGGGAGGGAGGAAAGAGGGAAGGGAGGGAGGAAGGAGGGAAGGAAGGAGGGAAGGAAGGAAGGAAACATGGAAACATCGATATGAAAGACACACATCGAGTGGCTGCCTCCCATACAACCCCGACTGGGGCCGAGGACAAACTGCAATCGAGGTACATGACCTTAGTGGCAACCGAACGAACCCCAGTCTCTCTGGACCATGAGCCAAAGATCTAACTGCTGAGCCAAACTGGCCAGGGTTGATGATTAGATTTTGAAGAGAAATTAAAAACTAAGAGCCATGTCGTGTGAATAAGAAAACCAATCAAACTTAATTAAACTATTTCTTTAAAGTAATGAGACAGTCCTTTAATTTTTATTCTGTGACTTCTAAAAATGGTTTGAGGTAGCTCCATTTTGTAGCTATGTCATAAAATTACTCTAATTATAGTGGTAAGACCATCAGGAATGTTTTACACAATGGCACCGTCATTTGCACAATTACAGAAATTTCCAGAATGACTAGTTTTTTTTAAATCATTTTTTTATTTAAAACAAGTATGAGGTATCACCTCACACCTACCAGAATGCCATCAACAAATCATCAAACAAGTGTTGGCGAGGGTGTGGAGAAAAGGGGACTCTAGTATACTGCTGGTGGGAATGCAGACTGGTGCAGCCACTATGGAAAACAGTATGGTGTTTCCTCAAAAAATTAAAAATTGAACTTCCATTTGACCTGGTGATTCCACTTCTAGGAATATATCCTAAGAAGCCTGAAACACCAATCAGAAAGAATATATGTACCCCCATGTTTGTAGCAGCACTATTTACAATCGTTAAGATCTGGAAACAGCCCAAGTGTCCATCAGTAGATGAGTGGATAAAAAAGCTGTGGTACATACACACAATGGAATTCTATGCAGTCGTAAGAAAGAAAGATCTCTTATCCTTTGAGACGACATGGAAGGACCTGGAGAGTATTATGGTAAGCGAAACAAGCCAATCAGAGAAAGACAAACATCACATGATCTCACTTATTTGTGGAATATAATGAACAAAATAAGCTGAGGAACAAAATAGACCCAGGGACATGGAAGTGGGGTACAGAGTGACAAACCTCAGAAGAGGTGGATGTGGGGGGAGGGAAGAGATAAACCACAGAACTTTTATGCATGTATGTGTAAACAAGGACATAGACAATAATGCTGGGGGGGGGGGGGTGTCAATGGCGGGAAAAAATCTGTAACAAAAATAAATTAATTGAAAAATATTTTTCAATTACAGTTGACATAAAATATTTGTTTCAGTTATGCACCACATTAATTGGACATTATAAAACTTATTAAGTGATCATTCCAAAAAAATCTCATACCCATCTGACATCATACATAGTTATTAGAATATTATTGACTATATTCCCTGTGCTGTACTTTACATCGCGATGACTGCCCTGTAACTACTAATTTGTATTTGTAAATCCCTTCACCTTTCACCCATCCCCCCGGCACCCTTCCATCTATTTTAAACATTGAAGATTCATTTGTGTATTTGTTAAACACTTACTTATATTTAATGCTATCTCAGTGCAGTTACTGACTGAAATAGAATGTTTATTATTTAAATTCAGTAACAGTGGAATTAGTTATACTGTTTTTCCCCCCTTGGAATGATTTATATAGTTTTTGATGGGATTTATTTAAGCAAACTTTATTAGAGGTAGAGATACAATTACATTAAACTCTCAGCATCCACATTTTACTACTCATTACGTAAAATGTCAATATTACTTTAGTAGTCTTGTTCTATCGTATCTTTGTTGTAAGGAGATGTTACTTTTTTGAAGTAGTGAAACCTGAAAAAATAGGCAAGGATATATGAAGTATGTTTTGTAGCCTGGCCTGTATGGCTCAGTGGATTGAGCATGGTCCCATGGACTAAGAGGTCCCGGTTTGATTCTGGTCAGGGCACATGCCCAGATTGCAGGTTCGATCCCCAGTAGTGGGTGTGCAGGAGGCAGCTGATTGATATTTCTATCTCTCGCTCTAAAAAAATCAATAAAAAACATTTTTTAAAAGTATGTTTTATAGTGAAGACACACTTACTAAAGCTTTGTAGTGTGTTTATATTTTATTTCAAGATCTTTAAAAAATCGTTTGTACTTCTTTGTTTAAGATTCTTTGATATAAAGTAGGAAATGGAGAGGGTAGATGTATTTAGATTTAAATTTCAAATTGGTTTTGAATATTTTTAAAATAATAAAATTTTTATTGTAAATTATGAGGCAATTTAAATGGCAATTCAGATTAATTTCTGTTTAGAAATGGATGACATATAGGTAGATATGCTACTTCTGAAGTACCTTATATTTTTAACTTGTTAGAGATAGATTCTTATTTTCATTTCCAGTCTTATATATTTAAATCCAATGAAAAACTTTACCAAGCCAGTACAACAATTAAAATGTCGAAATGCTACTCTTAGAAATTTAGTGCTATTGTCAAAAATAGTAAGAAACTAGAGCCATTTTAGATAAAGAACCTAGCTCAGTGTTTGTTCCAGGACATTTTTTGTAAACTATATGATTGTTGTAACTAGAATTATCTTTTTGTGGATTCTGTTTTATTGAAACAAGCTTACCATTTTTTCTTTATCAACTTTGTTGAGATACAATTCAACATTAAAATGTATCTTAATTGGACAGTTGTGTTTTGGCAATTGTAACTTACACCTCCCCACTCCAATTTTTGTGTACCTCTTTGTAGTCAGTGCTCCTATTGCAACCTGGCCAGCTTTCTTTTGTCATAGAATAATTTTTCCTTTTTTCTTTAAATCAATTTTCTTGAGGTATAATTTATATACAGTAAATAAAGTACATGCTTTCCCCTTTCATTAATAGTTTTCCTGGTACCAAAATACTTACTTTGTTTCATCACTAATACATTGCTTTGCTTTGAGATGTGGAGTGATATATAGTGATGTAAGTCTTGGAGAAGAGGTGTGATTGCATATAGTCTTTTTTTTTTTTTCTTTACTGATTTTAGAGAGAGGGAAAAGGAGAGGGAGAGAGATAGAAACATCGATGAAACAGAACATTGATTGTCTGCCTCCTGTATGTCTCCCACAGGGATTTGGCCCACAACCTGGGCATGTGCCCTGACTGGGAATTGAACCAGAGACCTGTTGGTGCACAGGTCAACGCTCAACCACTGAGCCACACCTGTCGGGCGATTCCATATAGTCTTAAGTTCACATGTAATTTGTTAGTAAATTCAGAGTCAATATATTACAGTACTTTTATAGATAGTGTTTTATAAACAAGCATAAAAGTATGACAGTTTCACTTTGGTGTTTGGTGACTTGTATATGCTGGAAATTTGAATTTTAAGAGGCTGCTGTTTTCACGTGGATAAATTTCTAGTGTCTTCACCTGATGATATATATTTTTTTAAATATGTTTTTATTGGTTTCTTTTCTTTTTTTTTTATTTATTCTCACCCGAGGACATTTTTGCATTTATCTTCAGATAGAGCAGGAGGGAGAGAGGGGGTAAGAGAGAGAGAGAGAGAGAGAGAGAGAGAAACATCGATGTGAGAGAGATACATCTAATGGTTGCCACTCACATAACCTCAACCGGGGTGGGGACAAACTGCAACCTATGTACATGCCCTTAGCGGGAACCAAACCCAGGACTCTCTGGTCTGCAGGCCGATGCTCTAACTACTGAGCCAAACAGGCCAGGGCTGGTTTCCTTTCTTCTGTAAGAGAGAGAGAGGCAGGGAGAAAGAGATAGAAACATCCATGTGAGAGAAAAACATCAATCAGCTGCCTCCTACACCACCCCCTCCCCCCACTGGGGATCAAACAAGGACTTCTCCGTCCATTGGACAATGCTCAATCCATTGAGCCACACCAGCTGGGCAATATTCTTTTTTTTAAAGAATTGTTTTACTATTTTGGTTATGGATTCTTTCTCCTAACTCCCTCCTCCTCCTCCTTCCTAGAATATTAAACTTAAATTAATGAAGTGATACTGAACTGGAAAAATGTTTTAAACTAAAGTTAATATTATTTATATAAAATAATATAATTTTATTTATTGACTAAATCATTATAAAATCTTAATATTCTTGTAACTAGAAGAACATTGTCCAATTAGAATAATGTCAGGGGTAAACCAATAGCTATATAGGAAATGTAGTGGATTTTTAGGAACTAGAGCATTTTAGTAAAATGTCAATGGAAATATTTTCTATAATATATTGTACTTAATTTTAGTGATTTCTAATATTAATCTTGAAAATCAAGTAACCTAAAACTACTACTATTTTAATTGGATGATTGAGTTTTTTACTAGGGGTATACCAAAAATGATTAGATGTTATTTTACCTCTTAAGTTTAGAGACTAAGGCTAAAATCATGCACAGTACTCTAAAAAAATAGCAGTAGATAGTAATCAGAGATCTAAAATACATACTTGAACAGGTTTCAGGTATAGTAAAACTTGAATATAACAGACTAATTCGGGCAAGGTAGTGCCCCTAAAAGTTGAAAGTCCATTATATAATAAAGTAGGTTTTCCAAAGGTGTATGTTAAAAAAATTGACATAATTAGTTTACCTGTTTTTACTTATATAGCTTGTGTAATTAAAATTATGTATGAAAAGTTTGATTTTACAGAAAAGTTTGATTTTAAATTACTGTGATTTTAAATTTATATTAAATAGGACTATTAAATGCATGCATTTCCCGGTCACCGAGAATAAACAAATGCACAGGGCTGGGGTGTGGCTTAGCGCACATGGGAACATTGGCAGGCCTGCATTAAAACTGCTGCAGAAGCCTGGCCAGTGTGGCTCAGTGAATTGAGCATCATCCCATGGACTGAGAGGTCCTGGTTTGATTCCTGGTCAGGGCACATGCCCAGGTTGTGGGCCAAATACCCAGTGGGGGGCATGTAGGAGGCATCCAATTGATGTTCTGTCTCGCTGATGTTTCTGTCTCTCTCTTTCTCTCCCTGTCTCTCTTTCTAAAATCAATAAAGAAAAATAAAATAAAACTGTTGCAGAAAGTTACCCCATGTGACAACAGAACCAGTAACCTGAAGTGATTCAGTGTGATCACTTGCTAATCATTTCCTGATGGGTGACTCTTGAATTTATATATGTAGACTATAGTTGTAGATAGGTAATATTTATGTCAGCAAAATCACTGTAGTGTTTTTTTCCAACATATGACCTATTCACTAAAATATGTTAAAAAACAATGAATTATAACAAAAAAAAATAACCTGTTAATTATAAGCAAATCTTGGTTAAAGGCATTTTAAAATTAACAGAAATTTTGTCCATTAAATCATGTTCCACAAAATCAAGGAGTTACATACTTGGAAGTTTTTTTTGTTTTTGTTTTTTGGGGTTTTTTTTATCCTTACCCGAGTACATTTTTCATTTATCTTTCAGATAGAGCAGGAGGGAGAGAGGGAGGAAGAGAGAGATAGAAACATTGATGTGAGAGAGACATATAGAGTGGTTGCCACCCACATGACCCCAACCAGGGCTGGGGACAAACTGCAACCAAGGTATGTGCCCTTATTGGGAACTGAACCCGGGACACCCTGGTCGGCGGACCGATACTCTTAACTGCTGAGCCAAACTGGCCAGGGTGGAAGTTATGGTGGTTTTTTTTTACATGTTTAATTCCTTTGTGTATTTCTTGGTACTGCATTTGTCTTATCAAATTGATGCTCTGAAGAGCCAATCAAAATTAGATAAAAGTATTATTACAGTGCTAAGTCTAAGTACCCCAATATCCCGGAGTTCAGTTATTTTTCATTGCATGATTACTTAACACAGTGGTAAAGTTGAGATTTTTGTGTGACATGAACTGTCAAGGTGGTAACAAAAATGAACAAGAGTCCTGGCCAGTTTGCTCAGTGGTTAGAGCATCGCCCTGCGGTCCAGAGAGACCCGGGTTCGGTTCCCGCTAAGGGTGCGTACCTTGGTTGCAGTTTGTCCCCAGCCCAGGTTGATTGTGCGGGTGGCAGCCACTCGATGTGTCCCTTTCACGTCGATGTTTCTCTCTCTCTTCCTCTCTCTCCCTCCCACTCTACCTGAACAAAAAATGGAAAAATGTCCTCGGGTGAGGATAAAAAAAAAAAAATGAAAAAGATACAGTCTTCTTTCAGAAGAACCAAATTCAGTAGTAATTTTAAAATCTAATCAAGTGATAAATGCCATATTTGTGATATTTTAAGAACAATTGAGAATACATAAACAGACTGCATGGTGTAATAAAAGAGGGTTCATTGAGACAGTGATTAAGTGATAGTACTGGAAATAGTATTATAAATATATAGTACTGAAAGTTTTCCTCTTACTACTTTTGAAAAAGTTTGCTGTTTATTTCTTTGTTATAAGAATAGAATTAAAAGTGGTTCAAGATATCTTAGCCCATCTCCTGCAATTATTACTATTTTGCCTTTGTTTTATCCAATTTTTATAACAACCTTATTAATTTATAGAATTCTTGTTTTCTCTTAAGTATTTTTCCAGTTCTGTTGAGATACAATTAACATATAACCTTGTATTAGTTTAAGATGTACAACATAATGATTATACATATACACAAACGCAATGTATTTAAATTACAATAAGTTAACACCTGTAATTTCACCTAGTTACAGTATTTTTCTTGTTTTAAGTATTTCTTATCCAATTTTTTTCACATAATTTACTTTCTTTTTTAGACTGAATCTGGTTATGGATCTGAATCCAGCTTGCGTCGACATGGCTCAATGGTGTCACTGGTGTCTGGAGCAAGTGGCTATTCTGCAACATCCACCTCTTCATTCAAGGTTTGTGGCTGTGAATGCTTTACATTAAGGCCTCATAAATAGAATTTAGTACTGAATATTGTGAACAAAATGTATTTGATAGTTTTTCAAAAGAACTTTTTACAATGTAATTTATTTTAAGTTGTTACAGAATAGTTTTTAAGTGTTAAAATTTAATATAAAATGAACACATTACAGATTTTATTTTATTTACTAATAGATAAGATGTAAAGAAAAAATTTTTTTCAGAGGAGAATCTGAAGAATGCCAAAATGATTTTTGCTAAAAGAGTTATGAAATAGGCCAAATGTAATGAAATCAAAGACTTCTATATGATTAGACAACAAGCTAAGGATCCTATGAATACTAAAGGTTCTGTAGATGAAACTCACCATTTCTTTTAAAGGATACCCAGTAATATTTTTGCCCATTTCAAACCCTTTCACAGTTTTTTCTCACAATATCAATAATTTGAAAATATTAAATTTTAAAAGTGTCAGGCTTATTTGCTGTCTTATTTCCTTCAGGCTTATCACTATCTAGCCACTGTTAGTCAGTTCCAAGTTAATTACCAGGAGTATTACATTGAGCTTGATGGCTCTCCCTATCTGATGGCTCTCATTAGTTAGATGTAGACCTTAAAAAGTATTGAAATACTATAGAACTAAATACATTACAGTTTTGTTAATGGATTATACTCCCCCACCCCTTGTGTTTTGCAGAAAGGCCACAGTTTACGTGAGAAATTGGCTGAAATGGAAACCTTTAGAGATATCCTATGTAGACAAGTTGATACTCTACAGAAGTTCTTTGATGCCTGTGCTGATGCTGTCTCCAAGGATGAACTTCAAAGGGATAAAGGTTAATTAGGCTATTACCACTATTTTTACTTGGAGAATGAATGGATTTAAAGCCTCTTGATCTTAAAGGGTAATGTCTTTAACTGATAAAGGTAATTATAGTCACTTTTGCTGCAAACCCCCAATATAACAGATTTCAGTGTCTAACTTGTATACTTTAATAAACATATTTAACTAATCTGATCACTCATACCAGATTCCACTGAAGATTTCTAAGCTCTTTATTCTATTTAAAAATATAATAACTGTCATTTTGGTAATAGGGAACATTTTACATGATTATGTCTAATAAATTTATTCCATGATCAGTCTAAGAGACAGGCGTATGTTTATGTTAAATCCTTCAGTCTGGGATTAATTGATCTCTTTTTCCTTCTCTTATTTTTCTCTTTTTCTCCCTTTCTTTCTCTTTTCATCTTTCTGTTCCTTCCTCTGGTCCTTTTTTAATGGAAGAGGAAATCAATAATGGAGCTATATATACATTTAAAAATACTTTGTAGTGAGTTTTTTTAAAGAGAGATATGACCTTCAGTTAACTTATAATGTGAGTTTTGAACTTTTCCTTTGTTACTGTTGAAGATGTTACTGATGTGGTCAATATCTTTTCTTCAGTTTTTCTTATTTGCTGTGAAGGCATAAATGAGCTACTCACAGAATTATTACTAAATAGCACTTAGTATGATAACTAAGTTGCTTGACATAGTTTTATTTCTTGGTCTTATTAAATGTGTTTGATCTGAGTTCAAATTGTTTTTGTCTTCTCTGTTCTTTGTTTCCTTTTTCTATGGGCTTTGGGATTGAGTATATTTTTATAATTGCATTTTTTATCTCCTTTTTTTGCTTTTTGGTTATAATTATTTTAGTAGCTACTTTAGTTTATAGCATGCACATTTAATTTATCACAGTCTATCTTCAAGTAATATACCACAAGTATACTTTTCCCTGCCCCATTTTGGATACTTTTTCCTGTAATCATTTCAGTTGGTTCTTTCTCTGACCTCTATAGTTCACTTATTTATATGTGCTATCAGCACTTCACTGAATACTCAAGGGGATCTTCTGTCAATCTCCTGGATTCTCTCTCTATATAGCTTTCTTCTCTCTGGTACTCTGCCCTGTGAACTCTAGTATCCTTTGTCTCTCTGGACTCTCTGCTTCATTTCCTCACCTCAGAGAGTCTACTAGGCTTCCCCTGGGTTCCTCCTGGCTCTATAGCTTGGAATCTCTCCCAAGGGAGTAAGTTGGATAATCATAGAATTCACATCATTTGTTCCTTGCCACCCAGGGATCACTGTCCTTTTTTGCCTAATGTACACTATCTTGAAAACCATTATTTCATATATTTTGTCCAGGTTTTAGTTTCATGCTAGAGGATAAATTCAGTTCCTTTACTCTATCTTGGCTAGAAGCAGAAGCCCATATTCTTCTTAAAATTTAGAAAAAATAAGTAGTCTGGAAGTTTTTAATATTTGATACACTAAGTTTTTGGTTCTTTAACATTTCATGTTTATTTTTCTAACAATGAAGGTAGTTGAACTATTTCTCCTTCATTAAAAAAATACATGTATATATAATAGTTCATCAGAATTCATGGGGGATTGGTTCCAAGACTCCCAGATGATACCATAATCAGCAGATGCCCAAGTCCCTCATATAAAATGGAGTAATATTTGCATGTAACCTACACACATCCTCCTATATACTTTAAATCATCTGTAGATTACTTATAATACCTAATCCAATGTAAATGCTATATAAATAATTATTATAATGTATTGTTCAGGGAGTAATGACAAGAGGAAAAAAAGTATGCCTGTGTTTAGTACAGACACAACCATTGTAGGCCTAGCTACAAAGTACATGTCAACAACAATGTAACTTTTTCAAATAGTTTCCATCCACAGTTAGTTGAATCCACAGATACAGAGAGCCGACTATATTTATATATAACCTTTTTATCAAATTAAACATTACTTGAAATACCCCTTTAAACTGAATCACTATGTATCAGAATTGTATTCCTAATTTATTTTTAAATGATCCACGTCAAAATATATAGCATTTGAAATACAAAAGTGATAGTGGGAGGAATAGAAGTTGGGATACATTTATAGCCAGGCTGTATAGAAGATTTGAAAAATGATTTTAAACATTCATTTTGAATAAATAATAACAGTGGTAGACAAATGCATTAGTTTGCTAGGGCTGCTATCATGAAGTACCACAGACTGGGTGGCTTAAACAACAGAAATTAATTTTCTCACAGTTCTGGAGGCTGGAAGTCTAAGATCAAGTTGTTGGCAGGGTTGTCCCTCTGAGGGTCATGATTGAAGGATCTGTTCAAGGTTTCTCGCCTTGGTTTGTAGATGTTTGTCTTTTCCTTTTATCTTTACATCATCTTTCTTCTGTGTCTTTGTCCAAATTTCTTCCTCTAATAAGGACACCAGTCATATTGGATTAGGGCCCGCCCTAATGACTTCATTTTAACTTGATTACATCCACAAAGTCACTGCCTTGAAATGTAGTCACATTCTGAGATATAGGGGAGTTAGGACCTTGATATATGAATTGGGGGGGGGGTACACAATTCTGTTTATAACAATTTTTTTCTATAAATGTTCTTTTTAGAAATATTGACAGTTTTAAGAATATATACTGGATAAAAATGAAATAAGGACATAGACCTTACTTTTCTACTTTGACTGTAGATCTAGGGATCTCTCTGTAGGTACACTTTCACTAAATTATCAAAACTAAGTGTGAATTTTAAGAATTGCTGTTCTCCCCCTAGCTGGTGTGGCTCAATGGCTGAGCATTGACCCATGCATCAAGAGGTCACTTTGATTCCCAGTCAGGGTACATGCCCAGGTTGTGGGCCTGATCCCCACTGAGGGGCATGAAGGAGGCAGCCCATTGATGTTCTCTCTCATCTCTCTCTCTCTCTCTCTCTCTCTCTCTCTCTCTCTCTCTCTTTTCCCCCCTCCTCCCTCCCTCCCTCTCCCTCCCCCTTCCTCTCTCTCTAAAATCAAGAAGAAAAATTTTTTAAAAGAAAAAAGAATTGCAGTTCTTCAGTAAGTATGTCATTGAAGTGATAATAGCAAAAACTTTTTATTTTAGGTGATCATTAGTTTTTTCATATAAAATGTTTTATCAGAAATGCTAAGAGGGTCTTAACCTGACCCTCTACCACTCACACATACTTTAGTAAAATTTAATTAACCCTTCAGTAAGACTTAGATACTCTGGGGTTACAGAAGTTGAAGACATTATCTTTAACCTTAACATACTGCTTGATTTTAAAACAAGACACATGTACCACATTAAAGGAAAGACTCTTCTATTCATTGAGGAAACGTTTTCCATATCTGAAGGTTGAAAATCCCTGTTTGGTGGTACTAGGCTGTCGGTTGGTTAGGATTAGTGAACTTTCAGTAATCCAAAGCAGATACTAATGAGATGAGTAAAGTGCAGACTTAAAATGTTTAAGAGCAGTTAATCAGAGTAGTATTGAGTCAAGGTCAGGATCTTATTCTGATGATGAGTACTGATTTAAAAACAGCAGTATGCTGTGTTAATGAATTTCTAGAATTGACCATATTTGCAAATTATTGATAAGATAATGAAGATTCACAGAATTTGGGAATATAATTAATTTGGGGACTTCGGTGTCCGCAGAGGCTTCAATATGGATATTGGAGTCTATAGGAATGATGGACTTGGAAAAAACAGTCACATTGGTATCAGCTGGGTAGAAATGAAAAATAGGTGTTAGAAAGTTGGAGGGATCACATTACCAGATTTCAGGTTATTCTACAAAGTCACTGTAATCAAAACAACCTGGTACTGGCACAAGAACAGGCATATAGACCAGTAGAACAGAACAGAGAACCCAGAAATGGACCCAAGGCAATATGCTCAATTAATAGTTGACAAAGGTGGCAAGAGCATACAGTGGAGTAAGGACAGCCTCTTTAATAAATGGTGTTGGGAAAATTGGACAGCTACATGCAGAAAAATGAAACTTGACCATCAACTTACACCCTACACAAGAATAAACTTAAAATGGATAAAAGACTTAAATGTGACTCATGAATCCATAAAAATCCTAGAAGAAACTGTAGGCAACAAAAATTCAGACATCATACGCAGCAGAATCTTCACTGATACATCACCTAAGGCAATAGAAACAAAGGAGAAAATGAACACATGGGACTACATCAAACAGAAAGGCTACCCACTGTATGGGAGAGCATAATTGCCAATGATATATCAGGTAAGGGGTTAATTTCCAATATATATAGAGTGCTCATACAACTCAACAAAAGGAAGACAAAGAACCCAATTAAAAAATGGGCAGAGGAACTAAATAGCCACCTCTCCAAACAGGACATACAAATGGCCAAGAGACATATGAAGAAATGCTCAACATCACTAATCATCAGAGAGATGCAAATTAAAATAACAATGAGGTATCACCTCACACCTGTCAGAATGGCCGCCATCAACAAATCATCAAACAAGTGTTGGCGAGGGTGTGGAGAAAAGGGTACTCTAGTACACTGCTGGTGGAAATGCAGACTGGTGCAGCCACTATGGGAAACAATATGGTGTTACCTCAAAAACTTAAAAATTGAACTTCCATTTGACCCAGTGATCCCACTTTGAGGAATATACCCTAAGAAGCCTGAAACACCAATCAGAAAGAATATATGTACCCCCGTGTTTGTAGCAGCACTATTTACAATAGCTAAGATCTGGAAACAGCCTAAGTGTCCATCAGTAGACGAATGGTACATATGCACAATGGAGTACTGTGAAGCTGTAAGAAAGAAAGATCTCTTATCCTTTGAGACGACATGGAGGGACCTGGAAAGTATTATCCTAAGTGAAACAAGCCAAACAGAGAAAGACAAGTGTCATATGATCTCACTTATTTGTGGAATATAATGAACATAATAGTCTGAGGAATGGGGTAGTCCCAGAGACGTGGAAGTGGGGTACAGACTGACAATCCCCAGAAGAGGAGGTGGTGGGGGAGAGATAAACCACAGAACTTATATGCATGTATGCAGGAACAATGGACATGGACAACAAAGCTGGGGACAAGGTGAGGAGGGAGGGGGAATCAGTGGAGGGAAAAGGAGAAACATCTGTAACAAAAATTAATAAAATAAAAAAAAGAAAAATAGGTGTTAGTAGATAATAGCAGCTTATGGTTTAAAAAAGTTGTTAGAGATGAGTAGCAAAATTTTCAAGTGATAAAAAATGAAATAGCTCAGTGGCTAGAAATGGCAATACAAAATAAAGGTATTTTCCATGATGATTTCTACCATTTATTCAAGGGAGGGAACAAGGAATAGAAGTGAGCTTTGCGTCTATTGGAGCGACAGCTGAATGGATGACATATTCTTTGTAAAGCCAAATTAACCCTGAGGTAAAGAAATAAAGTCAAGAAATATGGTTTAGAATGAAGATTCTTTCTGTAGAAAGAGTTTCTCAAAAGATAATAAAATAAAGAAGCCATACAAGCACTTAATAGAAAGCAGAGAAGAAGGTTGGGGGCTGAGGTTTAGAAATTTGCATTACAGTAGAATATATAATGCAGAAGATTAAAGTATGTCAGGCAGTAGAAAAAAGAGTACACAGAGCAAAGAGATGCAGAGAACATGGGATTTTATTCTTTCTAGAATTGGGTAAGGTAAAAGGATATCCAGGCACAGACACGCTGGGATTAATGAACATAGATAATCACATCTGTAAGTCATTATATTTTCCCTGCATATTCAGAAATGGCAAATTTAGGAACTCCCAGAGGCAAGCTAAGGTATCTTCTGCATGGAAGTTATCCTCTTACACTCCTGCACAATGCCCTTATAGGCCTTTGATGGAATTATGAAATTGCCCAAAGGTAAGTGGGAAGGAGTAGAAAGACTAAAGGGCAAAATAACTCATATTTTAATACCATCCTTTGCACAAATAAGAATGGGTACAGTTTTTATAATAATGTATTAAAGACACTCTGTAGCATATTTAATGGGCATACCTTGATAAGCACTGAAAATACAAAGATGAATAAGATCTTGTACTCAAAAGAATCCAGAATGTATTGACTCAGTGGAACATAAGAATAAACTGGTTAATTTCTATTTACTTTCATCCTAATATCCTTAAATATATTTTATTTAGTGGTAGAAGATGATGAAGATGACTTTCCTACAACACGTTCTGATGGAGACTTCTTGCATAATACCAATGGCAATAAGGAAAAGTGTAAGTAATATATTTTCCTCCCTCAACTGGATAAAATACACTTTCTAAAGTTACGTAATCACTAACTGTATAACAAGAATAATTATCTAAGTGATTAATTTTTGAAAAGCAGTGGAACTGGTGGGAATTGAAAGTTTCTTCTGGAAAAAGATGTAGATAAAATTCATATTCTTACATTAAATAGTAATGGCCATTAATTAACAAAGACTCATTCTAAATTTCAGGCAATAGCATACTTATTGCAGCAGTATTTGGTAGAATCAGTTTCTGGAACTGCTAACGTTTCTTGTAGGGAAAGCATTGTAATGCAACTTAAATGTTTCTTTAGAGTATGTTTCTGTCTTTAGTGTTTTCTCTTTCCACTTGATAAACTGCTGTTGGAAAATGTATGATCAGTGTTATTAAAGAAAAATAATTGAAATGACTGATTTCACAGCACAGTGTTTGTAGACCAAAAGCAAAGTAGTTTATTTTATATGCCAGTTTATTAATCGTTCCTTTACTTAGAATAGCTAATTTATTAGATGGAATTCTGAATTGTTCACTAGAAACTTCTGATTTGTGACAACGTGGATAAACCTAAAGGGCAGTAAGCTAAAGACATACCACATGGCATCACTCCTACATGGAATCTTAAAACACCAGAAACCTGTGATTAATAGTCAGTGTTCCTGTTTTGACATGTCCTAAAGAAAAAGCTAGATGGATTTCTAAATTTTTTAAGTTACAAATAAGCCTTTATGGAAAAAAAAAAAAAGTAAGTTAATCTAATTGTGCTTTTTTTCCCCCTGAAGTTATGAAAGACTGTGAAGCAATCTATGGCTGTGTCATATTTTCAAATAATTTTTTTAAAACTGTCATGCGTGAAAATAATTTTGTTTCAGAGATCATATGGGAATATTCCATCTGAATATTAATACTAAAATGTAATGGTTCTTTCCCTCACTTGTTCGTTCTTTATTTCTTTCATCATGGCTCTCTACTTTTTTCTTCTAACCTTACTTTCTCCTAATTTTGCAAAATACTAGCTTATTACAAAGTTTTTCTTATAACTTGGGACTGAAATGTTGAACTTTTTTGAGTCATCTAAATTTATATATTTTTATAGAATTAAAGGCTTATTTGGGGAAGTTTCTTTCAGTTACATTTTAATTTCACAATGAATAATCTGATTTAATAGAAAAATATTTTATTTGGATATTGGAAAAAATTATTGAAAGAAGTTGTAAAGCTCACAGGTCCAGTCTTTCATTCCACATACACTGAAATACCACACATACATTTCCCAAAGAAGAATCGAAGCTTATTTCCTATAGAAATTGAACTGGAGAGTTACAGATTCAGGAATACCCAGCACAGCAAAAGATAGCTATATCGGCCTATCAATAAAGTGATTAAATGGAAACTTATATACTAATTATTGAAATCTAAGAGTGTCACTATATATTCTACTTATCTCCAAGAATTCTGGTAACCAGGAACTAAATGAAAATTTACATTCTGAAAGACACAATCCTCAGCTCTCTTCTCTAAGAACACCTGTCAACAAGACATATTTTCTGATAAAAAGTTGAACTCTGGAGACACTGAATGGACTTAGAGAAAGACCTATAAAAATAGAGATTTTTCAAGGTTTCATCGTGAAAAAGTTATCTACCAGGTCACTCTTTGATGAATTCCACTAGTTTAAAAATCATGCTAGGGCATATAGAGTTTACAGTTCCTAACTCTTAAATGTGAACAGCTAGTCAGATCTCCAGATATTTAAGGAAAGCCCACAACATCTCTTTTTTGAAGAGAGATTTAAAACCAAGCAATAGAAGGCAGGGTTATTGCTGTCATTTAGATAAATATCCTATACAAAGTGCACAATTTTAAAAATCATGAGTCATGTTTTAAGTACACCTGTGGAAGTCACCGTTTAAAAGTGTTAATGGCGCCTGGCCACCATGGCTCAGTGGTTGAACGTTGACCCATGCACCAAAAGGTCACTAGTTCGATTCCCAGTCAGGGCACATGCCCAGCTTGTGGGTCTGATCCCCACTGGGGAGCATGCAGGAGGTGGCCAGTCTATGTTCTCTCTTATAAATGTTTCTGTCTCTCTCTCTCCCCCTTCCTTTCTCTCTAAAGTCAATAAAGAAAAAAATTAAAAAATAAAAGTGTTAATGGAAATTAATTTTTGTTAATCACCATAGGTGGAAAGTATCTTTCCATGGTTAACCTCTAGAAGTAAGTTAGAAGCATTGTATCTTTCCATGGTGCTGAGATCCAACAAGAATTGGCTACAGGATAATGGCATTTTCAAATAATTGTAATGATCCTCACCATTAAGGCCATCATTAAGGATTAGGTCTAAATCACTTATTGTAGTAGTGAGTATGCAAAGTTTTTTAACATGTAGAACTAGCTAGTAAAGAGTAAATATTACAAAAATAGGATTGAGGGTTGGCAGGTAGAGCAGGAGTAAAACTTTCAAAGATTCTAACCTGAGAAGAAAGGCAATTAAAGTAATTTTAATATTTAGACCAGAGGAAAAAATTTTAGATAAGAAAACACCTCTTTAGTTCCTTAGTTAAAAGCCTCAAGAATGCTAGGTCATTGAAGGACTGTTTCCTCAATTTTTTGTGAACAAAGTTCTTATTTACCTCTATGTAAACTTTCTTCTGTTAATTCTATATCATCTTAATTTATGTTTCTAGAGACAAAGAGGAGATTTCATGAGGATATATTGGTCAATCCATTTAAAAGATACAACAATAATACACGTAGTTGTATGTAACAATAGAGCCCCAAAATATGTAAAGCAAAAACTAATCAAATTGCCCTGACAGGTTTGGTTCCGTGGTTAGAGAGTCAGCCTTCAGACCAAAGGGTCAAGCGTTTGATTCTCTGTCTAGGGCACGTACCTGGGTTGCAGGTTCGATCCCTGACCCTGTTGAAGTCATGTCGGGGGCAGCCAGTCAATCTGTCTCTCCCCTCTCACCTCTCCTCCCCCCCCCCCCCTTCCACTCAACCTAAAAATCAATGGAAAAAGATCCTCAGGTAAGAATTACAAAAAAAAAATTAAAAAGCTAACCAAATTGAAGAGATAAAGACAATTCAATAGTGATAGTTTGAGACTTCAATACCCAACTTTCAATAATAGACAGAACAAATAGGAAGATAACAAGGAAATAAAATACTTGAATAGTGTAAACAAACAGACTTAGTGGACATCTACAGAACACTCTACCCAACAATAGGAGAATATGTATTCTTCTCAGTTGCACATGGAACCTTTAGGATAGACTTTATATGTGGTCATAAGGTTTAATTAATTTAAAATGATTATAATCATACAAAGTATGTCCTCCAACCTCAGTGGACTGAAATTAGAAATCAATAACAGAAAGTTGGGAAATTCACAAATATGTGGAAATTAACACACACATAAATAACCAGCGGGTCAAAGAAGAAATCACAAAAGAAAAGAGAGCCCTGGCCGGATTGGCTCAGCAGTTAGAGCGTCGTGCTGCAGTCCAGAGAGACCCGGGTTCGGTTCCCGCTAAGGGCATGTACCTCGGTTGCAGTTTGTCCCCGGCCCTGGTTGGTTATGTGGGTGGCAACCACTGGATGTGTCCCTTTTACATTGATATTTCTCTTCCTCTCTCTCCCTCCCACTCTATCTGAACAAAAAATGGAAAAATGTTCTCGGGTGAGGCTAAAAAAAAAAAAATAGAAAATACTGTGAAGTGAAAGAAAGCAAAAATATACCACAACAAAATTAATTTGCAGCTAAAGCAATACTTAGAGGGAAATTTGTAGCTGGAAAACGTGTATTATAAAATAAGGAAGAGAATAAAAAAAAACAATATAGACATAGAACTCAACAAAAGGAAGACAATCCAATTTAAAAATGAAGAGAGGACCTAAATAGACACTTCTCCAAACAGGACATAAAAATGGCCAGGACATTTGAAAAAATGCTCAACATCTCTCATCATCAGAGAGATGCGAATTAAAACAACTATAAGATACCACCTCACACCTGCCAGAATGGCGGCTATCAACAAATCATCAAACAAGTGCTGGCAAAGATGTGGAGAAAAGGGGACTCTTGCACATTTCTGGTGGGAATGCAGACTGGTGAAGCCACTATGGAAAACAATATGGTGTTTCCTCAAAAAATTAAAAATAGAACTATCCAGTGATCCCACTTCTTGGAATACATCCTAAGAAGCTTGAAATACCAATCAGGAAGAATATATGTACCCCTATGTTCATAGCAGTGCTATTTACAATAGCTTAAGATCTGAAAATAGCCCAAGTGCCCATCAGTAGATGAGTGGATAAAAAAAGCTGTGGTACATTTGTACAGTGGAATATTATGCAGCTGTAAGAAAGAAAGATCTCTTACCCTTTGAGACAATGTGGAGGGACCTGGAGAGTGTAATGCTGAGTGAAATAAGCCAGGCAGAGAAATACAAGTACCACATGATCACACTAATTTATGGAACATTGTGAACAAAATAAGCTGTTGACCAAAATAGATCCAGAGTCATGAAAGTAGGGAATGGATTAACAAACCTCAGAGGAGTAGGGAGTGGGAGGGGTGGGAAGAGATAAACCCAAAGAACTTATATGCATATATGCATAACCAGTAGACAGACATTAGGTTGTGGAAAGCAGGAGGGGTGTGGGATTGGGGAGGAGGGGGGTAAATGGGGGAAAAAGGGGGACATCTGTAATACTTTCAACAATAGAAAGCAAATAAATAAAAATTGTAAAAAATACAGAAATTCGATGAAATTATAAGTTTGTCTTTGTTTGTTTTTTTATCCTCACCCGAGGACATTTTTCTATTTTTTGTTCAGATAGAATGGGAAGGAGAGAGAGGAAGAGAGAGAGAGAGAAACATCGACGTGAAAGGGACACATCGAATGGCTGCCACCCACATGACCAACCAGGGCCGGGGACAAGCTGCAACCGAGTACGCGCCCTTAGCAGGAACCGAACCCGGGTCTCTCTGGACCGCAGGCCGATGCTCTAACCACTGAGCCAAACCGGCCAGGGCATAAGTTTGTCTTTGAAAAGAGCAAAACTGATAAACCTTTAGGTAGCCCTGGCCGGTTTGGCTCAGCGGTTAGAGCGTCGGCCTGCGGTCCGGAGAGACTGGGGTTCGGTTCCCGCTGGGGGCATGTACCCCGGTTACAGTTTGTCCCCGGCCCTGGTTGGTCGTGCGGGTGGCGGCCACTCGATGTGTCCCTTTCACGTCGATGTTTCTCTCTCTCTCTCTCTCTTCCTCTCTCTCCCTCCCACTCTACCTGTACAAAAAATGGAAAAATGTCCTCGGGTGAGGATGAAAAAAAAAATTAAAAAAAAACAAAAAAAAAACCTTTAGGTAAATTGATGAAGAAAAAAAGAGAGAAGACTCAAATTACTAAAATCAGAAATGAAAGAGGGAATACATTACTACTGACTTTACAGAAACACAAAGGATTATAGGTGAATGCTATGAACAAATATATGTCAACAAATTTGATAAATTAAATGGCCTAAAGTCCTAGAAAGACACAAACTATTGAAACTGGCTTAAGACGACCTAGAAAATGCAAACAGAACAATAATAAATAAGAGATACTTTAGTAATAAACTTTCCACAAAGAAAAGCCCAAGTACAGATGGCTTCACTGATAAATTATACCAAACATTTAAAGAAAACTTTATACCAGTTCTTCACAGATTTTTTCCAGAAATAAAAATTGGAGGCCAATTTTACCTTGATTTCAAAACCAGGCAAAGATATCACAAGAAAACTGCAGATCGATATATTTTATTAATATTGATACGAATCCTCAATAAAGTACTGTTAAACCAAACCCAGCAACATATAAAAAGGATTATACACTATGACCAGATGGGATTTATCCCAGAATACAAGGTTAGTTTACATTAAAAAGTCAATTAATGCAACAATCATATCAGTAGAGTAAAGGCCAAGACCAGTGATCATCTCAGTAGATGCTGAAAATCATTTGACAAAATCTATTCTTTCATGATTAAAGCAAAACAAACAAAAACTAGGAATGGACACCCTGAACAAAAGTATTTGAAGAACCCACAATTAACATTACACTCAATAGTGAAAGACTAAATGCTTTTCTCCTAAGATCAGGAACAAGACAAGCATGTTCCTTTTTTTATTTTTTAAATTGATTTGGGGGATGGGGGAGAAACATCGATTTATTGTTCTACTTATTTATGCGTTCATTGGTTGATTCTTGTATGCCTGACTGGGGACCAAACCTGCAACTTGGACATATGGGGATGACACTCTAGTCAACTGAGCCACCCAGCTAGGGCAGCCATGTTCATTCTTGCCACTTTTCAACATTGTAGTATAGGTTCTAGCAAGAACTGGGCAAGAACAAGAAATAAAAGGCATCCAGATTTCAAAGGAATAACTAAAATAGGTCTGTTTGAAGATGCCATTAACTTGTATAGAGAAAATAATAAGAAATCCTCTTAAAAAGTATTAGAGGTGATAAATAAGTTCAGCAAGATTCCAGGGTATAAAATCGATATAAAGCCCTGGCCAGTGTGGCTTGGTTGGGCGTCATCCTGTGCACCAGGAGATTGCCGGCTCCATCGATGTCTCTGTCTCTGTCTCTCCCCCCCCCCCCTTCTTCTCTCTAAAAATCAATAAACTAAAAAAATACATATTGAATATGTTTTTCAAATCAATATAAAAGTCAGTTGTATTTTTTATACAGTATCAGTGAACAAAGTGAAAATAAAATTCAACCAGTTTTATTTATAATAGCATCAAAAAGAGTTAAATACTTAGGAATAAATTTAACAAAAGAAGCACAAACTGCCCTGGCCGGTTTTACTCAGTGGTTAGAGCGTCGGCCTGCAGTCCAGAGAGACCCAGGTTCAGTTCCCGCTAAGGGCGCGTGCCTCGGTTGCGGTTTGTCCCCGGTCCTGGTGGTCATGTGGGTGGCATCCACTTGATGTGTACCTTTCACGTCAATGTTTCCCTCTCTCTTTCTCTCCCTCCCACTCTATCTGAACAAAAAATGGAGAAATATCCTCGGGTGAGGATAAAAAAATAAAAAATAAAAGCACAAACCTTCCACTCTGAAGATAATAAAGCATTATGAAAAAAATTGAAGAAGACCTAAATAAAATGGAAAGATGTTCTATGTTCATGGGTCAGAAGAAGACTTAATATTAAGAATTCATTATTCCCCAAATTGACCTATAGATTTAATGTATCCCTTACCAAAATCTCAAGTAGGTTTTTTGCAGAAATAGACAAGCCGATCCTATAATTCATATGGAAATGCAGGTGACCTGGACTAGCTAAAACAGTCTTGAAAAAGAATAAAGGAGGGGGACTCACACTTTTGATTTCATAACTTAGCACAAAAGCAACAGTATAGTATAGTACTGGCATAAGGAGAGACATATAGATCAATGGTATAGAATTGGAAATCCAGAAATAGACCTTCACATTTACAGTAAAATAGACCCTCACATTTACAGTAAATCAGTGGTTCACAGAGTGCCAAGACAATTTGGTGAGGAAAAATAGTTTTCTCAAATGATGCTGGGCAGCTGGATATCCATTTGGGGGAAAATTAAATTGAACCCCTACTTCACACCAAATACAAAAATTAACTCAAAATGAATTAAAGAGCTAAGACTATAAAGATCTTAGAATAAATAATAAGAGTAGCCCTGGCCGATTTGGCTCAGCGGTTAGAGTGTCGTCGGCCTGTGGTCCAGAGAGACCCGGGTTTGGTTCCCACTAAGGGCGAGTACCTCACTTGCAGTTTGTCCCCGGCCCTGGTTGGTCGTGCGGGTGGCAGCCACTTGATGTGTCCCTTTCATGTCGATGTTTCTCTCTCTCTCTTCCTCCCACTCTACCTGAACAAATAATAATAATAATAAGAGTAAATTTTAATGACCTTGGGTAGGCATAGTCTTCTTAGATAAGACCATAAAAGTTAGAAGTAAAAAAGTATTAATTGACCCTTTATCTGTGCTTCAAAAGATACCATCAAAAAATAAAAATATAACTCATAAAATGGGAGAAAGCATTTGCCAATTACATGTCTGATAAGGGATTTGTGTCTAAACTATATAAAGAACTCTTACAAATTGATACTAGAACAATATCTCAATTTAAAAATAGACCAAAAAAAAAAAATCTGATAGACGTTTCTCCAAAGAAGATATACAAATGGCCAATAAATACATGAAAATTTTCTCAATATCATTAGCTGTAGGAAAATGCAAGTTAAAGCCACAATGAGATATCACTTTACACCTACTAGGCTAGCTACAATCTGAAAGAAATACAATATAACAAGTGTTGGTAAGGATGTGGAGAAATTAGAATCCTTTTATGTGGCTGGTGGGAATGTAAAAGGGTGCAGCTGCCTTGGAAAACAATGTAGCAGTTCCTCAACAGGTTAGAGTTTCTATTTGACCTAGCTTTTCTACCCGTAGGTGTTTAGTTAAGAGAAATGAAAACATACATTCACATAAAAATATGTACATGAATGTCCATTGCAACATTATTCATAACAAGATGAACCCAAATTATTCACCTACTAAAGCATGAAAATGTGATATAACCATACAATGGAACATTTTTTAGCTATATGTAAGAATAATGTACTGATACCTGCTATAACATGGGTGAACTTTGAAAATATGCTAAATGGAAGACAGTTACAAAAGACTGCTTATTGTTCGTTTATATGAAATATTCAGAGGCAAATCATAGAAGTAGGAAGTAGGTTAGTGATTGTCTAAGGCTTGGGGCAGGTGATGGTAGGGTTGGGGGAAATGGGAAGTGACTGCCAAAGTGTATGGGATTTTAAGGGATGGTTCATGAAAATGTCCTAAAGTTGATTCTAATGATGCTTGTACAAATTTGTACTTGTTAAATGAGCCAATTATATGGTATGTGAATTATATCTTAATAAAACTGTTATTTTATTTCTTAAAGACTAGAAAATACAGTTAAATTTTTGGCATCTAATTTAGATTAAGCCAATCTAAAGTCAAAAATTTCCTATTTTAAAATCCTCACGTCTTATGATTAAATTGTATTAAATATTGAAGATGGTCATTTGTGTGGATTTTTATTTCTGTTACATTTTCCAGTTGCTCCCATTTAACTACATTTCTAACCATATTTTCTGACTGATTTTCTAACTTAAATCTATTCCTGTTTTGTAAGTAATATACTAGAATATTTTTGTCATATCATGTATAAAATAATGATGGTAAATATCAACTGATCAAATCAAGATATACACACATACATATATGCACGCTCCTTTTTTTTTTTTATTGATTTTTGGGAGAGAGAGAAACATGGACAAGAGAGAACATGTTTTACAAAACTACACAGGTTGATGAAACTCACTGAGAGGAAATTTAGGGTTGATGGAGCTTTCATTACTCAAGGAAACATGAATACTGTTCTGTCCTTTTCCCCCACCTAGTTTGTGTGCACATGCTCATATATTGTCTAAACAAAGAATTTAGACCACAGATTACTTTTCATTCCCTTATCAAGTACTTTGGGGTTTTGCTTAATATTTTTTATCAAGATTAATACAGTTTTACACTATAAGGCATAAGAGACTTGGAGCAAAAATTAAAGTCACCAATACTTAGAGGAGCCCAGTGGGTGACAAATTGAGATTTTTGTTGTTGTTAATCCTCACCAAAGGATATTTTTCAGTTGGTTTTAAATAGAGTGGAAGGGAGTGAGGAAAGAAGGAAGAGGGAGAGAAAGAAACATCAGTGTGAGAGAAACATATCTTTTGGTTGCCTTCTGCACGACCCAGACCAGGGCCTGGATCAAACCTACAACCCAGGTGCGTGCCCTTAACTGGGAATTTAATACTTGGATTGAAGAGTGCCAGGACAACTCTCTAATCACTGAGCAAAACCAGCCAGGGCTTGATGGGGTTTATGTCTTCATGCTTTCATTTCCTAACAGAATACAACATGAGAGAAATTTGTTTCAGAGATCTTACCATGTGTGAAACACTAAATAATGTTGAAAATATCAACTGTTTGAAAGCTTAAAAATCTGTTATATAACCCCTGTATCATTCTGAAAAGGATTTCAGGTGGCTACTTCTGAAAGTAGTAAGTGCAGCTAGCTGAAGAGGTCCATTTTTCTAGAGTTTTTTTTCAAAGACATCTTATGTTGCTCCATCTTGTACTGACTCTGAAGTATATAAATTAGCAAGCATTTAGTAGGAAGGGCCTATTATTACAATTAAACACATTGTCTTATATAGGACACAGATGACTTTAACTTCTAAGTTGATTATTAATAAAAACAATAGTTTACAATAAAACCACAATCTTGGTAATAATGATAGAAAATATAGAAGTTACAATGATAGGAGTTCAGAAAAATATAAGAATAAAATGTGTTTTTAACAGCTTTATTGAGATATAATTAACATACAATAAACTGCACTTATTTAAGTGTACAGTTTGGTAAATTATGATGTTATAACCACAATCAAGATCATCATTGATGTCCATGATTCTTGAAAAGTTTCCTTAATCCCCTTTGTCTTCCCAAACAACCACTGATCTCTTTTTTCTGTCATTATAGGTTAGTCTGCATTTTCTAGAATTTAGTATGAATGGATTTACACAGTTTGTGGGGTTCTTTTGGCCTGACTTCTTTTTCAGTTTGATATTCATCATTGTTATCGCATGTATCAGTATTTGATTCTTTTTATTATTTTATTGCTGAGTAGTATTCCCTCGTGTTGTTACACGACAATTTGTGTATTCACTCGTCTGTTGGTGGATATTTGGTTTGTTTATAGTTTTTGACTATTACAAATAATGCTGCTCTGAACATGCATGTACAAGTCTTTTTATGGACATTTATTTCTTCGGGGTAAATATTTTTTTAAATATGTTTTTATTTTTTAGAGAGAGAGAGAAATATTGCTTGGCTGCCTCCTGCACACCCCCTACTGGGGATTAAACCTACAACCTGAGCATGTGCCCTGACTGGAAATCAAACCAGGACCTCTCAGTCCATGGGACGACACTCAATCCACTGAGCCACACTGGCCGGGCTGTGGGGTAAATAGATAGGAGTGGAACAGCTGAATCATGGTAGGGGTATGTTTAACTTTTCAAGAAACTGCTAAAGTATATTTCACCAGCCATATGTGAGAGTCCCAGTCCCTCCAAATCTCAGCCAACACTTGGTATGGTCAGTCGTTTTCAGTTTTAGTCTTCTAATAGGTGTGGAGTGGAGTGGTATCTCACTGTGGTTTTTAATTTTCCTTTCCCTTGTAATTTACAATATTGAGCATCTTTGCATGTGCTTATTTGCCATCCTATATCTTCTTTGGTGATGTGTATTTAAATCTTCTGTTCAAATTTTTTATTAGGTCATATATTTTTTTATTTTTGAGTTTGAAGGTTACAATATACTATATTTATATTGTATTATAGACTATGTTAGTATTGTATGTATATAATACGTGTGTGTGTGTGTGTATGTGTGTGTATGTAGGATACAAGTTCCTTAACAGACATAGGCTTTACAAAGATTTTCTCCCAGTTAAGGTGTACAATGTAATGATTTGGTATACATAGCAAAATGATTACTTGCACTAGTTAACATCATCTCACATAGTTACCCTTTTTTTGGTGATTAGAGCATCTGACATCTGTCTTAGCAAATTTCTACTATTCAGTGCAATATTATTAACTATAGTCATCATGCTGTGTATTACATTGCTAGACTAACTCATCTCGTATAACTACAGTTTTCATTCTTTTAACTGTGCCTTGAAGAGGAGAAATTTTATATTTTGATGAAGTAGTTTATCAGTTTGTTCTTTTTTTTGGATTGTACCTTTACTGTCATATCTTCATATGAGTTTTTAAAGTTGGAAGTATTATTTTATTTATGAGTTCTATTGCAATGGTTTCTTATTAGTTAGTAGTGTAAGATAGTGTGTTCTCTTGTTTGCATCTTGTGAGTTTAAAATTTTTTTTCATTTCATTCAAAGCTAACTCTGAATTAATAATATAAAATGTAAACATAAAAAACAATTTTGTTGTTGTTGTTTTTAATCCTCAACCAAGGATATTATTCCATTGATTTTCTAGATACAGTGAAAGGGAGGGAGGGGGAGAGAGAGACACACCGATTGGTTGCCTCCCACACAACCCCCAACCAGGGCCAAGAACTGAACCTGGAGCCCATTCAGTCTGCAGGCCAATGCTCCAACCGCTGAGCCAAACTGACCAGGGCAAGATAAAATAATATTTAATGTGTGCATTGGTCTTGCCATAATTAGGTTCTGCTCTAAGCTGTCAGAGTGTTATTAACATATTAGTCCTAGCACTTTATTCACTAGGTACAGCACAGCCAATAGATTTCTGGAAATAAAATAAAGAAAAAAAGACTTCCCCAAAGACTCCATCAAAAATTTACTAGACATAATAAATGAATTTGGCAAAGTAGCAGGATACAAAATTGTTGGCGTTGGTGGTATAGTGGTGAGCATAGCTGCCTTCCAAAATTAATGTCAAGAAATTGATGGCATTCTTATACACCAACGATGAACTCACAGAAAGAGAAACTAAAAAAAAAAAATCCCACTTACGATTGTGGCAAAAAAATTAAGATGCCTAGGAATAAACTTAACCAAAGAAATAAAGGACCTATTCACAGAAAACTGCAGGTCATTGAAAAAAGAAATAGAGGAAGATATAAAAAAGTGGAAGCGCATACATTGTCCATTGATTGAAAGAATTAACATCATTAAAATGTCCATATTACACAAAGCAATCTATAGATTCAATGCAATCCCCATCAGAATATCACGACATACTTCACAGAACTAGAACAAATACTTCAAAAGTTCATATGGAACCAAAAAAGACCTTGAATAGCCATAGCAATCTTGAAAAAGAAGAACAAAGTTGGAGGGATCACATTACCAGATTTCAGGTTATACTACAAAGCCACTGTAATCAAAACAGCCTGGTACTGGCACAGGAACAGGCATATAGACCAGTGGAACAGAACAGAGAACCCAGAAATGGACCCAAGGCAATATACTCAATTAATATTTGACAAAGGTGGCAAGAGCATACAGTGGAGTAAAGACGGCCTCTTTAATAAATGGTGTTGGGAAAATTGGACAGCTACGTGCAAAAAAATGAAACTACACCATCAACTTACACCATATACAAGAATAAACTCAAAATGGATAAAAGACTTAAATGTGACTCATGAATCCATAAAAATCCTAGAAGAAACTGTAGGCAACAAAATTTCAGACATTATACGCAGCAGAATCTTCACTGATACATCACCTAAGGCAACAGAATCAAAGGAAAAAATGAACACATGGGACTACATCAAACTCAAAAGCTTCTGCACAGCAAGAATCTGCACTCTCAATCATCAAAATGGAAAGCCAACCCACTGTATGGCAGAGCATAATTGTCAATGATATATCAGATAAGGGGTTAATTTCCATTATATATAGAGTGCTCATACAACTCCATAAAAGGAAGACAAAGAACCCAATTAAAAAATGGGCAGAGGAACTAAATAGACACCTCTCCAAACAGGACATACAAATGGCCAAGAGACATATAAAGAAATGCTTGACATCACTAATCATCAGAGAGATGCAAATTAAAACAACAATGAGGTATTACCTCACACCTGTCAGAATGGCCTCCATCAACAAATCATCAAACAACAAGTGTTGACAAGGGTGTGGAGAAAAGGGGACTCTAGTACACTGCTGGTGGGAATGCAGACTGGTGCGAATGCAGACTGGTGCAGCCACTATGGGAAACAATATGGTGTTACCTCAAAAACTTAAAAATTGAACTTCCATTTGACCCAGTGATCCCACTTTGAGGAATATACCCTAAGAAGCCTGAAACACCAATCAGAAAGAATATATGTACCCCCGTGTTTGTAGCAGCACTATTTACAATAGCTAAGATCTGGAAACAGCCTAAGTGTCCATCAGTAGATGAATGGTACATATGCTCAATGGAGTACTGTGAAGCTGTAAGAAAGAAAGATCTCTTATCCTCTGAGACGACATGGAGGGACCTGGAAAGTATTATCCTAAGTGAAACAAGCCAAACAGAGAAAGACAAGTATCATATGATCTCACTTATTTGTGGAATATAATGAACATAATAGTCTGAGGAATGGGGTAGTCCCAGAGACGTGGAAGTGGGGTACAGACTGACAATCCCTAGAAAAGGGGGTGGTGGGGGAGAGATAAACCACAGAACTTATATGTATGTATGCAGGAACAATGGACATGGACAACAAAGCTGGGGACAAGGTGAGGAGGGAGGAAGAGGGGGAATCAGTGGGGGAGAAAGAAGAAACATCTGTAACAAAAATAAATTAATTAATTTTAAAAAATTAAAAAATAGACTTGAAAGTGCATATGCTGACACAAGCTTCCTTGCTGAAAGAGTATAAATGGCCCTGGCCAGTTTGGCTCAGCAGTTAGAGTGTTGGCCCATTGACCAGAGAGTCCTGGGTTCAGTTCCCGCTAGAGGCACGTACCTCGGTTGCAATTTGTCTCTGGCCCTGGTTGGGGTTCTGTGGGTGGCAGCCAGGTGATGTGTCTCTCTCACATTGATGTTTCTCTCTCTCCCCCGTCTTTCCCGCTCTATCTGAAGATAAATGCAAAAAAAATTAAAAAGAGTATGAATGGACTTTTTTTTTATTTCTCACCTGAGGATATTTTTCTGTTTATCATCAGATAGAGTGGGAGAGAGGGGGAGAGAGAGAGACAGAGAGAAACATCAATGTGATAGAGCCATATCAACTGGTTGCCTCCAGGAAGATCCTACCAGGGCCGAGGATGAACTGCATCTGAGGTACATGCCCTTGACTGGAATTGAACCCATGACTCATTGGTTTAAAGGCCAACTCTCTAACCACTGTGCCAAACCCTCCAGGGCTGAATGGAAATTTTTAAATGTTGGCCAGGAAGAAGGAAATTATATTCTAAAAACCTTCTCTGATTTGCTAATTTGGGTTTTTTTTTATTTTGTTTTCCTTTTTATTTTAGAGAAAGGAATGGGGGAGAGAGAGAAACATTGATATGAGAAGAAACATCGATCTGTTGCCTCCCGCACATGCCCCATCAGGGATCAAACCTGCAACCTAGGTTTGTGCCTGACTGGAAATCAAAACTGCCACCTTGTGGTGTACGGGATGATATTCCAGCCAACTGAGCCACACTGGCCAGGGCTGATTTGCTAGTTTTCTAAACAACTTTTAATTCTAAGTTGTGAAGAGTTATTTTTTCATTAGAAAGATTTTCAATGGATAACTTTCTTTTTCAGTATTTCCACAGGTAACACCGAAAGGAATTAATGGTATAGACTTTAAAGGGGAGGCAATAACTTTTAAAGCAACTACTGCTGGAATCCTTGCTACACTTTCTCATTGTATTGAACTAATGGTAAAACGTGAGGACAGCTGGCAAAAGAGACTGGATAAGGTAAGACTAGTTTTTCTTTCTTTTAAATAATAATCAGATTTTATTTAAGTTTTATATATGTGGATTGAATGTTTAACCAAACTAACTTCTTTGTTTTTGTTTTTTTGTTTTTTACTTTGGGGGGGGAGTACATGCCCCTAGTGGGAACGGAAGCCGGGACGCTGGTTTGCAGGCTGACGCTCCAACCACTGAGCCAAACCGGCCAAGGCCAAACTGACTTCTTAAGAAAAAACCCATTGAGATTGATAAAAGTAGTAGGTGGTACTACTCTGAAACTTTGCAGGCATCTTAACCTCATTTTCCTGATGAGGTTCATCAGCTAAGTATTCAGTTACTGTACACTGTACATTCTTGATAGGGTTTTAATAGCCTTTAACATTACCCAACTTTATTATATGGTATATGAAACTGCATTTAAGATACATAAACTAACTTAAACACCAATTTATAAAGTTAAATATTAACTTATTGCATTCATAACCATGTAAATTTTCCAAGGTCATTGTGATATTATTCAACATACATTATATTATTCATTAAATATTGCTTCCTGTTCACCTTTTCTGACCTTTATTTAAACTATAACTCGGATAATATTACAATATGAATATTTAGTTTCTAGTGTAAAAAATATGCCTTAGTGAATTTGTTTAGTAGGACTATATCTGTTTATAATTCAACATCAATAAAATAGTAAAATGTTAGAACCGAAACATGCCACCATTTTATAGAATAGGAACTGTGGCCCAGAGACTTGTCCAGAGGTGTTAGAAATAGCAGAGTTAGAAGAGTTTTACTGTTTTCTGTATTTCAGCTCTGGATATTAAGCAACATCAGTCAGAATCTCACTTATTAGTGAGTCATATTGCTTGTAGTATTTGAAGGTGTTATCAATTTGAGTAGGACACTAAGGAAAGCATTGTCATCGCTAATATAATGGCAGAGTGGCCATAGAATTTGAATATCACTGTGTATTTAAAGAGGTCCCCATGTTTAGAAGAAAAGAGAATTGTTCAGAGTTCTCAAGTACAGCAAGCCATGTTGACTAATAAAATATGTATTCTTTAAAAACAGGCAATAAAAACATCCATTTAAGGTACAAACATTTCATTATTATTCTGGAGTCAAACTTAAAAAATGTCTACTCTATATTCTTGTGAATCAAGTTTCATTTTTAGAAGATTTCCTGTGCACACAAAAAATAATGTATTGAGAAAATAGTACATCCCCTTAAATCTATTAGACTAATGATTCAAGAGAATCATTCAACTCATCTAGACTAGTTTATTTAAAACTTTTTGGTTTTAGCCTGGCCAGTGTGACTCAGTGGTTGAGCACCAACCCATGCACCAAGATGTCACCAGTTCGATTCCTGGTCAGAGTATATGCCCAGGTTGTGGTCCCGATCCCCAGTGGGGGGCATGCAGGATGCGGCCAGTCGACGTTCTCTCTCATTGATATTCTCTCTCATCAATGTTTCTATCTCTCTTTCCCTCGCCCTTCCTCTCTCTCTAGAAGCAATAAAGAAAATAAACCTTTTTGATTTTAGTCTCTCTATCCTTCACTAAGGAATCATCATTCATATCTAACCACACTGCCTAAAAATATTCTATTCATTTAAGATGTTTTCTAACATTAATAAACTCACATATGTGTAATTTGGCATGCCCTTTCACTTTCTCCTCTTTTTTGCTGTGCTATGTGTTTTTATGTTCATTTTTTTTTTTTTTTTTTTATCCTCACCCGAGGACATTTTTCCATTTTTTGCACAGATACAGTGGGAGGGAGAGAGAGGGAGAGAGAGAGAGAGAGAAACATCGACGTGAAAGGGACACATCGAGTGGCTGCCACCCGCATGACCAACCAGGGCCTGGGACAAACTGCAACCGAGGTACATGCCCTTAGCGGGAATCGAACCCGGGTCTCTCTGGACCGCAGCCCGATGCTCTAACCGCTGAGCCAAACCAGCCAGGGCTTATGTTCATTTTTAATTAAGATATGTTAAAATATATAGTGAAGTGCACCAGTCTTAAGTGTATTGCTTCATGATTTTTATACATTTGTATATACCCTTGTAAGCACCACTCAGATCCATATACAGAACTTTTATGGCAGAAGTGTCCCTCTTTTCCCTACCTAATCATACCACCACCTCAAGAGGTGATCACAGTTCTAACTTACATGATCATAGATTAGTTTTATCTGTTCTTGGACATCATATAAATTCATACAATATACACTCTTATCTCTATCTCCCCCCTCTGCAACATTGACTGTGAGGTTCATTCGTGTTGTTACATAGTGGTAGTTTGTTCCTTTTTATTGTATTTCATTGTATAATGAATTTTCATTGTTTGATTTCAATTTAATTATCTGTTTTTGCTGTTGATGGACGTTTAGGTTTTTATATTTTGACTATTTTGAATAATAGTCAAAATATTATGTGAACATTCTTGTATATATCTTTTGGTAGACATATGCACTAATTTCTCTTGGGCATATATCTAAGAGTACAATTGTTGATTCATGGGGTATATCTTTAGCTTTAGTGGATACTGACAAACAGTTTTCTAAAGTGGTTATATCAGTTTAAACTCCCACCAGCAGTAGTAGATGAGAATTCTAGTTGCTCTTCACCCTTGTCAGCACTTAATAGTGTCAGTTTTTTATGGGTGTTTTATTTATTTATTTTTTAATTTTTAACCATTCTACTGGGTCTGTAGTCCCAATTTCTCTTGAGTATACAATAAGCACTTAATCTTTGGGTTAATGAATTAATTTATTGATTTGCAATAGCTCTATTGCAGAGAGGGCATTTGGAAGTAGTTAGTTTTGTGTGAGTTTAATGTGGACTTTTAGCCCTTAAGTATTTGAGGTAAGGCATTTGAATTAAAAGCATTGGGTTTACAAGTTTGTTGAACTGAGTACCATTTGACACAATGCAGCCCATTGTTGTAGAAATAAGTATGAGATTGGTACCAGGGCCTTTTCTTTTAAGTGTTGACCTTGGGTCTTTTAACCTCTTAGAGCTGTACACAATATCTATAAAAAAAAAAAAAAAGAGGATTTAAATGGAAATCTAAGCTCTTTTGGGGCTCTAAAATAGTTTTAACCAGCAGTGGGAAAGTACAAGAAATTTCTTTCTTAGTTTATGTTCTTTTTAACATTTATTGATTCCACTTAATTGAGTTATTTTCTTCCTGGCATCCATTATTTGTTTTATGTTTTGTTTTTGTTTATAACAAAGTCAATTTTGCTTTTATTTGGGGGAAACAAACACAGGAATATATTGGAGGCATTCGTCTGGTACTGATTTATCTTTTGTAATGCACAGATACTCTGGCAGTTACTTAATCCTATTAAATATTCAGCCTGCCTATTAGGTGATTTTAGTGGTGATTTAAATGGTAGCTGGTGTATAAATATATAGCCCAGAATAATACTCATTTTTCATAGAAGTGGAGTTATTTTTTGGCCAAATCATAAAATTTCAGTGAAATGCAGAGAAAATTCCCACTTTAAATGATACATTTTTTACTTGCTTTCTTTCAAAAATAGGAAATGGAGAAAAGAAGAAGAATAGAGGAAGCATACAAAAATGCCGTGATAGAACTTAAGAAAAAATCCCACTTTGGAGGACCAGATTATGAGGTATGAAGTTATATTTTGATCTTAGAAAGAAAAACACATAGATATGCCTATCACAAAAGTGATTAGTTTTTAGATTACACTTTTGTAACCTTTAAATATTCTAAATATATAATTCTTCTATGTTTATTTTAATTGAATGTATATTCCATAATATATAAATGCTAGGTTTACTCTGAAATAAAATTTTTGACATTGCCTACAAAGTTTAGTAGAGGCTTTAAAAGGCTCATTATTATGACGGTCCACTTTATGGGACAAGTTCTCTCTCATGTGAGGACAATAATTTTGTTGTTAATCCTCACCCCAGAATATTTTTTCATTAATTTTTTTGTTTTAGAGTGGACGGGAGGGGGAGAGAGAGAAATTGGTTACCTCCCGCACAACCCCAATCTACTGGTGCCAGGGATTTAACCTGAACCCAGGTACATGCCCTTGCCTGGAATCGAACCCACAACCCTTAAGTTTGCAGGCTATCACTCTAACTGCTGAGCCAAACCACCCAGGGCTCAGTAGAGTATTAAAAGTCACTAGAAAATATATTAGAGTTCACAGTAGATTTTGGCAATTTTGTATTTTTCTCACATCCATAAAGACCAAAGTGATAACTGCTATCATTTGAGTGTCTTTGAAATGTTTTAATTTTATAAAGAGAATCCTGCAGGATAGCCTCTGGAGTGTTGTTACTGTTCTTTTTCATAATCCAGCTGGTCCCTAGGTGTTTATATTTACTTAGTGATATTTCATTGAGGTGTGCACTATTCTGTGTGTATGCCGTAGTTGAATAAAAAGTTTTTATGGCCCTGGCTGGTTTGGCTCAGCAGTTAGAGCATCAGCCTGCGGTCCAGAGAGACCTGGGTTCAGTTCCCGCTAAGGGCACGTACCTCGGTTGCTGTTTGTCCCTGGCCCTGGTTGGGTGGTGCAGGTGGCAGCCACTCGATGTGTCCCTTTCACGTCTGTGTGTGTCTCTCTCCCTCCAACTCTATCTGAACAAAATATGAAAAATGTCCTTGGGTGAGGATAAAAAAAAAAAAAAAGTTTTTATGCCCTGGCTGGTTTGCTAAGTGGTTAGAGCACTGGCCCTCATACCAAAGAATTGCAGGTTTGATTCTAGTCAAGGGCACGTATCTCATTGTGGTTTGGTCCCCTGCCCTGGTCAGGGTCGAACGGGAGGCAGCTGGTGCTTGTCGATGTTTCTCCCCCCTCATCCACCCCCCACTCTATCTAAAGATAAATAGAAAAATATCCTTGGGTGAGGATTTAAAAAAAAAGTTTTTGTGGATTTTTGTGTGTGTGTGTGTGAAATGAGTTGTGAGGGAGTCCTCATAACTCTAAAAAGAACTATTACATTAAATCAAGATTTCTCTTATGCCTATTCCAAATGATAGGAGTATACCATAGTTTCTCTCACTCTTCCTGTGTGGCCCCAAGTTGGGCTAGGAATGGGATGATGTTAGATACTTTTTCGTGGATTAGTGATGACTTGGGGTTATCAGTCTAACTGGGAACATTTTAGACCAGCAATATTCATATGTCATATTTTTATATTTAAAAATACAGGGAACCTTAAACCTAAGCCTATTTTATCAGCCTCCACTTTTGCCATAATGTGAAGCCATTACTCAATTTACAGTCCACTTGTTTCATCACACCAGGAACATACCTTGCTTGTTTCCATTTTGCTATTGTTCTTTATACTTTTATCTTCTGATACAGCTGAGGTTCTATTTGCATGAGAATCATTTGGAGAACTTACTAAACATCATATTCCAGGCTCCACCCAAATAATTTCTTTGTATGGGGCTCTGGGAATTTTCATTTTAACAAGTTTCCAAGGCAGTTGAGAACTACTGTTCTGCCATCTAACCAGGCTTTCAAACATCAGCTCAGCTGTTCTTTCTCCATGAATAATACTTGTCTTTGCTTCACAAGATCCCCCTCAGAACTCCTATCTCAGTGGTTCTCAACCTTCCTAATGGCGCAACCCTTTAATACAGTTCCTCATGCTGTATGTGGGTGTATCTGCATGTGGGCAGACCCGCCTGGAGACGGATAGAGGAGCGGTGTCTCAGTTCTTAAGACAATTGGAAATATGTGTTTTCCAATGGTCTTTGTCGACCCCTGTGAAGGTTGAGAACCACTGTCCTATCTGTATTTTTCATTGCCTATAGATCTGCAACTTTGTACTTACTTTTCTTCAATTCTATACAGTTTCTTTTGCAAAGCAAGTATTCAAGTTGCAAGTACTCAACCCTATCGCTGTAGCATGAAAGCAGGCATAGACAATACATATGAATGAGCATGACTATATTCCAGTAGAACTTTATTTTCACTTCATGTGATTCCTACATGTCATGAAATGTTGTTATTCTTTCTCTCTTTTTTTTTTTTTTTTAATCCTCACCCGGGGAGGACATTTTTCCATTTTTTGTACAGATAGAGTGGGAGGGAGAGAGAGGAAGAGAGAGAGAGAGAGAAACATCGATGTGAAAGGGACACATCGAGTGGCTGCCACCCGCACGACCACCAGGGCTGGGGACAAACTGCAACCGAGGTACGTGCCCTTAGCGGGAACCGAACCCGGGTCTCTCCGGACCGCAGGCCAACACTCTAACCACTGAGCCAAACTGGCCAGGGCTATTCTTTCTCTTTTTTTAACCATTTTAAAAATGAAATTTTTAACTTAAAGGCCATGTGAAAGTAGGCAATGGACTGGATTTGGCCCATGGGCTATAGTTCACCAATCCCTTTCTCTAGACAATATTGGTCAATATACAGTAAGTATATGAGTACTGATTGAGTGAATTAATTGTTATGATTCTACAAAGAGCATATGTTATTCATCTTTTATAAAATATTACCTAGTGTACTAACTGGTTCATAAATGTTTGTTGACTCACTTTTCAACTTTCCGATAGAGTTAATGCCAGAGTTATCAGTGTTTTCCGTTTTCTTAAATCACTTTCTTTTTCTCGATGTGTTTGAAAATAGGAAGGTCCAAACAGTCTGATTAATGAAGAAGAGTTCTTTGATGCTGTTGAAGCTGCTCTTGACAGACAAGATAAAATAGAAGAACAGGTATATCTGTTATGAACAATTTTAACACTAGGTATTCCTTGATGTATCTCATTTTATATAAATAGAATTTGAAAACCATGACACTGTGATAACTTATAAATTGAACTGTGTCTTCATTGAGTCACAAATGTAGAAGAATATGTCATATCCTTCATTGATCAATTTCCAAGCAATAGAAAGAAGATCAATGAAAGCATCAATGAAAGATCAAAGAAAGCATGCATAATTAATGTGAAATTAAATGAAAATATTCTGCCTATTCTCCTTGAAGTATCCAACTTCATCATGATCCTATTAATATCAAGCATATATTTACTCTGAGTAAAACAGTTTGAATTTCTTAAGTGCCATATAAATTCAAAAGAAAGATGATCAAGAATTTATTTTTATTCTATGTTGGTACCGTTCAGTTTTTATTATTAACTTTTTTATTACTTGAACTACTTTAACCCTCAATTGATAACTTTGCTCAGTGTTTTATCATCATTAAATTCACAGCAGTTATGCCCAGCTTCTTCTGTGGAAATGGAAGGAAAGCATTTCTTAAATCCTTTAACTCTAATTTCAAGATTACTTGAGCCTTCAATTCTATAACAATGCAGTTACCATGTATTACCACTAGATGGTACTTAAGGGTGAATTTTAATTACTTTTCCCAGACTTGAAACATCTTGCAAATAAATGATATGTTTATAGTTTTATACTACAGATTTATTTGCATTAAAAAGTTGCATGGCCCTAGCCGGTTTGGCTCAGCGCTTAGAGCATTGGCCTGCGGACCAGAGAGTCCCGGGTTCAGTTTCTACTGAGGGCACGTATCTCGGTTATAGTTTGTCCCCGGTCCTGGTTGGGGTCGTGTGGGTGGCAACCACTTGATGTGTCTCTTTCACATCGATGTTTCTCTGTCTTCCTCCTTCTCTCCCTCCCATTCTATCTGAGGATAAATGCAAAAAGTGTCCTCAAGTGAGGATAAAAAAAAAGTCAGCATGTTTGTTTCCCGCTATTGCTAAGGCAGTCATCACTGTTAATGCTCATTTTCTGGTCTATCTACCTGAGGGTAAATCACCTGCAATAGTGACTGTTCTTAATGTTCATCTTTCATTATATTTTTTATAACTCTCAGTCCATGGGATGACATATAAGTACCGCACACTAACTGATTGCGCCACTGGAGTGCCATATTTTTATAACTCAATGATAAAATGTTCATATCACATTCATTTATAAAGCTTATTGCTCACTTTAATATCTAAAAGATGCTACGTAGCACTTAATAAGAGTGGTAACTTTCAGTTCCTAAATGACCTCTAATTTTGGATGCCAAATGTATTACCTAAAATAACATCATAGCATCATTGTGTTTGGTTTTTTAGAATTTTTTTGTCCTCACTGTTTTGTTTTTCTCTAATATGGAAATAGTAGTGAACTGAGGTCATGACAACTTTGTTTTAGTCTTAGTTTTACCACTGACTAGGAAGCTATCACTTAAATTCTCTGGGCCTTTGATATCTAAACTTTGAAACAGAGTTAGAGAAGATGACTCAAATCATACCTCTGGCTCTACAATTCTCTTTTCAATATCAACACAGTGGTTGAGTTAGAGTTGAAGCGAATCAATGAAAACTTCTATGAGCTTTAGAAAAAAAGAAATATTCATGGGACTATCAATTAATTTCATTTCAAACTATTTTTGACACTCTGGTAGATACTCTACAAAACAAGTCATTAAACAGACCATGACTTTCCCTGCCTAATAACTAGGTATGTCATTATGACAAAGGTAATTACATTATGGTAATGCTGTAGAGTAGTAAGCATCAGTAATCCATGAAATCAGTTCCAAAGGTTCAGATCATTTCCCTCATTGTATGCGTTAGATATTGCACAGAGCTCTCAACAATACAGCCACTACATAGACATTCTTCAGTGACACCGTTTTGAGTTTACATTATTTACCAACATAAAGAAAGGTGTACAAAAGAGTGGTGAGTGAGCAGTTGGTTAGGTGTCCTCTTGTGTACTGAAAGGTTGACGGTTCGATTCCCAGTCAGGGCACATGCCCAGGTTGCAGGCTCAGTCCCTGGTGGGGATGCATGCAGGAGGCATCCCATTGCTGTTTCACTTTCACATCAGTGTTTCTCTCTCCCTCTCCTCCTCTTTCTAGAAATTAAAGAGTCTTTTAAAAAAGTGGTGAGTGAGAAATTAGATCTTTGCGGTTTTATTAAATAGAAATTACCAGTTGTATTCTGCATAGTTAGAAAACGGGCACACAGCCCTGGCCGGTTTGGCTCAGCACTTAGAATGTCAGCCTGCAGTCCAGAGAGACCCGGGTTCGGTTCCTGCTAAGGGCGCGTACTCGGTTGCAGTTTGTCCCCAGCCCTGGTTAGTCGTGCGGGTGTCAGCCACTCGATGTGTCCCTTTCACCTCGATGTTTCTTTCTCTCTCTCTTCCTCTCTGTCCCTCCCACTCTATCTGAACAAAAAATGGAAAAATGTCCTCAGGTGAGGATAAAAAAAAAAGAAAGAAAGAAAATGGGCACACAGACAACACAGCACAGTTTCTGCTATGATACATTTAGTAAATAATTTATTGAATAAGTGAGAAGAAACTAGGGAAGCTGAGGAGGAAGAAAGAGGTAAAATGGCAGCTTAACAGGAATGAAATGCTTGGATGAAGATAGAATGAATACCTTTATGGAAAGGAGACAGATATATGTGATATGTATTTTGGAATGTAGCTGAAGCAAACACTGATAATTGATTCAAATGATATAGTCCTGCAGGGTCCTTGATGAGGTGGAATGATTGGAATAGTTGGGCAGAGTTTGGATAAGAAAATCAGCAGTGTTAAGATTGATTCATGGTAAATAATGTCATGTTGGCATTGGAGAGTCCACGTGGGAGCAAAATAAAACAATTAATCTCTGGTCTAAGTAACAGTGGAGTCCAAAAGAAGAGGTTGAATTGGGACACATAAAGTAAATGGCAGGATTTGGCAAGATTTATATATTTACAGTAGTTTTCTGATTGAAATATTTATAAGTGTTGCCAGCAAAACGACACCAGATGTTAGACTGGTAGAGTCAGACCGGACCTCATTTCAGCAACCTCAGTACTTGAGTTCTGGCTAAGAAAGAATTCAGAGTCAAGAATCGAACATAAGCAAAAGTTTATTAAGAAAGTCACAGAGATAGAAGAAGTGAGTCATAGAAGAAATGGCCTCAGGAAACAACTTACAGAGGCAAAAGAAGTGCCTTTGTTATTTAGGAAAGAGAGAGGCAAGGAAAATGCACCTGGGGGAAGGGAGTGGGGAAAGACACAGGTGATCCATAGAGAGAGCCGCACTGGGTCTTCAGTCTCGAGGGTATTTCGTGGTCTCAAGGAGGATCCCAATAGAATATTCATCAGCTTTCCAGATGTGTCCTTTCAGGGTCCTTGTCTCTACTGATTGGCCAGTGCCAGGGCAGAGGGATCATTAGTCAATGCAGCTGCTCCTGGGGTCAGCCATAGCATTGCTTGTCTGGTTTTGCTGCTTTTCTGGGCCTGGAACTGACACACAACTGAGGCCTAGATGTTATCCCTAGTTTAACCTAAACTCTGTCTCTTTGTTCAACAGATCCAAGGCTTTGTTCCTAAGATTATTTTATGTGGGTCAGAACCTCATTGTCCTGGGGCTTAATCAATGGAGTAGTTGTGCAAAGGCTTGTATGGAAGTCATATGAGGCTATTCTCCTGCCCCCTTGTTCCTTCCCCCTCTAAAGGAGTATAACCTACATGACTAGCAATATGCTCAGGGAGGAAAGGTTATCCTGGGGAGTGAGGTACTTGTTTTGTCCATAGCTAGGCACCCAGGACTTTACCTGGCCTATCGTCTTTGCTCTGCTCATGTCTTTCAAACTGCCTACCACATAAGCGCTAAAGTGTTCAATAATTAAATGTTGATAGTTTCAGGTTATAGGTTATATTAACCATTCTTTAGCTGCAAAATACACTTAAAAACCTTTGCATCTTAACATTATGTTTTCTTAGTCACAGAGTGAAAAGGTCAGGTTACATTGGCCTACATCCATGCCATCTGGAGATGCCTTTTCTTCTGTGGGGACTCATAGATTTGTCCAAAAGGTAAGCCTAATGTCCAAGTTTACTAAAAGTGTATGTTGTATTCTTCACTGTTGGTGGAAATATCTTGTTGTATTAGTTTTCTCCCTTTTCTTGAATTTAAGTAATGAGATTTTTTGGTATTATGTTTTCTTTCATATACATCCTCCAAAACAGAAATCTTATGAACATAATGTTCTTTCTTTTTTTATTTAAGGGGTAAGAGGGGAGGTGTTGGTAGGGAATGACTGGTCCAAAATAGCCAAATGCATAGCCATTTATATTAAGTTTCTTTTTTCTTTGGGGTTAAGTGGTATTATTTTATGTTATTGAAAGTACTACATTCGTTTCAGAAAGATTTTAGAGCAGAACACATAATAGGTGCATGGAGTCAGCACTTGCGGCTGAGCTTGTTTCATATAGTGCTTTGTTCTCTTTATCTTGTGTTTGGAAGTTGGTACTGAATGCTCTGTTGTGCCTTTGTTCTGATTACTTGGTTTTTTCTTTGTCTGTCTCTGGTAGCCCTATAGTCGCTCTTCCTCCATGTCTTCCATTGATCTAGTCAGTGCCTCTGACGATGTTCACAGATTCAGCTCCCAGGTACTGTATGAATGTATAGAGTGGACTTGAGTCTTTCTGTGCTATATTCCAGCCTGCTTTCCCAGTTCTGAGAAATCTTGGTTAGGCCACTTGTTTTTGTTTGAATTCTAAATAGTTGTTATAAGCATTAAAAAGGCCCTCCTTGTCTACTAAATTGTTCCTCTATCAAGCTTGCATGTGCCCTTTGTTTCCTCACTGTGACTAGCTTGTAATTTTGCCATATAGGAGGCACTCCTGAAAGATTTCAAATTGAATTGAAACAGTTGAAGATATGTGGTTTTTAAATATTATGTAATATCTGATTTCTTCAGATAGGATTCAGCAACTTTGATGGATATGGTCTGCAGGATATGTTACAGCATAAAAGCAGGATTCAGTAGTCTCACTTCTAATCTAATAAAATATCATAATTATATTCAAGGAAATAGCTTTTTAAATAATATTTGTCTCATTACCATTATACAAAACACTGTTGAACAGGTTGTACTTTCCTTATGCACTTTACTGTTGGATATTATACATTAATGTTTCTGTTCATATGCTAAATCTATAGAAATTGGTTTTAATTGGTTATTTGATATCATCAGTAAGGATTTAGGAATTTAATATAGGAAGCTGGATGCTTGGAGTCTCTGCACTCATAATACAGTTATTGAAACAGTTCATTTTAGCATCTGCATTAGCTGGGAAAAGAAATTTTTTTATCTTCCCATCTTTGCAATTCAGATTTGTATCTCTATGGTGATTGCATTTTGTTGGATTGCATTATGTTATTTTAAGAACCTGAATTCCCAGTCAAACTGACAAAGTTTAAATTCTGGCTAGCTACACAATATTGTAACTCTTCTGCACTTCACTTCTATAATCTAGCTAGGACTCAGATCTACCTAGGCCCTAGCATATAGTCAGTGCTCAGTTAAGTGAGCTTTTAATAACATTATAATAACGTAATTTCTTTGAGCTAGTCAAAATTACCTACATCATTTTTTTCTCTCTCAGGGTATTCTAGTAAAAGTTTTTAAAAGCCATAATGTAGCCCTGGCCGGTTTGGCTCAGCGGTTGGAGCGTCGGCCTGTGGTACAGAGAGACCCGGGTTCGGTTCCCGCTAAGGGCACGTACCTCGGTTGCAGTTTGTCCCTGGCCCTGGTTGGTGGTGCGGGTGGCAGCCACTCGATGTGTCCCTTTCACGTCAATGTTTCTCTCTCTCTCTCTCTCTCTCTTCTTCTCTCTCCCTCCCACTCTATCTGAACAAAAAATGGAAAAATGTCCTCGGGTGAGGATAAAAAAAAAAAAGCCATAATGTAAAATAGATTCCTATTAATTTACACATGCAAATAAAATTTATATTACTTTTTAAGTATGCAGTAGAGAAAATAAGTCTAAGAATCAAATTGTGTTTTTCTGACTTTTGCAATTTTTTCTTCTTAGACATTTTTGAGATAGAGATGTATTAATTTATTAGAAATCACCCATAGCAAGTATTTTTAATATGGTATTACAGTATTTTACCTTTTGCTCATCCATTTATGCATGCCTTTAAAAAGTGACTCGTATTCACAGTAAGTTCTTTACAAAACTAAATAATCTGGGAGACTTTGGTTTATTCTTCTAAGTTTCACCTTATATTAAAATGGTAAAATAACAGACTAACTAAAACCTATCATCAGTACTGGTCACCATTTTCCCCTGAAATATAGGAATAAATTGGTTATAAATGAAAGAAAATGTAATAAGAGCAAGAAAAGAATGTAAGCCACTGATAGGTGCCTAAGAATTAGGGCTTCAGAACCCAGATCAGGACCCTGGCTGTAGAGGGCTGTGGAGCCAGCTGAAAGCCTTCAAGTGCAGATGCATATATCACTGAGAGATAGGTGCCCAGCTTTTCTTAAGACTTCTGCCAAATTGTAGCTTACTTCCTTACCTAATTTTTTGTGTAACTCATGTAAGTATGTTGAAAAGTCTTTCCATCGGGCTTTATCCCTAATATGTGATGCTTGTGATTGATTAGATTCTATTTAAACTTTTGATTATTGTACTATTTATGCCAAAAGGGGCAAAAAGGAAGTTAAATACCATTGAGGTCTTCCATGTGTTTATTGTCCTTGCTTAAAGTATTTGTTGTTATTTACCGGACTTGGGCTCTGGCATTTAACCATTGATTAATTGGGCTTTGGCATCTGTGTACAAGTCTTGGTTCATGGCTGCTTTGTTTCTTGTTGAAATTATGTTTGTAATTCTGATTGGATAGGATAATTAAACAGAATTACGAGATACCCTGAAAAAATAACTTCCAATAAGTTTAATCTACTAGAAGATTAATAGCAAATCATGAATTTGTCTGCTGGTCAGAAATAAGGAATAAAGTAGCTCTAAATCAAAGTATCCAGAAAGCAGAAAGGACTTAGATTTATAAATGGATCATTTGGTCACATTACTTGCATAGTACAATTCCCATCTAATGATGTCACCTCAGCCCTGGGTTACTTGGCTCAGCAGTTAGAGCGTTGGCCTGCAGACCAAAGGGTGGTAGGTTCAGTACCTGGTCAAGGGCACCTACCTGGGTTTTGATCCTGGCCCCAGTCAGGGTCATGTGGGAGGTAACAAATCAGTGTGTCTCTCTCACATCAATGTTTACCCACCCACCCTTCCTCCCTTTTATTCTATCTAAAAATATCCTTGGGTGAAGATTAACCAAAAAAAAGAAAAAGAAAAAAAGTTGACCTAGCTATATTCCCAGGTCAGTTATCTTTTGCTATACTGACACTGAATATTATAATTTAGTTAATTTTTGCCAATCTGATATACTAAAAGTGGTATTTTTGCTTCTTGGGTTATAATTGGAGTACCATCACCTTCAAATATGTTTTATCCATTTATTTCATAGTTCATTTGGTATAAAGATGCGTGTTAGCTCATCATTTTTAACTCGATAAGTCCCAAAATATCAAGGTCACAATTTCTAAAATTATGCTTAGTCTAATTAAAACTTGCAAATACTATTAAAGCAGGGGAAACCTGCTTCAATAATTTTGGTCCAGTCTCTTTTTTTTCCCCCTAATAATAGAGTAACATTACTTCCTAGGATATAAAATTTTGAGCCTAATAAAATGGTAAATTCGGCTTGTGTTTATTCTTGTTATCCAACTTAATAATGGTCCCTTATTTCCCACTTATTTTTTTATATTCAGTCATAACTGAAACAGTAAAGGGAGTAGATTATTAGGTTAGATCTGAAGCGTCTGTGGTTATGAATTCCCTAATTACTGCCTCTGTAGTAAAATTAGCTACTTCATATTTTATTGCAGTGAGTATAAAATTCATAATAATAAAATTATACCTGTATCATCTTTGTTATTAATCTTAATATTATTACCTAGAGCAGTGGTTCTCAACCTACCTAATGCCGTGACCCTTAATACAGTTCTTCATGTTGTATGTGGGCGGACCCGCCTGGAGACAGACAGAGGAGCGGTATCTTGGGTTCCTAAGACCATTGGAAATATGTGTTTTCTGATGGTTTAAGGCGACCACTGTGAAAGGATTGTTGTCAACCCACACGTTGAGAACCACTGACCTAGAGGAAGATGCTTGGATAAAGATTTCATGATTAAAGGCTTTGCAGAAATGGTTACTCAATAATTGAGCACTTCATTACTTTCTTAATTTCCTGTGAATATAGCACTGAATACATCTTATTTGTTTCTTTGTTAGACTTTTTCAAGTCCTCTTAAGTTAAGGAAGTAAATAAGAACTGAAAACTTTTATAGATGCAGTGGTAACCTTTTAGGAATACCTTTTTTTCTTTCATTCATCTGTCTAGAAAAACAATGTTAAATGTACTTTACATTGTTTTAACTTATATTACCTTTTGTCAATTTATATTTGTGGAATCTGGTTTCTTTTGGACCAAAACAAATTATTTTCAAACTTTTGAAATCTCTAATCCAGGAATAATATTCCAAACAAAAGCACAATTACCTGTATGCACTCCAACAAACGAGCTAAATGGAACTAAAACATTTTATAAACAATTCACTTTGTTTTTTTAACAGAATAAAATCCTTCATATTCTTCTTTCATAAGTAATGCATTAAAAGTTGGCTTAGTTGGGGGAAGCTTTTTTTGTGTGTGTGCCTCTAATCTTATAATAAATGTAGGTGTTCTTAATTCCCAGTGTCTGACCTAAAAAGTATATGTTCAGATCTAAGATCTTTAAGATCTTGGGATCTAATAAGGGTAAAAATTTCTCCAAATCATAACGTGACACCGACAAATGAAGGCAATGCTACTGTGGCTTTTTTATTTATGGATACTAACAGGAACTTTCTTTGCTCTCCTCTTTTGGAAATGAGATACATTTTGAATGTATTTGTAACTTGGAATCCCACATTAGTCATCCTTACCTTCTAAACTCATATTTCAAAATTATAGAGGCACATAGGGTTTCTAGGCAGCCCCTGAAGTTATGTTTTCTACTTTGGGCTTTCTAAAATTATAGAATGTACTATTCATCACATTTAAATTTTCTCTTAAGTCTGTAACCCCACACCATTCACATTGTTTTGAGGATCATGAATAAATAAAATAGTATGTTAGTGTTTGTTTAATACAGAAATAGATTATAGAATCTCAGCATATATTTTTATCAAAAACCTTTTTGTGATCACTGCCAATTAAGGAGACACTTAAAGCTTTCAGTAACCAACGTTGCATTCTGAGATCCAGAAAGCTTGATGTAGCAGAAGTACATGTCACAATACCATATGGATAATATTCTTCAGTGTAGAAAACTCATATCCCCAGGATTAATAATTTTAAGAGTTTCTGCCCCAAAACCATTAATTTTGTATTTAAAGTATTTATTTCAAAATATATATAAACTTCGTTCTTGTTTTTTATCCCTAATGAACACAGTAGACTTTATGTAAAATAAGTAGTTAAACTTAGGAATACATTTTTTAAGTGAAATACAGTATACATATTTTTAAGTTCTTTTCTATATTCTCTAGTGTATTATTTCATAAAACAAAATTATGAGTAAAAGATTAGAAAATAGAGCTTAAACTGTCTGCATAGATGGTAAAGGAGCCAGTTCCTTCAGCAATAATCTTTTTATCATTTCAGTGAAGTAACAAAAGTTTTGTTACTTTTGTAGGGAAATCTTGATATATAATGAGTTTTCTAGTATCTCAACATAGTCTTAAATATAGAAACACTGAACTAGATGGTCTCTTCATGCTCCTTTTACCCGTAGAGTTTAATGATTTCATGCTTTTAAGACATCATTTCTGTAAGGAAGCATTTTATAGTAAAGAAAGGATTTTTTTTTTAAGAAAATGCTTATTTTGGTCACTGATTCACATCGGGCCCAGTATATGTGTGTTAACTGATTGGCTTATATTACCCACATTTCTCCTTCCTGTCATTAATTTACAATATGATATCTGGAATGTAGACTAAACTCTTCAAACCTACTAACTTTTGTGCATTTGGTTGCTCAGCTTTCTAAGAGCATCATTTCTGAACTGAAGTAAACTGAGCATCATTCTTTCTTAGAGATTATATCATTGCTATTAATTGGAGGAAGATTCTTATAGCTTTACTTTTTTTTTCCCCCAAGGTTGAAGAGATGGTGCAGAACCACATGACTTATTCATTACAGGATGTAGGTGGAGATGCCAACTGGCAGTTGGTTGTAGAAGAAGGAGAAATGAAGGTAATTCCTAATAAAATGTTATAGGTTGCTAATTGCACCTCTATTACAGCCATATTGTCATTACTATTGATTTGAATCAGTATCCTCATTTAAAAATTACTTTTAGCCCTGGCCAATTTGACTCAGCGGTTGGAGCAACAGCCATGGGCCAAAAAGTCACGGGTTCGATTCCAGTCAAGGGCACATACCTTGGTCACAGTTTGATCCCCAGCCCTGGTTGGGGTTGCATGGGAAGCAACCAGATGGTGTGTCTCTCTCATATCAATGTTTCTGTCTTTCTCCCTTTCTCCCACTCTATCTGAAAATCAATGGAAAAATATCCTCAGGTGAAAATTTTTAAAAAATTGCTTTTAAACAAATAATTACATATGATCAAAGAAGCACCAGATATTGACAAATAGAATGTCCTTTTGCTTCCTTGGTTTAGCTTTTATATAATTTCTTTGTGATCAAACCTATGTACAAATCATTCTATTTTGCCTAGGCCATGGAGAAATAAAATTTTGTGGTTTAAATATGAACAGGTCACAGTTAACTGATGGCTCTCTATTTGGATATTTCTCTTTTAAAATTTTTAATTTTTTAGAGAGAAGAAAGGAGAGAGAGAAAAAAACAACACATTGATTAGTTGTTCCACTTTTTTTTTTTTTTGGTACATGCCCCTAGCGGGAACCAAACCCAGGACTCTCTGGTCCGCAGGGTAACGCTCCAACCACTGAGCCAAACTGGCCACGGCCCACTTATTTTTGGTTTTTAGTGTTTTTTTTTATTTCTCACCAGAAGATATTTTTCCATCTATCACTAGATAGAGTAGGAGAGAGGGAGAGAGAGAGACAGAGAGAAACATTGATGTGATAGAGCCAGATTGACTGGTTGCCTCCCTCAGGACCCGACCAGGGCCAGGGACTAACTGCAGCCGAGGTACATGCCCTTGACTGGAATTGAACCCGTAACTCATTGGTCTTTGAGAATTTTCAGTAAATAATGCCTGATTTAAATAATATATTTATTTTTTTACAACTCAGAATGTCATTCATTACATATGCATATTTTTCATAGTCGAAGTTTACCTTGAATTTGTAGCTTTAAATTAATGTGTTAATAATTTGAAATTTAATTATAGCAGAATATTTATGTTCCTTAAAGAGATTTTCATAAATAAAATCCTAAAAAGCTGTTAAATTTACAAACATACTTTCCAGTTTGTACTTTAGGAGTTTGATTTTTATTTTTTAAACAGGTTTTTAAATATGTCCTATATAGGTATATAGGAGAGAAGTAGAAGAAAATGGAATTGTTCTGGATCCTTTGAAAGCTACCCATGCAGTTAAAGGAGTTACAGGACATGAGGTCTGCAATTACTTCTGGAATGTTGACGTTCGGAATGATTGGGAAAGTAAGCTGTTATTATTAACATTTTAATATAATTATTATTTAGAATTTTAATATCAAATCCAACCTGGTTTTCTGCATTTGTTTTTTATAATGTCAGTATAGAAATATCTTGAGAATCATATAGGGGACTGATAATCTTTACATTTAAATAGAGTTTTTCACAGTATAAAATGCTTCTCAGTATATAATAAATAGCATTTGATTTCATACCTCAGCAACCCTGCATAGGTAGGTAATAAAGTAAAATTCAGATAGGTCAAGTGACTTGTTAAAGGCCACAGAACTAGTTAATGGAAAGCCAGGACTACAATTAAGGTGTCTGTTTTATCTACTTTTCTCCAAGACTGTTTTGTTTCCCTGGTAAATTCTAGATGAATCCTCCTGTGGTTTGTTTAGTTACTTTGGCAGGGTGGGCTTCCCTTAGGCACTACATTTCGTAAATTTCTGAACATCATAAGATGTAAATCAGTGGCAGTTTGACATTCTTTTCCCATAAATACATTCACCTAAGCTTAGGTAGAATAGTTTATTCAGTTTCAGTAAATTAGGGATTAAAGGGAGAGGTCATAGTGTTAGGGAATACTTTGTGCCTGAGTAATACAGTGGTGATTATAATTGCTTTCTTGCTGTGGAAGCTAAATTTTGGACCAAAGGAAATGAGATTTTCTGGTGATCAAGTCTCACAGCCATTATCTATAGCCCTAATACTACGTAATAACTACCTTCCATTTGAACTTAGCCCAAGTGGGGCAGAATCCCGTTCATTCTACCATTAGTTCATTTGTCATTGACTTTCTTTTTCTTTTTCTTTTTTTTTTTTATCCTCACCCGAGGACATTTTTCCATTTTTTGTACAGATAAAGTGGGAGGGAGAGAGAGGGATGTGAAAGAGACACATCGAGTGGCTGCCACCCGCACGACCAACCAGGGCCGGGGACAAACTGCAACCGAGGTACATGCCCTTAGCGGAAACCAAACCCGGGTCTCTCCGGACCGCAGGCGGACGCTCCAACCGCTGAGCCAAACCGGCCAGGGCTGTAATTGACTTTCATTATTAGTGAATTAATCACATTTTAGGAAAAGGTAATATGTCTTTTTGGCTACTAATATTTTCCCTTCATTTCAGCAACTATAGAAAACTTTCATGTGGTGGAAACATTAGCTGATAATGCAATCATCATTTATCAAACGCACAAGGTAAATATCTCTTCACCCTAAAAGGATTTCACTGTAGTTGAAACTGAGACATATAAATGGTCTAAAGTAAAATTTGGCAGGAAATAAATGCCAGAAAAAATCTAAAGACATTATTAATAATTTAGGAATGAAATATTTTTCTAGCATCTAGTCTCTATAGGAGATAAATGATAGTTATTGAATATGAAAGTGAATCATAGTTTCCTGTAACAATATAATAAGGGGAGTAGAAAGTATGTTATTAGCGTGTGTTGAGACTAACAGATATGAAAGTGATCTTAAGTGGATTATCTGAAAGCAGTGGAAAATTATTGAACATGACTATTGAGAAGTTGTTTATACACCAGAGCACATAGATACATTGTGTTCATTTAAATTACTTCCCTTTTACTTCATTTCTTTCTTTGCTAATCTAGATTTAAAATTTTAGAATAATATTCATCTTCCTTTATTCTATTTTCTTCCCTTCTGAAAATTGCCAAATAATATTTCAAATAAAGAATAATAAAATAAAGTTTTGGAAGATCCACTAAAAGCAATATTGTATATTATATAGGAAATGTAATGATTCAATAAGTACTTCATTTTTCTCTTTTTCAGATGGTTTTTTAATTGAGCTGAATATGTGAAAGTATTTGAGGTTTGCTCTGTATTTCTTAAGCCTTGTTACCTAAGGTATCTTGTATCTAATGACTATGAGCGAGACTTCCTTTTACATGGTAGCTGCTCAAAAAATGTAAACAAGATTCTATTTCAGTATACAGATTTGTGGGGGACAGGGGTTTAAGTGAAATCTAAAATTTAATAGATGTTAAAATATAAATTAATTGCCCTGTAATTTAGAATGAAAATAAATAGCCAATCATTTAGAATCAGAAGAATCTTATCTGAAGATAATTGATCATGGAAAACAATCTACTGCAAATATTTCACTTGGTAAATAGTAGATGGAGGAGAGGATTATATAAATTGTATGATATTTCTTCTCTCCCCCATCTCTGGTTAATCCTCACCCGAGGATATTTTTCCATTGGTTTTTTAAAATTATTACTTAGAGTGGAAGGGGAGAGACACACATCAGTTGGTTGCCTCCCCAATGATCCTGACTGGGACAAGGGATCGAACCTGCAACCCAGTTACCTGCCCTTGGCTGGGAATCGAATCCACGACATTAACCACTGAGCCAAACCAACCAGGGCTTAGGTTTATTTCTTGAAAAACATCGATGTGAGAGAGATACATCAGTCGGCTGCCTCCTGCATGCCCCCTACAGGGATCAAGCCCACAACTTGGGCATGTGCCCTGACCAGAAATCGAATGGGACAGTGCTCAGTCCACTGAGCCACACTGGCCAAGCAGTAGTTCAATTTTTCAAATGATTTTTACTTCTTTCACAGAGAGTGTGGCCTGCTTCTCAACGAGATGTACTATATCTTTCTGCCATTCGAAAGATACCAGCCTTTACTGAAAATGACCCTGAAACTTGGATAGTTTGTAATTTTTCTGTAGATCATGACAGTGCTCCTGTAAGTACATAGTATAAATGTGTATAGTTGTACAATATAAAGCTAACTGTGCAGTGCAAAAATGATAAACACATGTCACACATAGATACTAGATTTGATCATGATTCTTAGATTTTTGTGTTATTTTGGCTTCTTGGAATAATAAAGCCCATGTGTGATCTGAAGGACAGTAGTCATGGCTGTGAACATTTCAGCAGGTCTCTTTTCCTTTCCTCCTGAGGTGAGGTGATACAGAGCTAATAGGTAGTAGACGTAGACTACTTTTCACAGTTGCCCCTCAAACCATGATCACCTACTGGCAAAGCCTCTGGTTGCTGCCTCAATTTAGCTTCGCTTACTACACAAAAGGAAGGGAAATCATTTCTAATGTCTTATCAGCTTATTATTTGTTATTATGTGTTATGTGTAACACAGCTTATTATGTGTTATTTCTTGGTTCTTATAAGATTTTGTTGGAGATTTTGATGAGTTGGGGTTTCGGTAACTAGTATAGTATTAGACCAGTAGAGATTACAAAATGCTGGGTAACTGTTATATTGGTGTCTTGTTTTTATTTTTTGTTTTGGCAGCTGAATAATCGCTGTGTTCGTGCCAAAATAAATATCGCTATGATCTGTCAAACCTTGGTAAGCCCACCAGAGGGAAACCAGAAGATTAGCAGGGACAACATTTTATGCAAGATTACATATGTAGCTAATGGTAGGTATTTTGTTACTTGTTTTTGCTACTTGGTAATGTGGATGTTCTTAGTATGATCTACACGACAACTGACCATTTGGACAAATAACATTACAAATGACTTTTGAGTTTTTATCCTCTAGATTAGTAATTTTTAATTTAGAATGGTATGTATCAAAACTATCAGAAAACTTTCAAAATACACATACCTGAATTTCACCTCAGAACGATTATATCGTAATTTTGGAAACTGAGGCTGGATAGGTACATTTTAAAACTTTTTATCAAGCTCACTATCACATATTCTTAGTTTTATGAACCGTTTTATGAAGTATTTACCTAAATATATGTAGAATTAGGAATGTAAGCAACAGTGGGAAAGGAAATTAGCAGTTTTTATTTTTATTGTCAGGGTTGCTCATTTTCTGCATCACTGATTGACCCCTGATCCTTATTAGTTGCTAGTTACATATTTGTTTTATATTGGCTTGGTGCTGGACAGCCCTGTTGCTTTGGTTCCTTACTACATCCATTTCCTTCCTGCAGTAATTATTGAAGTCCATCTAATCAAATCCTCAAACCTTTATACAAGACCGTAACTGCTAGCGTGTTTAAGGAGAAGGTTATTCCTGAGTATTTGATTATGGAAGAGTTTGATGAATAAATCTGGCTCTGGTAACCTAAAGTATAGTTATTCTAATATTTACATATAATTTAGGAACGTAAGAACAATTTAGGAAGGTAATAAATGCTTTCTTATTTGCTCTCTCTTCTTGTTTGGTGGTTAATGTAAAGGATTAATGGTCAAGCCCTGGCCGGTTTGGCTCAGTGGTTAGAGCGTCGGCCTGCGGTCCAGAGAGAGACGGGTTCGGTTCCCGCTAAGGGCACATACCTTGGTTGCAGTTTGTCCCCGGCCCTGGTTGGGTCCTGCGGGTGGCAGCCACTCGATGTGTCCCTTTCACATCGATGTTTCTCTCTCTCTCTCCCTCCCCACTCTATCTGAACAAAAAATGGAAAAATGTCCTCGGGTGAGGATTAAAAAAAAAGGATTAATGGTCAAGACTTTAAGAGATGCTGATTGTTCCAACAAGAAGACATTTTTTAAGGCAAAGGAACAAAATGTGTGCTTCAAGTGTATTTGGAGACATGTATCTTAACATATTTTAATTTTCCTTTAATTCACAGTGAACCCTGGAGGATGGGCACCAGCCTCAGTGTTAAGGGCAGTGGCAAAACGAGAGTATCCAAAGTTTCTAAAGCGTTTTACTTCTTATGTCCAAGAGAAAACGGCAGGAAAGCCTATTTTGTTCTAGTGTTAACAGGTACTAAAAGATATATGTTATCCTTTTAAACTTTGACTAACATGATTCTGCAGATAGTAAAATTTAGTTAACTGTTAAAAGTAGTTTCTGTGTTTTATGTTGTTCCCAGACAAAGAGTTGTAGTTTTTATAGCCTTAAAACTTAGTTTTAAAAAAAAATCTTTCTGCTCATATTAAATGATACTGTTTATTTAAAGAAGTTTCAACATTATAAAACTCCAGAATTTCAGAAGTACAAATTCCCTATATCTTTTCCTTCGCAGAAATTGCTCTTAGGTTTGTGGTATAGTCTTCCATATTTATATGTAATGTATTTTTTTATTGTTTTAAAAAAATGTGTTTATTCTATTACTGACTGTTTTGAAGCTTGTTTTTCTACTTAACAGTATATTTTAACTATTATTCCACACAAAGATATTAGACGTATACAACTGTCTCATTGTTTTAACATCTCTTATACAAGATTGCAGAATTTATTAACTAATCCCCATGGTAACATCTGTATTGGTTCTATATACTGTCAAATAATGCTGATTGAACCTATTTATGCAAGGAGCAGGAATCTTGAACTTTTTGTAAATAAGTGATATGTTTACATGGTTCAAAAGTTTAAAGTGTGAAAGATACGCAGTAAAATGTATTCCCTGCTCCCTGTTCACCCATTTTGTCCCCCACTTCACACACACAAAAATGTATAACTGATATTACTAGATTCTTGTGTATTTTTCTTAATGCCTGAATAAGCAAGTACAATTGTATTCTTCCAACACATATTCTTTTGTTAGTGAAGAAAACGTAGCATATTATACACACTATTCTGCATCTTGTTTATACCTGCTTTATTATCTTGAAGATCTTTACATATCGGTGGGGAGCTTCTTTTTTTAAGGCTAAACAATATCTCATTGTATGGATGTACATACTTTTTTTAACCTCCATTTGTAGATATTGAAGTTTTTTCCAGTTTTTGTTAGAACAAACAGTGTTGCAGTTATATCCATATGTCATTTTGTTGCACTTACAAGTTTATATTTAGGATAAATTACTTGATGTGACAATGCCAGCACTCTGGGTGGGGGTGGAGGGGTTGTATTTGTAATTTAGATGTTGCCCTCCATGGAGGTTGTATTAATTAATTTACCATCTCACCAGCAATAGTATATTGGAATACCCTGACACACAATGTGTTAAATGAAATTTTCTGATTTTTGTTTTCCAGCTTGATAGATAAAAAGTACTCTTGCCATGTAGTTTTAATTCTATTTCTCTTACTGTGAATCAGTTTGAGCATCTTTTGATACATTGGAGAACATTTGTATAATTCTGTTTCTACGAACTCTCAGTGTGTGTTAGCATTTAATTTTTTTGTTTATTTTTGTTTTGTTAATCATCACTTGAAAATATTTTTACCACTGATTTTTTTTTGAGGGAGAGAGTGGGCGAGAGAGAGGGAAACATCGATTTGTTGCCTCCTACACCCACCCAACCAGAGCTAGAGATTGAACCTGCAACCCAGGTACATGCCCTTGACAGAAGTGAACCCAAGACCCTTAGGTGCATGGGCTGATGCTCTAACCATTGAGCAACTATGGCAAGGGCAGGATTTAAATTATAAATAGATATTACCAAAGTATAATTTATAGGCAGTGAGTATACATGAACATTCTCGCATTCTTACCTACACTAAATGTTAAATCACTGGCTGAGAAATTTATATTCTTGAGCCAATTTCTTTAGATCAAAATAATAGTCAGTAATCATAATGACTGATGTTTTTAATTAAATCTGGTTTCTGATGCTATCTATGGTATGTCTTATAAAAAAAACTTCAAAAGCTAAATTTATTGTCATATGCTAACACAAGGGTTATTGCATTGATGTCCCAGATATTTAGCTTTTCCCAGGAAAAAGGTGATCAGAAAATGTTAAGCAGGCCAGCCTTACTGATCTGAATGCTTAGTGTTTGGGGATAAAACCTGACCTTTGAGAAATTCTCTCTGTTCAGGCATAAGTGCATTGCATAATGTGCTGACTATTTTTAGAATATTTTGTACTTTAGGATTGTTATGGCTAGATCTGGACACATCATTTCTAATTGAGTCTATCACTGCAGCATATGTGTCAAACCAGAAACCTGGTGCCACATAATGGCAGCAGGCCTGTCGCCTTGCTTAGCTGGGTGTCTCTCCCCACAGCCTTAAGATTTCTAATAAGTTGCTGTTTGCTCTAACCAAGACCAAGTATGCAGCTCTGTCTGCTCAATGTAATCAAGTATTAAGCAGGAAAAAAACAGAATGCAGTTATATACAAGGTGGAACAAAAGTAGGTTTACTGTTGTGAGTATGCAAAACACAGTTTATTCTTGTATTATTATTTATTGTATTATTTTTCATATGAACAACTGTAAACCTACTTTTGCCCGACCCCTGTATAGAACATGTTCTCAACTGTGTTTGAGAAGACTAATAATTTTCTTAAACATTTGAAATAATACATACTAACAATTCACTAGGATTTGCCTCTAAACTGTTAGATTTGGAGCATTGTTCTACTGAATAACTGTGTGTGTGTGTGTGTGTCTGCATTCTTTAATAGACCTAGGAGGGAAAAGGGATTGAAAAAATACCTCAGGGGAAGGAGGTAGCATTTTTGTGGACCTGTATTTATGTATGTAAAGATAGTAGTAAGAAAACTTGCCAAAATTCAACGCTCGCCTATAGTCCGGGTTGAGCTTTTTCTGACAAAGAACCCAAATTTAAACCTTAACATGTGGTGAAAATCTTTGTTCACCTAAGGTAATATATATTTCATCATAATGAAATGTATGTATGAAGTGGATTCTAGCATTGAAACCTTAGGAAAGCTAACATTCTTAATTTTGGTGATGGAGAAGTAGAAACTTTCAGTAGTCAGTATCATCTTTAGAGAAATTAATGAGGTCCTAAGAAATTAAAAACTCTTTTTTTTTTTTTTTTATCCTCACCCGAGGACATTTTTCCACTTTTTGTACAGATAGAGTGGGAGGGAGAGAGAGAGAGAGAAACATCAACGTGAAGGGACACATCAAGTGGCTGCCACCCGGGGACAAACTGCAACCGAAGTACATGCCCTTAGCGGGAACCGAACCCGGGTCTCTGTGTACCGCAGGCCGACGCTCTAACCCCTGAGCCAAACCGGCCAGGGCAAGAAATTAAAAACTCTTAAACACGCCCTGGCCGGTTTGTCTCAGCGGTTAGAGCATTGGCCTGCGGTCCAGAGAGACCCAGGTTCGGTTCCCACTAAGGGCATGTACCTCGGTTGCAGTTTATCCCGGGCCCTGGTTGGGTCGTGCGGGTGGCAACCACTTGTGTGTCCCTTTCACATCGATGTTTCTCTCTCTCTCTCCCTCGCACTCTATCTGAACAAAAAATGGAAAAAATGTCCTCAGATGAGGATTAAAAAAAAACTCTTAAACACATTTGACAGAGTCTGAGCATGTTTGCTTTTTAAAGATAAGGCAGACCTCTTTTCATAGCCTAAGCAATTTTTAAAATTCTAACTTTCTTTTTTTTTTAATCCTCACCCGAGGACATTTTTCCATTTTTTGTTCAGATAGAGCGGGAGGGAGAGAGAGGAAGAGAGAGAGAGAGAGAAACATCGATGTGAAGGGACACATCGAGTGGCTGCCACCCGCACGACCAACCAGGGCCGGGGACAAACTGCAACCGAGGTACATGCCCCTAGCGGGAACCGAACCCGGGTCTCTCTGTACCGCAGGCCGATGCTCCAACCACTGAGCCAAACCAGCCAGGGCTAAAATTCTAACTTTCAAAGATTCCTTATACCTTCTATTTCTTCTGATGGGTCATTTTACATTCTTAAAGTTGAAAACCTTTAAAAGATACGTTTTAACAGAGATTCTGTGCATTTCATGAATTCAGAGGGTGGGGGAATCTGTTCTGGTAGTCTTGCAGCTGTTAGTAAACGTATTGCTGAGTTTTTACTTGTCATTTTCTTTCCTACAGTGACTGAAGCAAGGCTGTGTGACATTCCATGTTGGAGGAAAACTAAAAAAAAAAAAAAAAAATTGAATGCTCTAAGCTGGAACATAGGATCTACAGCCTTGTCTATGGCCCAACACCTTGGCCTTGTGTACAAAAATGAAGAAATACTTCAATAGCAAAGCTGAACATCTAACCCTAGCTGTCTCCTGCTAGACCTCCATGCTCAGCATATAACTATAAATACATGTAAAATTACATGTACATGGCTATATTTTTATTTGCTTGCTCCTAAAAGAGAGAAAAATCAACTTTGAACCACAACTAGGAATTGATGCTTTAATTTTTGGAAACTTTTTTAGAATTTTTAATTTAGTGTATGGTCCAACCTAAGATCCTCAGTTATATCAGGTTTTGTGCACAAAAGAAAAGCACAAAAGTTGAATGCACATAGGTCACGTGCTTTCTCTGCACCAGATACCTGGATGAGGTTCTTTTTTCAGGCCTACAGTTAAGTCTGTGTCCAGAATTTTTTGACTTTTTTTGCTTTGTATAATCATAGAATTCATTGCTGCTGATTTTTGTAATGATTCATGTCGTCATGTAAAGTGTCTCTTAATAACTGAGGACTGTCAACCTGTAATTTTGCCTTTTCTATAGTCTTACTCCCATGAAGAACCTTGGTTCTGATGGAGAAAGAATGAAAAGCTTTATTTTTTTCCCCCAGATATCTTTATATTTCCTGTATTTTCAGTTGTGTTCTATGTGCTACACCTTTTTTTTTTTCCTCTCAGTTTGTTAGAAACACAATTTGGCAATTCCTACATTGGTTCTGCCTACCTTCAAACAGAAATATCTGTATAAATCTTGTGGGTATAAACTACTTTCTGGTAAAATGGTCAGGATAAAATGAGCTCACGTTTTTATGAAATTTGTAAGAGAATGTACGGTTATTACTTGTGAAAGCAAACCAAACAAAGTTTGACCTTTGATTCAGTATTTTTAGTTTTCAGTAACATGTTTTTTAGTTCTTCTAATTTGGGTTAGTTTAAAAGATATGTTGCAAGATATGCATAAAAAATGTGAGCAGTGCTTCTGTTTGCCTCTTGATCAGACACTTCCAACAGAGCAGTAAAGGATTCCATGTGATTCAAACTGAAATTCTTTCTTCAGTCACTATAAGAACTCAAATGTAAAGTATCTCTTTTTAGTTTTATTCGTTTTAGGCCTCTGTGGAAAACCTTAAAGCATGGAATTGAGGCAGGGAATTATACTCATTGAAGTAGAAGTGACTGCCCACTTCAAAATCTTCATTATGCTTATACACAGGTTTGCTTGCATAAATCAGAGATATTTTGTAGACGCTTTGCTGACTTGTTCCTCTCTGTAGAAACACAGAAATCAGACCCATTTTGTAAAGCAGAAAGTCATGTGATGTGGAACATATTCTGTATATATTTCATACGTGGTAATGGAGTCTTAATGATAAATGCAAGGTGATAATTTAATGATGGGATTAGTCTGATCACTTAATATGCGCAATCCTGGAAGTGAATTACTTGCATCAGATATAGTGGTATTTATTATTCTGTACAGAGAGAAAAATACATATAAAACATATGCTTACATTACATGCACGCAGATTTCATGTTCCATAAATCTTTTCTATTTTTTAATTTACCTTTCTCTAAATGATGTGCATGGAATATGCCTTATTATAGAAAAATGCTGTTCATAATTTGACTATGTGGAAAAGTGCCTATGGTGGTAATGCTAGTAAGGCAAATACAACAAATTATCATACCAGTTTACTACATCACCAGTTAACATTTTATATTGTGATGTTTAAAAAAGAAAAGTTTATACCTCAAATGTGTATTTTATTTTACAATCAGTTGTGGGTAGGGGTGTGGGAGTAGGGAGGGTTGGGGAGGGAAGGTATATTCACCATAGATGCTGTTGGGAATCTTCAAAACAAATTCTGTATGCCCACTAGAAATGTTCCTCTGCCATTTTTTTCTGGTAACGATCATGAACACAAGTAGCTCTTTCCTAACTGAATTGGATAGTTTCATCTTACAAAGGTATGGAAAGTTTACAAAGCATATCTAAATCTAATTATTAGTTGTGTTTGCACTAAATGTTAATATACCTTTGCAATTCTGTAAATAAAATGATTGCACTAAAATATTTGTATTGAAAAAGATACATTTTACCTTTAGATAACCGCACTGGTACTTCACTAGTTAATCTTGTCCAACCAGATTTAGAAATGAGTAGGAAAATATGAAAAGAATTTAAAAGAGGTCAAAATTTGGAGAGGTACTAACCCTTTAGACAATATTTAGACCCTCTAGAATTATTTCTCTATGGCTAATTCCTATATACTTTGAATATACATGATATTTTCTCATCCACAGTTATTTCCTACTTTTTTTCTCCAAGCCCACCCCCACTCCAATATATCTTTTCACTCTCTCATCTTTTCTACTCAGTTACTCTTTGTACTGTGATAGAAACTTTAAAAATATTGGCGATGAGGGGTTTTGTTCCCCGAGTGCCCACTGTACAGTTCAAGAGAGAGAGAGCACAGTATTTCCGCTAGATTGCAGGACTCTGGATTTTGAGGTGGAGGATGATGATAGCAGCTCTTGGTTTGGGATCACCACAGGGTCAGGCAGACTGAGGAGGAGGATGGCGGGGAGAGGCATAAGTGCAAAATAAGGAAAAGGAGGAATAGATTTCCCATTTGTTTCATTACATCACTAATGTGTACACCTGTACCACATCAGTGTCAGTTGCTATTGAGAAGTTTTTATTTGGGCTGATCTGGCTCTCTTGTGAAATTGTGCTGGTTATCTTTAAGCTTATCAGTTGTTTGTCTAATTAAACATTTTCATCAGTATTTTCCAAGTTGTACAGACGATGTATTTGGATTATTGTCATTGTTCATCTGCAAACTCAAAACATAATCATTTTAAAGTACCTTGGGAGTGTATAGAGTATAACTATTCTATAATAGCTTTATGATCCTGATGATGTTTTTTTTTTAAATAAAGTTGGATCTTCCATGTTACAATCACAAAATTAAAACCAGTATTTAAAAGTGGAAAAGTATTAAAATATTATGGACAAATTGCTTGTTTGGTTGTTTTTCTTAACCCCAAGATACTGCGCTGCCTACATAATTCTCTGAGTAGTTGAGTCTCCTAAGTAGTATCTGCCTTTCTCTTTATATTCAGTTCTTCCTCCTGCCACTATCAATTATCCTTTAATACATAATGCTTCTTGCTAAATGTTTAAATAGTGCCCTTATCTCCAGGACTCAGACCACATTCCTTGACTTCAGTCTGTTGTCCAGGGTATCTTTTAAGAGTTTGACTTCACCCCATCTGCCTTACCAGCCTAACCAGTCTTGATTATCTCTACAAATGAGTCAGCCCAGCCAGGTGAGTGTATTCCATGTCGTTCAGCAATGCATGCTTATCTTCTAAGGATCTTCTCTCCTCCCTGTAGTCAACATTCAAAATCTGCTTCAAGGTCTCAATTTCTGACCTTAACTATACCAGTCCCCTCAACTTCAGTTCTGTTGTGTGCTTTTCCATTCATGCTTGGATTATATAAATACAGTAGCCCCCCTTTATCTGTGGGGGATGTGATCCCAGAACCCCCAGTGGGTGCCTGAAACCACAGATAGTACCAACCTGTATAGGTAGTGTTTTTTCCTATATGTACATACCTATGATAAAGGGGGTTTTTTTGTTTGCTTTTTTCTTTATTGATTTTAGAGGGAAAGGGGGAGAGAGAGAGAGAACATCAATTAGCCACCTCCTGCATGCCCCCCACTTGGGAATTGTGCCCACAACCTGGGCATGTGCCCTGACCAGGAATCGAACCAGCGACCTCTTGGTGCAATGCAATGCTCAACCACTGAGCCACACTGGTCGGGCCTATAATAAAGTTTTTATAAATTAGGCACAGTAAGAGATTAACAACAACTAGTAACAAAATAGAACAATTTTAACTATATTGTAACAAAAGTTATGAGTGTGGTCTCTGATAATCTAGAAGCTACTAAGTGACTAATGGGCAGGTAATATATACAGCATGAATACCTGAACAAAAGAGATGAGTCATGTCCCAGGTCAAAGAGAGCAGGATGGCGAGAGATTGTGCCACACTACTCAGAATGGCAATTCAAAACTAATAACTTGCTTATTTCTGGAATTTTTTTATCTAATACTTTTGGATTGTGGGTAACCACTGAACATGAAACTGTGGATAAGAGGCTGAACTGGTGTACTGTGACATTGCTTGTATCCATCTAGCAGCTGTACTGATAAGCTTAGCCCAACTGGCTTGTAAGCCTCAGAACACAGGGCCCCATCTAAAATCAGCAGTTGCCATGGGAGGTATATTTGAAGCCGCATATAAATAGTGAAATAAATTGATAGGTTGTACAGCTGAAACTAATACACTGTATGTCGATTATTCTTAAGAAAAAAACAACATCCTCACTTTTAAAGAAATGGATAGGTTGTGAAAAGAAGCAAATGGAGATGAGGGGCGGGGGTTTTTTAACTTCAAAGAAAAGGTACATGTTTGACAACAGGGAATAGAGTTCCCCCTCGTTTATTGCAGTTAATCCTTCCAGACTCTAGTGGTTGCACCTGGCGTTGAAGGATTCCTGGGGTGCTCGAATACACAGGCCTCCCGTCCATACGTACAATAATTTTAATTTTAATTGTAATACAGGGGTGTATAATTGACTCAGACAACTGAGCACGCGCTGTATCATTTTCACTGTCTCAATCAATTTTTTAATGAATATATTTGAAAAAAACGCGATAGAGTGAAGCCGCAAAAGTCGAAGTGCGAAGCGGCGAGGGACGGCTGTAAATGGAGGAGGGTAGTGCTGTCCAGGAACCATATGTTAAGTTTATTCCTAGGTATCTAAATTTTTTTTGCAGTGATGGTAAATGGGATTTTTTTTTTTAGCTTCTCTTTCTGTGAGTTCATCATTGGTGTATAAGAATGCCATCAATTTCTTGACGTTAATTTTGTATCCTGCTAGTTTGCCAAATTCATCTATTAAGTCTAGTAAATTTTTTTAACAGAGTCTTTGTGGTTTTCTATGTATATTATGTCATCTGTGAATAATGACAGTTTCACTTCCTCCTTTCCAATTTGGATCCCTTTTATTTTTTCTTCTCATCTGATTGCTGTTTCTAAGACTTCCAGTACTATGTTAAATTAGAGTGGTGAAAGTGGGCATCCCTGTCTTGTTCCTGTTCTTAAGGGAAATGCTTTTAGTTTTTGCCCATTGAGTATGATGTTGGCTGTAGGTCTTTCATATATGGCCTTTATTATGTTGAGATATGATCCCTCTATTCCCAGATTGCTGAGTGTTTTTATCAGAAATGTGTGCTGAATTTTGTCAAATGCTTTTTCAGCGTCTATTGATATGATCATATGATTTTTATCCTTCATTTTGTTTATGTGGTATATCACATATATTGATTTGTAAATATTGTACCAGCCTTGTATCCCTGGGATGAATCCCACTTGGTCATGGTGAATAATTTTTTTGATGTATTGCTGGATTCGATTTGCTAGTACTTTGTTAAGGATTTTGGCATCTATGTTCATCAGGGATATTGGTCTGTAGTTTTCTTTCTTTGTAGTGTCTTTTTCTGGTTTTGGAATTAGAATTATGCTGGCCTCATAAAACAAGTTTGGAAGTCTTCCTTCTTCTTGAATTTTTTGCAATAGTTTGAGGAGAATGGGTATTAGTTCTTTGAATGTTCAGTAAAATTCCCCATGGAGTCGTTAGGGCCTGGGCTTTTGTTTGCTGCAAGAGTGTTGATTACATCTTCAATTTCTTCTGTTGTTATTGGTCTGTTCAAATTTTCTATCTCTTCCGGGTTCAGTTTTGGGAGACTATGTGTTTCTAGAAATTTGTCTATTTCGCTTAGATTGTTGAACTTGTTGCCATATAATTGTTCATAATATTTGTTAACAATCCTTGTATTTCTGTGGTGTCAGTTATTATTTCTCCTCTTTTATTTCTGATTGTGTGTATTTGGGTTCTCTGTCTTTGTTTCTTGGTGAGTCCAGCTAAGGTTCTATCAATCTTGTTTATCTTTTCAAAGAACCAGCTCTTTGTTTCATTGATCCTTTAAATTGTGTTTTTGGCCCTGGCCGGTTTGGCTCAGCGGTTAGAGCGTCGACCTGCAGTCCTGAGAGACCCGGGTTCGGTTCCCGCTAAGGGCGTGTACCTCGGTTGCAGTTTGTCCCCGGCCCTGGTCGGTCGTGCGGGTGGCGGCCACTCGATGTGTCCCTTTCACGTCGATGTTTCTCTCTCTCTCTCTCTCTCTCTCTGTTCCTCTCTCTCCCTCCCACTCTACCTGAACGAAAAAATGAGAAAATGTCCTCAGGTGAGGATAAAAAAAAAAAAAAAAAAAATTAAATTGTGTTTTTGGTCTCCATGTCATTTATTTCCAATCTGATCTTTACTACTTCCTTCCTTCTATTTGCTCTGGGGTTTTCTTTCTGCTTGCTTTCTAGTTCTTTAAGTTGTGAGGTTAGATAGTCTATTAGAGATTTTTATTGCTTCCTGAGGTAGGCCTGTAGTGCTATGAACTTCCCTCTAAGAACTGCTTTTGCTACATCCCATAAATTTTGTGTTGTGTGTTCATTTTCATTGGTTTCCAGGAAGTTTTTAATTTCTTCCTTGATATCCATGGTAACCCATTCATTGTTCAATAACATGCTATATAGCCTCCATGTTTTCAAATATTTTTGCATGTTCTTGTTGCAATTGATTTCTAGTTGCATGCCATTGTGATCTGAGAAGATGCTTGATATGATTTCAGTCTTCTAGAACTTGTAGAGACTTAGTTTGTGCCCTAACATGTGGTCTATCTTTGAGAATGTCCCATGTGCACTTGAGAAGAATGTGAAATCTGCAGTTTTGGGGTGTAATTCTCTGTAGATATCTATTAAGTCCATTTGATCTAGCGCTTCATTTAGAATCTGTGTTTCCTTGTTAATTTTTTGTCTAGAAGATCTATCCAGTGATGTCAGCAGGGTATTGAAGTCCCCTGCTATGATTGTATTGCTGTTAATTACTGACTCTAAAAGATTTTTAATATATGTTGGTGCTCATAAATTGGGTGCATATATGTTTACCAAGGGTATATCTTTCTGTTGGATAGAACCTTTCAATATTATGTAGTGGCCTCTCTGTCTCTAGTTATGGTCTTCATTTTGAAATCTACTTTATCAGATATGAGTATTGCTATCCCAGCTTTGTTTTGCTTTCCATTTGGTTGAAAGATTTTTTTCCATCCCTTCACTTTCAACCTATGTGAGTCTTTTGTTGTGAGGTGGGTCTCTTGTAAACAACATATGTGAGTCATGCTTTCTTATCCAGTCAGCTACTCTGTCTTTTTATCGGAGCATTGAAACCATTCACATTTAAGGTGACAATTGATATGTACTTATTTATTGCCATTTTTGTTTAGTGTGGTTCTATTTTTCTTCCCATTTCTCCTGCTAATTACAGCAGTCCTTTTAACATTTCTTGCAGTGCTGGTTTGGTGCTAATGTATTCCCTTAGCCTTTTTTTTTTTTTTTGGGGGGGGGGGGGGACTCTTTATTTGACCTTTCATTTTGAATGATAGCCTTGCTGGGTAGAGTAGTCTTGGATTCAGATCCTTGTTTTTCATGACCTTGATTGCTTCATGTCAGTCCCTTTTGTCCTGTAGTGTTTCTGTTGAGAAGTCAACTGAGAGCCTTATGGGGTTTTCTTTGTAGGTAACCTGTTGCTTATCTCTTGCTACCTTTAGGATTCTCTCTTTGTCTTTAATTTTTTGGCATTTTAATTACTATGTGTCTTGGTGTGGGCCTGTTTGGGTTCTTCTTACTTGGGGCTCTCTGTGCTTCTTGAACTTGAATGCCTTCTTCCTTCACCAAGTTAGGAAAGTTTTCTGTCACTATTTCTTCATATATATTCTCTAACCCTGGCCCACTTTTTTCCTCTTCAGGGACTCCTATGATGCAAATGTTATTACGTTTTCAGTTGTCCGACAGTTCTCTTAAGCTGTCTTCCTGTTTTTTCTTTTTTTTTTTTCCTTTTGGTTCTGATTGGTTGATTTTTTTCTACCCTGTCTTCTAATTCACTGATTCGGTCCTCAGCTCCCTCTACTCTGCTGGTTAGTCCTTCCAATGTGTTCTTTGTTTCTGCTATGCCATTCTTCATTTCCACTTGGTTGGTTTTCAATGTTTCTATATCTTTACTCATGGTGCTGATGTCCTTACTCATGCTGTTGAGCTTCCTCAAGATCATAGCTCTGAACTCTACCTCTGATAATTTGCTTAGCTGCATTTCATTTATCTCATCTTCGATAGAGTTCTCTTGTTCTATCATTTGGGGTTTGTTTCTTTGTTTCACAATCAAAACCACTGGCTATTTCAGTGGGTTTTGGAGCCTGCCAAATTTTCCCTGTGGGTGTTGGTGTTCTGCTGTTTGTGGCTCCCTCTACTGGGTTTGGATGAGCCTCGGTGGGCCCACAATAAACACGCTATTAAGTCTTACTTTCCTGGGTAGATTTGCAAGCCCAGGAAAGATTCAGTTATCCTCTAGCTTTTTCCTGGTGCCTAGTAGTCTCAGTTACTTAGGGCCTTGGAATGTAGTCCTGGTGTTCTGCATAAGAGGATTTCCAGAGGGTGGGATAGATGCTGGTTGTTAATGAGCCTCAATTTGCATTTCTTTGCCTCACCTGGGAAAGGTTGAATCTTCGAGTTGGGGGCTGCTGCTTTTCCCCACAGCTCTGGGAAGGAGCACACTGGCCACTGTCCTTTGTGGCCACAGCTCAGCAAAAACTCTGAGTGCCCTCTAAATCCTGGGTGTCCCCACAAAGTTCCAGCCCAGTCTGCCCTCCCTCTACCATAGCCCCCAGGTGAGTGGCTGTGGCTATTTTAGTGCTCTGTCCTGGCTCTCTGTGCTGTGGAGCGGGCTTGGTCTTTATTCCCCAAGGGCGCTGCTCACAGCTAAGACTGCTGATGTCTGTAGGCTCCCAGCCCACCACCCTCTCGTGCCTCTGCAGATCCTACCAGTGTCCCTGGTTATATGGTCCTGTCCTGTTGCTTTTTTCTGAGGATTTGTCTTTATTTTAGTTGTAATTCCTGTTTGGTCCTGGGAGATTATCTGCGTAGCTTCTATTCAGTCTGCCTCCATTTTTCGCATCTTCTGTGCCTATCTTGTGGGCAGCTGAGTCGCACAGGCCTCTCTAGTGCTTCAGCACCCCGCATGTCCCACAGGTAACTGGATGGCACAGTCCCTGCTGGGTCGCACAGGCCTCTCTGGTGCCCCCGCACTCTGCAGGTCCTGAGGGCGGGCAGCTGGATAGCATCAGTCTCTCTCATGCTCCGGCTTCCCACTGCACTTGTGAGCTACTGGACAGCACTGGCCTCTGTGGAGCCCCAGGTCCCACCGCTGGTGGCTGGGGAGTGCTGCTGCCCTGTGGGGCTCAACTCCTGCTCAGCTTTTGTTGTAGTTTTTGGGGATGGGTCTCAGCTTCTGGTCTGTGCTTCTGTTGCCTGGGGATGGATGTCTGCTCCGCAGTGTCTGTTGCTGGGGGTATATCTCTACTCTGATTGGGTTGCTACTGTGGGGGATGGTGCTGGGCTCCGGGCTGTCTGTGGCTTCCGTGACTGGCACCTTGGGAGCTCCAGTACTGCGCTCCGGTCTGTGTTACACAGAGTGTCCACTGGTCCGATGGTGCCAGGTGTGCTGGTGGGCTCAGCTTGCTGGGCCCTAGCCGCTCCCACTGCCTCCTCCCAGGGAAGACTCGGGATCTTCCAAAATGATGGGACCTCCCCACGGGGCAGGGAGAAGCGCCCTGAAGGGCCGGCTGCTTACCGCAGTAGCTGGCTGCTCTGTCCACAGCACAGGAACTTCTGCTCCCAGGCTCTGCACTGCTCGGGTTTGGTCCTCCACCTTCATGTCCACGCACACTCTCTCACACACTCGCTCACTCTCTACACACTCACCCTCCCTCCCATCCTGCCCGCTGCCATCTTTTTCTTTTTAAGAGAACTTTGATAAACAAAGCTAAATGAGGAAATTTTAAATTTATATTTGTCATAGTATTTAAACAAAACCAAAGTATTTAGACAAAGCACAACCCACTGTTCACTAAGTGAGGAAAATGGCCCACAGCAGATGGCACATGGAATTTCTATGCAAAATACATGCCACAGATATTATGCTTTTAGGAAACATAAAACAAGGGGGTGACGTGATTTTCAAATACATACTATAAAAACACAGCCCCCTTGAACCAAAATCCATCAAAAAATTTTATATGACTTTCCCTATCCCCATTCTGGTGATTTACTAGTATCTGCCATTCTGTCTTTTAACAATTAAAAGAGTGACAGACACATGTACTATGCAGAGTATAAGAGACGTGTCTTGTAAGAAGGGACCTGAGTTGGCCAAAAACACTTGGACAAGTGTTTCTCAAAATGGTGTGTCCAAGGAGTTTCACTCCTGTTTTTCACTCTTAAAGACAAATAATATCTTAAGACATTACTGGGGTCCAACCTGTGGAGTGACTGTTTTCCCCCCGTCACCGTCAATGTGAGGGAACACTTAAAGCCTCGTTCCTTGGACACCCTTTCCCTTTCTGTCTGACCCAGGGGACCCAGGGTGTTCCTCCTGGCCAGCATGAAGAAGGCATCTCCCTTCTCGCAGCGTCCTGTTCACTTTCTCAGAAGCAACTTGGCAAATCAGCTCTGGACATCTTGGGAGCCTCCGTGGCCGCTGAGGTGGTGACCACTGGCTTCGGGGCGGGGGCAGGGCCGTTCTCGGCCTGACCTACTGTAATCTGGGCTTGTAGGGCGCGAGGCAGCAGAGACAGCTGGGTCCTTCCCTTCCCCGCGCTCCGTACATCTGCGCGGCGCTGGGGGACCAGCCGGCCCGGTCCTGGCTTCTGGCTTCTCTGGAGCTTCCCCTGAGGGGGCTGCTGATGGCCACTCTGATGATGTTCTCTTTGATAGTCATGGCATCTCCTTTTAAATGACTGTTATTTTCTGTTGGGATAAATCCTAATTATATGGATGTATTGTGTTAGCCATCCAACAACCTTTAAATTTAAGGTACTGTCCCAAGGTAACAGTAAAAGATATGGTCCCTGTCTTGAAGACACCACAGTCTGGAGGAAAATGTGGGCAAGGTTTATCAGTGGAGTACAGAAAGAGCTTCAATTTTTATTTGTATATATTTTTATATTTTAGTGTGTGTTTTTTTTAATAATATACATGAGTCAATATAATCTATCAAGAAATACATTTATTGGAGGGGTGTGTCTGAACATTTTTTTCTGGGTGTTCAAGGTTTGGATTCTACTGGTCTAGGTAGGCACTGTCCTAAGCAAGTCACAGATGCCCTTTCCCCAGACCTTTGCAGTTACCCGGGCTACACCAGCAAGCCAAGTTCAAGCTTTGCTTCTTGTGCAGTGTGAGAGGATCCACATCTGTTGAAGTTGCCGTGGGCAGCTCTATGCAGATCTGAGCATATTTTGCTATTCAGAGCAATAAAGGTTTAAGAATAAGAGAGGGCTCTCACAGGTTATACCCTATACCAGAAGAGATTGAGGCAGGAAGTGGACCAAAACTTGGTTTCATTAGCCCTTTGAGGCTACCGCTCGAGTACAGACAATGAAATGGGCAGAGAGGTAGAGGCTCCAGTGAGATCTTCAGGCTAGGAGTGAGCTGGGAGAAAGGTTCATTCATCACACAACATTTAGGATGAACACTACTCTGGATTTGCTTTATTGTGTCCAACACGTCTAACATACAATCCCAGCTGATTGCAAGTGGAGACGGACCTGCTCCCTCAACCATCCCCTACCCCATTCACTAAGGGCTGTTTACCAATTCAATTTCTTTTTGTTGTTGTTAATCCTCACCCAAGAATATTTTTCCATTGATTTTTAATTATTTTTAACTGTGAGATAATAAGCTTACTGATATTTTTATTTTTGTTACAGATGTTTCTTCTTTTCCCCCCACTGATACCTTCCTCCTAATCCTGCCCCCACCCCCACCCCCAGCATTGTCATCTATGTCCATGGTTACGCATACATGCATATAAATTCTGTGGTTTATCTCTTCCCTCCCTCACCAACCCACTGCCCCCCAGTACCCCTCTTCTGAGGTTTGTCAGTCTGTACCCTACTTTTATGAGTCTATTTTGTTCATCAGCTTGTTTTGTTCATTATATTCAACGAATAAGTGAGATCAGTGATATTTGTCTTTCTCTGATTGGTTTGTTTCACTTAGAATAATAATCTCCAGGTCCCTCCATGTTGTCTCAAAGGATAAGAGATCTCTCTTTCTTACAGTTGCATAGTACTCCATTGTGTATATGTACTACCATTTTTTTATCCAGTCATCTATTGATGGACACTTGGGCTGTTTCAAGATCTTAGCAATTGTAAATAGTGCTGCTGTAGGGGTACATATATTCTTTCTGATTGGTATTTCAAGCTTCTTAGGGTATATTCTTAGAAGTGGGATCACTGGGTCAAATGGCAGTTCAATTTTTACCTTTTTGAGGAAACACCATATTGTTTCCCATAGTGGCTGCACCAGTCTGCATTCCCACCAGCTGTGTACTAGAGTCCCCTTTTCCCCACAGCCTCGTCAGCACGTTGTTGTTTGATGATTTGTTGATGGCCGCCATTCTGGCAGGTGTGAGATGATACCTCATAGTTATTTTAATTTGCTTCTCTCTGATGATTAGAGATGTTTAGCATTTTTTCATGTCTCTTGGCCATTTGTACGTCCTGCTTGGAGAGGTGTCTATTTAGCTCCTCTGCCCATTTTTTAAATTGGGTTGTCTTCCTTTTGTTGAGTTGTAAGAGTACTCTATATATTTTGGAAATTAACCCCTTATCTGATGTATCATTGGCAATTAGGCTCTCCCATATATCTATTGATTTTTAGATATAGAGTGGAAGGGAGAAGAGGGAGAGAGAGACATCGATGTGAGAGAGACACATTGACTGGTTGTCTCCCACATGACCCCAACTGGGGGGCCAGGAATTGAACCTGCGAGCCAGGTACGTGCCCTTGACTGGGAATCAAACCCACGACCCTTTGGTCCATGGGCTGATGCTCTAACCACTGAGAAAACTCGCCAGGGCACCATTTCAAATTTTAAGTGACAGGAAAGCAAAAGAATTCCATAGTCAGTGCAGGCTAGATGTCTCTCTGGAGAAGTCATTCCATTCAATGAAGAAATGGAGACCTTCAGTGTTGCTTGGTGGGGCAGGGTCGGGGAATGGTTATAGGTGGAGTGCAGGGTTAGTTGGTTAGTTACTGTATCTCTAAGATTAATTCTAAGTAAGTCTTATTAACCAACACCTGATCTCCCTGTGGTGTTTCCCAACTGCGTGCTTCTGAACAAACATAATTTTCTATTATTGTTCATTCAGTAACATCAGGCACCTCATACTGACACCCAGAACTTAGAGCCATAGCAGCATCAATGGAACAGTCAAAGTCCTGGCCCCACCCCAGACCAAGGGAATCAGAAACACTGGGATGACCCAGCATGCTTTGACAGGTCTTCCAGGTGAGTGTATTGCACACTCAAGTTGCAGAAGCACTGGGTTAATACACTTGTGTTCTACCTCCTCACTGCAGTTAGCTCAAGGCTCTCTTCTTGGCCTTGGGGAGCAACTGCTACCCTAATACAAGAGTGCCCACACCTCCCTCAGTAGCTCCCAAATTTGTTGAGGAAGGGAAAAAAGTGTTGCAACATAGTTGTAAGTTATATATATCATTTGCTGTCTTCTGGTTTCCACTGTACAGGTTATCCATTAATCTTTGCTAACTGCAATTTATTATTAATAAATTAGTCGTGGCCAGGATAGTTAAAGAACCATTCGTCCTGAAAAATATTTTCTATAGTGAATTTACTGCTCATTTCGCCTATATGCAGAGGATTTGTATTGATGTGTTCTGCTGCTTTTTTTTTAAATCCTGACCTGAGGATTTTTTTTCCATTTATCTTCAGACAGAGTGGGAGGGAGGGAAAGAGAAAGAAACATCAATGTGAGAGGCACATCGACTGGTTGTCGGGGACCCAACCGCAACAGAGGCACGACCCCTGGTCCAGAACGAAACCTGTGACTCTTTGGTTCAAGAGCCAATTCTCGGAACCTGTGACTCTTTGGTTCAAGAGCTGATGCTCTAATTGTTGAGCCAAACTGGCCTGGGCTGCTGTGTCCTTATTTGAGTTCAGACTCTTCAACAATGTGAGATGGTTCTTTTCGACTTCTCTATCCTCTCCTAAGATGAGGAAGTCCTGTCCTGCCACATGTACTTTACTCATAAAATCACCACACAGAAAAGGGGGTAAAAATCCTATTTTTGCCTATCCAACTTGCTCCACTGGGGTGGGGGTGGGGAGGGCAACCCTGCAGGTGATCACGTCATCTGGGAAGAAAAATTCAAACTGATTTTCTATTATCTGGGCCTTTGTTCTCAGAGGCTCACATATACCTTTTCACCTCTTAACTACAGCAGAAGTGTAGTCACTAATTACAAATAAATGGGAGTCAGCTTTTAAAGAGGCCAACACTGTCCTCTGCAATTCAGCTAATAAGGGCTTAAATGCACAGCTGCAATGGCCATTTGGCTTCAGCTGCCCAATCTTTATGCCCTCGTCCTCTCTACTGACCTTCGCAGCCCCACCATCCAAAAGCAGTTCAGTTGAAATGATAAATCTGAACTAATCAAACTCTCTAATGAAGAGAATTTTAATGTGCATGCAACACCAGCCTGCCATCAGTGCTGCAGAGTTGAATACAATGGAGAACGATAAATGGTCATGCGATCCCTAACGTGAATTATAGGTTTCCACTCTGGCCAGACTTTACAAGCTTCCAGGCCTCAGGATGAGGGTTAATCCAAACAAGAAGGGTTACTGCTTACACTTATTAGTATTAACTTCCTTTTCATAATTTACTGGAACTGGAAAAAAGTATAACAAAATGTATACAATTTAGTAATTGTACAAAACATGAATTTAGCAAGACAATATTGGTTATAGTCACCAAAATGAAGACTCAACGTATTTTTCACTGCCACTTCTATGAAAAGTTCATATAAATAAGAAGTCATTGGCTGAAAAGTCACAACAGAAGCAATTGAAAGTTTACAGACAACTTCCACAACAACGCTGCAGACGCACGCAGAGGGTCCCAGGCTGGCAGGGCATCGCCGGAATGTTCTCAGTCCATCTTCTACGCGAGCCATCGGCTCTCTAAGACCAACACTTGAAGCATCAGATATAATACAAAATAAGGAATTCTTTATTACTTATACAAAACTTGTACATTAAAAAAAATTAAGATCCCACAACTCTGACCCCCTGAGAAAGCTAAGAGCTTTAATGGGTCCATCAAAGAGCCCTGTGTGAATGTGTCAGTCACCAACCTCCTGGCCACAGGAACAAGGCACTCTCCAGGGCCATTCACACGGCGCCTTCACTGGCTCTGAAACCTGACTTACCCTTTCACTAGGCTCCACAAACAAGCCAGGGTTTCCTGGACATTAAAGAACACTATCGTCTCTGGCCTAAGCTTAGAGTGTTTTATCAGCGTACAAGTTGATTTTTATTTATTTCTTAAACACTTTCAATAAATTCCCAGCATAAGAAGCTCTATTTTAACATGTACAGATTTGATACAATTCTTTACAAAAACTATCTAGATTTTTCAGCTAAATAAATTTAAGTGTCTTTTAAGAAATTAAAATTCATTAGAGAAATGGTATTTTTCTTTCAAACCTATCTTCCACCCTCTGAGGTCTGAGAGGGGTCACAGATTTGTACATTTTGTTTCTTCTTTTTTTTTAAAGAGAGAGGGAGGGGGAGGGGAGAAGAGAGCAACATCATGTGAGAGTGAGACATCAATCAGCTGCCTCCCGAATGCCCGCTGTGGGGGATGGAGCCTGCAACCCAGGCATGTGCCCTGACCAGTAATCAAACTGGCAACCTTTGGTGCACAGGACGATGCCCAACCAACTGAGCCACACTGGCCAGGGCCAGACTTGTATGTTCTTCATAAACAGTCACCTTTGTCTAAGCCAGCGATTTTCAACCGGTGTGCTGCCAAGAATTTTTAAAATATGCAATACCTGACTATTTAGTCAGGAGCACAGACCTCTTTTCCCTTAGATTGTCAAATAAAAAAGTGACAACAGCCAACACAATTTTTTGGTTGGCAAAAAATACTTATTTTTTTGGTGTGTCACAGAATTTTAGTAATTAGTTTATGTGTGCCACAAGATGGAAAAGGTTGAAAATTGCTGGTTTAAGCAATATTAAGAGCTCTGGTATTAAGAAAGAGCACAAAACTGTTTCTTAAAGTCTTATGTTGGAAGATATGTTATAGCCAATCTAGACAAACGTATTTTGACAACAGGCCTTTCTGAACAAATAGCCTGCAGAAATAAATGCAGTGACTTGTGTTCTTGGTAGAGAACTATTTAGCACTGCTTAGCACATTATTCTGTAGTTGGGGAATAAGAGTAATTCTTCCCTTGAAGAAAGCAGTTCTATTCTGAAGAATCATGTTGGCTACCACGAAAGAAATCAAAATAGACCAGCACCAAATGAAGTATTATATTAGTTCACAAAAAATAAAATTAGCTCTTATTAAAGTTCTACAACCCAGGCTTAATAAATTACTATGAAATCAGGAGTTTTGTCAGCTACAGTATAATTTAAAAATCCATCTTCAACCCGGGGTGGTGGAGTTGAGGGGGGAGGGCCAATCTCACACTGATCACCATGAACTCTGTGAATTTCATCAAAACACTTTTTTCCAGCGTGCATTCTCTTTCAGAAGTGAGCTGTCGATTACCATCTGTGATGCTTTAAAGCATAATATCCACGTTGAGATCTTTCCAGAGAGCACAGCACGAAAAGCACTAAACTGTCTTCAGAGCTGAGGAATCGGCATGGAAAGGACCTCAGACTTTTCTGAAAGAGCCCAACACCAAGCAGCCACTTCATGGATCACATCTATTCATCCTCAACAAGACACTGCATTGAGCGTTTTAATTCACAGATTTTATGTTAGTCCTTTAAAACCCAACACCCGTATTTCAGTTCAGAATTGTCAGGCTATTCAAGCAGCCTGCTTGGTGCAAGTTCCTTGGTGGTCCTGTAAATCTATCTTTGACCTATGGGAAAAAAGACAGAGACAAAATGTCAAAAATGCAAAATTTTAAGTTGGGACGATTGTATTTGAATACTAGGTTTTTATTTTTATTATTGATTTGCTTTTTAAAAAATCATCTGAGGATATGTTTATTGATTTTAGAGAGAGAAGAAAGGAGAAGGAGAGAGAGAAAAAAACATCGATGGATTGCCTCCCACACACGCCCTGACGGGACTAAACCAGCACTTGGCTATGTGCCCTGACCGAAATTCTAACCCGAAACCTTTTAGTGCACTGGATGATGCTTCAACTAACTGAGCCACACCAGCCAGGGCTGAATACTAGGTTTTCATACTGCATATTTTGAGTACAGGGAAAATATGTTAAATAAATCTTGAAGACTTACCTGTTGTGAATCATGTGACTTTTGACAAGATGTCCTGCTGCCAATGCTGCCATCAGCGACAATTCCCCAGCCATCACTGTACCACACACGATTCTGGCAAGCTGCCGGGCATTTTCTCCAGGATTGTCTTTGCATGCTCCTTGAACACCTAGCATCTGCAGCCAGAGAGAGACACAGAGACTCACCCTTAAAGTCATGGCAATAATTTCCTACTTACCTAATTAAAGTCAGGGCAACTACAATGGCATCAGAATAGAACTAGACTCCACTGAATTTCCAAGATGTGACAGCCTGCACCAACAATGTATACACCATAGTTAAGGTACACGCACAGCCTGGCTGGCAGTGCACACTTAGAGTACATGAATATTAATTTGCTCTTAATCTCCTTTCTCAATTTACTAAGCATATGTCCAAACATACTTGGACTAGGCTGGTGGGAAACAAGAATAAAAAGACCAGCTACAATATAGAGGTGAGTCATATGCAGTGTCAGGTAGAAACAAAGAGAATCTCACTGAGAACTAGGCTTGAGGTCACAAATGCTTCATACCTGCAAACAAGCTTGCTGAGGGAGCAGGTTGGTCCCACCACCCACAGTTCCTATTTCTATAGATGGCATGGTACAACTGATATACAAATCTTCATTTGTGGGACCACTTGCTTCCATTAAAGTAATACAGTTTGAACTACCAACATTCTGTGCTGCATCCTGGGGGGGAAAAAAAAGGAAAAATATAAAACTTCTATTACTTAGAACAAGAAAAGAGAAGAGAAGTGGAAGCTGGAGCGCTCACCTGTCCACAGGCAATGTAGATGGCAGTGACAATGTTTGCTGCGTGGGCATTGTAACCTCCAATGCTCCCGGCCATGGCAGAGCCCACCAGATTCTTACTAATATTGACATCAATCATAGCTTCCGTAGTAGTCTTTAACACCTAGAAAACAGGGTTGTACACATTTTACATCTCCTCCCAGAAGATTCAGCAGTGTGTTATCCGTATCTATCTTTCTGTACCTCCAGAAAACAAGGAAGTTTAGATGTGGCCCCATTTAAGCCCTGTCCTCATTAAAGAGTGTCAGTTAAGTTTGTTCCTGTGAATGCCACAGACAGACAGACGGGGAAGATATGATAAAACAGTCATCTTTAATGTAAAACATACACCTGTATATTAAACTTTACTTAGAACGTTAATATTCCTTTTTCCAATTTTCAAATCCAATTAAAGATTAACATCAAGTATTTATCCAATCACTCACTTCTCTGACAACCTTGGCTGGAATGACAGCTTCACAAACAACAGACTTTCCTCTCCCTTCTATCCAATTGATAGCAGCAGGTTTCTTGTCAGTACAATAGTTACCACTGACTGCCAGGATCTGCATTTCAGGGAAATACTCATGGAGTTTCGAAAGTGCTTTCTCTGTACCCTATTAACAATAACAAAACAAACAAATAAAAAATTACATTGAAATGCAGATATTTATAGATCAGAGGCTTTATTTATATTTAATACTAATACTACTAAGCACAGTAACTGTAATAATCCTAATTTCTAATACAAGAACTATACTTTAAAGAAACTGAGCACAAAAGTAATTTCTCAGTCAGGTACAGATTCCTAGTGGTTCTTTCTAGGTATGAAAATGAACTTCCTTGTAGTGATTGATGAACAGAATGTAGATGAGAATATTAAAAAGTACTCAATAAAATTATAATACTCATTCATGTCACTGGGGAGAGAGTTACCCAACCCATGATCAACATTTAATAAATTCCTTCTTATGGTTATTAAATGGTTACCTAACAGTACAATTTACCAAACCTGAAAGGAGAGGTCAGATGTTAAGGTAAGTCTTATCATTAATGGAATGTTGATGAGATTTACATTACATAAACTAAAATAATGCCCTGGCTGGTTTGGCTCAGTGGTTGGCGTGTTGGCCCAGGGACCAAAAAGTTTTGGGTTCGATTTCTACTCAAGTGCATATACCTAGGTTGCAGATTTGATCCCCCGCCCAGGCAGGGTTGTGTGGGAGGTAACCAATCGATGTGTCTCTCTCACATTGATGCTTCTCTCTCTCTCCCCCCGCACCTATCTAAAAAAAAAAAAAAAAAAGTCAATGGAAAAATATTCTTGGGTGAGGATTAAAATAATAAAAATAATAACAAAATATATATAGCTCTGGCTGGTTTCTCAATGGTTAGAGCATCAGCCTGCGGACCAGAGAGTCCCAGGTTCGGTTCCTGCTTAGGGCACGTACCTCAGTTGCAGTTTGTCCCCGCCCCAGTTGAAGTCGTGTGGGTGGCAGCCATTTGATGTGTCTCTCTCACATCGATGTTTCTCTCTCTCTTCCTCCCTCTATCCCTCCTGCTCTATCTGTAGATAAATGCAAAAAAAAATGTCCTCCGGTGAGGATACAAAAATTAAAAAAATAATAATAATAAAAATATATAAATAAGACTTCTAATGATTTCCAATTAAGTAAAATTAATTCGGTTAACTCACACCTCAATAACCCAAACACACTTGAGGGCAATTTTAAAAAATAGTTTTTAATTGTGGCAAAATATACATAACAGAATTTACCACCTTAACTATTTTCAAGTTTACAGTTTAGTAGTTTTAAGTATATTCACATTGTTGTACAACCAATCTCTAGAACTCTTTTTATCTTGCAAAACTGAAACTCTATACCCATTAAATAACTCCTCATTCTCCTTTCTCCTCAGCTCCTGGCAACCACCATTCTACTTTCTATCTCTATGAACTGTACTAATTTAGGTGGCTCCTAAGTGGGAATCATACAGTATTTATTTTGTGTAATCAGAGTATTTCACTTAGTAAGTGAACCTCAAGGTTCGTCCACATTTAGCATATGTCAGAATTTCCCTTCTTTTTAGGATTGCATAATATTCCATTGTATATATACACCACATTTTGTTTATCCTGTCATCCATCAATGGACACTTGGGCTGCTTCGACCTTTTGGTCATTGTGAATAATGCTACTATAAACAAAGGTGTACAACAATCTCTTTGAGACCTTCCTTTCAATTCTTTTGGGTATATAGCCAGAAGAGGAATTTCTAGATCATAGTAATCATATATATATTTTTTTATTTTTTAATCCTCACCCAAGAACATTTTTCCATTGATTTTTAGAGTGGAAATGAGGGTAGTGAAAGTGAGAAACATTGATGTGAGAGAGACGTATCAACTGGTTGCTTTCCTCATGCACCCTGACCGAAGCTGGGGATCAAACCTGCAACCCAGGTACATGCCCTTGACCAGGAATCAAACCCATGACCCTTTGGTCTGCAGGGTGGACCCTCTAACCATCGAGCCACATCGGCCAGGGCTATAGAAACCACTGTATACTGTTTATTGGCAATTTTAAAGCTTATGCATTTAGTCACTATTCTCTCTTTCCAAATAGTACTTATAAATAGGTAAAACAAAAAAATAAATTTTGTTAGTGTAATTGACTTTAACATTTTACATTTGTGTCTTGTATATAACAAATATCAGTAGAATAAAATGTAAGCCATACATAATCTTCTCACAAAGAGATAATGAAAATAAATGGACTATATACATGAGCTTGGCTTCTTAAACACAAGTCTTAAAGTCTCTAGAAGAGATCAACTTTCAAGGTATATGGGACACAGTTTAAAAGTACTAACCCCAAGACTTCCCATCCCCATGTATAATGCCACGTCTAAATAAAATATATCAAATACAAACCCCACCAATCAACAAATGCCCAATTTATATAATGAGTTGTGAGTCAGTATTTAATTTTTAATAAAAATCTTATAATCAATTAATGATTTGAGTAAGTAATACACGAACAAGGTATAAAATACAGGAAGGCATAAGGTAGACAGCGAGTCTGCTCCCATTCCTGTCTCCCTGACACTGAGTTCCCCTTTCCTGGGACAGTCTTGCAAGTTCTGTTACAGCCTATCCATGCTCACCTTCGAAATCATGTTCATCCCCATGGCATCACCTGACCTGGACTGGAAACGAATATAAAGGTTGCGACCAGCCACACTCATATGAAGTTTCTGTAGACGTGCAAACCTGTCAACAAAAGCAAATTTTTCTCTTTAAGAAGATGGAAATTATCTTAAAATCTACTTTAGTTGGTTCATTTTATTCATAAGAAAAACCCCATGGAGATTACTTATTATGTATTTTCTTCTTTAAACATTATATTAGAATATTGTATCAACTCTCTCATTCTTATATGCTGCAAGAAGGGAGGGCAGCAGACAGTCATTTCATAATACATAAACTTTAAAGTCAAAATAAAAACACGCATATGAGCTTGAACTATACTGAGGTTATCATTTGTATTGTTTATGCTTTTTTATAAATTAGATTTTCTGAATTCAAAGTAAATCTACTATATTAATATTTACTTCTATCCTGCTTCCAAAATCTTTTTCTCAGGCAATTGTGCCCTGGGGCAATGCTATATCAAAACTCTTTTAGGGAAAAGTAATAGTCTGATCAAAGTGACCCTTGTAAAATCAACACACAAACCTACTTGGCTCACACTATGGTTTTCTAAGTTACCTCTATGGAGACATTCATTTGGATTAACAATCTGCTCCCCCACCTCAAACCAAGCATTAATATTACTAATTTTGAATGAATGGATTTAATGTTGCTATTTTACATCATTTCAAGCTGGCAATATGTTAACAGTTATGTTTAGTGATCAAAGAAGACAGTACTGGTTCTGAAGTAAATATAGATGGATGTATAACCCCCACCCACCCAACACACACACCTGCTGGTGCTGTCGAACGCTTCCTTTATCACTGTGAACCCTTCTGGTGTCTCAAGCCAGGCCTTCACTTCTGCAGAGTCAGAAGCACAGGGAAGACGTACCACTGGGCCACGCGTCATCCCATCTGCTAGGACTCGGCTACTGGCTCCCCCACCAAGCTATGCAAAGGATGTTACAGAAGCACATATTAATTCTGAAAACAGTTCTGCTTATCCCAAAAGGTGTACCTGATTGTCCCCAATCTCCTCCCATCGCCTGGCCTAGAGTGTGTCTTACAACAGGCAAATATATCAGTGCCAACTTACACCTATTGCTCTACAGCCTCTGTTAGTGCTGGCCACAAGACAGCCTTCTGTTGTTGCCATTGGAACCTGAAATTCTTTTCCATCCAAGCACAGAGGTCCCACCACTCCAACAGGGATGGGCATATATCCAATAACATTCTCACAACAAGCTCCCATCACCTAAAAGGTAAAGTTAGACACCTAGTGAAAATCTGTATTGCAAATACACAGCTCTTGTCATTAATAACTTTCTTCAACTTAACCCTTTAGTGTATTTTTCAACAAAATTTTATTTTTACTCTTTATGAAAAGAATTTAAGACACTAAAATATTTGAGTAATGACTATAAGCAATAGGAAGAATATTTTGAATTTCTATGACCTATACAGAAGCAGAATACAAAATTACAGTAAAATGGCTTAAAAAGGAAAATATTTTATAAAACTATATACATATAAAAGACCAGTGGAAAAAAAAAAAGCTAAAAAGTTTAGAAGACTAGGAAGTTACAAAGCAAACCTTTTTTCAAATAAAGAAAATAACATACCAAGGAGTAATTATAGTCCCTGTAAGGTAGATACTGAAGAGAAGAAGGCTCTGGAAGTTTTTTGGAGAGTAACTGTCGACGAATAGATACACCGCGTTCATGGTTTTCCATCAGAGTTTCCAATTTGTAAGCTGGGATATGCTTAGCATTGACTAATTGGATGATCTCAGCATCACTAAGGAATTTTGCACCTTTCTAAAGAAATGAAAAAAGTGGTAGGGGTTGAGGGAGCGAGATGACAAGACTTTGAAGAACTGTATTTCATGTTATTCATACTAAATAAACCATTTAATACAAATAATGCTCTCAATAGAACTAAAATAGAATTAAGAGGAGACCTAAAGGACTTTGGAATTCTGAAGAAGATGATTTAAGAACAAATAAGGCCTGGCTGGTGTGGCTCAGTAGATTATTGAGCTTCATCCCATGGACTGAGTTGTCCTGGTTCGATTCCCGATCAGGACACATGCCTGGGTTGTTAGCTCAATCCCCAGCAAGGGGCATGCAGGAGGCAGCCGATGGATGTTTTCCACATCGATGTTTCTCTCTCTCTCTTCCTCTCTCTCTCTAATAAAGAAAAAGGAACAAATAAGAATATCAAATGAAAGCAAATTCTTCATAAACATGTGGCAATTAAACAAATGTAAGACCAAAACGCTAAACTTTACTAGTAAGGTCCACAGGAAAAAAATCCATGATTAAAATTCTGACACCCACCCTATAGGTTTTGCCAACCTTGTATAGCAAGTCAGCTGAGATACTGGTACACTTTAATGGGAATGAGAGAAAGGAAAGTGATAAAGAAAACAAACATAATTCTCACTCAGATGTACATAAATTAAGAATGAACCAGATTAAGCAGGTATGGATAGAACACAATACCGCACTAAAGCATCTCGAGTGGACTCATGGTTGTGTAGGCAGAAACCCTGTTCAGATCTCAGAAAGGAAAATACTTTCCTCATGAGCATTAAGCTTACTTTAAAAACAAAAAATAAAAAACATTCTATCTTTGAGGCTCATTTTTATGTTAAACCTTTTCTAGGCCTCAATATACACATGAGAATACAGTCGTTGTTCATCTCTATGGTAAAACAGTAATAAAATAGAAAGAGCCAGTAAATCTTGGACCCTTGATCCCAGTTTTACCATTTCTTAGATGTATTACTTTAGGAAACACTTATACCTCCTGGAGTCTCAGCTTGCTCATCTAAAAAATAAGGATAATTCCACCTATCTCACAAGGTTATAGGGAATAAATTACCACCTGTAAACTACGAACACAGTGCCTAGAACTTAGTAGGTACTCAGTTGCTATAACTTCTTTCCTTTACTAAAAAAAGCTCCTTTTTTTTAAGAAAGCCACCAAGCTTGAGTTTATTTTATTTTCCTCACCTCTGCATTCCCAAGTATCTGTAGACATTCTTCATTAGGCCGAGGTTCCTTGGGAAGTTCGATTTCAGGTTCCCGCATCTCTAGTTCCAGTGAAGTACTGAGTAAGGAGGAATTACCAACCATAAACGTAGCTCTGTTTGAGGTGTCAGTTTCTGCCACTAAGGGTTTTATAACCTCAACTGTTCAAGAGATCAAAAGAAATTTCACAACACTGACATAAATTTTAAAACTGGCTCAATTTCTTGAAAACTCAGCATATTAAGAATGGGGGAAAAAAGAGAATAAGAAATCACCTTTTCTTTCTCTGTTTGTGCTTGCCTCCTCCTCCACTGCATGGCATTTCTGGTTATTTCTGACTACTATAGGGTCCCGTCTACAGCAATCATCTGGGACTCTCTTTTGAATCACTACCGGAGATGTGATGGGGTTTTTCAATGAAAGTGTAGATTCTGTTTCTGCTTGTTCAAAGAAGATGTACTTGACAGCCAGAAGGAGAGCTAAACTTAAGGTAATAACTTGTTCAATATCCATGCTGATCATTCTAAATAAAAGAAAGCAAATTAAAGTGTTATAACTCAAAAATATAAAAGGCACAACCTAAACTGTTAGCAGCAGAGTACCATGATTAATATACAACAAAGTAGGTCTCAGATAACTTACTTAGAGAGATAAAACTGCCAGAGGGAAACACTTGGTTCAATTCTCTTGGACACATTTTCATCCAATCCTAAAGAAACCTTAGAATTTTCTGCCGTACTGTTTTGAGGAGAAGGATCGGCTATCCAGCGACTGTGAGCATGAACAAGAACCAAGCCTAGAGACTGAAATAAAAAAAATTTTAAATTATGTATCTTCTGCATATCAGTGAAACCTAAACTTCTCATCCTTAGCAACTGAATAACCAGACACTATCTTCGTTGGCCTCCTCTTACATGAGCAGGAAGCCCCAAGCTTGCTACATGACTAACTAAAGTACTGGCCTCATTGAACTACTGAACACATTCCAAAGAACAAGTTTGCAGAGAGAGATAAAGTGGAGGAACTTGAAAAGTCTGTTTAGGGGAGATGGTGAGAAAGACCAGGAGCCTCTAAGAAATGAGAAACAACTTAAGAAGAAAAGAGAAAAGGAACACCAGTGAAAGAGCCAAAAATTATAGAAAGATGACAAAAGAAGAAAAACAAAACTGAAAAGCAGAATATGACATTGGAACAGAAGACACTGAAGGGAGAAGAAAGTTATGTAATTACCATAATCATCTTAACCCTCTGAGTAACAGGATTCGGTTTATTTTCTTCTTCTTCTAGAACTCGGGCAAAATGGCTGAGCTGCCAAATTGGACGACCCTCGCGGCTTTCCCGAGAAAGCTACAAAGTAAGTCAGTGTTACATTAGAAGGTACTGATTCTATTTAGGTGACCTGATATGAAAAATATTACTCATCTCCTAATGCCATAGTAAGAATTGTAGTTACCTCTAAAACCAAAGACACACAAGCTGGGAAGAAAGTCATGAACACAAAGTAGTTGGCAAGAACTGACATGCAGCCAAAGCAGCACATAATTTCAAGTTGACGCACCCCTAGAAAGATAAAAAAAATTAAATGTACAATTAATAAAGAATGTACATTTTTGATGCTGTCTACATCACAAGGATTCTTCCCATAGGTAGACAATCACATGAAAATGTTAGTATATTAATTTCTTTGTTATCTACCGGAAACAGAATTAGCAACTCAGAGGTAATGCCAAGCCTGAGAACACAGAGGAATAACTGTCTTCTCCCGTGTCCGTGGAATCACAATGCCAGGCATTATGGTAGCATTTAATATACATTTGATCATTCCCTTTTTAAAAATACTGTTTTAAGATAAGGATATCTATCTAATGGAGAAAACCCTCTAGTGTTATACTACTGGTCCAATTCTACTCGTTGACATAAAAGCAATTCATCTGTGGACCAAGGACTTTTTATAAAAGTACAACATGCTGCCAGTTATTCGATTCCTGATACAGTATCATAATAAATATTTTATGTGTACTACTGAACTCTAATTTCAATCTAATCTCTGTGGTATCTAGTGATGGTCTTATACTCTTGGTTAACTTCATTGCTCTGTTTGAAAATGATATAATGCAAAAAGACAACCCAAGATTCAAAATCAACAATGGTTCCACTACAAAATGTTTAAGATATTATTTAGTAATCTTCTTGAATAGAAGGTAATAGAATTATAGAACTGGAATAGACTTTAGATAACCAAAACCTACTCCCTCATTTTCCAAATAAACTTGAATATAAAACATATTTCTGATGTCACTCATATTAAATGTTTTAAAATATAAATAAAAATGATTCCCCTTTTATATAAAAACTGCTAACTAGAATAATACAAAACATTCCATTTTATTTTATTTTCTAAATTGTAATAAATCATTTGACTAAATAATAGAACAAGAGTATACACTGTATTTTTTAAAAATTCTATAGCAGTTACTCCCAAATATGGAAATCTAAGAAAATACAAAATGACAATAACAAAAGCATTATAAACAACCTACATTTTAAATAGCGGTCAAATATAACCTTTTCAAACTTGAGACCATGGAAACTACACTTAACCAAAGCTTTTTACAACTTGGCAATCTACTATTTCCCTCTGTACAACAGTAACTACTGTTGCCGTATGTTCTCCGGCATTATTCTTGACTCTGTCCCCAGGCTTCTTTGAACCACTCTGCTACCAAAGAAAGAGCACTAATCTATGTATTCTTTTTCTTTTTTTACAGGCTTTCCAAAAGGTTACTTCCTAGTTAATATGTGTTGAATCCTTGGTTTCATGGCCTACTACTAATTTCTGGCTGATCCTCTTCATTTCTTTACATGCTTGAATAAAATCACATAGGTATGATTTTTCACCTAATCAAAAACATTTTTCTTGACTGTCATGGTGGTTACATGACCATGTCTTTGTCAAAACTCAGAACTTTATGCAAAAAGAGATTTTAAAGAACATACATTTAAAAAAATTATTCAAAAAATACCTTCTTTGCTAAATAAAATTTTGTTGAATAACAGATTAAATAAATGAACAAAATTGACCCCCAGAAAGTTTTAAGAAACATTTTCTTTTTAATATACTACCTAGTAAAGAGACCTCAACTAATAATGACAACTAACTGCTCTCTTAAAACTTAGATCTAATTTACTTCTGAAAGAATGAAGCCCCTATTAAGGGCACGAAGGCCCCAGAAAATATACAAGAACAGTAGTTAACTATGTGTGGTCTTCATGAAGAAGCCATTAAATCTAGTTCTAATGATTAGGAAACCTCCACAACAGCATGATATATTCATTCTGGCAAATTTCTCTGCCAGACCATAATTTTTGTCCTTTATAACGGAGTCCTGTATTTGATATTTAACATCTAATTCTCTCCTGTCCAGCTGAGGATATACTACATATTATCTGATTAAATCTTCTTACCATCCTATTAGGAGAATCTAACTTAGTTCTATCTAACTCCTGACTCTTTTTAAATATTTTTTACTTATTGATTGATTTGAGAGTGAGAGAAACATCAATTTGTTGTTCCACTTATTTATGCATTCATTGGTTGCTTCTTGTGTGTGCCCTGAACTGGGATCGAACCCACAACTTTGGTGTATGGGGACAACACTCTAACCAATGGAGATATCCAGCCAGGGCCACAATTCCTGACTCTTGCACTATCTCTACATGACAGTAAAACACAAGGAACCAAGTCACTAATTTAGTATAGACAATAGCAGGGTCTGGAAGGTGCTTTCCGGAAAAGCCTTGGAATACAACCTTACAAAACCAAATAAAACACAAACAAAAACCACAGACAAAGTCATCCAAAAAGTGGTGCACTGAAAAAGATGGCAAGAGTGAAAAATTAATCAGTAACCTGCTACTAAGTTTATATTAAAAGTAACAAAGGTCAGATAGACCCACATACTCATACAATCAAAAAATTTTAAGAGTAATATCAGACTTTTAAAAGTCAGGATTTAAAAATAACCAATGCAATCTAAGATGTTCTTTCTTTTGTCTTTATTGCAAACTTATTTTAAACTATATTAAAAATTGCTTACAAACCTGACATGGTACCAACTCCAATCACAAGACATTCTACAAGAGCATCAAGGGTGAACGTGGGGCCTAAAATTGCCATTCCACGAGCAATATTTTCCCTTACTTCATCCTAAAACACAGACCAAACATTATCAATGAGGATAAGGCACAAAATAACTTTTAAAAATGTTAGAGTGCATAGGGCTTCCACTAAAATCTAACTTATTTTGCAAAGAATAAAATATACACTAGGACAAGACTAACAGGCTTTCTAAATGCAAAATACACTAATAGTTCAGTGGATTAAAGAACCAACAAACATACACAGTTCCCTGACTTCCCTTTCTACTGAACAAGGTATTTCTTGGAAAGATTCCTGTGAGGTGATGCATTAATCCTGCCATTTAAACCCCACATAATTAAATTTTACAACAGTTTATATTTTGGCTACTGATAGAAGTTCTTCACTGCAAAATTTTTGAGACCATCTTAGTGTCATGAAACCTAAATCATATCATTGTCAAATCATATCCTTGGCTCAAATGATCATAACTATTCATCAAATACATAATCAAGGCAGAAGTACATGCTTTTTTTTAGTATATACTCTTTAATACTCAGATACTCTGATGAAAGACTATTAAAAATGTTCAATTCCTTTTTTTTAATCCTCACCCGAGGACATTTTTCCATTTTTTTGTTTAGATAGAGTGGGAGGGAGAGAGAGGAAGAGAGAGAGAGGGAGAGGGAGGGAGAGAGAGGGAGAGAGAGGGAGAGAGAGAGAAACATCGACATGAAAGGGACACATCAAATGGTTGCCACCCGCACAACCAACCAGGGCTGGGGACAAACTGCAACCAAGGTATGCGCCCTTAGCAGGAACCGAACCCGGGTCTCTCTGGACTGTAGGCCAATGCTCTAACCGCTGAGCCAAACTGGCCAGGGCAAAAATGTTCAATTCTTAAACTGACTAGTGAACACCAACATAAAACTGTAGGTGGAAAATAAAGCTAGTGTTTTCAAAGGGTTTAGAAATAAATCTACTACGAGACGCTCTTCCATTAGATCTATCCTGTATTTCACTAGGTAGATACTCTTATTTACCCAAAAGTCTAAAATATAACCTTAATTTCTGAAAATTTCAAAAAGGGAAATGGGAAAGATTCCAAATTCCAGAAGCTATAAAATTATAGTTTGGACCGTTAGATAAAGGAAACCGTTCCTAAGGCACTTAGGAAGACCAGTCTTAGGACTTGATAATTAAACTTACAATTATAGGCAATTCCTAAATCGTGGACTATGAAGAAATTCTGTTAATCCTTCTTATTAATGTAAACAAGTTGAAAAAAAAAAGAAGAAATACTATTAAAATTTATGTCTTATAAATAATACTTACCTGTGAGTTGGAACTGAGGGCAAACTTTGCTAGTGCACTTGCTCTGGAAAGGTCAATCAAAAGTAGGAAAAAGGGCAAAGCTTCACTGGGAAAAAAACAAGATGATGACGTACATTTAACAGAGAAAAAAATAAAGCTTAAACAATCCTTTCTACCCCCCCCCCCCCACTTTACATTGTATTATCCAGTGTCCCTTTTTGCAGATCAAAAGATATATACCCTAGCCCTGGCCAGTTTGGCTCAGCGGTTAGAGCGTCGGCCTGCGGTCCAGAGAGACCCGGGTTCGGTTCCCGCTAAGGGCACGTACTTCGGTTGCAGTTTGTCCCCGGCCCTGGTTGGTCGTGCGGGTGGCAGCCACTCGATGTGTCCCTTCACGTCGATGTTTCTCTCTCTCTCTCCCTCCCACTCTATCTGTACAAAAAATGGAAAAATGTCCTCGGGTGAGGATAAAAATAAATAAATAAAATAAAAAATAAAAAGATATATACCCTATACTCCTTTGACATCCTCAAAGTTAAACATTTTAGTTATTCAAAATATTTATTTATTTATTTATTTATTTATTTATTAATTATCCTCACTCGAGGACATTTTTTGCATTTATCTTCAGATAGAGTGGGAGAGAGAGGGGTGAAGAGAGAAGGAGAAACATCGATATGAGAGAGACACATCGAGTGGTCGCCACTCACACAACCCCAACCAGGGCTGGGGATAAACTGCAACTGAAGTACGTGCCCTTAGTGGGAACTGAACCCAGGACTCTCTGGTCCTCAGGCTGATGCTCTAACAGCTGAGCCAAACTGGCCAGGGCTCAAAACATTTATTAAAATTTTATATCAAAATATCATCCTTAGTAAACAATCTCCTTGAAGTAGCATGGGGAAAAACATAGAACATACAATTTTCTTTCATTTATCATTACTTGTGGAAGGATAAACTAAACAACCTTACCATAGAGTAAACTGGCAAAAAATGGCACTCAAAAGTCCTTAAAACTTACATGGCCACTATCTCATTCCTATTGTATCCTAAGAAAGTGACTGAATATGAACAAAAATTCAGCTACAAAGACATTCAGCATAGTATTGTTATTAATGAAGGAAATTAAATAACCTAACAATCCAACCATATAGATTAAATAAATAAACTACAATGTATTTATACAGAGAAATACTAGAGGGCCACTAAAAAGAATTTAGTTTAGCATTAAGAACATGCAAAGAGCCCTGGCCAGTTTGGCTCAGCGGTTAGAGCGTCGGCCTGTGGTCCGGAGAGACCCGGGTTCGGTTCCCACTAAGGGCACGTACTTTGGTTGCAGTTTGTCCCCGGCCCTGGTTGGTCGTGCGGGTGGCAGCCACTCGATGTGTCCCTTTCACGTCGATGTTTCTCTCTCTCTCTCTCTCTCTCTCTCTCTCTCTCTCTCTCTCTCTCTCTCTCCCTCCCTCTCCCTCCCTCCCTCCCTCCCTCCCACTCTATCTGTACCAAAAAAAAAAAAAAATTGGAGAAATGTCCTCAGGTGAAGATAAAAAAAAAAAAAAAAAGAACATGCAAAGATGTTGATAGACTATTATTAGGCATAAAGAAATTATAAAGCAGTATATATAGTATGATCTCGGAAGTTTTCTTTAAGTATAAAAAAAGTGGTGAAGGATATATAGCAAAATGTTAACAGGTTTTAAAAATAGCTAAATGATTACATGAAACTTTCCTTGTATCTTCTAAAACTTCTGAAAATTAAAACTTTAGAAGTTCTTACTATATTTTGAAAAAATATAAAATATAAAAATAGTATTTTGAAAACAGTATATTTATGCTGTAAATACTTACTTCAAACCTGTCAATTCTTTATCTAAGAAATGAATGACAACTGTACTGAATACAAAACTTGAGAAAATTGTGAAGAGGCCAGCAATACCTAAAATGACAAAATTCAACAAACTGAAAAATTTCATCCTTTATTACACAAATAACAACATATAGTCCTATCAATATTCTGAAATAAGTATCATTTTCTCTAGATTAACAAGGTCTCAAATATCAGAAAGTCTAACTCCCAATAATAAAATAAACTATTAAATGCATGCAGCACACTTTAAGCAACATATACATTTCCATATACATAATTTGTACAAACAGGTACATTTTCACAGCAAATAAAAAAATCTGATGGCACACAAAGAAGTTAAATTATTACCTAAAATATATTTTGATCCAAGTTGACGTAAATTCTGGAACTGGAAATAAATATACAGGATTGCTATGCATCTTGTTATTGTCAGAATTATAATGTCACTGCTCAAAACATCCTATTGGGAGAAACAGAAAAAAAAAAATCACAATAGCTATAGCTTTTAAAATAGCATTCAAAAATAAGAATTTTTATTCTGTATGCATCATTAGTTTACATATTACAATAATATAAATGTAGGTACAACTAAAATAAAAATATTAAATATGCAAATAAAAAGTTAAATCCAATTTTAAACATTCCACTGTTTAAACCAATCACTCACTGTTAGTTACAAAAGCTATGTTTCTCAAGTAGAACCAATTACACTCTTTTGTGTTGGAGAAAGGCAAAAGAGTGTTTTCAGTGTATTTTCATACTTCATAAGTAAATGAAAATGTGAGGTAAGTTCATAAATAGTAAAATATTTTACTCATAACTTTTTTGATGATATAGTCTCTCAAAGGAGATACTCTTTAGAAGTTGAAAATGTCATTTTCTTGAGCCAGTATCAAATTAATTTCACAAACCTCTTCAAACTTTGGACACTCATAATTCCAACCACAGATCTTATTGTTGCCAGTAAACATGTTCATGGACATCATACAGATGGTCAGTGTCACTGTCCCCACTATGACTTCCCAGGGATGGGAGGCCACAAAGAGGCCATGCATTCGGAAAAGTCTTGACAACATTGTAGCTATAGAATACTTGGATCCTGGAAGGAATATCAAGTATGAAAAATTAGTATGCAGCTCACTGTATTTTTAGGAAAAGAATTTGTAAATCCTGCTATTGCATGCATAGTGTCTTGTGCATATGAATAATACCAGTATTTGATAGTGCTCCTTTTCATTCTGAAAAATAATTGTACAATCAAAATAAGATGACTCTGTTATTGCTTCTTTACTCATAACACATCCTTTATTATTCACTAGCAACTAACTTAAAAGCAACTATTTCTTATAAATTCTGTGTAATTAGGCATTTAAGATCAAACCAAATAAATATCTCAGCCCTTGATAATATCTGAACCAAAGAGGAGAGCAATAAAACACACACAAAAGTGAGAAACAACTAGACACATTTATCTTCTAATTACCCTGATGTAAAATGCATATAAGCACCCTCTTCATTCTCCACATTCTGGTTATACAAAAGATAGATACAAAGAATCTACTCCTTGAGTGGCCTTCTGTAAATGATCTTAGTTTATAAAGCTCCTCAAGGGAGGGGCCCATTACACTTTAATATTCTCTCCATCATATGACATGTCACTAGCCAAATGACGTTTAATAAACCTTCCTAATGTTGCCATCACCAGAGAAAAGTCTTTCCCCAAATTTTTACAGCTTATCAAAATGCTACATTACTAGAAGAGAGATGGCTGACCAAAGTAGGTGTCTACAGCTTAAAAAATTCCCCACAGAACATACAGGTAATTTTGATCTACCACTACCATGACTAAACTTCCCCATGTTTGCCAGCTAAATAATAATAATTTTTATATTCTGTTTAAAAAACAAAACTAATACAGTCATTGATCTCTAATATAGGAACTCACAAGTCTTACTTCTTACTCTAAAATTAATGCTTATGATATAGTATATCAACTACCATTAAAAGTCAATTAAAATTAAGATTTTAAAAAATAAGCTAACTGAAACACTAGCACACTAGCAAAAATTCAGATGAATCTCACATTTATGATAATAATTAAGAAAGTGATTCTTTCATTGAAGACAGAAAATAAAAGGCAACAAATTAAGTTAAGAAAGCATTAATCTGTCTAAAGAGACCAAATGTACCTAAAGAAACCAGAGCAATCATCTCTCACTGCATTCCTCTATGCTCTTTACATTTCAACCATACAAGACCAATGGCTAGATATCTGGTTTTCAAAGTACAAGTCACTGAATCAATTAGATTAGGGAATCAATTATGAGTCAGAATAAAACATTTTTTAAGTAAAATAAAGTAGAAAAAAATAGCTGTGGGTAAGAAATGTAGTATGGGTAGGTATTACTTCTTGAAAATTTCTGTTTCGTGAAACTATACATACAGGAGTTGCTACTAGCCTCCAACATAACCTGTATTTCACACTGTGGGTCTCCATTTTAAACAGCTGGCAGTCACTAAGATATATAAATGTGCCATACATCTGCCTGTGTTTATTCATGCTTTTTCAACCTTCCCCCTGAGTCCTACTTATTTTATCCTCAGCTCTCGCACTCATATATAGCAGTTGCTCAACAAATACCTGTTTAATTAAAAACAAATTCTAAGCTATAGTAGCCCACATTTTATTGACACATCTTGAAACAGACCCAAAGATTACATTTTGTTGTTGTTGTTGTTCAGATAGAGTGGGAGGGAGAGAAAGAGAAACATCGATGTGAAAGACACATCGAGTGGCTGCCACCTGCCCGACCAACCAGGGCCAGGGACAAACTGCAACCGAGGTACATGCCCTTAGTGGGAACCGAACTCGGGTCTCTCTGGACCACAGGCAGACTCTCTGGACCGCAGGCCAACGCTCTAACCGCTGAGCAAAACCAGCCAGGGCAAGATTACATTTTTTAAGTCATCAAGATAAGAATATAACACCACCCAACCCTGGGCCCCCAGTTAAAGGCTGAATGTGGAGCATTCAGGGAATATATGAAAGGGAGATGAGGTGGGGAGTTGAGGCTACATTTTACATACTATTCTGGAAAATCAACAATAACAAAAATACTTTCTATTAAATTAGCAGGAAGTTGGCCTTAAAGTATGGAGAGTATTAATCATATCTACTTCATTACAACCCTACTTCATTACAACCAAAAGTCTCACAAGAAACTAGCTTTTCATGATGGTCTTCTATCTAATTACTTTTTTCTGATATTAAAAAACCAACCAACCAACCAACCAACCAACCTACAAACCAGTCTAAAGAATCAAGTGGAGTCAAAACTAGGTTAAAATGATCTGTAACACTTCCTTTCCCAAAACCCCTCAATTTAGGTTAATCCTATCAAGTCAACATATCCTTCACTATTAAAAAGTTAATTCAGCCCAGCCAGTTAGGGTGGCTCAGTGGACTGAGCATCATCACATGGACTGAGAGGTCTCAACGTGATTTCTGGTCAGGGCACATATGGGGGTTGTGAGCTCCATCCCCAGTAGGATTGTTTCTCTCACACATCAATGTTTCTATCTCTCTCGCCCTTCCTCTCTCTAAAAAAATAAAGACCTGGCCGGTTTGCTCAGCAGTTAGAGCGTCGGCCTGTGGTCCAGAAAGACCCGGGTTCAGTTCCCACTAAGGGCACGTACCTTGGTTGCAGTTTGTCCCCAGCCCTAGTTGGGTCATGCGGGTGGCAACCACTTGATACGTCCCTTTCACATCGATGTTTCCTCTCTCTCTCTCTCTCTCTCTCTCTCTCTCTCTCTCTCTCTCTCCCTCCCTCCCTCTCTCCCTCCCACTCTATCTGAACAAAAAATGAAAAAAATGTCCTCAGGCGAGGATAAAAAAAATTAAAAAATAAACAAATAAAATCAAATCAATAAAAACATAAAAAATAAAAATTTTTTAAAAAGTTAATTCAATTGAATTAAAATCTGAATTACTAGCAGGAAGTCACCCCAATCTGATCACAAATTGATTTAACATTATTAACCTATAATTACATATTAGGCACATTATATTTTCCCCTCAAAAAGATTCCATGGTAGCATTGTCAATTCTGTGACATTTCTTTCCTGGGTGTAAAGTCACCTTTGCAACATTCAGGAAAAGAATTACACATGATCCTGTGAACCATACCCAAACAGAAAACCTATGTGGAAATACAGACTGAGTAATGGAATGTACAAAGGTGTGTCAAAAGTAACCATAATTGTAAACTCATTTCTCATGAGCATCCTCTCCCATTTCTCTGTTATTATGCAAAGCACGTAAATGCCTTGGAATCCAATCTTACACCTTCATCAGCAGTTGCAAGTGGCACCAGCAGGCTACAGGTCAGTTCATGCAAATTCAATACGCAGTATTTATGTCATGCTGCAATAAAAATAAAATTTTACTTTAAAAATCAAGTTAACTAGGCAATGTATGCCTTGCTTATTCAGACTGAAGTGTGATGCAAACGTTTCACAAGATTTTTCAAAAGAATAGATAAATTTAAATTCAATGGAATCTTCAAACTCTAATCCAACATGTTACAGAAACCAACCACCATGGCCAACTGCAGAAAAGGATGCTTTGGCATCCTATTCTAATTCCTTCCTCCCACTTAGCACTCCTCCTGTGCTATACATTCCAATATTATAGACTAACCTACATTGCTAGCAAATTAATTGCTATGTACGTTTTGTTTATTTGAAAGCAAGTACCTTGTCTTATACTGAGCCATTTTGAATTCCAACAGGATCTAGCATTCTGTTGTTCAACCTAGTATTCTAGGGAAAAAATAATTTCTTGCACTGGAAATCAGGAAACCTTGATTATACACCCAATTCTATCATATGCTACCTGTTTGTAATTCACATTCCTCTTTATTCACTTACAAAGCTAGAGCTCCACAGTTTTGACAAAGTATTAAGTGGAACTATATGAAACTTCTATTTTTGTAGGTAAAAAAGAGTCAAAATTCAAATATCAGCAATTTCAGATGGGTCAACCTAAAAGAATATCAACATACAGTTGTTTGTATGGGAAAAAACAATTAATAAATAATAATACAAGAATAAGCTCTGTTTCGCCTACTCAAAACTGTAAACCTACTTTGCCCCACTCTATATATGTGATTATCCAGGGTCTATAAACTAGATCACACAAGAATAAAACGAGGATATACACCCACACACACACACTCTCTGAGGACACACACACTGTATCTTGAAATGATCGGTCATACATGAGTTTTCATGTTAATGATGTAATCTCTTGCACAATTACTTTAAACCTTCATGTTACTAACTCCCATTTATCATATTTATCATATTCTGGAAAGACACCACAACAAAGCAGGTCCTTAAAATCCAATCTATTCATCCCCAATGTACCCCCCAGGCCTTTGCTACATCGCCTCTAAATCATAAAATGTCTTTCATTGCACGGAGTGAAAAATAAGTTCACAAGCAAACAAAAAATACATTTTCTACATTGTGAGATGCTGACATTATGCACGGTTATTTAGCATGGCCCAGAAACAAATGTTTCCTGTTACTTTTCAGCACCAAATCTAAGACACGTCTTCAAGCCCTGAAGTATTTCCATAGGCTATTTAAGATGGAGTACACATAAACCTTCTACCGTAAAATCTGACTGCTCGATATTTGAACCTCCAAGGTAGGTTTTTCCTAACTAAAACTAAATAATTCCGAAAAACCTAAAGGTTTGGACTAAAGGACAACAGCACCAAGGAGACTACGCCCCTTACACACTCGCTCTCGCTCTCTGTCACACACACAATAAGAAAATCCTTTAAATCCTTGGGCTCCGTATCCTTTCAACTCTTTTCTCCTGACAATAACCGAACACATCTATGCCGAAACACGGTTTTTTCATGACTCTGAGTTAGTCGCATCATTTACAGAGATCTTCCACATCACGAAGGTGCTGACGAACAGCACCGCCCCGGCGTGGACGCCTGACCGGATGGACTTTCTCCGTTGCTCTCCGCGCGCGGTGGGCTTGGCCAACCCCCAGACCCCCAGCATTTCTCGAATCCAGGGGCCTCCAAGGTCACCCTCCTGGCGCCCTTTCCGCCCCGATGATCGTGACAGCTCAGCCAGCACTGCCTCGATCAAACGCTGCTCTGCCTCGCCGCCCGCCGCTCGGGCCCAGCCTGGCTCCCAGGCTCCCCCAGCATTAGTGTCGACCGCCACTCCGCCGGCCGCGCCTGAAGGACGTCTAATCTAAGTCCCCGCGGACAGGGCTGCCACACCCGCAAAGCCACCACCGCAGCTCCCTCCAGGTCCGCAGCGGATGCCGCCTGCCCCTTCCCAAGGCCTAGCGGAGCTCGAGAACCGCCACCAACACGGCTTGAATCCCGCTCCCACCCACCGTTGCCCCGCTCCCTGCCGCCCCGGTTCCCCTTCGCGGCCACCACCCGCCTCACCTCCTGATCTCACTAGAGGTCACCGAACCCCGGCGCCGGCGCTCCCCCTGTCTCCAGTCAACGGAGACGCGGCGCGGAAGGAACCTTCAGCTTGCGCACGCTCGGAGCCGGCCGAGCCTGCGACCAATGAGAAAGGATCGTCCGATCGCCTAGCCAATCATCTGGGGGCTGCACGGCCTGGTGGCGCTACGTCACGAACTGTCGCCTTAACAACCGCTCACAGCTCTCACCCTGCCGAGAACGGGCACCGCACCATCTCTCACCATGGTTCGGCCAACCAATGGCGAGTCGAGTTCCAGCACTAGGGCCTGCCTATTGGTCAAAGAGCCATGGGGGCGCAAACCTCGAAGCTGCCCAGGCGAGGACGGGCGGAGTGAGGATTCTACAACCCAGGACCTGACCTGTGCCATCCTGTCAGTGAGAGTACTATGAGAAGTGAAGTGTGAAGATAAATGTAGGTCAGGTTGAGGATAGAAAGCTCACTTACTTAGAGGAGAGAGATGGAGGGAAGTGGAGGTGGCCCTGAAAAAAAAAAAGGGGTGGGGATACGAAAAGGGGAAATGGCCCTAGCCGGTTTGGCTCAGCTATTACAGCACCCGCCAGCGACTCGGTTGGATTCCGGTCAAGGGCCTGTACCTGGGTTGCAGTTCCTCCCAGGCTCTGGTCGGGTGGTGGGGGAGGCAACCAGTCGGTGTATCCCTCCCACTTCATGTTTCTCGCTCCCTCCCTCCCACTCTATCTGAAGATAAATAGAAAAATATCCTCCAGTGAGGATTAGAAAAGAAGGGGATGGGAGGATTGCAGTCAGGTAGAGCCCAAACCTCAAGGTAATCAGTGATCAATACCCAAAACCTTACTGAGGCTTGCCCATTAGTGCAAATTACTCCAGTCACTGACTGGTCTCTCTGCCCCCCCCCCCTTCTCCTTCTTCCCTCCCTCCCCCCCTCCCTTTCTCTCCCTCTCTCTTTTTGTTTCTTTCTCTCTAAAATCAATAAAAACAAAACATAAAAGCCAGACAATTAGAGTTTCTCTATTGCTTGCTTTTAAACTAATATATGCTCATTGGAGTTCTCAATTCAGCAGTTTAGGAATAAAAGTTTCCAAATCTTGGTCTAAAGCCTTTGTGGAAACACCTTCATAATCTTCATTTGAATTTATATTAGTAAGCATTTGTATAATCTGTAACTCTAATTCTGAGATATCTGCCCTTTAGACTTCTAGGAACATTAAAATTATGACAAAGTTTTTAGTCTCTTAGTACTTACAGGTCTTTCTTTTCTTTCTTCCTGTCTTTTCTTCTTCCTTTGGATAAGATTGATAATAGAATATTGAAATATTTGGTTAGTTCACCTCAGTCTCCTTCACTTTGAAAACACCTTTCACTGTAATCAATTCAACAAATATTTAATGAAAGGATGTATGGTTCATAAAGGTAGTTTTCATGATTGTCATGTTTGGTGCTATTATCTCTGTGTCAGCTATGGTGCATTTCACATAAGGGGCATTCCAAAAGTTACTGGTAAAAAGATATGAATAAAGGTCTCATATTGAAGCAGTGAAGTATAGCAGAACCAGCATAAGCTTTCGATCTGGGTTCAAGTTCTAGTTTTTCCAATTATTATCTATGTGATCTATAGCAAGTTGCTTAACCAACCTTTTTTTAAATGGAGATGTCTAGTTTATAAGGATTGTGAGAATTTAACAAGATAGTGGTTTATTAAAACTCCCCCATATAGTTTTCTCAAGAGACTGTGTTTCAAACTACAGGGCTTTAAAAATCAAATTGATTACAATTTCTGTTCTTAATAAATGTCCACATAATAAGACAATAAGACAAATCACAGAATATCATGGTTATGTTATGAGTGTTCAAAGTAGGGAGAGATGAAGTGTGTTGGAGGGAATCAGGAAAGGCGGTGACTTATGAAATGGACCTTGAAGGATAGTTAAGATTTCAAAAATTAAAATGCATACACAATCGCTTCTCGGCCTTTTGGCTAAGATCAAGTGTAATATCTGTTCTTATCAGTTTAAAATGCATATCCATATTAGACAAAGAATCATATGCAGGGAGATTAAAAAGGTACTGAGTATGACTGAAAAGAGGTACTGAGAATAACTTTTTTTTTTTTTTAATCCTCACTCGAGGATATTTTTCCATTCTTTGTTCAGATAGAGCAGGAGGAAGAGAGAGAGAAACATCGACGTGAAAGGGACACATCGAGTGGCTGCCACCCGCACAACCCAACCAGGGCCGGGGACAAACTGCAACCGAGGTACATGCCCTTGGCGGGAACTGAACCTGGGTCTCTCTGGACTGCAGGCCAATGCTCTAACCGCTGAGCCAAACCGGCTAGGGCGAGAATAACTATTTTGGCTGTAATGTAGGGATGATACGACAAAGGAGTCGATGAAAGACCAAGAAAGGAAATAAAGAAGAAAAAATGTGGATCCCAGTGTGAGCACTACTTTTTCTCCCTCAGTAACAAACCAGGTTTTGGTCTCAGTTGATAAGAGTGAAGTGAGCCATTTAACACAAGGTTGGATCCAGCTGGGTTGTCAAGTCCCAATTCCCTTCCTCCTGTTTGCTTTCATTCTCCCAATTCCAGCTCTCCCTCTAGCTTTTTTTTTTTTTAATGAGATATTTATCAAGATCAAGGAAGAGCTCTTGTTTTTAATATAAAGGATTTTTTCCTTTATTAATTTTAGAGAGAGGGGAAGGAAGAGGGAGAGAGAGAGACATTGATGAGAGAGAACATTGATTGGCCGCCTCCTGCATACCTCCCACTGGGGATCAGGCACACAACCTGGGCATGTACCCTGACTGGGAATCAAACTGGCGACCTCTTGGTGCATGGGTCCACGCTCAACCACTGAGCCCTACTGGCCCAGGCTCCCTCTAGCTTTGTTTAGCTCCCAGTTGAGAGAGACCAGAGGGCATTATAATTGGGGTGGGGGAAGCTTGGAAGCAGGTAGATAAGATTTCACCAGGCAAGAGTGAAAGAAAAAGAAGAATGGCCCAAGGGTGCTCTCCTCAGCTTTCATGAACAGCTCTATTGAAGCAGAAGCCAAAGAGCAACTGCCCAGGGCTGCACATGACCCATCCCGCAGGTCGAGCAACGAGGACTCTAGAGGGGGAGTGAGGATGAGGAGGGACAAGAGACACGAGAAATGGAGACAAGACAGGATTCTGATCAAGTCTCGTTTATTCAGGGGTAATTCACACAATATATTGGGCAAGAAGCACCTGTTGCCAAGCACCAGGCTTGCCCGAAGCAATTCTAGGAAATACTACAAAAGGAACAAAAGGTCAGTAAAGACTGGCTGATGAGTAAATGGTTACTTAGAGAAATGCAAAATACAGAGATAAAGAAATGCAGAATGCAGAGATATCCTGCCTTGGGGCAGGTGATGGCAGAGCAGATTATAACAAAATTGATGCCATGCAAAATGTCTCCCACAGGTCCCCCTTTTCTTTAATTTTTTAAGGCCGAAATAATACCTTGAGGGGACTGTGCCTGTCTTAGGTCAGGAAACTTGCACACGGTGCCAACCTGTCCTTACCCGTCATTGGAAAGCAAGGCAGCATAAGGCCTTGTTCCTGTCTTAGGTGGTGGTTGGCGACGCGTGTGAGTTCCAGTTGCCTGTCTCTGGCTAACCAGCCCAGCGCACCAAGGTGACGAGGTTTTTGAGCTTATTGACTCACAGCTAGAGTGAGCTTCTCTGTCGGCCATTTCAAGTCTATGATAGTGGTGGACCTGTATAGACTGCATCTTAATGGCATCTATCTGCTCCTTGATGAAAGCCATCACCTTATTGAAGAGGAAGGGTCTTAGTGACACAATCAGTAAAAGGCCAAGTAAGGGGCCCAAAGGATAGTAAAAGGAGCAAGCCTAGGAGAGGGCCTAAGAGAGGGAGGACATAGGGTAATATGCCATTAAACATGGAAGAAAGGGCGGAGGAAGCTTCTGTCTTCTTCTGATTATACTGGTGCAGCCATTTCGCCTGTTCATACAGCTTCTGGATGTTGGTTTCTATTAAACGATAAAGTTGTCTTCCCACTCGGCTCCAATCCTTGCCCACGTGATCAGGATAAGCAGCAGGAGAAACATTGTTGACCCTAAAAAAAGAAAACACCATCCTCAGGGTGCAGTAGAACCCTGGGCCTGGGGTTATGATGTGTTAATTTGCCTAACAAGGCGTTCAGGTAACCACCGTGCAGATTGGGCCTGTTTATTATATATACAAACCGACCCTCGTCCCCAAATAAGAACAGGGTCAGGACCATGCCAGGAATTATCTAGTGGGTCTTTCCACAGTACAGAGGCATATTGTTTTTGTGTGGAGGATTGCCAAAATCTTTGTGCTGCGGAAAGTCCTTGAGCATCCAAAGTTAAAAAATTTAAAATAAATAGTGTATGAGATAGTAAATTTCTGGGTGTCCCTTTAGTAGGGTACCATTCCCCCTTTTTTATTTTATTGATTGTGCATTTTATGGTTTGATTAGCTCTTTCTACTATACCTTGTCCCTGTGGATTATAAGGGATGCCTGTAATATGTTTAATGTGCAATTTTGTACAAAAATCTGCAAACCGGGAACTAGTGTATCCAGGCCCATTATCTGTTTTTAGGGAATCTGGCTTTCCCATAGAAGAAAGGGCACTTAACATGTGTGCAATAACATGTTTTGTAGCTTCTCCTGTTTGTAGAGAGGCAAAAATATAACCACTAAATGTATCTATGGAGACATGTATATACTTTAAATTGCCAAACTCAGGGAGATGTGTTACATCCATTTGCCACAAAGCATTAGGTACTAATCCTCTAGGGTTGACCCCTAGGTGGGGCACAGAGGTATTCTGTAAACACTGAGAGCAACTTTTAACTATTTGTCTAGCCTGTTCTTTAGTTATTTTGTGTAAAATTCTTAAAGTTCTGGCATTTAGATGATGTAGCTGATGAGTCTGCTGAGCTGCAGAAATTCCTTTTTGTTGTGTTATGGCAAGGAACAAGTCTTGTGTGGCTGCATCAGCTTTTGCATTGCCTTCTGATAATGGGCCAGGGAGACCAGTATGGGCCCTTAAATGTCCTATAAAAAATGGTTGTCTTTGGTGAATTAAGGTCTGCAATTGTCTAAATAAGTCACTAGCAGTAGAGACAGTTTTAATGTGTCCTACTGTTTCCAGTAGTGGAACTGATTGTGCAATATAGGCACTGTCTGTGTATATATTTAAAGCTTGATCAGGAAATGTGGCAAATACTGCAATAACTGCTTGTAATTCTATAAGTTGAGCAGATGAGCATTGTGTATGGAATTGAGTTACCGAGTCACCAACAACATAGGCTGCAGTCCCATTAGAGGACCCGTCGGTAAACACTAATAAAGCATTAGTTAGAGGCTTATGAGATGTTTTGATAGGGAAGATAAATTCATGTCGGTTAGCAAAATCTAAAAGCTTATTAGGCGGGTAATGATTATCAAGTTGCCCACAGTATGAGGCTAAAGAAATGGGCCATTCTTCAGTACTCTGCATTAGCCAGTTAATTTGTTGATGAGTATAGGGCAAGATTATTTCATCAGGCTCTTTTCCAAAATAACATTTACCTTGGTCTCTCCCTAGCATTATTAATTGAGAAATAGCTGCGTAATATGGTTCTAGAATCCTTTTTGGAGATGCAGGCAAATGAAGCCATAGTAGGGGAGATGTCTGCCAAAATACGGCTGTAGGAGATTGTTTAGTAGCACAGATTATAAACTTTAATGGCTGTCTATAATCTATAAATGTGGTACCCTGATTTTGTATGGCCTGTTCTACTATTTTCAATGACTGCCGTGCATCTGGGGTAAGTTGTCTAGGGGAGTTAGGGTCAGTATCTCCCTGTAAGATGTCATACAGGGGTCTCAATTCGTATTTACTAAGTTTTAAATAGGGAACTAGCCAATTAATATCCCCGAGTAACTTTTGGAAATCATTGAGTGTATGTAATTTGTCTAATCGTAATTCTATTTTCTGGGATGAAATACGAGTTCCTTGTAGCTGAAATCCTAAATATGTATATGGGTCAGTTACTTGCACTTTTTCAGGGGCGACAATTAAGCCATAGAATTGTAAGGCCTCTTGCATTTCCGCAAAACATCGCTGAACCTGAGATTCCTGTTCACCTGCAATGAGGATATCATCCATGTAATGAATAATATACATCTGTGCCCAATCATTCCTGATTTGTTGAAGGGCAGTAGCAACAAATGACTGGCATAGGATAGGGCTATTAGCCATGCCTTGGGGGAGAACTTTCCATTGATATCTTTTCATAGGTTCTTTGAAATTAATAGATGGTAAACTAAATGCAAATCTTTTTTGATCCTCCGGATGTAAAGGTATAGTGAAAAAACAATCCTTTAAGTCTATTATTATCTTATAATATCCCAAAGGGATGGCTGCTGGGGAAGGGAGGCCTGGTTGTAGCGCTCCCATCAGAACCATAGTCTTGTTAACAGCCCTTAAGTCTTGTATTAACCTCCATTTTCCTGATTTTTTCTTGATGACAAATATAGGAGTATTCCATGGGGAATTACTTTCTGTTATATGTCCAGCTGCCAACTGCTCCTGTACCAATTGATGTGCAGCCTGCAATTTTTCAGCACTCAGAGGCCACTGATCAACCCACACAGGACTATCGGATAACCAACTTATTTTGTCTGCATGAGTTACAGGAGAATCAGCAGCCCCTAGGAGAAATACCCTAATCCTGTTCTCTGAGTGTTTCCTGTAGGGATTAAAGGTTCGATTATGCCTTGGCTGACTTTACCCAGACCCCTTCCTGGTACATGTCCTTGATTTAACATTTGAGCCGTAATAACAGTGTTTGGACTTCCCATGATCATTCCCATTTGAGATAATAGATCACGACCCCAAAGATTAATAGGAAGGCCTGCTATGACAAATGGCTGGACGGTTCCCTGATGGCCTTCCAAATTCTTCCAAGTTAGGAGTTTGGAACTTCTTTCTGGGTTGGTGCTTTGTCCAATACCTTTTAAGTGAGTAAGAGTTTCTTCTAATGGCCAGGAGGACGGCCAACATTCTTTCTTAATTATAGTTACATCCGCACCTGTATCAATGAGCCCAGAAAATTCCTTTCCATCTAACCATAGGGTCATTATAGGTTTTTGAGTAGTGATGGTCTCAGCCCAATAAACATTGGACGATCCAAACCCTCCAGATCCTCTTTGTCCTCCAACAACCTTGTTAGTAGTGGGCAACATAGGTAAAAGCAGGAGTTGAGCAAAGCGCTGGCCAGAATTAATGGTATTAATGTTTCGAGGAGAGGCAACAATAACCTTAATCTCTCCAGTATAATCATTATCAATTACTCCTGGAAACACTTGTAGCCCTTGCAATGTAACACTGCTACGACCTAGAATGAGCCCAAAAGTGTTTTCAGGCAGAGGTCCATAAATTCCTGTTGATAGTGCCTGAACTCCCATTTCAGGGGTTAATACTGAGTAGGTGGAGGAACAGAGGTCCAATCCTGCACTCCCTGTTGTGGCTCGGCAGAGGTCTGAAATGGATTGTTGTTGTTGTTTGGAGGAACAAAACTCATTGCCCCATAGATTTGTTTGGGTTTTGGGGCCTGGGGCTGGCCCCACTTCCCGTTTCCCTGAAGCGGAGGCAATGGATTCCCTTGTATATCTTTCTTTGATTTACATTCATTAGCCCAGTGATGTCCCCTTTTACAGCGAGGACATAACCCAGGGGCTGGTTTGGTACTGGGTGTAGAATCCCTTTTTCCTTTGCAGTTTCGAGCGAAATGTCCTATTTCCCCACAATTAAAACATTTCCCTTTCCCTTGTTGCTGTGCCAGAAACTGCTTAACTGTAAAACCTTGCATGGCAGCCGCCATGGCCAAGCCTTGCTGATAAGCTGAGCCTATGTCAGAGCATAGGCGAATATAGCCACTTAAATCTGTCTTCTTTTTATAAGGTCTAATGGCAGCCTGACAGGCAGCGTTAGAATTTTCAAAGGCTAATTGTTTAACAAAATCAGCTCCGGCATCTACATTGCCGAAAATCCTACCAGCGGCTGTAATTAATCTATGGACAAAATCAGCAAAAGGCTCGTCTGGGCCCTGTTTAATGTTAGTAAGCGAAGCACTCATGTCTCCTTTTGTAGGGAGCTTTCTCCAGGCTCTAGTGCCTGCAGATTGTATTTGAGAAAATAATCCGGGGTCATACCGCATTTGATTATCACTCAGGGCATAATTGCCCTCTCCTATGAGCATATCAAAGTTCCATCCATTATTAGCCTGTGCATTCCGTCGGGCCATGTCGCGACAGACCTCGACATATTCAGACCTCCATAATAGGTAGTCTCCACCTGACAAAGTAGCTCGAGCCAAAGTCTGCCAATCACTGGGTGTAAGCCACTGATCAGTTACGGACTCAAGAATAGCCATAATATAAGGAGCAGTAGCACCATATTGAGCTACAGCAGTTTTTAACTCTTTAATAACTTTAAAGTCAAATCCAGTATGATGCCTCCAAGCCTGGCCTTGTGCGTCTGTTATTTCTGTTACAGGATACGCTTCAGGCTCCTCATTTAAGAGTGGTAAAAGAGGCGCAGGGGGAGTTTTAAGTGGCTTTTGTTTATTATTCCCTTTGGCTGGCCTGTTAGGATTGTTCAAAGGTGGAGCAGGCTTCCCAGTTTTTAGCCTTTCTAATTGTCCAATTAAATCTTGATGTTCCTTTTCTAATTTTATTTGTTCTTTTAAGTACTCTATTTTATCTCTCAACTGTTTCTGAGGATCAATGATAGGGAAAGCAGCAGGAGCTGAGGGCAAGGCAGCTGTATATGGGGGTGGCCAGTAATTTTTATTATGATATCTGGCAGCCTGATCAGCTAAATCATCCCAGCCAACCTCTCGAGGGTCGGCCTTGGGTGTGGCATCTTTACTCTTATTTTCGTCGTCACTCTCCTCCTCACTGGAGATGTGCTGTTCAACCTCTAATTCAGTAAGGGATGGATAAATTTTAGGTTTAGTTCCAGCCACCAATTCCTTTGCCTTTTTCTTTTTTGGGGTTTTGCATTTAATTTTTACCCTTACTTCTGCTACTGCATCCTCCTCTTCTTCCTCACTTTCCAGTGAAATTAAATCTTCCTGTTCCTTACTGTCTTTAGGTGGCTCTGGGGTTAATTTTGTCTCCTGTAATATAGTTTGTCCTTTTTCTACGACATTTGCTACCACAGGATCAGATTGCCTTTGAGACAATAGCTCATTTATGAGGTTCCAATATGAAAATGCTGTAACAGGGACCTTCTCCGGCCCAAAGGTATTATAAAAATCTTGTAAGGCATCTCCTACCCTTTTCCATCTCTTTGGATCAATAGTTCCCTCAATAGGAAACCAAGGGCAGAGATCTTTGATATAATCAAAATATTTACATAAATGTTTTACTTTCACCTTTACTCCTCGTGCCTTTAAAGCATGACCTAACTGTTCCACAAATAATTCATGCTTACTCATTTCTTGCCCCATGATCGCCGTTCACTTACCCGAGGGGTGCAGACGCAGCAGGTTCCCACGTCATTCCCTCTTTTCTTTTCTTTTATTTTTCTTTGCTTTCCTTTCTGCCGGCCACTCGAACGGCGTCCTTCACTGGATCCCCCGTGCTGGAGCCCCACGTTGGGCGCCACTTGACCCATCCCGCAGGTCGAGCAACGAGGACTCTAGAGGGGGAGTGAGGATGAGGAGGGACAAGAGACACGAGAAATGGAGACAAGACAGGATTCTGATCAAGTCTCGTTTATTCAGGGGTAATTCACACAATATATAGGGCAAGAAGCACCTGTTGCCAAGCACCAGGCTTGCCCGAAGCAATTCTAGGAAATACTACAAAAGGAACAAAAGGTCAGTAAAGACTGGCTGATGAGTAAATGGTTACTTAGAGAAATGCAAAATACAGAGATAAGGAAATGCAGAATGCAGAGATATCCTGCCTTGGGGCAGGTGATGGCAGAGCAGATTATAACAAAATTGACGCCATGCAAAATGTCTCCCACATGCACACAATCTTATAATACAAAATAACTGTCACCTATAGTTAAAAATGGCCCCAACAGGGTACAGGACCCTAACTTTATTTGCTACAAGTTGCAATGAATTTGTCTACAAGTAGCAGAAAACCGAAACTAAAAGTGGCTTAAAAGAGATAAGCATTTCATTCCTTCTTGGTAAAGGAAATGAAGTCTAGGATTAGCATAGAGGTAAAAGTCTAGGATTAGCATGGCAACCCAGGATGCTCTCAAGGATCCTTCTGTCTCTCTGTCCCACTGTCCTCAGCATGTGTCCAAGATGGCATCTGGAGCTCTAGCCTTCATATCTGCATTTTAATCTTTCTGAGAGGAGCAAAATAAAAACAAAAGGACAAATAAAGGGCCCTTCCCAGCTGAGTCAGCTCCCTTCTCATAGTTTATTTTCAATGGCTGGAAGTACAAGGCCATATTTAGCAACAGGGGAGATTGGCAGTGTAATCTTTATTTTTGGCAACAGTGCACCCAGCTTACAACTGAAGAAAAGCTCCAACTTCTATATTTTTCTTGGTGTCCTCATATTGGGTGAGCACACAATAAGTACCCAATAAGTTGTTGATCACTTAACTCAAAAACAGGAAACAATTTTACTACCAAGATTTTGGAGGTATAAGAAAGGACATAAACCTAAGATCAAAGATCTATGTTTTATAAACATTAGCTTGGAGCTCTCATTAACACCTAGACTTGACTTTTAGCTAAATTCACCAAAAATATGTTTCAAATGGTCCAATTTAAGGAAGTGATCTGGGAAACTAGCAAAGTGGGCTCACTTTTTAGGATAAAGGACCTTACTGATCTTATTTATTGCTCTATCTCCAACATCTGTAACATTTAGTAAATGAGCTACAGCAACTTCCCACCAGTTTGTGTGCCGACTCTCAGCCTGCCTGCCGGGGGTTGTTGCAACACAATGAACTACAAGCAGACACAGTATGGAGGGGGGGGAGGGGCGGGGGGCATCTGATCTGAAGGGAGCAAATGCTCTCAATATCTGGATGCAGCCCAATTTATTCTCGTAGCAGTTCCCTAGGTTACACGGTGTTTTAGGTAATGCTGTCCTTGAGATAGCTCTCTGCTGACCTTTCAGCCAAGCCCAGCATTCTTCCTGTTGCAGCTGCCCCTTGCTGTTTCCAGCAGAGACACATAACAAACACATTCACACTTGGGCCATAACCCATTTCCAAGATTATTATCACATCCACTTTCTTGGGCAGTATTTCAACCCATGGACACTCTCTTTTGGGCAGTGTTCCAACCCATTGACACTCTCTCTTTTCTCCTGCATACTTTCGTCCTTGGCTGGCCAGGCCTAAGAATGCATACCTCAAGGTTACATTTTGTTCATCCGCCAAACCCCCAACTCTACATTTGTGGCCTTGATTTCCTCATAATCCAGATACCCTGCTTCTTCCTCTGCATTTTTAACACCTAGCAAGATCTCAACTGCTGCCTCCTGCTCTGAAATTTCTTAGGCCTGTGAATTTTTCCTCCCTGAAAAGGTTTCCAGCTCTTTCCACACTTGCCTCAGTGAGACTGAAGTAAAGCTCCAGTTATTGATGCTTCTAACGCCCACTGATAAGCCTTCTAGCCTTGGCTCATTCCTAAAATCTTATTTTTCCTTTTACTTTGCACTTTTCAGGCTTTGGATAATTTTTACTACTTCAATGACAGCATGCTATGAGATGTTCTTGGTAAAATATTTTAGCTGGTTTTTAGCATCCCTAATTTTTTCTTCTCTTGTAAAGTGAAGGCGATTAGTAAACTACCCACTGTTCTCAAGAAAGACTCTGTGCTTCTTCCAGAAAGATAGGCTACTCATCTTTCCCAAGGGAGAACATAAATCATCTGCAAAAACTCTGCCCAATGCCTGTCTGTGCATAACTCCCACTTGCTTGCTCTTTTGAAATATGCATCACTATGAATAATTTAGGAAGAAATTTGACCCATGTACTGCAAGGAATGTTAAGAAAATTATAATTGTTGTCACCATGGGCTAATAATTTTTGCCTTAAAGATGGTAATGAAGCCCTGGCCGGTTTGGCTCAGCGGTTAGAGCATCAGCCTGCGGTCCCGAGAGACCTGGGTTTGGTTCCCGCTAAGGGTATGTACCTTGGTTGCAGTTTGTCCCCGGCCCTGGTCAGTTGTGCGGGTGTCCCTTTCACATCGATGTTTCTCTCTCCCTCTCTCTCTTCTTCTCTCTCCCTCCCACTCTACCTGAACAAAAAATGTCCTCGGGTGAAGATGAAAAAAAAAAAGATGGTAATGAAAACAGCCAGAACAACCCCTCCCCTTGCCCAGTCCTTTATTAAAACTGTTGCCCTGGAAACTCTACAGGAGCTTAGCTATAGGCTTTGGACAAAGCTGTGTGTCTCTACCCAATTCCTCGCCAAGGGAACCATATTTCTTTTGGAATCTGGAACTGGTTGGACCACCAGATAATCCCAATTTTGGTAAAGAGCTCAAACCATGGATGGTAATATCTGACCATTGCTTGACATTGTATTTAATAGGGGATAAAGTGAGAATGAAACTGTTTAGCTGGTCTTTTTCTTAATGCCATTCTCATTCCAATAAAAAAGAAAAAGATAGGAGTATAGTTTGGTACACAGAAGGAAGACATCTTTAAAAAAATTTTTTTTTTGCCTTTATTGGTTTTAGAGAGAAAGGAAGTGAGAGGGAGAGAGAGAGAGAGACATTGATGAGAGAGAACACTGATTGGCTGCCTCCTGCATGCTCCCCAGTGGGGATCGGGCCTACAACCTGGACATTTGTCCTGACTGGGAATTGACCTGGCAACCTCTTGGTGCATGGGTCGCGCTCAACCACTGAGCTACACCAGCCGGACTTTTTTGTTTTTTGTTTTTGTTTATTTTTACTCTTTTTTTTTTTTTATCCTCACCCGAGGACATTTTTGCACAGATAGAGTGGGAGGGAGAGAGAGGAAGAGAGAGAGAGAGAGAAACATCGACGTGAAAGGGACACATTGAGTGGCTGCCACCCGCACGACCAACCAGGGCCAGGGACAAACTGCAACCGAGGTACATGCCTTTAGCGGGAACCGAACCCGGGTCTCTCCGGACCGCAGGCCGATGCTCTAACCGCTGAGCCAAACCGGCCAGGGCTCTTTTTTTTTTTTTTTTGGTATGTACCCCTAACGGGAACTGAACCTGGGAGTCTCTGGTCCGCAGGCTGGCGCTCCAACTGCTGAGCCAAACCAGGCAGGGCCGGCCAGACTTTTTTAAAAAAATTTTTTTCCTTTATTGATTTTAGAGAGAGAGGAAATGAGAGGGAGAGAGAGAGAATCGTCGATGAGAGAGAAGGAAGACATCTTGATTTTGGCAGGCCTTAAATATAGCAGAAGCTCTCCCTTCCACTTTCTTCCTGTATAAGTATTATAGTTCCACTTCTCTCTGGTCCACTCTTCTTTTCAAGCACATCGAACTGAGTCTAAAACTTCAACCTGTTTCTTCAGATGATCCTATTATTCCATTACAATGAGTAGAACCATCTTGGTTTGGGTTCTCCCAAAGGCAAAGACTGAAATAAAAACTGGGATGCAATAGCTTATCTTTGGGATGGCACCAGGAAGTCAGAATAAGAATACCAAGCATAACAGGAAAGTAGGAAAGGCCGATATTCAGTTAGTTACCATTGTGTGGAACTGGGGCTCAATCCTGCTGGTGACCCACTGAAGAACCCTCTGGGAAGCATCTGTGAAGGGTGGCAGAGGTGAGGTGAGACCACTTATGTACCAGCTCCAGTCCCTCTTTGGTTGAGAAATGCCTTCTGGGGCACACTTCCAGCTTCGCTTGTGTAAGGGCTGAGATACAGAGGCTTTGGAAAAGCCCAGAGGCAAAACAAATAAAAAAGGTTGAAAGACTTGTTGGTAGGCACTTGAAAGGGGAAGGCTTTAGCCTGCCAGACTTCAGCCATTCTTACAGCTGAAGGTAATGAACCCATGAGCAGGAGATGTGGCCAGGGGTAGCTTTCTGCTAGGAGGACCTCATTATAGGTCACCATACAAGATTGTTCATTCCTTTTCCTTTCCTACTGGGCCTATTTTTTAGTACAAGCCGTAAGCAGTCTTATTTATGTGTTTATTTTTACTCTACAATCTTTTTTTTAATTTTTAATTTTTTTATTAATTCATTTTTGTTACAGATGTTTCTCCTTTTCCCCCCATGGACACCCTCCTCCTGACCCACCCCCTCAACCCCACCCCCAGCATTGTTGTTTATGTCCATGGTTACACATACATGCATATAAGTTCTGTGGTCTATCTCGTCCCTCCCCCAACATCCACCTCTTCTGAGGTTTGTCAGTCTGCACCCCACTTCATGTCTCTGGGGCTGTTTTGTTCCTCAGCTTGTTTTGTTCAGTATATTCCACAAATAAGTGAGACCATATGATATTTGTCTTTCTCTGATTGGCTTGTTTTGCTTAGAATAATACTCTCCAGGTCCTTCTATGTCATCTCAAAGGATAAGAGATCTTTCTTTCTTTCTTACAGCTGCATAGTACTCCATTTGTGTATATGTAACACAGCCTTTTTATCTATTCATCTACTGATGGACATTTGTGGTGTTTCCAGATCTTAGCTATTGTAAATAGTGCTGCTATGAACATGGGGGTACATATATTCTTTGTGATTGGTGTTTCAGGCTTCTTAGGATATATTCCTATAAGTGGGATCACTGGGTCAAATGGCAGCACATGCAGCAGGATTTTCATTGGTACTACGCCTAAGGCAAGAGAAACAAAGAAAAAAATGAACACATGAGACCACATCAAACTAAGCTTCTGCATAGCAAAAGAAACAACCATCAAAATAGAAAAGAAATCCACTATATGGGAGAGCATAATTGCCAACAATACATCAGATAAGGGGTTAATTTCCAAAATATATAGAGTACTCATACAACTCAATAAAAGGAAGACAAAGAATCCAATTTAAAAATGGGCAGAGGACCCAAGGAGACATGTCTCCAAACAAGACATACAAATGGCCAAGAGACATATGAAAAAATGCTCAACCTCACTAATCATCAGAGAAATGCAAATGAAAACAACAATGAGGTATCACCTCACTCCTGCCAGAATGGCTGCCATCAACAAATCATCAAACAACAAGTGCTGGCGAGGGTGTGGAAAAAAGGGGACTCTAGTACACTGCTGGTGGGAATGCAGACTGGTGTAGCCACTATAGAAAACACTATGGTGTTACCTCAAAAAGTTAAAAATTGAACTGCCCTTTGATCCAGTGAGCACACTTAAGCAGTTGTAGAAGCTAGCCCTGTTCTCCCTGAAACTTTTATAATGCCTTGCTAATACCTGGGCAATAGTGTTCCATGCACAAACCACATTCTAAAGGCCTCTTATTTTCTTTTTTTTTTATCCTCACCCGAGGACATTTTTCCATTTTTTGTTCAGATAGAGCGGGAGGGAGAGAGAGGAAGGGAGAGAGAGAGAGAAACGTCGACGTGAAGGGACACATCGAGTGGCTGCCACCCACACGACCAACCAGGGCCAGGGACAAACTGCAACCGAAGTACGTGCCCTTAGCGGGAACCAAACCCGGGTCTCTCTGGAACGCAGGCTGACGCTCTAACCGCTGATCCAAACTGGCCAGGGCAAAGCCTCTTATTTTCTCACTCTGGTTGTCCTTGGCCTCTGAGTAGGCCTGGGCCCCATAACAGGTGATTGTCAACATTTTTAAGTTAGCAAGTACTCTAGCTTACACATGGAAAGTGATCAATATGTATTTATTGATGATTTGAACAACAGTGAAACCCTGACTTATAAATACTGTTAGGTAGAGCTTGCCTAGTCAAGTAAAGCCAACAAACATTTCTTGCAAAAATATTTCAAGGAAAGGACAAGAAACCTGATGGGCAGTTACGCAGGAATTCAAGAAGCTGATACACACAAGTGGAATTACAGTGTTTCTAATACCTAAAAATCTCATCTTCATCAGACAGAGGAGGCATATTATTTATGGGAGTTAAGGTCTAAAATCAGTGTAAAAAGAACTCCATCAGAATTGCAAGGTCTTTTTTTTTTTTTTTTTTTTTTAATCATGCAGAGAGAAAAATGTCAGCGTCAAAAATATTCTTGAAATCTCTATATTTTATAAAAAATAATGTGCATATTTTGTTTTTATATTAACAAAAATTCTTATGCACACCATGTTTGAGCCCCCCTGACTATTGGAAGAGCTTGTTTATAGCTAGTTAAGCACCCCAGCCTTTTTACCTGTAAGATTTAACTATTAAATCCTAAAATGAATGGGAGTTAGGTAGCAAATGCTAATGTGTTCCTGCTTGCCTACAAGGTTGCTCTTACCCAGCAATTGTCAACTGGTGTGCTGTAAAAAATTTTAAAACATGCAATACCTGACTATTTAGCCATCCAGTGTGAATGAATCAAAATGATACCTTCTTTTTCTCTGTCAGATCAGCAAAAAACATAATATATTTTTTGGTGTGCTGCAGAATTTTAGTAATTAGTTTATTGTGCCATGAGATGAAAAAAGTTGTAATTTGCTTCTCTAATCTATGTCAATGTTACTCCTCTCTCTACTATTATACTAGAAATGTGCTTCTTATTATTACTATTGGCCCATTATTTGTGATGTATTTTGTAAGTAGTTTCTTCTAGTTTGTCTTTTGATTTTGCTTCTGGTGATTTTTGCCACATAAAGTTTTTTTTTTTTAATGTAGTCTTTTATTACATCTGGATTTTGAATTATAGTTCAAAAGCCTTCCCCATGCTCAGGTTATAAAGGAATTCATCTGTGCTTTCTGTTAGGAGTTGGATTTGTTCTTTACCTTAAGATTTTGGATTCCTTTGGAGTCTATTCTTAGGTGTAGTGTGAGGTATAGTTCCAATTTAATTTTTTGACCAATGGCTATATTCTCTGAAGCCACAACACCTGTAAGCATTCTCTTAGGATGAGTGAGTCACTTCTGCATATAATGAGTCACATTAGTTTTTTTGTTTGGTTCCAAAGGGTGCTGTTTTTTGAAAATATTTATAGATTCAGAGGCTGTACCTTATCTGGAGCTCTCGTACCTCATGAAAAAAATATTGTATTTACAAAGCACTTTTATGATTGTCCAGATCTACTCAAAGATTGTAGAAATTTTAAGTAAGGTGAATGATATGGTTTCTGTGATTAAGGACTTCAACTTGTGGAGGTAAATGTGGAGTGATTAGAAAACAATTGAAGGCAGCATAGAACTACTAGAATTTCCATTTTGGGTTACTGCCTAAATACCAGGAACTATTTCTCTGCACTAGGGCAATCAATTTTTATGAAGGAGTAATTTTTGAATTATTCATTTCATTTTTTTCTTTTTATTAAATTTATTGGGGTGACATGGGTTAATAAAATTATATAGGTTTCAAGTGTTCATCTCCGTGATCCATTTCAGCGACAGGTATTGGAGAACCTAATTCACAGAGGTTTAAACATTTTTCCCCCCTCTCATATAAAGAAATCTAGCCCTGGCCGGTTTGGCTCAGTGGTTAGAGCATCAGCCTGCGGTCCCAAGAGACCTGGGTTCGGTTCCTGCTAAGGGCACGTACCTCAGTTGCAGTTTGTGCCTGGCCCTGGTTGGATTGTGCGGGTGGCAACTACTCGATGTGTCCCTTTCACGTCGATGTTTCTCTCTCTCTCTCTCTCCCTCCCACTCTATCTGAACAAAATATCAAAAAATGTCCTCTGGTGAGGATAAAAAAATAAATAATCGATAGGTAGGTGGTTTCTAGCTTTGATTCAGCCGATCAACAGTGTTAGAGATAGCACCTCTACAGTTCTGTTGGCCTTTGACACATTTCCAAGATGGCTGCTGAAGCTCCAGGAATTACACCCGGATTCTGAAAAGTAGCAGAATATACTACCCTAAAATATGCCAATTTGATATAAGGATTATTTTGAGCTACAGGCATTTAAAGAATAATAGATGCAAGAAGGACACTTTGATTTCTCCTTTTCCTCCTGAAAGCAGAAGATAAAATTTCCTTGTAAAAGGTGCCCCTCCTATACCAAGAGGAGAACATTCTTATCACCAGAGATAAGGGACTGAGGCCAAGAGAAACCTATATAAATAGACCTTGTTAAAAATAACCTTTATCTCCCTTTAGCTTTCCCATATATTTTAGTTACATTTTCATAAACACTACTCTTTGTTCAACCTACTATGTAAGTACGTAGGTCTAAATGCTTCTTGGGTCTTCATTTTCCTGTGAAGGTTCTCATGTAAATGAGAAAGTAAAATCTGTATGCTTTTCTCCCCTAATCTGTCTTATTGCAACTGAATTCTTAGGCCCAGCCAGAGACCCTATGGAAGTTGAGAAAAGTTTTGCCTCCCCTACAGTTCAAAGGAGGAATAGGGTGAAAGGGCATACCAGTTGCATCTGTTTCTTTTATCAGAAAAAAATCTTTCCCTAGACTTCTCCAGAAGACTTCTACTTATGTCTTCTTGGCTAGACCCTATCACAGGGCCACTCCTAGATGTGAGAGAAGCGGAGAAATAGAACATTAGAGTTTTTAAATTTTTTTTTTTTTTTTTTTATCCTCACCCGAGGATATTTTTTCTTTTTTGTACAGATAGAGTGGGAGGGAGAGAGAGGAAGGGAGAGAGAGAGAAACATCGACGTGAAGGGACACATCGAGTGGCTGCCACCCGCAAGACCAACCAGGGCCGGGGACAAACTGCAACCGAAGTACGTGCCCTTAGCGGGAACCGAACCCGGGTCTCTCCGGACCGCAGGCCGACGCTCTAACCGCTGAGCCAAACTGGCCAGGGCTAGAGTTTTTAAATTTTTATTGGAGACACAGCAATGGCGAGGGACCCTGTTGGGAATAGCTACTCAGTAAGCCAACCAGTGGACGTGGTCACATTTAAGTATCTCATGTCTGCTTACTGAAAACAATGCCAAGTGTGGTACAAATCTGAACATGCACTGCCAGGTCTTATGAATTCTCTTTAAATAGAACAATTGTGCATGCTATTAGGTAGGAATATTTTGATTCCCAGTTTCAGAACCTTAGCAGGTGATGAACTTGTTAGTTTTAATTTACTTTAGGTTTTTGTTTTATTTTGTTTGCTTAGAATATAATTTAAAAAACACAAATATTTGGTCTTTGTTCCTTGTTTCTGGCACAGAGCTACTAAAACCCTTGGAATCTTAGAAGTGATGAGAGTGTGATTGGTATGATAATGAGATGACTAATATTGGGGGCCACAAATAGCATCAGAATGGGGGCTGGTCACCAGAAAGACCAAGGTATGATTAGAGGGTGGAATTTCAGCCTCTCTCCCATTTCCAAAAAAGAAAGAGGATCTAGAGATGAATCATTAATGGCCAATAATTCAACCAATCATGTCTGTGTAATGAAACCTCCATAAAAATCCCTAAATGATAAGGTTCAGAGGCTTCTGGGTTGGTGAACGTAGCAAGGTGCTGGGAGGGTGGTACACCCAGAGAGGTCAAGGAAGCTCCGTGCTTCACTCTTCATACCTTGCCCTATGCATCACTTCCATTTGGCTCTTCCTGAGTTCATTATAATAAACCAGTTAATGTATTTTCCTGAGTTATATCAGTTATTCTAGTGAATTATTAAACCTGAGGAGAGGTTTATGGGAACTTCCAAATTTATAGCCAATCAGAAACACCTATAACAACCTGGGACTTGAGACTGGGATTGAAAGTGGGACAGTCATGTGGGACTGAGCCCTTAACTTGCAGGAACTGACTCTAATTCCAGGTAGATAGTGTCAGAATGAAACTGAATTGTGGGACAGCCAACTGGTGTTGGAGAGTTGGAGAAGTAGTGCTGGAACAGACATCACACACTTGGTGTCATAAGTATAAATAAAAATAGCTCAGAGATACTAACAGAGCAAAAAATAGAGAGGATGAGTTAGAATGACTCTGGAGGCCTCCCTCTATGTCAAAGGAGGGCCAGCTTAGCCAGAGGGTAGAGGTCTGGACCTGTAATAGTGAATCAAAAGAATAGGTGGTGGTGGAGTTAAGTGTGGGATTGGGGTGGAAGGGGCCAATGGGGGAAAAAGGGAGGATATCTGTAATACTTTCAACAATAAAGATACATTTAAAAAAAGAAGAAGAAAGAGATAATGCTTCAGAGAGATCAAGGATGATAGCTATGGATAAAAAGAAGTTGGAAGGGCTTAAGGCAAGGGGCAGGTGGCCTGCTGTGGGGGGGGAGGGGGGGGCAGGAGATTGGCACAAGATGATTCATGACTCCAAGGTAGATGTTTTTGACCAGCTGTGGGACTGAGGTCAGAGGCTTGAAAAGTAGATTAGGTGGTGAACCAGGCTGGCCATCAGAGTTCGGAATGGGTGACATAGGTGGTAAGGGACCAGTGTCAAGGAGAGAAGTGAGCTCTGGGCCTTGCTCCTGAAAATAATTTCTTCAAAAGCCAATTTGTCAATTGACCAATTTGCTGTAAGCAATCGAACACCTTAAATGAGTCTACAACAATGTCCGGTTCCTAACTTTCAGAAACCAGAGCAAACTCCAGGGATATTGTGAGTCTGACCATCTGATTGTCCTATCTCCTCAGCCTACCCAAAGTGGGTTAGCCATTGGCTGAACTCCAAGAAACACATAACTGCAAAATTATTTTCCCATTAATTTATGGTAACTTATATAGCTATAGAGTTAAACAGATGGAGAAGTTCACAAAATTTCTTGACTGTTTCAGAGCCTTCTGGGAAATCAGTGTTTGGGTGGTGGTTGAGGAGAAAAGTACTGATGGATTTCCTGCCTCTTTATCTTCCACTCCTTTGGCCCACACCTCAGAAGTGGTTCCCTTATGCTCTAGGCCAGCTTTTTGTTCTCTCATGAACTACAGCTATGGAAGAAAAACCCATTGGCAGATATAGACAGCATTTAGGGAGCAGACCCTCTCCTGGCTGTGACAAATGAATATTTGTGTATGGCTGCTAGCTCTGTGTTTACTCAGTCTAGCAAATTGCAGAGAAGTTCCAAATGCAATGCCCACAGGGAGTGTAGTATTTTTGTGGCTCCTTCCTGCCGGAGTATTTTGCTCTAGACTGGGCTGTTCTTGTAGAGACATCTCTCTCTCTCTCCTTGGCCTTCTTCCTTGGGACATTTATAGATGAAAAGACTGTGTATATTGACAGATGCTGCCCTATAGCCTGTTGTTCTCAGTAAATTAGTGAATGTAACTGGTTGCAAGGTACGAAATTCTCACCATTGATCAGAACATGCTGAGTGCACAGCAGTATGCCATGTGTGTTTGAGGGGAAAAGGACTGGATTCTCATGCACAGAGGTTTGTAGATTCCTCCATATGTTTTGAAAACTATATTTGAGAAGCAAGTGTACTGATTTGTCACTCAGGAGTAGAAAACACAGCAAGCTGGGAATAGGAAAAACAGAGCACAGAAAATAGAAAAACATTTATTAGGACTAGGTCAGGAAAGCTGAGCTTTCCAAAAAACATAGACTCAGACAGCTCTCACAGTCTGCCTCTCCAGTGTTCTTGCTCTATAAGTAACTAAAAAAGCTAGGTGGAATTAGAGTGGAACAATCTTAGAGGCAGACTGGATTAGAGAGAGAGGTATCACATGCCCCAGAGGAAATACTGACTAAAAATGTGTGAGTATGCCCTGGCCGGTTTGGCTCAGCGGTTGGAGCATCGGCCTGCGGACCAGAGTCCCGGGTTCGGTTGCTGCTAAGGGCAGGTACCAAAAAAAAAAAGTGTGAGGAGAGGGTCTCCTGAGCAGCTGTAATCTCAGGGTCAATCCCTGAAGACCCTATTGTTCTTTCTCACCCAGAGTTGCCTGATTTCTTAGACAGGAATCCCATCAGACTTGTCTGTTTCAAAGTTGATTTCTCCTATTTCTTTCTGGTTATATGGTATCTATAATGTTGGTTTTGAGATATCTTAATACCTACTGCTATAGTAGGAAAACTTGGGGTAAAGATGATGGACTGAACACAAAAATCTCATTGCCTTCTTACCAGACAAAACCTTCAAAAGATAGAGAGATGTAAAAATTTTACTAGTAGCAATAAAGCAAGGGAAGGAGTACAACTTTAGGTCATGAACTTTGAAAAGTACTACAGTGGCCAAGGAACCAAACAGAAGATATTACTTCTAACCTCTTCCTCATTCTACCCCCAGCTCATTTCTATTAAGCAAGACAGAAAAATTAGGTGATTTGACCCAATATTTCTTAATAACTCCTGATTAGAACAGAAATGGACTGAAATAGACTAAAGAAAAAGTCAAAGAACCCTAGAGAGAAGTCACTATCATCACATCATGTTAACAGAGGCAGAAAGAATTGCCAGGGCTTATTATTTTATTGATTCCATGCTAAATTAGGGAAGTGATCTGAAGCTACAGGAATAGATGCTGTTCCAACCAGAGAGAGACTTCCAGGTTATAAGAAATCTCAGAAAATAGAGCAAAGCCCATGCATGGTAATAACAGGTACATGCAGTCCCAGAAGGCTTCTCCCTTCTGGTGCCTTCAATCGATAGAGAAATGAGTAGAACCCACTGTTTAGATTTAAAGCTCTTGTTCTTAGAGGGAGATAAATATGGGAAGAGTAACAAGGATAATTTCTCCATATCATACATCATATATCATATGAACGGAAGACATTACAGCAGGGTTTCTCAACTTGAGCACATAAAATATTGGCCCAGCCCTGGCCAGTTTGGTTCAGCAGTTAGAGCCTCGGCCTGCAAACCGACGGGTCACGGGTTCAATTGCTGGTCAAGAGCATGTGCCTGGGTTGCAGGTTTGATCCTCAGGTACAACCAATTAATGTGTCTCTCTCACATCGATGTTTCTCTCTCTCTCTCTCTCTCACTCTCTCTCTCTCTCTCCCCCTTCCACTCTGTCTAAAAATACAGTCATCCCTCGTTTACTGTGGTTAGTGCGTTCCAGACTCTAGCGGTTGCACCTGGTGTTGAAGGATTCCTGGGGTGCTTGAATATATAGGCCTACAGTCCACACGTACAGTAATTTTAATTTCAATTGTAATATAGGGTTGTATAATTGACTCAGACAACCGAGGGCACCCTGTATCATTTTCACTGTCTGGATCAACTTTTTAATGAATATATTTGAAAAAACCACGATAGAGTGAAGCCGCGAAAGTTGAAGCGTGAAGTGGCGAGGGACGACTGTAAATGGAAAAGTACCATCAGGTAAGGATTAACCAAAAAAAAAAATGTTGGGCTGGATAATTCTTTCTTGTGTTGGAGGGGGATATCCTGTGCATCGTAGGATGTGTAACAGTATCCCCGACCTCTTCCTGTAATGCCAGTAGCAAACACTGCTCCCCCTCCCGTCCCAGTTGTGACAACCAAAAATGTCTTCAGATATTACCAAATGTTTTCTGGGGTGCAAAATAACTCTAAGTTGAGAACCACTGCTCTAGAGTCTAGATATGGCATCCCATTTTAAACATGAGCAAGAAGAAAAGAAATGGCAGGGCAAGTAGACAAACATGCCATACTAAATAAATGAATTAAATTAAGGAGCTAACAAGCAAAAGATAATGAATTCACTCTAGAAGAAAATATAACTCAAGAAAAAGAAGAAAATTCTCCCCAACTCTTTCTCATTATAGAATAATTTACTAATAATATAAATAAAAGTTCAAAGACTAGATGGTAAAACAACAGAATGGACTGAAAAAGGAGATTGTAACACTTAGGAAATAAATTGAGTTCTAAAATAATACCACTATAGAATTAATAAATACATTATAAATATCAAGAAACTGACTGGATAGAATTGAATATAGAATTACTGATCAAGAGAAAGGCTTGAGATATCATAGAACATGCAGAGTAAAAAAATCAAATCAATTGCCTGGCTGGTGTGGCTCAGTGGTTGAGCATTGACCCATGCACCAAGAGGCTACCAGTTTGATTCCCAATCAGGGCTCATGCCCAGGTTGTGGGACAAATCCCCAGTGGGGAGCATGCAGGAGACAGCCAACCAATGTTTTCTCTCATTGATGTTTCTCTCTCTCTCCCTATCTCTTCCTCGCTCTCTAAAATTAATAAAGAAAAAAATTTTTTTAATCAAATCATTTAAAGCAATTAGTAATAGAATATAAATATGTAGGCCATAAAAGTTCAGCTAACTTAAGGATAAGCTGCTATCCTTGAAGTTAAGAACTCTCCAAATATAAAACAAAACAAGTATTTAGAACCCTGGCCGGTTTGGCTCAGCGGATAGAGCGTCCGCCTGTGGTCCGGAGAGACTCGGGTTCGGTTCCCGCTAAGGGCACATACTTCAGTTGCAGTTTGTCCCCGGCCCTGGTTGGTCGTGTGGGTGGCAGCCCCTCGATGTGTCCCTTTCACATCGATGTTTCCCTCTCTCTCTCTCTCTTCCTCTCTCTCCCTCCCACTCTATCTGTACAAAAAATGGAAAAATGTCCTCAGGTGAGGATAAAAACAAAACAAAACAAAACAAAAAACAAGTATTTAGAAACAAAATAATAGGATGTTGATAAATGATGATGCTGGCTGATAGTTTGGATTTCATTATATCATTCCCTCTACATCTGTGTTAATTTTTAAAATTGTTGTAATAAAATGTTTTCAAAAACATCCAAAGACAGTAGAAAAACATATTTATGAACTCAATGTATTGACTTGCCAGATGAAAGGTTATGCAAGAGATCAGAAAAAAATGAAGAAAGAATGGTTGTAATCAACACATTATCTGGTTCAGTTGCTAAACTTTATATATAAAGAAAGAATCTTCATATTCCAGGGACAAAAACATAAGAGAAAAATATGTTTATCTCACATTTTTCTCTAGCAACATTTAATACCAGAAGACAATGGAGTCATGTCTATAAGTTCTAAGAAAATGTATGGCCCAAGAATATTATACCCAGACAGGCTGAACTTCCATTTTATTTTATTTTTTTAAATCTTTATTGTTGGATGTAAAATGTATTACAGATGTTCCACATTTTCCCCCCATTGACCCCCTCCTCCCCACTCCCGCCCCCCTCCCACCTTTTCCCACACTATTGTCTGTGTCCATTGGTTATGCATATAAGTTCTTTGGTTTATTTCTTCCCACCCCCCCAACCCCTTTCCCTTTGAGGTTTGTCAGTCTAGCAATGAATTTGTACTTCTTAATCCCTTCACCTTTTTCACCCATTCCCCCAAACTCTCTCCCAACTGGCAACCAACAAAATGTTCTCTGTATCTATGAGAATGTTTCTGTTCTTCCTGTTCATTTTGTTTGTAGATTCCATTGTTGATACATATGTATTCATTGCCATTTTGTTTGTTCATATATTTTATCTTTTTCTTCAAAAAGACCCTTCATCATTTCATATAATAAAGGTTTGGTGGTGATGAACTCCTTTAGCTTTTTCTTGTCTGGGAAAGTTTTTATATGTCCATCAATTCTAAATGACAGCTTTGCAGGACAGAGTAATCTTGGTTGTAGGTTCTTGCTTTTCATCACTCTGAATATTTCTTGCCACTCCCTTCTGGCCTGCAAAGTTTCTTTTGAGAAATCAGCTGACAGCCTTATGGGAACTCCCTTGTAGGTAACTAGCTGCCTTTCTCTTGCTGCTTTTAAGATTCTCTCTTTGTCTTGAACCTTTTGCATTTTGATGATGATGTGTCTTGGTGTGGGCCTCTTGGGGTTCATCTTGTTTGAGACTCTCTGTGCTTCCTGGACTTGTATGTCTGTTTCCTTCACCAAGTTAGGAAAGTGTTCTGCCATTATTGTTTCAAAGAGGTTTTCAATTTCTTGTTCTCTTTCTTCTCCTTCTGGCATCCCCAAGATGCAAATGTTGGCACGCTTGAAGTTGTCCCAGAGGCTCCTTACACTATCCTCATGTTTTTGGATTCTTTTTTCTTCTTGCTGTTCTGATGGGGCGTTTTTTGCTTCCTTATATTCCAAATCGATGGTTTGCTCCTTGGATTACGTACTCTATTATTGAAGCTGTGTAAATTATTCTTTATTTCAGTTAATGCCTCCTTCAATTCTAACTGTGTATCCATGAGTTCTGACTGGTCCTTTTTTATGCTCTTGAGGCCCTCCCTAAGTTCACTGAGGTTCTCACTAAGTTCATTGAGCATCCTTATAAGCAGTATTTTGAACTCAGTATCTGTTAGGTTGCTTATCTCCATTTCGCTTAGTTCTTTTATTGGGGTTTTGTTCTATTCTTTCATTTGGGACCTGTTTCTTTGTCTCCTCATTTTGGCTGCCTCCCTGTGTTTGTTTCAGTGTATTACTTAATGAGAGGTATGGGGCTCGCTGAGACCAGATGCTGCTCGTTTGAAAGAATTTAGGAAAAACCTGAAGCAGGATCCAAGACAGGCCAATCCTATGGTTAAGCCAAGTGGCAACAGCTTGGGTGGGCTTGAAAGTTGGGTGGGGCGGGGCGGGGCCTCAGGGAGTCAGCAGGGCGGGGCTACCAGTGTGAGCCAGGTTGCTGGAGTCCCAGATATGGCTTCTGTCTGCCGCCCCAGGGAAGGGCTCACCAAAGGAACAAAGGCCTCTTACAGCACATTTGTCCTGGAGAAAGCCCCCTCTTCAGCCCTCGCTCCAGTGCCAAACAGCTCAGTTCTTTCCTGTATGTCTCTGGTGCCCCTAGAGCTGCCTCCCCTCCAAGCTTAGAGGGAGTGAGTCCAATAAGTCCACGCTCGGCCCCTTAAGGAGCTGCCTGGGGCTCCAGCTGCTTCAGCTTCCCTGAGCCTCAGTTTCTGCTGGTTTTTCCAGCCAGATGTTATGGGGATTCTCTTCCTGGCACTGGAACCCTGAGCGGGGCACCTGGTGTGGGACGGGGACCCCTCAGTCCTCAAGAAGGACCTTCTCAGCCGAGGTGTCCTCCTGATTTTTATCCGCCACACGTGGGTGTGGGACCAGCCCGTCAGCCTCCACCCCTCCTACCAGTCTGGATGTGGCTGCTGCTTTAATTCCGTAGTTGTAGGACTTCCATTCAGCTTGATTTCAGGTAGTTTTTAATGATGGTTGTTCTGTAGTTTAGTTGTAACTTTGATGTGGTTGTGGGAGGACGCGATACCGCGTTTACCTACGCCGCCATCTTGACCGGAAGTCTGAACTTCCATTTTAAATGTGGCCAGCAGAAATTCTTAAACATGAAAGTATTCAAGGAATATAACACTCGTGAATCATTCTTTAAAAATTTATAGATGGTGAATCCAGCTAACAAAAAGATGATTTGGAAACAGGTGTTATAAGGACAAAAGGAAATCTAATGCTAGAAGGAAATGGAGAAATATACTCATTTTTGGAAGCAAAATATGTGTCTCAAATCTTCTGAAACCAGGCAAGTTGTCCTTCAAGTACAAAGGCAAAAAGCAGCCCTGGCCAGTTTTCTCAGTGGTTAGAGCATCAGCCTTAGGACCAAAGAGTCCCGGGTTCAGTTCCTGCTAAGAGCACGGACCTCAGTTGTGATTTGTTCCCGGCCCTGGCTGAGGTTGGGGTTGTGTGGGTGGCAACCATTCGATGTGTCTCTCTCACATTTATGTTTCTCTCTCTCTCTTCCTCCTTCTTTCCCTCTGGCTCTGTCTGAAGATAAATGCAAAAAAAAAAAAAAAAAAGAAAGAAAAGAAAATGTCCTCTCCTCAGGTGAGGATTAAAAAAAAAAAAGATAAAGGCAAAGGCAGACATCAAAGACAAAGAAATTCATGGGGTAAAACACCGATGAGTGCTCTTGAAAATGTTACTTGTTGAAAAAATTCAGTGATCCAGGAAATGAATGAAAATAGAAAACTCAAGTATAGAGAAAATATGGTAAAAAGACTGGTAAATTTATATAAATTTAAATATAAGCTTGGTTGGTATGTCTCAGTGGATTGAGCATTGTCCCATGGATAGAGGTCCTGGTTTGATTCCCAGTCAGGGCACATGCCCAGCTTTCAGGCTTGGTTCCCAGTAGAGGGCATGCAGGAGGCAGCTGATTGATGTATCTCTCACATCGATGCTGCTATCTCTCTCTCTCTAAAAAAAACTCAATAAAAACATATTTAAAATAAAGACAAAATTGACAGAAATTATTATTACAAAACTGTGATTATATACCTATAATTGCATAAATATTTATAAATATGTAAATGTATTTTACTATAAATATAACCTGATAATGTAAAAATAATATTTAACTAAGAAAAATTAGGTGATGGTTATGGAGCACAAAAATAATATATAATAAAAAATAAGACTGCTATTTTCTTCATATTTCCTAATAGAAAGTCAATCAATATTTGAATAGTCAGGTATTCTTTGATCATTTTGGAATTAAGCTAGAAATCACAAAAAAATCCTCTACACCTTGAAAATTCAATAATAATACTTCACATACCTATGAGTCAAAGAAGAAATCACACATTGAAAAATCTTCTGAGCTGAATGATAATAAAGATTCAACATATCCCTCCTCCCCCCAAAAAAGATTCAACATATCCAAACTTGTGGAATATGATTCAAGTGGCACTTAGAGGGAAATATGTGCTCTAAAATGCATATATTAGAAGAGAAGAAATGCTTAAAAATCAACTACTTTCAAGTCTTTTCAAGAGGCTAAAAAGTACATCAAATTAAACCTAAAAAAAAGCAGAAAGAAAGAAATAATAAAGATAAGAGTATAAATCAGTAAAATAAAAAGTAAATTTACAATAGAAAGAACTAACAAAGCTTAAGGTTGGGTCTTTAAAAAGATGAAGAAAGTTGATAACCCCCTAACAAGATTGAAAAAGGAGAAGAAACACAAGTTAACAATATTTAGAATTTTAAAAAGAGATCATCACTGTATCATGTTCATATAGAAAACCCTAAAGACTCCATAAAAAATCTACTAGACTTAGTAAATGAATTTGGCAAAGTAGCAGGGTACAAAATTAATGTCAAGAAATCGACGGCATTCTTATACACCAACAATGAACTCATAGAAAGAGAAACTAAAATAACAATCCCATTTACCATTGCAGCAAAAAAATTAAGATACCTAGGAATAAACTTAACCAAAGATGTAAAGGATGTCTTCACAGAAAACTACAGGTCATTGAAAAAACAAAAAGAGGAAGATATAAAAAAGTAGGAGCATATACCTTGTTCGTGGATTGGAAGAATTAACATTAAAATGTCCATACTACCCAAAGCTATATATAGATTCAATGCAATCCCCATTAAAATACCAACGATATACTTCACAGAACTAGAACAAATAATCCAAAACTTTATATGGAACCAAAAAAGGCCCCAAATAGCCACAGCAATCTTGAAAAAGAATAACTAAGTTGGAGGGATCACATTACCAGACATCAGGTTATACTATAAAGCTTCTGTAATCAAAACAGCCTGGTACTGGCACAAGAACAGGCACATAGATCAATGGAACAGAATAGAAAACCCAGAAATTGACCCAAGACAATATGCTCAATTAATATTTGACAAAGGTGGCAAGAGCATACAGTGGAGTCAAGATGGTCTCTTTAATAAATGGTGTTGGGAAAGTTGGACAGCTACATGCAAAAAAATGAAGCTAGACCACCAACTTATACTATACACAAGAATAAACTCAAAATGGATAAAAGACTTAAATGTGACTCATGAGTCCATAAAAGTCCTAGAAAAAATGCAGGCAACAAAATTTCAGACATCATACGCAGCAGAATTTTCACTGATACATCACCTAAGGCAAGAGAAACAAAGGAAACAATGAACACATGTGACTACATCAAACTAAAAAGCTTCTGCACAGCAAAAGAAGCAACCATCAAAATGGAAAGGGAATCTACTATATGGGAGAGCATAATTGCCAATGATACATCAGATAAGGGGTTAATTTCCAAAATATATAGAGTACTCATACAACTCAACAAAAGGAAGGCAAAGAACCCAATTACAAAATGGGCGGAGAACCTAAATACACACCTCTCTAAACAGGGCATACAAATGGCCAAGAGACATGAAAAAATGCTCAATGTCATTAATCAATAGAGAGATGCAAATAAAAACAACGAGGTATCACTTCACACCTGTCAGAATGGCCACCATCAACAAATCAAATCATCAAACAATAAGTGCTGGCGAGGGGGTAGGGAAAAGGGGACCCTAGCACACAGCTGGTGGAAATGCAGACTGGTGCACTATGGAAAACACTATGGTGTTACCTCAAAAAATTAAAAATTAAACTGCCATTTGGCCCAGTGAACCCACGTCTAGGAATATACCCTAAGAAGCCTGAAACACCAATCAGAAAGGATATATGTGCCCCTATGTTCACAGAAGCACTATTTACAATAGCTAAGATCTGGAAACAGCCCAAGTGCCCATCAGTAGATGATAAAAAAGCAGAGGTATATATACACAATGGAGTACCATGAAGCTGTAAGAAAGAAAGATCTCTTATCCTTTGAGACGACATGGAGGGACCTGGAAAGTATTATCCTAAGCAAAACAAGCCAAGCAGAGAAAGACAAATATCACATGATCTCACTTATTTCTGGAATATAATGAACTAAACAAACTGATGAACAAAATAGACCCAGAGATATAGAAGTAGGGTACAAACTGACAATCCTCAGAAGGGGGCGGGGAGGGATAAACCACAGAACTTGTATACATGTATGCATAACCAATGGACATAGACAACAAAACAGGGAATGAGGTGAGAGGGGATAGGGAGGAGGGAGTCAATGTGGGGAAAAAGGAGAAACATCTGTAACAAAAATAAATTAATAAAAAAGGAAAAAAGATATTGACATATTATAAACAATTTATGCCAATAAATTTGATGGTTTACACAACCATTAAATTTATTTGAGAAATATAATGAAAATATAATAGAAAATGTGAGTTACTAAATATCTATAATGGAAATTGAGTCCATTATTAAATACTCCCACAGAGAAAATCCCAAGCCCAGATGACTTTACCAATGCAGTCTTTGAATGTTTAGTGATGAAATAACCCGATTTTACATAAAATATTCCAGAAAACTAAAATAGAAGAATACTATTCAACTTTTAAAAAATGAGCATAACCTTGATTCCAAGACTTGAACATGACATTATAAGAAAAAAAAATTACACCCAATCTCTCTCAGGAACATGGATGCAAAAACCCTAACAAAAAGACTGCAAACTACCTGCTATGAAATATAAAAAGAATAATACTCCACAACCAAGTGAGATTTAATCAAGGAGTACAACAGTGTTTTAACATTTGAAAAGTACTATTTTAATTCACCATACTAAGAGAAAAACTGTATAATCTAAATAGACGCAGAATAAATACTTTATAAAATTGTCACTCATGATAAAAATCTCTTAACAAAATGACATTAGATGGAAACTTCCCATTCCGATAAATAGTACCTACTAAAATCCTATAGCAAACATCAGATCAAGAATATTACAAGAAAGTCGCTATCCACTAATTCTATTCAACATTTTACCACAAGGCGTAGCCAGTAATATAAAACAAGAAAAGAATGAAAAGGCATTAAGGCTGGCCAGTGTGTCTCAGTGGCTGAGTGTCAACCCATGCACCAAGAGGTCACCGGTTCAATTCCCGGTCAGGGCACATGCCCAGGTTGTGGGCCAAATCCCCGGTGAGGGGCATGCAGGAGGCGGCCAACTGATGTTCTCTCTCATGGATGTTTCTATCTCTCTCCCTTCCTCTCTCTCTCAAATTAATAAAGAAAAAAAATTTTTAAAGGCATTAATATTGGAAAGAAGTAATGACCACCATTATTTAATATAATATAATTATGCATTTTGCCAATCTAAGAGATTCTATAGATAAACTATTAGAATTAATAAATACATTTAAGTTCACTGATACAAAGATAACATTTTATTCTTTAGATTCCACATATAAGTGAAATCTCAAGGTATTTATTTGTCTTTCACTGTCTGACTTATTTCACTTAGCATAATGCCCTCTAGATCCCATGTACAAGGATGATATTTTAAAAATCAACTGTATTTCTACATGAAAATTTGAAATAAATAAAATTGAACTTATAAAGCAATATTATTTACAATAACATTAAACTTATAAAGTGTCAAGCAATATATATCATAAAAGATATGCAAAAGTTCTAGATGAAACTATAAAGCATTATTGAGATAAATTAAAGAAAACCTAGATAAATTAGATAAATGGAGGGTTCTACCATGTTAACATATTGTAAGGGTCTGTATTTTAAAAGATGTCAAATCTCTTTATGTGGATCTATAGATTGAGTATAATAATAGTTTTTTAAAAAGCCACATTTTTCTTGTAAAAACTGATGAGCAGATTCTAAAATTTATATGAAAATAGCCAGAAGCAATCTTGATGAACAAAATTGGAGTAAACACACTGCTAGGTAATAAGATCTATTATAAAGCTATAGTAATTAAGACAGTTTAATACTAGTACTAGACAAGACATAAACCACTGTAATAAAACATAGTTCAGAGACAAGCTCACACATAAATGGTCACCTGGTTTTTGACAAAGCTGACACTTCAATGAAGTAAGGGAAGATAGTCTTTTCTTTTTTTTTTTTCCCCTCACCCGAGGACATTTTTCCATTTTTTGTTCAGATAGAGCGGCGGGGAGAGAGAGGAAGAGAGAGAGAGAGAGAAACATTGATGTGAAGGGACACATCGAGTGGCTGCCACCCGCACGACCAACCAGGGCCGGGGACAACTGAGGTACGTAACCTTAGCGGGAACTGAAGCTGGGTCTCTCTGTACCGCAGGCCGACGCTCCAACTGCTGAGCCAAACTGGCCAGGGCGGGAAGATAGTCTTTTCAATAAATATTTTCAGGTCATTTCACAATCGGTATAGAATATATATTCTTAATCTGTACAATCACAATCCAGATTAATTGCAAGTCTAAATGTGAAAGGTATAGGAAGGGTCTTTTCTGGGAGGAGGCAGTGGGGAGCAAATAGGGCCAAGTGACCTGAGTCCACCAGTGCACCTTGCACCATCGGACCAGTTGACCCTGCTTTGTCAATGCAGACCAGTGCACAGTAGTGGCACTATCAAGGTACCTGCTTGGTAAAGCAGCAACTGGCTGGGAGCCCAGCACCTTCCCCCAAGGCAGCAGTGATTGGCAGGAGTGGAATCTCACCCCCAACAGGAGCTGAGGCTTGGAGTCGAGACACACCCCCAGCAGCAGAGGCTTAGGAGTGAATATCCATCGCTAGGCAGCAGCAGTGCAGATCAGCAGCTGAGACCCATCCCCAGCAGCATTAGCAGAGGCTGATCAGGAGTGGTGCTCTAGCCCAAGCAGCAGCAAGGCTCGGGCAGCCAAGACCCGCCCCTGACAACTGCAGCAGCAGATTTGGAGTGGAGCCCCTCCCCCAGCAGCAGCAAAGTCCTGGGAGCTAAGAATCCTCAGCCCCCACCAGCAGCAGAGGATTGGGAGCTGAGGGAAGCCCCTGGCAACAGCAGCAGCAGTAGCAGCACAAACTGGGAGCTGACACTTGCCCCCAGCAGCATCAGCAGTGATTGATCAGAAGCTGAGCCCCACCAGGCAGCAGAAGTGCACCCCAGAAGCACACCCGCTGGACTCAGAACCCCAGCAGTGCACCACCTGGACCCACACACCGCAGCAGCACACCACTTGGACTTATGCACCCAAGAAGCGCACCAGCAGTACCCATGCACCCCAGAAGCACACCCACACACCCTACTAGTGCCTACTATGACAGACCAATACCGGCCACCAGTTGTCAGTCCTCCAGGACCACAGCAAGCAAGAGGCGCCAGGCACCAAAACAGTCTGGGGGGCACAGAGCCTTATTTGATACACATCAACCTGCCTACACATCTCAACATCTCTCACTGGGCCTAGAACTACCAGACTGCTAAAATGGTGAGACAAAGAAACAACACCCAAATGAAAGAAAAGGAGGAATTACCAGAAAAGGAACTACATGAAATGGAAGCAAGCAACTTGTCAGATAAAGAATTCAAAGCAATGATTTTAAGGGTGCTTAAACAATTTAGTGAGAACTACAAGCAACTTAATGAGGGTTATAAGGAGCTCAGTGGGAACTACATCAGCCTAAAAAAAGAAGTAAAAGCTATGAATAAAAATCAAGCGGAAATAAAGAATGATATAGCTGATAGGAAAAATACCTTAGAAGGTCTCAATAGTAGATAGGAAGAAGTAGAAGACTGAGTCAGTGAGTTAGAAGACAAGGTAGAAAACAAACACCCAAATAGAGCAACAAATGGGAAAAAAAATTAAAAAGCAAGAGGAGAGTTTAAGGGAGCTTTGGATCAATATGAAATGTAACAACATTCTCATCATAGGGTTACAAGAAGGAAAAGAATCAAAAAGGAATGGAGAACCTGTTTGAAGAAATAATGACAGAAAACTTTCCTAATTTGGTTAAGGAAAAAGTCACACAAGTCCAGGAAACAGAGATAGTCCCAAGCAAGATGAATCCCAAAAGACCCACAGCTAGACACATCATAATTAAAATGGCAAACATTAAAGACAAAGAAAGAATATTAAAGGAAGCAAGAGAGAGAGAGAGAAAGTTACCTACAAGGGAGCCCCTATTAGACTGTCAGCTGATTTCTCAATAGAAACACTGCAGTCCAGAAGGGAGTGGCATGAAGTATACAAAGTAAATGCAAGGCAAGGGTCTGAATCCAAGACTACACTGTCCAGCAAGGCTATCATTCAAAATTGAAGGAGAAATAAAGAGCTTCACAGACAAAAAAAAAAAAAAAAAAAAAAAAGCTAAAGGAATTTACCGCCACCAAACCAGCACTGCAAGAAATGCTAACCATAATAGAAAAAATGACATATTAGACTTCATGAAGAATAAAAATTTCTATTCCTTAAAAGACACCATTAAGAGAATGAAATCTACAGAGTAAGAGAAGATAACTGTAATACATTTGACAAAGGATTTTCATCAAGGATATATAAAGAACTCATATATATCAATAAGGAAAAGGCAGATGCTCTAACCGCTGAACCAAACCAGCCAGGGCCCCAAAATGGAATTTATTGATTCACTTTACTGAAAAGTTCAGAAAGTAGATCTGACTTCAGTTCAGCTAGATTTGGGCCTCTAATTATATCATCAGACTTCATTTCTCTCTATTTCTTTCTCTGTTCTGCCTTCTGCTATGTTGGCCTCTTTTTCTGACTCCAAGTGCAGCCCCCAGCATCTTCAGGTTCTTCCTAATGGTGACAAGGTAGTTCTGGGTACTCCAGCCTCAAAAACTCTCAGGTTCAAGTTTAGCAAGAGGAGTGAGAAGTTTCTGGTAGTTTCCCCTCAAAGTTCTGAGATTTATTCTAGTTGGTCCAGCTCAAGACGTGTATCTATGGAGGGCTCAGTGCTTTGATTCCTGAAGGTGATATTGGTTGCTCTCGAGAAAAATAATCTTGTCAATAATATGTATTGGAGAGATGAGTCACGACTTGAGTGAGGAGATACTTCAGTAGAACAAATGAAATATAATGAGTTGTCCTAGTTCTGAGGTAGGAAGTAAGTGTAATGGTTGGTCTTACAACATGGTTTGACTTCAAAAAGTAAAGCTCATTTAAAAAAAATCGAGGAGGAGGGATTGTTTTAGATTAAAAGAGACTACTGAGACAACTACATGCAATATGTGAATACTTGATTGAATCCTAGTTTAGAAGAAAAAAGCAACAAAACACATTCTTGGTACAACTGGGAAAATTAAATATGGACTGGATACTGGACGGTATTGTGAAACTACTGTTAATAATTTAAGTGGTTATCTAGGAGATACATGCTGAAGTATTCAGCAATAAAGTGGCATGATGTTTGCTTCTTATTTTCAAATGATTCAGAAAAATGTATATATAAATGATAGAGATAAAGCAAAATGCAGGATGTTAATAATGATTAAATCTAGGTGGTAAGCATTCAGAAGTATATTACTCTTTCAACTTTTTCATGTGTTTGAAAGTGTTTATAATTTTAAAAACTGGGGAGGAAACATGGTCTGAAAATGAGGAGATTATTCTGCATATTCGAGAATTCAATTTCCTTTTCAAGTTCTTAGACATTTTAGTCTGGTTATCTGGGTAGATTCAGAGTTTTTAGTTTCTGAAAGCATGGAGGGAAGGACAAATGGGCAGAAAAGGTGAAGATCACTATAGAGAAGCAAATAAGACTAAAAGGAAATTGTCAAAATATGGTTAGTGGCTGTCTCTGGGTAGTTATATTATCACTTTTTAAAAAAAATCTGCACCTTTGTAATTTTCTATAATTTCTAAATTTTCTACAGTGATTGTTGATTATTTTTATAGTGAAATGAAATGAAAGTTAATTAAATAGAACAGGTGTAAAAGAGGGAAAACTGATAAGAAAAAAATTAAAAATTTGTTGGAGTTTAGAATAAACCTATGGTTTGGGGCAGGGATGGTAGCTGATGTCTTCTTCCTTTCTTACAAGTAGAAAATAAGATTTAGAAAGAAAGGAGATTTGTCCAGAAGAGTAAAAAATTACAATCCCAGAAAAAGTAGAGGGTGTGGAACTTTAGATATGAATAGGTCTATATTTAAAGATTGGATGAAAAGGGACAGTTTTCTTTTCCTTAAGATGTACCTTTGGGTTTGGAGATTTTAGGGTTCCTGAGAGCTGGTTCAAGGCTCAAGGGAAATGGTGAAGGAGATTTTCTGGTTTCCTTCCAAAGTACCTAACCCAAATTGGAAAGAATGTAGGGATCTAGAGTATTATTTGGAAGTAAATATGAATGTTAAGGGGTACCTACACTGTGAAAAGTAAAGGGGCCATTTTGAAGTGAGAATTTTTCTTACAGATTTTTCTACCTCAATACCCTCAATAGAAGGTCCAGCAAGGTTAAATGACTCACCCAAATCAGACACATTAATGACAGACGCCAGCTTGAAAAAAATCTCATGTAAGGGTCTAGCTAGAATATAATTAGTGGGCTAATATAAAAATGAGTATTGTATAATGTCTGTATTTAATATGTGGCTCTCTGAAATACTGTAGACCTCCAAAATTGTCCAGTAAAGTTAAATATATATATATATCCATAAATCATTGATGATATTATCTGTCATATAACTGATTGGAGCTATAAGTCATGGTAGCAGTCTAGACTGATAAGTAACTATAAATGAAAATGAACATAATTGTATAACTTTAACCTGTTCCAGTTTAATGTTATTAAAATTAGTTCATAAAGTTGGGATATGAAGGTTAACAGTCTTTTTTAAAAAAGCATAAACAAAGCTTCCAAAGGACTCAGGTATGCATATGCCAACTTTGGACTTTCTTGACTCAAATTTTAATCAATGAAAATTTTATATAGCCTTCATAATCACCACATAGCCCCTTAAAGGGATCATGTAAATTAAGACACTTGTTGAATTAAATTAGGTTAATTGTAGATATGTATTGAAAGATATTAAAAGATTAAATGATTATTTTTCCTTCTAATATTTTTCAAGTACAAAATAGGGAAAATGCCATGATATTATGATCTCTATCAACTTACTCTGAAATATTCTTAATTGTTCAGGTTACTTACCACAACCATTCATTCATTCAACAAATAATGATTAAACTTCTACTATGTGCCAGACATTGAGAACAGAAAGATGAATAAGAAAGCCTGGCCGGTGTGGTTCAGTGGTTGAACATTGACTCATGGACCAAAGAGGTCGCCAGTTCGATTCCCGGTCAGGGCACATGCCAAGGTTGTGGGCCAAATCCCCAGTGTGGGGCATGCAAGAGGTGGCCAATCGATGTTCTCTCTCATCGATGTCTCTCTCCTCCCCCTCTTCCTTCCTCTCTCTCTAAAATCCATCAATAAATAAAATAAAAAAGATGAATAAGACCAAATCCTTGGCTTCAGGGAGCTAACAATCTGGTGTTTTGAAACAAGTAGGTTGATTTTATAATAAGGTAGGTACTATAAGAGAGATGTGAAAAATGCTGCAGAAGCTCCCAACCTTTAGGCCAGAATTTCTCAAAGTCTGCAGGACTATCTTTGGGAATATACTACAGGCAACACTAATGAAACAAAACCAAAACCTAACTTGTGACTCCCCCTTTTTCCCCTTCCCCAACCCATTCTTCCTTGGATATTGTACTAATTATTCATTGGTTGCCTCAGCCCAGATAATGAGTGATCACCTGCTTAAAGGCAGCTATTCCAGAAACTGACCAGTTACCTATTAGGTGTTCTAATAGGAAAACTCTGTACCAATAGGGACAATGTTTGGTTAGGCCAATTCTCTTCCTAGGAAATTTGAATTGTATGTTTGAGGATAGAACCAAGCAGTTGGTGACAGGAGCTGAATCCAAAAAACACTCATAACACAATACACAGAAGCCATGAGTAAGCAGAAACTATGAATGAGTAACATTGCTGTGGTAGAGGGTGAGGAAGTTGATTTGTGGTAGTAAGACAGGGACAAATAAAAGTTGTCACCACAAATGCAAGAGCCCATCAAACTGCTACAGGAATAAGGACACTAGTTTTAGGCTTTGGAACCCTAACCAATTTACTAACCCAATTTATGCTCTGAACTCTGCAGCCCAGAAATCCTAGGATCCTTATTTATACTCATGAACACACAATAAATTGCCAATCCCTTAATTGTAGCCTGAGTGACTAAATTCTTTCCCACAAAAACTTTCTACTAAATTTTCTTTCTATAGTCACCCAAAGCTCAAGTCTAAAAGTCATCCTTTATTACTCATAATCTCTTACCACAAGTTACTGAGTTCTGATATGCTACCTTTTGAATTTCTCTTAATCCACCCTCTCCATTCAACTATTAACCTACTTCAGTTCTGATGACCATAATTTTCTCATCAGATTTCCATACCATCAGCCCCACTTTCCCATTTTGCATGCTGCCTCCACAGTGATTGGCTTAAAAAGCAAATTTATGAAAGGTGCCTAGTAATTAATTGAAAATGATTTAGAAACCATAAAATAATTTATGGAAAAACTGTTAGAAATAACAGGACTTTACAAAGTGGCTGAATATAATAAAACATTAAAAAAATAGTTTTCCGCCCAGCCAGTGTGGCTCAGTGGTTGAGTGTCAACCATGCACCAAGAGGTTGCTGGTTCGATTCTCAGTCAGGGCACATGCCCAGGTTATAGGCCTGATCCCAAGTGGGGGGCATGCAGGAGGCATCCAACTGATGTTCTCTCACATCTATGTTTCTAACTCTCTCTCTCCCTTCTTCTCTCTCTAAAAATCAATTAAAAAAAAAGTTTTTCCCTATCAGAAAATATAAAGGAAGAGTAATCCTATTCATGTTAGCAATCAAAATATTTAAAATAGCATAGATAACTGAAAAAAAAAAAACATAAGAAGGAAAACAGCAAACTTCAGAAATATACACAGAATACAAACAAATGTCTCTGTTAACTTCTTATGACAAACCCCCAATTTTTACAGATAATATGAATAAATCTTTGTTTCTTATAAACAAATCCTACTGATGCTCTTGGCTAAGAAGACTGGAGAGTATAAACAGGTTAATTCGGCCCACATTAATATCTGGATTTAATATAACCTCTAAGAAAATTCCCAACAGGAATTGTTTGGAGAGGAGTGTGCTTGACAAAATTTTTGTGAAAGAACTGCTAAGAATGGCAAGAAAAATTTTACAAAGAATATTTAGGGGGACTAGTCCTCTTGGATATCAAAATATTATAAAACCATGATAATTACACACCTGCCAGAATGACTGCCATCAACAAATCATCAAACAAGTGCTGATGAGGGTGCGGAGAAAAGGGGACTCTAGTACACTGTTGGTGGGAATACAGAGACTGCTGCAGCCACTATGGAAAACAACATGGTGTTTCCTCAAAAAATTAAAAATTGAATTGCCATTTGACCCAGTGATTCCAATTCTAAGAATATATCCTAAGAAGCCTGAAACACCTATCAGGAAGAATATATGCACCCCTATGTTCATAGCAGCACTATTTACAATTGCTAAGATCTGGAAACAGCCCAAGTGTCCATTAGCAGATGAGTGGATAAAAAAGCTGTGGTTCATATACACAATGAAACACTATGCAGCTATAAGAAAGAGAGATCTATCCTTTGAGACGACATGGAGGGACCTGGAAAGTATTATGCTAAGTGAAATAAGCCAATCAGAGAAAGACAAATACCACATGATCTCACTTATTTGTGGAATATAATGAAAAAAAAAGCTGAGGAACAAAACAGACCCAGAGACATAGAAAGGAATATGGTTCAGACTGACGAACCTCAGAGGAGGGGGGCAGGTGGGAGGGATGAGATAAACCAAAGAACTTACATGCATGTATGCGTAACCAATGGACATAGACAACAATGCTTGGGGGGTGGGGTGGGATAGGGAGGAGGGTGTGGGGAAAATAGGAGAAACACTTGTAACAAAAATAAATTAATTAAATAAAAAACATGATAATTAAAGATTTAGAAATACATAAGAATGTAAAAATAAATGAAACAGAAAAGGAAGCTCCCAAATAGACATTTATATAAATAAACATATTACAATGGAAATTTAAGATACATTATAATCCAATTAGGAATACGTGGATTATTCAGTAGATGATTGGGGAGCAAAGGTTAGATATTGAGGAAAAATATCAATCATTTCAGATTTTGATGTCATCTATCTATCTACCTAATCTACCCTAGACCCCCCCAACTGGAAGCATTCCTTAATACTTCCCACCTCAGGCCCCAGGCCCCAGTCTGAGTTAAATGTCTCCCATTTAACACACTGCATTGTAATAATGAATTTACTTGTCGGTCACTGAACTCAGACTGAGACAAGGAATCAGACCAAGACAAGAAGTACTTTCTGTACCCTCTGTGTTGAGTTCTTATGAAATGCTCAATAAATGGAGCATTAATAACAGAGGAGAGACAACACTAATTACCCAGGATTGTAAACAAAGACTCCATTCAATAGCTTTTATTACTCAATCAATAACTGATAGTTGGGTTACTCAAGACTTCCTCTTAGCTATAAGTCTAAGAGGGTTCTCTGATATGCCACCCAGTGGCAGAAGTCCTAGGCTTTCCTTTTATTTTTATAACTCTCTTTTCTGGCTTCCTTTTTAGACTGTATTTTCTTCCTTCACACATGCACATTTTACTTATGTTCAATCTATTTTTTAACCCCCTGAAAAAGGATTTAATGTCTTCTATTTCACCACAAAGAACTCATTTTACCAATGAATGAAAAACAATATTTTTTAAACATAATTTTTGTTATTGAGGTAAAATTTAAATATGGTGAAATGCATACATTTTTAAATGTATAAACTTGATAGGTGTTCATAAATGCACACACAGGGTTGCATTATGACTTTCCTGGGCCCTGAGTAATATCCCTTATTTCATAAAAATATTTTAAAATTATATTCTATGAGTGTATTGGTAGATCAATCAATATGATCCAAGATATAGTCATTAGTATTTCATTCATTTTCTATTTGAAAAGAAATTAAAATATTTTCAAGGCTGCTAAAAGTATTGTGGGTCCTAGGCACTGTATCTATTTTGCCTAGTTTAGTCAGCTCTATATATACATCTATGTAACCACAATTCTGTTCAAGAAATAGAATCACAATACTGGATATCAGGTTATACTCCAAAGCTACTGTAATCAAAACAGCCTGGTACTGGCACAAGATCAGGCATATAGACAAGTGGAACAGAACAGAGAACCTGGAAATTGACCCAATACATTATGCTCAATTAATATTTGACATAGATGGCACGAGCATATAATGGAGTCAAGACAGTCTCTTTAATAAATGGTACTGGGAAAATTGGGCAGCAACGTGCAAAAAAAATGAAACTAGACCATCAGCTTACACCATACACGAGAATAAACTCAAAGTGAATAAAAGACTTAAATGTGACTCATGAACCAAAAAAAATCCTAGAAGAAAATGTAGGCAACAAAATTTCAGACATCATACGCAGCAGAATTTTCACTGATACATCACCTAAGGCAGCAGAAACAAAGGAAAAAATGAACACATGGGACTACAACAAACTAAAAAGCTTCTGCACAGCAAAAGAAACAACCATCAAAATGGAAAGAGAACCCACTGTATTGGGGAGCATAATTGCCAATGATACATCAGATAAGGAGTTAATTTCCAAAATATATAGTGTTCATACAACTCCACAAAAGGAAGACAAAGAACCCAATTAAAAATGGGCAGAGGAGCTAAAGAGACACCTCCCCAAACAGGACATACAAATGGCTAAGAGACATATGAAGACATGCTCAACATTACTAATCATCAGAGAGATGCAAATTAAAACAATAATGAGGTATCACATCACACCTGTCAGAATGGCCTCCATCAACAAATCATCAAACAACAGGTGTTGGCGAGGATGTGGAGAAAAGGGGACTCTAGTACACTGCTGGTGGGAATGCAGACTGGTGCAGCCACTATGAAAAACAGTATGGTGTTACCTCAAAAAATTAAAAATTTAACAGCCATTTGACCCAGTGATCCCACTTCTAGGAATATACCCTAAGAAGACTGAAACACCAATCAGAAAGAATGTATGTATCTCCATGTTCATAGCAGCACTATTTACAATAGCTAAGATCTGAAAACAGCCCAAATGTCCATCAGTAGACAAATGGATAAAAAAGCAGTGGTACATATACACAATGGAATACTATGAAGCTGTAAGAAAGAAAGATCTGTTATCTTTTGAGACGACATGGAGGGACCTGGAGAGTATTATCCTAAGCAAAACAAGCCAAGCAGAGAAAGACAAATATCACATGATCTTACTTATTTGTGGAATATATTGAACATAACAGTCTGAGGAACAGGGTAGACCCAGAGAAGTGGAAGTAGGGTACAGACTGACAACCCTCAGAAGAGGGGGTGGGAGGAGGGAAGAGATAAATCACAGAACTTATATGCATATACACACAACCAATGGACATGGACAACAAAGCTGGGGACAGGGTGGGGGATGGGGAGGAGGGTGTCAATGGGGAAAAAAGGAGAAACATCTGTAACAAAAATACATTTAAAAAAAATAGAATATTTCTGTTTTCCTAGAAAGTTTCCCTGTGCTTCCTTTTAACGCTCTGACCCCCGTAGCAAGCACTGTACTGATTTCTATCACCATAAATTAATTTCACCTATTCTTAAACTTCATATAAATATATCAAAGTTTCTAAACATTTTTCAATTTTTATTAATTTATTTTTGTTACAGATGTTTCTACCCCTGCAACACTCTCCTCCTCATCCTGCCCCCCCACTCCCCTAGCATTATTGTCTATGTCTATTGGTTATGCATACATGCATATAAGTTCTAAAGTTTTTAAACTTTTATATCTGGCTTTCTTCATCAACAAAATATTTTTGAAATTTGTCCAACTTCTTGTGTACATGACTAGTTCATTCTTTTTTATTGCTGAGTAGTATTTCATTTCATAAATATACCATAATGTATATTCATTCTCCTATTAATGAACATTTGAGTTGTTTCTAGCTTTGGGCTCTCATGAATAATAACATTATTCATTATTCAAGAATGAACATTCTTGTATAAGCCTTTTTGTGGACATTAAGTTTTCATTTCTTTTGAATATTTACTTAGGGGTAGAAATCCTAGCTCATAGGATGAGCGCATTGTTTAATTTATAAGAAACTGCCAAACTTTTTCCCAAAGTAATTATACTACTTTATACTTCCACCAGCAATGTATGAGAGTCATGTTGCTCCATACCATTGCTAACATTTGTGGTTCTGTCTTTTCAATTGTTAACATTTATTTTTAATCCTTATCTGAGGATATTTTCCATTTACTTTCAGAGAGAGAGAGATATGAGAGAGAGAGAGAGAAACATTAATGTGAGAGAGACACATTGATTGGCTGCCTCCTGCACACCCCCTACTGGGGATGGAACCTGAAACCTGGGCCCCTGACCTGATCAGGAATCAAACCTCTTGGTCCATCAGACAATGCTCAACCACTGAGCCACACCAGCTGGGCATACAGTATTTTAAAATACATTTTCCAAAAAGTCCCTTCATTTTTCTCAAAGATTTAGGCATATTTTTAGGAAAAAAATATGATCTAAATAGTAAAATAATAAAAATGATAAAGCCACTCCATGTAGTGAAAAACAAAACAGTGAACTGGGGAGTCAAAAATCTCCAGTTTCGTCCATTTTCTCACAAATATTTAAAGATCCAATACGTGCTAGACGCTGGAGATTCCAAGATTAATATTAAACATTTGCTGTACAGAAGGGGTTCTGTCTTACTGTTGTAACCCAGGAGAGTCATCCTCACTCAGACATCAAGTAATTTTGAATATTAGGAGCTTTATTACCTGTGTAGGGACTGCAGCCAACCTACACAGAGGAGAACTGCAGCCCCGAGCTCAGGGGGAGCGTTGCTTTTATAGGACAGGAGTTACTCAAGAGTTTAGCAGAGCAAGCAAGCTACGTGTACAGAAGCAGATATCAGCAGTTAGTAGCTGTACAAGTTGTTTATTTTATATTTCTTAACATTTACTAGACTCTAGCCTTGAATGTCTCATTGCCCTGTCTGGTATCTCCTGATTAGTTAAGCTCATGGTCAATACCCTTGTGGTCATGGCTGATGCATACCTTCCTCTTCAAGAATTTTTGCAAAAACAACTCGGGCTCAAGGAACCCAGGAGAGGTTCCTTCTTCTAGCGGATGGAGAATTACTAGATTATAACATTACCCTGAATCTTCCTCTCATTTGGCAGTTGGAGCTCACTTGGCTTTGTTTTAAATTAGTTTGAATTAAAAACTTCCAAACAGATTGAAATATATCAAATATATAAAAACCTAGGGATTAATTTAAAAATAATAATTGGCTACTTTGGGAAGGTGCTAGGCACTACTATTATTCTAAGAATTAATAAGCGGAAAAAAGAAAGCATTTGTTCTACCTTTCCTACAAAATCTGTATTACAGGGTAACCAAAGAGTTGATGAGGTTAAAATACAAATATAGTATACATCAATTAGATTAGTTGATAATCTAAAAACTTCTGATAAATATGTTTGGTTTGCCTGTCTCAGGGGACACTGGAGAAGGGGGCGTCAAAGGGATTAAGGAGAAAAGAAGGCAGTATTTGGTGCACTGCAAAAACATCTTTGGGCCTAAGCTAACTTTTTGGCTTCAGAATGTCAGACTGAGAGCCGGGGCTGCTGGGTCCAGCAGGAGCTGACAGTTCTTTCCGGGTCTGGGTCTCAGGAGCACCAAGCGCACGGCAGGTGATGCGACCCAGGACTCCCTCCCTGCCAAGGATGTTAGGCGTGCTCGGCTTGCGTCTGCTCGCGGCACAGCTGCTTTTCTGGCCCTCACCGTTGCACTCTCAGTCTCCACACCCCAGACAATGAAGTGGCTGCAAATATAAATCTAAAGTCGTGGGGCAGCCGGCCACGCCCTACACAGCCCGAAGAGCTCAAGGCCGGACGCGCGCGACGCGCCACTTCCGGCCGCGGCCGCGGGAGCGAGCTGGGGGTGGGGCTGCTCGCGGCGCGCGCCTCCGCTGTACGGCGCGGCCCCCCCTGCCGGCGGCGTGCGGCGAGACCGCCGCGCCGGACCGCCTACCTCACGACGACCCTGCGGCACGCGGTGCAAGGCCTGGCTCCCGCCACGAGTTTTATTTTGAGCTCACAATTTAAACGGGCGCTTGGACAGTCTTCTTGTGTTTGTTTGTTTCAGGAAAGGGAGAGAGCGAGAGAGGGAGGATTAAGAAGACTCGGAGCGCGAGCGAAGAGTGCGAGGCGAAGATGGAGAAAGGCGCCCCGGGCCCAGACTGGGACAGCGATGAAACGGTGATAGAGGGCTCGGTGACGGAGAGTGACCTGGAAGAAGAGGAGCTGCTCTGGAGAAGGTGCCGCCTCTAGCGCCGGGGGTCGGGTGTGGCGGACGGGCCCGCCGGCAGGCCCGCCGTGGCCCCGGAGGTAGGGTAGAACTTGGTACCGGGCGGAGGTAGGCCTTGTGAGCGGCCGCGCCTGAGCGAAAACCTTGTCAATAAGGCCGCGGCCCCCCAACTCAGGACACAACGAGCTTTACAGTAGCCGGCCTTACGGCATTAAAAAAAAAAAAAAAAAGCCTTGACTCTTAGCCCAGGTCAGTAAGTCCTTTCGCACAGGCCCCAAACGTCTAGGTCTACACGACGGAAATGCATTCCGCTCGTATTCGTGTCCAGGAGGTGGTGAACATGATTTTTCTCGGGAGAAGAAAGTGTGATGCGAGAACTGGTTACTACCAGCCTGGAAACGGATACTTTCTTAAGAATCAAAAAGGTCGGTAGTTGAGTCAGAACCTTCTGGAACGGATCTAGTGTTGAGGACCAGATTCAGGGGAAAGGTGGAAGAGACGAGGCCACTGTCTGAGGAACCGCAGGGCCAGGAGAGACCCAGAAACAGGTGATTTCGGTGTCCTGTGGGCAGTCCAGGGATGGACGCGTGCCCGGGCTGGTGGAGGAGCACAGAGGGTCTTTTATCCAACCAGGGTGGCAGACAGTTTGTTAGGGTTGATTTCTGAGTAGAGGCGTGGAGATGGATTAGGAATGAGCCAGATGGGGAACAGGAGGTGTTCTAGGCCAAGGGAGCTGTATGGGAAGAGTGTCGCTGTGGGACATAGCATGGTGTTAACGTGTGTTGGAAGGTACAGGTAAGTGTTGCTGAAGTGCTTGTTGCTGAGGTGGGGAGTGGTGACAGAGGAGCCTGGAGAGGAAGGGAGGGTGAGGTCACGTAGGGTCTGATATATGTCCTGCATGTGTCCAGGTAGGGTGCTTGTGAGATGTTAAGTGGAAGAGCAGCATAATCGAATTTTTGTTGACTCTAGCATGCCCTAGACTAGGGCTTTTCCTTTTTTTGGGGGGGGGGGGGTAATCCTCACCCAAGGATAGTTTCCCATTGATTTTTTTAGAGAGAGTGGAAGGAAGGGAAGGAGAGAGAGACAAACATGAATGTGAGAGAGACACCTTGATTGGTTGTCTCCCGCATAACCCCAACTAAGGCTGGGGATCGAACCTCCAACCCAGGTATGGTGCCCTTGACCAGAATCAAACCTAAGACCCTTGGGTCCAATGGTTGACGCTCTAACTGCTGAGCCAAACCGGCTAGGGCAGGGCTTTTTGCATTTTAATGGCCTTCTAAAAAAATCACTGTGGAATCCTGTTAAAATGTGGATTCCAATTCAGGAGTTCTCTGGTGGGATCTGAGATTCAGCATTTCTAACAAACTTCCAGGTTAAAGTTGGTACTAGTTGGGAAGCAATCACCTTTTGCAAAGCAAGGCTACAGCTTAGCTTGGGAATCAAAGTAGTAGCAGACTGGGATGATTAGAGCTCAACTAAGAAGAAACAGTGGGAATGGAGGAAAAAGGGCAAACTTGAGAAATCTTTAGAAAGTAAATTTGGCAGGAGATGGTGATTAATTAGATATGGAAAATGATACCCATGTTTCTGGCTTATTTCTGTATATACACACAGTAATATTTGCTTTTGTTGGTGTTCAGGGAACATTTTCATTAATACATACAATTTTATAACAGCCACCATAATCAAGACCCAGAACAGTTCCATCACTCCAAAAAACTCCCTTGTATGCCCCTTTGTAGTCAAGCCCCCCTCCAATTTAAATCACTATTCTTATATATGTAATATGTCATCTTTTTTTTCTGTCTACCTTCTCTACCCCCTGCCCCCATCTTGATTCTTAGCAGTTTGATTATGATGTGTCTGGGCATGATTTTCTTTGTGTTTTTCGTGTTTAGGGTTCACTGATCTCCTTGGATCTGTAAATTTATATCTTTCACCATACTTGGGAAATTTTCTGTCATGATTTCTTCATATATTTTATTCTGTGCCTATTTATTCTCTTCTGGAACTTTAAATGACGTAAATGTTAGACTTTTTGATATTGTCTCCAGCTGCCTGAAGTTTTATTAATTCTATGGTCTTTCCTCTGTGTGCATGCATACCTGGTATCTCTCTCTCTCTTCTGGTTAGATACCAGTCAGAATAGGGCCTCACCCTTATAACCTCATTTAACCTTAATTGCCTCTTTTAAGACCCAACTATAGTTTCCAACTATATTCACATTGGGGGTTAAGGACACAATTCAGTCTATAACAAGTGGGTTCATGTCAAACAACCCATGAGCCACTTTGAAGAGGCTTCCACTAGCTAAAAATGGGACAGTTTGAAAATTGATAGGAACTATTACAGCAGTTGACTTGAATCTATGAGTTTGGCCCCGATTGGTGTGGCTCAGTGGACTGAGAGGTCCTGGTTCTATTTCTGGTCAGGGCACATGCCAGGGTTGCAGGCTCCATCTTCAGTAGGAGGTGTGCAGGAGGCAGCTGATCGATGTTTCTCTCTCATGTTGATGTTTCTATCTCTCTCTCCCTACTTCTCTCTCTAAAAAATCAATAAAAACATAATTTTAAAAAATCTATGAGTTTGTAATGGTCTTTAAAAACTCATTTTAATATTCTGAAAACTGATAAGGAAAGAGAAATAAACAGGCATTTATCTTGCCTTTCCTGTGCAAACGGTACCTAAGTAACCTGGCTGAGTTAAACATGGCTTGATGGAAAGTAATTGTATAGTTGATGAGTGAATGTTATTTCTAATATGTAAGTGTTTCCATTAATAAGTGAAGAAAGTACCCTGACTGGTTTGGCTTAGCAGTTAGGGCATTGGCTGGCAGACCAAAGAGGCCTGAGTTCGGTTCCTGTTAAGGGCACGTACCTTGGTTGAAGTTTGTCCCCGGCCCAGGTTGGGGTTGTGTGGGTGGCAGCCAGTCGATGTGTCTCTCTCACATCGATGTTTCTTTCTCTTTCTTTTCCTCCCTTCTGCTCTATCTGAAGATAAATGCAAAAATGTCCTCTAGTGAGGATAAAAAATAAAAATAAATAAATGAAGAAAGTGATAAAATAGAATATTGCCAATTTATATACACCTAATAATGAATAGACCTAGGCAATGATCATCAATGGTCACTGCCATTACAAAATGAGTTACAACCATATTGTTGAGCAAGTGACATGTGTTGCCTATCACCAGGAGTATAAATCCAGACGTTTCTGCCCACTGCATCTTGGTATTGGAGTCACCAATGAAAACATAGTGGAGTAAAGCAGTGGTTGGAACAACACCTTAATCACATAGAGAGGAGACAGAGCAAGATTAGCTTCAATAGTGAGCATTGGTCCCCCATAGCAAGCAGTCATTCTCTATAGCCGATGCAGGGCTAATGGCCTGCACACACCTGTCTTGTGCCACAGAATGAAGAACTTTGTCCTCACAGAAGACAGATATAGTAGTGGGATTGACCAGTAGTTCAATCTGTTTAGGTGACACACACTTAAACAGATCAAAGGAATACACATTGAGTCTGAAACAGGGAAAGGTATTCCCATACAAGGTAATAGGTCCAACACAGCCTGAGAGAATTCTTTATTTCTTTGAAAGAAAGTGTTCCAAGCTCAAGACCGAGAGGTAGTTGAAAGACATCATGCACAAGACTGTCTTTCCCAACATACACTTTATTATCTCCTGTAGTAAATACACATATGCATCCCCAAACTGAACTTAAATTAGATCAAACCTCTAGATCTAATAACCAGTTTACAGGAAATATACAGGACAAAGGAACATGTTAAATTACATGCAATCAGTAAATCCAAAATATTGAAAACTATAGGAAAAACAACCCAGTTTCTTCAAAAAATACATTGCGGAGGGGTGGGGGAGATTGGGGGGTACTTTATAGATATAAGAAGAGACTTAAGGGGCATAGCAACTAAATTCAGTGTGTGCACCTTGTTTGGATCCTGATTTGAACAAAACAAATGTAAAAAGAGACAGTTGGTGAAATGTGACTACAATCTGTTTATTAGTTTTTCATTGCTGTATAACAGTGTACTCCAAAACTTAGCATCTTAAAACAATACACATTATTATCTTGTAGTTTCTATGGGTCAGGAATCCAAGAGTTGCTTAACTAGGTCATCACGCTCAGGGACTCCCTGTGCTGCACTTATCTCAAGGCTTCATGGAAAGGATCCACTTTCTGCATAGTAGTTTTAAGAATCAGTTCCTCGTTGGCCTTAGTTCATCTCTGACTGTTTACTGGAGGCCTCCCTTACCTTTTTGCCACATAGGCTTCTCCACAGGGCATTTCACAACATGGTGAACTGACTTTTCATGAGAGGATAGAAACAAGAGAATAAGAGAGGGTGACAAGATGGAAGCCAGTGTCTTGTAATCTAATCTCAGAATGTTTTGTAACCTAACCATCCCAACAATTAATAGTGGTATAACTAAGAATTTTAACAAGTTTAGGTATAAGAAAAATGACAGTTAAGGTTTTATTTTCTATGGCTGAGTAATATTCCATTGTATATATGTACCAAACTTTTTTATCCACTCATCTATAGATGTGCACTTGGGTTGCTTTTGTATCTTGGCTAATCTAAATAACATTGCAGTGAACATAGATAGGGGTGCATATGTTCTTTTTAAATAGTGTTTTGGGTTTCTTCAGATAAATTCCCAGAAGTGGAATAGCTGGGTCATAAGGTAGTTTTCTATTTTCAATTTTTTGAGGAAACCCCATATTGTTCTCCACAGTGGCTGTACCAATCTGCATGCCCCCCAACAGTGCATGAGGTTTTCCTTTTCTCCACATCCCTGTCAATGCTTATCATTTGTTGATGATAGCCATGCTGACCAGATGTGAGGTGATATCTCATTGTGGTTTTAATTTGCATTTCTATGACAATTAATGACGTTGAGCATCTTTTCATATGTCTATTGGCCATCCATATGACCTCTTTGGAGAAGTATTTATTCAGATCCTCTGCTCATTTTTAAAATTGGATTGTTTTAGGGTGTGAAAGCATGGAAGGACCAGGAGGATATTAAGCTCAGTGAAATAAGTCAGTCAGAGAAAGATAAATATTGTATGATTTCTTTTATATGTGGAATCTAAAGAACAAAATAAAGGAACAAACAAAATTGAAACAGACTTATAGCCCTGGCCAGTGTGGCTTAGTTGGTTGGGTGACCTCCCATGCACCAAAAGGTTTCCGGTTCGAGTACACATGCCTGGGTTTCAGCTCAGTCCCCAGTAGGGAGTGTGCAGGAGGCAGCCAATTGATGTTTTCACTCACAGTGATGCTTCTCTCTCTCTCTCTCTCCCTCTCCTTTCCTCTCTCTCTAAAAATCAAATAAAAAAAAACTGAAAAAAGAAAAAGAAAAAAATAGAAACAGATTAATAGATGTAGATAGTTGCTAGGAGGGAGCGGGGTGGTTGGAGGACTGGGTGAAAAAGATGAAGGGATTAAGAAGTACAAATTGGCTTGGCCAGTGTGGCTCACTGGTTGAGCATCGACCCACGCACCAAGAAGTCACCGGTTCAGTTCCCAATCAGGGCACATGCCCAGATTGTGGGCCTAATCCCCAGTTGGGGGCATGCAGGAGGAAGCCAGTCAATGTTCTCTCATCAATGTTTCTATCTCTCTCTCTCCCTCTCCCTTCCTCTCTCTTTAAAATTAATAAAGGAAAAAAAAGTTTAAAAAAAGTACAAATTGGTAGTTACACAATAGTTACAGTGATGTACAGTAAAGCATAGGGAATATAGTCAATAATATTATAATAACTATGTGTGGTGCCAGTTGGGTACTGGAAATATCAAGGGGAACATTTTGTAAAGTATATGGTTGTCTAACCTCTAAGCTGTACACCTGAAACCAATACAAAATATTAAAATTTTTTTTTTCCTTTTTATACTGTTTTAAAATTTTTTTCCTTTATTGATTTTAGAGAGAGAGGAAGGGAGAGGGAGAGAAAGATAGGAACATTGATGAGAGAGAACATCAATTGGCTGCCTCCTGCATGACCCCCCCCTGGGGATTTAGCCCACTACCTGGGCATGTGCCTTGACAAGGAATCGAACTAGCAACCTCTTGGTGCATGGGTCAACTACTGAGCCACACTGGCCAGGCTAAAACCAATACAAAATAAAATTTACAGTAAACTGTAGGAAAAAAACACAGTTAAATTGTTAGTTTTTGTTTAGGAAACATGATAACAATCTGTACCTTATTTTTGGTGTTTGAAAGGTTGCTCTTTGATCAAGACACATCTCTTACATCTGAATTCAGTCTCCATCCTGATATAAGTGGAACATGCAAAGGTGAGAAGTAATTATTTTTACTAAGTAGTCCCTTTAATTCCCCAGGTGTTGTTTGTCCATTAATACCTCCTTTTGTAGTTTTATTTTTATACACAGAGTTAGTTTCTTATAGGCATCTGTAATAGACCCTAAGGGCTATTAAATTCTTTTATGATGAGTATAGCAAGGGGGATCATAACAACCTCTGGAAGATGTTATGACAGAACTATTGAAGTGGTACTTAGTTAGCTTCCCCCACCCAAATCTCCAGCTTAACCCTAGAAGGTGCCTATCTGAAAAAGTAAATAGCACTTTTTAATAACCAGTCTGATTCTTTCTGACAAAATTAAGTTACAAATATCCTTGCTATATATTTTAACTTATTTATTTTTTATTGAGGTATAATTGACATATAACATATTATTTTCAGGTGTACAAAGTAATTATTCATTATATTTATTGTAAATAAGTCTCGTAAACATAGTCTATTACATTAGTCTAGTTAACATAGTCACACAGTAAGTCTAGTTATATATTGATTTTTATTTATTTTTAATGTATCTTTATTGTTGAATGTATTACAGATGTCCCTCCTTCCCCCCCTTAACCCCCTCCTTCCCACTCCAGCCCCCCTTCTGCCTTCCCCACACTATTGTCTGTGTCTATTGGTTATGCATATATGCATATGAGTTCTTCGGTTTCTCTCTTTCTGCCCTACCTCCCCCCTTCCCTTTGAAGTTCTTCAGTCTAACAACCAATTTGTACTTCTTAATCCCTTCATCTTTTTCACCCATTTCCTCGACCCCCCTCCCATCTGGAAACCAATAAGAAGTTCTCTGTATTTATGTTTGTTTCTGTTCTGCTTGCTCATTTTGTTTGTAGATTCAATTGTCAATAGATATGTATTTATTGACATTATATTGTTCTTTTTTTCCTTCTTCAAGAAGATCCATCAACATTTCATATAATTCTGGTTTGGTGATGATGAACTCCTTTAGCTTTTTCTTGTCTAGGAAAGTCTTTATATGGCCAATGATTCTAAATGATAGCTTTGCAGGATAGAGTAATCTTGGTTGTAGGTCCTTGCTTTCCATCACTTTAAATATTTCTTACCACTCCCTTCTGGCCTGCAAAGTTTCTTTAGAAAAATTGGCTGACAGTCTTATGGGAGCTCTGTTGCAAGTAACTAACTGCTTTTCTCTTGCTGCTTAAGATTCTCTTTGTCTTTAACCTTTGCATTTTGATGACGATTTGTCTTGGTGTGGACCTCTTTGTGTTCATCTTGTTTGGGACTCTTTGTGCTTCCTGGACTTGTAAGTCTGTTTTCTTCACCAAGTTAGGGAGGTTTTCTGTCATTATTGTTTCAAATAGGTTTTCAATTTCTTGCTCTCTCTCTTCTCCTTCTGGCACTCCCATAATGTGAAAGTTGGTATGCTTTAAATTGTCCCACAGGCTCCTTATATTATCCTCAATTTTTTTTTTTTTTAATTCTTTTTTCTTTTTGCTGTTCTGCTTGGGTGTTTTTTGCTTCCTTGTATTCCAAATCAATGGTTTGCTTCTTGGCTTCACCTACTCTACTATTGATTCCCTGTAAATTATTCTTTATTTCAGTTAGTGCATCCTTCATTTCTGACTGGTCCTTTATCATGCTCTTGAGGTCCTCATTAAGTTCTCTGGCGTTCTCATGAAGTTCCTTGATATTCTCAATAAGTTAATTGAGCATCCTTATAAGCAGTTTTTTGAACTCTGCATTTGTTAGATTGCTTATCTCCATTTCATTTAGTTGTTCTGGAGTTTTGTTCTTTTCTTTCATTTGGGACATGTTTCTTTGTCTCCTCATTTTGGCTGCCCCCCTGTGTTTGTTTCTATGTATTAGGCAGAGTTTCTATGTCTCCTAGGTTTCCTTATGTGGCCTGTTATAGTAGATGTCCTGTAGGGTCCAGTGGCACAGCCTCCCTGATCGCCCCAGGTGGGCCCTCAAGGTATACTCCTCATCTGGACTTTACACCTTTCTGTTGTAAATGAGTCGTGATTGCTATTGGCACATCAGTGAGAGGGATTTACTCAGGCTGATTCGTTGCAAGTACTGGCTGTGCCCATTGACCACTGACCTCTGACTATACCTTGGAGTATCAGCTGTGCAGGGGCCCACCACCCAGAGCAAGACTTACTTCAGCAGGGCTCTAGTACTCACTGAGTCCATTCCCTGAGTATGTCAGTTATGGAGATGGTTGGGTGGTGGTGCTTTGATGTGGTCTGAAGCTGTCCACTGGGTGTGCTGGCTCTGCAACAAAGTCAGCCACTACCTATGTTCTACCCAGGGCCACCAGGCATAAGCTTCAAAGTGATCTGCAGATGGCTGCTTGTTGTGCTGGGCTTGGAGGTGCCCATGCAAAATCAAGCTGTGAACCAAGAGTGGCTGCTCCTAGTGCTGAGCCTGGAGCTACTTAGTGAGAGGTATGGAGCTCACTGAAGCCAGGTGCTGCTTTTTTGAGAGGATTTAGGAAACTCTGAAACAGTAACCAAGACAGGCCATTCCTATGGTAAAGCCACTGGAAACAGCTTGGGTGGGCCTGAAAGTTGGGTGGGGCAGGGCCTCAGGGAATCACCAGGGCGGGGCAAACTGTATAAGCCAGGTTGCTGGAGTGCCAGATGTGGCAGCAGACTGCCTGCCCTGTGGGGGAAGGGCTCACCAAAGGAACAACAGCCACCAGCAGGTCTGTCCAGGAGAGAGCTGCCTCTCCAGCTCTTGCCCCAATGCCAAACAACTCAGTTCGTCCCCATATGTCTCTGTGCCTTTCAAGCTGGCTACCACACACTGGAGCCTGGAGGGTGCGAGTCCCAGTAAGCCCGTGCATGGTCTCCTCCCCTTTTTCTTCTTTATTGTTTTTTTAGGGAGAGGGAGAGAGACATAGGGACATTGAAGAAAGAGAACATCAATTGGCCGCCTCCTGCATGCCCCCCACTGGGGATCTGGCCCCCAACTTGGGAATGTGTCCTGACTGGGAATCGAACTGGTGACCTCTTGGTGCATGGGTTGACGCTCAGCCACTGAGCCACACTGGCCAGACATGTGGTCTCTTTAAGAGGAACTGCCTGGGGTTCCAGCAGCCTTAGCCTCAATTCCGACTGAATTTTACAGCTGGAAGTTATAGGGACTTCTCTTCCTGGCACTGAAACCCTGAGCTGGGGTCCCTAGTGGGGGAAGGGAAAACTCCTCAGGAAAGACCTTCACAGCTGAGGTACCCACCTGATATTTATCTGCCACATGTAAGTGTGGGACCAGCCTGTTCGTGCGTCTGCCCCTCCTACCAGTCTACCAGACTACCAGAGGGAGTCTTCCACTTTAATTTCGAAGTTGTAGAATTTCCATTCAGCTTGATTTTGCTGTGCAGAAGCTTTTTAGTTTGATGTAGTCCCGTTTATTAATATTTTCCTCTGTTTCTCTTGCTCTAGGCAATGTATTGGTGCAAATTCTGCTATGTGTGATGTCTGAGATTTTGCTGCCTACATTTTCTTCTAGGATTTTTATGGTTTCATGAGTGACATTTGTCTTTTATCCATTTTGAGTTTATTCTCATGTCTGATATAAGTTGGTGGTCTAGTTTCATTTTTTTTTGCATGTAATTGTCCAATTCTCCCAACACCATTTATTGAAGAGACTGTCTTTACTCCATTGTATGCTCTTGCCTCCTTTGACGTATATTAATTGCGCATAATGTTTTGGGTTGATATGAGTTCTCTGTTCTGTTCCATTGATCTATATGTCTATTCTTGTGCCAACACCAGGCTGTTTTGATTACGATGGCTTTGTGATATAACTGATATCTGGAATTGTGATGCCTCCAACTTTGTTCTTCTTTTTCAAGATTTCTGTAGCTATTTGGGGCCTTTTTTTGGTTCCCCATAAACTTTTGGAGTATTTGTTCTAGATCTGTGAAGTACGCCATTGATACTTTAATAGGGATTGCATTGAATTTATAGATTGCTTTGGATAGTATGGACATTTTAATGATGTTGATTCTTTCAATCCATGAACATGGTATATGTTTCCACTTTTTTATATCTTCCCCTATTTATTTTTTCAATGTCCTATAGTTTTCTGAGTACAGGTCCTTTAATATTTTTGTTGCAGTGGTTAAAGAGATTGTTTTTTGTTTCCCTTTCTGAATGTTCATTATTGGTGTATAAGAATGCCTTTGATTTCTGGATGTTAAATTTTTTTTTTTTAATACTCACCTGAGGACATTTTTTTTCCCGTTTTTTGTTCAGATAGAGTGGGAGGAAGAGAGAGGGAGTGGGAGAGGGAGGGAGAGGGAGAGGGACAGGGACAGAGAGAGAGAGAGAGAGAAACATTGATGTGAAAGGGACACATCAAGTGGCTGCCACCCACACGACTAACCAGGGTTGGGGACAAACTGCAACAAAGGTACGTGCCCTTAGCAGGAACCAAACTTGGGTCTCTCTCTGGACCACAGGCCGATGCTCTAACTGCTGAGCCAAACTGGCCAGTTCTCTGGATGTTAATTTTGTATCCTACCACTTTGTCAAATTCATTTATTAAATTTAGTAGTTTTTTGATGGAGTATTTAGGGTTTTCTATGTACAATATTATGTAATCTGTGAATAATGATTTTCACATCCTCCTTTCTAATTTGGGTGCCTTTCATTTTTTCTTCTTGTCTGATAGCTGTGGCTAAGACTTCCAGTACTATGTTGAATAAGAGTGGCGAAAGTGGATATCCCTTTCTTGTTCCTGTTCTTAAGGGAAATGCTTTTAGTTTTTGCCCATTGAGTATATTGTTGGCTATAGGATTTTCATATATGACCTTTATTATGTTGATATATAATCCTTCTGTTCTTGCTTTGCTGAGCATTTGTATTAGAAATGGGATTTTGTTAAGTGCTTTTTCATCACCTATTGATATGATCATATGATTTTTAGCTTTCATTTTGTTTATGTGGTATGTCATATTTATTGATTTGCAAATATTGTATCAGCCTTGCATCCCTGGGGTAAATCCCACTTGGTTATGGTGAATACTTTTTTTAATATATTGCTGGATCCAATTTGTTAATATTTTGTTGAGGATTTTGGCATCTATGTTCATCAAGGATATTGGCCTGTAATTGTCTTTCTTTGTAGTGTCTTTATCTGGAATTAGGATTATACTGCCCTCATTAAAAGAGCCTGGAAGTCTTCCTCCCTCTTGAATTGTTTGGAATAGTTTGAGGAGAATAGGTGTTAGTTCTTTGAATGTTCAGTAAGACTACCCTATGAAGCCATCCAGACTTGGGCTTTTGTTTGCTGTGAGTTTATTGATTACTACTTCAATTTTCTTTGTTGTTATTGATCTGTTCTGGTTTTCTGACTCTTTCCAGTTGAATTTTGGAAGACTATTATTCTAGGAAATTGTCAATTTTGCCCAGGTTTTCCAGTTTGTTGGCATATAATTGTTAATACTGTTTTCTTACAATCCTTTATCCTTCTGTGGTGTCATTTGTTACTTCTCCTCTTTTGTTTCTGATTTTGTTTATTTGGGTCCTTTCTGTTTTTTGGTGAGTCTGGCTAAAGGTTAATCAATCTAGTTTATCTTTTCAAAGAACCATCTCTTTGATTCATTGATCTTTTGTATTTTTTTTTTTTTTATCCTCACCCGAGGATATTTTTCCATTTTTTGTACAGATAGAATGGGAGGGAGAGAGAGGAAGGGAGAGAGAGTGAGAAACATCGACGTGAAGGGACACATCGAGTGGCTGCCACCCGCACGACCAACCAGGGCCGGGGACAAACTGCAACCGAAGTACGTGTCCTTAGCGGGAACCGAACCCGGGTCTCTCCGGACCGCAGGCTGACACTCTAACCGCTGAGCCAAACTGGCCAGGGCTGTATTTTTTTTTTTTTTTTTTTTTTTAGTCTCTAGGTTATTTATTTCCTCTCTGACATTTATTATTTTTTCCCTTCTTACTCTGGGCTTCTCTATTTGTTCACCTTCTAGTTTTTTAAGTTGTTAGATAGTTTATTAGAAATTTTTCTTATTTCTTGAGGTAAGCCTGTAATGCTATGAACTTTTCTCTCAGGACTGCTTTTGCCATGTACCACAGATTTTGTATTGTGTGTTTATTGTCATTGGTTTTCAGGAATTTTTTTTATTTATTCCTTGATCTCCTTGGTAACCCATTCATTGTTTAATAACATAGTATTTACCTTCTATGTGTTTGAATGTTTTTAAGTGTTTTTATTGTAATTAATTTCTAGTTTCATGCTATTAAGATCTGAGAAGATGCTTGATATGATTTCAATCTTCTTGAACTTGTAATGACTTAGTTTGTGTCCTAACATGTGGTCTGTCTTTGAGAAGCTTTCATGTGCACTTGAGAGTAATGTATATTCTACAGTTTTGGGGTATAATTCTCTGTAAATATAAAATAAATTCATCTGATCTAATGCATTGTTTAGGGTTTCTGTTTCTGTGTTAATTTTTTGTCTAGAGGATGTCGCCAATGATGTCAATGGGGTGGTGAAGTCCCCTACTATGATTGTTTTGCTGTCAGTCTCTCCCTTGAAGTCCTCCAGAAGTTTTAAAATATATTTTGGTGCTCTTATATTGGGTGCATATATGTTTACCAAGATTATATCTTCTTGTTGGATCGATCCTTTTAATATTATGTAGTGGCCTTCATTGTCTCTTGTTATGGCCTTCATTTTAAAGTCTATTTTTATCAGGTATGAGTATTGCTACCCCAGTTGTTTTTTTCATTTTCATTTTCCTGGAAAATATTTTTCCATCTTTCACTTTCATCCTGTGTGATTCTTGTTATGAGGTGAGTCTCTTATAGATGGCATATACAGTATATGGGTCATGCTTTCTTATCCATTCAGCTATTCTGTGTCTTTTGATTGGAGCATTTAATCTATTTACATTTAAGGTTTTTATTGCTATGCACTTATTTATTGTCATTTTTATTTATTATACCTATGTTTCTCTCTCTCTTTCTTCTGCTTATTACAGCAGTCCTTTAACATTTCTTGCAATGCTGGTTTGGTTGTGATATAGTCCCTTAGCCTTTTTTTTGTCTGGGGAACTGTTTTTTATCCTCATCCAAGGACATTTTTCCATTTTTTGTTCAGATAGAGTGGGAGTGAGAGAGAGGGAGAGGGAGAGAGAGAGAGAGAGAGAGAGAGAGAAAGAAAGAGAAACATTGACTAGAAAGGGACACATCGAGTGGCTGCCTCCCACGTGACCCAACCAGGGCTGGGGAAAAACTGCATCTGAGGTATGTGCCCTTAGCAGGAACCAAACCCAGGTCTCTCTGGACTGCAGGCTGATGCTCTAACCGCTGAGCCAAATCAGCCAGGGCTGTCTGGGGAACTTTTTATTTCACCTCTATTTTGAATGATAGCCTTGCTAGATAGAGTCATCTTGGTTTCAGATCCTAGTTTTTCATTACATTGAATACTTCCTGCCATTCCCTGCTGGCCTGTAGTGTTTCTGTTGAGAAATCAGATGAGAGCCTTATGAGAGCTCCTTTGTAGGTAACTTGTTGCTTTTCTCTTGCTGCCTTTAACATCCTCTCTTTGTCTCTATTTTTTGGCAGTTTAATTATGATGTTTCTTGGTATGGGCCTCTTTGGGTACATTTTGCTTGGGCCTCTCTGTTTCCTGAACTTGCATGTTTTTTTTTTTTTTTCCTTCACCAAGTTAGGGAAGTTTTTTGCCACTATTTCTTCAAACAGATTCTCTAAACCTTGCTCACTTTCTTCATCTGCTACTCCTGTGATATGGATATTGTTACATGTCATGTTGTTCCACAGCTCTTTTAAACTATCCTCTTGTGTTTTAATTGTTTTTCCTTTTTGGGTCTCTGATTGAATGATTTTTTCCTACCCTCTCTTCTAATTTGCTGATCCTATCCTCAGCTTCCTCTAATCTGGTTATTTCTTCCAGTGTGTTCTTTATTTCTGCTATGTCTTTCTTTCTGATTGGTCACTTTTTATTGTTTATATATCTTTTCCCATGCTGTTGACCATCATTGTAATCATTACTCTGAATTATATATCTGATAACTTGCTTGTCTCCATTTCATTTAGAGCCTTCTGGAAAATTTTCTTATTCTTTTATTTGGGACTTGTTTCTTTGTTTCATCAGTTTGACTGTCTCTATGTACCTATTTTTAAAAGGTGCCTTTCACCTACTAATTCTCCATACTTCCTGAGTCCACTTATAGATAAATTTAAATGGCACCTAGAAATATCTATCACTAATTGTTACTGTTCAAAAAGATTGATTCTAGAGCTGAGGGCTACAACCCAAGGCTCATCAAGTAACTAAGACTAATAGCCTCCAGGAAAAAAGCTAGAGGATAACTGAACCTTTACTGGACTTGCAAATCTACCCAGGAGAATAAGACTCGACAGTGGTGTATAACATGCATCTTCCCACACTCATCCAAAGCCAGTAGAGGGAGCCACAAACAGCAGAACACCAACACCCACAGGGAAAATTTAGCAGGCTTCAAAATCCACTGAGATAGCCCAAATGGTGAAACAAAGAAACAAATCACAAATGAAAGAACAAGAGACCTCTACCGAAGATGAGATAAATGAAATGCAGTTAAGAAAGTTATCAGAGGTAGAGTTCAGAACCATGGTCTTGAGGATGTTCAGCAGCATGAGTAAGGACATCAACACCATGAGTAAAGATATAGAAACACTGAAAACCAACCAAGTGGAAATGAAGAATCACATAGCAGAAATAAAGAACACATTGGAAGGACTAACCATCAGAGCAGAGGAAGCTGAGGACCGGATCAGTGAATTAGAAGACAGGGTAGAAAAAAATCAACCAATCAGAACCAAAAGGAAAAAACAGGAAGGCAGCTTAGGAGAACTGTGTGACAACTGGAAACGTAACAACATTCGCATCATAGAAGTCCCCGAAGAAGAAAATGATCAAGCGTTAGAGAATATATTTGAAGAAATACTGAAAGAAAACTTTCTTAACTTGATGAAGGAAGAAGGCATTCAAGTTCAAGAAGCACAGAGAACTCCAAGTAAGAAGAACCCAAACAGGCCCACGCCATGACACATAGTAATTAAAATGCCAAAAATTAAAGACAAAGAGAGAATCCTAAAGGCAGCAAGAGATAAGCAACAAGTTATCTACAAAGGAACCCCCATAAGGCGCTCAGCTGACTTCTCAACAGAAATACTACTGTCCAAAAGGGAATGGCATGAAGTAATCAAGGTCATGAAAAACAAAGATCTGAATCCAAGACTACTTTATCCAGCAAGGCTATCATTCAAAATAGAAGGTGAAATAAAGAGCTTCCCAGACAAAAAAAAAAAAGGCTCAAGGAATATAGTAGTAACAAACCAGCACTGCAAGAAATGTTAAAATGACTGCTGTAATTACTAGAAGAAATAGGAAGAAAAATATAACCACACTAAACAAAAATGGCAATAAATAAGTATATATCAATAATCACCTTAAATGTAAGTGGATTGAATGCTCCAATAAAAAGATACAGAGTAGCTGATTAGATAAGAAAGTATGACTCATGTATATGTTGTTTACAAGAGACCCACCTCCCAGCAAAAGACTCACATAAACTGAAAGTGAAGGGATAGAAGAAAATCTTCCAAGCAAACGGAAAGGAAAAAAAAGCTGGGGTAGCAATACTCATATCTGATAAAGTAGATTTCAAAATGAAAGCCATAACTAGAGACATAGAAGGACACTACATAATATTGAAAGTATCTATCCAACATGAAGATATAACCTTGGTAAACATATATGCACCCAATATAGGAGCACCAAAATATATTAAAAATTTTCTGGATGACTTCAGAGGAGAAATTGACAGCCACACAATCATAGCAGGGGACTTCAATACCCTGCTGACATCACTAGATAGATCCTCTAGATAAAAAATTAACAAGGAAACAGAGACTCAAAATGAAGCACTAGATCAAATGGATTTAATAGATATCAACAGAGAATTACACCCCAAAACTAGAGAATTCACATTCTTCTCTAGTGCACATGGGACATTCTCAAATATAGACCACATGTTAGGGCACACACTAAGTCTCTACAAGTTCAAGAAGACTGAAATCATGTCAAGTATCTTCTCAGATCCCAGTGCTATGAAACTAGAAATCAATTGCAACAAGAACATGCAAAGACATTTGAACACATGGAGGCTAAATAGCATGTTATTAAACAATGAATGGGTTACTGAGGAGACCAAAGAAGAAATTAAAAGCTGGAAACCAATGAAAATGAACACACAACAGCACAAAATCTATGGGATGCAGCAAAAGCAGTTCTGAGAGGGAAGTTCATTGCACTACAGGCTCATCTCGAGACAAGAAAAATTCCTAATTGACTAACCTCACAACTTGAAGAACTAGAAAGAAAACAAACAAACAAACAAACAAAAAACCCCAGAGCCAGTAGAAGGGAGGACATAGTAAAGATCAGATCAGAAATAAATGACATAGAGACCAAAAAAGCAATTCAAAGGATCAATGAAACAAAGAGCTGATTTTTCGAAAAGATAAACAACATTGATGGACCTTTAGCTAGACTCACCAAGAAACAAAGAGAGAGAACCCAAATACACAAAATCAGAAATGAAAGAGGAGAAATAATAACTGACACCACAGAAATACAAAGGATTGTTAACAAATATTATGAACAATTATACGGCAACAAATTTGACAATCTAAGTGAAGTGGACAAATTTCTAGAAACACATAGTCTCCCAAAACTGAACTGGGAAGAGAGAGAAAACTTGAACAGACCAATAACAACTAAGGAAATTGAAGATGTAATCAAGACTCTCCCAGCAAACAAAAGCCCAGGCCCAGACGGGTTCACTGGAGAGTTTTACCAAACATTCAAAGAAGAATTAATACCCATTCTCCTCAAACTATTCCAAAAAATTCAAGAAGAAGGAAGACTTTCAAACTTGTTTTATGAGGCCAGCATAATTCTAATTCCAAAACCAGAAAAAGACACTACAAAGAAAGAAAACTACAGGCCAATATCCCTGATGAATATAGATGCCAAAATCCTGAACAAAGTACTAGCAAATCAAATCCAGCAATACATTAAAAAAAATTATTCACCATGACCAAGTGGAAATCATCCCAGGGATGCAAGGCTGGTACAGTATTCACAAATCAATAAATGTGATACACCACATAAACAAAATGAAAGATAAAAACCACATGATCAGCCCTGGCCAGTTTGGCTCAGCGGTTAGAGCGTTGGCCTGCGGTCCGGAGAGACCCGGGTTCGGTTCCCGCTAAGGGCACGTACTTCGGTTGCAGTTTGTCCCCGGCCCTTGTTGGTCATGCGGGTGGCAGCCACTCGATGTGTCCCTTCACGTCGATGTTTCTCTCTCTCTCTCTCCCTTCCTCTCTCTCCCTCCCACTCTATCTGTACAAAAAATGGAAAAATACCCTCGGGTGAGGATAAAAAAAAACAAAAAACAAACAAACAAAAAAAAACCCACATGATCATATTAATGCAGAAAAGCTTCGACAAAATCCAGCACCCATTTCTGATAAAAACACTCAGCAATGTGGGAATAGAGGGATCATATCTTGACATAATAAAGGTCATATATGAAAGACCTACAGCCAACATCATACTCAATGGGCAGAAACTAAAAGCATTTGCCTTAAGAAGAGGAACAAGACAGGGATGCCCACTTTCACCACTCTTATTTAACATAGTACTGGAAATCTTAGCCACAGCAATCAGACGGGAAGAATAAATAAAAGGGATCCAAATTGGAAAGGAGGAAATGAAACTGTCATTATTCGCAGATGACATGATATTATACATAGAAAACCCTAGAGACTTCATCAAAAATCTACTAGATTTAATAAACGAATTCAGCAAGGTAGCAGTATACAAAATAAACCTAAAGAAATCGACGGTATTCTTATACACCAATGATGAACTCACACAAAGAGAAACTCACAAAACAATCCCATTTACCATCGTGTAAAAAATATTAAGATACCTATGAATAAACTTAACCAAAGAAGTAAAGGACCTATTTATAGAAAACTACAAGACATTGAAAAAAGAAATAGAGGAAGATATAAAAAAGTGGAAGCACGTACCTTGTTCATGGATTGGAAGAATTAACATTATTAAAATGTTCATACTACCCAAAGCAATCTACAGATTCAGTGCAATCCCATCAAAATACCAATGACATATTTCGCAGAACTTGAACAAATACTTCAAAAGTTCATATAGCCCTAGCCAGTTTGGCTCAGCGGTTGAGCGTAGGCCTGCGGTCCAGAGAGTCCTGGGTTCGGTTTCCGCTAGGGGCACATACCAAAAAAAAAAAAAAAAAAAATTGCCCTGGCTGGTTTGGCTCAGCGGTTAGAGCGTCGGCCTGCGGTCCTGAGAGACCCGGGTTCGGTTCCCACTAAGGGCGCATGCCTCGGTTGCAGTTTGTCCCCGGCCCTCGTTGGTTGTGCGGGTGGCAGCCACTCGATGTGTTCCTTTCACATCGATGTTTCTTTCTCTCTCTCTCTGTTCCTCTCTCTCCCTTCCACTCTACCTGAACAAAAAATGGAAAAATGTCCTCGGGTGAGGATAAAAAAAAAAAAAAAGTTCATATAGAATGAAAAAGACTCCCAATAGCCACAGCAATCTTGAAAAAGAAGGACAAAGTAGGTAGGATCACAATACCGGATATCAGGTTATACTACAAAGCCACTGTAATCAAAACATCCTGGTTCTGGCACAAGAACAGGCATATAGATCAATGGAAAAGAACAGAGAACCCAGAAATTGACCCAAAACATTATGCTAAATTAATATTCGACAAAGGTCGCAAGAGCATACAATGGAGTAATAAATAAATTTTAATAAATTGTGCTGGGAAAATTGGACAGCTACATGCAGAAAAATGAAACTAGACCATCAACTTACACCATACACAAGAATAAACTCAAAATGGATAAAAGACGTAAGTGTGACTCGTGCATCCATAAAAATCCTAGAAGAAAATGTAGGCAACAAAATTTCAGATGTCATATGCAGCAGAATTTTCACTGATACATCACCTAAGGCAACAGAAACAAAGGAAAAAATGAACACATGGGACTGCATCAAACTCAAAAGCTTCCGGACAGCAAAAGAAACAACCATCAAAATGGAAAGGGAACCCACCGTATGGGAGAGCATGATTACCAATGATACATCAGATAAGTGGTTCTCAACCTTCCTAATGCCGTGATCCTTTAATACAGTTCCTCGTGTTGTATGTGGGTGTATCTGCATGTTGGTGGACCCACCTGGAGACAGATAGAGGAGCAGTGTCATGGTTCCTAAGACCATTGGAAATATGTGTTTTCCAATGGTCTTAGGCGACCCCCAAAGGGTCACGACCCACAAGATTAGAACCGCTGAATAAGGGGTTCATTTCCAAAATATATAGAGTGCTCATACAACTTAACAAAAGGAAGACAGAGAATCCAATTGAAAAATGGGCAGAGGACCTAAATAGACACCTCTCCAAACAGGACATACAAATGGCCAAGAGACATATGAAGAAATGCTCAACATCAACAAACATCAGAGAGATGCAAAATAAACCAACAATGAGGTATCACCTCACACCAGCCAGAATGGCTGCCATCAACAAATCATCAAACAAGAAGTTCTGGCGAGGGTGTGGCGAAAAGGGGACTCTAGTACACTGCTGGTGGGAATGCAGACTGATGCAGCTATTATGGAAAACACTATGGTTTTTCCTCCAAAAATTAAAAATTGAATTGCCATTTGGCCCAGTGATCTCACTTCTAGGAATATATGTTAAGAAGCCTGAAACACCAATCAGAAAGAGTATATGTACCCCTATGTTCATAGCAGCACTATTTATAATTGCCAAGATCTGGAAAGAGCCCAAATGTCTGTCAGTAGATGAGTGGATAAAAAAGCTGTGTGGTAAATATATGCAATGGAATACTCTACAGCTGTAGGAAAGAAAGATTTCTTATCCTTTGAGATGACATGGAGGGACCTGGAAAGTATTATGCTAAGGGAAATAAGTCAATCCGAGAAAGACAAATACCACATGATCTCAGTTATTTGTGGAATATAATGAACAAGGTGGGGTGATGAACAAAATAGACCGAGAGACATAGAAAGGAGTATGATTTAGACTGACAAACCTCAAAGTAGGGAGGTGGGGGAGATGGGTGAGATGAACCAAAGCATGTACATGCATGTATGCATAACCAATGGACATAGACAACAATGCTAGGGGGATGGATGGGCAGGATGGGGAGAAGGGGGTCTAGGGGGGAAAAAGAAGAAACATCTATAACAAAAATTAATTAATAAAAATTGAAGAAAAATAATATTAAAAAAATAAATGCTAACTCTAAAATAAATAAATAAATAAATAAATAAATAAATAAATGAATGAATGAATAAATAAATTCTACAGTACCTGTTCAAACGGTAGGTTATTTCCTTTTATAATGTCTTCCTATGAGCATTTTTAATTTTGGAGGATGTCTGGAAATAGGTGTAGAATAGAAGAAAAATTTCCTAAATACCATGAACGTCTTTTTGGTATAGTTTGCAAAGTCTTTTCACTGTACTTACCTCACCTGATACCCCAATGACAGGTAACATTTCATCTTGAGTGGTTTTTCTTACTTGTAATCGGAAAGGACAGCATGTAACATTGGTTTCCAGAATGCATTCTTTGATGTATAAAATGCCAGTAGGAAAAAGTTAGATGTCTGTTTTAATATTCCAGCCAATATTTTTTTCTTCTCTTTCCTTTTCCAAATGGTAGACCTTTATTATTTATTATTTGTTAATTATTAAAAGTATAAAATATTTTTAAAAGACATAATTATATTATGTAGAAAATGAAAGATCCTGTCCTCTATTCTTCCCTGTAATTCCACTCCTAACAATTGCTAGCATTTAGTATTTGTATATCCTTCTAGGCTTTTGTATGTCAACATAAATATCTCTTTTCATAATTGGTACTGTACTACATAGAATATTTCTTGTTATTTTTCTACCTCAACTTTTTATTTTTATTTTTTTTAACAAAATTTATCTTTTTTTTTTTTCTTTGTTAATTTTAGAGAGAGAGGAAGTGAGAGGGAGAGAGAGAGAAACATTGATGAGAAAGAACGTCAACTGGCCGCCTCCTTCATGCCTCCCACTGGGGATCGGGCCCACAACGTGGGCATGTGTTCTGACCGGGAATCAAACTGGCGACCTCTTGGTGCATGGATTGATGCTCAACCACTGAGCCACACTGGCTGGACGTACCTCAGCTTTTTAAATTGCTACATATTATTTTGTATGCGTGTACCCTTACTTAATGAATTGATTATATTTTCTATGTTTCTCAGTACTATAACAAATATGAATATTTAATACTTATACCTTTGCCTACATTTTTTATTATTTCTTTAGAATAAGTAACTAGAGAAAAATATATTTGCTTTTAAAGAATGTAAAAGCATGTGTCAGATCTTGACATATCTTGCCCCCTAAAAAGAACGGTTTTTCCCTTCTAGATTCAGCACAAGAGATAGTCTTTGTAAAACTGATAATTAAAAAGTATCTGATTATTTTAATTTGCATTTTAAGACTATTTAGACATATTTTAATATTGACCATTCATAGAGTTTTTTGGTGTGACTTGCCTTATATATCTCCTAATTATTCTTATTTTATTATTGTCTATAAGAGCGTTTTACATATTAAAAATAACAAAAGATTGTCATATATACATTGCAAATAGTTTTACCCAGTTTCCTAGTTATGTTTTTATATTATTCATGATATATTTATATTGCATAAGTTTTAAGTTTTTATATAGTAAAGCCTGTTGGTCTTTTTTCTTAGGGTTTATTAGTTTTTTCAAATTTAGAAATAATTCACCTACCTCAAGACCATAAAAATATTTTCTTTTATTTTTATTTTCCTTTATTATGTTTATAGCTTTTATAAATAATCTCTCTGGAATATTTTGGTGTATGAGAATGTAGTTTTCTAAGTTCATTTTTTTAAATGGTTAACCAATTTTCTTAATATTATTTTTTGAATAACTCTTCTTGGTGTCACTGTTAAAATACCATTATTGTTACATATTAAATTCCTAGATATACATGTCTGTTTCCCACTTTTTGTTTTGTTTCATTGATCTTTTTTACTGTGCCATCATTGCATTATTTTACCAACCTTAGCTTTTAGTACATTTTTATATTTGGTCAGGAAGATGTCTTCCTACACAGAGTAGCTGGCTACAACATTCTTCCTAAGCTTCTTTGGTATAAAGAGCAAGCTCAGTGAAGTATGAGACTAACCACTGAGAACTTCTAATTGTCCCTCTTCTTTGGTTGGTGGGATTTGCTCTGAGCTGGGTGATTTTTCAGGGATTGTGATGGAAAAAATCTATATAGTAACTTCTGAAGGAGCCCCTCCTTTTCCTATGTTGAGTGACAAAGCTGTTTACTAATGTTTTATTTGCCTTTAATATATTTTCGTCTTCTAGTCTATAGAGGGTATATTTCCTTTTTTATGATTGCTGTTTGAGATTACAAAAACACATTATTTCTTTGGATTCTTTTTGGGAACAGGGGAGGAAAGAAAGTTTAAATATGGGCTTAATTTGCCATCTTGAAACAGAAACTGACTTTTCTTGAATTAAATACTAGCATGATGGGTTTCAAAAATGAAATTTAAAAAAAAGAAAGTATTATTTTTAGTGGGGTGTAAGTCTATAGAATTATATATATTTTTTCTTTGCATCATTCATCCTGGAAAAAGGGAATATCTAGTATTATTTTATTCAGTGTAGTGCAGTGGTTCTCAACCTATGGGTCGCAACCTCTTTGGGCGTTGAATGACCCTTTCACAGGGTTTGCCTAAGACATAACAGTAGCAAAATTACAGTTATGAAGTAGCAACGAAAATAATTTTATGGTTGGGGGTCACCACAGCATGAGGTACTGTAATAAAGGGTTGCGGCATTAAGAAGGTTGAGAACCACTGACAGTGTATATGTTTCTTCCTAATTAATAAGTTAAAAACTATAACACACAAAATTGGCAGTTAGAAAATGATAATTTACAAAATTAGCTTTAATGACATTTTTTACTATCTTTAAATCCTTGAATCATTGTTAAAACAGAGCAATAAAACTGTTATAATTGACTATGACTACATTTTATTCTAGGCACATGTTCTCCTGAAATCCAACTTAGGTTCAAACTCAGAGAGGATCCACAAGAGAAAATAAGTAAAAAGAAGACGATGCCTGTTCTTAATGAGGATGCAGTATTACAGGTATGTGAGCATATTGACTAAATACATACTTAATAAAAATTGGAAATGTTATTTCAAAGAGTGGCAAGTTACTAATGATTAATTCTTTTTGTCTGTTACTTTGCTTCTTGTGTCTTACTAATTTTTTTTCTCCTTTCTTAGCTAGTCATTCTGTTTCTTTGCTGCAAATTTATTGAAAGACAGTTGTTTTAGGAGGCAGTGTTAAAATATTTCCTTTTCTCTCTTTTCTTTATTTTTCTCTCTTTCTGGTAGAGATGTGGAAGTGAGAGGAACTGAATGTTAAAATAGGTTAAATTAGGATATAATAATTACAGTTTTTATCTCCATTGCATGTCAGAGGTTATCTTAAATTTGTGAAGAAGATACTAGTCTATGTGATAGAATTTGAGTATGGACCAGTGAAAGGCCTTTCTATTGTCTTGTGTGTGTGAGTGCATGTGTGTGTTCACATATTTATATACACAAGTTTTTATTTGTTTATTTGGAAGGTAATCACCCTGGGTAAGGGTGATTTAGTTAGCACATTGGCATAAATAAGTTAGCTAATCAGAAATACCTACAAAGTCTTAAGGAATGGAAGGGAATATCCATTTTAATAGCAGAAATTAACAGCAGCTCCAAAGAGTTGGCCATGAAGATCTATTTAATATTCTATCCAGGAAGGTATTTCACTTGAATTATCTCTGATTAAAAGAAAATTTTAACATCATTTTTTTTCCTTGAAGCTGAAATGTCTATAGTTTCTAATAAATTGCTTAAAAATCAGCTTTGCAATTTCTAAGTTAAGAAAAACAGAACATTTTTCTCCTTTAGTTTCAGTAACTGAGAAATGGGAAATAATATTTTTTTGTTTATTTTGAAAGCACTTGCTATATGAGTATTGTACTAGGCTCTAGATTATACCTCAGAACAGTGATTTTGACAGCTTGATTATCAGACTCATTTGGATAGATTTTTAAAAATATAGACTCTCAGATTGTACTTGAGTGGAACTTAGTAATCTCCATTTTTGAAAGACTCCCAAGTAATTTCTGGTGATCAGCCAGCTTGGAACAATTGCCTTATAGGACTTTAAGAGCTTAATGAATATATCTTTCAAAGGCTGGACATCAGATAGTAAATCAGCTAAGTATTGGTTATGGGCTTGTTATAAAATTAAGATAAGAAGGATAAATGAAGTATTTGATATTGTCCCTCTTTTTTCATGGGAATTCATTGGTAGTAAAATAGATACCTCTTTTAACTTTCTCGTACCCCCCCTTTTTTTTTTTGTCTACAATAAAAGCTAGACCATAGCAAGCAGTTCCAGGTTGTTGGCCAAGTTCTGTGGTTTCTGTGGCTGCCGAAGAAGTGGTGGGGGAAGAGGTGGACATCAATGCAAGACTGAATAAGAAAAACAATTTCTTCCTCCTAAGCCATGGCATATCAGTTATATAGAAATACCACTTTGGGAAACAGTCTTCAGGAAAGCCTCGATGAGCTCATACAGTTTCAACAGATCATTCCCCAACTTGTCCTTCAAGTTCTACTTCAATTTGATAAGGCTATAAACGCAGCATTGGCTCAGAGGGTCAGGAACAGAGTCGATTTCGGGGGCTCTCTAAATATGTACAGATTCTGCGATAATGTGTAGACTTTTGTATTGAATGATGTTGAATTCACAGAGGTGACAACTTTTTAAGTGGATAAAGTGAAAATTGTAGCCTGTGATGGTAAAAATACTGGCTTCAATACAACAGAATGAATAGAAAAATGGCTTTTTATGCTGCCTTCTGTTATTATTCATCACTTTTTAAAGAGAAGCACAGAAGAGACTTTATTTATTCTAGCATTGCAGAAATGACAACACTGTGCTATACTATCAGAGAATCCAGTAGAAAGAAGCTTGTAACTCTAATTACCTTTATTCTGCAGCATGAAGAAACAGAACTTTTTAAAAAAGACAAATCAAATGTTGCCTTCCTAGTAACGTTCTTTAATAAACTCATTAAAAAAAGAGTTAGACCATATAACCAAAGTGTTTAAACATCTGTAGTGAGTTTTAATATTATTTTAAAAATTGACACATATTGCTGTCACAATTTTTACTTTTATTCTATGAAAATAAACCTTTAGGGGAAAGGAAATATTCTTTTCTCGCTCTTAAAAAACAGACCCCAACATGTTTCCACTGTTATTCTTTCTTTATAGTCCAACACTGAGAACCCTTTTGACATTAGCCAGTGGGGCTTTGTGATTATATGAAACATGTATGGAAATGCAAGAGGTCTCAGCCAAGGAGACAGACAGACTTGGGTCTCTATCCCTGAGTCTTTTTCTTTTTCTAAATATGTTTTTATTGATTTTTTAGAGAAGGAGGAAGGGAGGGAGAGAGAGAAAAACATTGATGTGTGAGAGAAACATCGATTGGCTGCCTCCTGCACATCCCCTACTGGGGATCGATTGTGCAACCCAGGCACGTGCCCTGACCGGGAATTGAACTGGGAACTCTCAGTCCATGGGATGATGCTCAGTCCACTGGGCCACACTGGCCGGGCATCTTTCCCTTAGTCTTTACATCTAGTCAACTTGAAATAAAAAGTCCAGTCCTGGCTGGTTTGGCTCAGCAGTTAGAGCGTCGGCCCGCGGACCAGAGAGTCCTGGGTTCAGTTCCCGCTAAGGGCATGTACCTCTGTTGCAGTTTGTCCCTGGCCCGTTGGAGTCGTGTGGGTGACGGACACTTGATGTGTCTCTCTCACATTGAAGTTTCTCTCTCTCTCTTCCTCTCTCTCTCTCTCTCTCTCGTTCTATCTGAAGATAAATGTAAAAATGTCCTCAGGTGAGGATAAAATAATAATAATAATAATAATAAAAATGAAAAGTCCACTCTGGGGGGGAAAAAAAGAGAAAGTAAACCTTTAGTGATTTGATTATATGAGAGAAATTGATTTTATCAAATAAAGAAATGGAAAGACCAGAAAAGATGCTTTCCCAGAATTATTTTAAAAGAATAAAATACATTGCTTTATATCATAAATTTGATTTCTGAATGAATTTGCCCAAAATACTAAATGGATTTCTAAATAAATGATTTCTTAGTACTCAGATACAATATTGACATTTCAACTTCAACAGACTATTTTAGAAATGATGAGCTATTTAAAAAATTTTTTTTCTTTATGGATTTTTAGAGAGAGAGGAAGGGAGAAGGAGAGAGAGATAGAAAAAACATCAATGAGAGAGAACATTGATTGACCACCACCTCATGCCCCCCACTGAGGATCTGGCTCATAACCTGGGCATGTGCTATGACCGGGAATCAAACCGATGACCTCTTAGGGCATGGGTTGATGCTCAACCACTGAGCAACACTGGCCAGGCATGATGAGCTATTTTAAATAAGGACAGACTATGCAGAAATAGAAGATCTTTGGTTCATTATACACCATGCTATCTTTTTAAAATATAGGCAGCATCTTTTAAAATATTTCATATTCATCATTTTTGTTGGGTCTTGTAATACCTTTCCTTATTTTTTATAGGTGCTATATGGCAAGTAATTTTTATTTAAAAATTTTTATTTATCTTTTATTTGAACATTTATTTTCATTGATAATTACAAGGTGAGATAAAAGTAAGTTTACAGCTATGAGTACACAAAACAGTTTATTTTTTTAATTTAATTTTTTATATTTAATTAATTTATTTTTGTTACAGATGTTTCATCCTTTTCCCCCACTGATTCCCCCCTGCCCATCCCTCCCCACCCTGTCCCCAGCTTTATTGTCCATGTCCATTGTTCATGCATACATGCATATAATTTCTGTGGTTTATCTCTCCCCCATCACCCCCTCTTCTGGGGATTGTCAGTCTGTACCCCACTTCCACGTCTCTGGGACTACCCCATTCCTCAGACTGTTATGTTTATTATATTCCACAAATAAGTGAGATCATATGATACTTGTCTTTCTCTGTTTGGCTTGCTTCGCTTAGGATAATACTTTCCAGGTCCCTCCATGTCGTCTCAAAGGATAAGGGATCTTTCTTACAGCTTCATAGTACTCCATTGTGTATATGTCCCACTGCTTTTTTATCCATTTGTCTACTGATGGACATTTGGGCTGTTTTCAGATCTTAGCTATTGTAAATAGTGCTGCTACGAACATGGGGGTACATACATTCTTTCTGACTGGTGTTTCAGGCTTCTTAGGGTATATTCCTAGAAGTGGGATCACTGGGTCAAATGGCAGTTCAATTTTTAATTTTTTGAAGTAACACCATATTGTTTTCCATAGTGGCTGCACCAGTCTGCATTCCCACCAGCAGTGTACTAGAGCCCCCTTTTCTCCACACCCTTGCCAACACTTGTAGTTTGATGATTTGTTGATGGCGGCCATTCTGACAGGTGTGAGGTGATACCTCATTGTTGTTTTAATTTGCATCTCTCTGATGATTAGTGATGTTGAGCATTTCTTCATATGTCTCTTAGCCATTTGCATGTCCTGTTTGGAGAGGTGTCTATTTAGTTCCTCTGCCCATTTTTTAATTGGGTTCTTTGCCTTCCTTTTGTGGAGTTGTATGAGCACTCTCTATATATTGGAAATTAACTCCTTATCTGATATATCATTGGCAATTATGCTCTCCCATACAGTGGGTTGCCTTTCTATTTTGATTATTGTATTTTTTTCTGTGTAGAAGCTTTTGAGTTTGATGTAGTCCCATGTGTTCATTTTCTCCTTTGTTTTTGTTACCTTAGGTGATGTATCAGTGAAAATTCTGCTGCGTATGATGTCTGAAATTTTGTTGCCTACATTTTATTCTAGGATTTTTATGGATTCATGAGTCACATTTAAGTCTTTTATCCATTTTGAGTTTATTCTTGTGTAGGGTGTAAGTTGATGGTCTAGTTTCATTTTTCTGCATGTAGCTGTCCAATTTTCCCAACACCATTTATTAAAGAGGCTGTCTTTACTCCACTGTATGCTCTTGCCACCTTTTTCAAATATTAAATGAGCATATTGCCTTGGGTCCATTTCTGGGTTCTCTGTTCTGTCCCACTTGTCTATATGCGTATTCTTGTGCCAGTACCAGGCTGTTTTGATTACAGTGGCTTTGTAGTATAACCTGAAATCTGGTGTGATCCCTCCTACTTTGTTCTTCTTTTTCAAGATTGCTGTGGCTATTCAAGGTCTTTTATGGTTCCATATGAACTTTTTTTTTAATCCTCACCCGAGGACATTTTTCCATTTTTTGTTCAGATAGAGTGGGGTGGGAGGGAGAGAGAGGAAGAGAGAGAAAGAGAGAAACATCGACGTGAAAGGGACACATCGAGCTGCTGCCACCCACATGACCAACCAGGGCCGGGGACAAACTGCAACCGAGGTACATGCCCCCAGTGGGAACCGAACCCGGGTCTCTCTGGACCGCAGTCGGACGCTCCAACTGCTGAGCAAAACCGGCCAGGGCGGGATTGTTTTTTTAATTTCTCTTTCTGTGAGTTCATTGTTGGTGTATAAGAATGCCATCAATATCTTGATGTTAATTTTGTATCCTGCTACTTTGCCAAATTCATTTATTAAGTCTAGTAAATTTTTGATGGAGTCTTTTGGGTTTTCTACATATAGTATATCATGTCATCTTCGAATAATGACAGTTTTATTTCCTCCTTTCCAATTTGGATCCCTTTCATTTTTTCTTCCTGTCTGATTGTTGTGGCTAAGACTTCCAGTACTATGTTAAATAAGAGTGGCAAAAGTGGGCATCCTTGTCTTGTTCCTGTTCTTAAGAGAAATATTTTTAATTTTTGCCCATTGAGTATGATCTTGGCTGTAGGTCTTTCATATATGGCTTTTATTATGTCGAGATATGATCCCTCTATTCCCAGATTGCTGAGCGTTTTTATCAGAAATTGATGTTGGATTTTGTCGAAGGCTTTTTTAGCATCTATTGATATGATCATGTGGTTTTTATTCTTCATTTTGTTTATGTGGTGTATCACATTTATTGATTTGCGAATACTGTACCAGCCTTGCATCCTGAGATCATTCCCACTTGGTCATGGTGAATAATTTTTTTAATGTATTGCTGGATCCGATTTGCTAGTATTTTGTTCAGGATTTTGGCATCTATGTTCATCAGGGATATTGGCTTGTAGTTTTCTTTCTTTGTAGTGTCTTTTTCTGGTTTTGGAATTAGAATTATGCTGGCCTCATAAAACGGGCTTGGAAGTCTTCCTTCTTGAATGTTTTGGAATAATTTGAGGAGAATGGGTATTAGTTCCTTTTCAATGTTTCGTAAAACTCCCCCGTGAAGCCATCCAGGCCTGGGCTTTTGTTTGCTGGGAGAGTCTTGATTACATCTTCAATTTCCTTAGTTGTTACTGGTCTGTTCAAGTTTTCTATCTCTTCCTTGTCCAGTTTTGGGAGACTATGTGTTTCTAGAAATTTGTCCATTTGGCTTAGATTGTCGAATTGTTTGCCATGTAATTGTTCATAGTAGTTGTTAATGAGTTTATTCTTTTTTTTATCCTCACTCGAGGACATTTTTGCATTTATCTTCACATAGAGCAGGAGGAAGGGAGGGAGGGAGGGAGAGAGAGAGAGACAGAGAGACAGAGAGACAGAGAGAGAGAGAAACGTATATGCCCTTAGCGGGAACCGAACCCGGTACTTTCTGGTCTATGGGCCAATGCTCTAACCACTGAGCCAAACTGGTCAGGGCATTTTAAATATGTTTTCATTGATTTTTTTTTAGAGTAAGGAAGAGATAGAAGTATTGATGTAAGAGAGAAACATCAATTGGCTGCCTCCTGCATGCCCCCCATTGGTGATCAAGCCCACAACCCAGGCATATGCCCTGACCAGGAATTGAACCTGGACCTCTCAGTCCATAGGACGATACTCAATCTACTAAGCCACACTGGCCAGGCCAGAGTTTATTCTTGTCTTATTATTTATTAATTATTTTATTTTTCATACAAACAACTTTAAATCTGCATTTGCCCTACCCTGTATAGTATCTGTTTTGTTATATTTCTAGCTGAAATATTTTTGTGGCAAGCAGTTTTTAAACTTTACATGGACATTTTTAAATTTTGTTTGGAGAGTTTAGTAATATGTCTGGAGAATAATTTGAAATGTTGGTGTCTATCAAAATTAGGAGGTGTAATGGTTAATTTTATGTGTCAGCTTGGTTGCGCCATGGGATGCCCAGATTGTTGGTCAGACATTATTCTGGTAGTTTCTGTGAGGATGTTTTTGAATGCTATTAACATTTAAAGTATGGATTATTGAGTAGAGCAGATGGCCCTCCGTAACGTGGATGGGTCTCATTCAACTAGTTGAAGGCCTCAATAGAACAAAAGATCAGCCTCCCTGTGCAAGAGAGGATTCTCCAGCAGACAGCCTTTGGACTTCATTTGCATCATGAGCTTTCCTGTCTTGCGCCTTGTGGCCCACACTGCAGATTTAGACTTGCCAGTTTATAAAGACAGTTCCTAAAATAAATCTCTTTCTATATGTATATACTCTATTGGTTTTGTTTCTCCGGAGAACCCTGATTAATACAGGGGGCATCACTGGTCTTATTATAATCTGTTTTGATCATCTGGAAAATACTCAACAGGGAATAATGACTAATTCAGTCTTGTGGATATTACCAGTAGGCTGCTTCATTTAATTTCTGCTCTCTGAGTTGTGGGATTCTTTATCTGAGAGGTGTGAATCCAGATTGAATATCACCTTTCCTTCTCCATTCTGCAGCTTTCACCTTCTACCCTCATCCATATGTAAGGTGAAATCAATTTAAATGGACATTAATGAGAACCCTGAAGGAAATGAAAAATTATAAGCTGTTTGATGACCATGTAATACAGCAGTTCTCAACCTGTAGGTTGTGACCCCTTTAGGGGTCAAACAACCCTTTCACAGGGGTTGCCTAAGACATAACAGTAGCAAAATTACAGTTATGAAGTAGCCACAAAAATAATTTTATGGTTGGGGGTCAACACAACATGAGGAACTGTATTAAAGGGTCGCGGCATTAGGAAGGTTGAGAACCAATGATGTAATGGAAGATGGATTGTGGTTGGCAAGGCCAGATATAAAATCTGTCTTATTATATATCTAACTGACAGGTGTATGTGTGTGTATTAGAATCAGTATTTTTAAGCCCCAGTAGGCAGGTAACATTCTCTCTTACTAGCTACCTCTCTGAGGCATAAATATCTGGACCATCCAAATGCAGGGTGATTAGAATTTTATTTATTTATTTTTATTTTTTTTATTCCTCACCTGCGGATATTTTTCCATTTATCATCAGATAGAGTGGGAGGGAGGGAGAGAGAGAGTGACAGAGAGAAACATCGACATGATAGAGCCACATCGACTGGTTGTCTTCTGCACGACCTGACCAGGGCCGGGGATGAACCGCAACCGAGGTATGTGTCCTTGACCAAAACTGAACCCATGACTCATTGGTCTGTGGGCCGATGCTCTAACTGCTGAGCCAAACCGGCCAGGGCCAGAATTTTAAAAAAAATTTATCTTTATTGTTGAAAGTACTGAAAATGTCTTCCCTTTCCCCTCCATTGACCCCCTCTATTGCTGGTGGGAAATGTAGAATGGGTGTAGCCTCTGTGGAAGATGGTATGGTAATTCCTCAAAATATTGTGTATAGAATTACCATATGATCCAGAAATTCCACTTCTGGGTTTATACCTAAAATAAGTAGAAACAGGGACTTGAAAATGTATTTGTTTACCTATATTTATAGAAACATTATTCACAATAGCCAAAAGGTAGAAGCAACCAAAGTGTCTATTAACAGATGAGTGGATAAACAAAATGTGGTACATACAGTGGAATATTCTTCCACGTTAAAAAAGAAGTAAATATTGAAAATATTGATACATGCTGTAACATAGATAAACCTTGAAGACATTATACTAAGTGAAATAAGCCAGTCATAAGAGGACAAATATAGTATTATTTCTTTAATATGAGATACTTAGAGTAGTCATATTCTTAGAGAAAGAAAGTAGAACGGTGGATGCTAAGGGTTTGGAGAGCGGAGAATGGACAATTCGTGTTTAATGGGTATGGAGTTTTTTGTTGTTGTTGTTTTAAATTTAATTAAATTTAATTTTTTCCATCACCATTTATCCCCTCTATTCCCTCTTCTACCTCCCCAACCTTCCTTTCTCCAAATGGATATGGCGTTTTAGTTGGGGAAGATAAACAAATTCTAGAGATGGATGATGGTGATGGTTGCACATCAGTGTGAATGTATATAATACCACAGAACTGTACATGATTAAAAATGGTAAATTTTATGTTATATATACTTTATCACAATTTTTTAAAATGCTAAGAAATAATAACATATGAATTACCTTAAATGTTAAATTGTTAGTGTGTTGCATTGGGTTAGCATTCATCAGTTGGAAAAAAACTACTGTTTTTTTTCTAGCAACCTCAAGATGAAATGGAACAAAATCAAGCCCTGTTACAGTAAGCATACTAATTTTTGGCTTTATTAGATTATAGATATTTTTTGTCATTTTGCACATAAAAAATGAGTCTTCGTTTTCTTAGGAGTTTTAGAATTATGTTTTTGATTAATTTCCCCTTAAGCAGCATAGATATATATTATTTTATAAATATTCTCTATAAGTTTTATTTCATAAGAGAGGTTGAATCAAATTAAGTTGATTCTGTTTAATATTATTTTAAGAGGGAATTTAAAGTGTAGTATAAAATAATAATTTGTATTGAAATTAGACTTCATACAACTATTGAGGAGACTTTTTCCTTTCAGTTCTTTTAAAACAATGATTCTCTGGTCTGTGGGCCAACGCTCTAACTGCTGAGCCAAACCGGCCAAGGCAAAAAACAGTGATTCTCAAAGTATGGTGTTTGGACCCCCTAGGAATCTTTGAGACTCTTTCCAGAGGGTCTGTGAGGTCAAAATTTTTTCATAACAATACCAACACATTATTGCCTATTTCATGGTATTGACATTTTACACTTACAGTGCTAAAGCAAATGGGTAAAATTCAGTAGCCTTAGGTAGGAATCAGGGCAGTGGCACCAAATAGCACTGGTAGTCACCATATTTTGCACTGCCATGTACTACCAGTTAAAAAAAAAAAACAACCACCTCCCTGATGTGGCTCAGTGCATTGAGCATCCTCCCATGGACTGGGAGGTCCCGTTTTGATTCCCAGTCAGGGCTCAAGCCTGGATTTCGGGCTTAATCCTAAGTAGGGGGCATGCAGAGGGCAGCTGATTGATGAGTCTCTCTTACATGGATGTTTTTCTCTCTCTCTCTCTCTAAAAAATCTATAAAAATGTATTTTTTTAAAAAGCCAGTTTTACTTAACGCATTTGTTAAAGCAGAGAAGTTATTAGTTTTATTAAATCTGATGAAGTGGGAAGTATGCTTAAAGTACTTCTGTACATACTGAAGTGTCTTTATTGTTGTTGTGAATCCTCACCTGAGGATTTTTTTAAATTAATTTTTTTGGATAGAGTGAAGGGATGGAGGCGGGGAGAGAGAGAGAAGAGAGAGACACATCCATTGGTTGCCTCCCATATGACCCCAACCAGGGCAGGGGATTGAACCTGAAACCCAGGTGCATGCCCTTGACCAGAATCAAACCTGTGACCCTGTGGTCCTTAGGCCGATGCTTTAACTGCTGAGCCAAACCAGGCAGGGCGTGAAGTGTCTTAAGGAGAGCACTTGTTTGAGTTGTAAGCATTGTAAGAAAACTAGCCTCACTTTTTTTTTTTAACTTGAAAAAATAACTAACAGACAAACTAGTTATTTACACTTTGGTGTATATGGCAGACATTTGCTTGAAAATGAAAGAAGTAAGCCAGTCACTTCAAGGAAAACAACTAATGGTATTTGTTATCAATGAAAAAATTTAAGCTCTCAAGAGAAAGAGTTTAGGAAAACTTGTGTCTACCACCTTGACCTTGATGGTTTTCCAATACTTAAAATTTTCTGGTGAGATAAGTGGTAATATTTACAAAGATGATCTTCTTGATCTTTTATAATAAATGTATATAAGATTTCATAGATCACCTTGGCGAGGTAGCACAGTTGGTTGGAGCATTGTCCTGTACACCAAAAAGTTGCAGGTTCATTTCCAGTCAGGGCACATACCGAGGTTGCAGGTTTGATTCCCTGTCTGGGTGTGTACAGGATGCAACCAATCAATATTTCTCTCTTACATCTCTCTCTCTCTCTCTCTCCCTCTCTCTCTCTCTCTTCCTCTTCCTCTTTCTCTAAAAATCAATGAAAACTATCCTTGGGTGAGGATTTTTTTTTTTTTTTAATCTTCACCCAAGGACATTTTTCCATATTTTGTTCAGTTAGAGTGGGAGGGAGTGACAGAAAGAGAGAGAAACATCGACGTGAAAGGGACACATCGAGTGGTTGCCACCCACACGACCAACCAGGGCCGGGGATAAACTGCAACCGAGATACATGCCCTTAACGGGAACCGAACCCGGGTCTCTCTGGACCACAGGCCGACACTTCAACCGCTGAGCCAAATTGGCCAGGGCGGGTGAGGATTTTTAAAAATGATTTGCGCCCTGGCCGGTTTGGCTCAGCGGTTAGGGCATCGGCCTGCGGTCCGGAGAGACCCGGGTTCAGTTCCCGCTAAGGGCATGTACCTCGGTTGCAGTTTGTCCCCAGCCCTGGTTGCTTGTGTGGGTGGCGACCACTCGATGTGTTCCTTTCACATCGATGTTTCTCTCTTTCTCTGTTCCTCTCTCTCCCTCCCACTCTGCCTGAACAAAAAATGGAAAAAGGTCCTCGGGTGAGGATGATAAAAAAAAAAAAAGAAAGAAAATAAAAATGATTTGCATAACTCATTGTTTTCTATATGACCAATACATGGTGTCACAAAATCAGGCACAGATAAAAGATTTGTTCAAAGTGCAAGTAGACCAGTGGGTTGTAATGTAACACAGTACTAAAGTTCATTGATTTTTGTTTCAGTTTCTGCATTTTCAGTAACCTTTAATGATGTTATTGCATTTAGGGTTTTGATGTGATATCAAAAAAGAATATCCACAGTTATTCAAAAAGTTTATTAAAATATTCATTCCTTTTCCAACTGCATGTCTGTGCGAGACCAGATTTTTGTTATATATGTCAAACAAAATATATGGCAAAAGATTGAAAGCAGTAGCAGATATGAGATGGCAGCTCTCTTCTATTAAGCCATACATTAAAGACATTTAAAAAAATGTAATACAATACCACTTTTCTCACTAATTTTTTCATTTTTAAAAAAGTAATTTTTTATAAAATGTTACTAGATTACTACTGTTACTCTTAAATTAATTTTTTTCTCCATTTCAATTTCCTATATATAAATATATATAAGCCACATAAACAAAAACTCTTTGGGTTTCCCAGTAATTTTTAAGAGTGTAAAGGAGTCCAAAATCAGAAGGGTTGAGAATCACTGTTTTTTTTAAAAAAAAACCTTTTACTGCCCTGGCTGGTGTGGCTCAGTTGGTTGAGCATTGTCCTGTGTACCAAAAGGTCACTGGTTTGATTTCCAGTCAGGGCACATGCCCAGGTTGCAGGTTTGGTGTCCAGTCAGGGTGTGTACAGGGGGCAACCAATCGATGTTTCAATGTTTCTCTCTCACATTGATGTTTCTCTCTCTCCCTCTCCCTTCTTCTCTCTCTAAAAAGTCAGTAAAAACATTTTAAAAAACAGTAAAAATTTATAAACCCTTTTACTGAATATATCAGCAATCTAAGTTCATCTACAGAAACAGAAAAAAAGAAAAGGCTAAGGAAGACTAACTTAGCATCCATAACTCACTTTCAAGAGAGAACCTTTGCCAACTTCCCATCAAGATGGTGGCATAGGTAAACGTGGTATCGCCTGCTCCCACAACCACATCAAAATTACAACTAAACTACAACACAACCATCATTCAGAACTGCCTGAAATCGAGCTGAATGGAAGTTCTACAACTATGAAATTAAAGAAGCAGCCACACTGAGACTGTAGGAGGGGCGGAGGCGAGGATGGGCTGGTCCCACACCCAACTGTGGCAGATAAAAATCAGGAGGGACACCTCGGCTGGGAAGGTCCTCACTGAGGAGTGAGGAGTGAGGGGTCCCTGTCCCACATCAGGCTCCCAGCTCTGGGTTCCAGTGCCAGGAAGAGAAGTCCCCATAACTTCTGGCTGGAAAAAAACAGCAGGAACTGAGGCTGAGGGAGGGCCTGGCTTATAGAGCCCCAGGCAGTTCCTCTTAAAGGGCCTGTGCACAGACTTACTCAGACTTGCTCCCTCTAAGCTTGGAGGGAAGGCAGCTTGAGGGGAGCCAAAGACATAGAGGGAAGAACTGAGCTGTTTGGCCTCGTGACGAGTGCTAGAGAGGCGGCTTTCTCCTGGACAGACATGCTGGCAGAGGCTGATGTTCCTTTGGTGAGCTCTTCCCTGGGGTGGCAGATGGCTACCATATCTGGAACCCCAGCAACCTGGCTCACACTGTTTGCCCTGCCCTGGTGATTCCCTGAGGCCCTGCCCCACCCAACTTTTAGGCCCACCCAAGCTGTTTCCAATGGCTTTACCATTGGAATGGCCTGTCTTGGATCCTGCTTCAGAGTTTCCTAAAATCTCTCAATCAGCATCCGGTTTCAGCAAGCCGCATCTCTCTCACTAAGTGGCCCCAGGCCTGGCACTAGAAGCAACCATTCTTGGTTCACAACTTGGCTTTTCCTGGGCACCTCCAAGCCCAGGACAAGAAGCAGCCATCTGTGGATCACTTGGTAGCTTATTGTGGGTGGCCCTGGAAAGAACACAGGCAGTGGCTGAGCTTGCCCCAGAGCCAGTACACCCAGTGGACAGCTTCAGACCACATTGAAACACCACCACCCAACCACCTCCACAAGTGACACACTCAATGAGTGGACTCAGTGGGTACCAGAGCCCTGATGAAGTAAGTCTTGCTCTATGTGGTGGGCCCCTACATAGCTGATCCTCCAAGGTAGTCAGAGGCCAGTGTTCAGTGGGCACAGCCAGTCCTTGCAGTTGATCAGCCTGAGTAAATCTCTCCCATTAACATACCAACAACAATCAAGACTCAATTACAACAGAAGGGTGTACAGTCCATACTAGGGGTGTACTTCGAGGGCCCAGCTGAGGTGATCAGGAAGGCTGTGCCACTAGATCCTACAGGACACCTACAACAATAGGCCACCCTATGAGACATAGCATAGCAACTCTACCTAATACATAGAAAAAAAATCACAGGGAATCAGCCAAAATGAGGAAACAAAGAAACATGTCTCAAATGAAAGAAAAGAACAAAACTCCAGGAAAAGTATTAAACAAAATGGAGATAAGCAATCAATCAGATGCAGAGTTCAAAACACAGGTTGTAAGGTTGCTCAAAGAACTTGGTGAGACATTCAAGGAACTTAGTGAGACATTCAAGGAACTTAGTGAGAACATCAACAACATATAAAAGGATGAGTCAGAAATGAAGGATGCACTAACTGAAATAAAGAATAATCTACAGGGAATCAATAATAGAGTGGGTAAAGCCAAGAAGCAAACCATTGATTTGGAATATAAGGAAGCAGAAAACACCCAATCAGAACAGCAAAAAGAAAAAAGAATGAAAAAAAAAAAAATGAAGATAGTGTAAGGAGCCTCTGGGACAATTTCAAGCGTGCCAAGATTTGCATCATAGGGGTGCCAGAAGAAGCGAGAGAACAAGAAATTGAAAACCTATTTGAAACAAGAATGACAGAAAACTTCCCTAACTTGGTGAAGGAAACATACATACAAGTCCAGGAAGCACAGAGAGTCCCAAACAAGATGAACCCAAAGATGTCTACACCAAGACACATCATCATCAAAATGCCAAAGAGTGAATCTTAAAAGCAGTTCATTACCTACAAAGGAGCTCCCATAGCTGTCAGCTGATTTCACAAAAGAAATTTTGCAGGCCAGAAAGGAGTGGCAAGAGATATTCAAGGTGATGAAAAGCAACGACCTACAACCAAGATTATCCTGCAAAGCTATCATTTAGAATCGATGGCCATATAAAGAGTTTCCCAGACAAGAAAAAGCTAAAGGAGTTCATCACCACCAAACCATTATTATATGAAATATTGAAGGGTCTTTTTTAAGGAGAAGAACAAAAATGTGAACAATAAAATGGCATTTAATACATATCTGTCAACAATTGAATCTACAAAATGAGCAAGCAGAACAGAAACAGACTCATAGATACAGAGATCTTTTTGTTGCTTGCCAGATGGGTGGGAACTGGGGGGATGGGTGAAAAAGATGAAGGAATTAAGAAGTACAAATTGGTTGTTAGACTGATGAACCTCAAAGGGAAGGGGAGAGGGAGGACAGGATGAAATAAACCAAAGAACTTCAATGCATATATGCACAACGAGTGGACACCGACAATAGTGTGGGGAAGGCAGGAGTGGGGTGGGATTGGGGAGGAGGGAGTCAGTGGGGAAAAAAAGGTGGGAACATCTGTAATACATTCAACAGTAAAGATAAGTTAAAAAAAAAAACAGAACCATGGTCAACATTTTGTTACATTTTACTTTAGGCTTTCTATATATATTGGTTTTTGTTCATATTTTCTACAAAATTGAGATGATTCTGCAGTTTAGTTTCCTGTTTTTAAAATTTAATAGGTTATCATAATTATTTTCACATTAATATTTTTTATAAATATTAATTTTAATGGTCTCTGTTTCACTGTGTAACTTGACTGTATTATGATTTATTTAATCATTCTACTATCAGACATATACATTGTTTGCAGTCTTGCCTGATATAAATAATTATTTTTTTAAATAATGTAGGTGAAAATTTGCTCTATTTTTAGACTTATGTCTTAAGTTTTCCTTTGTAATTAAGGAAAAAAATTCTGTTATTGACTCAAACTATGATTTTATTTTGTTGTAAATCAGCTTGTTCTTGTCAAAGAATCATTTTTTAGGGGGAAAAAAATCAGCATTCAGTTTTATTTGCCTCATAGAAATTATTTTATATGAGCAGTTTCTTTCCATTTTCAAGATAGCATGTATTAATTACTTCTATTTTTAGATAAGAGAGAGTGTTTAATTTATTACTCTTGCTTAAGATTAAAGTAGATTTGTCTGGTACATAAAAACTAAAAACAGAGGCTTTTCTTTTATATTTATTTATTTTAAAAAATATATTTTTTCTTTATTGAAGGGAGAGGGAGAGAGAGATAGAACCATCCATGAGAGAGAACATGGATTGGCAGCCTGCTGCATGCCCCCCACTGGGGACTGGGTCCACAACCTGAGCATGTGTCCTGACTGGGAATCAAACCAGTGACCTCTTGGTGCATGGGTCAACACTCAGCTACTGAGCCACACCAGCTGGGCAGAGGCTTTTCTTTTTTTAAAAAAATACGTTTTTATTGATTTTAGAGAGAGGAAGGGAGAGGGGGAAAGAGAAACATCAATTAGTTGCCTCTTTCACTGTCTGGACCAAACCTACAACTAAGCCACACCAGCCAGGGTCAAGGCTTTTTTTTTTTTTTTTAAAGGAAGATATTTTGATTGCATTTGTGTAGTAAATTAGATTGAGAAAAAGAGAGTTAACTGATTGCTTTTCTTCAATGAACTTTTATTTATTTATTTTTTAATCCTCACCAGAGGACAGTTTTGCATTTATCTTAAGATAGAGCAGGAGGGAGAGAGGGAGGAAGAGAGAGAGAGAGACACATCCACTGGCTGCCACCCACACAACCCCAACCGGGGCCAAGGACAAACTGCAACCGAGGTATGTGCCCTTAGCGGGAACTGAACCTGGGTCTCTCTGGAGTGTGGGCTTACGCTCTAACCACTAGCCAAACCGGCCACGGCTTCAGTGAACTTTTAATTATCCCAGGGCAGATGATCACAATTGCAGATTAGGTATGACTCTTATTTTGCTTTCAATCTTTTTCCTTCCGTGTTTCCTATCTTTTCTTTTATAAATTTTTATTTATTGATTTGAGAGAAAGAGAGAAGCATCAGTTTGTTCTTCCACTTATTTATGTACTCATTGGTTGTTTTTTGTATATGCCCTGACTGGGGATTAAAGCTGCAACCTTGGCGTATTAGGACAATGTTATAACCAACTGAGCTACCTGGCCAGGGCCCTTCCTATTTTTTCTTTGCCTACTATAAAATGAAAGAATGATAAATAATGCCATTAATATTTTATCTATAATGACAAACTTGTAGTGTATTTGAGGATTTAGATAGCCAAGCTACATAATTCAGGGCTGATTTTTTTTCCTGACCCTACCCACCCCTATTTGGCAGTCACCTCCAAAATTACTTTCAGAACTAAATGTACTTTAGCATGTATACACCTCTGAATTTTATCCATTAATTTCTCAGCTCCCTTCTTCATTTTTGCAACCACTTGAAATATTGATGTTAACAAATTGGTAGTAATTGTAAAAGCAATTGGAATAATATAGCAATAAAAACAGCTTATCCTATTTCGAAATTCCTTTAAATGAAGAAAAATGTTTAAATTGTATTTGAATAAGAAAGTGTTTTTCTCTTTCCATTTAAAATTATTTATTTATTGATTGATTGATTTATGTTTTAGAACCAGAAAAGGTTGTCCAGTGTTCATTGTGTCGTTTCCCCAAGCTGAACTTTCACTGAACCAGAAAAGCATTCAAGGTACGTTTTCATGGGTAGAGTCATATAAAGTAAATTTGTCTTACTCTAAAAACAGAAGGCCTAATTAGGTATACATTTATTTACAAATGGGCTAATCTACTATACATTGCTACCATACATTTTTACGTATGAAAATCAGTGTTGCTGTTTGCCTTGGATCATGCTGCATAAAGTTGCCCATATGAGAAGCAGCTCGGGTGCAATCAATATCTGCTATACCAAATGTCTACTTTATTGACTTGTAATTTGGGGATTCAAATTTTAAAACAATGTTTATTTTCTCTGTTCATAGCATTCTGAATATTATATATGTCATGTCTTTCTTGACAGGCAGTCATGGAGGCCATTTAACTTGGGTTCAGCTATATTAGAGGATGGCTGTCTTTACCTTTGAGATGTCTCCTAGTGATCCTTTTATTTTTAATTTTTTTTAACTAAGAATTTTACACAGAAGTTGGTTAAATAGCTATTAAAGGACTGAAAATGTAAAACAGGAATATTAAAGTAGCATAGATGTGGGGTCTACAAGAAGCGTCTACCATCCTGACACCTGGGTGAATGAAAGGATGAGGTTGGGATGATGAGAACCTAAAAGCTCACGGAGAGATCCTCAGAATTAAAACCCAGACCCATAGGAAAGGGGCACTTTTAGTCAGTACTAGTACCTTGGTAACTTGCAGGCAGTGTTTTTTTTTTTTTTAAATTAATTAATTAATTTTTGTTACAGATGTTTCTCCTACCCCCCCACCCCCCAACGATTCCCATCTCCCTCTCCCTCCCCACCTTGTCCCCAGCTTTGCTGTCCATGGCCATTGTTCATGCATACATGCATATAAGTTCTGTGGATTATCTCCCCCCCACACACTCTCTCTTATGGAGATCGTCAGTCTGTACCCCACTTCCACGTCTCTGGGACTACCCCATTCCTCAGACTGTTATGTTCATTATATTCCACAAATAAGTAAGATCATATGATACTTGTCTTTCTCTGCTTGGCTTGTTTCGCGAGGTACACCTGCTCTTTTAGGCTGCATGTCTTTAATGGGTGCTTTTGGCAAATCAATGTAGTGCAGAGGAAGATGAAGGGAGGGGTCTGGAAGTAAGTAGCCAATAATCTAACATGTATTTTTCAAAACAAGAAGTGAATGAAAGTGTCTAGAAACTGTCAGTACATTTTGGTTGCATTTTAGGGGAACCATGAACATGTTTAAATGGAGCTGAAAAGAATAAAAAATTCGCCAGGACTTATGATTTTAAGTCCTTAGTCCATAAATCTCTATTAAAAACCAATCACGCCGGGCCCTGGCCTGTTTGGCTCAGCGATTAGAGCGTTGGCCTCGGGTCCCGAGAGACCCTGGTTTGGTTCCTACTAAGGGCACCTACCTCGGTTGCAGTTTGTCCCCGGCCCTGATTCGGTTGTGTGGGCAGCAGCCACTCGATGTGTCCCTTTCACGTCGATGTTTCTTTCTCTCTTTCTCTCTCCCTTCCACTCTATCTGAACAACAAAATGGAAAAATATTCTCAGGTGAGGATGAAAAAAAAAATTGCATTGGGCATGGAGCATTGAGGGTGCAGAGGCTCCTCCTGGCGCCGTGATGTCAGCTGTGCAGGGAGGCTCTGCATCACAGTATAGCTTGATGAGCTCGTCGCTGACTACTGAGGTTGTCAGCACCCCCAGGTTTGTAAACAGCAGTGTTATTAAGGAAGGGGAGGTGTAGTTGATCCACGGGTGCTCCTCTTTGAGGTCTTGCCCAGTCTGCACAGACTTCAGAGTATGTGCCTCGTACTTAAACTTATCTGGGACATCTTGCTGGTTTAGTGGGAAGGGCCTTGCAAACTTGAAACTCTCTACAACCTTGTAAAAAGGCTTGTTCTGTGCTTTGACGCACACAACTATCTGGTTGGTTCCAGTCTTGTTAATAATTCCTCCGTTTTCAACAACTCCTTCAGCACCAACTATGACAATATCTGCTTTCTCCGTGATGTAGCCAACAGCAGCATCCAGGACCACAGTGACAGGGACATTGAGGTGGCACAGGGCTTTTGCCATTTTCTTACTGGATAAGTCAGGCTGCGACTCTGTGATGTACACACTGAAGGGCTTCTTGGCCACCACAGCTGCTTCCAGGACCCTCAGGACCACTCTGGAGTAGGCATGAGTTAATATTCTCGCCCCGTCTTTGATGAAAGTATGGCACAGATCTGCAATGTTACTTCTCGACAATGATATTCTCCTGAGAAAAAGCTCCCCCACTCAATCATGATCTTTTTACATTTGGAGTAATCAGAGTATTTCAGGGAGGTAAGGATAATGAAGCACAGGAAGAGCTCCCCGCTGGAGGACCTGGCCACAGAGGAGTCCACGCCACATAGGGTTTCTATGGCTCTGGTGAGATTCGCTCTCAGGCCCTGGATTGTCTCCCCTTTATCTCTCTTCAAGAACTCCAGTAGCCCTGGCCAGTTTGGTTCAGCGGTTAGAGCATCGGCCTGCGGTCCTGAGAGACCCGGGTTCGGTTCCCGCTGAGGGCGCATACCTCGGTTGCAGTTTGTCCCCGGCCCTGGTCGGTTGTGTGGGTGGCAGCCACTCGATGTGTTCCTTTCACATCGATGTTTCTCTCTCTCTCTCTCTCTCTGTTCCTCTCTCTCCCTCCCACTCTACCTGAACAAAAAAGAAAAAAAAGAAGAAAAAAGAACTCCAGTAAAGTTTGTATGGCAGCCACTGCTGCGGCCATGTCAGGATCTTTTTTCATTTGAGACTTAAAGTATTTGATGAACTCCTTGTCTTTCATGGTGTCCTCCAGACCGCGGAGCCTGAGGGGCCCAGAGTCGCTCATGCTGCCTGGGTTAAGTACAGCGACCACGCAGGCTCAGTGCTGCAGAGACTGAAAGCACGCGGCGCTGCCTTTTAGTGACTCTTTTAGAGTGAATATTATATATGTCATGTAACAGTGTAGTAAATATTCTTGGTGGGCAATGAAACCTGGTATTATAATAAAAGGGCACAAGAATATAACTTGAAATTGAACAATTTAAATTTTAAAAGCTGTCTTCTGCTTTGTTGCTATTACAAACAGTAGTAGTACCACTTGTGTCCATCACCAATTTCTGCATGCACTCTTAGTGCCTAGATTTTTGTCTAGTATTATTTATTCATACTTTAACAAATATTTACTGAGCCTACTGTGTACGAGCTATATGGGTGCTGTGAATTTATGGAATGCTAAATAGACCAGGAATCCTTAAGGAATAGCAGATCTGTCTTGGAGCATGAAGATATTAGGATGGGTCTGAAACATCCTACTGTTGTTGGAAAGCAAATATGCTTTCACAGATGTCTAAAACTGCTAAAAAGATAAAGAGCTAGGTCACTGGTGCTCTCACTGGTCAAGCTATGACAAATTAAGTGAGGGAAAAGAAACCAATGATAATTTTAGTTTAATTCATGGAAATAAGTTTGTGAAAAACCATGAGTTTATAATGATATTCAAAAATGTTAATAGTGGCCCTGGCCATTGTGGCTCAGTTAGGCATCATCCCATACACTGAAATATTGCTGATTTGAATCTCGGTCAGGGCACATACCCAGGTTGCAGGCTCAATCCCCAGTAGGAGGTGTGCAGGAGGTAGCTGATCACACCATGTTCTTCTCTCTCCCTTTCTCTTCCCTTCTCTCTAAAAATCAATTAAAAATATTTTTAAAAAAATTAATAGTGTACCAAATGTAGTCTCAATGCAGAAAAAAAGCAATTATAGTAGAATGTTTAAAACTTAAAAAAAAATTTTTGTTATTAATGCTAGAGAGAAGAAGGGGGAGAGATAGAAACATCCATGAGAGAGAACATCAATTGGCCACCTCCTGCATGCTCCCCATTTGGGCTCACAAACTGGGCATGTGCTCTGATGGGGAATTGACTTCTTAGTGCATGGGTTGATGCTTAAGCACTGAGCCACACTGGCCAGGCTATTTTTTTTTCTTTATTGATGTTAGAGAGAGAGAGAGGAAGGGAGAGAGAGATAGAAACATCAATGAAAGAGAACATCGATTAAAACTTATTAATGAAAGAGACCCATTAATACATGTGCATTTTGTTTTCTCTATTAACTACATACCTGTTTATAAAGTATAGGATATTTTTGTTTATCATTGTGTAAGTAGAGAAGATAGAAAACAGAATTGTAAGTCAGTAGTTCTGGGATAAGAATTGTACCAAGGAAAGGAAAGACCACACAGCATCAACAGTCACACATAGAAACATGTAAGAAGTGGGGTCTAATTATGTCCCAAGATGTCAGATTAACTTGATATCCAATTGAGGAGACTTTTCTGCACAGATTCGATCCCTCATCTCTTAGGAAATTAAAACCTTAGATGGCCCTACTAATCATGTTAAGATATTAAAAGTGCAGGCATAACATAAGAGCAAGCATATTAAAAAACATGACCTATGAATAGGTCAGTATATAATAATGATAGCACAAAAGCTTTTGTAACAATGGGCACATAAAACTTAAAGATAACATTCTTGGGCAAAACATTAGACTATAGCCCTGGCCAGTTTGGCTCAGTGGTTGGAGCATCGGCCTGTGGACCGGAGAGTCCTGGGTTCGGTTCCCACTAGGGGCACGTACCAAAAAAAACCCCCAAAACATTAGATTATAAAAATAACCTTTGTGAAGTTTAAGGTATTTACTTATTATAAGTAAAGCCAGATAATTGCTTGCTCAGGTTTGAATTGTCTCAGGGGAAATGGTCCCATGCCCCAGCAAAAAATCAATTAGTCAGTAACCCAGGTTCTGCCACCTTGGCTGGTGCAAGGAGTTATTTGTTTCCTTTTGGATCTGATACAATTTCTGTAACCCTGGGGAGATACCCAAATAAATGTGACTTTAATCATAAGAAGGCATAAGAACAGGTATAAAAATAACGTAGAATGAATTACACCGATGTATTGTTATTTTAGAATTAGGTTAAGAGAAGTAATAAGTTTCATAGCCACTGTATTCATGTGTGTTTTGTCTAATAGTTAATATGTTTGAAATGGTAAACATGTTAAATTTGTAGTTTAAATTGTTTAAGGGAATTTAAGTTTGTAATTAATGTTTAAATGTTAAAAGAAACCAGTTGTTTTCAAGTGTTACAGAAGTTTAATAAATTGACTATTAAACAAATATAAATATGAATAGTAATGGATATTTCTCTCCAAGTTTCAGAGCTTTTGTAGTTTTTAAGATGTCTAATCAATAGCAAATAGCCTAATATAATTATGCTAAACATACTCTCCAAATGTGGTGAAGACCTAGTTAGCATCTTTTACAAGTTGCAGTTTATAGATAAACTTGAAATAGTCAATAGCTGTACCATCTTAGAGGTTGAATTTTTTTTTTTTTCTAAGTATGTCTTCAACAGTTTGAGAGAGAGGTGTCATGAATGATAGCATGCCTTGGGCATTCTTTTCTCTCCTTTGGGTTTTGATCATGATAACCAGTGTCAGCAATAGTTAGACAAAAGATCTATTCTCATTTTTCTCATACTCAAGCCCAGAAAAATAGAGTTACACTATGTCCTGCATTTCCCATACTTTCAACCTCCTACCCATTTGGCCTTATGAGAGCCATTAGTGTCTAATGATGCTATTGGTATTTGTGCACTCTTGCCACCACCAATAGCATCATAAGGTACTCACTGAACTTCTGAGTCACAAGTATTATTACTGGCTGTTTCTTTAAAAGAATTATAACTTTGTGGTATTTCTTGCTGCCATGAGGCTTCTGTAACTTGAGACCCAGAAATGGTAATTCCCTTCCCTTCTGGCACTTCATTGTAGCTTCCTCTTACCTTTACCCCTTTCAGAGTATTCAGAACAGGAAACTCATTTTGTTAGGATGCTAGATTGTGGGTTAATTTATACATATAAGGAAACTATTAAATTGTTAGCTAGTATAACTGACTCTGTTCTGATACAATTCTATCTCCTCCCTCCCACTTCAGAGTAATTCTAACCAAATTGTAGACTGACTAAAATAAGTACATGATCTTTAGTAAATATGATAACGTTGACCTTAAAATAATTTGTTTATAAGTTAAAATTCAGCTCCTCTGACATTTTCTTTTCATTTGGCACTTTAGAATTATTTCCCATACATTACATTTTATTTCTTTCAAGTGGTAAGTAGAAAATGTATAAAATCTTTTAATAAGTTATTAAGCCCTGTCCGGTTTGGCTTAGAGGTTAGAGCGTCGGCCCACGAACCGGAGAGTCCTGGGTTCGGTTCCCCCTAAGGGCTCATACCTCTGTTGTAGTTTGTTCTCAGCTCCGGTTGGGGTTGTGCGGGTGTCAGCCACTCGATGTGTCTCTCGCATCAATGTTTCTCTCTCCCTCTTCCTCTCTCCTTCCCACTCTATCTGAAGATAAATGCAAAAATGTCCTCAGGTGAGGATAAAAATAATAATAATTTATTAAAGGAGAGACGACAATTCAAGAAAAATACATTTTCTAATTTGTAAAAACTGTTTTAAGTAAATTTCATAGCCAGAAAATGAGAATTTCTTTCAAAATATGTTTTTAAATATAGTAATCAAATTACCATAATATACTTTATCATGTTAATTTCTCAAGTTTTAAAAATAGTAACTATTGTCATAAAAGAATGATCATTTTTATGTTGAGGTGGTTAAAAACAACATAGAAGATGATTTTGAGGTTCTTTCTTTACAGTTCAGAGAAGGAGGAAGAGGATGAACTTGTATTCTCTCTTTTTGAACTTTAACCCCTCAAGGATCTGAGTTTATTAAAAACAAAAATCTCTTTGCAAAGATGATTGAAGATGTATCTATTATTTTAAAATATTTCTTTATTGGTATTAATTTTAAGCAACTAGATATATAAAATTTTAAACAAGATATAGATAGTGTAATGTATCATTATTGCTTGGCGGAAAGGACTCTAATGCAAGGATAAGAAATGATTTATTCTTATTACTTTTTGCTCATCATTCTGTGAGGGACTGAAATACCATGATATTAATCTTTCTAGCTGATTTTCGTAGCTTTTCATCATCAAATGGCAAAGGTGAAACAAAAAATAATAAGAATAGGTTTTTGCAGGATATAAAGCTCAGTAAGCATATAAGCTCAGTATGCTTATTTTTTTCCTCTGAAACACCTGTCTTGCTTGTGAGGATGCATTGTGAGGTTCAGCAGATAATTACTTGCTTATACTCTAGGCCTAGATATTGCCTAATCAAAAGAAACCAAAATAATGATTCAAACCTGCCAGTGATCCCTAAGTATGTCAGAGTGCCAGGTCCTTGATGGTGAAAGTAGGAGACAAGAGGAATGGGGTAGAAGAAATATCTTTTTTCTTGATTCTCCTTAATTTGGTGTGAATTTATGTCAGCCAGCTCACCTCAGCGGTGGAGGCCAGGTGAGTCGATGGTGAAGGAAAAGTCACATTTAGAACAATCTCGGATTTTTTTGGCTCCTACATGGGGCATTCCTTTTCATGCTTAACTCAACAGCATGAATTCATTTAAATTTTATTCCTTATAATGGAGGAGATAACACTGCGAAAGTAGATATGATTTTTCCTCATGTAGTTATAAACACGTAGGATAATTCAGCCAAAATAGAAAGGTTGGCTTTTAGCTAAACTAATTCCAAATAATTGTAATTTTACTTGGCTTCTAGTCAATTTCTTTTTAAGAAATGGCAAAATTTTCTTTTATAAACTTTATTGCCAACATAATGATACATTTATATCAAATTGGTAGAATATTTATGAAACATTTGAAATGTTACATGAATGTTTGAGGGAGTCAAGTCATATGATTAAGAAATACCAAGGGAGCCCTGGCCGGTTTGGCTCAATGGGTAGAGCATCGGCCTGCAGAGCAGAGAGTCCTGGGTTCAGTTCCCGCTAAGGGCACGTACCTTGGTTGCAGTTTGTCCCTGGCCCCGGTTGGGGTCGTGTGGGTGGCAGCCAGTTGATGTGTTTCTTTCACATCAATGTTTTTCTCTCTCTCTTTTCCTCTTGCTCTATCTGAAGATAAATGCAAAAATAAATAAATAAAAATGTCCTTGGGTGAGGATAAAAAAAAAAAAAAGAAATACCAAGGGAGAGAGTATGTATGTTTTTAATGCTTAATAAAACTGGAATGTAAACATATGTTGTTATCTTCTAGGGCCTAAGGCTGAAAATCCTGAAGTTTTGCCACACCCAGAAAAGGTTGGTCTATATAACTGAGATTAGCTATGTAGATCACAGGTTTATATATATATGTTTTTAAAATTATGTTGGCGAAGTCTCAAGCTCATTTAGACTCTTCCCCCAGGCAGGAATATGACTAAAACATTTCAGTATGTAGAAATCTATTTTTGTCTAACAACCCCTTCCAGTATTTATTCTTCTTTATTTCTAATGGAGTCATATTTTCTTGACTGTGTTTCTTATCCAGCACTGTAAGTCTTTTATTCTTTATCTAGAGGAGAAACATGTAACTTATAAAACTAGTTGCTGAGATGATGTAACAGAAATGCCTTCTGTTGGTTTGTCTGCTACCCTAGTTTTCTTTAATATTTCCTTGTAAATACTGCGTTCCCATTTTTCAGTTACTAATCAGTAACCATGTATTGAGTGCTTGTTTTGGCTTTGCTTTTCTTCTTGGTGCTGTGGGGAATCAGAGAACTGTGAAACTGTCTCTGCCTACAACGAACTTATGTAATTGAGGATCTCCCCAGGTCAACACTATTATACCTATACCTTACTTCCTCTCAGCTGTACCTTACACATTCCTGGCTCATTGACTTAGTTCAGGTCAGGAACCAGAAGGCAAGGGAAAGAGCATAAAATTTGGAGCCAGTTAGGTGTGCATTCCAAGGGTAGGTGTGTCATTTACATGTTGAAAATACCACTAGTCATATCCATTTCACAAGATTATAGTGAGGACTGAGAGCAATGATAGTTGCTGCTTAATAAACACATGTTTCCCCCTTGTTTCACTCCTTCACAAACCTTTGATTTCTGGCTCAAGTCCCTTTTCCTCTGTGGCTCTGCTCAGGTAATTCTGGTGATCTTGACCAAATTGCTTTCTCTTTAGCATTCATTATTCACTGACTATATCAGTACTTCCCAGTCACTTGCATCCTATAATATTAATAGATCTTTCTAGAAAAAGAAGTTTTTTGAACAGAGGTTTAGGAAAACACTGTATCCTAAAGTCTCAGATTTATAATGCACACGTTATGAAAATTCTTGCGATAAAAAAACCTGTTTAACTTTGTTTAACCAAGCATTTTTAAAGCAATCATAAAAGTTTACTACAGACTCACCCCCAACCCCTGAAAACTGTCTTATAACACATTAGGCTCTATGGTTTATGCCATTCATTTGAGTTCATACAGTGTTTTTGACATTATTTATATTTATTTAAAGTCTTATATATTTATGCTTTCAATCTTCAGTTAAAAATTAAATTATTTTATAGCAGTGTCAAATATATATACTTTATTACATCTATGGCCTTGACTTTAGTATCTATAAGGAGTTCAAATAGAAGGGAGACCTTGAACTGTGACTTAAAGAATAGATAGAATTTGGTTTTTGAATTCCTTCTAAATTCCTTTTGTCTTTCAAAGAAATTTATAGTTTGTATTACTGCTAAACAATATATCTTCTTAAGCTTTTTGTGTTATATACAGTGAAGATAAATGGTCGCAGGTAGAAAAGGAGGAGAGGGAAAATAAAATAGTTTTCACTTTTCTTATTCAAATCAAATAGGAATATTAGAGGGCTTACAATTTACAGTACATTCTATCAGAGTAGTGTGTCAATGGAAGGTGGATTTGATTTTTAGGAACAGCCAAAAGTTATTGAAACCCATTCTGTTATGTAAGGTCAAGCAAATAAACAGTTTTTAATGTTGAAAAGAAATTTAGTGCCTTTAAAATATTGAGACTGGTTTTCTTGAGTGGCTTGTACAGATATTTGAAAGTACTTTCAAAAGAGGAAGTCTAGCTCTGGCTGGTTTGGCACAGCGGTTGGAGCATCCACCCGAGGACGGAAGGGTCACAGGTTCAATTCCTGGACAAGGGCATGTACCTGGGTTGAAGGTTCGATCCTCAGCCCTGGTCAGGGTCATGCAGGAGGCAACCAATCAATGTATCTCTCTCGCATGGATGTTTCTCTCTCTCTCTCTCTCTCTCTCTCTCTCCTTTCCTCCTTTCCTTCCACTCTATCTAAAAATCAGCGGAAAAATATCCTTGGGTGAGAATTAACCAAAAAACAACAAAAAAGAGTAAGTGTAATAATATTTTGAACATTAGAACTATTGTGAGAACAGGTATAACCTATTAAGATGATTTCTTTGAAAAATAGACATTTAGATATAATAAGTTTTGTGTTTTTTGTTTAAAAAAAAACAACAACATAATCCAGGATTGTTTGTTTATAACCAGGGCTCATAATATTTACATAGAACTGTGTCCTCATTTCTGCTTTTTTTCCCCTTTGACCTCCTGTCTTTTGATGTTTTTTACTTCACATTTACATATTCATACAAAAGTGAGAAATAAAAAGATGAAACTATACTGATTTTATAATGTTTATGAAATTGAGTAGATTTTTGTTGTTGTTAATCCTCACCTGAGGATATTTTATCCGTCAATTTTTAGAGAAAGTGGATGGGAAACGGTAGAGAGAGAGAGAGAGAGAGAGAGAGAAACATTGATTAAGAGAGATATATCAATTGGTTGCCTCCCGCACAACCCCAACCGGGGCCAAGGATCAAACCTGCAACCCAGATATGTGCGCTTGACCAGGAATAGAACCTGAGACAATTTGGTGCACGGGCCGACACTCTAACCACTGAGCAACACTGGTCAGAGCTAAATTCAATAGGTTTTTTGACAAAGTTTTTGACAACCATTAACTCACTGAGTTTTGAGATCATCCTAACTATCCATGCCATCTCTGCTTCTTCTGTTAGCATGGTTAATTTAAACTTAGCTTAACAGATAATTTGCCATCTGTAATTATGGTCCTGCCAATTTTACCCTTGGTCCACTGTTGTATGTTTAGTCATTTGTTCAGAGTCATTAGTGATTTGATATTGGAAAGTAATAAAGACTATTTTTATTTATAGAAGGGGAGGAAAATTGGTGAAAACTTTTTGGCAATAACTTACTGATGTGATAAAAATGATAAAGTTTTAATTTTAAACACTTTTTTGTATATGCTGTACTGATGGAATTTTTTTTGAAATACATAGGAACTGAATGCAGACAGAGATTCTCCTGAAATTAGCCTTCTCTCAGGTACTGCTGATATGGTTTCTGTAAAGGAGAAATCATTAATAGAGCCACAGAAGATCTTAGCAGCACCAAATGCATCTTCTGAGTCTGGAAAGGAAGTCACATTGACCATGACTTCTGAAGAAACCAAAGATGAAGAAAGCTCTCTTGAAACCTTTGTGTCTGCCTTAGAAAAGTTATTAACATCACCAGAAAACACCCAAGAGGAAGCATTGTTTGAAACAATGAGTGATTTTGAACCTAGACAGTTGATGAACCCATTGAGCAACTCTCCAAATTCCATATCAATACCTTTGACATATCATGGAGATTTACTAGAAAACACAAAGGATGATGCATTGCCAGCTGAGTTGTTAGAAGCCCTAAACACATTGTCAGAAGCCAACGTGGGACTCATCGGTCACAGAAACGAGGGAGGCAGCAGTCTCAGTGCTGGAAATGAATGTTTAGGAAAAGAGCCCAACATGTTTCAAACTGATGAAGATTGTACACAAATAGCAGAGGTGAATTTTGAGTCTCTTTGTTCTACTCCACCATTTGAACAAGATTCCAAGTTAGCTGAGCTGCAGGACAAGCATCTTTCGGTGCAGCAAGTAAGTGCAAGTATTAGTCTATGATTTTGCCATTTATAGTGACCTTTAACAAGTCTTCATTGTCCGTATACTTTATTTTCATTTCACACCACAAATATCAACACTCAAAAATACTTTTTTGACTTGAAGCATACAGTGATCCTTTTAGAGGTTCCTGGGGTAGAGTTTTTAAGGAGGGTAAAAGTTAAAATAAATAAGTTTCTCCCAGAAGACATGTGAAGACATATCATTAGATTGCTTATATACAGGAAAGAAAGAATTCTTTACCAGAAATTTCCCCATTAGCTTGGAAAGTCATTAAGTCTTTCTGGGTACAGAGTAGAGATGAAATATCTACCCCACATTAATTTCTGGTTGGATGTAGAGTATATGTAGTTGGGGTGCTGGGAGAGAGAAAAATTATGCCTAGCTTCAGGAGAACTTTTCTTTCTGTGTTTGAGGATACTGCCAGGTGGCACAGTTCCTACAGTATCATGCCTAGAGACCCTGAAGCGGCCTACCAATTACCAAGTCCCTATTTCATATTGACAATTAAAAATTTTTTTATTGTTTTCTTGATTAAAATAGTAATATATTCTCACTATACAAAATTTAAATATTACAGCAAAACATAATAATATAGTCTCCCACAATTCTATTTTCCAGAGATAATCACTGGAAAGTTTGGTTTATTTCTTAAAAGTTTGGTGTATCTCTTTCTCTAATTATTTCTATGCATATTCTATGTAATTTTATTTTATGTAAATGGGACTAAAATACATATAATGTGAACATATAACTTGTTTTATAAATTTAATAACATTGGTTATCTCTATCAGCAAATTTAGTACAACTTAAATATTTTTACTTGCATGTTATTCTACTGTATAGACGTGTGTGTGTGTGTGTGTGTGTGTGTGTGTGTATGTGTGTGTGTAATTTATTTGACCCACTCACTAATTATGGTTATTTGTATTCTTTTTCTTTCCTTTTTTCCTTTTGGCTATTACCCAAATGCTCCTATGAACATCACTGGGAAGATTTAAAAAACATGATACTAAAGTCATATTGCAACATACACACCTAGAATAATACTTCCACATGTAATTCTGGTTTTAAAAAAATCTCAAAATAGACACAACAGGACTAAAAATAATCAGAAAAAGAGAAACTAATCACAGGAATAGGTCATGAAGATTTAATTAAAATGTTTGAGTATTCTAATCTGAAATGAGGTAATATGAATAAAGTGTAGGAAATTATGATTGGTATTGATAGACATGAACTTAGCAAGTCTTCAAGAAAAATACTTTTTTTTGTTTGTTTGTTAATCCTCACTGGAGGATATTTTTCCATTGATTTTTCAGATAGAATGGAAGGGAGGGAGGGAGAGAGAGAGAGAGAAACATCGATTGGTTGTATCTCACATGACCTCAACTGGGGCCGGGACGGAACCTGCAACTCAGGTTGCAGAATTGAATCTGCAACCCTTCAGTCCACAGGTGATGCTCTAACTGCTGAGCCAAACCAGCCAGGGCATGAGAAAAAAACTTTTTTAAAAGTAGAAAGAAGAGTTTGATAATTTTCTTTCGAATAGATAAAGCCTCTTTGTGCAAAGAGTTTTGCCCCAATGACATTAAATAATTATTGTTGATTATTACTTGTTTATTGAATATTATATTTAATAATTATAATCAACATATAAAGTATTACCAATGAAAATTATTAACTTATTGTTAAAAGAAACCATGATTAAAACATATCACTCAAAAATCAAATTAGAAGGTTGATTTAGAACAAATCAAATTAATTACTCTTTTACACAACTATAATAAAAATATGGACCTTGTTACCTTGAGAAGCTTTGAAAACTGGGTATATAAATAATTCAAGAAAGCTTTACATGATATTTATAAAAAATATATTATCATAAAAGTTAAATCTATTATGGATTATTAAGGGGAAGTTAGAGCTATTTATAATACATTGTTAACCTTTTATAAGTAATGTAATGGAGGTTATGTACTACCTTGTTCCACAAAATGTCATTTACTGTTGCTGTCAAATAACAAAATACTAGGCTGAATAGAACATAGATCTGGCCTAGTGTGACAGGTCTACTTTTTATATTTCTCTCATCATTCTGTGCTACCCATTTTCCATGAAATTAAAGTGCCTAGAGTGACTTCAGGTTTGCTGTTGAATTTTAAGGATGAATATTGATATAAATAAATTTTACTTATGTTCTTCTTGACTTAGCTTTAAAATATGCATTGTCTTTTATATTAATTATGTAATTTTTTTTATTATGTTCACATATATCTGGGTTCTAATACTTTCATCTTGTAAGAGACATTTTCATGTAATCAAAGGACAAGATAAAACTCAATTTCTCCTAGTTTTAATATTTTTTGTATTGTGGTAATTATTGTGTATTTATTTATATTACAGACTCTAGAAGATACAAATCCATTTGGATTGCAGACATCGGTTTATCAAAATGTGATCTCTTGTGATCCACTAAATAATAAGAGAAATTCAAATTCAGTGGAAAATAGCTCTGACCAGGACCTCCCATCTGTATTAAGAAGATCATCCAGAATGAAAATAGGCAGATATATAAAGCACACAGATGACATGTATAAGATACCAGAAAAAATTTTACCTACAATACTTGGCTGTGAGAATCAAACAAATAATATCTCTTCAACGGAGACTTTCAGGTATGCTACAGAATTATATTTTTCTACTCAGGTATTCTACAGACCTTATAGATAATTCTATGCTTGGGACATTAGAGTCAGTGTATCGTTATCCCTAAGTAAAGAACTTTATTTTTTAGTGTTGTTAAATTTTTATTTTGTATTTGCTGTTTTTAAGCTAGAAATCTCTTTTACTTATTTATTTTTCAGACAAAGTAATAGAGATTTGTGGTATTTCAGCCTAACACCAATTTTCTTTCTTTTTTAAAAATAGGTTTTAGATAATATCTATCACCACACAGTTACACTTTTTTTTTTTAATCCTCACCTGAGGATATTTTTCTATTTATCTTCAGATAGAGTGGGCGGGAGGGAGGGAAGGAGAGAGAGAGAAACATCTACGTGAGAGGGATACATGGACTGGTAGCCTCTGCACAATCCCAACCAGGCCTGGGGATGAACTGTAACCAAAGTATGTCCCCTTGACCAGAATCGAACCCACGACTCTTTGGTCTGTGGGCTGGCGCTGTGCCGCTGAGCCAAACTGGCCAGGGCTACAATTTTTTTTATTTGTGATGAGAACTTTTAAGAATTCCTTTCTTAGAAACTTTCAAATATACAATACAGTATTGTTAGCTATAGTCATCAGGCTGTACATTATATCATTTAAAAGGACTTATTTACCTTTTAAAAAATTTTTAGTTAAGCCCTGGCTGGTTTGGCTCAGCGGTTAGAGCGTCGGCCTGCGGTCCGGAGAGACCCGCGTTCGGTTCCCGCTAAGGGCACATACTTCGGTTGCAGTTTGTCCCCGGCCCTGGTTCGTCGTGTGGGTGGCAGCCACTCGATGTGTCCCTTCACATCGATGTTTCTCTCTCTCTCCCCCCCACTCTATCTGTACAGAAAATGGAAAAATATCCTCGGGTGAGGATAAAAAAAAAAAAAATTTTTTTTAGTTAAATTTATTGGGGTGACATTACTTAATAAAATTATATAGGTTTCAAGTGTGCAGTTCTATAATACATCATCTATGTATTGCATTGTGTGTTTACCACCCAAAGTCAGATCTCCTTCTGTCACCATATATTTGACCCCTTTTACCTTTTACTACCCACAGCCCCCATTCCTCTTCCCTCTGGTAGCCACCATACTGTTGTCTGTGCCTATGAGTTTTTGTTTGATAGCTTTTCTTGTTTGTTCATTTGTTGCTTTCAGTTTTATATCCCACATATGAGTGAAATCATATGGTTCTTAACTTTTCTGTCTGAATTTATTTTGCTTAGCATGATATTCTCATGACCCATCCATGTTGTTGCAGATGGTAGTATTTCATTTCTTCTTATGGCTGAGTAGTATTCCATTGTATATATGTGCCACATCTTCTTTATCCAATCCTCTATCAAAGAACACTTCAGTTGTTTCCATATCTTGGTCACCATGAATAATTCTGCAGTGAGTATAGGGGTGCATATATGTTTGTGAATAAATATTTTCAAATTTTTCAGGTAGATATATAGAAGAGGGGTTGCTGGGACATATGGTAACTCTATTCTTAATTTTTTGAGGAACCTCCATACTGTTCTGCAGAGTGGCTGTACTAGTTTACATTTCCACCAGCAGTGAATGAAGGTTCCTTAATCACCACAAATTCTCCGACACGCATTATTACTTGTTTTAATGATAATAGCCATTCTAACAGGTGTAAAGTGATATCTCATTTTGCTTTGGATTTGTGTATCTCTAATAGCTGGTAAAGTTGAGCATCTTTTCATGTATCTGTTGGCCATTTGTATGTCTTCTTGGTAGAAGTGTCTGTTCAGGTCCTCTGCCCATTTCTTAATTGGATTGTTTGTTTTTTGTTGTTGAAATTTTATGAGTTCTTGATATTATTTGAATATTAAACCCTATCGGAGGTGTTGTTTGCAAATATCTTTTTCCATTCGGTTGGTTGCCTTTTTGTTTTGTTGGTGGTTTCTTTTGCTGTGTAGAAGCTTTTTAGTGTTATGTAGTCCTATTCATTTATTTTTGCTTTACTTCCTTCCTTTGTCTTTGAGGTCAAATTCATAAAATCCTCTCTAAGACCAAGGTCCATAAGTTTAGTACGTATGTTTTCTTCTATGTAATTTATTGTTTCTTATCTTATATTTATCTCTTTGAGCCATTCTGGGTTAATTTTTTTGTATATGGTGACAAAGAAACAATAAACAAATACAGTAAAGTTGCAAAATACAAAATTGATGTACTAAAATCTATTGCATTCCTATATACTAACAACAAAATTTCTGAAAAAGAAGTAAAAAAAAAAAACAACAGTTTTTTTGCAATTGCAACAAAAATAATAAAATACATAGGAATAACCTTAACAAAGGATGTGAAAGACCTACACACTGGAAACTACAAGACATTATTAAATGAAATTAAAGAAGACACAAAGAAATGGACAGATACTCTGTGTTCATGCATTGGAAGAATCGACATAGTTAAAATGGCCATATCACCCAAAGCAATATACAGATTTAATTCAATCCCCATCAAAATTGCAATGGCACTTTTTAAAGAAATAGACCAAAAAAATAATAATAATAATCAGATTTGTATGGAACCACAAAAGACCCCAAATAGCCAAAGCAATTTCGAGAAAAAAGAACAAAGCCAGAGGTATCACACTTCCTGACTTCAAATTACACTACAAAGATACACTAATCAAAACCATGGTATTGGCAGAAAAACACATGTGGACCAATGGAACAGAATTAAGAGCCCAGAAATAAACCTACTATATGAACAAATAATTTTTGACAAAGAAGCCAAAAACATACAGTGGAGAAAATAAAGCCTCTTTAATAAAGAATGCTGGGAAAATTGGAAAGCAACATGCAAAAGAATGAAACCACTGCCATTTGTCACCATATACAAGGATTTATTTATCTTATAACTGGAAGTTTGTACCCATTTTACCCACCTACTTCTGGCAGCCACCAATCTGTTCTTTGTATCTAAGAGTTGGGCTTTTTTTTTTTTTTTTAAAGATTTCACATATAAGGAGATCAAACATTATCTATTTTTCTCTGACTTTTTTCAGTTAACATAATACCCTCAAGGTCCATCCATGTTGTAAAAAATGGCAGGATTTTTTCCCTTCCTATGGCTGAAAAATATTCCATTTTGTGGGTATGTGTATCACATTTTCTTTATCCATTCACCATCAGTATTGATTATTTTCATGTCTTGGCTATTGTAAATAATGCTGCATTGGACATGGAGGTGCAGCTAACTTTTCAAGATAGTAATTTTGTTTTCTTTGGATAAATACCCAGAAGTGGAATTGCTGAATCATCTGGTAGTTTCATTTTTAATTTTTTTGAGGAACCTCCAAACTGTTTTCCATAGTGGCTGCACCTATTCCCAACAACAGTGCACAAGGGTTCCCTTTTCTACATATTCACCAACACTTGCTATTTCTTGTCTTTTTGATAATAGCTATTCAACAAGTGTAAGGTGTTACCTCATTGTGGTTATTTATTTATTTATTTATTTATTTATTTATTTAGGTACATGCCCCTAGCAGGAACCGAACCCAGGACTCTCTGGTCCGCAGGCCGATGCTCCAACCACTAAGCCAAACCGGCCAGGGCCTCATTGTGGTTTTGATTTGCATTTCCTTGATAGGTAGTGATGTTGAGCACCTTTTCATGCACTTCATGTATATCCTTTGGCCATTTGGATGTCTTTTTTTTTTTTTGTTCAGGTAGAGTGGGAGGGAGAGAGAGGAACAGAGAGAGAGAGAAACATCGATGTGAAAGGAACACATCGAGTGGCTGCCACCCGCACGACCGACCAGGGCTGGGGACAAACTGCAACCGAGGTACGCGCCCTTAGCGGAAACCGAACCCAGGTCTCTCAGGACCGCAGGTCGACGCTCTAACCGCTGAGCCAAACCGGCCAGGGCTTAATTATATTTTTTATTTGCTATTGAGTTGTATGTATTCTTTATATATTTTGGATTTTAACCCCTTATCAGATGTATGATTTGCAAATATTTTCTTCCATTCAGTAGGTTGCTTTTTCATTTTGTTGATGGTTTCCTTTGCTCTGCTGAAGGTTTTTAGTTTGTTGAAGTTCCACTTGTTTTCTTGCCTTTGCTTTTGGTGTAAAATCCAAAAATATCATTACCAACACCAGTGTGAAAGTGCTTACCCCTATGTTTCTTCCTCTGAGTTTTACGGTTTTAGGTCTCACCCTCAAATCTTTAGTTCATTTTGAGTTTATTTTTATGTAAAGTGTAGGATCATGATTGAGGTTCATTCTTTGGCATGTGGCTGTCCAGTTTTCCCAGTACCATTTGTTGAAGAGACTATCCTTTTTCCACTTTATATTCTTGGCTCCTTTGTTGTAAATTCATTGACCATATATGCATAGGTTTATTTCTGAGCTCTATTCTGTTCATATGATCTGTATGTCTTTTTTATGCCAATATTTTGCAGGTTTTGATCATTGCTGTACCACATGGCGAGTACTTTTTCCTTGCAAAGAGCCTGCCTCTTTTTCCCTAGAAGGCAGTGGGTCTCAACATTTTTAATGTCGCAACCCTTTAATACAGTTCCTCATATTGTGGTAACCCCCAACTATAAAATTATTTTTGTTGCTACTTTATAACTAATTTTGTTTTCTGATGGTCTTAGGCGACCCCTGTGAAAGGGTCATTCGGCCCCCAAAGGGGTTGTGACCCACAGGTTGAGAACTGCTGCTAAAAGGTAAATAGAGTAGATAGTTGCATGTCAGCTTGGAGAGTGAGGGACAAGATACTCATAATACGTTTGTAGCTGACTTCCCCTAAAGGAGAGAAACACACAGGTGGCACAAAGAAAAGTCTCGAAACCATAATGACTAGCATACCCGTCACAAATTTATCTGCAGTTTACTCAGGAGACATCTCCATATTTAAAACTGTTGTGCTGCTTGACAACAGCTCAGTAAAATACCTTTGAGTTTTAAAAATTCAGTCAAAATTTTGTATGACTCTCTGTGAATGGTTGTAGAGAACATTAGAGCAATTGTTAAAACACATTTATTTTTCAAGAATGCAGGGTCCTGCTTTAATAATTAAAGGTAAAAGGAAGACTATGCATTCATCCAGGCTGAAGAGTGGAGAACAAATCTGGAAGACAGAAAAAATTACAAGACAAAATGGTGAGTCATATTTTATTTCTTTAAGTAAATAACTTACAGAAACAGAATTCTGGTACTAAAAGGGATTTAGAGATTATCTATCTCAACTTTCTCAATTTTTTGATGAGGAAATTCAAGGAGGTTAAGAATTTTTCCCAGCATTGCATAGCTCATCAGTAGCATAACTAGGACTTGACCCCGAACTTGTGGCTCATAGGCTGGTATTTTTCCTATATGTGTACTTTGGAGAGAATAGTTATAGAACCCTCCCCCCTTTTTTTTTAATCCTCACCCGAGGACATTTTTCCATTTTTTGTTCAGATAGAGTGGGAGGGAGAGAGAGAAAAACATCACGTGAAAGGGACACATCGAGTGGTTGCCACCTGCACAACCCAACCAGGGCCTGGGACAAACTGCAACCGAGGCACGTGCCCTTAGCGGACACTGAACCCGGGTCTTTGGACTGCAAGCTGATACTCTAACCGCTGAGCCAGACCAGCCAGGGCTATAGAACCCTTTTAAAATTTAGATGTCTGACCTATTTGTAGTGTGTCCAGCCTAGCATAAGGCTTTGAGAAATCATATCAAGAGGAATAAATGGAGGAAAGGAGAAGGCAAAATTTAGTCTTAGATGTTATTTCTATATTGCTATAAAACCTCGAGAAATAAACTAAAAAAACTATTAAAAGAAGCCCTGGCCAGGTGGCTCAGTTGGTTGAAGTGTGATTCCATACACCAAAAGGTTTCAGGTTTGATTCCTGGTCAGGGCACATGCCCAGGTTGTGGGCCAAATCCCCAGTGTGGGGCATGCAGGAGGCGGCTAATTGATGTTCTCTCTCATTGATGTTTCTATTTCTCTCTCCCTTTCCCTTCTTCTCTGTCTCAAATCAATAAAGAAAAAAAAATCTAGAAAGATTGGTTAAAAAACAATAGACCAGCCCTGGCCAGTTTCGCCCAGTGGTTAGAGCATCAGCCTGCAGTCCAGAGAGACCCAGGTTCGGTTCCCACTAAGGGCGTGTACCTCAGTTGCAGTTTGTCCCTGACCCTGGTTGGTCGTGCGGGTGGCAGCCACTTGATGTGTCCCTTTCACGTCGATGTTTCTGTCTCTCTCTTTCTCTCCTTCCCAATCTATCTGAACAAAAAAAAAAAATGGAAAAGTGTCCTTGGGTGAGGATAAGAAAAAACAATAGACCTGTTTTCTCAGTGGTTAGAGCATCAGCCCATGGACCAAATAGTCATGGGTTTGATTCTCAGTCAAGGGTATTTACCTGGGTTGCAGGTTTGATCCCCAGCCCCGGTCAGGGTTGTACGGGAGGCAATCAGTCAATGTGTCTCTCTCACATCGATGTTTCTCTCACCTCTCTCCTTCTCCTCCTATCCCTCCCTTCCACTCTATCTGAAAATCAATGGAAAAATATTCTCGGGTGAAGATTTAAAAAAATAAATTAAAAAAATAATAATAATAATAAAGCCCTGGCCTGTTTGGCTCAGCAGTTAGAGTGTCGGCCCACGGTGCAGGTTCTCGGGTTCAATTTCTGGTCAAGGGCACATACATATCTGGGTTGTAGGTTCAATCCTTTGCCCCTGTCGGGGTTGTGTGGGAGGCAAACAATTGATGTGTCTCTCTCACATCAATGTTTCTGTTTCTCTCTCTCCCTCCCTTCCACTCTATCTAAAAAATAAATGGAAAAATATCTGCAGGTGAGGATTAACAAAAAAATAAAAAACAATAGATAGTGGGGCAGTTGATAAAATTGAAATATGGACTGTAGATTAAATAATAATATTTTATTAGTGTTAAGTTCCCCTGAGTTTAATAATAATTTGTTTGTGTAAAAGAATATCCTTGTTTTTGGAAAATATACACTTAAGTGTTCGTGAGTAATGGGGAATGGTGTATGCAAGTTACTCTTTATGTACGTGTGTGTGTGTGTGTGTGTGTGTGGAGAGAGAGAGAAAGCAATAGAATGATTTAAAAGTAGTGGCAAAATATTAATGGGTGGATCCTTTGTTCTATTTTTACAATTTTTTGTAAGTCTGAAATTATTTCCAAATAGAAAGTTTTTAAAAATTCAATAAACCAAAAGAAGACTAACTACCTTTCATATATAAAAGATTACCCAGTTAGAAAATAGAACATCCCATTTATAATAGTTACAAAGAGAGAAAAATATCTACTTATATACTTAATAAGAAATGTGCGATACCTGTAAGAATAGAGTTTAAAATTATGCTGAGGGACATAAACATTGAATAAATGGAAAGAAAAATCTTGTTCTTGACAATAAAGATTCAGTGTTGTAAGAAACTTACTTCTCCCTAAATTATTCTATGAATGTGTGAGAGCTCAATTAAAAACAGATTTTTATTTGTTAATTATTTTGTTTTATTTTATTTTGCTTTAAAGGGCTGGAGGTTAGCAATGAGAATGTTATATGATACTAAATTTCAGCTGGAAAAGTAAATATGAAAAACTAACCAAGACAATTCTGAAAAATAAAAGCAAAGGAGAATCGTGCAGGAATCTGCTTTATGTAATATGAAATCAATTAGGAAGTCAGAAACTAAAGTAATTTGGTACTGGCACAGGACTAGACAGACAAATCAATGAAACCGAATAAAAAGTGTAGGTGTAGAAGCCAGATACAGGGGGAGTATGGGAGCAGGTATGTGATTAAGATGGCATCTCAAATTGGTGGTAAAAAGGACTAAGCACTAAATAGTGAAAAACACAGCCAAAATTGGATCCGTATAACATTTCATATACTAAATTTAGTTTTAATTTAGCCAAAGATTTAAAAGAAAAGAAAAAATTCTAGAACAAAACATAAGTTAATCTCTTCGTAATCTTAGAGTAGAAGACTTTTATTTTTTAATCCTCACCCGAGGACATTTTTCCATTTTTTGTTCAGATAGAGTGGGAGGGAGAGAGAGGAAGAGAAAGAGAGAGAAACATCAACATGAAAGGACACATTGAGTGGCTGCTACCCGCACAACCAACCAGGGCCAGGGACAAACTGCAACTGAGGTATATGCCCTTAGCGGGAAAGGAACCTGGGTCTCTCTGGACCACAGGCTGACACTCTAACCCCTGAGCTAAACCGGCCAGGGCAAGAAGACTTTTTTAACAAAGTGATTCAAACCCAGAAGCCAGGAGAGAAAGGAATGACAGAATTTACTACATACATTTAAAACAAATTGTTATGGAAAAATACCCTAAGGAAAACAAAACATCAAACACAGCAGTCATGTATTAGTAATACATGACTAGGGGTTAATTTCATCAGCATGCAAAGAGCTCTTACAAAACAGTAAGGATAAAGGATAAAGAAAAATGGTAAGGGATATGAACAAGTAGTTCACAGAAAAAAACATAAATAATGAAAAAGATTAACATCTCACTCATGATTAAAGACATATAAATTAAGAAGTATAATTTTCACGTAAGAGAATGCCACACATTTAAACATTTGAGACTTCCCAGTGGTGAGAATGTGGAAAAAGTAAACATTCTCATATGTTATCAGGAATAGTTTAAGTTTGTTCCGTTTTTTTACAGGGAAGTTTGTTTACATTCATCACAATTTTAAGTCACAATTATTTTGAATCAGCAATTCTACTTAAAGTGATTTATTCCATAACTATGCTTGCTTAGGTATGTAAAGATACTTTTATAATGATGTTCATCACAACCTTGTTTATTGTAATAACTAGAAACAATCTAATCTAGGTGAATAGTTAATAAATTATAATATAACCAATGAGATAATATTCGGGCATTTAAGAAATTAGAATATATATGTGATATATATGTGCTGATAAGGAAAAAAGGCATGTACAGAAGAATAGAGATAAGGATGACATCAAATTTCTTGTTGGAAACAATGCAAGCAAGAAGACAGTGGAGTAGCGGCTTCAAAGTTCTAAAAGAAATTTTATTCCTAGAGTTCTGTAACTATAACCTAGAATTCTATGCCCAGAAATATATCTTTCAAAAATGAAGGTGAAATAAAGTTTCAGACATACAAAAGCTAGAACTCATCACCAGCAAGACCCATACTGTAGGAAATGATAAAGGACATTCTTCAGGCAGAAGAAAGATGATACTCGATAGAAATATGAATCTATACAAAGGAATGAGGATCATTGGAAATGGTAACTATATGGATAAAAATATACATTTTCTTATTGATCAATTCTAAAGGAAATTTGACTACTTAAACAAAAATAACAATGGTTTATGAGGTTTTTAACACATAAAAGTAAAATTTGTGACAGTAACATAAAGAGGAAAGAAGTAGACACTGACAATCTCTGCCTTGGGAGTGTCTTGACCATTCACATTTCATGTGATTGTTGCTTCTGGCCCCATCAGTTCAGTCTCTGCTTCTATGGTGACATTACTTTCTCCCCTTTTGATCTTGCTTTCCTCTTCCTTTCCAAAGATCCATAACTTAACCACATCTACAAAATCCCTTTTGCTATATAAGGTAGCATTCTCAGGTTTGGGGGATTAAGATGTGAACATCTTTGGAGGACTGTTATTTAGACTATCACATCAATCAAAAGTTTGTTTACAGTGGAAGGGCAAGTCACAGTAGTTATTTAGTCATGACTGGAAGGAAATGTCTTCCACAACTTAGTTTTCACTGAAATTTTATATTCTTAATTTATTTTAAATAAATTACATAAGTATAATAGCAAATACAACGGGCAAAGACAGATCTGGGAGTTAAGACAGTATACCAACTTTCGGTAAGCATACAGTTTATATGGTGGGGAGCAAAATGCTTTGTAGGCTGGGGTAGAGGAAGGTAGGCTAAAATGTTCAGTAGTTGGTTTGTTTTATAGTGGAACTGAGTAGAAGGATTAAAATGAAAGGCAAATTGTGGTCTAAGAAATATGCTGCAGTACTCAATTATCTTTGTCAGGTTTTGGGATGGGGCAGGTTAGCTAAATCAAAATTGGAAAAGGTATTATGAAAGCTATTCTGAAATTCAGGGAAACCAAATGAATATTATCCACAAAAATTGATAGGATTTGGGGTCTCTAAATGAGGAATTTCAGTATTTTTATGAGGCACAGTGGAGAAATGATACCTGGTATGCATAACCTGGTAAACCACTTTAATTTCCTGGCTTAGGAAATCAAAACCATTATACAGATCAAGATCATAGTTCTTTAATTTAATGACAGTTATTTTTAGCAAAAAAAAGAAAATTTAGCATTCTCTTTTTTGGTCTTACTGGGGTTAATTTTTGTATTTTCCTTATATACTTTTTAGATTTTCTTTTCATGGTTTTATAAGACATTTTGGTATTATATAACATTTTTTGGGTTTAATCATATTTAATTCTAGATTTAAATAATCTTTTCACTGGAACTTTTAAGAAAATAATCTGTTCATCTTCTTATATGTATATACACCTTTCATGGGTTTCAATCAACACAAATTGCTCAGATGATTTATAACTTCTACAAATATTTTCAAGCTAATAACATTTATCTCTTTTGCCTTATTGCATGTAGATATTGTAGATGGGTTAATGGATGAAACACTTTTATAACATAGTGTACGTCTATTCTAGGATGTTGACTGGATTCATGTTGTTACCTGTATTCCTCCTGATTTTCAAATAAGGATTATATTTTTTTGTTTTCTTTTGTTCCCTCCCTCATTTCAGAAAAAATGAAGATGAATAAAATATCTCTTTCTCTTATTAACCGGAGAAACATTTTTGGAGAGAACTTACTGTATAAGGCTGCTCTGCTCAATGATGCTTATCTTGTTCAACATTGTATTAACAAAGGAGGAAATGTTAATCAACCAAGTTATGCTGGTAAGTTGGTTATCTTGAAAGTGGTTTGTAGTTTTAGATGAATTACTCCTATGAAAGTATGGCAAAGTGTGCCTATGGCAAGTCTCAAACAGAAAGCTTCCAGGTAATTTTTCTACACAGGTTAGCTCTTCACCATTATCTCCCAGGGAAGTGGGAAGTGGAAGGAGCAAGAGAAAAGCATTTCATTTCACCTTCAATGATTATGCCTACCTGGGACCTACCAGGTGGACTGTGTGCACTGGCATTACACCAGAATGGGGTTTCTGAGGCATGGAAGGATGGGGTTCCTGAGGCTAGCTTGCTACCTTTGCTTGGGCATTGTTACTATGTACCTCAACTTTGAGTGGAAGAGAAATGAGGTCAAAAGCTGAAAGAAGCTAATAGTACACCGAGCTTGGGGGAAACTGATAATAAAATGGTAGTTGTACAGCTGCAGCAATGGCCAGGGAAATGGAGAGAAGAGAGTATGAGGTAGAAAGAGTTGGGCAGGGAGCTAAGAAAGAATAGTCCTTCTGCAAGGCTATATCTCTGGTACAGTTGTTTTCGTGGGGAGAACCTAACATGTTCTGGAGAGGAATGATTCCCTAAAGGAATTTAAGTACTTAAGTCACTGAGCTGCACTGGGCCAGCCTGGATAGGGATTTTCTGTGTCTGTACTTTTACTATTGTGTTGAGACTTTCTCAAAAAAAAAAAAAAAAAAGTCTTATGATGTGCAGAGATCAGCAAAACAACCCGTGGACAAGCAGATGATTACAAGTATACCCTCAATACTTAACTTTAGCAAGGTCTGAGTTTCTATTATATCTGGGTTTTAAAAGGCTATAATTCTAACCCAAATGTCCAGGTCAACCACCATCTTCCTATACTCCTGTGTCTTAGATCCTTATTTGCTAGATAAAGCACTGTTGCCTTGATTTTGAGAAATATGTGGTTCTTTCTGTTAGTGTCCACTCCTTACATTCAGAAGTAGCTCTACATGCAGCTAAGTAGACTTTGTGGATTTCCCAAGCATCTCTTAACCTGTGTCTTTTCATTAGCCACTCTTTTTTTTTTTTTTTCTGTGCCACTGTTAACGTCCTTGGTGGCTGTTTCCTGACTGTCTTCAGCCAGTTAATGCATACCTTTTCCTCACCGCCACGGGTACTTCTGTGACCTTCATGAATTCTTTATCCTTCCCATATTTTCCAGGCTTTTTGAACTCTTGTTTTCCACTTTGTATCTTAATTCTTCTCTTTATATTTCTGGCTACTACATCCCACTGATTGCAGAAGGTATGTTTCCAAAGAATTGTCTACAAACCATTTTCATCATCACCTGCCATGTTTTGTTTAAAATGCAACCTTTACTTCAGCCCCCAAACATGCACATGCACACGCACACACACATGCACACTCACAATAAAAATCTGTAGGTTAAAACCTGGAAATTGCAGTTTTAACAAGTTCCCCAGGTGATTTTTATTCTCATTAAAGCTCAAGAACTACTGGCAACGTGTATGACCCCATGTAACATATCAGTTCAATGTTGTGAGCTTTTCCAGTGCACCTCCTATGTGTCAGATACTGTGAAACAAAAAGATAAATAATATCTTAGAAAGCCTTAAATATATTTATTTTGTGATACAATACAAAAAACATTGAAGTGCCTTTTGAAAAATTACAAAATATTACAATAACAGACCAATGGTCATTTCATAGATAACAATTGCACTTTCTACATCCTCATATACATTTTTAATGTCTTTGTCTTTGATTTAAAAAATCAATTGGAATTAATTCTTTACCTATGAAAAGCGATGGCGACAACAGGAAGGGAAGTAGACTGAAAAAAACTCTGAATATCCAAAATAGATTTCATAAAGCTTCTTTGCTAAAACCCTGTCAGACAAATGCCTTGAGCATTATATTACATGGAATTGTGATTCCTTTGCTTATGAAACATTAGAACTGAAAAAGAAAGATTGGCACAGGCCAGGATATTGATAATAGTAACACGTTTAAGCCAACAGCAAGGCAAGAGACAGATAAAAACATAAGAAATGAGAGGCAACCCTGGCTGGTTTGGCTCAGCGATTAGAGTGGCCTGTGATCCAGAGAGATCCAAGTTCGGTTTCTGCTAGCGGCGTGTACCTCGGTTGCAGTTTGTTCCCAGCCCTGGTTGGGTTATGCGGGTGGTGACCACTCGATGTGTCCCTTTTACGTCGCTGTTTCTCTCTCTCTCTTCCTCCCACCCTATCTGAACAAAAAATGGGAAAATGTCTTCAGATGAGGATAAAAAAAAAAGAGAGGCAGAATTGTTGAGGTTTATGTAGTGTGGAAGAGAATATAATTCATACCTTTGTGGGTGTTAGTAGTTGCTACATTAGAACATAAAACTAATATTATTATTAGTTTTTTTTTATTTTTTTATCCTCACCCAAGGACATTTTTCCATTTTTTATTCAGATAGAGCAGGAAGGAGAGAGAGGAAGAAAGAGAAACATCGATGTGAAAGGGACACATCAAGTGGCCGCCACCCACACGACCCAATCAGGGCCGGGGATAAACCGCAGCCAAGGTACATGCCCTTAGCGGGAACCAAACCTCGGTCTCTGTGGACCGCAGGCTGACCCTCTAACCGCTGAGCCAAACTGGCCAGGGCTATTATTAGTTTTTTTAAACATATGTTAAATTATTTTCTCTTTATAGGAAATTTATAATCCTATAAAGCTTTAAAGAGATTTTCTTCAAGGTAGTTAAGAAAAATATGTTACTAAAGGATCTTCCAATATGCAGATCTTGGAGATAATGAAAGATCTGTTGTAAATTATACTCTTATCTTTATTTTGGAGGAATGGTTTTACATCACAGAAAGAATAACCCTTAGGGAAAGGGAAATTTGTTGTTACATTTTATTTATTTCTGTAATATATAGCCCTTTTTGTGGTCTGCATTGGACCTTTCTGCAGAATAAAGGTCCTTCTGGCTTTATTGGTGCTGGGAATTTCTTTCAACCCTGTGACTGATACTGTTCATCACTGGATCATTCTTGCTTAGGTCTTAGTAAAGTAGCATTCATTTTTAACTCCCTCTTCCCCCAACTCCATCATTTACTCTGAATTACTTGCAGGTGCACTTTGTCATCTTGGGTAATTTTTAGTAGTAAATTTAAAATATGAGACTGGCTTATCCTTGGAAACCAGGCAATGGCTTTAAATTTACCTTATCTTTTAGCCATTCTGGGCTCAGGGAAGACAAACTAATCTTTTGTTATGGTTATTTTTTTATTTCTATAGCAGCCATTTTGTCCCCTTTAGGAAACTAGTTATTATTGCAGTTTAAGGGAATCTAAATGAGGAAAGGAGATTTTTAGAAGAAAGATTATCATCTGCATTCCAAAGTTAATAACTTTTATATTTCTTTTTTTTTTTTATCCTCACCAGAGGACATTTTTCTATTTTTTGTTCAGATAGAGCGGGAGGGAGAGAGAGGAAGAGAGAGAGAGAAACATCGATGTGAAGGGACACATCGAGTGGCTGCCACCCGCACGACCAACCAGGGCCGGGGACAAAGTGCAACCGAGGTACGTGCCCTTAGTGGGAACCGAACCCGGGTCTCTCTGTACCGCAGGCCGACGCTCCAACCGCTGAGCCAAACCGGCCAGGGCTATATTTCTTTTTTATTAATTAATTTTTGTTACAGATATTTCTCCTTTTCCCCCCGCTGATTCCCCCCTCCTCCTCCCTCCCCGCCCTGTCCCCAGTTTGTTGTCCATGTCCACTGTTCATGCATACATGCATTTAAGTTCTGTGGTTTATCTGTCCCCCAACATCCCCTCTTCTGGGGATTGTCAGTCTGTACTCCACCTCCACGTCTCTGGGACTACCCCATTCCTCAGACTGTTATGTTCATTATATTCCACAAATAAGTGAGATCATATGACACTTGTCCTTCTTTGTTTGGCTTGCCTCACTCAGGATGATACTCTCCATGTCCCTGCATGTAGTCTCAAAGGACAAGAAATCTTTCTTTCTTACAGCTGCGTAGTACTCCATTGTGTATATGTACCACAGCTTTTTGATCCATTCGTCTACTGATGGACACTTGGGCTGTTTCTAGATCTTAGCTATTGTAAATAGTGCTGCTACAAACATGGGGGTACATATATTCTTTCTGACTGGTGTTTCAGGCTTCTTAGGGTATATTCCTAGAAGTAGGATCACTGGGTCAAATGGAAGTTCAATTTTTAATTTTTTGAGGAAACACCATACTGTTTTCCATAGTGGCTGCACCAGTCTGCATTCCCACCAGCAGTGTACTAAAGTCCCCTTTTCTCCACACCCGAGACAACACTTGTTTGATGATTTGTTGATGGAGGCCATTCTGACAGGTGTGAGGTGATACCTTATTGTTGTTTTAATTTGCATCTCTCTGATGATTAGTGATGATGAGCATTTCTTCATATGTCTCCTAGCCATTTGTATGTCCTTTTTGGAGAGGTGTCTATTTAGTTCCTCTGCCCATTTTTCAATTGGGTTCTTTGTCTTCCTTTTGTGGAGTTGTATGAGCACTTTCTATATATTAGAAATTAACTCCTTATCTGATATATCATTGGCAATTATGGTCTCCCATACAGTGGGTAGCCTTTCTGTTTTGATGATTGTATCTTTGGCTGTGCAGAAGCTTTTGAGTTTGATGTAGTCCCATGTGTTCATTTTCTCCTTTGTTTCTATTGCCTTAGGTGATGTATCAATGAAAATTCTGTTGCATGTGATGTCTGAAATTTTGTGGCCTACAGTTTCTTCTAGGATTTTTATGGATTCATGAGTCACATTTAAGTCTTTTATCCATTTTGAGTTTATTCTTGTATATGGTGTAAGTTGATGGTGTAGTTTCATTTTTTTTGCACGTAGCTGTCCAATTTTCCCAACACCATTTATTAAAGAGGCCGTCTTTACTCCACTGTATGCTCTTGCCACCTTTGTCAAATATTAATTGAGTATATTGCCTTGGGTCCATTTCTGGGTTCTCTGTTCTGTTCCACTGGTCTATATGCCTGTTCCTGTGCCAGTATCAGGCAGTTTTGATTACGGTGGCTTTGTAGTATAACCTGAAATCTGGTAATGTGATCCCTCCAACTTTGTTCTTCTTTTTCAAGATTGCTGTGGCTTTTCGAGGTCTTTTTTGGTTCCATATGAACTTTTGAAGTACTTGTTCTAATTCTGTGAAGTATGCCATTGGTATTTTGATGGGGATTGCATTGAATCTATAGATTGCTTTGGGTAATATGGACATTTTAATGATGTTAATTCTCCCAATCCATGAACAGGGTATGTGCTTCCACTTTTTGATATCTTCCTCTATTTCTTTTTTCAATGACCTGTAGTTTTCTGCGAATAGGTCCTTTATTTCTTTGGTTAAGTTTATTCCTAGGTATCTTAATTTTTTTGCCACAATGGTAAATGGGATTGTTTTCTTAGTTTCTCTTTCTTTGAGTTCATCCTTGGTGTATAAGAATGCCATTGATTTCTTGACGTTAATTTTGTATCCTACTACTTTGCCAAATTTATTTATTAAGTGTAGTAAATGTTTGATGGAGTCTTTGGCGTTTTCTATGTATAGTATCATGTCATCTCCAAATAATGACAGTTTCATTTTCTCCATTCCAATTTGGATCCCTTTTATTTTTTTCTTCCTGTCTGATCGCTGTGGCTAAGACTTCCAGTACTATGTTACATAAGAGTGGCGAAAGTGGGCATCCTTGTCTTGTTCCTGTTCTTAAGGGAAATGCTTTTAGTTTTTGTCCATTGAGTATGATGTTGGCTTTAGGTCTTTCATATATGGCCTTTATTATGTCAGGATATGATCCCTCTATTCCCACATTGCTGAGTGTTTTTATCAGAAATGGGTGCTGGATTTTGTCGAAGGCTTTTTCGGCATCTATTGATATGATCATGTGGATTTTATTCTTCATCTTATTTATGTGGTGTATCACATTTATTGATTTGAGAATATTGTACCAGCCTTGCATCCCTGGGATCAATCCCACTTGGTCATGGTGGATAATTTTTTTGGTGTATTGCTGGAGCCGGTTTGCTAGTATTTTGTTCAGGATTTTGGTGTCTATGTTCATCAGGGATATTGGGCTGTAGTATCCTTTCGTTGTAGTGTCTTTTTCTGGTTTTGGGATTAGAATTTGCTGGCTTCATAAAACGAGTTTGGAAGTCTTCCTTCTTGAATTTTTTGAAATAGTTTGAGGAGAATGGGTGTTAGTTCTTCTTTGAATGTTCGGTAAAACTCCCCCGTGAAGCCATCCAGGCCTGGGCTTTTGTTTGCTGGGAGAGTCTTGATTACCTCTTCAATTTCTTCTGTTGATATTGGTCTGTTCAAGTTTTCTATCTCTTCCTGGTCCAGTTTTGGGAGACTATGTGTTTCTAGAAATTTGTCCATTTGGCTTAGATTGTCGAATTTGTTGCCATATAATTGTTCATAGTAGTTGTTAACGATATTTTGTATTTCTGTGGTGTCAGTTGTTACTTCTCCTCTTTCATTTCTGATTTTGTGTATTTGGGTTCTCTCTCTTGGTTTCTTGGTGAGTCTAGCTAAGGGTCCATCAATCTTGCTTATCTTTTCGAAAAACCAGCTCTTTGTTTCATTGATCCTTTGAATTGTTTTTTTTGGTCTCTATGCCATTTATTTTTCCTCTGATCTTTACTATTTCCTTCCTTCTACTTGCTCTGGGGTTTTCTTTTTGTTTGCTCTCTATTTCTTTAAGTTGTGAGGTTAGATAGTCTATTAGAGATTTTTCTTGTTTTTTGAGGTAGGCCTGTAATGCTATGAACTTCCCTCTCAGAACTGCTTTCGCTCCATTCCATAGATTTTGTGTTGTTGTGTCTTCACTTTCATTGGTTTCCATGAAGTTTTTGATTTCTTCCTTGATCTCCTCAGCGACCCATTCATTGTTTAATAACGTGCTATTTAGCTTCCATGTGTTCAAATGACTTTGTATATTCTTCTTGCAATTGATTTCTAGTTTCATGCCATTGTGATCTGAGAAGATGCTTGATATGATTTCAGTCTTCTTGAACTTGTCGAGACTTAGTTTGTGCCCTAACATGTGGTCTATCTTTGAGAATGTCCCATGTGCACTTGAGAAGAATGTGAATTCTGTAATTTTGGGATGTAATTCTCTGTAGATATCTATTAAATCCATTTGGTTTAGTGCTTCATTTAGAGTCTCTGTTTCCTTGCTAATTTTTTGTCTAGAGGATCTATCCAGTGATGTCAGCGGGGTATTGAAGCCCCTGCTATGATTGTATTGCTATCGATTTCTTCTTTGAAGTCCTCCAGAAGATTTTTAATATATTTTGGTGCTCCTATATTGGGTGCATATATGTTTATCAAGGTTATATCTTCGTGTTGGACAGATCCTTTCAATATTATGTAGTGGCCTTCTTTGTCTCTAGTTATGGGCCTTCATTTTGAAGTCTATTTTATCAGATATGAGTATTGCTACCCCAGCTTTTTTTTCTTTTCCGTTTGCTTGGAAGATTTTTTTCTATCCCTTTACTTTCAATCCATATGAGTCTTTTGTTGTGAGGTGGGTCTCTTGTAAACAACATATAGATGAGTCATGCTTTCTTTTTTTTTTATCCTCACCCGAGGACATTTTTGCAATTTTTGTACAGAGAGAGTGGGAGGGAGAGAGAGAGAGAGAAACATCGACGTGAAAGGGACACATCGAGTGGCTGCCACCCACACGAATGACCAGGGCCGGGGACAAACTGCAACCAAAGTACGTGCCCTTAGCGGGAACCGAACCCGGGTCTCTCCAGACCGCAGGCCAACGCTCTAACCGCTGAGCCAAACGGCCAGGGCTGAGTCATGCTTTCTTATCCAATCAGCTACTCTGTGTCTTTTTATGGGAGCATTCAATCCATTTACATTTAAGGTGATTATTGATATGTACTTATTTATTGCCATTTTTGTTTAGTGTGGTTCTATTTTTCTTCCCATTTCTCCTGCTAATTACAGCAGTCTTTTTAACATTTCTTGCAGTGGTGGTTTGGTGCTAATGTATTACCTTAGCCTTTTTTTTTGTCTGGGAAGCTCTTTATTTGACCTTCTATTTTGAATGACAGTCTTGCTTGGTAGAGTAGTCTTAGATTCAGATCCTTGTTTTTCATGACCTTGATTACTTCATGCCATTCCCTCTGGCCTGTAGTGTTTCTTGTGAGAAGTCAGCTGAGAGCCTTATGGGGTTTCCTTTGTAGGTAACCTGTTGCTTATCTCTTGCTGCTTTTAGGATTCTCTCTTTGTCTTTAATTTTTTGCAGTTTGATTACTATGTGTCTTGGTGTGGGCCTGTTTGGGTTCTTCTTACTTGGTGCTCTCTGTGCTTCTTGAACTTGAAAGCCTTCTTCCCTCACCAAATTAGGAAAGTTTTCTGTCACTATTTCTTTGAATATATTCTCTAACCCTTGCTCGTTTTCTTCTTTGGGGACTCCTATGATGCGAATATTATTACGTTTCCAGTTGTCCCACAGTTCTCTTAAGCTGTCTTCTTGTTTTTTAATCGTTTTTTCCTTTTGTTTTTTCTGATTGGTTGATTTTTTTCTACCCTGTCTTCTAATTCACTGATCCGGTCCTCAGCTTCCTCTACTCTGCTTTTTAGACCTTCCAATGTGTTTTTCATTTCTGATATGTCGTTTTTAATTTCCAACTGGTTGATTTTCAACATTTCTATGTCTTTACTCATGGTGCTCATGTCCTTACCCATGCTGTTGAGCTTCCTCAATATCATGGCTCTAAATTCTAGTTCTGTTAACTTGCTTAACTGCACCTCATTTATCTCATTTTCAGTAGAGGTCTCTTCTTCTTTCATATGGTTTTTGTTTCTGTTTTTCACCATTTTGGCCATCACAGTGGGCTTTGGAGTCTGCCAAATTTTCCCTGTGGGTGTTGGTGTTCTGCTGTTTGTGGCTCCCTCTCCTGGGTTTGGATGAGGCGGGGAGGACCCACTTTAACCACCACTGTCAAGTCTTAACTTTCCTCTAGCTTTTTTTTTTGCCTAGAGGCTATTAGTAGAGGTCACCTGAAGAACCTTGGTTTCTGAGTTGCCTGAAAAACTCCCTCAGGTGCTCAGTGTAAGAGGATTTCACGAGGGTGGGGCAGATGCTGGTTGTAATGGGCCTCCGTTAGCATTTCAATGGCCGCCAGGTGGGGTTGAATCTCCGAGGGAGGGGCCGCCGCCTCTCCCCAGGCCCTGGGAAAGAGTAAGATGACCGCAGTCCTGCGTGGCTGCACTCAGCAAAAGCTCTGAGCACCCTCCAAATCCTCATTGTCCCCACACAGTTCCAGTCCAGTCTGCCTTCCCTCTGCCGGAGCCCAAGGTGAATGGTTGCTGCCAATTTAGCCTCTGTTCAGACTGTGCGTCATGGAGCCGCCTGGGACTTTTAACCTGACGGCACTGCTCCCAGCTAAGGGTGGCCAAGTCTGCGTCACCAGCCAAGGGCATAGCACTCAGCCGAGTTCGCAGGATTTAGCCATGGTCGCAGCTGAGGCAGCAGCAGCTTCCCGCTGAGTTCCCTGGTCCCAGCCGAGTCTGTGTGGCACCAGCTGAGGGCTTAGCACGCAGCCGAGGCGGCAGCAGCTTCCTGCTGAGACCCCTGGTCCCAGCCGAGTTCGCTGGTCCCAGCCCAGGCTGCTGTGGACTGTGGGCTCCGGGCTCCTGGCTCCCTCTCATGTCCTCGCAAGCCTACCAGGATTGAGTCAGTGTCCCTGGTTATGTGGTCCCCCAGGCTGACTTATGGTTGCTCCTTCCTAACGATTTGTCTTTATTTTCATTGTAAATCCAGTTTGTTCCTGGGAGATGGTCTGTGTAGCTCCATTCACTCCACTGCCATTTTTTTCTTCTTCTTTTATATTTCTGATACTTCATTTTTCATCTAGCCAACCTAGACCTATGGCAGATAATTGAGTTAACCAGTCTACACATCAATAAGCAAATTTCCACTGGTCTACAGGTCTCAAAACACAAACACCAATGACTGCACACTTTTTATCAGAAACAGTACTTTGGGGGAGAGAGTTTTATATATATATATTTTTAAAAAGGTAGTTTTTATTTTATTAAAAAAATGTTTTTGTCTTTTATTGATTTTTAGAGAGAGAGGAAGTGAGATTAGAGAGAGAGAGAGAAACATCGATGAGAAAGAATATCGACTGGCTGCTTCCTGCATGCCCCTGACTGGGGATTGGGCCCAAAACCTGGGCATATGCCGTGACTGGGAATCGAACCAATGACCTCTTGATGCATGGGTTGATGCTCAACCACTGTGTCACACTGGCTGGGAAAAAAACAAAACAAAACAAGAAAAAAACCCAGGTAGTTTCTCAGAAGTTCACATGTGAGCAGTTTATTCAAAATTTTTTAATAAAAGTATGAAAAATTGCAAATATATAGAAAAGTTGAAAGAATTGTACAGTAAACATTCATATAACTAAGTCCTAGACTCTACATATTTGTTTTTATCACATACTATTTTGTAAAGGAAAAACACTTGTGTATTTCTCTTCTACTTGCACTCTCAGTACTTCCAACACCAAAAGTACGGGTTTTCATCACATCTAGCAGTTCTCCAACTTGAGCTGATTAGCACAGACCCCATGGGTTAAGGGCTCAGTCCCATAAGACTGCCCCCACGTCAGATGCTAATTGCAAGTACTAGGTCCCCAGGTTACCTACAACTTCTGTTCAACTTCATTGCCCATGGAATTTAGGGTGTGCTACCCTCCCAGCACATAGATTTGTTCCCCAACCTGGAAAAACTCTCCAAACTCCATACTTTTGGAATTTTTTTGGAGGTTTCATCATGTAGGCATGGTCACTTATGAAATCCATTTCCAGTCCCTCCCTCCTCTCCAAAGAACTGAGGTGGGAGGTGGAGCTGAAAGTTCCAAGTTTCTAGTCATAGCTTGGTCTTTCTAGTGACCAGCTCCCAGCTAGGAACCTGCCAAAAGTTGCCTCAGTAGAACAAAAGACACTTCTGTCACCCAGAAAATTCCAAGGGATTTAGGAGCTCTGTGTCAGATACTCCTATCACTCAGGAAATTAACAGAGGTCTTGGGGGTTCTGTATCAGGAATTGGGGTCAAAGATGAAATGTTAGAACAAAATATTCTCCTAGCAATCCTGTTTACAAGGGTTTTAGGAGCACTGTTTCAGAAACCAAGAGGTAGAGACCAATATATATTCCTTATTTCACACCTATCTATGAATCTCTCTGTTCATCCATCAACCCATCTTTATGTTGCTATATTTCAAAGAAAGTTACAGACATCAGTTTATTTTACTACTAAACATCTCAGCATAAATGTCATTAATTAAAGTTCAGTAGTTTTTTTTTCTTTTCTTTGAGGTAAAAGTTTTATACAGTGAAATGTCAAATCTTAAATGTGCCATTTGATGAATTTTGACATTTACATTCACCTATGAACCCAAACCTTTATTGAGAGAGAAAATATTACCATACTCCTAAAAAGTTCCCTCATGCCTCTTCCCAGTTATTTTCCACTCCCACTCTCTGGAAATCACTACTATTTTGATATTTTTCACCATAGATAAGTTTTGCCTCTTTAATATTTAATAATAAGTATGATGTTAGCTGTAGGTTTTTGTAGCTGCTCCTTATCATATTGCAGAATCTATTCCCAATTTGCTGAGAGTTTTGTGAGGAATAGATGCTTGGTCATGATATATTATTATTTTTATATATTGCTGGCTTCAACTTACTAATACTATGTTAAGGAAATTTAATATCGGTCTATAATTTTCTTGTAATGTCTTTGGTTTTGGTCATAAAATAAGTTAAGTAGTATTCTCTCCTGTTCTGTTTTCTGAAAGAGATTGTGTAACATTAAGGTTTTTTTCTTCCTTAAATGTTTGACAGAACTTAAGAGTAAAACTATCTGGGCCTGTAGTTTCCTTTGTGGGAAGATTCTGATAATAAATTAAATATTTTTAAAGGTGTGGGCTATTCAGATTTCTGTTTGAGTTTTGGTAACTTGTATTTTTTAAGGAATTTGTTCTTTTACTCTAAGTTATAGAATTTATTGGCATGAAGTTATTTATAATATTCCCCTGTAATCCTTTAATATCTGAAGATCTTTAGGAATGTTTTATCTTTCATTGCTTAAACTTTCATTTTATCTTTCATTTCCTTCCTTCCTTCCTTCCTTCCTTCCTTCCTTCCTTCCTTCCTTCCTTCCTTCCTTCCTTCCTTCCTTCCTTCCTTCCTTCCTTCCTTTTTCTTTGATCCTTCCAAAGCTAGAGGATTATCAATTTTATTAATTTTTTTTCAAAGAACTAACTTCTGGCTCAAAAATTTTCCTCTTTTATCTGTCTTATATATCTGCTCTTTTTCTGACTTCTACTTATTTTTGGTTTTCTTTGTAATTTTTCTAGTTTTGTTTTTATTTCATTTTTTGTTCAGACACAGCAGGAGGGAGAGAGGGGAGAGAGAGAGAGAAAGAGAGAAAGAAACATTGACAGGAAAGGGACACATTGAGTGGCCGCCACCTGCACGACCCAATCAGGGCCGGGGACAAACTGCAACTGAGGTACATGCCCTTAGCGGGAACCAAATCCAGGTCTCTCTGAACTGCAGGCTGACGCTCTAACTGCTGAGCCAAACTGGCCAGGGTTCTTTTTCTAGTTTTTTAAGGTTGAAAATGAGATCACAAATTTTTGTACCTTCTTTCCTACTGTAAGCATTTAAAGCTTTAAATGTCCTTCTAAATACTGCTTTTACTGCATCCTACAGATATGGATACATTTCATTTTTATTATCATTCAGTTTGAAATACTTTTCATTTTTTGTATGATTACAAAAAATTATTAGAAATTGTTTACTTTTTAAATATTTGAGGATTGTCCAGGTATCTTTCTGTTATTGATTTCTAATTTAATTCTGTTGTGGTCAAAGGATACACTTTGTTTTTTAATCCTCACCCAAGGATATTTTTTTCATTGATTTTTAGAGAGAGTGAAGAGAGGGATGGGGGAGAGAGACAAACATCAAAGTTAGAGAGACACATCAATTAGTTGCTTCCCACATGTGCCATAGGGTCTGGGGATGGAACCTGCAACCCAGATACGTGCCCTTGACTGAGACTCAAACTCAAGACTTTTTGATGATTGAGCCAATGCTCTAACCACTGAACTACACCAGCCAGGGCACGATACATTTTCTGTGAATTTTATCTTTTTATACTATTGAGAAACAGTTTATTGTCTAGTTTATGGTCTTGGTGAATAACCCTTATGCACTTGAATGTTTGTTCTTTTTTGTATGCAATGTTCTATAAATGTCAGTTAGATGAAGGTTTGGTAATATATAGGACATCTCTGTCTTTACTAATTTTTTTGTCTAGTTGAGCTATCATTTTCTGAAAGAGGTATTGAAATCTTCACAACTATGATTGTGGAGTTGTCTATTTCTCCCTTTAATTCTGTCAAATTTTATTTCTTATATTTGAATATAAGGTAAATACACAGTTATAATTGTCATATTTTATGATAAATTGACCTTTTAATCTTCATGAAATATCTCTCTGGTAATACACTTTGTATTGAATTCTACTTTATATGTTAATAGAGATGTCATAGCCTTCTTATTTTCTTGTCTGTTTGCTGTCTTTTCTCATCCTTTTATTTTCAATCTATGTATTATAGATAACTATATACACATATATATACATATATATATATATACACACACACACACACACACACATATATATATTTTTATCCTCACCCGAGGACATTTTTGCATTTATCTTCAGCTAGAGTGGGAGGAAGAGAGAGAGAGAAACATCGATGTGAGAGAGACACATCGACTGGTTGCCACCCACACAACTCCAACTGGGGCTGGGGACAAACTGCAACCGAGGTACGTGCCCTTAGTGGAACTGAAACCGGGACTTTCTGGTCTGACCACTGAGCCAAACTGACCAGGACTATGTCTTTATATTTAAAATGTACTTCTTATAGATAGCATACAGTTTTGCTATTTTACCCTGACAGTCTCTGTCTTTTCATTGGAATGATTAGTCAATTTTCACTTAATATAAATAGTTAGATTTAAGATTACCATTTTACTAATTGTTCCTTGTGAGCTTCATCTGTTTTTGTTTCTTTGTCTGCATTATTTTGTAGTGGATAATATAGGGATTAAAATATACATCTTTAATGTTCCACAGTCTTTTTAGAGTTAATATTGTAATATTTCATATAAAATGTATGAACACTGAACATATTTCCCTTATCCTGTGTGATAGCTCTCACATATGTACATTATAAACCCCAAAATATAATGTTATAATTATAGACCAATATTACTTATCAATTGCTTTAAACATCCATGTGCATTTTAAGGAAATTTATAGACAAAAACCTCTATTAACTATATATTTTTATTTTTTGGTGCCCTTTATTTTTTCCTCTAGGCTTTCTATTTAATACTATAAGAGAAACTCCTATAACATTTTATGGCTGTGGTTCTTGACTGGGGTGATTTGCCTCTTAGGGGTCACTTGGCAGTTTCTGGAAACAATATAGTTGTTAAAATTGGGAAGGGGGTACTATTGGCATTTGGTAGAATGTTCAGAACAATAATGAATTATCTAGGCCAAAATGTTATTGCCAAAATTGAGAAACCCTCATTTAGGGTTTTGAAAAAAGTGAAGTAGTTTTTCACACGTAACATTTAGGGTTGTTTTTTTTTTTTACATAAATCATATTATTTATTAGAATTTAATAAATCTCTATAACCTATACCATCATCTCTGGCTAAGAGAGAAAAAGAATATTTATCTGGACGAATGATTTTCTTGGAGCACTTTGTAGATTGTTAGTTGAACTACTGTAAATAGCTTTTGGCAACTAAGGAGAAAAGATATATACTTTTTAAAAAAAATCCTCAACCGAGGATGTTTTTCTGTTTATCATCAGATAGAGTGGGAAGGAGGGAGAGAGAGGGAGAGCGAGAAACATCGATGTGAGAGGTTGCCTCCCTTGCGACCTGGCCAGGGCTGGGGACGAACTGTAACCAAGGTACATGCTCTTGACCAGAATCGAACCCGTGACTCATTGGTCTGCAGGCCAACACTCTGACCACTAAGCAAAACCAGCCAGAGCGATGCTTTTGAACTGTTTCTATGTAATCATGCAAGTTGGGTTAATGGAAGTATCTTGAGCTAGAAATAAAGCTATTTTCCCCTCTTCTCTGCAGAAAAATAGCTTGCAGCGGCATATTTTATGAGCTAATAATGGGGGTACCCCCATTACAGCCTTTTTATTTGAAGAAGGCAGGAATAGTTTTAAATATTTTATTTCTTTTTATTTTTTTGCAAGATTTGGGGGTAGAAATTTGATTAAGCCCTCAGATTCTTGAATTCACCAAAGAATACAGGTTGTTTTAATGGTGAGATTATCTTGTCTCATATAATCAAAATATTTTGTTATTGCTGTTAATCCTCACCTGAGGATATTTTTTCCATTGATTTTTTTTGAGAATGGAAGGTGGGGGGTGGGCAGAGAAACATCTATGCAAGGGAGGCACATTGCTTGGTTGCCTCCTGCAACTCAGGTCCGTGCCTTTGGGAATCAAACCTACGATCCTTCAGTGCAAGGGTCAACGCTCTAACCACTTAACCACACTAGTCAGGGCTAACCAAAATATTTTTTAAAGAAACAGCCTAGAATTTGAGTTTTTATTTGAAGGCTAAGCACAAAACATTATTAATATGCCAGATATAAACAGATACCATTTCCTTTTGTATAATAGGTTGGACAGCACTTCATGAAGCTAGTGTAAGGGGATTTTATGAGACAGCAAGTGAACTAGTAAAAGGTGGAGCAGATGTCAATATCAAAGGAATGTACCAGATCACTCCCCTACATGATGCTGTGATGAATGGACATTATAAGGTACTGTGATGCTTTTGTTTGCAGAGCAAATACTACATTCTGCAAGTACTAAAAGACTCTGGGAGATTTTTCGAAAGATGGTGGCGGGCAGGACTGGAGGGAGGTGAGTGTGTGAGAGAGTGAATTAGCGTGTGAGAGAGTGTGAGTGGACATGAAGGTGGACAACCAAACTCGAGCAGTGCAGAGATGTGGAGCAGAAGGTTCCTGTGCTGTGGGTGGGGAGCAGCCAGCAGTAATCAGCTCTCCAGGGGGCTTCTTCCTGCACCTCAGGGAGGTCCTACCATTTTGGAAGATCCCGGGTCTTCCCTGGGAGGAGGCAGTGGGAGTGGCTAGGGCCCAGCAACCTGAGCCCACCAGTGTACCTGGCACCATCAGACCAGTGGACACCCTGTGTCAACATAGACCAGTGCATAGTAGTGGAGCTGCCAAGGTGCCGGTTGCAGAAGCTGCAGATGGCTAGGAGCCCAGTACCATCCCCCACAGCAGCCTGATCAGAGTTGAGATATACCCCCAGCAACAGAGGCTGGGGAGCAGACATCCATCCCCAGGCAACAGAAGCATAGACCAGCAGCTGAGACCCATCCCCAAAACCTACAGCAAAGGCTGAGCAGGAGTTGAGCCCCATGGGGCAGCAGCACTCCCTAGCCACCAGCAGCGGTGGGGCTTCAGAGAGGCCTTTGTGACCCAGCAGCACATAAGAGCAGGGAGAAGCTGGAGCCAGAGAGGGATTGGTGCGATCCAGCTGCCCACCGTGGGACCTGCAGGGTGCGGGGGCACAAGAGAGGCCTGTGCCACCCAGCTGCGCACAAGATAGGCATAGAGCCAGGTCTCCAAAGGGACAATGCGACCCAGCTGCCCACTGTATGGCTCCAACAGGGCCTGAGCTATACAGCTACAGGAGGCACCAGCGACTAGCTGGGAACACAGCTCCAGAGGGGCCCACGTGATCCAGTAGCAGCACCTACCAGGACACACCTATACCAACTCCCAGTAGTCAATCCTTCAGGATCTACAGCAGGCAAGAGGCAACACACAACAAAACAGTCTGGGAGGCACAGTAGCCTTATTTGATATACAGTGAGCTGCATACACATCCAAACATCCCTCAGTGGGTCTAGAGTTACCAGACAGCTAAATGGGGAGACAAAGAAACAACACCCAAAGGAAAGAAAAAGAGGAATCACCAGAAAAGGAACTGCAGGAAATGGAAGACAGCAACTTGTCAGATAAAAAATTCAAAGGAATGATTTTAAGGGTGCTCAAACAATTAGGTGAGAAGTACAAGTAACTTAATAAGAATGATGAAGAGCTCACTGGGAACTACTTCAGCTTAAAAAAAGAGGTGGAAGCTATGCATAAAAATCAAGAGGAAAAAAAGAATGACATAGCTGTTATGGAAAATACCTTAGAAGGGTTTAATAGAAGAAGCTGAAGACCGAATCAGCGAATTAGAAGACAAGGTAGAGAAAAACACTCAAATGGAGCAGCAAATGGAAAAAAAAATTAAAAAGCAGCAAGAAAGTTTAAGGGAGCTGTAGGACAGTACAAAACATAACAACGTTTGCATTACAGGGATACTGGAAGGAGAAGAATGAGAGAAAGGAATAAAGAACCTGTTTGAAGAAATAATGACAGAAAACTTTCCTAAACTGGTGAAGGAAAAAGTTACACAAGTCTAGGAAACACAGAGAGCCCCAAGCAAGAGGAACCCCAGAAGACCCACAGCTAGACACATCATAATAAAAATGGCAAACATTAAAGACAAAGAAAGAATCTTAAAGGAAGCAAGAGAGAGACAGAAAGTTACCTACAAGGGAGCTCCCATTAGACTGTCAGCTGATTTCTCAATAGAAATGATGCAGGCCAGAAGGGAGTGGCATGAAGTGTACAAAGTAATGCAAGGCAAGGGTCTGAATCCAAGACTACTCTATCCAGCAAGGCTATCATTCAAAAATGAAGGAGAAATAAAGAGCTTCATGGATAAAAAAAAAAAAAAAAAAAAAAAAGCTAAAGGAATTTACCACCACCAAACCAGCACTGTAAGACATGCTGAAGGGACTGTTTTAAGAAGAAGAAGAAAGAGAGAGAGAGAGAGAAAGAGAGAGAGGGAGGGAGGCATAAAATTAAAATGGCAACTAATAGCTATGTATCAATAATTACCTTAAATGTAAATGGCTTAAATGCTGATTGGATAAGAAAACAGGACCTGTATATATGCTGTCTACAAGAGACCCACCTCACAACAAAAGACTCACACAGGATGAAAGTGAAGGGATGGAAAATTTTCCAAGCAAATGGAAATGAAAAAAAAAAAAAAAAAGCTGGTGTAGCAATATGCATATCTGACAAGATAGATTTCGAAACAAGGGCCATATTAAGAGACAGAGAAGGTCACTACATAATATTAAAGGGAGCAATCCAACAAGAGGATATAACCCTGGTAAACAAATACGCACCAAATACGGGAGCACCAAAATATATTTAAAAACTTCTGAAGGACTTCAAGGGAGAGATCAATAGCAACACGATCATAGTGGGTGACTTTAACACACCACTGACACCACTGGATAGATCTTCTAGACAAAAAATTAACAAGGATATAGAGTCCTTACAAGACAAATTAGATCAGTTGGACTTAATTGATATTTACAGAACATTTCACCCCAAAGCTGCAGAATATACATTCTTCTCAAGTGCACATGGGTCATTCTCAAAGATAGACCACATGTTAGGACACAAAGCAAGCCTCTACAAATTCAAGAAAACTGAAATCATATCAAGCATCTTCTCAGATCACAGTGGCATGAAACTAGAACACAATTACAATAAAAACACACAAAAACATTCAAACACTTGGAGACTAAATAGCATGTTATTAAAAAAAGAATGGGTTACTAACAAGATCAAGGAAGAAATTAAAAACTTCCTGGAAACCAATGAAAATGAACAAACAACAACACAAACTCTATGGGACACAGTGAAAGCAGTCTTGAAGGGAAGTTCATAGCACTACAGGCTTACCTCAAGAAACAAGAAAAATTCTTAATTGACTTTCTAACCCTACAACTTAAAGAACTATAAAGTAAACAAAAAGAAAAACCCAGAACTATTAGGAGGAAGGAAATAGTAAAGATCAGAGCAGAAATAAACAACATAGAGACTAAAAAAACAGTTCAAAAGATCAATGAAACAAAAAGCTGGTTCTTTGAAAAGATAAACAAGATCATTGGATCTTTAGCAGACTCATCAAGAAACAAAAAGAGAGAAACCAAACAAACAAAATCAGAAATGAAAGAGAAGAAGTAACAACTGACACCACAGAAATGCAAAGGATCATTGAAACATACTATGAATAATTATACACCAACAAATTGGACAATCTAGGAGAAATGGACAAATTTCTAGAAACACACAGCCTCCCAAAACGAAACCAGGAAGAGAGAGAAAACTTGAACAGACCAATAACAACAAAGGAAATTGAAGATGCAATCAAGAAACTCCCAGCAAACAAAAGCACAGGCCCAGATGGCTTCACAGGGGAGTTTTACTGAACATTCAAAGAAGATCTAATACCCATTCTACTCAAAATATTCCAAAAAATCCAAGAAGATGGAACACTTCCAAACTCATTTTATGAGGCCAGCATAATCCTAATTCCAAAACCAGATAAAGACACTACAAAGAAAGAAAACTACAGGCCAATATCCCTGATGAACACAGATGCCAAAATCCTTAACAAAATCTCAGCAAATCGGATCCAGCAATACATCAAAAAAATTATTCATCATGACCAAGTGGGATACATCCCAGGGAAGCAAGGATGGCACAATATTCACGAATCAATAAATGTGACAACACCACATAAACAAAAGGAAAGATAATCTGCATCAATAAATGTGACAACACCACATAAACAAAAGGAAAGATAATCTGCCCTGGCCGTTTTGGCTCAGCGGTTAGAGCGTCAACCTGTAGTCCTGAGAGACCTGGGTTCGGTTCCCGCTGGGGGCACGTACCTCGGTTGCAGTTTGTCCCCGGCCCTGGTAGGTCGTGCGGGTGGCAGCCACTCGATGTGTTCTTTTCACATCGATGTTTCTCTCTCTCTATCTGTTCCTCTTTCTCCCTCCCACTCTACTTGAACAAAAAATGGAAAAATGTCCTCGGGTGAGGATAAAAAACAAAAACAAGAAACAAAAAAAAATCATATGATCATATCATTAGATGCTGAAAAAGCATTTGATAAAAGCCAGCACCCACCCTGGCCAGTTTGGCTCAGTGGTTAGAGCGTCGGCCTGCGGTCCAGAGAGACCCGAGTTTGATTCCTGCTAAGGGCACGTACTTCGGTTGCAGTTTGTCCCCGGCCCTGGTTGGTCGTGTGGGTGGCAGCCGCTCGATGTGTCCCTTCACATCGATGTTTCTCTCTCTCTCTCCCTTCCTCTCTCTTCCTTCTACTCTATCTGTACATAAAATGGAAAAATATACTCGGGTGAGGATAAAAAAAAAAAAAAAAAAAAAGCCAGCACCCATTTTTGATAAAAACGCTCAGCAATGTGCGAATAGAGGGATCATATCTCAACATAATAAAGGCCATATATGAAAAACCTACAGCCACCATCATACTCTATGGGCAAAAATTAAAAACATTTCCCTTAAGAACAGGAACAAGACAAGAATGCCCACTTTTGCCTCTCTTATTTAACGTAGTACTAGAAGTCTTAGCCACGGCAATTAGACATGAAGAAAAAATAAAGGGGATCCAAATTGGAAAGGAGGAAGTGAAACTATCATTATTTGCAGATGACATGATATTGTACATAGAAAACCTTAAAGACTCCATCAAAAATCTGTTAGACTTAGTAAATGAATTTGGCAAAGTAGCAGGATACAAATTTAATGTCATGAAATCAATGGTATTCTTATACACCAATGATGAAATCACAGAAAGAGAAACTAAAAAGACAATCCCATTTACCATCACAGCAAAAATTAAGATACTAGGAATAAACTTAACCAAGGAAATAAAGGTCCTCTTCACAGAAAACTACAGGTCATTGAAAAAAAGAAATAGAGTAAGATATAAAAAAGTGGAAGCATATACCTTGTTCATGGATTGGAAGAATTAACATCATTAAAATGTCCATACTACCCAAAGCAATCTATAGATTCAATGCAATCCCCATCAAAACACCAATGACATACTTCACAGAAGTAGAACAAACACTCCAAAGGTTTATATGGAACCAAAAAAGACCCCTAATAGCCACAGCAATCTTGAAAAAGAAGAACAAAGTAGGAGGGATCACAATACCAGATTTCAGGTTGTACTACAAAGCCACTGTAATCAAAACAGCCTGGTACAGGCACAAGATCAGGCAGATAGATCAGTGGAACAGAATAGAGAACCCAGAAATTGACCCAAGACAATATGCTCAGTTAATATTTGACAAAGGTGGCAAGAACATACAATGGAGTAAAGACAGCCTCTTTAATAAATGGTGTTGGGAAAATTGGACAGCTACATGCAAAAAAAATGAAACTAAACTATCAACTTACACCATACATGAGAATAAACTCAGAATGGATAAAAGACTTAAATGTAACTTGTGAATCCATAAAAATTCTAGAAGAAAATGTAGGCAACAAAATTTCAGACATCATACGCAGCAGAATTTTCACTTATACAACACCTAAGGCAACAGAAACAAAGGAAAAAATGAACACATGGGACTACGTCAAACTCAAAAGCTTCTTCACAGCAAAAGAAACAACCATCAAAATGGAAAAGGAACCCACTGTATGGGAGAGCATGATTGCCAATGATACATTAAATAAGGAGTTAATTTCCAAATATATAGAGTGCTCATACAACTCAACAAAAGGAAGACAAAGAACCCAATTAAAAAATGGGCAGAGGACCTAAATAGACTCCTCTCCAAAAAAGAACATACAAATGGCCAAGAAAAATATGAAGAAATGATCAACATCAATAATCATCAGAGAGATGCAAATAAAAACAATGAGGTATCATCTCACACCTGTCAGAATGGCTGCTCTCAACAAATCATCAAACAACAAGTGTTGTCGAGGGTGTGGAGAAAAGGCGACTCTAGTACACAGCTGGTGGGAATGTAGACTGGTGCAGCCACTATGGAAAACAATATTGGTGTTACCTCAAAAAAAAAAAAAAATTGAATTTCCATTTGACCCAGTGATCACACTTCTAGGAATATACTGTAAGAAACCTGAAACACCAATCAGAAAGAATATATGTACCCCTATGTTCATAGCAGCATTATTTACAATAGCTAAGATCTGGAAACAGCACAAGTGTCCATCAGTAGATGAGTGGATTAAAAAGCTGTGGTACATGTACACAATGAAATACTATGCAGCTGTAAGAAAGAAAGATCTCTTGTTTTTTGAGATGGCATGGAAGGACCTGGACAGTATTATGCTAAGTGAAACAAGCCAAGCAGAGAAAGACAAATATCACATGATCTCACTTATTTGTGGAATACAGTGAACTAAACAAATTGCTGAACAAAATTAACCCAGAGACATAGAGTTGGGATACAGACTGACAAGCCTCAGAGAAGGGGTGGTTTGTGGGGGAAGAGATCAACTACAGAACTTAAATACATGTATGCATGACCAATGAACATAGACAATAAAGCTGGGGATGAGGGGTGAGGCTGTCAATTGGGGAAAAATGAGAAACACCTGTAACAAAAACAAATTAATAAATAAAACATTAAAATAAAAAAAAGACTCTGGGACCAAATAATAGAAAAATAGACAGAAATTGTTTTAGTTCATTCTGCTAATCAATACTCAGAATTTATACTAATATTTTACTGTGTGATGGATTTGTTGTGGCTAATATGGTAGGTGACATCTTATATACAACCCTTAACTTTAGAACATTTTTGTTTTTGCATGATATTTTTAAAAACTTGCCCTTTTTTTAGACTCTTTTTATAGGCTTTGAGAGAATGTTTTCTTCTTTAAAGTGTTACACAATGAAGTCCAGTCCTGATAGGAGGCATACAGTTTTTATGGAGTCTAGTGTCAGTTTCAGAGTCAGCATAAGACATGAGATCCTCCCAGGTTTAAAAATCAGGCAGTGCATACCAGCACAGATGTAGCTTGATTAAATATTAAAATACTGTAATTCCATATGAGTTGATTAGTAGTAACTTCAATAATGGATAATATTGAGATTATGAATTCCAGAACACATAGTTTATCTCAGAAATCACATACGCTGTGAACTTTCTAGATGTTTTTTTTGGTTCAGGCACTGCATACAGGGCTGAGGCATTTGCTGAAAATACCTTGTTATTTATTTCAGTATTGGAAATTTCCTCTGGGTTCAAAACTCCTAGTTTAGGAAAGAAGGCTAATCAGCTCTGCTCAGGAAGATCTGTTCTGTATACTTTCAGAAGAAATGACTGACACAGAGCTATGGAAGGCTGCTGGAAGCTATGGGCATAGACAGATATATTCCTTCCTAGTATGAAATAGTACTTTAGGAGAGTTTAGATAATTTTGCTTTTTATTTTATTTTATTTTTTTATAAAGTATCACCTGCTAGTAAGTGATTATTTCTGTACATTGTGTACAGTTCAGGGAGGAGGGAATTCTGCCTGGGACCTGATATAATTGCCAGAAGAATGCAGGTTTAGACAGGTAATGGTATGTGCCCTCTCTCTTAACCCCCTCTTCACAGCTGGCCTCCAGCAGTGAAAACATAATGCCAAAGAACTTTTTTCCTCTCCTCTTTCCAGGCTGACATTTTTTGGTCAAGAATCTTTTCTCCCTTTGGGCAATGTGAGCACTTGATTCTTTCTTCTTTTCCTTCTCAGTTCTTTCTTTGCTATACCTGGTAATGAGTCTTCAGTTAATTCCCACCTCACTAGCTAGATCTGGCTGTCTCCCTCTAGCCTTTGTAATCTTCTCTTGAGTGAAGTGGAAGTGACCAAAGACAAAGGCCTCACCATTGACCTTTTTGCCAACTCCTGTATTCCTATGACTCGTGTTCCTGGCACCATGGCATATCTTGAATGATGGCTGGATAAAAGAGAATAACAAGGAGTAGAAGTCTAGAGAACAGTCATGAGAATTAAAAGCTAAAACCTAGTGGGGTGGGGTGAAGTCACAGTCTATCTTCCTTTTACCCTCCCCATCGGTTTATCTGGGTTAAGCCAACAAGTTACTTCACCCAGTCCAAGAGAGATTTATAAAACTCCAGGTTAGTTCTGGACTGACTTAAGAACCAAACCCTTGAGAATCAAAGTAGGACATGACATTGTTTCGGAGGGTAGCGTAGGAATGGTGGGAGCATCAGATGAGGATCTAGGCTTACCTCAGGGAATCTTGTAGGTGAGGCAAAGAGGAAAAATGGGCTAGGCCTTGGGTATTGGATGTTCCAATATCATAGATTCGACAAGACTAAAGGTGGCCCGGCTGGCATGGCTCAGGGGTTGAGTGCTGACCCCATGCATCACGGGTCTCCCATTCGATTCCCGGTTAGGGCACATGCCCAGGTTGTGGGCCCAATCCTCAGTGCGGGGCATGCAGGAGGTGGCCAATTGATGTTTCTAACTCTCTCTCCCTCTCCTTTCCTCTCTTTCTAAAATCAATAAAGGAAAAAAAAAAAGAGTAAAGGTGGTAGATAGGAGATAGGGAAGCCCTGGGAACCTGATTTTGGACCCAGAACCTAGAGAATGTGAGCCCTGTAAACATTCCAGAGTTGAAGGAACTTGAATATATTGCCCTAGAGGTATTGACTATATTTTGGCAAGTTACTAAAAGATAAGAGATACTGAAAGATAATAATCATATTTTTTATTTTTTTTATCCTCACCCGAGGACATTTCTTCATTTTTTTGTTCAGATAGAATGGGAGGGAGAGAGAGGAAGAGAGAGAGAAAGAAACATCGATGCAAAAGGGACACATCGAGTGGCTGCCACCCACACGACCACCCGGGTCGGGGACAAACTGCAACCGAGGTACATGCCCTTAGCGGGAACCGAACCAGGTCTCTCTGGACCACAGGCTGATGCTCTAACTGCTGAGCCAAACTGGCCAGGGCAATAATCATATTTTTTAAAAGTAAAAAAGCCACCCTGACCAGTTTGACTCAGCAGTTAGAACATTGGCTTGCAGACCAAAGGGTTGCAGTTTGATTCCTAGTCAAGGCCATGTATCTGGATTGCAAATTCAATTCCCGGCCCTGATCGGCGACATGTGGGAGGCAACCAATTGATGTGTCTCTCACATTGATTTTTCTCTCTTTTTCACTCTCCTTCCTTTCCACTCTATCTAAAAGTCAATGGAAAAATATCCTTGGGTGAGGATTAAAATGAAAAGTGAAAAAGCCATTAAAAACACATATTGTATGGTTTCATTAATTTAAAATATCCATAATAGACCAAATCTATAGAGACAGGAAGGAGATTAGGAATGGGAGACAGAGGGTGGGGAAAAGTGAGTGACAGATCATGGTTAAAGGGTTCTTTTAAGGGGAATGAAAATGTTCCAAAAATAAGGTTATGATTATGTTTACACATTCCTCTTAACATAATAAAAGCATTGTATTCTTTACATGAATTGAGTGGCATGTGAACCTATATCAATAAAACTTAAAAATGTATATTTTAAAATGTGGAAAAGGTAGAGATTCAGTGAGGTTCCCTAGAAAATATGGAACAAATTATTTAACAGATGGTAGGAGACATTTAGACAAGAATGTAGTGGTCTTTGAAAATCTGTAGGCATCACTGAGAACAAGTTATATCAGACAATTCTCAATTCCTCTTTTATTAGGCTTACTTTGTTAGTAGGTGAAGAAAATGGCATTGCAAGTTCATGTAAGCTGTCATGATTTTAACAAAGCTTTTATTTCATGAAGTATCCTGAGGTAATGACTATATGAGATTGGTTGACAGTGGTTTGGGGATTTGCATATATTGAAAAAAATACTCCTGAGACATAGTGATTATTCATTCTATGTGTGTCTGGAGTGAGCTCTCTTATGAAGTTTGATGATATATCCTATTACCCTATAAAGCAGCATTTCTCAAACTGTGGGTTGTGACCTCTTTGGGGGTCGAACAACCCTTTCACAGGGGTCGCCTAAGATCCTTGGAAAACACATACTTGTTGAAATATGTGTTTTCCAATGGTCTTAGGAACCAAGACACTGCTCCTCTATCCGTCTCCAGGTGGGTCCACCCACATGCAGATATGCCCACATATAACATGAGGAACTGTATTAAAGGGTTGTGGCATTAGGAAGGTTGAGAACCACTGCATAAAGAGTCCAACCACCTCTTAATGGCTGTGGAGCAGATAGAGAATCACTGTAAATCACATAAAGACATCAATAACTGATAAAACTGTAGTAATAATTTTCTCTATTAATCATTTTTAAAAAATCAAGCATGTACTACAGTTCACCATTTGAAGTATTTCTATTATTACCAAGATGCTCAGGCTGAGAAATACATTTGAACATTTGAAAAGAAACAAAACTTGAAATGTGGTTTTATGTTAAATCATTTAGAAGACCTCAGTTACCAAACAACTAAAAACACACAATAGCAGATAAATAGAAATTCATTAAAATCATTGTCTCCTATAAGCCTGACCTTGATACAAATTAATCCATGGTGTATTTTTTGAGTTTTTATTTATTTTTCTAGATGGAACAGTATTTGCAAATTTTCAAGATGATTAACCAGAATAGGAGTATATTCTGTGACCATTATTAATAAAGTTCTGTGGCATGCAAAAACAAAACAACAACAACAAAAAACACTATGTCTCCAACAATACAAAAATTAAATATTGAGGCATCTTTTACTCCCATCTTGGTAAATGCAGTGAAGAGAACTGTTTTAAATAGGAATCAGTATTTCTGTTCAGATGCTTTCAATTTTACTGGCAGATTTGATTTTATATTACCCTATTCCACATGCCTTGGAAAGCTTTCATGGTCAAACATTGTGACCCAAACCAAGAGAAAAATAGAAACAAATATTCACTTAGTAAAGAGAAGCAGTTCCCCCTTGAAAAATGAAAAGGAACTACAAAGAATATTATATGTAAAGCTCAAATACCAGTATTTAAATTTATTTGAAGCAATTTATGCCTCAGTAATTAGAGAAAGAAGAGATGAACACTTAATTAAGACGAGAAGCCTATTAATATAGATCACGCTGAGGAATAATTGTTCACTCAGTATTATATTACCCTGGGATAGGAGTTTTTGAAAAGGGCTTTATACTTCATTTTTTGAAAAATTATCACATCTACTAGAATAAGATCACATAAATTAACATTGATTACTTATTATCCTCCATATTTGCCCATTGACAAAGCTCAAAAGGCTTCCAAAGTATACTCAACAGTAACATTTTCACCTTTTAAGACAAGTTTGTGAAAATAATTTAATACAACCAAATCTATTCATGAATTTTCAGCTTAAAACATTTTTACTTAAGAAACATACAAAAAATTGTTTTATAAAAAGCTCCTCCAATACTAGAAAAGAGTAACAAAAGATTTTGAACCCAGTTTAGTTTTCTTTTTTATCCTCTCCTGAGGACATTTTTGCATTTATCTTCAGATAGAGTGAGAGGGAGAGAGGGGGAAAGAGAGAGAGAGAGAAACATCAAAGTGAGAGAGACACATTGACTGGCTGTCACCCACACAACCCCAACCAAGACTGGGGACAAACTGCAACCAAGGCATGTGCCTCAGCGGGAACCGTACCTGGGACTCTCTGGTCCACGTGACATTTTAAAGGATGTTCTTCCCTTGTTTCAAATTCTAAGTGCTATTCATCACCTGTAGAGCTAGTTTTGCTTAAATGCTTCAGCACATCAATCCAGTTCCATTCTAGATGAGGTTCTTCTTTGTGATCTGTTTCATCTGCCAATTTACGTTTCTGAGTTTTTGTGTTTTTATCCTTACCTGAGGACATTTTTGCATTTATCTTCAGATAGAGAGGAGGGAGAAAGGGAGGAAAGAGAGAGAGAAATATCGACGTGAGAGAGACACATCGACTGGTTGCCACCCACACAATCCCAACCGGGGCCGGGGACAAACCACAACTGAGGTACGTGTCCTTAGTGGGAACTGAACCCAGGACTCCCTGGTCCGCAGGCTGACACTCTAACCACTGAGCAAAATTGGCCAGGGCCATTTCTGAGTTTTTGAAAGTTGTTTTCTATTGTCTTTTTTCTTACGTGATGGGGCTATGTTAGGAGTTTAACTGAGACAATATCGCTTATGGATATCGTAGAATTAACGGGATGGTGATTCTCCATGAACTGCTCTTTATTGTCCTTGGCATATTTGAACAACATGTAGGTCATAGCAGTGCTGAGATTGACTTCCATTGCTTCCTAATACTTGGCTAATATGCTCTGCTTTATCTCTATTTTAAAAAAGTGTTCATAGAGATAATTGGAGGTATATGGGGATATGTTTCTGTCCATGAAATCTCTATTAAGAAGGCTTTGGGCTCTCTGTGCTTCTTGAACTTGAATTCCTTCTTCCTTCACCAAATTAGGAGGCAAAGAACCCAATTAAAAAATGGGCAGAGGAACTAAATAGACACCTCTCCAAACAGGACATACAAATGGCTAAGAGACAGAAGAAATGCTCAACATCACTAATCATCAGAGAGATGCAAATTAAAACAACAGTGAGGTATCACCTCACACCTGTCAGAATGGCCTCCACCAACAAATCATCAAACAAGTGTTGGTGAGGGTGTGGAGAAAAGGGGACTGTAGTACACAGCTGGTGGGAATGCAGACTGGTGCAATCACTATGGAAAACAATACAGTGTTACCCCCCAAAATTAAAAATTGAACTGCCATTTGACCCAGTGATCCTACTTCTAGGAATATACCCTAAGAAGCCTGAAACACCAATCAGAAAGAATATAGGTACCCTCATGTTTGTAGCAGCACTATTTACAATAGCTAAGATCTGGAAGCAGCCCAAATGTCCGTCAGTAGACTAATGGATAAAAAGGCAGCGGTACATATACACAATGGAGTACTATGCAGCTGTAAGAAAGAAAGATCTCTTATCCTTTGAGACGACATGGAGGGACCTGGAAAGTATTATCCTAAGTGAAACAAGCCAAACAGAGAAAGACAAGTATCACATGATCTCACTTATTTGTGGAATATAATGAACATAACAGTCTGAGGAATGGGGTAGTCCCAGAGACGTGGAAGTGGGGTACAGACTGACAGTCCCTAGAAAAGGGGGTGGAGGGGGAGAGATAAACCATAGAACTTATATGTATGTATGCAGGAACAATGGACATGGACAAAGCTGGGGACAGGGTGGGGAGGGAGAGGGAGGAGGAATCAGTGGGGGGGGGGGGGGGAGAAACATCTGTAACAAAAATAAATTAAATAAAAAAATAAAATAAAATAAAAAAGAAGGCTTTGGGATCCCCATTTTGACCCTATATTGAAATGAACCTGAACTTAATTCCTGGTATCTTTCATTTTCTTCATATATAGAATGTCAGGTTTCCAGTTCCATCTCCTGGTCCTCATTGGCACTCATCTCATGGGTCGCCAAGACTGTGAAGAGAAACACCGGGTCCTTGGCTATAGGAGGCACACCCTTCCCACTGCAGACAACAGTCATTCGAACCCCAGCTCTCCTGCACTGTAGAGACCCTGGCTGAAGGGTTGTGGGCGTGTTGCTTGGGCAAAATAAATTAATTTTAAAAGAAGAATATAGTTCCTCCTGCGGATAGGCAATCCATCAGTCCCTTGGAAAGTTTGCCATAACAGTACACAACTTTGCTAGCAGTTGCATATTTTTGCCCTTGATGTTTTTTTAAAAACCTAGGTTGAGCCTGGATGGTGTGGCTCAGTGGATTGAGCATGTCCAGTGGACTGAGAGGTCCCAGTTCAATTCCCAGTCAGGGCATATGACCGGGTTGTGGGCTTGATCCCCCACAGGGGGCATGCAGGAGGCAGCTGAATGTTTGATGTTTCTCTCTCATATCAATGTTTCTCTCCCTTTCTCTCTCTAAAAATCAATAAAAACATAAAGAAAAAAATGTATAATATGGAGTATATTAGGCCCTATGATAAAATATGTATGTGAAAGAAGGGAGAAGTTATTTTTCTCTAGGACAGCAATGGGTGAGGAGGTCAGAGAGAGCTTCATAGAAGAGGTTACTTGAGGAGTAGTAACAGATTAAGGACCGACCAGTTTCTCCCTGACACTCTGAGGAGGAACAGCAGCAAAACAGATGTAGGTGGAAGACCTATCTCCTGGAATGTGTTAAACTAACATTGACTACAATAGAACCTAGTGCTCATTCTTGGTATATCTTCTAGCCCCATTTCACCAGCAGCTGAAACACAAACATTTCCCTCCCTCTCTTCCCTCCTTCTTATTTCCATCCTTCCCTTCTTTTCCTTTTTCCTTTTCTCCTCCTCTCCTTCTAATTTTTTTTTATAAGAAGAAGGATATGTATATAAACAAATTATGATTCAGTAGCAACTACATTAAATTTTTTTATTGGGAAAGATACTGTAGGTAAACCCAAACTTTGTATTGTTGAAAGAAATATTTGATGTTATTTAGAGTTGTATGCTAACACACATTTGCAATAATGTACCTTTTGTCTGGGTTCCCTCATATGAACAATCTTCCTCTAGGTGGCAGAATTACTTCTTTTCAATGGAGCTGATCCAGTATTTAGAAGTGACTATGGTAAGTGTGCTTTGGATGAGGCCAAAGATACACGTATGAAGCGTCTTCTTGAGAGATATGTTCCTAAACATCAAAAACATCTTATTTCAGGTAAGATTAAACTGATGTTCACCATATCAGTAGAAAGTTACAGAAATTGATTTTAGAATTATAGAAATTAAATTTATTTTCCTTATAAGTTTTCAGAAAATTCACCCAGTGGTGTCCTTGCTCCATTTCTTTTAAAAATATTTATTTATTTTAATCCTCACCCAAGGATATGTTTTTCATTGATTCTAGAGAGAGAGGGAGGGAGGGAGGGAGAGAGAGAGAAACATCAGTGTGAGAGAAAGATACATTGATCAGTATGCACCCCAACCGGGGATTGAACCCACACCTGGGTATGTACCCTGACCAAGAATTGAACCCATGATGCCTCAGTGCACAGGATGATGCTCCAGTCAACTGAGCCACACTGGTGAAGGCCTTGCTCCATTCCTTTAATTGAAGGGACTCTAAAAGAACAAAGAAAAGTAATAGCAAATGTACTTTTCCCCAGGTAGTACATTGCAAACAGTTAAGAAAACTTCTATATAGTTCTTACACTCCTCATAATCCTTTGGCTAAATACCATGATGTGATGTAAATTATATTTGGCTATATCTTTGTCAGTGAATATAGCCAAGTTGTGTATTTCCATTCCCTAAGAAGCTTTTCTTATGGCTATACTTTTGCCCTGTCATCTAATACACTTCTAAATTGAACTACAAAACAACTCAATCTGCAGTTGTCAATAAAAAGATTATATATAGCATATTCTTGATGTTCTTCTTAATGCATGATATATATTGATATATATATATATATTTTTTTTTTTAAAGAAAAATATTTTCCAGGAGCCACCTAACAGGTACAATTTCTAAGAGAATCTGGAAATAAGAAGGAGCTTTTGTTTCCTCTCAGTTTTAAGAATCTCCATGTACCAGTATAACCCACTTAATTAATGCATCACTGCATTTCTCTGCTCAAAACCCTGCAGTAGCTCTCCATTTAATCTAGAAGAAATGCCAGTATCCTCACAATGGCCCACCAACCACTACCACTTAATCTCTTCTTGTACCACTCTCTACCTCTGTCACTTGACTTCAGTCACACTGGCCTCCTTGCTGTTCCTCTCTTGTTCCACCTCCTTTAAGTCTTAGTTCAAATGTCATCTTCTTAGTGAGGCCTGGACCACCCTACTTAATACTGCAAACTGCCTTTTTCCTACCCTAATTGCATTAGTTATCTATCACTATTTAACAGTTACCCCAAAACTTAACATCTTCAAACAAAGATTTATTATCTCTCTCAGTTTCTCAGGGTTAGAAATCTGGGAGCAGTTCAGTGGAGTGTTCTGTATTTGGGTCTCTCATAGGCTACAGTCAAGCTACCAGTAAGGGTTGTGGTCATCTCAAAGCTCACTAGAGCAGGAACATCCACTTTTCAGCTCACTTACATGATTATTGGCAGGCCTCAGTTCCTTGCTGGTTGTTAGCTGGCGGCTTCAGTTACTTGACAAATGAGCTTTTCCATAGGGCTGCTGACAACCTGATAGCTAGCTCAGGTCAAGTAATCCAGGAGACAATGCATCCAAGATAAAATATTTGGAATTGATATACAATAACTTCTGCCATATTGTATTTGTTAGAAGTGAGTCTCTAAGTCTGGCCCACACTCAGGGGGAGCAAAATTAAGCTCTGCCTCTTGAAAGGAAGAGTATCAAAAATTTCACGAACATTTTTTAGAACCACCACACTTCAATCCCCCTTACCCTACTGTATTTATTCTTTTCCAATGGCACTTAACACCATCTTACACATTGGACAATTGCTTATTTTTTATTTTTGGTCTTCCCCACTAGAATCTAGGCTCTATGAAGGAAAGGATCTTTGTCTTGTATAGTAATGAATACTAAAGTTCCATGTACATAGGAGGCATTCAGTAAATATTTGTTGAATAAGTAGTGTGTCAGTACTTTGAAACAAAACAAAACTAATTCTTTCCATTCAAGAGATGTGTGTGCTTCATTCACTTTTATTTTAACTATATATTATTAGAATTTTTCCCAATTGGTAATTGTTTGAATGCCAACGACTAAGGACTAAGATCTGGATCAAAACACCCTACTTTTATAATAAAGAGATAACTTCATTGATATTTAAAGCCACTAAGAGGCAATTAATAAATAGTTCTTTGGAACAAAGTAATTTTTTCTGGTAGCTAGTCTCACTGGAAAATAAGAAGAATTGACTGAATCTTATTAAACATATTAGGACATGATGATTTAATTAATTATGAAATAATATTCTGCCTTATAAAAGTAGCTTTCACACTGTTAAATATCTGGATATATCTGTGAGGAATATAAAAACACTGAGTTCAGTGTCCATCATTATTTTGTAGATCTATTTTGCTTTACTCACAGAAATGTTTTCAGTTCTCTCAAGATAGTATTTGGTTTCTAATACATATGGAAATTATAGTAATGTTATATGTGCCAATTTTAATAGAAAATGTTTGCATAATTTTATTTAATCTACCTGGTTTTCTCATGATAAGGAGTTTGTGGGTTTAGAAGTCCTGAATCTGAGCACTGGAAACTTTTTAATTTATTTATTTTTATCTTTACAGCTAAAAAGACTAGCACAGACCCATTAAATGTGGAGGATGCACACCAGCACAAGGTATATCTCTGTGTAGCAAAAAATATTTTTATAGAATGGTCCTGCTGGTTATTTTATACATCATCAAAAGGGAAAGAAAGATTACTGAAGCATGCATCAGGAACAGTGACTTCACCTTTGCTTTTAAGATACTTTGGAATAATCACATGAGAATCAGAGGGTTCTGGGCTGTTAATTTAGGAAGCAGTAAATGTAGCATATCTGGGCATACTAATATATTGGTAGACATTTCCTTTTTCCTCCTCTTCATGGAGCCATGAGGTTTATCAACCATGTCAAAGTTCCTCTGGGTTAAACACAGTATAAGAGTCAAAAGCATCGATCCATCCCTTCAAACTTGACACAGTGGGCAGTTATTCTTCATCTGGTGCTTGGGTTGTGGTAGTGACAGGAAGCATTGTTCCTGTTTTAATCTTAGCAGCCCACAATAATCTTCTCATATAGGCCAATTTGGGAGCATATCTGTCTTCTTGTTTTTAAATCCCTTCTTTTGTTGCCCTGCCTATAGTCTCTCACAGATACCAGAGAAAGAAACTTTCTTAATTTTAGCTCTCTCTGTATAACAATTGGGAAAGAAGAGTGTTTCTAAAGCATTCTTGTAAAGTCTTCTTTACAAGATTATTTCAAGAGCCTATAAAAATTTAGTAGATTAATATTTTTATTATATTTAGTAAGATTGATAGAGCTAAAATACTAACAAAAAGAAATTGAAATGGATGGCAGAAAATAAAGATTGGTACACATACTGCATCTATTATATTTGCCTTTCTTCTGTTAGTCTACTTTTCTGAAGAATCAGGTTGTATATATCCCAGCAGGCCCTGTGGTTAGATCAAATTATAAAATTGAATGGAATAATAGTTTAATTTATGAACAATCCAGAATGATTTAAGTATAGAACTGCAGCTGAAAATTAAAGCTAACTATGTATTTTGTTTCTATAGAAACCAAAATTCAGTTCTAAAAATTGCATTCAGTTTGTTTGTGATGAAAATTCCAACAGACAGAAGCCAGAACATGTAAAAGTTGATGAAAAAAGTAAAAAGGGCTTATTTATAAAGAAGGAAGATGTAAATGAACATTACCCAAAAGAATCCAAAAGCACGAAATTTATTAACTTCGACCATAAGCAATCAAGAGTTAACCAAATATTCTCTACAGGACTCAGAAAAGACAATCTCCGTAATGTCAAAGATCGCAGCACAAATGTGTCTAAATATAAAGGAAGAAGAAATGCACAACATAAAAGGACTCAGGTGGATAATCCAATCCAAGAAAGCAACCCAAGAAAGACCATAGCTGTCTCTTCTTCCAGAAAAAGAAGTAGATTGGTTACTCGTCAGGAACATATTCTCCAGACCCTTGATGACCTTACAGAAGAGTCATGTAAACCTTTTAGCGCAACTCTGTCAAGCCTGAAAAATGGATTAGGTAACAATATTGACACTTGTTCAATTCTTAAAGAGACACATACCCAGAGCCTGGATTTATCAGAAAGTCAGGACATAAAATCCTTGGAATTAGAATCCAGTGAGCAGACTAAAGCTGTTTCTTTCTCAGGATTTTCTATACATAAAGAAATCAAATTACCAGTTGTTACTGCAGATCAGCAGCCTCATACTCACCAAGAACAACAGCACATTAGTCCTTGTAAATCTAATGAAAACAGTAACTCGAATGAAAAAAAAGAGGGACTTAATAAGTGGGAAAATTTTAATAATGATGTTCATGGTGATTGCTGTACCTCTGAAAAGACTGTAACATCTGAAAACGTGATATGTTCTACAGGTTGCAAAAAACACTATAATTATAAAGAGAATATAACAAATACAGATGTAATGGATTCTCAACAATTTTTACCTTCTGAAGACCATTTTTCACAGGAAAATAAGTTAAATGCAGGTGGCCTAAGCATCCTTCCACAACAGGAAGTTGTTAATTTTTCTAATTCAGATAATATAACAGTTTCTGAACCACACATTGCAAATTATGAACAATGCGTATATGGAACTTCTTTTGATCACTCACACAGCAATCCTGAGCATACTTCCTTGGCTTGTACAAGAACACTTGCAACACATGAAGTTTCAGAGTTGACTAGTGATGTGGAGCAGCCTCAGGAGTGTATTAGCCCCAGAGTACCAAATCCTTTAATGAATCAAACAGATACACATATTGTGGAAAAAGTGAATAAGAAAGAAGGCACTGACAAAGGCCAAAAACCGAATTCTTCAAATGGAACTTTATCTACAGTTGTTCATTCCAAAGTAAAAGAAACAACTGAAGTTCAAAAAAGGAGACAAGACCTTCCAGAGAGCAAAATCATACATAATATAGATTTATATTCCACTGACAATATGAATAAAGAATTGATCAATATCTCACAAGTTAGTCAAAGAGAAGAGAAGGAAATTTCTCGTAAACCAGGTATTAGTATTATTGCTAGATTTGTACACATTTTCTATAAATTTACTTATTTTATAGAACTTTCCAATTGAATTTCACTTAACCTATGCCCAAACTGGCAAGAATGAGGACGTGTGGGCTACAAGTTGGGGGATGCTGTTAACTAGTTAAGTAATAGTGTTTACTTTGAAAGTCAAACTATTATTATTGAATATAGTTGCTAAATTAATATTGACAGAAGTTAATGAACAGTATTTATATCAAATTTTATTTTTAGTATAGACTTGTCTTAGTATCAGGAAATGTAACAACATTTTTACAGCAGGAAATCGTTAGCTCCAGTGATTTCAACAATTCACTATATTCCCACCAGAATTGCATTCAGGAAACTAATCTGTATTTGTTATATAAAAACATTTTTAGCCCAACCCATGCACCAAGAGTTTGCTGGTTCAGTTCCCATTCGGGGCACATGCCCAGGTTGTGGGCCAAATCCCCAGTGTGGGGCATGCAGGAGGTGGCCAGTTGATGTTCCCTCTCATCAGTGTTTCTGTCTTTCTCTCCCTCTCCCTTCCTCTCTCTCTCAAATCAATAATATATATATATATATATATATATATATATATATATATTTTTTTTTTTAAACCAACATTTTAATGTCTTCTATTCCCATTAAAAAAAAAAAAAGCAGTCCAACTAGGAACAGAAACTTCGAACAGTTACATGATTAGACTCTTTTCTAGTCATGTTACCAGTAAGAACTACCACACTGATATTGAAAAATATTTGTTTTTCAGATGAGGAATTAACTAATATCAATGGAGATGAAAGCACTGTAAGAAATTCTGAGGAGAAAAAAGATAAAACAAATTCTGAAATTCACATACCTGCTAACAATCAAGAACATTATAAAGTTCAGAATTTCAAGAAAAGACAAAATTTACTGAGAGCTACCTGCAGCCAAGGTTTGTATTCCTGTACTTGATTAGGTAAATTGTTTACATGGCCAAGCTCAGAAATATACTATACTTCAGTATATTTCTAAACTTTCAAATTTAGTTGTTTTTTTAGACATTCACTATGTTATAAGATTATTTCAGCTATATTTTTAGATGGTTTTACTGTAAAGCAACACTTGAGAATATATTAATCTTCAGATATATTCTTATGATATTTCTGCCTATGACTTCTAATTTGTTATTTTAGAGGACATAAACAGCAAGAATATTGAGTGTGGGTAGTGGGGGTGAACTGTGTCACATCTCTTAGACACTTCCACTGAGCCCTTTTAACATAAGGAACATTTAAAAAGCATAGCCACCAGTTTTTTTGTGTCATATGAATAAACAGGATGTATTTGGAAGTATGGACAAGCTAACTATCCTTTGATAGTTCTTGGAGCTAGTTCTGTGGTGAACAACAGGCTAGACCACTTTGAATTAAATACTAAGCATCAAAAAGTTGATTTATCTCCTGTCTAATGTACTGGAGGTAGGAAGGACACTGGATTAGGCATTTTCTGTGAACCGTCTCCCATTGTCCCTGTCTCATGTAAACTGAAGCCCTTATATATTCCTCCTATAATGAGTTAAATAGTGGCTCCTCAAAACATATGTCCATGTCCTAAGCCCTGGAATATGTGATATTATGTTATATAAAAGAGTGAATCTTACCTTATTTACAAAAAAAAATGTATAGATGTAATTAAGATTTTTTAAACTCTTTTTTTAATTAAAAATATTTTTTTATTTTTCAATCACAGTTGACATACAATATTATTTTAGTTTCAGGTGTATACCCCAGTAATTAGATATTATAAAACTTATTAAGTGATCATGCCCAAAAATCTCATACCCATCAGACACCATACATACTTATTAAAATATTATTGACTATATTCCCTGTGCTGTACTTTACAACCTAATGACTACACTGTAACTACTAGTTTGTGCTTCTAAGTCCCTTCACCTTTTTCACCCATCCCCACTACCTCCTTCCTGTCTGGCAACCTTCAAAATGTTCTCTGTATCTATGAGTGTTTCTGTTTTGCTTGTGTGTACATTTTGGTTTTTAGGTTCAATTGTTGATAGATATGCATTTATTGCCATTTTATTCATATTTTGTATCTTTTTTTTTTTTGCCTCTTAAAGAAGACCCTTTAACATTTCATATAATACTGGTTTGGTGGTGATAAATTTCTTTAGCTTTTTTTTTCCTTGGGAAGCTCTTTATCTGACTTTCAATTCTAAATGATAGCTTTACTGGGTAGAGTAATCTTGGTTATAGGTCCTTGTTTTTCATCACTTTGAATATTACGTGCCACTCCCTTCTGGTCTGCAAAGTTTCTGTTGAAAAATCAGCTAGTAGTCTTATGGCAGCTCCCTTTTAAGTAACTAACTGCTTTTCTCTTGCTGCTTTTAAGATTCTCTCTTTGTCTTTAATCTTTGGCATTTTAATTATGATGTGTCTTAGTGTGGGCCTCTTTGGATTCATCTTGTTTGGGACTCTGTGCTTCTTGGACTTGTATGTCTATTTCTCTCACCAGGTTAGGGAAATTTTCTGTCATTATTTTTTCAAATAGGTTTTCAGTTTCTTGCTCTCTCTCTTCTTCCAGCAGATACCATCGTTGGTATGCTTGAAGTTGTCCCTGAGGCTCCTTACACTATCTTCATATTTTTTATCCTTTTTTTCTTTTTGCTGTTCTTTCTTTTTGCTGGTATATGTTTTTTTAAATTTATTTTTACTGTTGAAAGTATTACAGATGGCCCCCCCCCCCCCCATCGACACCCTCCTCCCCACTCCTGTCCCCTGCTTCTGCCTTCACCACACTATTGTCTGTGTCCATCAGTTATGCATTTATGAATATCAGTTCCTTGGTTTCTCCCCCCCCCCACCCAGCCTCCCGATCCTCTTCCTTCCAAGCTTTGTCAGTCTGTTCCCTACTTCCATGTCTCTGGATATATTTTGTTTGTCAACTCATTTTGTTCATTATATTCCACAAATAAGTGAGATCATGTGATACGTCTTTTTCTTGACTGGGTTATTTCACTTAGCATAATACTCTCTAGGTCCCTCCATGTCGTCTCAAAGGGTAAGAGATCTTTCTTTCTTACAGCTATATAGTATTCCGTTGTGTAAATGTACAACAGCTTTTTAATCCACTCATCTACGGACAGGAGGGCTCAGCAAAGGAACAATGGCTTCTGCCAGCACTTTTGTCTGGGAGAAAGCACCCGCCCCCCACTAGCTCTTGCCCTGGTGCCAGACAATTTCGTTCCTCCCTGTATATCCCTGGTTCCTTTCAAGCTGCTGCCCCAGTGCTGGAGTCCAGAGGGAGTGAGTCCAAGTAAGTCTATGAGTGGGCCCTTTAAGAGGAACTGCCTAGGGTTCCAGAAGCTTCTGTGTTTCTCATCCTTAATCCCCACTAGTTTTTAAAGCTTGAAGTTATCAGGACTTCTCTTCCCCGCACTGGAACCCTGGGCAGAAGGGTCTGTTTGGTGTGGGGCTGGAATCCTTTACTCCTCAGGGGGGATTTCTGCAGCCAAGATACCTCTCCAGATTAAAAACTGCCACACGTGGGTGTAGGGACCAGCCTGTTCTGCGTCTCCACCCTTCCTACCAATCTTGATGTGGCTTCTTCTTTAATTCTCTAGTTGTAGGACTTTCATTCAGCCAAATTTCAGGAGGTTCTGAATAATGGTTTTTCTGTAGTTTAGTTGTAATTTTGATGTAGTTGTGGGAGGGGGCGAATACTGTGTTTACCTACTCCACCATTTTGATCAGAAACCCTAAATTAAGATCTTGAGATGAGGAGATAATCCTGGATTATTTGATGGGCCCTGAATCTAATTACTACAAGTGTCTTTATAAAAGAAAAACAGGAGATTTGAGACAAACAGGAGAGAAGATGATGTGAAGATGAAGGCAGAGAACTGATATAGCCAAATTCCAGGGAGCCAAAGAATGCTGATGTCCATCAGAAGTTGGAAGAGTCAAGGAAGGATTCTTCCTCAGAGCTTCCAGAGGGAGTGTAGCCCTGCTTACACCTTGGTTTTGGACTTCTGGTCTCCAGAACTATGAGATAATACACTTCTGTTGTATTTTATCTGTTTTTTAACTTTTTTAGAACACAGTGTCTGAATAGTATTTTTTTTTTTTATTGAGCCAATAAATTGAACAACCCAAGAGGAGATAATTCCAAATACATCTGGTAATTCCTTAACACAAAGACCAGTCTATCTCTCGATCACTCAAGAGTAAATTCAACCAACCACAGAGCTCTGCTTTGCACTCCCTTTACCCTCCACAGATTCCAATCAGCATTTTAGTTTCTCTCATTTAAATATGAACAATCAAAAATCAACAAGTATTTGTAGAAAATCCCAATATAAAAGAGACATCAAAATGATCTAAACAGACCAAAGGAACCCAGAAGAAACAGAAATAATGTAAGAGTCAGGATATATCTAAAACTTTTTCAAAAGGCTTAGAAAAAAAAGAAACAGAGAACATTACAGAGAGCCCTTAGAAGTTAAAAATATAATAGCAGAATTTATTTTAAAATATAGATATCTATAGCAGTTGGAAGGTATAACTTTCCAAGTCTCCTATAAAAAAAATTAAAACAAGGAGAGGAAAGAAAATTAGAAAATTACTCCAGGATATCCAGAGAGAACAGTGAAACTAGGAAAATAAATTATTAAAGAAATAAAGGACAGAAGTTTCCATATTGAAAGGACCCACGTGTCCAGTACAATAAAAAAGACATCTCACTGAAATTGCAGAACAAAAATAAAGAGAAGATCCAAAAAGCATCTAGAGAGGAAAAAACAAGTCACATACAAAGGTACAGACAGCTGAATATTTTTTTTCTTTTTCTTTTTTTTATCCTCACCAGAGGATATCTTTTTCATTAATTATAGAGAGGGAGGAAGAGAGAGAAACATTGATGTGAGAAAGAAATATCGATATGAGAGAGAAACATCAATCTATTGCCTCCTATATGCACCACAACCAGGGATGGACCTGCAACCTGGGTATGTGCTCTGAGTTCATGCACGGGATGACGCTCTAACCAACTAAGGCACACTAGCCAGGGCCAACTGAGTATTTCTTAATGTCATTATACTTTATTAATAAATAACTAATAATTAATACTTTATTAAATAAATATAAAATATAATGCTATTAAGAAATACTCAGCTTTAACTACAGTGGACTTTTTAAAAGAATTTTAATTTGAGTTACACTTTTTTCCTTTCCATTTTCTGCCAGATTTTGTTATTTTTAAATTTTAGTTAAATGCTATAGACTATCATTTTTGCTGCAGACATACCAGGAACAAGGTGAGAGGATTTGTATCATTCACAGTAACAATTACTAGGAGAGATTTTCCAATTCAAACTTGGAATCTGCAAACCTATACCATCTTAGTTACTTTATCATTTAAATATATGTGTAGTCTTTATTCTTCCAATAAAGAATTTCTGAGTGAAAATTTCTAAAGAAATTTAGAAATTTGTCTGGATATCAATGGATGATAGACATAAGGCTATTAGTCTTCCCTGTGACTCTCATAACCAAAGGATCCTCTTAATTTTTTTTCTCTTGCTCTGAAATAATATGCCTGGTTGCTGACATTTAGGAAATGGTGCAGGGTAAAGGACTGATGGATTAATGCAGCGTTTCTCAAACCTTATTTTGCATCAGTCACTTGGAAAGCCCATTGAAACATTGCTGGGCTCTACCATCAGGACTTCTGATTCATTAGGTGTGTTAGTGCATAAAAAATGATCAAAAACTTAGTTTAAAACAACACACCTTTATTATCTCATAGTTTCTGTAGGTCAGGAATGGGGCACGGCTTAGCTGGGTCCTCTGCTCAGGATCTTTCACAAGCTGCAGTCAAGGTGTTGGTCAGGACTGGGGTCTCATCTGAAGGCTCAATTAGGGAAGGATCCACGTTCAAGCTCATGTGATTGTTGGTAGAATTCAGTTCCTTTAGGTTAGGATATTCTGTAGTTATCCTCAGTTTCTTACTTCATGGGCTCTTTCAAGGTAGCCACTTGATTAATCAAAACTTGATTAGCCCAAGTCAACTAGCAAGATAAAAAATGTTACAATCTTTTGTAACCTAATCAAGGAAATGAAATGCCCTCAATGTTGAGAACATTCTATTGGTTAGAAGCAAGTTTCTCAAGAGGAGGGGATTACACAAGACTGTAAACATGAGGAGGTAAGGATCATTAGGAGCCATCTTAAAGTCTGCCCTCCAGAGTAGGCTTTGGTTGGCTGAAGAATTTGCATTTCTACCAAGTTTCCCAAGTCATACTAATACTGCTGATCTGGGACTCCACTTTGAGTACTACTGGGTCAATGAATATTACTTTCTGTTTAACCAGCCTAACCCTCAACTTTGCCATGTGTCTCAGTCTGAAACTTCTCTTATGCAGTTTCTACAGAATATAAATCTCCAGGTTCCTGACTTAGGGATTGGGACCTGGATAAGAGGAGTGGTAGCCAGACAATTTGGGGCTGGAAAAGGTAACTTGGAGTTCCAACTTTTCTCTATATATACTTTTTCACTCAGTCTCCCTGTTTTCAGCCCTGTTCACATGCTGCCTTTCATGATACCTGGTGCAGATCAGCTCCCTTCCTCTGCATATTCTTTTGGCAGGCACTTGGGTTGTAGCATTCCCCACTCTGCTAAGTCAGTTAACTCTTCTCCAATTCTCCCAAATTTGTTGAAGTCTTCTCTTGTGCTCTTTTGTTTCCTCTTTCATTTATTTATATGATATTTTAAAAAATATATCTTTTACTATCATTTTAGCATGGTTTGGGAAGGAAATAGGGAAAAATAGGAAGTCCCTTCACTGTTTTTAGTTCTAACTTAAGTCTGTGTAACCTATGTTGCAAGGAAAGGATTTAAAAAAGAATCTTTAGATAATGATACTATACTTTAGTTTTTATGAAAGAAAAATAATAAACCAATAGGCCATAGCTTGGTTCTTGGCATCTTATGTGAGCAGAAATAGACTCATTGAGATAGAGAATAGCTATAGAAAGAGAATTTTTATAAAATCACAATTTGTTTTAAGAAAAATATTATCGCCCTGGCCGGTTTGGCTCAGCGGTTAGAGCGTCAGCCTGCGGTCCTGAGAGGCCCGGGTTCGGTTCCCGCTAAGGGCATGTACCTCGGTTGCAGTTTGTCCCCGGCCCTGGTCGGTTGTGCGGGTGGCAACCACTCGATGTGTCCCTTCACATCGATGTTTCTCTCTCTCTCTCTGTTCCTCTCTCTCCCTCCCACTCTACCTGAACAAAAAATGGAAAAATGTCCTCGGGTGAGGATAAAAAAAAAAAAAAAAAAAAAAAAAAGTTGATGCCCTGGCCGGTTTGGCTCAGCGGTTAGAGCGTCGGCCTGCGGTCCGGAGAGACCCGGGTTCGGTTCCCGCTAAGGGCACATACTTCGGTTGCAGTTTGTCCCCGGCCCTGGTTGGTTGTGCAGGTGGCAGCCACTCGATGTGTCCCTTCATGTCGATGTTTCTCTCTCTCTCTCCCTTCCTCTCTCTCCCTCCCACTCTATCTGTACAAAAAAAAAAAAGGAAAAAAATATCCTCGGGTGAGGATAAAAAAAAAAAAAGAAAAATATTATCCATTGCTAAAGAAATACTGAAGGTGAAATTAGTGTAGAACTGAAACAAGTTTATTTATTTTAATCAAGCATATGATAGAGTGACTGAACAGCAGCTAGAATAAATGTGAAGTAATATGCTTAAATGCCCTATAGTTTCTTCACAAGTTGAAGAATTGTGTTTCAGTTATATTTTAAAATAGTAATAGTAATGATAATATCAATTGATGTATGTTTCTGTATTGTGCACCCTACTTAGGGTATTTTGAAGAAGTTGGTATGTATTTTCTAAGTTCCTTTATAATAATCAGCATTTGGCAGAAAAGAAGTCTGTTTTGCTTGGTAAATTTACAGAAATGAAAACAGCTGGAATCAATAAGAGGCATGCCATCGAGGAAAGCCCACTTCATTTGGCTGTCAGAAGAGGAAACTTGTCTCTGATGAAAGTTCTAATAGAATCTGGAGCAGATGTGAATCTAAAAGATAATACAGGTTTGGATTCTTTTAACTTCAATTATGTTTATAATTTGAAATCACTAAAATATACATGTCACAGCTCCCACCCCAGTTTTGAATCTGGCTGCTTTATAACAGCTACCTTGGAACAATCTTTTTAAAAAAATAATATATTAACCGAATAGTAAGATTTATCTTGGTTCCCAGCAATTGCTAAAATAACCTTCTTCAAAACAGTTTTTAACATGCATTTGGGAGCATTCAACAAGAGTATACAGAGTGGGGAGTAAGGGAAGCTTTAATTAGGTGTTTTCCTTGGAGGCCTTAATACCATTCCCTAACTTTAGAGAGAATGCAAATTTTTCCCATTTTATTGTTCCTCTTCCCTTTCCTCCTCTCTTTCTACTATTCCTTTCATCTCCCCTCCCTTAATTTAATTTTCATTTTACTCTTCACCCAAGGATATTTTCTATTTATCATCAGATAGAGTGGGAGGGAGGAGGAGAGAGAGAGAGAGAAACATCAGTGTGATAGAGCCACATCAACTGGTTGCCTCCCGCATGACCCAACCAGGACTGGGGACAAACTGCAACTGAGGTTTGTGCCCTTGACCGGAATTGAACCCACAACTCATTGGTCCGCGGGCCCACGCTCTAACCGCTGAGCCAAACTGGCTAGGGCCCTTATTTTAATTTTAATCTTCAGTTATAAATTAATCTTCTAACATTTTGCTCAACTCAAAAGAATCTTGTATGAACAATTCCAGAGGGGAAAACTCAAAGATCAATTGAATCACATCCTTTTAAAGAGAAATATGACAATGGAAGCACACAAGTAGAAAAGTCAGACATTATCTTACTATATTTAATATCTGAGTTGAAACAAATTTACATGATTAATACTTAACTCCAGTCCCAGGTGTTCAATGTTCTGTGAGTCTTTTGTTTTGACACTTCTACCAACAAATATTTTTTATTAGCTCAATTTGATTTAAAAAATGAAATACAGGAGACTTCCGGTCAAGATGGCGGCGTAGGTAAACGCTGTATCGCGTCCTCCCACAACCACATCAAAGTTACAACTAAACTACAGAACAACCATCATTCAAAACCGCCTGAAATCAAGCTGAATGGAAGTCGTACAACTGCGGAATTAAAAAAAAAAAAGCAGCTACATCCAGATTGGTAGGACAGGCTGCACGGTGGTGCGCGGCGGCGAGACGGGCTGGTCCCACACCCACGTGTGGCGGATAAAAATCAGGAGGCTGCCGCGGCTGGGAAGGTCCTTCCTGAGGACTGAGGGGTCCCCGTCCCACACCAGGTGCCCCGCTCAGGGTTCCAGTGCCAGGAAGAGAAGTCCCCATCACTTCTGGCTGGAAAAACCAGCGGAAACTGAGGCTCAGGGAAGCTGAAGCGGCTGGAGCCCCAGGCAGCTCCCTAAAGGGCCCGCGCACGGACTTACCGGACTCTCTCCCTCTAAGCTTGGAGGGGAGGCAGCTCGAGGGGCGCCAGAGACATACAGGGAAGAACGGAGCTGTTTGGCACTGGAGCGAGGGCTGGAGAGGGGGCTTCCTCGGGGACAAACGTGCTGTAAGAGGCCTTTGTTTCTTGGGTGAGCCCTTCCCGGGGGCGGCAGACAGAAGCCATATCTGGGACTCCAGCAACCTGGCTCACACTGGTAGCCCCGCCCTGCTGACTTCCTGAGGCCCCGCCCCGCCCCACACCACTTCAAGCCCACCCAAGCTGTTGCCACTTGCTTAACCATAGGATTGGCCGGTCTTGGATCCTGCTTCAGGTTTTTCCTAAATTCTTTCAAACGAGCAGCATCTGGTTTCAGCGAGCCCCATACCTCTCATTAAGTAATACACTGAAACAAACACAGGGAGGCAGCCAAGATGAGGATACAAAGAAACAGGTCCCAAATGAAAGAGCAGAACAAAACCCCAATAAAAGAACTAAGCGAAAGGGAGATAAGCAACCTAACAGATACTGAGTTCAAAATACTGCTTATAAGGATGCTCAATGAACTTAGGTGAGAACCTCAGTGAACTTAGGGAGGGCCTCAAGAGCATAAAAAAGGACCAGTTAGAAATCATGGATACACAGTTAGAATTGAAGGAGGCATTAACTGAAATAAAGAATAATTTACACAGCTTCAATAATAGAGTACGTAATCCAAGGAGCAAACCATCGATTTGGAACATAAGGAAGCAAAAAATCCCCAATCAGAACAGCAAAAAGAAAAAAGAATCCAAAAACATGAGGATAGTGTAAGGAGCCTCTGGGACAACTTCAAGCGTGCCAACATTCGCATCTTGGGAGTGCCCGAAGGAGGAGAGAGAGAACAAGAAATCGAAAACCTGTTTGAAACAATAATGGCAGAAAACTTTCCTAACTTGGTGAAGGAAACAGACATACAAGTCCAGGAAGCACAGAGAGTCCCAAACAAGATGAACCCCAAGAGGCACACACCAAGACACATCATCATCAAAATGCAAAAGGTTCAAGACAAAGAGAGAATATTAAAAGCAGCAAGAGAAAGGCAGCTAGTTACCTACAAGGGAGTACCCATTAGGCTGTCAGCTGATTTCTCAAAAGAAACTTTGCAGGCCAGAAGGGAGTGGCAAGAAATATTCAGAGTGATGAAAACCAAGAACCTACAACCAAAATTACTCTATCCTGCAAAGCTGTCATTTAGAATTGATGGACATATAAAAACTTTCCCAGACAAGAAAAAGGAGTTCATCACTACCAAACTGTTATTATATGAAATGATGAAGGGTCTTTTTGAAGAAAAAGATAAAATGTATGAACAAACAAAATGGCAATGAATACATATCTATCAACAATGGAATCTACAAACAAAATGAACAGGAAGAACAGAAACATTCTCATAGATACAGAGAACATTTTGTTGGTTGCCAGTTGGGAAGGGGGTTGGGGGAATGGGTGAAAAAGGTGAAGGGATTAAGAAGCACAAATTCATTGCTAGACTGACAAACCTCAAAGGGAAAGGGGTTGGGGGGGTGGGAAGAAATAAACCAAAGAACTTATATGCATAACCAATGGACACAGACAATAGTGTGGGAAAAGGTGGGAGGGGGGCGGGAGTGGGGAGGAGGGAGTCAATGGGGGAAAAATGTGGAACATCTGTAATACATTTTACATCCAAAAATAAAGATTTGAAGGAAAAAATAATGAAATACACATTTTAAGGCCATGGTTTCAATATCATTTCTTTTCTAGTAATGTATATGTTTGAGTCAATATAGATATTAACTCCATTAGTGCAAATAAATTTAATAATGAATATATGTAAGCTGCAGCTTGTTTTTTCCCTTTTTCCTTTTTTAGGTTGGACACCACTACATAAGGCATCTACTGAGGGATCAAATGATATAATTGTAGAGTTGTTAAAAGCTGGTGCTAATGTTAATTGTGAAAATTTAGATGGAATTCTGCCCTTACATGATGCTGTTGCAAATAATCATTTAAAGGTACTGTACATATCCAGTCTGGTTCCTATTACTCTTTCTTAGAAAAATGAATGAAGAAAATGAAGATATTTTAAATTGAGGACTAAAGTGATTCCTTATAACAAATTATTTTTAAAACCTTAAAATTATAGCCCTGGCTGGTTTGGCTCAGTGGTTAGAGTGTCAGCCCTCGGACGAAAGAGTTTTAAGTTCAGTTCCTGCCTAGGGCATGTACCTCAGTTGCCATTCAGTCTCCAGACCTGGTTAGGGTTGTGCGGGAGGCAACCAATCGATTTGTCTCTCTCACAGAGATGCCTCTCTCTCCACCCCCCCCCCCTTTCTCCCTCTCTCCCACTGTATCTGAAGATAAAGGGAAAAATATCCTTGGGTGAGGATTTTTAAAAGAAATCAAAATTACAAAGATAAGACATTGTATAATGACTGGAAAATCAATGTATTTCCTAATGATTCATTCTTCCATTGTCTCTTCATCACATAATTCATATAAATCAGAATAAAATGAAATGATTCAGAGTAAACATTGGCTGTAAATCTAATACATTCCATTTTTAATGGTTTTAAATGATTAGTTATTGTGCATAAAAGAGTCTAAATATTGTGATGCTACATGGGACAACTAGACTTTATTTAACTCAGAATTACTCAGTAGGTTTGAGGTTTCAAAGAAATGGATAAAAACGCAAATAGTGCCCTGGCCAGTTTGGCTCAGCGGTTAGAGCATCGGCCTGCGGTCCGAAGAGACCCTGGTTCGGTTCCCGCTAAGGGCACGTATTTCGGTTGCAGTTTGTCCCTGGCCCTGGTTGGTCGTGCGGGTGGCAGCCACTTGTGTCCCTTCACGTCGATGTTTCTCTCTCTCTCTCCCTCCCACTCTATCTGTACAAAAAATGGAAAAATATCCTCGGGTGAGGATTAAAAAAAAAACAAAAACGCAAATAGTTTGTTACCTGGGGAGGGGGTGGTGGTGTATATTTTTCTTAATCAGTGTGATAAAAAATATCATAAGAGAAAATTACTAGGGTCACTATTTTGATAACACTGAATTTCAAATCTAGACTTTAAATTCTTTAGATTTTTATTTATTTATTTTTAAATTTATTTATTTATTTTGTTACAGATGTTTTTCCTTTTCCCCCCACTGATTCCCACCTCCCCCTCCCTCCCTGGCTTGTCCCCAGCTTTGTTATCCAAGTCCATTGTTCATGCATACATGCATATAAGTTCTGTGGTTTATCTCTCCCCAACCACTCCCTCTTCTGGGGATTGTCAGTCGGTACCCCACTTCCACGTCTCTGGGACTACCCCATTCTTCAGACTGTTATGTTCATCATATTCCACAAATAAGTGAGATCATATGATACTTGTCTTTCTCTGTTTGGCTTGTTTCACTTAGGATAATACTTTCCAGGTCCTTCCATGTCATCTCAAAGGATAAGAGATCTTTCTTTCTTACAGCTGCATTGTACTCCATTGTGTATATGTACCACCGTTTTTTTATCCATTAGTCTACTGATGGGCATTTGGGCTGTTTCCAGATCTTAGCTATTGTAAATAGTGCTGCTACAAACATGGGGGTACAAATATTCCTTCTGATTGGTGTTTCAGGCTTCTTAGGTTATATTCCTAGGAGTGGGATCACTGGGTCAAATGGAAATTCAATTTTTAATTTTTTTAAGTAACACCATATTGTTTTCCATAGTGGCTGCACCAGTCTGCATTCCCACCAGCTGTGTACTAGAATCCCCTTGCCAACATTTGTTGTTTGATGATTTGTTGATGGCAGCCATTCTGACAAGTGTGAGGTGATACCTCATTGTTTTAACTTGCATCTCTCTGATGATTAGTGATGTTGAGCATTTCTTCATATATCTCTTGGCCATTTGTATGTCCTGTTTGGAGAGATGTCTATTTTGTTCCTCTGCCCATTTTTCAATTGAGTGATTTGTCTTACATTTGTTGAATTGTATGAACACTTTATATATATTGGAAATTAACCCCATATCTGATAAATCATTGGCAATTATGCTATCCCATACAGTGGGTTGCCTTTCCATTTTGATGATTTTATCTTTTGCTGTGCAGAAGTTTTTAAATTTGATGTAGTCCCATGTGTTCATTTTCTCCTTCTTTTCTGTTGCCTTAGGTGATGTATCAGTGAAAATTCTGCTGCATATGATGTCCGAAATTTTGTTGCTTACATTTTCTTCTAGGAATTTTATGGATTCATGAGTCATATATAAGTCTTTTTTCCATTTTGAGTTTATTCTTGTATATGGTGTAAGTTGATGGTCCAGTTTCACTTTTTTGCATGTAGCTGTCCAATTTTCCCAACACCATTTATTAAAGAGGCTATCTTTACTCCACTGTATGCTCTTGCCACCTTTGTCAAATATAAATTGAGCATGTTGCCTTGGGTCCATTTCTGGGTTCTCTGTTCTGGTCCACTTGTCAATATGCCTGTTCTTGTGCCAGTACCAGGCTGTTTTGATTACAGTGGCGTTGTAGTACAACCTGAAATCTGGTAATGTGATCCCTCCTACTTTGTTTTTCTTTTTCAAGACTGCTGTGGCTATTCGAGGTCTTTTTTGGTTCCATATGAACTTTTGAAGTATTTGTTCCAGTTCTGTGAAGTATGTCATTGGTATTTTGATGGGGATTGCATTGAATCTATAGATTGCTTTGGGTAGTATGGACATTTTAATGATGTTAATTCTTCCAATCCATGAACAATGTATGTGCTTCTACTTTTTTATATCTTCCATTTCTTTTTTCAATAACCTGTGTTTTCTGTGAAGAGGTTTTTTATTTCCTTAGTTAAGTTTATTCCTAGGTATCTTAATTTTTTTGCTACGATGGTAAATGGGATTGTCTTCTTATTTCTTTTTCTGTAATTTCATCATTGGTGTATAAGAATACCATCGATTCCATGATGTTAATTTTTTATCCTGCTACTTTGCCAAATTCATTTATTAAGTCCAGTAAATTTTTGATGGAGTCTTTAGGGTTTTCTACATATACTATCATGTCATCTGCGAATAATGACAGTTTCACTTCCTCCTTTCATATTTGGATCCCTCTTATTTTTTATTCCTGTCTGATTGCTGTGGCTAAGACTCCCAGGACTATGTTAAATAAAAGTGGCAAAAGTGGGCATCCTTGTCTTGTTCCTGTTCTTAAGGGAAATGCTTTTACTTTTTGCCCCTTGAGTATGATGTTGGTTGTAGTTCTTTCATATATGACCTTTATTATGTCAAGATATGATTACTCTATTGCCACATTGCTGAGCATTTTTATCAGAAATGGGTGCTGGATTTTGTTGAATGGCCTTTCAGTGTCTATTGATATGATCATATGGTTTTTATCTTTCATTTTGTTAACGTGGTGTATCACATTTATTGATTTGTGAATATCATACAAGCCTTACATCCCTGCGATGATTCCCACTTGGTCATGGTGAATAATTTTTTTGATGTATTGCTGGATTTGATTTGCTAGCATTTTGTTCAGGATTTTGGCATTTACGTTTATCAGGGATATTGGTCTATAGTTTTCTTTCTTTGTAGTGTCTGGTTTTGGAATTAGAATTATGCTGGCCTCATAAAACAAGTTTGGCAATCTTCCTTCTTCTTGACTTTTTTGCAATGGTTTGAGGAGAATGGGTGTTAGTTCTTCTTTGACTGTTCGGTAAAATTCCCCCGTGGAGTCTTCCAGGCCTGGGCTTTTGTTTGCTAGAAGAGTGTTGATTACATCTTCAATTTCTTCAGTTGTTATTGGTCTGTTAAAATTTTCTATCTCTTCCGGGTTCAGTTTTGGGAGACTATGTGTTTCTAGAAATTTGTCTATTTCGCTTAGATTGTTGAATTTGTTGCCGTATAATTGTTCATAGTATTTGTTAACAATCCTTTGTATTTCTGTCGTGTCAGTTATTATTTCTCCTCTTTTATTTCTGATTTTGTGTATTTGGGTTCTCTTTGTTTCTTGGTGAGTCTAGCTAAGGGTCTATCAATCTTGTTTATCTTTTCAAAGAACCAGCTCTTTGTTTCATTGATCCTTTGGATTGTGTTTTTGGTCTCCATGTCATTTATTTCCTATCTGATCTTTACTATTTCCTTCCTTCTACTTGCTCTGGGGTTTTCTTTCTGCTTGCTTTCTAGTTCTTTAAGTTGTGAGGTTAGATAGTCTGTTAGAAATTTTTATTGCTTCCTGAGGTAGGCCTGTAGTGCTATGAACTTCCCTCTCAGAACTGCTTTCGCTGCATCCCAAAAATTTTGTGTTGTTGGGTGTTCATTTTCATTGGCTTCCAGGAAGTTTTTAATTTCTTCCTTGATCTCCATAGTAACCCATTCATTGTTCAGTAACATGCTATTTAGCTTCCATGTGTTCAAATGTCTTTGCATGTTCTTGTTGCAATTGATTTCTAGTTTCATGCCATTTTGATCTGAGAAAATGCTTGATATGATTTCAATCTTCTTGAACCTGTAGAGACTTGTGCCCTAACATGTAGTCTATCTTTGAGAATGTCCCATGTGCACTTGAGAAGAATGTGAATTCTGCAGTTTCAGGGTATAATTCTCTGTAGATATTTATTAAATCCATTTGCCCTAGAGCTTCATTTAGAGCCTCTGTTTCCTTGTTAATTTTTTGCCTAGAGGATCTATCCAGTGATATCAGTGGGGTGTTGAAATCCCCTGCTATGATTGTATTGCTGTCGATTTTTCCTTGGAAGTCCTCCAGAAAATTTTTAATATATGTTGGTGCTCCTATATTGGGTACATATATGTTTATCAAGGTTATATCTTCCTGTTGGATAGATCCTTTCAGTATTATGTAGTGGCCTTCTTTGTCTCTAGTTATGGTCTTCATTTTGAAATCTATTTTATTATGAGTATTGCTACCCCAGCTTTTTTTTTCCTTTCCAATTGGTTGAAAGATTTTTTTCCATTCCTTCACTTTCAAACTATGTCTTTTGTTGTGAGGTGGATCTCTTGTAAACAACATATATGTGAGTCATGCTTTCTTATCCAGTCAGCTACTCTGTGTCTTTTTATTGGAGCATTCAAACCATTAACATTTAAGGTGATAGTTGACATGTACTTATTTATTGCCATTCTTGTTTAGTGTGTTTTTATTTTTCTTCCCATTTCTTCTACTAATTACAGCAGTCCTTTCAGCATATCTTGCAGTGCTGGTTTGGTGTTAATATGTTTCCTTAGCCTTTTTTGTCTGGAAAGCTCTTTATTTGACCTTCTATTTTGAATGATAGCCTTGCTGGATAGAGTAGTCTTGGATTCACATCCTTGTTTTTCATGACCCTGATTACCTCATGCCACTCCCTTCTGGCCTGTAGTGTTTCTGTGGAGAAGTCAGCAAAGGGCCTTATGGGATTTCCTTTGTAGGTAACCTGTTGCTTATCTCTTGCTGCCTTAGGATTCTTTCTTTGTCTTTAATTTTCGGCATTTTAATTACTGTGTGTCTTGGTGTGGGCCTGTTTGGGTTTTTTTTACTTGGGGCTCTCTGTCCTTCTTGAACTTAAATGCCTTCTTCCTTCATCAAGTTAGGAAAGTTTTCTGTTACTATTTCTTCAAATATATTCTCTAACCTTTGCCCATTTTTTGCCTCTTAACGGACTCCTATGATGCGAATGTTACTGTTGCCAGTTTTCCCACAGTTCTCTTAAGCTGTCTTCCTGTTTTTTAATTATTTTTTTCTTTTGTTTTTCTGATTGGTTAATTTTTTTCTACCCTGTCTTCTAATTCACTGATCTGGTCCTCAGCTTCTTCTACTCTGCTGGTTAGTTTTTTCAACATGTTCTTAATTTCTGCTATGTCATTCTTCATTTCTGCTTGGTTGGTTTTTAATGTTTCCATGTTTTACTCATGGTGCCGATGTCCTTACTTATGTTGTTAAGCTTCCTCAGGATCATGGCTCTGAACTCTACCTCTGATAATTTGCTTAGCTACATTTCATTTATATCATCTTCAGTAGAGTTCTCTTGTTCTTTCATTTGGGATTTGTCTCTTTGTTTCACCTTTTTGGCTATCTCGTTGGGTTTTGGAGCCTGCCAAATTTTCCCTGTGGGTGTTGGTGTTCTGCTGTTTGTGGCTCCCTCTACTGGGTTTGAATGAGCCTGGGTGTGCCCACGTTAAACACCACTATCAAGGCTTACTTTCCTGGGTATATTTGCATGCCCAGGAAAGGTTCAGTTATCCTATAGCTTTTTCCTGGTGGCTAGTAGTCTCAGTTACTCAGTGCCTTGGAATGTAGCCCTGGTTTTCTGCATAAGAGGATTTTCAGAGGGCATGATTGATGCTGGTTGTTAATGAGTTTCAATTTGCATTTCTTTGCCTCACCTGGGAAAGGCTGAATCTCTTAGGGTAGGGGCTGCTGCTTTTCCCCACAGCTTGGGGAAGGAGCACACTGGCCACCGTTCTTTGTGGCCGCAACTCAGTAAAAACTCTGAGTGCCCTCCAAATCCCAGGTGTCCCTGCAGAGTTCCAGCCCAGTCTTCCCTCCCTCTGCTGTAACCCCCAGGTGAGTGGCTGTGGCTATTTTAGCACTCTTTCTGGGCTCTTTGCGCTATGGAACAGGCTTGGTCTTTGTTCCCCAAGGGCGCTGCTCACAGCTAAGACTGCTGCTGTCCGTGGGCTCCCAGGCCACCACCCTCTCACACCTCTGCAGATCCTACCAGTGTCTCTGGTTATATGGTCCTGTCCTGCTGCTTTTCTGTTGCTTTTTTTCTGAGGATTTGTCTTTATTTTAGTTGTAATTCCTGTTTGGTCCTGGGAGATCGTCTGTGTAGCTTCTATTCACTCTGCCTCCATTTTCACATCCTCTATGTCTATCTTCTGTGCAGCTGGGTCGCATAGGCCTTTCTGTTGCCTCCGCCCCCTGCTGGTACCACAGGTAACTGGATCACACAGTCCCTTTGGGGACTGGGCTCTATGCCTATGTTATGGGCTGCTGGTTTGCACAGGCCTCTCTGGTGCTTCAGCACCCCACAGGTCCCGCGTATAACTGGATGGCACAGTCCCTGCTGGGTAGCACAGGCCTCTCTGGTGCCCCCGCACCCTGCATTTCCCACAGGCAGGCAGCTGGATTGCACCAGTCTCTTTAGGGCTCTGGCTTCCCACTGCACTTGTGAGCTACTAGACCACACAGGCCTCTGTGGAGCCCCAGGTCCCACTGCTGGCAGCTGGGGAGTGCTGCTGCCCTGTGGGGCTCAACTCCTGCTCAGCTTTTGCTGTAGATTTTGGGGATGGGTCTCAGCTTCTGGTCTGTGCTTCTGTTGCCTGGGGATGGATGTCTGCTCCCCAGCCTTTGTTGCTGGGGGTATATCTTGACTCTGATCGGGCTGCTACTGTGGGGGATGGTGCTTGGCTCCTCGCTGCCCCCGGCTTCTGCTGCTGGCACCTTGGGAGCTCCACTACTGTGCTCCGGTCTGTGTTGACACAGAGTGTCCACTGGTCTGATGGTGCCAGGTGTGCTGGTGGGCTCAGGTTGCTGGGCCCTAGCTGCTCCCACTGCCTCCTCTCAGGGAAGACCCTGGATTTTCCAAAATGGTGGGACCTCCCTGGGGAGCAGGGAGAAGCACCCTGAAGGGCCACTTACCGCGGTAGCTGGCTGCTACCGTCCACAGCACAGGAACCTTCTGCTTCGTGTCTCTGCACTGCACGGGTTTGGTCATCCATCTTCACGTACACTCACTTTCTCACACACTCGCTCACTGTCTCACACACTCATCCTCCCTTCGGTCCTACCCTCAGCCATCTTCTTTTAATTCTAAATTCTTTAGATTTTTAAACGCAACTTTTTGTTTGACAAAACGTTAGGAGAAAACTTTTATTATTGTCAGTGGGCAACATAGATTTCAGAAATAGTGATTAGCTCTATAAAATCATTAAGGAAACTACCACTACCAACAACAATATAAAACCAGGGTTCATATAAACAATTCCTTCAATCTCTCACTGACATCTATTTTCCTGTTCATATATATGTTTAAGAGCCTGGTGATTTTTATTTAATTTTGTGAAAGTATATAACCACTGTTTTCAGCCTAAATGTGGTCATGTGAAGGAATAGTATTATTATTGAGTTTATAATTTGAGATAAAAGATATAAACTGATGATTAAGAATAATACCAGATGGGTGGGCTAATGTCCAAGGTGGCTTCTTTTGACCAAAGAACCTCGTTTGCCTTTAAGATGTTCACATTAAAAAAGAATAGACAGCCCTGGCCAGTTTGGCTCAAGCAGTTAGAGTATTGACCCTCAGAAGGAAGGGTCTCAGGTTCGATCCCCAGCCAGCAGTCGGGGTTGTGTGGGAGGCAACCAATTCATATGTCTCTCTCACATGGATGTTTCTCTCTTTCTTTTTCACCTCCCTCCCTCCCTCCTACTCTATTTAACATATCAATGGAAAAATATCCTTGGGTGAGTATTAACAACAACAATAAAAGAACAAAGTCTCAAGTTTGTAGGATTTTTGAAATGGAAGAAAGGAAACAAGAAAAATCATTAAAGTGATTAACTTACTGGCTATTTGTACAGGGGAAGGGCCATTTAAAGTGAAACCACTGCCCTGGCCGGTTTGGCTCAGCGGTTGGAGCGTCGGCCTGCGGTACAGAGAGACCCGGGTTCAGTTCCCGCTAAGGGCACGTACCTCGGTTGCAGTTTGTCCCCGGCCCTGGTTGGTCGTGAGGGTGGCAGCCACTCAATGTGTCCCTTCACATCGATGTTTCTCTCTCTCTCTCTTCCTCTCTCTCCCTCCCGCTCTGTCTGAACAAAAAATGGAAAAATGTCCTCGGGTGAGGATAAAAAAAATAAAGTGAAACCACTTAAATAAGAGCCAAGCCCTGGCCGGTTTGGCCCAGCAGTTGGAATGTCAGCCTGCAGACCAGAGAGTCCCGGGTTCGGGTTCAGTTCCCGCTAGGGGCATGTACCAAAAATAAAAAATAAAAAAGAGCCAAAATTTTGTAGTGGGAAAATCAGGTTTTTGGATGGTGTCCTTTAAAATGCAATATAAAATGGGGAAAATGTAGCAACATCAATGCCAGCAGTTCTCAACCTCTTTCACCTCCCTCCCTCCCTCCTACTATATTTAAAATATCAATGGAAAGTGGGTCGCCTACCCCTTTGTGGGTCAAATGACCCTTTCATAGGGGTCCCCTAAGACCATTGGAAAACACATTATTTCCAGTTGTCTTAGGAACCGAGACACCTCTCCTCTATCCATCTCCAGGCGGGTCTGCCCACATGCAGATACACCCACATACAACATGATGAACTGAATTAAAGCATTAGGAAGGTTGAGAACCACTGATCAGTGCAATATTTCTGTTCAGGGAAGCCCATTAGAAACTCAATGCTTAAGGTTTATATTGAGGGCTGGTCATGCAGGTACCCTCTTTGTCTAGCACATACTAGAGTCCCGACTTCCAGAAGCATAAATTACATTGTTTGTGTAGACAGTTGAAGCACATTGAGCTATCCTTATCAGTTAAGGAAAGTTTTATATGAGCATAGACTGCTGTTTACCAGCCAAGTGCGCAGCTAAAAGATAACTTTGTGAGTGACCTTCTGAATAGCAGTTTCAGGCCAGCTACGTTAACTCTTTTCTAAACAATATTGTATTTAGGTTCTAATTGAAACATATACTAATTTCCAGAACAGCAAAAGCCTGTATAAAGCATTTTTTGGCCTAATTTTTCTGACAAAATTGTTTGTTAGCACATAGGACATCTTTTATTTTGTACAATGACCTCAAGGAAGGTCTTTTTTCAAAAATTTTGAAAGGCATTATAAGTTATTCCTAAATCCTCTATTAATCCTTTCATATTCAAATCCTATGATTTTTTTTTTTAGGTTAACAGATTTTCCTATCAGTTTCTCATTCATCAGTGGCTTCACAGTGCTTCAAGCATTTCTCCAACATTATTTTAATGTATGACATCAGGAAATCCTACATCTGTGCATTTTGCCTTTGTAATCAGTTTGTAGCATATTTCCATTTTATTGTTGGCTGTTTATATCAGTGACCAGTGTCAAACTGACAATCAAAAAGATTTTGATTTGATGGATAAGAAAGATGCCATGTTAATAATCTGGGAGGATGTTTGATTAGGTCAAATTTTATAAGTGTTCTTCTTGAGTAAGAATTTTCTTATTTTGAAGACTCTGTCAAGGGATAGAGAAAATGAACACTCAGATATAGAGTCCTCTGTAAAAATGAATGCCAAGAGCTGAAAATTAACAATAGGAAGTGGTAGAAGGAGAGCTTGGTTTAATTAAATTTAAAATATAATTCTTCAGTTTCACTAGTCACATTTCAAGTACTCAGTAGCTACATATGGAGAGTAGCTACCATATTGAACTTTGCAGATTAAAACATTTCTGTCATCACAGAAAATGGATAGCACTCTTGCCTAGGCAGGGATTGTTAAATATTTTCTATAAAGGGTTACATAATAAGCAGTTTAGGTTTTCCGGGCCACCCAGTCTTTGTTGCAACTAATCAACCAACTGCTGGTGCAGTGCTAAAGCAGCCATAGACAATATGTAAATAACTAGATGTAGCTGCTCCAATAAAACTTTATTTACAAAATCAGGCAGCAGACTAGATTTGACCAGTGTGGGCTATATTTTTGTATTGCGAGCTATTGCTTTATCACAGCGGTTCTCAACCTGTGGGTTGCGACCCCTTTGGGGGTCAAACGACCTTTTCACAGGGCTTGCCTAAGATATAACAGTGGCAAAATTACAGTTATGAAGTAGCAACAAAAATAACTTTATGTTTGGGAGTCACTACAACATGAGGAACTGTATTAAAGGGTCGTGGCATTGGGAAGGTTGAGAACCATTGAGTCCCAAGTGGTGATATAGACAAAGTTTGCTTTTGGAGTAAACTTCCATATCTCTATTGCCTTTATTTTAAGGAGATGGTATTTTTCATGATATTTTAGTTCCCTTGACACTGATATATTATTAATATCTTTCCTCATATTTTCATGAATTTTCTCTCTGTGTGAGCATTCTTCTATCATTGGCTCATTTTATTTTTGACTCATGTTGTCCCTTTTGTCCCTATTTGTTTATCTTGAGATAGGACATTGATAGATAAGCTAGAAAGATTAAAAAGAGAGCAAGAGAGACAAATATGTGGTATTGTTATCTGTGGGGAGCTCTCCTTGTCCCCACCGGTTGCTGGTAGAAATGGACTTCTTGCAGTGTTCCGAGAAAAAAAATTTTCTGAGACTCAAACAGGAGGATGAGGTATTGTAGAAAGCTTTATTTCTATGGAATTACACCCCTGAGTTTCTAAGGTTCCATTTCCCTCTGTTCTGCCATAGGAGGAGTGTAGCTGTGGCTTCAGCCATTGCCCAGAGTTTTTGTTCCAGTTTGGAGCAGTGTGCAGTCCATCATTAAGCATTAAACTTAGTTTGTGTTCCCAGTTGCAGCCCATCAGTCCATGGTGTGTGGTCCACAGGGCCATATGACTGTGGCAGGAACCTGGGCAAATGCAAGAGAGCCACAAAAGCCCAGAGCCAAGAGCACCAAGAGAGCCAAGAGCCAAGGGCATGAACTCCTTTGTTTGGGGGATTAGGTATTCCCTAATTTTCTTGGGCTTGCAGTGGTCTGGCACTCTCTAGCCCATAATTTCTGTTCCCAAGTTTGAGTGACTGGCATCTTCCCTACATCACCTCGACTTTACTGCACATGTGTTCATCTCCCCTTTATTGGACCCTTTTCCCCAGTAATCTGTGGGAAATGAGTTAGCGGTTCCCTGGGGAGTATGAAATTGCAGCTTCCTGGTGAAGCTGCCCAAATGATATGCTTATAATGTGTGACCTTCCCTTTGCTCCTTCCTATTGTTAACTAGCTAATTACAGTAGTATCAATATTGTAGACCTATTGAACCATATAAATTTAATTCTTAGATAATTTTTTTTACTCTTGCATGACTACATGTGAAGCTATTCAACACCCTATTTTCTTTGTCAACTTTTACTTTCTTTTTAAATCTTAATTTCTGTTTTAAGTTATTTTCCAAGATGGTCATGTACTGTACCTGGAAAATGTAGAGAACAAAAGGATGAGGAACAGGAGAATAAGAAAAAAAAGATAAAAAGTGGATAGGGATGAATATTCACTTTTGGACAAGATATACCCTCCCACCTTAACCATTAGAAGAGTGAATAAGATATATAAAATCACAGTTTTGAGACATTGGACAACAAGCCATACAGCACAGTGAGCCCTGAGAAAAAGGAAACAAGTGAAATGAATCCTGTAATTGCCATACCTTATGGGTCAGAGGAAGTTTCCAAGCAGAAGCATAAGGAGAGAGATACAAACAGCCCTATGGTTTCAGTGAGTTGAAGAGATAGAATGTGGAGTTTAAAATCCAACAGCTAGAATTTATGAGGCAAAATACCAGAAAGGGCTCTTGCCTTGCCACCAGAGAGTTGTGTGGAGGCTGAGGCTTGAGTGCCTTCAAGATTCAGCGCCACTCATGGCTGAGGAAGGTTGGAGTCGTTTGCTTCGTGCAAATGGAATCACTGGATGTTTTTTATTAATTGACATACCATAAACTAATTAGTAGCCATCTTTAACTTTGATCGATTATAAGTTGACTTCTAATACATAACTTTGAGTTATTTAGAGAAACTTTATGTATTTTGCTCCTAAAATGTCACAATCTTTTACCTTAGTTTCCTCTTCTATAAAATAATGGGGTTGGAGTAGATTATTTCTGTATTTCCTTTTATCTTTAACATTTTGTGAATATAAATCAGTTATTTAGGGCACATATTTGTATAGACGTTATTAGATTGGATATCAGGTTTTCTGAAATATAGTCCAAATAGAACTTTCAACTATGTCTTAATAGCAATTTATAATACAGTTTATAATATAACATAATCCTGAAGTGATTCTTACTCCCTTCTCCACCCCATCCTCCAGCAGCTTGGGGGAGAGAGAACAAAGGGCTTTGTTGAAGAGATCAGCCCTGGCAGGTTTAGTTCAGTGGTTAGAGCATCGACCTGTGGACTGAAGGGTCTTGGGTTCAATTCCTGGTCAAGGGCACATACCTGGTTGCAGGTTCAATCCCTGGCCCCAGTGGGGGTTGTGTGGGAGGCAACCCATTGATATGTCTTTCTTATATCGATGTTTCTCTCTCTGTGTCTCTCCTACTCTCCCTTCCACTGTATGTAAAAAAATCAATGGAAAAATATCCTCCTGTGAGGATTAACAAAAAAAAAAAAGAGAGAGAGATCAAATAAAACCTACACCCAATTTACCTATGTCTGCCTCTTACTGCAATCAAGGCAGCATATCTGATACTTCCATGTCATCATGTTTGGTTCTCTTGTCGGAACAAATCAGGCCAAATCAGTGGATTCACTTGTAGCTGTCATATCAAATTTAATAAAAATGTTCTTGGCCAGAGTTTGAAAACTTTCGTTTTTGATAACTTTTAATGCTTGGTAATGGGGTATTGTAATGAAAGCAGAAATTATTGATCTAAGGTGTTAATGGAGATAACTTTGGAAATATACCTTCTAGGCAGCTGAGATTCTACTGCAACATGGAGCAAACCCTAATCAAAAGAATCAAAAACAGAAGACTGCTTTAGATGAAGCAGATAATGAAAAAATGAAAGAGCTGCTAAAATCGTATGGTGCTGTTGAGACTGATAATAGAGATGAAAGTAATGCTATACCCACTGGTATGTATGTCAGTATTGCTTACTCTTTTATGTATACCTCTGCTTAGAAAAATAAAATATTTATATTTGTAGTGTAAATTGTTTTATAACTGGGGAATAGATGTTTTGTATGTTTATTGAACTCTTGAAAAACATTTATTTTTAGGAAGTAGCATTAATAAATGGTTTACTCTATAAATCATATGATCCTATTAGATTTGGAGTTACATGTTGAAATAAAACCCATACCATTTATTAAATAAACATTACTCTCCCTAACATAGAGATATAACTAAAACAATGCAGCTTGGTTTATTTGTAGTGGGACTGGAAAAGAATAAAAGACTACCAACTCTTTGCAACTAAGATTTCATTACTTCAAAATTTGTAATGATTCGTATAAAAGTTGGACTAATGCCAGCTTTTAAAGAATCTAATATTCTAATGCTAGAATACTAATTTGTTAAGCAAATATATTGGTATCTGTGCAATATAGTAGTGAAAAAAAATTTTCAAGGGGTTGTATAGCCAGGCAAAATTTTATGAACCATTTTATAGCAGTTTATTTTATGAACCATTATATAATGAATTATCTATATAAAATAGGCATTTAGTAAACACTAATTTAGAAAACATATTTGCAGAGTACCTGCTATGCAAACCAGGCACTCGCCCATGAGGAGCTTCCAGTCTTGTGGAGAAACCAACCAGAAGACAGGCAATTCCACACAATTTACTGTGTTGAGAAGGAATTGTTCTACCTTTTCCGTTATGCTTGAGCCTTGACTCTTAGAAAAAGAAACCAGCAACATAATCTGCCCTCTTTCTTTATGAGGGAGAATGTTGGGAAGAGTCTGTCACACATTTCTACCCCCACCTAACACTGCTTTTACCAACTATTTGTTTTCAAGGGAGGAATCATATTATTAATATGATTGGTTAGAGCTAAGAATAACCATTGTGTCGTATTTTACTAGTAAGCTAAATCACGTGTAGGACAAGGTCAAGACTAATGCAAGGTTTCTCTTTTCATATCCTGCTACTATATGATAAGTCCATAGGGTCAGAGCCTTTTTTTTTAGAGCCCCATCTGTGTCTCTCTCACTTCCCACAGCCATATCTGAAGGTTCAGGTCTCATGAATTATATCAGCTCAGCTTAAGAGAAGCCTTGCATTTGAAGTTACTGGGCACTCTGTTATATAAAGTACTATATCTATTCCCACTTGTGTGTTGTTTCTTGTGTACATATTTCCTCGGTCAGGTTCCCCGCAAAGGGATGAGGGATGTAGAATACAATGATTATATGGAGAAAGGGAATCTAGAATGGGAGAAGGAAAAGAGAGAACTTGACAGAGACAAGGAACCATAATCATAGTGATTAACAGCATGGACTTTGGAGTCAGATCTGGTTTTCGTACTAGCTGTGTGACAATTAGGCAACTTCCTGAATCCCTCTAAGTTTCACTTTCCTCTTCTGTAAAATGATTATAAGAAACTACCTATCTCACTTGGTTCATATGAAGATTAAATAAGATGATTCAGGGAAAGATATTGATATTTAGCATGTGATAAGAATTCAATAAATATTAGCTATAATTAATCAATTGATAATAAATACTAAGGCATTGACCAACATTAATATAAGAATTGTAGACTTAATTTATCTATTCCTATCACCATTACAATTGATATAATGAAAGTAAATTTTTACACATTCTTATTATATTTTCTAATTTTACTTTTTAAAGTAAAAATTCCTACTGTCCGGTCCAAACGACACAAACCATGTTTTCATGATGACTTAAAAACTGTTCATCCACCTTCTGTTTCACACCAAGAAAAAAGAAGAGAAAGCCTTCATATGGTGAGTAAAGTTGAAATCTTTTGTTTTTCAGCCTAGAAAATGTCATCATTTGGGCTAGCCACACTTTGACAATTGGCTGCACTCTTTTCATTTTAAGGACATGCAGGTTGAAAATGTTTTTTGTCATAAGAAAATATAGCATAATTGAACAGAAGAAGCCAAGAAGATATGTTGTATGGTTAATTCTCAATTTTCTGCATTGATTAAGAATTATACATTAGCTGCTTTTACACCTAGGTTTGGTTCTTTGGCTACCTCTTGTTCTATAGATACTTCCATAATCATAATGTGTCTTCATTCACCCACTTCCTAAAAGTATCTAGGATACATATTAGGTAGAAAAGACCCTGAACTTCATACAGAGAAGAGGAAAGCAATCTGGTTTAGCTAACCTGGATCCCACATGATTTATAGTGGTAGATAGCGTTTGCAAAATAACATAGTAGTTGCTCAATAAAATATATATTAATTGATAAGATATATATCCTTACTTTGACAAAAACACAAAGCGTACTAGATCCTGACATTTTTTATTTTTTAATCCTCACCTGAGGACATTTTTGCATTTATCTTCAGATAGAGCCGGAGGGAGAAAAGGAGGAAGAGAGAGAGAAAAACATCGATGTGAGAGAGACACATCAAGTGGTTGCCACCCACACAACCCCAACTGGGGCTGGGACAAACTGCAACCGAGGTACATGCCCTTAGCGGGAACCGAACCTGGGACTCTCTGGTCTGCAGGCCGATGCTCTAACCACTGAGCAAAACTGGCCAGGGCCTAACTTACTTCTTAAACAAAGTAGTATCCTCAATGAAATATTATTTTGAATAAGGTTATGCATGTTGATTTGGCTTCTCTTACATATTTTCGGTTGGTGTAGAGAGGAAAAATGTCATTAATTGAACCCAAATTATGATTAATCATATAATTTGTACCTTAAATATTTTAAGTGGTATTCAAAACTAACTTGCATTTGCCTCAGCACTTTGAAAAAATTTTGCATTGTTTCCTGGTGTCTGTGGTAATAAATGTAAAGTCAACTTCAATCAAATTGTCATTTCTTCATAGATAATCTGTCTTTTAATCTCATAGCTTTTAAGATTTATCTTTTATTCTTTTATGTTCTAAATGTGGATATGTTGTTATTAATTATAGTCAGGACTAGACATGCTTCTTTAATCTGAAGACATTTCTTATTTGTATTCTGGATACTCTCAGCCCTTATATGAATATTGTCTCTCTTTCATTCTCAGTATTCTCTCTTTTTTGGAACTCCTATTTAGGTGTGTGTTAGGCCTGTCTCCATGTCTTCTAATTTGTTTTTCATATTTTCTATATTTTAAACTCTTCATATTATATTCTAGGGGATTTTTTTGGATTTCTCTTCCAATTCATTGTTTTTCTTCTCAAATATTTCTAATCTATTCAACCTATGCATTGAGTCTTTAATTTCAATGACTTTTTTATTTCTAGAAATTGTTTCCTTTTCAAATATCTGTTAAAAAAGAAAACAAACAAAAAGACTTTTTGGCTCTTGCCTTACAATATTGATAGCATTTTTAAAAAATCTTTTCGAACATTTTTGAAGGAATTTTAAACTCTCCTCCTCTTTTTTATGATAGCATGCTTTTTCATGTGGTTTGTATTTCTTTTTTTATTCTAGTCTCACTTCAGTGATGGTTGTTGATGGTGGGAATTTTGGTGAGTCTGGGCTTTCTGTTTAACATTTGCTTCTGCTGTTAACAAACCTAGAGGTTTGTTAGTCACACACCAATTTTTATGCTAATATCTCCCTTTGGTTTCCTGAACCACACATTGTGTAAATTTAGTTCTTATATACATATGTGACAAAAGTAGGTCTCTACTTTTCTACATAAAGCCTGGATGGGTGACAAGTAGAGTTTTTCTAATCCTTGTCTAACCTAAAGCAAACCCACTCTGGGCCACTGGCTTTATGCAGGAACTCCATTATAACTCCCTCCTTGTGTGGGCTTGAGGCCTTATCTCCTGTGCCTGTGTGGGTATTAAAAACCTAGCCCCTAATATCTATGTTTGTTCCAAATCCCCATGGACTGACTACTGCTAACTTAATTTCTGGCACCGAGGAATTTTCCTTTCTTTTTCCATTTTTAGCTATGTATGTGTTTGTATGTTTAAAGCTTATTGTATTTTGTCCAATGTTTTACACCATATTGTATCTTAAAGGTATATTTTTTATGTAAAGATTAGACCATTGTGAAAAACCACTCTATTCTTATTAACTATATGGCTATTTGCTTCAGAAAAAAATATATATTGTTTTAGATGCCAAGCGTTAGAGAAAGTGCAATGGAGCTATAACAGTCTAAAGAAAACCAACTTTACAAAAAAGAAAAACTCAAAAGAAATATGAGGACTTTAGATGTAAAATTGGTTTTGAAAATTGGAAATTTCAAACCAAATTGGAGATGAGGGATAACTCTGTAGCCACATACAAAGGAAATGAGATGATTTTAGTTTGGTACTACCTTCAGATCATAGCATGTAGGCAGCCTCCTTCTCTATCCCCATATGAAATAAGTACGAAAGAATAATCACGGTAGACATTCACTGAGTACCCATCATATGACAAGCTGTCCTCTAAGTACTATATTAATGCATTTAGTCCTCATGATAACTCTTTTAGTTCAGTTCTGTTATTATCATTACTTTCCTCATTATAGATGAGGAAGCTAAAGTAAGAGAGGTTAAGTAATTTAATCCAAAATTAAGTAGCTATGCCAGAATTAAACTCCAGGCAATCTGGTTCCGCAGCCTGTACCCTTCATCACTGTTCTATATTGTACAAAATTTAGAAGAGGTGTCAGAGGCAAAGATGATCCTGCCATAGTAAAAATAGAAAATCTGGAATAAAATCATACTGAAGCTTTACAGTAAACAAAATATAAACTGTGTAAAGCTGTGTTTGTTTCAAAGACATGTCCCAGGTTAGTTTTTTGTTTTTGTTTGTTTGTTTGTTTAAGATATCAAGCAATAATGAAGGACTAAGAAGGGGGGTCTTGGAGGAAAGGTTGTGGTAGACCCTCCAAGGTGGAATATAGAGCTGATGTGGAGTGAAAGTTTATGGCCAGTGGTGGCTGAGACTGTGCATCCACACTTTAAGGTAAAATAGAAAAGAAAGTCAGCATCAGAAGTGGTTTTCTTTATCCAAAACTGTAGGTAGAGGCTTAGCATGGGCACAAATTCAGTCCCTTAATGTGCTTTTATAACCATAGCCATTCAATGCAAAAAGAAAGAAAACTCGTCATCTGTTTATTTGTTTTGTATATTTATATTTTATAGTCCTGTTTTGATTCATTTTATAAACAATGGCAATGAGATTGCTTTTCCACATAATTGCGTGGTTTTATTATTTGCATTTTCTATGTCCCTTCTGGGCACTAAAGTAAAATTTCAGAGCAACATACTTCAGAAGGCTTTGAGGACCTACACGTCTTAATAATGAATGTGTGTGTGTGTGTGTGTATACACATTGTTTTAATCCTCATTCGAGGACATTTTTGCATTTATCTTCAGATAGAGTGGGAGGGAGAGGGGGAGGAAGAGAGAGAGAGAAACATCGATGTGAGAGAGACACATCGACTGGTTGCCACCCTCACGACCCCAACCTGGGCCAGGGACAAACTGCAACTGAGGTACGTGTTCTTAGCAGGAACCGAACCGGAACTCTCTGGTCTGCGGACTGACGCTCTAACCCCTGAGCAAAACCTGCCAGGGTGAGAATATATATATATATTTTAAAGGATAGAAAGTATGAGTCAATCCACCAGTTGTCTGTTGAGCAACAACTATATGTCCAACAATGTGGAAACCACATGTAAATATAAAAATTATGCTCCTGCTCTGGACGGTTTTGCTCAGGGGTTAAAGTGTCAGCCCGTGGATCAAAGAGTCTCAGGTTTGATTCTGGCCAAGGATATGTACCTTGGTTGTGGTTCATCCCTGGCCCTGGCCGGGGTTGTGTGAGGGGCAACCAACCAATGTGTCTCTCTCACATCGATGTTTCTCTTTCTCTCCCTCCCTCCCTTCCATTTTATCTGAAGATAAATGGAAAAATATCCTCGGTAAGGATTAAAAAGCAAAATCATGCTCCTGCCTATAAGATCTCATTATCTTGATGGAGAAATATAATGTGTAAGACATATATATTAATACTAAATTCTGTAGCACTGAAATTCTTAAGTAATTCTGAGAAAGGAGAAGTCAGTATGGATTAGATTACTAAGAAGTTTTGTGTATGAGATGGGTTTTATATAATAATAAGCAGTATTTATTGAGCTCTTACTTTGTGCTGGCACTTTTTCTAACTTTCTAACATTTTACATATGTTACTCAATTCAAGCAAGGAGGACAGTGACTTGCTGGAGTAAGCAGCCAGGAAGAGATGGAGTCAGAATTCACACCCAGGCAGCTTGGTTCAAGAGTACATTTATGATTCCATCTCATAAGAAAGAGAGGGATCTGGGCAGAATAAATTGCAGATGTTCCAGGAAGGAAGATCAATATTGGCAGGAGTGTAAAGATGTGGTCTTAAATCCCCTTTGTGAGTTTTTTAAAGTAGTGTTTTGTATTTCTAATATGTGATATTTTAATAGGATGCAATGATAACCATAAAGCCTTAAAGTGAATTTGTTGCATATATGTTATCATTAAATATTATGTGCTGAGTTGGTTTTTTTTTTTCTCTTACACCTGTAATTATAACAGATGAAAATGAAAAATTATGATTCTTTATATGGTTGCTATTCTTACATTCTATTTTCCAGGAATAGATCTGCTACTTAAATCAAGACATAATTACATTTATTTTTCTCTCTTAAACATGCATATTTATATAGCTAAGATAAAACAAAACGAGTACATTTTGAATGTAAAGGGAAATGAGTATTTTTAATAGCACTTTCTTTGGCACTTTTATTGTGCATTTTTCAATTGCATATAAGAAACATCTCCTTTTTTATAAAGAAGTTTTTAATATTTTTATCTGATAGCATCAGACCATCAGTGCCATTCTACAAGATATAGAAGAAAAACAAGAAAATCTATTGGAGTTTGAAATAAGGACCCCTGAAGATGCAGGTAAATATGGATTCATATTCAAGTTTGAGTCATCGCTACCTTATCTTCTTACTGTACATGTTTATTTCCAAGCTCACAGTGGCTGAAAAAAAGGTGGCCTTTTTTTTTTTTTAATGTGAGAGTAAAATGCCAGGAATGATCATTAGAAGTTAATGATGCAAACTGGTAGTTGATGTAATTATTGATAAAGATACTTCTAGACACAAGGTATAGATAGCATGAGTAATTTGAAAGATACTCAGAACCATAATCAGAATAAGCTACTGCTGGTGATATGTTTAGATGAAGATGTGACAGAAAGCATAAGATAATGATTAGAGATAAGATTAAGTTATTTCTTGGCTCCTCAGCTTCACCCAACTATGGTAACCCTTAGCTAATTAGAAAAGGAATGTGTAGTGGTGATACAGCAGAACAAATCCTCATACTTTTCAAACGAGCAGATATGTCTTACTGCATAGATGTTTTCCTGTTTACTAAGCACTAGTGATTTAAAATAGTACATTAGACTGATTTCTAACCTAATAATTGTAATATCTCAAAACTTCAGTGAATATTTGCAAACCTTTGATAGCTCACAATTATGTTTTCTTGAGTTATGATTTACAAGGTAGAAAGTAGCTCCTGATAGATGCAGATCTAAATGTTAAAAGTAGTTAGCTAAAGGGTGAAGAGGGCCTAATATATGGTGACAGAAGATGATTTGACTTTGGGTGGTGGGCACACAGTGCAGTGTACAGATCTTGTAACAGAAACCCACACCTGAAACCTATATGGTGATATAAACCAATGTCACCCCAATACATTTAATTTTTTAAAAAAGTAGTTAGCTAAAAATAAAGTGATTTAAAATACCTCATCAATCTTTTGTGTAACAGGCTACATCTCTTGTCCTAATTCATGTAGTGATGATTTTTAACCATTTCCTTTTATTATTATATATTTTTAATTATACCCATTCTATTTTTCATCCTGGCCTAGCACATAGTACATGTTGTGTTGTGAGGAAAATAATACAAATAATTTATAACCCTGCAGAAAATGTATGGCTCATATATTTTATTTAGTATTTATAATCCTATGCATCTAATAGCTCTCAGGTAGAAGCCCGTATAGGCAGGATCAAAGGACAGGCTCCACAGCAAGTCTTCAGGATCCTGGCATCTTGGACCCACAGTTAGAAGGGAGGACAGTTCCAAAACAACAGCAGCTTTCTCTGTCCTGCTGTGGAAATTCCTTGCTCTTGAGGATCTCAACCTCTAGATGTTCAAGGAGAAAGCCAGATATGAATGAGTCCATTATCACCTCAAATGAAAGTTACTACGCTCTCAACAACTCTGAAAAACTGCTCCCATTAGGCTTTGGAAAGGGGGAGAAACCTCATCACCTCTTACTTTTGCTGCTCGGGATGGAGATACCCACCCAGTGAAGCAACAGCTCTCTAAAGAAATATCATTACAAATTCACCACCTTCATATTCTGACACCTTTTTATATTTTTGGTTTGCCTGAGGGGTCCAAGAGTAATGAATACCAGTTTGTATATTTCTTTGTAAATATTTCTTTTAGATGTCTTTCATTCACTTTGAGATCAGCTATCTTTAGTGCCTCAACTTTACTGAGCAGAAAAATATTCACTTTAAACATTTTATGATTTTGTTGGTAAGCATTTTAAGTCTATAATTCATCTAAAATCTCTTTTCCATGTGTGGTATTAGATAAGCATAGAAGAGGGTTCCCCCCATAATGTTTTTCTATTCTTATTTGTTGGATAATTTCTCTCATCTGCATTGTTTTATAATGCCTTAATATCACATATTAAAATTTTATACATGTTAGGGCAATTTCTAGGTTATTTCTAAGATACCATTGATTAATTAAATGTCTCTTTGATAAATAAATATTAAGTTACATGTAAATATCTTTTTATCCTTTCTTATAGAAACAGAATCTTTTAGGTTACTGTGATAATATTATTTTTACCTGTGCTTTAAAATTCATTTAGAAAACCCAATGAGACAGGATACATAGATAATGTAAATTTCAGTATCACATATACAAATGTATATCTAAATTCTTAATGATCATAGGTTTCCCCCCTTCATTAGCACATGCATCGCATTGTGAAACTAACCCTTCTGGGGAGACAAAAACTACTCTGGGAACACTGCTTTTATTATACCTATCAAGTCATTTGTCTGATTTGCAAAGGCAGGTTCTGGAACTAATTCCAACTCTGAACTTCATGTTATTTCTCACCACTGATTTTCTCTAGAAAAAATATCTATTATTAAATTATTAAATTATCTAGAAAAATATGCATTAGTCTAAAAATTCAGGCAAAAACATAAGGGAACAAAGCCAAAAGTGAAATGAATAGCAAGTAGCTTAAAAGAATAAAATCTAAGCCTTTCATTTTCCTACTTGGGACTCTGTATTTGGATATAATCGATATTTATGTGTAAATCCTGTGGATTTATGATGGGGATGGGGGAGTACATGATGCCTTTACTGAGGAGGCAATGGAATAAAGTAGGAAAATGTTAATTATTACAAAACTTATTTTATATAGATCTATAAGTGATCTTTGATTTCATATAGCCTTATCTAAGTGTTAATTGTAAACAGCAAAAACGGATAGCACAATTCTCATTTTTAAACACATATAATATGTAGTTACATATAGTAAAATATATAGAATAAAACATTATGTAAGTATATTTAATATACATACATAAATACATACACTGCTACCAAGGTATGAACAGCAGTCTCTTTCATGAAGTAAAATAGAGGTAAATTTGCGGGGGTGAGTGCTATACCCTTACTTTTCTTCTGTGTAAACATTTATATTTTTTGAAATTATTTTTGACAACAATAATATTTTTTTTGTCTTTAAAAAAGTAAATAATTGTATCAGGCAAAATACTTTAACTTCCTATTTATCTTTCTTTACTCCCCTTATTTCATAGGTAAGGAAGCTGACCATAGAGGTCATGTGACTTGTCCAGTTTCACTGACTTTAGTCAGTGGGGTAGCAGGATTAGAACTAAGGCTGGCCTGCTCTTTCTTGGTACAATGTTCTTACCTATACACTTTAGGGTACTTCCATAGGGTGAAGTCAGTCAATAAGCCTTGATTTATGTATTTGAACCATTGATATTGTGGAAGAGGGTGGAAATACTAACTTTTAAAAATTAACAGTAAGGCCGAGTCCTATGTGACCAAATTTGTTTGTCATCTTTCAGTCAACTGACTTTTTACTTTATTACCATGCTTCTAGAACAATACACCAAAAAGATGTTAGAGATAAAAGAGGTTATGGATAATGTGCTTGCCAAACAGAAGGCAGAAAGGGATGATCTGGCTAAAAAATACAGGTAAGTGAAAAAAATAGTAGTGTGTTAAGAGTTATAAGAATTTATCCATTTTAAGTTTTAATAATAAGGTCTAGAATTTCTTAGAATACCAATTCTTAAGAATTTTGCTTAGGATCAAAAAATAACTTTATAAGGTTATCTAATCTCCTACTTCCATGGGGAATTACACTTCTCAGAAAGATATTTTTCTTCTTTACTCCTGGAAATATTCAGAAAACAAAAAGTTGTAGAAAAGTTGTCTACAGCCAAGAACTTTATGAAAGCCTTTCTGGTTATGAATCCCAAAAATAATTTCTTTTTTTTTAGTAAACTCATATTTTTTACATTACATTTTTTTCTTTTTACTATCACAAATGTTTTCCTCAACAGTTTACTTATGTATATTTTGTGGGTTTCTGTACTTATTTTGTTAATCCTCACCCGAGGATATTTTTCCATTGATTTTTAGAGTAGAATACAGGGAGGGTGAGAGAGAGAGAGAGAGAAACATCCATGTCGGAGAGACATATTGATTGGCTGCCTCTTGTACGACCCTGATAGGGGCTGGAGATCAAACCTGCAACTGATGTACATACCCTTGACCAGGAGTCAAACCTGAGACCCTTTGGTTCATGGGGGGACACTCTAACCACTGAGCCAAACCAGCCAGGGTTTCTCATCCATTTTTGTTGTTAATCCTCACCCAAGGATATTTTTCCATCGATTTATTTATTCATTTATTTATTTATTTTTTAAATCTTCACCTGAAGACATTTTCCCATTTTTGTTCAGATAGAGTGGGAAGGAGAGAGAGGGAGAGGGAGAGAGAGAGAAACATCAACGTGAAAGGAACACATCGAGTGGCTGCCTCCCACACAACCCCAACCAGGGCCCGGAACAAACTGCAACTGAGGTATGTGCCCTTAGTGGGAACTGAACCCGGGTCTCTCTGGACGCAGGCCAATGCTCTAACCACTGAGCCAAGCCTGCCAGGGCCCATTGATTTTTTTGTAGATAGAGTGGAAGGGAGAAAGAGAGAAAGAAAGAGAGAGAGAGAGAGAAACATCAATGTGAAAGAAACACATTGATTGGTTGCCTCCTACACAATTGTGGTTGGGGTCAGGGATATGTGCCCTTGACTGGAATTGAACCCAAGATCCTTCAGTCTGCAGGCCAACACTCCAATCACTGAGCCAAAGCAGCCAGGGACTCATCCTTTATATATATGTATGTGTCGTGTGTGTGTGTGTGTGTGTGTGTGTGTAATTTTTTTTTTTGTTTGGGCATTATTTTTATTAGTTTTTTATAGACTTAGCTACATATGTCCCATATATTTTCTTGTCATGAGATCTTTTAAAATTTATTCTCTTAGCAACTTTCAAATATACAATACAGTATTATTAACTGTAGCCACCATGCTGTGCATTACATCCCCATGACTTACTTATATCTGGATGTTTGTACCTTTTGACCACCTTCATCTATAGTGCCCACCTCCTGCCTCCCCACCTCTTGTTCTCTGGATCTATTTTATAGATATATATAGATAGATTTAGATTTTATGTGTAAATGAGATCATAGGGTATTTGTTTTTTTGTGACTTATTTCATTTAACATAATGCCCTCAAGGTCCATCTGTGCTGTTACAAATAGCAGGATTTCCTTCTTTTTATGACTGAGTAATATTCCACTGTGTGTGTGCATGTGTGTTGCATTTTCTTTATCCATTCATCCATTGATTGACACTTGGGTTGCTTCCATGTCTTGACTGTTGTGAATAATGCTGTAGTGAATATGCAGGTATCTTTTTGACCCTATTCTTTATTCACACATAATCTTTCTAATTTTTTATATTCTTGTCTCATAATCATTTGACATCTATTATATGTTCAGATTTTTTTCTGAAATTATTTTAAAATCAGGTTTTTAAAATTTATAAATCTGTCTTTATCCCTATTTTGCCTTTCTCTCTAGTGAATAATATAAATTCTTTTCTGTAAAGCCAATGAGCTTATGGGACCTACAGATGGATAACTGACTAAAGGATATTTTCTAGGGGAGTTTAGAAAAGGCTAGCTTCAATTTTTCTTCATGTCCTTTGATTAATAAGATACGTAGAATTTTGGAAAGTTCCTGATAAGTTAGGGTTTCAAGTGTAAAACCTTATTAATATTGCTATAAGACTTAAAATACTGTAAACTAAAGAGCATTTTTATTTTCTTTGTTTCATATAGTTTTATTTTTGTTTATTTATTTATTTAATCATTTAAAAATTTTTTCAATTACAGTTGACATACAATATTATATTAGTTTCAGGTGTACACCCCACTGATTAGACATTATAAAACTTACTAAGTGATCATCCCGAAAAATCTCATGCCCATCTGATGCCATACAGAGTTATTAGAATATTACTGATTGTATTCCCTATTCTGTACTTTACACCCCCATGACTATACTATAACTATTAATTTGTACTTCCAAATCCCTTCATATTTTTCACCCGCCCCCATAATCCCTCTTCCATCTGGCAACCATCAAAATGTTCTCTGAATCTATGAGTCTGTTTCTGTTCTGCTTGTTTGTTTATTTTGATTTTTAGATTCAGTTAATAGATATGTATTTAATGCCATTTTATTGTTTATATGTTAATCTTTTTTTTTCCTTCTTCTTCTTAAAGAAGACCCTTAGCTTTTTCTTGTCTGAGAATTTCTTTTCTTTTTTTAAACTCATCTTTATTGTTGAATGTATTACAGATGTTTCTCCTTTTTCCCCATTGACCCCCTCCTCCCCAATTCTGCCCCCCTCCTGCCTTCCCCACACTACTGTTGGTGTCCATTGGTTATGCATATATGCATAGAAGTTCTTTGGTTTATCTCAGCCCACTCTCCCTCCACCCTTCCTGTTGAGGTTCATCAGTCTAACAACCAATTTGTACTTCTTAATTCCTTCATCTTTTTCACCCATCCTCCCAGCCCCCACCCATCTGGCAGGCAACAGAAAGTTCTCTGTATCTATGAGTTTGTTTCTGTTCTGCTTGCTCATGTTGTTTGTAGATTCAGTTGTTGATAGATATGTATTAATTTTCATTTTATTGTTCATATTTTTCTTCTTCTTCACCGTCAAGAAGACCCTTCAACATTTCATATAATACTGGTTTGGTGGTGATGAATTCCTTTAGCTTTTTCTTGTCTGGGAAACTCTTGATATGTCCATCAATTTTAAATGATAGCTTTTCAGGATAGAGTAATCTTGGTTGTAGGTCATTGCTTTTCATCACCTTGAATATCTCTTGCCACTCCTTTCGGGCCTGCAAAGTTTCTTTTGAGAAATCAGCTGACAGTCTTATGGAAGCTCCTTTGTAGATAATGGACTGCTTTTCTCTCGCTGCTTTTAAGATTCTCTCTTTGTATTTAAGCTTTGGCATTTGATGATGATGTATCTTGGTGTGGATTTCTTGGGGTTCAACTTGTTTGGGACTCTGTGCTTCCTGAACTTGTATGTCTGTTTCCTTCACCAAGTTAGGGAAGTTTTCTGTCATTATTGTTTCAAATAGTTTTTCAATTTCTTGTTATCTTTCTGCTGTTTCAGGCACCCCTATGATGCAAATGTTGGCATGCTTGAAGTTGTCCCAGAGGCTTCTTACACTGTCCTCATTTTTTTTTTTTTTTTTTTGCTGTTCTGGTTGGGTGTTTTCTGCTTCCTTATATTACAAATCGATGGTTTGCTTCTTGGCTTTACCTACTCTACTATTGACTCTCTATAAATTATTCTTTATTTCAGTTAAGTCATCTTTAATTTCTGACTGGTCCTTTTTTATTGTTGATGTTCTCACTAAGTTCCTTGGAGGTCTTCTTAAGTTCCTTGAAGTTCTCAGTAAGTCCCTTGAATATCTCACCAAGGTCCCAGAGCAACCTTATAGCCTGTGTTTTGAACTCTGCATCTGTTAGATTGCTTATCTCCATTTTGTTTAGTTCTTTTCCTGGAGTTTTGCTCTTTTCTTTCATTTGGGTCATGTTTCTTTGTCTTCTCATTTTGGCTGCTTCCCTGTGATTGTTTCTATGTATTAGGCAGAGTTGCTAAACCTCCTAGGCTTCATAGGGTGGCCTACTGTTATAGTGTCCTGTAGGATCCAGTAGCACAGTCTCCCTGATCACCCCTAGTGTGGACTGTACACCCTTCTCTTGTATTTGAGTATTGATTGCTGTTGGCATGTTAATGGGCGGGATTTACTCAGGTTGATCAGCTGCAAGGACTGGCTTGTGCCCACTAGCCACTGGCCTCTGACTACCTTGGAGGATCAGCTGTATAGGGGCCCACCACACAGAGCAAGACTTACTTTAGCAGGGCTCTGGTGCCCACTGAGTCCACTCATTGAGTGTGTCACTTGTGGACATGGTATTGGGTGGTGGAGTTTCAATGTGGTTTGAAGCTGTCCACTGGGTGTGCTGGCTCTGAGGTCAGGTCAACCACTGCCGGTGTTCTATCCAGGGCCACCTGGCATAAGCTACAAAGTGAACTGCAGATGGCTGCTTCCTGTGCTGAGCTTGGAGGTGTCCAGGAAAAGCCAAGTTGTGAACCAAGGCTAGCTGCTTCTAGTGCCAGGCCTGGGGCCACTTAACGAGAGGTATAGGGCTCGCTGAGACTGGTCACTCTCGAGCCCTGGCTCCGCACCACTCTTGTGAGCCACTGGGTTGCACAAGTCTATCCAGAACCCCGGCTCCACGCTGCTCTTGTGGGCCGCTGGGTCGCACAGGACCCTATGGAGCCCCCAGTCCTGCTGCTGGTGGCTGGGGAGTGTGGCTGCCCAGTGGGGCCCAGCCCCTGTTCAGTCTTTACTGTAGTTTTCTTGGGGGAAAGGGATAGTTCTGTGCTGCTGGTCTGTGGTTCCATTGCCTGGGGATGGATGTCTGCTCCCCAGCCTCTGTCGCTGGGGGTATATCTCAACTCTGATCGGGCTGCTACTGCAGGGGATGGTGCTGGGCTCCTGGCCATTTGCGATTTCCGCAACTAGCACCTTGACAGCTTCACTACTGTGCACTGGTCTGTGTTGACATAGGGTATCCACTGGCCTGATGGTGCCAGGTGCACTGGTGGGCTCAGGTACCCGATGCTGCTTGTTTGAGAGATTTTAGGAAACTGAAGCAGGATCCAAGACAGGTCACTCCTATGGTAAAGCCTTTAGAAACAGCTTGGCTGGGCCCAAAATTTGGGTGGGGCAGGGCCAACAGTGTGAGCCAGGTTGCTGGAGTCCCAGATGTGGCAGCAGTCTGCCTGCCCTGTGGGGGAAGGGTTCACCAAAGGAACAACAGCCTCCACCAGCACGTCTGTCCAGGAGAAAGTTGCCCCTCCAGCCTCATCCGGAGGCCAAAAAGCTCAGTTCTTCTCTGTTCTCTGGTGCCCCTCAAGCTGCCTCTCCTCCCAGCTCAGAGGGAGTGGGTCTGAGTAAGTCCTTGCAAGGGTCCTTTAAGAGGAACTGCTGGGGTTTCTGCAGCCACAGCCTCCCTCTGCCTCAGTTCTAGCTGGTTTTTATAGCCAGAAGTTATGGGGATTTTTTTTCCTGGCACTGGAACCCTGAGCTGGGCGCCTGGTGTAGGATGGGGACCCTCACTTCTCAGCTGAGATGTCCCTCCTGATTTATATCTGCCACACGTGGGTGTGGGACCAGCCTGTCCGTGCCTCTGCACCTCCGCCCCTCCTACCAGTCTTGGTGTGGCTGCTTTAATTTCCTAGTTGGAGGACTTCCATTCAGCTTGATTTCAGACGATTCTGAATGATGGTTGTGTTGTAGTTTTGTTGTAATTTTGATGTGGTTGTGAGAGGAGGTGATACTGTGTTTACCTATGCCACCATCTTGAATGGAAGTCCTATCTGGGAATTTCTTTTTCTGTTCTTCAATTCTAAATGATAGCTTTGCATAGAGTAATCTTGGCTGGACGTTTTTGCTTTTCATCACTTTGAATATTTCTTGCCACTCCCTTCTGACCTGTAAAGTGTCTCTTGAGAAATTAACTGACAGTCTTATGGGAACTCCCATATTGTAACTAATTTCTTTTTTCTTGCTGCTTTTAAGATTCTTTGTTTGTGTTTAACCTTTGGCATTTTAATTATGATGTGTCTTGGTGTGGGTCTCTCTGGATTCATCTTGTTTGGAACTGTCTGAACTTCCTGGACTTGCATGTCTATTTCTTGCACCAAGAAAGGGAAATTTTCTGTTATTATTTTTTCAAATAGGTGTTCAATTTTTTGCTCTCCCTCTTCTCTTTTCAGCTGAGGGGTCTTGTGTGGGGCTGGGACCCCTCACTCCTCAGATAGGACCTCCACAGCCAAGATATCCCTCCAGATTAAAAGCTCCTACATGTGGGTATGGGACCAACCAACCTGTTTTGTGCCTCTGCTCCTCCTACCAATCTCAATATAGCTTCTTCTTTAATTCCCTAGTGATAGGACTTCCATTCAGCTAGATTTCAGGCAGTTCTGAATGATGGTTGTTCTGAAGATTTATTGTATTTTTTATGTGGTTGTGGGAGGATCAAGTGTCATGTTTACCACCCTGCCTATTGAATGGAAGCCTCTTTTTTTCAGTTTTAAATGTGATATTGTTAATTTCTTTGTTCTTTTTTCATCAATTTATTTTCTTGCATTTTACACTACCAGTTGCTTGTTAATCTTATTTTTCTTGATACTTCTTCTACTTACATCTCCTACTTGCTTTAATACCCAGTCTATGTGGAGTTCAGTACCAACAACTTCAAGCTGTGATAGCAGAAACAGATATCTATATTACTGCTTTCCTTAAAACAGCTGTTCTTAATGGGTGGTCCCTAAGGGTCTCTGACACTATTTCATGGCATCTATGAAGTCAAAACTATTTTTCTTTTCTTTTTTCTTTTGGTTAATCCTCACCCGAGGATATTTTTCCATTGATTTTTAGTTAGAGTGGAAGGGAGGGAGAGAGAAAGAAACACTGATTGGTTCCCTCCAATAGGACCCTAACTGGTGGCGGGGATTGAACCTGCAACTCTGGTACATGCCCTTGACAGGCAATCAAACCTGAGACCCTTTGGTCTGTGGGCTGACATTCTTACTGCTGAGCCAAACCAGCCAGGGCTCAAAACTATTTCTTAAGAATATTAAGATGTTATTTGCCTTTTTTTTGCTCTCATTCTTTCATGAGTTTACAGTGGAATGTTCTTGAAGCCACATGGTGTATGATGACATCATTACTCTAATACCTAATGGAATGTGTGCTTGGGTATTCTTGTGTTTTTAAATTTTCTCGGTTTTATTTTCTAAGATAGTAAATATTGATAGATACAACCCTTAAACAAAAGCTCTTTGAGTTTCTCAATAATTTTTAAGAGTATGAAAAAGTCCTGAGAACAAAAAGTTAGAGAACTACTAGAGACAAGGTGTTGGAGGACACCCTGAAGATAACTGTGGAATAGGTGGTTGTAACCAAGAAGCAGAGATATGGATGAGCCATTTCCTTCCACTTAGTCCTCAACCCCAGGGAGATTTGGTTTGGGCAAGGCACATAGGATAATGCTTGTCTGAGTAGTCCCTCTGGACTTGAAAATGCTTAGTACACATTCAGAGTACAATTACAGTAATTGTTGAACTGAATTTCGTAGATCTAGCTCAGGTATATTATTCACAAAACATCTCACTCTTCAATAGCTAAGGGAACTTGAATGGAACTCACAAATTTTACTTCCTTATATACCTTTCCACTATAAACAGGTAAGGAAACTTCAAATTTAAAGAATGGTGTTCCTCCTCGGCCACCAATTGCTAGCTTCCAAGTAAAGGACTAGTAGATATCCAGATAGACTACCCACGTTTTATTTCTCTTCAAGGGCTGACTCACAACTGCTAAATAATGATATGAATATAAATGTGGATGTACATGTGGACAACCATACTGCCACCTCCTTAAAAAGGCAAACTCACCTTAAGAGTCAGTTTTCTCTAACAGGAAGTACATTGCAAAGACAGACTCTTGTGTACTTTGAAGTGTTAAAATTTAAATTGATACAAAGTATCTTTAAAATACAAATGACTGTTTAAAATAAAGTTTTCTACTCAGTATTTTTTTTTTATCTCTTTCTGTTTCTTACTATAGGGTGTCCATAGAATCATTTAAGCATGGTGTCCTGAGAGAACAACTGGCTAACCTGGCCACAAGACAGAAGAGTCTTTTAGTTGTGGCAAAAAAACAGAAAAAAATAAGCCAGAAAATTCAAAACTATAAGAATGTTACATCTATGTCTGGTCTTAGTTTGAAGAAACTGCCATCCAGCTCAGAGATCTCTTGTGAGAAGGACAGCCAAGAGCTTACCAGTCTGGAAAATTCAGTGCAGCCCCAGTCAGGTTTATTTTCTGTCAGCCCTGTTTGTGGAAGCATACAGGAAACACAGTTGTCTCTGGAAACATGGAATGACGACCAAAATACCAACACTTGTCTAAATTCAGAGACAATGAGAAGGGAAGAATTTTCTAGAAATGAGCTGGATTATAGACAGAACATCAATGACTGTACCTTTGATGGGTTATCTAAATCCAGAACTTCAGATGGCACTAAGAAGACTAAATTACCATTCCAACCTATTGCTCAAGCAGAATATTCACAAAAAGAAAATGATCTTACAGAAAATACAACCAACGATCTTGAATCCTATAGCTCTTCAGAACTAACTGGCACATTAAATACTTCAGAAGCCACAAGTATACTTGCCCCAAATGATGCCCACCCATCAACTGTTATTTGTGGTCAGGCTTTTTCCAGTTGTGATCCAAAAAGAGGAAACAGGAAAAGAGCTTTCCAGCAACCATCTAGGGGAGCATCAGAAACCCTGACACATCAAGATGTTGATGACATAGGCAGTGATATGAGGAATCAGATAAAACCATATCTTAAAAAATCAGCTTTTGCTGTTTCACATGCAAATGACAGTCTGAGCACCTCCTCCTCTGGGTCTGGCCGTCAGCATACTACAAAAAAGCCTTTAAACTACAGTACAGCTCCTAAAAAGAAATGTATGCAGATAAAGGATCTAATAGTACTAGGAAGAATTAACCCAGGACATAACATTTTGGAATTCAAAACACAGGTATCTTTTTTTTTCCTCTAAAATCATTTAAATTTTATAAGTGAATAAATGTTGCTGTTACATAGTGTAGACATTTACCTCCAATTAGTGAAATAGAGTTTGGATTGGGCTTCTTGAATGGAGGGACCACAACCATTGTATTCTTAGCAAGATGAAATCATGCTTCTGGAATTGCACTGTTACCCTGGATGGTTTGGCTCAGCGGTTAGAACATTGGCCTGTGGGCCAAAGAGCCTCAGCTTTGATTCCAGTCAAGAGCACATGCCTGGGTTGCCATCCAGTCCCCAGTCGGGGTTCTGTGGGAGGCAACCAATCAATGTATCTCTCTCACACAGATGTTTCTCTCTCTCTCCCTCTCCCTCTCCCTCTGTCTCTCCCCTGCTCCCAACTCTATCTGAAAATCAATGGAAAAATATCCTTAGTTAAGGATTAAAAAATATTGTTTTTAATAATAGAATTGCCCTATACATTTTAGTTACAAGCATCTTTGGGCTCTTGGACCCAAATTATATTGCACCAGGAAGGATTTAAGAACAACATAAAAATAATAAGTTGGAGCTGGCTTTGATTCCAAAGTTTTGGAAACTACCAGTGTACTGTTAAAGCTTCCCCTAATAAGAGATAAGTATAAATTTATCTTCCATAGAAACTCATTTTTTTTCAAGTAGTTTTTTAACTCATCTTTATTGTTGAATGTATTACAGATGTTTCTCCCTTTTTTCCCCATTGACCCCCTACTCCCCAATTCCACCCCCCTCCCCAATTCCACCCCCTCCTGCCTTTCCCACACTACTGTCAATGTCCACTGGTTATGCATATATGCATAGAAGTTCTTTGGTTTATCTTATCCCACTCTCCCTCCCCCTTTCCCTTTGAGGTTCATCAGTCTAACAACCAATTTGTATCTCTTAATTCCTTCATCTTTTTCACCCATCCCCTTGACCCCCATCCATCTGGCAGGCAACAAAAAGTTCTCTATCTATGAGTTTGTTTCTGTTCTGCTTGCTCATATTGTTTGTAAATTCAATTGTTCATAGATATGTATTAATTGCCATTTTATTGTTCATAGTTTTGTTGTTCTTCACCTTCAAGAAGACCCTTCAACATTTCATATAATACTGGTTTGGTGGTGGTGAATTCCTTTAGCTTTTTCTTGTCTGGGAAACTCTTGATATGTCCATCGATTTTAAATGATAGCTTTTCAGGATAGAGTAATCTTGGTTGTAGGTCATTGCTTTTCATCACCTTGAATATCTCTTGCCACTCCTTTCAGGCCTGCAAAGTTTCTTTTGAGAAAATCAGCTGACAGTCTTATGGGAGCTCCTTTGTAGGTAATGGACTGCTTTTCTCTCGCTGCTTTTAAGATTCTCTCTTTTTTATTTAAGCTTTGGCATTTTGATGATGATGTGTCTTGGTGTAGACCTCTTTGGGTTCATCTTGTTTGGGACTCTCTGTGCTTCCTGGACTTGCATGTCTGTTTCCTTCACCAAGTTAGGGAAGTTTTCTGTCATTATTGTTTCAAATAGTTTTTCAATTTCTTGTTATCTTTCTGCTCTTTCAGGCACCTCTATGATGCAAATGTTGGCATGCTTGAAGTTGTTTCAGAGGCTTCTTACACTATCCTCATTTATTTTATTCTTTTTTCTCTTTGCTGTTCTGGTTGGGTATTTTTTGCTTCCTTATATTGCAAATTGATGGTTTGCTTCTTGGCTTTTACCTACTCTGCTATTGATTCCTTGTAAATTATACTTTATTTCAGTTAGTGCATCCTTAATTTCTGATTGGCCCTTTTTTACGTTGTTGATGTTCTCACTAAGTTCCTTGGAGGTCTCCTTAAGTTCCTTGAAGGTCTTACTAAGTCCCTTGGATGTCTCACCAAGTTACCTGAGCAACCTTATAGCCTGTGTTTTGAACTCTGCATCTGTTAGATTGCTTATCTCCATTTTGTTTAGTTCTTTTCCTGGAGTTTTGTTCTTTTCTTTCATTTGGGATATGTTTCTTTGTCTCCTTATTTTGGCTGCTTCCTGTGATATTTCCATGTACTAGGCAGAGCTGTTATGCCTCCTAGGCTTCGTAGGGTGGCCTACTGTTGTAGGTGTTTTGTAGGATTCAGTGGCACAGTCTCCCTGATCACCCCAGCTGTGCCCTCACGGTGCACCCCTAGTGTTGACTGTACACCCTTCTGTTGTATTTGAGTCTTAATTGCTGTTGGCACATCAATGGGAGGGGTCTACTCAGGCTGGTCAGCTGCAAGAACTGGCTATGCCCACTAGCCACTACCTTGGAGGATCAGCTGTGTAGGTGCCCACCACACAGAGCAAGACTTACTTCAGTAGGGCTCTGGTACCCACTGAGTCCAGTCATTGAGTGTGTCACTTGTGGACGTGGTTGGGTAATGGTGTTTTGATGTGGTCTGAAGCTGTCCACTGGGTGTGCTGGCTTTGGGGCAAACTCAGCCACTGCCTGTGCTCTATCCAGGGCCACCTGGCATAAGCTACAACGTGAACTGCAGATGGCTGCTGCTTGTGCTGAGCTTGGAGGTGTCCAGGAAAAGCCAAGTTGTGAACCAAGGCTAGCTGCTTCTAGTGCCAGGTCTGGGGCCACTTAACGAGAGGTATAGTGCTCGCTGAGACTGGTCGCTCTTGAGCCCTGGCTCCGCACCACTCTTGTGAGCCACGGGGTTGCACAAGTCTATCCAGAACCCTGGCTCCACGCTACTCTTGTGGGCCGCTGGGTCGCACAGGGCCCTATGGAGCCCCCAGTCCTGCCGCTGGTGGCTGGGGAGTGTGGCTGCCCAGTGGGGCCCAGCCCCTGTTCAGTCTTTACTGTAGTTTTCTTGGGGGAAAGGGATAGTTCTGTGCTGCTGGTCTGTGGTTCCATTGCCTGGGGATGGATGTCTGCTCCCCAGCCTCTGTCACTGGGGGTATATCTCAACTCTGATCGGGCTGCTACTGCAGGGGATGGTGCTGGGCTCCTGGCCATTTGCGATTTCCGCAACTGGCACCTTGACAGCTTCACTACTGTGCACTGGTCTGTGTTGACATAGGGTATCCACTGGCCTGATGGTGCCAGGTGCACTGGTGGGCTCAGGTACCCGATGCTGCTTGTTTGAGAGATTTTAGGAAACTGAAGCAGGATCCAAGACAGGTCACTCCTATGGTAAAGCCTTTAGAAACAGCTTGGCTGGGCCCAAAATTTGGGTGGGGCAGGGCCAACAGTGTGAGCCAGGTTGCTGGAGTCCCAGATGTGGCAGCAGTCTGCCTGCCCTGTGGGGGAAGGGTTCACCAAAGGAACAACAGCCTCCACCAGCACGTCTGTCCAGGAGAAAGTTGCCCCTCCAGCCTCATCCGGAGGCCAAACAGCTCAGTTCTTCCTTGTTCTCTGGTGCCCCTCAAGCTGCCTCCCCTGTGAGCTCAGAGGGAGTGGGTCTGAGTAAGTCCTTGCACGTGCCCTTTAAGAGGAACTGCTGGGGCTTCGGCAGCTGCACCCTCCCTCAGTCTTGGTTCCAGCTGGTTTTTATAGCCAGAAGTTATGGGGACTCTTCTTCCTGGCACTGGAACCCTGAGCTGGGTGCCTGGTGTGGGACAGGGACCTCTCACTCTTCAGGGAGGGCCTTCCCAGCCAAGGTGACCCTCCTGATTTTTATGGAACACAATGTGGGTGTTGGGCCAGCCCTTCGGCGCCTCCGCCCCTCCTACCAGTCTTGATGTGGTGGCTTCTTTTTTTTTTTTTATCCTTACCCGAGGACATCTTTCCATTTTTGTACAGATAGAGTGGGAGGGAGAGAGAGGAAGAGAGAGAGAGGGAAACATCGATGTGAAAGGGACACATGACCAACCAGGGCTGGGGACAAACCGCAACCGAGGTACATGCCCTTAGCGGGAACCGAACCCGGGTCTCTCCGGACCGCAGGCAGACGCTCCAACCGCTGAGCCAAACTGGCCAGGGCAGATGTGGCGGCTTCTTTAATTTCCTAGTTGGAGGACTTCCATTCAGCTGGATTTCAGGCAGTTCTGAATGGTGGTTGTGTTGTAGTTTTGTTGTAATTTTGATTTGGTTGTGGGAGTACAATATACTGCTCTTACCTATGCTGCCATCTTTCTGTCTCCTAAACTTAGTTTGTTTTTACAAACAAAAAGTGACTTGGAGTTTGGGTAACTCTGACCTAATTAAAACTATATCACATATGCATAAAAGTAGAGGAGGACAAAAAAGGTTCTGCTAGAAATGCTGACAAAAGAGGCTTCCTCTCCTCTCTCTCCACATTCACTTTTTGAAAGAGGAATTCAGAGTTCGAAAGGTTGCAGAGTTCTGGAATGCTTCCTTGCTTGTGGACCATCTAACAGATACCATTCCAGGCTAACTGGAACTTAATCTGAATGACTTTTGTTTCAAACCTTTTCCATCTGTGGGTAATTAGGTGTTTATTTTTTAGTTAGTAAGTTTTACTTATAAGTTAGGAGCAAAAAAAATCTATTTTAAAGCTCTAAACTATAATTAGTAGCTTGATTTCAGATTCCTTGATGTTCTTGTTTACTAGCCTGTCAACCAATTTGTTGCTAAGTAGTACCTACCTCAGATTAGCCAAAGCAAATAAATTTTATTTAGTAAATTAGTTACATTAACTTATATTTTGACAGTTGTGGTTACTTCTCTGGATCAGCTATAATAAAATTTTAATATAATTTTTCATATTTTCGCTGTTTTTCTTTAATAGCTTTATTAAGATATAATTGAATACAATACACTACACCTATTTAAGTATACAATTTGACAGGTTTTGACATATGTATATACCTATGAAGCCATGACCACAAACAAGATAATGGACATATCCATCAACCCCCAAAACTTCTTTGGGTCCTTTTGTATACCTCCTTCATCTGCTCCCTTCCCACGCCAATCTCTAGACAATTACTGTTCCACTTTCTGTCCTTATTCATTAGTTTGTACTTCTAAAAATTCTGCATAAGTGGAATTACACCACATATATTTATTTTTGTCTGGCTTTTTTCTCTCAGAATAATTATTTGAGACTCATCCTTGTTGTAGCATCTATCAGGTTTGGTTTTGTTTTTTGTTTTTGCTGATTATGTATATATGTCATTGTATTTATAAACTACAGTTTATCAATTCATCTGTGGTAGCCATTTATATTGTTTTCATTTGTTGACCATTACAAAAAAGATACCATGAACACTGATATACAGTTTTGGTCTGACCTAGGCTTTCATTTTTCTTGGTAAATACTTAGAGTGGAGTGGGAGTAAGGATATATTTAACTTTTTAAGAAACTGCCACAGTTGTAACATTCTACATTCCCACCAGCTATGTATGAGAGTCATAGTTCCTCTACATCCTTACTTAGTCAACACTTAGTATGATCAGTCTTTTAACATTAGCCATGCCAACAGGTAGTATAGATGTATGTATATATGTACTAGTACATGTGTTGTGGTTTTAATTCACATTTCTTAATGATTAATTATGGTGAGCATCTTTTCATGTGCTATTTGCTGTCATGTTTATTCTTTGGTGAAGTGTCTGTTTAAATCTTTTGTCCATTTTTATTGGTTTCTTGTTTTTCTATTGAGTTTTGAGGATTTTTAAACCATTGTTTCATATATTTTGTCTGTTTTTTGGTAGTATTGGTCTTAGGGTAAATCTGGTCCCTGTTACTTCATGGCCAGAAGTAGAAGTTCACATTATTTTATCTGTTTTTTAATATTAAATTTTTTTTTTCTTCAGGAGACGACCCACAAAGCCAGTGTTTTATTGAGTGGTAAAATCAAGGTAGAAAATGGTCAGATTTATCAAAATCCAGTCATGTGGCTCAAAGATCTTCTAGGAGGTGACTGTCATGTGACCTGGAATTATGCTTGGAGTAAGGTAGGTCATCTTTAACTTCATAGTCAAGTAGAAAGGTACTTTTTTTAAAAAATCCTCACCCAAGAATATTTTTCTATTTATCTTCAGATAGAGTGGGAGGGAGGGAAAGGGAGAAAGACAGAGAGAGAAACATCGACATGAGAGGGACACATCGACTGGTTGCCTCCCGCACGACAAACTGTAACCGAGGTATGTGCCCTTGACCAGAATCGAACCCATGACTCATTGGTCTGTGGGCTGATGCTCTAACCACTGAAAAAAACCGGCCAGAGCTGGAAAGGTACATTTTTTAACTGATAAAACTACTTACTTTTTAAAAAAAGAAATCTGAAAGTTGTCCAAGCTCATTTTTGTCTCTATGTGTCCCTTCTGCAATATGCTACATGCTTCTCCCACAACACCTATTTGCCAGAATTCCCAGAGGCAGGGTTGCACAGCTGACTGAGCCTTTCCTTCCTTGCTCTCACTTAGTCTCAGAAATTCTAATGCCCCCAATTTTTTTTACCCCAAGTGATTTTAGGTCTTTGTAACTCTATGTAGAAAATTTGGAACCACTGGTATATTAATGATTTATTAATATGTTATCAGTATTATGACAGAATCTTGTCCTAAAGATGGAAGCAATCAGCCAGGGGCCTAAGACCCATAGAAGTTATGGTGAACTTCTATATTTGAAGTCTTATCTATGAATTGCTAGCCCCCCCAAAAGAAATATTTCTTTTCATTTAGGCTTACCAGACTTTGTAGCCTCCCCCTCAGTTTTGTCTTCTGACATAAAGCTAATCTGACCACCAATTTGAAGACTATTAATGACTGACACCCTTGAGGTCTATTGATCAGCCACCTTCAGATGCCTGTGTCACCACTTAAGGAAAGAGTCTTGCAAAGATTTCACCCAGGAAAGTGTGAATAATTGGACATCCACCATTACTGTTTCACATAACTACAGATTTCTTCAGCTTCTACTCACTATTACAGTAAGCCTCAGTGTAGCACTAATAAGAGGCAGTTTCCTCTCTCCCTCTCTTTTTTATTTTCCAATTCACTTCTGCCCACCCTTTCTCCTAACCTCTGCTCTTAGTCTGTGTCCCTAACCTCTGCATTCTGGTCTCCTAGACTTTCGTGGCAGGTGCTTCCAGAACTCTTTTCAGTTCTTTCACTTATATCAGCACGTGTTTAATTTTCTCTGCTTTATAGTTTCTCTGTCCTTTTTTTCCCCTCCTAAAGCATATATTTTTAAAATTTCCAATCCCTGGAGTCAGCAGACATCTGCTTTCAATTCACCCTGTCCAATCCATGGATTCATAAACCATATTTGCATATTAGTAATTAACACTTAACCCATGGAAATCCCCCCCCTTTTTTTACAAAGCTTCTTAAACTTATGATAAATGATATCATTTTGATAAAACTGAATCTATGCTCACAGTGTAAATATGGTACTGATTGCTATAGCTTAGGTTCTTATGAGCTTGACATGCCTCTGTTACTGTGTGCCTTAAGTCTTGATGACTCAAGTCTCCCACTCTTTTTCTCTACTGGAACTACTGCATTTCCTGTTTTTGAATAACTGGCTGTGACATCATCTAGCCCTTAGTACTTCATTTAAATATCACATTGCTTCTAATCTTTTCTCATCAGCCATGTCAATTAGGATTATATTGTTTAATACCTATGTGATAGTGAAGCCAAATATGAAATATTATACCCAATATTAGGGCAAATCTTGGATATAAGATACTTATACAATTATCCGAGCAGGATTATATATTTTTTTAAATTGTCCTAAAAACAGTAAGTTTTAAAAATGTCTATAGGCCTTGCATGTACTTCTAGTAAATACTCTAGGCTGAGAAACACTACCCCAGTGAGTTTCTTTATTGAAGAGTTTACAATATTTAAAAGCCTCTTTTAAAAGTTATCACAGAAACTATCTCTACCTCCTCTTGTCCTGGAATAATTCCTAAGTTCACAGTCACTTCTTGATGAAAGGAGCTTTTGTTACATTGGTAAAGTAAATATTTCAACTGAATAGTTTTAGGAATGTTGCTGGGGCTATGGGACCAGGAATGGTTGGTTGTCAGGCAAGAAATGCCAAAAATACTAGTCTTGTCCTGCAGCAGACAGAATGACAGAGCTACTAGGCACAGAGATGAATTAAATTTCCTACCTTAACAGCTGGGCCTTTCCAGGGGAATTCTGATGATTACTCCCATTGGGTGTCACTGTTTGCTGTTACTGACAGTCACCTAGTTGTTAGGCATCATTCTGATGTGGCAGAGTGATCTCTGTTGCAGACCATGCTTGTTCCTGATACCACCTTTGATAAGTTATATGATGTGGGTAACAGTTTTTAATCCTGCCCATACATTAGAATCACTTGGGGAGCTTTTAAATTTACCAGTGCCTAGTGGACTTCATCCTTATAGCTTCTGATCTAAAGATCAAGTGGTAATATTTTTTAAAAGCTTTCCAGGTGATTCTAATGTGTAGCTTGTAGTGAGAATCACTGATCTAGGTCAAGTCATTTAACCTTTCTGAACCTGTTTTCTTATGTATAAAGTAAGTAGTAGTGCTTAAAAGGTCTCTAAAGACTTTTCCAAGATTCCAAAATGGTGGCAGAGTGAATGGAAGCTACACAGACGATCTCCCAGGACCAAACTGGAATTACAACTGAAATAAAGAAATCATCAGGAAAAAGCAACAGAAAAGCTGCTTGAGAGGACCATATAACCAGGGACAATGAATCGAGCCTAGTAGGTATGTGGAAGTGCAATAAGGGGGCTGGGAGCCCACAGACAGCAGCGGTCTTAGCTGTAAGCAGCGCCCTTGGGGTTAAAATCCCAAGCCGGCTCCACAGTGCAAAGGGCTGGGACAGAGCAATAAATTAGGTACAGCCACTCACCTTAGGCTTCGGCAGAGGAAGGGCCAACTGGACTGGAACTGTGTGAGGACAAGTGGGATTTAAAGGGCGCTCAGAGTTTCTGCTGAGTTGCAGCCACACAGGACGGTGGCCATATTGCTCCTTCCCGGAGCTCTGGAGAGAAGCAGCAGTCTCCCTTGGAGATGCAACTGCACCTAGCTGGGCCAAAGAAATGCAAATTGAGGCTCGATAACAACCAGCATCTGCCTCACCCTCGGGAAATCCTCTTATGCAGAACACCTGAGAAAGTTTTTCATTCAACTGAGAACCCAAGGCTCTTCAAGTAACTAATAGCCTCCAAGCAAAAAGCTAAAGGATAATTGAACCTTTCCTAAGCTTGCAAATCTACCCAGGAAAGTAAGACTTGACAGTGATGTTTAATGTGGGTCCTCCTACGCTCATCCAAACCCAGTAGAGGGAGCCACAAACAGCAGAACACCAACACCCACAGGGAAAATTTGGCAGGCTACAAAACCCATTGAGATAGCCAAAATGGTGAAACAAAGAAACAAATCCGAAATGAAAGAATGAGAGACCTCTGTCAAAGATGAGATAAATGAAATGCAGTTAGGCAAGTATCACCTTGAGTGAAGATATAGAAACATTGAAAATCAACCAATTGGAAATGAAAAACCACGAAGAAGACATGAAGAATGACTCAAGAGAAATTAAGAACACATTGGAAGGACTAAACAGTGGAGTAGAGGACGCTGAGGACCGGATCAATGAATTAGACGACAGGGTAGAAAAAATCAATTAATCAGAAAACCCAAAGGAAAAAACAATTAAAAGACAGGAAGACAGTTTAAGAGAACTGTGGGACAACTGGAATCATAATAATATTCACATCATAGGAGTCCCCGAAGAAGAAAATGAGCAAGGGTTAGAGAATATATTTGAAGAAATAGTGACAGAAAGCTTCCCTAATTTGGTGAAGGAAGAAGGCATTCAAGTTCAAGAAGCACAGAGAGCCCCAAGTAAGAAAAACCTAAACAAGCCCACACCAAGACATACAGTAATTAAAATGCCAAAAATTAAAGACAGAATCCTAAAGGCAGCAAGAGATAAACAATAGGTTACCTACAAAGGAACCCCCATAAAGATGACTTCTCAACAGAAACACTACAGGCCAGAAGGGAATGGCATGAAGTAATCAAGGTCATGAAAAACATGGATCAGAATCCAAGACTGCTCTACCAGAAGGCTATCATTCAAAATAGAAGGTCAAGCCCTGGCCGGTTTGGCTCAGCAGTTAGAGCGTCGGCCTGCGGTACAGAGAGACCCGGGTTCGGTTCCCGCTAAGGACACGTACCTCGGTTGCAGTTTGTCCCCGGCCCTGGTTGGTCGTGCGGGTGGCAACCACTCGATGTGTCCCTTCATATCAATGTTTCTCTCTCTCTCTCTTCCTCTCTCTCCCTCCCGCTCTGTCTGAACAAAAAATGCAAAAAAAATATCCTCGGGTGAGGATCAAAATAGAAGGTCAAATAAAGAGCTTCCCAGACAAAAAAAAAAAGGCTAAGGGACTATATTAGCACCAAACCAGCACTGCAAGAAATGTTAAAAGGACTGCTGTAATTAGTAGAAGAAATAGGAAGAAAAATATAACCACACTAAACAAAAATGGCAATAAATAAGTACATATCAGTAATCACCTTAAATGTAAATGGACTGAATGCTTTGATAAAAAGACACAGAGTAGCCCTGGCCGATTTGGCTCAGCGGTTGGAGCATCGGCCTGCGGTCCTGAAAGACCCAGGTTCAGTTCCCGCTAAGGGCACGTACCTCGGTTGCAGTTTGTCCCCGGCCCTGGTTGGTTGTGTGGGTGGCAGCCACTCGATGTGTTCCTTTCGTATCAATGTTTCTCTCTCTCTCTCTGTTCCTCTCTCTCCCTCCCACTCTACCTGAACAAAGAATAGAAAAATGTCCTCAGGTGTGGATAAAAAAAAAAAAAAAAAAAAAGACACAGAGCAGCTGACTGGAAGAGAAGGCATGACTCACATGCATGTAGTTGCAAGAGACTCACCTCACAACAAAAGACTCACATAGGTTGAAAGTGAAGGGATGGAAAAAATCTTCCAAGCATACGGAAAGGAAAAAAAAGCTGGGGTAGCAATACTCACATCTGATGAAATAGATTTCAAAATTAGAGCCATAATTAGAGACAAAGAAGGCCACTATATAATATTGAAAGGATCTGTCCAACAGGAAGATATAACCTTGGTAAACATATATGCACCCAATATAGGAGCACCAAAATATATTAAAAATCTTCTGGAGGACTTCCAAGGAGAAATCGACAGCAATACAATCATAGCAGGGGACTTCAACACCCCATTGACATCACTGGATAGATCCTCCAGACAAAAAATTAGTAAGGAGTCCTGGCTGGTTTGGCTCAGTGGTTAGAGCATTGGCCTGTGGTCCAGAGAGACCTGGGTTCGGTTCCCGCTGAGGGCGCATACCTCAGTAGCAGTTTCTCCCCGGCCCTGGTTGGCAGTGCAGGTGGCAGCCACTCGATGTGTCCCTTTCATGTTGTTATCTCTCTCTCTCTCTCTCTCTCTCTCTCTCTCCCCTCTTTCCCTCCCTCCCTCTCTCTCCCTCCCACTATCTGAACAAAAAATGGAGAAATGTCCTCAGGTGAGGATTAAAAAAACAAAAAATTAGCAAGGAAACAGAGACTCTAAATGAAGCACTAGATCAAATAGATTTAATAGATATCTACAGAGATTTATACCCCAAAACTGTAGAATTCACATTTTTCTCAAGTGTACATGAGACAGTCTCAAAGATAGACCACATGTTAGGAAACAAACTTAAGTCTCTACAAGTTCAAGAAGATTGAAATCATATCAAGCATCTTCTCAGATCACAATGGCATGAAACTAGAAATCAATTGCAACAAGAACATGCAAAGACATTTGAACACATAGAGGCTAAATAGCATGTTATTAAACAATGAATGAGTTACCAAGGAGATCAAGGAAGAAATTATAAACTTCCTGGAAACCAATGAAAATGAACACACAACAACACAAAATATGGGATGCAGCGAAAGCAGCTTAAGAGAAAATTTCATAGCACTACAGGCCCATCTCAAGAAACAAGAAAAATTTCTAGTTGACTAACCTCACAACTTGAACAACTAGAAAGCAAACAAAAAGAAAACCCGAGAGCAAGTAGAAGGAAGGAAATAGGAAAGATCAGAGCAGAAATAAACAACATAGAGACCAAAAAAAAAACAATTCAAAGGATCAATGAAACAAAGAGCTAGATTTTAGAAAAGATAAACAAGATTGCTGGACCCTTAGCTAGACTCACGAAGAAACAGAGCGAGAACCCAAATACACAAAATCAGAAATGAAAGTAACAACTGACAGCACAGAAATACAAAGAATCATTAACAAATACTATGATCAATTATATGGCAACAAATTAGACAATCTAAGTGAAATGGTCAAATTTTTATAAACACATGATCTCCCAAAACTGAACCTGGAAGAGATAGAAAACTTGAACAGACCAATAACAACAAAAGAAACTGAAGATGTAAACAAGACTGTCCCAGCAAACAAAAACCCAGGCCCGGATGGCTTCACAGGGGAGATTTACTGAACATTCAAAGAAGAACTAACACCCATTCTCCTCTAACTATTCCAAAAAATTCAAGAAGAAGGAAGACTCCCGAACTCATTTTATAAGGCCAGCATAATTCTAATTCCAAAACCAGAAAAAGACACTGCAAAGAAAGAAAACTACAGGCCAATAACCCTGATGAACATAGACGCCAAAATCCTGAACAAAATAATAGCTAACCGGATCCAGCAATACATCAGAAAAATTATTCACCATGACCAAGTGGGATTCATCCCGGGGATACAAGGCTGGTACAATATTTGCAAATCACTAAATGTGATACACCACATAAACAAAATGAAAGATAAAAATCACATGATCATATCAATAGATGCTGGAAAAGCATTCGACAAAATCCAGCATCCATTTCTGATAAAAACACTCAGCAATGTGGGACTAGAAGAATCATATCTCGACATAATAAAGGCCATATATGAAAGACCTACAGCCAACATCATACTCAATGGGCAAAAACTAAAAGCATTTCCCTTAAGAACAGGAACAAGACAGCGATGCCCACTTTTGCCACTCTTGTTTAACATAGTACTGGAAGTCTTAGCCACAGCAATCAGACAGGAAGAAAAAATAGAAGGGATCCAAATTGGAAAGGAGGAAGTAAAACTGTCATTATTTGCAGATGACATGATATTACACATAGAAAACCCTGAGGACTCCATCACAAATCTCATAGACTTAATAAATGAATTTGGCAAAGTAGCGGGGTACAAAATTAACGTCAAAAAATTAATGGCATTCTTATACACCAATGGTGAACTCACAGAAAGAGAAACTAAAAATACAAAATCCCATTTACCACTGCAGCAAAAAAATTAAGATACCTAGGAATAAACTTAACCAAAGAAGTGAAAGATCTATTTGCAGAAAACTACAGGACATTGAAAACAGAAATAGAGGAAGATATAAAAAAGTGGAAGTACATACCTTGTTCATGGATTTGAAGAATTAACATCATTAAAATGTCCATACTACCCAAAGAAATCTATAGATTCACTGCAATCCCCACCAAAATACCAACAACAGAACAGGGTAGTCCCAGAGACGTGGAAGTAGGGTACAGACTGACAATCCCCAGAGTAGGGGGTGTGTGGGGGGGATATAAACCACAGAACTTTTATGCATGTATGCATAACCAATGGACATGGACAATAAAGCTGTGGACAGGGTGCGGAGGGAGGAGGTGGAGGGTGTCAATAAGGGGAAAAGGAGAAACATCTGTAAAATTAAATAAATAAATAAATAAATAAATAAATAAATAAATAAATGGAAAACACCCAAAAAAAAAAAAAAAGTCCATTCTACCCAAGCAATCTATATATTCACTGCCATCCCCATCAAAATACCAACAACATATTTCACAGAACTAGAACAAATACTTCAAAAGCTCATATGAGCCCTGGCCGGTTTGGCTCAGTGGTTGGAGCCACTCGATGTGTGGCAGCCACTCGATGTGTCCCTTCACATCGATGTTTCTCTCTCTCTCTCTTCCTCTCTCTCCCTCCCGCTCTATCTGAACAAAAAAATGGAAAAGTGTTCTCGGGTGAGGATAAAAAAAAAACAAAACTCATATGGAACCAAAAAAGACCTTGAGTAGCCACAGCAATCTTGAAAAAGAAGGACAAAGTAGGTGGGATCACAATATCAGATATCAGGTTATACTGCAAAGCTACTGTAATCAAAACAGCTTGGTACTAGCACAAGAACAGGCAATATACATGGAAAAGAACAGAGAACCCAGAAATTGACCCAAAACATTATACTCAGTTAATATTTGACAAAGGTGGCAATAGCATACAATGGAGTAATGACAGCCTTTTTTATAAATGGTGCTGGGAAAATTGGACAGCTTCGTGCAAAAAAGGGACATGATCACCAACTTACACCATACACAAGAATAAACTCAAAATGTATAAAAGACTTAAATGTGACCCATGAATCCATAAAAATCCTAGAAGAAAATGTAGGCAACAAAATTTCAGACATCATATGCAGCAGAATTTTCAGTGATATGTCACCTAAGGCAACAGAGAAAAAGGGGAAAATGAACACATGGGACTACATCAAACTCAAAAGCTTCTTCACAGCAAAAGAAACAACCATCAAAATGGAAAGGCAACCCAGGGTATGGGAGAGCATCATTGCCAATGATAAATCAGAAAAGGGGTTAATTTCCAAAATATATAGAGTGTTCATACAATTCAACAAAAGAAAGACAAAGAACCCAATTAAAAAATGGACAGAGGAGCTAAATAGACACCTCTCCAAACAGGACATACAAATGGCCAAGAGACAGACATATGAAGAAATGCTCCACATCACTAATCATCAGAGAGATGCAAATTAAAACAACTATGCGGTATCACCTCACACCTGTCAGAATGGCCGCCATCAACAAATCATCAAACAACAAGTGTTGGCGAGGGTGTGGAGAAAAGGGGACTCTAGTACACTGCTGGTGGGAATGCAGACTGGTGCAGCCACTATGGAAAACACTATGGTGTTACCTCAAAAAATTAAAAATTGAACTTCCATTTGACCCAGTGATCCTGCTTCTAGGAATATACCCTAAGAAGCCTGAAACACCAATCAGGAAGAATATATGTTTCCCCATGTTCATAGCAGCACTATTCACAATAGCTAAGATCTGGAAAAAGCACAAGTGTCCATCAGTAGACGAATGGATAAAAAAGCTGTGGTACATATACACAATGGCGTACTATGCAGCTGTAAGAAAGAAAGATATCTCATCCTTTGAGACGACATGGAGGGACCTGGAAAGTATTATCCTAAGCAAAACAAGCCAAGCAGAGAAAGACAAGTATCACATGATCTCACTTATTTGTAGACTATAATGAACATAACAGTCTGAGTAACAGGGTAGACCCAGAGACGTGGAAGTAGGGTACAGACTGACAACCCTCAGAAGAGGGGGTGGAGGAGAGGGAAGAAATAAACCAAAGAACTTATATGCATGTACGTATAACCGATGGACATGGACAACAAAGCTGGGGATGGAGTGGTGGGGGAGAGGGGAAGGGGGTTAATGGGGAAAAGGGAGAAACATCTGTAACAAAAATAGATTATTTTTAAAAAGTGCATACAAAAACAAGTGGGAAAAAAAGGACTTTTCCAACTTGGAGATGCTAGGACTTGCATAACACTATGTGGTTTATAAAACACTTTTACTAATATTCTTTCACTAAACCCCATGAGTTCAGAAGATCAACTATAATCCTTATTTGTGGATGTGAAAACAGTGTTGCCAGTGGTTAAGTGACCTGATTAGCCTCAAGGCAAGTAAGTGCCCGAACCAGGACTAGAACCTGATCTTCTGATTCCCTATGCACTATTTTCTACGTTTACAGCAATCACACAAAAGGGAGGCCCACTTCCTCTCACTGGAAACAGACTGCCCGGAACTCAGAATCATTCAGCCGCCTTTATGAATTTCTGCAAAGCCTTATTCTTATGCAGCAAAAATTGCCCACTTCTGTAGAAAAAATGCTTTTCTGTGATACAGTTGCGGTATGAAAATCATAAGAATGGCAGTGACAGTTCATTTTTGTGAATGCCCAGGACTAGATTTATGTATATAAAAAGAGACTGCCATTTTGAGCAGTGACTCAAGGAGCACTGACAGATCTCTTGTGCAGACACACTTCCCATCCCGATATTTTCCTGTCTGAATGTCTACCCTTATAAATGTACTCCTTTGGATGTAGTATTGACTTTTTTCAATGGTTTCCCCCTCACCCTACACACTTTTCTAAAAAACTTTTTTCCACTACCATGATTAGGAAAGTTGGGGCAGGATAGAAAAGATGGAAATTGTTGATCCGGACAGACAGCCTCGTTTAGTCAGTTAATTACACTCCCAATGTGTCATAACTTAAACATCCTGTGAGCCCAGCTTCTACTCAGGAGGAGATGGTTGGAGATGTTGCCCTTTTATAATACAAGTGTCTAAAGAGGCATGAATCCTAAAGACATAAATAATGTGAAAGGCCCTTCTCTTGCCTCTGACTGCATAGGGTGTCTGGGGAAGTGGAGAAGAGAAGGCTCTGGGATGGTGATTGGGAGGAGGTGAGTAGGAAGATACCTATCATCATTTCCCCAGGGTCAACTCTTCCAAGACAGTTACTACAATTTGATACTACTTTCTGTCTTGTCTTCTGAATTCCTTGAGAAATATTTTAATTTTCTTAGCCCAAGGGTGTTTTTATGTTGCAACGAAGTTAAAGATATGGACTTTGCCTTTTTACTCCCCCTAAGATGAAAAACACGTATCTGTTTCTCATTCTTCCTTTTGAGTTAGTGAAAGGTTGTTAAGACTTTCTTCTTAAAACTTGAAATGGAATTAAAACAGTCATTTGATCATCTTTGAACAGATTCTCATTAGTCGATACCAATAACTGGTTTTTCTGAAAACATATGAAAAGTGGACTGATACTTACAAATAACATGGAATTCCAGCAGAGAAACAAATTCTTGGACACCTCTTTAATATTCAAAAGCAGGTTATGTCTTATATTCTTTTCTTGATGCATGTTAGTACATAAGGTATAGAGAAACATTTGTTACTGCACTTAATGATAGTTGGTATGTACTTTATTTCTTCAGAGATCTAATCAAGATAAAGTTAATTGATTATTTCACTTGGTTCATTCACTACATTTCCAGAATAGTGGCTGACTGAATCATCCACCCACAGCACACACACACCCCATTTCTTTCCTAAATGTGATATTAGGGAATCAGCATAGACTGGTTTTTGAGGAATAATGGATCTCCTGCTGTAAGAGCTTCAGGGAAAGCATCAGTGGCCTTAGGGTGAAGCACCCTTGTAGTTCTACCTTTTAGAAAAGCAACAACACAACAACCTACAGATATTCTCACTGAATATACCTTACCCTAAGCTATGACTCTTACTTGTCCCCATCTAGGGGAAGGTAGCATCCCATCAGGTGCCCTTCCACAAAATTGGTTATAGATAATGAGGTAGCTGAGATTGCTGGAAGCTATATAGTCCAAGACCCTAAGAACCTAGCCTCTATCGGGGCAGGCATATGAGCTAGATTTGTGTCTAATGAGAGTTAGTCCAGGAATCAGAGTTTGAATCATAGGCAAATTGCTTTATTATTTTTTAATTTTATTTTCTTTATTTATTTTTAGAGAGAGGAAGGGAGAGGGAGAGAGAGATAGAAACATCGATGAGAGAGACATCAATTGGCCACCTCCTGCATGCCCCCCATTAAGGATTGGGCCCAAAACCTGGGCATGTGCCCTGACCAGGAATCAAGCCAGCGACCTCTTGGTGCATGGGTCAATGGTCAACCACTGAGCCACACCGGCCGGACTATTATTTTTTTTTATAGTATAGTAAATATATAAACCAGTAACATAGTCATTCATTATCATTATCAAGTATTGTGTACCATAATAATTGTATGTGCTATACTTTTGTACAACTGGCAGCACAGTACATTTGTTTACACCAGCATCACCACAAACACGTGAGCAATGTGTTGCTCTATAACATTAGGATGTGATGGCACCCTTGTGCTTCAGCCAGCTGGAGCACAAGCACTATTATGAGATGGACAGTTTCCAGAAGTGACCTAGTTAGTACCTGTTCATTTAGAGATGTATTTAGTACTACTATCCTTGTTCAATAAATCACTCCTGTCTTGTGGAAAATAGATTTTTAACTCAGTGGATTTTGTTGTTGTTGTTTTTGTTAAAAACTGATAGTTTATTTAAAAGATTGATTTAAGCTTCTGCAATAGTGACTTCAACCTCAGCTCCTGGCTCAATACTGATGGAAGTAACCTACTTAACAATCTCAGAAGAGCTGTGCAAGTCAATGAGTTGCTTGTAGATCCTCGTCTGAAACCGATCCCAAGTGTTAGAACCCTCCCATAGGGAGTTTTTCTTGTACTGATTCTGAGAGTCTTGGTAGGCATCCAAACTGGTCCTTTCACTTTGAGATTTTTTTTCTTTGCACTTCTGGTCAATAACACCTTCTCTCAAAGATTTTACAATGCGATGCAGCTGATTAAAGTAATTCTAATTCAGTGAATCACCACCTCTGGTTCCATGGGTGTCTTTCTGATACCTTTATTTTTTTTCTTTTTTGTTAATCTTCACCTGAGGACATTTTTTTCCATTGAATTTCTAGACAGAATGAAAGGGAGGGATGGAGGGGAAGAGAAAGAGAGAGAGAGAGAGAGAGAGAGAGAGTGTGTGTGTGTGTGTGTGTGTGTGTTGATATGAGAGAGACACATTGATTGGTTGCCTCCCACACGAGCTCTGATCAGGATGGGGATGGAACCTGCAACCCAGGTAGGTGCCTTTGACGAATCACCCTGGACCCTGCAGTGTGTGGGCTGATGCTCCAACCACTGAACCACACCAGCCAGGGCATTTCCGGTACCTTTAAAGGCCATGGATGTGACTTGGCTTCCTGATCGACTTGTTCTTCCATGGTGAGAGCGAATAGCAGTGAGTCAGGAGCGTGCGGGAGGAGCTCCAATGCAGCTGTAACCATGTCTTCCTCAAAGAGCTCAGTGGATTTTCTTAAAGCTGTGTTCTTTGTATGTCTGGATTATCCCAGTGGTATGTTTAAGATCTCCAAGGCTACTGAGTTAACAATTTTATTATATTGTAATATCACCCAGTACTAATTCATAAAAATGTTCTTTAAATCTGATATAGGTGAAAACATATTGGGCCTGCACATTGATGAGTGTATAAGGTATATTGGATATTGTCCAGGGCATAACATGAACAAAATCCATTGTTTCTAATTGTTAGTTGTTTGGAGAACTGACAGATGACATTCATGGACCTGGCCTCTTCTTCCATGGCAAGTGAGGAGGGGTTAGCACAGAGGGTAGGCCAGATCTGTTTCATTTTCGTTACCAGTCTTCATTTGGTCATGGGATTGAGCCCAAAGGGTGCCTAACCTTTCCAGATCTCCTAGGCCCTCCTTGCTCTGGTCAATAACAAGCATTTATTGAGGATGTGCTTACACAGTATGCCAAATGCTTTTCTTTTTAATCCTCATCCGAGGACATTTCCTTTTTTCTTTTTTTTTTTTTGGTTCAGATAGAGTGGGAGGGAGAGAGAGGAAGAGAGAGAGAGAGAGACATTGATATGAAAGGGACACATCGAGTGGCTGCCACCTGCACGACCCAACCAGGGCTGGAGACAAACTGCAACCGAGGTACATGCCCTTAGGGGGAACTGAACCCAGTCTCTCGGGATTGCAGGCTGATGCTCTAACCACTGAGCAAGACTGGCCAGGGCAGCCAAATGCTTTTCATATGTTACTTCTTAATCCTCACAACAATTTAATAAGCTGGAAGCACTTGTTTTACAAATGTACAAACTGAGACTTAGCATTTAAGAATTTTGCTTAAGAGCTGGGACTTTGGAATATTTTCCCAGTATTGTCAGGAACTATGTGAAGTGCTAGAATTAAAAACTGAATGTGATACAAAGCTCCTTTAAGGAGCTTATAATTTAATGGAAACAGATACATTAACACATAATTTCATTTAAATGTGGTAAGTGTCTTAACAGAAATACGAGCACAGAAATTATGGGAGCCTAGAGGAGGATCATTACTTGAGCTTAAAGGTTATAGAAAGGGATGTTCACGTTGAGACTTGATGGTTTAGCTACAGTGACCCTTGCTACTGGGGGTATATTATTAGACTGCCCTAGAACTAAGAATGGAGAACCCAAAGACAGTCAGGCCCAGAATATTTCTGGCAGGTGTTTGCCAGTCTGCCTCAGCCCAGCCCATTTATTATAGATATTTCTAACCTCTGACCTTTTGGGCTGATAAAAAATAGCTAAGTTCACAAACAAACCAAGACAATAAACTTGGATGTATGGACCCAAAATGTTTTTAATCTAGCCCTGGACAGTTTGGCTCAGCAGTTAGAGCATCGGCCCATGGACCAGAGAGTCCTGGGTTCAGTTCCCACTAAGGGCACGTACCTCGGTTGCAGTTTGTCCCCGGCCCCAGTTGGGGTCGTGTGGGTGGCAACTGCTCGATGTCTCTCTCTCACATCAATGTTTCTCTCTCTCTCTTCCTCCCTCTCTCCCTCCTGCTCTATCTGATGATAAATGCAAAAATGTCCTTGGGTGATGATAAAAAAAAAAAGTTAATTTAATTAGTTAAGTGTTCAATTTCTTAAAAAGTACCATTACTTTTGTGGCTTAACTTTATTAATGCAATATAATTTTTTAAAGTTATAAAGTATCAAGTGCTGAATAAATGGTTGTTCAATAAGTTAATGGATAAGAAAATGATATACAACAAGGGTCAACAAATTTTTTTCTGTGAAGGGCCAGATTATGTTTTAGTCTTCATGGGCATATAGTCTCTGTTGCAACCACGTGATGCTATTGTAGCACAAAAGCAACCATAGATGTGAAGTAAACAAAAGGGTGTCACTATGCTCTAATATTATTTACAAAAGAAGGTAGCAGCTTAGATTCGGCTGTGGGCTGTAGTTTACCAATCCATAATATGTAGCAGTCAATACTTGACCTAAGTTACAATTTGCTTCTTATAAAATATATGGTTTTTTTGTTTTTGTTTTTGTTTTCTTTTTTGTTGTTGTTTTTTGTTTTTAAATTGTATGCTTAATTATATGCAGGTAACATATCTGGGGAAGGAGCTTTTAAAGTATGTTTCTGAAGAAGTATCCATACCTCCAGAACCAAACTTGGTACCTCAGCAACATCAGCCTTGTCTTCCAGGTATGTACAGACCAACACTCATTTCCTAGTTTTAAGAAAAACCCACACACCTACTGGGAAAGCACTCCTCTTCTTTTTTTCTGTCTTCTTTTTCATTCAGGTGAAATTCACATAACATTCATATAACCATTTTAAAGTGAACGAGTCAGTGGCATTTAGTACATTCACAGTGTTGTACAACCCCACTTCTGTGTAGTTCTGAACACTTTCATCACCCCAAAAAGAAACCCTTTACCCATTCAGCAGTTACTCCCCATTCTCTAGTCCCTACCAGTCTGCTTTCTGTCTGTATAGATTTGCCTATTCTGAATGTATCATAAAATGGAATCACAGTACACAGGGTGGGGCAAAAGTGGTTTATAGTTGTAAGTATGCAAAAAAGTTTCTTCTTGTATTATTATTTATCATTATATTATTTTCTATACAGACAACTGTAAACTACTTTTGCCCCACCCTGTATAACCTTTTGTGTCTGGCATCTTTCTCTTAGCATAATGCTTTCAAGGATCATCCACATTGTAGCATCTATCGGTATTTCATTCCTTTTTATGGCTAAAATCCCATTGCGTATATATAGCACAATTTGTTTATTCTTTAATCCTTTGATGGACATTTGGGTTATTTCTGCTTTTTGGCTATTGCTATGAATACATGTATATTTGTTGGGTATATGTTTTCAATTATTTTGGGTCTATACTACCTAGCAGTGAAATTGTGATATCATATAGTAATTATATGTATAACTTTTTGTGGAATAGCCAAACTGTTTTCTGCAGCAACTGAACCGTTTACATTCCTACAAACAACGTACAAGGCTTCCAGTTTTTCCATGTCCTCACCAACACTTGTTATTTTCTGTTTGTTTATAGCACTCTATTTTGTTGTTGTTGTTGTTAATCCTCACACAAAGATTTTTCCATTGATTTTAGATAGAATGGAAGGGAGGTAGAGAGGGAGGGAGGGAGAAACATCAATGTGAGAGAGACATATCAATTGGTTGCCTCCCACATGACCCCAAGGGGGGCCAGGGATCAAACCTGCAACCCAGGTACATTCCCTTGAGCGGGAATTGAACCTGTGACCTTTTGGTCTGAGGGCTGATACTCCAACAGCTGAGCCAAACTGATCAGGGCTATAGCACTCCATTTTTGTTTATTTATTTTTATACTAAGTACTTTTATTTTATTTTTTTTATCTTTATTGTTGAAAGTATTACAGATGTCCCCTCTTTTTCCCCCACTGACCCTCTCCTCCCCACCCCCACCACCCTCCTGCTTTCCCCAAACTATTGTTTGTATCCATTGGTTATGCATATATGCATATAAGTTCTTTGGTTTGTCTCTTCCCAACCTCCCCCATCTGTTCTCTCTGAAGTTTGTTAGTCTGTTCCCTACTTCCATGTCTCTGAATCTGTTTTGATTATCAGCTTATTTTGTTCATTATATTCCATAAGTAAGTGAGATCATGTGGTACTTGTCTTTCTCTGACTGGCTTATTTTGCTCAACATAATACTCTCCAGGTTCCTTCCTGTTGTTTCAAAGGGTAAGAGATCTCTTTCTTACCACTGCATAGAATTCTATTGTGTAAATGAACCACACAGCCTTTTAATCCACTCATCTATTGATGGACACTTGGTTGTTTCCAGATCTTAGCTATTGCAAATAGCACTGCTATAAACATAGGGGTGCATATATTCTTTCTGATTGGTGTTTCAGGCTTCTTAGGATATATTCCTAGAAGTGGAATCACTGGACCAAATGGCAGTTCAGTTTTTAATTTTTCGAGGAAACATCATATTGTTCTCCAGTGGCTGCATCAGTCTGCATTCCCACTAGCAGAGTACTAGAGCCACCTTTTCTCTACATCCTCTCCAGCACTTGTTGTTTGAAGATATGCGATGGCAGCCATTTTGGCAGGTATGAGGTGATACCTCATAGTCGTTTTAATTTGCATCTCTCTGATGATTAGTGATATTGAGCATTTTTTCATATGTCTCTTGGCCGTTTGTGTATCCTCTTTGGGGAAGTGTCTATTCAAGTCCTCTGCTCATTTTTTCAAATACGTTTTTATTGATTTTTTAGAGAAAGAGGAAGGGAGAGAGAGACAGAAACATTGGTCAGCTGCCTCCTGCACACCCCCTGCTGGGATTGAGCCCATAACCTGGCATGTGCCCTGACTGGGAATAGAACCAGGACTCTCAGTCCATAGGATGACGCTCAATCCCCTGAGCCACACCAGCCGGGCCTCTGCCCTTTTTTAAAAAAACTTATCTTTATTCCTGAACGTATTAACAGATGTTCTTTCTTTTTCCTCTACTGCCCCCCTCCTCCCTGCTCCCACCCCCCTCTTGGTTTTCCCCACACTATTGTCTGTGTCCACTGGTTATGCATATATGCATATAAGTTCTTTGGTTTATTTCTTCCTACCCCCACACCCCTTTCCCTTTGAGGTTTGTCAGTCTAACAACCAATTTAATCCCTTCACCTTTTTCACCCATTCCCTCAACCCCCCTCCCATCTGGCAACCAACAAAATGAATCTGTTTCTGCTCTTCCTGTTCATTTTGTTTATAAATTCAATTGTTGATAGATATGTATTTATTGCCATTTTGTTTCTTCATATTTTTTGTCTTTTTCTTCAAAAAGAATGTTCAACATTTAATATAATACTGGTTTGGTAGCGATGAACTCTTTTAGCTTTTTCTTGTCTGGGAAATTCTTGATAATGCCTATCGATTCTAAATGACAGCTTTACAGGATAGAGTAATCTTGGTTGTAGGTCATTGCTTTTCATCACCTTGAATATCTCTTGCCACTCCTTTTGGGCTTGCAAAGTTTCTTTTGAGAAATCAGCTGACAGTCTTATGGGAGCTACTTTGTAGGTAATGGACTGCTTTTCTCTCGCTGCTTTTAAGATTCTCTCTTTGTCTTGAATCTTTTGCATTTTGATGATGATGTGTCTTGGTGTGGGCCTCTTGGGGTTCATCTTGTTTGGGATTCTCTGTGCTTCCTGGATTCTCTGTGCTTCCTGTATGTCTGTTTTCTTCACCAAGTTAGGGAAGTTTTCTGTCATTGTTTCAAATAGGTTTTCAATTTTTTGTTCTCTCTTCTTTTTCTGGCACCCCCGTGATGCGAATGTTGGTATGCTTGAAGTTGTCCCAGAGGCTCCTTACACTATCCTCATTTTTTTGGATTCTTTTTTCTTTTTGCTGTTCTGATTGGGTGATTTTGCTTCCTTATATTTCAAATCGATGGCTTGCTTCTTGGCTTTACCTACTCTACTATTGAATCTCTGTAAACATTATTTCAGTTAGTGCCTCCTTCATTTCTGACTGATCCTTTTTTATGCTCTTGAGGCCCTCTCTAAGTACACTGAAGTTCTCACTAAGTTCATGGAGCATCCTTATAAGCAGTGTTTTGAACTCTGCATTGGTTAGATTACTTACCTCTATTTTGTTTAGTTCTTTTCCTGGAGTTTTGTTCTGTTCTTTCATTTGGGACATGTTTGTCTCTTTTTCTGGCTGCCTCCCTGTGTTTATTTCTATGTATTAGGTAGAGTTGCTATGTCTCCTGGGCTTCCTAGGATGGCTTATTGTAGTAGGTGTCTTGTAGGGTCCAGTGGCACAGCCTCCTGGTCTCCCAGCTGGGCCCTCAAGGTGCACCCCTTGTGTGCATTTTATACCCTTCTGTTGTGATTGAGTCTTGATTGCTGTTGGCACATCAATGAGAGGGTTTCACTCAGGCTGATCAGCTGTGAGGACTGGCTGTGCTCACTATCTACCAACCTCTGACTACCTTGGATGATGAGCTGTGCAGGGGTTCACCACACAGAACAAGACTTACTTCAGCAATGCTCTGGTACCCACTGAGTCCATTCCTTGAGTGTGTCACTTGTGGAGGTAGTTGGGTAGTGGTGGTTCACAGTATTCTAAAGCCGTCCACTGGTTGTGCTGGCCCTGGGGCAAGGTCAGCCACTACGTGTGTTCTACCCAGGGCCATCAGGCATAAGCTACAAAGTGGTCTGCAGATGGCTGCTTCTGGTGCTGGACTTGGAGGTGCCCAGGAAAAGCCAAGTTGTGAATCAAGGCTGGCTGCTTCTAGTGCCAGGCCTGGGGCCACTTAATGAGAGATATGGGGCTCACTGAGACCAGATGCAGTCTCGATGTAGTTTCCTTGATTTTGTAGTTGTAGGACTTCCATTCAGCTTGGTTTCAGGCGGTTCTGAAGGATGGTTGTTCTGTAGTTTAGTTGTAATTTTGATGTGGTTATGGGAGGAGGTAATACCACGTTTACCTACTCTGCCATCTTAACCAAAGTCTGTCCCTCTGTCCATTTTTTAATTGGAATTTTTTGTCTTCTTTTTGTTGAGTTGTATGAATACTCTATATATTTTGGACATTACCCCTTATCTGATGTATTATTGGCAAACATGTTCTCATGTTTGTGGGTTCCTTTTTCATTTTGATGCTGGTTTCTTTTGCTGGAAGAAGCTTTTTAGTTTAATGTAGTACCATTTATTAATTTTTTCCTTTGTTTCTCTTGCCCTAAGCAATGTATCAGTAAGAAATCTGCTACATGTGATGTCTGAGATTTTGCTGCCTATATTTTCTTCTAGGATTTTTATGGTTTCACGACTTACATTTATGTCTTTTATCCATTTTGAGTTTATTCTTGAGTATGATGTAAGTTGGTGGTCTGGTTTCATTTTTTGCATGTACTTGTCCACTTTTCCCAACATCATTTATTGAAGAGTCTTTTCTCCATTGTATGCTCTTGCCTCCTTTGTCAAATATTAATTGAGTGTGCTGTCTTCGGTTGGTTTTGTAGTATAACTTGATATCCAGTATTATGATTCCTCCAACTTCGTTCTTCTTTCTTGAGACTATTGTGGCTATTTGGGGTCTTTTGGTCCCATATAAACATTTGGAGTATTCTAGATCTATGAAATATGCTGTTGGTACTTTAATAGGGATTGCATTGAATCTATAGATTGTTTTGGGTAGTATGGACATTTTAATGATGTTGATTCTTCCATCCATGAACATGGTATATGCTTCCACTTTTTTTATATATCTTTCTCTGTTTCTTTTTTCAATGTCCTGTAGTTTTCTGAGAATAGGTCTTATACCAACTTGGTTAAGTTTATTCTTAAGTATCTTATTTTTGTTGTTGTTGTTGTTGCAATAGTAAATGGGATTTTTTTTGTTTCCTTTTCTGAGTGTTCATTACTGGTGTATAAGAATGCCATCAATTTCTGAATGTTAACTTTGTATCCTGTACAGCACTCCATTATAACCACAGTCAATTCTAGGAGAATTTGAGAAATGATACACTTCCCTCACAATTTCTTTCTCTGAATGTATGCTCTCATTTCTTAGGGTAGATTTTTTTTTAATGTCATATAAAAAAAAGTCGCATACAGTCGGCCCTCATTTATCACGGTTAATCAGTTCCAGACTCTACCGCGATAAATGGATTTTTGCGAAGTAGGATTCTTTATTTATATACAGTCGTCCCTCGCCACTTTGTGCTTCGACTTTCACAGCTTCACTCTATTGTGGTTTTTTCCAAATATAGTATATATAGTTCAAATATAGTATATATAGTTTGAAAAAACCACGATAGACTGAAGCTACGAAAGTTGAAGCACAAAGTGGCGAGGGACAGCTATAAATTTTTTTTTTTTTAAGTATTTTTTCCTGCCTCCAGGCATTATTTGGTTAGTTTTCCATATTTTCTTTCTTTCTTTTTTTTTTTTTTAATCCTCACCCGAGGACATTTTTCCATTTTTTGTTCAGATACAGTAGGAGGGAGGGAGGGAGGGAAGGAGGGAGAGAGAGAGAGAGAGAGAGGGAGAGAGAGAGAGAGAGAGAGAGAGAGAGAGAGAGAGAGACACATCGATGTGAAAGGGACACATCGAGTGGTTGCCACCCACACAACCCAACCAGGGCCAGGGACATACTGCAACCAAGGTACGTGCCCTTAGCGGGAACCAAACCCGGGTCTCTCTGGACCGCAGGCCGAAGCTGTAACTGCTGAACCAAACCAGCCAGGGCTAGTTTGCCGTATTTTCTAAAAACATACTAAAATAAATATTTGCTTATTAGTGTAAAGAAATATGATTTGTCTTATGAAATAAATCTTAGCCTGAGAAAACTGAAATAAATATAGTCTTTACCAATCAGCAGCAGATTTTGAAATGATGTTAAAAGGGCAGCACACATTTTTGGAAAACAGACATAAGTAATGTTAATTTGCCCTTCCCTGCTGTAGTCCTCCCTCTTTTTTTCCCCTTTTGTCCCTGCCTCAGACTAGTTAGGGACAATATAGGCAGAGAGGAGATATAAAACAGAAGATAATATATTGTGGAAACCAGAATCATGAACGAAACAGGGATTTTTGTCATCAAGCCCCTAACAAGGGCACTCTAGGGTTTTCCCCTTCCTTACAACAAACCCCAGTAATTCAAAGTACTTTCCTAACTTGATATCTAATCCACCCTAATCTCTTAGGGTTCTCCTTTGTTTTCTTTCTTTTCTTTTCTTTTATTTTATTTTTGTTACAGATGTTTCTCCTTTTTCACCCCATTGATACCCTCCTCCCCATCCCCCCCACCCCGTCCCTGGCTTTGTTGTCCATGTCCATTGGTTATGCGTACATGCATACAAATTCTGTGGTTTATCTCTTCCCTCACCCCACAACTCCCTCTTCTGAGGGTTGTCAGTCTGTATCCGACTTCCACATCTATGTGTCTACCCTATTCCTCAGACTGTTATGATCATTATACTCCACAAATAAGTGAGATCATGTGGTAGTTGTCTTTTTCTGCTTGGCTTGTTTCACTTAGGATAATACGTTCCAGGTCCCTCCATGTCGTCTCAAAGGATAAGAGATCTTTCTTTCTACAGCTGCATAGTACTCCATTGTGTATATGTAACTCAGCTTTTTTATCCATTCGTCTACTGATGGACACTTGGACTGTTTCCAGATCTTAGCTATTGTGAATAGTGCTGCTATGAACATGGGGAAACATCTATTCTTTCTGATTGTTGTTTCAGGCTTCTTAGGGTATATTCCTAGAAGTGGGATCACTGGGTCAAATGGCAATTCAATTGTTAATTTTTTGAGTTAACACCATAGTGTTTTCCATAGTGGCTGCACTGGTTTGCATTCCCACCAGCTGTATACTAGAGTCCCCTTTTCTCCACACCCTCGCCAACACTTGTTTGATGATTTGTTGATGGCAGCCATTCTAACAGGTGTGAGGTGATACCGCATAGTTGTTTTAATTTGCATCTCTCTGATGATTAGTGATGTTGAGCATTTCTTCATATGTCTGTCTCTTGGCCATTTGTATGTCCTGTTTGGAGAGGTGTCTATTCAGCTCCTCTGCCCCCTTTTTTTTTGTAGTATCTGCTCCTAGTGGGAACCGAACCCAGGACTCTCTGGTCCTTGGGCCTACGCTCAACCTCTGAGCCAAACTGGCCAGGTTTGCCCATTTTTAAATTGGGTTCTTTGTCTTCCTTTTGTTGAGTTGTATGAGTACTCTATATATTTTGGAAATTAACCCCTTTTCTGAATGGGAAATGATGCTTTCCCATACACTGGGTTGCCTTTTCATTTTGATGGTTGTTTCTTTTGCTGTGCAGAAGCTTTTTCGTTTGATGTAGTTTCATGTGTTCATTTTTTCCTTTGTTTCTGTTGCCTTAGGTGATGTATCAGTGAAAATTCTGCTGCGTATGATGTCTGAAATTTTGTTGCCTACATTTTCTTCTAGAATTTTTATGAATTCACAGGTCACATTTAAGTCTTTTATCCATTTTGAGTTTATTTTTGTGTAAGTTGATGGTCTAGTTTCTTTTTTCCTTTTTTGCATGTAGCTGTCCAATTTTCCCAACACCATTTATTAAAGAGGCTGTCTTTACTCCATTGTATGTTCTTGCCTCCTTTATTAATATTAATTGAGCATAATGTGTTGGGTCCATTTCTGGGTTCTCTGTTCTGTTCCACTGGTCTATAAGCCTGTTCTTATGCCAATACCAGGCTATTTTGATTACAGTAGATTTGTAGTATAACCTGATATCCGGTATTGTGATCCCTCCAACTTTGTTCTTTTTTTTTTTTCAAGATTGCTGTGGTTATTCTGGATCTTTTTTGGTTCCATATGAGCTTTTGAAGTATTTGTTCTAGTTCTGTGAAATATGTCGTTGGTATTTTGATGGGGATTGCACTGAATCTATAGATTGCTTTGGGTAATACTGGCATTTTAATGATGTTAATTCTTCCAATCCATGAAGATATGTGCCTCTACTTTTTTATATCTTCCTCTATTTCTTTTTTCAATGTCCTGTAGTTTTCTGGAAATAGGTCCTTTACTTCTTTGGTTAAGTTTATTCCTAGGTATCTTAATATTTTTGTTGTGATGGTAAATGGGATTGTTTTTTCAGTGTCTCTTTCTGTGAGTTCATCATTGTTATATAAGAATGCTGTCGAGCCCTGGCCAGTTTGGCTCAGCGGTTAGAGCATCGGCCTGTGGTCCAGAGAGACCTGGGTTCGGTTCCCGCTAAGGGCACGTACCTCAGTTGCAGTTTGTTCCCGGCCCTGGTTGGTCGTGCGGGTGGCAGCCGCTCGATGTGTCTCTTTCACGTCGATGTTTCTCTCTCTCTCTCTCCTCCTCTCTCTCCCTCCCACTCTATCTGAGCAAAAAACAAAAAAGAGTCCTCGGGTGAGGATAAAAAAAAAAAGAATGCTGTCTATTTCTTGATGTTAATTTTGTATCCTGCTACTTTCCCAATTTCATTTATTAAGTCTAGTAGATTTTTGATGGAGTCTTTAGAGTTTTCTATGTATAATATCATGTCATCTGCAAATAATGACAGTTTCACTTCCTCCTTTTTAATTTGGATCCATTTTAATTTTTCTTCAAGTGTGATTGCTGTGGCTAATACTTCCAGTACTATGTTAAAATAAGAGTGGCAAAAGTGGGCATCCCTGTCTTGTTCCTGTTCTTAAGGGAAATGCTTTTAGTTTCTGCCCATTAAGTATGATGTTGGCTGTAGGTCTTTCATAGATGGCCTTTATTATGTTGAGATATGATCCCTCTATTCCCACATTGCTGAGCGTTTTTATCAGAAATGGATGCTGGATTTTGTTGAATGCTTTTTCAGCATTTATTGATATGATCATGTGGTTTTTATTCTTCATTTTATTTATGTGGTGTATCACATTTAGTGATTTGCAAATATTGTACCAGCCTTGCATCCCTGGGATGAATCCCACTTGGTCATGGTGAATAAATTTTTTGATGTATTGCTGGATCCAATTTGCTATTATTTTGTTCAGGATTTTGGCGTCTATGTTCATCAGGGATATTGGCCCGTAGTTTTCTTTCTTTGTAGTGTCTTTTTCTGGTTTTGGAATTAGAATTATGCTGGCTTCATAAAACAAGTTTGGAAGTCTTCCTTCTTCTTGAATTTTTTGCAATAGTTTCAGGAGAATGGGTATTAGTGTTTTTTTTTAAATGTTTGGTAAAACTCCCCTGTGAAGCCATCCACGCCTGGGCTTTTTGCTGGGACAGTCTTGATTACCTCTTCAATTTCCTTAGTTGTTATTGGTCTGTTCAGATTTTCTCTCTGTTCCTGGTCCAGGTTTGGGACACTGTGTTTTTAGAAATTTGTCCATTTTTCTTAGAATGTCGAAATTGTTGCCATATAATTGTTCATAGTAGTTGTTAACGATCCTTTGTAGTTCTGTGGTGTCAGTTGTTATTTCTCCTCTTTCATTTCTGATTTTGTGTATTTGGTGAGTCTAGCTAAGGGTCCATCAATCTTGTTTATATTTTCGAAAAAGCAGCTCTGTTTCATTGATCCATTTAATTGTTTTTTGGGTTTTTTTTGGGGGGGAGGTCTCTATATCATTTATTTCTGCTCTGATTTTTATTATTTCCTTCCTTCTACTTGCTCTCGGGTTTTCTTTTTGTTTGCTTCCTAGTTCTTTAAGTTGTGAGGTTACATAGTCTATTAGAAAATGTTCTTATTTCTTGAGGTAGGCTCATAGTGCTATGAACTTCCCTCTTAAAACTGCTTTTGCTGCATCCCATAGATTTTATGCTATTGTGTGTTCATTTTCATTGGTTTCCAGGAAGTTTTTAATTTCTTCCTTGATCTCCTTAGTACCCCATTCATTGTTTAATAACATGCTACTTAGCCTCCATGTGTTCAAATGTCTTTGCATGTTCTTGTTGCAATTGATTTCTAATTTCATGCCATTGTGATCTGAGAAGATGCTTGATATGATTTCAATCTTCTTGAACTTGTAGAGATTTAGTTTGTTTCCTAACATGTGGTCTATCTTTGAGAATGTCCCATGTGTACTTGAGAAGAATGTGAATTCTCTAGTTTTGGGGTGTAATTCTCTGTAGATATCTATGAAATCCATTTGATCTAGTGCTTCATTTAGAGTCTCTGTTTTCTTGTTAACCTTTTATCTAGAGGATGTCAGTGGGGTGTTGAAGTCCCCTGCTATGATTGTATTGCTGTCGATTTCTCCTTGGAAGTCCTCCAGAAGATTTTTAATATATGTTGGTGCTCCTATATTGGGTGCATATATGTTTGTCAAGGTTATATCTTCCTGTTGGATAGATCCTTTCAATATCATGTAGTGGCCTTCTTTGTCTCTAGTTATGGTCTTCATTTTGAAATCTATTTTATCAGATGTGAGTATTGCTACCCCAGCTTTGTTTCCTTTCCGTTTACTTGGAAGATTTTTTTCCATCCCTTCACTTTCAGCCTATGTGAGTCTTTTGTTGTGAGGTGGGTCTCTTGTTAACAACATATAGATGAGTCATGTGTTTTTATCCAATCAGCTACTCTGTTTCTCTTTATGGGTGCATTCAGTCCATTTACATTTAAGGTGATTACTGATATGTACTTATTTATTGCCATTTTTGTTTAGTGTGGTTATATTTTTCTTCCTATCTCTTCTACTAATTACAGCAGTCCTTTGAACATTTCTTGCAGTGCTAGTTTAGTGCTAATGTATTCCCTTAGCCTTTTTTATTGTCTGGGAAGCTCTTTATTTGACCTTCTATTTTGAAGGATAGCCTTGCTGGGTAGAGTACTCTTGGATTCAGATCCATGTTTTTCATGACCTTGATTACTTCATGCCATTCCCTTCTGGTCTATAATGTTTCTATTGAGAAGTCAGCTGAGAGCCTTATGGGGGTTCCTTTGTAGGTAACCTGTTGCTTATCTCTTGCTGCTTTTATCTCTTGTCTTTAATTTTTGGCATTTTAATTTTAATTACTATATGTCTTGGTGTGGGCCTTTTTGGGTTCTTCTTACTTGGGGCTCTCTGTGCTTCTTGAACTTAAATGCCTTCTCTTTTCGCCAAATTAGGGAAGTTTTTGTTACTATTTCTTCAAATATATTCTCTAACCCTTGCTCATTTTCTTCTTCTTCCAGGACTCCTATGATGTTAATGTTACTACATTTCCAGTTGTCCCACAGTTCTCTTAAACTGTCTTCCTGTTTTTTAATTGTTTTTTTTTCTTTTTGTTTTCTGATTGGTTGATTTTTTTCTACCCTGTCTTCTAATTCATTGATCCAGTCCTCAGCTTCCTCTACTCTGCTGTTTAGACCTTCCAATGTGTTCTTTATTTGTAATATGTCATTCTTCATTTCTTTTTGGTGGTTTTTGATTTCCAATTGGTTCATTTTCAACATTTTTATGTCTTTACTCATGGTGCTCATGTCCTTACTCATGCTGTTGAGCTTCCTCAAGATCATGGCTCTGAATTCCAGCTCTGTTAACTTGCTTAACTGCTTCTCATTTATCTCATCTTCGGTAGAGATCTCTTGTTCTTTCATTTGGCATTTGTTTCTTTGTTTCACCATTTTGGCTATCACAGTGGGCTATAGAACCTGCCAAATTTCCCTGTGGGTGTTGGTGTTCTGCTGTTTGTGGTCCCTCTCCTGGGTTTGGATGAACGTGGGAGGACCCATGTTAAACACCACTGTCAAGTCTTACTTTCCTGGTAGATTTGCAAGCTCAGGAAAGGTTCAGTTATCCTCTAGCTTTCTGCCTGGAGGCTATCAGTAGCGGTTACTTGAAGAGCCTTGGGTTCTCAGTTGTATGAAAAAATCCCTCAGGTGCTCAATTTAAGGGGATTTCCTGAGGGTGGGGCAGCTGCTGGTTGTTTTTTTTTTTTTTTTTTATTCTCACCCAAAGACATTTTTCCATTTTTTGTTCAGGTAGAGTGGGAGGGAGAGAGAAGAACAGAGAGAGAGAGAGAAACATCGACGTGAAAGGAACACATCGAGTGGCTGCCACCCGCACAACCGACCAGGGCCGGGGACAAACTGCAACCAAGGTACGCGCCCTTAGCGGGAACCGAACCCGGGTCTCTCAGGACCGCAGGCTGACGCTCTAACCGCTGAGCCAAACCGGCCAGGGCAGCTGCTGGTTGTTAATGAGCCTCAATTTGCCTTTCTTTGGCCCAGCTGGATGAGGTTGAATCTTCGAAGGAGGGGCTGCCACCTCTCCCCAGAGCTCTGGGAATGAATAAGATGGCCACCATCCTGTGTGGCCGCAACTCAGCAAAAGCCCTGAGTGCCCTCCAAATCCCCAGTGTCCCCACACAGTTCCAGTCCCGTCAGCCCTCCCTTTGCTGTAGTCCAAGGAGAGTGGTTGTGGCTATTTTAGCATCTGTCCCGGCTCTGTGCTGTGGAGCCGCTTGGGAGTGTAACCCGAAGGCACTGCTCACAGCTAAGACTGCTGCTTTCCTTGGGCTCCCAGCCCCTCTCGCGCGCCTGCCCAATCCTACCAGGATTGAGTCAATGTCCCTGGTTATATGGTCCTCGCAATCTGCTTTTCAGTTGCTTTTCCCCTATGATTTGTCTTATTTTAGTTGAATTCCAGTTTGGTCCTGGGAGACGGTCTGTGTAGCTTCCATTCACTCCGCTGCCATTTTGAAATCTCTTCCTCCTTTGTTTTCAAAACTGGCTTCAGAATAGGATGCATTTTCCCATTTTCTGAAGACAGTGTCAAAAGTGCTTTTTATCATTTTGGGGAAACAAATCTGGTAAAACAATAATTGTGGTGAAGTTAAAGGGCTTAAGAAACAGAGAGGAGTTTTTACAGTGATTTGTGGTCTTTGGTTGCTAACCCTGACTGCATATCTGTGTAACCAAATCTTGGGGTAGAGTCCAGTAACCTGAATTTTTTTTTATCCTCACCCGAGGACATTTTTGCATTTTTCTTCAGATGGGCGGGAGGGAAAGAGGGAGGAAGAGAGAGAGAAACATCGATGTGAGAGAGACACATAGAGTCGTTGCTACCCACATGACCCCAACTGGGGCCAGGAACATACTGCAGCCAAGGTGCGTGCCCTTAGCGGAAACCGAACCCAGGACTCTCTGGTCCACGGGCTGATGCTCTAACCACTGAGCAAGACTGGCAAGGACAGGTACCTGGATTTTTTAGTGATTCTTATGCAGCCTGACCTATTACTCTAAACCTATTACTTTGAATGACTGGTAGTATCTGATTTCTTATGCAGATAAGAATTTGAAAACTTGATACATTGAGCCCTTTATTTTTATTCCAAAGCACTCCCACTCTAGTGCCCACAGGCTGGCGTGCTCTCTCTCTCTCACACTCACACACACTCTTGAAGGGAAGCCAAGCATACTCTTTCTCCTCCTAGATTCTAACCTCAAAGCAGAACTATAGGTCTTCCTTATTATCACAAAGGTTATCTGTTCCTCAGATTTTCTAGTGCTGGGCATGCATATCCAATCCCAGCCATGTATCTCCTTCCTCAGAGGGACCACAGTTCCCTGCTAAGTGAGCATGAAATAAAAAATGGTTTAACTGCTATTTCTGTTGCCAACAATATAGTTGCTTATTACTAAATCCTGAATTATCTTTCCTTTAGATATTTCAAAAATATTAATGCTAATTTTAGAACTGTGGAGATGCCAGTATGCCAGTCCACTTCTTACTACCTTGATCTGAGACTAGGAATCTACAGGCAGGTCCCTGCTGGCATTCTGTAGGCTGCTGTTGGAGTTTTGTTTGAACCTTCTTGATTTAGGATTGTTTTGATTTTGTGATAACTTACAGAAATCCAAAGACATGATGATTTAGAAAAATGTAAACTATCTAATTCTTTAGAAGCAAAGCATTCAGGTGAGAAGCTTTTTCCCTCTTCTGCATATCAGAATGTAATGGAAGTCATGGGTGTGAAGGAAAAATAAGTCAATGTGGATTTCATCAGCCTACTTCAGATCATGAACATAATCTGTTCTCTTACACTTTTTGATGATCACACAGTTCAGAATAGTTTTTGGGGGGAATAAGGGACTATGCATCCCAGTTTGACCCTTAATCCAGCAAATTAGTATTCCCCTTCGCTTTTAGACATGCCTTATTTAGATGACCCAATACAGGAACCCATCAAGTAGGTGTTGGAAAAAGAAAGGTTTGGATATGGTTTTAAAAAAGAATGATAGAAACTTTTTGATTTATTTCTTTTTGTAAGTGTATATATTCTAACACTATTGTGCAAATAGATAAAATTTTATGCATATCACTCTAAATTATAAATAATTGCTAGTTACCTAATTTTAATCCCCTGACAGACTGGGAATATCTTTGAGTTTAGACTTTTATGAGCTCTTACTTCCTATTTTATTCCCCAATGCCTGGTAGCTTCCCAGTAAATGTTCAATGAATGAATGAATGAATGAATGAATGAATGAATATGATTCAAAGGACTGCTATTTTAAGACTGTATTGACTTGTGTTAACTGTCTTTTTTTTCTTTTCACTTTTTTTTTTAAATCCTCACCCGAGGATATTTTTTCATTTATCTTCAGATAGAGTGGGGGAGAGAGAGAGAGAAACATCGATGTGAGAGACCCATCGATTGGTTGCCTCCCTCATGACCCCAACCAGGGCCAGAGACCGAACCACAATCAAGGTATGTGCCCTTGACCAGAATCAAACTCGTGACTCTCTGGTCCACAAGCCGACACTCTAACCACTGAACCAAACTGGCCAAGGCATTTTTTAACTTTTTTATTGAATTTATTGGGGTGACATTGGTTAATAAAATTTTATAGATTTCAGGTCTGCAGTTCTGTAATACATCATTTGTAAATTGTATTGTGTGTTCATTACCCCAAGTCAAGTTTCCTTCCATTATCATTTCTGACTGTCTAGATCTCACAGGCTATAATGGAATTTCTGGTGAAGAAATCAATAAATGGTAAATGGAATTTAGGATTCTCCTTTATCAGAATTTTCTGCATTCAATTGTGAGATAAAAGAGTGATATGCCCTCGTATTTTCTTTTAATAAATTTATTTTTATTACAGATGTTTCTCCTTTTTCCCCACAGACACCCTCCTCCCTATCCCGCCCCTGCCCAAGCATTGTTATCTATGTCCATTGGTTATGCATGCATATGTATAAGTTCTTTGGTTTACCTCATCCCTTCCCTGGCACCCTCCTCTGAGGTTTGTCAGTCTGAACTGTACTCCTTTCTATGTCTCTAGGTTTGTTTTGTTCATCAGCTTTTTTTGTTCATTATATTCCACAAATAAGTAAGATCATGTGGTATTTGTCTTTCTCTGATTGACTTATTTTGCTTAGCATTATGCTCTCCATCCAGTTCCCTCCATGTCGTCTCAAAGGTACAAGATCATTCTTTCTTTCTTACAGTTGCATAGTATTTCGTTGTGTAAATGTACCACAGCTTTTTTATCCACTCATCTATTGATGGACACTTGGGCTGTTTCCAGATCTTAGTGATTGTAAGTAGTGCTGCTATGAACATGGGGGCACATATATTCTTTCTGATTGGTGTTTCAGGCTTATTAGGATATATACCTAGAAGTGGGATCACTGGATCAAATGGCAATTCAATTTTTAATTTTTTGAGAAAACATGTTGTTTTCCACAGTGGCTGCACCAGTCTGCCTTCCTACCAGCAGTTTTCTAGTGTCCCCTTTTCTCCACACCCTCGTCAACACTTGTTGTTTGATAATTTGTTGATGGTGGCCATTCTGGTAGGTGTGAGGTGATACCTCATAGTTGTTTTAATTTCCATCTCTCTGATGATTAGTGACGTTGAGCATTTTTTCATATGTCTCTTGGCCATTTGTATGTCCTGTTTGGAGGGGTGTTTATTTAGGTCCTCTGCCCTTTTTTTTTTTTTTTTTTAATCCTTATTCGAGGACATTTTTCCATTTTTTGTACAGACAGAGTGGGAGGGAGAGAGAGGAAGAGAGAGAGAAGGAAACATCGATGTAAAAGGGACACATCGAGTGGCTGCCACCCGCACGACCAACCAGGGCCGGGGACAAACTGCAACCGAGGTACATGCCCTTAGCGGGAACCGAACCCGGGTCTCTCCGGACCGCAGGCAGACGCTCTAACCGCTGAGCCAAACCGGCCAGGGCCCATTTTTTAATTGGGTTCTTTGTCTTCCGTTTGTTGAGTTGTATGAGTATTCTATATATTTTGGAAATTAACCACTTATCTGATGTATTGTTGGCAGTTATGCTTTCCTATATAATGGGTTCCCTTTCCAATTTTTTTTTTTTTTATCCTCACCCGAGGACACCTTTGCATTCATCTTCAGATAGAATGGGAGGGAGGAAGAGAGAGCAAGAGAAACATTGATGTGAGAGAGACACGACTGGTTGCCACCCACACAACCCCAACTGGGGCCACGGACAAACTGCAACCAAAGTATGTGCCCTTAGCAGGAACTGAACCTGGGACTCTCTGGTCCATAGGCTGATGCTGTAACCATTGAGCCAAACTCACCAGGGCTCCCTTTCCATTTTGATGGTTGTTTCTTTTGCTGTGCAGAAGCTTTTGAGTTTGATATAGTCCCATGTGTTCATTTTTTTCTTTGTTTCTCTTGCCTTAGGCATTGTATCAGTGAAAATTCTGCTGCATGTGATGTCTGAAATTTTATTGCCTGCATTTTCTTCCAGGATTTTTATGGATTCATGAGTCACATTTAAGTCTTTTATCCATTTTGAGTTTATTCTTGTGTATGGTGTAAGTTGGTGGTCTAGTTTTATTTTTTCCGCTCACATTTTCTGAACCAGAAATTTAAGAAAACTCTCTCTCCCTCGCCCTGTTCTCCATCTTTATGAGAAATTATAAAGCAATGTGTTTAGCTTTGTTAACCAACATTTCCTAAGCTTCTTTAGTCAGCTAATATATACTGACATTTTGTAGGACAAATAGTGGCAACTTCAGTATCTATTTTATTTCTACATAAAGTGTATATAGAAATAAAGTGGATTTTAGATTTATGGTATCAAGAAAATCCTGAGTCATTAAGATAAATTATAAAAGTTTATAATCTTGCCACATTAAGACTTACTTCAATTAATCCGAAATGGTAGAAGAGTTTTATTCTGAGTTCCACACAAAAACTAGTTAAATTGGTAACTCAAGTCAGTGTATTGATGGATTCAAATGTTAAAATGTGGTATATTAACAAATTTGAAGGTATGTGTTTTTGTCCAACTAACGATTTTTTTTTTTTTTTCTTATCCTCACCCGAGGATATTTTTCCATTTTTTGTACAGATAGAGTGGGAGGGAGAGAGAGGAAGAGAGAGAGAAGGAAACATCGATGTGAAAGGGACACATCGAGTGGCTGCCACCCGCACGACCAACCAGGGCCGGGGACAAACTGCAACCGAAGTACGTGCCCTTAGCGGGAACCGAACCCGGGTCTCTCCGGACCGCAGGCCGACGCTGTAACCGCTGAGCCAAACTGGCCAGGGCCCAACTAACGATTTTAAACATATAAACACCAGCCTTCAAAAATAAAATTCTGTTGCCCTGGTTGGTGTGGTTCAGTGGTTGGGCATTGTCCCAAGCACCAAAAGGTTGCTAGTTTGATTCCCAGTCAGGACACGTGCCTGGGTTGTGGGCTCAATCCCCAGTAGGTGGTGTGCGGGAGGCAGCCAATCATTCCTTTGCTCTCAAACAATATATCTCTCTCTTCCTCTCTCCCTTTCTCTCTCTCTAAAAATCAATAAAAATATTCAAAGTAAATAAATAATAAAATTCTGTTGATGAAATCCCTAAAGTATTTGTCTCTAAAGTCCTTTTGAGCTTTAAAATGAAATGAGTCTATGGTTCACTTTTCTTTGAAATTTCACAGCTTCATCCCTCTGTCCTCACTGCCTAGTACAGTGGTTCTCAACCTGTGGGTCGCGACCCCTTTGGGGTTGACCAACCCTTTCACAGGGGTTGCCTAAGACTATCGGAAAACACATATTTCCTATGGCAATTCATAACAGTAGCAAAATTAAAGTTATGAAGTAGCAATGAAGATAATTTTATGGTTGGGGGTCACCACAACACGAGGAACTGTATTAAAGGGTTGCGGCATTAGGAAGGTTGAGAACCACTGGCCTAGTTGGTTGTAGTTCCTCTTCTGTGTTACTGAAGGAATCTTCATTGACATTTCAGTACAATTTGGAAGGGAAAAAAATGAACATTCTCAAACTTCTACATAACTTGTGATCACTGCATACAAACATATCAACATATTTTTTCATATTTTTTCATATTTTTTAAAATATTCTGTTAAGATAGATCACATTTTGAAAATCTAATTTTATATATTTATGTCCCCTGTCACCATAGTACCAAGACACTCAAAGCACATTAAGCTAAACGTATTCATCTAAGAAAAAAAGAGAGAGAGAGAAGATCTTCCTGAAATTGTTCTTTTCCCAAGCCATCATTTAATGCACACTAACTACAGAATTTTCTTTTATGGAGGCCTAACATCATCTGTTCATTTGAAAATAGAATATGCTTTTTCAGGATAAAATAGACTCTTGTTTTTAATAAAAATGGTCCTTGACTTACTGATACTCTGTTGTAAATAAGTGACTTTAAAGAGTTTTTATCATTTCAGTGCTGTTATTGTGCTTCATTTCTCAGTAAAAGTATATGTAATACGGCACAAACATCCACAGGTGCTTCTGTTTTATGTGGTTAAGAACCTCTTAAACCTTAAACACCCAAGGAAGTTGGGTGCCTGATAACAGAGCAGATGGTTTATTTCTGCTCCTATTTACAACTTTATTTATTGTTTTTTGTAATTTTCATATTTTTCATACTGGTATCATGATTAATACTCCTTTGACCTAAATCATAAAGGGGAGAAAAGAGAATAAAACTAATTTCCTGTTGAGTGTGTGCCATGTGCCAGGCCCTCTACCAGATTCTTTTATACATTAGGCCATTTAGGAACTCCTGTTTAGTAGAACTCCAGGATTCATATTTTTACAACAAAGACACAAAATCCTGCAAATTTACATATAAAATTAAGTACCTCAAATCTAATTCCGCTTAAGGAACCACCTATTGAATTTCAGTTTTCCCCAAAGGATGAGGGCTGACATAGAGTTAAATATAATGTTCAGCTTTATTTCTTGATTCCAGTACAGTTTCACAGATGACTTTTGATCTTATTAATGTGAATTTATATTAGATTATTAATTTAGTTTTAAATATCAAATCATAGCCCTGGCCAGGTAGCTTAGTTGGTTAGAGCATCATTCCAATATGCCAGGATTGTGGGTTCCATCCACCATTAGGATACACACAAGAATCAACTAATGAATGCATAATATCAATAAGTGAAAAAAATTTAATTGAATATCAAATTATATAGTACTGACTACCATATTTATCTGTTAGGATCCCTGTATTTTATTTATTTATTTTGTTATTACTTACCCAAAGGTATTTTTTCTATTGATTTTTTTTTTTTTAAGAGAGAGTAGAAGGGATGGGCAGAGAAAGAGAGAGAGAAACATTGATGTGAGAGAGAGAGTGAGACATTGATTGGTTGCCTCCTGCACATGCTGCAACCGGGTCAGTGATTGAACCTGCAACTTGTGACCCTTCAGTGCATGGGCTGACACTCCAACTACTGAGCACACCAGCCAGGACAGGCTCCCTTTATTTTTAAAAGGCATTGAACTTTTATTTAAGTAACCATAATAGAATTTTTTTCCAGCACAACTAGATCTATTTTTACAATTTATTAAAATAATTCTTAATCATTTTGCCTTTGATTGGAATTGTATTTCTAATTCAGAGTGAGATGTACATGTATGTTCATTTTCATTTATAACTAGAGTAAGCAAAGTTTTATCCCATAATTCTTTTTTTTTTTTAATCCTCACCCGAGGACATTTTTGTATTTATCTTCAAAGAGAGCAGGAGGGAGAGAAGGAGGGAGAGAGAGAGACACACTGATCATCGATGTGACAGACACATTGAGTGGTCGCCACCCACACGACCCCAACCAGGGCTGGGGACAAACTGCAACCAAGGTATGTGCCCTTAGCAGGAACCGAACCCAGGACTCTGGTCTACGGGCCGATGCTCTCACTGCTGAGCCAAACAGGCCAGGGCCATCCCATAATTCTAATGAAATGTAGAATACTTAGTTTGTAAGAATAAGTTCTGGAAGTCTGGGTTCAGTAATTTTAGAGTTAGAAGTGAACTTTAGCCCTGACCGGTTTGGCTCAGCGGTTAGAGCGTAGTCCTGCGGACCAGAGAGTCCTGAGTTTGGTTCCTGCTAAGGGCATGTACCTCGGTTGCGGTTTGTCCCCAGCCCTGGTTGGGGTTGTGTGGGTGGCAACCAGTCGATGTAGACACATTAATGTTTCTTTCTCTCTCTCTTCCTACCTTTCTCCCTCCCACTCTAACTGAAGATAAATGCAAAAATGTCCTCTGGTGAGGATTTAAAAAAAAAAGAAGTGAACTTTATATTAATCAACTCGTCTTGGGCCTGTTTTACAGATGATGAAACTGAGAGCCAGAGAGGTAAAATGGATTATATGAAAAGAGTCACTAGGTTAGTGATGTTTCAGAAGTAAACCATCAGTTAAAAGAACAAATCTATTTTTGCTTTTGATCTTCTAAGGAAAATTCCAAAACAAAACAAAAAAAAAACATTAAAGGAAAACTAATTTAAGAAGTTAAAATTGTTTTTAACCTAACTAACTTCTCATTTTGAAGTGCTCATTTGGACAACTACAAAACATGAATGGTCGCATGAGCCCATTTCTTTGCCTGGTAATGAATTTGGCAATTCAGTTTTAAGTATGCATACTTGTACAAAATATCTAATATTTGGTGATACTACTTGAGGAAGATTTATTTCTTCCTACTGTGTGCATGAGCAGACTGGTTTCTTAGCTGTGCAGTTCTTGTAAGAGATGAGGGACAAGAAGAGCCCAATGTCCATATAAGTGGCCATTTTTCTAGTTGTACTGGGCTGCTAAATATGCTGCTGTTTAGAAATTTTGTTTAGGAATTTTGCCTAGGGAATCTACCCCAAGTAAAAGTGAAAATTAAAGGGAGAACTTCTACTCCTCCATGGGGTAGATTGGTTGTCTTCACAGCTCCTGATGGAAAAATTCTTTGTCACAAAGCTACAAGTAGATGTCTGTGCTTACCACCGCAAAGAAGATGATAATTACTTGACCAATGAAGGGATTAACTTACTACTTCTCGGGGTTCTGATTTCTCATTCACATAAATTCTTTCAGTGATAGAGCTTCTTTCAGGCTCTAGAACCAGGAGAAGTCTGGCCCCTTCAGCACAACCAGATGTCCAAGCACTATTCTACTTATTCCTCCCCACAGTGAGGACTGGAAAAAATAAATAGATATTTTCAGGTTGCTTCAGTCTATATGTGTGGCTTGTTCCTGGTATTAAAGTGTTTTATCTATTAGTTCTTATTTCTTCAGATCATAGCAGCTTAGTTTTTCTGTGACCTTTCCGTGGACCAGGGATAATCATCTTCTATTAAAAGATATTTCATTTTAACATTTTATATGTGATACTGAATTGTGCTGCTCTATTCCATTTTTCAACTCCCTACACCTAACATGACTGTCAGGGGCAGAATGGAAGCAAAACTTCAGTATTTGGGAGCTTTCAATTTGGAGGCAAATCTTCCAAGTGTGTTCTTCTCACAGTCTTTACCTGTTCCCATCTCTCCTCACTGGCCCACTACTTGGTAGGAGTCATAAGGTTGACATAAGATTATAGACTGGATTAGTAGGGAAACTTTTGTTCACTTTTCTTTTATATTTAAGTGTCTCTATTTTGTGTAAGTTATTAGGTAAATAAGTATACTGAGTAGTATAAATGAGTTATTACATCAAGAAAATAAAATCTAAATCTCAGCTTTCTAACTAATTGGATTCTTTCCCTTTCTTGTCTCACATGGTTATGCAAGCATTAAAGCATTGTAAAGTACTGGGCAACTGTGTGATATTACTAGAGCACAGAAAGAAATTACAAAAAGATGTGATAGACCCAGGTTGTTATTGGTTACTTGGCAGGAGGGGAAAGTGGGGGGAAGGTCATACCTACAGGCCACATTTGGAGCATACACACAGGTAAAACAATAAAAACTCAGCTGTAGATGCTCTGAAGTCAGAGGAGACATCCCAGAATATGCTACAGAGTAAGTCCCAACTTTTGTGGGGTACCTTTTCTCAGAAAGTCTACAAAATAAGGGTGCTATATGGAAATAATTATGTTTAGATATGGACAATTCTTTGTATTGTGAAAGTTTAAAATCAAAATTAAACTGGCTTAACTTTCCTCCCCCACAAAAAGGAATTTTATTGACTCATGTATCTGAAAGACCAGGAAGAGGTCTTCAGGCTTAAGCCAGGGTTCAAACAGCATAACTAGCACCCAGTTTTTATGCTTTCCATTTCTCAACTCCATCTTAGCAGCCTCTCCTCTCATTATCCTAGAGCTACATGCTTCCAGGTTCAAGTTCAGATGGAAAGAATATGGAACTCTTCCCCAGAAGACCTAATAAAGATCTCTTGCATCTCACTTCACTCTGAATGGATCGTGTTTTCATCCTTGAATCAATGCCTGTTCATTAATTGGCTTAGATCTAAATAAATTCCACCAGAAACACATGGGCCAAGGGTGGGGCAAGGGATAGTTCTCTGGAGGCCAATTAGAGTGGGGTCAGCATTAGACGGATTAATGACTACTGGGCATCAAAAGCACCAGGTGCCCACATAGGTGTGTAATTATGCAAACATTTATATTGCTTAGAATTATGAACAAAGCTCTTGGACTTTATGGTATGTCTATCTGAAATTGCCTGGCAAAGGTCATGCCCATACTGATGCTGTCTGTGGAATAAGATTTAATTTGCTGAATGATATGTAGCTCATATAGCCCTCTAGAAAAAAAAAAAAAAGGACTCTCTCAGACTGTCAGGAAGGTTGAAGAAACTAGTTTTAGAATCAATGACTCTTAGACTTCAAACGGGCTTCTTCTTTCTCCCAAGATCAGCCAATGCTGATTTACAGCGTATCTCAGGTATAGAAAATGGAGTGAGTGCAGAGTGGCCTAGTCAGAAAGCCTATTATGTGTGCTCATAGACTTGACTAGGGTCTAGGATTTGCAATAAGTAATTTTAAATCTTATTTTTTAAAGGCCAATTTTAATTTGTTGACCCTTATTTAAACAGGGACTTCCAACGAGTCAATGCAAAACATCCCACATTATCTACAAATAAATGAAATACTACTAATCAGCGATCAAGAATTTCTCCCATGCCATATAATGGATCAGCATTGGAAGTTCTATGTGGAATGTGAGGAGCCAACATTCTAAAGCCTTGTTTTCTTAATAATGTATTAGGTATTTGTTCATATTATTAACTAACATTCATATTTCACCTTTGTGGTCTGGTGGGCCTATTTTAACACACACTTAAGATGTGTGTTTACTGTTGTAAGAAAAATCGTAACTCTTCAACTACTGAAGTAAGATTAATACTTTTTGCCATTCAAATAAAAGCATTTTTGAAGGAAGCCATATTGTCTCTCTGGCTTTCTTTTTACTAACATAAGCTTAAAACTAATCTTTCAATCAACACCTCTACCTTTGTATAAATAACAGTTATTCCTTAAGGGAATGTAAGCATACAAACAAGAGTGATGATTGGTCCCAAAAAGGCCTAGGTAAGGTGAATCTACTTCAAACAAGAACTTAAAGTCCCAATATTGTATTTGAAAAAACCATGATAGAGTGAAGCCGCGAAAGTTGCAGCGAGAAGCGGTGAGGGACGACTGTACCTTTTTCCATTTACTTTTAAATTTATCTTGAAATAAAATTTTGTAATTATTAAAGAGGCTTATTTTAAGTTTTGTAAAATTTAGCATAAATACAATTATAACTGTACTGTGTCTTAGAACAAAAAATGAATCAAGTGTCGATTTGAGGGCTGATTATTTTAAACAGGATGTAACTCATCTTTGACTTCTGCTATATTTTCATGAAGATTTTTTAAAAAGATATATTCAAGAGCATTATAAGTTTTCTCAAGGGTCTCTTAATCCTTAATAGTTATATTATTCTTCACTTATTCATCATCACCCCAGAATCTCAAATAAGCTTCTTGCCTCTGTGGCCTAATTCTATACCTTCTCTTTTACTTAGGTAGAATAGTCAAAATTGCGATTAAAATTACTCTAGCAAGTGCTAGAATTTGAGGGGAAATGGAGAGGAGATGTGCTGGTGGTGTTTTTGATGTTTCTTATTTTAAATGTATATACTTTTAAATATCTTTATCATTAACAGTTGCCTGTGAGGAGAAAAATTATGCGCCTGGGGAACTAAGGGTAAAGGAAGACTTAACTACATATACCTTTTGGCAAATTTTGAAATTGGTACTACGTGTGTGTTCTTTCTATTCAGATAAAAATATTTAGTAGCTGAAAAGAAGCACCTGGAAAGATTTACCTATTAATAAAAGTACAAAGACATATTATATTAGATCATTTTATTTTTCTTCCTTTGAGAGTCCATTGAAAATGTTCAGGATAGAATGACCCTTCAAGTTGTAATGTTTGAGAAGTGAAAAGAATTTTACTATTCCATCATAATTTTCTTAGGCTACCCTATTTTTCTATTTCTTGAATAGTCTACAAGAGGTAGTCTATTTGGCTTTTATTATTTAAAGAGATATTTAAAACATGGGCCCTTTGGGAATATATGTACTAACATGGAAATTGTACATACAAATAAGTGAAAAATGAAAATTGTTAGATAATGTTTAATACAAATATTGGTTGTTTTAAATAAATAAGAATGATATGCCTTTGAGTGCATATATAATATATAGCCATATAAATATATATTTATATTAAGTATGCTATATATACTGTATAAGCTATTAAATGTGTATTTGTATGTATAAGTGTGTAGGGGATGGAATATGTTGAGTAAAAGGTCTGGAATGCTGCAAATAAAACAATGTGGTGACAGTTCCTATGGATATTTATTTTATTTTATTTTTCAGTTACAGTTGACATTCAATATTATATTAGTTTTAGGTGTTATACATAGCAATTAGACATTTATGTAACTTACAAAGTGGTCACCCTGATAAGTCTGGTACCCACCTGGCACCATAGTTATTACAATACTATTGACTAAATTTTCTATGCTGTACTTGATATCCCCATGACTATTTTGTAACTACCAATTTGTGCTTTTTAATCCCTGGTGGAAGCATACTTTTGCAGTTTACTTTTAACTTAAAAAGAAATACACGCAAGATTTCCAAAATTGTGGCAGAGTGAATGGAAGCTGCACAGACCATTTCCCAGGACCAAATTGGAATTACAACTAAAATAAAGACAAATCATAGGGGAAAAGCAACAGAAAAGCAGCTAGAGAGGACTGTATAACCAGGGACAGGAAAAAAGGACACAGAATTGAGCCTGGTAGATCTGTAGAGGCATGAGAGGGTGGGCTGGGAGACCACAGGCAGCAGGTGTTTTAGCAGTGAGCAGCTCTCTCAGAGTTAAAATACCAAGCTGGCTGCACAGTGCAGAGGGCCGGGACAGAGCACAAAATTAGCTACAGCCACTACCTTGGGAGGGTGGACTGGGCTGGAACTCTGTGGGGGCCCAGGATTTGCAGGGCCCTCAGAGTTTTTGCTGAGTGCACAGGATGGTGGCCACCTTGCTCCCTCCCAGAGCTCTGGGGAGAAGCAGCAGCTCCTCGCTCGGAGATTCAACCCCACCCAGCTGGGCCAAAGAAATGCAAATTGAGGATCATTAACAACCAGCAGCTGCCCCACCATCAGGAAATCCCCTTATACTGAACACCTGAGGGAGTTTTTCATACAACTGAGAACCCAAGGCTCTTCAAGTAACTGCTACTGATAGCCTCCAGGCAGAAAGCTAGAGGATAACTGAACCTTTTCTGAGCTTGCAAATCTACCCAGGAAAGTAAGACTTGACAGTGGTGTTTAACGTGGGTCCTCCCACGTTCATCCAAACCCAGGAGAGGGAGCCACAAACAGCAGAACACCAACACCCACGGGGAAAATTTAGCAGGCTCTAAAGCCCACTGTGATAGCCAAAATGGTGGAACAAAGAAAAAATGCCAAATGAAAGAACAAGAGTCCTCTATCGAAGACGAGATAAATGAAATGCAGTTAAGCAAGTTATCAGAGGTAGAGTTCAGAGCCATAGTCTTGAGGATACTCAACAGCATGAGTAAGGACATCAACACCATGAGTAAAGATATAGAAACACTGAAAACCAACCAATTGGATATAAGGAATGACATAGCAGAATAAAGAACACATTGGAAGGACTAAACAGTAGAGTAGAGGAAGCTGAGGACCGGATCAGTGAATTAGAAGACAGGGTAGAAAAAAATCAACCAATCAAAAAACAAAAAGTAAAAAACAATTTAAAAAAAGGAAGACGGCTTCAGAGAACAGTGGGACAACTGGAAACATGATAATATTCGCGTCATAGGAGTTTTCATAGAAGAAGAAAATGAGCAAGGGTTAGAGAATATATTTGAAGAAATAGTGACAGAAAACTTCCCTAATTTGGTGAAGGAAGAAGGCATTTAAGTTCAAGAAGCACAGAGAGCCCCAAGTAAGAACCCAAACAGGCCCACACCAAGACACACAGTAATAAAAATGCCAAAAATTAAAGACAAAGAGAGAGTCCTAAAGGCAGCAAGAGATAAGCAACAGGTTACCTGCAAAGGAACCCCCATAAGGCTAGCAGATAACTTCTCAACAGAAACACTATAGACCAGAAGGGAATGGCATGAAGTAATCAAGGTCATGAAAAACATAGAGCTGAATTCAAGACTACTGTATCCAGCAAGGCTATCACAAAAAAAGGCTACGGGAATATACTTCAGCACTGTAAGATGTTAAAAGTACTGCTGCAATCAGTAGAAATAGGAAGAAAATTATAACCACCATAAACCAAAATGATAATAAATAAGTACATATCAATAATCACCTTAAATGTAAACGGACTGAACGCCCGATCAAAAGACACAGAGTAGCTGATTGGATAAGAAAGCATGACTCACATATATGTTGTTTACAAGAGACCCACCTCTTTTTTTTTTTTTTATCCTCACCCGAGGACACTTTTCCATTTTTTGTTCAGATAGAGTGAGAGGAAGAGGAAGAGAGAGAGAGAAACATCGACGTGAAAGAGACACATCGAGTGGCTGCCACCCACACGACCAACCAGAGCCGGGGACAAACTGCAACCGAGGTACGTGCCCTTAGCAGGAACTGAACCCAGGCCTCTCTGGGCCACAGGCCAACGCTCTAACCACTGAGCCAAACTGGCCAGGGCAAGAGACACACCTCTTAACAAAAGACTCACATAGGTTGAAAGTGAAGGGATGGAAAAATAATATTCCAAACAAACAGAAAGGAAAAGAAAAAACTGGGGTAGCAATACTCATATCTGATAAAATAGAGTTCAAAATGAAGGCCATAACTAGAGACAAAGAAGGCCACCACATGATTTTGAAAGTATCTATCCAACAGGAAGATACAACCTTGATAAACATATATGCACCCAATATAGGAGCACCAACATATATTAAAAATCTTCTGGAGGAATTCCAAGGAGAAATCGACAGCAATACAATCATAGCAGGGGACTTCAACACCCCACTGACATCACTGGATAGATCCTCTAGATAAAAAGTTAACAAGGAAACAGAGACTCCAAATGAAGCACTAGACCAAATGGATTTCATAGATATCTACAGAGAATTACACCCCAAAACTAGAGAATTCACATTCTTCTCAAGTGCACATGGGACATTCTCAAAGGTAGACCACATGTTAGGAAACAAACTAAATCTACAAGTTCAAGAAGATTGAAATCATATCAAGCATCTTCTCAGATCACAGTGGCATGAAACTAGAAATCAATTGCAACAAGAACATGCAAAGACATTGAACACATGGAGGCTAAATAGCATGTTATTAAACAATGAATGGGTTACCAAGGAGATCAAGGAAGAAATTAAAAACTTCCTGGAAACCAATGAAAATGAACACACAACAGCATAAAATCTATGGGATGCAGCAAAAGCAGTTTAAGAAGGAAGTTCATAGCACTACAGGCCTATCTCAAGAAACAAGAAAAATTCCTAATTGACTATCTAATCTCACAACTTGAACAACTAGAAAGCAAACAAAAAGAAAACTCCAGAGCAAATAGAAGAAAGGAAATGGTAAAGATCAGAGCAGAAATAAACGACATAGAGACAAAAAAAAAAAAATTCAAAGGATCAATGAAACAAAGAGCTAGATTTTAGAAAAGATAAACAAGATTGATGGGCCATTAGCTAGACTCACCAAGAAACAAAGAGAACCCAAATACACAAAATCAGAAATGAAAGGGAAGGAGTAACTGACACCACAGAACTACAAAGGATCGTTAACAACTACTATGAACAATTATATGGCAACAAATTGGACAATCTGGACGAAATGGACAAATTTCTAGAAACACAGTGTCCCAAATCTGAACCGGGAAGAGAGAGAAAACTTGAAGAGACTAATAACAACTAAGGAAATGGAAGATGTAATCAAGACTCTCCCAGCAAACAAAAGCCCAAACCCTGATGGCCTCATGAGGGCATTTTATGAAACATTTAAAGAACTAACACCCATTCTTCTCAAACTATTTCAAAAAATTAAAGAGGGAAGACTCCTGAATTCGTTTTATGAGGCCAGCATAATTCTAATTGCAAAACCAGAAAAAGACACTGCAAAGAAAGAAAACTACAGACCAATATCACTGATGAACGTAGATGCCAAAATTCTGAACAAAACACTAGCAAATTAGATCCAGCAATACGTTAACAAATTATTCAACATGACCAAGTAGGATTTATCCCAGGGATACAAGGCTGGTATAATATTTGCAAATCAATAAATGTGATACACCACATAAACAAAATGAAAGATAAAAACCATATGATCATATCAATGAATGCTAAAAAAACATTCCACAAAATCCAGCACCCATTCCTGATAAAAACGCTTAGCAATGTGGGAATATCTCAACATAATAAAGGCCATATATGAAAGACCTACAGCCAACATTACACTCAATGGGCAAAAACTAATAGCATTTCCCTTAGGAATAGGAACAAGACAGGGATGCCCACTTTCGCCACTCTCATTTAACATAGTACTGTAAGTCTTAACCACAGAAATCAGGAAGAAAAAATAAAAGGGATTCAAATCAGAAAGGAGGAAGTGAAACTGTCATTATTTGCAGATGACATGATATTATACATAGAAAACCCTAAAGACTCCATCAAAAATTTGCTAGATTTAATAAACGAATTCAGCAAGGTAGCAGGATAGAAAATTAACATCAAGAAATTGATGGCATTCTTATACACCAATAATGAACTCACAGAAAGAGAAACTAAAAAAGCAATCCCATTTACTATTGCAGCAAAAAAAAAATTAAGATACCTAGAAATAAACTTAACCAAAGAAGTAAAGGACCTATTTGCAGAAAACTACAGGACATTTGAAAAAGAAATAGAGGAATCTATAAAAAAGTGGAAGCGCATACCTTGTTCATGGATTGGAAGAATTAACATCATTAAAATGTCCATATTACCCAAAGCAATGTATAGATTCAGTGCAATCCCCATCAAAATACCAACGACATATTTCACAGAACTAGAAAAAATACTTCAAAAGTGTGTATGGAACCAAAAAAGACTCCGAATAGCCATAGCAATTTTGAAAAAGAAGGACAAAGTAGGTGGGATCACAATACCGGATATCAGGTTATACTACAAAGCTACTGTAATCAAAATAGCGTGGTACTGGCACAAGAACAAGGCATATAGATCAATGGAATAGTACAGAGAACCCAGAAATTGATCCAAAACATTATGCTCAATTAGTAGTTGGCAAGAGCATACAATGGAGTAAAGACAGCCTCTTTAATAAATGGTGTTGGAAAAATTGGACAGTTACATGCAAAAAAGGGAAACGACCACTAACTTACACCATACCCAAGAATAAACTCAAAATGGATAAAAGACTTAACTGTGACTTGTGAATCCATAAAAATCCTAGAAGAAAATGTAGGCAACAAAATTTCAGACATCATATGCAACAGAATTTCACTGATACAATGCCTAAGGCAAGAGAAAGAAAGGAAAAAAATTAATACATGGGACTACATCAAACTAAAAAGCTTCTGCCCAGCAAAAGAAATAACCATTAAAATGGAAAGGGAACCCACTATATGGGAGAGCATAATTGCTAACAATACATCAGATAAGGGGTTAATTTCCAAAATATACCGAGTACTCATACAGTTCAACAAAAGGAAGACAAAGAACCCAATTAAAACATGGGCAGAATACCTAAATAGACATCTCTCCAAAAAGGACATAGAAATGGCCAACAGACATGAAAAATGCTCAGTGTCACTAATCATCAGAGAGATGCAAATTAAAACAACTATGAGGTATCACCTCACACTAGCCAGAATGGCTACCATCAACAAATCATCAAACAAGTGAGAATGTGTAGAAAAGGGGACCCTAGTACACTGCTGGTGGGAATGCAGACTGGTGCAGCCACTATGAAAAACAACATGATGTTTCCTCAAAAAATTTAAAATTGATCTGTCATTTGACTCAGTGATCCCATTTCTAGGAATATATCCGAAAAAGCCTGAAACACCAATCAGAAAGAATATATGTACCCTTATGTTCATAGCAGTACTAGTTAAACAATTGCTAAGATCTGGAAACAGCCAAGTGTCCATCAATAGATGAGGGGATAAAAAAGCAGTGGTACAGATACACAATGGAATACTATGCAGCTGTAAGAAAGAAAGAAAGATCTTGTATCCTTTGAGATGACATGGTGGGACCTGGAGAGTATTATGCTAAGCGAAATAAGCCAATCAGAGAAAGACAATACCACATGATCCCACTTATTTGTGGAATATAATAAGCAAAATAAGCTGATAAACAAAATAGACCCAGAGACATAGAAAGGAGTACAGTTCAGACCGACAAATCTTAGAGGAGGAGGGCAGGGGGCAGGGATGAGATAAACCAAAGAACTTATATGCACGTATTTGTAACCAATGGACATTGACAACAATGCTGGCGGGCAGGGATCAGTAGGAGGGTGTGTATGTGGGGGGGAGGTGAAACATCTGTAACAAGAATTAATTAATTAATTAATTTTTTAGAAAAGGGGAGCCTTCTGCAAACCAGCGTCAGGGGCCTTAGAATGGAATCAGCCCTACTGATTCCTTGACCTTGGACTTTTACCCTCCAGAACTGAGAAATACCTTTCTGTTGCTTAAGCCACCCAGGTTGTGGCATTTTGTTATGGCAGCCCTAGCAAACTAATACAATCTCTAAATCTCCCTTATATTTGTTTATACTACCTAGAATGTTCCTCTTCTCCTGCCCATCTATGTTTTCCTTATTCTTTGAGCCCTCTCTTCATGTATGACCTACTGTATGTATTGCATTCTCAGACCACCCAAATCCAAGCACTTCAAGTTTACTGCTTGGTGTTACTAGTTTTCATGGCTTATCTCCCTCCAAGTAGCTGGAAAACTTGTCATGATCACATTTAGGGTTTTACACTTTGCATTTCCTATAAAATATCACGAACATACAAGATGATCAAGAAATACTAATCAGGGTATTTTCAAGTAAAATAACAGAAAACCCTACTCAAAATGATTTAGGCAATAAGGAAAACTCATTATTTCTGGGGATTTTTGTTGTTGTTATTAACCCTCATCTGAGGATATTTTTCCATTGATTTTTCAGACAGAGTGGAAGAGGAGGAAGGGGTTGGGGAGACAGAAAAAGAAAGAGAGAGAGAAACATTGATATGAGAGAGATACATCAACTGGTTGCCTCCTGCACAACCCTGACTGGGGCTGGGGATCTATGGTGCAACCCAGGTACGTGCCCTTGACCAGGAATCAGACCCACGATCCTTCGGTCCATGGGCTGATGTTCTAACAGCTGAGCCAAACCAGCCAGGGCAGAAAATTAATTATTTCACTGAACAAGTCCAGAGGTAGGAGCTTCAGGGTTGGTTAATTCTTCAACTCAACAATGTCATTATGTTTCCATCTTTCTTCCAGCTCCCTTCCCAGTGCCAAGATGGCTCTGCTGTTACAGGCTGGTGTACATACAGGAATAGCATCATTAGAAGAAGAAAAACAAAACATTTTCTTTCATTGCACATCTTTGGGAAGAAACCTTTCCTGAACATTACCATCACCTCAGAAAATTGGCCAGTCTCTCAGAATTATACCATCTGCCTGTTCCTTAATCAGTCACTAACCAGGAAGCATGTTTACCTTGATTGGCTGAGATAGTAAGTACATGCCCATGTGCAAGAGAGTAGTCAGCTGTACAGACTCCAGACTGCCAGTGAAGAAAAACAGCAAAACACCATGTGTGTAAGGGGACAGGGTTGGGGTAAGAGCTAATATTTATTGAGCACTTAATATATACCAATCATTGTCATAGGCACTTTCAATGTATTAACTCATTTAATCATCACCATGCTCTATGAAGAAATACTATTCCCATTTTACAGATGAGGAAATGGAGGTACAGAATGAACTGACTTGGCCCAAAGTCACACAGCTACCAAGTGTGGTAGCTGGGATTCAAACCTGGTAATCTGGCTTCAGGCTCACACTGTTATATACCACGTATTTCCTCTGTCTCTCAAGCAAAATATCTGCCTGAAACTATATGTTAAATGTTGAAAACAGTTTCAACATCATTCTGAGTGATGGTGACTGTTGATTCCTTCCATCTACACTTTCTGAGACAGTGTTTGCTCACTTTGCTGAATGATGGGCAGTCAGGGAAGGTACAAGTGTCAGTATGAACACATTGGTATCTGCTCTTGGAATCTATCTTTTGTAATCTAGGGAGTTCCAGGTGTAAAGAATGAGTAAAGCTTATGTATTACAGATAATGCACAAGCTCAATTTTCATGGGGACTATCTTGTTATTTTTAAGTGAATGCATGTGCCCATAGGACCTGGATTTTTTTTTATTTTTTATCCTCACCTGAGGACATTTTTCCATTTTTTGTTCACATAGAGTGTGAGGGTGAGAGAGGAAGAGAGAGAGAGAAACATTGATATGAAAGAGACATATCAAGGGGCTGCCTCCCGCACGACCCAACCAAGGCCTGGGACAAACTGCAACCGAGATACATGCCCTTAGTGGGAACCGAACCCGAGTCTCTCTGGACTGATGCTCTAACCGCTGAGCCAAACCAGCCAGGGCAGGACCTGGATTTTAAGTCTGTTCGGATTTTCAATATTCTGAGGGCTAGTAGCATGTGACCTCCACATTTGTTTTTTTGAACTCCTCTCCTATTTTCCTCATCTCATTTTCACTGATGCCTATTTTACAGAAGGAAACCAGAAACATATCTTTCTTAAATATATAAAAGCCAAGAAATGTGTTAAGTTTCTGCTTAAACTCGATCATAATGTTGTCACATCCCTAATTCCTTTCCCACCTAAATAACAGGAACAGAATTTGAGGGCATGTCAAATCAACTCGTTTCACTTAAGCCCCAAGTACAGGCTGCATGGTTAAACTCTAAACTCGTTGGGCATATTTATAAATTCACATTCTTTCATTTTGGCTGCTTTGGCAGGGGCTTTAAAGTAGGAACAGTAGCAGACATTTGAAGCTGTAATGTGAATAGTAGTACTTGTGAAGGTAAAAGCAGTTAACATTTCTGTTCACAAGACACCTGGCTGCAATATGACGTTGGGTCATGTTCCTTCAAAGCGGGAGGCAAGGAAGTGGTAAGGCGAGTTACCTAGCTGGTGGGTGAGCCTCGCCAATCACCCAAATCTGCATCTCAGTACAGCTCTTTTTTCTGTTCATTATAGCCTACACATTATCTGTAATGAAAACATTAAACAGAGAAAAACAAAAAACTGTCTCTTTGTAAAAATGGCCCCAAAATACATGCTGGTGATGGAAATGAAGAGGTTCAAGAAAATGTTGGTTCTTCGCGTTCCAACCCCAAAAGAGAGAGATCCAGAATAAACAAAGGAGTAGACAATTAAACTTGGAAGAGCCCAGTCTGTGCCACAACTGGCTTTCTGTGCAGTAACACGTGCCCAGGGAACCCCTCGCTCTCTGGGACTGTGGCCCTCGTTTTCCTTTAGAAGCCCAGTGGAGCGACGTGAGCCCCTCAGCCCACACAGGGTGAAGGCCGCTAAACTCCCCCACTTTAGGAACTCCGTCTCTCTGCACTTTCCCAAGAATAGACTTATGCTCTCCCACTGTAGCTGATTTTCTGTGAAAAAATCCATCAGCCAGCTGGTCAGCATGGTCCCTGGTGATCACTCTCAGTCACTGGTGCTGTCACCACCTCCCACGTGCTCTGCCCTCAGCTCATCTCACCCCACCTGGACCTTTCCCGAAGCACCACGACCCAGCAGTGGAGCGGGCTTCCCTGAAGGCTCGGTGGTAAAGGGCAAGGACTTACAGCACAGTGCAGCAAATGGCTTAGAAATGGCCTCTTCTATGGGACTTTGTCCCCGACGATGTTCCCTGCAGACCCTGCCTTGGCTGAGGCCGTAGAGGACAGTGGTTATGAATGCAGGCTTTAGGCTGACTTCCTGGCTCCACCACTCACTAGTTATAGAAACTTGTGACCTTCTCTGGGTCTCATTCCATGTCTATAAATGGAGCTACCAATGTAAGTACCTTCCTCTTAAGATATTTGTGAGGACTGCCCAGCCAGTGTGGCTCAGTGGTTGAGCGTTGACCCATGTACCAAGAAGTCGAAGGTTCGATTCCTGGTCAGGGCACATGTCCAGGTGGTGGGCCAAATCCCCAGTAGGGGGCGTGCAGGAGGCAGCCAATCAATGTTTTCTCCCATCGATGTTTCTATCTCTCTCTGTCCCTTCCTCTTTCTCTAAAATCAATGAAGAAAAAAAAATTTTTTAAGATATTTGTGAGGATTAAGTGGATAATCTGCGTAAAACAAGCAGCACAGTGGTTGTTCAATAAATGATATATACTGTTATTATGGGAAGTTGCCCAGGCTCCCCTAGTTCTCTCTAAACCTCTCATTAACAACCCTGCTGCATCTCACACACACACACACACACACACACACACACACACACACACTACACCCCTATACCCATTACAGCAGAATCTTTCAGAGTAAATCTGGGCATCAGTAATTTCTTAAACTCCCCAGGTGATTCTAATATGCAGATAGACTCTTTTCACATCTTCCTCCTTCTTTATCTTTCCTGGGTCACCTAGGCTTTGTTCAGGGGGCCTCAGCTTTCTCATCATTAAAATATTCTTGAAGGTGTTCTCTGCTCTAGCCATGAAGTACAAGAGATTAAAGTCAGTTGCTTTAAATAACACTTATTTTTTTACAATAGTGAAAATGACTACACATCTCCCCAAACTGGGTTATTGTATAAGTCCCTGAACATGTCCCTTCCAGACTAGGAACCAAGGGTCCCAGCTGTGTACAAGAAGCTGAAAGCCACTGGAGCACAGCCTAGCTGTGCACTTAGACTACTATCAAAATAGTTCCGCAGATCTCAGGGCGTTCACAGCCGTGGCTGCGCATTTGCATTCCCTGATGAGCTTTAAAACCTGGCTCAAATTCGTGCCCACCCCCAGAGTTTCCAATGTAATTGTTCTGAGTCTATGGGTCTGTGTATCAATATTTTTAACATCTCCTCCAGATGATTCCAGTGAGCAACCATGACCTCTGAAAGCTGCTATCACTTCACTTTTCTCTCCCACCCCCATCAGTCACTGTATTACTCTTGTGTGTCCCATACTACCCCATTGAAAGAATCACCCAGGATGTCTCTTAAAATGCAGGTTCCTGGGCCTCACTCCAGGCTTCCTGAGTCAGCGTCTCCAGGGCTTTGACAGGTGTCTAGGTAAGTCTTATCAGGCAAATGTGGGAAATGCTATATTAATCCAAGTTATTTTAGCCCATTCCCAGTTGATTAATAAATACTTTATTCATTTAACAAATATTTAATGAGAACCTAATATGTGTCCAACATTGTGCTAGGAATAGAGCAACATGAAAAATTCCATGTTCTCGTGGATATTTTGCCTAGAGAGTATCTAGAGTAAACAGCAAACAATTTCATTTAGATAGTGATAAATGTCATAATGAACATGTATCAGGATAAAGAGCTAAAGGGTGGAGGTCCAGGATAAAGAGCTATGGAGGTCCAGCAGTCCACTGTTTTACAAAGGGGGGAGCCAGGCAGCACCTGGTTTTGAGATCTTGCATGTGAACAGACAACTGAGTGATGAGAAGCTGCTGAGGAATTCCACTTCAGTCCCACTTATATCATCTTTAATCTATATGCCTCGTGTCTCCTAAATTAGATGGGATTTTCTTTAAGATCAGAAACTGTCTTTTATATTTTTGCATTCTCCCATAGCAACCAGTGTAGCACTTTGCACAAGCAAGAACTCAGTGAATAACACAGATTCAAAAGCATTTCATCCTTAAACATGCCTTTAAAGATCCCCAATTTGCTACGTGAAAGAAAATCCAGGGAAACATTAAATCATCAGACATTCCTGCTTGCTTCCAGCTGCTAGCCATATTTACAGATTCTAATCAGAAAGTTCATAAAACATGCCAAGACCTGGTGTCTACGTGTGACTCCACACTGGTGAGATCAGACACTGAGCTTCAATGATCAGTTTCTGGGGCTTACCATCTTGTGATGTAACTTCTTGTCTTTTGTAGTCAATTTCCCCTTAACTTCTTACCAATGTCTCTGCCCTTCAAGTTCCATTCAACCCCCATTTCTTTAAGATAACCAGCTGAGTGCTACAAAAGGCCACTGGGTCTTATGATGTCCCTGAAAGCCAAAGAAGACCCTTTAATACACTTGAAAATTCTCAAAAATTTTGGTGAAACTAATTCAGATGTCTGGAGATGGTTTATCACAGTTCCAATTTGGGAGTCACATGGCTTTTAAGGAAGCTTTCTGTTTCTCACAGTGTTACCCTGCTCTTCAAATGCTTTCCTTGGGCCAAGAAGGCAATCAGTACTGGAAGGCTGACCCAGGAGGGAACATTATTTGGTGGGGAAATTTCTGAATGAGAAATATCAAGATCAATGTATTTCCTACAAATTCTATAACCGGTTTGTTGTTTGACCTGGGCAAGTTACTTGATCCCTGTGAACCCCAGGATCCTTGGTTGTAAAATATTACATTCCTTTCTCTGATGATACTCAGGATTGTCATAAAGACCAAATGAAAATAATGGAAGGAGAAAGCTCTTTTTAAAGTATGCTAACTACTATGGCATATTATTATTATCGCCAAAATAATTCATTGTGTTTTTATATTTGATATGATAGATATTTGCATCCTTTCAGCGTCTCATTTCTACAATCAAACTCCCCCTTTGGAGCTGTTCTTTTGACAAGCCCTCCTTACTTAGTTTTGCTTTTCTTACTTTCCTTCAAGGATATGCTTGGATCACCCTCCCTTTGGAGTGAAGTCCTTTAGTGGTGTCCTCAGTGACTGTGTCACCTTGACTGCATTTCTCAAGCATGGCTGCCATTTGGCCCATGAATAGTCTTTTGTGCCAGTCAGTTGGCTCTTAGCATCTCCTATCTTGTTGGTTGGTTCTATTCTGGGTGCAGGGACTACCTCTGTAGCTACAGTGTCTTTCTTTCAGGGCAGGGGCATCCTCAACTCAAGCAACACATTTTCATTAACAATGAATGACTTTTGGCCATTGTACTGGGTTGAATAGTGTCCCCCTAAAATGTATGTCTTTCCAGATGTAACCAAGTTAAGATGAGGTCATACTGGATTAGAGTGGCCATGAATCCAATGTCTTGTATTCCTTAAAGAAGAGAGACATTTGGACACAGGAGACACAGGAAAAGAAGGTCATGCAATGATAGAAACAGAAATTGAAATAACATAGCTGCAAGCCAAGGAACACCAAGGATTGGCAGCAACCACGAGAAGCTCAAAGAGGCAAAGGATTCTTCTCTCCAGAAGGAGCATAGCCCTGCCTTCACCTCGATTTCAGGCTTCTAACCTCCATAACTGTGAAAGAATACATTTCTGCTATTTTAAATCACCCAGTTTTGGGTAATCTGTTACGGCAGTCCTGGGAAACTAATACCCTGGAAATGCTGAGCATGCTGTAGTATTTAGCAGAAGCCTTCTGGGGCCACCATCCAGCCTTGGGCAAGTGCTTTCTGAACACCCAGGGTGCTAATCAGAACAAGGTTTCAAATTAAGGAAGGGACTAATGGAAGACAGTGGATGGATAGGACAGGGAAAGAGCTGGGTATGGTCTGAGTATAGAACAATCTAAAAGTTTAGCCCTGGCCGGTTTGGCTCAGCGGTTAGAGCGTCGGCCTGCGGTCCTGAGAGACCCGGGTTCGGTTCCCGCTAAGGGCATGTACCTCGGTTGCAGTTTGTCCCTGGCCCTGGTTGGGTCGTGTGGGTGGCAACCACTCGACGTGTCCCTTTCACGTCGATGTTTCTCTCTCTCTCTCTCCCTCCCACACTCTATCTGAACAAAAAATAGAAAAAAAGTCCTCGGGTGAGGATAAAAAATAATAATAAATAAATAAAAGTTTACAGACTTTATGTTAAAGGTGTTTATAAGTTCCCATCACAGAAACAGTTTGCTTTATGACAAAAAGATTGATCTGGGAATTGGAAATAGCAGAGTGAGTTGAATGGAAAACCACTTTATGATATGACACATTCAAAATAATAAAATGGATCTATTTAGGAGGTATTGTGTGCAGATTTCATAGAACCCCTTCTAAGACAACTGGAAGCTCCATTGTGTGAGCCAGGCTGATGATGGCTGGTGAACCATTTAGATTCCAGTCCTGGGAGGCCTGTTTCCTCAGTTGTTAACAGCATGGACACCAGGACAAATCACCTGCTTCCGGGTTCTGGCTCTGCCACTTACTAGCAAATTATTTTACCTCACTTACCTCCCTCTCCTCATGTGTAATATCAGAATAGAAATGGCACCTCCCTCCTAACTCTGTAAGGACTGAAAGAGTTAATCTGCACAAATTGCTTAGCACAGCACCATACATAGATAATAGAAGCCTCAGTTGTTTTTATCTTCATCATCACCACCATCATCATCATGTGCAAATGAGGGAGACTAGAGGTGTGAATTAGACCTTTAATGACTCTTCCAGAAAGAGGAGTTCCCACTGGGAACAGATGAGTGCAAAACTAGCCATTTGCTTGTATATAAATCTGCAAAATGGATATTGCTTGCTGCCCCTGAGCACTGGGAACTTTTTAAAAGTCAAGGTAGGCCCTGGCCGGTTTGGCTCAGAGGTTGGAGTGTGGGCCTGCAGACCGGAGAGTCCCGGTTAGGCTCCCGCTGAGGGCAGGTACCTCGGTTGCAGTTAGTTTGTCCCCTGCACCGGTTGGGGTCGTGTGGGTGGCAACTACTGGATGTGTCTCATGATGTTTCTCTCTCTCTCCCTCCCGCTCTATCTGAAGATAAATGCAAAAATGTCCTCAGGTGAGGATAAAAATAATAATTAATAAATACATAAATAATAAATACATAAATAAGTAAGTAAAAAAATAAAAGGCAAGGTAGTCTGAGTCTCTGTTACTGTGGACAGGCTCTAGTTCCTAGAATATGGATCCCTTGCAGGGCTCCTAACAGGTTTACCGGGTCCTAGCCAGCTCCCTACCAACTGGCCAGGCATACAACAGGCCCTCAGCCCACGCAGCCTGGCAGGGGAAGGCATGAAGAAATTAGCTGGCATTGACTTACTGGTGCGCTCCCTGCCCCGTCAGGCGGGCCCTGGGAGCTCTCGCCAGGAGAGGAGGGGAGCGCCCGCAAGCGCGGGAATTAACGAGCACAGCGCAGAGCACCCACTTCATAAAGTTCGCACATTCACAAGAACCGTCTACAAAAGCCGAGTCGTAGCTGTTGCCCAATTGACTAAGTAGGTGTGCTTTTGCTTTCATGCAGTTTTTTGGTGAACAGGATTGGGACCGGATACCGCGCCCGCTTGGCCCGCCACCCTCACCCCCGCTTGCGGGTACAGAGGAAGCCTTAGTGTCTATTTGGCATGTAGGCACTGATTGAAAAACAACTGTGTACTCTATTTATTGGGCATAAATCTCCATCTTCCCACGCTGCCCCTAGATGACATTTCTCCAGGCTGCGTGGGACACTGTTATCTTACCAATGACAGCGGGCGAGTCCTGCAAAGCCGGAGCCTGGCGGAGTCCGGCCTTCGCGGGGGGAGCGAGGAGACGCAGGTGTGAGTTTGCTTTGTCACCGCTTTCTGGGCGACTTTGGACAAGTCGCTTAGCTCTCCAGACCTCGGATTTCTGGGCTATTTAATGCGGGGAGGGAACCGAACCTGGATGACACAGGGCAGCGGCGGCTCGGCCTGAGCGGAGCGCTCCGCGCGCCTGAGAACTTTGTGCAGAGCGCGGAGCCGGGACCCCGGCAGGGGCCGGGAGCTCCCTCTGCGGGAGCCAGGCGGCGCCGCTCCTCCTTTCCCTCCACGTCACGGGGGCCGCTCGGCGCTCTCCCACCCCCGGCGGAGGGAGAGCAACTCCCTGGTAGGGCGCGCCGCCGAGGTGGCGAAGGAGGAGGAGACGGGAGCAAGCCGCCGCGGCGGAGGGGCCAGAGTCCGGGGAGCAGCTCGAGGCCCCGGTCTGGGCTATCTCTGCAGCCGCGGGGACCCTCGCGTTCGGGGCTGCCCCGCTCCCTTTCGTAAGTCGACTTGGTCACGCAGGCCAGCGAGGTGTGGGGCTGTCCCGCGGTGGCGGGTGCGGGGCTCCTGTCCCAGCTGCTGGGTGGCCGGACGCCCGGACCCTCTTCTCGCGACTTTCACTTTACTGCCGGGGAAAACTTGGGCGCCGCGTCCCTCTCGGGGGCGGGGGCGGGGATCGGCCGGGGGAGTCGCATCCGGATCCTGGGCTGAGCCCGGCCTGGCCCCGCGCCCGCCGGCCTGCGGGTGTCCCAAGGTCGGCGCAGGCACCCGGCGGGCTGAGATGGAGCCCGGGGCCGAGTGGGCGGCTCCGCCGTGTGCAGCAACTTTAGGGCCCCGCGCGGCAGCCGGACGCCGGAAAGTTCCCCGAGGCCAGCGCGGGGAGAGCGGGCGGAGGGTGCGGGGCGGCCGGCGCGTGTTAGAGCGCGGGCGTCCTGGGAGGCGCGGGCCGCCCCGCACCCCGGCCCCGGGCAGAGCGGAGCGGGGAGGCCGGGAGTCGCCGTGCGCGTCCCAAGGTTTTTACCGGGACTCTGTCCCAGGGGTGACAATGCGGCTGCCCGGACGCGACCTTTCCCGGGTCCGGGGTCCCGCTGTCTCGGTTTTTCCCAAACCGCCCAGGTGAGGGGAGCCGATGGAACGGGTCCCCACGCCCGTTTTTTTTCGGACCCTCCCGCCAGCCTCTCCTCAGACCTGGCTGGACCTGCGGGCCCCGGCCACGCCGCCAAGACCTGGGCGTCCCGGCCCGCAGGCGGCGGGGGCTAGTGCGCGGGAGAGGGGGGCGGTGCGTGCGGGAAAGCTTTCCCAGTACGACAAGCTTGTGTGGTGGGGGTGGGGGTGTCCCTTAACAGTTTGGGCATCCGAGGCTGCGGGACTGACCTCCCTGCCGCGCCCTCGGCAGGGACGATCTAAAGCACTTTCTAAGGTCAAGAGTTGGAGAGGTGAAGCTGGCTGGGGACTGTCCCCCTGCGAGGTGGCGGCGCTTCCCGCTGCGGGCTGGGAGCCTCCGGGGATCCGAGACTAGAGGTGTAGGCTCCGGAGTCGGTTTACCCTCTTTACTTAGGCTAAGGGTGTGAGTGGGTGGCATTGTTTTGTTAATTTCAGAACTGTGCTTTATCGCTTGGGGGAGGTTTTCCAAGTCGTTATAGCCGTGGAAACTTGTGTATTGTACCCTCGCTGGGCAAACGAAGACGTGGCATTAGCCTTGAGGCATTTGTCTTTTCCTCTTCTCATCCTCAAAATTGAAAAGCAACAAGCCAGGATATTAAGGGAGTTGGGGATAGTGATATTAATTTAAGTGCACATGTTGTTTGGAAGACATAGAAGGCACCCCTTTTGATCTTATATGCATAAACATGCCTTTACTATTAAGCCACCTATCAAAGACATTCTATAGCCCGTGCTTTGCCTACAGTTTTTGTTGATAGTGTCTTGGGGAAGTACAATCTTTCAAAGTAAGTGAATCATTGCAGAGAGCAGTTTCTGTGTTGTACTTTCTAAGGATCCATTTATCTGTGAGAAATGACCAATTAAGATGCTGTTGAATCATTTCTTAATTTGCATTTGCAGAGAAACCAATAGCCAAAGAATGGGCTTGTGTGGCACTGATGTTTCTGGGAAAGGCAGAAAAGAGTTTCCTTTGCGAATGGGAGAGAAGTGTTCCCTTTTGTTTATTACTTGAAGTCATTCCTTTGAGAGGCGACATTCCCAGTTATTTGCTAAATGCCACATAGCCTGCAGAGAGGTAGTATGTAGGGGTGAATGGCATAATGGGCAGTTAATGAACGTTGGCACTTGATGGCACCATACTAAGTACCCTCAGGATAGGACAATAAACAGTTATGGAACTAACTTTGCATGAACTTGGGTCATGGGGGCAGGGCAGGTAGAGACTGTACAGAGAGTGCCCAGTTTCTGCTCTCTCTCCCTTGAGAATCACCAGCCAGTGAGGCCACAAGTGTTGGGGCTACGGAGCTTATTACAGCACCACAAACTGGAAGTAAAACTATGTCAGCTTCAAAGGCAGGAAGAAAGCGGTAAGACAGTAAGATTATGTAATGCCAGGTTGAAAAATCACTTCATCATCCAAATTTATTGAACACTTACTGTGTCCAGGCAGTCGTGGTGCTGTGGGAGCACAGGTATGCTGGGGTGAAGCCAGAGGCCCACTTCGGAGATTTAAGGTGGAACCTGGAGAAGGAGGAGGAGCTGCATAAACAAAGGAGAGGGAGGAGGAGGAGAAAGGCAGAGTGTGCTCACCTTGGGGAAGGGTGTGCCCTGAGACGGAAGGGGAGAGCTGGGGCTGTTCCAGGTCCAGTGTGACCTGAGGAGAGAGTAGCACCAGCCAGGGTCAGCAGGTACCAGGGCTAGACGATGCCAGATCTTCAGGCCATTTTGTGAAATCGATCCTCAGGACTGTTTCACACCTGGAAATATCCTGGTGAAATTTAAATTAAAAACAAAACAGAGCTGCGGTGGCTGTGTGGAGAATGGATTTGAGGAGCCCTTCAAGTAGACAGGGCTGGTTAGGGGCTGTGAGAGGCCTGGGGGCCTGGGCTGATTGTGGCAGTGGAGATGACACCAGTGGGTGTGTTCAAGGCAGACCCCGGAGTGACCTGGTGCCTAGTTTTGTGTGGGGTGTGAAAGTGCAGGGTGACTCCCGCTAAGCGTAAGCTTGAGCACTTGGTTATATGGCACTGCCGTTTACAAAACAGGGAGTAGCGGAGGAGGGGCAGTTTGGGGGAGAAAGGACAGTTTGGTTTTGAGTCTGAGCTGCTCTCTAGACTTGAGAGTAGTAATACTTCAGTGTCTGGATAGAGCAGGCCCCAGATTACCCTCCAGAGAGCTGGGGGTCACTTGTATTGGGGAGTTACTGTAAGCCTAGAGTGGGTTGGGGGAGGGATATGGATCTGGAAAAGAGCCCCTGTCTTCATGGGAAGAGGTGGGAAGAAAACCAGGGTGGTGCTGGATCACCACCTAAGCTATGGTGGGAATGAGCATTGGGGTGTGTGTGTGTGTGTGTGTGTGTGTGTGTGCGCGCGCGCGGCAGGGTGGGAAGTACACTTCCCTAGAAACCCCACACCCCTCTTTGAATGAGAGGTGGGACAGAGGGCTGGCTTTATCAAGATGAGAGAGCTGCACACATATTGATCTGTGAGTAGAATAAACGAGTGGGAAGGAGAGGATGAACTTAAGGGTATCTGGAGCCCCTCCCACTCGTGTTAGGTAAAAACAGTCTGGTCTGATCCTGCTGGCATTTTGATATCAAACTCAACAAACTATTAACATCTTACTAAAACAATATATTGAAGCACTTATGACTGAAATTTGAAGTTTTACTTCATAGATATGCAAATTTACTGATTAGGAGAAACATAGATGGAAATCACACAACCACACAATGGAGCTGCAGCTTGGCTAAGAATGGCCTCTGGAGAGACACTGCCACTTCTGCCTTAGGGCCTCACGCTAGTTTCTGACCTTTCTGCCTTGGTTTCCTGGTCTCTGAAATGGCACCACATCTAAGGGGTACATGCTCCCTGGTGCTTTCTTGTGGGCTGTTGTGAGGATTGTATGTGTGCATTGTGTATGTACAATGTGTGCACTTTGCCTGGCACTAGTGAGTGCTCAGTAAGCCTTAAAGCTGGTGGATTTATTATGATGATGTCATTTTCATCATTTCCAGATGTAGCATCTGAGATCTAGAGAATTATGAGAACCCGTCCAAGACCATAAGAGCAAAACAGTGGCAACGTTAAGGCCAGAATCCCACTAGCCTGACTCACAGGCAGGGGTGTCTTCCACCTAGCATGTCAACAAGTGTCAGGTGCTGGATGCTGTATAAAATTAACTGTAATAAAAGCATCCGGTGACACTCCCCAGAGTGCAGAAAAGCAAAGCAGATATCAGTGTCGAGGCATACAGACTTTTCCTAAGCAATTTGAGACGCATGTTTTGTATTAATTTGCATTGCTTTACATGTCATTTTATATGTATTTCCATCTGCTGGTAATTTTCCTAGCGAGATCTAAAGGCTGAAGCTTCAAATACATAAGATCAAATAAAATTAATCAGGAATTAAATGCAGCTGCTTCAAAACCTAATGGGCCCCTGGGCATGGTGGACTCGGTGTGGGCTTTGAGGAAAGGATTGGGTCAATATTTACTATTCTGGAAGATGTGGACAGCCAGATACCATTTGATAAAAGCAGGTCACATCTTAATGTGTAATGAAGCTTGTTCAGATGAACATAATAGGAAAATACAGGGAAAGTGGAAAAAAGACCAGAGAGAAACTGCCTGTTATGTAAAATGCCAGAAAATGAAGCAGAAGCAGAAACAGGAGTCTGCTTTATGAAGCTGAACTAACAAGAAATGCTAAGGGTCAGAAAGTAAAGGTGGAACTTTGAAGCATAATCTTAAATACCAATGTGTGTGTTTGTAAAACCAGTAACTTGTCTGTAAATTGAACTTACTGGCGAATAGACCATTGTATCTTAATAAAAGCTTAGAATATATATTTATTTTCTTTAAAAATCTATAATTCTGTTACTTAGAGCAGTGATTCTCGAAGTGTGATCCCTGGACCAGCTGCATCAGCATCATCTGGGAACTTATTAGTTTGCACCTGGGAAATGCAAATTCTGAGCCCACCAGATGTGCTGAATCAGGATCTCTGGGCCCAGCAAGCTGTGTTTTAATATTGCAGTCAGCATTGGTTCCTCTTGAATTGTCACTTCTTTGGTCTTAACCTTTCATTTCCTCTTTGTGGTCACTAGCTTCTCACTGTGCTGCTTGTCTCCCATTAGTCAGTATCCTAGTAGAAGGTTGTGCCCAGACACAAACCCATCCCTTCCTCTGTCCCAGGGTCTACATCAGTGGAAGATGCTTTCCAAGATCCCTTTAGGCTCTCATGTTCTGTAGCTCTGTGGTTCTCACTCTGGGAGAACCACATTGATTTGGTTTTGCTACCTTTAAAAAAAATCATTTGACCCTGGCCGGTTTGGCTCAGCGTTTAGAGTGTCGGCCTGTGGTCCGGAGAGACCCAGGTTCGGTTCCCACCAAGGGCATGTACCTCGGTTGCAGTTTGTCCCCGGCCCTGGTTGGGTCGTGCAGGTGGCAGCCACTCGATGTGTCCCTTTCACATCGATGTTTCTCTCTCTGTCTTCCTCTCTCTCCCTCCCACTCTATCTGAACAAAGAATGGAAAAATGTTCTCTGGTGAGGATAAAAAAAAAATTATTAAAAAAAACCATTTGGCAGTCTCATACCAAACAGTGACTCCTCCAAATATAGAGTCAACCAAAATACTGAGCTGTTCTCCATAGATGCTCCTGTGAAACCACAGTTCTCCTTCTGGTACAAGTGCAGTTACTTTCTTGGACCTAAGTATTAGTCTTTATCTCTGTTAAGTTTCATTTTACTAGATCCAAGTCTGTCCAGATCCGTTTAGGTCCTATTTCTGTCCTTTTTCATAGAAACCTTCACGTCCTCTGCCAATTTGGCCGCTGATGTCCTGGCCCGAGGAATGGACAACATGAGTATTTTTGGTAGAGGCCTTCCCCACAGTTAATGAGGCTTGAAAGCTTGGCATCTTTGGCAGTCCTTGTGGGCCCAGCATCAGAGTGGTTGTCGGCAGTCCCGTCATGGTTTGCACTGCAATTACTGCTGTTCTGAAGGGCCCCTCGCCTGGTTCCCTGTGGACGGCTGTTCCAGCTCCAGCCCCCGTGTCTCTCACAGCTGTTTGTGATGATTGCCTCCGTCCCCTCTTGTGTTTATACCACCAGCTGAGGTTTTCTTTGTAGGTGACACAGAGGTAAGTTTCAGCTCATCTCCAATCATATCAAGCTGAATTCAGAAATTTCAAAATAATAGAAAGTGAAAATTGTGCCTCCTCATTCCCCTGCTTCACTGCACCCTCCCCCAAGCTCGCGAACTCGAGTTTTCTGTTCAAGTTCACATTCAGCCTAGAGATTCAAGTCATTTGATTTTTTAATGTAAAATTTTGCTTGTACATGATTCTTTTATATTTTTAGAATATTTTAAATTAAACTTATTGGGGTAACATGAGTTAATGACAACATCTATGTATTGTGTTGTGTGTTCACCACCCAGAGTCTAGTCTCCTTCCATCACCATATATTTGACCCTCTTTACCTTCTTCAACCTCCCCATCCCCCTTACCCTCTGGTGTCCACACTTATGTCTATGAGTTTATTTGTTTTGTTTGTTCATTTGTTGCTTTCTATTTTAGATCCCCTATAAGTGAAATCATATAGTTCTTGTCGTTTTCTGTCTGACTTATTTCACTTAGCATGATACTCTCAAGGTATATCCATGTTGTTGCAAATGGACATTTTCGTTATTTTTATGGCTGAATAGTAGTCCATTGTGTATATGAACCATATCTTCTTTTTCCAGTCATCCATTGAAGGACACTTAGGTTGTTTCCATGTCTTGGATATTGTGAACAATGCTACAATGAACATAAGGTACATATATTTTTATAAATAAGTATTTCCAATGTTTTTAGGTAGATATCAGAAGAGGGATTAGATTGCTGGGTCATATGGTAGCTCTAGTCTTAATTTTTTGAGGAAACTTCATCCTGTTTCCCATAGAGGCTGCTCCAATTTATATTCCCACCAGCAGTGTGTGAGGGTCCCTTTTTTCCGCATCCTCTCCAACACTTATTATTTCCTGTTTTTTTCTTAACTGCCATTCTAACAGGTGTGAGGTGGTATCTCATTGTAGTTTTGACTTGCGTTTACCTTATAGCGGGTGCAGCTGAACATCTTTTCATATACCTGTTGGTGACCTGTCACACATGATTCTTAAAGGAGTACAATTAGCTAATGTAATTGCACACAAAAATGTTGTAAAAGGCCAAAGCAAAACAACTTTATGGCAGAATGCTTTTAGCCATGGTCGCTGGAGCATGAAGTACACTGTTATTCATGATCCTTGTCTAATCCTACTCGAGCCCTCTCCTCCCTCCCTCCCCCTGCATTGAAAGACCAGCATAAAACCAAAATGCAAAATCCAAAAAATCCAAGACTGCTTACCTCCTCCAAAGTGCTACCAAACTTCTTTTGATGTGTTCTCCCTTTCTTCAGCAAGCAAGGGAAAAGTGCCTGGTGCTGATGGAACTCTTTGTAACCTCGAGTGAATATTCGGTACCTCCAGCTCTTTGACTGCTTTCATTCCTCCTCTGTCCCCTTTTGTTAGCTAATCTAGTTGAGGGGGAAATAAACCAGGTTGCCCCTTTGGAGGAGGGCTTCCTGTGCTCAGACCGGACAGTTGGCCTGTCTGCTTTTGGATGGGTTGGATCTGTTTCCAGAGGCTCTGCAGACCCTGGCATTTCTCCTGGTCATCTACCAGATATGGACAGCCCGTGACAAGGCCGCTCGCTCGGACTGCAGCAGTTGTGCCCAGGACCAGGAAGAACAGTCTCAGCGCAGGTCCTGGCTTACCCAGGTGTCTTTTCCTTTCTCTCTCCTCTGCATCTCCGCAGCATATTTGGAATATTTGCATTGCTGCATCCTTTCTGCACAGCCCCACGTCCCACCTGGATGCGACAAGGAGTGGCACTCTCCGCCAGTCGTCGTCTTCCGCCAGGTCCTCTCGTCTCTTGGCCTTTCCAGCAACCTCCCTGCCCTACTCTGATGCACGCAGAGGCAGACAGATGTAGTATCGGGTGGGTCAGGAGAGAGAAGTGGGATGGCACACAGGTGGACACAAATTAAGTTATAAGGACTAGGTCATGAAAAATACCAGCAGAATGACACGGAAATTCTGGAGTTGAAGGAAGGGATGGGGAACCAGAGGAGAGATCCCAAGAAAGGAGGAACATAAAGTCAACACTGTGGCAGGACAATCTCTGAATAAAAGAAACATTTCCAAGTGCCAGGTAGTGACTTACCTTTTCAGGGAAACTGTCTCTACAATAAAGTTTAAATGTAACAAAATGCCTGGGATTTCTTGAGATTGTGTTCGAGGCACCCAGGACCTCACTATTTCTCTCTGTATTCTTCCGGGCAGTGCAGTTTCTGGTTGTATCCCCCCAGAATCTAGCATAGTGCCTGACTGGCACATGGTAGGCACAAAATGTTTGTTTGCTGGATGGATGGGCAACCGATGGAAGGGGAGTAGAAGTAGGATATAAGAGAGTAAAGGTAGATATGAGATATATACCCTGAAGAAGTGAAAGCAGGACGTGAACAGGTGTTTGTGTCCCGTGTCCACAGCGGCCTTAGTCACAGTAGCCGAAAGATGTGAGCAGTCAGTCGAGGCAAGCGTCCGTGGCCAGACAGACGGATGAGCAAAATGTGGTATGTACATGCCATGGGATATTATTCAGCCTTAAAAGGAAGAAAATGGATGAAACTTGAAGGCATCGTGTTAGGTGAAATCAGCCAGCCACGAAAAGACAAATACTGTGTGACTCCTCCTGCACGAGGTTCCTAGAGCCGTCAGCCGCACAGAGAGAAAGTAGAGGGTGGTTGCCCGGGGCTGGGAGGGAGAGATGGGAGTTAGTGTGTGGTGGGTGCTGAGTCCAGATGGGCGGGAGGAAAACGTTCTGTGGGTGGATGGTGGTCATGGCTGCAGAGCAGGCGAATGTACTTAAGGCCACACAAGTCTACGTGTAAAGGGTTAAAACTGTACATTTTAGCTTATGTAGTTTAGGAAAATAAAATAATAGAAAAATGCAGTTATGATCCTCAACTAATTCATAAATATAGATCAACAAAAGAAAAGGTGTTTTTATAACAAGTTAAGCAGGTAATACTCAGGAAGGTTATAGAGAGGGGCCAGTGCCACCAGACTTACGAAGGTGTGTAACACCGTGCTACTGGGAACAGGTATCAGTCCCGACACAAGGCAGGGACGTTCAAGGGCTTTTAGTCCTGCTCACTCCCAGGTACCCCATACATGCCCTCTTTTAAAAAAAACAACAAAGAAACAAAACTTTTTTAAGAAACAATTTTAAACCTACAGAAAAGTTGTAAGAATAGCACAGTGGGCAGCCATCTGATTCCCCCTTGACTGAGAATGCTGAAGGCTTGGATGGGGCTTCTGTGCCATCCTGCCGGGGGGAGACCCCCGCTGCTGCCTCTGGGAGGTGGTGTCTGGGTGTAGGCCCTGGGGCGGAAGATTGAGGATGAAGTCCAGTCCCCATTAGCATGATGCTCTGGCTGTTGCTTGTTTACATGCTCTCCGCCCCTTATCATCATGCAGCCCGTGCGCCAGTCTGCTCTTCCTGCCAGGATGTGCCCATGCATGAGCTCTGTCGTCACAGTGTCCATGAGAGTCCGCGCCCTGGGCCCTCTTCCATCAATGGAGGCAGAGGGCTAACTTGATCGGTGACAGCTCATTAGGGCTGTCAGGTCTTAAATTCAGAATCCTCAGCTTTAAATTCCAAACCCATTATGTTGTACACAACGGCGGAGCAGGAGGGTAAGATGAGGGAGCGAGTGTGTGGCAGGGAGGAGAGGAATGGGGTCAGGCCGGTAGGGGAGGATCGAGAGAGTGACTCAGAACTGCTCAATGTGGGTCGCCCTACAGGCACTATCTTTTTCTTGATATGTAACAAGCTTGTTACAACAAGCTCTTCAGAAGGCTGCTCACCTGTAAGGTGACTTTCAGAAGTTCGGTGGCCTACCCCCTGCAGAACCAAACAAAAGGAGCTTTGCTGTACCTGAACGGTGCTCTCCCTGAGGCTTGGAGAGCAAGCTGCACAGTTCATGCGAACATTGGAGTTAATTTAGTAAATCTTGGAGTCTGCTTCCCTTCAGATGTTTACCTAAAGCCTCCGTCTGCCTCTACACACAGATGGATGAGACGTTCAGCGTTATCTGAGACACATAATTTTTCACTTGGCTATGTACAGGATTTTACTGTTGTATAAGTAGACACTTTAGCCTGGTTTAAATTTAAGCTTAATATTGTGTGTGTGTGTGTGTGTGTGTGTGTGTGTGTGTGTGTGGCATTATCCTTTCCATGTGGTCATCTTTCAAAGTACATCTTTGCAACGTTGCTTAAACGTATAAGGTGTGCTGTGTTTCTCCTATGACAAGGATGCAGAGTGGGCATTTGCTGCTGCTGGTTCAGTAGTTTGAGGGTTTGGGGGCTGAGGTCTCTCATATGCTCGCTCTTGGCCTGTTCTTCATGGTCCCGAGATGGCTGCTCCAGTGCCAGCCATCATGTCGGAGTTCCCGGCAGAAGAGGGGATGAAGGGGGAAAGATAACAAAATGGCATACTTCCCCCGAAATCAGGTTCCTTCAGAGCACTCTCCCAGATGATGGCATTATGTTTCATCGACTGACCCTCTATAGCGGAGGCTGGGGAAAGGCGTTTACAGGATCATGCTTCTGCTGCCAACAGTACAGGGGTTCTCTTATCAAAGAGGAAAGGAAGGATGGATGCTGGAAGGTAGCTGGCATCTCCACCACAGCCACAGATAAAAGCGTTAGCGACCAGGTCTGCTTCTGAACTTCATCTCACTGCTGTCTGTCCATCCCAGCACAGTACCACGCTGTGCCGATGAGTGTGACATTATAATCCGTGTGAAAATAAGTCTGGTTTTTTCTTTTGTGTTCTATAAAGTCGGTATATGTTTGCTTAGACGTACAGTTTTAAACTAAACAATCTTTTCACTTTTTTATTATGTTAACCTACAATAAAACCTGCATGTTGAGAAAACACACAAAAGAGCTCTTCTGGTTATTTAAAACGGAGTGTGTCTAATCCACTCACAGGGTGTGTGGCCTGGCCTGCAGCCATCTCTCCGCGCTCCACAGCTGTGTTTCCCTCGCCGTCTCTCATGATGTAGTCACAGGCATTAGAGAGTCTACTTCACGTGCCTGTGGAGAAGTCAGAGTTTCTGTTCCTCTTCAGTTCTACATAACCTTCGAGGAATTAATTTGGGCAGCATAAAATATGGAATTAGCCATCAAATACAAAAGTGCTTCCAGAAATTAGAGAGGGAAAAAATCACACCATGGAGACCTTGGGTGGGGAAAGATTGTTTTTGTTTTTTTCCCATTTTGCATACATACATTAAAAAAAAATAGACTTCAATGTTTCTCAGTTTTTTTTTCTTTATAGAAAAAGAAGCCAAGTTTTTCTCAACCTACATTTTAAACTTAAAACATAAAATGTATTTATTTCACTTCTATATTATATCCAGGCAAGTGTGAAAGGCACCGAAGAGAAGGAAGACCTGAGGAAGGAATCTAACCATGCTGTTTATAAAGCGGGAGAGCTGAAGGTCAGTACATTCATTAACCCCCTTTTTTGTATCTTAAAAGAAGGAAACATTTTATTTAAACCATTTCCATCTGAGCTAAAATTTGAGGGCATACGTGTTTTTGAAACCCACCCTTCCTTTTTCTTTCCTGTAGGAAAAAACTCTTAATGTTTTACACATGAAAAGGGTCACATATTGTTACAAAATGAACATTTTTTATTCAGTAGTATCATCTCTGGCCCTTTAGACTTTCTGCTAAATGCTCCTTAGCCATGTAACTTTGTCCAACAATATACGCAGTCAGCTTTTGATGTCTGCCTTGTGGACCAGATGCAACGAAGCCCAGAATCCAGTTGGTTCTCTCCTAATTGTGTGACCGTAGAAAGCGGGCTGAATTCTGCACTTGTTTGCTCCTTGCTACAGCCCCTATTTCTGATGACCTTGAGGGACCACCATGTGGTAAATGCATCCTGATGTGGATTGCTCATTTCAAACATGACCTTGCATGGCCCCAAAAGCCTCCCCAAACCTAAGAGGCTCCAGTGAAGTTACTAGTTGGAAGAATTATAATCTAAAAAGGTGATGGACAGACTGATGCTCATGCCCAGCATTTTCATACCAACCTCTATTCTCAGTCTTGCAGGTAAGGTAGGCCTTTGTTTAAGGAAGGTGGTGACCATAGGCTTTGGACTGGTAAGCTGGAGCGCACTGTATGTAGAGGAAGCTGTCATCTGTGAGACGCTCTGCAGGTGGGTGAGGGGCATCCTGCTTCCCTGAGCTGAGACACTTTGAACTTGACATATGATCTGAGCAACTGAGTGCTGGCAGAGGCCCCGTTTGAGGATATGTTTGTGTCCCCACATTGCTGCAGAATCCTCAGTACCACCTCGCTTGTTACGTGGCCCGTAGGGATGGCTTGGCCGCACAGGGATGCTAGAACGCGTCATTGCAGTTTTGCACTATCTGGAGAATTGCCCCTAAAGATACTGAACTTAGGGGAAACGTTTACAGCTTCTGCAGCGCACAGGGTTACAGAAGCTATTTGGCTGACTATAACAGCCCAGAACTAGTTGCATTTGCTTTCCTGGATGTCTTTTAAAGGAATTATTTGACTATTAATTTTTCATAAGCTATTGAGCAGACTTTGGGAGAAAAAAAACTCTAAAGTTTAACTAGAATAGCTATCATCCTGTCTTTCAAAATCCAAAATCCAAAGCAGGTATATGTTTTCAGGAACAATATATGCAAGAGACATTAACAAAAAAAGAATGTTGTTGAATAGTGAAAAACGGCATGTCAGAATGAAGGGAATAATCCATGCACTATATCAGAAAAATAAAACTAAACTATAACATCTTGACTCTTTCCAAGTTTTCCCCAAAAATCATTTCTCTTAGATTCTAGTACCCCAAATTTGCATACCAATGTTGGTTGTTTTCTTTCCCTATGGACTGTGTCATAGGACCTTCAGAATAGCACTATGAGATAGAAAACCATTTCCCATTTAACGCATGGGAAATAAAGACTTGCCCAAGATTAAATGACTTGCCAGGGTCACTTGCGGAATTTTTTTATGGCAGAGCCCAGACTAGAACTTGGGTCATCTGACTGTCCACTGAGCAGCTACCCTGTGCCAGTAGGTATGTATGCGGGGCTGGGGGTAGGGCGCGAACAAGGCCTGTCCAGGAGACAGAAGTAAACAAGTGAACAGAGTAACTGCCACTGTGATAAGTGCTCAGAAGAAAACAAGGACTATGATAGTTGAGAGATCTGAGAAGGGGGAATAGAGAGGACCCCAGGAAAGGACATTTCTCCTACATGGAAGGATATGGAGGGACCAGGCAAGCCAGGATCCAGGGGAAAGTGGTCTAAATATGCGGATAGCAGTGCAAAGGTCCTGAGGCAGGAAAGAGACTGGTGTTCAGCGGTCCGGTGTTGCTTAGAGTGCAGTGAGCAGAATAGCATGAAGTTGGAGAGGAGGGCAGGGGCAGAAACTGGCTGGGCCTGTGGGTGTGGAAAGAATTTCTGATTTTATTCTAAGTGCAATGAAACCCCAGTGGAGGGTTTTAAGTGTAGAGAGTGGGACTAGGGAGGGGCAGTGATCTGATTTATGTGTTTAAAAGATCCTTTTGGCTACATTACAGAGAGTGGATTAGAGGGAAACGAAGCCAGTGTGCAGGTAATTTTACATGCAGGCAAGTGTTGATGCTGGCGTGGATTAGAGGCTCTTACGGAGTGAAAAGGGGCAGCTGGAATATGTTCTGAGTGGGTTTTACTACTGCCAAGAGATTGGAGAGGCAGCCTGCCTTGTGGTTCAAACTCTGAAATCGGGCCATTGTTGAAAATCTTGGCTCCTCACATACATCCTCTGTGACCCAATTTCCTAGCCTGAAAAATGAGGGTGATGATAGTACCAACCTCATAGGTTTATTGAGTGGAGTAAACAAGATCCTGCAAATAGTTCTGGGGCTCAGTACAGACCATAGGAGGGGACAAGTGTCCAGTGACTCGGGCAGCATGAAGACGTATGTTGATTTGGCCAAAACCATCTAGTGGGGGCGCCATGGAGCCAGGCTGGACAGAATGCCACTGTGAAGGGCCTGGGTATGGGGAGCAGAGGCCCCCCCTCTGTCCAGAACCTGGAGGGGGATCAGTTGGATGTACAAACATGTAAGGAATGGGGAAAACATGTTCCCAGCATCCCAAGAATGGGATGTGTGAAATGATGGCTTGGCCTGTTTCCTCATTTAGAGAAGGAGAGATCTGGACTCAATCACCGTTAGCGTCCTTGTCAGTTTTTAAATTTCGCCCCCAGGCTTCTTCAGGAATTGTGGATTAATTAACTAAGTTTTGGTGGAGAAGGGCCAGAAAAATAAATTCTGTTTTTAATTTTTTTTTAATCCTCACCTGAGGATATTTTTCTATTTATCTTCAGATAGAGTGGGAGAAAGGAAGGGAGAGAGAGAGAAACATCGACATGAGAGGGACACATCAACTGGTTGCCTCCCGCACAACCCCAACTGGGGCCGGGCACGAACCACAGCCAAGGTATGTGCCCTGGCCCGGAATCAAACCCTTGACTCATTGGTTCACGGGCCGATGCTCTAACCTCTGAGCCAAACTGGCCAGGGCATAAATTCTGTTTTTAAATGTTTTCTTCCTATAGAAAAGTATGTTGACCTCTGGTGGAAATCATTTACTTTCTAACAACATAAAGACCCACTTGAGAATAGGACTTGTTCACAGTATATTGCGAAATGAAAGAAACATAAGACAGTGCTATATAGTGAGACTTCTTGTTAAAAAGCAAGCAAGAAAAAAAAAGAAAAAAAAAAAGTGTATTGAAAACAGTCTGGAAGGACGCACCGCCCAGAGAATGTCAGCACCCAGTGGTGGGTTACTGAGGGGCTTTATTTTCCTCTTGAGGCTTTTCTGACTTTCTGATTTTTTAATATAATGAAAGTGTTTAATTTTATAAACAGAGAATGGAAATCCTTTTCCTTTTTCTTTTTGACACTATCTCCTCTTACTATTTAAGGACTGTTTGTTCTCAGTTGGGATTGCCTTACTGACCCAGCCTTGCGATTCTTGTATTTTGCCTACTTACCATGTCCCGCTCACAGTCAGATAGTTATTTGCTGTTGCAATCTTGCCTCTAGAACAATGAGAGTGTAAGGTCATCTGAGCAAGACACTTATCGTCCTGCTCCTTTGCAGACTCCTGGGATTGCGCGGGTGGAGGAGACAGGGCTGGGCTGGGCCATCCTCCGGCTGGTGGCTGCACCCCACACTTTCCCTGGGTTCGGCGATGAGCGCGTCGTCAAAGAGGGTCAATGGCTTTATTGAAATCAAGGAGCTACATACAGTAGGACTTTAGCTTATTCAGCTAGGTGAGGGTTTTTTGGTTGGTTGTTTTTCATTTGTTTTGATTTTTTTTTTAGTGAGCTTATCTTTATATTTGTGTACTTACGTGATGATTCTTCTTTGTAAGACTCTGGCAGAAACAGAATCTCGACACTTCCAATCAATAAACCCTCCTAATTCTATTTTTCACACTGACATATAATGATATAAAGTTTAAAAAGTTAAAGGTGCCCCACAAAGAAAATAGTCTCCTCATAGAGATATTTCACCCTGAACGTTGTTACGATAATTGGTATTTCTCAGAGAGCCCAAATTGTGTCACTGGTCACTGCAAAAACAAGTGATTCGGACGTAAGCAGTGACCGGCTCTGAGCCGAGGATAACTGATGGCAGACTTTCCTAGGATGGGCTCGCTTTCTTTTCCCCCATGGCTTCCACAGGCTGGGGTTTACTGCCTCTTTCTTCGAACAGGGACTGCCCAGCCTCTGACTGCAGGACCAGAAGGTGTCATCACCCAGCATCCCTCCAGGCTCCTTCTCCATGTAAATAATCCCTTAAGTGGGGTGGCAGGGCTCAGGACTTCAAACATGGTTTGCTGTTCATTTCTGTTCCAGCTTTAAGACAGTTCAATAAGACACAATAATGAAACATTTTAGTCAAGGACCAAAACCATTGTGGAAATATTTTTTTTAGATTCCAAGAGACAGTATTGGCTAAAGGGTTAAGAGCACATCTCTGGCCCTGGCCGGTTTGGCTCAGCGGTTAGTGTCGGCCTGCGGTCCAGAGAGTCCCGGGTTTGGGTCCCTCTAAGGGCGCGTACCTCAGTTGCAGTTTGTCCCTGGCCCTGGTTGGGGCATGCGGGTGGCAGCCACTCGATGTGTACCTTTCACGTCGATGTTACCCCCTCTCTCTGTCCCTCCCACTCTATCTGAACAAAATATCAAAAGATGTCCTTGGGTGAGGATTAAAAAAAACAAAAAGCGAGCACATCTCTTGTGCAAGTCTCTCTGGGTTCAAGTTCCAACTGAAGCACTTTATAGCCTATAACCTTGGGCAACTTCTTAATCTCCTGTAGGAAGAGTAAAGGTGATCCATCCGTGCCTCACTGACCTGCATGATCTGTACATGCAGAGTACTCAGAACAGTGTCCTCAGGAACAACTCTATTTAATGACTATATCTTAAAAATAATGATAATATTAGATTAATAAAGAGCATTACATGGAGGCATTCAGACATTATTCATTCTAACATATTGAATTTATGTTGAAATTTTTGAGGGGAATAGAAAAAACTAGGTTGAAAAATAAGACAATAAGCCAAAAGTCTGGGCAAGATCTTTAAAACAAATAAAAGTGCCCTGGCCAGTTTTGCTCAGCAGTTAGAGCGTTGGCCTGAGGTCTAGAGGGACCCGGGTTCGGTTCCCGCTAAGGGTGCGTGCCTCGGTTGCAGTTTGTCCCTGGCCCTGATTGGGTCGTGTGGGTGGCGACCACTCGATGTGTCCCTTTCACGTCGATGTTTCTCTCTCTCTCTCTCCCTCCCACTTTATCTGAACAAAATATCAAAAAATGTTCTCAGGTGAGGATAAAAACAAAACAAAACAAAGTGCTTACCACTGAGGAATAGTAGTGTCTCAGCTTCAGAGTGAAATGATGGGGATGAGGATGAGGATGAGGATGAGGATGGGAGAAACCACAGCCTTCGCCAGGCCGTCGTGATCTGGACCATGCTAAAGCACTTAGCATGCGTCGCCTCGTTCAGCCTCAAAATTCCTTAAGTAGCTACTATTGTTAACGTCCTGCTACAATGAGGATACAGAGGTGTGGAGAGGTTGAGGGTCTTGTCAAGGGTCCAGGTGCTTGATGGGCCATTTCTGAGCTGGGCAGGGGTCTCCCCAGAGCTGAAGCCCCCAAGGTTTCAGGATCCCATATGGGCTTCTTCTTAGCCCTCCACGGCTTTCTCCTTCCTTAAAAATTTCACTTTGGTCAGAAAAGTAAAAATCAGTTATTTCTTTAACATTATCTGCTTAAAATTATCTGTGGACTATTTTCATTAAAACACACACGCACACGCACGCACACAATCAGCACACCCTCCAAGATCTAGAGTCTGGCAGTCTGGGTACAGGAAAGAAAAGGCCTGTTCACGTGCCAAGCACCTTTGTGGGGTGACCCTTGTCACAGACAGGGTCTCCTGAGCCCTCACGGCAGCTGTGGGGAGGGGTTCTAATCCCTGTTTTGAGGCAGAAAGCCGGGCTTCAGAGGTTGATCAGTCTTATAGCACTAAGTGTATCTCCAGGGCTTCAAGCCGGGTCTGTGGCATCCTGCAGCCCACACAGGGACTTTCCACCCTCCCAAGACCCCCCACCTGGAGTAGCTACTGGAAAGAATTGAAGGGGTGCAGGGAGGCAGCAAGGGAGGAAGGGGACTGGAGGGGGCTGAGGCCACCTAATCTGCAAACATGACTGGCGGGTCCCTCATTCTGGGTGCCCAGGCTAAACCTTATTCAGTCCTTCTTTTCCAGTCTCCCTCCTCCCACTCATGACTTCCCACCCCCTCCTGGGAAAGGATGCGTGCCCTTCGATGCCATGCCTGGGTTTTGAAATTGCTGACTTAAGGCGAGTTCATTGAGGAGATGCTAATAGCTCCGGCCCTTTGGCCCTGGATGCAATTACAGCCACTTAGCTGGGTGTACCTTTGGGTGCCTGCTGTTTCCTTTAAGGCTGTAAACAACACCTGGAAGGCCTGGGGGAATGATGATTTGGGGAAAAGGATGTTCATTCAACATCCTGTTGGGTTTGTATTGAATGATCCAAATAGACCCCCTTTTAACTGGGCTCTAGATCAGACCTCACTCTCGCTTCCCTCCCCATTCCGCCGTAGTCAGTAGGAACCTGCACACCGGTAGGGATAAAGTCGATGGCAGGTCAGGCTTTCTTCTCTGCCTAGGCAGGTGGGAGGGGAAATACCCTTCTCCTGGGGGTGCAGAACTATTTGTAATGTAGTTATAAGACATTCTGGGCGGCAGAACCCCTGCCTACTTCTTGCTCAGGAGCCTTTAAGAGTGTTTGCAGAAGGGGGCTTTGCTGCGCTGGGCTCCTGGGAACCGTGGCCAGCACAGCTCTCAGCCTTCGACTCGAGCTCTTTCTCCTCCCTCCAGACCTGGCGCCTGGGGCTTTTCGCAGGCCTGGGCGGCAGGTGCAGGAAGGGAGGCAGGGCCACGTAGGCAGCAGCCTGCCCCCAGCCCACCTCCAGCCCTGCAGCTTCTGGCCCTTGACACTGTGCTGCTTCTGGGTGCTCCCCAAGCAGACCACAGACCCAGCTGGGAGGGGCCCTGGGTGTCCAGGGTGGAGCCCTGACTGGGAGCCCAGGTCTCTGAGCTGCTGCAGGCTCCAGAGCCCAGGTGACCCGCTGACTTCTCACCGCAGGGAAGAGGCCACAGCCCCTTCCAGGTTGACAGCAGCTCAGCTTGCACCCTCCCGGCTTCTGACTGCGAGGAAGGAAGGCGTCAGTCAGGGAATTTCTGTGAGAGGGTTTTACTGTGACTTGGGCCGGGGTTGTGTTTTAGGGCTGATTCTTTCCCCTAATGTCAAAGACTGACCCACAGACAGACAGTGTCTCCCCCGTAAAGACACCTGGATGGAAGGATCAAAAGCCAGGCGCCTGGGCTGTCTGATTCCCCTCCCTCTTCCTTCAGCACGAACTCTTATCCCTCGCTGCTGAAGCTCAGATGGGGGACCCAGAGCCCCTTCCCGTGGGACTCCTCACAGTGTGTCTGCCACCTCTCCCCTCTGGGTGCCCTGACCGTCCCTCTCTGGGCAGGCAGCCATGGCCCCCTGGCGCACTCAGGCTCTCCAGGCGGCGGGTTGGAGTCAGCAGTGTGTGCTTGCCGGCTGCTGTGGCTCAGTGGTTGAGCGTCGACCCCTGCACCAAGAGGTCATCGGTTCGGTTCTGGGTCAGGCACATGCCCGAGTTGTGGGTCGGATCCCTAGTGGGGGGCATGCAGGAGGTGGCCAACCGATGTTCTCTCTCATCGATGTTTCTATCTCTCTCTCTCCCTCTCCCTTCCTCTCTCTCTAAAATCAAAGAAAAAAAAAAAGTGTGTGCTCAGGTGTTCTGCTCTCTGAAAGGTGCGGGGGAAGCATGGGTGCAGAGGAGGCCCCAGGAGAGGGTGACAGGACAGGGGGCCTTTTTACATAGTATGAAGCTGATAAGTGGTGCATCATAAGTGACATGACAGCTCTGGAAGACTTCGCAAACCTCTTTAGAAATGTGAGGTCTTTTCATTTTATCACTGTGGTGGGGGGCTGTTAACTAATGCTAATTAGACAGTCCATGGACCAATAAAGTAGGAAAAGAAAAAGCAAAAGTTTACTTTGGGTAAAATTCATTCTAATTTTAATTCATTTCTGTAAGATGTTTCCTATTTATGCCCAATTACCGTGAATGAGGACAATGACAAGACAAGATTGACTGATTTGGGCTTGATTAATCTTCTAAGCTTATTTGATCACAACACCCAATTCTGAACGTGTGCTCAGGCTTCTGGGTTGTAGTTTGTGTTGCCTTGTTCACTGGGAGTCAGTCTGCTCACACTTTCCAGCCACGGGCAGGACCGGGTCTTGAGCCTGGGCGGATGGAGCCCTCCTCAGTTTGCTTTGGAGGAGCAGGAAGCTGAGACCTGGCAAGGGACTCAGAGCCATGCGCCTGACTGGGGTTCCCTTGACCTGGGTCCTGACTCAGCAAAGATGCTGCTTATTTTTATTTCACGCTATAGCGTGGAAACTGTTCCCCATGGACACATGCAGACTTGTCTTTTCACACTGTAATTGATCGATCCCCATCAAAGGATGTTTTAGTGTTTTTCAGTCTTCAGCCTAAACAAATAACACTGCCCCAAACCTTCTTGTGCACACACCTTCCTTGCACACGTGAGCTCTTCTGGGTGGGTACATTTAAACTGAGAGATACTGCCTAAATGCCCCTTAGGTAGTTTTTACCCCCCACCCTCAATGAGAGTCATGTTCTTTTTACCCTAAGGGCTAAATTGTTAAACCCTGTGAGTAAGTGGAAGCTAATAAGATAAAAAATTTAAAAAATGTACAAGATTACCAAATTTGTATAATCTGTACAAAAATTGTATAGTCTCTAGTGCCTACTGTAGCTCCTTTGGGTGTCTGCCCACTGCTTTTATTTCTGAAGGCAGACTTGGTCTGTGCAGGCTGCTGTAACAAAACGCCCTAGACAAGGTGGCCTGTAAACAACAGCAGTTTATTTCTCACAGTTCTGGAGTCTGAAAGCCCAACGTCAGCATGATGGGGCTCCGGGAAGGCCCTCTACCAGGTGCGACCGCTGACTTCTGGCCATGTCCTCGCATGGCAGAAGCGACAAGGGCTCTCTGGGGGTCTCTCCTTATGATGGCACTAATCCCATTCATGAAGGCTCCATCTTCGTGACCTAATCACCTTTATGACCCAAAGGCCCCACCTCCAGATACCATCACAGTTATGGGTTAGGTTTCAACATATGAATTTTGGAGGGGACACATTTAGTCTGTAGCGGGGGATTCACGGGTTTCCCCATCTGACTTCAGACATAACATCTAAGCAGGATCTGAAGTCAGAATGAAGATGGATATTCCTTTTAGTCTCAGGTGGGCCGTTTGCATCTCCAAAGATCTCTTCGTGACATCCATTTCCTTAGACCTCTGCCCAAACCAGAGTCCTCCCTCCCCAAACATGCTGAGCAGAAATGCAGACAGTGTGAAATGACATAGTACCTATATTTTAGTAGTTTACATTATTTTCCATTCTATTTGGAAAACAACACCTTTCAAAATTAGATATAGTTAACACAGAAAACCACAGAATACCACCATTCTGCGTAGTTCCATTTCTTCACTTCTGGATTCTCTCATGGCAAGAAACTCGTTTCATTCACCTTTGGGCCCAGCAGCTGCCTGGCATGTGATAGGCACCCTGTGGACTTGGGTTGAAGTGAACTAATTTTCTCTTAATGTTTCACCTAAATTATTCCTTTTGCCTCTTACAGAATGAAGATACTCAGATGTTGTATTAAATACCCCCTACAGCAGAAAGTTTTCATCCTGTTTCTAACCCTGTGGCTGCTCTCCTTGTTGAAGCTTCTAAATGTAGGACGACTCCTCTTCCCTAAGAGAGGCATTTACCTGGTTGAGTACTCCCTGAGTACCTCTCCCTTTGTAAGGAACAGATACACCCATGTTAGCGATGAAGTCAGGTATACAGTTAACTGTTCGGGGATCTATGAACAGGAGCCTTTGGAAATAGGCAAGACTCTGGAAATAAGAAGAAGAGACATCATCGACTTGGAGGATGACGATGTTGTGGCAATGACCAGCAACTGTGACGTGTATCAGACCTTAAGAAGATACCATCAAAAGCTCGTTTCAGGGGAGGAGAAACGCTTCCCAATAGCCTTTTCTTTGGTTGTTCACAAAGATGCAATTATGGTTGAAAGGCTAATCCATGCTATATACAACCAACACAATATTTACTGCATCCATTATGACCATAAGTCACCTGACACCTTCAAAGTCGCCATGAACAATTTAGCTAAGTGCTTCTCCAATATTTTCATTGCTTCCAAACTGGAGACAGTGCAGTATGCCCACATTTCCAGACTCCAAGCTGACTTGAATTGCTTGTCAGACCTTCTCAAGTCTTCAGTTCAATGGAAATATGTTATCAACCTGTGTGGGCAAGACTTTCCTTTGAAGTCAAACTTTGAATTGGTGTCAGAGCTGAAGAAACTCAATGGAGCAAATATGTTAGAGACGGTGAAACCCCCTCACAGTAAAATGGAAAGATTCACTTATCACCATGAACTCAGACAGGTGCCTTATGAATATGTGAAGCTACCAGTGAGGACAAACATCTCCAAAGAAGCCCCCCCTCACAACATTGAGATATTTGTTGGCAGTGCTTATTTTGTTTTAAGTCGAGCATTTGTTAAATATGTTTTCAACAACTCCCTTGTAAAAGACTTTTTTGCCTGGTGTAAGGACACATACTCACCTGATGAGCATTTCTGGGCTACCTTAATTCGGGTACCAGGAATCCCTGGGGAGATTTCTCGATCAGCCCAGGATGTGTCTGATCTGCAGAGTAAGACCCGCCTTGTCAAATGGAATTACCACGAAGGCCTTTACTATCCCAGCTGCACTGGCTCTCACCGCCGAAGTGTGTGCATCTATGGAGCAGCAGAATTAAGGTGGCTTATCAAAGATGGACATTGGTTTGCGAATAAATTTGATTCTAAGGTGGACCCTGTCTTAATTAAATGCTTGGCAAAAAAGCTTGAAGAACAACAGAGAGAGTGGATCACTTTGTCTTCAGAAAAGTTGTTCATGGATAAAAATCCCACAATCTCATGATAAAATCACGATGGCAACAAAGAGTCTGATAAATGGAGTTACTACAGAATTGTATACTATACCAAATCCAGTACCATCTGAGCTTACCTCCTCATAGTTTGAAAGGTAGCTAATGTGCTTTGCTCAAGGCAGAGTGACTTACCTTTGGTGACAATTAGCCTGCAGTTGGTTGAGCACTGTTTGTTTCTGCCTGTAATTTCACTGAACTTAATCAGAGATCTTAAGCAGTCATCAGATATTTATTGAGCTCCTACTGTACATTGGGCATTTTTTTTAGAAATGTGCAGCAATTAAATCCAAGTTTTAGTGAGTTATACAATGCCCTCAAGGGACTGTGTCTTACCCTTGTCATCCAGCAACCTTACTATCTTAAGTTCCCCACATAACAACCAGGATCCTACTGAAGAAGTTTGGGAGTGTGTGGTGATCACCCATATAAACCACCCATTTCAGAATAGCATTTAAGTACAGTGATCAATACTCCACTTGTCTCTTAATTCAACTCACTCAGCTCTTTCTAACCATTAGAATATTAGAGGGAGAGACTTCACTACCTCAGAAGAGCTCAAAGAATCGTCCGATTTCCTGCTTGGAAAGCATGCTTTACCATTTGGCACCTCACTCCCCTGTGGGTGTGGCGTTCGTAGTGTCTGAATGTTAGGGTGGTGGTTGGGGTCAGTAGGAAGATTGAGACACGTGGTGCCTGAAAGGAACAGAGGGCTTTATATGACTTTGGCATCATGTTACACAGTGGTGTCAGGATGACCTCCTTTTTAATTCAGCTGTTTCTTCAAAGCACGTTTACTGATTAAAAATGAGAACTGATTAATGCTCAAAGTGTTATATTCCAGAACAGTGAACCTAAGTCTTCCAGCTCATAGACTATCGTTACACGTAAGTTTCTTTACAATGGAATTAGTATACTTTTGTTTTATGGAACCAAACTGAGAGTCACTGACTTTTCTTGGAAAGGCTATATGAAATATGACAGTTTTCTAAATTAATTATTATGGTCATTTAAAAATTTTTCTTCTCCAACAACTGCCCAAGTAGAACCCAAATTTAAAATTATGAAAGTTCACTGCTGTCTTCTTAGCTTAGATCTGGAGATAAAAGGCTAATTTTCCTAAGATGTAGCAAGAATATTCAGTAAGGATATTTTGTAAAACCTACACCTTTAGACAACGACCAGATGAGTCAAATATACATCCATTGTCATGTAACCGGGGTGCTGGAGGGGAAATGGGCAGGAGCAGGGTTCTGAAAACGGACTATAACCTTTTTACATCTCTTGGGAAATCATGGAACTTGTAAAAATTTCCTGGTGATCTTATGTTTCAATGTCAGCTTCAGAAACTGTATCAAGATGTAGTGATCAAGGCTGGTGTGAGACTGGAAGACTGAAGTATTTGAGTACTTTTTAAATGTCTGTGTTCTGAATGCCTGTGCCTTGAACTTCGCTTGTTTTCGAGTTGGATATGAACTGCCAGGTGGCACCATTTCTTCTCTTGAACTCATTTTTCTTCCTTCCTTTTTCCTACCCCCTGCACTTACTTGACTCTTCAGAAAACGACGATTACCAAGTCCCTGTTCTTAAAACTAAGTAACTGTTGGGTAGAGCTGAGTTCTGCAGAACATTCTGACTGGGTCGTTAGTGTGTGTGACGGTGACAGGCTGTCACTTGGTCTCGATGAGCCGGCTTTCCTGGTTTTTGAAGTGAGTACTTGGTTGCCTATCTTGGCTTCTTCACAAGTGTGTGTGTGTGCGTGTGTGTGTACTAATTGAAATAGTATATGAAGTGTTTTGGTTTTTTAATTGTTGACACTATTACAGATGTCCCTCATTTTGCCCACCTTTGCCCACCTCCACCCAGCTCTCCCCCTCCCCCGCCGGCGCCTCTGGCCATCACCACACTGTTGTTTGTGTCCATGGGCTATGCATATGTGTTCTCTGGCTCAGCCCTTCACCTCCTTTCACCCAGCCCCTCCCCTCTGATCACTTTCAGTCTGTTCCATGTCTCCAGGCCAGTTTATTTGTCAGTTTATTTTGTTCGTTAGATCCCACATATAGGTGATACCATGTAGTATTTGTCTTTCTCTGCCTGGCGAATTTCACTTCGCCTAATAATATCCAGGTCCACCCATGCTGTTGCAAAGGGTAAGAGTTCCTTCTTTTTCTCAAACAGCTGCGTAGTATTCCACTGTGTGTATGTACCACAGCTTTTTTATCCACTCACCTACTGATGGGCACTTGGGCTGTTTCTAGATCTCGGCGATTGTAAATAACACTGCTATGAAGTGTTTTAAATATAGGGACAAACTATTAAAATGCCAGAGAACAGTCTTACAATAAGGCTAACATGGATCCAACATCCTTGTAAGACTTAACCATTTACCTTTTCTGAAAAGACCTTTGACATATAAAAAGAAGCCGCAGTTGCAGAGGCAACCTCTGTAACCAAATCCAGGTGTGAAGAAACTCCAGTCACCACGTGCGGGGTTCTTTCTAAGCCAACAGGGTCGGCAAGTTGGTCCGTGGCTTAGACTGGGAAGAGGGGTTGAAGTACTTTTTCTGTCATCCAGGCTTAAATACACAAGGTCTTGATGAAATCTTTGTTTTTATGCCTCTGTCATCAGAATAAATGCAAATACTGAAAAATAAATGTTGACCTCCTGGTCCAGGGTCTTGCCTGTGATGAGGAATAATTCTGTTTCTTGTTAACTGGGAAATTTGCCAATCATTGATCAGTCTAATTCTGTGGTCAGATGACACATGGAACCATGAAGAGGTGGCAGTTCCTTCCTTTCACAGACACATTTCTCGGGGTTCAGTAGCTAACCTTGCAGGGAGCTGGTCAGGCATGCTTTTGCCTCGGGGATCCTGCAGAATCCTGGCATGCCTTCCACCCTGGTCCTTCCCTACCTCGTCCTCTGGTCTAGAGAATGGTCTGCAGTCTGTGTTTTACAATTATGCTTTGTATAGTATTTACTGAATCTGGACTCTAAGTTATTTGGTGATGAGAACAGGACCTTGGAGTTTGTAAATTCTGTCAGATAATATTACTAATGAAAGAGATACCAAAATACATATATTATATGAACAAACTACTGTAATATTTTAATAAAGACCCATGTTGCTGCTATTCTTAATATTTTGGTTCTTTTAAGTGAAGTGTTTATATAAATGATTTAATTTGTACAGTTAAATCTGAAGATTTCTCTTGCCTTCCAGAATGTGACTATTTTTTATATATTTGATGAAATGACGATCTTCTTTGGGAATGTAAGGTGAATGTACCCTATGTGTGTTACCGCGGTTTGTGTTGATGATGATGGAATGAGAGTTTTGATTTTTTTAAAACATTTTTATAATTGGTCACTAAGTCTCCTACTGTATGTGTGTGTTACCATTTTAAAAAGATGTATTTCCCATTATATGAGTTTTAAATAGATCGGTATTGCATTTTGTATTTGCTGCTACCAGATGTTCATTCTCCAGTATTATAAAATAAAATGTGCTCCAAACACCAAACCCCTGGAATTTATGATGTTTCCGCTCTCTGGTTGTGGTGGGTCCTCACAAAGACTCTTTTCAGTTTATAACACTTGCCCAGTGTGTGAAGAGCACGGTCAGTTTCACGTCAGAGTAGAAGACATTCGGCGTGTGCACTGTGTACAGAACACAGGCACACACACAGGAATTGTTTAATTTGCCAGGGTCTCAAAGGATCTTCCAGGATTTCCTTGTCTTCGTCCTCCTTCAGGTAGGTTTCTCCTCTAAGATTAATGATCTAGGTAAGTATTCTTGTTTGCTTGATTACGTTATGGAAGTTAGTTCTTGATAGGGCAGGCTGAACCCTCTAGCTCACACCCCTCAATCCCTGGAAAATCCGGACTGTGTCTGTGCATCGACTCCTGCCGGGTCGTGAGCCTGTGAGGCTGGCCTCACCGTGCCAGGCCTGGTTGGTGGGTAATTCCTGACGAGCTCCCCTCTGTCCTGGATAATAGGACCTTTTCTGGCTCTGCTAAGCTGAGGAGTATTTGGCATCACTGATCCCCATGCCCCAACCCTCGCTCTGAAAATCCCCTGATTTGTTTTCTTTTCTCACCTCTTCTGAAGCCACGACAGTGCCAGCCTCCCTCACTGGCAGGGAGTATGCATGTCACACTCATAAGTTATAGTCCATCGCGACAAGCAAGCCCACTCACTGTAGGAACCTCCAACGTTAAGAAATAAACACCTACTCTTAACTAAGGTTAGTGCTTGCTCTTGCCAAGCTGGACAGCCATACAAATCACAGTAATCTCATGGAAGAATTTGTACTTTTTTCTTATAGTGGTGGTGGGGGGGGGGGTGAGTCTGTACAGCATCATATTAAAACCCATCAGCTTGATGCCTAGGTAAGCAGTTTCATATTTTTATATTTCCTTTGGTGTCTACAAAGCTACATCTAAACTAAGACTACTGGCTTCTAGTTTCATGAAACCAATTATGAAGAAACCCTGCAAGAGAGAGTAGATGACTGCAAATTTATACCTGTTACTGGAAAAGATTCCCATGATGAGGCATAGCAAGCAGCTTGAGCTCCGCGTCAGAGGCAGGTGGTCAGTGGGTCACCTTCTGCGGTGTGTGAACACCACGGGAAGGTACTCACCTGACCTAGGTGCGGTCCTCGCGTGGAGCTGCACCGTGCCTCCCCCCTGGGAGCACTTTGGACGGGATCATGCAGAGGACAAATAGAATCTGGGGAAAAAATCAGGGTCAGCGATCTGGGCAAGTTTGTTTTACTTTTTTTTGTTGTTGCTATTATTTCTCATAGAACAATAAAGGAAATTTAAACAGAAACACTTTGTGTTCATAATTCTAATGTCCTGACAAAAAACATTATAGTTCTCTGAATGCTGTTCTAATAGTATCCACACCCGTAACCATTTCCTTGTCTCTCTTCCCACCGCCTGTGTATTTGCTACGACTTTCCCGAGTTGCTACATGACCTTTATGGCTATGTGCTGGTCATAATTCACCCACTCTTTCCTTTATTATAGAGCATTTGAATTTGAAGCTGCTTAACTTTTTTTTTTTTTGCTCTCGTAAGTAACTATGCGTGAACAGCTTTATACATAAAGCTTCTCACCCTGGCTGATTTGGCTCAGCAGTTAGAGCATCTGTTTGAGGACCAAAGAGTCGTGGGTTCAATTCCAGTCAAGGGCACGTGCCTCCATTGTGGTTCATCTCCAGCCCTGGTCAGGGTCATGCGGGAGGCAGCCAGTTGATGTGTCTCTCTCACGTCAATGTTTCTCACGTCAATGTTTCTCACGTCAATGTTTCTCTCTCTCTCTCTCCCCCCCCCTTCCCACTCTATCTGAAGATATTTGAAACAATATCTTCAGGTGAGGATTATTTTTAAAAAAGAGCTACATAAAGCTTCTCCTTTCCTTGAATCAATTCCTTATGGTGCATTTTCAAGGGAGTGATTACAGTCCTGAAGAGAATGGATTTTTAAACTTTATTATTGTTTTTTACTGGTTGCTTTTTATATATGTTACAAATCACCCACTCAAAGAATTATATAGGACACATGTTGGTGTAAAACAACCACAGCCTCAACCTCTGTGAAATAAATTGTATTTATTTATTCTAAGAAATGGCTGTTCCGATCCTCAAAGTGAGCAAAGACCTTTGCCTAAAGCAGGGATGTAGCCATTCCCCTAACATATCTAAGAATGTGTTATAATGTGTGGCTAGTAAAGAGTTCGTTCAGAATAATACTCTCAAAGGTGTAGCCTTGATCACTGACTCCATTCCAGGAAGGATCTAAAGGCTGCTAGTTCCTTCTAGTATCCATTCTCCCCATCCATTCTCCCCGGCTTCTGTGGTTTTATTCTGAACAACAATATGACCAGCTATTAATTCCCAGCCCTCCTTTCAACTAGGGATGGCAAAGAGAAAAAGCAGAAGCCATTGGGTGAGGCATCTGATAATGCATTTAAAAGGTGCCTTGCCTAACTTGTCTTTCACTCCCCCCCCTTACTTTTTTCCTGCTGCCTGGAATGTGTTTGTAATAGCTGGAATTTCAGCAGTCATTTTGAAACCAGGAGGATGCACGTCATATGGTAAGAAGAGAGTAAAAATATGACATTTGAACCATCCAAGACTACCTATTTCCCGTCTTTTATGGGAGATAAAAACTGGCATGTACTTTAAGTTATTGTTATCTCAGATCTCTATTACTAACAGGAGAACAGAATCCCTAACTTACACAATGTTTTTCTAGAACAGTGTTTCTCAAACTTTAGTAGGCTTATTAACACAGAGATTGCTCCCCCTTTCCCCCACTTTCTCACTAAGTGGGATGGGTTCAGGGAGAGGAGCATTTGCCTCTCTAACAAGTTCCCAGGTGAGGCTGATGCTATCTATTCTGGACCACACTTTGAGGAGCATCTTTCCTGAAAATTATTTCTTCAATGTTGTAAACATTAGGCCAAGTTAGTATGTAAAAAGCACCAAATAGCTCTTGTGTCAGTGGTTGAGCATCGACCCATGCACCAAGGGGTCGCCACTTCCATTCCCAGTCAGGGCACATGCCCAGGTTGTGGGTCCGATCCCCAGTGGGGAGCATGCAGGAGGCAGCCAGTCGATGTTCTCTCTCATCAATGTTTCTATCTCTCCCTCTCCCTTTCTCTCTCTCTAAAAATCAATAAAGAAAAAAGTTTTTAAAGCACCAAATAGCGCAGTAAGCATACATACCTTCAGATGCAAAATGCTGTGGCCAGGAGTTTAGAAATATTGTATGCTCTGTCTTATATGCTTGTTCTATGTTGTTGGCTGTCTTTTCTGAATGACTGAAGTTGATACATTTCCATAACTAGAGGTCCCCCTGAACTTATTTTTAACCAAATGGCTGCCTTGCTTGCAACTATTTTATAAAATGTAATAAACAAATGAATTTCGGGGGTGCCGTTGACCTGAAATTACAGTGGTGAAGTCTCAAGTTCAGACCTATGTGTTAAGCAAACATGTTGCTGGTGAGACAGTCATGAGCATTTCAATGTGACAGTCCTAAAACAAAGTTTAAAAAGTTGAGATGAATCAGAAAGCCATATCATTCTAACTCTTCACTGTTTCAAGACACTACAGGAATGCCAGTGTGACGTAGACACAGAATTATATGTCATCTCATACATACCTCCAAGTTGCTACTTCAACCATGGACAGATATTGGAGAGAAAAAAAAAATTGGACCAAGAAAATTTAACAGATGTATCTGCCTAAGAGGTATTAGTTCCTATGTTTTAGAGTATTTTCAATTATTTTGTTTTAAATCATTACATGGAACAAGTGAGTTTCATTGCAATAATTTCACCCATGATTTAATTTAGTCGTAATGGCTCCTAATAATTTTTTATTTAGGGTTATCATTAATCCAGTTTTCCAGGTAGTTTCACTAATTGTTGTTGGGCCTACCACTTCTGCAGGAAACAAGGAAAGAGGATCCCTCTGGAGCAGGTGAAGGGACATCTCAGGATGGGAGCTGGGTGCTAACGGGTGGCAACCAGTTCAGATTGGATCAGACAGCTTCAGAGATTTCTTCAGGATGATGAACATACAGAATACCTCATAAATCTGAATGTATTGTTTTAGAGGAAAATTAGACCATTGGAGAATTAGGGACCAAATGTCAATGGAAAAAAAACGTTATCAACTCAAAGGAGAACAAAAAGTTGCACAGCTGTGCTCAGCTGGAGGGAGTGTTTACTTGGTCATAATCACGTGAAGTTAATCATGTAAAATCTAACATGTGACTGTTAAATATTGATCTAATCAGTATGATACTATTGGGAAGCTAGGGGGATAAAAAGGATAAGTGGGGTGGCAAATGTGGGTGTGGGTGAACGGCCTCAGGATCATTTCCCATGGTGGGAATCAATGGATAATGCCTAAAACTGAAAAATCAAGTGTAGCAGCATACGGATGTCATTTAGATATGTGGAAGTAAGACCAAAAGATCCATTTCAGACAGTTGAAACTAAGTGCTTCCAAGGAAGGAAAATGGGGGAAGAGATGAAAGCTGCTTTTTTTTCCCCCCAGAAGCCTTGCAACCAGCTCTATATACTTTAAAATAAAACTGGGAGACTTCCGGTCAAGATGGCGGGTAGGTAACCGCGGTGTCGCGTCCTCCCACAACCACATCAGAGTTACAACTAAACTACAGAACAACCATCATTCAAAACCGCCTGGAATCGAGCTGATGGAAGTCCTACAACTACGGAATTAAAGCAGCAGCCGCATGGAGACTGGTAGGAGGGGCGGAGGCGGACGGGCTGGTCCCACACCCACGTGTGGCGGATAAAAATCAGGAGGACACCTCGGCTGGGAAGGTCCTCCCTGAGGACTGAGGAGTCCCCGTCCCACACCAGGTGCCCCGCTCAGGGTTCCAGTGCCAGGAAGAGAATCCCCATCACTTCTGGCTGGAAAAACCAGCGGGAACTGAGGCTCAGGGAAGCTGAGGCGGCTGGAGCCCCAGGCGGCTCCTTAAAGGGCCCGCGCACGGACTTATCGGACTCTCTCCCTCTAAGCTTAGAGGGGAGGCAGCTCCAGGGACACCAGAGACACACAGGGAAGAACTGAGCTGTTTGGCACTGGAGCGAGGGCTGGGGAGGGGGCTTTCTCCCTGACACACATGCTATCAGAGGCCTTTGTTCCTTTGGTGAGCCCTTCCCTGGGGCGGCAGACAGTCGCCATACCTGGGACTCCAGCAACCTGGCTCACACTGGTAGCCCCGCCCTGCTGACTCCCTGAGGCCATTTCCCACCTAACTTTCAGGCCCACCCAAGCTGTTTCCAGTGGCTTTACCATAGGATTGGCCTGGCTTGGATCCTGCTTCAGGTTTTTCCTAAATTCTTTCAAACAAGCAGCATCTGGTCTCAGCTAGCCCCATACCTCTCGTTAAGTAATACACAGAAACAAACACAGGAAGGCAGCCAAAATGAGGAGACAAAGAAACAGGTCCCAAATGAAAGAACAGAAAAAAATCTCCAGGAAAGAACTAAGTGAAATGGAGATAAGTAACCTAACAGACTCTGAGTTCAAAATACTGCTTATAAGGATGCTCAGTGAACTTAGTGAGAACCTCAGTGAACTTAGTGAGGGCCTCAAGAGCATAAAAATGGATGAGTCAGAAATGAAGGATGCACAGTCAGAAATGAAGGAGGCACTAACTGAAATAAAGAATAATTTACACAGATTCAATAGTAGAGTAGATAAAGCCAAGAAGCAAACCATTGATTTGGAATACAAGGAAGCAAAAAACACCCAATCAGAACAGCAAAAAGAAAAAAGAATCCAAAAAAATGAGGATAGTGTAAGGAGCCTCTGGGACAACTTCAAGCATGCCAACATTCACATCTTGGGGGTGCCAGAAGGAGAAGAGAGACAACAAGAAATCGAAAGCCCATTTGAAACAATAATGACAGAGAACTTCCCTAACTTGGTGAAGGAAACAGACATACAAGTCCAGGAAGCACAGAGAGTCCCAAACAAGATGAACCCCAAGAGGCCCACACCAAGACACCTCATCATCAAAATGCAAAAGGTTCAAGACAAAGAGAGAATATTAAAGCAGCAAGAGAAAGGCAGCTAGTTACCTACAAAAAGTTCCCATAAGGCTGTCAGCTGATTTCTCAAAAGAAACTTTGCAGGCCAGAAGGGAGTGGCAAGAAATATTCAGAGTAATGAAAAGTAACCTACAACCAAGAATACTCTATCCTGCAAAGCTGTCATTTAGAATCGATGGCCATATAAAGACTTTCCCAGACAAGAAAAAGTTAAAGGAGTTCATCACCACCAAACCGTTATTATATGAAATGTTGAAGGGTCTTTATGAAGAAAAGATAAAATATATGAATCAATATATATTTGGCAGTTGAATCTACAAACAAAATGAACAGGCAGAACAGAAACATTCTCATAGATACAGAGAACATTTTGTTGGTTGCCAGATGGGAGGGGGGTTGGGGGAATGGGTGAAAAAGGTGAAGGGATTAAGATATACAAATTGGTTGCTAGACTGACAAACCTCAAAGGGAAGGGGGTTGGGGGGGGGGGAATAAACCAAAGAACTTATATGCATAACCAATGGACACAGACAACAGTGTGGGAAAAGGCAGGAGGGGGGCGGGAGTGAGGAGGAGGGGGTCAATGGGGGAAAAAATGAGGGACATCTGTAATACATTCAACAATAAAGATAAAAAATGAAAAATAAATAAATAAAACTGAGAGAAAAACAAACAACTGGGAAGGAAAAAGTCATGATCTGTGATCAAAGACTGCTTGTAATCTAATAGCTAGTGTAAATAACTGGAAACCTTATAAGGGTGGCTACTATTTCTGTCTGCTAAGCCCTTCTCCCTCCCCTGAGTCTTCAGAAAACAGCCTTTCTGGCTACAGAGGTGGTCTGGTGACCTGGGGTGGGCTGATTACAGACCCTCACAGCCACGGCCACAGGGATTGGTCTATGGAGTGGGCACTTGACATAAACGAGGCCAATCAGGGTTCCTGGGACTTTTCAAATTCCTGTCAGGATAAGAATCTCTTGTTCCTCTCTGATCACAAAACCCAGACGATGGACGTGCTAGCTGGAGGCAGCTCTCCCCCACCACCTGCACAAGTTTGTGTCAGCCAAGGAAGTTAATGTGCCAAAGTAGTAAAGAAGGTACAGAGAAGGACAGAAGATGGTCAAGGTTTTTGGGCAATGACTCCACTCTTTCTGGAGACCAGGTCCACTCTTGCCCTCTGGTCAGTACACAACCCAGTTTAAATCTCTCCTTTGCTTATGCAAGATGGAATTTGGTTTCTGCCATAGTTATAAATACTAATACACATTCAAATAGCATCAAACAAAACTTTAAAATAATTTTTTTATTATGGAAAGTTTCAAACAAACACAAAAGCAGAGGGAATAGCATGATGAAACCCACGTTCTCATCACACAGCCTCACAATCATCTCACTCAGTGCCTGCGCTCTACCCGTGCTTCATGTGCTGGTCCTGGTGAGCAGGAACGCGCTGGGCTAGTGCCTATGTTGTCCATGTGTGAGCCACGTGGAGTTGCTGTTTCTACAGGTCAGAAATGATTAAATAGTTTTTACATAACCACCATGCCAGTATCACACCTAATATGTCTTTGTGTCCACCATCTGTTGAAATCAGGATCCAAACAAGGTCTGCACATTGATTTTGGTTAAAATAACAAGTTAGGTGTTCTCACTCTCATTTAGCACTCTTGAAGGAACCTAGACAAGCAAGATGGAATGGTGGACACTCCTCAAACAGAAAAAGTCAAAAGAATCAGATGCCAGTTCCTAGTGTATATTATTCAACATACGGTTATATTATATCCGATAATACACTATGTGTATGTGTGTGTACATGTATGTGTATACATCTCACTGTGCCAGGCATGGTGCTCTTTGCTTCACAGCCTTTCTGCATTTACCGTAGGAGGTGGTTGCCAGTATCATTCTTATTTAGTAGATGGAGAGGGACTCCGAGGAGGTCAGCAGCCCTGCGCAGTTACCAGCCAGGAAGCGGCAGAGCTGAGACGGGGCTTTAGGCTCTGGGGCTCCAAAGCCCACGTTCCTGGCCGCTGCGCTCTGCCTGTGCCTTCGGCAGCTGTCCTGGTGAGCAGGCAGGTGCCTGATACACGCCTGTTATTATTTTATCCCACAAAGTGCTGAGATCTGATAGGGAATGTGGCGACCAGAGCTTATGTAAACAGTAAGCCTCTGTGTAGTTCAGGGGGAGTTGGTATTTGGGACTATTCATTGCATTTCCCCTCTGGTCACCCACTTTGGCATTCCTGTTTGAGTCCACCAGCTTCACTGTGGACTCTTCCTCCCTGCTGAACTGCTGCCCACTGGTCTTCCTCCCCTCACTTGCTTACCCAAGGGTCATTCCTCCTGGCCTTGTACTTTATCTGCTTTTCCACTTTAGTCTCCTTTGCCTGCTTCCAACCCCGCCTCCAAGCTAACCCAACTCTTAGATTATAATTTATTCAATTGGAGCATTTTTTACTTTGTGAACCCTAAAGCGAATGAACCCAGCATTGGTGTTTCAGACTAAAGGACCCCTGCCCCTCTTGGATGATCTAATTCTCTCCATTCGAAATATGTTGCCCTTGGGGAATGCCAGCAGGCACACCGGCTATCCTGGCTGCTTTGGACGGCTGTGCTGTTGTCACGTGGTCAACAGGATGCCTGGCTCACATAGCACTTTCCAAGGAGCTGTCTGCTTCCAAGGACCAGAGGGTATAGGAAGATCATCTCCTCAGTACTTCTCCAGCTTTAGTGTGCACAGAAATCACCCATGGAGCTTATTAAAATGCAAATCTGACTTGGCATTGGATCTGGTCTGAGATGCTGCCTTATTAGTAAACCCAGGTGGTGTCAGTGCCGCGCATCAACGCGCCACCCTTTGAGCAGCAACAGTCTAGATCACTGCTTCTCAAAGCAATTGCAAAGTGAACCCCCCAGGTGCTTCTAATTAGGGAGATCTAGGAGCAGGGCGTTACAAAGGCTCCCCAGGGGATTCTAATGAACAGAGTTGAAAACCCCCATTCTGGAGGCTGAAGCAGTGGCAGAAGTGGGGTGGCCACAGGAGGTGGGGCTCCGGACTCGTGTCTTTGTTCCCTGTGCTTCGTGCCTCTTCTAGCTGTCCCTCACCTTTTCTCTCTTATGTTTTCGCTACCAATCTATCCCCTTCCTAAATCATTGCATCAATAAGGAAAAAGTTGAAGAAACAGAAAATCGGAGAACTCAGAGAACTGAGGTCACAAGGCAACCGTTACGCTGAGAATTGGAGAGAGGGGCACTGACTAGGAGGACCACCTAACCAGGAGCACCCGGCCCCAGCTGGAGCCAGTACGTGGGAATGAACACTCAACCGTGACAGATTGCTGGAGGCTCAGTGTAAAGGAGCTTGAGAAATGAAAATTCTGGGGGTGGGGATGGGGGAACGTCTAGGGGACCTCTATACTATTGTTCATCTCCAGGAGCCCCACCAGACTCTCAGGATGAAGACTGGAGAAAAGTCCCTTCATGCTTCCAGCAAGGGGAAGGGAAAAGAAGGTGTGGCTTCTGGAAAATAAATCTTTCTGAAAAAAATACGTTGGCATTTAAAACAACCTTACAATTGAGCAAGCATGCAATTCAGCACACAATCAGCGATGAGTTATTATATGCTAAGGTGCTGGGGATTTCAGATGTGTACGACCAGCCCCTCTCCTTCAGGAACTCGTGGTCTAGTGGGAAATGCTTAAGTGCATACAGCAATGCCAGAGATTGATAGCAGCTGCCCCTTATAGCTTACTGGGTTCTTCTGTAGTAATAGAACTCCCCTTTTGAGCTGGGCACATGCTTCCCAGAACAAAGATTATATTTCCCAGCCTCCCTTGCAGGTAGGTGTGGCCATATGGCAAAGCCTTGGCCAATAAGATGTAGTGGAAGTTTTATGTGTAACTTTCTGAAACGTATCCTTAAGTTAAGTGGATATTCAAGCCCTCACCCCTATAACTGTGAATATGACCTTATCTGGAGAAAGAGTTTTTGCAGATGTAATTAAGTTAAGGATCTGGAGGTGAGTTCATCCTGAATATGAGGGGCAACAGCTCTCCATCTCCCCTATTCTCTCTTCTCCTAGCTGCAAAGCAGACCTGAGTGCTGGGCTGAGTAAATGTCTTAGATAATAAGGTCGATGCCTCAGCCAACAGCCTGGGTTCCCGATTATTGTCGTCACCATAGCAGCCTACGTTCATGTAAACTGAGAGAGAAATAGATTTCTAATTTGGTTAAACCTTTGTGATTGTTGGATTTCTGTCTCTTAATAGCAGAACATTTTACTAACAAATATACCAACTAGCCACAATAAATTTGTTTCTTTTTAGGCCTCTCATAAATATTCAAAATACAAAACAACGTATTAGCCAAGTTCTATTTCACTTGAAATAAAATACATACTCCTTTAAATGGTCAGTAGGTCTTATGTGATTTGACCCATCTCTGTGTCCAGTTCCATTTTATGCCACTCTTCTCTATTTCAGCACATGAGTACTTGAAATGTAGCTTGTGTGATCGAGGAACTGAATTTCCAATTTCATTCAATTTTTTTTTTTAATCCTCATCCAAGGGATATTTTTCCATTTATCGTCAGATAGAGTGGGAGGGAAGGGAGAGAGAAGGGGAGAGGGAGAAAGAGAGAGAAACATCATTGTGAGAGAGCCACATTGACTGGTTGCCTCCAGCATGACCCTGACCAGGGCCGGGGATGAACCACAACCAAGGTACGTGTTCTTGACCAGATCAAACCCGCAGCTCTTTGGTCCGCAGGCCGACACTCTACTCCTGAGCCAAACCAGCCAGGGCGATTTCATTTAATTCTAAATGAACTCACATTTAAATAGCCACATGACTAGCGGCTGCCAGCGTGGACAGTACAGATGTGACACTCTGCTCCCAGCTACAAGTGGCCAGCTCCTTGAGGTGGTTCAGAATGGGTCACAAATCCTCCGACACACCTCTGATTGAGAGACGAGGTCTAGATCCTCTCTCCTTGAATCTGGTGGTGGGTGGGTGACTTGTGATTGTGACCGAAGTGATTTGAACATGTCTTCTGAGTCCAGGGAAGAAGAAACCTGCAGCTTCTGCCCTGGGCTCTTCGCAGTCATGCTCTTGGGACACTTGCTCCCAGGAAGCTCTGAGCAGAACCTGGTCACCACACTCTGAGACGCTGAAACCACGTAAGGAGGCCACAGGGTGCTGCTTGATCCTTTGAGCCTACATACCTATATTAGATTCCTGTGGCCACCATGATCATTTACCACAAACTTGGTGACTTAAAACAACAGGAATGCATTCTCTCGCAGTTCTGAAATCTGCCAGAAGTCTGAAATCAAGGTGTCGGCAGTGTTGCCTCCGTCTGGGTCGCTGAGGGAGGATCTGTTCCCCTCTTCTCTCCTGTTTCTGGTGGCAGCCAGTCACCCTGACACTCCTTAGCTTGTCCAGCCACCGCCTCCATCCTCACATCACCGTCCCCTGTGTTTCCCCTCTTCCCAGCTCTCCTCTCTCCTACATGGACACTGGTTATTGGCTTTAGGAGCCTCCCTAAATTCAGGAAGATCTCACCTCAAGACCCCTAACTTGATCACATCTACAAAGACCCCCTTTTTTTTTTTTGCAAATAAGGTCATATTCTCATGTGCTGGAGATCAGGACTTGACGTATCTCTTTGGAACCACTACCCAGCCCACTACAGCCCCAGCCATGTTCGTGAGGGAGCCTAGAGATGATTCCAGCCCCCGCTGTTGGTGTTACTCCCATACAGCCACGTTTTCTTGGCTGAGAGAGACCTGAAACATTGTGGAGCAGAAACGGGCCCACTGCCACCATGCCCCGTTTGAAATCATGACATACAGAATTTTTGAGCATAATTCTAAGCCACTAAATTGGACATTCCTGTTCATCTTTTAAGTCCCTGATCAAATAACCAGTCTTCAAAGAGGCAGGTTAGATACCTCCTCCACAGTCTAAAGCATATTCCCCTCTCTTTTCCTTTATGGCATGTATCACAACTTATAATTATATATGTAATTAGGTGTTTTTCTTTTCTAGGCATCTGTCTCTCCCCCTAGACTGAAGTTCCATGAGGGCAGGAACCAAGTTTGTTTTATTCAGCGCTATACTCTGTGTGCAAGGCACGCAGCAAACACCTGTGAATATTTGCAGAATGAATGAAATTCTGAGCTTTCTGTGATTGAGTCTGCAATGGACTCTTTGTCATCGGAGCTGAAGCAGCTCTTGGAAAACATTATTTAGTTTGCCTTATTGCTCTCAGCAGATTAAATAAAATGGAATGCGGCAAGTGGAAAGCAAGATGTTTATTTTCCAAGATTCAAACATTAGTTCTTGCCATTTCAGTTCTTTGCATTTGAATAATTGCTGTGGTTTTTAATTGCAGTGAAAACAAATGAACACAAAAGACAGAGCCAGTCAGATAGCCAGGCTGTGAAATAACCTCTTCAATTTTTAAAACAGCATCTGTAAGTTCACAGAATGAATCTTAAATTGTCCTTGTATGTGAGTAATAATCTCAGGAAGCATTCTTCCATGAAATGAAAGCCTAATGACAAATCAAAATGGACAGGCTCTCCCTTACCTCTGAGCCATCATTCATCTTGTTCTAGAAAGTCTGTTGGTATAAATCTGCTCTTATGTTCCTAGAACAGAAACAAAAATAGGACTTCACTGAAAAATCAAAACATGCTAAATAGCACCAGGACTGATCAGATAAAACGTGTAACCAGCTATACAAATTAGCACAGGGATAGAGGCTAAACAAAGTCAGGAAGTAGGTGGGACTCTAACCTGAAAAACTGAGCACAAGCAGTTGGTGCTAACCTTGGTGACTGCCACACTAGTCACTGTGGCTGGTGGGCCAGTCGGTCTGTGGTGAGTGAAGGACTCCTGCCACTCCCAGATACATCCAGCTCACACACTGTAGGAATTCTAACCTGGTCTGCAAGACCCTACATGACCATGTTCTGTGTTTTCTTAGGGTCTGTATTAGTCCGTCTGGTGTCCATTCATCATAGAACCAAACTAACACTCCAAGCTGCTTACGTCTCCCCCTGAGAACTGCAGCCCACGCTCTGAACCACATCCTTATTTAACTCACACACCCAACCAATATTTTCCCTGCCCTAAATCAGCCCAGGGCCAGGTACTAGAGACCACCTTTGTGCCACAGCCACCACTATCATTCACACGAACCGATCAGCTGTTCTGCTCTGCCTCCCTTTCCTTTGAAAACCCCAGTCAGTCAAGGCTTCACTCCACTTCTGCTTTCTGACCAAATCTGTTTCTATGTGGCCCGCACAGCACAGCATGCACATCCTCAAGACTGTAAGCAACAAATTCTTCATTTGTATTTCCATGTCATCACTCAGTCACCTTCATAAAGTGTATCCCATGGGTACAATGGAGACTGATCAGCCCTCAGGGCCTCTACAGTCCCTGTTTCCTTTGCCTGGGACACACTTCCCCCTGAATCCACATGGCTTCCTCCCTCACTACACTGAAGGCTTTGCTCAAATATCACCACTTCCAGGAAGGCTTCCCTGACCATCCCACCTCACTAACATACCAATCCCTCCCGAATGGAGAAGTCTCCATCCCTTTGTTCTACGTTATTCTTAATAGCTCTTGTTACCTCCTGGCTCATTATATATTTGTTTATTTGGTGTGTTCCCCCACTCTGCATCCCCGATAACTTACATTCCATTCAAGTGAGGCAAGATTGTGTTTTAGCCCTGGCTGGTTTGGCTCAGCGGTTAGAGCATCAGCCCATGGACTGAAGCGTCTCGGGTTCGAGTCTGGTCAAGGGCTCATACCTCAGTTGCAGTTCAGTCCCAGGCCCTGGTTGGTGTCATGCAGGAGGCATCCAGTTGATGTCTCTCTCTCTCCCTCTCTCCCTCCCTTCCTCCCACCCTATCTGACGAAAAATAGAAAAAGGTACTCGGGTGAGGATTAAAATAAGTAAATAAATAAAAGATTGTGTTTTAACAGCAAAGTTTCTACCACTTACTATAATGCCTAGCACACAGTGAGTACAAAATAGGTATTTCTTAAATGAGTACACTTTCCTTTCCCAGGGCACCTGGCTGGTTAGTGAGTGCATGAGCGACTAAATCCCCCTCAGATTTACAAGTCTCCTGGGCCAGAGCCAGGCGAAGCCAGTTTTCTGGGTCAATAGAATATGCATTTCTAAAAGGGAGTCAGTGGTTCAGAACATACCCTGGGCAATCCCAGGATAAACTCCCATGGAAAGGTTTGTGGAATTAATACTGGGGATTAGGAAAAGTGAGCGATTACCATTCCTGAATTACCTGGCCCTATGCCAAGGATGAGTACTGGGCACTTTCCCAAGGATGGAGCCCAAACTGCCCCTCTTGCATATGCAGCTCACTCGTTCTGAGTTTTGTACGTTCACTACTAGTTCACACTTGACACAGGCAGTCTTTTCCTCCCAGTGGTCACAAACACTGCGGCGCTTTTCAGAGGAAAGCATGTCCACTAGGTGCTTATCCCGGTGTCTCTCAAATGTATGCCATTTAGATAAAGACAAAGAGGGTTAACAGCGATGACCGAAACCACAGAGGCTTGGGAAGGAAGGACTTTCAGCTCTCTCTGAAAGGCGTAAGAACTACATTCCTCATTGGTACACCCCGCTGCCTCTCTGAAAAAATACCCCCCAAATGACTTTCAGGCCGACTGATCTGGGGGCTGATCAGCTGTGGACATGAAGACGTTTCCATTTATCAAACTCAAATACTATCCTTTAGAACTAAAATTAGGTCAATTTTTCTTTAGTCTCAGAGTTCAAAGGCATTATAAAAATTTACTGAAATGAAGAAAGGGGAGACAGAAAAGAAGTACTCGCCAGCCTCCGGGGCTGTCAGGCAGGCAGTGCTGACCAGGCTGAGTCCACGTGGCACCAGGTAAGGTTCTGCGGGAGCGCAGCCGCGCATGCTCACACGCACCGCGCTGGGACAGCTGCCTTCTCACTGCGGCAGAGGCAGAGACGGCCTGCGACGCTGGAGAAATTGCACGCCTTGCCCTTTACAGAAAGAGCTTGCTGGTCTCTGGTAGCTATTAAAGGAGCAGGGTGAGTCACCAGGCTATCATGGTCTAACTAAAATATTTCTGAGGACTATATAAGGCCCTATGTTGGATTCCGTCTTGATCAAGTAAACTTCTGAATGTAATGAGACTTCTCAAGTGTGTTTCTCTATTAAGAAGACAGTGTATCTACTTGCTAACATGAATTTTCAATCATCCTTGATAGTTATAGTTCTCACTGTAAACTACTAATTGACCTTCTGGGACAGTGTCTTATACTTACACAGGTTATTCTAGATTACAGGGGGTCTCGCATCCCTTGATATTAGTTAGGTCCAGGACTTCAGGGATGGAAGACTATGCTCTGGGCCTGAGATGACCCCTCTGACCTCGGACCACAGTCACACTCTTTTCCCTTGGGGGAGCAGGAAAGAATTTGTGCCAGGAGTGTGTTTGGTGTTTGTGAACTTTGATTTCTAGGCCTCTTTCCATGTGGGTGTGTGTTTGTATTTATCAAAGTAATACATAGATAACGTTTTTAAAATCAAATAGAAATATAGGGTTAAAATAAAAAATAAGTTACCTCCCCAATGCCTTCCTAATTAGAGAATTCCCACTACCCAGAAACAACCATTTTCAAATCTTTTCATTGTATTTTTTTTTATATTTGCCTTCATAATTCTAAATAACATGCTAAATGATACTCTTTGAAGTACAGTATAACAAGTAAGTAATGAGGTTTCCGCCCGCCTCGTCCACGCTCTACAGTCTTCCCTTGGGTTTTGAACCTTCATGTGCACGCAGGGAAGAAGATCTGGTCATTGCAGCCGCGGGCCTCACACTGCACAGCTGCCGCAGAGCCCTGGCCTGAGTACCCAGCCGGGACCAAGACCACACTCTGTGGTGATCCCGGGCACTGGGCCACTTCTCTGGGCTTCTGGTTTTATAAAATAGAAGGGAACTTCAGAAAACTTATCTGGATCTTTCTAGCTCACACTCACTAAATCTATTTCTGTGCTTATTGAAGGTCAGTATCCCCAGAGGGATCTAGAAACACAATCTGAGTCTATAGAGAAATGACTTCTGTGGAGACTGGGCCCAGCTCTCCCGACTCCTCTGTCACTGGGAGTGTCCTGGGGGTCCTGATTACTTGTCATTTCAATGCTTATCTAGGGTGGGTACAATATCCAGCTCCCTCTTCTCAGGTATCCCAGCCAAGGGCTTCAAAGTGTGTTTTTGTGCCTTGATGCCAGCTTCCAGCCCCTGACAATTATGGCCTGTGGGTTGTTTGGTTTAAATGCCCAAACGAAAGAAAACATAATGGTTGTATTTGGCCTGGGGTCATTTTGAGGTGCTGGGGACTCCCTCCTTTGAGAGTGAAGGCAAGTTCTGGGGGTAGAGGAAGTAAAGAGCCCACCCCATAGACTGACCACATGAAACCGCACAGACGAGCTGCAATCTACTGGGTCCGATTAGCTGTGCTGCACGGGCCACGCACTGTGAGACATGGGAAACACTAGCAGGATGTTATGGGTTGAATTGTATCTGCAAAAAAGATATGTTGAGGTCCTAAACCCCAGTACTTCAGAATGTGACCTTATTTGGAAATAGGGTCATTGCAGATATGAGTTAAGATGAGGAGTAGGGTGGGGCCTTAATCAAATATGACTCACATCCTTAAAAGAAGACAGGTGAGAGCATTATCCCATACACCAAAAGGGTGCGGGTTCAATTCCCAGTCAGGACACCTACCTAGGTTGCATGTTCGATCCCTGGTTGGGGTGCATATGGAGTCAACCAATTAATGTTTCTCTCTCTCTCTCTCTCTTTCTCTCCCTCTCCTTCCTTTCTCTCTAAAATCAATGAACATATCCTCAAGTGAGGATTAAAAGGAAAAGAAGGCTGGTAGAAAATACAAGGGAAGAACACTGGGAAGATGGAGGCAGAGGCTGGAGTAATGTGCTGCAAACCACTTAGGAAGCCAACACCCAGGGCTTGCCCACACAGTCATGGTGAAAATCGCCTTTGGCCATCCCTACCTATCTTTTAATTAAAAAATGGGTCAAATAAATGTTTAAGCCTGATAAACTTGAGAACGTAATTAAATGATCATCAATATTGATATCCTCAAGGTAGCCCAGTCAGTGAAATGGAAAATTCCATACTCTCCTAGAACCCCTGCCATCAGCCCATTTATATTTAAAATGTTGGTGGTGGTTTCTTGGGCCTTGTTGACAATCTTGCAACATTAGTAGTAATTTATCATGTGCTAAGAACTGTGCGAGGTGCTGGGAATACAAAGATCAAAAGAGAGCAACAAGTACCTTAATGCCTCCCTCATAGAGTTCACATTTGAGAGAAATACAAACATTCAACATGCTGTTTCAAATAATAAAAGACTGCAAGCATGGGAAAGACCAGACAGGAAAGTTCAGGGTGTCGTGTCAGCACGCAGTGGGAGGTGTGATGGTGGTGTGCTGGTAAGTGGTGATGCCTGCTCTCCAAAACAGAAACAAACAAACAAAAACCCTGATTAGCACCCAGCCGGTGTGGCTCAGCGGTTGAGTGTCGACCCATGCACCAAGAGGTCGCTGATTCAATTCCCAGTCAGGGCACATGCCCAGGTTGTGGGCCAAAACCCCAGTGAGGAGCATGCAGGAGGCGGCCAATCGATGTTCTCTCTCGTCAATGTTTCTGTCTCTCTCCCTCTCCCTTCCTCTTTCTCTAAAACCAATAAAGAACAAAAAAAATAAATAACACCCTGATTTGTAACCTTTGCTCAATATTTCCACCATGACTGTTTCATCTCCGTCAGCAAAGCAAGAGATGCAGTGAGAGGCACAGCAGCAGACCAGTACGTTGTGCTTACACACGGGCTCCAGAGCATGGATAACCGCACAATGTAATACAATAATTAAGATGTATAAGATGTATTGAGTTCCAAATGTTTATTATATTTGTTTTTAATATAATGTGTTTAACTGTGTTTATATAATTTAATTTCTAACAATGGCTGTTTAACATCCAGCTTGCAAAACTCCACCTCTCACAAACGGGGACGAGTTCAGGCCCGGGGGTTAAGGAAGGCTCCTCAGGAGGTGAGACTTTACCTAAAGGATGGATTGGAATTAGAAAACACAGAATGGTGGAGGACGACCCTCCAGGCAGGAACAGGCACTTGTAAGAAGGTCCTGGGATTAAAGATAACCTGCCATACTTGAGAAAACAAGAGCAAAGAAAGAGAGGGAAGTGTGGGAAAATGAGACTAAAAAAAAACAAACAACAGGGACCAAATTATGCAAACCCTTGTAGTCCCATGGAGAGGATTTTAGATTTTATTCTAAGAGCAATAGGAAATTATTGAAGGTGTTAAGCAAGGAAGTGATAATCAGGTTTAAGTCCTTAATTATTCTCTTCTGCAAATGAATTAAATGTGAACAAGATGCCAAAAGTATATGCAACAAAAGAAAAAACAGACAAATCGGATTTTGTGAAAATAAAAAATTTTGTGCATCAAAGGACACTACCAAGAGAGCAAAAAAGCAACCCACAGAAGGGAGAAAATATTCGCAAATCATATATCCAATATGAGTCCAATATCCAGAATATATCAAGAACTCTTCCAGCTCAGCAACAAGAAACCAAACAAGTCAATTAAACAGTGGACAAAAAATGTGAATAGACATTTCTCCAAAGAAAGTATAAAAAATGAACAACAAGCTCTTGAAAACATGTTCAGTGTCATTAGTCACCAGGGAAATATAAGACAGAACCACAGGGAGATACCCCTTCACACTCATCAGGATGGCAATCATGAAAACAAAACAAACTACCAAGAGTGATGAGGATGTGGAGAAATCAGACCACTCCAACTGTTGGCTGGAATATAAAATTGTACAGCTGCTGTTGAAAAATGTTGGCAGTTCCTCCATAAGTTAAGTGTAGATTACCATATGACCCAACAATTCCACACACTCATAAGTATGCTCCCAAAACTTAAAAATGTGTTCAAGCAAAAACTTGTACACAAAAGTTCATAGCAACACTCTTCACAATAGCCAAACGGTAGGAATAATTCAAATAGTTCTCAACGTGGATGAACCTTGAAAACATTATGTTAAGTGAAAGAAGCCAGACTCAAAAAGCCACATATTGTATGATTTCATTTATGTGAAATGCCCAGAATAGACAAATTCACAGAGACAGGCAGCAAATAGTGGTGACCAGGAGGCAGGGGTTGGGAATAATAGCAAGCACTGCTTAATGGGTACAAGGGTTTCTTTTGGGGTGATGAAAATATTTTAGGACAAGATAGTGGTGATATTGGCATATGTTCTAAATGTCACCAAATTTATACATTAAAATGGTCAATGTTGTCATGTGCATTTTACCACAGTAAGAAAGGTGACTGCAAGGGGTCTGTAAGGAAATGCTTGGTTGGTAGAATTGTGGGGACTTGGGAATGAGGGGAGTGGGTCAGGGACAATTTCCAAGTTTTTGATGCCATTTACCAAAACAGGAAATCCTCAAGGTAGAAATGGGAAGATCCTGAGTTCCCTTCTGCACATGTTGGGATCGAGATGGTTGAGAAACAAACAGTTTCAGGAAGGCAGTTGGCTCCTTGGCATGTCTTCCTCATACTTGTTACCTGTGTCTCCAGGTGACTGTTGCACCTCCAGGCTTCCTGTCCATGTGACAGAGAAAGGAGGTGTGGAGGAGGGAGGACAGGAGGACGGGGCAAGCTTTCCCAGAAACCCGGAGCTTATATCTCATGGATCAGATGAGTGTCGGTGGCCGCCCTTTGCTGCAGGGGAATGAGGACAAGTAATTTTGCTGGGCACACTGCCACTCCGAAATAAAACTGTGATCCTGTTGATGAGGAAGAAACTGGAATGGCAACTGGGTAGGCAAATGCCACTGTCTGCTATATGATATCATTAATATCATGGACAATTCCAGCAGAATCTGGACAGACAGGCTAGAAAATAACACCAGGTGGAGAGTCAGTATCCTCTTAACTTGCCATTGAGGTTGAGTGATTTCAAGTCCTTTCACCTTTCCTCATCGTTCATTCATATTTTTCAAAATGTAATCACATCAGTAACGTTTTCCCAAGGTGCTTTGACTTCCAACCCTCCCCCCGTGAGGCCTGGAAAGGAAGAATAATAGAAATTAGCTTCCTCCATCTGGGAAGTTCTACAAGGAATACGTGTTGGTGCCGTGCTCTAGAAAAATAGTTAAGCAACCACACAGATGAAAGCCACACTCCCAACTTTGGTTTGACACACAGGCTATTGGTAGCATGTGGAGCCCCTAAGGTTTCCAGTCACCCATAACTGGGTGAAACATTCATTTTCTTATTCTGCCTCAGGTAGAATTCTCATTGTTTGGCCTTCGCTCAAAGATGAGAGCCTTCATGGAATAAAACAGACTTCCAGCTCTTTATGACTAACCCTAACCTAAAATAAATTTAGTTTTAAGGCACACAAAAAAAGACAAGCCATTTAAAAAAATGTCAACTAGCACAAAGTGACTGCATTTTTACCCTTCAATTTGAAATTATAAATACCCTGGGAAACGTCAGGATTGAAGCGTCGGTGCTGTTCCAGGCACGTGCACGCGCGGGGGCGGGGGCCGGAGGCTCGCTCCCGCGAGGGCGTCTGCGTTTGAGAATTACTCAGGGCGGGTGGCAGCATTCTCCTGTGCTCGCCTCGGGACCAGTGTTTAATGTTTGCTTTGTGACTCCAGCAGAAAATATCACCTTTCTCCTGTACCACACGGCTCTGTTGCCTCATTTATAAAACATGCAATGATTCCCCTAGGTAATTCTACTTGTAAGCATAACATTCCACTCTTCATTTTTTCTCTTTGCTGTTTTAAGGAAATAAAATGGAAAATTGAAATGTCAGGCTGCAGTGTGCTGTACTGGAAAGAGCCTTGCTCTGGGAGTCACGACACTGGTTCTCATCTGCATCTCCTACTAGACTGGGCGAGTCCCTCCACTTTCCTGGGCTCTGTTCCCTCATCTGTTAAAAAGGAGAAGAAAAAAAAAGTGATGAGTAAGTGGAGAGACTTTGAACAGCTAATCCCCAAGGTCCATTTACGCTTAAATTTTCTGTAATTTTAGTATGTAAGCCAAGGTATTGGATAGAGGTAGCAGTAAATTTTGTTTCCAGCTGCAAATATGGGAAAAATTACTTCCCATGGAGCAATTATTAGATTTTTTTTCATAATCAAGTATTTGGCGATACAAAGCTAGCCTATTGGTTAAATGGCTCAGCAATGTGAGAGAGAGCATTTTTCATTTTTTACAGATTTATAGGGGTATAATTGACACCGAGTAAACGTCACATAATTAAAATGTACAGATTGATGAATTCTGAACATTTGTGCATACCCATGAGCATACCACCACAACACTCAAGATAGTGAACATGTCCATCACCCTCAAAGGTTTTCTCTTCTCTTTTATCGGTCCTCCTGTCTCCATGTTCCTCAAGCAACCACGGATCTGCTTCCTGTCACTGTAGTTTGCATTTTCTAGAATTTTATATAAATAGAATCAACAGTACATGTTTCTTTTGTCTCATATCTTTCATTCAGTATAATTATTTTGAGATTCCTCTATGTTGTGGCATGTATCAGTAGTTTATTCCTTTTTATTACTAAGTAGTATTCCACTATATGGGTATGTGACAGGGTATACATTCACATATTGAAGGGCATTCGGGTTGTTTCCAGTTTTTTGCTATTACAACTAAAGTTGCTATGAACATTTGTGTAAAAATATCTGTACGGACATATATTTCCTTTTCTCTGGGGTTAATATCCTAGGAATAGAATGGCTGGAGCATATGGTAAGTAAATGTTTTGTTGGTTTGTTTTAAGGAAACTGCCAAACTGTTTTCAACGTAGTTCCACTATTTTCCGTTCCCACCAGCAGTGTAGGAGAGGTTCAGTGTCCTGCGTTCCTGTTGACACTTGGTATGGCCATTTCCCCCTTATTTACTTTAGGCATTCTAATAGCTGTATAGTGGTATCACATTGTTTTAATTTGTCCTAATGATTTTTTTTTATGTGCTTATTTACATGCATTTTCTTGGTGAAGTGTCTGTCCAAAATTTTGCCCATTTCTTTATTGGGTTGTTTGTTTTCCTATTACCAAGTTTAGACAATTCTTTATGTATCCTGGAAATGCCTTCGATCAGATACATTATTAGCAAATATTTTCTTCCAGTAGGTGGCTTGTCTATTCATTCTCTTGACTGTGTCTTTCAAAAAGCAGGGTTTTTTTATTTTGATAAAATTCAACTTGTCGATTATTTATTTGATGGATTATGCTTTTAGTGTTGTGTCTAAGAAATCTTGGTGTAATCTAAAGTCACAAAGGTTTCCTGCATTTTCTTCTAGAAGCTTTTTAAAAAATTGTATTAACCCTGGTTGGGCGGCCCGGTTATTTAGAGCATTATCTCGTACACCAAAAGGTTTTAGGTTTGATACCAGCTAGGGCATATATGGGAGGCAACCTATCCATGTTTCTCTCTCACATTGATGTTTCTCTCTCTCTCTGTCACTCTCAAATCAATAAAAATATATTCTCAGGTAAAAATTTTTTTTAAATTGTTTTAGATTTTACATTTAGGTCTATGATCCCTTTTGAGTTAAATTTTGTGACGTATAAACCACTTTTTTCTTTTTGTATATGTATATTTCATTGTTCAAACTAATTTGTTGAAAAGACTACCTCTACTAAATTCCTTTTGCAATTTTGTGAAAAGTAAGTTGTCAATCTATGTATGGGTTTATTTCTGGTCTTTCCATTTTGTTCCATTTATCTGTTTGTCTAGCTTTGTGTCGCCCTGTCTTGATTATTGTAGCTTTGAGTTTTGAAATTGGGTAATATAAGTCCAACTTTTTTTTTCAAAGATGGTTGGCTATTTTAGGATAGGGTAGCATTACAATATGAATATTAGAATCAGTTTGTTAATTTCTATAAAAAAGCCTCCTGGGATTTTTAATGACATTCATCAAATCTATAAATTGGGGACAAATGGTGTTGCAACTATATTGTATTGAGTCTTCAGACCCATGGACACAGTTTCTGTCCATTTATTTGAGTCTTTTAATTTTTCTTTCAATAATGATTGCAATATACAGATGTTGAACATTTTTGTTAGATTTATCCTTAAGTATTTCATATACTTTATGCTATTGTAATTGGAATTGTTTTTAATTTTTTAAATATCGGTTGTACATTGCTAGTACATAGAAATACAAATGATTTTTATATGTTGTCCATGTCTTCTGCAACCTTGCCAAACTCACTCATTAATCCTAGTAGCTTTTTTTTGTAGATTTCACTGGACTTTCTATAGATCATATTGTCAGTGAATAGACATTTTAATTTCTTTCTTTCCAATCTGGATGCTTTTTATTTTTATTTATTTATTTTCGCCTGATTACACTGGCTAGAACCTTAACGGCAATGTTGAATAGAAGTGTTAAGGGTGGTCATCCTTGTCTTGTTTCTGATCTTAAGAGGAAAGCGTTCAGTCTTTCATCGTTATGATGTTAGTTGTACGTTTTCGTAAATGACTTGCATCAAGTTAAGGAGAAGTCCTTCTATTCCTAGTTTGCTGAGAGTTTATATGAAGAATAGTTGGTGAACTTGCTAAGGGTTTTTTCTGCATTTATTGAGATGATTATATAGAGTTGTTTTGTTTTTAGTTTATTTATATAGTGAAGTATATTGATAGATTTTTTTCAAATATTAAACCAATCTCATTTCTATTATCTGTTTAGAATTTAGCATCTATATTTGTGAAGGATAATGGGCTATAGTTTTCTTTTCTTGTAATGTCTGTCTGGTTTTAGTCTCAGGATAATTATGGCCTTATAGAATGAGTTAGGAAGTATTTTTCTCATCTTCAACTTTTTGGGAAGAATTTCTGTGAGATTTGTATTCCTTCTTTCTTTCTTAAATATTGGGTAGAATTTATGAGCGAAGCTATCCGGACCAAAGTTTTATATATTGGGACATGTTTAACTCCAAATTCAATTTCTTGAATAGACAAAGAGCAATTCAGGTTAGCAATTTCTTTTTTGAGTGAGCTTTGGCAATTTGTATCCTTCAAATAATTTTTTTTATCTCATCTAAGCTATCAAATTTATTGTATAAAAGTATTAATAATATTCCATTATTATCCTAGAATCAGTATAACAGTGATATTAATGACAATAATAATGATATTACTTCTATCATTCCTGATATTGGTAACTTGTGTCTTCTTTTTTTCTTTTCTATTTTTTTTTCTAATAAGATTTATCAATTATATTGTTCTTCCCAAAGAACAGGCTTTTGGTTTCATTGATTTTTCTCTATTTCTTTTTCCTGTTTTCTATTCCATTGATTTCTGCTTAGATGTTTAATATTTTCTTTCTTCTGTTTCTTTGGGTTTTATTGGCTCTTTTTTTCTATTTTTTTAAGATGCAAGCTTATACTACTGATTTGAGACTACTACTGACTTGAAGATTTCTCATCTTCTTTAATATAGATGTCTAGTGCTATGATTTTTCCTCTAAGTATTGTTTTAGTGGCATCCTGTAACATTTAATATGTTGTTATTGTTGTTTTCAACTCATACTACTTTCTAATTTTCTTTTTCATTTATTTGATCACAGCTATTTAGAAAGTGTTTAGTTTCTACATATTTGGGGATTTTTCAGAGATCTTTCTGTTATTAATTTCTAATTAATCCCATTTGGTCAGGCAAAATACCTTAATCCATTCCATTGATTGTTTTCTTGGCCTTAGGTAATTTTCATAAATGCATGTGCTGATCATTACTTGGCTGAAACTCAAGGAGGACCCTCTGCAGATCTCTAGATTTCTGTGTGTGGCTGTCTTCTCCAGTACTCTATCCTACAAACTCTGGCCATGGTGGTCTCCTCTGACACTTGGCTCTATCACCTCAACTCGTAGAGCCGGCTGGGCTCTGCCTGGATTCTCCCTCCCTGCTCCACAGACTGCGACTCTGTCAAGGCAGTAACCTGGAGTAATCACAGGACTCCCTTTCTTTTTCAAGCCTCTTATCTGTCACTGTTTTTCATTGCCTGATGTTCCAGTGTCTTGATATCTGTCATTTCAGGTAAAAGGGTAAATCTGACCCGTTACTTCATATAGCCAGAAGAAGTTCGGTAGTGGTGGTGGTGGGGAGGTGTCCCCCAGCATCTTAATCTTTTCTTGAAACTTTCCCTAATGCTTGGGGCTTAAGGATCACAAATGGCTACTATATCACTAAGCATTATCTTTACATTTAATGCAGGATTGAATGCCAGCCATGCTTGACCATTTCATGACAAATGCAAAATATTTTCCCAAAAGTTCCCCTAGCAAACTTACCCTTATATTTCATTGTCCATAATGAGGCCATTCTTATCTGCAAGAAAGTCTGAGAAATCAGGAAATGGTATTGTCATGACTGGCTTATGTTTAGGTAGGATTTATCAGCAAACATATTGCTACCCCAAAAGAATGAGGAAAGAAAGGGGGTGAGGACACTGGATATTGATAGGTAACTAACAGGATATGCCACTGAGGCAACTAACAGTGTTTTCTACAGATGGTGAGCTCAGCTTTGTCTCTGCCCCGGGGCCTCTTTGCCTGCACAGAATCCACAGAGGCTTTTCTGACCATTAGCTGCTTTCTGATCTCTCTATAGCTGGTAAAGATGCCTGTGTCCTGAGGGCAAAGGTGGGGGATAACATTCTGGTGCTTTCTGAGGGCTACTTCTCACGTTCAGGCAGTCTTTGAAGCTCTAACATATTAAGCCAAGGAGAAATCATCAATTAAACTGCTAATTGTTTAAACCCCTGTTGTGATTTTTCCTGTTATTTCCTTCTAATTAAGTTAAAATAGCAAGTGGACATAGCGTCCAAGTGACATCTACTTCACTGACTTCAAAGGTCACCTTGTAAGATTTCCAAAAGCACAGCTAAGGATCCATTGTTCTGCTTATCTTGTTGGGCTCAGCTCAGAGGCAATGAGAGAAAAGGAAGGTTCGGTTAGTTCCTCGCATTCTTCCCAGCAGCTGGCCAGGGGGTGCGGAGTTTCAGACACTGAGCCGGTCACAAGACAGTAAGCCTGACTTCCAGGCCAAGGAGGCATTTTCTTTGGCCATTTCTGGGCAGATGCTTGACAGTGCAAGTCTGGGTCACCGGCAGAGCCCCCTCACTTCGGTGTTAACTTCACAGAAAAAGAACAAGCAGCCATGAATTTTACACCGACATTTTAAAATTGACTCATAGGTGCCAGGGGAGGGGAGTGGCAGGGAGAGTAGTTCTTATCTTCACCGAGTGAAAACAGACTCGACCCACTTCACCATTTAGCCAGGTAAAGATACTTATTCAGTGAAGAGAGGCAACGATTCCCTCTTCTCTGGGGAATAAAACAAATTCTCCACGGGGCTTAACTATTTTTGTTGCATGAAGCAATTGGATAAAGTTTCAGCAGAATCTCCTGCTTAGGCTAATGCAGCAGAGAAAGATTCTTGGGCCTGCAGCGTCCTAAGGTGTGACTGGTTGAGCATGAACTCTGCACGGAACAGGGTGTGAGGCAGGTTTGGCTGTGGGAGAAAGGTCTGGGCGGGCATCCAGTTTGGACTGAAGAGGATTGGAAGAGAGAGGTCGAGCTTGGGCAATAGCACTTGGCTAAAAGAGAGGAAGGATAGGTTCAGAGGAAAATTAACAGTCACTCCATTGAACTTTACTTCTTATTTTCGTTATGCTACAGTAACAAACAACCCCCAAAACCTTAGAGGCTGAATAGAACAGAAGTTTATTTCTCTCTACTGCAAAGTCCTTTATGGGTCCGGACAGCTCTCTAGGGCAGTTGTTCTCTGTGGTAACTGAGTTATTCGGGCTGCTTCAGTCTTTTGGGCCTTCCAGCTCAGCACAGGGTTTTCTCCACAACGGCCTCACTGGGGCAGGAAAGAGCCTGGAGAATCATGTCTGGGCATAGTACTGTCAGCCTAGAGATGAAGTGTGTCGTTGCATTGGCCATCACACCACATCGCTCTGCCCTGTCCAACTTCAAGACTGAGAAGCGCAGTCTTTTAGAGGCTGGGAATAGGGGGAAAGAGATATTGGTATATACACTGATGCCAAACATACTGCTCCTACTCATAACACTTCTCTTAGGGAAGAATGTGTGCCTGTTTGTCCCCTGCTTCAGAACTCGGTTCCAGAAAGGGTTTCAGGGCAGCCTTATGGTTGGAAGAGGTGTTGAAGGATTTATTTTGAAGTCACATTTACATAGCAAGAAACAAGTATTTATATAGATTGGATGTTTATTTCAGGAAGACTTGGAGGATGCTGGGGAGGCGGTGAGTGAGCGGAATCCCCCAGTGCTGCCTCTCTTCCTCTCCCCGCCTTGCCCCTGCCGGTGCCGAGCGTCATCGGTGTTGCGTCATCGGTGTTTCCAGTGCGATGCAGTGGCCACGTGCACATGTGGTAGCAGCCAGAACCCCAAATGGGCAGCTAGCAAGGGCAGGAAGGCTGGGGAAGTGGTGGTAGGCACCCATGAGACACTGGTTCCCCACAACATGGTATCTCAGTCTGGGCTGATATCTTGTCGCAACTTCTGTTTCCTACAAAGATCAGCAGCCTCCACACCTTGCCACACAGTTATGTGTCATCTCAGAAAAGGTCATTAGAGAATTGTGATCAATAGACTAGATCAGCGGTTTTCAACTGGTGTGCTGAAAGAATTTTTAAAACATGCAATACCTGGCTAGTCAGGAGTACTGATCCCTTTTCCCTTAGATGTGCAAATAAAAAAATTGCAACAGCCAACATAGCAATAGCTGTCTGGTGTGAATGAATCAAAACTATATCTTTTTTTTTTTTGGTCAGATTGGCAAAAAATACATATTTTGGTGTGCTGCAAAATTTTAGTAATTAGCTCACGTGTGCTATGCTATGAAAAGGTGGAAAATCGCTGAATTAGATGAATACCGTGACTCAGGACTGAGTGGGCCGGAGAGCGAAGAGAGTGCTTAGGCCGTTTTCTCCGTGGGAATGTCACGGCTAAGCACTCAGCCCAATCAATGAACCAGGAGGAGGGCACACAGGAAGTTGTGCAGCCAAATGATTCACAGCCCTCCATCCTGAGAGCTCTTCTCCGTCCAGGGAATCCGAAATCCAGTCAAAGAGGGGCCAGGACCTCAAGAGTTTTATCCTCTGAAGCAGCCGCACTGGCCCTTCAGGTGACACCCACAGCCATTTTCTGACCTGCCACGTCTGGTGACCAGATGGGGTGGAGTGTTTTGTGTTTTCTCAAGGTGCAGTCCCCCATGCACACAAAACGGGAATGTTTTGCAGGTATGTCTGAGGGAAATTAGGAGATAAACTTTTCTTTCTGGATTTTTCTTTTCTGAACTCTCCCTTTGTGTGAGTCCCCAGATAAGAGATCTTCCTTTGTGCTCCGTGCTAGATCCCCCGGACGGCCCTCTGGTTATAATGCCTGTTTTTATCATTCTTCTTTAAACATCCCTGTCTTTGTTTCATTTCCTTAAATGAGTCTGTGCTATTCTGAAAACTATTCTAACAAGTGGATAATTAACAAGTTTTCTGCATTAACAATGAATTAATTAATTTTTCACATGAATTACTTTTCAGTCTTCAAGTGCATTGACCCATCCACTTATCTATGTCCTCTGCTATTTAATAAAGATATTTTGACTGTAGAAATTTATAATATATAATATGTATTCACATGTATATTCGATATGATGTATTATTGAATATGATACGGAGCGCATTTTCCCCACGCTGCCTCCGGTGACCAGCTTGGGCCGTGGAGGACAGGTCCCTGCTCTGGAAGCTCTCGGGGTGGCGGCCCAGCACACGGGAGTGCACATATGCCTTGTGGTGGGGTCAGGGTCTGGAGTGCTGGCCACATTCCCAGCCTCTCTGACAGGTCCTCAAGCTTTGTACATTTGCACTGGTATCAACCCTAAGGGAGCAGCTTGTACCCCAACAAAGTCAGCATACAACCCACAATTACAGATTTGATCGAAGGCTTCCTACCAAGAGTGAAGAAAAAAGTTGAGCATCTGGTGTCTAATACCCCCTTGTAGTGACTCCACCCAAAAAGGTAGGATGTCATGGCAGAGAGGCCGCTTGGGCTGGTGGCAGGAATGGTGGGGAAGTCCTGCGGGGATTCTTCCCACTGGTCCAGATCTCCTCTCACCAAGAGGGCGTTCTGTTCAGTTACCATTAAAGAAAACAATCCAGAAGAAATTGGAAAACAGTGAAGATGAAAGTCCGCAAGGGACTGCCACACGTCCAGGCGAGCAGGCCGAGAAACCCTTTCTGTCCTCGAGTTCTCCACGTCCTAACACACAGGGCGCGCTCTGTGTCATATTGAATAATATATTATATTGAATATACATGCGAATGCATATTATATTGAATATATATGAAGAAATACTGAAGCTAAATGTATTCACCATATTTTGAAACTGAAGTCACTTCTCGATTAACAAGTAAGATTGTCAGAAATGTGTCACATAGAAAAAGGTGGAATCAAGTTTACAGAAATATTTGCATAAGTGCAAATAAATGCACACATTATATATAATTTTCATGTTATACATAAAAGGTATTTACATTATATATTATTCATTTCAGCATTGCCTATAATAGTCAAACAAGGAAATCAACCTAATTGTCCATCAATAAAGGGATTGGTAAAATAAATTACAGTATATCCAAGACACCGAACATGAGTGAAATCCAGCCATTAAATATGGGTCAGATCTGTATTGTATATACTGAACCAGAAGGGGTTCATGGTGTACTATTGAGAGAAAACTCAAAAGCAAATTACAAAACAGTATTATCCTATATGTACAGTTTAAAAATGAACAGAGAGGGTAGGTCTGTGTGTGTATATAAGAAAGTCTCAGAAGACACCAGGGGGGAGTGAGGGAACTTCCACTCTGTGGTAGCATTTGCGCAATGATAATGTATGACCCGCATACATGTAAAAGGATTTTATTTTACAATATTATAAAATTTACTTTGAAAGACATATCTTTTGAGCAAAGTACTATGTATAAAGTATTCTGTTGATGCCATGGAGATCTGGGGGAAAGAGCTATAGAAGACAGCCACGGGTGTGTGGGCAGGACACCATGTGGACCACTCCAGGGGACGGCATTTAAGCTGACGCTGGGATGACAAAAAACTGGTCATGCCACGTACAGAGGAAGAGAGAGACTGGTGAGTCTAGGACCTCTACAGAAGGCCTCTGGGCCCGGGGTGAAGTAGAGAGCGGTTTGGGGATGAGGTCATGCAGCACCTTGTCAGCTGGGAAAGGTGTTCCGAAGACATCGGTTATTTTAAGCAGGGAGCACATGCTTGTTTTCTGGGTTTTTCTGATGTGGACTTTCCATGTATAATGTCCACTAGTTTTCCCATTTAAGATAATGTCAAGTTTTCTTTTAAAGTAAATATATTTAAGGAAACAGAGTAAGAACTTATAAAAATACTGAGTGAATATAGATAGAACTAAAACCATAAAGATAGTACCTGAGAGACTAAAATTAGGGAAACACTCCCTCAGACCGAGCAAAATGAAAGACTCTGTTTGCATCTCACTCAGACTGCTTAGAAGACCAGATGTCCCATGCTTGGCAAGGACTTGAGAAGGCATCGGCTTAGGGAAAGAGACATGGTACTTCCCAGGGAGGTTCTAGAAGCCCCAAGTTTCACATAAAGTTAGCACAGGGTGGTTCCTCATGGTCACTGACTGAGGGCCAGGAAGCATGGAGGCTGCCTGGTACCCCACACCCACTCAGGGCGCCAGGCACCGCCTCTCCTAGCTGCCTTAATTTACCTTTATGTTGCTCTTTCTAATGATTTCCAACTGATTCCCCCAGCACAAAACATTAAGAGATAAGGAGAAGGAGATTCACTGTTCTTTTTCCTGAACTTTGCACCCTGGTTAGATGGCTGCACAGTTAGAGAAATGTAACTCTGACCATTAATACCTCTGACACACAGAAACAAAGCAACAAGAATTACATTTCAAAAATACCAAGTTTTCTTGATTCTAAGGTCAGTTTAAAATGTGCCTGAGGTGATGGAAGGAGTCAGTGGCTCAAGGCTGCTGCCTGTCCTTCCCCCAGCGTGCCCTCCACCCTTCTTCAGTCGGAAAGGAGGGGAGACTGCAGAGCAGAGCGCAGTGAGTCAGGGGGTATCCACTGACAGCCTGCTGGGCATTTCATCCATCTGTCCTTCCTGACTCCCTGATTTCTGTAAGGGAAACCTCTATTGACTAGTCACCCAGGTGTGAACCTGGAGCCCCTTTTAGCCTTCCTCTTCCTCACCCTCCACATCTGATCAGTCACCAAGTCCTGTGACTCCCCCTCGGGCTCTCACCTCTGGTCCACCCCCCAGGCCTGTCCTCCATCCTCCCCTGTTACAGCCCCACCTTCACTGCAGAACTACCTCCTAACTTGCCTCCCGCCCCCATGTCTCAGGCCTCAGCCTGTCCACACAGACTCATCAGCTGAGTCTCCCAGGAGCACACCTCTTGCAGCGTGTCTGCCCTGCTCAAGAGGCTGCGGAGGCCCAGGCAATGACAGGTGAAACCAAGTCTACACAGTAGCAGGTAGAACCCAGGAGTCGAGTCCTGGACTCCAGCACCCAGGCCTTCCAGTTTCAACGGTGTCCTTGAAGGGTAGACGCTAGAAAACCACATCAGAACCCACTAGAGAGTTTGATGAAAATACAGATTTCTGGGACCCTTCCCCGGATGACTCCGTCAGAATCTCCAGGAAATCTATATTTTCAACAAGTTCTAAAAGTAATTCTAAGAATCAGCCAAATTTGGGGATTACTTCTTTATAGTAATGTATGTAGTATTAAATAACCAATAAAGTGATTAAAAACATGTTAATAGGTTCTTATAAATGTACTGGTCATCCAATACTGCGTGTATCAGTAAGACTTTGTTCAGACATTGTAGGTATTTGACTTACTTGCATACACTGCTTGTCAGCAAACAGTCTGCGTTGTGGCTGACAATCCTGAAGACCAGAGAAAGATGCCAGCGGCTGGTGTTTCTTTGAAGGGCTGACGACATGAACAGTGACTGCTTCTCAGAAGTTATTCTTTGTTCAGTTATACTTAACAAGCGATAAAGCCGTGACTAATGTTTCATCACCTGCTCTGCACAGCTGCTGAACCCACACTGGAGTCTGGAGCTTTGTCACTCACCACAGTTCCCTGTGAGTCCGAGCAAGCATCTCTGAAGCCCTCTCTGCCGGGGTGTGCACATGCTAGAGCAGCGACTTCCACCCTGTGTGCCCGAGAACTTTTAAAACATGCAATACCTGACTGTTTAGTCAGGGGCATTGAACTCTTCTCTTCCCTTAGATTGTGAAATAAAAAAATGACAACAGTCCTGGCCCGTTTGGCTTAGCGGTTGGAGCGTCGGCCCATGGACCAACGAGTTGCGGGTTCGATTCCAGTCAAGGGCACGTACCTCGGCCCTGGTCAGGGTCACGTGGGAGGCAGCCAGTCAATGTGTCTCTTTCACATCTTTCTCTCCCTCTCTCCCTGTCTCTCCCTCCCTCTCCCCCTCTCTCCCTCTCTCCCTCCCACTCTACCTGAGATAAATAGAAAAATATCCTCAGGTAAGAATTAAAAACAACAACAACGGGATGAGGGTGTCAATGGGGAAAAAAAGGAGAAACATCTGTAACAAAAATAAATTGATTAGCCCTTGCTGGTTTGGCTCAGCAGTTAGAGCATCGACCTGCAGTCCAGAGAGACCCGGGTTCAGTTCCCACTAAGGGCACGTACCTCGGTTGCAGTTTGTCCCCGGCCCTGGTTGGGTCGTGCAGGTGGCAACCACTCGATGTGTCCCTTTCACATCGATGTTTCTCTCTCCCTCCCATTCTATCTGAACAAAAAATGGAAAAAAAATATCCTCAGGTGAGGATAAAAATAAATGAATAAATAAATTGATTTAAAAAAAAATGACAACAGCCAACACAGCACTAGCTGTCCCGTGTGAATGAATAAAATTATATCAATTTTTTTGTTAGATTGGCAAAAAATATAATGCCTATATTTGGTGTGCCACAGAATTTTAGTAATTAGTTTATGTGTGCTATGATATGCAAACGGTTGAAAACCACTGTGCTAGGGTCCTCCTTCCCCCTCAATGTTCAGACCTTCTGAACAAAGGGCAAGCTTGCAGCATAAAATAATAAAAAGGTTACATTTTCTACATGTAGCAACTTTGACATATTTTTAAGGACTCAAACAAATATCAAGAAGACATACTAATATTGAAATTTGTAATTATTTTTATTTCTTTGTCTGCTTTGCTCACTAAGTTTTCAGCTCCATTAGGAGGGGGATCATGTTTGTTTTTTCACTGAAACATCCTTTGTTTCCTGCTATATTTACACACTCCCTGAGGCACTATCGGAGTTCAATAAATATTGGATGGGACCATCTGAAACTGCAGCTTTTGTAGATAAAAAATAGTTAAATGTTAGCAGTTGCTTTTTGGTTCAGTCTGGTATTTGTTGAAACAATGAAATTTCTCCCCATAAAGTACTGTTTTCTAAAGAAATCATAGAAACACACTCCGATCAATATATTTATGTTGTGGTCCACTACCAATATTATAAAATCTGCTTTTGAATAGTTCTGATTTGTTTCACCCCAAATTTTCATAAACTGCCAGAGCCCTCCAAGAATTTATTTTTGTCATTTATACCAGTGTCTCCTATTACTGGAGTTTTAGAAGTTTATCCCAACACAGATTGTACTGTCGCTAATGGCAACATAAATCCATCTTCTCTCACTCTGTCATGCCTGAAATTGGAAATCTGGCCACCACTTATACTCTCTACTGAATTCATCAAGGAAACGCTTAGCATCTCTCATAAGCCAGGACTGTGGTAGAAGCTATCAGGTATATAAAAAAGAATAAGGCATAATATTTACTATCCAGGAGCTCACAGTCTAACAGAAGAGTTAATATTTGACACCAATTTATCTTTCCAGGCAGAAGGAGAAAGAGAGTGATAAGTTTCATAAACAAGGCATAAAGTATTATAGGATATCTTTATGGGAGAAAAGTATTAGACCCCTATATCACAGACAATATGAAATCCATATATAGTAAAGATGTGTGTGTGTGTGTGTGTGTGTGTGTGTGTGTGTCCACAAGCACTTTGAGAGAAAATAGAAAAGAATACTTTTATAATTTAGGGTCAGAATAGTTTCTGCCAAGGAAGGCATGACAACATCCAAAAGCATTAAACAGCAAGAAAATTAACATGAAAACTGTATAATGAAAGACATTATAACAAAGTTAGAAGACATGACCCAGCAATTACATTTCTAGGAGTCTATCCTACGAATATACTGTACAGATACAAAGTGAAATATGTAAAACATATTCATTTCAGTGTTGTTTATAATCATAAAATAATTGAAAACAACCCAAGTGTCCACCATAAACTGTGGTTTATCCGCACAATAGGGTGCTAGGCAGCTGGAAAGCAGAATGAGGAAGATCCCTGTATACTGGTCTGGTACAGTAAGTGAAATATTAAGCAAAAAAACTAAGGCCAGAACATTCTTTATTGTTTGCTACATTTATGTAAGAAAAGGAGGGAAACGCTGTATAGATGTTTTGCTTATTTTTACAAAATGAAGAACAGAAAAAATAGTTTTGAAAAGGTGGAGGTGAGACTTCTCTGTGTTTACTTTTCTGTATAGTTTTACTTTGGAATCTTGGAAAATATATTAGCTATTTATAAAAATTTAAGTTAAAAAGATAAATGTCATTCTAGAGAAATTACATATAGGATTAAGAGCCATGTTATGGACTGTGTTTATGTTCCCCACTGTGATGATTTTAGGAGGTGGGGCCTTTGGGAGGTGGTTAGGTCACGAGGGTGGAGCCCTCATGGTGGGATTAGTGCCCATCGAAGAGACAAGAGAACCTTCTCCCTGTCTCTGCTCTTCACCAGGTGAGGACACCTTGAGAAGATTGCCATCTGCAGACCAGGACCAGATTTGCCAGCACCTTGATCTTCGACTTCCCAGCCTCCAGAGCTGTAAGAAGTAAATGTTGTGTAAACCACCCTGTCTTATAGCAGCTGGGATGCAAGGCAAGTCATAGTAAATAGAAAGCCTATACCAATCAATAAGAAATTTTAATCCAGCCCTGGCCAGTTTGGCTCCGTGGTTTGAGTATCGGCTCACAGACCAGAGAGTCCCAGGTTTGGTTCCCATTAAGGGCACGTACCTAGGTTGCAGTTTGTCCCTGGCCCCGGTTGGGGTCATGTGGGTGGCAACCTCTCAATGTGTCTCTCTCACATCAATGTTTCTCTTTCTCTCTTCCTCCCTCTCTCCCTCCTGCTCTATCTGAAGATAAATGCAAAACTGTCCTTGGGTGAGGATTAAAAAAAGAAAGAAAGAAATTGTAATCTAACAGAAATTAGCAAAGGACACTCAAGGAAAAGCACACTCCTGTGTGTCTCCTCCCCTCTCAGTACCCTACTTCATGCACATCGCTGATCACCACATATGTGCTGGCGTTTCCCACTCCAAGCCATCCTGTAACACCAGCTGGGTGCCCTACAACTTAACTCAATCCTCCCACTATCTACCTTGAGGAAAGAGTGAAGATAGGGAAAATATTAAATGGAGTCATTTTAACCAAGCTGCAAAATTATTTACATTACAGAGGTTGAGGCGCAAGGAAACATTCTTTTTCTTGTCTTAACTGGCCTAGGAGCCTAAACTTTCCAGCCCTGTGTCAAAGCCTAGATATACCCCAGCTCTCTGTGTCAGTGCCTCAGAGACCCTCGGACCACCCCCACAGGACTCCGGGAGCCCACCCTCCAGACTACCTGGCACCAGGAATTGAGAACCATGGAATTTGGCCAGAAGCAGCATCTTCAGGTAGGGTGGCCATGCGGAAGAGACAACAGACGTGTTCTGCTCCTGAGTGGCAGTTATGGAGAGAGGGATTTTGAATGAATATAAATATCATTTCTTTATCTCTGGCACAGAATTTCTCTCCTGGAGGCAACTGTCGATGATTGGGGGAAATGCCTTAAAAAGTCTAATTTGTTGTGTTGATGAGATTGCTGGAGCAGAAAGGTCAGATTTTAAAGGATTAGAGGAGGTAAGGAAAAGTATCAAGAGGCAAGGAGAGACTGCGTGCAGGGGCAGCGGTGGGGGGGGAAATCTCTACCTTCAGCTCAATTTTGCTCTGAACTTAAAATTGCTCTAAAAAAATAAAGTCTGTTTTTAAAAAAGAAAGAATCACTCATACAACTCCACAAAAGGAAGACAAAGAACCCAATTAAAAAATGGGTAGAGAACCTAAATAGACACCTCTCCAAACAGGACATACAAATATGGCCATGAGACATATAAAAAAATGCTCCGTCACTAATCAGAGAGATGCAAATTAAAATGACTATGAGGTATCACCTCACACCTGTCAGAATGGCCGCCATCAACAAATCATCAAACAACAAGTGTTGGCGAGGGTGGGGAGAAAAGGGGAGTCTAATACACTGCTGGTGGGAATGCAGACTGGTGCAGCCGCTATGGAAAACAATATGGTGTTTCCTCAAAAAATTAAAAATTGAACTGCCATTTGACCCAGTGATCCCACTTCTTGGAATATATCCTAAGAAGCCTGAAACACCAATCAGAAAGAATATATACACCCTTATGTTCATAGCAGCACTATTTATTTATTTATTTTTATTTTTTATTGATTAATTTTTGTTACAGATGATTCTCCTTTTTTCCCCCCCTGATTCCCCCCTCCCCCTTCCCTCCCTGCCCCTTCTCCAGATTGTTGTCCATGTCCACTGTTCATGCATACATGCGTATAAATTCTGTGGTTCATCCCTCCCCCACCTCCCCACTCCTTAGGGAATTGTCAGTCTGTACCCCGCTTCCGTGTCTCTGGGACTACCCCATTCCTCAAACTGTTATGTTCATTATATTCCACAAATCAGTGACATCATATGAAATTTGTCTTTCTCTGTTTGGCTTGTTTCACTTAGGATGATACTTTCCAGGTCCCTCCATGTAGTCTCAAAGGATAAGAGATCTTTCTTTCTTACCGCTGCGTAGTACTCCATTGTGTATATGTACCACAGCTTTTTGATCCATTCGTCTAATGATGGGCACTTTAGCAGCACTATTTATAACAGCTAAGATCTGGAAACAGCCCAAGTGCCCATCAGTAGGTGAGTGAATAAAAAGTTGTGGTTCATTTACACAATGGAATATTTTGCAGCTGTAAGAAAGAAAGATCTCTTACCCTTTGAGACTACATGGAGGGACCTGGAGAGTATTATGCTGAGCGAAATAAGCCAGTCAGAGAAGGACAAATACCACATGATCTCACTTATTTGTGGAATATAATGAACAAAACAAGCTGACGAACAAAACAAGCTGACGAACAAAATAGATCCAAAGGCGTGGAAGTAGGAAACAGACTGACAATCTCAGAGGGAAGCGGGGTGGGAGGGGTGGGAAGAGATAAACCAGAGAACTGATATTCATATATGCACAACCAATGGACACAGTGAGGTAAGGGGGGGGGGGTGGAGCAAGGAGGAGGCTGTCAATGGAAGAAAAACAGAGGGACATCTGTAATATTTTCAACAATAAACAAACAAAAAAATAAATTAAAAACGAGAGAAGCAGGAAGAGGAATTTGTTGTATTTCTGAAGGGAAGAGTAAGTATAAAAGGGAGAGGGGAGAGAGGGAAGCCAGCAAGAAGTGGGAATTAGGAGAAGGGCATAGAGGCAGATCTGGGGTGGATGGAATGGATTTGAAAGAACCAAAACATCTCACTCATCCATCCATCCATCCATCCATCCATCCATCCATCCATCCATCCATATACATTTTTCAGTAATCAAACCTCTGTGCTAGGCGCTATCAGCCACGGAGGCAGGGCAGTGTATAAAGCAGGTGGACGGAGGCTGCTGTCATGGCACACGTTGTAGTGGAGCGATGGACAAAGACTGATGTGCAAATAAATACACCACATGTCAGCTCTTGGGAGGTGCCACAGCTTTGAAAAGCAAAGCCAAGGAAAGCAACTGAGAGAACAGAGTGGTCAGGGAAGGCCTTTCTGTGATGACATTTAAGCAGGAAACTGAATGAAATAAGGGGCTGAGCCTTGGGAAACTTTGAGGGAAAGGAATGTGAAGTCCATTGGTCTGGGGCAGAGGGTGAAAGGGGAGGAAACAGTGAGAGTTGGTGGCTTTTCAGTTGTGGGCTGTCTTGTGATGCTGCCCAGTGCCCCATCCCCCAACACAGTACTCACAGAGGTAGAAGTGGTCCAAGGCTGAGGCGGTGTGTGCTGACGCCTGAGCCCCGAGCCTGAGATGGAGCTCCCATCCACACCTCAACAGAAAGTACCTGGCCCCTTCAGTGTCCTCCCTCTCTGCCTCCCCGCTCCCACTGAAATTTGTAAATGTCTTGGGGAAGACTTTGAATTTTAACATGTTATGAAATTGTTAGGGTTTGAATCAATTTTACCTAGATCTTTCAGGGAAAAGGGAGTCTCACTTGGGACTCCATCTGATCAATGAAACATGAATCTTCTCTCCAGAAGGTGCTCATAGGTGTATTAAATGTCTATCTCTATCTTATCTGCAATAAGACCCCTAGAGGAGGGTTATTTTATTGTGTAGGAGTTTAAACTAAATGGTTTTTATGTCTGGCTTGCTACCAGAGTCACCTGCAGATTATTTTTAATTATATAGGTTTTTTGTTCTCACTACAGAAATTTTGAATCAGAATCACTGGGAAATGGGGACCAAGAATCTTCACTTAAAAAAAAAAAAGTTTGCCTGGTGCTTCTGATGCAATTAGAATACAAACTTTGCATCTGGAAACCACAGAATTAGATTACTTTTAATTAGATTAAGATTTTCTTCGGCTGAGGTGTTTGACTGCATGGAATGTCAGCTCTCCTATGAGGTCAGCTCTGATCTTCCCAACAAGAGTTTTAAAGGGAATACAGGTTTGTTGTTTAAAAAAATTCAAATGCTGTAGAAATAGAGGCTCTATACCTCCAGAAATAACCAATATTAAAGTTTAGTGTCTATTATCCAGAGGGTGAAAGGGGAGGAAACAGATTATTCAAAATATTCCAGATTTTGCCATATGTGTGTGTAAACACATACATATACATATATAATAAAAGCATTAATCCTTCAGTTTATAAAATATGGCCATAATTTACTGTGATTTGCTGTGTACACTTGATATATCTTAAAGACCTTCCTATGTCAGTACATATAGAGCTACCTCATTCTTATAGCGACCACCCAGTGTTTCATTGTATGGCTGTGTCATAATAAAATGGACATTTAGGCTGTTTCCTTTTTTTTTTTTTTTACTATTATAACCAGTGTTGCAATAAACATCTCTGCAGTGTGTTTCTTAGTGTTCACTGTGAGCATGTATTTGGCATAAATTCCTAGATTTGGGATTTTGAAGATATTCCCCTAAGGATCCACCAATTTATACTTATACCAGCAGTTGTATAAAAAAGTTCCTATTTCCCCATCCTCTTACCTTTCACTGATATTATCAATCTTTTAAATGTACAATAATCAGGTGCATAAAAATATCTTTTTATTGTTTTAATTTGAATTTCTTTGTTTCCTGCTGAGAATGGTATCACGTGTTTGTTGCTATTTGGTTTTCTTCTGTGAATTTCTTGTTCATGTCTCTGCCATTGTGATTTATAATAAGAAATATATATTCAGTGTTCATCAGTTTCTGGCACAGAGCTTCTAAACCCTTTGGAATTTCCAGAGTGATAAGAGCTATAAAGGTGTCATTTGTTGTTCATAAGAAGCCCCTTTCAACAACCCCTGAGTCTGCATTAATGAGGTGACTTTTGGAAAGCCCCTAAGGATGTGGCTGGTTGCCAGGGAAACCAACCTTATGATTAGAGGTTGGAACTTTCGGCACCTCCCCTAAACCTCTGGGGAGGGGAGAAGCGTTGGAGACTGACTTAATCACTCATGCCCACTTAATGAAGCCTCCATAAAACCCCAAAGGACAAGCACGGAGGGCTTCTGGGTGGCTGAACAGGAACGCTTCCACATGCTGGGAGGGTGGCATACCCCGAACTTCAAGGGGATAGAGCTCAGGACCCTTCTGGACCTTGCTCTGTGTATCTCTTAATCCGGTTATTTATTTGCATGCTCTAATATCCTTTGTAATAACTGGTAATCTATTAAGTAAACTGTTTTCCTAAGTTCTGTGAGCTGCTTTAGAAAAGTAATTGAGCCTGAGCAGGGAGTTATGGGAAACTCTAATCATAGCCAGTTGGTTGAAGCACAGGTAACAGCCTGGACTGTGGTTGGCATCTGAAGGCAGGGGCAGTTTTGCGGTACTGAGCTCTTACTCTGTGGGATCTCATACTATTTTCAAGTTGTTGAATGAACTCAAAGAGTCTGGAGGCTTTGCTAGAAATAAATAAAGATTTATCAAGAGTGTTGTCATTTGCAAACTGGAAAAACAACTAGGCAAAAACACAGAAGTGTTCCAAAGAAAAAAGAAAAACTAAGGATTCTAATACTAAAAGTCACATTCTTGAGAATAATCAGTCCTAAATTCTCAGCTCTCGAATGGGCCGAGGATCGGTCAGGTGTTGGGGTCTAGATAATGACGCCAGGTGGTGTCTGGTCATGTCCTGAATCCTTTACCACAGACCCCTCAGTTAGGGATGATTTTAGTTGTGCTCCTTTAGAATTAAAGGGATTATCTAGAAGACATATACGTGATACTTGCAGCTTTAAAATCTAAAACTTTATGGTTCTGGAAACAAGTGTCTTTCAGAAATTATTATTATTATTATTATTATTATTATTATCCTCACCCGAGGACATTTTTCCATTTTTTGTTCAGATAGAGTGGAAGAGAGAGAGAAACATCGAAGAGTGGAAGAGAGAGAGAGAGAAACATCAACGTGAAAGGGACACATTGAGTGGCTGCCACCCACACGACCCAACCAGGGCCGGGGACAAACTGCAACCGAGGTACATGCCCTTAGCGGGAACCGAACCCGGGTCTCTCTGGACCGCAGGTCGATGCTCTAACTGCTGAGCCAAACCAGCAAGGGCCAGAAATTATTTTGATGAAGCTCAACTCTGTGTCATCTTCGGAGCTTTGGGTCTGTGGAAAGGGACTGGACAGACTCATATCAGAACCACTCACTTGGGGTGACTTGAAGACACATCAAAATAAAAGCATAAACAGACCACAAATAAATAAATAATACCCCAACCCCACCACCAAATCCTTTCAGAGAAGAGAGTTTTCTTAGATGGCACCGGAAATGACATCTGAGACCAGAAGGAAACTGTATCTAGTGAGGCAGAAAAGTTACTTTATAGTAATTCTTTATTGTTAAAGTTGAATGAATAATATTTAAGCAGCAAGGTCTTAAGTGAGTCACCATAATGGTAATTCTTTATACTTACGGGAAGCTAGTGGGGCCAGAACACGCCACGGAACACATGCCCCTCGCAGAGAAGTGAGAGCGTTATCTGGCAGAAGAGGCCGACCCAGAGGGTGCAGTCTGTGGAATTCTGTTAACCGAGAGCACTAAACATACTTCATATTCTGAGCTGATTTCTTGCAAAGAAATACAGGTAAGCTCTGTTCCAAATAAGTTCTGCAGTTTCCATCTCTGCCTTGTGAGTCATCATCTCCCTGGAATTGTCACTGCCCATGAGGCCAAGGGAGGTGAGCTCACAGGCAGAGCAGGACGCTGCCAGGGCCTGGCTCTGTCCCCACTCAGCCATCGCCATGACTGAAGTCACATTACAGGGCTGCTGATGCTGTGCAGACCTGCTTCCTGCCACTCCATGGGCACCCGACACGGAGGGTGGCGGAGGGGCCCTGCTGGCTCTGAGCAACTTTTCAAGAATGGAGTCCAAAGCTGGTGTTTCAAAGGCCTCCTACTGCCCTTGGCAAAGACCAAGTCCTTAGCTTGGCCAGGTCTCCTGCAGCGTTCGAACCAGGATGTGCCGCACTCCCTTCCTGTCACTGAGTGTCCCTGGTCATTCTTCCTACACGTGCTACCCCTCTCCCCTTTCTTGGTCCCGCTTCTTTGTCACCGACTCATGGGAGCCTTCTCCGACTTCCCCAACCTGGGCAATTTCCTCCTTTTTCGTTTTTTAGTTTTGAGTTACTCGAAGGAGCTGTACTGAATGCAGCCAATGACAGAAGTCATTCATTCTGGGCAAGAGGCAGGATTCCATCCACCTTGTGTGTGCATGTACAAGCAGGATTGGGATGAGATCAAAGACTCTACAATGAAAAAGTAAACAGAGGTCCAAAATGCCAACTTGCTCCTGAATAGGTCTCCTATTTAGTTTATGCAAAAATGCAAATATTTCAAGAAGGGAAAATATTTAATAATAACAACTTACATTTATCAAGCAGTTCCCATGTGCCAGGCACGGGGCTAAGAGCGAGCTTTATATAAATGATCGAATATAGTTGTCATGACAGACCCATGATTACCATTGTCTTACAAACAGACAGGCACAAAAGGCTTAAATCTGTGTTCATGGTCAGCGGAGCAGCCAGGATGGGAACCCAGGCAGCCTCTATGATATTCATGCATCCTCCAAAGCTTTATGCCAAATGCTATAATTTGTAATCAGATACAAATTATACCTTTGAACAGCCAACTCTCAAGTAGAGGTGTTAAGACCAAGCAGAAATATTAATAACAAGCATTTACATAAAACTTTTTATATTCCAGACACTATTCTAAGCACTTTATACATATTAACTCTATCCTCAACACAAGTTTTGTCGTGGATACTATTATCATCCCTGTTTTATAAATGGTAAGTGCCTAAGTTCACACAGCTAGAAAGGAGTGAAGTCCGTATTTGAACCCAAGCTCCAAAAGGGATCAAGATGATGAGCAGATGGAAATAAAGACAAAGCCAAGGGAGCTCCGGTGCAGATGTGGTCACTTAGCGCTTGGCAGGCTTTGGGGTGTGTTTGTGCAGCCGCTGGCAGATTCCCCCAGCACTTTTTTATCCTTCCTACAATGCTTCATTTTAAATGAGTTCATTCAATGAATGTTGAGCATCTGCAATGTGCCGGGCCCAGGAGAGTCTGCTGGGGCGGAAGGGGTGCTCGTGAGGACCATTGGGGGAGTAGAGATGGGGTGTGGGAGCCAGACCGGGCAGGTCAAAGTGGCTTGGCACAGAAGTCTCAAGGATAGATGGACAACTGCCCAGCAGACCCGGAGTTGTGAAGGAGCGTGGTATTCCAAGAAGAACATGGGGTGGAGCGTGATCAGAGCACTGGATGAAGTCATGACAGGCCGAGAGAAGAAAGTATGAATGAGAAGGTGGGGAGGTGGGCACCGGCTCGATTATAAAGGAACTTAAGCAACAAATGAAAAAGTTTTAGGTTTTTCCAGCAGGCCACAGAAAGGCACAGAAACATCTAGCCAGGACAGTGGACTGGTCTGATTTGTACTTTAGAAGTCTGCTACATGAAGGATGAAGTGGAGGTGGGAGCCCGGGTAGGGAGGCCATTCTAGGTTGTCATGAGCGAGGAACACTCAATGGAGCTACAGGAGTTTAGGGGAGACCTTGTCTAATGTTTTGCCAAAACTCAGTTTATTCTGTGTCTGGCATATTAGTTATTATTTTTGTAAAATATTTACCAAACCTGATTAAAGTTGTCATAACTTCCCAAGTTTTATAAGATCATATTTCCTTTCGATGATACAGGAGTCACCAAACTCAATCAGAGGGGCTATATCACTGCCAAAAAGTAGAAAGCTGAGGGCTCTGGGGTCCAGGGCCTGAGCTCCCTTCTGTCTGCAAATCTTGACATGTCAACAGCAGGGCACCTTTTCTGGACTAATAGAGACCCTGCACTTCCTTATCCTCTGCCTAAGTGAATTCTTCCAATTATTTTCTCCCACTTGATTTTATTTTTAAATGTTACACTTCTAAACGCACAGCTCGATCTTAGCATTGCTGAAAGTGGCACAAATAGACATTACATGTGCCATACTTGATGCAACAGGAAATCCATGGCACCACCCATGACAATTCTCTTCTGAATCACTCTGGATCTAACTAGCAGTTCATGGGAAATATGGGGACTACAGGTGACCATAAGGAAACATTCAGCCAAATCTAGACTGTAGGACATTTTACAGGACAGATGATCAAATTCATCAATGAATTGCTGACATGAAAAAGATAGGATAATGGTTATGTAATAAAAGGGACTTAAAAGAGTAACAACCCAGTGCCTTGTCTAAACCCTGATTCAAGGAAACTGGAAAAGACATCTTTCCTAATTGGGGAAATCTGAATATGGACTGAGTATTAGATGATATTGAAGATTATTGGTTTTGTTAGATGTGATAATGGTGTGGTGTTTCTGTATATTTTTTTAAATGCCCTATGTATTATATTGGAATATTTTGGGTAAAATGGCATGACTTCTGAGGTAAATGGAATGAAAGAAATTTTATTCAATTAAAATAAAAAAAGATTGGCAAAACATTGATAATTATTGGTTAATGAGTACCTACAGTAAACTATACTATTGTTGTGTATGTTTGGTATTTTTCATAATAAAAAGTGTGTGTGTGTGTGTGTGTGTGTGTGTTTACTTAGTTGTGCTTTAAATTTTCCACTATAAAATTAACATAAGCACTTTAAGGAAAACAAAAAATATGTAAAATAATTCATTACATTCCCACCACTCTTTTTTTTTTTTTCTTTTTTTTTATTTTATTTATTTATTTATTTTATTTTTTTTAAATTTTTTAATTAATTTATTTTTTTGTTACAGATATTTTACCTTTTTACCCCATTGGCACCCCCCACCCCACCCCCCCTCCACCCTGTCCCTGGCTTAGTTGTCCATGTCCATTGGTCATGCATACATGCATATAAGTTCTGTGGTTTATCTCTTCCCACCCCCCCACCCCCCATCCCCTCTTCTGAGGGATGTCAGTCTGTGCCCCACTTCCATGTGTCTGGGTCTACTGTATTCCTCAGACTGTTATGTTCATTATATTCCGTATATAAGTGAGATCATGTGGTATTTGTCCTTCTCTGCTTGGCTTCTTTCACTTAGGATAATACTTTCCAGGTCCCTCCATGTCGTCTCAAAGGATAAGAGATCTTTCTTTCTTACCGCTGCATAGTATTCCATTGTGTATATGTACCACAGCTTTTTGATCCATTCGTCTACTGGTGGACACTTGGGCTGTTTCCAGATCTTAGCTATTGTAAATAGTGCTGCTATGAACATGGGGGTACATATATTCTTCCTGATTGGTGTTTCAGGCTTCCTAGGGTATATTCCCAGCAATGGGATCACTGGGTCAAATGGAAGGTCAATCTTTAATTTTTTGAGGTAGCACCATATTGTTTTCCATAGCGGCTGCACCAGTCTGCATTCCCACCAGCAGTGTATTAGAGTCCCCTTTTCTCCACACCCTCGCCAACACTTGTTGTTTGATGATTTGTTGATGGCGGCCATTCTGACAGGTGTGAGGTGATACCTCATTGTTGTTTTAATTTGCATCTCTCTGATGATTAGTGATGTTGAGCATTTCTTCATATGTCTCTTGGCCATTTGTATGTCCTGTTTGGAGAGGTGTCTATTCAGCTCCTCTGCCCATTTTTTAATTGGGTTCTTTGTCTTCCTTTTGTGGAGTTGTATGAGCACTCTGTATATATTGGAAATTAACCCCTTATCTGATACATCATTGGCAATGATGTTCTCCCATACAGTGGGTTGCCTTTCCATTTTGATGATTGTTTCTTTTGCTGTGCAGAAGCTTTTTAGTTTGATGTAGTCCCATGTGTTCATTTTCTCCTTTATTTCTGTTGCCTTAGGTGATGTATCAGTGAAAATTCTGCTCCGTATGATGTCCGAATTTTGTTGCCTACATTTTCTTCTAGAATTTTTATGGATTCACGGGTCACATTTAAGTCTTTTATCCATTTTGAGTTTATTTTTGTGTATGGTGTAAGTTGATGGTCTAGTTTCATTTTTTTGCATGTAGCTGTCCAATTTTCCCAACACCATTTATTGAAGAGGCTGTCTTTACTCCACTGTATGCTCTTGCCACCTTTGTCAAATATTAATTGAGCGTATTGCCTTGGGTCCATTTCTGAGTTTTCAGTTCTGTTCCACTGGTCTATATGCCTGTTCTTGTGCCAGTACCAGGCTGTTTTGGTTACAGTCGCTTTGTAGTATAACCTGATATCTGGTATTGTGATCCCTCCAACTTTGTTCTTCTTTTTCAAGATTGCTGTGGCTATTCGGGGTCTTTTTTGGTTCCATATGAACTTTTGAAGTATTTGTTCTAGTTCTATGAAATATGTCGTTGGTATTTTGATGGGGATTGCATTGAATCTATAGATTGCTTTGGGTAGTATGGACATTTTAATTATGTTAATTCTTCCAATCCATGAACAGGGTATGTGCTTCCACTTCTTTATATCTTCCTCTATTTCTTTTTTCAATGACCTGTAGTTTTCTGCAAATAGGTCCTTTACTTCTTTGGTTAAGTTTATTCCTAGGTATCATAATTTTTTGGAGCGATGGTAAATGGGATTGTTTTTTCAGTTTCTCTTTCTGTGAGTTCATCATTGATGTACAAGAATGCCGTCGATTTCTTGACGTTAATTTTGTATCCTGCTACTTTGCCAAATTCATTTATTAAGTCTAATAGATTTTTGATGGAGTCTTTAGGGTTTTCTATGTACAATATCATGTCATCTGCAAATAATGACAGTTTCACTTCCTCCTTTCCAATTTGGATCCCTTTTATTTTTTCTTCATGTCTGATTGCTGTGGCTAAGACTTCCAGTACAATGTTAAATAAGAGTGGCGAAAGTGGACATCCCTGTCTTGTTCCTGTTCTTAATGGAAATGTTTTTAGTTTCTGTCCATTGAGTATGATGTTGGCTGTAGGTCTTTCATATATGGCCTTTATTATGTCGAGATATGATCCCTCTATTCCTACATTGCTGAGCGTTTTCATCAGAAATGGATGCTGGATTTTGTCGAATGCTTTTTCAGCATCTATTGATATGATCATGTGGTTTTTATTCTTCATTTTGTTTATGTGGTGTATCACGTTTATTGATTTGCGAATATTGTACCAGCCTTGCATCCCTGGAATGAATCCCACTTGGTCGTGGTGAATAATTTTTTTGATGTATTTCTGGATCCGATTTGCTAGTATTTTGTTCAGGATTTTGGCGTCTATGTTCATCAGGGATATTGGCCTGTAGTTTTCTTTCTTCGTAGTGTCTTTTTCTGGTTTTGGAATTAGAATTATGCTGGCCTCATAGAATGTGGTTGGAAGTCTTCCTTCTTCTTGAATTTTTTGAAATAGTTTGAGGAGAATGGGTGTTAGTTCTTTTTTGAATGTTCGGTAAAACTCCCCTGTGAAACCGTCTGGGCCTGGGCTTTTGTTTGCTGGGAGAGTCTTGATTACCTCTTCAATTTCCTTAGTTGTTATTGGTCTGTTCAAGTTTTCTATCTCTTCCGGGAATAGTTTTGGGAGACTGTGTGTTTCTAGAAATTTGTCCATTTCGCTGAGATTGTCGAATTTGTTGCCATATAGTTATTCATAGTAGTTGTTAACGATCTTTTGTATTTCCGTGGTGTTGGTTGTTACTTCTCCTCTTTCATTTCTGATTTTGTGTATTTGGGTTCTCTCTCTTTGTTTCTTGGTGAGTCTAGCTAAGGGTCCATCTATCTTGTTTATCTTTTCGAAAAACCAGCTCTTTGTTTCATTGATCCTTTGAATTGTTTTTTTGGTCTCTATGTCATTTATTTCTGCTCTGATCTTTACTATTTCCTTCCTTCTACTTGCTCTGGGGTTTTCTTTTTGTTTGCTTTCTAATTCTTTAAGCTGTGAGGTTAGACAGTCAATTAGAAATTTTTCTTGTTTTTTGAGGTAGGCCTGTAGTGCTATGAACTTCCCTCTCAGAACTGCTTTCGCTGCATCCCATAGATTTTGTGTTGTTGTGTGTTCATTTTCATTGGTTTCCAGGAAGTTTTTAATTTCTTCCTTGATCTCCTCGGTGACCCATTCATTGTTTAATAACATGCTATTTAGCCTCCATGTGTTGAAATGTCTTTGCATGTTCTTGTTGCAATTGATTTCTAGTTTCATGCCATTGTGATCTGAGAAGATGCTTGATATGATTTCAATCTTCTTGAACTTGTAGAGATTTAGTTTGTGTCCTATCATGTGGTCTATCTTTGAGAATGTCCCATGTGCACTTGAGAAGAATGTGTATTCTGTAGTTTTGGGGTGTAATTCTCTGTAGATATCTATTAAATCCATTTGGTCTAGTGCTTCATTTAGAGTCTCTGTTTCCTTGCTAATTTTTTGCCTCGAGGATCTATCCAGTGCTGTCAACGGGGTGTTGAAGTCCCCTGCTATGATTGTATTGTTGTCGATTTCTCCTTGGAAGTCCTCCAGAAGATTTTTAATATATTTTGGTGCTCCTATATTGGGTGCATATATGTTTATCAAGGTTATATCTTCCTGTTGGATAGATCCTTTCAATATTATGTAGTGGCCGTCTTTGTCTCTAGTTATGGTCTTCATTTTGAAATCTATTTTATCAGATATGAGAATTGCTACCCCAGCTTTTTTTTGCTTTCCATTTGCTTGGAAAAATTTTTTCCATCCCTTCACTTTCAACCGATGTGAGTCTTTTGTTGAGAGGTGGGTCTCTTGTAAACAACATATAGATGAGTCATGCTTTCTTATCCAATCAGCTACTCTGTGTCTCTTTATGGGAGCATTCAATCCATTTACGTTTAAGGTGATTATTGATATGTACTTATTTATTGCCATTTTTGTTTAGTGTGGTTCTATTTTTCTTCCCATTTCTACTGCTAATTACAGCAGTCCTTTTAACATTTCTTGCAGTGCTGGTTTGGTGCTAATGTATTCCCTTAGCTTTTTTTTGTCTGGGAAGCTCTTTATTTGATCTTCTATTTTGAATGATAGCCTTGCTGGGTAGAGTAGTCTTGGATTCAGATTCTTGTTTTTCATGACTTTGATTACTTCATGCCATTCTCTTCTGGCCTGTAGTGTTTCTTGTGAGAAGTCAGCTGAGAGCCTTATGGGGTTCCCTTTGTAGGTAACCTGTTGCTTCTCTCTTGCTGCTTTTAGGATTCTCTCTTTATCTTTGATTTGTGGCATTTTAATTACTATGTGTCTTGGTGTGGGCCTGTTTGGGTTCTTCTTACTTGGGACTCTCTGTGCTTCTTGAACTTGAATGCCTTCTTCCTTCACCAAATTAGGGAAGTTTTCTCTCACTATTTTTTTGAATATATTCTCTATCCCTTGCTCCTTTTCTTCTTCTTTGGGGACTCCTATGATGCGAATATTATTACGTTTCCAGTTGTCCCATAGTTCTCTTAAGCTGTCTTCCTGTTTTTTAATAGTTTTTTCCTTTTGTTTTTCTGATTGGTTGATTTTTTCTACCCTGTCTTCTAATTCACTGATCCGGTCCTCAGCTTCCCCTACTCTGCTTTTTAAACCTTCCAATGTGTTTTTCATTTCGGATATGTCATTTTTTATCTCTTCTTGTTGGTTTTTAATTTCCATTTGGCTTATTTTCAGTGTCTCTATGTCCTTACTCATGCTGTTCAGCTTCCTCAAGATCATGGCTCTGAATTCTAGCTCTGTTAACAGGCCTAATTGCTCCACATTGATCTCATCTTCGGTGGAGGTGTCTTGCTCTTTCATTTGGCTTCTGTTTCTGTGTTTCACCATTTTAGCTATCACTGTGGGCTTTGGAGCCTGTCAAGTTCTCCCTGTGGGTGTTGGTGTTCTGCTGTTTGTGGCTCCCTCTCCTGTGTTTGGATGAGCGAGGGAGGACCCACGTTGAACACCACTGTCAAGTCTTACTTTCCTGGTTAAAGTTGCCAGCCCAGGAAATGTACTGTTATCCTCTAGCTTTTTGCCTGGAGGCTAGCAGTCTAGGTTAATTGATGAGTTTTGGGTTGTCAGTTGATTGAAAAACTCCCTCTGGTGCTCAGCCAAGGGGCTTTCAGGAGGGTGGGGCAGATGCTGGTTGTTAGTGAGCCTCAATTAGCACTTCAATGGCCCACAGGGTGGGGTTGGATCTCCGAGGTAGGGGCTGCTGTCTCTCCCCAGAGCCCTGGGAAGGAGCAATGTGGCCACCGTCCTGAGTGGCTGCACTCAGCCAAAGCTCTGAGCACCCTCCAAACCCCGAGTGTCCCGACACGGTTCCAGTCCAGTCCGCCCTCCCTCCGCTGGAGCCCAAGGTGAGTGGCTGTGGCTGTTTCAGCCTCTGTCCCGGCTGCGCTGCGGGGCCGCCTGGGAGTGTAACCCGCGGGCGCCGCTTTCAGCTAAGGCCGCTGCCGAGCTGCCGACCATGCGCTCCCAGCCCCGTCTCGCGCCTTCGCAAGCCTACCGGGATGGAGTCAGTGTCCCTCATTGTATGGTCCTCACAAGCTGCTTTTCTGTTGCTTTTTCCTGTCGATTTGTCTGTGTTATAGTTGTAATTCCAGTTTGGTTCTGGGAGCCGGTCTGTGTAGCTCCGTTCACTCCGCCGCCATTTTTCGGTCTTCCCACCACTCTTAACACCATCAGTATTTAGTGTATTTCCTTGCATTTTTTTTCTTTGCACACGCTTGATTTTTACATAGTTGACATTCATTGTATTTCTTTATTTTTATTTTTATTTTTTTTATCCTCACCCGAGGATATTTTTCCATTTTTTGTACAGATAGAGTGGGAGGGAGAGAGAGGAAGGGAGAGAGAGAGAGAAACATCAACGTGAAGGGACACATCGAGTGGCTGCCACCCACATGACCAACCAGGGCCGGGGACAAACTGCAACCGAAGTACGCGCCCTTAGCGGGAACCGAACCCGGGTCTCTCCGGACCGCAGGCCGACGCTCTAACTGCTGAGCCAAACTGGCCAGGGCTGTATTTCTTATTTTTCACATAAAACACATATCATAGCATCTTTCATGTTATTACCTGGGCTTCATAACCAGTGATGTGCTGGTTCTTGAGAGCCGACTGTCAGCTCTTCTTCCTAATTCTGTGTTCTCGAGATCAGCTCTGATGGGAATATGGAAACCATGGAAACCAGCAAACATTACAAATCCCAGGTTTATCCCCATAGAGTGGGTTGTTAAACATTTACCAGCTCATGACTGTTTATAACCATAATTTTTAAGGGTCACCTAATGGCCCTTTGAGTAAATACCTGACAGTAAACAGTTACATGATACTTATTACATGCCAGGCACTAAGTACGTCCCCCATCTTAGCTCATTTAATCCAAACAGTGGACCCCTATGAGGTAGGTGCTATTATCATCCACATTTTACAGACAAAGAAACTGAGGCAGAAAGTAGTGAAGTAAATTGCCCAGTGTCCCACCGGTAATAAGTGGTAGCAAGCCCGAGAGCTGGATTTGAACTCAGGTACCTCACGGCAGCATCTTAGCCTCTCTGGCACTCAGCTGCTTTGTACCTCTGCGCCAGCCAACAACTGGGCAGCCGCCTTCTGAGGCCAACGCTACTGCTCCGTGGATCATCCAGCAAGTGGGCAAACTGCAAGGCCAACCGCTGTCACCTTCCTCCTGCAGCATGAGTGACCCAAGGAGGCAGTGCCTGCTAAGCAGCAGGTGGAGCGGGCTGAAGACTCTGCCCCGTGGAGAGCAGAGCATGTTCCAGGAGAGTGAACTAAACGGAGGGTGGGGGCTGGGCTCCCCAAGGCACGCACTCACTTGCAGAGCACGGTTTGAGGAGGAGGATGGTATACCTCAAGTGACAAGGACCATTATGACCTCAGGGGCCAGGTGAGCTTTTATATTTTATCAGGGGCAAGGACTCCATGGGTGACCTCTTTCTCCTGCCCCAGGGGTTTGCAGTGTTTTATGCTCCTGCAGGGCAGTCAGGAGTACTGGGCAGAATTCTATTTCTGGTGTAGCAGCTGAGTGATAACAGGGCCAGTCATCTGACCTTGACGATGATCCTTTTGCAGAATAGAGGCATCATAAGACAAAAGTGTTTTCAGAGCATGCAGGAGCTCTTGCAGGTAACATGCTGTGTGTGCAGTTTAGCTGCCAGCACTCCTCTCTCGGGACCCAGCGATCACCTTCAGGTGGCTGAGAGCCCAGGGTTCCTGCATCTGTTCTCATGTCAGTGTGACAAGTGGGAGATGGCACAACGGGGTGATTACTTATATGTCTTGAATCCTGCCATCCCAGCTTTGGATAAGGGGCTCACATGAATCCAGGCATAGACCATTTTATCAAGAAAAGGGCAAGAAGAAATTTTGTCTTAGAAAGTGTAGGTGTTTTATTACCATACAACGAAAATCATCATCGAAACAGAAACATTTCTGTTCTCTATATGCAAAGCCTTACAACACCATCGGGACTCAACCAATATTTATTGAATAAATGTCATTGTCATGCTAAGACAGAGAAGGGGCCTTGTAAGCATCTAGGTTCTCTCTGGTTTAGGATTTTCCCCTGATCTTTCAGATGCTCTAACCACGAAGTACCAAGTAGGGATCCAAGCAGAATTAGAACACAGCAGATCTCAGCAGTGCCCCTGAGGGAGGAGCTCAGACTGTGAATGTGTGAGAGACAGGCAGGAAGGGCAAGAAAGACAATCTGTAAAGGATTTGAAGGAACCATTTACATTTAGAATTCCCTCACATCTTCATACTCTGATTCTCTCGAGCACTTTTGGTAGAAGGGAAAGAAAGAACTGGATGTTTCTGCAGTTGCAGACTACTCCCAGATTTGAAGGTACAGTGGAGGACTGAGACCTGTGTCCCTGCACAGACAGAAGTTGAGGCGAAACGGAGCATCTGGGAAGTAAGAGGCAACTGTCTTAGCCTCCCCGTGGAAACCATCAACCAATAGAAAGAAGATGTGCGTGGACAAGAGCCACACAAATAAGGTCAATATTGCCATGACTTGTTCTTTTGATGTTTGGAATCATGTGTGATCTCTCCAGTCAGATGCTCTTTCTATTTGTTCAAATCCCCTGTAGGGCTAATAGCACATGTGAGCAATTTTTTAATTTTTACTTTTTTTTTATGGTACAGTTGATGTACATTATATTAATTTCAGGTGTACAACATAGTGATTCGACATTTATATATGTTATATGATGTGATCACCATGATATGTCTAGTAAGCACCTGTCGCCATAGAGTTACTACAGACTTCCGGTCAAGGTGGAGGGTAGGTAAACGCAGTATCGCGTCCTCCCACAACCACATCAAAGTTACAACTAAACTACAGAACAACCATCATTCAGAACCACCTGAAATCAAGCTGAATGGAAGTCCTACAACTACGAATTAAAGCAGCAGCCACATCCAGACTGGTAGGAGGGGCGGAGGGGACGGGCTGGTTCCACACCCATGTGTGGCGGATAAAAATCAGGAGGACACCTCGGCTGGGAAGGTCCTCCCTGAGGACTGAGGGATCCCCGTCCCACACCAGGCGCCCAGCTCAGGTTCCAGTGCCAGGAAGAGAAATCCCCATCACTTCTGGCTGGGAAAACCAGCGGGAACTGAGGCTGAGGGAGGCTGTGGCTGCAGAAGCCCAGGCAGCTCCTCTTAAAGGGCCTGCACACGGACTTACTCGGACTTGCTCCCCCTAATCTCGGAGGGGAGGCAGCTTGAAAGGCACCAGAGACATACAGGGAAGAACTAAGCTGTTTGGCCTCGGGACAAGGGCTGGAGAGGCAGCTTTCTCTCAGACAGACCTGCTGGTAGAGGCCTTTGTTTCTTTGGTGAGCCCTTTCCTGGGGCGGAGGACAGGCACTATATCTGGGACTCTAGCAACCTGGCTCACACTGTTGGCCCCGCCCTGGTGATTCCCTGAGGCCCTGCTCCACCCAACTTTTGGGCCCACCCAAGCTGTTTTCAAAAGCCTTACCATAGGATTGGGCTGTCTTGGATCCTGCTTCAGAGTTTCCTAAATTCTCTCAAACAAGCAGCATCTGGTCTCAGGGAGCCCCATACCTCTCATTAAGTGGCCCCAGGCCTGGCACTAGAAGCCAGCCTTGGTTCACAACTTGGCTTTTCCTGGACACCTCCAAGCTCATCACAACTTTGTAGCTTATGCTGGGTGGTCCAGGACAGAACACAGGCAGTGGCTGACCTTGCCCCACAGCCAGGACATAGTGGACAGCTTCAGACCACATCAAAACAGCACCACCCGCCCTGGCCGGTTTGGCTCGGTGGTTAGAGCGTCGGCCTGCGGTCCAGAGAGACCCGGGTTCGGTTCCCGCTTAGGGCACGTACCTCGGTTTCAGTTTGTCCCTGGCCCTGGTTGGTCATGCGGGTGGCAGCCACTCGATGTGTCCCTTTCACGTCGATGTTTCTCTCTTTCTCTCTCTTCCTCTCTCCCTCCCACTCTACCTGAACAAAAAATGGAAAAAATGTCCTCGGGTGAGGATAAAAAACAAAACAAACAAAAAAAACAGCACCACCCAACCACCTCCACAAGTGACACACTCAATGAGCGGACTCAGTGGGTACCAGAGCCCTGATGCAGTAAGTCTTGCTCTTTGTGGTGGGCCCCTGCACAGCTGATTCTCCAAAGTAATCAGAGGTAAGTGGTCAGTGGGCACAGCCAATACTTGCAGTTGATCAGCCTGAGTAAATTCCTCCCATTGATGTGCCAACAGAAATCAAGACTCAATTACAACAGAAGGGTGTACAGTCCACACTAGGGGTGCACCTCAAGGGCCCAGCTAGGGTGATCAGGGAGGCTGTGCCACTGGATCCTACAGGACACCTACTAACAATAGGCCACCCTATGAAGCCTAGGAGACATAGTAACTCTACCTAATACATAGAAACAATCACAGGAAAGCAGCCAAAATGAGGAGACAAAGAAACATGTCCCAAATGAAAGAAAAGAACAAAACTCCAGGAAAAGAACTAAACAAAATTGAGATAACCAATCAATCAGATGCAGAGTTCAAAACACTGGTTATAAGCTTGCTCAAAGAACTTGGTGAGACATTCAAAGAACTTAGTGAGATCTCTAAGGAACTTAGTGAGAACATCAACCACATAAAAAAGGACCAGTCAGAAATGAAGAATGCACTAACTGAAATAAAGAATAATTTGCAGGGAATCAATAGTAGAGTAGGTAAAGCTAAGAAGCAAACTATTGATTTGGAATATAAGGAAGCAAAAAAAAACACCCAACCAGAACAGCAAAAAGAAAAAAGAATCCAAAAAAATTAGGATAGTGTAAGGAGCCTCTGGGACAACTTCAAGGGTACCAACATTCACACCATGAGGATGCCAGAAGAAGAAGAGAAAGTGCAAGAAATTGAAAATCTATTTGAAAAAATAATGACAGAAAACTTCTCTAACTTGGTGAAGGAAACAGACCTACAAGTCCAGGAAGCAGAGAGTCCCAAATAAGATGAACCCAAAGAGGACTACACCAAGGCACATCATCATCAAAATGCCAAAAGTTAAAGACAAGGAGTCTTAAAACAACAAGAGAAAAGCAGTTAGTTACCTACAAAGGAGCGGGATTCCTATAAGACTGTCAGCTGATTTCTCAAAAGAAACTTTGCAGGCCAGAAAGGAGTGGCAAGAGATATTTAAGGTGATGAAAAGCAACAACCTACAACCAAGATTACTCTATCCCGCAAAGCTGTCATTTAGAATCGATGGCCATATAAAGAGTTTCCCAGACAAGAAAAAGCTAAAGGAGTTCATCACCTCCAAACCAGTATTATATGAAATGTTGAAGGGTCTTCTTGAAAGAGAAAAAGAACAAAAATATGAACAATAAAATGGCAATTAATACATATCTATCAACGATTGAATCTACAAACAAAATGAGCAAACAGAACAGAAACAGACTCATAGAAACAGAGAAATTTTTGTTGCTTGCCAGATGGGTGGGGGCTGGGGGAACAGGTGAAAAAAGATGTAGGAATTAAGAAGTACAAATTGGTTATTAGACTGATGAACCTCAAAGGGAAGGGGGAGGGAGGGTGGGATGAGATAAACAGAAGAACTTCTATTCATATATGCACAACCAGTGGTCACTGACAGTAGTGTGGGGAAGGCAGGAGGGGGCAGGATTGGGGAGGAGGAGGTCAATGGGGAAAAAAGGGGAACATCTGTAATATATTCAACAATAAAAATGAGTTTTTTAAAAAAGAAAGTTATTACAATACTATTGACTATATTCTCTGTGATGTGCATTGCAACCCCATGACTTATTTATTTTGTAACTGAATATTTTCACATCTTAATCCCTTCACAGTTTTCACCCATCCCCATAACTCCATCCCCTATGGCAACCATCACTTTTTCATCTGTATCTATGAGTTTGTTTCTGTTTTGTTTATTCATTTGTTTAGAATTTTTTAGTTTCCAGCATATAAGTGAAATTATACAGTATTTGTCTTTCTCTGTCCGGCTTATTTCACTTACATTAATACCCTCTAGGTCCATCCATGTTGTTGTAAATGCCAAGGTTTCATTATTTTTTATTGCTGAATCACATTCCATTGTGTATATATACCACATCATCTTTTTGAGGCTCATTTTCCCTCCCTGTGTTCTCACATGAAGAGGAACAATTATGAAGACAATTACTTTGTATTTTCTCTTTTTTAATGCATGACTTCAAATAAAAATTATACTTGAGCTTCCCTATAATGCAGTGATGAATTTCATAATGTGTGTGTGAACTCTGACATTTATTCTTCCCACATGGATCCAGGCACCCAGTCCTCACAATACACCCACAAAACGATGCTCAAAACAGAAGGCTGGCTGACCCATGGCAGAGTTGTGGGTCATCAATTAGCAATTAGCGGGGCTGACATTTGACTACAGCTAATAGCCCAAGGTCTCCAGGACTCAGTGACTCATACCCTGACCTCTGCCCTGTTTTTGTCTTTGATGGCAGTACTTCTGCAACTCCTCCAGACAGCGCATTTTACTATCACCCTGTGCATTTTAGCAGCACACTGCATTAGGTTTCAAACCAGTGACGGTCTGCTCCCTCCCCAGCATTGTAGATCTTGCTGTGATTTCATTTAATGGAGAGCCACTGGCTCCAACTGTGGCCCATTCAATCCCTCAGACCTAAGGGAGTTTTGAGCCAAGGCTGCTGGGCATAGGCACACCAGCCAGAAGAAGTATAATCTTTCAAAGGCTGGAGGGGAGGGAGTGAAGCATCAGAAGCATCCAGGATTGCAGTTCATTTATGTGAGGAGCCTCTAAAGTATTAATGGTGCATCCAGCAGGTCAGCAGGTCAATCCATCTCCATTAGCTGGGCCCTACCAGTTTGGCATCAGAGCATAAAGTTCTTATTGGATCCAGTGAATCATCTGGAGGTGGAATCCTTTCACCACTTGCTCTTTGTTTGATAAGATTTCAGTCTACTATTGTGATATTTAAACATTTTTTTACCTCAACTCAGAGTAGGAAGTGCATTATTCATGGCAACTCAGAGTGCACACACACACACTCGAGACAAAAATTTCAAAACTACACTGTGATACTTCCAGTTTAATTCTATTTCTCCTCCTCCTTTTTAATACTGGTCAAGACCACTTAATTACTTTGTAACTTGCAAATGGATCACCACGCATGCAGGGAAAAGCACCAACCAAGTGCACACGTGGGCTGTCCACCCCCACCGGTTCTCTGTGATGTTTTCATTGTCTTCTAGGTTTTACTATTTCTTCTGAAAAATTTTTACATTTGTCAATTACTTGAAAACAATTTAACTTGTCAATTATTTATATATACTTCAAAAAAATCCAGAACAATTCTCAAAACTTCTCAATATTTTATGTCATCTGTGCCACCTCATTTCTTTTCTCTGTCCAAACACCATGACTACATAGGGAACACTCTGAAAAGATACACACCAAGATGCTAACAGATTCTCCCTGGATGGGACATTACAAGTAATTTTTTTAAGTCTATATATTCTAATACCTATGTATTATTTGTGTAAAAATAGTGCATGTATTTAAGATAATCACGGCTATCTTTAATTAAGATGAAAAAGCTAGAGCTATTTTAAATGCTAGGAAATTCTCAAAGTCTTGATAATTTTTTACTTTTATTAATTCAAAAAGAAGTTTGCAAATAGAACCCAATTAACAGCCTTGGAATAATATCATTGTTTTAATAGTTGTTTCTTTTACCATCCTTCTCCTTTACTCTCTTGTCTTTCAATTCTCTTAAAATATTTTTGTAAGCCCTGGCCAGTTTGGCTCAGCGGTAGAGCATCCGGCCAAGGGCATGTACCTCGGTTGTGGTTCATTCCCGGCCCTGGTCGGGGTCATGTGGTCATCAAGACGGAGTTCTTCAGCTGGTTGACAACTGGTAGGAAATCACTGCTCATAAGTTTTATATTCAGGTAACATCATTTCTGTCTTCTCTGGGGATTCATAATTCAGCGAAGTTGTCCAGCCTCAAAAGTAATATTTTGTGTTTGTGTTTATTTTTTGTCTGATCTAGATTAATTTTATGATTCTTGGTTGGAGGTTAGCAGTAATATTCTTTAATTGGGTACAAGCTCTGTGGACTTTGTATTCCACCTGTTATTCATTTCAATTTTAGATAACAGTTGGTTATGATATGTGTATATCTTGTTTTGTTTTGTTTTTTATCCTCACCAGAGGACTTTTTTCCATTTTTTTGTTCAGGTAGAGTGGGAGGGAGAGAGAGGAACAGAGAGAGAGAGAGAAACATCGATGTGAAAGGGACACATCGAGTGGCTGCCACCCGCACAACCGACCAGGGCCAGGGACAAACTACAACCGAGGTACGCGCCCTTAGCAGGAACCGAACCCGGGTCTCTCAGGACTGCAGGCCGACGCTCTAACCGCTGAGCCAAACCGGCTAGGGTGATATGTGTATATCTTTACAGCTTGAGGGAGTGACATTTACTCAGGGCTTCTGTCAAAATAAAGGCATGAACACAACCTGTGGGGTATTATTTAGATCAGGTGAAATTGCCAGCCCACAAACATACCTGCTTTATATCATTTCTGACCTTGCCTGGGAGACCTCATCAGGAAGCAAAAATATGGACCTAGGAAAGAAAAGAATAGGGCAATGCCAGTGATACCTTTCAGAGATGATGTGCCAGGTTTTCCTTCATTCACTGCCTTCCTCCCCCGCCCCACCTGGATATGTGCCCTGACTGGGAATCAAACCCACTTGACCCTCCAGTGCAGGGGGTGGCGCTCCAACCAACTGAACCACACTGGCCAGGGCCATTCACTCCTTTTTCATACTGAGTCCTCTTGTTACCTTTTAATACTTTGACGTTCTCTGGTTGCCAAGGCAGTTCACGGAGCCTACAGAGAGCCAGCCAACCCAAATCATCTCAAACCCCCATCTTTGCCAATATCAGAACTCATCAACTGAAATATTGATTAAAATAAATAACCTAACTTTGGTTTACTTAACTACCTTTGGTAGTGGAAGTAAGATGTGAATGACGAGCTCCCCAGGTAGAATGCTTAGGCAGGTAGGATTCTCCACCTGTTCATTCACCCTCCCCCTCTCCGGCACAGCTCCTCTCTGTGACCAGGCTCACGGTGCGTACTGCTATGTGCTATGCCTCATCTCAGCGTGTTTGTCTCTCTAGGTCTCAAGATTTCAGGGCTACTTCCTTCTTTCAGTTACGTGTATCTGTCAGTTGCCAGTATTCAGCTTATGTGCAGCAGATCTTGGGGTCTGAGTTGCCCACACAGTTATCAGCAGGAGTATACCAGGCTTGGGTCTTACATGGCTGTCCTCCCCGTGTACAACTCCGTGTACAATGCTGCATGGGCCTCACAACTACACTGTGACTTAGGTGAGGCCTGACCATCAAAGCTGGGATGTAACAGGCAAGCGCGTGTGCCCAAAAGAATCAAGAGAAAAATGACAGTGACTGGCAAATCCTGAAGGCTTCCTGTCTGTCCACCGCCTAAGTCCTCCAAATCGTTCCACATGCTGCGTCTTTTCACACGTGCACTAGATCCCTTCTCTTCTCCCTTAAGACGTCACACCAGAAACCCTCCCTTCTCTCTCCTGGACCATCCATTTTTTTCTTCTCTACTGAATAATTTTCATTAAGAAACAGGCTGTCATATCTCTCATATTTTAAAACCCTCTCTTAATCTCACTTCTCCCTCCAAACATTGACCTAATTTTCTCCTTCTCTTCACAAAAAGCTCCTTAAAGGATAAACGCATGGTCTCTGATTTCTCTAGAACCCACTGCAATCAGGATTCATGCCCACCGCTTCGCTGAGGCTGCTTTTCTCAGACACCAGTGAGCTGTGTTTCTAAATCCAACAGTTACTTCTTCCTTTTCACCTCACGTGCTCCATTACTAGCATTGAACACAGTTGCTCACTCGAAATACTTGCCTCTTCTAGCCGTCTTTCCTCCTGTGCTTCTTTTGATCCCCGTTGTTGGTTTCTTCTTCTCTCCCTGGTCTCTAAGTGTTGGAGGGTCCAGGGCTGCAACCCGGGTCCCCTGTTGCCATCTTCACTCACTCCCGTAGGTGATCTCAATTGGTCTCATTGCTTTAAATATCAGCTTATACGCAAAAGATTCCTGCATTCGTGTCTCCTGCCCAGAGCTCTGCTCTTAACTCCAGGCCTTTGCATCTATTGCCTCCATGTCTTACATCTGACACAGCGGAATGAGCTCCTGATGTCCCTGCTGGACCAGCTGCTCCTGCGGTCTTCTCTTTCTTGGCTAGTGGCGACACCACACTTCCAACTACTCAGGCCAACAACTGAGTTAGTCTGATGTTTTCCTTCTCTCTCGCCTCATATTGGATCTACCAGCAAATCCTATCAACTCTACATTCAAAATATATGTGCTAAATTTGATTACCCACACACACACACCCTAAGGCACCATTTCTTGCCTGAATTATTGCAATAATTTTTAAATTGTTTTTTGTTTGTTTATCTCTGCTCTTGTTCCCATACAGTTACTCCTTCACCCAGCAACCAGAGACCCCATTAAAGCAAAAGTCAGATGATGTCACTCCTCCACTCAGAACCTTCTAATGGCTCCCATCTCGCTTGGAACAGGAGCCAGAGTACTGACCATGACCTACAAGACCTTAGTTAGCGTGACTTCCCATGACTGTAACTCTCTGAACTCATCTCCTACTCTGCTCCACTCGCCACCTGTGTGTTTCTTGAACACATAAGTCATACTCGTACCTCAGGCCTTTGCACATACTGTTCTCTCTGCCTATTCTCCCCCCCCCCCCAAATAGTTACATGGCTCACACCTCACTTCCTTAAGGTCTTTACTCAAAAGTCACCTTCTCAGTGAGACCTCCTTGGCCATCCTACATAAAATTTTACATGATTCACCTCCCCTGACCCTGCTATATGACATTTGTTATCTCCCTTTACTTACTGTTTTCTTTTTCCTCTTTGGCACAACTCATTCTCATTTACTTCTTTGCTATGTTCATGGTGCGTCTCCCGCACTGGATGGTAGATCCATGAGGGCAGGAATTTCCGTTTATTTTCGTTTCTACTGTCACAGTATCTTGGACACTGCCTGAGGACACTCAATAAATAGCTCTTGAATGAATAAATTAATCTTGCCCAAAAGGGGAAACAAAGTATAAAAAAATCTTATGGAAAATGTTTGGAGCCCTGGCCAATGTGGCTCAGTTGTTTGGAGCGTTGTCCGATACACTGGAAGGTCATGTGTTCAATACTAGATCAGAGCACATACCTAGGTTGTGGGTTCAATCCCCGGTAGGGGCACATGCGGGAGGCAACCAATCTATGTATCTCTCTCACATTTAATGTTTTTCTCTCTCTCCCTCCCTTCTTGTCTCTCTAAGATCAATTTTTTTAAAAATTAGAAAATGTTTTGAAAACTAAGCTAAGACAATAATGACCAAGAAAAGCTTAATGTGTTGCCCCACTCAGGTTTTTGCCACACAATGGACTGATCTTTAAAGAGAACAAGTGGCAAAATGTGAAGTACTCTGAAAGCCGGTGGAAGACTCCCTCAGAATAAATAACCCAGCACTGGAGCCTCCAGACCTCCACTGCCCTGGTGACTAAAACACGCATTACATGCTCAGATTCTTTACTGTTTTCCACACGTCTGTTCTGCGCCCAGTACTGACTGCCATCTACTTTGTCTCCCCGCCTAGAAGCCCTCGGCAGGCACGCTCCAGAGAGGGAGTGGCACGTTATGGAAAAAGCTGCTCACTAGATACGTAATCTTAGCCAAATTACTTAAGGTCGCTATGCATTAGTTTTCTGTGAAATAGGCATATGCAGGATGGCAGGATATGCCAACCAAAATAGACCACTTTGGCATAAAGATATTTTGAGACAAAGGCACCTGAAAAACAGCAGATGCAAAAGGGCAGCCTACTCTCCCCCTTTTTTCCCTGAAAACGGGAGATAAAACTCCCATGTGAAAATGTCCTCCCTGTACAGAAGGAAAGTAGCGTTCTTATCGTCAAGGACAAGTGGGGGCCAAGGGAATGCGACACAAACAGGCCCTGTCAAGTGATTCTTCTCTTCTGTTAACCTCCACACAGTTACTTCTGCATAGCTACCCTCTCTGTGCACCCTCATATAAAAGCAGATAGTTTTCAGCCTTTCTTTAGGGCTTCATTTCCTTATGAGGGCTCCTGGGTCACTTAACACTCTAAGGAATAGAGGTAAAATTTGCCTCCCTCCTCGGAATAGCAGTGCCTCGCTCAGAGAGCTGTACCACCTTGGCGAGGTGCCATTCAAAACCCCCTCCAAGAAAGGACTTGCTCTCCAGCCGTGAAGAGAACAAAGAGATGACTACCTCCAGCTCCAGTGCCTTTGGGACCTGCCACATTATCTGAGATGAGGCCAGGCTTCTCCAGTGTGGAGCCCAGCCAGCGACCAAACCCAGCAGAGCACGAGAGCCTGGCCATGTCTGTCCAACACAGAGGTCTCCCGAGCCTACCCCACCCCCACCCCTGCTGTGTTGACCCAGAATTTATCAGCTCTGCACTGTGACCTGAGCCTCTCTCCCTGCCAATTCATTCTTTTTTTTTCTTTTTATAGTTCACAGGTGTTACTCCCCAATAAAACAGCATCTGCTTATCAGAAGACCCAAACACAGTTGTTCTGTAGATTAAATAAGACATCTGGCAGAATGCCTACCCAGAGTTCAGTTTTCATTAAATTTCATTTTTCAATCTTTCTACTGATGAAATAACATAAATGCAAATAATCCCAAACAGTGAACAATCTGGGCACTACTGAAGTTTAGTTCTAGGGTCCTGACTGCACACAATAGCATTGGGTTAGCTCATTTCTCCAAGTATGCCAGCCATTGGAAGGGCTCACAGAGTATGTTCAAAGGAACACAGATTTCTAGTCCTGTCAGTAAAATGGAGGTGCCAAAATCTCTCTAATATCTTCTTCTGGTGACTTGATTGACTAATTTGATGTTAAATTCTGAAATTCTGACAAGCATTAGCAAATCACTTTCAGGGCTCGAAGCAGAAATGCCTTCTTTGGGACTTAGCAGAACTGTGGCCATCACATAAACACCCATGAAGAGAAATGACACGCGGCTCTGAATCAATGAATGGAAGGGCCCCACTGGTGCTCATGGAAGAGACTGCCCAGAGCACGGAGGGGAGCAGCATCTGGAAGTGGCCCAACACCTGGCACCATAGCCACATGGGGTTTAGGGGGACCTGGCCCCCAGAAGTGTTGGCACATTGCATCCCTCCTGGAGGGATCTCGGGTTTAACCAGCTAGCACTGGTTCGCTCTTTCAGATTTCCAGAGGATGGGAGGAGTGGGCAGAAATCAATTGAATTTGTTCTGTGGTCTAAGTTTCTATGGGAAATGGCTGCTTTGGGTTCCCACTAGCTTCGGTAGGAAGGTTAATTAAATCATTACCCTGCTGGCTGGCATTTAGTCAGGGGATGCCTTAATCAACAGGGCACTTTCAAAAGTGTTCAGCTGAAAGTGGAGTTAAGATGCTCTTTGCCCTACTCAGTAACGATGCCCCAACCCATTAACCTTCCACACCAGCAGCCGGAGTCAGCTTTGGAGGAACTTGCATTATCTGCACAATTTCCTTCGGAGCCTGATGAGAAGTCATTGACTTTTTGCACGTAGGTTCCTGTAGCACTGAAAGAGTTCCTTCATAAGAGCTGACTGGGCAGACTCAGGCGAGTTTCCCAGAGTTGTAGGGCAGGCCTTGTTTTCCAGGAGCAGACGCAGGAAATGGACATGTGACATCTATTAATTACATTGTCGATGTTTGTATTTATTATGCCTCAGAGTAAGTAAGAGGATATGTGGGAGCCTCTGGTGGTCTCCCTGAAATGGTTTGGATCTATAAAGACTTCTTGTCTTATCATATGAAAGAGAATTGTTACAAAATAGCCGTGGGGATGTAAAGTATAGCTGGGGAATACAGTCAATAAAATTGCAATAACTGTGGATGGTGTCAGGTGGGCACAGGCAATATCAGGGGGACACTTTGTAAAGTATATGATTGTCTAACCACTATGCTGTACACCTGAAACCAATATAAAATAATATTGAAAGTAAACTGTAATTTAAAAAGAAGAAAAAAAGAAACAGAATTTGTTAAGCTCATTTTTCCAAGAGACTATTACGAAGAGAGGCAGTGATAAAGTGGTATACCAGAGGTACTATGCCATGATGCCTCTTGTGGTGGGAGAAAAGTTTAAATGGCTGGGTCACCAGTTGGCACGGAGTTTCTGACCAGGATGTTTAATGGCCAATTGCATAAACGATTAAGCAGAGAAAGGTAGAAAGTATCCTATTGTGTTGATTCCCTATTGCTACTGTAACAAATTATCCTAAACTTAGTGCCTTAATGCACCACAAACTATTATCTTCCAGTTCTGGAGGTCAGAATCTGAAATGAATCTCACTGGGCTAAAACGAAGTTGTCGGCAGAGCTTTGTTGCTTCAGGGGCTAAACACGGCCCCTTGTTATTTCCATCTTCCGAAGGCTTCTTACAGCCCTTGGCTCATGGCCCCCAGAAAGTAACACCATCACTCCAGCCTCTGCTTCTGTTGTCAGATATTCTCTGACCCTCCTGCCTCCTTCTTTCCTTAATAGGGACCCTGCGATGACATTGGGCCACCAGATAACCCAGGACAATCTCCTGCATTGCAATATCCTTAATATAATCACATCTGAAAAGTCCCTTTGCCATGTAAGGTAACATCTTTACAGGTTCCAGGAGGAAGAACATGGACATCTTTGAGGGAACATTGTTCTGCCTACCATATCTATTAAGGAAACTGCTGCTTTTCCCTCTCAATATTAGAGTTGTTTTGAATTCCTTTTGCCATGGGAAGACAAAACAGCAATGTAGATATGGTCCCTCAGAGATCCAGAATCCCATCTTCCACGGTGAAGAATTCGGTTTCTATTACTCAGGCAATGGCCACTTTAAATAACCATGAAGCTAGTGGCACCTCCTGGTTGAGCAGGTGGCCTATGCACAACTCTGAGGCAGGGCAATAACAGTTCCATAGCATGGGGGAGGGGCTGGGAGCAGAGCCTCCGGGTAGAATTCTCAGCCTGCGTGTGTCCTGAGCTTTCAGGTTATTTGTGAGCCCCCCTAGGGAGAAGTCAGTCAGCCTTGGAAACCAAGAATCTCCTATTCCTCAACTGCCCACCGCACCCTGAGAAGCTGAGACGGACAGGTCCTCAAGGAGATGTAACAAAATAGAGGGAGCATGAACTTTGGACTCAGACAGATGGGGCGAGTCTCTGTTCTGTGTGACTTGGAGCACATTCCCTAATCTCTCTGAACCGTATAATTCGCATCTGTAAAACAAAAGTAGTAGCTGTATGGTAGGGCTGGTGGAAAGACCAGAAACGATGCGTGCAAAGCTTGTGGTACAATGGTTGGCTCATGGTAGGCGCTTCAAAGACAGTAAGTGCTATTATTGCTGCTGCTACTGCTGCTGCTGCTGCTGCTGCTGCTGCTGCTGCTGCTGCTGCTATTACTACAGGAAGCAGAGGCTGAGGTCAACAAGTCACTCAGGAAAATTGTAATTGGTTGGTGTTTCTCACATTGTTATAGCCACTAGACATTTGACCAAACCAGGTGACAGAACTTGGGGGCCAGGCTGATAAAGAAAAATGCCCCTCTCTTAGCCGCTCCCTGTCCCCTCCCCACCGACACGGGACCTGGAAGAAGGCCTAGGATCTCAGGAAAAGAACTGAGCACAGTGACACCCTGAGCCATGGGGGAGTCAAAAGTTAGCCATCAGAGAAGCAATTTAACATGCCAGATAACTAGCTGAATTACTCTACTTTTATTCTCTTCCAGCAAATTTTGAGGGGAGACCCTCTCTCCCCTCCAGTGCTCAGACTAGGTAATTTGAAAGTCATTAGATGGAGCTCAAAATATCACTGGAAATGCGGATGGAAGACCTGACTTCAGACTGGCTTCGCATCCGTTCACCCCACTGAGATGGACTTGCCGCGCAGTTACTTGAACAGCTGGGCAGGTCAGGGATCCCTGGACGCCAGGGCCTAGACAGAGGCTCTTTACTCTTGGCCGAGAACAGACGAGGATGCGTGCATCCTGGGAACACGCCTGCTCCAGAATAAAACAACCCCACAGAAGCCACCGACCCACGCTTAGTTCCTCCCTCCAAGTTCACCGGCTGGAAATGCCTTTTCCTCCCATGGGCCGGGATGAGTGGGAAACAGGCCAGGGGAACTGCTGCAGCAGGAACTGCTCTCACCGTCAGAACCCGAGGCCCAGATCGCTGGCCTGGGGAAGCCAGCTGCCGGCGAGGGAGAGGTGCTGCGGTGGGGAACTGAGGCCCCTGCCAACAGCCAGGAGGAGCTTGCAGGCTTCTGTGTGAGCCATTTTGGAAGTGGATCCTACCCCGGTCAAGCCTGCAAACGCTCGAGCTTGTTGAGAATGACAGGGTTGTCAGTCAGATCAGATCTCACTTGATGAGCAGCCAATCCGTGAAACAGATACCTGCACTACTGAAAATGGAGGAAGACCATGCAACTGATGGCCTGGGCAGCAAAAATGAGGTGTCTACTAAAAAGAATACTTGCTACTTGACTGCAGAACTCGGACCTACAGACAAAGATACACTGTCAGTTAGAAAAGTGTAATTTGTCCCTACCTTATCCTAACAATTAGAGTTTGGTTTTCTCTAGTCTTTAATTTTCTCTCTTCCATTCTTTTACGTGCCTGTGTACAAGTATATTGCATTTGTGTTTCATTGTTTAATTTTGTTTTGTACTAAATGGCCAGTGATTTATTTTAATCAGTATCAAATGGAACTGGGGTGGGAGAAAGCTGTTTTTGTTAAAATACCCCCTTCTCTGTTAATGGAATGCTAATTCAACGTTGTCTTTTTGTTTTCCTTTATTCAAGTTCCTGCCCAGATGGCACCACCTGAGAGAGGCCTTTCCTGACCAGCCCTTCTCGAATGGGAAAGTCCCTGTGCACTGTCTCCTGTGCTTTCTTTGTTTCCTTTCTCCTTCCACTCATCCCCTGCTCCCCGACTCCTTTGGCCTCCATAGGCTTGTTCTCTGCATCTGTGGGTGTGATTCTCTTTTGTTTTGTTTTTAGATTCCACATATGAGTAAAATCATACAATATTTGTCTTTGTCTGATTTATTTTACTTAGCATAATGCTGTCTAGGTCATCCATGTTGTAGCAAATGGCAAGATTTCATTCTTTTTTTTTTTGGTACATGCCCCTAGAGGGAACCGAACCCGGGACTCTGGTCCGCAGGTCGATGCTCCAACCCCTGAGCCAAACTGGCCAGGGCAAGATTTCATTCTTTTTTATATATATATCCATTTTTTATATATATATGGTCTTCTTTATGCATTCATATATCAGTGGACACCTAAGTTGCTTCCATATCTTAGCTATGTTCTTTTTCCAGATAAATACCCAGAAGTGCAATTGCTGGGTTGGGTTGTATGGCAGATCTATTTTTAACTTTTTGAGACATCTTCATATTATTTTCCATAGTGGCCGCACCAATTTTCAGTCCTACCAATGGTACATGTGGGTTCCCTTTTCTCCGCATCCTTGCCAGCACTTGTTATTTGTTACTTTTGTGATGATAACCATTCTGACAGTTGTGAAGTGTTATCTCATTTTGGCTTTGATTTACATTTCTCTAATTATTAGTGATGTTAAGCATCTTTTCATGTCAGTTGGCCATCTGAATGTCCTCTTTGGGGAAATATATATTCAGGTCCTCTGCCCATTTTTAAATTGGATTACTTGTTTTTTGTTTGTTTGGTGTTATGTCATATAAGTTCCTTATATTTTTAAGGTAATAACTCCTTATCAGCTATATCATTTGAGAATATCTTTTCCCCTTCAGTAGATTGTCTTTCCATTTTGTTTATGGTTTCCTTCATTGTGCAAAAACTTTTTAGTTTAGTCCCATTTGTTTAATTTTTCTTTTGTTTCCCTTGTCCAAGGAGATATATCCAAAAAGATATTGTTAAGACCCATGTCAAAAAGTTTACTGCCTATGTTTTCTTCTGAAGTTTAATGATTTCAGATTTCAGGTTTTACATTTAAGTCTTTAATCCATTTCAAGTTTTTTTTTTCCTGTGGTGTAAGAAAGTGATCTAGTTTCGCCCTGGCCGGTTTTGCTCAGCGGTTAGAGCGTCGGCCTACGGTCCAGAGAGACCCGGGTTCAGTTCCCGCTAAGGGCAGGTACTTCAGTTGCAGTTTGTCCCCAGCCCTGGTTAGGTTGTGCAGGTGGCAACCACTCGATGTGTCCCTTTCACGTCAATGTTTCTCTTTCTCCATCCCACTTTATCTGAACAAAAAACAAACAAACAAAAAATGTCCTTGGGTGAGGATAAAAATTTTTTTAAAAAAGTGATCTAGTTTCTTTTTTTGTGTGTGTATATATCCAATTTTCCCAACACCACTTATTTTTTTATTTTAAATATGTTTTTATTACTTTTATAGACAGAGAGAAAGGGAGAGATTGAAACATCGATGTGAGAGGAAAAACATCCATCAGCTGCCTCCTACAGGGGATCGAGCCCACAACCCCTGACCGGGAATTGAACCAGGACCTCTCAGTCCATGGGACACTGCTCAATCCACTGAGCCACACCAGCTGGGCTGTACCCACTTTTTAAAGTTTTTATCATGAAAGGATGTTTGATTTTGTCAAATGCTCTTCTAAATCTATTGAAATGATAATATAATTTTTACCCTTCATTTTGTTGACGTGATGTATCATATTCATTAATTTACAGATGTAATTAGTAAAGTAGCCCTCCTCTCCATTAATGGCATGCTAATTAACCTTCATCTTTAAATTATTTACAGTTTTACTAAAGAGAGTGAGGGACAGGAAAGCTCTGCCTTCTGCAGGACCACAGTGCCTTAAGTCCCAAAGATGAAAACTCAAAGAATATAAATAATAATAATAATAAATTATGCTGTTTCTTGTTATTTGAGTTTATGTATGTCAGTTTCTTAGGTAATGAACCCATCATCCTTAAGACACTGATAGCCAAGATTTACATAACGTTGAATGTCTAGACCTGGAAAAAACAGTAAACAATAACCAAAAAATTCAACATGGAGAAGATGCCGTCACTCAGGAGGCCTCCTACATTATAAGTGAAGGGACTGTGTAAAACAGAAAAATGGTCAAAGGAAAAACAGGACGTATAGAAAAGACAGACAGCAAACGATGACAGAAGCTGGGTAAGGAAATAGCCCCCAACAATATGACACATCCCAGAGAAGCTTTCCTGGTGTCATTTTTGGGAAAATCTGATTGTGAGAACCAGCCACAAAGCGCCATTGTCATTTAGCAGGAATGTCATCAGTTAGCTCAGGTGGGAGGAAGGTATACCAACCCTTTGATACCTATAGACGGAGTTTATATATCACCAACAATGTTGTCAGGCCAAAAAAGTTGCGATTTGACTAGAAAAGATCAAATAATGGCATAAAACACACTTTCTCTTCATCCACACTTTTATTCCGAGGAAAGGAGACAATTGCTATGGAACTGCGGGGGAGAAATGAACTTCCAGCTAACAATCAGATCCACAGGAGAGAGTCAGAGACCCCACACATGCGAGGCTCAGGACAGTTAAAATGAGGTGTCCGTGGCATGCTGAGCTGAGGATGGGGGAAGGCACCTCGGGGCTTCAGAGGGGAGGAAGGTCATTGCAGAACCTTAAAAAGAACAGACATTCAGTAATGAGATGTTCACCCTGCCCTAGAGATAGGTCATGAAAACTTGTTTTTGGTAATAACTCTTATTAAGAGCAAGCCCCAAGTTTAAATGTTTAAAGGGAGAAGTGAAAGTTTCTTGTGAGCCCCCAGGCTCTTAAATTGACTTCAACTCAAAATAATTCACATGCCCAAGTGGCATATCTGGGGGGAGGCCTGTTCTGACCCCCTTCAGAACCAATAATAACAATCAACTTTGGGTGTTGTAGTTACTTTTACAAAACCCAGAAACGTTTTGTTCCTTTAAATAGAAGCACACTCCAACTGCACCTATGCTGTATTTCATCTACTTCCTCCTGCATTTGGACTCACAACAAAGCAACTTAGTTACAGTGCTTCAGGGAGATGGCATTACATTTTGTGTACAGGGCCTCAGGCCTCGCTGGCAGGAATGACGAGCAGAGGGGTCATTTCTCTGCGTCAGTTTCCCACCTGCAGACGCACATCAGTGAGCGGGAATTCGCTGTCTGCCCTTCCTCACAGTCTTATAAATTTAAACGGGATGATTTCCTACATTTCCTCTGCGGCAAGTCAGAGCCTCACTCAGCTTCGTTAGCAGAAGGAAGACTGTCGAAGGGGGCGGGATGCCCTCCCTCTAGGATGCGAATCTCCTCCCGGCTCCGCCTGGTGGTGTACGCGCCTGTCCCTTCAGGCGTGGTGACTCTGGAAGGAGCTGCCTGTACGCCCTCCAGGGAGTGCGGGGTTCTGGCCGCCAGGGGCCCTGCCTTTCACAGAGACTCCATGCCACCTCTTCAGATGGAGCAGAAGAAAGGAAACAAGTTTCTCCTATTGACAAAAATAAAACTAAAAAAAGTTTTTTAAAGCCCAAACCTGTAGAAAGCTTTATAAAAATGTAGCAGCCAAAGTTTTTAGGACACGCCCCAAAGCAAGATGTCAGCAAACAGAGAAGATGCTCCTGAGAGTGGCAGGTTTGCAGCTTATCTTACACGTCTAGAATAAAAGGAGAAGGTGTAAGGGATGCTACATGGAATCTGTTGCTGGTGGATTAGGGAGACAGGAGAAAGAACGTGAAGAAATGGCCAGGACTGGATGAAAACGAAGTGGAGAAACACATACATCTTTCACAGTGGTAGGCACAGGGCAGGTGACATTTCACAGTTGCAGCACACAGAGGGGTATGCAGGCAACAGGATAACAACGAGGAGCTCTGTGGTCTTGTGCTCTGTGGGCCACGATGGTGTTTTCGAGGGGTAGGAAAGAAAACTGCTCTGACATTCAAAGTATGTTATTCTAGGTGCATAAGTCCAATGGACAGACTCACTGAAGGCAAGGACTGACCTTTGCTAAGGAAGCAATAGACCTGGGGCGTGACTACCTTCCATGATCTGCCAGTTAGGAATTTATGACCAGACCATCCTGTGTGGTTACTTTCGGTCACTTGCCAGGCCTGCTATGTTGCCCCAGGAGCTCATGGGGTCTACTATGTTGCCCTTTTTTGTTCACACCCCCCCCCCACCATTTCTTTGTCTCTGTCTCTGCCTGTCTCTCTTTATCTCCCCCTCTTCACACACATGTACACACACACACACACACACACACACACACACACATACACCTTTCCTCTCACCTTCCAAGTTCTTCTGGCTAGGCTAATAATCAAATTAACAGAGACAGATTAACAGGAGAAAATGTCCAAAATTTATTATTATGATGTACATGCAGCAAGTGTCATAAGATATTGATACTGTCGCAATAACCTGGTTATTATTTAACAGGAAAGAAACACAGGGAAGATTAGCTAACTTAACACTCCAGGTCTATTTCCTGCTGATCGGTGAGGGAAGGGCCTGGACAAAGGCCGTTTGGACTCATGCCCAGTAAGGTCTGAGTGACATGGGAGGTGTCTATCTGTCCATCACATCTGGGAGCAAATCAGTGGCCAGAGTAGGCATGGCCCCTGCAAGTGCCCAAAATCTGAATATTTAATCACCTAGACAAAGGAAAGCTTTCTCTCTCTCTCTTCCTCCCCCCACCCCCTCGGCTTCCATGCCTTGCATTCACCCTGTGGCCCATGGCCATGTGGGCTCCATACAGTGGATTAATGAACTGAATCTGGCCTGATGCCCGATGCCTGATCTGCACCCAGCTGCATCATGGAAGGACACTCTGGACTCTAGCCTTACTTCTGGCCTTGCTAAATCCACAACTGCCCCTCTTCCAGGACTGAACTAAGGGAACTGAGACACTACAACCCCAGAAATATGACTCCAAGCCAATAAAAACCATCCATTCTCTTGCGGGGGCTTCTGAAAATGCTTATTCCAACTGCGTCCCAAGAGCCTCCTGCCCATGAGTGCCAGAGGGATGCGGCCCCCCGTCCCTCCAACAACAACATGAGATCTGAAAGACGTGGGCAGTTGAGGCTTGTATGCCATCTGGACAAAGGAGAAGGGGCAGGGAACTGGGATTTCGGACAGGTAGACAGCACGTGGTAAGCAAATTCTTGCTGGGCCATCTGGAAACAATGAGACACAAAGAAACTTTGCTAGATTTCTTCCTGTCCATCACATGTGTGCTAATTCATTTGTGCTAAGCTAAATATGCTGAAGTTTTCCTTCCTGACTTCCTTTAGTCTGGAAGGGGACAGTCCAAGGTTCTTTCTGAGTCTTTTGTTTCTTAATAACTAGCTTAAAATCAATATTCCAAAAGGCACATTGTAGGGTGGCAAAACTTTTGTCCCCCTAAAAGTCTTTTATGGGTTATAGGACCTGCTGGTGGCTAGATCCCCAGTCGTACAGAAGGAGCTGACCTGACGCAATGAGGCCAATGTAGAGAAAGAGATAGGAAACTAGGGAGAGTCCCAGCTGCATCCAGGTCTGTGGTTTCAAGGGTCACTGAGGCTGATTTTCCCCAGTCTCCATTTACACATACAAGTCAATGAATTTCCTCTTCCGTCAAGCAAGTTCAAATTAGCTTCCCATCACTTGCCACCAGAAAAGTCTTGACCACTTTTGAGCCACCCAGTTTCCAAAGAAATATCTATTCCTCCCATCTGCTGCACTTCTAAAAGAGAGCCCAACTGAATTAAAACATTGCCCCTCCAGGAACACACAGCAATGCACAGATATCCTCTATATATTTAACTTAAAAAACCAAGAGGGGAAAATGATACTATTGTAATTAACCTAGTTATTAATAACAGGAAAGGAGCAAAGGGGGAAGCCAGCCATTACGGGCATGTCATTTGGATAACTTCACCTGGAAGCTACAACTTTACACTCCCCGGGGGTCCAACAAAGGGGAGATAAGCATGCACCATAAAATTGGGGTGACATAGGGAAGGTGCTTGCTGTCAGTCACACCTGACAACAAAGGCCAGAGCAGGTGTGGCCACTGCAAGGGCACCACATGTGGGACATTTAATCCCCTGAACAAAGGAGGTCCTCCTGGCACACTTGGCGCATGGCTCACGCGTGGCTTCTGGCATTCTCCCAAGTGGCCCGAGGCCATGCAACCCCACACACAAAGGACTAATGACTGCAACTAGCTGATGCTGTGCTGGACCTGTCTCCCACATGGAGAGGGAACTCTGGACACTGGCTTTGCTTTTAGCTTTCCTGAAACCCCAGTGACACCTATTCTGTGACTGGAAAGAGGGAAATGGGACTTGAGAAACGCAGAGGTGTAATTCCATGGAAATAAAAATCCCTCATTCTCCCGTGCAAGTCTCAGAAAATTCTTTTTCTTGAGATATTGTACAGACTCTACCCCCAGCACCCAGTGGGGAAAAGGACCCCCCACTTTGTCCAATAACAAAATCAGGCAACCTAACATCTTTCTAATAGTAAAGCCAAGTTCAGTTTGATAATGTATGAATCGGCAGGTGGTTCTGAGGGCATCAATTAAATCTCTAACCCAAGGCATTTTATCATACTCTTGTAAAGCCTTCAGACTTCTAAAAAGATATAGACAATTTAAAAACCAAGCAGTGGCCTGGCCAGTGTGGCTCGGTGGATTGAGCATGGTCCCTTGGACTGAGAGGTCCTTGTTCAATTCCTGGTCAGGGCACATGCCTGGGTTTCCGGCTCAATCCCCAGTAGGGGGCGTGCAGGAGCCAGCTGATCAATGTTTCTCCCATCAATGTTTCTAGCTCTCTCTCCCTTCCTCTCTAAATCAATCAATCAATCAATCAATCAATACCAAAAAAAAAAGGCAGTGAAGATGGAAAATGAAAGTTGGACAGTGTGGAACCCCTGTAAAGAAGCAGCTCTCTATATACAGATAAGAAAAGATCTCCAGGATATATTATATTAGTTTTTGTGTAAGAAAAAGGAATAATCAGAATATGTATATATATTTGCATAAACAATCCCTTGGAAAACATGCAAGAAACAAACTAATAAAAGTCGCATAGGGGGAATTGTGTGGACAGGGACAGGTGAGGGAACAAGGCTCCTTCAGTATACACACCTTTACATGTGGTTTGATTTTCATGTGCATGTCTTCCTTATCCAAACTGAGTTTTAACACATGATAAAATCTAACCTGTTTTTCCCAGAAGCCAAAGTAAACAGAATTCCTAAGGTAAACCAGTGACAAAACTAACTGACTCAGAGAAGACAGCCCCATCTAACAAAGGATCAGTACTAATCTACTCGTATCAAAACCAAAGGGTTTGTGGTCAAAGAATTATTTAAATGTACCTAAATAAATACATACATAAATGAAAATGTCATTTAGAAAGTGAAGGAGAACAATAAATGATGCCAGGAACACCAGAACCTTAAACTGAGGTATAAAAACTCAGGGGGAAAAACTGAAAAGGGGAAAATATTTGTATTTTTTTTCTCAGTATTGAAAGAGGAAAGAAATACAGAAAAAAGAAAACAGGAGTAAATAAGGTAAGAATGTGCCTTCCTCATGAGGACATTGATCTGGAAACCATTTCTTGGATTGATTAGATATGCTTGATCAATACAAAGCAATATGTATGAATAGAGTAAAGATACCATCTGAGTAGTTTAATAAAATTATTCAGATTTATTATTTAATTTCAATTTTCCAAAAACCCATGGATGTTAAATGAATTAATGTATATAAAAACTTCTTTTAAAAAATATATATACCTTTTATTACTACTAGCAATTGTCCTTTTTAAATCAAGATTTTTAAAGATTGGAATGTTTCCTGGTTTGTATATGAGACAGGGTGATGTTGTGTTACATTCGTACAATGTATTTGGGGAGAGTTAATCAAAATCAAGATTGTTACTAATAAGAGCTCTTGTTTTCATATTTGTAGCAAAAGTGTGTCATAAAAAACAAGCATTGCTATCATGTTATTACTCGATGTGTCTGACGCATTTAAATGAAAACAATGAGAGCTGAAACAGAAAAATGTAGGGCAGAGTCTGAGGAGATAAGTGGATACTCAGTGAAAGGGCATTAAGGAAGAGCATTAGGGGCCAGAATTAATCTAGGGTTTGGGATTCTAAGCGGTCTCAGTTCCGATGCCCAGAGCTGTAGGGGTGTATGTGAGCGAGCAAGCGTGTGCGAGCAGAGAGCAAAACAGCTGTGGGGGCCTCTGGAGAGCACCGACCTCTGTAAAGAAAGGGAAACAGACTATTCAATCCCAGCTCATTACTTGGGCTCAGTGTTTCCAGGTCTTCATTTTCTGTTTTTTGTTTTTCAAGAGAAGATAAAAATCTGATATTTTATGTGAGCGCAACTAGTTTTCATTTGGGCCAAAGTCAAATGTCTAAAGCCTGTAATCGACTCAGGCACCCGGTTTCGTGGGGTTAAAAAAAAAAATGGTGAATTACTAAAGTCTGGCTTTAAATAATAGGAATCAACAAATCACATCCATTTGCTTACATATTGTCTGTACCTGCTTTTGTGCTGTAACAGAGCCTAAAATATGTCTTATCTGACCCTTGCAAAAACAATTTACCAACCCATAATATTTTGCTTTTAGCAAATCTGAATTCGTTGTTAAATTATGCTCTTAGAGGGTTCTACCAGATTTTTTTAAAATGTGTTTTTATTGATTTGAGAGAGAGAGAGAGAGAGAGAGAGAAACATCCATCAGCTGCCTCCTGCATGCCCCTTATTGGGGATCAAACCCTCAACCCGGGCATGTGCTCTGACCAAGAATTGAACTGGGACCTCTCAGTCCATGGTATATGATGCTCAATACACCGAGCCATACCAGCCGGGCTCTGCCAGCTTTTAATGTCAAATTAATTTAAGCAATTTTTTCTAGTATATATATATATATTAGACCATTTAATATAATTGTTTTGCATTAGAAATTTATTCAATTAAATCTTATAGAAAATGATTATTGGGAATATTTAGTAAAATATCTCTTCTACATTTATTAGGACACCTATAGGTCATAAATAAATGTATTAAGAAATAAGCTAATAAATTCTAATAAGTTCAGAAATGGCTTAAATATAGTTATGCGGAAAAAGTAAATCCAAACGTATTACAGATCATCTCAGAGCTAAACCTCGAAAGTGAGAAATTACTTTCAGCTTGCACCATCTAGAGGTAGAAAAAAGCAATTCCTCATGTACCCTACAAATCTTTGCGATCTTTCTCTTTTCATCTCATGAGGTTGCTAAAGGTCTTAGACATGTGTATAATCCTTTTAACGGGCTGCTGAATCTGCTTCCTAGAATTTTGTTCAGAATATTTGTATCAATGATCATAAGATAAGTTAGTCTGTAGTTTTCTTTGCTCATAGTGTCTTTATCTGGCTTTGTATCAAGGCAAGGCTAGCCTCATAGATTGAGTTTAGAAGTCTTCCCTCTCTTCAATTTTTAGCGAAGTTCGAGAAGAGTTGGTAGTCTTTAAATTGGGGTAGGCCCTGGCCAGTTTTACTCAGTGGTTAGAATGTCAACCCTCAGACCAAAGAGTCCGGGTTTAATTCCAGTCAAGGGCAGGTACCTCGGTTGTAGTTTGTCCCTAGCCCTGGTTGGGGTCATGCAGGAGGCAGCCAGTCGATGTGTCTCTCTCACATTGATGTTTTTCTCTCTCTCTCTCCCATCCTCCCCCCTCCCACTCTATCTGAAGATAAATGAAAAAAACTATCCTTGGCACAGCCAGTGTGGCTCAGTGGTTGAGCGTCGACCCATGCACTAAGAGGTCACTGGTTCGATTTTCAGTAAGGGCACATGGCCAGGTTGTGGGCCAAATCCCCAGCGGGGGGATGCAGGAGGCAACCAATCAATGTTCTCTCTCACTGATGCATGAGCGTGGACAAGCAACCTTGAGCACTGCAGAAACGTGGGGCAGAAGGTTACTGTGCTGTGGGGAAGCCAGCTACCATGGTAAGTGGTTCATCAGCAAGCTTCTCCCTGCACAGCAAGGAGGCCCCGCCAGATCCCTGGTCTTTCCTGGCAGGAGGCAGTAGGAGCAGCTAGGGCCCTATAACCTGAGCCCACCAGTGTACCTTGCACATTGGACCAGTGGACCCCACTGTGTCAACACAGACCAGTGCACAGTAACAATGCTGTCAAGGTGCCTGCTGCAGAAGCCACAAGCAGCTGGGAGCCAAGCACCGTCCCCCATAGCAAAAGCCTGATCAGACCCAAGACACCCCCCCAGCAACAGAGGCTCGGGAGCAGACATCCATTCCCAGGCAGAAGCAGCACAAATCAGCAGCCGAGACCCATCCTCAACAGCATCAGCAGAGGCTGAGCAGGAGCTGAGCCCCTTCAGGTAGCAGCGCTCCCTAGCTGCCAGTGGCAGGACCTGTGGCCCCCTGTGTCACCTGCGGGCCCATGGCTCTAGTGGGGCCCATGCAATACAGCTACCTGTGGCACTGGTGAGGCCAGCGGCTCCAGCAGCAGCGCCTACCAGGACAGACCAAAACCAGCTGCCAGTAGTCAATCCTCCAGGACCCACAGCAGGCAAGAGGTGCCATGCACCAGAACAGTCTGGGAGGCACAATAGCCTTATTCGATACACACCAACCTGCCTACACATCCCAATATCCCTCACCGGGTCTAGAACTAACAGATGGCTAAAATGGGAAGACAGAGAAACAACACCCAAATGAAAGAAAAGGAGGAATCACCAGAAAAAGAACTACATGAAATGGAAGAAAGCAGTTTGTCAGATAAAGAATTCAAAGCACCACGAGTTTGGCTCAGCAGTTAGAGCATCGGCCTGCAGACCAGAGATCCCGGGTTCAGTTCCCACTAGGGGCACGTACCTTGGTCCCTGACCCCAGTTGGGGTCGTGTGGGTGGCAACCACTTAATGTGTCTCTCTCACATTGATGTTTCTCTCTCTCTTCCTTCCTCTCTCCCTCCCACACTATCTAAAGATAAATGCAAAAATGTCCTTGGCTGAGGATAAAAAAATTTTAAAAAAGAATTCAAAGCAATTATTTAAGGGTGCTCAAGCAATTCAGTGAGAACTACAAGCAACCTAATGAGAATTATAAAGAGCTCAGGGGGAACTACATTAGCTTAAAAAAGAGGTAAAAGCTATGAATGAAAATCAAGAGGAAATAAAGAACGACATAGCTGATATAAATAATATCTTAGAGGGATTCAATAGTATATTAGAAGTAGCTGAAGACCAAATTAGTGAGTTAGAAGACAAGGTAGAAAAAAAATGCCCAAATAGAGGAGCAAATGGGTGGAAAAATTTAAAAGCAGGAGAGTTTAAGGAAGCTTGGGGACAATATGAAATGTAACAACATTCACATCATAGGGATACCAGAAGAAGAATCAGAGACAGGAATAAAGATCCTGTTTTAAAAATTAATAACAGAAAACTTCCCCAATTTGGTGAAGGAAAAAGTCACACAAGTCCAGGAAATACAGAGAGTCCCAAGCAAGATGAACCCCAAAAGACTCACTGCTAGATACATCCTAATTAAAATGGCAAACATTAAAGACAAAGAAAGAATCTTAAAGAAAGCAAGAGAGAGACAGAAAGTTACCTACAAGAGAGTTTCCATTAGACTGTCAGCTTATTTCTCAATAGAAACACAGTAGGCCAGAAGGGAGTGGCATGAAGTGTACAAAGTAATGCAAGGCAAGGGTCTGAATCCAAGACTAGTCTATCCAGCACAGCAATCATTCAAAATTGAAGTTGAAATAAAGAGCTTCAAAGACAAAAAAAAAAAAAAAAAAAAAATCTAAAGGAATTTATCACCACCAAACTAGCACTGCAAGAAATGCTAAAGGGACTGCTGGAAGAAGAAGAGAGAGAGAAAGAGAGAGGGGAACACAGGCATAAAATAAAAATGGCAACTAATAAGTATCTATCAATAATAACCTTAAATGTAAATTGTTTAAATGCCCCAATCAAAAGACATAGGGTAGCCTATTGGATAAGAATACATGACCCATATATATGCTGTCTACAAGAGACCTGCCTCACAACAAAAGACTCACACAGGATAAAAGTGAAGGGATGGAAAAAATTTTTCCAGGCAAATGGAAATTAAAAAACACTGGTGTGACAATACCCATATCTGACCATATCTGATAAGATAGACTTCAAAATGAGGGCCATAAGTGACAAAGAAGGTCACTACATAATATTAAAGGAAACAATCCAACAAGAGGATATAACCCTGGTAAACATCTATGCGTCAAACACAGAAGCACCAAAATATATTTTAAAATTTCTGGAGGACTTCGAAGGGGAGATCAATAACAATACAATCATAGTGGGTGACTTTAACACCCCAGTGACACCACTGGATAGATCTTCTAGACAAAAAATTAACAAGAACACAGATTCCTTAAATGACAAACTAGATCAGCTGGATTTAATTGATATTTACAGAACATTTCACCCCAAAGCTGCAGAATATACATTCCTCTCAAGTGCACATGGGACATTCTCGAAAGTAGACCACATGTTAGGACACAAAGTAAATCTCTACAAATTGAAGAAGATTGAAATTATATCAAGCATCTTCTCAGACCACAATGGCCTGAAACTAGAAATCGATTACAACAAAAACATTCAAACACATGGAGGCTAAATAGCATGTTATTAAACAACAAATGGGTTACCAAGGAGATTAAGGAAGAAATTAAAAACTTTCTAGAAACCAATGAAAATGAAGACACAACAACACAATATCTATGGGATGCAAAAAAGCAGTCCTGAGAGGGAAGTTCATAGCTCTACAGGCCTACCTCAAGAAACAAGAAAAATTCCTAATCGACTTTCTAACCTTACAACTCAAACAAAAAGAAAAACCGAGAACAAGTAGAAAGAAAGAAATGGTGAAGGTCAGAGCAGAAATAAACAACAAAGAAACTAAAAAAAAAAAATTCAAAAGATCAATGAAACAAAAAGCTGGTTCTTTGAAAAGATGAACAAGATTGATGGACCAACTTTTAGCCAGACTCACAAAGAAACAAAAAGAGAAGACCCCGATAAACAAAATCAGAAATGAAAGAAAAGAAGTAACAACTGACACCACAGAAATACAAAGGATCATTAAAACATACTACGAACAGCCCTGGCCAGTTTGGCTCAGCTGTTAGAGCGCCCGCCTGTGGACCAGAGAGTCCCAGGTTTGGTTCATGCTAAGGGCACGTACCTTAGTTGCAGTTTGTCCCTGCCCGGTTGGGGTCCTGTGAGTGGCAACCAATCAATGTGTCCCTTTCACATTGATGTTTCTCTCTCTCTCTTTCTCTCTCTCCCTTCTACTCTGTCTGAACGAAAAATGCAAAAATGTGCTCAAGTGGGAATAAAGAAAAAAATGTCCTTGGGTGAGGATAAAAACAAAAACAAAAAACATACTATGAACAATTATACCCCAACAAATTGCACAATCCAGGAGAAATGGACAAATTTCTAGAAACATACAATCTCCCAAAACTGAACCAGGAAGAGACAGAAAACTTGAATAGACCAATAATAACTAAAGAAATTGAAGATGTAATCAAGAAATTTCTAGTAAACAAAAGCCAAGGCCCAGACGGCTTCACAGGTGAGTTTACCGAACATTCAAAGAAGATCTAACACCCATTCTCCTCAAACTATTCCAAAATATCCAAGAAGACGAAAGACTTCCAAACTCGTTTTATGAGGCCAGCATAATTCTAATTCCAAAAGCAGATAAAAACACTACAAAGAAAGAAATCTACAGACCAACATCTCTGATGAACACAGATGTCAAAACCCTTAACAAAATATTAGCAAATCGGATCCAGCAATACATCAAAAATATTATTCTTCATGACCAAGTGGGATTCATCCCATGGATGCAAGGCTGATATAGTATCCACAAATGAATAAATGTAATACACCACATAAACAAAATGAAAGATAAAAACCATATGATCATATCAATAGATGCTGAAAAAGCATTTGACAAAATCCAGCACCCAGTTTTTAAAAAATATTTTTTCTTTATTGATTTTAGAGAGAGAGAAAGGGAGAGGGAGAGAGAAATCAATGAGAGAGAACATTGATTGGCCGCCCCCTGCATGCCCCCCACTGGGGATCTGACCCACAACCTGGGCATGTGCCCTGACCAGAAATTGAACCAGAGACCTCTTGGTGCATGGGTCAATGCTCAACCACTGAGCCACACTAGCCAGGCAGCACTCATTTTTTATAAAAACGCTCAGCAATGTGGGAATAGAGGAATCATATCACGACATAATAAAGGCCATATGTGAAAAATCTACAGCCAATATCATACTCAATGGGCAAAAACTGCAAACATTTTTCTTAAGAACAGGAACACGACAGGAATGCCCACTTTAACCACTCTTATTTAACATAGTACTGGAAGTCTTAGTCACAGCTATTAGACATGAAAAAAACATAAAAGGGATCCAAATTGGAAAGGAGAAAGTGAAACTGTCATTATTTGCTGATGACATGATACTATACATAGAAAACCCTAAAGACTCCATCAAAAATCTACTAAATTTAATAAGTGAATTAGGCAAAGTAGCAGGATACAAAATTAGCATCAAGAAATTGATGGCATTCTTGTACACCAACAATGAACTCAATGAAAGAGAAATTTAAAAAGCAACCTCATTTACCATTGCTGCAAAAATATTAAGATACATTGAAATAAACTTAACCAAAGAAGTAGAGGACCTGTTAGCAGAAAACTACAAATCACTGAAAAAAGAAATAGAGGAAGATATAAAAAAAGTGGAAGCATATTCCTTGTTCATAGATTGGAAGAATTAACTGTCCATACTACTGAAATCAATCTATAGATTCAATGCAATCCTCATTGAAATAACAATGACATATTTTACAGAACTAGAACAAATACTCCAAAAGTTTATATGGAACCAAAAACAAAAAACAAAAAAACCCTCGAATACCTACAGCAATCTTGAAAAAGAAGAACAAAGTGGGAGGGATCACAATACCAAATATCAGGTTATACTACAAAGTCATAGTAATCAAAACAGCCTGGTACTGCACCAAAACAGGCATACAGTTCAATAGAACAGAACAGAGAACCCAGAAATTGTCCCAAGTCATTATGCTCAATTAATATTTAATAAAGATGGCAAGAACATACAGTGAAGTAAAGACAACCTCTTCAATAAATGGTGTTGGGAAAATTGGACAGCTACATGCAAAAAAAAAATTAAGCTAGACCACCAACTTACACTCTACACAAGAGTAAACTCAACATGTATAAAAGACTTAAATGTGACTCATGAATCCATAAAAATTCTAGAAGGAAATGCAGGCAACAGAATTTCAGATATCACACACAGCAGAATTTTTACTGATACAACACCTAAGGCAAGAGAAACAAAGGAAAAAATGAGCACATGGGACTACATCAAACTAAAAAGCTTCTGCACAGCACAAGAAATAACCATCAAAATGGAAAGGGAGCCCTGGCTGGTTTGGCTCAGCAGTTGCGTTGGCCCAAGGACCAGAGAGTACCAGCTTCGGTTCCCGCTAAGGGGACATACCTCAATTGCAGTTTGTCCCCGGCCCCGGTAGGGGTCGTGTGGTGGCAACCAGTCAATGTGTCTCTCTCATGTCAACGTTCCTCTCTCTCTCTTCCTCCTTCTCTTCCTCCCACTCTATCTGAAGATAAATGCAAAAATGTCCTCAGGTGAAGATTACAAAAAAAAAAAAAAAATGGAAAGGGAACCCACTATATGGGAGAACATAATTGCCAACGATACATCAGATAAGGGGTTAATTTCCAAAATATATAGAGTACTCATACAACTCAACAAAAAAAGAGACAAAGAACCCAATTAAATAATGGGCAGAGTACCTAAAAGACAACTCTCCAAATAGGACATACAAATGGCCAAGAGACACATGAAAAAATGCTCAATGTCACTAATTATCAGAGAGATGCAAATTAAAACAACTATAAGATATCACCTCACACCTACCAGAATGGCTGCCATCAACAAATCATCAAACAACAAGTGCTGATGAGGGTGTGGAGAAAAGGGAACTCTAGTACACTGCTGGTGGGAATACAAGCTAGTGCAGCCACTGTAGAAAACAATATGGTGTTTCCTCAAAAAATTAAAAATTGAACTGCCATTTGATCCAGTGTTTCACTTCTAGGAATATACCCTAAGAACCCTGAAACACCAATCAGAAAGAATATATGTACTCCTATGTTCATAGAAACACTATTTATAATCACTAAGATCTGGAAACAGCCCAAGTATCTATCAATAAATAAATGGATAAAAAAGCTGTAGTACACATACACAGCTGTGAGAAAGAAAGATCTCTTATCCTTTGAGACAACATAGAGGGACCTGGAGAGTATTATCCTAAGCAAAACAAGCCAAACAGAGAGAGATAAATACCACGTGATCTCACTTACTTGTGGAATATAATGAACAAAATAAGCTGATGAACAAAATAGACCCAGAGACATAGACAGGAATACGGTTCAGACTGACAAACCTCAGAGAAGGGGCCAAGGGTGAGGGATGAGATAAACCAAAGAACTTACATGCACGTATGCATAACCAATGGACATAGACAACAATGCCTGGGGGCACAGGGCGGGATGGGGAGGAGGGTGTCTAGAGGGAAAAAGGAGGAACATCTTTAACAAAAATAAATTAATTAATTTTAAAAAAAGAAAGAAAGAAAAGCTTATGAAACAAATGCCAGGAGTGTGATGTCTGAAATTTTGTTGCCTACATTTTCTTCTAGGATTTTTATGGACTCACGAGTCACATTTAAGTTTTTTATCCATTTTGAGTTTATTCTTGTGTGTGGTTTGGTGGTCTAGCTTCATTTTCTTGCATGTAGCTGTCCAATTTTCCCAACACCATTTATTAAGAGGCTGTCTTGACTCCACTGGATGTTCTTGCCACCTTTGTCAAATATTAAATGAGCATATTGTCTTTGGTCAATTTCTGGGTTCTCTGTTCTGTTCCACTGGTCTATATGACTGTTCTTGTGTCAGTACCAGGCTGTTTTGATTACAATGACTTTGTTGTATAATCTGATATTTGAAATTGTGATCCCTCCTACTTTGTCCTTCTTTTGCAAAATTGCTGTGGCTATTCAGGACCTTTTTTGGTTCCATATAAACTTTTGGAGTATTTGTTCTAATTCTGTGAAGTATGCCATTGGTATTTTGATGGAGATTGCATTGAATCAATAGATTGATTTGAGTAGTATGAACATTTTAATAATCTTAATTCTTCTAATCCATGAACAAGGTATGTGCTTCCACTTTTTTATATCTTCATTTCTTTATTCAGTGTCCTGTAGTTTTCTGCAAATGGGTCCTTTACTTCTTTGTTAAGTTTATTCCTATGCATCTTAATTTTTTTTGCCACAATGGTAAATGGGGTTGCTTTTTTAGTTTCTCTTTCTGTGAGTTCATTATTGGTGTATAAGAATGCCATTGGTTTATTGATGTTAATTTTGTATTCTACTACCTTGCCAAATTTGTTTATCACATCTAGCAGATTTTTGATGGAGTCTTTAGGGTTTTCTTTGAATAATATTATGTCATCAGCAAATAATGACAGTTTCACTTCCTCCTTTCCAATTTGGATCCCTTTTATTTTTTTTTCATGTCTGATTGCTGTAGCTAAGACTTCAAGTACTATGTTAAATAAGAGTGGCGGGAGTGGGCATCCCTGTCTTGTTCCTGTTCTTAAGGAAAATGCTTGTAGTTTTTGCCCATTGAGTATGATGCTGGCTGTAGGTTTTTCATTATTATGTTGAGATATGATCTGTCTATTACTACATTGCTGAGTGTTTTTATCAGAAATGGGTGCTGGGTTTTGTTGAATGCTTTTACAGTGTTTATTGACATGATCATATGGTTTATCTTTCATTTGGTTTAGGTGGTATATCACATTTATTGATTTACGAATATTGTACCAGCCTTGCATCCCTGGGATGAATCTCACTTGGTCACGATGAATAATTTTTTAATGTATTTCTGGATCTGCTATGCTAGTATTTTGTTCAGGATTTTGGCATCTATGTTCATCAGGGATATTGGCCTGTAGTTTTCTTTCTTTGGACTGTAGTGTCTTTTTATGGTTTTGGAATTAGAATTATGCTGGCCACATAAAGCGAATTTGGAAGTCTTCTTTCTTCTTGAATTTTTTGAAATAGTTTGAGGAGAATGGGTGTTAGATCTTCTTTGAATGTTCGGTAAAACTCCCCCGTGAAGCTGTCTGGGCCTGGGCTTTAGTTTGCTAGGAGAGTCTTGATTACATCTTCAATTTTCTTAGTTGTTATTGGTCTGTTCACATTTTCTATCTCTTCCTGGTTCAGTTTTGGGAGACTACGTGTTTCTAGAAATTTGTTCATTTTGCTTTCAGTGGTTCTCAACCTTCCTAATGCCTTGACTCTTTTATACAGTTCCTCATGTTGTATGTGGGTGTATCTGCATGTGGGTGGACACCCCTGAAGACAGTCAGAGGAGCAGTGTCTTGGTTCCTAAGACCATTGGAAATATGTGTTTTCCAATGGTCTTAGGCAACCCCTGTGAAAGGGTCGTTCGACCCCCAAAGGGGTTGCCTACAACAGATTGAGAACTGCTGGCTTAGATTGTCCAATTTGTTGCCATATAATTGTTCATAGTATTTGTTAATGATCCTTTGTATTTCTGTGGTGTCAGTTGTTGTTACTTCTTCTCTTTCATTTCTGATTTTGTGTATTTGGGTCCTCTCTCTTCGTTTCTTGGTGAGTCTAGCTAAGGGTCCATCAATCTTGTTTATCTTTTCTAAAATTCAGTTCTTTGTTTCATTGATCTTTTGAATTGTTTTGTGTGTGTGTGTGTGGGGGGGGTCTCTATGTCATTCATTTCTTCTCTGATCTTTACTATTTCTTTCCTTCTACTTGCTCCGGGGTTTTCTTTTTGTTTGCTTTCTAGTTCTTTAAGTTGTGAGGTTAGATAGTCAATTAAAAATTTTTCTTGTTTCTTAAGATAGGCCTGTAGTGCTATGAATTTCCCTCTCAGAACTGCTTTTGCTGCATCCCATAGATTTTGTGTTGTTGTGTGTTCATTTTCATTGGTTTCCAGGAAGTTTTTAATTTCTTCCTTGATCTCCTTGGTAACCCATTCACTGTTTAATAACATGCTATTTAGCCTCCATGTGTTCAAATGTCTTTGCATGTTCTTGTTGTAATTGATTTCTAGTTTCATGCCATTGTGATCTGAGAAGATACTTAATGCAATTTCAATCTTCTTGAACTTGTAGAGACTTAGTTTGTGTCCTAACATGTGATCTATCTTTGAAAATGTCCCATGTGCACTAGAGAAGAATGTGAATTCTGCAGTTTTGGGGTATAATTCTCTGTAAAAATCTATTAAATCCATTTGATCTAGTGCATTGTTTAGAGTCTCTGTTTCCTTGTTAATTTTTTGCCTAGAGGATCTATCCAGTGATATCAGTGGGGTGTTGAAGTCCCCTGCTATGATTGTATTGCTGTCGATTTCTCCTTTCAAGTCCTCCAGAAGATTTTTAGTATATTTTGGTGCTCTATACTGGGTGCATATATGTTTACCAAGGACATATCTTCCTGTTGGATAGATCCTTTCAATATCATGTAGTGGCCTTCTTTGTCTCTAGTTACGGCCTTCATTTTGAAATCTATTTTATCAGATATGAGTATTGCTACCCCAGCTTTTTCTTCCTTTCCGTTTGCTTGGAAGATTTTTTTCCATCCCTTCACTTTAAACCTATATGAGTCTTTTGTTGTGAGGTGGGTCTCTTGTCAGCAACATATGCTTTCTTATCCAATCAGCCACTCTGTCTTTTTATCAGAGCATTCAGTCCATTTACATTTAAGGTGATTATTGATATCTACTTATTAATGCCATTTTGGTTTATTATGGTTATATTTTTTCCCTATTTCTTTTACTAAGTACAGCAGTCCTTTTAACATTTCTTGCAGTGCTGGTTTGGTGCTAATATATTCCCTTAGCCCTTTTTTTTTGTCTGGAAAGCTCTTTATTTGACCTTCTATTTTGAATAATAGCCTTGCTAGATAGAGTAGTCTTGAATTCAGATCCTTCTTTTTTATGACCTTGATCACTTCATGCCATTCCCTTCTGGCCTATAGTGTTTCTGTTGAGAAGTCAGCTGATCGCCTTATGGGTGTTCCTTTGTAGGTAACCTGTTGCTTTTCTCTTACTGCCTTTAGGATTCTCTCTTTGTTTTTAATTTTTGGTATTTTAATTATTATGTACTTGGTGTGGGCCTGTTTGGGTTCTTATTACTTGGGGCTCTCTGTGCTTCTTGAACTTGAATGCTTTCTTCCTTTACCAAGTTAGGGAAGTTTTCTGTCACTATTTCTTCAAATATATTCTCTAACCCTTGCTCATTTTCTTCTTCTTTGGGGACTCCTATGATGCAAATGTTGTTACGTTTCTAATTGTCCCACACTTCTCTTAAGCTATCTTCCTGTTTTTTAATTGTTGTTGTGTTTTTTGTTTTGGTTTTGGTTTTCTGATTGGTTAATTTTTTTCTACATTGTCTTCTAATTCACTGATCTGGGCCTCAGCTTTCTCTACTCTGCTGGTCATTCCTTTCAATGTGTTCTTTATTTCTACTATGTCATTCTTTATTTCCACTTTGTTGGTTTTCAATGTTTCTATATCTTTACTCATTGTTTTGAGGTCCTTACTTGTGCCATTGAGCTTCCTCAAGATCATGGCTCTGAACTCAACCTTTGATAACTTGCTTAACTGCATTTCATTTACCTCATCTTTAGTAGAGTTTTCGTGTTCTTTCATTTGGGATATATTTATTTGTTTCACTATTTTGGCTATCTCAGTGGGTTTTGGAGCCTGCCACATTTTTCCTGTGGGTGTTGGTGTTCTGCTGTTTGTTGCTCCCTCTACTGGGTTTGGATGAGTGTGGGAGAACCCATATTAAACACCACTATCAAGTGTTACTTTCCTGGGTAGATTTGGAAGCCCAGGAAATGTTCAGTTATCCTTTAGCTTTTTGCCTGGAGGCTATTGGTCTCAGTTACCTGATGAGCCTTGTGTTGTAGCCCTCAGTTGAATAAAAAACTCCCTAAGGTGTTCAGCATAAGAGGATTTCCAGAGGATGGGGCAGATGCTGGTTGTTAATGAGCCTCAATTTGCATTTCTCTGGCCCAGCTGGGTGGAGTTAAATCTCTGAGGGTGGGGCTGCTGCTTCTTCCCAGAGCTCCAGGAAGTGGCTCCCCAAGCAAGATGGCCACCGTCCTGTGTGGCCATGACTTAGCAAAAACTCTGAGTGACCTCCAAGTCCCAAGTGTCCCCACAAAGTTCCAGTCCAGTCTGCTCTCTCTCTACCAGAGCCCGAGGTGAGTGGCTGTAGCTAGTTTAGTGCTCTGTCCTGGCTCTCTGCTGTGTAGCAGCTTGGGATTTAAACCCCGAGAGAGATGCTCACAGCTAAAACCACTGCTGTTTGTGGGCTCCCAGCCCCTCCCTTTCATACCTCCAAAGACCTACCAGGCTCAATTCAGTGTCCTTTTTTCCTGTCCCTAGTTATATGGTCCTCTCTAGCTGCTTTTCTGTTGCTTTTTCCCAACAAGTTGTCTTTATTTTAGTTGTAATTCCAGTTTGGTCCTAGGAGATGGTCTGTGTAGCTTCCATTCACTCCGCTGCCATTTTGGAATCTTCTTTTTCTCACTTTTGACCTGTTATGCAAGCATTAAAATATTTTTTGCATTCTATTTAGTATTCATAAGTGTTCTCTACCACAAATATTTTTCAAGAAATCTATCGCATTGCCAGAAATGTCCATTTTTCCAACTTATTTCAAATTCTACTCAGGTCCCATTATGTTTTTTAAAAACATGCACACACATATTGTATGTTTATATGTATACATATATGTATATAAATATATATACAGTGTGGGGCAAAAGTAGGTTTACAGTTGTGAATACACGAAAGAGTTTATTCATATATTATTTATTAATTATTGTATTCTTTTCCATACAAACAACTGTAAACCTACTTTTGCCCCACTCTCTATATAAAGAACATCTAGATATACTGTTTAATTTTTTTTAATCATATGATGCCCGTGTGTATGTATATTGTATGCATCTGCTTGTGTTTTATAAGAGGGACAGATGTGTTCGTGCTCACTGCTTTTATAAAAGTAACGTACTGGAATACTGCATCAGTAACTGCTAAGAGCTTCCTCTGGAGAGAGTATGGAACTAGGGTTATGAGATAGGAAGACAATGCTTTTGTCTTGCTTGAATGTTTTACTGTGTGTGTGGTTTTTAATTTTAAAAGTCTACCTAGTGCTTTGCCGGTATGGCCAGTGGTTGAGCATTGGCCCATGTACCAAGTGGTCTCTGGTTCGATTTCTGGTCAGGGCACATGCCCAGGTTGTAGGCCCGATCCCCAGTGGGGGACATGTAGGAGGTGGCCAATTGAAGTTTTCTCTCATCGATACTTCTCTCTCTCTCTCTCTCCCTCTCCCTTTCTCTCTCTCTCTAAAATCAATCAATCAACCAATTAATAAATGAATAGCTACCTAAACTTTTTAAAGAGCTCCTGCTTCTAGTTTCCACTGAAAAGGCATTACATAATATATATGTTGTTATAAGGTACAACCATACTGCTTTAGGTTTATACAACCTTCTCCTTTAAGGAACCTTCAAGCTTCTCGAGGGTGAGCCTAAGCGAGGTGCCTGAGGGTTTTTCAGAGTCACTGCAGCTCTGGGCAGGAGCAACCTGCTCTCCAATTCTTTACCTACTCATGCTTTCTAACAGCTCTTTCTAAGATATAATCTTAGAATCGCATTAGAGAGGAAATGGCTGACTGATCAAACATCTCATATCCTCTTTGGTGAAACTAGATATTTCCCCTGAAAGGCTGTATCTAAACCGATAGCAACAAATACATTTTCAGTTTAAAATGATGATCTGTTTCTCTAGTTAAAATGAATATTCATTCGAGTGAGAAACTATAAGTACTAGCATAGAAATATCTCCAAAACATACGATGGAAAAGCTAGTTTTAGAACAATGTGAATACTATGGCTTTAGGTTAAACAATTTAATGCCCAAACTAATGTTTTATAGTAAATATATATCTATATTATTTTTTAAATATTTTAAAAGAAATGTTCATTGTCTAAATTTTTGGTAAATAAAGAAAAATTTAATAAGAAAAACCGAAATGAATCATGGCACATCTCCACAGAACTAATTCCTGTTACTATATTGGTAGATTTTTTTCTATCCTCTCTCTCTCTCTTTCTCTCACTCTTTCTCTTCTTTTCTTTCTTTTTTCCTTTCATCTGTCTATCATACTGTCGTGTGTAAATAAATATAAATATATAGATATGTATTACACTGCTTTACTCTCTTAGTATTATAAACATTCTTCCATATCAAAAGTATTATTTGAAAACGCAATTTAAAATGTTAAGTAATATTCCTTTATACGGAAATAGCATCAATTATTCAGCTATCTTCTTATTTTTGCACATTTCCTTTTCTACTATATAACTTGATGAAAATCCTAATATGCAAAATGTATCTGTATCTTCAGTCATTTCTGTTGGATTATTTAGACGTAGAATTACTGAGTCAGAAAATGTGGACATTTTAAAGCAACTTTAAGGTGTAATTTCTCTCCAAAAAGTGGTTGTACTACTTGTTGTGTCAATGTCCACTCTCATCAAGACTACAGGAGTCTATTTTTCTCATCCTGAAGTTGGGTATAGATCACACACACACACACACACACACACACCCTTTAAATGTGTTTTAAAGTAAAAACTATTGTTAGAAATTAAAATTACTAAAAAGTTAAAATTAATTTATTGGCCATCTGTATTTCTACGTTTTTAACATCTAACATTTGCACTTACTCGCCAAATGACATGTATATGTGAGTGTGTCTTCTAGGTGCTGAGGGATCAAGTACATAGAGTTACCACTAGAGGTCGCTAGCACATAAATTATATCAAAATCTGAAGATGATTGGGTTTAAATCCCAACAAATCAGATCTTTGTTAATCCCGATTTTAGGGCACATAGATTATATCAAAATCTGAAAATGATTCCATTTAAACCCCAACAAATCATGTCTTTATTCATTCTATTTTAGAGCTTCCAAACAACTGTGCTAGCCTCATAAGAACAGGCTTCTGACATTGACAAAAATTACTGAAGAGAGTAAGCATCTATAGCTCAATAATTCAGAAAGCTAGGCATTGAATAGTTGAACAACTCTGCACTCCACCCCGACCTTCCTTCACTTTTTTGACAAAAACTCCTATAACTTGAATCTTCCTGTTAGATATAGTCACTCTCAAATTTCAAATATATATATAATCATCTTAAATCTGAGATGTCCCTTTGTCATTCCTTTGATTGTTCTGCAAATATTTATTACTCTCTTCATATTCAACCAGAAGAACTATGGGCTTTTTAAAAACTCAATAAATTAATATTAGCTATGTGCCCTGTCCTAGTTACTGGGAATGTACTGATGAGCAAAACCAGACATTGTGCCTAGCCTTGCAGAGCTCACGCCTACGAAATCCATACTAGCACCTAAGCAGACTTTCAGGAAATTCACGCAACAGATGCTTTGCCTTAATTAGTAGGAGACGTCCTGTGTAGCCCACACAGGATGTGTCTGCTGCTATAAGGTCCAGCACCTTGCCTCCATGACCCATGACTACATCCTGGTCTGTTCTGAGTATGAAACCATCTAGCTAGATATGATATGACTTTTCAATTGCATTTTTTAGAAAAAAACCTTATAATATACATACACTATAAAGAGTTCAGCCCTGGCCAGTTTGGCTCAGCGGTTAGAGCGTTGGTCTGCGGTCCTGAGAGACCCGGGTTCGGTTCCCGCTAAGGGCATGTACCTCGGTTGCAGTTAGTCCCCGGCCCTGGTTGGTCGTGTGGGTGGCAGCCACTCGATGTGTCCCTTTCACGTCGATGTTTCTCTCTCTCTCTCTGTTCCTCTCTCTCCCTCCCACTCTACCTGAACAAGAAATGGAAAAATGTCCTCGGGTGAGGATAAAAAAAAAAAGAGTTCAAATTATACAGAAATATGAGTAACTGAAAGGAAAACCATCCATAACCCCAATTTTCACAGATAGCTGTTTTTAAACTTTTTATAGACCTATCACTATATACCTATACGTTGGACAAGTATTTATTAACCCCTCACTATGTAGAAAGCATATTTCAAGGGTGTGTCTTAGTTGGCTTGGGCTGCCATATCAAATATCATAGACTGGGTGGCTTAAACAACAGACAGTTACCTTCTCAGCCCACTGCAGCTGGAAGTGCAGTCAATTTGGTGTGTGGTGGAGGTTCTCTTCCTGCCTTGCAGCAGCCACCCTCTCCCTCTGTCCTCACAGGGACTTTCCTCGGTTAGGGTACAGCTGGGGAGAGCTTTCTGCTGTCTGTTCTTACAAAGACACTAATCCTATCAGACCAGGGACCCACCCTTTTGAATTCCTTTAACCTTAATTATTTTCTTATTCCAAATACAGCCCACTGGGAATTGGGGTTATATAAATTTCTGGGGGTGGGGAAGGACACAAACATTCGCTCTATAACAGGTGTGAAGTCTCTACGATAAGGCACAGTCTTTGCCCACTTCTCACTAATGCAGGAGTTCATGGTGTGAACTCTGCTTCTGTCTTTTTGTGCTTTACTTTATTATCTTTCAGAATTTCCACCAAGGCTGGATACATAAGGTAAGTGAGACTAAAGAAAATTTTATTTCCCTCTTGGTTTGACATATTCTTCAAGAAAAGAGGTTAGAGCTCTCTAAAGCTGCATCATGGAGACCACACCGAGGCATGTGTCCCGTCTGCGCCTCTCGGTTTCTGGCTCTCCTCTAGAAGACAAGGTTGTTAAATATGTATTACATGGGCCCCTCTCTACACTGGAGCAACCGTTCTACAACTCTACCCTATTTTACAAAGGAGCAGCAATTCCAGACGGGGTTGAGTCATTCATTCAGAACACATTTACTGATGATTCACCCTGCTGAGAATAAAGAGCTGAGTGAAACACGGTCTCCACCCCTGAGAGCTCACGGCCCAGTAAATCTGTGGCAAGAGTATATGGTGTGAGAAGTTCACTTCTAACAGAAGTAAACTCAGGCAAATGGGGCAGAGAAAAGAGGACCCAGAGAGACTTCTGAGAAGAAATTACACCCCTTTGAAGTCTGAAGAAAACTAGGATTGAATTTGGAAGGACAGAGGAAAGGCAATTCAGGAAGACAACACATTCAAGTGTGTGGATTTGGAAGAGCAACACTGGTTCAGGGACTTGAAGGGGTAGCTGGAACAGTGAAGTGGGCAGGGTGGGGGGTGGGGGGATGCAGTGAAAAAGAGATAGGGCCAGATCCTGGAGGGCCCTGTGTGCTGAGTCAGGAACTGGAGTTTTCTCTTGAAAGCCACGGATGACTAGTGAGGTATTAAGCAAGAAAGTAACACCCTCTGCTTTTGAAATGATGGCTCTACATTGACCCATGTACCAAGAAATCACTGGTTTGATTCCCGGTCAGGGCACATGCCCAGGTTGTGGGCCTGATCCTCAGTGGGGTGCATGCAGGAGGCGGCCAATCAGTGTTCTCTCTTATTGATGTTTCCATCTCTCCCTCTCCCTTCCTCTCTCTAAAAATCAATAAAGAAAAAAAATTTTTTTTTAAATGATGGCTCTAGCAGTCACAGGGAAGAGGCACGATTAGCAACAGTAAAGCCAGTTAGGCAGCTGTGGCAGATACTGGGAGTGACCTTCTTTATCTGCCCCCCAGGACTTCCTTATTTTAAAGATAAGAAAACTCTGTTCCTATCTCAGCCCTGGACCATCATGAGCATACTTTCCCCCCTTCTATACATTTGTCTTTTCTGTGCATTCCTATAAAAGGAATCATACAGTATGTAATCTTTCATGCCTGGCTTCGTTCACTTAGCATAATTATTTTTAGGTTTGTCCATGTTTTAGCATCTAGTTCAAACCTTTTTGTTTCTGAGTACGTATTCCATTGTATGATTATAACACAAGGGTGCTTCAATGCATCAGTTGACACCATTCGGGTTGCTCCCACTTCTTGACTGTTATGACTAGTGCTGCTATGAACATTCGTGTACAAACCTTTGTGTGGAAATAGTTCCACTTCACTTGGGTAAATACCTGAGAATGGAATTGCTGGGTCACATGGCGTTCTTACTGTTTTAAAATGTTGGTTTTGTTTTCGCTAATGATCAAGAGATGATCTCCATTGGAAAGACGGTCTGTCACAGTTTCCAAGAGAAGAGGCCCTGTCACACCATGTAGGGCCACACAGGGACGCGCCATGTTGGTCAGGACGCAGAAAGGGGGAAACGTGGGCAAGAGCCTTTTACTACGGCGTCTGCAGGAAGGAACAGGAGCGCCAGGTTAGCAGGGTTAGGACCGACTAGTTTAAGTAATGTTGGTGGGCTCTGAGACACAGGGGCTGTCTCTGGTTGTGGCCACCTGGCCCGGGGGTCATTAGACAGGAGAGTGGCTGTGTGTTTGAGAGCTCCATAGAGCAGGTGGGAAGATTTGGGCTTCAGATTGGCTGGTTTGCATATGAAAACATTGTCGACTCTCTTTAGGTATTTCTGGACCTGGGAAGGGCAGACTCCCTAAGGTCTGTAATCTGAGGATATCAAAACATCAGAATAAAAAGACATGCCTAATGCACATTTCACTTTTTAAGAAACTGCCAAACTATTTTTCAATGTGGCTACACCATTTTACATCTATTTCAGCAATGCACAAAGATTTCATTGTCTACATTTTCCCAACGTTGGTTATTGTCTGACATGTTTATCACAGCTATTTTAGCAAGTATGAAGTGGTTATCTTGTTGTGGTTTTAATTTAATAACTGATGATATCGAGCATCCTTTAATGTGCTCATTGGCCATTCTTATATCTTTTCTAGTGAAATATTTATTCAAAAATGTGCCCATTTTAATTTTTTGTCTTTTTATTATTGAGTTTTAAGGGTTCTTTTCATATTCTGCAATTTGATAATATGATTGGCTTCCTTACAGCATGGCAGCTGGGATCCAATAAAGAACCTCCCAAGAGGTAGAAAGTAGCCAGTCCTTGTTCAGCCTGGCTTTCAGGCCCAGAACATCACTTCTGCCACACTCCCTTGGTCAGGGGTAGTTACAAAGCCAACCCAGATTGAAGGGCAGGGCAAATAGCTCCCTCCTTGTTATGAGGAGCAGAATATGCACACAGGGAGGGCATGGATTGATTACAGCTGTCTTTGGAGACTGGCTGCCACCCTTTCAAGTACTTTGATAATTCTAGTACTTGTAATCCATTAAATATATATGTATAGTAAATGTTAAGCTATTTTAAATGGTTCAATATAATTTTAAAACTGATTAAAATTCTCTTATGCCTCCGAACTCAAATTTCAAATCTAAATCAATCACTCCTTTTAAATTGGAATTACCAAGCTAAGCTATTAGATGCGCTGATATGCCAAATTTCTTATTGTTACAAATACTTTAAACACCAAACATATACAGATCATTCCTGTGGCAGCTGGGCCCCAAGGGGAGCCCAGTGATTTCTAATCTGCTGCTGTCCATGCTTGTGTGCCATCTTTCCCTTACGTGTGGGCAGGACCTGTGACTTGCTTCTAACCAATAAAATATGACAAGGGTGATGTAATGTCAGTCCCTTGGTTAGGGTGGGTTATATGGGCATTACTCCCACGATTATGTCCTATGATAAAGATGTGAGAGATTCCCTGTGTGGGCTTGATGAAATAAGCAGCCACATTGGAGAAGCCTGCTACAGACGGAATGTTTGCAACCCCTACCCCCAATTCATAAGTTGAAATCCTAACCCCTATGTGGTATTAGGTGGGGCATTTGGAGATCATTAGATCATGAGGGTGAAGCCCTCATGCATGGAATTAGGAGCCCACAAAGCTCTCTTGCCTTTTTCTGACTTGGGAGGACATGGCTACAAGGAAGCATTCTGCAGCCCAGAGAAGGGCCCTCACCAGATGGGGCCAGGCTGGCAGCCATACCATCTGACTTCTAGCCTCAGGAACTATGAGAAAAAAATGTCTTTGTTTATGAGCCTCCCAGTCTCTGGTATTTGTTACAGCAGCCCAGATGGACTAAGACAAAACCCATGTAGCCATGAACTGTGGATGCTTCTAGAACCCGAGGGATCCTCCAGCTAACATCCAGCAAAAAGCCAGGGTCGCCCTGGCCGGTTTGGCTCAGCGGTTAGAGCGTCGGCCTGCGATCCTGAGAGACCCAGGTTCAGTTCCCGCTAAGGGCACGTACCTCGGTTGCAGTTTGTCCCCGGCCCTGGTCGGTCGTGCGGGTGGCAGCCACTCGATGTGTTCCTTTCACATCGATGTTTCTCTCTCTCTCTCTGTTCCTCTCTCTCCCTCCCACTCTACCTGAACAAAAAATGGAAAAATGTCCTCGGGTGAGGATAAAAAAAAAAGCCAGGGTCCTCAGTCATACAGCAGCAAGGAACTGACTACAAACCGCCTGAGTGAGCCTGGAAGTGGGGTTTTCTCAGCCGAGCCTCCAGATGAAGATGTAGCCGGCCAGCACCTTGATGGAAGCCTTTTGAAAGCCAGAGCAGAAGACCCTGCCTGGCCTCCTGACCCTCAGAAACTGAGATAAGCCCCGGCTAGTTTGGCTCAGTGGTTGGAGCATCAGCCTACGGACCAAAGAGTCCTGGGTTCGGCTCCCGCTAGGGGCACGTACCAAAAAAGAAAGAAAGAAAGAAACTGTGAGATAATAAATGTGTGTTCTTTTAAGCTGTTATGTTTGTGGTAATTTGTTCTACAACATTAGAACACTAATCTTAACACAGGAATATTAATATATGGATCAGATTTACTTTTTAAAAGAACAAAACAAGACTTAATTCTAATCTTTCTAAGGTCTAAGGATATTCATAAAACATATACCATCCAAGCAAACTGTGGCTCTTATTTTATCTCAGTCAATGAAGGGTGTATATCAACCAGAAGATTCTTTTTTAAACTGGGACTTAGGATTTGATTTTTGCATAAGTCCCTAGTGAGACATTGTGAGCCCTTTCAGTACAGTACTGTACCCTAGAGGGGGTGGTCTTGGGCTAACACCCCCAGGTTCTGTCTGATGTGAAGCTGTGACCCCACTTGAACACCACATAAGTTACAGCCCGTTATTTGCACTTCACTTAGATGCTATATTTCTTTGCCCTTTTTTTTTTATCCTCACCCGAGGACATTTTTCCATTTTTTGTTCAGATAGAGTGGGAGGGAGACAGAGAGAGAGAGAAACATCAACATAAAAGGGACACATCGAGTGGCTGCCACCCACACGACCAACCAGGGCCAGGGACAAACTGCAACTGAGGTAGACGCCCTTAGCGGGAATTGAACCCGGGTCTCTCTGGACCGCAGGCTGATGCTCTAACCGCTGAGCAAAACCGTCCAGGGCTCTCTGCCTTTCTTAAGATATTGGAATATCTTTCTATACAACTCAAAAGTTGTTTTAATGACTTTACATAGAATTTTCCAACACATATATTATTCTTATTAATTCCCTGTCAACTTCATCATTCAGCATCTTTTTATTTTTTCTTGTTTTTCAGGTCACAACTCACATAGGTGTTGTTGTATTTTTTTAATCCTCACCCAAGGATATTTTTCTATTTATCATCAGATAGAGTAGGAGGGAGAAATAGAAACATTGATGTGAAAGGGACACATCGACTGGTTGCCTCCCGCACAACTTGACCAGGGTCGGGGACAAACCACAACCGAGGTACATGCCCTTGACCAGAATCAAACCCATGACTCACTGAGCCATGGGCCACTGAGCAAAACCAGCCAGGGCTCACATACATATTTAAATGGCATTTGACTACATATTGCACAGCAGAAACAACAAACATATGATAAAAAGTCCCCATCATAAAAAGATAGAACAAAACAAACAAATAAACAAAAAGAACCTAGTAGAAGCAAATAAGAACAGAAGAAAACAAACCCAACCAATAAGTAATATTCTTGGAAAAACAATAGAAGATTGGGTATTATAAAACAGTGATAGAGTACTATGAAAAAGTGAACAGAGACCCACAAACAACACTTGGAAAATATAAAATAGGAAAGTGAAAATAAATTAAACATCTTAGTGGAATGGTTGGAAAGTCAAGTCAAAAAGATAGAAAACAGACCAGGAAGTGCTGGTTACATGGGCATAGAGCACAGAAGATAAGGAATCATGAAAAAAAAAAAAAAGACAATGGAAGACAGAAAATTTCCCAAGGAGAAATTCAGGAAAATTTCCCAGCACTGAAGGACACAGAGCCTCCAGATTAAAAGAGCCCTCTAGGTGTCTAGCACCATGAATAGTAAAATGGCCACGAGGAGGTACATCCCCATCATTTCAGAACATCAGGAACAAAGAGGCAATCTTAAGTGCTTTCAGAAAGATAAACGAGTTACGTGCAGTATAATGGGGACAGAGTGCGGTAAGACTTGTCAACACCATTGGATAGAAGAAGATAATGAAGTAATGCCTTTAAATTACCCAGCCAGACCATGAATCAATGTCGGGTAGGTGAAGACACCCTCCCTCCTTAGAGCCGGCTGGAAGGTGTGCTTCAGCGAACACAGACAGCAAACCGAGGGAAAGACCACCACCCACTCCGTGCACTGTACAGATGGGTGTATCAGAGAATTGTACACTTGGAACTTGTATGATCTTATTAACCAAATCATCCCAATATATTTAATTTTAAAGAGAAATATACTATATAAACTCAAAAAACAAGAACTGGATCCAGGAAAAGGAAACCCAACAGAAGAGAAACAGTTTGATAGTGAAGGGGATGCGCAGGTGAAGCTGTGCGCAGGGCTTCGGAGTAACCGCCCAGATGCAGGAGGGTGGAGCGCGGTGGAGGGAGGTCTCCAAGGAAAAAAAGGAAATAAATGACCTAATATGTCTGAGCATTGTAGGGAAGAAGAAAACCCGAGAATATGTGACAAAGCAAATGGATCACTTGGGAAACCATTAAGATGGGTGTATAGAAAACAGAATTTTAAAAATTATTAATTCCAGAAAAAATAAAAATTTGTACAAGCTACAATATATAATTAATAGGATCCTCACTAAATATTTAGATAGCCATAATAAGGCATTGACTATTGATATATCTATAACTTTTTTTATCCCGGAGAAGGAGAGGGAGAGTAGAAGGTGGAAATACGGACTGAATCATCATCTACCTAACAGGAAGTTAATAGGTTTAAATTGATAAATCAAGAAATAGCAGTATAAATATAGGGTGTCCTTGAAAACTGTATACACAACTTTGAATAATTATAAAGCCAGTGTTTATTAAAATACATTTCATTTTCAAAATGTAATAGAATCTACAGACACCCTGTAAACATTTGGGGGGACACCCTATATTTTGCTTAGGAATGTAAAGATAAATGCCAGGTTAAAAAAAAAACTGAATTAGTTCAAAGTGGTTTCCTCTAGGGAACAGGGGACAGATATTTTCAATATGATCTTTCAATACTGCCCAGCCGGTGTGGCTCACTGGTTGAACATTGACCCGTGCACCAGAGGTCACCAGTTCGATTCCCGGTCAGGGCACGTGCCTAGATTGTGGGCCCGATCCCCAGTGGGGGTCACGCAGGAGGTGGACAATTTATGTTCTCTCTCATCGATGTTTCTCTCTTTCTCTCCCTCTCCCTTCCTCTCTCTCTAAAATCAATAAAGAAAAAAAAGTTAAAAAAAGAAAAGATTTTTCAGTACTGTTTGATCACCTACTATATGGCAGGCATATACTTCCTCACCTCAGGACCTCTGTCATCAGAGCCCTCTCCCTTTTATTTCCTCCCCAGGGCCCTGCTCTCCCCATTCCTGTTTCTTTCATATCCATCATCAGTCAATCTTTCCCTGTTCACTGGCTTCTTTCCCTTTGCTTGTAACTGTGTCCAAGAACTTGCAGCTTGGCAAACTGACTGGCCAACTTTGGCTTCATTCCCTGGATTCTGATCTCATTTTTTGGCGCAGAATATCATTGGAATGATATCCACTGCTAATGAGCCCTTGTTGGGCCCAGCTCCAGGACCTCCCACATAGGAGCACTTGTCAGGTACTCTGTACCCTGCAGCTCAGAGCTCATAAAGCCAGCCCCACCTGCAGCAATGGGCAGTAGAAGTCAGAAGTGCAGTAACTGCAAATTACTACAAACAAGAAAGAGAAAGAAGAGTCAAGGTGACACCAAAAGATGCCATTATTGACATTGGGAACTCAAAGCAGGACATTTGGTAAGAGTGGTAAAAAAAAAGATGATAAATTTGGCTTTAAACAAATTGAGTTTGAGCTAACAGAATTGGAATTAATCTGGGTAAAGTGAACAGATTAATCATGATCCAGAAACAGTGAAATAAATAGGAAAGGTTTTGGAATTGATATATACTAGATTCATATTCTGACTCTTCCAGCTACTAATCAAATGACCATTGGCAAGTTACTTAATTTCTCTGAGGCTCGGTTTTCTCATCTGCAAAATGGGGACTGTACCCTGATTGGAAAGGAGGCATGATGAATTTGAGATGTCACAGGCAAAGGCTCCTTGAATCAGAACAATCTGGCTATAGTGTGAAAACTAGATTAGAGATGTCAAGACTGCAGTTTGGTATTCTGATTGCAATACTGCAGAAGACCAAGGGTAATGGGTTCCAGGGGTACCTGCGGGAGTGGACAACTAGGGGTAGAGAGAAACGGGACACTTTGGGAAATCCTTGGGAGATAGAACTTGTAGGATGCTGTGACTTACTAGTTTGGGGACAGGGGCAAATGTCAATGCTCCACCTGTAGGCTTTTGGATCCCTTTGCCATTCTCATGTTGTGTTTTCACTTCCAACAGCCAACACCTGCAGGAGAGCCAGAAATACCTGTGATTTACATCTCTCTGGGGAGAGCCCCAGCAAATGACTCCAGGTGCAGAAGTAGAACTACTCCGGCCTCCTTCCGCTGGTCCAGACTGCTCTGAGGTAGGACTGTCTCCAGAATTCTCATGGAGTTGAGCCTAAACTGCCCTCCATGGAACTTGGATGTCGAATACTTCCTCTGCTTCTTTCCCTCCCCATATCTCTTCCACATGCCCTTCATGTTTTTCTGGCAGCACTTCCTAATTAACACATTTTCACATGAGTCCTCATCTCAGAGTCTGCTTCTGGGGCGTCTATCCTACGACAGTACAATAGTTATTAATGCTGCCTATTAATTTTTCTACTCCCTCTCTTCTGAGCACATGGGGGGCTTGCTTCCTGGCCTCCGGTGGTTGGGTGACAGGGCCAGTTACCAGCTCCAGCAATGGTGGTGGTATCAGATCGCCAAATGATATCCTCCCAGCTCTCTTCCCCTGGTTGAGGTGATCAAAAAGTTCCAGGTAGTGGCTGCTCTGTCAGCCTGACCTAGAGTCAGTGTGACAAAGTGGAGCAGAACCTCAGCTCTGATTCAGTAGTCAGAATGAGCAGTAAGCTGCTGTTACTTTAAGCCACTGGGTTTTGGGGGTTGTTAGCTACATTGCAATATGACCTGACATATATTGATAGACATAGAGGATGAGAAAAAAGAGGAATTGAGGACGACTAAGACTTCTGATGTGGGCTGTTGGATGGATGGAGTCAACGGTGTTTGGGGTTGGGAGAGGCGAGGAGGGAGACCGGTTTTTGTTCGTTTTCTTAGTGGGGAATTAAGGGCAGTGTTAGACATTTTGAGTTTGAGATTCTTATGGGAGTCTAAACTGAGATGTTGAGAAGACAATTAATTCTGAATCTCTGGAGAGTGATCTGGGCTGGAAACAGACATCTGAAACATAAGTACTAAGTTAGGAAAACGGGACTAAATCAGGGCCAGGAGAAAAATAGAATGCATATGTGCTAATGATAATCATTAACACAGATGCTATGACTGAAATTTAAACTGGGCGTTGAGCTTCCTGGCAGGGAAACAAGGACCGTGTTCCATGACATGGCTTTCACCAATGGGAAAAATAACTGTAAGTTCCTTTGAGAAAATAGAGTTCTGAGTGTCCTTCTCCCACGTCAACCAGAGCAGCTTCTGAGTAATATTGTCTTAGAGTAAGAATTTCATGACCAGAAAAAGAATTGGAGAACTGCAGGCCTTCTTCCCTGAGCATCACTTCTGGGCTCAATTTCTGACCCGAACTGAAGAGCAGGAAGTTCACCGTTTCCTGAGGCGCTCCAGATGGAGGGGCGTCGGGAGCATCTCGGCAAAGCACACTTGCCCCAGGAAGGAGCGCTGGAGCCCGTCCAGCGTTTGCTTGGCGGCCTCAGTTGTCCCGGGGTCCAGCTTTGCGGCCACAGCCCATCCTGCTCTCCAGAGTCGCGCGGCGCAGTGACTGCTGCGGCTTCTGTGGCCGCGGCCCTTCCCCAACAAGTATCATAATGTCGTCAACAGGGCAGAAGGGACTCCTCGACCACAGAGGGCCTGGCAGCGAGGCAGTCGCTGGGGGTGACATCGCAAGGGGACGACGATGGTTCGCGAACGTGGTGTGTGCGTTTGGATTTCACAGAACAGCCGAGCAGCTCGCGTCACCGAACGGGCGTTGTCGTTGCTGAAACATTCATGTATTTGTTGGGGCCTAGTGTTTATGAGAGAGAAAGAAGAAGAATCCTGGGATATATGTAAAGTATTAGAATTAGAAAAATAAGTAACTATTGGAAAGAAAATGGGGAAAAAATGACTAAATATTTAAAACGAAAAGACCAAAGATGGCGGGTAGGTAACCGCGGTATCCGTCCTCCCACAACCACATCAGAGTTACAACTAAACTACAGAACAACCATCATTCAGAACCGCCTGGAATCGAGCTGATGGAAGTCCTACAACTACGGGATTAAAGCAGCAGCCACATCCAGACTGGTAGGAGGGGCGGAGGTGGACGGGCTGGTCCCACACCCACGTGTGGCGGATAAAAATCAGGAGGACACCTCGGCTGGGAAGGTCCTCCCTGAGGACTGAGGGGTCCCCGTCCCACACCAGGTGCCCCGCTCAGGGTTCCAGTGCCAGGAAGAGAAGTCCCATCACTTCTGGCTGGAAAACCAGCAGGAATTGAGGCTCAGGGAGGCTGAGGTTGCGGGAGCCCCAGGCAGCTCCTCTTAAAGGGACCGCGCACGGACTTATCGGACCGCTCCCTCTAGGATCCAGCATGGGGGAGGCAGCTTGAAAGGCACTAGAGACAAAGGGGGAAGAACCGAGTTGTTTGGCATTGGGTTGAGAGCTGGAGGGGCAACTTTATCCCTGACAGACATGGTGTCAGAGGCCTTTGTTCCTTTGGTAAGCCCTTCCCTGGGGCGGCAGACAGCCACCATATCTGGGACTCCAGCAACCTGGCTCACACTGGTTGCCCCAACCTGGTGATTCCCTGAGGCCATTTCCCACCTAACTTTCAGGCCCAGCCAAGCTGTTTCCAGTGGCTTTATCATAGGATTGGCCTGTCTTGGATCCTGCTTCAGATTTCCTAAACTCTCTCAAACAAGGTGCATCTAGTCTCAGTGAGCCCCATACCTCTCGTTAAGTGTCCCCAGGCCTGGCACTAGAAACAGCCAGCCTTGCTTCACAACTTGGTTTTTCCTGGACACCTCCAAGCTCAGCACAAGAAGCAGCCATCGGCAGATCACTTTGTAGCTTATGCCTCGTGGCCTTGGGTAGAACACAGGCAGTGTCTGACCTTGCCCCAGAGCCAGCGCACCCAATGGACAGCTTCAGATCACATCGAAGCACCACCACCCAACCACCTCCATAAGTGACACATTCAAGGAGTGGACTTAGTGGGTACCAGAGCCCTGCTGAAGTAATTCTTGCTGTGTGTGGTGGGCCCCTGCACAGCTGATCCTCCAAGGTAGGCAGCAGTCAGTGGTTAGTGGGTATAGCCAGTCCTTGCAGCTGAGCAGCCAGAGTAAATCCCTCCTATTGATGTGCAACAATAATCAAGACTCAATTACAACAGAAGGGTATATAGACCACATGAGGGGTGCACCTCAAGAACCCAGCTGGGGTGACAAGGGAGGCTGTGCCACTGGACCCTACAGGACACCTGCTACAATAGGCTATTCTACAAAGAGTAGGAGACATAGCAACTCTACCTAATACATAGAAACAAACACAGGGAAGCAACAAAATGCAGAGACAAAGAAACATGTCCCGAATGAAAGAACAGAACAAAATTCCTGGAAAAGAACTAAGTGAAATGAAGATAAGCAACCTAAAAGATGCTGAGTTCAAAATATTGCTTATAAGGATGCTCAAGGAACTTAGTGAGGACCTCAAGGGCATAAAAAAGGGCCAGTCAGAAATGAAGGATACACAGTCAGAAATGAAGGAGGCACTAACTGAAATAAAGAATAATTTACAGGGAATCAATAGTAGAGTAGGTAAAGCCAAGAAGCAAACCATCAATTTGGAATATAAGGAAGCAAAAACCACCCAATCAGAACAGCCAAAAGAAAAAATAATCCAAAAGAATGAGAATAGTAAGAAGCCTCTGGGACAACTTCAAGCGTGCCAACATTTCATCATGGGAGTACCAGAAGAAGAGAAAGAGCAAGAAATTGAAAACCTATTTGAAAAATAATGACAGAAAACTTCCCGAACTTGGTGAAGGAAACAGACATACAAGTCTAGGAAGCACAGAGTCTCAAACACAAGACATATCATAATTAAAATGCAAAAGGTTCAAGACAAAGAGAGAATCTTAAAAGCAGCAAGAGAGCCCTGGCCAGTTTGGCTCAGTGGTTAGAGCATTGGCCTGCAGTCCAGAGAGACCCAGGTTTAGTTCCCGCTAAGGGCACATACCTCCGTTGCAGTTTGTCCCTGGCCCTGGTTGGTCATATGGGTGGCAGCTACTCGATGTGTCCCTTTCACGTCAATGTTTCTCTCTCTCTCTCTCTCTCTCTCTCTCTCTCTCTCTCTCTCTCTCTTCCTCTCTCCCACTCTATCTGAACAATCCTCGGGTGAGGATAAAAAATAAATAAATAAATAAAAAATAAAAGCAGCAAGAGAAAAGGAGTTAGTTACCTACAAGGGAGCTCTCATAAGACCGTCAGCTGATTTTTCAAAAGAAACTTTGCAGGCCAGAAGGGAGTGGCAGGAAATATTGATGAAAAGCAAGGACCTACAACCAAGATTGGTCTACCTTGCAAAGCTATCATTTAGAATTGATGAACATACACAGAGTTTCCTAGACAAGAAAAAGCTAAAGGAGTTCCTTACCACCAAAGTATTATATGAAATGTTAAAGGGTCTTCTTGAAGAAGATCAAAGATATGAACAATAAAATGGCAATAAATACGTATCTATCAACAACTGAATCCACAAACACAATGAACAAACAGAACAGAAACAGACTCATAGATACAGATAACTTTTTGTTGGCTGCCAGATGGGAGGATGGTTTGGGGAATGAGCAAAAAAAGCGAAGGGATTAAGAAGTACAAATTTGTTGTTAGACTAAAGAACCTCAAAGGGAAGGGGGCAGGGGGGACAGGAAGAGATAAACCAAAGACCTTATACACATATATACGTAACAATAGACACAGACAATAGTGTGGGGAAGGAGGACGGGAGTGGGAATGGGGAGGAGGGGGTCAATAAAGGAAAAATGGGGGACATCTGTAATATATTCAACAATGAAGACAAGTTTTTAAAAAATTAAATTACCTACAAGAACCACCAATATATGTTCTGTAAGATGCCATGGTAAGAATTCTTCTTTTGTAGAGTTAATTAAATTAAGTGAACTAAGGCATATTTTTGGTATTTGTGATAATGTCTACAAAAGCAACCAACCTCCTTGAAAATGCACAGGCAATGATTTATTTTTTTTTTTTTTTTTTTTTTTTTTTTTTAATCCTCACCCGAGGACATTTCTCCATTTTTTTTTTTTTTTTTTTTTTTTTTGTACAGATAGAGTGGGAGGGAGAGAGAGTAAGAGAGAGAGAGAGAGAAACATCGATGTGAAGGGACACATCGAGTGGCTGCCACCCGCACGACCAACCAGGGCCGGGGACAAACTGCAACCGAAGTACATGCCCTTAGCGGGAACCGAACCCGGGTCTCTCCGGACCGCAGGCTGACACTCTAACCGCTGAGCCAAACCGGCCAGGGCTGCACAGGCAATGATTTAAGTGTTCTCCTTATTCTCCCAATTATAATGGGTTCTGGAGTGCTAGTGGGAAACTTGTCAATTGTAAAAACACTCACAGAATAAGCAAAGCATAGCACAAGTGTAAAAAGCCAGTGTTGCCCTGGCCAGTTTGGCTCAATGGTTAGAGTGTTGGCCCACGGACTGAAGAGCTGCAGGTTCAATTCTGGTCCAGGAAACATACCTCGGTTGTGGTTCAGTCCCTGGCCCTGTTCTAGAGGGCCACGGAGGCAGCCAATAAATGTGTCTCTCTCACAATGATGTTTCTCTTTCTCCCTCTCCCTCTCCCACTCTATCTGAAAATAAATGGAAAAGTGCCCTCATGTGAGGATTGAAAAATAAATAAATAAATAGCCAGTGTTGGGTACAAAAAGCACAAAGCAGTAAGAAAAGATTAATAGGCTTAGACAATAAAGCTAAAAATTTCTGCCCTGGTCGGTGCGGCTCAGTTGGTTGAGTGTTGGCCCATGCACGGAAAGGTAGCTTTTCCATTCCCAGTCAGGGCATATGCACCCAGGTTGCACGTTCGATCACCCAATCGATGTTTCTTTCTCACATCAATGCTTTTCTATTCATTTAAAGACACTATAAAAATAATTAAAACGTCTTTTCATCAAAAAACACTGAAAAATAATAATAAATATTTACACTGTGCTTCCTATATGCTAAACACTTTTGTAGGTATATTACATATATTGACTTATTTACTGATACTATCTTCATTTTCTATAAAGAAATTGAAGCACAGCCTGGATGGTTTGGCTCAGCAGTTAGAGTGTCGGTCTGCAGATCACAGGGTTGCAGGTTTGATTCCCAGTTATAAGGGCACATGCCTGGGTTTCAGGTTTGATCCCTGGCCCTGGTCAGGGTGGTTGGTGTGGGAGGCAACCAATCAATGCATCTCTCTCACATTGATGTTTCTCTCTCTCTCCCTCCCTCACTCATTTCCGCTCTAAGTAAAAATAAGTGGAAAAATATCCTTGGGTGAGGATTAATAACAACAACAACAACAAAATTAAGGCACAGAGACTTTTTAAATTAAATTAAATTAAATTAATTAATTTCTTAATCCTCACCTAAGGATATTTCCTCATTGATTTTCAGATAGAATGGGAGGGAGAGAGAGAGAGAGAAAGAGAAACATTATTGTGAGAGACACATATTGATTGGCTTCCTCCTGCACAGCCCTGACCAGGGCCAGGGATGGAACCGCAACCGAGGTACAAGGTACGTGCCCTGACCAGAATCAAAAGCATGACTTTTTTAGAGAATCTTAAAAGCAGCAAGAGAAAAGCAGTTAGTTACCTACAAGAGAGCTCTCATAAGGTGGTCAGCTGATTTCTCAAAAGAAACTTTGCAGGCCAGAAGAGAGTGGCAAGAAATATTCAGAGTGATGAAAAGCAAGAACCTACAACCAAGATTACTCTATCCTGCAAAGCTGTCATTTAGAATCGATGGCCATATAAAGAGTTTCCCAGACAAGAAAAAGCTAAAGGAGTTCATCACCACCAAACCAGTATTATATGAAATGTTGAAGGGTCTTCCTGAAGAAAAAGAAGATAAAAAATATGAACAAACAAATGGTAATAAATACATATCTATTGACAATTGAATCTACATATAAAATGAACAAGCAGAACAGAAACATTCTCATAGATACAGAGAACATTTTGTTGGTTGCCAGATGGGGGAGGAGGGTGGGAGAATGGGTAAAAAAGGTGAAAGAATTAAGAAGTACAAATTGGTTCTTAGACTGACAAACCTCAAAGGGAAAGAGGTGGGGAATAAACCAAAGAACTTATATGCATAACCAATGGACACAGACAACAGTGTGAAGAAAGGCAGGAGGGGGGTTGGAGGGAGCCAATCGGGGAAAAAGGAAGAACATCTGTAATACATACACAATAAAGTTTAAAAAAATAAAATAAAAACACGACTCTTTGGTCCATGGGTTGAGCCAACCGCTGAGCCAAACTGGCCAGGGCAAAAGAGAGGTTTTTTTAATTGAAAATACAAGCTATGAACCAGGAGAATAGATTCAGCACACACACACACACACACACACACACATTGAAATATAACTGATAGGATAAAAATAACTCAATAAAAAAAATGAACAAAAGATATGAACAGAAGAGGAGACCAAATCATTCAACAAATGTAAAAAGATGTGCAATCTCAGCAGTAATCAGAGAAATGCATAGAACAATAAGGAGACAGCATTTTCATTGCATCCAACTGGGGAACATTTAAGACCGACAATACCAAGTGTTGGTGAGAATGTCAAATTGGAACATTACTTCAGTGAGGGCAGCAGCATATGTGGGCAGAGCCTGTTGAAGAACAATTTGACCTTGTGTAGTAAATCTGGAGAGGCTCACCCATTATGATTCAATAAGTCTACTCCTAAACATATACTCTAGAAAATATAAGCTTATGAACACAGGAGACGTGGACAAGAATGCCCATTGAGCAGTGTTTATGATGGCTAGCTAATGGAAACCATCTGAAGTTCTACCAAGAGAAGATAAATTATAACTGGTTCATCTGCTAGACTAATATTCATCAGTGAAAATTAATGATGTACTTGTCAGTCTGTCTCTGAACACCTCCCCTCCTTCTCCCTACTGCTTCCTGAGTTTACTAAACACTTCTCTTCACATGGTCTTACTGTGAACAAGACAAATTAAATTCATTGTGTTTGTATTTATTAAATTACTGTTATTCCATATTTTCTCCTTGAAATTACCCACCACCACCTTTTCCTTATTTTGAAATTAGAGAGTTTCCGAAATCCTAAGTCACACATTTATACACAATTGCTTGTTTTTCTCCTCCAGAAGGTTAACCCATCCATGGTGGACAAGGTTTGCTTGTTTTATCCTGTGGCAGCCTTATTTCTAAATCATTGCTTATAGAAAAAGCAACCTTGCATGTGCTGAGTTTTGAAAGATGATTAGAGTTTGCCTAGCGAACTCTGACAGTTAAGGGCGCTCCAGCTGGAGGAATGAAAACATGTGACAGCACAGAGATGTGAAACAGCTGGACTTGGTCAAGGACCCATGAGCAGTTTCGAAAACCTTCGGCATCAAGGCCAAGTCCTGACATGGGGGTGTCAGGCTGGGACCAAAAGGGCTTTGTCTCTCGGGAGTGAGGTAGGAAGCACACAGCACCAGCATTTGACTTCCTCTCCGTATGTTCATCGTCTTGCTGTGACACTGCCACCCCTAAGGTTTTCTTCATTATCACCATAACAAGTCATGCCAACATATTAATCTGGAAAATAATTGCTGAAAGCACCCCAGCACTCTTTCCTTTGCTCCCCCACTGTAGATCCTTCTGAAAAGTGGCCAGAGTTACTGAAGAGAAGACTGGAGATGGAGGTAGGCAAGTGGCCTTACCACGTAGGACGTGGGACAACATGCCAAGGGCTTGGACTTAAACCAGTATTACTGTGATGGGCAGTCAGCAAAAGGAGCATTTAATTTTTGAATTAGAAAATCCACATACATTTGAGAGTAAACACATGCCCATGTGCATACAAACATATATGTGCATGTGTAGAGAAATAGACACACTCTATTCAGTGACATTAGATAGATTCTCTATAAATATATCATATATACATGTAAATATATACAAACAATTGCTTAGCTTACTATACTCACACATATGGTGTGTATAAACACAGATATATGTATACACAGTAATCTATATGTATATACATATATACAGTCTAGTATGTGTATATATACAAATAATGGAATATACATGCATGTATATATGTAACATATATACGCACTATACACAGAGAGAAACAAATGAAAGAGAGAGACAGACAGATGGAGAAACTAGATGGATGTCTACCCCAACTATTAACTGTGCTTACCTTTGGGATCTGGATTGGAGGGGGAGCCTTTTATGTCCTATTTTAAACTCTTCAATATCATTTGAATTTGATATAAAAGCATACTTTGATTTTTTAATATAAAAATCTCCCAAAAAATCTCATGAATTTTTAGGGAATATTTTGCAGATTTTAATAAATATTAAAATCTCAACCAAATGCCCGTTGTTCTATGAAAATAAGAGAGCTGTGGCAGAAGTATGGGGTTGGAGGTAGGTGGCAAGAGGCTGGAGGTGGATACAGACTGGGCATCAGTCAGGAGGTCATTGCAGCAATCCAGGAGAAAAGGAATTATATTCACTTTCGCTGTGGAGGCATTACTCCTTCTTTCCAAACCTGGAATCTGCCCCCACCCCAACTTCCCTACCTACTGAAATTCTGCTCATCCTCCAAAACTGTTCAAACCCTAGTATCTCTATAAAAGCCTCCCCATTCCCAGTCTCACCAGTCACCTCCTCAGAGTCCTACGACATTTTATTTCTTCAAGCACGACATTTCTTTTTGCCTTGTTCTATTGCTAGTTATTTATGTCTCTCAACAGGACTGTAACATCTTTGAGGGTAAGAGCTATTTCTCTACTTTTTAAAAAAATCTCACAATTCTAGCACAAGGCTTTGCATGTCATAGAGTCTCAATAAATGTTCTTTCAATAAAAACCATGCAGCCCAGCTGGTATGGCTCAGTGGTTGGGCATTGACCTATGCACCAAAAGGTCGCCAGTTCTATTCCCAGTCAGGGCACATGCCCAGGTTGTGGGCCAGATCCCCAGTGAGAGGTGTGCAGGAGGTGGCCAATCAATGATGTTTCTATCTCTCTTCTTATCCCTTCCTCGCTCTTTAAAACCAATAAAAACATTTTAAAAAACAAAACATGCAAAAGAACTGTATTTTGAGATACAAATCATTTAAAGCTATATTTTTATTTTTTCTCTTATCATAAATCAACATTTTCCTAATTTCATCACATTTACATTTTTTTAAATGGATCATAAGAACTGCACACCAAAAAATAAAAGGTATTTCTCTAAATTGTGTAACTTGATGTCTTCCGTATCAGCATCTCCTTTATGGAATTTCATCCTTGTCTTCCAGTAAAAGTCACCAGAGGAATTTTAAAAAATTAATTAAATATACTTCTCATGTATCATATATTTGAAAGTTGCTAAGACAGTAGATCTTAAAAGTTCTCATCACAAGAAAAAATTGTGACTATGTACGGTGATGGATGTTAACTAGAGTTATTGTGGTGATCATTTCACAGTGTATACAAACATTAAATCATTACATTGTATACCTGAAACACATTCGTCAATTATATTTCCATTTAAAAAAATACAGTTCCCAGAGCCACTGTTAGACACGTCCCTTCAGCTGGCCTGAGAGGGAGCCCAGGTCCCTGTTCGAAAGCTCCTCAGGTGATGCAGGTACTCAGCGCTGGAGTTTTACTGATCCAGTCCATTGACTTATGCCTCAAGGGTATTTCCTTTGAAATCCTTTACCAGACAGAGATCAAAGACTTGACATGAATTCACTTGAGATTAATCTCATTTGGCCATCTGACTGACTCTCTGCCCCTCCCCCCCCACTTCCACCACAATTCTAGCAATCTTTAAACTTCCCCACCCACCACTCCTCTACCCACCCCCTCACTACACATACAACTCAAGAGCTTAAACCTTATTTCACTTTTTAAAAAAAAATCTTTATTGTCGAATGTATTACAGATGTTCCTTATTTTTCCCCCATTGAACCCCTCCTCCTCCCTCTCTCCCCCTCTCGCCTTTTCCCACACTATTGTCTGTGTCCATTGGTTACGCATATAAGTTCTTTGGTTTATTTCTTCCCACCCTCCAATCCTTTCCCTTTAAGGTTTGTCAGTCTAGCAATGAATTTGTACTTCTTAATCCCTTCACCTTTTTCACCCATTCCCCCAACCCCCTCCCATCTGGCAACCAACAAAATGTTCTCTGGATCTCTGAGAACATTTCTGTTCTGCCTGTTCATTTTGTTTGTAGATTCCATTGTTGATAGATATGTATTCATTGCCATTTTGTTTGTTCATATATTTTATCTTTTTCTTCAAAAAGACCCTTCATCATTTCACTGGTTTGGTGGTGATGAATTCCTTTAACTTTTTGTTGTCTGGAAAACTCTTTATATGGCCATCGATTCTAAATGACAGCTTTGCAGGATAGAGTAATCTTGGTTGTAGGTTCTTGCTTTTCATCACTCTGAATATTTCTTGCCACACTCTTCTGGCCTGCAAAGTTTCTTTTGAGAAATCAGCTGACAGTCTAATGGGAACTCCCTTGTAGGTAACTAACTGCTTTTCTCTTGCTGCTTTTGAGATTCTCTCTTTGTCTTGAACCTTTTGCATTTTGATGATGAGGTGTCTTGGTGTGGACTTCTTAGGGTTCATCTTGTTTGGGACTCTGTGATTCCTGGACTTGTATGTCTGTTTCCTTCACCAAGTTAGGAAAGTTTTCTGCCATTATCGTTTCAAACAGGTTTTCAATTTCTTGTTCTCACTCTTCTCTTTCTGGCACCCCCAAGATGCGAATGTTGGCATGCTTGAAGTTGTCCCAGAGGCTCCTTACACTATCCTCATTTTTTGGATTCTTTCTTCTTTTTGCTGTTCTGATTGGGTGTTTTTTGCTTCTTTATATTCCAAATTGATGGTTTTCCTCTTGGATTTACATACTCTACTATTGAATCTGTGTAAATTATTCTTTATTTCAGTTAATGCCTCCTTCATTTCTGACTGGTCCTTTTTTATGTTCTTGAGGCCCTCACTTAGTTCACTGAGGTTCTCACTAAGTTCATTGAGCATTCTTATAAGCTGTATTTTGAACTCAGCATCTGTTAGGTTTCTTATCTCCATTTCACTTAGTTCTTTTCTTGGGGTTTTGTTCTGTTCTTTCATTTGGGACCTGTTTCTTTGTCTCCTCATTTTGGCTGCCTCCCTGTGTTTGTTTCTGTGTATTAATGAGAGGTATGGGGCTAGCTGAGACCAGATGCTGCTCATTTGAAAGGATTTAGGAAAACCTGAAGCAGGATCCAAGCCAGGCCAATCCTATGGTTAAGCAAGTGGCAACAGCTTGGGTGGGCCTGAAAGTTGGGCGGGATGGGGTGGGGTAGGGCCTCAGAGAGTCACCAGGGCGGGGCTACCAGTGTGAGCCAGGTTGCTGGAGTCCCAGGTATGGCAACTGTCTGCCGCCCCAGGGAAGGGCTTACCAAAGGAACAAAGGCCTCTGACAGCACGTCTGTCCCGGAGAAAGCCCCCTCTCCAGCCCTCGCTCTAGTGCCAAACAGCTCAGTTCTTCCCTGTATGTCTCTGGTGCCCCTCGAGCTGCCTCCCCCCCAAGCTTAGAGGGAGAGAGTCCGATAAGTCCGAGTGCGGGCCCTTTAAGGAGCTGCCTGGGGCTCCAGCCGCTTCAGCCTCCCTGAGCCTCAGTTCCCACTGTTTTTTCCAGCCAGAAGTTATGGGGATTTCCTTCCTGGCACTGGAACCCCGAGCAAGGTGTCTGGTGTGAGACGAGGACCCCTCAGTCCTCAGGGAGGACCTTCCCAGCCGAGGTGTCCTCCTGATTTTTATCCGCCAGACGTGGGTGTGGGACCAGCCCGTCCGCCTCCGCCCCTCCTACCAGTCTCGATGTGGCTGCTGCTTTAATTTCGTAGTTGTAGGACTTCCATTCAGCTTGATTTCAGGCGGTTCTGAATGATGGTTGTTCTGTAGTTTAGTTGTAACTTTGATGTGGTTGTGGGAGGACGTGATACCGCGTTTGTCTACCCGCCATCTTGACCGGAAGTCTTCTTATTTCACTTTTTTAAAAATTTCCCTCATATGTTTGACAAATTATAATGAATTTTGTCATTTTGCTTTTACAGTTCACCATAACTGTTTTTTTAAAAATTAATTTATTCATTTTATATTTATTATTTATTTTTAATGTTGATAGTATTACAGATGTCCCCATTCCCCCGCCCCCACCTCGATACCCTCCACCCAGCCCCTGCTCTACCCCCGGCCTTCACTACATTATTGTCTGTGTCCATGAGTTATGCATATATGTATTTATGTTCTTTGGTCAATCTCTTCCCAACCCTTCCACCCCACTCCCCTCTGCCACCTGTCAGTCTGTTCCATGTATCAATGCCTCTGGACATATTTTGTTCATCAGTTTATTTTGTTCATTAGATTCCACATATAAGTGAAATCAAGTAATATTTGTCTTTTTCTAACTAGCTTATTTCACTTAACATAATAACCGCCAGGTCCATCCATGCTGTTGCAAAGGGTAAGAGATCCTTCTTTTTTTACAGCTGCATAGGATTTCACTGTGTAAATGAACCATTGCTTCTTTATTCACTCATCAACTGATGGGCACTTGGGTTATTTCCAGATCTTAGTTATTGTAAACAATGCTGCTATGAACATAGGGGTACATATATTCTTTCTGATTGATGTCTCCAGATATATTCCTAGCAGTGGGATCACTGGATCAAATGGCAGTTCCATTTTTAATTTTTTGAGGAAACTCCATACTGTTTTCCACAGTGCCTGTACCAGTCTGCATTCCCACCAGCAGTGTACTAGATTGCCCTTTTCTCCACACCCTCGCCAGCACTTGTTGGTTGATTTACTTATGGTAGCCATTATGGCAGGTGTGAAGTGACACCTCATTGTAGTTTTAATTTGCATCTCTCTGATGATTAGTTACGTTGAACATTTTTCCATATGTTTATTAGCCATCTGTATGTCCTCTTTGTAGGAGTGTCTATTCAGGTCCTTTGCCCATTTTTAATTGAATTGTTTGTCTTCCTGGTGTTGAGTTGTGTAAATTCTTTATATGTGTTGGAAATTAACCTCTTATCAGATGTATCATTGGCAGATCAGTTGTCTCATACAGTGGGTTCTCTTTTCATTTTGTTAATGATTTCTTTTGTTGTACAGAAGTTTTTTAGTTTGATGTAGCCCCATTTGTTTGTTTTTTCCTTTTTTTCCCTTGCCCTAGGAGATGTATCAGTGAAAACACTGCAATGAGAGATGTCTGAGACTTCACTGACTATGTTTTCTCACTATAACTGTATTTTAAATAATTCTTCCAACTTTATTGCTTCATATTTTTTCAAAATATATACTTATGCATATAAAACATATAGATATAGGTGTATTACATATATGTAAGCACACACACACGTATGTGTTGAAACCTATGTCCATTGTTTTGTACCTTTTCTTTTTAGACTTGTTCTGGGATTTTTCAAACATATAGAATATTTATAAGAAACGAACAGTCAATAAATAAAAGGATAAATCCAAATGGCCAATAAACATGAAAATATTCTCAATCTCATTGTAATTAGAAAAATGCATATTCAAACCACAGTAGTAATACATTCTATATTCATCAGCCTGTAAAAAGTTTTAAAGTGTGACAATGAGGAAATATGGAGCAATGTAATGTTAAAATACTACTTTGAGTATAACTACTTTGGAGAACAAGTTGACAGTATATATTAGTCAGCCATTGTCATAATAATGCTGTGTAAAACAAAACAAAACACTCCAAGTAAGCAACAATTTCTTAAACAGCACATGAAAGAAAAACTTTGATAAACTGAACTTCATTTACTAGTCACTTACACTTTTAAAGAATAAAAAAAGAATCCTAGAAAAAGACATTTGCCATAATATATCCCAAAACGGACTTGTTTCCAGAAAATATAAAGAACTCCTACAAGTTAATAGGAAAAAGACAAGAAGTTTTTTGTTTTTTTTAAATAGGCAAAGACTTGAACAGGCACACAAAAGAAAAGATATTCAAGTGGCCAATAAGAATCTAAAAGATGTTGTTCCTCGAAGATATAAATGGGTTGAAACTAAAAGGATAGAAAAAGATATACCATGCAAACAGCAGAAGAGAATTAGAGAAGCTATACTAATATCAAAGTAGACTTGAATACAAAAAAGTTACTAGAGATACACAGGGATACTTTATAATGATAAATGGGTTAGAAAGATATAATAAATTACATATATATTTACCTAAAACTGAGCCCCAAAGTCCAATGAAGCAAAACTTGATAGAAATGAGTGGAAAAATACACAATTCAGTGATAATAGTTGGACTTGAACATCCAACTTCCAATAATAGAGTAACTAGAAAGAAAACCAGTAAGGAAATAGATTTCAACAGATATAGACTTCAACAGATATCTGACAACAACAGAATGCACATTCTCCTAATTGCATGTAGAACATTTACCAGGATAAACATGTTAGGCTATAAGACAAATCTTAATAAATTTTAGAAGTTTTAAACCATACAGGCATGTTCTCTGGTGACAAATGGAGTAACATAGAAATTAATAACAAAGAAATTTGGAGCCCTGGCCTGTTTGGCTCAGCAGTTAGAGCGTTGGCCCGTGGACCGAAGAGTCCCCGGTTCGGTTCCCACTAAGGGTACGTAGCTCTGTTGCAGTTTGTCCCCGGCCCCGGTTGGGGTCGTGTGGGTGGCAACTAGTTGATGTGTCTCTTTCACATCGATGTTTCTTTCTCTCTCTTCCTCCCTCTCTCCCTCCTGCTGTATCTGAAGATACATGCAAAAGTGTCATGGAGTGAGGATAAAAAAAATTTTGGAAAATTTACAAATTTGTGAAAATTTGTTATATTCCTAAATAACCAATGGGTCAAAGAAGAAATCCCAACATAAATTTGAAAATACTTTGAAGTAAATAAAAACAGAAATATAGTCTTGGCTGGTTTGACACAGTGGTTAGAGTGTCGGCCTGCAGACCAAAAAGTCATAGGTTCAAGTCCAGTCAAGGGCATGTACCTCAGTTGCAGTTTGATCCCTGGCCATGGTCTGGGTCATGCAGGAGGCAGCCAAGCCATGTGTCTTTCTCACGTCGATGTCTCTCTCTCTCTCCCCCTCCCACTGTATCTGAAGATAAATGGAAAAATATCCTTAGGTGAGGATTTTAAAAAAAGATCTATAATCAATAACATAACCTTCTACTTTAAGACACTAGAAAATAAAGACCACACTCAATACAAATAATAAAGAATGAAGTAAATAATAAAGATTAGAGTGAAAATAAATGAAATAAAGAGAAAAATAATAGAGAATATTAACAAAGACAAAAATTGATAAGACTTTAGATAAACTGACCATAACAAAAAGAGAAAAGACTGAAATTACTAAAATCAGGAGTAAAAGAGAGTTATTACCCCACAGAAATAAAAAATATTATAAGGGAATACTATGAATAAGTATATGCCAACAAATTAGATAACCTAGATAAAATGGACAAATTCCTAAAAACATACAAACAAAACTGATTCAAGAAAAAAAAAAGTATAGACTGCTAACAAGTAAAGAGATTGAGTTATTACGCAAAAACTACCCACAAACCATGTCCGGCCGATGTGGTTCAGTGGTTTGGGAGTCATGCAACTGATCGATGTTTCTCTCTCACAACGGTATTTCTATCTCTCCTTTTATTTCTCTCTAAAAAAAATCAATAAAAACATATTAAAAAAAAAAAACTATCCCCACACCAAAAAAAAAAAGGGGGGGGGGACCAGGTACTAATCCTTTTCAAACCCTGGCAAAAAACAGAAGTGAGAACACTTCCCAACTCATTCTGTAAGTTCAAATAACAAAGCCAGACAAAGATATTGCAAGAAAAGAAAACTATAGACCAATATCACCTATTAATATAGGTGAAAAATCATCTACAAATAACTAGAAACCAATTCTAGCATCTATATAAAAGATTATACAAGTGGGATTTATCCCAAGAATGCAAGGTTAGTTCAACATATGAAAGTCAGTCAGTGTAATACATCATATTAAGAAAACCACAGGATCATATCAATAGAGAAAAAAACACTTGACAAAAATCCAACACTTTTTCATGATAAAAGCTCTCAACCACCTGGCCAGTGTGGCTCAGTGGGTTGAGCGTTTTCCCATGGACTGAGAGGTCCCGGTTCAATTCCCAGTCAGGGCATATGCCTGGGTTGCAGGCTCGATCCCCAGAGTGTTTCTCTCTCACATCAATGTTTCTATCTCTCTTTCCCTTCCTCTCTCTCTAAAAAATCAATTAAAACAAAAACCACTCAACATAATAGAAGATAAGGAAAATTCCTCAGCCTGATAAAGATCATTCATGAAAATCCCACAGCTATAATCATGTTAATGGTAAAAGACTGAAAACTTTTCCCCTAAGATCAGAAATAAGACAAAGATGTCTGATCTCATCACTTCTATTCAATATTCTGTTCAGTGCAGTTACACAAAGAAAAATAAATAAATAAAAGGAATCAAAAGTGAAAGGAGGAAGTGAAACTATTTCTATTTGCAGATGATGTGATTTTGTACATAGAACACACTAAAGAATCCAGCAAAAAACCTAATAGAACTGATAAACAAGTTAATCAAAGTAGCAGGATATAAGATCAATACACAAAAATCAGTTGTATTTTATACATTAGCAGTGAACAATATGAAAATTAAATTAAGGAAACAATTTTATATACAATAGTATCAGACAATAAAATAGGAATAAATGTAACTAAGGAAGGCAAGACTTGTACACTGAAACTATAATACATTGTTTTAAAAAAGTAAGGAAGGCCCCGGCCAGTTTGGCTCAGCAGTTAGAGTGTCTGCCCATGGACCAATGAGTCTCGGGTTTGATTCCAGTCAAGGGCATGTACCTCAGTTGCAGTTTGTCCCCAGCCCTGGTCAGGTCATGCAGGAGGCAACTGGTCAGTGTGTCTTTCTCACATTGATGTTTCTCTCTCTCCTTTTCTCTCCCTCCCTCCTACTCTATCTGATGATAAATGGAAAAATATCCTCTAGTGAAGATTAAAAAAAAAAGTAAGGCCCTGGCCGGTTTGGCTCAGCGGTTAGAGCGTCGGCCCATGGACCAGAGAGGCCTGGGTTCAGTTTCCGCTAAGGGCATGTACCTCGGTTGCGGTTTGTCCCCGGCCCTGGTTGGGGTTGTGTGGGTGGTGGCCACTTGATGTGTCTCTCTCATGTCGATGTTTCTTTCTCTCTCTCTCTGTCTCTTCCTTCTTCTCTCCCTCCCACTCTGTCTGAAGATAGATGCAAAAAGTGTCCTCAGGTGAGGATAAAAAAAAGTAAGGAAGATCTAAATAAATGAAAAGACATTCAGTATTTATGTATTGGAAGACTTAATATTGTTAAGATGGCAATACCTCCCAATTTGACCCCTGTGGATCAATACAGTCATTATCAACAACCCAATTAACTGCCTTTTTCTTTTTTTTTTTCAGAAATGGACAACTTGATCCTAAAATTTATATGGAAATGCCAAAGAATTTTGAAATGATTGCTGTCCATCAATAGGAGAAGGGGCAAATAAATCATTGCATTTTTATACAATGGGATACTACACAAATAGAAAAGGACCAAATTCTATATTCAGCAACATGATGAGTTTCACACACGTAATGTTAAACAAAGGAGGCCAGATACAAAAGAGTTTATACTGTATTATTTCATTTACATGAAACACAAAAACAGGCACATCTAGCATGTCAGATGTCAGAGTGACAGTTAACTCTGGGGAGAGGGACTGGCAGGGAGGAGGAATGAGGGAGCCTGCTGGTGTTTTGGAAATGTTCCATATCTTGATTTGGGTGGTAGTTATCTAGATGTCTCCTCATTAAAATTTCATTTTACTGTATGATTAATATTAGAGACCTTATGAACTTTCTGCAAACATTACACCTTAATACTGTATAAAATTTAAAATCAGAAGTTTAAATGCCTTTATTTTGCCGTGGATATATGACACTCTGTCTCATCTCAGTTTCTCTATTGTGTTCATTAATAATCTCTCCATTTATCGAGAGTTTTGATGGAGATAGTATTTTTGGTGCTGATTTAAAATGCAGATTCTTTGTTCCCATTCTAGATCTCCTGGATTGAAATCTTTAGAGGGAAGAAAGTCAGGATTTACTTCTTTTTTTTATTTTAAACTGTGAAGCTGGAGAAACGCTGCAGTAGGGAGAGCACAGGGCGCCTGCCCCACACTGAAGACCATGCCACCCCATCCCCCATCCCAGCTCTAATCAGCGCCACTGTAGCATTTTCAGACCAAGGCCAGACTGAAAAATGCAAAGACATTGTGCATTGTGTCAGCCTTGATGTGGGGGAAGCAGAAGACTGTCCCTCTTCTAAGCCTTGGCAGGACATGCCTTTCAAAGCCAGATGTGCCTTTATTTGGATTGAAAGTTCATCTCTTTTTTCTTCTTTTTCAGTGTAAAAGAAATTAAGGGTTTTGCTTTTTTTTTTTTAATCTAGTTTTCCTAGTGGAGCCGAAGTACTCAGCTTTTCACAGAATTTTGTTTGTTCGATTTTTGGTTTTGAAGGTGAAATAAAGGAGTCTTTGCTTTCTGTTTTCTTGATTACAACACCTATTGCTTCCATACGCATATTTTTACTTTGAAGGCATTTTTAGTTCTAGCATTATCTACAGGACAGAATTTAGCTGTTAATCAAATCCCTTGTTCAGGTAACTCAGCTGACATGTAAAAGACAGTGGGTAATGCTGCTGCCTTCTGCTTTGTGATATTTTTCTAAATCAGTAAATGAAACTGGCAGTGGGTTGAGGGTATTGGACTGGTGGGCAGGAGGGTGAATGGGAGTGTGTGTGTGTGATTAGCAATCTCTAGTAAACACAAGTGTAAGCACTATATACAATTTTCATTGAAAATGAGTTAAGCCGCCCTGGTTGGTTTGGCTCAGCAGTTAGAGTGTCAGCAGGATTCGATTCCTGGTCAAGGGCCCTGACTTGCAGCTTTGATCCCTGGCCCTAGACAGGGTTGCTGGAGGCAACCAATCCATGTGTCTCTCTTACATCGATGTTTCTCTCTCTCTCCCTCCCTTCTGCTCTATCTAAAAGTCAATGGAAAAATACCCTTGGCGAGGATTAACAAAAATAAAATAGCCCTGGCCAGATTGGCTCAGCGGTTAGAGCGTCGGCTTGCGGACCAGAGAGTCCCAGGTTCGGTTCCCACTAAGGGCATGTACCTTGGTTGTAATTTGTCCCTGGCCCCAGCTGGGGTCGTGTGGGTGGCAACTAGTTGATGTGTCTCTATTTGCCTTTATTTGGATTGCCCACCAGTCCAATACCCTCAACCCACTGCCAGTTTCATTTACTGATTTAGAAAAATATCACAAAGCAGAAGGCAGCAGCATTACCCACTGTCTTTCTACATGTCAGCTGAGTTACCTGAACAAGGGATTTGATTAACAGCTAAATTCTGTCCTGCAGATAATGTGTCTCTCTCATGTCGATGTTTCTCTCTCTTTCCCTCTCTCTCCCTCCCACTCTATCTGAAGATAAATGCAAAAATGTCCTTGGGCGAGACTAAAAAAATAATAATAAAATAAATAAATAAATAAATAAATAAATAAATAAAATGAGTTAAGACATCTTATAGGACCTCATGAAGAATGATCTAAAATTATGTTGGATCCGCCGTTCAGTGTTGAAGATCCCTTACCTAATACAGTTAGGGAACCTTAGCATACAAGGACACTTTGTTTGAGTAAATAAGGACTCCTTCAAATAGACAAATTAGAACAAAGTGATGCCCCTCCCTCTGGCTGATGAAGCCTCGCATTATGGTATTTGACTTGGCACACAGAGTCCAGGCAGGATCTCAGCCTTTTCTTATGCACCCTGCTGGGTGGCCTTGTGCAAAGCCCAGCTGTGTGTAGAGACCGTGTAACAAGGACAACATGGCATGTGTAACCAAGACTCCCTTCATCCATGAATTTACTCAGCTAGAGCAATGGGCCAGGATTACAGCACAGGGACTCATTTATTAGGAGACTAAAGAGGCAAAGGTCTTTACCCAGAAAGAGGACCTACTCAGCATCTCCTGATCTGTTTCCACTTTTTGGACTTGGACATGTTGGCCCTGAGAACTGCAGGAACCCCTTCACTAAGAGTCTTGGCAAAACTCTAGCATGGCTTCTAGCAACGTAAAGCCCTGGGATGACCTAGCTTCCTCATGTTTCTATCCGAAAAAGCTCAAGGCTGCCAAAAGAATTGCCATTTGTTCCAGCAACAGCAGACCAACGGCTCTTGACCTCCCTTTCTTAGAGCATTTATTTAAAAAACTTACAATTATAAATCCTTCCTCTGTCTCTTTGAAATGTGTATGTATCTCCTACAACCCAGAAGTGTCTCTCAAAAACTTGAAAGTCATTCCTTTGAAGGATAGGGACTCAGTCTCCCAGTCTCTATGGGAACGTAGAAACCTAACTTGGATAAATTCCAGTTAGCAGACATTAACCAACCCTCCTACCTGCTCTTTGTAAATATTTACTTTTCTAACTCTGCTCAAATCCCCCCTCTTGTTCCCTCTCCCCACTCCCTCAATGTACACCCAGCCTCCACTGCACAAATTAGAATTGAGCTCAGCTCTTTCCTTCCCTGACTGTGGTACTTACTTAATATTTGTCTTTACCCCTTTTAACTAGTGTGTGGCTTTGTTTAGCTTTGATAGTTCTTCTACCAGTTCTTAACCCGATTCTTTCTAAAATGTAATATAATGTGTTATAACACACACATTTTTCTATGTTATTATCTAGTTTCCATAGGTATAATACTTAATCACTCCATATTATGGGTTATATGTCATAAATGTCTTAATAAAAAAACGATTAATTCTTTTTATTATGGAAAATGAGAAAAATATTATAGACAATATACAAAATACTATCCAGTTGTCCTACTACCCAATCTTACCATTTTCCAACTTTTGGTATTAACATTTTGATATATATATCCTTATAGCTTATATATTCTCTGAATGTATCTGTATAATCAAGCATGATTTTTAAAGCAAAAGTAGGATCATACTTTTTAAACAGATGTCTTTTCTACTTAACATTTCTCCATGTCATTAAATATTGTTCAGAAATGTGATTTAAAGACTACACAACATTCTATTGTGTGGATGTATCAATATTTATTTAACTATCTTGTTGGGCTTCCCTGCCCTTTACCCACCACCAATCTTTTCCATATATCTATATATATATATATATATATATTTTTTTTTTTTATCTTTTTTTTTTTTATCCTCACCCGAGGACATTTTTCCATTTTTTGTTCAGATAGAGTGGGAGGGAGAGAGAAGAGAGAGAGAAACATCGACGTGAAAGGGACACATCGAGTGGCTGCCACCCGCATGACCAACCAGGGCCGGGGACAAACTGTAACCGAGGTACATGCCCTTAGTGGGAACCGAACCTGGGCCCCTCCAGACCGCAGGCCGACGCTCTAACCGCTGAGCCAAACCAGCCAGGGCCAAACAATATTGAAATAATCTTGCAGGCAAGTCTTTGTGCTCATCCTTAATCAGTTCCTTTGGATAAATTCTGAAAGGAGTGTTTAACTCCACTGACATCTCAACTCCTCTTTCTCTTATCTTCTATGACACCATACTTCCCCTCTCCTCTCTGGCCGCGTCTCTGCTTCCCATACAGGATTTTCTTACGGTCCCTATGACATTTTGGCTGTGCCTATGCTTTTTCCTCATTCTCTGAAAACAAGCTCACTCATTCCATGACTTCAGTTTCCATCCTTATGCTGATGACTGTCGATACCTTCAGTCTAGACAGCCTCCTTGAACTCCAATTTGTAAAAATCTCACTCTTTTAGATATCCCCACTTGGATGTCTCACAGTACATAAAACTCAACATAGTCAAAATGGAATCTATGATTTTACCTCCCAAATTCTCATTCTGTAGTGATTCCTACTTCAGTAAGCAGCATCACTCTCTACCCAGGGCTTCGTGCCAGACAGCTGGTCATCTTGCTTGCCTTCTCCATCACATCACACATTTTGCCAAATCCTGTTGATTCTACTTCCCACCTTTGAGCTTTAGAATTTACTTACTTCTCTTCATCCTCACTGTGTCCTCTAGACCAGATTGTCATCTCTCACTTTGATTAATTAATCAGTTCCATAATTGGCTCGCTGCCACTAGTTTTATTTCCTTCAATTCATTTCTACAAGACAGCATGAGAAAATTTGCTGATATGCAAATGTGGTCATGTCACTTTGAAACTTAACCACATTAAATGGCTCTCCATTGCCTTTGATATTGAGTCCATACTCCTTACCATGGCTGACTTGTACTTTTTAAAAGAAGTACTTTTAGAAATAGGTCCTGCCTGTTTCTCCAGGTTCTCTAGCCTCATTTCTGTTTTTTTTTTTTTTTTTTAATCCTCACCCGAGGATATTTTTCCATTTTTTGTACAGATAGAATGGGAGGGAGAGAGAGGAAGGGAGAGAGAGAGAGAAACATCGATGTGAAGGGACACATCGAGTGGCTGCCACCCGCACGACCAACCAGGGCCGGGGACAAACTGCAACCGAAGTACGTGCCCTTAGCGGGAACCGAACCCGGGTCTCTCCGGACCGCAGGCCGACGCTCTAACCGCTGAGCCAAACTGGCCAGGGCTAGCCTCATTTCTGAAAAGCCCTAGTTGTCTTTTTGGTTTTGCCATTGTTCTTGGGTCCACATCCACATTTCCTGTCATCTCTGCCTGTCCCGTTCATTACATTGTCACATTACAGGTTCTGTCCAGCATAGTGTTTGGTTGGCATAACTGACATTTCAAAAGATGTAAGCTAATACATGTATAAACATCGGGTGAGAGGACACTAACAGAAATATTTTGTAGAAGCTGCATATATACAAATTGAGAAGCAGTAAAGTTAAGTCTGTAGTCTAGTTTGTAAAATCTGAAATTCCGGCTCCACCACTTTGGGTCAATTTCTTTATCTCTTTAAACCTCAGCTTCTTCATCTTTGGAATGAGGACATAGTAGCTACTTCAATTAGATACAGTGAGGATTAAACAAGGCAATTTAAGTGAACTGTTTAGTACAATGTCTGACATATAAATATTTGATAAATCTAATCCAGCAACAATGACAACAGTGATCATGAAACAATGCCTCTAGTTGGGTGTCCCATTTTGCATGCCAACCTACTACAGAGTGTGTAGCTCTTTCAATAAGCCTTGCCAGTTGCTATTAGTAATTAAAAATGATGCCTCTGGCCTGGCCGGTGTGGCTCAGTGGCTGAGCATCGACCCATGCATCAAGAGGTTGCCGGTTCGATTCCTGATCAAGGCACATGCCCAGGTTGTGGGCCAAATCCCCAGTGGGGGGCATGCAGGAGGCAGCTGATTGATGTTCTCTCTCACTGATGTTTCTATGTCTCTAAAAATTCAATAAAAACATATGTTTTAAAAAAAACTTTCTTACTATAATTATATGAATTTAAAACATATATTGTATATATTGGATCCTAGTTCTATTCATTTAAGTCTAATGGAGGGTCAAAGATGGTGATGAAACTTTTCTAAGGAAATGTGTTTCTTCCATTCACTAAATACATATTCATAAAACTTATAACTGTGCTGTGGAACCTAAAAACAAAACAAAAACAAAAACAAACAAAAACCTGAAGAGCAATTACCTTTAAAAGATGTGAAAAGTTTTCTTTTTGGTTTTCAAAAACTAACAGATTATACAATTTTGCTAAATATATATCAGAGGAAGTCTTATAAGTTTTCTTAGGGTTTAATTCTCTCTTCATGTCCAGGAAAATAATATTAGATATAAGAAATCATTTCAACATGAAGGCACTGGGTATTTGGTATGTTTTAGGGCTTTAAAAGTAAAATGCAATCAAAAGGTGGTGTAGAACACTGGTTAAGGAAGTATGCTCTTGAGCCAAACTGCCAGGATTATTAGCTGTGTGACTGGGCAAATTACTTAGTTTCTCTGTGTATCTCAATCTCCTCTTAGGTAAAATGGGGATAATATTAGTATGTACCTCCAAAGATAGTTATAAGGATTAAATGAGTTAATTTCCACATATAAGTTAGTTAAGTGCCTGGTAATTTGTTGGCAGTTGAAAATAGCCATTATTTGGCCATTGGGAATTCCTCTTTTTCATTGCAATTTAAGAGCTCTTTTCTGGGTCATTTGTATCGGCAACCTCCAAAATCCAGTGTTGCGGCAAACTTCTCTTAAGATAGTCCCAGTCACCTTTAAACATATACTAAAACTGCAACGAGAACTCCTAACATGTTTCCTTCTAAGTTAACAAAATAATAACTAAAGCAAGCATATGCAACAAAACCAAGTCATAGCCTTTTACTCGGTGAAAAATGGGCATAAATGGACCCATTTTAAAATGGAATTGGGCAGCCATTCCAGAGGAACCGCATTGCACCTCTTACTCCTTGAAACTTTGGAACTGTTTGAACTGGGACTAAAGCAACATTGTATCTCAAACAATTGTTTGCAAATAACAAGAAAGCTGATCTGACTATGAGGACTGATAATTAAAGACATTTTCTAGAATCAGTCAACAACCATGTAGTATAGCTAAAGAATAACTTAGCTTATTATCACCAATAGAAATTCCTTCTGTCTATTTGTGTAATTTATTTCCCCTCCTTTTCTCATAAGAACCCCTTTGCCTTCACCCCATAATCAAAACACAATTTGAGTTTCTGCCTGAATCAGTGCTTCTGGAATACCTAATCTTTGATCTCAAATAAAAGCTGGTTGCCTCTCACTTTGTTTATTATTATTATTATTAATCTATTTATTTATTTTAATTCTCACCTGAGGATATGTTATTTTTTGTTTTGTTTTGTTTTTTTTATCCTCACCTGAGGACATTTTTGCATTTATCTTCAGATAGAGCCGGAGGGAGAGAGGAAGGAAGAGAGAGAGAGAAACATTGATATGAGAGAGACACGTGGACTGGTTGCCACACAACTCCAATGGGGGCTGGGGACAAACTGCAACCGAGGTACGTACCCTTAGTGGGAACTGAACCAGGGACTCTCTGATACTCAGGTTGATGCTCTAACGGCTGAGCCAAACCGGCCAGGGCTGAGGATATATTTTTATTTATTTTAGAGAAAGAGGAAGGGAGGGGGAGAGATATGAGAGAGAAATATTGTAAGTTGACTCCTGTATGTGCCAATAACAACCAAGGATAGCACCCTTAAGATCAGTGTGTGCCCTGACCAGGAACTGAATCCTAGACCTTCTGGTGTACAGGACAATACTCCAACCACCTGAGCTGGGTCAGTGTTTTATTTTTAAGGTTAACAACTCTGCAAAACTTTTCAGTCAAAAGGCTTAAAGCATATTTCAAAATATTTTGGTCGTAATTTACAGCATGTATTAATCTGATAGACTTATTTTTTTTAGTTCTTTGCTCACTCTGAGCTCATGGGTTCTCAGAGTATGGGTAAATACACAAGCAAAATTTAATGAACCTCAGATGAAGAGCAAATTAAATGGTTTTTCATACTGCAAGTAGAGATAAAAGAATGAAGCCAAGGTGTCTTCATGGGCCACTCCTCATAGGTAGGAGACAGCACTTCTCAGGTCTCAGCAGGCAGGATCCTTGCCACAGGAAAAGAGCTGGGTTTAACTGCCTGGATGGAGGCCATTGGACCCCTTTCTTTTGGGGTTAGTGGGTGTGTAGTTCTGATTCCTACCGGAATGGCCATACATATGGGAGACAGACCTCCCAGGCACATGTACTCAAGGACTAACATAATAGCTAAAAGCCAATCACACTCATGCATTTCAAACATTATAAGCAAGTTGCATCGGCTGGCTTTATACTAAGGCCTAAGGCTTCAACCCCTGTAGTATCTGTTAGCGCCCCCCTACGCTCCCAACCCAAACCAAATCACACTAAACAAAAAAACAAACCAACAAAAACCACACATGTTCCAAAGTAGCAATCGTTAGGGATTACCCTGGGGACTCCTACTTACATACAGCTCTGGAATATAAATATCCTCCCTCCCTCCCTTCTAGGTTTGCTTGGATAAAACCCAACTATATTCAAAATTCCTGCTCAATTAAATCTAGTTATTTCATTGTTAAAATCCTCTAATAATGGTAAATGTTCAATGTATAACATTTAAGGTTTCTGATAATTATTATAAATTAAATATAACAGATGTGAGATTGATTCTTATGAGTAACTCGAGGTCGAGAAGCCTATTTGATTTTTTAAAAAAAATCTCAAATGAACCTCAATCAACAAGTATTACTTGAGGTAAATTCGTCAAAGGTTGGCATTGTGATTCCTAAATATTTCCGAGGAATGAAAGGAGCAATGTCAATGTACTGGATGAGCTGAGCTTCTTTTCCAGAGTTTATGCACCATAAAAAGAAGTCTTAACATTTCTTATGTACAATACTCCTCCTCAATACATGTATCAAGCATATTTAAACCACGATATGCATTACTTTAAAGAAATCTACCATGCTTTAAATACTTCAGAGCTTATCTTTCGTCTGTGGGAGAGTAAAGGGGGAACGGCCCCGGGCGCTAAGGCGGATGAAGGGAGATGGGGGAGAAAGGGGAGGAAAGGAAGGTGGAGCCGGCGTCCTTCTGGGTCAGGGTTACTTCGCGTGTACTAGATTCTGGAGGAGAAAAGGTGCACAGGGGAATTTGGTAGGTCCTTGTTGTCTCAAGATGGAAGTCCAGGCCCTTGGGCTTGTCCAGATTGTGAATGGAGAGCTCGACTCCCCTTCCCTTGCATCTTCCGAGGCGGCAGCGGGTTTAGGAAGGAGGCGGCAGGGCGGAGGCCCGCGGTCCCTGCCCGAGCCCTCCGCATCCCTGTCGCGAGGCCGGGATGGTCTCGCCCACCCCGGCGGAATTCCCAGAGGGCCCTCGCCGGGCAGGGGTGCAAAAGGGATTCTGCGAATGTTGACATTAAAGGGACACGCAAACTCAGCGTCGTCGTCCCCGCAGTTTACCCGCACCTATTTCTGTACCTAAGCCAAGGTCACTCTTTAATACCGAGCCATTCCCTGAGCTGGGGCGTCGCGCTCGCCTGGTGACGGCGGCCGGGGCGGAGAGGGGCGCAGTGGTGAGACGGGCCGTGTGGCGCCCCGGGTTAGCCGAGCCCGCACCTGCCCGGCGGCCAGACCCGGAGGGAGGCCAGGCGGCCCCCGGCGCCAAGGAGGGGCCGCGAGCGGGCGGCGGGCGGGGGGATTCGGTGGGCGCGGCGGCGCGCGGCGGCGAAGGCTCGGAGCGCTGCGGCGCGAGTGCGTCACGCCGGCGGAGGGCACGGTGGGCTGCGGCCGACTCGCCGACCAGGAGCCGGGCGCCCGGGCGAAGGGGAGGCGGCCGCACCCGCCCTGGCAGCCGCGAGCGACGCGGCCGGGGTCGCCAGTGAGCAGTCACCGGCTCCATTCATTCCCGCGGCTCCGCCTCCTTTCCCGGGCTCCGCGGGCGCGTCCGAGGTGAGTGTGCTGCCCGAGCCGGCGGGCGCCGCGGGCTGAGGCCGAGGCTGCCTCGTGCGGCCCCGGGCCCCGCCGGCCCCGCCGGCCCCGCCGGCCCCGCGCCCCGAGGGCGGCGATCCCGCTGGCAGCTGCGGGCTCGGCCGCGGCGCAGGCCCCCGCCGGCTGCCCCCGCCCGGGACGCGCGTCCCGCTGCCGGCGGCCGAGCCGGTCTCCCCTGGGGGGCGTGTGGGGGCCCCAGGTGCGCCGGCCTCCGCGTCGCGCCACCATTTTGTGTGAGGGAATGCCTCCTCCTCTCTCCTTCCCTCTCCTTCCTTCCTCGCCCCCGGGGCGTCCGGTTCCCGGCTGTGCTTGCTGAGCCCCCGCCCCGCCACGGCTCCCCCTGGAGCCTTTCCGCTCGCCGGGCTCCTTGGCGTGGGAGAACTTAAGCGGGTTCACCCACGGAGGTGGCCTCCAGAGATGCTCTGCCACATCCCAGACCTTTAACTACTTTTGGAATAGATATCGTATAGATTCATGTTTAGAATGCAGCACATTGCAATTTTATTCTAATTCTTAGCTGCCCATTATGCAGTTTTTCGAGGCCTGTGCCCAGGAGATCGATGGGTGAAGCATTGGATTGTTTATGGCTCAGGGATCTGGTACACACTTTACTCCCATTATTATCCTTTGGGAGAAATGATGATGCATCTTACTCGCTTTTCAGCTTCCGGAAATTGGTATGGTATTTTACAAGGAGTAGATTTTTAGGATAACCACCTGATGCCTGCCCCTTCCCTCAATTGAAATGGTCCTGTGTGAGAATTTTTGAGGGCATTGGGGACGGAGGGACAGGTTACTAAAAAGACCACCAGAAAGAAAAGTTGTAATTACGATTTTGAACTGTTACACAATTTGTCATTTTCAGGGTTCCTGAGAATTTGGTAGTTCTTGTTTTAATTTATGTTGTAAATGTACTTAAGTACCTCATGGATTATACTCACGCCATTTGTATTTTATCACTGCATCACAGACAGGGATTAAAATCTGGAATGGTGGCTGTTGCGTAATACACATATTTGGGCCCTGGAGGGAATTCACCAAAATGGATCTGGGTTTGATGTGGACTGTAACATCTGCTTGCATTTATTTATTTGTTTATTTATTGCACACAAGATGTACAGGTTATTTTTGCAAACTACCATATGTTTTGTTTTCCTCCTCCAAGAGGAAAGATTTTTAGTGACTAATAGGGCCAGACTAAGCCCCCCCCCCCCATGGGGGCGTGGAGGTGAGTGGAAGAGGACAGGGACATGAGATGGTGAGAGGAACCTGGGAAGTCTATTTGTGAAGACTTCCAGTGCAAACAAAGATAAAATACCAGTCTTTCACAGTAAGCTTGTAGCTGTCAGTGTACTCTCTTTGAATTTATAATGAGGATTGATTAGGGAACTTAGAAATATTTTATATGAATAGCAACATTACCCTGCTGCCTGAGTGATTATAACGTAAAATGTTTTACCTGTGGATTATAGGTTCTAAAAAGTTCCGAATTAGTCTGACCTTTGATATAGGTTTGAATAATTATAAATGGTATCATTTCTCTAATAAAGGCACAATATACATCAAACAAACAAAATATTTTATAATTAGATGCTTTTGAGAGTAAAATTTCAGTCACTCTCATTAAATTACTGTAAACTTTTTTTCTGAATAGTTGAAGACTCTTCCACTAATTTTCTGTACAAACGAGTGATTCATATCTGTACCATCCCTCGAAGAAATGTTATGCTTCTCATTAATGACATGTTCTATGGGGAGAATTAGGGAAGTGAAAGGGTCCTCGGACATTGAGAGATGAGTCTTGTTTAGGGAATTTAAATAAACAAAGATTGTCTGCTAGAGATCCAAAGTACCCTGATTGGACCTATCTTAGGTCCATGGGGAATGAGATTGTTCTTTCTAGCAAGTTCACTGCTGAGTCAAATACAGTTCCTACACCTTTACATTGATTCTGTTAATACACATGTCAGAGAAGTTCATAGAATTGGTACTGTTGTGTTTAATTGAGTTTGGAAGTGATCCTGGTGTGTTTTTATCTTTGATGTAGCTTGAGATTTTGAGCATTATTTTACCAGTGGTTGAGAAATTGAAAAGGGAAAAAATCTGTAATATTTTTATCCATTAGCTCTTACCTAACTAACCTTTTTAAAGCCTTATGTGTTTTATGTTTAGTCATCTGCCTAAAAATGCAAAAATGTACTTTTTAAAGGTAATGAGAACATAAGAGGATTGAGTAATTTGGACAGAGGTTCGAAAAATATCAAGGATTCTGTAGAAAGGACTGTTGGTTGGGTAAGACGGTAAACAAAAGCCTTCATGTTTCTTTTCATTTCTAAGATTTTCTGATTCTAAATTGAAAAAAGGAGTTGCACAATTATTGTGTTTAAGATGATTTTCTTTTCACACACCATTAAGCTTCTGATCTTTTGTATATTTAACCCTGAAATTAAAGTGTTAAATTTGGTATGCTTTAGTAGTATAAGTATTTCATAATTCTTTCCAAAAACAACAGTGAAATTACTCAAGTTTGAATTTATTAAAGAAAAGGTGTGATGATTTATTTATTTTTTTGTTTATTTATTTAAGAGAGAGAAAAGGAGAGAGAAAGAGAGAGAGAGAGAAACATCAATGAGAGAACATCTATTGGCCGCCTCCTGCATGCCCCTCACTGGGGATCAGGACCACAACCTGGGCATATGCCCTGATCGGGAATTGAACTAGTGACCTCATGGTTCATGGGTCAGCGCTCAACCACTGAGCCACACCAGCCAGGCAAGGTGTGCTCATTTAAAAAGACTCAGGGAAAAGCTGATAATTTGCTAAAGACATCATACAGTAATTATTAGACTCATTGAATTTTAGAGCTGAAATATGGGACCTTACACCAGGTTTATCTGCTCTGCAGAAGGAATCTACTCATGTAGCCCTATTCTTCCTGCCAGAAGGTTTCTAACTTACCACATACTTTGTTTTTGAAAACATAGTATCAGTTTAGTTACTACCTGCTCCAATAAAATATTAGTTTTTATTTATTCAACAAACACTGAGTGTCTGTTGTATGTTATCCTGCACAAAAACAAATATACTCCACCCTCATGGAGTTTATAGTTTAGTGAAGTATTGTGGACTAAAATGTTAAAGATTCCGCCTGGTTGGGGCATGCAGGAGGTGGCCAATGGATGTTCTCTCTCATCAATGTTTCTATCGCTCTCTCCCTCTCCCTTCCTCTCTCTCTAAAATCAATAAAGAAAAAAAGAAAAGGTTCCATAAAATATAAATGCACAAAGATTTTTGTAAGTATGAATTAGGTACACATTCAATTAGTAAATTGTATTTTTTAAGTTCCAGGTTGCATGGGTAGGGTGGGTGGGGCTACATTTATGGGTTGTGTAGAGGAGAGGGTTCAGTTACTGAAAGAAACTAAGAAGGGAAAGAAACTAAGAAGTAGATTTGGGAGAGAGTGTTGTCCAGGGAAGGAGAGGAACTTTTAAGCATTAGAAAGTGGTCAGTTGGGTCTGGTCTGTCATAAGATCAAGAGGGGTTAGAATGAAAAGAATTCATTGAATTAGGGAGTTGAGAGGTTATTGGAGGCCTGAGGAGGAATAATATCAGTATAGTGATAAGAGAAGAATCCTATTTAGGGATGAAAAAGCCAATAAATAAGACTTTTTGTTATACAGTGATTGATAAAGTAATAAGTGGTACTAATAAGGAATTTTATAGTCTAAAATCTTTTACACATATGTGCCAGTGCTTTCAAGTTTAGATTGCCTCCTGATATTCCTGATGAATTTATTCTGATTGTTAAATTAGCAATAGTTATTATTCAGAGGCAGTGTAGTGCCACAGTTTAAGCCAAGTAGACATTAACATAGGTTTGAACCCTGGCTTTGCTGTTTCTAGCTGCCTGACTTTTAAGATAATTAATCTCTCTGCGCCTCCTCATTTGTAAAGTGTACAATTGACCCTTGAACAATGTGGGGGTTAGGGGTGCCAACCCCTGTGCAGTTGAAAATCTGAGTATAACTTTTTAAAAATGTTTTTATTGTTTTTTTTAGAGAGCCGGGAAAGGCGAGATAGGAAATCTATGTGAGAGAGAAACATCAATCAGCTGCCTCCTGCATGCTCCCTACTGGGGATTGAGCCCAAAACCCAGGCATCTGACCTGATGGGGAATCAAACAGGGACCTCTCAGTCCATGGGATGATGCTCAATCCACTGAGCCACACAGGCCAGGCAAAAATCTAAGTATAACTTTTGACTCCCCCAAAACTTAGTCGTGCCTTAGGTATCTGCTGGGGATTGGTTCCAGGACCGCCGAGGATACAAAAATCTTGAGTCCCTTATATAAAATAGTGTAGAACAGTGTATATAGTCAGCCTTTCACATCCTTGATTCTCAACTGCCAATCAAAACAGTACAGGTGACATTCGGTCAAGATGGCGGCATAAGTAAATGCGGTATCGCGTCCTCCCACAACCACATCAAAGGTACAACTAAACTACAGAACAACCATCATTCAGAACCGCCTGAAATCAGGCTGAATGGAAGTCCTACAACTACAGAATTAAAGCAGCCATATGAGACTGGTAGGAGGGGTGGAGGCGCGAGGGGCAGAGATACCCACGTCTGGCGGATAAAAATCAGGAGGACACCTCGGCTGGGAAGGTCCTCCCTGAGGACTGAGGGGTCCCCGTCCCACACCAGGTGCCCCACTCAGGGTTCCAGTGCCAGGAAGAGAAGTCCCCATAACTTCTGGCTGGAAAAACCAGCGGGAACTGAGGCTCAGGGAGGCTGAGGAGGCTGGAGCCCCAGGCAGCTCCTTAAAGGGCCCGCGCACGAACTTATCGGACTCTCTCCCTCTAAGCTTGGAGGGGAGGCAGCTCGAGGGGCACCAGAGACATACAGGGAAGAACTGAGCTGTGTGGCACTGGAGCGAGGGCTGGAGAGGGGGCTTCCTCGGGGACAAACGTGCTGTAAGAGGCCTTTGTTCCTTTGGTGAGCCCTTCCCTGGGGCGGCAGACAGCAGCCATATCTGGGACTCCAGTAACCTGGCTCACACTGGTAGCCCCGCCCTGGTGACTCCCTGAGGCCCGGCCCCGCCCCGCCCCGCCCCGCCCCACACAACTTTCAGGCCCACCCAAGCTGTTGCCACTTGCTTAACCATAGGATTGGCCTGTCTTGGATCCTGCTTCAGGTTTTTCCTAAATTCTTTCAAACGAGCAGCATCTGGTCTCAGCTAGCCCCATACTTCTCCTTAAGTAATACACAGAAACAAACACAGGAAGGCAGCCAAAATGAGGAGACAAAGAAACAGGTCCCAAATGAAAGAACAGAACAAAACCCCAAGAAAAGAACTAAGTGAAATGGAGATAAGCAACCTAACAGATGCTGAGTTCAAAATACTGCTTATAAGGATGCTCAATGAACTCAGTGAGAACCTCAGTGAACTAAGTGAGGGCCTCAAGTGCATAAAGAACCAGTCAGAAATCATGGATGCACAGTCAGAATTGAAGGAGGCATTAACTGAAATAAAGAATAATTTACACAGATTCAATAGTAGAGCACGTAAATCCAAGAAGCAAACCATCGATTTGGAATATAAAGAAGCAAAAAACGCCCAATCAGAACAGCAAAAAGAAAAACAATCCAAAAACATGAGGATAGTGTAAGGAGCCTCTGGGACAACTTCAAGCGTGCCAACATTCGCATCTTGGGGGTGCCAGAAGGAGAAGAGCAAGAACAAGAAATCGAAAACCTGTTTGAAACAATAATGGCAGAAAACTTTCCTAACTTGGTGAAGGAAACAGACAGACAAGTCCAGGAAGCACAGAGAGTCCCAAACAAGATGAACCCCAAGAGGCCCACACCAAGACCCCTCATCATCAAAATGCAAAAGGTTCAAGACAAAGAGAGAATCTTCAAAGCAGCAAGAGAAAGGCAGCTAGTTACCTACAAGGGAGTTCCCATAAGGCTGTCAGCTGATTTCTCAAAAGAAACTTTGCAGGCCAGAAGGGAGTGGCAAGAAATATTCAGAATGATGAAAAGCAAGAACCTACAACCAAGATTACTCTATCCTGCAAAGCTGTCATTTAGAATCGATGGCCATATAAAGAGTTTCCCAGACAACAAAAAGTTAAAGGAGTTCATCACCACCAAACCAGTATTATATGAAATGATGAAGGGTCTTTTTGAAGAAAAAGATAAAATGTATGAACAAACAAAATGGCAATGAATACATATGTATCAACAATGGAATCTACAAACAAAATGATAGAGAGAACATTTTGTTGGTTGCCAGTTGGGAGGGGGCTTGGGGGAATCGGTGAAAAAGGTGAAGGGATTAAGAAGCACAAATTCATTGCTAGACTGACAAACCTCAAAGGGAAAAGGGTGCGGAAGGGGGGGAGAGAAATAAACCAAAAAACTTATATGCATAACCAATGGACACAGACAATAGTGTGGGAAAAGGCGGGAGTGGGGAGGAGGGGGTTAATGGGGGAAAAATGTGGAACATCTGTAATACATTCTACATTCAACAATAAAGATTTAAAGAAAACAAAAAACAGTACAGGTAATTATCGAAAAAAGTGGATTCTCTTAGTTCAAACCTGTATTGTTTAAGGGTCAACTGTAGTTATAATGTTATCAGAGAAAAATGTGGCTCATCTTCCCCCATTGCTAGTGGGAGTGAGGTTCTTGGGATATTGCTGGAATGAGTTTTTCCGGAGGCCCCCATAGGAGGATGAGATACGTTAGAAAGCTTTATTTCTGTGGAATTACATTCCTGGGTTTCTAAAGTCCCATTTTCTTTAGTCCAGTCAGAAGTGTAGCTGGGGTTTCAGTAAAGCTAGAAGCAAAGCCAGTGTCTAGAGTTTTCTTTCCATGTTGGACCTGGGTCCAGTTCAGCATCAGGCCAATTGCAGTCCATTAGTCCATTGTGTGTGGGGTCCACATGGCTGTGCACCATGTGGGTGAATGCAGAGAAGCAGGAGCAAAGAACCCCACAAGCCCAGAGTTACACCAGTCCCAAGAGAGCCAAGAGCCCAAGAGAGGGAACACCTTTGTTTAGGGTGTTAAGTATCCCAAATTTTCCAGGATATGTAGTAGCCACACCCATTCTGACCAACCATCTCTGTCCCCAGGTATAATTAACAACAGACACCTCTGATAGTCCCCCAATTTTGTTGGACATGTGTTTGTCTCCTCTTTGTTGGACCCCTGGGGAATGTTAAGTTGTAGCTTCCTGGCGAAGCTACCCAAATGGCATGCCTATCATATCTGGCTTTCCCTTTGTTCCTTTCTTATTATTGATCTAGTTAATTACAGTGGTATCAGTAACAAAGCCTATCTCAAAATGTTGTTGACAGAATTAAATGTCACAATGTATCTAAAGGTAGGTTACTAATATTATTATCAGTCAAATTAGGATAATTTTTAGTATCTAGTTCAGTATTCCTCATCTTTTTCATTTTGTTACCTTCTCATCATACCCAACCATGTACAACACTTTGTGAGGTACATTTCAAAGCAATAACTGACCTTCCATTTTAAAAATGAGTTGTAATTTACCTGCCACTTGTCAATTGGAGGTTTTGCTCTGCATGAAATAAAGTATAACCACAGTGAGCTGAGTTGGTAAAATTCTAGTTAAAAATAAAGGAAATCTTTGGGTATTGTTAGTGTAGGGGAAATGTATATATTTTTTAAAAAATTGAAAATAATTCAAATAGCTTCTTTATAGCATTTGAGGATCCCAGACTAAGAACCTATCTTTTAATTTTAGATCTGGTCCTGTATTCTATTAATTATTCATGTTTATGAGTGGAAAATATAGCTAAATTTAGCAAAAAGTAACCACATGTTAGAAGTCTTGATATTTGGCTATGGACTATAATACATGTCTAAAAGTACTTGAAATTCATTTCAAAGCTAAGATTTATTGATAATATCTTCTAAACCATGAAAGAATAAATTGAAGTGATCCTGAATAAATTTTGTTTAGAGAATGTTAACTTTTTATATATGAGCAGCCTCTCAAAATGGCCAAAAAAAAGGCATAGTTTTATTTTATAAAATGATTCATATGGTTTTACAGTTTCATTATACAAATGACCACTCAGCTGAAGTCTGTGGACTGCTGGCCCTCCTCTGATAATGACGTGGATGGAGACAAGGGAAGTTCTTGTACCTGTACTTACACTGGGGCAGAGATATGTTTTCTTGTCCCGAGTTGGTATATACCAACTGTAACTGACAGTACTCTGACCAGCTAGTTGTGTTTTCATTCCATGGAATTCATTTGTGGTTAGAATTTATGGTTTGAAAGGCCCATTTCTTTTAACCTTTAGTATTGATATGCTGAATAAATCTAAGTTCTTATCTGCATATTGGCTCCTCACATATTTGAAGGGTAACTTTCTTGCCTCCCTTTCTCAGCAACACTTCCCCTCACTGAATTTCTCTCAGTTCCTCTTTCTTATCTACTGTATCACAGTTTTCAGATTCTTTGCCATCCCGGTTGTTCTTCATTGGAGGCAGTCCAGTGTTTCAGTGTGATTTTCCTTAAAATGTGACCATCTGAATGGGATAAAAAACCGTGGATGCTGTCTGACCCACAGATGGTGCAGGGATACTTTTCCATTTCTGGGTCTTGACAGTCAGAACCGTAATAACAAAGCCGTATTCTGGGGTTATTTTGTGTCAAATTTAAAAAAACAAAAAAACTTGCACATTGTTCATATTGAGTCAAATATCTAAATTTCAAGGTTTTCTTTGTCCTTCAGCAGTGTGTAATTTAAATGACCAATGCAGTTTAGTGACTTCATTTTCCTTAGCTCTATTTTGTAGTAATTTCTCAAATATTTGGTAGGCGTTTTTATGTTTCTCTTTTATTTATTTTTTAACTTTTAAACAATTGGCTTTGTATTTATTGTGCAGTAACCATTTAACAGTTCTGAAAAAGGATCATATTGATTAGAAAAGGCATCTAAAGTCTGAAGAGGATATTGCAAGATTTTTAAAAATCTAATTCCTGGGTTGATATATTTTGTGATAATTGTATAATCAGATGCATCATGGAGTATATTGGCTTTTGTCCTGACCTGGAAACTTGACCACCAGCTTAAATCCCTCTGGAAACAGATTGGTTAGGGTTAGAGTTTGACTGCCACATACTAGTTGGGTGAACTTTGGTAACTTACTTAACTTCTCCACACCCAAGGCTCCTCATTATGAGTGTGTGTTTAAGAATACCTGCCTCAGACCCTGGCCAGTTTGGCTCAGAGGTTAGAGCACCAGCCTGCGGACCAGAGAGTCCCAGGTTCAGTTCCCACTAAGGGCACTTACCTTGGTTGCAGTCTGTCCCCGCCCCAGTTGGGGTCCTGTGGGTGGCAAACACTCGATGTGTCTCTCTCACGTCGATGTTTCTTTCTCTCTTCCCCCCTCTCTTCCTCCCGTTCTACCTGAATACAAATGCAAAAATGTCCTCAGATGAAGATAAAAAAAAATAATAATAATAAGGATACCTGCCTCAGCCCTGGCTGGTGTGGCTCAGTTGGTTGGGTGTCATCCTGTGCACCAAAAGGTGTTGGGTTCGATTTCCAGTCAGGCCACATCAGGGTTGCAGTCCTGATTCCTGGTAGGGGGCAGGCAGGAGGCAGCCCATTAATGTTTCACTCTCACATAGATGTTTCTCTCCTTTCCTTTCTCTGAAAATCAATTTAAAAAAAGAGCCCTGGCTGGTTTGGCTCAGCGGTTAGAGAATTAGCCCTCCGACCTAAGGATTGTGGGTTCAATTCCTGGTCTAGGGGATATTCCTGGGTTGCAGGTTTGATCCCCAGAATTGTGCGGGAGGCAGCCAATGAATGTGTGTCTCTCACATCAATGTTTCTCTCTCTCTCTCCCCCTCTCCCGCCTTCCCATCTTTCCTCCCTTCCATGCTATCTAAAAATCAATAGAAAAATATCCTCCCGTGAGGAGTAACAACAACAACAACAACAAAATAATAATAATATCTGCCTTATAGGGTCATTTTGAGGAATAAATGGGATAACATTGTAGAGTGTTGCACATATACCTGGTGTAGGTTAGGCCAGCAATAAATGATTGGTCTGTTGTTATAAAACATTCTCAGTAAAAAAACTGTTATAATTGAATTTTTGATAATACCACCCCTTTGTAAATTAAGATCTTTTTTCCTATCTTCTTTCTCCAAGTAATCAAGTGTAGACATGTAAGTTATTAGGAGGGACATCAGAGGTCTTTTGACCCATCCCTACTTTTTGTATGTTGAAAAAAATGGATTATGCATCCCTGGAGTTTTGAGCCTGGTAGGCTAAAAAGATGAAGAAAAATAAATCACATTGTCATGTGATAAGTATATTACAAGGAGTATGCACAAGATACTTACAAGAGTTGCTCAGCTTGTCTCCTTTCAGTTATTCCTATTAACCCATCCTACACACAGTTGGATAAATTGTCTTAAAGCATAGCCTTGAAAGTCTCTTTTCTGCTCAAGATCCTTAAATTGAATCCTACCCAAGTATCAAATAAAGTCTCAACTCTTTAGTCTTTATTCTTGGCCTTTTTTAAAAAATTGAATTTATTGGGGTGACATTGGTTCACAAAACCATACTATTTTCTTGGCCTTTTATGTTCTGTCCTCAGTTTACTTTCCTAGCATCCCTTCCACTACTTCTCTTTATATACTTCTCTGAGTTCTCTTGGTAAATCCAACTACTTGCCATTCTGAGCATGCTTTCTGGCTTCGGTTTAGCATAGTCTTTCTTTTTAGAGGGCCTTCCCCTCTCTATCTCTGCCTGTTGAAAGACTGTCTCTTGCTTTTCGTCTAGCAGCAGAACTTGACATGTCTTTCGGCTGTGGCAGCTCTCCCTCCTAGCAGCATAGCAACAGTGTGTGGTTTTATTTATTTTCTCCATCACCATTTATCCCCTCTCTACCCTTATCCCTCCCCCCAGATAACCACCACACTGTTGTCCATTAATTCTTTCTTTCTCTTTTTTTTCTTTTTGACTCAATCACTTCACCCCCAACACCCCCACCATACAGACTTTTGTTCAGTCATTCATTTATTCATTTATTTGGTAAGTATGTATTGGAGTCAGATAGGAAGGCTACTACTCTCTATCTTTCCTTCCCCTGGGCCATCTGCCAATGAGAGGTAAGAAAAGAATTTTATTTAATCCCAGTAAGTAAACCCATCTGAGTTTGCAAGAAGATTGCAAGAGCAAGTGTATGGCCGGAAGTACAAAGCTGGAGAGGCCCTGAAGGGAAAGAGAAATGGCTAGCCTGTGGTTCAGAGGCTGCTTTGATATTGCGGATACTGTCAGTCCTTGGATACATTTTTTAGTTATGTAGTGAAAGTATTAGGGAATATTTCCTAAACCATATGCCAAAATTAAGCACCAAGGTTTGTTTTGTTTTTTGCTTTTGTTTGGAACTAGATGTATTTTCTTTAAAATGAAAACATCAGGCCTCGCTGGTGTGGCTCAGTGGATTGAGCATCGTCCCATGGACTGAGAGGTCCCAGTGCGATTCCAGTCAGGGCACTTGCCTGGGGTTGCAGGCTTGATCCCCAGTAGGGGGTGTGCAGGAGGCAGCCGATTGATGTATCTCTCTCACAGCAATGTTTCTATCGCTCTCTCCCTTCTTCTCTCTATAAAAGATCCATAAAGACATTTTTTAAAAATTAAAAAATAGCCCTGGCCGGTTTGGCTCAGCGGTTAGAGTGTAGGCCTGTGGTCCAGAGAGACCCGGGTTCATTCCCGCTAAGGGCATGTATTTTGGTTGCAGTTTGTCCCGCCCCTGGTTGGTTGTGCAGGTGGCAGCCACTCAATGTGTCCCTTTCACGTCGATGTTTCTCTCTCTCTTTCTCTTCCTCTCTCTCCCTCCCACTCTGTCTGTACAGAAAATGGAAAAATGTCCTCGGGTGAGGATAAAAAAATAAATAAATAAAATGAAAACAATCAGTTTTTATGGTTCTGAAAGACAAATCTCTTTGGGTTTACTATGCCAAATCCATGTTAACTTTAATAAAACACTATAAAATCAGATCTATTATCCAGTAAAGGAGCCAGGTTAAAAAAAAAAAAAAGAATTTTAGATTGTTGTTGAAATGAAGGACAAAATTTTATGGTATATTCATTTAAGTAGTTCTTAGTTTGACTTTCCTGAATTTGTAAGTTGCTTCTGTGACATTAAAAACAGTGTACAGTAACCTGGGTCATGAAATACATATACCACTAAGTGGTTGTTACTTCAAAGGATGATTTTGATTTCTATTTGGAATAAAAACAGGCAGTAGGTATGAACCCCATTTAACTTTCTGCTCCATCACCCATAAACTTGTAGGCAGTCCTTAACCATATGTAATGAAATATTTTTCATTTTCCGGAAGACCGGAAAGGATTTTTGAGCAGTGTTGAGTCCACCTGAGATTTGATAATTGTAGCAGTCTGTTACAGTGGTTTCATTTTTGTTGTCCAAAAAAACTCAGCTCTATGTGTGAAGGGTTAATCCAGGATTTAGGGCCCTGTGTAGGACAGGAGGGATAGAGGAATTAAGAAGACAAGTAAGATAAGGAGATCAGTCGAGCTGATGTAGTTAGTACAGGAGATAGGTTAGTTAGGGAAGGACATGATGTTAGGGAGAAAAGAAAAGGGAAGAATCAAGAGAATAATCATAATAAGGTTCAGAAACAGGCTTTTTGTGTACAAGGTTGAGAGCATTGATTTTTATGTGCCTGGATACCTAACCTATTTCCAGTGTTGGGGAAACAATCAGGAGAGGTAGGATCATGACATGGATTGGTTGAGATAATTATTTGTTCTCTAAGAACTTTTTCAGCTCTAAAATTTCCGTATGTTTTTAAATTTTCCCTTTCCCCTAAAACTCTAACAACAATAACCTGTAAGAATCTTGAAATAATTTAGGAACCAAACTTATAAAATATATTTCCTCTTTTTAAGAGTATAGTTGACATCTAGTAATTAACATTAAATAGGGAATAAATCACAATACTGTAATAGGAATTATTTTTCTAACTGTTTTGCATATTGTTAAGAGTCATTCTTTCAAATAGTTACATAATGTTTCAGGAAAAGTGCAGTTATTAAAGGATAGATGTAAAATAGTTGATGGGCATCTTAGCTCTTACATAAGAGCTCTGAGTATGTTTTATACAAGTTAACCAGGATTAATGAACATACCCTTTGCTTAATTTATAAATAATTTGGACACTTTTTACACTTCATTGTTCATTTTGCGTGCATTTTTTGATGAGTTAGTTCACTGAAGGCAACATTAAACTTTCTCATTCATGCAGAACCTAGTTAGGGCTTTTGGTTTGTCTCATGGACAGAACATAAAGTACTTGACAAAATTTGACCTGACAGCTTCACAGTTACATAACATAGAACAGAAGCTTAAAAACAACAAAAAAGGGAGAAGCAAGTGATTTATCATAGCAACCTAATTTTTCTCCAGGACCTTACCACCCTTATAACTGGCCTCTCTAAACTGTAGTAGAACCATCATAGGGCTAGTAATCTAAGCACTAAATTAACCAATATTTTAAAAAAATAAACAATTATAAGTATTTAGAGTTGTAAAGGTATTTAGGATTATCCTGTCTAGTTCTATCACATTACAATGAGAATACAGGAGTCTAAAAAGGGTAAGTAACTTGCCTAGGGTCACAGAGCTACTTACTCAGTGGCAGAGCTGACCCAGCAACCAAGGTCATACAATTCCAATTTTAATGCTCTTTTTGTTGTGATGTTGGTCAAGTCTTTTCATCTGTATAGTTCCGCTTCTTCATCTATAGAATACAACTTATAGAAGTACTTCATTTTCTATGTAGACACACACACATACATATGTATACATGTTTTTATTGATTATAAAGAGAGAAGAACAGCCCTGGCCAGTCTGGCTCAGCGGTTAGAGCATTGGCCTGCGGTCCAGAGATACCCGGGTTTGGTTCCCGCTAAGGGCACATACCTCAGTTGCAGTTTGTCCCCAGCCCTGGTTGGGGTCATGTGGGTGGCAACCAGTCAATGTGTCTCTCTCACATCGATGTTTCTCTCTCTGTCTTCATCCTGCTCTATCTAAAGATAAATGCAAAAATGTCCTCGGGTGAAGGTAAAAAAAAAAAAAAAAGTGAGTTGAGCCCGGCCAGTGTGGCTCAGTTGGTTGAGCACCATCTCATGCACCAGGAGGTTGCTGGTTCAGTTCCTAGTTGCAGGCTTGAGCCTCGCTAGAGGGTGTACAGGAGGCAGCTGATGGATGTTTCTCTCTCCCTCTCCCTTTCTCTCTAAAATATTTAAAACGTTTTAAAATTTAAATATTAAAGAAAAAGTGAGTTGAGATTCTGATACAGGCTACAACATGGATGAAGCTTGAGACCATTATGTTAAGTGAAATAAGCCAGAAGCCAAAAGATAATTACTGTGATTCCACTTATGAGGTTCCTAGAATAAGCAGGTTCATAGAGACAGGAAGTAGAATGGTGGTTATCGGGCTGGGGAGAGAGAGGAATGGGAAATGACTTAGTGGTACATAGTTCTGGACAGGGAGAGTGGTGAAAGTTGTACAACGGTGTGAATGTACTTACTGCCACTGAATTGTAAATGTAGAAAGGGTTAAAATGGTACATTTTATGTGTATATTTTATGAAATTAAAAAAGGGGAGAGGAAATGGGATGAGAGGTGTACATTTGAAAAAATGAATTGAGGAAAAAAATAGTGATATAGACAGGTGACACACCGGGAAAATTTTTGATGGCGGTATGCAGATAATTGAAGTTTAGCCAACACTAAGGTGGAGCAAAGATCAGTGGCTTAGGGAGACCTGGCCTGTGTTCCAGTCTCTCACTGCCGCAGACTCGCAGGAGGGCCAGACGTAGTTGAAGCGTATTAGATAAGAAACTGTGACCACTAAGACTACTCACTACCTAAAATTCTCTTATTTCGGGTTACCCTATTGGGTTTGTTATTCACTATGAATGAAACTAAAACCAAAAAATAAATAAAGACTAAAAAAATAAAATACTAGCCCTGGCTGGTTTGGCTCAGCAGTTAGAGTGTCGGCCTGTGGTCCAGAGAGACCCAGGTTTGGTTCCCCCTAAGGGCATGTACCGTGGGTGCATTTTGTCCCTGGCCCTGGTTGGGTCGTGCGGGAGGCAGCCACTCAATGTGTCCTTTTCACATCGATGTTTCTTTTTCTCTCTCTCCCTCCCACTCTATCTGAACCAAAAATGGAAAAATGTCCTCAGGTGAGGATAAAAAATAAATAAATAAAATACTACTTAAACATGACAGTATTTAAAATCTATTAAGGACCATGTCATAGTAACAGTAGATGAAAAAGAAAATCAGCCATCAATTTGCTGTTCTACCAGGCTCTTTTTCCTTATATGTCCATTTTGTATTCTTCATCCAGAATGCCCTACTATTATTATTTTTGTTAATCCTCACTCAAGGATATTTTTTCATTGATTTTTATATAGAGTGGAAAGGAGAGAGCGGGAGAGAGAGAGAGAAACACCGAAGTGAGAGACACATGGATGGGTTCCCTCCCGCACGACCCTGACTGGGGCCAGGAGGCAAACCTGCAACCCAGGTACATGGCCTTGACTGGGAATCGAACCAGAGACCTGTCAGTCCACGGGCCAAGCTCTAACTGCTGAGCCAAACTGGCCAGGGCTGGAATACCATATTATTATTATTAATTATTTTTAAATATATTTTTATTAATTGTTTTTTGTTTGTTTGTTTGTTTGTTTTAGAAAGAGAGAGGAAGGGAGAGGGGAAGAGAGATAGAAACATTGGTGAGAGAACATCAAATCGGCTGCCTCCTACATGCAGGGGATCAAGTCCACAACCCTGGCAAGTGCCTTCACCTGGAATTGAACCAGTGACTTCTTGGTGCATGGGATGATGTTCAATCCACTGAGCCACACCGGCCAGGCTGCCATATTATTTTTATGTGATTGTAATCAACAATGCTTTTGTAGACCGGTTTTGGCAGCAGTCTTTATATATTAACTCACAATTCATCCTTTAGGTCATGAATACTCTTAGCAAATGAAATTTTAAAATGTGTTTCATTCATACCTTATTTTGGTAGCTAATATTCAAGAGAGTCTTTTGAGTTGGTTCAAGGAGAATACTGTGATATTACTCTTTCTTGAGCTTCATCTAGTCAGTGGTGGAGTATATTAAATACTCTTAATATTTTACTTAGACACAGAGCTGGGGTCTTGTCTATAAGATAAGAAAACAGTTAATACATTCTCTTAACTAGTGTCCTAATTATGCTCTTTTCATCTGCTATTGACTGTTTGTTTTGTGTTTTTCATTTCATTTAAAATTTTAATCTTCATTAGAATTGTTAGATCTGACTTTAGAACACAGTGTTCTTTTTCTTTAGTTTGCTTTTGTATATTGACTTTGATAGAGATATAAAGATTTGCCCAATGTAACAAATGAGCTTCCTTCCCAATAGAGCTACTGTTTTATTTTGATACTTTTTGTTATTATGACATCTTATTTACCTAAGCTCCTGGTTGATCTCTCTTGAAATTCATAGTTTTGGTGTTTTTTTTCCTTTTTCTTTTTTGTAAGTTGACTGGAAATTCTGTAGTATTGCTTTCATAAATAGTTTCACAGATATTTCTTGCTTCCTCCATTTATTTAGACATTTGTTTTTACTAAGAGATGAACTGGTTTTTTTAAAAAATATGTTTTTATTGATTTTTTTAGGGAGAGAGAGAGAAACATTGATGTGAGAAACACTGATCAGCTGCAGATGGGCTGTTTTTCTGTGTTTTATTTTTAGGTTTTGATTTTAAGAATTAAAAAAAATCAATTTGATTTTAAAATATACATATTTGTATAATAAAATTAAGTTCCCAAGCATATACACCAAGTTTTAAAGTCTTTGGGACCATAATTTCAGATTGTGGTAAAAAATAACTGTCTCATTATAATTGTATCTTCAAAATTAAGAAAACTATATTTAGTCCTTGTTGGTTGGAGCGTCATCCCATATACCAAAAAGTTTCGGGTTAAATTCCCGGTCAGGGTACATACCTAGATTTTGGGTTTGATCCCCTGTCGAGGCACATACGGGAGGCAACTAATCAATGTTTCTCTCTCTCTCTCTCTCTCTTCCTTCCTCTCTCTCTAAAAATCAGTGAAAACATATCCATGGGTGAGGATTAAAAATAAATACATAAATAAAAGAAAATTTATTTTTAAAAATATACTTAACTATATATAGCTGTTATATGTGTGTGCTATCTTTTATGTGTTTATCTCATTTCATTGGATTTTCAGTTTTTTGCCTACTAATACATTTTTTGTGATAAAATAGGTTTGATGTGATAAAATTCTTCTCTGAAATAATTTTTCAGAGAAGAGTAATTTTTATTTTCTCAATTGTTTTCTTCTGCCTTTTCCCTTCATAATTTTTAAAATAAAAATTGAAGAAGTTATTGACAAATACAGTGGTGGAGCTCTGCAGTTTTTTGTTTTTTTATCTTCATCTGAGGACATTTTCCCATTTTTGTTCAGATAGAGTGGGAGGGAGAGAGAGGAAAAGAGAGAGAGAGAGGTGGGGGAGAGACATCGACGTCAAAGGGACACATCAAGTGATTGCCTCCTGCACTACCCCAACTGCGGCAGGGGACGAATCACAACCAAGGCACGTGCCCCTGACTGAATCAAACCCGCGACTCATTGGTCCATGGGCCAACACTCTAATCACTGAGCCAAACCGGCCAGGGCTGGGCTCTGCAGTTTTTATTTTGGGTAAATGTAAAATAGGGAACTTTTCCAACAAGATAATCTGTATACTAGCTTTATTTATATCTCCTTTAAGAACTAGTAGCTCAGATTTTGATATATATCATGTGTTTATTTATTTTAAAAATATTATTATTATTATTTTTTAATCCTCACCCGAGGACATTTTTGCATTTTTTGTTCAGATAGAGCGGGAGGGAGAGAGAGGTAGAGAGAGAGAGAGAAACATCGATGTGAAGGGACACATCGAGTGGCTGCCACCCGCACGACCAACCAGGGCCGGGGACAAACTGCATCCGAGGTACGTGTCCTTAGCGGGAACCAAACCCGCGTCTCTTTGTACCGCAGGCCGACGCTCCAACCGCTGAGCCAAACCGGCCAGGGCTAAAAAATATTTTTTATTGATATTAGAGAGAGGGGGAAAGAGAGATAGAAACATCGATAAGAGAGAACATAAATTGACTGCCTCCTGCATGCCTCTCACTGGGGATCAGGTCCATACCTGGGCATGTGTCCTGACCAGGAATTTAACTGGCGACCTCTTAGTGCATGGGTTGATGCTCAACCACTGAGCTACACCAGCTGAGCTCGTGTGTTCATTTTTTTATTTAACTTTTTATTATAGAAAATTTTTAAGGGTACACAAATCAGAATGCTCTTCACATTGCATCTGATTGCTATGTCTATTAAGTGTCTTTTATTTTACATTAGTTCCCACACTTTTCTTTAAACTCCATGCTGTGTATTTATTGAAGAAACCTGGGTTATTCTACATTTGACTGGCTGCATACTTAAAATGTCATTTCACATGTTTGTCCAATGGCTTGATTAAATCTGGTTCTGATTTTTCTTGTTACAGCACATTAAGATGCATATGTCTCTTTGCTTACTTTTAGATAGGTAGATTAGTGTGGGTATACAAAGCTAATACAAATGAATGTTTATACATATTCACCAAAATACTTGAGCAGAAATACTCAGAACAGTGCAAATGCCCATTAGCTGTAGAGTGGGTAAAAAAAAAAAAGTGTTTGTATATGATGGAACGAATACCACAGCAATAAAAAGCAACAAATTAACTGATAGATGCAACAGCACATGTTTCTCACAGAAATAATGTTGCGTGAAAATAGATACTATATAGTATCAGATATAAGAAGTTTAAAAAAGGGCAAAATTAATGTCTCATCTAAACATTGTAATACAGACCAATGAAATAGTACTATCTATTGAAAAGTCCTTTCTCCCACTAATTGAGATAGTTCCTTAATCATATACTCCATTTCCATAGGCATTAGGGTATATTTCTATATCTTGTTCTATTGGTCTGTTTATTCATATGCCTGTATCACATTGTTTTAATTATAGAAGTTTAGTAACATGTTTTAATATCTGACAGGGCTTGTATCTTGTTCCACTCATTGCTCTGCCTTTTCAGAATTTTTCTTGCTAGTTTCTTGCTAGTTTTTCTTGCTTATTCTTTCAAATTAATTTTATAATCAACTTGTTTTTATTTGGGGAAAAAAATAAAACCCTAAAGGTATTTTCATTAGGACTGCATTAAATTAATAGATTATTTTAGGGAGTACCTTCATGATATTGAATCTTCTTTTCCAAGAACATGGTTTGTCTTTCTTGTTCTCTTTGCTTCTTTCAGGAATGTTGTTTTCCTTATATAGGGTTTGTATTGTTTGTTGTTGTTAAATTTAAGCCCACTTTTTATTTTTGCTGTTGTAAATGGGATCTTCTTTTCTATTTTTACTTCATTTTTTTCCATTCATGATTTCTTTTTACTGGTTATTATTATATATATGAAGAATTGATTTCTGTGTGTAACTATATCCTGCTGCTTTACATATTCTCTTACTGTTTGGAATAGTTTTGCCATTGATTCTTTTGGGTTTTTCAATTGAATATATTATTTGCAAATTGAGGTAGGGGTAGTTTCTTCCACATACATCCATACCCAATTGTTATGCCTCTGGGCTAATTGTATTGGCAAGTACCTATATAATGTGCAGTAGTGGAGTCATTTTTCCTGACTTTAGTGAGAAAGCGTTAGTTTCCCTTTTAAGGTGTGGCTTTTTTTTTTTTTTTTAAACAGCTCTACGTATGAGAGGTATAATTTCCATACTAAAACATTTACTCATTGCAACTGTACAATTCAATTTATTATTATTATTATTAGTAGTAGTAGTAGTAGTAATAGTAGTAAATTTATATGGTGGAGCAACCATCACTATCATGCAGTTATAGAATATTTCTATTCCAAAAAGTACCCTTCTGTCCTTATGTAGTGACTTACAATGTTGACAAGTATATAAGGTTATATTTATGTGTGTGTCTATATGAAAAACATGTATATCCTGTACTTGTATAAATACATTTATATCATTTAAAGAATTACCACTAATTTCTATTTTAATTTTTAATTCAAATGAATAATGTTGAAAGGTTTTGTTTTGTTTTTTTGACATACATTGTTAAGTCAGCAGGCCAAGTTGTAGTTTGAGGCGGTATAGTGAAAAAGAATTCCCTTTACAGTAAAAGGTTGAAATATTGCAATGAAAGGTTTTTCTATGAGAAAAGGAAGCCAGCATTTTACCTTCTGAAACATTTTGTGCCGTGTTGTTTGTTAGAGGATGGCGTTCCCTGTGGATGTGCTGGATAACTGCAGTCACGAGGAACTGGAGAACTCTGCTGAAGACTACATGTCAGACCTACGGTGTGGGGACCCTGAAAATCCTGAGTGTTTTTCTCTTCTCAACATTACGGTAAGGTATTCTGCAGTGACTTTTATTCTATAGTGACTTTTATTAGTCTTTTCAGTTGAGTTTATACACAAAATCAATGTACCTTTTTTTAATCACTTTAAAATATTAACTAATCACTTGAAATTTGTATGAGAAGACATCAGTAAAATGGATAAATATTGATTGGTTTAGTTACAGTAGCATGATCAAGTTTTAGAAAGAAACTCGAAAGGTTATTGCTTAATATTTGGGTTGTGCCCTTAAAATTAAGTAGTTTACTAGTTTTGCTAAGACTGGTGGTATATTTGAGCTAACTCAATTAAATTTTCTTTAGATTTGGAATTTGTGATATTAGAATTTTTTTAAATAAAAATATCAGCAAACCATTAAACTACATATTTTTGTGTCACAAACCTTCCCTTTTCTAAAATATTAAAATAAAACTCAAATTAGTAAGCTGTGAATAGTAGATACTTAGTCTTGGAATCGTTAGAATCCCCCTGTGAACTTGATGGTAGGCAAATTCTCTAACCCCTAGGCCTCAGATTTTTCTTCTGGAAAATTATGATTTAAAGGATTCTTCAAGTCTCCTCTAGTACCAGTATTTTATAATTCTCTGAATTGAATTATTGTCTGTAAATGAGAAGTTAGTGTTGGATTAATGAAGGCAGAGAAATTGTATTGTGTGTATCTCAAAAAAAAAAAAAAAAAAAAAAAGGAAAAAAAATTACCTATGTGGTGTCTTTTATTAGAAAATGGAATCCCTTCACTTCCAACAGTCTGAATAACAGATAATAAATTGTTATTAATGACTTTATGGACCATATAGTTTTTTGTTTTTATTTAGACTTGTGATAGAGCACAGTAATATGTATTGAAATAAACTTTCATTTTTACCCCAAGATAATAAACTTCCCACAAAAGGGAATTCTGATTTACTTCTTTTTTTTTTTTTTTTTGAGACTAGAAATATCTTCTATGAAATTCAGTTATATAATTAGCATTAATGTAGGAAAAGTTAATATTTTGGTAGAATCATTATGCTTTTGTCCTACATTTTCTTAACGGAATCTTCACTAATCTTTAATCAATTGTCATTTCAGATTCCTATTAGCCTGTCAAATGTAGGCTTTGTACCTCTTTATGGTGGCGATCAGACCCAGAAAATCCTTGCTCTTTTTTCACCTGAGGACTCACTCACAGGTCTCTTTTTTATTTAATTTTTAAAATTGAGGAGTTTTTCTCCAAATAATTAGAAATGTATTAAAAGGTAGCTACATGAAGGCATTTTAAAAAAGAAAACTTATTTCAAACTGTAAATTTAAGAAAATATAATTCTTAATTGCTTATAATTAAATGTTTAATGAATAAAATAAAAATGGTATAAAAAAATGAGACCATATTGTATGATAAAGTATGGGTATACTTAAGGGTATCTATGTAAACCTTACCAAATAGTGATATTATATACTTCAAAGACTTAAGACTTAAATGTTAATAATCATTTATTCTATTTTAGCTGTGGCACTTTACCTTGCTGATCAGTGGTGGGCTATTGATGATATTGTGAAAACATCTGTCCCTTCTAGAGAGGGGCTTAAGCAGGTAATAAGATCCTGTAATTTTAAAAGTCTTTCTTAGGCCATTTCACAAGTATGTTTCCCATAAACAGTGAGTTTTGTTTTTTTATAACAGTGATAGTTTTTGAAGTTATTGAACTCTTCTCCATTTATTATAACCAGGTTATATTAAACCCTTAGAGTTTCGTTGTTCTAAAGGTATGTGAGAATTGGGTGAGGAAGAATGAATGCTTATGGGTTGGTTGAGCTGTTACCCATATCAACTTCAGCTTCTGATTTTCTTGTTAGATAGAGAAAAAGCTAGTTCTCTGTGTGTGTGGTTGCTTAGATTCTGTCTCTAGGAGACACTGACCAGGAAACTTGCTTATCAGTAAGGCCATTTGGGGAGGTTCTCAGCAGCATAATGCAAAATTTTGTCTTTTTTTCTGTCCTGGTCACTCTTTCATCAAATATTTAGAGGAAGATACAGATGCTGTGCATGTCACTTCTGTATACCACAGTGCCGAATGGGAGAACCAATCTGTGAAAGGCAGAATTCAGAAACAAAAAGGAAGGATCTAACATGATGAAAATAAATAAGGATAAATGTAAAGTAGTACCCATAGGTTCAAAAAGTTAACTGTGCCATGTATACCATGAAGACCAAACTGAAACACAGATGAAAGAGTGGTCATTCATTAATTAGAAGTAAATGAAGGTATGATTTAAAAACCTTCAGTTTATACAGAAAAGCCCCATTATCTTAGCAATCTTTTCAGTGTTTATATCTATAATATCTGCGTGCCCATCGTGAAGACAGATATTAGGGATCTGGAGCAATTTTCAAGGAAGAAGACTAGAATGGCAAGAGCACCCAAATTGCATTAGGTTAGTCTTTTCCTTCCATTGTTCCTATGTTTAGCATTGGTATGAAATTTAGGGGAATATTATGGCTGTCTTCAGATATTTGTAGGCTGTGTGGCTCCAGAATATCAAAGCATATCTTTGGGAAATAGATTTTAACTCAGTATGAGGAAGAATTTTATGCTGATCAGAGCTGTTCAAGGGTGGAATGGATTGCCTTTTTAAAATTTTTTTTATAAAATTTTTTTATAAATCTTTTTTTTTTTTCTTTATTGATTTTAGAGAGAGGAAGGAAGAGGGAGAGAGAGATAGAAACATCCATGAGGGAGAACATCGATTGGCTGCCTCCTGCATGCCCCCCACTGGGGATTTGGCTCACATCCTGGACATGTGCCCTGACCAGGAATCGAACCAGTGACCTCTTGGTGCATGGGTCGATGCTCAACCACTGAGCCACACTGGCTGGACTTGGTTGCCTTATAAGCTAACGACCTTTGACATTTCATGTGTTGTTTTGTATTGAAGATCTCTTACTAGGGATGTTTTTGAGAGTAGTGTGTGTATGGTTAATACTTTCTCTCTCCACTTACCTAATTAGAGGACATTCCTGTTTTTCTTTAAGGACACTTTATGGATAAGACTCTTGTTTTTAGCAGTGAAAAATGTCTGTTGGGAAAACCCCACTGTTTGATGTCAGAAAGTTGGTAAGGGGGGAGGGTCCCTGGGACCTTGTAGCCTTGCATGTAAGAAGTGAAGCTCAGTTTCCATTCTGTGACTGCCCCAAGTATGTTTTCACTAGACTTCCCTGGTGCCACTATCCTCACTTAGCTAGTCTGGTAGAGGAGTGCATATGTGTGTGGTGGTATTCCTTATAGTTAGATATCAAAAACAAAACTGTTAAAGAAACATTTTACCTAGAAAAGATGAGACAGATTCCATCACCAGGATCATTATTATGGCTTTGTTCATCAAAGGAGGTAATTGTTCTTAAAGTCTTTGGGGGATAACATGAAGCCTTTCCTCCTGTTTTTTAAATGTGGAGGAAGAAATGGGGTGAAGAGGGTTGAAGCAGGAGAGGTGGGAGAGGAGCAGTTAGGTGGTTGAGACCCCTGACCTGGGCCGCTGGAAGCAGAGAGGAAGCATTGAGTGCTGCAGAGGGGCTGCTGGGGGTTAGAGCCCTGGAAACTCCTTTCGCCTGTTTTAGAATTTTGCTGAGAGGCAGTATTCTTGCATAATACGTGTGTACAGAGATGGATTGTTACCGGCATGAATTATTAGCCTTATCTCCGTGATAATAAAATGTTTTACCAATCATTTTGAATGTATATAAAGTGCTTTGAATGCCAATATGAGGTATGAGGCAGGGAGCAAGTTAAATAGCATCTCTGCATTGATGCATATTGTAACTGTTGTGCCTGGTGTTTGACTCTCTTTGTAGGTGAGAACTCTTGGGGAGAGAGTGGTTCTGTATGTTCTGAATCGAATTATTTATAGAAAACAGGAAATGGAGAGAAATGAGATCCCATTCCTGTGTCATAGCAGTACTGATTATGCTAAGATTCTGTGGAAGAAAGGAGAGGCCATTGGGTTTTATTCAGTTAAGCCTACAGGTGAGTCTTTAAAAGTTATTTAAACTGTGTATAATGGAAACCTCCTTTTCAGACCCCCAACTGTATCAACATTTTTTAAATGAATCTTGAGTGCAAACTGAGGTGATTTTACTTAGTATTTGCTGGGGGTGGGGAGATTTATTCTATCATTCAGTAAAAGTTGAGGATTATTAGGTAAGTCTTCTGAAAAACGAAAAAAAAAAATTTGACAGAAAGAAAGATTTCTCCAAATATATGAAGAGCCTCAAATTTGTCCACCTTCTACGTCCTTCTGTTTATTTAAAGGTTGTTTACTGGGATTCTGCTGTTGTCACTATTACTGGCTTCCTGCAAACTCTTGTTTACCTATGGATCAAATGCATAGCCCTTTTCTGCTTAGTGCAGCTGATTTAGCTTGACATATTAAAGGCAGCTTTGCTAATTAGCATGAAAAACAAAGTACTTTAACATATTTAGAAAGTCCAAAGAGCTTTGAAATTGTGACATCTTCTAAAGTTTGAATTTCTGGTCCTAAGACCCAACTATACCCTTCTCCTAAGAGACCAGCGCAGCATCTTGTTTTACCCGTTTTTCTGTTCATTTGCTCTCTAGATCTACTGGAGCCAAAAGATCTAACCTGCTTACTCCATGTATATAAATAATCAAATAACAAAGTTGATCTTGTTCTGCACCTTGACCAGAAGACCTTTCACTAAGAACGCTCACATTATTTTCTGTCCTTTTTGCATTTCAAACCTTCCAAACTTAGCTATTCTGGTCAGATCTAGTGTAAAGATCATATCAAACTGATTTGAAGAACAGTAGTGACCAATATCGTAATCATATAATTAGTATACATTTATGATGAAATTATGCATATAGTCAATAAAAGGAAGGTCACTGTTTCACAAGCATAAAAAACTGTGATCTAGGGTTTAAAATGGTTTTGTTGTTTAGTAAATACTTCAGTTCTCCTTTAATATTCTTTTTTATTCTTGTACAAATTTGAAATAGAATTAATGATTTATGTAACTCCAGAAAGATATCATTATACAGGGACAAATAATAATGTTTGTTAATTGGAAGCTTACTGATATATTGCATAAAAGGATTCACTTTGTTGTTTTAAAATGTTTAGTAAATTTGGGGCTGAGGTGTAGTGTAATTTCCTTATGCATTATTTTATACACGATAATTCCGTGGAAATTGGAGGCTTTTTGCTTTTCACACTGGCTCTAAGAGAGTTTCCTATCTGCCTCCTGCAGACTCCCCACTGGGGACAGAGCTTGCAACCCGGGCATGTGCCCTGGCCAGGAGTGGAACCTGTGACCTCTTGGTGCATGGGATGACGCTCAACCAACTGAGCCACACTGCCAGGGCAGTTTATACTTTTTTGTTTAGAGCTTGCTTTAGATAAAGACACACAGCTAAAGGTCATAGCATTCCTTCTGATCAGTATTTGATTCCAGGAGTGTGTCCCTCTTCATTTTATGTGCATTTTGGGTTCCTCTTCTCTGAGACCTGGCCTTTATTTTTGCGTGTTCTGGTAGTTAACTCAATTTTATATGCTGGAGCTTTCAAGCACTACTTTTCTACCGCTTTTAGCACATTTAATACTTTGCTAATTGCTTTACTTTCTTACTATTAATTTTTGTGTTTTTGTTTATTTTTTAATCCTCGCACAAGGACATTTTTTCCATTTTTGTTCAGTTAGAGTGGGAGAGAGCTGGAGAGAGGGAGAGAGAGAGAGAGAGAAACATCGAGAGAGATGCACTGACTGGTTGCCTTCCACATGACCCCGACCAGAGCCAGGGATGAACTGCATCCGAGGTACGTGCCCTTGACTGGAATCAAACCCGGGACTCATCAGTCTGCAGGCCGATGCTCTAACCACAAAGCCAAACTGGCCAGGGACTTACTATTAATTTTTGTTCTTTCTTGCTTTACACTTCCGGCTCTCATCTACCAGATAACAATGGAATTAAATGTGCTTATACTAGCCTTTGAATCAGTACCATTTAATTTAGTCTGGAACTTTTATTTTCCCCAAGGAAACCTAAACACAAAATATTTTGGAAAAACTGTCCAAAATAAATACTAAAACACTCTGTGATAAAAGTAATTTCTATATACATATCAGAAAAAAAAAACTGTACCAGCAAAAAGATAAAATCTTTATTAAATATAGTTGAGTGAAAGCCTTATAGAGTCACTTATTATTTATAATTTTTTAATTAAATAGAAAATCGGTGTATGGGGATAATAGTTGGGACATAAAAATAGCCTTGATATATAAAAGAGGTTTTTGTTAATGAGGTTAAATCCTATTACAGTACAGTGAATTTTGAGAAACTATATAAATTCTTTTATGCCTGAAGTAAGAGATCACTGTGAGGGACTTATTTATTTTTTGGGTTAGGTAGATGTCAGATTATTAAAAATACTTTTTTTATACTAGGTTATTGTGTGATATCTGGCATATAACTCTAAGGGAGCTCACAGATTGACTAACATCACTGTGAGAAGATTTTCTGATCTTGCCTGTAGTTATTAAGTACTTTTATCTATAAAAAATTTAAAATAGGAATAAGATTAATGCTGAACCTTGTCTCATTCTGGTATTAAGTAATCTTTTTTGTTTTTCTTTAAGTCAATATTGTTTGTTAATTGCAAAGGGAAAAATAGTAAATTTATGTAGAGAAACCTGGCAGACGTCGTGGAATCACCAGGAAGAAGACATTAATATCATGGCCCCAGAACTATGATGTACTGAGAAGGGCATAACATGATATCTGTGTTATTTTTGCCCAAAATGCATGACCTCAATTTTATAATGAAAACACATTAGAGCAAAATTGAAGGTTATTCCACAATATAACTGATCAGTAATCTCGAAAAGTATAAAGATCAGGAAAGACAAGGAAAGATGAAGGAATTATCAAACACCAGAAGTTAAGGAGATACTAAATGTATTATGGAATCCTGGATTGGATTCTGCAACAGAAAAAGGACATCAGTGGTAAAATTGGTATAAGATCTGCAATTTAGTTAATGGTATTTTACCAGTGTTGATTTTCAGGTTTTGTTTTTTTTTTATCCTCACCCGAGGATATTTTTCCATTTTTTGTACAGATAGAGTGGGAGGGAGAGAGAGGAAGGGAGAGAGAGAGAGAGAAACATCGACGTGAAGGGACACATCGAGCGGCCGCCACCCGCACAACCAACTGTTTTGATACTAGTACTTGGCTCTGTGAGATGTTAACATTAGGGAAGCTGGGTGAAGGATATATGGGAACTCTTTCTATATTTTTGCAACTTTTCTGTGAGCCTAAGATTATTTTTTTTAAATAAAGTTTTCTAAAAGTTAGTATTGATAATATGCTAGGAACTATATCCTTTGTAATCATTGAAACTTAAGATGAAAATTTTAGATGTTATCAAAGATACGTGAATACGTGGTGTTTCAAAATTATTTAATGGTTGCATGAGCAAAAAGTTTCCTTTGTGGCCCTGGCTGGTTTTTCTCAGTGGTTAGAGCATCAGCCTGCGGTCCAGAGAGACCCAGGTTCAGTTCCCGCTAAGGGTGCGTACCTCGGTTGCAGTTTGTCCCCAGCTCTGGCTCTGGTGGGTCGTGTAGATGGCAGCCACTTGATGTGTCCCTTTCACATCGATGTTTCTCTCACTCTCTCTCCCTCCCACTCTATCTGAACCAAAAAAAATGGAAAAATGTCCTTGGGTGAGGATTAAAAAAAAAGTTTCCTTTGTGGTTTTTGACTTGGCCAGGAAAAAAGAATCTAAAATTACCAGTATTAAGTGGTAGCCCCGGGAAAGGTTTTAGCTACATTATCCCTCTGTGAAGCTCATGGTCAGCAATCACCACCATGCACACAGGGCTTCTGAAAGACTCTTCAATCTCATTCCTAACTATAAACAGCTTAGTTAGGGAAAGCCACTGATATGAAAGGTAGAGATCAAAACAAAAAAAGAATAAAAATATTTTGGAAGAGACAGTGCAGAAACAAAATAAACTCAATTTTTGGCAGGTCATTACATTCATGAAATGATGTATTAAAAGATAAAGTTGAGCCCTGGCTGGCTTGGCTCAGCGGTTAGAGCGTCCGCCTGCGGTCCAAAGAGACCCGGGTTCGGTTCCCGCTAAGGGCACGTACCTCGGTTGCAGTTTGTCCCTGGCCCTGGTTGGTCGTGCGGGTGGCAGCCACTCGATGTGCCCCTTTCACGTCGATGTTTCTCTCTCTTCCTCTCTCTCCCTCCCACTCTATCTGTACAAAAAATAGAAAAGTGTCCTCAGGTGAGGATAAAAACAAAAAAAAAGATAAAGTTGAGGAAGTTGATCAAAAGGAAAGCAACAAGAGCAACAATAAACCCTAAATGAAGGAAAATAGGAAAGAAAAGATAAAAATGGCAGGAATGGTCTGAATAATAGATGTTTCCGAAGGAGAAGACAGAGAAACTAGAGGGGAAGAAATCACTAATGAAATAATTCAAGAAAAAATTTTGGAACTACAGAGCATGCATTTCCAGTTTAAAAGGGCCCACTGAGCATCCATCATGATGGATTAAAATAGACCCACAATGAGATAGATTATTATGAACTTTTGGAACATCTGGCATAGAGAAAAGACTTTGTAAGCCTCTAGTGAGTAAAAACTTTATACAAAGGATCAAGATTCAGAATGATCATATTTCTCAACAGTAACACTGAATGCCAGAAGTGGAACAATGCCTTTAAGATAATGGAATGCTCGGTGGGAATGGCTCTGTGGATTGAGCGTTGTCCCACGGACTGAGAGGTCCCAGTTTGATTCCCGGTCAGGGCACATGCCCTGGTTGAGGGCTCAGTCCCCAGTAGAGGGCGTGCAAGAGGCAGCCGATAGATGTTTCTCTCCCCCCTTCTCCCTTCCTTTCTCTCTAAAGAATCAATAAAAAATTAAAAAAATACTGAGGGAAAATGATTTTCAAAGTAATTCTGTGCTCAAATTATCATGAAGTATGAGAGTAAAAGGAGGAAAGAAAGAAAGATCTCTTATCCTTTGAGAAGATATAGAGAGACCTGGAAAGTATTATCCTAAGCAAAACAAGCCAAGCAGAAAAAGACAAATACCATATGATCTCACTTATTTGTGGAATATAATGAACATAACAGTCTGAGGAATAGGGTAGACCCAGAGATGTGGAAGTAGTGTACAGACTGACAAACCTCAGAAGAGGGATTGGGGGTGGTGGACGAGATAAACCACAGAACTTATATGCATGTATGCATAACCAATGGACATGGACAACAAAGCTGGGGATGGGGTGGGGGGGATGGGGAGGAGGGTGTCAATGGGGTAAAAAAAGGAGAAACATCTGTAACAACAACAACAAAGTTACGTCGGGGGGGTATTTATCTCTCATGCACCATGTTTCAGGATGCTAGTAGGTAGAGTTTATGCTCTACTAAAATAAGGAAGTAAATCCAGAAAGAAAGATAACCAGTCAGGAAACTAAGGAAAGTAAATCCCCAAATCATATTTATGTAATAGTTCTGGAGCAGCTCTGTCCAGATTGGTAACCACTAGCTTTAATTGGCTATTTAAATGAAAATGAAAATGAAATAAAATTTAAAATTTAATTTCTCAATCATACTAGCCATTTTGTAAGTGTTCAGTAGCCACTTACAAAGTAGTGGCTACCACAATGAACAGAATATATATAGGGAAAGCTCTAAACAGCACTTTTCTAGAGATTGATCTAGATTATAACCGGTCAGAAAGTCTGGGACGTTGATTCAAGAATATGGAATAACCAATGTGTTTGAACTTATCAAAATAAGATTTGCGCAGGTATAGGAGACTTTGGGAGGTGAGAGGTCAATAGTAAATAGTGACAATCATTATTAAGAGAAATCAAAAAGTAGTGCAGGAAAGATAAATCATCCTACTACACGGCTTAATTGTCAAAAGTACATAACTATATATGCTCATAATGTAAATATTGAAAATTGATCTAACCCAAATTACAAATCACTGTATCGGGGTAATGGCGTGGGGCATGCTTTGGAAGTGTGTTTCTGGCGGAATTGGGATTAGGGTGTGTGAATGTATGTAAGAGCTAAATTCTCATTTTCCATACTGGGAAGTCAGTTGATTGTGCCTAAAATGGAAAAAATCAAGAAGTAGTAAGTTATTTAGAGATGTGGAAGTAAAAACCTAAAATGTCATTTAAAATGATTTCAAAGTGGTGCTTTCTGGAGAATGGAGAGTGTGTGTTTGGTCAGAGAGGCGGCCAAAGGACTACTTTCCCTGCCAAAGGTCTTACAGAGGTGTTGTACTGTAAATAATGTACAGGTTAAACTTGGATTAAAAACAAAAACTGGGCATTTAACAAAAAAGAACTCTTCCCAGAGTCTTATTATTAATGCCTTCACAAAACTGGCTGAACTTAATGAATACTAGTGGGACTCATGATGATGAGGCCCACCTGTCAAAAGAGCTGTTCTAACTAGAAACTAATGAACAAAGCTTGTACCGTATGAAAAATAAAACAAGAAACCCCCTTGTTAATTCAGTGGAAGTTGAGTAAATATTTGCCTTCTCAGGAAAAATAAAAGATACAAATTTGTATAAAACAGGTATCATATTTTAGTATAGATAAGCTGAGAGAGACAAAATTGAAGATACTATTGATAGCTGCTATTTTGGAAATGTCCGTTATTTGGCTTCAACTGTGAACCACCCTGATCCCATTTGAACCCCATATTTTGGGGAAAAGCGCAAAGAAACAGATGGAGGAAGCACAATCTAATCAATAAGTACTATAAATCAGTTTGTTGACTCACTACTGAGGGATTTATGATGAATACTAGGAGACCTTTTTTAAAAATTCTCACCTGAGGATATTTTTCCATTTATCTTCAGATAGAGTGGGAGAGGGGGAAGGAGAGAGAGAGAGAAAGAGAGAAAAAACAAACTTTGATGTGAGAGAGACACATCGACCAGCCCTGACCAGGGCCAGGGACTGAACTGAAACTGAGGTACATGCCCTTGACCAGAATCAAACCTGCAACTTTTTGGTCTGCGGGTCGATGCTCTAACCAGTGAGCAATACCGGCCAGGACAATACTAGGAGACTTTTTAATGTTTTTTTTTTTTATCCTCACCAGAGGACGTTTTGCATTTATTTTCAGACAGAGTGGGAGGGAGAAGGGGAGGAAGAGAGAGAGAGAGAGAAACATCGATGTGAGAGACACATCAAGTGGTTGCCACCCACATGACCCCAACCAGGGCCGGGGACAAACTGCAACCAAGGTATGTGCCCTCGGTAGGAACCGAACCCAGGTCTCTCTGGACCGCAGGCCGACGCTCTAACTGCTGAGCAAAACCGTCCAGGGCACTAGGAGACTTTTTAAAAAAAAATTTGTAATTTTCATTTGAAATTATTTATAATGAAAGCAATTTTTTCCTTTCTTTATTTGTTAGCTTTTCTTAGACTTTAAGACTACTTTACTGAGTACTATATCTATGATCTTCCCTCCTTTTTTGGACAGATTACTCACTTTCTGTTCACTAAAATTTGTATTTCTGGCTCTAAGACTATTTTATGGAGTAACAAAACTGATATAAAATAAGGATTGCTGATATAGCTAAAAGCAAAACTAGCAGAAGCTTTTGTTGGAGAAGGATTGAGGTTATATTTTAGGGCCTTGAGTCTGTCTAGGTGTAATCTAGGAAATGAGCCAAAGCGTGAGGGTGTCCCACACCACACGGTGGCTACCTGAAATTTGTCCTTGGGAAATGAGGCGGCTACTTATTTCTCAGTTGAAGTTGTAGCCATCTAAAAAGCACATGCTGCCCTGGCCGGTTTGGTTCAGCAGTTAGAGCGTCGGTCTGCGGTCCTGAGAGACCCGGGTTCGGTTCCCGCTAAGGGCGCGTACCTCGGTTGCAGTTTGTCCCCGGACCTGGTTGGTTGTGCGGGTGGCAGCCACTCGATGTGTTCCTTTCACATCGATGTTTCTCTCTCTCTGTGTGTTCCTCTCTCTCCCTCCCACTCTACCTGAACAAAAAATGGAAAAATGTCCTCGGGTGAGGATAAAAAAAATAAAATAAAAAAATTAAAAAGCACATGCTTTCTAATAAGAGTTCTGTTTATTGGGGAAGTTGGGCTGACTCCATACTCAGTGGAAACACAGCGATGGCATCATTGCTTCAGGCCTCAAAGCACCAAGATCTAGTAGTAGATGACACAGACAACTGTAGTCAGTCAACATCTGATTGTAATTCAGTTTGATAAGTACTGTATTTGAGGTATCAACAATAGTAGTCATTGAAGAGTAGAGCAGTTAATTTTGTCTGGAGGAAGGTGTCATTGAGAAAGTGATATTTAAAAGTGCCTTTCTCAATTGGGTGGAGCGTTGACCTGTACACCAAAAGGTGGTCGATCCCTGGTTGAGGCACTTTCGGGAGGCAACCAGGTGATATTTCTCTCTCTCTGAGACACTCCCCCCTCCTTTAAAAATCAATTTTTAAAAAGTACCTTTGAAATATAAGGATGCCAGGCAAATAAGGTAGGAAGGGAAAGAGCATTCTTAGTAAACACGGCTAAGTGAAATTTAAATACATGAAAGAAGTCACAGAGTATGACAGTGTATTTGGGAAATCACTGAATAAGCTGGTGGGACTGAAGGTGAGGGTTGTGGATGGGGAGAGGGGAGATGGAGTCTCACTTGTGAAGGGTCTTCAGTGCCATACTACATTTTGGAACTTTAATGGCAAGGAAGCTATCAAAAAGTTTTCTGTAGAGGTAACATGATTAAATATTTTAGAGAGAATTTTTGTAGCACTTGGTGATGGGTAGGAAACTATTCTGAAGTCAATGAAAAGAGCTGTTTCAATATTCCAGATGAAATAAGTACTATTATTAGGAAAGTGGCAGTAGGGATAGAGACTTGAGGGAGATTTTTGTGTGGTGACTCCACTGACTGTGTGTTGGAAGGGAAAGGGAGTATAACCAGGGATGAATCTTGAGGGGTTGGCTTGGGTGCTTAGGTGGGAAGCTGTGAACTGAGACAGAAGGAGTGGATTTGGTAATAACTTGAGTTCAGTTTGACATGTAAAGTTCAATCTGCCATAAGTAGGGGACATAAGTAGGGATAGTACATAGTTAGAAATGTGAGTTGGACCACACGGGGAGGTGTGGATATTTATGTAGGCCACAGAAGTCAAGGTATTTTGAAAATATGGATGAGATCAGTCAAAACTATTTTATAAAGTATGTGTATTCATGGATATTGGCGTGTGGATGTAAGTAAGTTACTGAAAACAGCCTGAGGTAACCAAACATAACCGTGGAGGGAGTCTGCCAGCGTACTACCTGCTATGTGATCATTGATTTCCTAAAAGTTGAAAAGGAGGGGTGCTCACTTCTGTAGCACATATACTAAGTTAAAAGGAAGTGTTAGTCTGGTGGGAGATAAAAGAAAGGAGAAAGTTAGCTGAGACTGCTAGCTGTCCGCCAGATGTTTGCTTCCTTTTCTCTATTCTAGTCCTTGGCCAGCAGCTGCTTAGTCAGATTATATTTTCTAGTCACCTGTACAGTTGGGTGGGTCTGTGTGATTAGTTCTTCCCAAAGTAGTTAAAGAAATGATATGTGTGACATCAGGTCAAAGTGGTTAAAATGCCTTTCTGTTCTTAATTTGTCTGCTGAGGACCTAGGGGATGGGGAAGTCAGGATAGAAAGAACCTGAGTTCCTGTGGTAGTCCTTTGTATTTCCCTGTCAGTTTTAGGTTCGCCTCAATGGGGGGGGGGGGGGGTGTTAAGTATTCTGATCTAGTGGCATGGGCCGTTTTTCCATTTATTTAGGTGTTCAATAATTTCTTTTAACAATGTTTCCACTTTTCAGTCTACAAGTTCTGTGCTTCTTTTGTTAAATTTACTCCTAAGACTTTTATCGTTGATGCTATTCTAAGTAGAATTGTTATCTTAATTTCATTTTCAGACTGTCCATTGTTCAAGAAATTTATTCATCTTTATTGAGTATAATTGACAATTAAAAGTTGTATATATTTAAGGTGGACAGCTTAATGATTTGGTATACATTGTGAAGTGGTCACCAAAGTCAAGCTAATTAACATATGTATTGCCTCATTTTCTTTCTTTTTGTGTGTGTTGTGATAACAGTTAAGATCTACCTTTGTACCACATGTCAAGTATACAACATAATATTGTAAACTGTATGGTCACGATATAAGATATTTTGACCCTTCGACATATCATAAATAAATGTCAGCAGTTAAGTTCTAAGTATATATAACTTTGTTTACCTATTCTGAATTTAAATTAGCTAATAGTCATGGAGACTATTACAAAAAGTCATTGAAATTCTCCAACTTAATCATAAATCAAATTACTTGGTTGAACTAAACAAAATGTTTTATTGTATCAACCCACTCATTAGATGATATATCAGTTTGTGAGATGTTTGCTACCAGAAATTTTGTTTCTTCCTTAAATTACATTATTAGAATTGTCCAAAATCATGAATGTATCTGACTGAGAATAATAGATTATTTGAGGCACAAAAAGATCTGTAGAATATTGACTGATAACTAATTATGACTTAATATTAAAATTAATAGAAAGTAGGATGCCCCACCATGTTGCCCTCAACTTATAAACTATCTTAAGACATATTCAAGGACCTAAGACATCTATATGGATGGTCAGAACCCCAGTTAAGGTTCTTAAAAGACAAACCACTACAGCTGTGTAATAAAGAGAGGTATATTTAAATACTACTTAAAATTATTTCTCCTGTTTAACCTTAAACATACTGGATATTTTGAAAAGTACATTCATAACAAAAAGATTGTTGTGACTTAGCCATTTCTAAGACAGATGGTTTTAATCAGTCCTAATTCATAGACCTTAAAAATTAGAACTAATTCACTTCTTTGCTGTCATTAAGTAGATAAAAACAAGACTGTACTTGGGAAAAGATAAAGGGAAAAGATGAATATTACAGTTGGAATTACTTTGTGTATTAACTATGTACAATAATCAAATACTCTTAATTTGAAAATGTAGTTGATTAGTTTTAGAGTTGTGCAAGTCTGTAGACAGTGATGCATATTCAAGTATATAGTTCATAAAATGGTAGTAGTTATTAGTCCTGTAGCAGATGATATTGTTGGCAAACATAAAATACATAGTTTTTCTCATTATCACATGTATACGTTATGATGTGTAATAGCTGGAAAGCATTTAATATTATACAATGTATACATTTCTTTAACATACTTCTTGATGTAGTAAATATTGATGTAAGAAACATCCCAATGTGTAGACAGTTATTATTTAAAAAAATTTTTTTCCCTTTATTGAGTTTGCAGAGGGAGGAAGTGAGAGGGAGAGAGAGAGAAACATCGATGAACCTGCATGCCCCCCACTGGGGATCAGGCCCACAACCCGGGCATGTGTCCTGACCAGGAATCGAACCGGCGACCTCTTGGTGCATGGGTTGATGCTCAACCACTGAGCCACACTGACCGGACTAGACAGTTATTTTTATAAGAGTTTATTTGAGCCAACCTGATGATAGTGCTGGGAAGCAAGATCTCAGAGAATAATGCTTCCCGGAATGACGGATTTCAGTTTCATTTATGCATTGGGAATTAAGGAGGTGGGAGAAAGCAAGGCAGGGATTGGATTAAAGGATAATGAAGATTATGTGTTCTCTTGAGGGTGGTTAGGCTTCCCAGGGTTCTGAAGATGAGGCATGTCATGGAAGGTATGTCAGTGAAGATTCGCAAAAACAATGGACAGGGCTTGCTCAAGGCAAAGGGAGATCTTTTACTAAAGAAGTCATACGCCTGGGGTGTGAGGACCCACCATGACCTGCCCAGTTTGGAGTTTATGATTAGATCACCCTGTGAGGTTACTTTTGCTTAGTTTTATTATAGCACCCCTTTTTTGACCAAAAAAAACCAGTCATTTTTAGAAAGACTGTTAACTCATGTCTTCTAAAAGTACATACATATATAGTCTTTTAATGTGAAAAATTGTTGGCTTTCTGTTCTTACGATTGCAGGAAGCATATGTGCCTCATTTCTTACCCAAAGCTACCAACTGCCAGTTCTTGATACAATGTTTATAAGAAAGAAATACCGAGGCAAAGATTTTGGGCTTCATATGCTGGAGGACTTTGTTGATTCCTTTACAGAAGACGCACTTGGCTTGCGGTATCCACTGTCCTCTCTAATGTACACAGGTAAATGGATTAAGTTAAACATGTTAAACTTGTGTCAGCATCACTTCTGACTTGTTTCTGCAGAATATTATAAATGCATATATCAATATTAAGTAAATTTTGATTCTTTGGTACCCTACGGCTTAATTTTGCAAACATATCCTTAACTCACACTAGATGGCTTTTTTGGGGGGTGTGGTAATTTTTTAAAAGAATTGAACTATAATTTGTATACCATAAAATTCACCCTCTTTTTTTTTTTTTTTTTGGTACTGCCCCTAGCCACTAGGGCCTAGCAGGAACTGAACCCAGGACTCTGTGGTCCGCAGGCCGACGCTCTAACTGCTGAGCCAAACCAGCCAAGGCAAAATTCACCCTCTTAAAGTGTACACTTGAGTGGTGTTTAGTATATTCACAGCTGTGCAACCATAACTACTATCTAACTCCAGGACATTCTCATCCCAGAAAGAAACTACACCAATTAGCAGTCACTCTCCATTCCCCCTTTTCTCCATTACCTAGCAACCACTCATCTATTTTTTGTTTCTTTGGATTTACCTATTCTGGACATTTCATATAAATGGAATCATGTGATATGATTATATGATAAGCCCTTTGTGTCTAGCTTCTTTCATTTTGTGTAAATGTTTTCAAGATTCACCTATGTTATAGCATGAATCAGTGCTTCATTCCTTTTTATGGTTAAAGAACATTCCATTGTATGGATATGCCACATTTTGTTTATCCATCATCAGCTGATGGACTTTTAAGTTGTTTCTACATTTAATCTATTATGAATAATGCTGCAATGAACATTTGTGTAGTTTCCGTGTGGACATTTCTCGTGTATTTACCTAGATGTGGATGGAATTGTTGGTTCATATGGTGACTCCAGGTTTAACATGTTGAGGAATGGCCAGACTGTTTTCCAATTGTACATTCCCATAAACAATGTATGCGGGTTACAATTTCTCCACATCCTCACCAATAGTTATTATCTGCCTTTTTTATAATAGTCATCTGAGTGGATGTGAAGTGGTCTCTGTAGTTTTGATTTCCATTTGATGTTGAACATCTTTTCATGTGCTTATTGGCCATTTGTATGTCTTCTTTGGAGAAATGTCTGTTTAGATTATTTGACCATTTTTTCTTTGGGTTATTTGTCTGTGGTAATTTTTAAATGAAAAAAGAGAGAGAGAGAGAGAAATAAATTTTAGACATACCTAAAGGCATACAAAATAATGTAAGTACTTATGTAGCACCAGCACGTACTATCCATGAGAAACAGATCATTGCCAACACAGTTGTACTCTTACTCAGTTAGCTTACTGCCTTCCTCGAATTAAGCATTGTCCTCAATTTGGCATTTATTTTCTTCATGATTTTAGACTTTTAATACATATGTATATGTTCTCCAACAATATATCACATTATTATAAATATTTAAAAGCTTTATCTAAATGAGTGGTACTGTATGAATTCTTATGTACTTTGCTTTCTTATGTTTATGAAATTCATTAATGTGGATTCACATAGCTCTATATATTCATTTTCAGTGCTGTTTAGTATTCCATGGTATGGCTATACCATGTGGTGATGTTTTAAAAACTACTAGTGGATTTATATTTACATTTATGTAAATTTCATGGAACTATTTATTCTTTATTGATTTTAAAGAGAGAGGAAGGAAGAGGGAGAGAGAGAAACATCGATGAGAGAGAACATCAATTGGCTGCCTCCTGCATGCCCCCCACTGGAGACTTTTCCCACAACCTGGGTATGTACCCTGACCGAGAATTGAACCAGCGACCTCGTGGTGCCTGGGTTGACACTCAACTACTGAGCTACACTGGCTGGGCACTATTTATTTATTTTTTTATCCTTACCTTAGGACATTTTTGCATTTATCTTCTGATAGAGCGGGAGGGACGGAGAGAGGGGGGAAGAGAAAGAGAGAAACATCAATGTGAGAAGGACACATCGACTGGCTGCCACCCACACGACCCCAGCCGGGGCCGGGGACAAACTGCAACTGAGGTACATGCCCTTAGCAGGAACCGAATCCGAACTCTCTAGTCTGCAGGCTGACGCTCTAACTGCTGAGCCAAACCAGCCAGGACTATTTATTTCATAATATAGGAAGATATATAATCCTGGAAAGTAATTTATTTGAAAACTTTTATAAAGTACAATTTACCATTGATTCTACTCTAACATCAGGTGTTTATTTGAACAAAAAATAAATATGTTCTAAGTTTCATCCCTCTTTTTAATATTAAAAATCTAGAAAACAAGAACCAAATGTTGCATTCCCATTTTGAATCATAGTTTTTCTCTAGACCCATATATGAGAATGGAATGAACCCTGTGTACCCTTTGATAATCTGAACATAGATTTTTCCCTCTAAAGTCTAATTATTACTTTACTAAATTTGGGGAGAAATGCAAACACAATAGATTATTGCAGGAAGAATCTCTTAATATTCTTTTCTAGGATTCTAATGATAAATAAATTGAAAAGCACATGAATTACAGGTTCATGTCAGCTAACCTCTGTCTTTGCATAAAGCCTTGAACTCCTAATTTTTCTTTGTTAGGAGATTTCTTGACAGTGACTTCTTGATGTCATTAGTATAATTTTATAAATACTCTTTGAAATGTGAAAATAAAGGAATATGTTTCGACTATGTGGCTTTTCCATCATTTTTTGTTTCTTGTTCTTCCTATCTCTCCTGTGCAATACTTACTATATTTGAAGGACTTAGACTTCCAATTGATTTTCTCTTTCAACTTAGTTAATTAATAGTTCCTTGATATTGCTGTATGTCCAAACGTTTTTTGATGACCTTCGCTTGTTTCCGTGAATATTTTTTAACATTTAGGAAAGATTATACTGTTTTACATGTAAGCCTTTAAAAAAAAAAATAGAGATAATTTGTTCATTCCACAAATGGGTAATGAGTGCCAAGTATGACAGGGCTTGGTCTGAGGCTAGAGTAGATGATTAGCTAACTATGGGAAGTGCATTTACATAGTACTTTATAATGTATACTTAATGACATGGAATAGATAAGATCTCATGACTCTTTTTCTTTTTTTTTATCCTCACTCGAGGATATTTTTACATTTTTATTTTTTCAGATAGAGTGGGAGGGAGGGAGAGGGAAAGAGAAACATCGATGTGAGAGAGACACATCAATTGGCTGTTTCCTGCGCAACCCTGACCATGGCTGGGGACCCAACTACAACCGAGGCACATGCCCTTGACTAGAATCAAACCTGCAACTCTTTGGTCTGTGGGCTGACGCTCTAACCACTGAGCCAAACCAGCCAGGGCGATCTCATGAATCTTTTATCCATTTGTAGTTTATTCTGGCGTGTACCATGTAAGGTATAGATCCAAGTTTATTTTACCTGAGAGTTATCTGGTTGTTAAGGTAACATTTATTGAATTTTTTTTTCTTTCATTGATTTGTATTTACATCTATATCAGGAGTCAGTAAGCCATGGTCCACTGGTCTGTTAACTTTTTTAGTAAACAAAATTTTATTGGACCAAGCCACACTCATTCATTTACATATTGTTTATAGCTTTCTTTTTTTTTTTTTTTTTTTTGCACTAAAATGTCAGTTGGTTAGTTAAGACAGTGACCATATGGCCTGCAAGTCTATATTTATTATCTGATCCTTTAAGAAAAAAATTGCTAACTCTTAATCTATATCATACATTAAATTTGTGTGTATGCATATTTTCATCTTTTGATTTCTTTCTTTCTTTTTTTTTTTTTTTTTAATCCTCACCCGAGGACATTTTTCCATTTTTTGCACAGATAGAGTAGGAGGGAGAGAGAGAGAAACATCGACGTGAAAGGGGCACATCAAGTGGCTGCCACCCGCACGACCAGCCAGGGCCGGGGACAAACTGCAACTGAGGTACATGCCCTTAGCGGGAACCGAACCCGGGTCTCTCCGGACCTCAGGCCGATGCTCTAACCGCTGAGCCAAACCGGCCAGGGCTTGATTTATTTCTATTAATCTTTTTTTTAAAGTCCCAGTACTTCACTGTTTTTTTTAATTTTATTTTAGCTTTGGAATATCTGGAAAGACTAGTTTTTTCATTTAGTATTTCTGGCTTTGCTTATTTATTTTCTAGTATGGACTTCAGAATTCACTTTGTAGATTTTTTTTCTATCCAACAGTATTATAATTGTATGATTTTATTTAAATCAATTAGCATTTGTATTTTCTCCATACAGTTCTTAGAGTTAACTTCGGAAAAAATGTGTATGTTTAGGAATTTTGTTGTTGTTGTTGCCATTGTAAATGTATATTCTTCCATTATTTCTTCTAATTGGTGGTTAATTATATACATGAAGGAGATATATAAATTTTATACCCAGCTACATCACTAAATTTGTAATAACTCTGTAGTTAATTTTCTTGGGTTTCCCAGAATCGACTCCTTTGTTAGGCCCAGACTGAAAGCTTGCTTGATTTCTGTCCAGCAGATATTTATCTTCTCGTAATTTTGTGGTAATCTACCCATAATGTTCTTGTGCTACTTAACTACTTTCTACCTTATTTCTTTAGGTTTTTATTTTAACACCATTTTTGAATCTGGATTCCTGGTCGATAAATTCTATGAATATTTTTTTCTGTAACAGTCCTCAGTCTGGGTCTTCACAGAATATGCTCAATAAATCTCTGTGAAAGGATTCTTTGAGGCAAAGAATGTTAAAATAGTTTGGAGACATTTAACATTGGGGAGTATCTATGGAGAAGATATCCGTAAAGCCTTGGCTTTAAAAGAATTATATGGCCAGGGTGAATGTCTTAGTGCTGCACATAAAATGTCAGTAAATGAAAGAAGTCTCCAGTAGTCAGTGCTGCTTAGATGATGAATGTTCTCTCTTGTGGGCACATGACCTTCTGTGGCACTGAGCTGAATGGTATAAGCATAAGAGTTCTCCTTTTCTGACTATGACTCTCTGGCTAGACACATCTGAATTAGGACCTTCAACCTGCACCACCTATTGTAAAGTACTCCTGTTGGACCTCAGATTTGTTATGTAAGTCTTTCTCTACTATTTTAGTTATTTTAATTCAGGCAAAGGACTCAGTTTGGCCTGTTGTGTTGGTTTTCTCTAACTTCTTTCTCCCTAATAGGTATGAAAACTAAAATCAAAACATGAGAAATAGTTTTAAACATATAGAGAAAAGCGAGAATAGCATCCTTGTGTCCATGTACCCATTATACAGATGAACAAACACTGGGATTTTGCAATATTTGTTTTCATTTATTTTTAGGAAAAACTAAATAAAACATTGTAGATACAGTCGATATTCTCTTAGACCCCTCCCTAACCCCACTCCCCTTTCTTCTTACCTCTCCAGAGATCATTGTGTTCCTGAAGTGGGTGTATATCCTTCCTTCCAATGGTTTTATACTTACGTCTATATTCATAAATGCTATACAACATTATTTTGTGTGCTTTTTTTATCTTAAAATTTTAAAACATTTTTGTTACAAAATTTACATTATATAATATTTATCATTTTAACCATGTAGGTGTACATTTCAGAGGCATTAATCACATTCACAATGCAGTATACCCATCACCACTATCTGTACTCAAAATTTTTTCATCACCCCTAACATAAACTCTGTACCCTTTAAACAATAATTCTCTTTTCTCCCCTTCCCCTCTTCTCTGGTAACTTCTTGTCTTCTCTTTTTCTCTATGAGTTCCTATTCCAGGCATCTTATATAAGTGGAATCATGCAATATTCCTTTAGTGTCTGTCTAATTTTGCTTAGCGTAATGTTTGAAGTTGTAGCATATATCCAAATTTCATTTCTTTTTATGATTGAGTTGGGTTTTATTGTGTGCACATCATATTTCATTATTCATTCATCTCTTGATGGATGCTTGGGTTGTTTTACCTTTTGGCTATTGCGAATAATCCCGCTACGGACATTGGTGTACAGATAGCTGTCTGAGGAGCCCCTGCTTTTGGATATAAACCTGAGAGGGGAATTGCTAGGTTACTTGGTAATTCTGTGTTCAGCTTTTTGAGGAATTGCTAAACTATTTTCCATAGAGTTTGCATCATTTTGTCTAATGTGTTTTAAACTTTATATAAATGACATCATTTTTTACATATACTTGCTTTTTTACTGACTTTTAAAAGATTTATTAATGTTGATATATGTAGCTATAGTTTTTTATAGCTGCTGTATAGTGTTTTAATGTATACATATTATAATTTATTCATATATACACTAATGACTGGCACTTAGGTTGTACCCCCTACCCTAGTTTAAAAACAGTCCTATAATGAACATTATAAATGTGTTCTTGTGCATATATATGAGTCGTTAGGGTATATACCTAGAAGTAGAATTGGATCGATAAAAATGTCTTTTCAGCCCTGGCCAGTTTGGCTCAGCGGTTAGAGCGTCAGCCTGCGGTCCGGAGAGACCCGGGTTCGGTTCCCGCTAAGGGCACGTACTTCGGTTGCAGTTTGTCCCCGGCCCTGGTTGGTCATGTGGGTGGCAGCCACTTGATGTGTCCCTTCACGTCAATGTTTCTCACTCTCTCTCCCTTCCTCTCTCTCCCTCCCACTCTATCTGTACAAAAAAAAAAAAAATGGAAAAATGTCCTCAGGTGAGGATAAAAAAAAAAGAAAATGTCTTTTCAATTACTAATTGTTGCAAAATTGTTCTGAGACCAGTAGAGTCCATTTTCCTTATTCTTCTGATGCTTACTATTTGTTATCTAGTGGGTGTGAAAATGGTAACTTGTTTCATCCTATATTTCCTTGGCAGCTAGTGAGATTTATCATCTTTATCTTTGTTCAGTGACCATTCAAGTTTCATTATGTGTTAATTTCCTGTTCATAACCTCTGCTAATTTGGGGAAGGGGCGATAATTCAATTTTAGGAGTTTTTGTGTGATGGGAGTACTAATCCTTCACTTTATTCTGAATATCTCCTAATCTGTGTCTTTATATAAAACTGTGCAATCTAATACAACAGCCACTAATATAAATTAGATCTAAGTTTAATTAAATGAAATTATAAATTTAGTTCCTCAGTATCCACATGTGGCTAGTGGCTACTGTATTGGACATTACTGATATAGGACCTTTTCATGATTGTGGAAAGCTCTGTTGCTTAGTACTGATATAGAAAGTTTTAAGCTTTAACAGGGTTATTATAATATTTTATTATGGATTATGATTTTTGTATTTTTTATAAGAAATCTTTAATACTCTAATGTTCCGGAAGTATTTTCTTAGGTTTTCTTTTAAACGTTTTGCTTTTCATAATAGGTTTTAGAATCCATTTAGAATTTATTGTTATGAATGATGATGTGAGGTCAAGATCAGAGTTTTTTTTTTTCTATATGGGTTTTTATTCTAGCATCATTATTTTAATAGTTTATTCATTCTCTGTTGAGATACAATGCCTCCTCTGTTATTTGCCAAGTTTTTAGTGTATGTGTGGTTCTTTTCTGGTATTTATATTTTTCTTCTTCCTCCTCCTCCTCTTCCTCTTCTTGCTTCTCTTGTTTCATATTGTTATGTCAGTACCGGTTGTTTTAATTACTGTGCCTTTATGATGATATTTGATATCTACTAGGGTAAATCCTCATTTTTTCCTTCAAAATTGATCTCAATATTTTTTCTTAACTTTTGTTCTTTATTTTGATTTGGGATCAAGTTTTGCAAAGTTCCATTAAAAAGAAATTCTGTTGGGATTTTGTTTAGGATTGCATCAAATTTATAAAATAATTTGGAGACAGTTGGCATTTTTACCTGTTGAATGTAACAATTCTTTTGTTCAGTTCTTCTTTTATGTTCCTCAATAAAATTTAGTAGTTTTCTCTTTAAAGGTTAAAGTCATCATTTATTAGGATTTTTATTGCTTGGTCATGTTAAAACTTTTATATGGAAATTTATTTAGAATTTTTATGTAAACAAGACAACTGTATACTTTTCTTGAGTTGCTTTGGTGTTTTGGTATCAAAGTTATGCTAGCCCATTAAGTGAGTTGGCAGCTTTCTACCTTTTGTTTTCTAAAACAATTGATATTTGGGATTTCTAGAAAATTCTAAATGTGTTTTTCAGCTTGCAAGCAGTACTTTGAAAAGTATCCAGGAGACCACGAACTCCTTTGGGAGGTTGAAGGTGTTGGACACTGGTGCCAGCGAGTACCGGTCACCAGAGCATTACAAAGAGAAACACTTAAAATTACAGGTAAGAATGTTTTTAGTTTGAACACGTGTCCCACTGGAAGGCAGCAGTGCCTGATGGTGAGTGAGTCTCACCAGTGCAGAGCCGTGGTGTACTGTGATGTGATCTCTCTGCTAACAGACCTCTTTCTAAAGTAAGGTGTTTTTTTTATGTGTTAATATTTGAGTCACTAAGAATAGCCCAACAGAATATAATAATCCAGTAGGAATTGGTGGGTAAGACATAAACAGAGATTACTGAAACAGTATAGAATAGGCATTAGGGGATCAGAGGTAGTTCCCAGTCTCGTGCATCTCTCCTCAAAGTCACAAAATACAGACGATTATTTAAGACTGTTTATAATTTCCAGGTTTTACTGTAAGATATTGGTGAAGGGTATATCCCACACCTAGATTTTCAATACCCTTCATTCATGCTGCTCTGCAGGGCTTTTGTGAAAATCAGAACAATGTTACAATGAAAACCAAATACTGATTGGGTTACAATTTGTAAAATTCTTCTACACACTGCAGTTTCTCCAAATGAAGCTAAAAGACCCATGTCTGGGGAATATGGTCTTGCATCTGTTCCAGAATATGAAGCAGGAACTGAAGACAATCAGTCCAGTGAGATGCAGCTAACTGTAGGTACACTGTGTATTTATCGCAGGAAGTAATTTTTCTGTTTCTTTGAAATAGATTCAGTCAATATTTACTTTTTAAATGTTATTGTTCATTCAACAAACTTATGTAATTTCTACTGTGTTAGTTTTCTGGCATCTTTTAATTTGTTAATTTTATTTGAAAAACAATTTGGAGTACACATAAAATAATATAGAAGAAAATAAAAAATTGTAATCCCACTTCTCCAGATATAGCAACTGTTAATATTTTGTATATAATATACATGTATCTGCATACATTTTTGTTGGTTGGTTGGTTGGTTTGCTTTTGTTAATTCTGACTTGAGGATATTTTTTTCCACTGATTTTTAAAGAGAGTGGAAGGGAGAGAGAGAAAGAGGAAGAGAGAGAGAGAGAGAAGCATTGATGTGAGAGAGAGACATTGCTTGCTTGGCTGCCTCCCACGTGAGCCCCGATCTGGGCTGGGGATCAAATCTGCAACCCAGATACATGCCCTTGACTGGGAATCGAATCCGAGACCCTTTGGTGTGCAGGGTGACACTCTAACCACTGAGCACACTGGCCAGGGCTACTTTTGTTTTCTTGTACACTGCTTCTAACTTTTTTTCTCCTTTAATGTGACATTTTAAGCATTTTCAGAATACTGTTTCTAAATATGATAGTTAAATAGCAGCACACTAGTTTATTATATGTAAATACCATCATTTATTTCCTTAACATATTAAAGTTTTACATTTATAATGTAATGTACACATTTATACATGCATCATTGTGCATATGTAATATTTTCCTTGCACAGATAAGTTTCTAAAGGTGGAATTAATAGTAGGCCAAAGGTTATGAAGTTACTGTGGGAAGTTTGAAGCTAAATTTCTTTCCTTTTTCTTTTTTATCCTCACCCAAGGACATTTTTTCATTTTTTGTTCAGATAGAGTGGGAGGGAGAGAAACATCAATGTGAAAGAGACATATCGAGTGGCCGCCACCCGCACAACCCAACCAGGGCCGGGGACAAACTGCAACCAAGGTACATGCCCCTAGCAGGAAGTGAACCCAGGTCTCTCTGGACCGCAGGCCCATGCTCCAACCACTGAGCCAAACCGACCAAGGCGAAGCTAAATTTCAATAATTGTGTGCTAGGCCTTTGTAGAATGAAATGCATGTTGCAAATACTAGGTAACCTGGAATTAGAAGGGTAGGTCCCATTATTAGACTAACCAGGTAGGTACTTTCCTAGAGCTAATTTGATAATACTCTAAATACAGGTCCATTGATAGGATACTAGAAGTCTATTTTTATGCAGTGTTTTGCTGTGTTGGCACTTATTATAGTCATATTTGTTTTGTACACAGGTATCAGTATATTTTTAGCAAGTTGAGTGTGTCTATGTAAATGCACATGTGTTTCAGAGACACGTGCTTTGGGGAATTATTTATTCCTCTTATTTCCTGTTTTAATTAGCATGATTGTTGACTATGTGAGTGAAAAATTTTAAATGTATTTAAGAATAATATAAATAATAACTATATATAAGGAATTTAGACTTCTAAATTTTTTTTCTACATTTGGAACTTCAAACTTTAGAACATGCCTCAGTTCTATTATATTGTAGTCCAAATTCCTCAGTTATACTCATATTCACTTAGTTTCGGTCAGATATCATAAAACCAGAAAAAGAGAAAATTTACTTTTCCCATATATGCAGTGAGACTATTTATTTTAATATTAAGTCAAATAATTTTCAATGTGTCATTTTAGTAAGAATATATTAAAATTGCACTGTCATGAGATTGGCAGCATAAATTAGGTTTTCTTTCATTTTAGAAATTCATATTCTTAATATTTAATATTATAATAGTTCAAGGAAAATATTTATTTCTAATGTTAAGCTATTGTATCTCTCTTTTTATTAGTAACCACACGTGGAAGTAGTTTTATTTGTTCATTTTTACTGCATGGTATATTTTTTAGCTTTATTGAGATATTATTGACAAATAATTATATATCTTTAAGATGTACAACTTTATATTTTAACATCCATATACATTGTGAAATGATTATCACTACATGATTTATTCTTGATGGTATTTCTGTTTGCTTTTTCCTGTTTTTGAACATAAAACATTATATGTGCTTCATTTTTGTTTTTTTCAATCCTCACCTGAGGGCATTTTTTTGCATTTATCATCAGATAGAATGGGAGGGAGAGAGGGAGGAAGAGAGAGAGAGAAATGTTGATGTGAGAGAGACACATCCAGTGGTTGCCACCCACACGACCCCAACCAGGCTGGGGACAAACTGCAACTGAGGTGCATGCCCTTAGCAGGAACCGAACCGGGACTCTGTAGTCTGCAGGCTGACACTCTAACCACTGAGCAAAACCGGCTAGGGCTGTGCTTCACTTTTTGTACCTTTTATTTATTCATCTTTATGTCTTAACCTTGTCTAGTAGAACTACAGGCTTCTCAAACACAGGATTTTTATCTTATCCATCACAGTTGCTCCCTCGTTTGTGACCTATAAACACACTTTTGAAGTGTATGTGCCTATACTATTTTAGGATTTTGGTTAGTGTGTGACTGGATAGCAGTTCATGTATTAAAGTAGGTACAGTACTGTGGCAAGTGCTGGACATACAAATAATGGGTCTGTTATGCATAGGAGAAGTAGATGGTCCATATTAGAAACAGTTACGTAAACAAATATACTATAGGATAATAATTGCCTTAACAGAGCACATAGCAAGTGATTGCAGGTACATAAAAGAGTATAACTCTACCTAGGGTCTGGAATTGGTGAAGTAGTAACTGAGCTGAGCTGACTTTTAAATGTATGTGGGAGTTCTGTGCCAAGTGTTGCTAGGGCATTCCAAGGGGATAGATAGCATGTATAAAAAGACAGAGGTGAAAGAAGATGGCATGTTTGACATGGAAGAGTATATGGCATTGGAGATGTTGAGAGTTTGTATTTAAGGCAGTAATAAACCATTAATTTTTTTTTTAATGTAAAGGAATAGCACAGTTTGCAATTGGGAAGCATCATTGTCATCAGGATGGAGAGGATTATGGGTCATGTGGCTAGAATGAGGGATACCGGTGAGGAGGCTGTTAGAACTGTTGATGCTAAAGATGATAAAGGCCCACCTGGCCGGTTTGGCTCCGTGTTGGAGTGTTGGCCTGAGAACTAAAAAGAGTCTTGGGTTCGATTCTGGTCAAGGGCATGTACCTCAGTTTCGGTTCGGTCCCTGGCCCTGATCGGGGTCATGCAGGAGGCAACCAGTCGATGTGTCTCTCTCACATCGATGTTTCTCTCTCTCTCTTTCTCCCTCCCCCTCCCTTCTACTCTATCTGAAGATGAATGAGAAAAAAATATCCTTGGTGAGGATTAAAAAAATAAAATAAAAAATAGAGATGATAAAGGCCTGAATGAAAGCATTGGCAATACAAAGGAGGGAGCAGTTTTCAGAGATTTTTCAAAGTCAGAATTGACAGGCTTTGTGGTTGATTGAATGAGGGATAGGAAGAAGTCATTACTGTCTGATTAAATCGTTACTGCCATTTAACCAAGATAGGAATAATGGGAAAAGAATATTACAATAATATTGTTCAGTTTGGGGCAGGTTGGATGTGAAATTGGATGGAGCATCCACTGGGGAGATATTTCATTAGAAATACAACTTTGGAAATCAGGAAAGAAGTTGGGGAAATTAAGTTGTATGTTTGGATTCATTAGCAGATAGATGTTGTAGTGAAGGTAGTAGACAAAATTACAAAGGGAAAGCATGTGGATTGTAAAGAGAAGGTAGCTGAGGACAGAATACTGGAATCTCCAGTATTTACTACTATAATACATGAGATGGCTTGATACGTTCTTGGGCTCATAGTAAACTGAGGCTGTAACATAGCCTTTTTATTTCTTAAGTAAGTTTTCGAATAATGAGTACAATAAGTGCTATTTGAAAAACTTTTTAGAAGATTTTCTTTGACACTGAATGAAGTAGATCCATAGGAAGAAAAAAATGATCTAAAACTTTTGGTTTTAATCTGTATTTCTATTTTTAGATTGATTCTCTAAAAGATGCCTTTGCAAGCACTTCTGAAGGTAAGAAATCAGCTGATCTATCATAAAGTGTTTGAGACACTTAGAATTAGGGGTGTGTGTGTGAGTGTCCCTTGGAGTAAGTGAAGACTTATCCAGCTCTAAAGTCTAGATATGGATCCTAATGCCACCACTACCACTGATTTTACTGTGTGAACAAAGTGAGCTATGGTACCTCTCTTTTCCTCATTTTATTACCTGTAAAGTATGGACAGTAACATTTACCTTGTTTATTTCCCAAGATTATTAGGAGAAAATATCAGTGAAAATGCTAAAACACTTTGTAAAATTCACGGTAACATGGAAAATGAGGAATGAGTATTGACACAGTTATTTCATAATTTAGAAAAAGATAACTGACATTGTTTCTAAGTCTGATGTGAGAGCAGGAAGTGTGTATACACGTAAACTGGTATAGTTTTGCATTTCTGTGAATTTTAATGGGTAATCTTTGAATGCATAATCAATTAATTGTAGTTTTGCTGTTTTTTCTTAGGTCACGATAAAACACCAGTTTCCACTCGTACTCGAAGTAGTCATCTGAAGCGACCAAAGATTGGAAAGCGGTTTCAGGATTCTGAATTTAGCAGTTCTCCAGGGGAAGATGAAAAGACACCCCAGACTTCACCTACAGCTTTAGTAAACAAGTAAAGTATTATTTATTTTACTCTCATTATTAGGTTTATTCTTATTTTCATATTATTAGTATTTAGTATTTAAGGTGGAGGCTATTATTTTATTGTTAATGTAGCTAGTGACCTTCCTATAGGAGTTTGTATTTGAATTATTCTACAAGATTATTGATTACTCTTACCAGTGGTATCACTTTTACAATGTTATGGGGAGAATTTGCTAGTAAGAGAGTGGAATAAACTCAATTTAATTTGTTAGGTGTGAAAATCCAGGGGAATATTCTGTTGATTATCCCAAATGTGTCATTATCACCAACTTTGAATTTGACAGTAGCTGTAGTTTTTAGTAATGCTAAGGTGTAGTTAGTTTAAAAAATCTTCAATTTGCCTGGCTGGTGTGGCTTATTGGTTGAGTGTCAACCCATGAACCAAGAGGTCACTGGTTCGATTCCCGGTCAGGGCACATGCCCAGGTTTTGGGCCCCATCCCCAGTAGGGGTCACGCAGGAGGTGGCCAGTCATTGTTCTCTCCATTGATGTTTCTATTTCTCTCTTCCTCTCCCTTCCTCTCTCCCTAAAATCAATAAAGAAAAAATATTCAAAAAACAAACTCTCAATTTTACGTTATAACTGATGCATTTCATTGGGTAATTGGCTATAACATAAATTAGTGATAATTGCAAATGGTACAGACAGTTCCTCTTACTCAATAGAACACTTTGGTCAGAATTTATCCTTTATCTTTCTTTGAATCTCAAAGCAAGATTTTTGGGGGGAGGTTAATCCTCATTCGAGGATATTTTTCCATTGTTTTTCAGATAGACTGGAAGGGGAGGAGGGGTGGGGAGAGAGAGAGGAGAGAGATAGAAGGGGGAGAGAGAGAGGAGAGAGATAGAGAGAGAAACATCCATGTGAGAGAGACACATTGATTGGTTACTTCCCACATGACCCTGACTGAGGCCTGGAATCAAACCTGCAACTCAGGTACATGCCCTTGACCAGAAATCGAACTCAAGACCCTTCGGTCCACAGGTCAGTGCTCTAATTGCTGAGCTAAGCTGGCCAGGGCAAGAAAACAAGATTTTTAATTTTGTATTAAAATTCTACTTTTGCTCTACCGGTCCTTTCAACTGTCCCTGAGTCAGTCATTCATAGCTTTGCCAATTTAGCTGTGAAGTTATTTTACTCAGGTAGAGAATTCTGTAGCTATACTAATTTTATTATGTAAATAGTTTTGAATTTTCAGAATTGAGTAAATACATAAATGTGTTATTTTTGTGAAAAATTCATGTTAAAGGTAAATATAAATAAATGTTTAAATCTAGTAATTTGTAAAAAGAATAAGAGTTTAGATAATTATGATTTTTCTTGCTGAGCCATATTTTGATGTAATATCCTTTTTAGAAGGAAATGTAACAATGCATTTTATTTTATTTTATTTTTATTTTTTTTTATCCTCACCCGAGGACATTTTTTCCCACTTTTTGCACAGATGGAGTGGGAGGGAGGGAGAGGAAGAGAGAGAGAGAGAGAAACATCGACGTGAAAGGGACACATCAAGTGGCTGCCACCCGCACGACCAACCAGGGCCGGGGACAAACTGCAACCGAGATACATGCCCTTAGCGGGAACCGCACCCGGGTCTCTCCGGACCGCAGGCCGATGCTCTAACCGCTGAGCCAAACCGGCCAGGGCTGTAACAATGCATTTTAAATTGAACATCTCAGAATGATGTGGAATTTGGTTTATTTTTATAAACAGAACAGTAACAGTAAGACTAAATGTTTGAATGCCTACTCAGACACTACAAAGAACATAATTTTATCTTTGCCCTTGAAGAATACCTAGTGGTTTCTAATACACGTATCTGTCTGTGGCACAGGTGAAGAGCACTGCAAGGTAAATTATGATGGTGCAATAACAGAAGTGCAAAATGCTGTGAATGCAGAGGAGAATGTGACTGATTCTAATTGAGGGGATGGACACATTTGATATTTGGGCTAGGGCCTCAAAGATAAGCAGAAACTTAACAAGCAGAGTTGGGAGGGAAGACTTTCTAGACCAAGGGTCCACAAACTATGGTCCATAGGCCAAATCTGGCCTACCACCTGTTGTTGTAAATAAAATTTTATAGTAACACATCCATACTCATTAGTTTGCATGTTTATTATGATTGCTTTGAGTTACAGTGGCAGAGTTGAGTAGTTATTTAGAGATCAGGTGGCCCACAAAACATAAAGGAAAAGTTTGCTGACCCTGGATCTATACCAGGCATGTCCAAAGAACTTTCTGCAATGAAAGAAATGTTCTGTGTCTGCCCTGACTAATGTGGCAGCCACTACCCAGTGTGCCCATTGAGCACTTGAAGTGTGGCTAGTGCAACTGAGGAACTATATTTGTAATTTAATTTAATTTTAATTAATATAAATAGTGACGTGTCTTGTAGCTACTGTATTGCATTGTGCAGATCTAGAGTATAGGAATAACATGAACAAAGGCACAAAGCTAAGAGGAATGTTGAAAAGGATAACTGATACACAATAAATGGTAGTGTGACTGAAACCAAGGTTTGACTGCCTGCCACCATGAAAGGTGGTGAAAAAGGAAACAGGTTTATTCAGTGCCAGTAACTTGAGAAAATAGGGGACCCTTGTCACAAAGCCCTTCTCAACATCTCAGTGCAGGCAGAGGTTTTTATAAGGAGGGAGAGGGAAAGCAGAACAAAGAAATCAAAGAGGGAATTGAAAAGTTCTCTGCGTGCAGGCCAGCATAGTTCATTCTGATAAGAATCTTGAAACTGGTCAAGTGATGGTCTGGTGTGCATCGTCCTGGTTCTTCGTCATCCTGGTTCTATGGTTGAAGGTCAGCAAAGCTCCCAGAACTGGGATGACTGAAGGTTGGAGTCTGCATCTTCTGAAGTTAGCTTCTAGGATTCTTATACAAACATGATGTTTACCTGCAAGCTACATATTAGTCAGAGTCAGCATTTGCAGAAACTGTGTCAAAAAGAATTATGGGGTGGGTTATAATTTTCTACTGTTACAGTAGCATCTAGTAGGAGATAAAAAAAAAATAAGGGTTTGGTTGGTCATGTTTGGCTTTGAAAGGAGGTACACCTTATTCTCTAAGCCATAGAAAACCATGAGAATTTTCTGAGAGGGACTGTCACAGGTACAGATAAGTATATTAGTAGCATTGCTCTGAAAACCTTACTAAAGAACAAGTATTAAGATGAATTGGGTGCCCTGGTCATTGTGGCTCAGTTGGTTGAGTATCGTCCTGTGCACCGAAAAGGTCACTGGTTTGATTCCCGGTCAGAGCACCTAGGTTGCAGGTTTGATCCTGGTCTGGGTGTGTATGAGAGGCAACAGATCAATGTTTCTCTGTCACATTGATATTTCTCTCTCCCCCTCTCCTTTCCTCTCTCTTTCAAAACGAAAAAAAACAAAAACAAAAACAACATATTTTTAAAAAGATGAATTGAGAAGTTATAGTGAGAATTCTCCAGAGAGAATTGGGGCTTGAAAATGGTAATAGGAATATGTTTGAAAGGCATTTCAGAGTTAGAACTAAACTATATTATTTATGGTCCAAAGTGATATTTTTGAGAAAGAAGGGGGCATTACAATATGCTAGTGCTGAGATAAAAGCTATAAACTGAATTGTCCCAGGTAAACTGGGATGTATGTTAATTCTAATACAGTGAGGTCTGATCAGCTATGGATAGAGAAAAAGAAAGGTCTAGTTTACATGACTGAAAAGATGGTGATGTTAGTAACTGAATGGGAGAACAAGGTAGGAAAGAACAAATTTGTAGAATGAAGAGATTAGTTTTGGACCTGTAAAATTTAAGGTTGTTGACTGAAGAACACTTATTGATTCTCTAAAGTGTTAATTTATTAACAGATTCTTGAAATTCATATTCATCCTTTAAAAAGCAAGTTAGAATGGTTTTCTTTGGTTTTCTAGACTGGAGTCTACTGCACATATATCAGAGAGCTCAGAAGAATTCCTGGAAGAAGAACATGAACAGAGTGTGATTGAATTTGAGGATGGAAATAGTGATAAAGATGTTCGTTCAGCACCTGAAACCCATCTGGAGAAGCAAGATGGTGAAAAGGTAAGAGATCATGTACTAAATAAAATGAATGGAAATAAACTAAATTTTAACTTTCTTAATCATATACTATTAGATAAATTTAACTATATACTTTAAAGTCTTAGTAGAAATTATGCTTAAATCTTAAAATGCATATATCTATATTAAACAGATTCAGGTACTGAAATCATATTTCATACAGTTTATAAAAGTTTGACTCACAGCAAAGATAAAATAGACAATGTTTAGGTAGTAAGGTACCTCAGTACATTTAAAACATAAATTAAGTCTGTCCGGTGTGGCTCAGTGGTTGAGCGTCAACCCATGCACCAAGAGGTTGCTGGTTTGATTCCTGGTCAGGACACATGCCCAGGTTGTGGGCCCCATCCCCAGTGAGGGGCCTGCAGGAGGCAGCCAGTCGATGTTCTCTCTCATCAATGTTTCTATCTCTCTCTCCTCTCCCTTCCTCTCTGTCTAAAATCAATAAAGGAAAAAAAAAAAAAAAAAAGATAAGACATACATTAATTTTTGGAATTAAACATATTTAAGAAGTGATACAAATGGTATCTACCTTATAGAACCAGTTAGAATGCCTTAAGATCCAGCAGGTCCTCAGTGCAACCCAAGTTTGGTTAGGATATGAATGAGTTACCCACAAAAATATATATCTATTTGACTGCAATTGATTACAAATTCCTGGTAAATAACTAAATTCATTTTTTTTAAACACTAGAAAACATATAGGAAAATCTTTTGTGACTAAACTCTTCATCTGGCATGATTTCTTCAGCTCCTCAAGTATTTGTCCCTATCTTCTTTTTTGTTTTCTTTATTCATTTTCTGCTCTTCTCTTGTTCTTTAAAGCTTTAATCTTCTTCTCTCTATAGATTCCTTATTTCTTCTTTCATATGTGCTTAAGTTTCTGTAAAAACTCTACTGTTTGCCTAGTCCAGCCAGCAGCTAAACAAGTAAAACTACATTATCCATTTTATTTACTTAACTTACACCAGTTTAGCTTCCTCTACTTCTTGAAATTATATATTTTTTTATTTATTTATCCTTACCCGAGGACATTTTTCCATTTTTTGTTCAGATAGAGCAGGAGGGAGAGAGAGGAAGAGAGAGAGAGAGAAACATCATGAAAGGGACACATTGAGTGGCTGCCACCCACACAACCCCAACCAGGGCCAGGAACAAACTGCAACTCAGGTACGTGCCCTTAGCGGGAACCGAACCCAGGTCTCTCTGGACTGCAGGCTGACACTCTAACCGCTGAGCTTAACCGGCCAAGGCATAAAATTATATTTTTAAATGGCATTTTTTTTTTCTTGTAGAAAATTGTGAAAATAAAGCACATAGTTAAAAAAAGAGATTATGGGTTACTTCCATATCTTGGCTATTGTAAATAATGCTGCAGTGAACATAGGGGTGCATGTACTCTTTCAAATCAGTGTTTCAGGTTTTGTATATAGTCACAGAGGTGGGATTGCTGGATCATAAGGCAATTTTATGTTTAATGTTTTGAGGAACCTCCACACTGTTTTGCATAGTGGTTGTATCATTCTGCATTCCCACCAACAGTACATGAGGGTTCCTTTCTCCATATCATTGCCAACGCCTGTTGTTTGGTAATTTACTGATAGCCATTCTGACAGGTGTGAGGTGGTATCTTGTTATAGTTTTGATTTACAGTTCTCTGACAATTAGTAATATTGTACATCTTTTTATATATCTATTGGAGAAGTGCCTATTCACATCTTCTGACCACTTTTTCATTGGGTTGTTTGTTCTTTGGGTGTTAAGTTGTCTGAGTTCCTTACAAATTTTGGATATTAACCCCTTTATCAGATGTTTCATTGATGAATATCTTTTCCCATTCAGTAGGTTGTCTTTTCGTTTTGTTGATGGTTTCCTTTGCTGTGCAAAACCTTTTTAGTTTGATGTAGACCCATTTGTTTATTCCCCCCTCCCATGGTTCCCTTGCCTGAGGAGATATATCAGAAAACACATTGCTAAGAGAAATATGAGAGATTTTACATTCTATGTTTTCTTCTAGGAGTTTTATGGTTTTGGGTCTTACATTTTGAGTTTATTCTTTTATATAGTGTAAGAAGGTGGTCTACCAATAAGGGCCCTCAATAGATGAATGGATAAAAAAGCTGTGGTACATATACACACACAATGGAATACTACTTGGCTGTAAAAAATAAATGAAATCTTACCTTTTGCCACAGCATGGATGGACCTACAGGGTATTATGCTAAGTGAAGTAAGTCAGACAGAGACAAAATACCAAACGATCGTAATTATATGTAGAATGTCATGAACAAAATAAAATAAAAACAGACTCTCATAGAACAGACTGATAGTTATCAGAGGAGATGGGGGTTGGGGAACTGGGTGAAAAAGGTGAAGGGATTAAGCAGTACAAGTTGGTAGTTACAGAATAGTCACAGAGATGCAAATTATAGCACAGAGAATATAGTCAGTAATACTGTGATAACATCAAAGTTACAACTAAACTACAGAACAATCATCATTCAAAACCGCCTGAACTCAAGCTGAATGGAAGTCCTACAACTATGAAATTAAAGAAGCCACATGGAGCCCTGGCCAGTTTGGCTCAGCGGTTAGAGCTTCGGCCTGCGGTCCGGAGAGACCCGGGTTCGGTTCCCGCTAAGGGCATGTACCTCGGTTGCAGTTTGTCCCCAGCCCTGGTCGGTCGTGCGGGTGGCAGCCACTCGATGTGTCCCTTCATGTCGATGTTTTTCTCTCTCTCTCTCTCTCTCCCTCCCACTCTACCTGAACAAAAAATGGAAAAATGTCCTCGGGTGAGGATAAAAAATAAAAAAAAAGAAGCCACATGGAGACTGGTAGGAAGGGCAGAGGCACGATGGGCTGGTCCCCACACCCACATGTGGCAGATAAAAACCAGGAGGACACCTCGACTGGGAAGGTTCTCCCTGAGGAGTGAGGGGTCCCCGTCCCAGCTCAGGGTTCCAGTGCCAGGAAAGAAGTCCCCATCATTTCTGGCTGTAAAACCAGCAGGACCTGAGGCTGAGGGAGGCTGAGGCTGCTGGAGCCCCAGGCAGCTCCTCTTAAAGGGCGCATGCACGGACTTACTCGGACTCGCACCCTCCAAGATCCAGTGTGGGGGAGTCAGCTTGAAAGGTACCAGCAACATATGGGGAAGAACTGAGCTGTTTGGCACTGGGGAGAGGGCTGGAGAAGCAGCTTTCTTCTGGACAAACGTGCTGTCAGAGGCCTTTGTTCCTTTGGTGAGCCTTTACCTGGGGCAGCAGACAGCTGCCATATCTGGGACTCCAGCAACTTGGCTCACACTGGTTGCTCCACCCAACTTTCAGGCCCACCCAAGCTGTTGCCACTTGCTTAACCATAGGATTGGCCTGTCTTGGATCCTGCTTCAGGTTTTCCTAAATTCTTTCAAACAAGCAGCATCTGGCCACAGTGAGCCCCATACCTCTCGTTAAGTGGCCCCAGCCTGCACTAGGAGCAGCCAGCCTGGTTCACAACTTGGCTTTTCCTGAGCATCTTCAAGCCCAGCACAAGAAGCAGCCATCAGCAGATCACTTTGTAGTTTATACCTCGTGGCCTTGGGTAGAACACAGGCAGTGGCTGACCTTGCCCCAAAGCCAGCACACCCAGTGGACAGCTTCAGACCACATCAAAACACCACCACCCAACCACCTCCACAAGTGACACACTCAAGAAATGGACACAGTGGGTACCAGAGCCCTGCTGAAGTAAGTCTTGCTCTTTGTGGTGGGCCTCTGCACAGCTCATCATCCAAGGGAGTCAGAGGTCAATGGATAGTGGGCACAGCCAGTCCTTACAGCTGATCAACCTGAGTAAAACCGTTGCATTGATGTGCCATCAGCAATCAAGACTCAATTACAACAGAAGGGTATAAAATCCACACGAGGGTGCACCTCAGAGGCCCAGCTGGGAGATCAAGGAGGCTGTGTCATTGGACCCTACAGGACACCTACTACAACAGGCCACCCTAGGAAGTGCAGGAGACATAGTAACTCTAACTAATTCACAGAAACAAACACAGGGAGGCAGCCAAAATGAGAAGACAAACTGGTCCTAAATGAAAGAACAGAACTCCAGGAAAAGAACTAAGCAAAATGGTGATAAGCAACCTAATAGATGCGGAGTTCAAAACACTGTTTATAAGGATGAACTTAGTGAAAACGTCATTGAACTTAGTGAGGGCCTCAAGAGCATAAAAAAGGACCAGTCAGAAATGAAGATTGCACAGTCAGAAATGAAGGAGGCACTAACTGAAATAAAGAATAATTTACAGGGAATCAATAGTAGAGTAGGTAAAGCCAAGAAGCAAACCATCAATTTGGAATATAAGGAAGCAAAAAACACCCAATCAGAACAGAAAAAAAAAAAAAAGAGAATCCAAAAAAATGAGGATGGTGTAAGGAGCCTCTGGGACAACTTCAAGGGTACCAACATTTGCATCTTGGGGGTGCCAGAAGGAGAAGAGAGAGAACAAGAAATTAAAAACCTATTTGAAACAATAATGACAGAAAACTTTCCCAACTTGGTGAAGGAAACAGACATACAAGTCTAGGAAGCACAGAGAGTACCAAACAAGATGAACTCTAAGAGGCTCATACCAAGACACATCATCATCAAAATGCAAAAGATTCAAGACAAAGAGAGAATCTTCAAAGCAGCAAGAGAAAAGCAGTTAATTACCTTCAAGGGAGCTCCCATAAAATTGTCAGCTGATTTCTCAAAATAAACTTTACAGGCCAGAAGGGAGTGGCAAGAAATATTCAGAGTGATGAAAAAAAATGCAAGAATCTACATCCAAGATTACTCTAGCCTGCAAAGCTGTCATTTAGAATCAATGGCCATATAAAGAGTTTCCCAGACAAGAAAAAGCTAAAGCAGTTCATCACCACCAAACCGTTATTATATGAAAGGTTAAAGGGTCTTCTTGAAGAAAGAGATAAAAAATATGAACAAACTAAATGGCAATGAATGCATATCTATCGACAATTGAATCTACAAACAAAATGAACAAGCAGAATAGAAACAGAGAACATTTTGTTGGTTTCCAGATGGGAGGGGGTTGGGGAATGGGTAAAATAGGTGAAGGGATTAAGAAGTACAAATTGATTATTAGACTGACAAACCTCAAAAGGAAAGGGGGTGGGGGTGGGGGAGAAATTAACCAAAGAACTTATATGCATAACCAATGGACACAGACAACAGTGTGGGGAAAGACAGGAGCGGGATGGGAGCCGGGAGGAGGGGGTCAGTAGGGGGAAAAGGAGGAACATCAGTAATACATTCAACAATAAAGTTTAAAAAATAAATAAATAAATAAATAAAAATACTAGGAAGAAATTGAAAAAAATAAATGTATTGGGCCAGGTGGGTACTTGAAGCAGCGAGGGGACCACTCTGTAAAGTACATGATTTTTTAACTACTTTGCTGGACATCTGAAACTAATACAGAGTAATGCTGAATGTAAACTATATTTGAAAAATAAAAACATTAAACAAAAAAGATTTATGTGCACCTAGAGGCTTATAGGCCTATATATATGTGTGCATTTTTCTTTTTTTATAACAATATTAACTGTACATACTTCATGTAACTGGTTTCATTGGTCCAACAATACATTGAGCACACACTATTGTAGGTCACCAATAACACTTTCATTCAATTCCAGTGGACTTCCTTACCTGGATTGACTACTCTCTCTTCAGGATTCTCTAGCCCCCTGGCTTTAGTAACTTTACTAGAGCCTGGCCAGTGTGGCTCAGTGGTTGAGCGTCAACCCATGCACCAAGAGGTCGCCAGTTCATCCCAGTCAGGGCACATGCCCAGGTTGTGGACCCAATCCCCAGTGGGGGCATGCAGGAGGCAGCCAGTTGATGTTCTCTCTCGTTGATATTTCTATCTTTCTCTCCCTTTCTATCTCTCTAAAATCAATAAAGAAGAAAAAAATATAACCCAACTGTACTATCTGTTAAGTTTTCTTTGGGTTTAATTTTTTTTTTTCCTTACTGTTCTGCTTTCTGCTTTTTTTCCTTTGTGGACATTCTAAAAGACTCTGTTCTTGACTCTCTGCTCTTTGGCTCATGTTCTCTCTTTTGAAAATGCATCCAGTCTAATGGCTCAATAAGAAGTTGACCAATAACTCTAGACTTTCAATATTGATCCAGAGTTTAGTCTCATGTTACTTGCCTTCTGATTATTTCTGTTTAGACAGATGTCTTTTTATCATCTTAAATTCAACATAATCTGTTTTTTTCTTTAAAATATTTTTTCTTTATTGCCTTGAGAGAGAGAGAAGGGAAAGGGAGAGAGAGATAGAAACATCGATGAGAGAGAACATCAATAGGCCGCTTCCTGCATGACCCCTGATGGGGATCTGGCCCATAATCTGGGCATGTGTCCTGACCGGGAATCGAACCGGCGACCTCTTGGTGCATGAGTTGATGCTCAACCATGGAGCCACACCGGCTGGACTGTTTTTCTCTTAATCACTTCTGTATTAAGCCTTTTTTCTTGTTTCTTATCTTTCATTCTGTTCCCAAAACTAAAACTGACTAAACTGAGTTTTTCTCTTCTGTTGCTTTTGACTTTTAGTTATCAGAATTCTGTTTTTTAAAGCGTTTGCTCTCTTTTTCATTTTCCTCCTTTAACATTTCTCCTACCCTAGTTGGTCCTTTTATGAGTTTTATTATAATTGCCTTCTGCGTGTAAGCTATTTTGTATACTATCTGACCAGATTAATTTTCCTAAGTCCCTGATTTCAATTTTCCTATGGAAAATGTTCTTTATATGATTTCAAGAGTTCTATATAGTTCAACCAAATCTATTTCTGAGTACTTGTTGTATCAGTTTTTTAATTTTTAAAGTGGTAATAAAATTCCCTCTAATGATTAGAATATCACTAGGATCAGAAATATTAGATATTAAATAGAAGTCTTGTACATTGATAAACATTGGAAGATTTTCAGAAATTGGAGAGTTTGTGCTATCAGATCACTTTTCTATATTGTAATGCAGTGTAAGGAGTGGGATTGTTCAGAAATGACCTTGGGTTGACTAGATAATGAACTAAGATTGGGGCTCTTTTATCCCTGCAAGAACCTGTAGCCAAACTCAGCTTCCCACAAGTTTGCTAGTGTTCCTTCCCCCTGGCAGGGTAAACCAAGTGCTGAGCAGCTGGTGTCTGCAAAGAGGTGGCACCACATTGAGATTCTCTCTGTGTTTTTATTGAAAAGGTTCCTCTCGTGATTGCCCTTAAGAAGGAAGAGTAGGAAGGGTCAGGGTCCTTTACTGAATCTCAGACCCACACTGTGTCCATAGTGCATCCGAGTCCTGTCCTCTCTCTTCATGATAACGGGGAGTTTGGGGTACCTACGGATTCTTTTCTTTTCCTGACCCTGCCTCAAAAGTTTCCCATTCCCCCTGGTAGGAGGACTATTCTTTAACGCCTGCCCTACAATGTGGTACAATTTATTTTGATTCCTGGTGCACGACAGATAGGGACTGAGAATGGACCCACCTTGCATGACAGATGCATTAGTCTGTAATCTGTCCTAACTTATTTTTTTCCCCTGATGGTGTAGGAATCTGAATTAGAGCCTATGAATGGTGAGATAATGGACGATACTCTTAAGACCTCTCTTATAACTGAGGAGGAGGACTCCACTAGCGAAGTTTTAGATGAAGAATTAAAATTGCAGCCTTTTAATTCCAGTGAAGACTCTACAAATCTTGTCCCACTGGTGGTAGAATCTTCAAAACCCCCTGAGGTTGTTGCACAGGATAAGGTAAGAGGGAAATAACGTAATTTTTTGTTGTTAATATATTCCAGTGTTGGTGACATGGTAGAGGCAGTGTAGTATGTATATTTTCCTCCACCTTAACATGCAAAGACCTTTAGGAAAATTAAATTTTATACTAAATTTGGTATTTTACAAAGATGCAATCAGTAACATTTCATAGTCAAACCTTTATTACCTTATTCTTATCTGATTTATGGTAACAAAATGAGTTTTACTTTGTAAAGGGAAAATCTTAGAAAAATGGATAAAATATTTTTTTACCAAATATTTGAATACCTATTGCTTACACACGCATTTTAATTTCTTTTAATTGGGGAGATAGCTTAAATTAGTGGGGAAACTTAATGGAGTATTTTTAAAGTTTCACTTTTTTATTTAGAATATTTTAATTTAAGGCTAAGAAACTATTGTATAGCATTATGTTATTGGCATCTCAAACAAATAAATGAATAAAATTTTCATTCCCCTCACCTGTCATCTAACAAAACCATAGTTAGTAGGGTGGCACAGTGTCAAGTCCCAAGGGATTCTTGGTTCTGGCTCCAGTAACACTAAGAAAATAAAAACTTTTGAGTTGAATCATGGCTTTGAAGAATCTTAATATGAAGTTTAAAATATCTTGAGTACTTTTTGAGATAAAATTATTTCTTTTATAATATCCTTAAAGCAAGAACTTCATGTATCCAAATGATAAAAAAGACAGTTTTGAAGCCCTGGCCCGTTTGGCTCAGCGGTTAGGGCGTAGGCCTGAGGACCAAAGAGTCTCGGGTTCAATTCCAGCCGAGGGCACATACCTCAGTTGTGGTTTGGTCCCCGGCCCTGGTCGGGGTTGTGCAGGAGGCAGCGAATCGATGTGTCTCTCTCACACTGATTTCTCTCTTTCTCCTCTTCCTCCCTCTCCTCCTCCCACTCTGTCTGAAGATAAATGGAAAAATATCCTCAGGTGAGGATTTAAAAAAAAAGACAATTTAGAAGAAATTGAGTTGTATTCAGAATATTGTACACATGATTAGCTAAAGTGACAAGTACTGAATTCTTTAAGATGCAGTTCAGGGTCATTACATATTTGTTTCTGAGAATAATTTTTGTAAGAACCATATTGCAGTAGTTTGTTCACCAGTTTTTTTTTTAATTATTTTTAGACCTCACATATAACTGACTCAGAAATGTTGCTAGACGAAGGCCCATCTGATGAAAAGGGGCACGGGGAAGAGAAACTGCCATTAGTTTCCAGAAAGAAGGCGCACTTTGGCAGTTCAGACAATGTTGCTACTGTCCCAAATGAAGAACGATCTGACAGTGGTTTTCCAAACTCTGTGATAGCTGAATTTTCTGAAGAATCGATCTCTGAAAATTTATCACCCAACACTACTTCCTCTTTGGAAGACCAGGGTGAAGAGGGGGTGGCTGAGCCCCAGGAAACATCTACAGCTCTTCCTCAGAGTTCTTTGATAGAGGTTGAACTGGAAGATGTGCCATTTTCACAGAATGCAGGACAGAAGAACCAGTCAGAGGAGCAGTCTGAAGCATCTTCTGAGCAACTGGATCAGTTTACACAATCAACGGAAAAAACTGTGGATAGCAGCTCAGAGGAAATAGAAGTGGAAGTGCCTGTTGTAGACAGGCGGAATTTAAGAAGAAAGGCCAAAGGTTATAAAGGACCTGCTAAGAAGAAAGCCAAGCTGACCTAAATGAAGAAGTGCAGATGATAAATCCTCTTCTTTGTATCATAATTGTTTTTAAAATATGGTAATAAATAGCACGGGGCACAGGACAAAAATTCCAAAATTTCAATTTGAGCTTATTTATGATGCAGTTTTTTCCTCCCCCTTAGGACCCAGGATTCACCATTTTTAATTTTTCAGGCTATTTTGTGTAAATACAGTTTTTTAATTTTTATTAACCATGGTTCAATTTGGGGAAATTAGATCATACTGTATTTTCTTTAGTAGTTGGGGCCATCTGACCGTTAACTTTCAGGAAATATAAATTAAAAAACTGAAAGTCATAGGCTTTCCATTACTTGTGAGGATCACAGAAATCTTTTACACGAAGTGTTTTAATAGTAAACTTTGTGAATGTTCTAGTTTTAGCTTAATTATCAAAACTAATCACCATTTTTAAAAAATGTAGGCATGCCTAAACAAAAATGTCAGTAAATTAGAATGATTTCAACTAAATGAGAGCACAAATACAGAAATTTATGGTCAAAGGTGTATGAGGGTGATATTTTGGTCTCTTAATTCAATGTTGTATAGATGCAGTTTGACTTTGACTTCAATGTCCAAATAGGTACAAACTTTCCAACTCTTTATAACATCTAATATTAAGAGTACTGCTAGGGATTGAACTCTGGCATGTAGGTACTAATATAATTATTTAAAATTTGAAGTTGGAGACTATACTTTTGTCTTCACCTGGTTAACATCAAAAGTGCACATCAGAAGAGGACCCGTCCTAAGACTTCTCCTTAATCCTGCCACTGCTTTATTGTATAATCTTATTTATATTCCTCTCAGCTCTCATCCACTTCCCTAACTCACGGAGTGATTCCTGTCACAAGGTCTTCCTGCCTGCCGGCCTGCCAGCTTATGCCCTTGGCATCCATTTTTGGGTAGGTATGAAACTGCGCCCCACAATTTTAGACCTAGGTGGTAGCGATAAAGTTGCCCTAAGAGCTATAGTTACCAGAGCTTAAATCAAATTGAAGGCTTTGGTTGTCCCTTTGGTCTTGCTTACTCTTGATTTGTTCTGTGAGGATAGGTTACAAGCTAGCCTGTTCATTGTGTTGCCATAGCAAAGGCCTTTGCCTAGGAAAACTTAAAAAACAAAATCATTGTTAAATTTTTGTAATTTATTTAGAAATGAATAAAATGGTTATTCTTAGGATCCAAAGAGAATCTTGAAACAATACTACTCAGATGTGTACTTAAGTTGAAGAATGCTTTGAGACCACTTTGTTTTTAAAACAAGCTTGGTCCTTAATAAAAAGAAAACATGTTATAACTTTTTGTCATTATTTGAGGTGCTAAGGATTGATGTTAAAGGTTTTGTTTTTTTTAGACCAGTCAGGTGATGTCATTCAGTTTTATTTTGGAATGCTGGTATTTTACAAAGATCTAAGTTAAAACCTTTAAGCAGTCAAAATAGCAAACCTTCCTAATTACTGTAAAATTTTGAATACTTGTATCCCCAAATTTTCTTTCATTATTGGTTGGGGTAAGCTAGATTTCACTCTAAGTGAAAATTAGAGCACTTTGGCAAATTATTTCCCAAAAATGCTGAATAAGTGAAAGAATAAGTATGAGTAATACTAGTTATCTATCAAATGTTTATGTTCTCTTATACATTTTATGAAAAACTTTTGTTAAAACCACAAATAGGGAAATAAAGATTTAAGATTTAGTAAGTTCTAATAACCTTTCCATTTTTAATCTTGTAATAGATTGAAAAATCGAACACTTATTTTACTTTTTTACTTGGATTATTCATTGTTCTCTTTAAAATACTTTCTTTAAAAAGGTGTAATCGAAGAAGATTGAGCTCACTGACAACTTCATGTGTGACTATAGTTGCTTGAATTTACAAAAAGAAATGTTTAGTTATTCATATATGATTGCTCGGGAGTAAGTATAAACCTATACTTGTTAAACTTGTTTAGTTTATTCTTAAGCAAGATGTGCATTTTAAGCAATTTCAAAACATTTTCTTCAGCACACAAGAAAACTTGTAACATATTATTTGACAGAAAATGGTATTTTGACGTTTATAGATGGTAGAGGAGAAAAAGTTGAGTCACATGGGAAAACCTCTTTCACATTCAATAACATGTTCATTTTCAGTAAATGAGTTCTATACTCAGTGAGTATAGAATTTATAAATATATCCTCAACAAGGAAATTAAATAAAACTTAATCAGATACTTGTTTTTGCAAGTCATTAGTAAAACTTTCAGAATTAGAGGACAGCTGTTCTACTGTAGTGTCCAGTTCCATTCTGTAGTCCTTTGTGAATTGTTTCCTGTTTAGAAGTCTTATTTGTGGAGAAGGGAGTTCACTTCAGTTTGTGTAAATATGCATATATTTCCTTGTGTAATATAAAGCAAACAGTTATTAGCAAAATTTTAGTTCTACTTTTAAGTTTATTCAGTTGCTAGACATCACAGAAATAAGTATATTTAAGAATTTATTATAAAGCTCCTCTATAACTTTTAAAGGTGAGAGGGTCTATTATGATTTTTTTATAAAATCAAAAAGCATGACAGAATGTCAGTCATCTGCTTAAATTGTGTCTATATTCATGGTGTTTCCAATAAGTACAGATAATTATCACAAGAAGGTTAACTGCTAGTGATTAATGGTTCACTTTTTGCTGACCACCAGAACACTACACTAACTAAAATGGTTTCAGTGACTTGGGAAATGCATCTTGGAGGTTTATGATTACATCAAATTGAGCATTTACCTGGTATCTAATATCTGCTCTTACGTTCTGCTTTACCCTTAGGGATTATCACACCAGCAAACTGAAACAGATTCTTAAGGTGTAAATAAAGAATTTATACTAACATTACTCATCTGTGTTAACAGTATTTTACAGATATATCTCTGCCTTGTATGTCTAACATCAGTATCGTTTAAGGTGTTATCCAGTATTTCATGGGTGTGATTAGTTTTCCTTCTGTTTGCATATTTAATATCAAGCTTTGTACAAGATAGTTAATTTGCTTATTTTGGTTCTAAAAAACAAGCAGACCTCAGTTCTGTAGTATCAAGTGCTTACCTTTAGTTCATGTTTTGCTTTCACCTTCCAAAACCTAAGTCATTCATACATTCCCCATTTCTATTAGTGGAAAAATCATTTGTTAAAATCTAATTGTAAGAAAGGTTCAGCTTCTGTCATCTTGAATTGTATTGTACTGGATAGTCATTCCCAAGGAATAGCCTAGCCTTTTTTTCCCTAAATGTCTGTTCTAAAACTTCTGTTTATAGAACTTAGAAAAGATATTCTATTATTCAGAATAGTAAGTCTTACTGAAGTACTCATGTTTGTTTTCTTGGTAGTTTTTTTTTTAAGTTTAAATGTAGTAATTAAACCTATATTTTGTGATTGTTTCTTGGTCTGTGTTTTGAAATTCTTTCCCATTTTCCTAATTTCATCGATGTGTTTAAGTAAACAATTTAAAAGTATAGATTACTATAATATAAAGATACCCTAAAGCTCAAAGCCACAAACATATAATTGATATCACAAAAGTACCTTGACCTAGTTACAACCTTAAAACATGATCTTTTTATATTATGTAAGTGACTACAAATATTTGTCTTAAAGACCACCAGTGCAGTCTTTTCCTTTTTGAAACCATTTTTCCTAGATTTAAACAGATTTTTCTAATAAATATTAACTACTCTGAGTTCAGAATATAAGAAATGCTAAGAGGATAATTTTAGTCTGTTTTCTCATGTTTCAAGTAGAAAACACAGTTCTAAGCAGGTGTTACTATATGGAATGAGAAAAAAAAATGTTTAAAATACTAACGACTCACTGTCTGAAGAAGTCAGGGATTAATTACAGGTGAAAAGATTTATCTAAGTAAGTTCTGAGTTCCATTTAGTATAGTATAGTGTACCTTTTCTTGTATACCTCTAATGTGAATACTTTATAAATTTAACACATTATCAAATGTGTAAATGCTACATTTTTTAGGATTAATGATGAATAATGACATGATGTTTTAGATATAATAAAGCTGTATAACCTAGGCCCCATATTAAGTGAGCACTAACTCTTAGGATAAAAGGTGTTTTACACAACAGTGGTTTTTCCAGAAATGACAGGTTTGCATTGCTGAGAACCCATTTAAAACAGATACTGCCTGGCCAGTGTGGCTCAGTGGTTGAGCACTGACCCATGCACCGACAGGTCGCCAGTTTGATTCCTGGTCAGGGCACATGCCCAAGTTGTGGGCCTGATCCCTAGGGGGAGCATGCAGGAGGCGGCCAATCCATGTTCTCTCTCATCAATGTTTCTATTTCTCTCTCTTCCTCTCTCTCTAAATTCAATAAAGGAAAAAAAATTTTAAAAACAACAAAAAAAATACTGATGAAGAGGATACTGCCATAACTGCTTTTTTTATCATTCAATTTCATGAACATCTAAATGATAAACAGACCAAAAAATAAAGACTAATTTGTAAAAGAGGCCATTTTAATGTTCTTGACAATAGAATAAATAGTTGTTGACTGCAGATATATAAGCTGTGAGATAGTATTAAGAAACATCACAGTAAGGAGTTTTCCTGATTGGTGCATAGTCGTCAATAATTATAAGGAGTTACTTGTATGAAACTGCTTTCAAACCAGCAGGACTGCATTTATGCATCCATCATTTTCAGGATTGTTGGTAACCTGGGCATATTTTCCTAAGGTAACAAAATGGAGAAAAAGAGGGATGTTAGCTAGTAAAAATTAATTTTAAAGAATATAATCTTTGCCCCAGTATTTCTAATTTTCCACTTTTAAGAGTTACAGAACATATTCTTCCCTTTCAAAGAACATTCAAGTTTAGAAATACCTGGCCACTAAAAGAAGAAAATGAGGAAAAAACACATTTTAGTTTTTAATTATTACTGAAATAGTGTGGCTGTTTGAGGTATGCCTCCTTTCCCCACTCATGGTTAATTTATTGTCTTTTCTTCCAATATTTTTTAGTTATAATCATATCTTTGTGTCTGCTGCCCTTTTAATTAATACCTTTTTAAATAAGCAGCATAAAAATCTAGCAATGTAGTACATCTTATAACTGAAACCAATAAGCTAAATTACAAAGAATGATATTCATAACTACTTTTTCTACGAAAAAAATTCTTCCTAAAGATTTAAATCTGATTTACATCAAGTTTGAACATATCTAACTTTTTTGCATTAAAATGTGCTGTGTACTGTGTCAACCTGAAACTTCCTATTTTTAGGATTACAAGAGTAGCATCTCCATACTAGAAAATACACTTACCCCAAATAACCTTGCCTCCTTGTGTCACGAGGCCCAACTCGCTCACGTTCACCTCGATGACAGTACCTTTGGTAATAACACCCAAAGTTGTATAAAGTGGGGATGAGGGATTCTTCTTTACACCAAGTATTGGCAGGCAAAAGGTGGCTTTCAGTTCAGGATGTGTTACATGGGCCTTCTTGAAACGTAAACCCTAGTAAGTCAAACACAAGAATGTTTTAAGTCCAAAATATTAATAAGTAATGATCTTTTTTGCTTATCTTTTCCAAGTCTCAAAAAAAAACAACACAACAAAAGAAGGATTGAATGTAAAAATCTTAAGGCACAAATAAAAACAATTAATTTTATAGGCTAAAAACCCAAGTTACAGGGTAAATACAATTCCCCCTATTTTTTTTTTAAACAATAAAACAAGGATTAGCAGGTTAAATGACTTGTTCCTAGGTTAAATGGTATGTGGATGAAATCAAACTTAAGCATCCTGATTGCAAGTCTTCATATACTTCCGCTAATTTCTATGATGATAGCTTTTGCTGCACTGATGGTAACACTGGCCAAGGACTGGAAGAGACCAGGTGCCTACTCACCTGGATAATGGTCTTTAGAAGTGTAGCAGGTTAAAAAGCCACAACACTTTGCAGTCTCTTAAGTATGAAAATTACTTATATAGAGGTAAGGGGCAAATGCTCCTAAATCAAGTTCTTAGTAAAGGACTCATTAATTAAACTGGTAAGAAACTTATACTCAGAATACCATCTGATTAATTCACAATAAGATATATATCTGCCAAACTACAGAAAGCCTGCAACAGCCTGACTGGTATATTCTCTCCCTATAGAACTGATAAGGTTACCAAAATGTATTAGAAGATTATGAATATGAAATCAAAACGAGGGGAGTCCATGATGTAATCAAGGGATGGGTGGATGTTTTCTGTAAATGACCTAAATGAACATTTTAGGTGTTGCAGGCCACATGGTCTCTGTTGAAACCACTCAAACTCTGCAGAGAAAAATAGCCACAGACAATATGTAAATGAAAAGGCATGGCTGTGTTCTAATAGAATTTCTATTTATAGCAATAAGCTGCTTGACATTTTAATCCATTAAAAATTCAGGTTGTGCCCTGGCCAGTTTAGCTCAGCGGTTAGTGCGTCGGCCTACAGACCAGGGAGTTGTAGGTTCGATTCTAGTCAGGGGCATGTGCCTTGGTTGCGATTGATCCTATGCCCTGGTTGGGGTTGTGGAGGCAACTGGTAGATGTTTCTTCTCTCTCTGTCTCTCTGTCTGTCTCTCTCCCCCTCTCCCCCTCCCACTCTCTCTGAAAATCAATAGAAAAATATCCTCAGGTGAGGATTAAAAAAAAAATTATTCAGGTTGAGAGCTAGAGTTACACTGCCAACTTTCCTGATTCTTTGTTTCTCTAGGCAGGGTGGATATCTAGTTGGAAGAATAATTCGGTCTGTTTAAAGGATTTTGTAAAGGTGCATCTTCAGATATATAGGGGGTGCGGAGCGGTTTTGACCATTACTGCTGTCAACAGAAAGTCAAGTCCCACTTTTATGTTCATTTTTCTTTTTGAAATAATTGCACACTGAACATGTTCAGAAGCATTAAGTTACTACCCTTACTAAACCAGAACTGACTCTTGAAAAAAGTCATTAAGTTTTTTAACTGTTCTCAGACAAATATATAGATTATTTATTGAATGAGTAAAATATCTTCATGTGGAAAATGAAGATTCTACTATGTAATTTTTAGAAGTGAAGATTCACTGACAATGTAAATTCTTCATCTCAAATCTTTTCTGAAGCTGAAGATTTTTGATAGTAGTAGAAAAATCCTAAACAATCCCTATCGTTAAAATAACAAAAATAGCCTTAAAAATCTCTTTCAACCTGTTTTTTGTATCAATTTAGGAACTTCAGGAAATTGTAATGTACTTTATCCAGTTTAACACAGGAACTAACATTCAAGCCACTGCACTGTTGCAAGGGACTTACCATTGGCCTAATGAATCTTTCATATTTAGGTGGTTTTCGGGTAAAGCCATCTCCAACAAAGCAGACTTTAGTAACCATTCTCTTCCATGCCTTTTTCTTTCTCTTTCCTGTTCGAATAACTTTTAATACCTCTGTTTCTCCTTGGGCACGAACTTTGGGCAGCGGGACTTCCCATTTTCCCTAAAAATAGACCACAGTTTAAATGTGTATTGTTAGTAAAAGACAATGAGAATAAGAAGTCAAGCATGTTTTAGTTGTACAAAGTAGTAATTCACTTTTTTTCCTTAACAAGATTTTGGCTTCAATGTTTTTTAGAGGTCTACACCGTCTCCTCACAAACCCCCAAATAATTGGAACTAGTTTACATATCATAAGCATATAAAATGGTTTGTTTAAGCTAAAAATCTTAATGCTTTGTTATGGATGAAAAATACCACGTGTAACAAGGCAGTGACTTCTTTAGGCGGTATGTGTGCTTATTACTAAGTTCAGAATGTAAAACGGGAAGCCTGTCTCAACCTCTTAATTTATCTTTGTATTTCGACCTTAGTTGGATTTTTAGGTTACATTACTAGTAAGACAAAATCAATCACCAGATATTTTGTACTTCCTTGGAATGCAAATTCTGTGAAAAAACGGAAGCAGTGCAAGGCAGTAGAAAGAATTCTGGATTTATTACTAACTCAGGTTCTAGAGGCTACTCTACCATTTCACAGATATGTGACCATGCAGAATGATTTACAACCTCCTAGACTCCTATAAAATAAGGAGGATTAATTTATAATCTTTAAGTTTTCTTTTGGTGCTCAAGTTCTACCATTCTAATTTTGGATAATTACACACCAAAAAAACAAGCATTAACATTTTAAAAATCAAATTTGAAGACTCTAAAAATTATAGTTACCTCATATTTTGCTGCTACTTGGATTTCTGTCAGTCTATCCACAGGTATGTAAAAATAGTATCTATGCCTCTTTTCTCTGTTTTTAGCAGAATTTAACACTAAGTGCAATACAGAAATATTTTTTAAAACTGCTAAATTTTAATTTACGTTCAATCACTTGGGGATATTTTCCACTATCCAACTTTTTATCCAATTTGACACACTGAAGCAAGAAGCAGTTGTTTTCTTCTCCACAACAGCACAGCATTAGGCGTTGTTAAGTATAGGAAGTTGTTAAAATACTAAATTTGAGATTCACTGCTTACTCACTTTTTGTTTTTACACAATTTAAAAAAAACTAAAGATATGTAGTTTTCTAATAAATTTTCAGAAAATGTCTAATACTAAAATGTGCTGGCTGATGAGAAAGCAATTTTATTACTTAAACATTTTACACAAAATGAAGTCTACGAAGACTTCAGCATCTAAGTGGGAATAGTCAGACTTCATGTTTCCAATTCAATTGAAGAAACAAGCTAAGAATGTTAAATTTAAGTAATTCTCCTGAAAAAAAAAATCTTTATTTTTTTTTTATTGCTTACCGCTTTCTCTTTTCGTTTTTGTTTAATCATATTAGAAAGTACTTTAGCTCGGGACTGTCCCTCTCTGTCCAGTAGATATGCAGGTACTGCTCCTTGTGGAGTCTTTTCATCATTCTTTTGTTTGGTGTTTCTCTTTTCATGCATCTTGATACTACCAAGAAGGAAAAAGATTCAAGATTATCATTTTTAATAACTACTCAAAAGAGGTTAGCTTGCTACAACAAATAATCACTTACGTCTTTTTCATTTGTATTTTCTCAGCATGGCGCTGTTTATGGTAGAGCTTAGCCTTCAGACCAATCATCTTTTTTGCCTTCTTTGAACGTTCATGAGCCTCTCGACCTTCCTTCTTTCTCTTTTTCTCATGGTAGTCCAAACGATATCCATAGCGCTTACGGTGTAACTCAATATACTCGTTTTGTGGCTATAACAATACAAGAAACGTTAACATTCTTTTTTTTTTTTGAGCAATATATGAAATACCTTATGTCATCCAAATGTTCTCTTCCTTAAATAACTTGTGCAGTATTAAACCTATTCACATGATATACATTAAATAAATTTTTATCCTGGATATGAGGCATCAGGATCTACCTCTAATAATCTCAGTGAAAGTTACTGTTCACTGTCCGAAATCCAATGAACCACAAAAGGGATGATCTGATTCAGGATTTCATGCAGTTCTAGGTTTTGACAAACTATACAGTTGTTTAACCCCCGAAGTCAAGATAGAGAATGTTTCCATTCCCCCAGGAAGTTGCCTTGTGTCACTGAGGTCAATCCTCCTTTGCCACCTTCGATCTGATTTCTATTGCTTTAGTTTTGCCTTTCCCAGAATGAAATGTAAATGGAATATACAGTATGTAGCTTTTTGCATCTAGGTTCTACCACTCAGCATAAGGCTTTTGAGATTCCCCACGTCGTTGCATGTATTAGCACTTCATTCCTTTTTCAAAATGCCAAGTAATATTCCACTGTGGATATACCAATGTTTGTGCATCCATGGACCAGTGATGGATAGTCCATCCTTCCACCCCCACCCCCACCCCCGTTTTTAGCGAATAAACAAGTGCACATAACTCTTTGGACATATGCCAACTGTTTCCCAAAGTGGCTGTAGTACTTTGCATTTCACCAGTAATGGATGAGATCCCCTTTTGTTTTTTAAGTGCCTGTTTTATTTTATATGCCAATGTTGTTTAAACACGCAGCCCCAAAATACAGTCTTTGTATTTTTAAGACTGCAAAACTAAAATAATGATACAAGCCAACTCCACGGAGAATAATGCTAAGTAACAACAAGGTATGGTGTTTTCAACTAGTATCACATCAACTTTGTAGCAACCGTGCGAAAGGTATGTGGACTTCCATGTTGCAGAGAAACAGATTAGAGAGGTAGAGGGAAGGACCCGGCAGTCAGGTCTGGGTTGTGAGGCCCACTACACAATCCATCAGATGCCTGGCCAGTGCCAAGGCATGCCCTCAGTTTCCTCAGCAGGGAAGTGAGGTGGTGGCCGGATGAACGCCTAGGGTATAGGGTTATCGCTAGGCTCTGGCGCCATTGGCCACGCAACATGTGAAACCAGAATGTAACAGAATGAAACCTGTCTTGCTCTAAAGCTTGTGCTCTGGCAAATAACCCCACTCTGTGTCCCGTGTTAAGGTTTTTTTTTTTTCATTCCACGGAGCAGACCCCCGGAATCTACCCTCATTCCCTTCAGCAGTACCTCACTTCCGCCTACCACACTCACCCCCAGCCCCAGCGCCCCGGGACCCTCGGCCCCACCACCCAGACGCCCAGTGTAGCGAGCGCCCGAGGCAACCTCCTCACCATGGTTACGGCCGCCGGGCCGCCGGGTGCAGTCCCCCACGGCGCCTAGAAGCTCTCAACCTTCGGGCCGCAGGGAACCGCAAGCCAACTCTTCGCAACTCGCGACAGGAAAGGGACACGTATAAAACGACCGACTCCAGCAAAAGTGCGACGTATGCGTTCCGGTTTTCTGTCCTCCGCTTTCAGCGAGCAGGGCGGAAGTTGCTGGAGGAGGCATTTGAGTGGTGCACCACGGGAAGTGCTGCGATGCGGCTGGTGCGGCGGCGGGTGAGGGCAGAAGCAGGAGATATTTGTTCGGTTCTGGAGGTACCGGGGCGGTCACCGAGGTAGGTGGGGACGTTGCGACTTGAAACTTCCGCAGACTTTGTCGCGGCCTGAACGGCTTGCTCTCAATAGCCTGGAAGGAAAAAGCCGGCCTCGGGATGCAGCTGAGTGCCAGCTGGGCACCGAACCGCGCGGTGCGGCACCCGCGCGTCTAAGTCCTCGCCCCGCCTTGGGCACCGCTGACCTTGCACCGCCCTTATACCGTCAGGGTTAAACATCTTTTAGTGAGCACCGAAGTATTCTCCAAGGCCCACGGAGGTCTCGGCCTTATAGAATAACTCAACTGGTAACACCGGTAGGAAACCGTTTTCCTTGAAGTTCATTGACCCACAGGGAAGAAGAAAGTCACTGGAGTGCCATAAATGACCATAGGTCAAAAAAACAACACACAAACAAACACGTTAGAGGTGTTGTGCTAGGCACTGCTGGTAGAAGATCCCTCCTTTTGGGGAGCTCACATAGTGGAGATTACTTGTAAAGATCATCTTTGTCATTAGTAATTATGAATTTCAAGTGTTATAAGAACACAGAGAAAGTCTTCCAAGCCGAGACTCGAAGTTTGAATAGAAATTTGCCAGGTAGGGGCTTTGGGATTTTAGGATGCTTTTAGCCGTGTTCACACGCAAAGGTATAAAGGTGTCAGAGCATGGTGTTTCTGGGAATTTTGGCTAGAGATCCCTGGTGTAGAGTAGGGAATAGGAGAGTACAAAGCTGCGAAGGTAGTTGGGGATAGGTTTGTCATGTTAAAACTTAAGTAAAGAAGTGACAAGATGTTTATTTGAAGGATATGTGTAAAGATTAAAGCAGTATTTCCCACTTTAGTGATTTGAGTCCTACCTTTTAAGACTGGTCATAGCTGAATGTCACCTGTGCTGTTATGTACTTAATATTTTGCCATAAGTTAATTCAGTGTTATCTAATTTAACTTCATCTTAAATAACACTATAAAATCACAGGTTTTGTTTTTTTTTTTTTTCTTTTTCTAATATTTATATAGTAAGCAATTTTTTTTTTTTTTTGGTTTATGACCTAGAGTAATCATGGGCATTCTTTTTGGGAAACATGAAGTTTGAAAAAGTTTTTCAAAATTTTTGGTCTGAAGGAAACCTTCACACTTAAAAATGATTCAGAACTCCAGAGAGGTTTGTTTATGTGGGTTATAATTGATATTCAAATACTGGAAATTAAAACAAAACTTTAAAATATTTTAGTCATTTATTAAAAAGTAATACATTCAGCTTGGCCAGTGTGGCTCAGTTTGAGCATGGACCCATGCACCATGTGGTCTCTGATTTGATTCCTGGTCGGGGCACATGTCCAGATTGTGGACCCAATTCCCAGTGGGGGGCATGCAGGAGGCAGCCAATCGATGTTCTCTCTCATCGATGTTTCTCTCTCTCCCTCTCCTTTTCTCTCTCTCTAAAAATCAATAAAGAAAAAAAATTAATACATCCATTAAGTGTTAATATAAGTAATACTGTTTTATAAAACTGCCGATTTTCCAAAACAAAAATAATTTGAAGAGTGTTTTACATTGCTTTACAGTTTTGTAAGTCTCTTTAATGTCTGGCTTAGTAGAAAATACCTTGCATCTAATACTTGCTTCTGTATTTATATTACTACATATCTTTTTTATTTTTGTTGGATGTGTAAGAAGAAAATTCAGCCTCATACATACATATGTGTATATGTGGTTGGAAAAGGAATGGTTATTTTAATTATCTTTTCAGAAAATTGTGGACCATCTTAGATGCTGTACCAGGCTTTGACAAGTGGTAGTTTCTTAAAGGTTAATTGCAGTGTGGAATCAAACCATATTAGTGAACTTTTTCTGTTCTGCTATGTTAGAATTCATTGTTACATTTTAGAATAGATCTAATATGCATGATTTTGAAAACATCCTGAATCTTGGTGTTGGAATTGAAGAAAAGGGAATGGATTCAAGATATATTTAGGAAATAAAATCAAAAGTATTTGGTGACTTCCTGAACATGGATAGTGAATGTTTCTGTTAAGATACAGAAGAAAGCACACTTAAGAGGACTAATAATGAGTTTTGCCATGGCTTCTTATGTAACACTGGGCACAATGGTTTAACCTTTTCTGTTTTTGTCTTCCCATTCAATCAGATGCTTTCATGCATTTCTCATAGCTTTAATAGTGTACTTGAAACAGTGACTATTTAGCATGAAACTGGCTATTTAGTAAACATTTTAAAATGAAAGATGCTTAGTTTCTAATTATAGAAGAGGACTTGCTTTTGTATATTTTTTACATGATTTTATTTTTACATATTTATGGTAGAAAAATCAGAGTATACAGATAATCAAAACGTTATATTACCAATGAAAGATTACCAACATGTAGATGTATACCTTTCTATACTTAATTCTATACATTTACAAAAAAATTTTGGTTGATATGATGTTTTTATAACTTCAATAAATATTTTTTCTATATCTTCACATTTTTTTAAATTAATTTATTTTTCTTACAGATGTTTCTCCTTGTTCCCCCCATTGACACCCTCCTCCCCGTCCTCTCCCACAACATCCCCAGCTTCGTTTTCTATGTTCATCGGTTATGCATACATGCATTTAAGTTCTGTGGTTTATCCCTCTCCCCACTTCTGAGGATTGTCAGTCTGTACCCAACTTCTATGACTCTGGGTCTAGTTTGTTCATCAGTTTGTTTAGTTCATTATATTCCACAAATAAGTGAGATCATGTGATATTTGTCTTTCTCTGCTTGGCTTGTTTCACTTAGGATAATACTTTTCAGGTCCCTCCATGTCGTCTCAAAGGATAAGAGATCTTTCTTTCTTACAGCTGCATAGCACTCCATTGTGTATATGTACCACAGCTTTTTTATCCACTTGTCAGCTGATGGACACTTGGGCTGTTCCAGATCTTAGCTATTGTAAATAGTGGTGCTATGCACATAGGAATACATATATCCTTTCTGATTGGTGTTTCAGGCTTCTTAGGGTATATTCCTAGAAGTGGGATCACTGGGTCAAATGGCAGTTCAATTTTTAATTTTTTGAGTTAACACCATAGCGTTTTCCATAGTGGCTGCACCACTCTGCATTCCCACCAGCAGTGTACTAGAGTCCCCTTTTCTCCATAGCCTCACCAACATTTGTTGTTTGATGATTTGTTGATGGTGGCCATTCTGACAGGTGTGAGGTGATACCTCATTGTTGTTTTAATTTGCATCTCTCTGATTAGTGACGTTGAGCATTTTTTCATATGTCTCTTGGCCATTTGTGTGTCGTGTTTGAAGAGGTCACATCTTTCTTGAAGAATTAAAAGCATGTTGAAAAAAACAAGGGGCATTTTAAGCTTGGAACTGTATTCCTCGTGTTTAGTCACAATTTCCATTTTCTGAACAATGCACTATTTTTGATAGCTAAAAATATTGTTCCTACTTTTTAATTCTTTTTAAAATTTATCTGTATTGTTGAAAGTATTACAGATGCCCCCCCTTTCCCCATTGATCCCCTCCGCTCTGCTCCCCCACCCCACCCCCTGACCTTCATCTCACTATTGTCCATGGGTTATACAAAAAAATAATAATAATAAATTTTTACCATATATACTACATATGCCTTACTTACATATGTATTACTGACATGTAATATGTAAACTTAGTTTTATAATCTTGCTTTTTTTTTTTTCAGAGAATAACAGTTTAGAGGCCAAGATGTTGTCCAACTTGAGGATATTTGCAGTGAATCATAAGAAAATATCCAGCTTGCACATTAATGTAAGTTTTTCTTATAAAATTAAATGTACTTCCACAACTTCAGTTACTTTACTTCCCAAAAGGCTTATGTGTGTGTATTTACATATATTCACACACACACACACACACACACATTAGTCTTCATCTTTAGCAGTGTCATAACAGGTATAGGAGAGCCTGTGGCCAAGAAGAAGCATGCCTCATCATTAATTTATAAATTCATTTGCTGCTTTAAAATCACCTGTGCAGCATTTTGAAGACTGGCTATTTCTGTGTTACATTTTGAGGTCATTAGTGGCCCAAAGAGTTAAGTTTTTCTTCACTGTTTTCATCGCTGATGCTTTCAGACCACCCACCCTGTCTTACCTTGGTCATTATCTTGGTGGAAATTTTAATAACTTTGAGTCTTTTCTTTACTCTTAAAAAATATTTTCTTAAAATAATAGTATTTTATTGCTAGAAACTTCATAGCTAATGTAGAAATGATATAGAAGGCACAGGCATTCATTTCATGATGTTATATAAGACAGGTTGGCAGCCCCAAATCATTACATACACTAACTGTAACAGTTCTAAATATATTGTCAGCCATTAAATGTGTATCTAGTGGTCTAGGGATACATTAGGGTGGAGAATATTCAGCCTCTATGTGGGAACATTAGAAGATACCTGGGCAGTTTTTAAAAATGGCAGTCCCACCCTGGCTGGTGTGGCTCAGTTGGTTGAGTGTCATCCCATACACCAAAAAGGGTTTCAGGCACAATCCGTAGTAGGGACTGATCAATGTTTTCTCTCATCAATGTTTTTGTTTTTGTTTTTGTTTTTTAATCCTCACCCGAGGACATTTTTCCATTTTTTGTTCAGATAGAGTGGGAGGGAGAGAGAGAAACATCAATGTGAAAGGGACACATTGAGTGGCTGCCTCCCACATGACCCAACCAGGGCCGGGGACAAACTGCAACCGAGGTACGTGCTCTTAGCGGGAACCGAACCCCGGTCTCTCTGGACTGCAGGCCAATGCTCTAACTGCTGAACAAAACCAGCCGGGGCTCATTGATGTTTCCCCCACCCCCTCCCCCTCTCTCTAAAATCAATAAAAACATATTTTTAAAAATGGTTGTAAAATGCCAGTTCCGTAAAAGCTCTCTAGGTGATTGTTTTGTTTTGTTTTAATGCTCCACTGTTATAAATCCTGAGAACAGCTGATGGTTTTGGATTTCATGAGCCCCACCAGCTCTTAGCAGCTGTAGAGGAGAACCAAGAAGTATCCGGGATGAGAGACCTTTTTAACCTTAATCTCTGGAAAGTTCAGGATCTTAGTTCTCAAACTGTAGCTATCAGAATCACCTGGAGAGCTTGTTAAACCACAGATCGTTCTGCTCCATCCCCAGAGTTTCTGATTCTCTTGTTTGCAGTGGGTCCCAAGAGTCTGTCTTTCTAACAAGTTCCCTGTGATGCTAACCCTGCAGGTCTAGGAGGACCGGCTCTAAGTTCAGCTCAAAATAGCAAAATCCAGGTGGTCACTCTGAAAAAGAATTGGAGTTAGTAAATTGGGGCTGCTTTAAGGAGATTCAAAGTGTTTTGTCCTCTGACAAAGCATAGTTACAATCTTAAAATTACTAAATTGTGCTAACGTAAAATGAATGTCATTTCTTTTTTCTCTTCACTAGAATATGTATTGCTTTAGAATAAGAGCAAGTTTAAAAAGAATAAAGCCACATGTACCTCTTGGGAAAAATTACAGTTCCCTGCCAGGTAATACTGTTAGATTCTTCTAGTTTTACTTAAACTGCTTGCTTACTTTTATGCTTGCTTCTCTCTGCCTCCCCCCCTCCTCCTCTGACTCTCCCCTCTGCGTCTCTCCCTTTCTTCCTCTTCCTTCTCCTCCTCTCCCCACCCCCGATCTCTATCTCAGTTGTAACATCTCCCTTATTAGGGGGCTGCGGCCATTTTGCAAATAGTGGTTCCTTTTACTTCTTGGCTATTTCCTGGAGATTATTAGGAGTTGGGGTTATTCTGACAGGCGCTAGGAGGGAATACCAATAGACTTATTTATGTTCCTCATCTGCTGGTCATCCTAATGAGCTGAATGAAGGGAAAGGTTGAGTGAGCTTTAGTAGCTGGATCAAAAGTTTAGCAGGTGAATCTACTTGTAGAGTACTCCTGCTGTAAATTGATTTTCTAGTCCATTTCTGGTTTTTATACAGAAGTATTTTCTGTCATTAGCGATTTGCCAGAATAATCTGTTTTGAAGGTTCTTGAGAGTTGTTTGGTTAAACATTTATCTGGGATAGTTTAGGTTAGATAATAGACTATTAAAAGCTGGGAGCCTGAGGAACTGACTACTCCCAGTGCTGAATGTTCTCCCTGTGTTCGGAGTAAGCAGACGTATGGGAGACTCCATGAAACTAGTTTCGTTCTTTTGATCTCATTACCATCTTTGTCACGTGAGAAAAATGGAATAAAAATATCGATTATCTTTGTGACTTGTAAGGGCATGTGAATTTAATGGCCAGCATTATTGGTGTGTATCTAGGTTTCTGTATTTTGCTTGTGCAGTTTTATCTGTAGCAGTACAGATTATCTTTACATCTTCAAACCTCCATGAAGTTTCCAAAATATAATAGTACTCTTGATTTATGATAGAAATTTGGGGGAACTGGTTTAAACAGCAGGAAGGTATAGATTATATTTATAAATGTAACTGCGTTATTACTTTAATGTTATTAATAAAATACATGTTAAGCATGGAGTAAGACATTACGGACTTCTTTTATTCCAGAAATGCTACTTGGCCTTTTAGAAGAATTAGATTATTATAGCTTCTGTTCAGTAGTACCTCCCAGCCTGACTTTTAATGTATTGTGTCCTTGGAATTGCTGAAGTGGAAGGTAGTTTCCAAATTGTACAAACATTCATTATCAGCTGTTATGAGGATCACTCTTCAAGCCTTGACAATGCAGATTTATAGTACTGTGCATTTTATGTTTTTTCTTTGATTCAAGATGTACTGCCTTAAGATCATTTTTATGAACATTAATTCTAATTCTACAGTTCTATTATGGAATTATAGAAGGTGATAGAGATTGGGGTAAATCTATATTTTTCTAAGGATGTGATCTAGAAATTGATATTTAAAAACCTAACCTTGGCCCTGGCCGGTTTGGCTAGTAGTTAGAGCATCAAGGGCACGTACCAGGTAGGGGTCATGTGGGAGGCAGCCAATCGATGTATCTCTTTCACATCTATGTTTCTCCCTCTCTCCCCTTCCCTCTCACTCTATCTGAAGATTAATGGGAGAATATCCTTGGATGAGGATTACAAATAATAATAATAAAATAAAATAAGAACCTGACCTTGTTTTATTGTCATCCATAACCTTTCTTTAGAGATTGCAGGAAAATAAGTGCTATGGAAATAAGACTTTTTTTAGCTTGAATATTACTTTAATTAGAATTACAGTACTTGCTTAAAATTATTTTCTTTTTTATGTAAATTAAAGGAAAAATTCTTAACAGTTTCATTTTAATCCTTTTTCCATTAGGTTTAATAGGAAATGATGTCAAATCTCTTTATTCTGTCATCAGTCCTCCTATAACTAAGTAAGTGTTGTCTTTTCATTGATACTGTCTTTTCCATAGACTGCCATGAAAAGTTATAGGTTTCGCCCTGGCCGGTTTGGCTCAGTGGTTGGAGCGTCGGCCTGCGGTCCGGAGAGACCTGGGTTCGGTTCCCGCTAGGGGCACGTACTTCGGTTGCAGTTTGTCCCTGGCCCTGGTTGGTCATGTGGGTGGCAGCCACTTGATGTGTCCCTTTCACATCGATGTTTCTCTCTCTCTCTCTCTTCCTCTCTCTCCCTCCCACTCTATCTGTATAAAAAATGAAAAAATGTCCTCGGGTGAGGATTAAAAAAAAAAAAGAAAAGTTATAGGTTTCTCTCATGGGCTTTATTCAGCATTGTTAGTGAATGCTCTAATATCTGTTAACTTTTTGCCCTATCTTATTATAAATGCATGTTGTTATGTGTCTTAAAAGCTATTTTCTTTTTACAGTTGAAAGATAAAAATTTTAATTTAGGAACAGCACAATTTTCATAGAAATAAATATAAAATATTCACAAGATTGTAGTTAGCTCTTTTGTTACTTATTTTATCAGAGTACTGTGATAATGACATATTTTCTATTTTTCTAGTTTTTACACCATTATATAAATTATTGAACTACTAACCAGCTTCAAAATTTCCATAGTGTAGTTATTTGGGTTTTAAGATTTTAGTAATGTTCACCTTATAATACATGTCTTTTTTTCTCCCTTTTAAACAGAATCCGTAATATTGGAATTATGGCTCATATTGATGCAGGCAAAACTACCACCACAGAAAGAATATTGTACTATTCTGGATACACAAGATCACTGGGAGGTTAGAATGGATTCTTCCTCTCCCTCTCCTCCCTTCCCCCATTAACAAAAACATATTGGGAAATATTTTGATTAAGAAGTCAACCTAGCCCTGGCCAGTTTGGCTCAGCGGTTAAAGCGTCGGCCTGCGGTCCGGAGAGACCCGGGTTCGGTTCCCGCTAAGGGCACGTACTTCGGTTGCAGTTTGCCCCCGGCCCTGGTTGGTCGTGCGGGTGGCAGCCACTCGATGTGTCCCTTCACGTCGATGTTTCTCTCTCTCTCTCCCTTCCTCTCTCTCCCTCCCACTCTATCTGTACAAAAAATGGAAAAATATCCTCGGGTGAGGATAAAAAAAAAAAAAAAAGAAGTCAACCTAGAGATCTTGAGTATGGCATGGAGGCACTGTTATCTAAACCACAACATAAAAATAAGGTAGTTGCAACACCCCACAAAAGGGTCTTTCTAGGTTCAACTAAATATTCAGATTCATGAGACTACTTTAGGCCACAGTGGGCACTGTTCTGCTCAAGCTGTAGGACAGGAACCATAACTTAGCAGCAGGCCAGCAATAGGTGTTTATTTCTATAGGCATTCTTACAGCAGCCTACGTGACTACCTGGGAACTAACTGTCTTCTTTGACCAGCCAAAACTGATAGCTTAATTGCAAGGTAACAAGATTCACAGGAGCCATCCTGGCTTGGAAGACTTACGCCCCCTAAAAATGAATCTGTTTTGTTAGAGCTCCATGGACTAGCTTCAGGGTTTCTCACAAGGGCCATGCCATGCTCCACTCAGGGAAGCCTAAAGCTATGTATCTCCATCAGGTATTTATAATTCATTTATAGTTCTTCCCAATTCAGGTGTAGCTTACCAGTCAAATTTTTTTCCATCAGATATGTTGCCTGGCTACATCGTTGACATACTTCTGTTTTCTGGTTTCTAGTGGAACCAAAAAGTTAACCAGAGGTCAAATTCTCATACAGAGAAAGAAAGGATTTTATTAATTTTTACCCCATAGTAGTAGTATTATTTACCTAAGTTTTTAATTTATTTTGACCAGGCATTCACATTTGAAACCCCCTGTAGCTTTTTTTGTTGTTAAATAACCACACCCTAGCTCCGCTCAGGAAATTAAGATTCAACAAGTATGTGGTATGGCCTGGATGTTCAACAAGTCTGTGGTATGACGCTTGGATGGTGTCATGTATTTTGAAAATGTATTTGACTCATATACATTTATGATTGTTATGTTTCTCTGATGAATCAACCCTTTTATCATTATGAAGTGCCTTTATCTCTGGTAAAACAATTTGTTTTGAAGTTTAAAATGGAGGTCATCATGTCCATAATACCAGAAATGGAAATGAATTTTTTTTTTCCAAAGCTACACAGTGATTTTGAAATGCACTGTGTTGAGAACCATTTCTCTGGACCCTTGGAATTTGTTCTCAATAGAGTATATTTCAAATGAAGATTCTAATCCTGGGTGTTCTTGTCCTCCCGGGATTATAATCTTCATGGTGATAGGTTTCTAAATATAAAGCACAAGACTTTCTCATAGAATTACGAATCTGATAAGAATCCTTCTCACGTCCCAGTTTGTATTCCTGAAGCAAGATTCTGGAATGAGGAGAGCACAGGCAACTTTCAAGTTACCTTTTTAAAAATTGTGGTGAAAAGCACATAATGTAAAATGTATCATCTTAACCATTTCCAAGTGTACAGTTTAGTAGTGTTAAGTATATTAACATAGTTTGCATCCAGCCTCCAGAATATCTTGCAAAACCCAAACACTATACCCATTTAAAAACTTCCCATTTTCTCCTCCACCCATCCCCTAGAAACCACCACTCTATTTTCTCTTTCTACAAATGTGATTATATAAGTGGAGTCATATATATGTATTTGTCCCTTTATGATTGGCTTATTTAATACTTAATGTTTTCAGGGTTCATCTGTGTTGTGTTATGTGTCAGAATTTGCTTTTTTACTTTATTTTTTTTATCTTCAGATAGAGTCGGGAGAGAGAAACATTGATGTGAGGGAGACACATTGATTGGTTGCCTCCCGCACGACCCCAACCAGGGCCAGGGACGAACCACAACTGAGGTACATGCCCTTGACCAGAATTGAACCCATGACTCTTTGGTCTGTGGGCCAATGCTCCAGTCGCTGAGCCAAACTGGCCAGGGCTGGCTTTGTTTTTATATCCTTAGTAACAGGACTTCTGTTCAGGTGGTTGGTTCTCAATGATAGCTATTCTATGATTTAGTTGTAATTTTGATGTCATGGAAGGAGGCAAGCACAGCGTTTACCTACTCTGCCATCTTTCACTGTATAGATTTACTTAGAATAAAGTGCCTAAGTTAAGAATTTTAGGGGGGGTCGGCTGGGGAGTTGAGTGAAAAGGTGAAGGGATTAAGAACTACAAATTGGTAGTTACAAAATAGCCACAAGGATGTAAAGTACCGCATAGGAATATAGTCAGTAATATTGTAGTAACTATGTATGGTGCCAAGTGGTACTGGAAATATCAGGGGGAAAAACACTTTGTAAAGTTTATGATTGCCTAACCACTATGCTGAACACCTGAAACTAATACAAAAATACTGAATGTAGACTAGAATTGAAAAAAGTTAATTTAAAAAAGAATTTTAGTGCAGATTAATTTCAGTGATACTTTGGTCAATAGGATGAACTTTATCCATGACTTTATGCTGTGGAAATTCTACCAAGACTTTATTTGCATCTAAATAAATTCCCCATCGCCTTTTTTTTGAAAATTTAGTAATGAGAAGGGTTTATAAAGGTTAACTTGGGAGGAATTTTTTCTCTACAGTGTTCCATGTAGCTACCATTTACTTAATATTTACTGAGCTAGGTACTTTGTATATATAGTCTCATTTAATTCTTATCACAACCCAGCAAGGTTGGTTTTATAAGCCTGATTTAACAAACTAGGTTAAGTAACTTGCTCAAGATCACAGAGTAATAAGCATGAAGCTGGGATTTAAATCTGAGTCTGTCTGCTCGTTCATTGCCCTGCTCTGCCTTGGGTCAAGAGATCAGATGTGAGGAACACCAGATGAAGAAGGGATAATGACAGTTAAACCAGGAAAAAATGAAAGAAATATGTGGTTCGGTAAAATTAAACTATTTAAACAGATTTTAATCTGTTACAGAAAAAATATTTTTATGGGAAAATTACTAATCATGCTGAAAAAACTTTTCTAGAACAAAGATTTATTTAGAGAAGGATTAAGGGCTCTAAATAGTAAACCAAATATTTTAGGAACAGTTCTTTTAAAGCAAATCAAATTGTCAGGTAGACATCAGATACCAAGAAAATATAGACATCAGATACCAAGAAAATATACTTGCGATTAAGCCTAAATATGTCATCTTTTTCCTGGTTAGATGTTGATGACGGAGACACAGTGACAGATTTCATGGCACAAGAGCGAGAAAGAGGCATTACTATTCAATCAGCTGCTGTTACATTTGATTGGAATGGGTACAGAATCAATCTAATTGATACACCAGGTATGGTATTATTCCAGCAATATACAGATGCCGTATCATTTGAAGTTTTTGTTTGTGTGTGTGTTTTTTAAAATTTTGGTAAAAAACATATATCATAAAATTTACCCTCTTAACCATTTTAAAGTGTACAGTTAAGTAGTGTGAAGTATATTGACATTATTATGAAACAGACCCCCAGAACTTCTTCATCTTGCAGAACTGAAACTCTGTACCCATTAAACAACTATTTTTTTCTGTCTCCTCCTGCTGCTCCTGGTAACTACCATTCTACCTTCTGTAGCTATGGAATTGACTATACCTCATATAAGAGGAATCAAACAATATCTGTTGTTTTGTGACTGGCTTATCTCATTTAGCATAAAGTCATTCAAGGTTCATTTATGCTGTAGCATGTGACAGTATTTCCTTCCTTTTTAAGACTGCATAGTATTCCATTGTACATATATAACACATTTTTTATACAAAATTTTGTATGCATATAATTTATCCGTCAGTGGACATTAAGATTGCTGCCACCTCGTGGCTATTGTAAATAGTGATGCTATGAACATAAGTGTGCAGATATCTTTTTTTTTTTTTAATTTTTTTTTTTTAATCCTCACCCGAGGACATTTTTCCATTTTTTGCCCAGATAGAGTGGGAGGGAGAGAGAGGAAGAGAGAGAGAGAGGGAAACATCGATGTGAAAGGGACACATCGAGTGGCTGCCACCCGCACGACCAACCAGGGCCGGGGACAAACTGCAACCGAGGTACATGCCCTTAGCGGGAACCGAACCCGGGCCTCTCCGGACCGCAGGTGGATGCTCTAACCGCTGAGCCAAACCGGCCAGGGCCAGATATCTTTTTGATAACCTTTCTATTCTTTTAGATGTACGGTGGAACCTTGGTTCTCGAACTTAATTTTTTTTTGAAAGGCTGTTTGAACACTGAAGCGTTTTTTTCCCATTATAAATAATATAAATTAAATTAAACTGTTCCAGACCCCCAAAATGATTCCCTGTTTTAACCTTTGATATATGCAATACATATCTAATGTACTGTTTAATCTATAAACACTTTAAAGACAAAAGCACATGAAATGTAAATGAAAATTTAACGAGAGAAATGAACTGTCCAGTAAAAAATGAAAATTTAATAATAAGCAGAAACAAAAGCAAATAAACATGAAAATATTCACAACACAATTTCCTGAGCTGTTAACAGCAGTAAACTGACGCATACTCACGCATTCTCCCCTTTGTTTGTCACCTGAGAGACGCGTGACTGATCCTACAGATGTCAGTATGAAAGGGTTGTTGGGTTGAGAAGCAAATTGTTCAAGACGAGAGACATTCGACAACCGAGGTTTGACTATCCCAAAAGTGGGATTGCTGAGTAATACACTTTTGTTAAAGATCTTAAGTATTTTATTTCTCATCATTTTCTTAGGTCATGTGGACTTTACCTTGGAGGTTGAGCGCTGCCTAAGAGTGTTGGATGGTGCAGTGGCTGTATTTGATGCCTCTGCTGGTGTAGAGGTAACTAAAAATATTGCCAGAGTAAAATAAAGATAGAACAGCATGATTTTTTTTTAAAATAGCCCTGGCCAGTTTGGCTCAGTGGTTAGGGTGTTGGCCTGCGGTCCCGAGAAACCTGGGTTCTGTTCCCACTAAGGGCATGTATCTCAGTTGCAGTTTGTCCCTGGCCCTGGTTGGGTCGGGAGGATGGCAACCACTCGATGTGTCCCTTTCACGTCCATGTTGCTCTCTCTCTCTCTCTTCCTCTCTTCCCCTCCCACTCTATCTGAACAAAAAAAAAAAAGGAAAAATGTCCTCTGGTGAGGATAAAAAAAAAAAAAAAAAATAGAATGTATCAGATTTAGTTTACTACAACCCTGTATTTGGTAAGCTGATATAAATCAAATTATAATTAAAGGACGTTGGAATTTATTATTAAGATGTGATGTCAGATACTTCATAATAAAATGAAAATATGCTTCTCTGTATGAAATATGAAGGTTACTGTTGAACTGTGAAAGGTCTGAGATTCTACCTTATTTTTACGCTAACAAATTAGCCTGTCATAGTTTTATGGATTCTGGCAGAATATACAAGATTCCTGAGTCAGAGATAAAAGACTTTATTAGTCACAGAAATAGCAGTAGCCAGAGTATCAGCATTTTCCTGTGCTGGTTCCTCAAGCCCTAAGTCCCACAGGGTGACTGAAGAGAGTCAGATGACAGCTATGCAAACAGAGGAACCTGCTTAGAAAATGCAAGTATTGCTCTGGCCAGTTTGGTTCAGCGGTTAGAGCATCGGCCTGCGGTCTCGAGAGACCCGGGTTCGGTTCCGGCTAAGGGCATGTACCTCAGTTGCAGTTTGTCCCCGGCCCCGGTTGGTCGTGTGGGTGGCAGCCACTCGATGTGTCCCTTTCACATCGATGTTTCTCTCTCTCTCTCTCTGTTCCTCTCTCTCCCTCCCACTCTACCTGAACAAAAAATGGAAAAATGTCCTCAGGTGAGGATAAAAAAAAAAAAAAGAAAGAAAATGCAAGTATTTTACAGCGGGCAGTAAGCATGCCTGCTCTTTGCTCTGGAGAGAGACATTACTTCCAGGGTTGTAAGCAAACCTACCTTTTGCTGTGGAAGGAGATGCTGTTTCTGTCTTTCGAAGAAGTTCACTTGTACAAACATTCTTGCAAATCTAATTCAGAATAAAAGCAGTCAGTGCCTCTCCTAACAAAACATGCAGAAATGTGAGAAGCCCGTTAAGAATTGTCACCTAAGAGTTAATATAAATCTTCTTGAATAAATCTTGAAGATAGATTTTTGCTAAATTATCACTACTGGGGTCAGTTATGCTTTCTTTAGCTGGTACCCCATTTGTCTTGAAATAAAAAGAATGGTTTTATGTTGAATATAGAAGTTACGTTAGTTATTCTAATCTTAAAATTACTAAAAATAGTATCTTAAGGAAGTGATCAAAATTAACATCCCCTGCCTTGGCCAGTTTTGTTCAGTGGTTAGAGCGTCAGCATGAGGACCAGAGTCAAGGGTTCAGTTCTCAGCCCCAGGAGGCAACCAGCAACCAGCAACTAGTAACCAGTTGATGTATCTCTCTCATGTCGATATTTCTCTCTGTCTTTCTCCCTCTCTCTCTCCTTCCCTCCCTCTCCTTCTCTCTCTGTCCCTCCTCCTTCCCTTCTCCTCTGCCCCACTCCCTCCCACCCTATCAAAAAAAAAAAATCAATGGAAAAAGATTTTTTGGTGAGGATTAAAAAAAAAAAATTAACATCCCTAAAAATGGAACAACTTGACACCATGGGCCTCCTGATAGGATGCACTAAGAAGTACACAACATTACCTATGTTGTATTCCTAGCAAAAATGAGTGGCCCAAATCTAATCGTGAGAAAATAGTCAAATCTAAATTGAAAGATATTCTGCAAAACAAATGACCAGGACTTTTCAGAAATCAGAAAAATTTTAACGTAAGGAACATGAGTGATTGGGGTGGGCGTTAAAAGTTGGAGAACTGTCCTAGGTTAAAGGATTCTAGGGAGACAGGAAAGTAAAATGTAATATATGATCTTTAGGTTGGTCCTGGATCCAGAAACAAAAAGTTACAAAGGACATCATTGGGAAAATAAGAGAAATTTGAATATAGAGTATATGCATTGTATCAACTTAAATTCTTCTGAATGTGATCATTGTAATTGGTTATGTTAGAGAATAGCCTTATCTTAGGAAATATATGCTTAAGAATTAGAAATGAAGTGTCATGATATCTACAACTTGCTTTCACAGTTCAGTTCCCACCTCCACCCCCCAACTCTCTCACTTTCGTGCGCACCCACAGACACAAACACACACACAGTATTGTGTACTGTGTTTGGGTACTTTTGAGCAGTATATGCCAAGATGAGATTAGATGTGTAGGAGATATATTGGGGGAAATCCCTATAAAGAATAAGGGAGAAAAGAGAAGAGTGGGAGAGAACATTCAGATCACAGGACAGTTTGACACTTACAAGGAGAGGGGAAGGAAGGAGGGTTGGGTAGGAAGAGTCTCAGACCAGCACAGTTCCAAAAAGGGTTTGGCTAAATTGATGTGGAGTCCTTCAGCCAAATTTTCTGGTTAGAGGAGTCCCTTGTCTTGCAGAACAGGACTATATTAGTACCTCTGCTGTGTTCACTCATTAGCTAGGAACCGCCCACTAGAAGCTGAACCTTAAGAGAACACAGTGGTAGATCTGGAAGGGCACCAGTTGGGGTCATCATAGCTACCGTGCATATATATATATATATATATACACACACACACACACACACACACACACACACACACACACATATATGATGTGTGCATGCACATGTTTGTAGAAAAAGAGAAAAAGCAAGTGTGGCCAAATTTTAATGTTTGGTGAATCTAGGTAAAGAGTACATGTATTCTTTCACTTGTTCTATAGATTTGAAATTTTTCAAAATGAAAAGTTGAAGGGGAGGAGAGTAAGCAGTTATTGCAAGTCCTGCCTGAGGACCTCTGACAGTGGTATTTGCTTGATAAAGTCTGACACTGTGGTCCAAGGTTGATTATACACAGTTATTTCTATTTCTTTCTGAGTCACTTCATTTCCTAATTGTTTTATCCTTCCTGTCATTATAACTTCTTTATATAGATTTGACACTTAATCATTCAGGCAAATTGCATTATTTAAGATTGAAATATGCTGGAATAGGAAGTTAAATATATGACATGGGGCTCTTGTTTGTGAAACAAGCTTTTAGCTAGCAAGTGGAATGATGGGAGTTTTTGTTCTTCCTATTTTTTTAATATGTTTTGTTTTGGAGGAAATTTATAATATATTTTCTCCCACCACTAGAACTCACCATGAACAAAATTTAGGAGTGGATCATTGTGATAAACTCAATCTATATAGCTTCTAGAGGAAAAATGATTATATGAATATTAAATTTCCAAAGTGCAGTAACACTATTGATTATGTGGGTAAATATTATCTTATGAAGTATGTGCTGAAATTCTCACAATAACATGTCTATGACCAAGAACTTGTGTCTACAATATATGAAGAACTACAAATCAATAACAAAAACTAACAGCCCAATTAAAAATGAATGAAAGACTTGAATGGATAATTCACTAAAGAATAAATGTGAATGGCCAATAAGCACATGAAAAGATGCTCAGTCTCATTGGTCAAAAGAGAAATACAAATTAAAATTACAAAGACTGTTTCACACCCACAAAAATGGCAATTGTTGGTTGAGGATGTGGAGCAACTCGAACTTATACATTGTTGGTGGGACTATAAAATGTAGTAGTCACTTTGAAAGACTAATTGGCAGTATCTTATAAAGTTAAATGTATACCTGTTTTATAACCCAGTCCTTTTCTCATATCTTTATCCAAGAGAATGAAAACATTTGTCTGCCAAAATGTGTTCAGAATGTTTATGGCAGCTAAATTCAGAATCGCCTCAAACTAGAAACAAACCTGTGTGTGTCTATAGGTAGATGGAAAAACAAACTAGTACATTTATACAAAGGAATTTAGCATTAAAAATGTGTCATACCCAACAACATAAATAATTGTCACAAACATGTTGAGTGAAAGAAACCATGCTGTTTATATGAGGTTTAAGAATAAGCAGAATGAATCTATGGTGACAGATCAGAAATAGTTGCTTATTGAGGATGGGACATAAAAATTTCTTAGGTTCCATATATTCTATATCTTGATTGGGGTAGTAGTTATACAAGTGTATTCATTTATCAAAACTTGTTGAACTGTACACTTAAGAGCTATGTATTTTATTACTATTTATGTACATGTATAAATTTTATCTAATAAGACTTAATTTATCTAATAAATTTTATCTAAAAGACAATTATAAATTGGCTTTTTTAAAAAACTTTTCTTCCCTTTATTGGTTTTTGAGAGAGAGCAAGTGAGAGGGAAATAGAAGCATCAATGAGAGAGAACATAGTTTGGCTGCCTCCTGCATGCCCCCCACTGGGGATCGGGCCCACAACCTGGGGATGTGCCCTGACCAGGAATCGAACCGCCGACCTCTGGGTGCATGGATCAACGCTCAGCCACTGAGCCATACCGGCCGGGCCAAATTGGCTTTTATTTGAACTAATGACAGACTTTTTATGCTTTGCTTCAAGGCACAGATATAATAGACTCAAACTATTTATATCTAATGTGTAGCCTGGCCGATGTGGCTCAGAGGTTGAGCATCAATCCATGGACCAAGAGGTTGCCAGTTTGATTCCTTGTCAGGGCACATGCCCAGGTTGTGGGCCAAATCCCCAGTGGGGGGCATGCAGGATGCAACCAATCTATGTTCTCTCATTGATGTTTCTATTTCTCCCTCTCCCTTCCTTTCTCTCTAAAATCAGTAAAGAAAAAAAATTATATCTAATGTGTACAAAAAGTGGAATTAAAAGAAGTCAAATAAAAGAGTAGTATATGAGAATTGCAATTTATAAGTACAGGTATTGGCTTATTTTTTTTCTCCTTAAATTCTCTTCAGTTTGCATGAACATTTAAACAGTCATTAAAAATACATGATTTTTACCACAGTAGCATTTTTATTTTCTTTATTTTAAATATATTTTTATTGATTTTTTTTAGAGAGAGGAAGAAAGAGAGACCTCGATGTGAGAGAGATTGAGAAACATCGATGGGTTGCCTCCTGTACAACCCATTGAGCCTGAAACCCAGGCATGTGCCCTGACCAGGAATTGAACCAGGACTTCTCAGTTCCTGGATGACACTCAGTACACTGAGCCATACCAGCCAAGCCACAGTATCATTTTTTTTTTTTTTTTTTTTTTATCCTCACCCGAGGACATTTTTCCATTTTTTTGTTCAGGTAGAGTGGGAGGGAGAGAGAGGAACAGAGAGAGAGAGAGAAACATCGACGTGAAAGGAGCACATCGAGTGGCTGCCACCCGCACGACCGACCAGGGCCGGGGACAAACTGCAACCGAGGGACGCGCCCTTAGCGGGAACCGAACCCGGGTCTCTCTGGACCGCAGGCCGACGCTCTATCCGCTGAGCCAAACCGGCCAGGGCTCATTTTTTTTTTTCATACTCACCCAAGGATGTTTTTCCATTTATCTTCAGATACAGTAAGAGGGAGTGAGAGAGAGAGAGAGAGAGAGAGAGAGAGAGAGAGAGAGAAGCATCGATGTGAGAGAGAACCACAAGCGAGGTACGTGTCCTTGACCAGAATTGAACCGGCGACTTAATTGTCCGCAGGCAGATGCTATAACCACTGCCAAACTGGCCAGGGTGGCCACAGTAGCATTTTTATAGTATACTGCTATTCTTTATATTTCTTTTATTTTATTTTTTATTTTATTTTTGTTACAGATGGTTGTCCTTTTTTACCTCATTGACACCCTCTGCCCCCACCCCCCGCCTTATCCCTGGCTTTGTTGTCCATGTCCATTGGTTATGTGTACATGCATATAAGTTCTGTAGTTTATCTCTTCCCTCCCCCCGCCACCCCCTCTTCTGAGGGTTGTTAGTCTGTACCCTACGTCCATGTTTCTGGGACTACCCTATTCCTCAGACTGTTATGATCATTATATTCCACAAATAAGTGAGATCAAGTGGTATTTGTCTTTTTCTGCTTGGCTTGTTTCACTTAGAGTAATACTTTCCAGGTCCCTATATGTCGTCTCAAAGGATAAGAGATCTTTCTGTCTTACAGCTGCATAGTACTCCATTGTGTATACATACCACAGCTTTTTTATCCATTCGTCTACTGATGGACACTTGGGCTGTTTCCAGATCTTAGCTATTGTGAATAGTGCTGCTATGAACCTGGGGGAACATATATCCTTTCTGATTGGTATTTCAGGCTTCTTAGGGTATATTCCTAGAAGTGGGATCACTGGGTCAAATGGAAGTTCAATTTTTAATTTTTCGAGGGAACACCATAGTGTTTTTCTTTTCTTTTTTTTTTTTTCTTTTTTTTATCCTCACCCCAGGATATTTTTCCATTTTTTGTACAGATAGAGTGGGAGGGAGAGAGAGAGAGAGAAACATCGACGTGAAGGGACACATCGAGTGGCTGCCACCCGCACGACCAACCAGGGCCGGGGACAAACTGCAACTGAAGTACGTGCCCTTAGCAGGAACCGAACCCGGGTCTCTCCGGACCACAGGCCGACGCTTTAACCGCTGGCCAGGGCCACCATAGTGTTTTTCATGGTGGCTGTACCAGTCTGCATTCCCACCAGCAGTGTACTAGAGTTCCTTTTTCTCCACACCCTTGCCAACACTTGTTGGTGATTTGTTGATGGCGGCCATTCTGACAGGTGTGAGGTGGTGCCTCACTGTTTTAATTTGCATCTCTCTGATGATTAGTGATGTTGAGCATTTCTTCATATGTCTCTTGGCCATTTGTATGTCTTGTTTGGAGAGGTGTCTATTCAGCTCCTCTGCTCATTTTTTAATTGGGTTCTTTGTCTTCCTTTTGTTGAGCTGTATGAACACTGTATATATTTTGGAAATTAACCCCTTATCTGATGTATCATTGGCAATGATGGTCTCCCACACAGTGGGATTACCTTTCCATTTTGATGGTTATTTCTTTTGCTGTGCAGAAGCTTTTGAGTTTGATGTAGTCCCATGTGTTCATTTTTTCCTTTGGTCTGTTGCCTTGGGTGATGTATCAGTGAAAAATCTGCTGCGTATAATGTCTGAAATCTTGTTGCCTACATTTTCTTCTAGGATTTTTATGGATTCACAGGTCACATTTAAGTCTTTTAGCCATTTTGAGTTTATTTTTGTGTATGGTGTAAGTTGAAGGTCTAGTTTCATTTTTTTGCATGTAGCTGTCCAATTTTCCCAACACCATTTATAAAGAGGCTGTCTTTACTCCACTGTATGCTCTTGCCTCCTTTTGTCAAATATTAATTGAGCATAGTGTCTTGGGTTCATTACTGGGTTCTCTGTTCTGTTCCACTGGTCTGTATGCCTGTTCTTGTGCCAGTTGCTTTGTAGTATAACCTGATATCTGGTATTGTGATCCCACCTACTTTCTTCTTCTTTTTCAAGATTGCTGTGGCTATTCGGGGTCTTTTTTGGTTTCATTTGAACTTTTGAAGTATTTGTTCTTGTTCTGTGAAATATGTCGTTGGTATTTTGATGGGGATTGCATTGAATCTATAGATTGCTTTGGGTAATATGGACATTTTAATAATGTTAATTTTTCCAATCCATGAACAAGGTATGTGCTTCCACTTTTTTATATCTTCCTCTATTTCTTTTTTGAATGTCCTGTCGTTTTCTGCAAATAAGTTCTTTACTTCTTTGGTTAAGTTTATTCCTAGGTATCTTAATATTTTTCCCGCGATGGTAAATGGGATTGTTCTTTCAGTTTCTCTTTCTGTGAGTTCATCATTGGTGTATAAGAATACCATTAATTTTGTATCCTGCTATTTTGCCAAATTCATTTATTAAGTCTAGTAGATTTTTGATGGAGTCTTTAGGGTTTTCTATGAATAATATCATGTCATCTGCAAATAATGACAGTTTCACTTCCTCCTTTCCAGTTTGGATCCCTTTTATTTTTTCTTCATGTCTGATTGCCGTGGCTAACACTTCCAGTACTATGTTAAATAAGAGTGGCAAAAGTGGGCATCCCTGTCTTGTTCCTGTTCTTAAGGGAAATGTTTTTAGTTTCTGTCCATTGAGTATGATGTTGGCTGTAGGTCTTTCATATATGGCCTTTATTATGTCGAGATATGATCCCTCTATTCCCACATTGCTGAGTGTTTTTATCAGAAATGGATGCTGGATTTTGTTGAAGGCTTTTTTGGCATCTCTTGATATGATCATGTGGTTTTTATTCTTCATTTTGTTTATGTGGTGTATCACATTTATTGATTTGCAAATATTGTACCAGCCTTGCATCCCTTGGATGAATCCCAGTTGGTCATGGTCAATAATTTTTTTATGTATTGCTGGATCCGATTTGCTAGTATTTTGTTCAGGATTACTGCTATTCTTTTTAAATCATAACTGAATTTATTAATGAAAGCAAAAGTCCATATTTCAAAGATCAGAAAACATAAGTTCAATGTTGTGTGAGATGTACTAGGTCAGGGGAAGCTGAATAAAAAGTAGGTCTGATTCTTGATTAAGTCCTCTTTCCACGACTCTCATTACCTCCCAGGTGTTAATTCTCTTTGGATAGCAGCCTAGTTCACCCAAAGTATTGTTCACCCAAAGTATTGTTTGGAGTTTGAGGCATACTTTTCATCACACTTTGTTACATTCTTTGCTGTGTTAATGTGATAGCATAAGAATGTCTCTAGAAGTGTAAGAGCAGTGGCAATAATTCCATGCTAGAATAAGGCCCAGTTCCATGTTATAATAGTCTTAGATCTCTTTATTCCATGTGTAGTAACAGTTATTGTTGTCCTATATATGTGCTCTTTGCTTCAGGCACAAACTCTCACAGTATGGAGGCAAGCTGATAAACACAAGATACCTCGAATCTGTTTTTTAAACAAGATGGACAAAGCTGGAGCAAGGTATTTATTTGAGTGTGTTTCTTTGGCTTATCAAAGAAAAAAGATAATTTGAGCTTTTAATGGCATAAAACCTAAATTTAGAAATAGCTATTCCCGCCCTGGCCGGTTTGGCTCAGCAGTTAGAGCGTCAGCCTGCAGTTCACAGAGACCCGGGTTCGGTTCCTGCTAAGGGCATGTACCTTGGCTGCAGTTTGTCCCCGGCCCTGGTTGGGTCGTGTGGGTGGCGGCCACTCGATGTGTCCCTTTCACATCGATGTTTCTCTCTCTTCCTCTATCTCCTTCCCGCTCTGAGTAAAAAATGGAAAAATGTCCTCGGGTGAGGATGAAAAAAAAAAAAAAAAAGAAATAGCTATTCCCTATAAAGTATAAATTTTCCATGAAATCTCTGTTCAGTCCCATTATAAAAAGCAGAAAGAGCTAGTTCATAGGTTTAAATAATAACGTGAGATTAGTAGAGAGCTGATAGATGACAGACCATCCTGACTTTAATGTAGGGAGACTGTATTCTATTTTCTAGGATCCTTACAGTGATGTCTTGCTGATTCTAGTGGTTCTATTTAGGGCTGAATGGTATAGTCGCTGTATGTATTGCTTAAGGTTATGGTGCTCCATGTCATTGTAAAAGGTAGCGGTTAGAGAATTGTTTCCTGTAGTTGCCTTAGAGAACAATGTTCTTCCTTGTCCCTGATTTTCTTTAGCTACTGGGTAATAGCTCCATAGAAGGGAACTGGGAAAGGAGAATGTAGATGTTTTGAGACCTGCATCTAGTTCAAAAGAGTAAATGCTGAAATGTGGTAATGCTCAGAGACCTATAGAGTGGTAATCCATAAGGATATATTATTCTGAGAACATAATTCAGAATTTAGAGAATCAAGAATATTTGAGGGATATGGAGAAAATGTGAACGGGAAAGAATCAAGAATATAAAGGATTCTAGGGAAATGTGACAGGGAGAGGTGCTGGTCTGTGGTGTGAGAGTGGCAGAAACAAAACATAAACTGTTTTCTTTCTAAAACCACACAGTATGCTTTGTGTTTATGTAACTCTTGACAGTAATTCTAAGGCTGTTGGTTTAAAGAACTTTTGTCTTGATTAGTAAAAACACAACCTTCAAAATGTGCGAGGCTGAAGTTCTGACCCTTTTCTATTTGGAGTTCCTTGAGGTAGATGGAAGCATTACCCACTTGCAGCACCTATGATGATGAGGAAGAAAGTGACTGGATACTAGGCTGGTTCTCAAGGACATTGGGACCAGAATAAGTCAGCCCATGTGCCAAAGATGATGTGTGCCATAAGTAGTCAACCCCACTGTTAGCACAGAAATGAATAGCATAGCATTCAGAATACCTAAGATAAAAGTATAGAAAAATTAGACTGGCTCTTGGAAGAAAGCTGGTAGCCATGTGTGATTGCAAATGCAGTTATTAGAGGGATCCTTGATTTGTAATCACAGATCTGGCACTTGAATCCTAACTGCAATATACTGTGACCTTGATCGATTCAGGTAATCTTAACTTCAAACTTTAGTTAAAGTGAAACTAACAATAAAAATACCTTAAATACCTATGTGGCAGGATTCAGGTAGATATTCAATTGTATCTGAAATTGACAGTAAAATTTTATTTAAGATGTCCTATGGAAAACTATGAAGTGGTGAACATTAGGAACAACAAAAAGGGGTTTGATTTTAGAGAGCATTCTTAAACCTGTTCTTAAAATCTTAACATTTTTTAACTACTGTATAATTATTTTGCTTTCTACAGTTTTAACTATGCAGTTGAAAGCATCAGAGAGAAGTTGAAGGCAAAGCCTTTGCTTTTACAGGTTGGTGGATTAATATTTGGTTGATTAATAGTAACAGCTCCTTCTAATTTTCCTCATCAGTTTATTTTATTCTGACATATACATTTCTAAAGCTATCTCAACTCCTTTTTGGAAGATGTTGGGATATAAATAAAAATAGGTAAGATTATGGTAACAATAATGACATTTGGGAGGAAAGTATGGAAAGATAAGATTTATCACCAATGCCATTTTAATTGAGTGATCATTTAATAATGTTAATCTTTGATTTATAGTTACCAATTGGTGAAGCGAAAACTTTCAAAGGAGTGGTGGATGTAGTAAATAAAGAAAAACTTCTTTGGAATCCCAATTCAAATGATGGAAAAGACTTTGAGAGAAAACCCCTCTTGGAAATGAGTGATCCTAAATTGCTGAAAGAGGCAACTGAAGCAAGGAATGCCTTAATTGAACAAGTAAAATAAATACTTTGAGTTTAAAATTGCATAAGTATTTAGAAACTTTAAAAAATATTTTATTGTGAAGTACAATATAAAATTACATATGGAACATGTAAAGTGTAAGAGTAATGGAATGAGTACCAACGTATGCACTTCCCAGCTTAAGAAATAGAATATTAGCAATACTTTTTTTTTTTTTTTTTTATCCTCACCCAAGGATATTTTTCCATTTTTTTGTACAGATAGAGTGGGAGGGAGAGAGAGGAAGAGAGAGAGAGAGAGAGAGAAACATCGACGTGAAGGGACACATCGAGTGGCTGCCACCCGCACGACCAACCAGGGCCGGGGACAAACTGCAACCGAAGTACGTGCCCTTAGCGGGAACCGAACCCGGGTCTCTCAGGACCGCAGGCCGACGCTCTAACCACTGAGCCAAACTGGCCAGGGCTAGCAATACTTTTGAATCTCCACGTGCCACTTCCTGTTCATCTCTCTCCTTCCGCTAATTATCTACTCTCCCAATCACTATATTAATTGTAGAGTTTATCTTTCATTTGCTTTTCTTTATAGTTTATTATAAATATATGTATCCTTAAAGAACTTAGTTTGTCATGGCTTTGACCTTTATATAAATGGAATGATACTTTTTGTATTTTATTACATTGTTCAACATTATGTTGGAGATTTGTCCATGTTATTGGTGTAAGGAATCGGGGGTGCCGCCGAATAAAACAGAGAAGAGACTGGAGAGCCAATCAGCCGAATAAACAGGGATCAGGCTTTATTGGGTGCACTCCGGACAGGTTCACAGACTCCGGGGGTCGAGTCCTAGAAGCCGCGCTCAATGTAGGGGCTTGTGTCTTTTATATCTGCCTGTTGTAGCTGGAATTTGTCCCTTAGGGTTTGGCCCTGCGGGGGCTATGCATGAACCCTCTGGAATGTGAATCGATAAGAGCAAGATGGGAGTTAATCTACAAGCTCGAGGCAGGCCGATCAGGGTGGGAGACAAGGCTGAGCAAGCGAGACAATGGTCGAGCACTTTGCCTGGCGCCAGTCCCCAGGCCATTGGACAATTGGGTGTGGTTATACTTCACTCATTTTCAGTCTTGTATAATGTGCCAATATATGATTATACTGTAATTTATTGTCTGTTTTTCTGTGGATGAAATTTGAGATTGTTACCCTTTTTTTCTTTTTGCCGTCACAGTATTGCTGTGAACACCTTTCTTTGTATCTTCTTGTGCACATATGCAAGAGTTTGTTTAGAGTTAAACCTAGGAGTGGAATTGCTAGGTCAAAGGGTATATCCATCTTTTACTTGACCGTATGTCAACTTATTTAGAAAATTTTAAAACCATTAATTTTATAGTTACTATATAATTTTATACTTTAGCCACCTTCAAGATTTTAGTAAAAAACAGTAAGATTAGTAATATTTATACTAATTATATGATATTGTTAGTATATAGAACAGTAAGTAAAACCTTAAACTCCCTGAATTTTATGGTAGAAAAGAACATTTGAATCTCAACTCTTGATTTTGTTGTTGTTGTCGTTGTTGTTGTTATTGCTAATCCTCACCCAAGATTATTTTTCCATTGATTTTTTAGAGTGAGAGGGAGAGAGAGAGAAATATCAGTGTGAGAGAGACAAATCGATTGGTTGCCTTCATCTTTTGTATGAAGTTCTTTTTTATTTATTTTCTGTTGTAATAGTAAGTATCAACTTTATTAACATAATGATCTTTTTAAAACATTTTTTTTCCTTTATTGATTTTAGAGAGAGAGGAAGGGTGTGGGAGAGAGACATACAAACATCAATGAGAGAGAACATCAATTGACTGCCTCCTGCATGTCCCCCACTGGGGATTTGGCCCACATCCTGGGCATGTGGCCTGACCGGGATTCGAACTGGCAACCTCTTGGTGCATGGGTTGATGTAGAACCTGAGCCACACCAGCCAGGCAATGATTATTGTTATTTTTATTATTGGATAATAGTTATTGAAAACTTATGATTTAGCTTAAGTGCTTTACATATATTATTTAATCCTCACAACAGCCTATATTATCCCCATTTACAGGTGAGGAAAAAGAGGCTTGCCATGCTTAAATAATTCATCATATAGCTAATAAATAGCAGAACTGGAATCTGAACCCAGATCTGTCTCAGTTGAGCTCTTACTGCTTCTCTAATTTGTGGGGGGGGCACATAAAAAGAATACAGGCGGAATTGACATTTATTAATCAGTAATTGGTTCATAATTGGTTCTCTTTTGAGGTTTTATCTTCTACAAAAGGGCTATCAAAATAAACCTAAGAAGGACTTTATAATCTAGTTGAGGTGCCAACATAAATGTGCTTATGTGTCTCATATTATTCTAGGACATAAAAGGCTCAAATTTTGTTTTCATTATATACTTTCAGTAGATAATAAAGTAATTACAAGGAATGCATATATATGTACAGAATTAGAGAGTAAGACCACATCATCCCTGTTAAGGTGGTTATTGTCATAAAAACAAAGTAAGTGTGTAAGGATGTGGAGAAATTGTAACCCTTTAGCATTGTTGGTGGGAATGAAACTGGCACAGTCACTGAAAACAGTATAGTGGTTCCTCAGAAAATTGAAAATAGAATTAACATCTGATCTAGCAATTTTACTTCTGGGTATATATGCAAAAGAATTGAAAGCAGGGCCCTGGCCAGTTTTGCTCAGTGGTTAGAGCGTCGGCCTGCGGTTCGGAGAGACCCGTGTTCGGTTCCCGCTAAGGGCACATACCTCGGTTGCAGTTTGTCTCCGGCCCTGGTTGGGTTGTGTGGGTGGCAGCCACTCGATGTGTCCCTTTCACATCGATGTTTACTTTGTCTCAGGAGATCTTGTGAATATTCAGAATATTAGAGGAACACTAGATAAAAGTTTTTTATGAACTAAGACCCCCAGATTTATCTAAAAACAGCAATCCATTGTGTATATTATCATTGGCTATAAATTGCACCTTTTATTTCTTTTTAGCAATCTGAGTAGATAGCAGTTTAATGATATGCTTAATCTGGCTCGGGCTTGCCATGAATTTAGGAAACTCATAATAGTATATCTACAATTTTTAATCTTCTTTGAAAGAAAAACTCTTCTTTTTAGAAGATAGGAAGAAGTCCTTGGCCTGGTTAAGTTAGATCATGTAGCTGTCTTGAAATATTTGGATAATGTATGTTTGTGGTATTTATACTTAAGTTAATAGTTGGACAACAAATGCAAGTTATAGAGCTAAAGCCTTTCTTTATAGATTGCAGATTTGGATGATGCATTTGCTGAATTGGTTTTAGGAGAATTCAGTGAAAATTTTGATTTGCTCCCAGCTGAAAAGGTACATTTTATTATTCATTTACTTTGATTGAGTTTTGCTCATTGATTGTGCTTTGCTTTCTCTGTTTTGTGTTGTGTTTTTTGTTTGTTTGTTTGTTTTTATCCTCACCTGAGGACGTTTTTCCATTTTTTGTTCAGATAGAGTAGGAGGAAGAGAGAGAGAGAGAGAAACATCGATGTGAAAGAGACACATCGAGTGGTTGCCACCCGCACAACCAACCAGGGCCGGGATCAAACTGCAAACCGGCACGACCAGAGGTACATACCCTTAGTGGGAACTGAACCCGGGTCTCTCTGGACCTCAGGTCGACGTTCTAACTGCTGAGCCAAACCAGCCAGGGCGAGGTCAAGTTACTATTAATACAAAATGTTGACTTAAACAAAAATTAAGAGAACTTTAAGATAAAGCCACTACTAATACAGGTATTTAATAATGGCAGTGATTTACTATTTTTGGTTATACTTTTAGAATTCAGAAATTGAATCATTTTTACTTGTATTGTGTCAAGAGAAGGTAATTGTTCATTCTCAGCCTTTTCTCTTCATTGTGATCATTTCTCTATTTTTAGAGAAATCACAGGAAGAAAATTTGTATTTAAAATTTACTGGTTTTGCCCTGGCCGGTTTGGCTCAGCAGTTAGAGCGTTAGCCTGTGGTCCAGAGAGACCCAGGTTCAGTTCCCGCTAAGGGCTCATACCTCGGTTGTAGTTTGTCCCTGGCCCTGGTTGGTCGTGCCGGTGGCAGCCACTCAATGTGTCCCTTTCACGTCAGTGTTTCTCTCTCTCTCTTCCTCTCTCTCCCTCCCACTCTACCTGAACAAAAAATGGAAAAATGTCCTCGGGTGAGGATAAAAAAAAAAATTTACTGGTTTTTCAAACTACCATACAATGACCATTTAAATAAGAACATTTTTTCTGAATCTGTTTTAATATTCAGTGGGAACTCATTGTGGGTCTTTTTTTGTTTTCTTCTGAAAAACATTAAACCAGAGACTAGGCAAATAAAATACAGATAATAATTGAATTATGACAATTTCTTTCTTTTTTTTTTCTTTATCGACTTTAGAGAGAGAGGAAGGGAGAGAGAGAGAGAGATAGAAACATTGATGAGAGAGAACATCAATTGGCCACATCCTGCATGCCCCCAAATGGGGATCAGGCCTATAACCTGAGCTATGCCCTAACCGGGAATCGAACCGGAGACCTCTTGGTATACGAGTTGATGCTCAACCACTGAGCCACACTGGTCAGGCAAATTGTGACAGATTTCTTTAAGACATTCCTGTTTTTTCTTTTATTCCTGCCAGGGCCTTTCCCCCATGAATTTGGCAAAGTTACTCTTCATTTTCCTTCATGAAACATAAGAGTTACCAAAGAGAATGTTTTGAAGTGGTAATATGTATAATGGGGCCCAAAATGAGCCCAGCAAATTCACTTATTTTTCCTGAAAGGAATGAAGTAGAACCATGAGGCTGTAGATTAATTTTGAGCCATTTGAAGTTATTTGAGGTGAAAAAAAGAGTATTTTTTAAATGACATGCCATAATCTTGACATTTTTTATTATTTAGTATTTGAATGCTTAAGCGTGATGTTTATTATATCCTACTGTCATAGAACATGATTTCTGTTTTCAAAGAGCTCGCAGTCTAAAGGAGAATTGACTCATCATTTCTCTTACCAGTAGCTTGCAAGTACACCCAAGCTTTTCTTGTTTTTTGAGGTCTTTCAAAAATTTTTTTTCTACTTTGACTTCTCATTTTCTTTGGAGTTTTATTTAATATGGCTCTAGTTCATTGGAAGAAATTGTAGCTCATTTATATTCTGAATTTTTTATCATTTTCTCTATTAGATTATCAAGGTAAAATCACAAGTATATTAACTCATTTATTCAAGAAATATTTTTAAATGACTACTTTATTTTAAGTACATTTCTAGTTTTTGGGATTTAGCAGTGTCTTCAATGGACCTTACTATAATGCTCATATAAACTTTACATTAAATTTAATACTAATTAAAATTAAAGCTATATATATATTATATATATTATATATATATTATATATATTTTATATATATAATATATATATAATTACCAGGTAGTGATTAATGTTATAAAGAAAACAAAGAATAAGGCCATGAGGAATGATGGAAGTGTGTGATGAGTCCTGCTTGACATGGTTGGTTAGGAAAGACATCTAATTTAAGCTATTTTGGTTGAGCAGTGTACTGTATATATGTGGCCATTTTCTGGTCACATAAAATACTTATTTATACCTCTGCTTTGTAGCTACAGACTGCAATACACAGAGTAACACTGGCTCAGACAGCAGTGCCTGTGCTTTGTGGAAGTGCCCTGAAAAACAAGGGGGTCCAGCCCTTGTTAGATGCTATTACTATGTACTTGCCTTCACCTGAAGAGCGCAGCTATGAATTTCTGTAAGTATGCAGTTACATAGATTAAAATCATATTAAACAGGTAGGCAAATAGGTCTTTTTCACAAAGAGTATACGAATCACCATATTTTAAAAACAACATTGGTGAGAAATATCATTGTAAATGATATAATATAGTGCCATAGTAATTTTACTTGAAAGGGACGTTTGTTATCCCTTGTAACCTGCTACATTTACAGATGGAGCTAAGAATATGGATTTATTGCTGTGTAAAAGTATGTTGACCTTGCCATCTTAGCTTTTTTAAAAAAAAGGTTGTATACTGGGGATGTTTGATAAATAAATATTCTATACATATATTTATATTTATTCTAGATTTCAAGATTTTTCATAAGCTCAAAGGATATTTTGTGGCTATAAAGAAAGGTCATTGTTTTACTCCTGTTGTCACTGACAGCTTTGTACTTATTAATAAATTCTCTAAAATCTGAATAAGTGTTATGCAAAATGGCAGACAAAACTGGACTTTAATCCTTTAACTAGGACATTAACCACTTTTCATCTCTCTCAGTTGGATAGGCAATACAGTGGAGTGATTGTGAGCATGGACTATGTTCTACCTGGATTTAAATCTAAGCTCTTCCAAGTTGCTTAACCTGTCATCTGTGAAATGAGAATAGGGCTTATCTCATAGGATTGTTACAAGAATTAAATGAGTTAACATTTATAAAGCACCTGGAACAGTGCCTAGTATATTGTAAGCTTTCCGTATAAGTATTTATTAAACAAAGTTAAAAACTGGAGGAAATAAGATTGGAGAATTTCTGTAATAGAAATGTCTAACCTACTTTGAGTCATGGAGTTCTTTGAAACTAATGAAAATACAGAGCTTTTCCTAAGAAAAATATACTTGTACACAGAATTTGGCAATTCAGAGCGATTCAAACTTTATGTAACCTATCAATGAACATCAGTTTAAGGACATCATTCTGTAAGAATGTTGGCTTGTAAACAAGTTCATATTTGTAGTGTAGATTTATATGGTTATGTAACTGGAGAGAAAGTGGGAAGAGAGTGTAAAAGCAGTAATTGGAAAGTACCTATTTATTTACCCTGTACAGGTTTTTGGAGAAAGCAGTGTGATGTTCCTAGGTATATTTTTTGAGAAAGGAACTCTTGACTATGGAATTATTTGCAAATAGAGGTAATATTTGGAAGAGACTCCATTGTTTTTAGTTTTGAGGAATTAATGGTAAGATCTCTGTTAATTTACTCCAATGGAGGAAGTGAGGTACTGACATTATTTAATCAGTCTGGGTAGCTAAACTAGAAGATATGAAGGCTCTTTGGAGGACGTCAGGATTAAGTTTGTGCAGCAATTATGATCTGATCTGTATAAATGTGTAGGAAGTGTATTTTAAGACTTTTCTGGAATGTCTCTTAATTTTTATAGGCAGTGGTATAAGGGTGACTTATGTGCACTGGCATTTAAAGTTCTCCATGACAAGCAGCGGGGACCACTGGTTTTTATGCGCATTTATTCCGGCATGATAAAACCCCAGTTGGCCATCCATAATATTAATGGAAACTGCACGTAAGTAGAAGCTCAGTTTGTTTTCTAAAACTGTATTTGTTTCTTTAAAAGTACTTTTACTAATATAAATCATGGTTTTACAGGGAGAGAATAAGTCGTCTGCTTTTGCCATTTGCTGACCAACATGTAGAAATCCCTTCACTGACTGCTGGCAACATTGCTTTAACTGTTGGGCTTAAACATGTAAGTGACCAAATGGTTTCTCTGGGAAATAACAGCTTATATATTTAATTAAAAGTAGGCATTTTATAATAGCAAAAGCCCATAAATAATCCAAATGTCCACCAGTAGTGGAATAACGAATATTGTAGCATATTCATCAACATGGTTGAATTTCATATATTTAATAGAAAGAAAAGTAAATTGCAGAAGACTTAACAGCATGGATTGTATTCATATAAAGTTCAAATCCAAGTAAAATATACTTGGATATATGCTTCATGTATATACATATGTTTTAAGATTATTTCCATTGGATTTTTTTGTTTTGTTTTGATCATTGCACACCATTTTATCTAACCTTATAACCAATCAGGTATTAATGAATATTATAAACATTGTTACTTTTAACATTTTAAACTCTTCATGAAATTGCAAGATTTAAAATCCTTTACAGAAAATTCCCTTAGTCCAGAAATTGGACTTCTACCATCGCACTGTCCTCTGTCTACCTGAAGGCAAGAGCCCCTGGTATGTATCTGAAGGAGTTACAGAAATCTGTTTGGGCCAGTGCTTCACTAGGACTGTCTTTGCAGAGATGAAAACTGGCACAGAACTTCATAATATATAAGTTTAAAAGTAAAATTATATTTTTAAAAAAATGAGTCTACTAGGAATCTCAGTTTTGCATGGTCAAGAGTATTTTGTTTAATTGCATATTTTAGTTAATAGATAATTTTTTGTAAAATAGTAATGAAATTTTACTGGTGACAAAACACTGTAATGGACTTCCATCCTAATTTATCCTTACATGATTGAAAATTTAGGAAATTACATTTGTTTTGCCAAATGAATTTTGGATATATATGGGTGTGTGTGTGTGTGTGTGTGTGTGTGTGTGTGTGTGTTATTGTTAGATTTACTACAGTAGTGTTTTGCATAGAATTTTCATATAAATTAGATTTACCTGTGCAAAGTTATGAGCTTTATGAATTTGTCTGTCTTTTAAGTATTGATGGAAAGAAAATATCACATTAAATTTTTTCTTATTTTGTGGTTCTTGGTGGAAGCTGAGTGCTTGCCAACAACCTGTTTTATTCTAAGACATCTTTTTGCTTGCAGACTGCCACTGGAGACACCATTGTCTCATCCAAGTCCAGCGCATTAGCTGCAGCTCGTCGAGCCGAGAGGGAGGGAGAACAGAAGCATAGACAAAACAGTGAAACAGAGAGACTTTTACTGGCTGGAGTGGAGATTCCAGAACCTGTTTTCTTCTGTTCCATAGAACCCCCTTCAGTGGCTAAGCAGCCAGGTATAAATAGTCTTGGTGTATCAATTAATTAGTGATCTGATAAGTTAGATAAAATAGTTACATTATATTCTCAAAAGATTTCTTATATGATTGAGTTTAATTTTATCAAAATATGTTGGTAAGTATTTCTTGTGATTGCTGTGGTTATTTATATACGATGTTTTGATTTTTACAAACTGCTTTTATTTTTTTATTTTCTTGTATCTTGGCTGTTTTTCTCATATCACATTCATTCTTCCTTAGTGTTGTTCTTGTGGTGCTACCTATGCGATTCTAAATAATTGACCTCAGGACTGCATGTTAGATTAGTTAGTAACCAATTCATAACTGGCTCAGTTTCTCATCACCATTTATAAAATTGCTACTTTTTTTTGTTTTCTCGATCAACCTTTGGAACCCAATGAAGATATACTATGTACATAACTTATATACTATGTTAATGTCAATTGACCTTTTTTAGTGTTGTATACTTTGTTTTTTAGCATATTTGCTCAGAATTCATCAGTGACTTTTCATTAACTAAAGCACAAACCCAGACTCTTTAGTATGGCATGTGTAATTCATTATTCCGGCTATAGTATTTCCTATTAGATTTGGTTAAATATAGCAGAAAATCCCCAAATAACAGTTGCTTTAATGACAAAAGTTTATTTCTCTCTGTTGTAAATACACCTTGAGTTGGTAGCCCAGGGGTTAGAGGGTGACCCCACAATGAGCACCCAGGCTCCAGTCTTTTGTCTTGCCTGTCTGAGTGCATAGCTCCTATCCTTAGTGATCTCATGATGGCTGCTGGAGAGCCTTGGGCATCACTTTGGAGTTCCTGGCAGCAGAAAGGAGTAATGGGGAGAAAGAAGATGTGCCCCTTTCCCTTTTAAGATTTCTTGTATGTCATTGGCCATCACTTAAATATATGGCCACCCAGTTGTGAAGGAATTTGGTAAATGCAGTCTTTTAGCTAGGCAGCAGGAGAATAGGAGGCTACTAGGAATCTTTGACACTGACTTTCTTGCCGGGCCTCATTTCTTGAAATGCCCTATTTTGTTCTGAAACCTCTTCTTTCACCCAAACAAAAATAAACACAGAGCCCTGGCTGATTTGGTTCAGTGGTTTGAGTGTCAGCCTGTGGACCAAAGGGTCATAGGTTCGATTTCCAGTCAAGGGCACATACTTGGGTTGCAGATTTGATCCCCGGCCATGGTCTGGGTTGTACGGGAGGCAATCAGTTAATGTTTCTCTCCCACATCAATGTTTCTCTCTCTCTCTCCCCCCTTACCTCCCTCCCTTCCACTCCATCTAAAATCAGTGGAAGAATATCCTCAGGTGAGGATTAACAAACAAAAATAATAATAAATAAATAAAAACAGAGTAACTATTCATACCTTACACTGCCATAAAAAAATAGATCTGGCCCTGGGTGGTTTGGCTCAGCAGTTGGAGCATCAACCTGCGGATCAGGGAGTCCTGGTTCGGTTTGCGCTAGGGCCTCGTGCCTTGGTTGCTAATTGTTGGGGTGGTGTGGGTGGCAGCCACCCGATGTGTGTCTCTCACATCTATGTTTTTCTCTTTCTCTTCCTCTCTCTCCCGCTAGAAAAAAAAAAAAAAAAGATCTGACTTCCTGAAGATGCCATGGTCTTTTGCATTGCTATTTCTTTTCCTTTGTTCTCTCTTGCATTATGATGATACCTATGAATTGGTCTGCTTGGAAAATATTCATTCTTTCTGTAGGTATCAGCTTAAGCACCCCCTGATTTCAAAGCCCTTACTGCATTCCTGTATTAGACTGTTACAGGACAAACTGTCTAGTTGTAGAGGTGGCATTAGAAGCCATTTTCCCCCCTTGAAAACAAGTTGGACTCTCAGATTATGGAAAAACAAAGGCAACCTTGATTGCCTCCCAAATCTTTTTGAGTACCTAGTGGGAAAAAGAGGATTCCTAGGCAAGTGGCAGTTCCAGTTCCTCACCTCTCCAGTGGAAGTTCTCATGAAAGAAATCCAAGTGCAAGTATGAGTACAGGTATAAGCCCCCAGGTACTGAAGAAGCTGGGTCTTTTCTTGTCCAGTTGGTAAAGGAATGGCATTTAAATTAAAACAGGTGTAGCAGCCCTGGCCAGTTTGGCTCAGCGGTTAGAGCATCAGCCTGCGGTCCAGAGAGACCTGGGTTCGGTTCCCGCAGTGCACAAACCTCTGTTGCAGTTTTCCCCGGCCCTGGTTGGGTCATGCAGGCGGCAACCACTTGATGTGTCCCTTTCACATCGATGTTTCTCTCTCTCTGTCTCCCTCCCACTCTATCTGAACAAAAAATGGAAAAGTGTCCTCAGGTGAGGATAAAAACAAAAACAAAACAAAACAAAACAGGTGTAGCAGCAGTTTTCTTGTTACCTTAAAATGCCCCGAGGCTGGCTAAAGTAGTCTTGACTCTGAGAAAGGATCAGGTGATAAGAACATGGCTCCCAGTTACATCAAGTTTGACTAAGCTAGTTCTGCCCAGTGTGGCCATACACTTAAAGACAGGGGCTACTCCCACCCCCAGTAACCTATGAATTCTTTTAAATATACTCAAAAGTCATTTCATATGTCAAATGTACTGTGGCCAGCTATATTCAAATGTTAGGATTGTAGATAAGTTTCACTGGCCAATTTTAAATCTAAGGCCTCAATCCTTAGCTACTTTAGGAGAAAAGGTTCGGTGTCCAAAGAAAGTCTAATTAATGGGCATTATCTTAGATGTCCTAAACCCCAGAGAGGAGGGGACTGCCCGGAGCCTCCTTCTTACAAGCAGATCTACATAATCTTTTTTCTGTGTTTCCATTGTATTTGCTCTATGGTCCTATTATAGGATATGACACCCTGTGTTATAATGCTATGAGTGTTTTCACCCCAATATTTTAAAATAAACTTATTTTATAATAAAATTACCATCTTTTCATTCCAAGAGCCACAAAGTATCATAAGCATTGTTAACTTTTTTTATATGTAGGTGCTTAAAATAAATAATACCTAAATTAATGCCTCTTAACCTTGGTTGTGCATATACATTTCTTGGAGTTCTTATTAAATGCAAACTCTGATTCAGCCAAAAACATGAGATTCTGTATTTCTAACAAGATCCTTGAACCCAGCTTCAGAAGATTGAGTCTAGAACAGCATTGTTCAGTAGAAATATAACATGATCCACTTATGTAACCTGAAATTTTCTTACAGCCACATTAAAAATAGTTAAATTGGCAAAATTAACTTTAATAATACATTTTACTTAACCCAGTATATAAAAAAAATCAGTTGAACATATAATCAATATTTTAAAAATTGAGATAGATTATTGTCTTTTTTTTTTTTTTTTTCATATTAAGTCTGAGAAACCTGGTGTGTGTTTTACACTCAATAGCGCATGTCAATTCAGATGGTAATATCTACCACAAAGGCTAGTGGTTGCCATTTGAATAGTGCAGGTCTAGATGGCCTGGTTTATATACCTAAGAACAGTTTAAATGTGTGACTGATAAGGTTAGTTCATTAATCCATTGCTCAGCTCTTTACTTCAGCTACACTTTGTGGAACTTCTAACGTATTTTATAAAGGCAGGGTATATGGATCAGTTAATTGATTATATTAAAGTATCACTTTTGATGGTACATTTAATGAAAATAATATGTTTTCTCTTTGTGATTATTTATCATAGAGTGATTACATTATCATCTCTATGATGTAATTTAGCTTACATTTATCAATTTCTCATCATTGCCTGTGTTTCTGAAGGCATTTAGATTGTCAGCTTTTAGATTGATCTTTGCAAAGATCAGATGATGTTACTGTTCACTTACACCCTTCAGTGGCTTCTCATTGCAAATCTAAACTTCACGATGACTTGCAAAACCTGCAAGCATCTCCCTCTTCATCCAATGCAACTCTCCCTGCTGCCCGCCAGTGTGGAGCTGCTCTGCCCTCCTTGTTTTTCCAACAGCAAATTATTCCTTGCACAGCCATTTCCTCCATCTGGAATTCTTTTTCTTCAGCATGTCGCTTATAAGATCATTTCTTTTTGTTTTATGTCTTTACCCAAATCATCCTGGAGAGGTCTTTCCAGATCACCTAATCTCAAGTAACCTCCTGTCACTATATTAGCACCTTATTTTATTCTCTACAAAACATTTATGGCTGTTTGGAATTTTCTTTTTCAAAATTTGTTTAATTGTTTATCTATTTTTCCCACTAGACCTAATGGTATATTATCTTAAAAATGAAATGTAAAAATAACCATTTTTTTAATTCCCCAGATTTGGATCATGCATTGAAATGCCTTCAGCGTGAAGATCCCAGTTTGAAAGTAAGGCTTGATCCTGACTCTGGACAGGTAGGCGTATTGTTACTTAATCCCAAAAATCTGTCAGTAATATAGTGCGTGTGTGTGTGCGCATGAGTGCATATATCTAAAATATGTGATTGGTCTCTGCCCTTAAAAAAGAAACTTTCTTTTTTGTTCTCATAACAATAAACTTCTAATTATTATGTTGACTATCTAAATAGACAAGTTCTCCTTAATTTCTTAAAATAATTATACCTCACTTATATAAACTGTTCTGAAACACTTAGACCATCCAGAAGAGGCCACCTTTTGTGAAATTTTCAAGTGAGTTTCAACCTCAAGACAAAGCCTTGAACCTCTTATGCTAAGGCTTATAGAAGCAGCATACTAAAGGGAGGGTCAAAGGGACTTTTAATGATAATGACACACACAAGATGGGTGAGAAGTGATCGATTACAACCCAGCAATGTGGGAAGAAATAGAGTTCTAAAGTAAGTACAGAATTGTGCTGTATATTACAGCACAGGAGAAGAATAGATGTTTATTTTGTTTCTTTCTAGGAAGGCAGGGTAAAATTTACATAAGATTTTAGAAAAAGCAGCTTTTTAACACCCTTGGAAATGTTGGTCAGTGGTTAGAACATCAGCTCTAAAAAAAAATGAGTGGAAAAAATATCTATGGGTAAGGATCGAAAACAACAGCAAAAAATAAATATATATATATATATACACACACACACATACATATATATACATATATATAAAAATTTGTCTCTAAAGAGAATGAACTGTTTTAGTTAATCTGAAAATACGGGGTATTTATTTCTCCCAAATGCCAGGTAAATGAGTAGTAATTTAGTTTAATTGATCCCGAATACTACAACAGCAATTAAAACAGAAACTTTATATTTTTAAAAACTTTTATTTAAAAAATGCCAATACATATTTTTTTTAAAATATCAAATAACATACAAGCATATAGGTTAAAGAATTAAAGTTTTCCTGTTTCTCAGTCCTACACAGGTAACCCTTGATGAATATAGCCTTTCACTCTCTTAAACATCTGTTTGTTTTTTTTGCTGTGCTGCGTTATAAAGCACAGAGTATTTTTTCCAAATATATATGTACAGATATATAACACATCATTCTACTTGTAGTATTCTGCTTTTCTCCAAGTAATTCATTTCTTTAACTTTACATTGAAGTATAACAATCATACACCAAGTCTTTTTTGTTGTTGTTCCTTACAATTATAGTTGTATTACGGCAAAAGGACACAAATTAGAACCAACCAAAGGAAGAGACTCATAGGGCAAAGTCCAGGATAGTTCTAAATGAGAAGCTTTCTTTACCCTTGGGGATATATTACCCTTCTGGCAGAGTGTTGCCAACCAGGAAGCCCCACCAGGGCCTTTGGTGTTTAGTTTTTATTGGAGCTCAATCACATACTGCCTGTGTGGTTGACCTTTAACCTACAGCACCTCCTGTACGTTTGGGCTGATACCTTTACTCTGCAGGTTGGAACTGGTATGTCTCTTCCAAAACCTGCATCATAAATCACATTGTTTGACCAGCTGGTGGATAGAGTCCCCAGACGAGAGAAGACACTTCTATTGAAGGCAGCATCCTGGCCTCGAGATAATTTCTCAGTAGCTGAGGGCGACAGCCAGATCTCTCTTTGGGTAAATTCTTTACTACACACATGGCATATGAATAAAATGGAGCAAATATGGATTTCTTGCATTGTACTCTTTCTCGTACACAAAGATCTTTAGCCATTGTTGCTAAAAAAAAAAAAAAAAAAAAATACATGTCTTAATTGGTTTTGATACAAATTTGGCTGTTCTAACAAGGGCCCAAAATAACATTGGTTCATAGAAAATAAAAGTCAGCTTCTCTGTCACATGAAGGTCGAAATGAGTCTGGAAGTTTGGACTGTCCACAAAGCTATAAGGTGCCCAGGATAGTTGGGAAGTACCCATGTGGTTGGGAATGTTTGGGAGAAAGTTTCTTCTCCCATTCATAAGATGCTGTCCTCATCTACACATTTCAAGACAGTTGCTTACTACCTTTCCCTTAAGAGAAGGAATATTTTCTTTAAAGGCACAGCCCAGAACTTGCCAGCTTCTGTTTTAAAAGTCATTTGTTCTGTTGGCCAGAACTTAGCTCTGTAGTTGGAAAGTGTAGGCCTAGCTAATGCCACTTGCTCAGCTAAGTGTCATGGAATGATAATATCAAGGAAGAGAATGTATTAGTAATCCACTTTTAATTGATTATTCCAATCAGAAAAATTAAAAAGTGTTTTGATGAAGGAGCAAAAAAAAAATTGCAAAAGAAACTCAGTTTGTAATGAAAAATAACATAGATTGATGTACCTTTATATAGTATTTTGTGATAAGTATAATTTTTTCTTGATCAGTGTTTTTTTTATTTATTTATTTATTTATTTATTTATTTATTTATTTATTTATTTTAAACCAGACTGTCCTATGTGGAATGGGGGAGTTACATATAGAGATTATTCATGACCGAATCAAGAGGGAATATGGACTGGAAACTTATCTAGGGCCTCTTCAAGTGGCATACCGGGAGACCATCCTAAATTCAGTTTGTGCCACAGGTAAAAAATAAGACATTTGCTGTTTTTATTTATCTCTTTCTCTCCAGGATCTATTTTCTGAATCTCTTAACTTTAGTTGCAAGCAGGATTTATGGTCACTTGTGTTTTCCATCAGTGGAGATAGGCTTTGTATGTGTACTTTGTTTTTTAGGATTTTAAAATTTTAAACACAGCCCTATTCCATTACCACTCATTACATGTACAAATGAGCCACTCATCGAGCAGATGTGCTTTTCAGTGGTCATGGAATATGACTTATCCCAGTCCCCACTACCAGAGTGACTGTAAGAACTTGAAGTTGGATCAGATGCATTGCAAAGAAAAGGACTACTATAGATATGAAACTTCCTTTTTCATAAACCTAATGGTAACCACACACACAAAAAAAAACAAAACTGAGACACATAGCTTAAAAAAAGAGGAAACATCTCCTCTTTCCCCTCTTTGGTGGGCGGAGGAGACCCAAGCAGTGCTGGGTGCACTCCCCTTTCCGCTGCCTCCGGACACCTCCCCCAGCCCCTTCACGCTGTGCGGTCTCTCCGACGCAAGACTGCCGCGGCCCGGATATGGCTCGTGGACAGCAGAAGATTCAGGCTCAGCAGAAAAATGCCAAAAAGCAAGCTGGACAAAAGAAGAAACAAGGACATGACCAAAAGGCTGCTGCCAAAGCTGCCTTAATATATACCTGCGCTATCTGTAAGACACAAATGCCAGACCCTGAGACCTGCAAGCAGCACTTTGAGAGCAACCATCCTAAGACTCCACTTCCTCCAGAATTGGCTGATGTTCAGGCATAAAGTTGTTTACAGGTGAATTCATGACACCTTTGACTCTTCTACTGTCTCAGACTTTCAGTAACAAACCTGCTGCTGCTTTTCTAACAAACTGTTGATAGGCAAAAATAAAGGGGCTACAGAAACACTCATTTTTATGCTGTTCCCTTTTGGGCTTCATGCAGACAATTCTGTGTAAATGTACAGTTGACTCTAATTTGGAAATCTGAAAATCAGTCCAATTACCAGATGTCCGTTTATACTACAAAGCCACTGTGATCAAAACAGCCTGGTACTGGCACAAGAACAGGCATATAGACCAGTGGAACAGAACAGAGAACCCAGAAATGGACCCAAGGCAATATGCTCATTAATATTTGACAAAGGTGGCAAGAGCATACAGTGGAGTAAGGACAGCCTCTTTAATAAATGGTGCTGGAAAAATTGGACAGCTACATGCAGAAAAATGAAGCTAGACCATCAACTTACACCCTTCACAAGAATAAACTCAAAATGGATAAAAGACTTAAATGTGACTCATGAATCTATAAAAATCCTAGAAGAAAATGTAGGCAACAAAATTTCAGACATCATACACAGCAGAATTTTCACTGATACATCACCTAAGGCAATAGAAATAAAGGAGAAAATGAACACATGGGACTACATCAAACTTAAAAGCTTCTGCACAGCGAAAGATACAATCATCAAAACAGAAAGGCTACCCACTGTATGGGAGAGCATAATTGCCAATGATGTATCAGATAAGGGGTTAATTTCCAATATATATAGAGTGCTCATACAACTCCACAAAAGGAAGACAAAGAACCCAATTTAAAAATGGGCAGAGGAACTAAATAGACACCTCTGCAAACAGGACATACAAATGGCTAAAAGACATGTGAAGAAATGTTCAACATCACTAATCATCAGAGAGGTGCAAATTAAAATAACAATGAGGTATCACCTCACACCTGTCAGAATGGCCACCATCAACAAATCATCAAACAAGTGTTGGCGAGGGTGTGGAGAAAAGGGGACTCTAGTACACTGCTGGTGGGAATGCAGACTGGTGCAGCCACTGTGGAAAACAATATGGTGTTCCCTCAGAAAATTAAAAATTGAACTTCCTTTTGACCCAGTGATCCCACTTCTAGGAATATACCCTAAGAAGCCTGAAACACCAATCAGAAAGAATATATGTACCCCCATGTTCGTAGCAGCACTATTTACAATAGCTAAGATCTGGAAACAGCCCAAATGTCTATCAGTGGACGATGGGTAAAAAAGCGGTGGTACATATACACAACGGAGTACTATGCAGCTGTAAGAAAGAAAGATCTCTTATCCTTTGAAATGACATGGAGGGACCTGGAAAGTATTATCCTAAGCAAAACAAGCAAAACAGAAAGACAAGTATCATATGATCTCACTTATTTGTGGAATATAATGAACATAACAGTCTGAGGAATGGGGTAGTCCCAGAGACATGGAAGTGGGGTACAGACTGACAATCCCCAGAAGAGGAGGTGGTGGGGGAGAGATGAACCATAGAACTTATATGCATGTATGCATGAACAGTGGACATGGACAACAAAGTTGGGGACAAGGTGCTGAGGGAGTGGGAGGGGGAATCACTGGGGGATAAAGGAGAAACATCTGTAACAAAAGTAAATTAATTTCAAAAAATAAAATAAAAAATAACAAAACAGACACAAAAAAATTAAAAAGAAGAAACAGAAGAATGAAGTTGATGTTTTATTTTTCCTCTGTAAAGTGAGTGGAAAATAATTTCCACTCTAATAAATACAGTAACCCTATGCTGGTAAAAGTGCAGTTTCTATGTCTGTGTCCTAGAATGTAAGGATTCATGATTCGTAGTTTTAATTTTGTTTCTTTAAGCAAAAGAACATGACATTATTGCTGTTCTTCCCAAAGAGAAAACATGGACAGTTTTGTTAAAAAAATATAGAGAAGAGATGTTTAGTATAACCAGGTGCTTTTAAGCCACTCACTGAAACTTGAAAAACAAATCAAATAGAATATAGGAGCAAATGGCACAAGTATTTCTGTTTCTGAACTTTGTATCTGGAAAAACTAAAAATGCTGAGAAATTATAAATAATGTATTTAAAATTAATTTTTGAGCCGTGGCTGGGTTCTCAGTGGTTAGAGCGTTGGCCCATGTACTAAAGGGCCGTGGGTTCGATTCCTGGTCAAGGGCACACACCTGGGTTGCAAGGTCGATCCCCGGCCCTGGGCCGTGGGCCGTGGGCCGTGGTCCGTGGGCCCTGGTCAGGATCATGCAGGAGGCAAAATATCCTCAGGTGAGGATTAACAAAAAACAAAATTAATGCCTGAGCTGGTTAGAATGTAGTAGAAATTTCTAGAGGTCAAAAAGGAAGCTGGAGCCCTGGCCAGTTTGGCTCAGTGGTTAGAGCATCCGCCTGCGGTCCGGAGAGACCCGGGTTCGGTTCCCGCTAGGGGCATGTACCTCGGTTGCGGTTTGTCCCCGGCCCTGGTTGGTCGTGTGGGTGGCAGCCACTCGATGTGTCCCTTTCACATCGATGTTTCCCTCTCTCTCTCTTCCTCTCTCTCCCTCCCACACTATCTGTACAAAAAATGGAAAAATGTCTCGGGTGAGGATAAAAAAAAAAAAAAAAAAGGAAGCTGGAGCAAGAATCTTGGGAAATAAGACAGCACCAAACGCCACTGGTTATTCTGGAGGAGTCTGCAGTCATCTCTAACCTAGTACTTGAGGTCCACATTCTCATGGACACAATTAACTAGGAAAGTCGTCTTCATGAAGGAAGACAAGAAAACTTGTCTAACTGGCTCTGGGGGCAAGGGGCAGAATGTCTGAGAAATTGTAACATAGGCTTCTGATAGGGTTTTCAGCCTAAATTTATAGAATCAGTATGACCTGAAAAACTAGTAATATTCACAGGAATCTGTTGACAACGAACAAAGGGCCTCTCTACATAAATGTATCTTCAGCCCAGGCCTCAAAGAAAATCCCACAGATAAAGAAATATGAAATCACAATAAAGTTTTAAAATCATAAAACCATGAGAAAAGGCACAGTGAGCAAAAAGGCAGTAGAAACAGCAGTCAGACCAGCAAAAGTCTCTGAAACTGGAATTATCAGATGCAGAATATAAAATAGGTATATTTATTGGTTTTTTGTTTTTTTTTTTAATCCTCATTCGAGGACATTTTTCCATTTTTTGTACAGACAGAGTGGGAGGGAGAGAGAGGAAGAGAGAGAGAGGGAAACATCGATGTGAAAGGGACACATCGAGTGGCTGCCACCCGCACGACCAACCAGGGCCGGGGACAAACTGCAACCGAGGTACATGCCCTTAGCGGGAACCTAACCCAGGTCTCTCCGGACCGCAGGTGGACGCTCTAACCGCTGAGCCAAACCGGCCAGGGCTATTTATTGTTTTTATAGAAATAAAAGGAAATGAAAGGTATTGATAAGGAAGAAGTTACTATCAGAAATAATCAGGCATGGAACATGTTGTGTAAGAATGAAAATGCTCAAAAAATGATTCAGGGCATGTCTTAAGGACACAGGGACCAACTTGAAGAGTTTCCACTGGCCAAATCTGGATTCAGTATCATAAAGGCTGTGGCTTTATAATAAGTATCAATGTCTGATACACTTGGTAGAATTGATAGCTTCATGATATTTAGTCTTAAATACAGTAATTATAGACCATGGAGTAAAAAGGAATTCATGAGTCTCTAAAAGTGTTATTCGTTGTGGAGGAGGCAGGAAAATAGTCATTTTGCAACTATTGTGAATGTTTAACGTTGAGTACATTGTAGAGGAGCAGCATATTTGCATGGTTTTAACATTTAACCACAGATTGCTTATTAGTTACAAGGTTTATAAAAAAAAAGAAAGTAAAATGCTGCACCAATCAGACCATACCTTGACTGGAAGATCAAATCACTTGTGATAATGAGGGGCAAATTGACATTGTGTACATCCAGAAAATTACAGAAATTTACAGACATTAAAAATGACCTGAGCTGGCAGATCCTGCTATTCATAGACCAGAAGACTAAATATCATGAAGCTACCAATTCTACCCAATATATCAGACATTAATACTTATTATAAAGCCATAGCCTTTATGATACTAATCAAGCTATAAATAGACAAACAGATCAGTGGAACAAACCAGAAAACCTAGGAACAGACTCATGCATAATGTGGAAATTTTATTTATGTCAGAGTGATATTGCAGCTCAGTGGGAAAGGATGGACTAACAATTCAATAATTCCTTGGAATAATTATCCATAGGGAAAAAGATTTAATTAGATTCCTACTTCATACTATACACAAAACTTAATTCCAAATGAGTTAAAAAATTTAAATATGAAAGAACAGTTGCAAAATCTCCCTTTGCACAAAATATAAAGAAAATAAGTGCTAATGTATGCCAAAATAAAAAAAAATTAAAAACCGTAAACTTTGATAGGCAAACCTTCATTTTTTAGAAGAAAATGTAGGGGAATTGCCTTACTAACCAGGACAGGGTTGGGCTTATACCAAAAGTTGAAACGGTGAAGTAAAGATTGCTCATTTTGATGTTATTAAAATTAATAATTTGTTTATTACATAATAAAGCAAAAAGATATATCAAAAGCTAAGAGAAGATATTTGCACCATGTAACCTGACAAAAAAATTAGTATCCAGAATATATAAAGAATTTCTAAAGATCAATAAAAACATGATAACTAAGTAGAAAAGTGAGCCAACAATATTGAACAGATATATCACAAATGATGATACCCAGAAGGCCCATGAACATATTAAAAGATTCTCAATCTCAGTAATGATTAGGATCATGCAAGTTAAAAGTATGAGACACTACTTTATACTAACGAAATTGGCAGGAATTAAAATCTGACAATGCAGAATGGTGAGATGGTGTGCATTGGAAACTTATAAAAACTTCTGGTGGAAGTGTAAATTTTATAACCACTATGAAAACAATTTGGCAACTTTCTTGTGAAGTTTACTGAGTGCATACCTTACTATTCAGCAATTCCACTCCTAGGTATATGCTCTAGAGAAATGCTTATCCATGGGCATGGAAAGACACATAAAAATCTTCATAATCGCATTGTGATTAAAAAACAAACAAACCTGTAAGTAGAAAAATAGCCCAAGTATTTGTGGAGGAAGGAATGGATAAATAAATGGCACCATGTTCCTACAATGGAATATTATACAGCAGTGAAAAATACTGTGCTCTGTCAACCCTTATCAGCCCATATGACCCATAAACATGAAGCCAAAAAAGCAAGTTGCAGAATACATAAAATAAACTAACAAATTCAGAATGAAGCAGAAATAAACTATATTGTTTAGGGATACATGCATATGTGATACAATTGTAAAGAAAATTGTAGTAATGATTTAAATATGATGTCACGGTAGTGGTTGCTTCAGAAGGTTTCTAGGTTACTAGTAATGTTGTGTTCCTTTAGTAATTTTAAGTTTCCTGAATATTCATTTTTTTGCTTATGCACATATCTGTAAGTATAAAATAATTCATAATATAAAAGTTAGCTTAAAAAGGAATTATAAAAGAGGAATTGTATACTATAACATTCTTAGTTTTGAATGTGGGCCATGAATCACTGCATAACATAGTCACATAAATACAGCATAGTTTTGTTTTAGTAAAATACTGCAGGTTGGTGACAGCTATTGGTTGTTAGCTACTATTTTCAGTTTTACAAAAAGACATTTCACTAGTTTTTGGGGAAAGCATAAACTTTAAATACATAGAATATTGCTTGAAGAATATATGAAATATAATAGTTTGTAGGTTATCAGGGTTAGTGTCCTTTTATTTTTCATTAGACAACTTTTTGTACTCTAAATGTTTTACTTTTAAATAAAACTTTTATAAATAGAATTTGTCACATAAGAGATATTTCAAAAAGTTTGAGCATAATCTGTTTATCATAATTTGTGTGATCATCTACCTCAAAGCTTCTTAACTAAAGCAATATTAATAGGTGATTCAGAGTGTGTTTTTAGCATTGATAGACATGGAAGCAGATACTTTCTTGGTAGAACTACTTACTCTGACATTTTTATACTGTACGTAGTGCCTTGTTGATATTTTCTCCCACTGTATCTTCCATGAGAGTGCAAACTTATTGATTGTTGTTTTCTCAGTTGTGGCACCTTGACACCTTTTCAAAACAAGTCTTTGAGGTACTATATTTAATTCGTTTACAGATACCTTAGATAGAACTTTAGGAGACAGACGGCATCTTGTGACTGTAGAACTGGAAGCAAAGCCAGTTGAAACATCGTCTGTTGTGCCAGTTATTGAGTATGCTGAGAGTGTTAGTGAAGACATTTTGAAGGGCTCCCAAGAGGCCGTGGAAAATGGAATTCACAGTGCATGCCTCCAAGGTAAGGTACTCAGATGAGAGTAAGCGTGAGTATCCCACTCAACCATTCAATCACTCCCAGTATTTCAGATTATTTCAGTCTCTCTTCCCATTGTGTACATGGTATACCTCTTAAAATTATCCCATAGTCCTCTCTGTTCTGCTTTTTCAGTCTTCTGTTCACTTTGCTTTTTCAGTGTTGGAGGCTTCAGCTGATATATAACTCAGAGAGAAGTGAGAGAGAGAAATATCGATCAGTTGCCTCCCATATGCACCCCAACCAGGTATCAAACCTGAAACCTAGGTGTGTGCCCTGATGGCAAATCGAACCACAACCTTTTGGTGTACAGGATGATGCTCTAACCAACTGAGCCACCAGCCAGGGATAACTCAGACTATTTCCTCAGCTCTGTCCAGTTTACTTATAAGCCCATCAGGGGCATTCTTATTTCTGTGATGGTATTTTTGAGCTCCAGCATTTGTTTGGTTCTTCCTCAGGATTTTCTCTCTGCTTTTCATTTTATAGCAGCTCTGTTGTAGGTAACTAACTGCTTTTCTCTTGCATCTTTTAAGATTCTCTCTTTAGTCCAGCTGGTGTGGCTCAGTGATTGAGCATTAACCCATGCGCCAAGAGGTCACCAGTTTGATTCCCAGTCAGGATACATGTCCAGGTAGTGGGCCTGATCCCCACTGGGCATGCAGGAGGAGGCCATTCGATGTTCTCTCTCATCGATGTTTCTGTCTCTCCTTCTCACCTCCTCTCTCTAAAAATTAATAGAGGGGAAACAAAACTTGTTAAAAAAAAATTCTCTTTGTCTTTAACCTTTTGCATTTTGTTGATGATGTGCATTGGTGTGGACCTCTTTGAGTTTATCTTGTTTGGGACCCTCTGTGCTTCCTGGACTTGTATGTCTGTTTTCTTCACCAAGTTAGGGCAGTTTTCTTTCATTATTTTTTCAAATAGGTTTTCAGTTTCTTGCCCGCTCTCTTCTCCTTCTGGCACTCTCATGATGCGAATGCTGGTATGCGTGAAGTCATCTCACAGGCTCCTTATACTATACACATTTTTTTTAATTCTTTTTTCTTTTTGCTGTTCTGATTGGGTATTTTTTGCTTCCTTATATTCCAAATTGATGGTTTGCTTCTTGGCTTCACCTACTCTATATTGATTCCCTGTAAATTATTCTTTATTTCAGTTAGTGCATCCTTCATTTCTGACTGGTCCTTTATTATGCTCTTGAGGCCCTCACTAGGTTCATTGAGCGTCCTTATAAGCAGTCCTTTGAGCTCTGCATCTGTTAGATTGCTTATCTTTGTTTCATTTAGTTATTTTTCTGGAGTTTTTTTCTGTTCTTTCATTTGGGACATGTTTCTTTGTGTCCTCATTTTGGCTGCCTCCCTGTGTCTGTTTCTATGTATTAGGTAGAGTTGCTGTCTCCTAGGCTTCCTGGGCGGCCTGTTGTGGTAGGTGTCCTGTAGGGTCCAGTGACACAGCCTCCCTGATCACCCCGCTGGGCCCTCGAGGTGCACCCCTAGTGTGGACTGTCCATCCTTCTGTTGTAATTGAGTCTTGATTGCTGTTGGGATGTCAATGGGAGGATTTTATACAGGCTGATCAGCTGCAAGGACTGGTTGTGCCCACTGACCACTGACCTCTGACTACCTTGGATGATCAGCTGTGCAGAAGCCCACCACACAGAGCAAGACTTTAGCAGGGCTCTGGCATGCCCCAAGTCCATTCCTTGAGTGTGTCACTTGTGGAGGTGGTTGGGTGGTGATGCTTCAGAGTGGTCTGAAGCTGTCCACTGGGTGTGCTGGCTCTGGGGCAAGGTCAGCCACTGCCTGTGTTCCATCTGGGGCCACCAGGCATAAGTTACAAAGTGATCTGCAGATGGCTGCTCTTGTGCTGGGCTTGGAGGTGCCCAGGTAAAGCCAAGCTGTGAACCAAGGATGGCTGCTTCTAGTGCTGGGCCTGGAGCTACTTGGCAAGAGGTATTGGTCTCGCTGTGGCCAGATGCTGCTTGTTTGAGAGAATTTAGGAAAATCTGAAGCAGGATCCAAAATAGGCCTATCCTATGGTAAAGCCTTTGGAAACAGCTTGGGTGGGCCTGAAAGTTGGGTGGGCGGGGCCTCAGGGAATCACCAGGGCAGGGCCAACAGTGTGAGGCCAGTTGCTGGAATCCCAGCTTTGGCACACGTCTGCCTGCCATGTGGGGGAAGGGCTCACCAAAGGAACAAAGGCCGCCACCAGCAGGTCTGTCCGGGAGAAAGCTGCCTCTCCAGCTCTCGCCCCACTGCCAAACAATTCAGTTCTTCCCCCTATGCCTCTGGTGCCTTTCAAGCTGCCTCCCTTCCTCGCTGGAGCTCAGAGGGAGTGGGTTCGAGTTAGTCTGTGCACGGGCCCTTTAAGAGGAGCTGCCTGGGCCTCCAGAAGCCTCAGCCCCACTCTGCCTCAGTTCCTACTGGTTTTATAGCCAGAAGTTATGGGGACCTCTCTTCCTGGCACTGGAACCCTGGGCTGGGCGCCTGGTGTGGGACGGGGACCCCTCACTCCTCAGGGAGGACCTTCACAGCCAGGTGTTTCTCCTGATTTTTATCTGCCACATGTGGGTGTGGGGCCAGCCTGTCCGCGCCTCCACCCCTCTTACCAGTCTTGATGTGGCTGCTTCTTTAATTTCATAGTTGTAGGACTTCCATTCAGCTTGATTTCAGACGGTTCTGAAGGATGTTCGTTCTGTAGTTTAGTTGTTATTTTGATGTGGTTGTGGGAGGAGGCGAGTACCTGCTTTTTGCCTTTTAATATGCCATATAATTTTCTCTTGATAGCCAGGCATGGTATACTGTATAAAAGAAACTGCTGTAAACAGGCATTTAGCAATGTAGTGAGGTTTGGGGACAGGCAGCGTTCTGTAGTCCTCGGATTAGGTCTCAGTCTTTTAGTGACACTGCTTCTGGACTGTCAACCACACAAGGGTTGTTTTTTTTCACCCCCTTTAGGTGGGACAGGATAGCTAGAGTGGACTGGAATTGAGTACTTCCCACATCAGGCTCTGGTGATGATACCTTTCAGGTTAGGCTCTGGGTAACTAGGTTCCCCTTGTTAAGAACACAGTTCTCTAGCCCTGGCCCAGTAACTTAATTGGTTAGAGCATTGTCCCGATACCCCAAGGTTGCAGGTTCCATCCCTGTTCAGGGTACATATAAGAGTCAACCAATGAAGGCAAATCAGTGTTTCTCTCTCTCTCTTTCCACCTACTCCCCTCCCTTTCTCTCTCTCTCTAAAAAAGAAATCAGTCAATAAAGAAAAAAAGAATAGAGTGCTCTTAAGTATTGTTGTTTTTTTTCAATATCCAGGGATTTTTTTTTAACTGATTTTAGAGAGAGAAACATCAATTGTTGCCTCCCTTTTGTGCCCCAACTGGGGATTGAACATGCAACCTAGGTATGTGCTCTGCCTGGGAATTGAACCGAGTCTTGGTGTATGAGACAACACTCCAGTCAACTGAGCCACCCGGCCAGGGCCTGAAGTACTGTTTTTAATTTGAAGTTGGTTGACTCTGCAGATGCAAAACCAATGGATGCAAAGAGGAAGGGCCGACTAAGTTTTAGGGGAGTCAAGTTACGTGCAGACTTTTGTCTGCTAGGGGTGAGTTCCCCTAAGTTCCCCAGGTTGTTCAAGGGTCGGATGTGTTTCAGCATGTTTTCTTTTCCTCTTCCCCCACTGGAAGCGCAGGGAGACTTTTCTGTGATATTTACTGAGAACCTGCTTGAGCTCCTGGAGGTAAATCTCACAAAATTGTGTCCCCTGCCATGCTCAGTGACTAGGTCTTCACCCCCCAATGACCAGATATCCCCCAAAATTGTCCACACCAAGTCTCCAGCAATTTATTAATTACAGTTCAGTTGTTCCTTCCCTAGCACTGGTTTCTGGGGCATTTCCTGCTAATGAGTCTGCTCCAGGCAGTTGTGACTCCCTGTAGTCACCTTCTCTCCATTCTTGGGGACAGTGGTTTGCCCTTTGTCCTCCCCTTAAAGATCAGGAAGAGTTGTTGATTTGTCAGTCTGTTTTCCTTTTACTCGCTAGGATAGAGGGGTAACTTCTAAGCTCCTTCTGTGCTAAACTGGAAACCAGAAGTCCTCTCCCTGTTTCTTTATGTTTCTTAGTTACTCCTCACTGCATATTGAGTCCTAATACAAATTTTCCACCCTTTCTAGGACCATTGCTTGGATCCCCAATTCAAGATGTGGCAATTACCTTACATTCACTGATACTTCATCCTGGTACCTCCTCAACTATGATTTCTGCCTGTGTCTCAAGATGTGTGCAGAAGGTATGTAACTACCCCAATCCTTTTTGCTTTAAGGTGACTCCCCTGACAGTAGTGTACACTGATCTGCAGGCAGCCATGGTTGTACTGCCGGCCTTGTCTTTGCTTCCTGAGCTTTGTAATCAGTGAGCATTCTTACCATGGAGAATCTTTGATTTCTTAGTCACTGGGGTTTTATTTGCAAAGAGGATCTAAGAAATTACTGTTTAACATAGCTAGCTATGAAATATCCTCTGATTTTGGCAAATAGGCAAGTTTCCTTAAGTGGTAACTCTGCTATCCCCTTCCCAGACACATAGCCATTAAAAACAAGGTTGGTAGGTTTGAGTAGAGGACATTTCTGGGGTCAGCTTGGCCCAAGATGAATTATAATCTAAAGGACATTGAGGATCTAATATTGGTTCCAATTTTGGAGTTCATATTTATTCAAATAAGATTACTTTAATCAAGAATCGCTGCATAATAGACTCAGGGTAAGCATCATCCCTTCTCAAAATATCAAGCAATCTGGTTTTCTTCGAATGGTTACCTGGGAGTGTCTTGAGTGATTGCCTCCCAGAGCTGGATTAACCCCAAGGATCCTGGTATGCTGATTCCACATTCCTCTTAGTGTGGGAATGCTTTAGCCTTGTTGGTGACTGATTTTGCATTAAAATACTTGCTTTTATAATCATCTTCTAATATTTTACACTGTGAGACCTGATTTTCTACAGTCTTATTTGAATCCATAATTATAAAATTAACTTTACATACCTTAAGCCCCTGACTTAAGAAGGCTGAACTTAATGTCTCTATCATAGGAGTTGAAATTCATACTTCTTAAAAAGTCTTTTATTAGCTCTGGCCGGTTTGGCTCAGCGGTTAGAGCGTTGGCCTGCAGTCCAGAGAGACCCGGATTCAGTTCCTGCTAAGGGCACGTACCTCGGTTGCAGTTTGTCCCCGGCCCTGGTTGGGTCGTGCGGGAGGCAGCCACTGGATGTGTCCCTTTCACGTCGATGTTTCTCTCTCTTTCTCTCTCTCTCTCTCCGAACAAAAAAATGGAAAAATATCCTCAGGTGAGGATTAATTTTTTTTTAAAAAGGTCTTTTTAAAAAAAATCAAAACAAAAAGAGAGAAACGTCGATGTGAAAGAGACACATCGAGTGGCTGCCTCCCGCACGACCCAACCAGGCCGGGGACAAACTGCAACCGAGGTACGTGCCCTTAGCGGAAACCGAACCCGGGTCTCTCCGAACCACAGGCCGACGCTCTAACCACTGAGCAACCAGCCGGGGCAAAAAAACTATACTATTAAGAATAAAATTATTTGATATTGTTTGCCTAGGCATATAGTTAGAAATATCACCTGTAGTTGTGGTTAAATTGTTGAAAACATTTACTTTCCAATAATTTTTAAAGATTTTCCTGAAATTGGTTTTAATATTGAAGTAAGGTAACCTGAAAGATACTGTTTATAAATTAACCCCAAGCACCTATATTGGCCAGTCCTTCAAAATCTAATATGCCTTCTAAAATAAAATTGTATTTCAGGGTTGATTAGCCTTTTTATTAAGATCATACTAGAGAACAAGAATTAACTTATGGGGCCTTATATTTAACCTTTAGTTTTAATTCATTACTTTAAATGAAACACTCCTAATGGAAGTCCTCAGCCCTTGTTAAGCTTTACCTAGTGGGGAAGCTCCTCCCCTCTGCTTGTGCGAAGTTAAGGTGCTTCGTGTATGTGCTGAGCCATGTGCTGTGCTTGCAGTGCACTGGGCGCTGAAATGGACATAGAGGGTGCGTGTGTTCTTGTTGATCTTTAGCAGCTTTAGATTTAGAAGGGAATTAAAGGGCAACTCTTGGTAAGAACTGCAGAAAATACAGAGAATATAAACGTAGTTGTTTGTTGTTGATTATAATTATTTTTAGTAACATTTTCATTCAAAGATTATTAGATACCTTTTCTATGGTTGTTATTCAGTTAGTAATGATTTTTAAAACTTAGTTATGAAGAACGGAGATTGTTTTACTGTGTATAAGTGCTACATTTTTTAAAAACTTCTATGATAAAATATATTCTTGCTTATACTAATCCGGTCAGTTTTCATGAATGTGAGGGTAAACGGGGAGGGGAGAAAAGAGGAGGAAGTGAGGTATCAGGGACAGAAGGATTAGAGACCCAGACGCATTATTTGACAGTGTAGGTGATGACAGTGCCCCATCGAAGGCCTTGGTAATAATGACAAGGAGTGGTGGGGTGGGAGCAGAAAGGGGATTGGCCAACCCAGATCAGGGTCAGAGCACATTCACAGCCAAACTCTCTTGTTTATCTGGCTCCCGTTGCTCATTCTAAGATTATTACATCCCACCTGATAACCAAACAAAGGTTTGGAATTTATAGGAAGTTATTTTGGTACTTTTGAAGTCTGGCAGGCTGGAGCAGTAGAATAGCTTTTTAAATCAAACTCACCAATACTTACAGTATTTGCAGACTCCATCCAAACCCATTTACCAGGTTGTCTGATGTACTGATACTGTTCAAGATGGAGTCTGACTGGTAGTCCCAGCAAGTTTCTTTATACTGTTGCTACTTTCCCAGTTTTCTTGTACTTCCTACTTGCCTTACACTATTTTAGCTCTTTTCAGTTTCCATGTTTGTTTGTTTTTTATGTTTTTATTGATTTTTTAGAGAGAGGAAGGGAGAAATAAAAACATCGATGTGAGAGAGAAACATCAGTCGGCTGCCTCCTGCATGCCCCCCACCGAGGACCAAGCCAGAAACCGAAGTATGTGCCCTGACCAGAATCAAACTGGGACCTCTCAGTCCACGGGATGACGCTCCATCCACTGAGCCACACTGGCCCAGCTCCATGTTTTCTTTATACGCTTGTTCTTCTTGACCTTTGAAACCGGAAATTGTGAACCAGATGATCTACAGGTATGGGCAAAAGTAGGTTTATAGTTATTTGTATGGAAATTAATATATAATAATACAAGAATAAACTGTTTTACGTACTTACAACTATAAACCTTCTTTTGCCAAACCTGTATTTATTTTAAATAGAGGATGTGTTTCTACTACCTTATTATGTTAAATGCCCCTTTTTTTTAAGCTCTCCCCTTGCTTTCCCTTGACTGCCCTGACACGTGGCATGGACTGTAATTATAGGCATCAGGAACAAAACAGGATGTTTAAATGTGAAGAAATAAGTCTTTGACTGAAGGCTTTTCTTTCACTGTTATCTCTGGCCACATATTTACAGGTGCTCTATATAATCTGGCTTTGCTAAGCACCCCCTGACAATCCCATTCAAGAGATCTCGGATGTATTATTGTCATGCATGTACAAGATATTGACGTTTTTTACTTCATTATAAAGTGTTGTCATGCCCTGGCTGGTTTGGCTCAGCAGTTAGAGTGTTGGCCCACAGACCAGAGAGGCCCGGGTTCGGTTCCCACTAAGGGCACGTACCTCGGTTACAGTTGTTCCCAGCCCCGGTTGGGGTCGTGTAGGTGGCAACCAGTCAAGGTGTCTCTCTCACATAGATGTTTCTCTCTCTCTCTCTTCCTCCCTCTCTCCCTCTCACTCTATCTGAAGATAAATTTAAAAAATAATAATAATGAAGTATTGTCTTTATGGAGAGTTAAAGTAGGCATATGTCTTTTTGCCAAAGCTCTAGGCTTAAGAGTATGGGTAGTATTCCAAGGACATTTTTTGCATTTATCTTCAGATAGAGCTGGAGGGAAGAGAGAGAGAGAAACATTGATGTGAAAGAGACACATCGACTTGTTGCCACCCACACGACCCCAACCGGGGCCGGGGACATACTGCAACCGAGGTACGTGTCCTTAGCGGGAACTGAACCTAGGATTCTCTGGTCTACGGGCCGATGCTCTAACCACAGAGCCAAACTGGCCAGGGCACAATATTCATTTTTTTTTAACAGAAATTTGATTTCCAATTTAGGGAAGAGGGATTCACATTCTTTAATTTATTTTAGGCTTTAAAGAAAGCTGATAAGCAAGTTTTGGAGCCCCTGATGCATCTGGAGGTCACAGTGACTAGAGATCACCTCAGCGCTGTCCTGGCAGATCTGGCACAGAGAAGAGGGAGCGTTCAGGAGATCCAGACTCGGCAGGACAACAGAGTAGTTGTTGGCTTTGTTCCCTTAGCAGAGATCATGGTAGGTGCCTTGTGACTGAAAAGTAGATGTTCTTCTTTTAATATGGGGCTAGACAGGCCAAGTGAAAACAGACAACCAGTAACACCTGAAAGAATCATCAGGACTGTGATGTGAAGGACTCATGTTCAATTTCAGCCATCGGGAACTGACAGCACAGTGGGTTTAAATTGTAAGGGAAATCCAGGGGGTGCAGCAGCGTGGGGATCCTTTCCAGTCTTCCACAAAGGTAGAGGTGTACCTAAATGTGGCACCAGCCTACCATTTTTTCCCCTTCTGAGCTCTTAATCCTATTTCTACAATTGTCAGTTTTCAGGCTTGTGATCCCCCCCCACACACACACACACACCGCTCGCGCTCCAGAGCAAGCACCCGAGTGCTGCAGAGGCATCTCACCAGATGCTGTGACCAAGGGATACATCTGGAGCGCACACTCACTACTGGTTTCTGTCCTCCACAATGTTTCTATGTCAGATTTTTCCTGAGAAAAATGATTCAATGATCCATTTGAAGAAGTGATATGGTTAAATTACATAATCACCTTTCCTGGTAATGGTCAAAAGATAAGCAGCAGGAAGAGAAGCTGGAGGCTTAAATTAGATGACATAACTGATTTAAATTATTTTGATTAGGGTTATTCAACTGTGCTTCGAACACTCACATCAGGCTCAGCTACGTTTGCCTTAGAACTATCTAATTATCAAGCCATGAATCCTCAAGACCAAAGTATGCTGCTCAGCCGGAGAAGCGGCTCAACCTAAGTGCTCTGAGGACCTTGAGAGAAATCCAGGAGCACCTACCTATTTGTTTTCAGTAAGAACAATTTTTATTGCTTTATTTATTAGGCAAATAAATTACATTCAGTACATTCAAAGACCTGAAAAACGTAAGCTGAAACTGACCATGGCACTGCATGCCCATCCTGTCGTGGAAATGTGCTCGGATGCTGCAAGTCAATGTACCTGAACTGTATGTTGTGCACGAGGTTACTGCTGTCAGTAAAGACGCAGCCCTTTGGAATATATACTGAGTGACGTCACCAAGTTTTTTTTTTCTTTTAAGCTTCTCTCACAGAAAGATGCCAGTCTTCTATATTTGTAAGGTCTAAGATAGAAGTTCAATCAAGACACAGACATTTTATTAAAAAATAACACACCAAATCTTAATTTACATGATTTCAGAATCAAGTTGATTGTAGTAGATTTCTCTGGGCTCTTCCCGCTCCTAGTTTCAGCTCAGCTCAACCCATAGTTACAATATCCAGTAAAAAGAGGTTCTGCAGCTATTCCGCGTCTATACAACAGTAAAGTATAAGTAAAAGATGTTTTAGATTGACATAACTCATCTCCATCTTAAAGAACTTAGTAGCTTAAATCAGAGTCACCAACCATAGTATTAATTATTTTAACAGGATTTTGAAGTGATTCAAGATGGGTTCAACTTATACCCAAATTCGATATGGCTATAAAAACAGTTGTATGTCCGAATATATCTTTTCCTTACAGGTATTCCCAATTTTTCCTAATTAAATCACTACTTCTTAGGTGGTATACATTTCTGTTTATAGAAAAAAATACCAAGGTGACTAACCATAAATAAAGTAAGGTTAAAAATTACCCTGGACTTAACAGTATCCTATCTTGAAAAATAAGAGTCTTACCCAACCATTCTGCAGCGGTGAGCTGCTAGTCTTCTGTAGGCATCATCTACATTTTTGATATCTTTCCGACTCCAGAGTCTTTCACCAATGGCGCTGGCCCGAGGCCTAAAATTTAAACCACATCATGTTTTCCAAATCAGTTTAAATTCGTGTTTTCTTAAAGAAGTAAGTATCTAAATCATATGCTTGGGGAAATTCCTTATGCTTTCCAACCTGGATGGAAAAGGAAATCTAAGGTACCTTATTAATTCAAATGTTATCACTGAAATTCCATACCATAGTCTTGGAGTGAGGTTAGTTGCATCCACATATTCTCCCCAGAGACAAGCTTCTCCACCAATGACAAGTTGTTTCTGTTCCTGAGAACCTACATTAAAATCATTGGATTGATGTAAGTTAAGTAGTTGTGGCTGAAGGCTTATATACAGAGGCAATCCTGATTTCTCCCACCCTTATCTCAGGGCAACACTTTTCTCCTGTAGTCAGCAGGACCTTGGAGATAGTTATGGTAGTGGCGTAAGAAAAGATGGCAAACTTGATTCCCACCCCGACCCTGTGGTTCACATACTACTTTTTAGCATGTGTCAACTAATGTGGTGGGCCAGTATTAAAGATACCATTTTATACTGGTTTTCTGCAAAGTAATTTGGTCACCAGAAACATTTCCCCCCCTGGTTGCCTGTGAATAGTGTGCCAGGCAATACAAGTTGGAATACCGTAACCACCTCTCCTGCCTTTAATATCTATCTCTTGGTAGTAAAAAAGAGACCAAGTACCTAATACTCTGTTTTATAGTAATTATGATTACTATATTGATTTTCAGAAAATTTTCCAGAGAAAGTTATGTGAATTCCTAATAGACCTACAATTTGGAAATGTTTTAAAAGAGCAAAATCTATTTTCTCAAAAGAAATTTTATATTAGTCTGGTGTACAAAACTGGGCAGAGTAGAATTGTTCTCAACAAAGGTGGTCTGAGAGCCTGAAGCTCCGTGCCCACTCCTCAGAACCCTGAGACTACACAGCCTGAAATCCATTGAACTAGATTAGAGCCTTGTGTAGGTCTTACATTGGAGAGGCTGTTCAGAAGAGAGATGCAAGGTTAATGCAGTCAAACACCTTTAAAACATAGAGAGTGAGCAAGCCCTGGCCAGCTGGTTCAGTAGGTTAGAGCGCCGTCCCGTACACCAAAAGGCTATGGGTTCAATCCCGTCGGGGCATGTACGGGAGGCAACGATCGATGTTTCTCTCTCTCCTTTCCTCTCTTTAAAATCAATAATTATAAACATATCCTCAGTTGAGGATTTAAAAAATGTAGATAGAAGGTAACAAGACATCCGTGAAAATGGAGATAAAATCTAAGGAATCTACTTTTGAAGTTCTTTTATTTAGGTAAGGATTTTGTTTCTTTCACAACATTTCTAACGATACGGAGGCCTTTCTTTTTAAATAAACACAAAATCAAGGATCAAACATAAAAGGAAGGAGAGTTAGTAGGTAATATATAGGTAAGAATTTCCTGGTGGGAGGGTAGGGAAGAAATTCAGGGTAATGATTTTACTTAAATCAGGGAAATTCACTTACCACGAAAATCAAGAGGTTCCTCTTCATAATATTTCATCCAGTCTTGTCCATAACTGATATAATCTAAGTACCACGGAGCAGAAATGATCACAGGGAAGCCAGCTGCTGTGACTCTACTGACTTCTTGACGATAATTTTCCGCTTTCCATACTTGAACTACAAAACCTTGCTGAGGCTATTAAAGTTAAACATTGCGATATTATTAGGTGTAGCAAATACAGTAGAGGAAATTTAAAGTCCTAGACTTATAACAAGAAAAATAACTTTAAATCCTTGAGAAAACATTTACATGGTCTTCTTTCCCCTTCTCCCTCCAAGTTAGTGCCAAATGCTATTTCTTACAGAGACTTAAAATTAGAAGTTACTTTAACCTTCAGGGTGGATATTTAACTTCTGCCTGTTTGACAACATGTAGATGTAATGAACCAAGGCTTTAGTCCCATTCTACCACACTACTGTTTTACTTACTTTGAAACTGGGAGGATGTCACCAACCCTTCTGGAAAGCTAATACTAATAGCTCGACTTGCAAATTCTCAGTTGCCAGAAAGGAAAATAAAGAATTCTCATTATGTTAGAGAGATGCCATTTAAAGTAAAAAGTGTACACTGACAATTTTACTTAAAAATACCTCGATAGCAACAGACTCATTTGTTCTTATCTCTTTGTTCTGCCCTTTCCTGGAAAAGGGAACTTACTTCAATTTGTGATTAATGCGACCGCAGGGAGTCAGGGGAGAGAAGAAGAGGAGGCACTAAAGAGTGAAGTAAATGGAAGAAAAGAAACAAATACCACTAACACTGATGTAAGTCTACAATTATTGCCTAATACAGTTCAAGTGGAAAAGGAAGCTAATTTCCCCAGGGGGATGCTTCTTTAGATTCCTTCCATCCACGATGTTAGAATATTAAGCTCTCATATTATCAGAATCAAATGTAGTCTTCATACTTCTCACCTTCACATCATTATCAAAAACCTCTTGCCAGACTATGGGTCGTTTCTTTACAGCTGAAATAATATCCAAAAGCCTACCAATGAAAAATAAAAGTAAAAGTTAATTCAGATCACAAGCTTAACAATATGTTTAAAGCATGCATATTCTCTACCAAGGACTGCAACGTTGAGAGGTACCTTTCAATATAGCACAGCTCATGAGCCGAGAGTGGTCTTTACATTTGTAAAGTATGTTTTACATAAAAATATGCAACCAGATGGGGCCTACAAAGCCTAAAATATTTACTATCTGGCCTTTACAGAAAGAAGTTTACTGATCGCTAGTATAGAGCAACACTGTCCAGTAGAACTTCCTGCAGTGATGGTAATGTGCTAATATATGTACTTTCCAGTATGGGAGCCACTGAGTAACCTCATCCAGCTATTGAACACTTGAAATGTGGCTAATGTGACTAAGGAACTAAATTTTTAATTTTCTTTCATTTACATGCTAACAGCCACATGTGGCTATGGCTACCGTACTGGACAGCACAGGTATAAAGTTAAAAACTACTCCTGGAGTTGACACAAGGGAACGGATCATAGGGACTGGATAGTGATGAAGACTTCGTAGGGTAGCCAGCGCTTTCTGCTGAGTTCGTGGAATATATGACTGCTGCCTATCTCTCAACAGTTACTGCAAAAGGCTTGGATACCACATTACTGATTTGAAGAAAGCGATGGATAATGCTTTCTTCTTTATGATTTTTCATACAAAGTATACAACACCTATACTTTAGCAAGAGGTAGAGAGAAAATGAAGAAATAAAACAAAACTAATAAGAGCTAAAACTTTTACTAAAGGTATTGATGAAATAAAAACACAAGTAGGCTCGCCCAGCTGGTGTGGCTCAGTGGTTGAGCATCAACTCATGGACCAAGAGGTCACCAGTTCAATTCTCAGTCAGGGCACATGCCCAGGTTGTGGGCCGGGTCCCCAGTGGGGGGTATGCAGGAGGCAGCCAGTCGATGTTCTCTCTCATCGATGTTTCCATCTCTCTCTCCCTCTCCCTTCCTCTCTCTAAACAATAAAGAAAAATTTTTTAAAACATAAACACAAGTAGGCTCAAGTAACTTACTTCTGCATATAAAAAGATTCTAGTTCTCTGAAATTTTTGCCGAAGCCTTTCTGCTTCATGAAATTCAGGATTTCTGCATTGGACTCCCTTAAAAAAAATAGAACAATGATTAAAATTTCATTAAAAGTTTGATATGTCCAATCTATTTAAAGTAGTGTACATCCTTACCATCATTTATGCCAATTTAAAACTGTTTAAGTTGTAGAGAGTAAAATAAGCCTTAGGAACTTAGTTATTAGTTATTTTTGTTTTCCACTGCAGATAATTTTTCCCAGAAGCTGACTTCTTGTAAAATGGCTTTCCCTCCCTCCTGCCTCTCTCCTCCATCTAAGGCTACTTGCAAAGAGGATTTTTTTAATTGGAAAAATCTCCCTCAATTACTCATTGCCCTCTTTCACTAAAGTTATTCTCATTCACTGGAGTCTCTTTTTTTAAATTATCAATTTTCTTCTGCATTTTGATTCTCTTTCCTAGAAGCTTTTACTTTCTCATACCACCCCAAATCCACCATCTCAGGAGTTGTGTTGCCAAATTAAAACCGTGCAAGCAGAGGTATTACCCCAAATCTTCCCTTTTCATGGGGAGACCTCTAAACCTACTTCAAATGCAATGGTTAAAATCAGGGATTCAGCCCTGGCTGGTTTGGTTTAGCGGTTGGAGCGTCGGCCTGTGGACCAGAGTGTCCTGGGTTCGGTTCCCGCTAAGGGCACGTACCCAAAAAAGAGAAAGAAAATCAGGGTTTTAAAGAATTGTCATACCAACATTTGAATTCCACTTCATCTCCTCCCAAATGAATGAACAGATCTGGAAATACCGAACTAATTTCTTTGAAAAATGTAGATAGGAAGCTGTAAGTTGTATTCAAAGACGGGTTTATAGGTCCAAAAGCCCCAGGTTCATGTAGATTGTAACATGGAGTCAGGAGATTTTTCTGACCTGGAGGAAAATATGAAGATTCTGTTCTTAAAAAGTGTCTTAATCACAAAGACATAGCATAGCATATGATAATACTACTTTATTTTGTTGAAGTTATAAGATTGTATACAGAGAGAAGCATCCTTACTAAGAGTTACTATGGTGAGTAATTCCAAATAAGATGAGGGAGAATTGTTTCCTGAATCCTGTCCCTATACCTCTGTTCCCCTTTCTATAAGCCTCTATCTTGAGGTTTGTTGTTGTTGTTGTTTTACTTTAGAAAGTGGGACGTAGGTAGAGGGGGAGAGAGAGAAAGAGAGGCAGACACACAGAGACATATCGATTGGTTGCCTCCCGCAGGTCCCTGACTAGGGCCGGGCTGAACTGCAACTGACATACCTGCCCATGACTGGAATTGAACCTGCGACTCTTTGGTCCTTGGGCCAATGCTCTAACCGCTGAGCCAAACTAGCCAGGGCGCCTCTCTGAGATTTTATCTGCTTTGATTATCTTGAATATTAATGATTCCCAAATCTTCAGCTTGCCCCAACCCTTTTTTCTTGAACTTTAATCCGATTTCAGATTCCCTGCTCAACACAATTAGATATCCTATCTGCATTTCAAATACAATCCAACAAAAAACAAAGATTCTGTTCCTTAAGCTCCTTCTGCAGCTTCTCCTGATTTCTGTATTCTGGTAAGAGCACCATTAGTCTATAACTCTTCCCTGTCCTTCTGGAGTCAATCGGGTGCCAAGTTCTATGGACTATATTTCCAAAATGTCTCTCTGTTCTGTACATAATTTTCCATTTCATCAGCATTCTGATTAGCACCTCAGTCTCTTTCCTCTTCTGGGCTGTCTCTTTCACATAGGTTTTCCCGAAGCGTAGCTCCCTGGTGTCGCTCCTCTGCGTCATAGCTGTCGCTGGTTTCTGTGTGTCCTGATGAAGCCTGCATTCCTCACTCAAGGCCTCTACACTGTACTTTTCCAGACTTACTTCCCACTATTCTCCATGTCTACCCTCATAATGTTTATTGAAGAATTATTTTTTTTATATAATTTTTTTTTCATCCTCACTGGAGGACATTTTTCCATTTTTTGTTCAGCTAGAGTGGGAGGGAGAGAGAGAGAGAGAGAGAAACATCGATGTGAAAGGGACACATCAAGTGGTTGCCACCCGCACGACCCAACCAGGGTCGGGGGCAAACTGCAACCGAGGTACGCACTCCTAGGGGGAACCGAACCCGGGTCTCTCTGGATCGCAGGCCAACGTTCCAACTGCTGAGCCAAACCAGCCAGGGCCGTTTATTGAAGAATTATAAGTGTTAGGTGCTGTGCTGTGTGCTTTTATTCATTCTTTAATCCTCAAAAAATTTATTTGAGAGCTACTTCTAACATACCTGTTCTACAGATGGGGAAACTGAGGATGAGATGTTCGATAACTTGCCTGAGGTCACTGTTTATAAGCAGCAGAAGAGGATTCAAGCCCAGGCAGTCTGACCCCAGAGCCAGCTCTAACCGCCTGTAGTACAGGCCCTCCTGTTCCGCTGCACTGCCCTCCAGAGAGTCCCTCCAGAACCGTGAACCTCTTCTTGGATCTCTCAAAAGCATTTCAAGTGTTACCTCATCCATAAAACCTCTTGAATTCACTTATGTTCTACTTCGTAGTCATTTTTATAAGACACGTGATAGTTACTGAATTATATCTGTTAATAATGCTACCTTTTGTATAAATCACAACAAAAAACAAAGTGAGCAAACACCAAAGTCATAAAATAAGAGATGCAGGACCTCAAATGTTCACTTTTTGCAACTTATAAAACACTTACCTTTTCCCCAAGACTGTGTATGTCCGGGAGTATCAAATTCTGGTATGACACGAATGCCCCATAATCGGGCATATTCAATCACCGTACGGACTTCATTTGGTGTATAAACATGAGACAAAGAATAGCTTCCCTGTAAGAGCCATATTGATAAAAATTTAAATGTACCAAATGGATTTGGTCCTGAAAATTGTTAAGAGATCTGTTTGCAGTCTGATATATCATAGCAGATTTTTCTAGTATCATAATGTATTAAAATAGTTCTGTGTCCAGCTGGTATGGCTCAGTGTTTGAGTGTCAACCCAGGCACCAAGAAGTCGCCGGTTCGATTCCGGTCAGGACACATGCCCAGGTTGTGGGCCTGATCCCCAGTGGGGGGCATGCAGGAGGCGGCCAGTCGATGTTCTCTCTCATCGATTTTTCTCTCTCGCCCTCTCCCTTCCTCTAAAATCAATAAATAAAAAATATTAAAAAAAATAGTTCTATGTGATGTTGGATTACTTATTTATATTATTTAAACCATGCCTTATCCATAAGCTCTCAGCACACTTTAGATTAATTCTACATTTACTGATAACACTATCTAAACCAACCCCTCTTGTTTCAAGAATATCTTCCATTATGCTCTTTCAACCTCATGTAATCATACAACAAAACAGAAATAAAATGTTTGACTCCAAAGTGAAATCTCTGAAAACAGTATACATTGCCCGTGTCAATTTAGAATCAAAATTCAAAGGTTACTACAGAGCATAGCTATTGTCTTTCAACATCACTTTAATTACTAGCAGCTTTCAAATCCCACCCCACCCCCAACACTCTCATAAGTGACCAGATGTTTTTTTAAGGCTACCTTCAGTCCCTTTATAGGTCACTTGAAAAATCAGAACCCAATATTGGTTATAACCAAAGATAAGGTCCATTAAAGGTATTACTGTAGCACATTTCTTAAGGTATAAATATATATAAAAATATAAATGCTCAACTTCTAAAAGTAGCCTTGCCCCATCCACCAAATCAAATTTATATCTAATCAAGATTAGATCTAATAGTAATTCTACCAGTTTATAGTACAGAAAGATATGTTGACATTACATGAATGCAATTAGCAAAACCCAGATTGTGGGAAACTATTAGACAAATGACTTAATTTTTTCATCAAAAAAATAAATTCTAAGGAAAAAACGAGATGGGCAGAGGTGGGCACCTATAGATCAAAAGAGAATTAGTAGACATATAAAATGACCACAGTGCATGGAGCTCGTACCCCAGTGCAATTTAAAAAAGAAAAAGGCCCTGGGGAAGTGTAAATAACAATTGGTTATCTGGACTTTTGTTAATTTTTTTTTTTTAGCTGCAATAATATTTTGGGTTTTTTGTTTTTGTTTTTTAAACAGTCCTTTTCACAAATGAGTTATGATGTCCTGGATTTGCTTCAGAATAATGGTGGGGAGTAAAGGTGATACAAGATTGGCCATGTACTGACTACTGAAGCTGGGTGATGAGGACACGGAAATTCATTAAATTATTCTACTTCTGTATATCTTTAAAATTTTTCATTATAAAAAGTAAAACAAAAGCAAACAGAAACACGAGTTGCTACTAGCATTTCAGCATATAACAATGGAGAAAACTTTGGAGTTAGGGCCAGAGCATGAAATTTTGAGTCCTGGCTCTGCCCACTTCCTAACTGCAACTCTGGACAAGGCATACAGCTTCTCAGTTTCTGTCTTTGTATTATACGGATTCAAGTAAATGACACTGAGGCTCACAGCCGGCTCCACTGGTCTGTCAGTACAGTCAATCCGAACAATTCTGAGACTACCATTAGTTTCTAAGGAGCTCTCATTTCTAAAATTCCTTACTTCATGTAGTTTTTCACAGAGAAAAAGAACAGTCATTTACCGAATTCAAAATAATTATTTAAAACATATACAGTTGGGCTACTAGATAAATATAATTACTTAACCTTATTTGAATCATGAATGAGTCAGGTCTACATTCACTAAGGTTTTAAAATTTTATTTATATAGCCCCTAGAGATTGTTTACCTTTATAATAACAAATATAAAAACAGGATAGCTTTATAGATCTAAAATGCTAAGCCACAGCCTATTAAAAAACATTTAAAACCATGAATATCTAACTTTTACATTTTAATTCTATCCATAAGAAGAAATATTAAAGCTACAAACTTCTGAAACTACTAAACTTTCTGTAGACAGATTACAAACATGAATTACTCACTTTATTGCTTAACTCTGGAAAAGTGATGCTCTGATAGGGGAAAGACTGGTCATCAACTATGTGCCAGTGGAGTACATTGAACTTATTAAAAGCCATGGCGTCCTGCAAAAAACACGTTGAAAAATTATATACCACAGATACAACACACAATCCAATTTACATATCCCCACTCAGGATCGCTTCTCATGGGTCTGTTTCCTTTCAAAATTTTCAGCAAAGAAACAATGTGAAAGAAGTATAAATCCTATACATGGCATATCACATTTCAAAATGCCTGTACAGGTTGGCCGGTGTGGCTTAGATTTTTGTTTGTTTTATAAATAGGATTACATTTCTTGGTACATCATTTTTATCATTTATTTTATTTTACATGTCTCAAAGTCTATCTTGTAAATAGCTTATAGTTGGGTATTGTTTTAGTATCTAGACTTTTTTATTTTTATTTTTTATTTTAGAGAGAGGAAGGGAGAGGAGGAGAGAGAACCATCTATGTGAGAGAGACACATCGATCAACCTTCTCCTGCATGCCCCCTACTGGGGATCGAACCCACAGCCTAGCCATGTGCCCTGACAGGGAATCCATCCCACGCACCAGGAGTTAGCAGGTTCTATTCCCCATCAGGGCACATGCCCAGGTTGTGGGCTCGATCCCCAGTAGGGGGCATGCAGGAGCAGGTTGATCGATGTGTCTCTCTCACATAGATGGTTCTCCCTCTCCCTCTCCCTTCCTCTCTCTAAAATCAATAAAAACATATTTTTAAAAACAAAAAGCCTATATGGAATTTGTATTCATTCTAAACAGTGAGTTGTAACTTTGCCCTATGGGAAGGGAGCAAGCTTATAAATTCCCACTAAGTATTTAGGGGTCAGCCAAGAGTAGAAAGTAGTTCTTGGCTGCTACTACTGCTATATTTGGGAATGGAACATAGGAAAAATGAGGCATTCATTTAAGTACCAGCGCCTATAATTCCCACAATTCTGAGATTTGAGTGCCAGCCCTTCCTAAGAAATATATGGTACAAATGCAATACAATTGCAATCAGAATTCTCAAAAGCTTGGGGGAAACTGTCATGTTTACTCTGGAGGAATTAACAATAAAATGTTCATATAAAATATAAGGTTATTCAAAAAAGATTTAAAATAATAAGGGGGGATATTTGCCCTACCAGACATTCAAAATTTAAAGTCTCCCTTCTTCATCAGGGCTGAAGGGATTTGTTGATACATTTGGGAAACAGCTTACATACAAGGGAATTGTGCAAAGGAATATTTATATATTGAGGATAATGGCAAGAGTTGCATTGTCAGAGAAGGGGTGTCCTTGTGGGTTTTTTTTTTTTTAAATCCTTACCCAAGGGTATTTTTCCATTGATTTTCAGATAAGGGGTTGCGGGGGGGGGGGGGTGAGGGGGGAGTGGAGTACATTGATTGGTTGTCTCTCGCACGACCCTGACCAGGGCCAGGACAGAACCACAACCAAGATACATGCCCTTGACTGGAATCAATCTCAAGACTCTGGTCCACGGGCCGACACTCTAATTGCTGAGCCAAACCAGCCAGGGCCCTCATGGTTTTTAATAAAGACCAGGAGATGCCAAACTTTATACATAAAGGGACAGATAGTAAATATTTTTATTTTGGAGCCATATGTTTTCTGTTACAATTGCAGTTGTAAGGCAAGGCAACGTAAACAAATGGACATGGCTGCATCCCAGTAAAACTTCATTTGTAAAAATAGGTGACTAGCTGGACTTGGTCCTTGGACTGTAGTTTGTCAACCTCTGATATAGATAGATACAGAAATAAGTAAAGATGTATGTATGTGTTCACATAAATGTACATAAATATACACACAGACATACATTTTATAGCTCTGTCTGCTGAGGGCCTGGAAGCAATGAGTACACCTACCGCCCAGGTTTTAGTTTCAACATATCATTCACTAAGTGTTTGTAGGAGAAAGTCTGATTCTAGGACTGGGAAAGAGAAAAGGCGAGCCTGGAGCAGCATGTGCTAACATGTAAGAAATGGCGCAAAGACAGGAGACGTGGACTCCTGCCGGCCAGAAGTGAGACAATTTGACTATTAAATAGGGATAGTAACAGATTATGGTCCCCTCAGAACACAATAATCCCTGAGTACAAACTGATAAAAAATGAATACTTAAAGAGAAACTCTACCTTGCAGTAAAAGGCCGTATCAACTAATAAACACAGAAAGAATGATGGAATTTAGAAAATCACCTCCTGGGAGCCAAGTTAGTAACAACTGATTTAGGCAAAAATCATCCTGATGCAAAAACTAGTTGGTAATCTAGCTGGATGAAGAACAGGAATTTTATGTACTCTCAAAATACTGTCCCAAGATAATTACTTACTAATAAGTATAAAATACGTTTTAGTTAAACTTTACCTGGAGAAACCTGGCAGATGACACCTTAGTCAAGCTGTAAGAGTTAATATTACCAGTAATGGAATAAATAAGACATTGTTGCCCAGCCAGTGTGGCTCAGTGGTTGAGCGATGACCCATGTACCAAGAGGTCGCCAGTTTGATTCCCTGTCAGGGCACATGCCCAGGTTGTGGGTCTGATTCCCAGTGGGGAGCATGCAGGAGGCGGCCAATCGATGTTCTCTCTCATCAACGTTTCTCTCTCCCTCACCCTCTCTAAAATCAATAAAGAAAAAAAAAATGTTTAAAAAAAAAGGCACTGTGTCCCCTGACATGCATGGAGAAGAAGAGTATCACTTCTACCTTACTGTTGCTAAAAATGCACAGCCTGAATCTAATCATGTGGAAAACAGACAAGCTGACATATATTCTACAGAGTAATTGGCCTGTACACTTCAAAAATGTCAGTCTGGAAAGACTCGGAAAGATAAATGGTTCCAAATTCAAGGTGGCTAAAGAGGCATGACAGATAAGTGCAACACCTGATCCTGCACTGGACGCTGAACCTATGGCCCTATAGAGGACATTACCGGAACAACTGATGGAGTGTGAAGCGGTCTGTGGGTTAGATGGTAGTACAATGACCATTTCCTGATTTATGATGGTTGCAGTGTAGTTATTCGGATAAGTGCTATTTTTTAGGATATCCAAACAAAAATATTAAGGGGTACTGGAGCATCTTATGTGCAACTTGCATATGGTTTAAGAAAAATATGTTTAAATAGAGAGAAAGATAAGGCAAATATGATAAATTATTATTTTAAGTTGTCTGGGTAAGATTGCTCAAAATGATGTTGGAACTACAGGCTAACCATTGGGAAAAAATAAAATGAAAATAATCACCTATAATACACTAAATTCTAACAGAATCAAGAATTTAATAAGAAAAATATAATATTAAAAGAAATTTTTAGAGGTTTTATATTTATACCCTTGTTTTGTTGCTTAGCTCCTAAGGTAAAAAACAATAAAGGATAAGAATGAAAGATAAGACTTCATAAAAAATTAAAACTTCTATAGGCAAAAGACACTACACTATAAACATAGTTTTAAAAATAAATTTAAAAAAACTTTACAATATATAAGCAAATATAAAAGTATCACTGACACATCTATAAACAGAACATTACAGAGCTCTTAAATCAACAAGGAATTAATATTGTAGACGACAAAATGGATGTTGAAAATAAACTTGCAGTTTACAATGCAAAAAAATACAAATAGCTAATAAGTAAAAGAGGCTTATATTCTAAAAATCAGAGAAGTGCAAATTAATAAAAGGAGATATACTTTATCACCAGATTAGCAAAGAATATGGCAAAGGTATGCCCCACTGCTGGCCAAGCATAAATGGTATGTCCTCTCTAGAAGGTAGTCTGACAATTTGTACCAAAAAATAAAATGCATACAATCTTTAAGCCTAGAGATTCACGTCTAAGAATTTACCCTCAGTACATGATCCTGACAAGTGTGCAAATATAAGAATGCTTACTCTGAAGTGCTACTTGTGATAAAGAATTAACCTAGATGTCCATCAGCAGGAGACTGGTTAAATACATATCACAGGATATAAAATGAAAAATTCAATTGTTTAAAAAGATGTAGGCCTTACATATTTTTTCACAGAAAGATGTCCATGACAGCCTATTTTAAAGGTAGCTAAGTATAATTCCATTAAAGTTTTTTTTTTTAATTCACATTATTTGTTAGTATATTTATTTAATTCTAAAATGAGATAAATGAGACATAGAACTTATGTTGATCTTTGGTAAATTATGAGATCATTACCTATTCTATTAATGTCTATATATATCTATATATACATATCTATCTATTTATATATTTTTTTATCCTCACCTGAGGACATTTTTGCATTTATCTTCAGATAGAGCGGGAAGAAGAGAGTGAAGAAGAGAGAGAAACATCAATGTGAGAGACACACATCGACTGGTTGCCACCGCACTGCCCCAACTGGGGCCAGGGACAAACTGCAACTAAGTGGGAACTGAACCCAGGACTCTATGGCCCGCGGGCCGACACTCTAATGGCTGAGCCAAACTGGCCAGGGCTATTTATATCTATATTGAGTGAAGTTTTTACACTGAACATTTTTTCTATTTCATAAAATAGAATATCTTTTGGATGGAAAAAAGTCAGTATTAATGTAATGTAAAAATAATTTTTAAAAATTGTTTTTCTTTATAGATTTTAGAGGGAGAGGGAGAGAGAGAAACATCGATGAGAGAGAACACTGATTGGCTGCCTTCTGCACGCCCCCCACTGGGAATTGGGCCCACAATCTGGGCATGTGCCCTGACCGGGAATTGAACTGGCGACCTCTTGGTGCATGGGTTGATCCTCATCCACTGAGCCACACCTGCTGGACTAAAAATAAAATTTTAATAACATGTGTTTGTAAATGATCAAATAAAGGTGCAGAAAGACATGGGAGGTAAAGCTCCTACTGCTACAAATTGGCAGTGATGATGGGGGTGAACCGATAAAAAGTCCACAGGAGAAAACAGTTATTGTCAGCCTGGCACCCAGCTCTTGCCGCCCGAGATCCCATATTCCTTTGGAATATTTCCCTAGGAATAAAGCAGCTCCCGGACTTTCTATGCCCCTGTGAAGAAAGTGGAGGTCACAGAATTAAAGGACACCAACTAGAGGTACAGTGACCACATAATCCTAACCAAAAGTCTAGACCCATGATTTAACAAATGGGAGTATACAAAGAGGGCCAACGGGCAGTATTAAAACTATCTTTCTCTTAATCCTGCTCATGTTGAGTCCCCTTCTTCTCCCCTGCCCCATGAAAACAAGAGGGTGATTCCCTAGGGGAGTCTCTACTTCTCAGCTGAGGAAACCCACTTCACGAGGGAGAGGGAAGAAAGCTCAGTGCTTATACTTAGTATATGACAAATGAATCCCCCATTCCAACCTGTATAATAGCACAAGTAAACAACATAAAGGACACAGCTTCAGAATATACAATGGATTAAAATAAAATAATTACCTACCAGAGTTTTAAGAATACTCTTAACTGGCAGATAGTGTCTGGCTGTATCAATTAAAATTCCTCTATGAGGAAACCTTGGAGAATCAGTAATGGTGGATTCATTCATGGTGAACTATAAGACAAAATAATTTTTTATTTATTTTTAGAAGTTTCTCCTGACTTTAGCTCAAATAAGACTACATCTATCTATGCTAATATTGAATAAGAAAGATTAATTTAGAACAAAAAAAAAGTGAAAATTACATTTACCAGCTAAGATAAATATTTGAGGAGAAAAAACCTTCAAGAAAAAATAAATAGCTAAAGAGTTTACATTTTTCTTGTAATATGTCTCCAAAAATGTTGGTAAAATATGATAATCATACTTACAGCCCCATAAGCATCTTGGTAAATTAATTGGCTAAAGGTCTCTAAACCTAGGGAAAGTAAAATTTATAATTTATTGCATAATTTATAAAATAACACATTGAAACAATATAAGTTACATTATCCAAACACAGAACCATAACCAGGTAAGGCAAATAAAATTAAATATAGTGTTATACCTTATCCTCTAACATATTTTCTAAAATCAAAGCTCAATTTTTTAAAAATCCCTGTTGCTATTAATAAAAATGCTTTACTTCATTGTTCCCCGTAGCCTGTGTTTTGTATGAATGATAAACACAAAAAAGAATAGTGATTTAATAAAACAAAATACCAGTTCCTAATAAATTTATAGCATTATTAGTAAGAGTTTTTATGACAAAATATTATAGACATTTTAGAGGGCAAAAGGCTCAAAACACCATGAAACTAGAAATAAAGGCCCAACTTACAACGTTTCACTCATAGCCACAAAGACTGTCTCCTGAACATTTTTTTACTAGGAGAGTAGATCTTAAAAGTTTTCATTCACAAGAAAATCTTTAAAAATTTTTTTGTAACTATGTTAGTGATGGATGTTAACTGGACTTACTCCGATCATTTCACAAAATATATACATATCAAATCATATGTTTTGCACCTAAAATTAATATAATGTTATGTGTTAGTTATCTCCCTCCCCCAAATATTAGGCAGGAAATAGGAAGGAAAAAAAGTTCAGTCATTTTTGCTATTCCTTCCCTCTCAAATACAGGGAAGAATCACTGGGATTATCTGTGGCAATCACTCAGTTACCATTTTGTTACTGGGAAAGTCTGATGGTAGACGGACAATTAGGACTTCCTAGACTAAAATCGAGGCACTGAATGTTCTCCAAAGTTCTTTACTTTGATGTGGATCAATGCAAACGTCAGGAAAGCTGTTTCCCCTAACACACTCCACACAACAGACACATCAGACTAATACATGCTTCAAACTACATGACATTACAGTCAAACCTGTTTTTAAACATCTCTCATCTCAAACAATTGGGCTCTTGACCCAAGTTGTTCATGGAAAAAAATGTCTCAGTTGTTGAACAAAACTTTGGTTCTCAACCTGACCTTTTCTTTTTTTTTTAAATCCTCACCCGAGGATATTTTTCCATTTTTTGTACAGATAGAGTGGGAGGGAGAGAGAGGAAGGGAGAGAGAGAGAGAAACATCGACGTGAAGGAACACATCGAGTGGCTGCCACCCGCACGACCAACCAGGGCCGGGGACAAACTGCAACCGAAATACGTGCCCTTAGCGGGAACCGAACCCGGGTCTCTCCGGACCGCAGGCCGACGCTCTAACCGCTGAGCCAAACTGGCCAGGGCTCAACCTGACCTTTTCATGCTGACACCTGTATGATCAGTCACGAGTCTCTCAGGTGACAAAGGAGAGAATGTGTGGGTATGAGTCAGTTTACTGCTAAACGCAGAATTGTTAACATCTTAGGAAAATGTGCTATGAATATTTTCATGGTTTTTTTTTTGCTTTTGTTGCTACTTATTATTATTAAATATGTACAGTAAGTCACCATGGATGCTAAGAAAGTTAGTGATAGCAAAGTGAAAGGAAAGTTGTAAGAACGATAGAGCTTAAAAAATAAATACTTGCCAAGTCTGATAGAGGAGCTCACACATTTATCTGGTACTGAGTACGGCATGGCGAAACTGACCATTAGCACAATTTAAAAAATAAAGAGGCCACCAAGATGCTGATGTTGCCAAGGGCGTGAAAGTGCTCACGAAACAACGATCACAGGCAATTGTGAAAAGTTAAAACGGAATCATTAGGAGGTCAGCCACAAATTATTTCAATTTACATTATTTCTAATGGGAAAAAATAATTCAATTTTCAAACAAATTGCTTTTTGAACAGTCTCCTGGAATTAATTAAATTTGAGAACTGAGGTTGTGTGTGTGTGTGTGTGTGTGTGTGTGTGTGTGTGTAATGTAGATGGTAGTGATTGCAGTTACATTTGTAGTAAATATTTATGGATATTTTCATGTTCTATTTTGAAATGAGATTATAATCATGCCACCTTTATTATGACTATAAAACAAGATGATTATTTGATTAATGTGAGATAATGTTCAACCCGAGTCAAACCTAAAGCTGCCTTTATTTTTAAGTACCATGACCTTGGTTGGTTAGCTCACATTAAAGAAAATTATCATTTTTACAAACTTTAGTATTTAGAAGTCAGTACAATAATATCTACTAAGAAGTAAAAGAAGCTTTTGCACAGCAAAAGTAAAGGACCCAAAGCCCACGCTTTGAAGTTCAGGCTCTGAAATTCACAAGAAAAGCTTTAAGGTTTTGCTCTGCCCACTGCTTCCACTCTGGAGTGTTCCAACCTCTCTTTATCTTTCACACTGTTCCAGGAAACTTGGTTATGTTTCTAAATCCACAGGAATTTAAAATGGGAGAAGGAGTCTCCCTTTCTGTCACCATGGTGTGTGCTACTTCCTCATCATGTTTTCTCACAAGACCTTCAGGATCATGTGATTCATGGCCAAGGAAGAAAAGCAGACTCGCCCCATTCCCGGGGCATTCAGATGCGAATGGGCAATCAGACCCTGGAGAAGGGCTGGCTGAGCTGCTGGACTCTCGCGAGGTGGCACACGTCTTCAGGCTGTGTCAAGGTCATGAGCATCTTCCCATATCAAGCTGAAAACATCACCACTTTATGGACAGTTGGATGTGTTTTACTGGGAAGATGCTTTTTCTCTTTGTATGCTACTGTATTAGTAGGCTGGTTCAGTAATAAATATGGGAGAACTTTTAGTTTAATAAAAAACAAAAAATAAATAAATAAAATTCGGGGGGAAAGGTGCTTGCGACTGAAGGCAGCAAGAAGTGACAGTGAAACAGAGTCCCCCCATCCGATCAGGTTGGGGCCATTCACAGCTCTAGTACACTCCAGTTCCAAGAGCATCAGTGAATCACAGCACTGAAAGTAATAACCCTCAAGCATTCTTAAAAGGTAAAACTGAAATAAGTTTGGAACTACTCAACAAGCCATTCTGTAAAGTGTCCAAGGAAGCTAAGCTTTGCTGTGCTTGATTTCCCAAAGCACCAACTGAAAATATTTCTTTACTAGAAAATAACCATGAAACTACATAGACCTTACCTCGTAATGCTCCCCAGACTCTGTTGGCCTTGAGCAAAGCCACTGGTCCTTTCACAAGTAAAGTATCTGTATTGAAAAACAAAATTTGTTCATCCTTCAATGACACACAATAAATTTCCTAAACATGTAATTGGTATTTCATTCTTTTCTCCTGAGCTCCAACTGGCTCCTGTATATCTTCACTTAAGATGTCCTGGAGATTCCTTTAACTCCACACGCTCAACACCGAACTCCTTCCCCTTTCCTGCGCCACACACTTCACCTGCCCGTCTCCTGCTCTCCGCTTCCGAGTCGCAGCACCACCCTTTAGCCAGCTGAGTTCAAGTCAGGAACTTGGAGGTCATCTCCATGATTATCCTCATTTCTCCCTCCAGGAGCATTTTATCATCTCCAACTGCCCCTCAACAGAGTAGGGTTATAGTTAAGCTGAGATTTTAAGTCAAAAGTGCAAACATTCCTCAATACCCACAATTCTTTGGTGAAACCCCTGGTATAGCTCAAATCTTCCACTCCCGTCAGGCCAGAGAAGGGTCTCTCCTACTCTTTCCCTTCTCCTCCTGTGCTTCTCTACTTGCCCTGCACCCACCTTTCCCAAGTAACCCCTGAAATATGCCTGAAGACTGATTTCCTAATTCACTTTGGCTTAATTCAGCTTTGTCCCACTCCATAAAAAGTGTACACTCGTCAAGGGGCTCCACTACTGGGCATGGGCGGGGGAGGGCTAAATCTTTCAGTCCTTGAAATCATACCCTACCCAAGGTGGCCCTAGTAATTTTAGTTTTTCAGTTTGGGGTGGAGCCACCACAGGTAAAGTAAAGCAGACAGCACAGACCGACTGAAAACTGACTGAAAACTAACGGGTAATTGATGTAGACTTTGCCACAGATAAGACACTCAGGGGCTGCAGGTTAATGATTCACTATTGCATCTGGGCTACATCATCACCCTCCACCACCACCCTAAGATAAGATAGTTAGCTGCAGGTAGGAAAAGAGTTCCATCAACAGCTAGTAATCGTGTGACACTCTCAGGAGGCAGTCTTCTGACAAGGTAGCCTTTTCCACCAGAAGACCAAATGATGAGTTAGCTAAAGTCCAGACTAAGAACAGTATTGCTATTATGACTACACCCAATCATGACTCCTCTCCATCTATATAAAATCGTAGCTACCTAGAGCTAACGGTTCCACTGATCACTGTTTAAAAATCATTTTTTGCCATGTTAGAGTTTTGGGATCTTACAGAAATAGCACAAAGAGTCATCTAAAAACATTAACATTTTGCATGTACTTGAAGCATCCATCGGTTGCCTCCCACATGCACCCCGACTGGGGATTCAACTCACAACCTGAGCGTGTGCCTGACCAGGAGCTGAACCAGCCACCTTTAGTGCGCAGATCAGGGCCCCTTCCTGTACTTTTGCAAAATACTCTTTTTTCTTTCTAATATTTTTTAAAAGATATTTTTATTGATTTTTTTTTTTAGAGAGAAGAGGAAGGGAGAGAGAGAGATAGAAACATGGATTGGCTGCCTCATGCATGCTCCCCAACCAGGGACCGAGCCCGCAACCCAGGCATATGCCCTGGCCAGGAATTGAACTGGGACCTCTCAGTCCATGGGACAATGCTCAATCCACTGAGCCATGCCAGCCAGGCCATACTTTTGTTTTAAAGGGTGTGCATACAAATAACATCAATATATTCTTTAGCCAGGCCGGTATGGCTCAGTGGTTGGGCATTAACCCCTATACTAGGAGGTTGCTGGTTCCATTCCCAGAGGCCCAGGCCCAGGCTGAGGGCCGATGATCCCCAGGGAGGGGCGGTGCTCAGGAGGCAACTGACTGATGTTCTCTCTCATCAATGTTTCTCTCTCCCTCTCCTTTTAAAATCAATAAAGAAAAATATAAAAAACAAAAATAAAAAAAATATATTCTTCTTTAAAAACTGTGAAATATTACAGGTCTCCTTTGAGATGCCCACTCAACTCCCTCTATTGTCCTCAGAGGAAACATCAGGATTTTCATACATGTATGTGTAATAAGAAAATATAGAATTGCTTTATGTGTGCTCCTGCTGATACATAAACACACATAAGCAAATTGTATCAAACTTTCTTGATATATGTAACTATTTCTCTATAGTAGAAACTAGTCCATTTTTGGTTCTGATTTTTATTAGTGGACAATTCTGTAATACTTGTCACTTCCTTTGATATTTCCTCACACTTGAACAAAAGTTGATATCTTATTTTCATTTGTGTGTGTCACTTTTATCATCGTTGTCATCAGGAACTTGTTTAAAACTTGAAACTAGTTGATCCTTCCATGAGAAAATTTCATAATCAGCTTGTCTCAACAAACTCCTATTCAGAATAAAAAGGGTGTGCAAAGCTGAATGGAAGACAAGCTGTAACTCTCTGGTCTCTCTTTTCTGGAATGTGTAATATGTTATTATAATGACAACAGTCAGCAAAGATTCCATGATAATTTAATGATCATTTCTATCTTCATTCAGATTGCGAAACCTAATTCATATAGTGTCTGAGTACTGTCAAATGAAACCACACGGTTAATGTTGGCAAATTATCCTGTTTCCCTTTCAAGAACAGCTATAGCATTGAAGAGAAATGTATTCTTAAGAAATTTCATCTATACCAAGAGGATGGGGCAGTCTAGGACAAAAGAGTCACTCTTTTCTCATATACAGTATCCTTTCTATTTTTATACCCAGCTCACCAGTCTGCTCTCTGCACTAATCTATGTCATCCATGTCTTCATATCGCTCCACTGAATCCTTGGTACAATTCCACATTGTTCCCACTGAGTACATCCTATGGAATAGGCCTGCCCAACTGTTTATTCCTTCCAAAACAATTGGGGAAAAGCCTTAGAGAATGTTTTAGGCAACCAAAAAAATCATGTAACTAAATGTTGATTATATTATTAAGCAAATAAAATAGCTCCATCTTCCCTGAGTTCTGCATTGTCTTTCTGTCTAATTAGATTTTAAATAGAGACAATGGATATAAGCATAGATGTGTCTTCAAAATAAAAGTTAAGAAATTACCTACATGTCCAAAAATACCCGTAGTCAAGTAAGTTATGGCACATCCAGATCGTGATAGAGCATTACTAAGCCATTAAACATGAAGTCTCACTAAACAGAAAAATAATTAGTGAAATACATGTTTATAATGTATTGTTATATTTTAAAAACAAAATACAAAACCACATGTGCAGAATTAACTCATTTTCATGTCAGTACCATGTTTATATTTATACATTTGTAAAATATTTATACTTTTAAAAAATCTGAAATAATAGTGATTAACTGAGTGCTGGAGTTATGAATGATTTATTTCCTCTTCACTTACTGTACTTTTATCATTAGATTTTAATTGTAGGATTTTTTTTTTTATTTTTTTTTATCCTCACCCGAGGACATTTTTGCCTCAGATAAAGAGGGAGGAAGAGAGAGAGAAACATTGACGTAAGAGAGACACATCAAGTGGATGCCACCCACACGACCCCAACCAGGGCTGAGGACAAACTGCAACCAGGTACATGCCCTTAGCGGGAACCAAACCCAGGACTCTCTGATCCACGGGCTGATGCTCTAACCGCTCAGCCAAACTGGCCAGGGCTTTAATTGTACTTTTAAAAACAGGAATTAGAAATTCACTAGCCAAGAACTCATTATAGCTCATGGCATGGAGGCTGCTTTTGGCACATAAGTCTGTAAAAGCTTTAAACATGATACGTTCACATTACACAGGTACTCACAGGACTCATCTGAAGAGATATTGGGGAAGCTTTCACATTCTGAGTCAAGGACAATTGAGACGAGAAGTTTCTCCACGTCCACTTTATCATGAAATCTAGTAGAGGGACGCTGCCACTTGTGGGTTCCAAAAATGTAGTTATGATATCTGTGTGAGAAATAAATTCAAACAAATGTTAAACCACTTCAGCCAAGTTTTAAATACATATGTGGTAGCAGACATTGTAGTTGACCCCTCAAATCCATGCCATCCCATGTTAGTCCAACTGTAGGCTCTCACCCCAAACTACACATTAGAATCACCTGGGAAGTTTTTGAAAACACTGATGTCCAGACCGTTAGAACTAGGATCCTGGAGAGTAGGATCCAGGTATGGAAATTCAAAAGTTCTCCACACTCCTAGGTGATTCTTATGAAGTCCCCAATAAAGAACCAGTAATCGTAATCAAACCAGTGATGGTAATCCAATCACTCTTGAGTGTACAAGCCAATTCTGACCAGTGATGGGGTGGGGGTGGGATATAGGAGGAAGTTTCCTCTCCTAAGTGAGCTACAAGAATACGTTCTGTGTGTGATACCTGGACCAGGTGCACCCACACTAAAGATGGCAGAGCAGAGATGGAAGGAAGACAGATTTCCTAATGATCCTGCTGAGACAAGTTAGTCAACCATCCCTGAAATCCTCCCTGCTTTTGGACTTCCTGGTATGTGAGATAACAGATTTTCTTATTGCTAAGCCATAGAGTCAAGGTTCCTGTTACCTTCCAACAAAAATGTCCCAGCTAATACATAAACCTCCAAGAAATATCACCAGACCATGTAATTCTCACTAGGGCCTTGACAATTTACCATATGCTGTTACCCAAGTATCAGAGAAAGAGGATATTAAATACACACTTGAATATGATAAAAGATCAGATAGGCTTCAAAGCAATTGTTTAAATATTTTTTGTGGCTTTTTTTTTTTAAAGAATAGTTTTATTGATTTTTAGAGAGAGGAGGGGAGAAGAGAAACATTGATGTGAGAGCACACGTGCCATCGGCTGCCTCTTGCATACCCCATACTAGGGGCTGGGAATCGAACCAGCAACCTTTTGGTGTGAGGAACAACATCCAACCAACTGAGTCACACTGGCCAGGGCTAAATAATATTTTATAGATGCTGATAAGCCAGAAGGTTGTGTATGCTACTTATGTGTATGAATGTCTTGTATTTTTCCAAAGTAAGGAGAGGTAGGAAAGTTGCCATGAGTTTGGAAGTGTATGGAAGTTAACCAGTAAGTGGAATAGAGGAAGCTGCTGAGGGCCCTTTTCACAGAAAAACCTTGACAGATTCTAAAGGAAACTAAGATCACTGAACTCTATACTTTAAAATGGTTAAGACTGCAATCTTATGTGTATTTTACTACATTAGATGCTGGCTTGTCCCAAATAAAGAAAATCTTGGCCTTGGATTTTAAAACTCTTAACAGCAAACTCAGAGGGTTCAAAGGCAGTGGTGTCCAAGGTACAGGCATACGTTTTCTTGTGCTTCACAGATGTGTTTTTTACAAATTAAAGGCATACAGACTGCAACTCACTTTATGTGAGGCTTGCTTTATTTCCATGGCTGGAACTGAACCTGCAATATCTCTGAGGCATGCCTATATCTGGGTTAATTCAGCCTTTCGGGAGCTGAAAGGGAAGCTATCTGTCCACTTGAAATAAACTAGCATGGGATGGACCTTGTTCTGGAGGCCGAGGAAGCAGCCATGCACCACACAGCTCTGCCTGCACATGCAGACTGCTGCAAAGCAGTTCGCCACAGAAGTTGGACTCAAGAGAAGAAGACAGGAGCCATGGGATCCTGAACAATCTGGGGCTTAGGATCTGGGAGTTCCCAGCTGCTGGAAGCTTTGGAATGTCTCCATCATCTCTAAATCTTTCCAAACCCACCATGCTTTTACTCTGAAATAGACACTGCCCCTCCCGAGTTCCTAGAACACTCACCTGAATGCTTTCAAGGCTTAGCCATAAGGGCTGTTTTACAACCTGCTTCCTAACAACAGCAGGGTATAATTAATAGTTGCTTCATGCCCGGTGCATGAATTAGTTAGGCAAACTCCAGATAATTACCCACACAGCCTTGGAATGCCAAGCCTTGCTTTTACACCAACTCACAGCTGACTCAAGTCCTGGTTATCTTACCATTGTGTACTTGTCACCATGCTTTCTTGCATATTCACATCACTTCAGCATATTACCAGGTCCTTGTTTTACTAGTGGCATGGCACAGAAGGAAAACTCAGTCTTAAAAACTGAGTCCCAAAGCAAATATGATAGGTGTGTTTGTTTTTAAAAGATTGCCAAGCCGTGATCTTCCTTTAGATGACTCTCAGGTACTTTTCCCTTCTCAATACACTAGGCAACCAACCACCTTGTTTTTTACTTCTTCAGCTGGACTCCAGCCATTCTGACCTGTTAGTATGTTCCATACCAAAGTCTCATTAGGGTATGCGTCTAAAATGAAGGTAACAATATCCATTTAGTTGTACAAAACTGAAGGCAAGGATGAGCCTTCTCTGCTCTCAGCTCTGAGCTGAAGCCTCAGGCCTGCCTGGAGCCAGCAGGTGTTATTAAGCTACACTACCCACTGGAGACAGAGACAAAACCAGGGGCATGGGGGGAGACAGTACAAACAGGACCTATTTACAACCCTTCAGGGCACTAACTCACCTTCAGGACAGTCCCGCCTACAGGTGTCTCACAGTGAGGGGACAGCATGTGGGATGTTGAACTATCTCCTCTTTACACAATTCACCCTGCCTGTGAGCTGATAAAAAACTGAACAGAAGTCGAGAGAGAGCAAGCACAGGACTGGTGCTGGGAAACAAAAATTAGATGCTGTGGTGTACTGACCACGTCAAAGTAATTAGATGACAACACCGAACATTTTGGAACAGAGATTTTGGGAGGGAAGGGTAGTTTCAGACAGTATGCGCCCACCTAAGGCCTTTCTGCCATCTGAACTGTCACCAGAGTAGGGGTGGTTGGTGAGATGGCCTATAAATGACAATCAAGTTCGAGGAACCGCCCCAAACTTTAAGCACTTATCTTCCTCCTAAAACTCCCTTCGGGTGAGAAGCTGCCTTTTTCCTCCCTTCCTCTCACCCTCCCTCACCCTTCACTCCGCTCGGAGGGGAACCTGGCCGGAGCATCCCTCAGCAAACCAGGGTTCCTGGGCGCCCAGGCTGACCCTGAGGAGGCAGGAGGGGATGGGAAGAACTCGGGTGTCGGTCCGTGTTTCGAGCTGGCTGCCATCTTCTAGCCTGGCCAAGTTACCAACCAGCTCAAAGACCGTTTCCTGGTCTGTGAAATGGGGGTAAGACGCCGGCGAGACCGGCGGCTGTGCAGGTGTCCGCCCCTCGGTCCCGCGCCTGCACGGCGCCCCAGGGTGGCCACCACGGGGTCCCGGGCCCCCCGCGGCCGCCGGGCTGGAGCACTCACCGCCGAAAGGCTTCCTGCAGGATGGTGCAGGAGGAGCTGGCCTTGGAGGAGGGGTCGTGGGTGATGTAGAAGTCGTCGGGGGACAGCTGCAGCAGGCGCGAGGTCAGCTGCACCGAGAGCGGCTGGGGCCACAGGGTCGGTCTCCACGAGGCCAAGGTGCAGGGGACCTGCTCCGACAGCAGCGCCAGCGCCGCCAGCGCCGCCAGCAGCCCGGGCAGCCTCGGAAGCCCCAGCCCGCGCAGTTCCATGGCCGCCTGGCTGCTCGGTGCCTGGGTCTGCGGGTCGGCTCGAGCGGCACCTCACCGCCCGCGGGAGGAAGCGGGTCGCCGGCGAGTCATCGAGTCAGCTGACGGCGCGGCCCGCCTGTCTCCGCCCCCAGGCGGGCGGGACCGGAGGCGCCGCCCCGCCCCTCTCCACCCCGGGAGGCCCGGCCCGCCGCGGCCCGGGCAGGTCCGGTGCTGCTCCGGGCGGCCTCAGCGAGGCTGCAGAGCTCACGCCACGGCCGTGCCGTGCACCGCCCCGCAAGCTCCAGGTCACTGAGGCGGTGATTTCGTTTATTTGTTCATAAATCTAGGCTTTGCGGTAGCGGCAATTCAACTTTAATTAGAGCCTCCCATCAGAACTCCCCAGGGCAGGGTTTTGAACAGGTGGGAAGCTGAAAATTATGTAGACGATATTCCGTGAAAGAGTATCCTGGGGCGGGGGAGGTAGAGGACTTTTTAAAACTTCAAAAGGACACTGTGGACCAAGTTAATAGGCAGATGATATGCAAAGAGGGAATCTATTTATAATGAGGGATTAATATTGTAGGTATAATTTTCAAAAAAAAGTTATGAACATGACTCTTATTACAAAATAGAATGGAAATGTATCAAAGATGTTTTCCAACACATTAATTAGGCAATTATTGCAATGATGTCTGGTTTAAAGGCAATTTGATAAAGCAACGTTAGAATAAGATGGCTAAATAGTCTAAAAAGTGGGTAGTTTCATGGAGTGACTCAGCCCTTATGTATCGGAGCCTGGGCACTCTCATCCCCACTCCAGAAAAGAGAAATTGTTCACAATGAATTCCCAAGAGCAACTTCAATATTTATTTGTTACAGGTCTCCCTATATATAATATTTGGAGATAAAGTAGCAGATCTACAAGCAAGCAGAGACAATGTAATTGGATCAGTGTGGCAAGGATTAAATAGTTCTTCCCCCTTCTTCCCCCACCCCCACTCCCAGTTCCCCTTCCTTTCCTCTCCTCTCTTTATATATCTTTATCTTTCCGCTCACTTTTCCTGCATTGGATTCATTCTCCACAGGCTTTCTTCATTAGGATACCTTCCTTAGGAATCAAGTACAACCCCTCAAGAAAGCTTATGTTCCTCACTCACTTATTGATCCTGATAAAGGATCCCAATTGACAAACTTGATTTCACACCCACCCCTAAGGCAGAGCCAATGAAGTCACATGACCAACATGAACTAGAGATCCCAACTTCCCCAAAAGGAGAAGAAGTATTTTGTTTCTCAAGAAAGAGAAAGGGATGGTAGCCCAAAACCACAGATTACATACTACAGTTAGTGTTCTAAAATGGTGATGAAAAGCTACAAGAAGACTTCAAAGAAACTTATGGGGCAGGCTTAAAGTTCTATAAAAGCAAGCCTCAGTGTCACACTGTTCTCCCGTCTTCATATAATTAACATAATTTTTTTTAATCCTTACCTGAAGATATTTTTCCATTTATCTTCAGATAGAGTGTGAAGGGGGGGGGGGGAAGAGAGAGAGAGAGAAACATCTATGTCAGAGAGACACATTGATTGGTTGCCTCCCACACGACCCCGATCAGGGCCAGGGACTGGACTGCATCAGAGGTACGCGCCCTTGACCCCTTGACCAGAATTGAACCTGCAAAGTGGGCTGCCACTCTAACCGCTGAGCCAAACCATCCAGGGCTAATTAACATAATTTTTATTTGTGGTATCATTTACTGCCAATTTTTACTGATAATTGAAGGCAAACACCGCATAGCGTGTCCAAGATTCAATCTCCAGTTTGTGTTGTTGAAATTACCATATGTTAAATTATTTCACCTAGTGCGTTAATTACCTATCACTGTGGAAAAAATAACTCCAAAACTTAGAAGCTTAAAGCAATAACAAATAGTAAATTATAAGATAATCAATATCTCACAGTTTCTGCAGATCAGGGATTCAGGAGTCTTAGCTGGGTGAATCTGGTTCGGAGTCTCACAAGGAGTTGCAGTCATCTGAAGGATTTTTTTTAAAGCTTGGCTGATGCTGGAGGATCTGATTCTAAGCTTCTGTTACAACTGGGAGACACACTAAAAAGAAGTTGAAATGGGTGGATGCTGAGTGAGTGAATTCAGTGTCCTCATGGATAGTTATGCGATTCATTGAGATGGGTGGACAGCCTAGGGCCTGGGCAGACAGGTGGGCAAAGCAGGCTAACCTCTAAAGAAACGTGAACAGCCTGTGGCAGGGAGGGAGCTCCTGACATTGGATGTGGGTCCTCCCTCTGACTACATTTCTCTGTTCTCACGGCATATCCATAAACAATCCTGAAATATTTATGCATTCTGTCACTGCCATCATGAAAACTGAAAGTGAGCTTCATTTGGCATAGGAGTGCTAAAGTGGGCTTTTCCAGAAGTTCAACCTGCTCCAGCATCTGGCAATCTTTTGCTAAGATTAGCCATAGAAACAACTCTCTCACTTCCTTATCATTTATTTATTTATTTATTAGATTTATTTTAGAGAGAGTGAATGGGGGGGGGTATTGATTTGTTCTACTTATTCATGCCTTTATTGGTTGATTCTTGACCGGGGATTGAACCCGAACCCTTGGTGCATCAGGACCATGCTCTAGCCAATTGAGCTACCCAGCCAGAGCCTTCTTGCTTCCTTATCTTTTAAACAGTGCCATCTGGTGACACATCTCTCTCCTTCTCCAACTCTCCACCTGCACTTTTTTCTATTGATGAATGATATTTATATAATTTGGCTATTCATTTAACCTGCTAATGCAGACCAACTACCAGGATGCTAAAAAAAAAAAAAAAAAAAAAAATTCCAAATCCATCTGGAAATATTTTGGTGATAAAAACTGCTGTGATGCCACCAAATGCAAAGAGCCACCAGAGGCAAACCCCAAATCTCAACAGCGGGGGCAAAAGTCATGTTGGTGACTGCCTGTCTCCCACCCCTCCTAAAAATGTCCCTACTTTATCCTCTACCCACCTTTCACAATTAATCATGGAATAAGAGATATTGTGGAGGAACTTGAAATGGGAGAGAACTCGGAAATGTAATGGAAAAGGAACTTAATATGATGTATGTAAATGAAGCAGGGAGCGTGAGAGGACATTTCTCAGGTGAAAAGAAATGGCCAGGGTTTACTGGGAGGGCACTGCTGCTGGGCTTGCATGTCAGCCTGGCCTGCCCTCCTGCAGGGAGCCATCTGGAGAGAGATGGCACACGTATCTTCTTGGAGAGAGCAGAGTCCTTGAGGGTTAGAGAATGGCATTGGGTTCTCCTCCCTGCCAGAGGCATTCAGTCTGGTCTGTTGCTTCAGAGGTTAGGAGGTCCCAAGAGAACCACCCACAAAATCTGAGGTTGAGTCTGGGCCAAGGGGTGAGGGTTCATTGTGCCCTGCAGGCAGCTAGCACTTGAATACGTGTTCTGGGCAGGGTTGGCACGAAGAGCTGTGTGATGTGGTGTGTGAGGCACCAGAAAGCTCAGCCGGAAACCCCCAGAAGGTGCTAAACAGGAACTTCTTCATTTTGATGAAGATCCGCTGATTAGATGAGAGCGCTGCGGGCTTCTCCGGAGAGCTGCCCCTTCTGAGCAAGGGGACGTGCACCGTAAATGGCCTGCAGGTGTCCCACAGACAGGGGGATGAGGGAGGACATGGTGACCCTTAACAGTTCATGATACCATGAGGCCGGAGCAGGTTAGGGTGGGTGTGGCCTGAGAACAAGCATCACATACATTGAGAGACCATCATAGAGGGACCCCCATGGGAAAAGCCCACACCGACTTCACCCTGAGTCCCAGTGGGAGAAGGGAGGCAGGAGTAACCAGCAGGAAAGGAGTGGCCCCTTCCTGGTCTTAGCAAGGCCTCAGACTCCACATGAGCAAGAACATACTTTCCTAATGTCCATCAAGAAATCCTCCTGTTACAAAGAGACAGAATCTGAGAACCAGGAAGCAGCTCAGATATTACTAGGTCCAGGGATATCAACCTCCCTCCGCAGCAGGCTCACCTTGGGAACGCAGGAAAAACACTGGCGCTTGTGTGCTGGCCCCGGCCTATTAAATAAGAATCAAGTCTAAGGCAAGGGTGATGTTTTTATACAACTTTGTCGTGTATAATTGACATACAATAAACTACATATATTTAAAGGGTACAGTTCGGTAAGTTTTAGGTATGTAACAGTGGGACAGTCACTACAACCAAGATAATGAACATCTTTATCATCCCCAAATGGTTCTTCCAGCCCCTTCCTTCTGCCCCTGCCTGCCCTAGCCCCATCTCACCCCCCTCACCTGCTATCCAGACAGCTGCTGATCTTTCTATCACATTAGATCAGTTTGCATCTTCTAGAACTTTATAGAAATGAAACCATATGTTCTCTTCTTTGGTCTTATTTTTTTTACTTAGCATAATTATTTTGAGATTCATGCATGTTGCAGCGTGTATCAGTAGTTCATTCCTAGTTAGTGCTGACCAGTACTCCGCTGTACAGCTCCACCATGATCTGTTTATCCATTTACCGTCTGATGGACGTTTGGGTCATTGCCAGTCCTCCAGGGGTTCAGCAGAGGTGAAGTCCCATGTGGGTGGGGAATGAGGTGACACGCGATTTCTACTGGCCCTGGAGCACGTGGTTGGTGATGCTCTCGTGGCACTGTCACCCCTTCTGTATTTTGTCATCTGTTTCTGTGTACTTCCTTAGCTCTCGAGGACAGCAGTCACCGTCTCCACGCCTGTAGACACCTTTTAGCACTGCAAGGGGCAAGTTCTTAATAGCTCACCGTACTCTGCGTCCCCTGCTACCGTCACTTCTTTTCCTCAGTCCCTGACCCATTTCCCCAGACTCCAAATGACATCATCACTTGTCATCCTCATATGGGGCCTTGAACTTCCCCTTTGTCCTGTTTGTGTTCAGACCACACTGCTTATCCTGAAAGTCCTTTCCTCTCTTCTCCGCCAGCCTGCTCGGCACCTCCACCACCCAGCGTGGCGTTGGTCCAGGGAGAGGCAAACAGATGGATGACACAGAATTGAGCTCTGATACAGACCCTAGTAAATACAAGAATTTAATACCCGTTGGAGGAGGCAACACAGGTTAGGGCAGAAGAGAAGGATGGTCAATAAAATGGCACAGGGGCAATTGATGAGCTCCTTGGGGGGGGAATCAATTTAGATAATTATCTCAGCCCTTCCAAAATGAATTCCAGATTTATTGATGAGGTATGTTTTAAAAACCTAGAAGAAATTGAAAGTGAATATTATTAAATTTTTGCAGAGGGAGGACTATCTCCCTCTCAGCTCAGATTTGGATGATGCTCATAAAAGAAAAAAGTCAGTAGTTTTAAAAATTCTATTAAACTTTTGCATGTCAAAAAAGTAACCCAAATTAAAATGTACTCTTTGAACTTTAAGAAACTATTGTGGCAAATACAGCTAGTAATGCCATAATTTCTTTTCCTATATAAAGTGCTCACATAGACCAATAAACATTTTATAGAAAAATTTCCAGAGAAAGTGTCCAAATAAGGAAATGTAGTTGGTTAATGAACATATGGACAAAAGTTCAACCTTATTTGCTGCACTCAAATATGTGTACACTTAAAAAGAAATGAGATATGGTCTTTTGTAAATTAAATTACTCAAGATTAAAAACCATTTGAACACTTAATGAATAACACTATAGTTACCTATGCTTGATCATGACTTGTGTGTATTGTGTCTCTGTAGGTACTCAGCTCACAGCAGGAGGCTCTTGGGGGCGAAGAGGAGCTATCTCTTTAAAAGCCCTGCTAGAACCCTGGCCAGTTTTGCTCAGTGCTTAGAGCATCAGCCTACGGTCCAGAGAGACCCGAGTTCAGTCCCACTAAGCCTTAACGGCTAAGGGCACGTACCTTGGTTGCAGGTGGGGCCGTGTGGGTGGCAACCACTTGATGTGTCTCTCTCACATGATGTTTCTCTCTCTCTTCCTCCCTCTCTCCCTCCTGCTCTGGAGATAAATGCAAAAATGTCCTCGGGTGAGGATTAAATAAATTTTAAAAAGCCCTGCTAGATGCTTTACACACAGTAAGTGCGACCATTATGACAACCTTACAAGGCACATAGGATTGATCTGATTTTACAGATGAGAAAAGTGAGGCTCAGAAGGGTCCTGCCACGGACTCTGAGAGCCAGGATCTGAACTCCACTTGGCCTAACTGCACAGTCTCAACCCAACAGGGCAGGCTGCCTCTGTGATTTTCTCTTACCTGGCAAAGAAGAAGGCAGCTACTGCTGGAGGCCTGAATCTTGAAGAGCGGCTACCCCACCCCTCCCTCCCCGACCCCCAACCCAGAAGAAAGGTGAACAAGAAGTCATAAGAAAACAGAATAAGGACCAAGAAGAAAAAAACAGAATTCAAAATTGAAGGACAAAGTGCAGAGAGAAACAAAACAAAGCAGTGGAAGAGGTGTATTAGCTGCAGCTCCTACACCACCTCCAGGTAACTGCTCCCTGCATCCCAGGTGACCCTGCCTGGGCCCAGCCTCCAAACAGGTCACATCAGGGCCTTTTGCAGCTGATGTCAAAGAGCCAGGCCCATCCCTCTGTGGAGCAACAGGGCAGACTGCCTGTCCTCAGAGGGCTTTGGATGGACAGTGGATGTCATGTAACCTGTGACCAATAAACAATGTGACGTGTGGGGGCAGTTAGGATTTGAGGACTCCCAAGGAGGAACCCACACTTCAGGAATGACTCATGAGCCTCTGAAGTCCGTTCATCAAGAAGATACACCCCAAAACTAGGAGTTTCAGTATTGTTTTGAAATCTAACAACAGAGGGCTGGTTCACTAACGTAAGGACTGCCTGGGAGGATCTCCCATTGGTGAAATGCAGAGTTGAAATCAGTGGCTGACTAGAAAGACCTTCTAGGCCCTGCTGCCCTCACCCAGGCAAGTCTGAGAATCAGACAAGCCCAGCTCAAAGCCTGTGGGGCAGCACTCGGCCCTGGACACTCACTGGACCTGTGTTCTTCCATTTCTCCGTGGCCTGTTTCCTGACCCAGCTGGAAAGGTGGTTAGTCCTGCTGTGAAAATCTTGTTCCTCCTTGGAGTGATTCCCTCAAGCAAAGAGCTAGCTAGAATGCCTGGAACAGGTGGGACCTTTCTCCAACTCGCAAGATGAACTGTATGATCTTTTTTTTTTCAATCCTTACCCAAGGATAATTTTCCATTTATCTTCAGATAGAGTGGGAGGGAGGGACGGAGGAAGAGAGAGAGAGAGAGAGAAACATTGATGTGAGAGAGACACATTAACTGGTTGCCTGCCACACAACCCCGACCAGGGCTGCAAATGAACTGCAACCGAGATACATGCCCTTAACCAGAATTGAACCTGTGCCTCTTTGGTCTGCGAGCTGATGATCTAACCACTGAGCCAAACCGGCCAGGGCTGTATGATTATTTTCATATCTGCTTAATACACATTGGCATATTTAGAAGAATTTGGTTTCAGTCTTCCTGGTAGCAAGGTTATCAGGGAGAGGATGTACAGGCTGCTGCCTGAGCTACCGTCATGGACAAGAACAACAGCCTGGCCGTGTTGCTCAGTGCTTGAGCATTGGCCCATACATCAAGAGGTCACCGGTTCAATTCCCAGTCAGGGCACATGCCCGGGTTGCTGGGTCAGTCCCCAGTGGAGGGCATGCAGAAGGCAACCAATCGATGTTTCTCACTCACATTGACGTTTCTATCTCTTTCTCCTTCTCCGTTCCTCTCTCTCTAAAAAAAATCATAAAGATATATTAGGAAGAACAACAACAAATTAATTATATGACACCCTATGGCTTAGGTCAGTTGCCAGGTGGCCCTTGTAGCCTGAGAACACTGCTCCTTGATGCCTCCAGAGCTTTTTCCTACAGATGTGTGTGAAGCAAAGACAGAGATGCTGATGTCAGAGATGGGAATCTAAAAAGTCCACTCCCGCCTCAAATCCCAACTTTGATTGACAGGAGAGCATTGACCACGGTGAGGTGCCTTCTACTTAGTTGTAATGACTGTGGCTGCCAGGGCCAGCTACCCTAGTGCCCCAAGGCTGGTAGTGCCCTACAGGCTCTGACTGTGTGTTGAGGGTGGGACATTGTTGGGGAAGGGGTGGGGGAAGCGACACCTGCTCCTGCTGAACGTGATCTTGTTTTTATGAGGACAAGACTTCCAACTGGTCCAAGTGAGAATTTTGCCTCATGTAGACAGTGAGAACCAGGCCTCTAACCACAGCCAGCCTGGACCATTTTCAGTGTCACTGCCAATCTGACCTGCTATTATGGAAATTGCTCCCCAATTACAAGCATAACATTTGCATGTGAAATGACAACTAAGTGCTTGCCTAAGAGGCCATTTTTGTAAACGAAACTGGGTGTTACTAAAATTGAGCATTTTGTCCTTTGTTGGGATTATTTGTGACCCCCAAACACTGCCTCCTGGCCCAGCCTAAATTACTTGTCCCTCACATGCTTCCCATGGCTTGCAGACAAGCCCCTGGAATAAGTGGGCTTCAATCACCAGTTTCAACAATTCTCCTGTCTCCAAGTAATAAAACATCTGGAAAATTGGGCTAAATGGATAAAACAGTCCTCTGTAATAAGTATCTGGCATCCTTACAACCCTGTATAATGCATTTTTTTTTATGACCAGATGTGGTACTTCTCTGCTATGAAGAACAGAGACATGTTTTGTCATGCTTTTTATTGCATTTAAAATGCAAGGTATATTTTCATAGCTCCCTGGAGAATGTTATCCCCTTGATTGGGAATTGTTGATGTGTTGGTTTACAAACTTGAAAAGTAAGTGAACCGCTCAGAAAATTGCAGGTATAATTTAAATAGTCATTAAACTGGACACTCACAGGGAACTGGCTTAGGAAAAAGAATTCAGTCTATAAATTTTCTCTTCTTTCCTAGTGGGTTTGTTCCACAAAGTCTTTGATCGTGTAGTCATTTATGTTCTTATCTGTCTTCTGTAGTATTTATGGCTTTATGAAGAAATGATTTCATCAAACTTGCTATTCACTTCTTCTCAATTTCTCATTAAGAAAACTTGGCTGGTAAGTCACCTGTGGAGTCTCCATTTTATAGTCTTTACGGGGTTCCCACAAGATGTTTTTAACATGTGTGCATGGGGGGGGGGGGGTTGGAGATATTTAGAACACAGTCCACTGGGCTACTATTCTACAAATCCTTCTGAACACCACACCAAACACACATACAAAAACACACACACAATTTTTAATTTCTTTTTATCCTCACCTGGGGACATTTTTCTATTTTTTGCTCAGATAGAGTGGAAGGGAGAGAGAGGAAGAGAGAGAGAGAGAGAGGGAGAAACATCAACGTGAAAGGGACACATCGAGTGGGCGCCTCCTGCATGACCTAACCAGGGTCGGGGACAAACTGCAACTGAGGTATGTGCCCTTAGCAGGAACCGAACCTGGGTCTCTCTAGACGACAGGCCAACACTCTAACCGCTGAGCCAAACCGGACAGGGCCACACACAATTTTTAAAATAAGGTTTGGAAAGCACAGAAAAATAAATAAATAAATAAATAAATAAATAAATAAATAAATAAATATCTGTAACTATATTCAGTTATTACCACTGTTTACATATGTACTTTTCATTTTATAAAAATTACAGTGCTGTTCTATATACTGTTTTGTCACTTCAAATACCATAAACATTTTTCCTTTTATTTATTTTTTAATTTTTTAATTGAGTTTTTAGAGAGAGAGGAAGGTGAGAGAGAAACATTGATGTGAGAAACATCAATCCACTGCCTCCTGCAAGCCCCCTACTGGAGATTGAGCCTGAAACCTGGGCTTGTGCGCTGACCTGGAATTGAACTGGGACGTCTCAGTCCACTGGGACGATGCTCAACCCACTGAGCCACACTGGCCTGGCCATTTTTCCTTTTACTTAAATATTTCTTTCAAATATGTCTTGATGGCCTGGCCGGTGTTGCTCAGTGGTTGAGCGTCAACCCATGCACCAAGAGGTCGCCGGTTCAATGCCTGGTCAAGTTGTGGGCCCAATCCCCAGTGGGGAGCATGCAGGAGGTGGCAAATCGACGTTCTCTCTCATCGATGTTTCCATATCTCTCTCCCTCTCCTGCTCTCTCTCTCTTTAAATAAATAAATAGATAAATGAAATAGAATATGTCTCGATGGATAAACCATTTTTACTTTGGGACATTGGAAGCCTTCAGAAATGTTTATTACTACAAACATAATAAATATCTTTTGTAAAAATTGTTTTATAGGTCTCTGATTTTTTCCTAGCACTAGAATTACTGGATCAAAGCATATGAGTTTTTGTTTTTAAGACTTTAATACACGCTGTCCCAAGTGTTCTTCAAAAGGGGTGTAATGGTGTGTGTCCTGCACGCCCACTACAAGAACGTAAGTGCCTGTTTCCCTGCACTCTGGGTTCGCTCATTGGTAACAGTTCCACAGCAAAGATAAGGATCCTCTGTCTGCGGAGGAAGTTGCCATTGTTTCCCTAGCTTGATATTTGCCTTTTAACTTGGGTGATGAGCTGGAAAATTTCAATTGTTTTGCCAAATTTTCTCCCTACCCACCACGCCAGCCTTTGTTTAGAAGTTTTTAAATCTCTTTCTCTCAGTCTTTTCATTTATGAGGTCTTCTTTGGTTTTTAAGTTTTCCCAGCTTGAACTCAGATTCTAGATTTAGGCTTTTCTTATATTTGTGTTTTTCTAGTTCTTTAGTGGTTTTGTTTTTATATTGAATGCATCTATCCAAACTGGTTTTGGCATATTCCTTGATGTTGGGAATCTAATTTATTCATTACCAAATGGTTAATAGATTGTGTCAGCATCATTTATTCAATATTCCATTTTTGAAAAATTGAAAGCAAAGGTGTGTTATTCATCTATCTAGTTCTTTCTTAGATGTGTTCATGCTCATAGACAATTCACTGGTATTTGTTTTTCCTTAGTCATTCTCTCCTGCCTGATACAGGATTTATCTCTTTTCACTGATTGCAAACCACAACTCTGCCTGCCTCTGGAACTCTTGACTCCCAACAGGTCTGTTAGAAAATGCATTCTCAGTCTTGCTTCTAGCTTACCCGTTGCATTTCCACACAGTGTGTGTCTCTGTGGTGTCGATGTTAAAGCATGAGCCTAAGAGAAGTCAGACTGCACACAGTTAGAAGCAGGTCATCTTTCTAGCTAGACAATCGATTCTAGGTCTGCAACAGATGCCAGTGTAGAAAGTACTTTTTTTTTTTTTAAATCCTCACCCAAGGATACTTTTTAAAATTGATTTTAGAGAGAGGAACGGGGGGAGGGGGGGAGAAACATCCATGTAAGAGAGAATCATAAGTTGGTTGCCTTCTAAATGTATCCCAAGCAGGGATGGAACCCGTAACCTAGGTATGTGCCCTGACCAGGAATTGAACCCACAACCTTTTGGTATACAGGACAATGTTCCAATCAAGTGAGCCACCAGGTCAAGGCAAAAAAAAAAAAAAAGTACATATTTTGTTAACTATTGCAGATAGGACTGAGGAGTTAAAAAAAAACAAACAGTGGTGGTAGAAAGGAAAGTCCCTTACAAAGCCCCAAAAAGCTGAGTCAGAATCCTCACTTATCCCCCCTTTTTTTTATCCTCACCCGATGCTCCAACCGCTGAGCCAAACCAGCCAGGGCCTCACTTAGCCATTTCAATAGTTTGGAGCCATGGGGAAATGGTTCAACTTCTGCTGGGTTTTCCCCTCTTGGCAGTAAAATGAATTTTTTTGTCTGACATTGAACCAAATCATTCACAAAAGATGAACTATAAGTGGTTAATAAATTTCTGGAAAGATGTACCAACCTCAGTGGTAACCAAAGATATATAAATTAATATAATAGTGAGCTGTGGTATTTTTACTGATAAAGAAATATGTTTTAAAGTGCCCATTCAGTGCTGGTGAGGGTGTGGTTGATGGACACTTTGGGAGTGCAGATTGGTACAGTCCTTTTGGGAAGCAATTTTGTAATTAAACAGCTTAAAATATTCATTCATTTTGGACCAGTAGTTTCACCTCTAGTAATTTAGCCTAAAAAAAAAATTCACCTTAGATACAGAAAAAGATTTCCATATAGCCTGGCCTGTGTGGCTCAGCTGGTTGGAGTGTGGTCCTGGAGACTAAGGGGTGGCCAGTTTGATTCCCAGGGCACGTGACTGGGTTGGGGGTTCCGCCCTTGGCAGGCAGCCGGTCAACATTTCTCCCTCATATTGATGTCTCTCTCTCTTTCTCTCTAAAAAAAGAAAATTTATACATAAAGATGTTCAACATACAGTGATTGATGAGAGGGAAATCTCAATACTGGGGAGGATGATTAGCTTGGTAGATTTTTTTATTTTTTTTTATCCTCACCCAGGGACATTTTTCCATTTTTTGTTCAGATAGAGTGGGAGGGAGAGAGAGGAAGAGAGAGAGAGAGAAACATCAACGTGAAAGGGACACATCGAGTGGCCGCCACCCACACGACCAACCAGGGCCGGGGACAAACTGCAACTGAGGTACGTGCCCTTAGCAGGAACCGAACCCTGGTCACTCTGGACCGCAGGCCGACGCTCTAACCGCTGAGCCAAACCGGCCAGGGCTTAGCTTGGTAGATTTTATAATGACATAATTCATGTAGATTTTTGCTTAAATGACACCAACAGAGCAATCCAACATAAAATGAACAGTGTTTCATTATCAGAAATAATGAAGTAAAATACAGTGTGCAATAATAAAAAATGACATTTAAAAAGAGCAACAATATCCTGAGAAAATATTCATGTTATGTTAAATGAAAAGCCGAAAATAATATTGTCTAATGAGAACTAGCATGCCTGTGTAAAAATAATATGCACAGGCTCTGGCCAGTGTGGTTTAGTGGTTAGAACATCAGCCCTTGCCTGGTCAGGGAGTATGAGGGAGGCAACCAATCAATATGTCTCTCACATAAATGTTTTTCCTTCTCTCTTTCTCTCCCCATCTCATCCTTTCTTCCCTCCCTTCCACTCTCTAAAAATCAATGGAAAAAATATTCATGGGTGAGAATTAACATAAATAAATAAATAAATAGTAACATGCACAGCACAAAGACTAAAAAAAAGTTTATGGGAAGGTAGTGTACAGCACGGTGATTATAGTTAATAATACTGTATTATATATTTGAAAGTTATGAAGAGAGTAGATCTTAAAAGTTTTCAACACAAGAAAAGCAATTTGTAACTATATATGGTGATGGATGTTAACTAGATTTATTGTGATGATCATTTCCCAATATATACAAGTATGGAATCATTATGTTGCAGACCTGAAACAAATATAATATTATATGTCAATTACATTTTAATTTAAAAATTACTTTTAAAAAACAAAAGCTTGCCCTGGCTGGTTTGGCTCAGTGGTTAGAGCATCGGCCTGCGGTCCTGAGAGACCCGGGTTCGGTTCCCGCTAAGGGCGCGTACCTCGGTTGCGGTTTGTCCCCGGCCCTGGTCGGTCGTGCGGGTGGCAGCCACTCGATGTGTCCCTTTCACGTCGATGTTTCTCTCTCTCTCTGTTCCTCTCTCTCCCTCCCACTCTACCTGAACAAAAAATGGAAAAATGTCCTCGGGTGAGGATTAAAAAAAAAAAAAGAAAAGCTTAAAATCAGTGTTCTTGGTGGGGTTGCAAGGATATTTTACCCCTTCTTCCTACTTTTCTATATATTTGGGAGTGCAGATTGGTACAGTCCTTTTGGGAAGCAATTTTGCAATTAAACAGCTTAAAATATTTGTTCCATTTGGACCAGTAGTTTCACCTCTAGCAATTTAGCCTAAAAAAAATTTAATTTCATTTTTCTGCAATAAATACATATAAGTCATATACTCAGCTAAAAGTAAAACTATTTTTAAATGAATATTAGTTCTTAGAACAAAAATATATGATTATAAAAGAAATATTGGTTCCTTTCTTTCTTGTTTTTCTTTTTTATTAATTAATTTTTGTTACAGATGTTTCTCCTTTTCCCCCCACTGATTCCCCCCTCCCCCTCCCTCCCCGCCCTGTCCCCAGTTTGTTGTCCATGTCCACTGTTCATGCATACATGCATATAAGTTCTGTGGTTTATCTCTCCCCCACCACCCCCTCTTTGGGGATTGTCAGTATGTACCCCACTTCCACGTCTCTGGGACTACCCCATTCCTCAGACTGTTATGTTCATTATATTCCACAAATAAGTGAGATCATATGATACTTGTCTTTCTCTGTTTGGCTTATTTCACTTAGGATGATACTTTCCAGGTCCCTCCATGTAGTCTCAAAGGATAAGAGATCTTTCTTTCTTACAGCTGCATAGTACTCCATTGTGTATATGTACCACTGCTTTTTTATCCACTCGTCTACTGATGGACACTTGGGCTGTTTCCAGATCTTAGCTATTGTAAATAGTGCTGCTACGAACATGGGGGTACATATATTCTGATTGGTGTTTCAGGCTTCTTAGGGTATATTCCTAGAAGTGGGATCACTGGGTCAAATGGAAGTTCAATTTTTAATTTTTTGAGATAACACCAGATTGTTTTCCATAGTGGCTGCACCAGTCTGCATTCCCACCAGCAGTGTACTTGGTTGTGCAGGTGGCAGCCACTCGATGTGTTCCTTTCACATCGATGTTTCTCTCTCTCTGTTCCTCTCTCCCTCCCACTCTACCTGAACAAAAATGGAAAAATATCCTCGGGTGAGGATAAAAAAAAAAAAAAAGAAAGAATGCCATCGATTTCTTGGCATTAATTTTGTATCCTGCTACTTTGCCAAATTCATTTATTAAGTCTAGTAAATTTTTGATGGAGTCTTTGGGGTTTTCTACGTATAGTATCATGTCATCTGCAAATAATGACAATTTCACTTCCTCCTTTCCGATTTGGATCCCTTTTAATTTTTCTTCCTGTCTGATTGCTGTGGCTAAGACTTCTAGTACAAGGCTAAGACTCCTTGCTTTGTTCCTGTTCTTAAGGAAAATGCTTTTAGTTTTTGCCCATTGAGTATGATGTTGGCTGTAGGTCTTTCATATATGGCCTATATTATGTCTAGATTTGATCCCTCTATTCCCACATTGCTGAGCGTTTTATCAGAAATGGATGCTGGATTTTGTTGAAGGCTTTTTTGGCATCTATTGATATGATCATGTGGTTTTTATTCTTCATTTTATTTATGTGGTATATCACGTTATTGATTTGCGAATATTGTACCAGCCCTGCATCCCTGGGATCAATCCCACATGGTCATGGTGGATAATTTTTTTGGTGTATTGCTGGAGCCGATTTGCTAGTATTTTGTTCAGGATTTTGGCGTCTATGTTCATTGGGGATATTGGCCTGTATTTTTTTTTTTTCTTTTGTAGTGTCTTTTTCTGGTTTTGGAATTAGAATTATGCTGGCTTCAAAAAACGAGCTTGGAAGTCTTCCTTCTTCTTGAATTTTTTGAAATAGTTTGAGGAGAATGGGTATTAGTTCTTCTTTGAATGTTCGGTAAAACTCCCCCGTGAAGCCATCCGGGAGAGTCTTGATTACATCTTCAATTTCTCCTGTTGATATTGGTCTGTTCAAGTTTTCTATCTCTTCCTGGTCCAGTTTTGGGAGACTATGTGTTTCTAGAAATTTGACCATTTGGCTTAGATTGTCGAATTTGTTGCCATATAATTGTTCATGGTAGTTGTTAACTATCTTTTGTATTTCTGTGGTGTCAGTTGTTACTTCTCCTCTTTCATTTCTGATTTTGTGTATTTGGGTTCTCTCTCTTTGTTTCTTGGGGAGTCTAGCTAAGGGTCCATCAATCTTGTTTATCTTTTCGAAAAACCAGCTCTTTGTTTCATTGATCCTTTGAATTGTTTTTTTGGTCTCTATGTTATTTATTTCTGCTCTGATCTTTACTATTTCCTTCCTTCTACTTGCTCTGGGTTTTCTTTTTGTTTGCTCTCTAGTTCTTTAAGTTGTGAGGTTAGATAGTCTATTAGAGATTTTTCTTGTTTTTTGAGGTAGGCCTGTAGTGCTATGAACTTCCTTCTCAGAACTGCTTTCGCTGCATCCCATAGATTTTGTGTTGTTGTGTCTTCATTTTCATTGGTTTCTATGAAGTTTTTGATTTCTTCCTTGATCTCCTCGGTGACCCATTCATTGTTTAATAACATGCTATTTAGCTTCCATGTGTTCAAATGTTTTTGTATGTTCTTCTTGAAATTGATTTCTAGTTTCATGCCATTGTGATCTGAGAAGATGCTTGATATGATTTCAGTCTCCTTGAACTTGTAGAGACTTAGTTTGTGCCCTAACATGTGGTCTATCTTTGAGAATGTCCCATGTGCACTTGAGAAGAAGGTGAATTCTGTAATTTTGGGGTGTAATTCTCTGTAGAGATCTATTAAATCCATTTGATCTAATGCTTCATTTAGAGTCTGTTTCCTTGCTAATTTTTTGTCTAGAGGATCTATCCAGTGATGTCAGCGGGGTGTTGAAGTCCCCTGCTATGGTTATATTGCTATTGATTTCTCCTTTGAAGTTCTCCAGAAAATTTTTAATATATTTTAGTGCTCCTATATTGAGTGCATGTATGTTTAGCAAGGTTATATCTTCCTGTTGGATCGATCCTTTCAATATTATGTAGTGGCCTTCTTTGTCTCTAGTTATGGCCTTCATTTTGAAATCTATTTTGTCAGATATGAATATTGCTACCCCAGCTTTTTTTTCCTTTCCATTTGCTTGGAAGATTTTTTTTCATCCCTTAACTTTCAATCTATGTGAGTCTTTTGTTGTGAGGTGGGTCTCTTGTAAACAACATATAGATGAGTCATGTTTTCTTATCCAATCAGCTACTCTGTGTCTTTTTATGGGAGCATTCAATCCATTTACATTTAAGGTGATTATTGATATGTACTTATTTATTGCCGTTGTTGTTTAGTGTGGTTCTATTTTTCTCCCCATTTCTTCTGCTAATTACAGCAGTCCTTTTAACATTTCTTGCAGTGCTGGTTTGGTGCTAATGTATTCCCTTAGCCTTTTTTTGTCTGGGAAGTTCCTTTATTTGACCTTCCATTTTGAATGATAGCCCTGCTGGATAGAGTAGTCTTGGATTCAGATCCTTGTTTTTCATGACCTTGATTACTTCATGTCATTCCCTTCTGGCCTGTAGTGTTTCTGTTGAGAAGTCAGCTGAGAGCCTTATGGGGTTTTCTTTGTAAGTAACCTGTTGCTTATCTCTTGCTGCTTTTAGGATTCTCTCTTTGTCTTTAATTTTTGGCAGTTTGATTACTGTGTGTCTTGGTGTGGGCCTGTTTGGGTTCTTCTTACTTGGGGCTCTCTGTGCTTCTTGAACTTGAATGCCTTCTTCCTTCACCAAATTAGGAAAGTTTTCTGTCACTATTTCTTTGAATATATTCTCTAACCCTTGCTCATTTTCTTCTTCTTTGGGGACTCCTATGATGCAATATTATTACATTTCCAATTGTCCCACAGTTCTCTTAAGCTGTCTTCCTGTTTTTTAATCGCTTTTTCCTTTTGGTTTTCTGGTTGGTTGATTTTTTCTATCCTGTCTTCTAATTCACTGATCCGGTCCTCAGCTTCCTCTACTCTGCTTTTTAGACCTTCCAGTGTGTTTTTCATTTCTGATATGTCGTTTTTAATTTCCAACTGGCTGATTTTCAACATTTCTATGTCTTTACTCATGGTGCTCATGTCCTTACCCATGCTGTTGAGCTTCCTCAAGATCATGGCTCTGAATTCTAGTTCTGTTAACTTGCTTAACTGCACCTCATTTATCTCATCTTCGGTAGAGGTCTCTTGTTCTTTCATTTGGCTTTTGTTTGTTTTTCACCATTTTGGCCATCACAGTGGGCTTTGGAGTCTGCCAAATTTTCCCTGTGGGTGTTGGTGTTCTGCTATTTGTGGCTCCCTCTCCTGGGTTTGGATGAGGCAGGGAGGACCCACTTTACCCCCCACTGTCAAGTCTTAACTTTCCTCTAGCTTTTTTTTGCCTAGAGGCTATTAGTAGAGGTCATCTGAAGAACCTTGGTTTCTGAGTTGCCTGAAAAACTCCCTCAGGTGCTCAGTGTAAGAGGATTTCCCAAGAGTGGGGCAGATGCTGGTTGTAATGGGCCTCCGTTAGCATTTCAATGGCCGCCAGGTGGGGTTGAATCTCCGAGGGAGGGGCCACCGCCTCTCCCCAGGGCCCTGGGAAGGAGTAAGATGACCACAGTCCTGCGTGGCTGCACTCAGCAAAAGCTCTGAGCACCCTCCAAATCCCGATTGTCCCCACACAGTTCCAGTCCAGTCTGCCTTCCCTCTGCCGGAGCGCAAGGTGAGTGGCTGCTGCCAATTTAGCTTCTGTCCAGACTCTGTGTCATGGAGCCGCCTGGGACTTTTAACCCGATGGCGCTGCTCCCAGCTAAGGGCGGTCGAGTCTGTGGCACCAGCCAAAGGCATAGAGCTCGGCCGAGTTCGCTCCCCTGGTCCCAGCTGAGTCCGCTGGTCCGAGCCCAGGCCGCTGCGGCCCGTGGGCTCCCGGCCCCCTCTCCCGTCCTCACAAGCCTACCAGGATTGAGTCAGTGTCCCTGGTTATGTGGTCCTCCAGGCTGCCTTTCGGTTGCCCCTTCCTGATGATTTGTCTTTATTTTCGTTGTAAATCCAGTTTGGTCCTGGGAGATGGTCTGTGTAGCTCCATTCACTCCACTGCCATTTTTTCTTCTTCTGGTTCCTTTCAATCATAGGGTTGTCATAAGGACTAAATAGAGTCGTCCTGAGGGCAAACATGTGTGGACATGCACTGTAAGGTATGAAGTGCTTACACACATGCAGAGTGTTAGGACTGTACATGGACATGCTGCCGAAGAATTCTGCTGAACACGAGTCCTGGAGTAAAGCTACTAAGAAAGCTCATTTTATGAAGAAACCCTGTAGTATATAAAATTGTAAGGAATCGGGGGCGCCGCCGAATAAAACAGAGATGAGACTGGAGAGCCAATCAGCCGAATAAACAGGGATCAGGCTTTATTGGGTGCACTCCGGGTGGGTTCACAGACTCCGGGGGTCGAGTCCTAGAAGCCGTGCTCAATGTAGGGGCTTGTGTCTTTTATATCTGCCTGTTGTAGCTGGAATTTGTCCCTTAGGGTTTGGCCCTGCGGGGGCTATGCATGGAGCCTCTGGAATGTGAATCGATAAGAGCAAGATGGGAGTTAATCTACAAGCTCGAGGCAGGCTGTTCAGGGTGGGAGACAAGGCTGAGCAAGCGAGACAATGGTCGAGCACTTTGCCTGGCGCCAGTCCCCAGGCCATCGGACAAAAATAATTTCTTGTTCCATAATGCGAATGATCCTTCAGTTGGTTTTGTAGGTTTGGATTTCTCTGTGTTGAAATTCCTTTAAGTAGAAGTCAGTTTCAAAATATAAGCCAGCTGTTCAAACCAAAGAGAAGACTTCGTCAGGTAGAGAAGACTTGCATCCTCAGCTGGTTCGTCTAGCACCGGCTCCTTTTCTGGCTTTGCTCTTCTACCCCTGTGCACCCCTGTTGATTTCCCCCGTTCTCATACCCATTCAGAAGATAACTCGTGGGGTCAAGGACTGTGGACTTCAATTTCAGCTTCCAGAACACCACAAGACTCTAATGAGTGCTTTTGCAAGTGCAGTTGGCCTCTGCTAAAGTTCTGGGCTTGTCATGCTGAGAGGCAGAGAGGGAACCCATTACTCCATCAACACTAATAGACACGGCTGCCCAGCTACCCGGGCTCCGTCTGGGGCTGCCTGGCGTGAAGGTGGAGGCCGAGCAGAAATGGAATTTTGACCCTGTTTCCCCTCTGCTAGAAGGATGCTGTTTGTGTCCAGCTGCCTTTCCGTGTCCTGTGGTCTTGCTTCCTTGAGGTGACCCTTTTCTCCCCGGCAAGGCCCTGTCTCCTTACCCCACTGTAACTGTGTCTCCGGCCTTGCTCATTCCCAGCTGGACTTCGTGGCGCCCGAGGATCAGAGACTCTTTCATGGGATCCACGAGCTCTAAAACAACTGTAAACATTTGTTTGCGGGTTTCCGTCAGTAATACTTTAAAATATGATTTTATCAGTTATCACAGCAATAATTCGGGAATGAAAAGACCTTTTCTTGGGAAAGGACTTGTATTAAGGCTTGTTCAGTGGCTGCTGGGAAGCGCGGACACACTCAGGGCAGCAACAAGGTCTGATTTTTCTCACCTGCCACGAAGCCTGGAGGTGGCAGCTGCCGTCTGAGTCCAGCGGCTTCAGGAGGTCGGAGCTGGTGTCTCTGCCGTTCCCCGCGCTCGCCCCGCGTTCCCCGCGCTCGCCCCGCGTTCCCCGCGCTCGCCCCGCGTTCCCCGCGCTCGCCCCGCGTTCCCCGCGCTCGCCCCGCGTTCCCCGCCCTCGCCCCGCGTTCCCCGCCCTCGCCCCGCGTTCCCCGCCCTCGCCCCGCGTTCCCCGCCCTCGCCCCGCGTTCCCCGCCCTCGCCCCGCGTTCCCCGCCCTCGCCCCGCGTTCCCCGCCCTCGCCTCTCACAGCTTCAGAATCGAGGTCTGTGTTGCAGGCAGAAAGCAGAGGGGAAGAGGTGGCATCAGCCATATTCTCTTTTAACAGGAAACAAAACACTTTCCAGAAACCTCTTTGAAGCCTTCTTCTCCATTTCATTGTCACCATCTGAATCACAGCTACTCTGGCTAAGAGGGGGGCTGGGAAATCAAGTGCTTGGGCTGTACACATGGTTTGGAGTAAAATCAAGGTCTTTTTTTTTTTTTTTTTTAATCCTCACCTGAGGACATTTTTCTATTTATCCTCAGATAGAGTGAGAGGGAGGGAGACAGAGAGAGAAAAACATTGATGGGAGAGAGACACATCAACTGGTTACCTCCCGCTCAACCCCAACCAGGGCTGGGGATCGAACCACAACCAATGTACGTGCCCTTGACCAGAATCAAACCTGCGACTCTTTGGTCCATGGGCCAATGCTCTAACCACTGAGAAACACCATCAGGGCTAAAATCCAGGTCTTAATGGCTGCTGGGCATGTGTGGGCCCAGGTAGGTGGAGGCCTCCATACCAAATGTGTCCTTTCCTCTTGCTTCCTTCCCAAATGACCCTGGTTTCCTTGACAAAGGTCAGAGTCTCTCCTCTCCCTTTGCTTCTGGCTCATTGTGGTGATTTCCTCTCTGCCTCTGGGTTCCTCACCTCCTTCTCCATTCCATCAATTATGCACAGAAATCACCAGTCATTCCCCCCTCACCCTGTACCCTAGGGGGCAAAAGGACATTATTGCTAAGATAAGAGCCTTCTTTGACTTAAGAGGTATGATAGTACATTCCAGATATTTATCAAGCTTTTAAGATTTAGATTTCATTTATTCTCATCAAAATGCAGTTTCCGATTGAAAAGATAAGAGAGGAAGAATTCAGCACCATCCTTGGTTTTTCCAGAGCAGGAGTGAGCTGGGCTTAGTCGAGAGTCAGCCCAGAGCTGACACCACCTCTCCAGAACCCCCACTTCGACTTTCACTCCATATTCACTTTTATTACGTGCCTCTGTGCCTTTCCTCACCCTCCATTCTTCTTTGTGCTTTCTTGTCCCTTGCTGGCCAGGACCTCGTATTTCATCTGGGATCCCTTTGTGTTCAGAACTGCCTGGGGCATTCCTCTATCGTTTCTGTAATTTTCCTGGGGCAGACAAGTTCCTTTGTTCCTTCCTGGTTCAGCCTCTTCACTGCTCCCTCCTGAGATGTGCTCCCAGTGTGTTCTAGGGTCGACGTGTCCCTGGCGCTGACCATGGATGGCTGGGCAGACGGAGGGATCCGGGATTGCGTGTTCTGTTCCAGGGCTGCTGTGAACTTTGTGAAGTCTTAGTTGGATGACTTAATTACACTGAAAAACATAATGATACTAAGCTGGGAAATCATCTCGAAATTCAATACTTTTAAAGTATCTTTGGACTTACACGAGTATTACATAAGTACCAAAGACATGCTTTCCTCCTATTCTAAAAGTACTAGTCATCCATGAAAGCTTTTAAATATGATATAAAGAAATATTAACATACATCAAACAACAAGTGTTGGTGACGGTGTAGAGAAAAGGGGACTCTAGTACACTGCTGGTGGGAATGCAGACTGGTGCAGCCACTATGGAAAAGAATCTGGTGTTACCTCAAAACATTAAAAATTGAACTTCCATTTGACCCAGTGACCCCACTTCTAGGAATATACCCTAAGAAGCCTGAAACACCAATCAGAAAGAATATATGTACCCCCATGCTTGTAGCAGCACTATTTACAATAGCTAAGATCTGGAAACAGCCCAAGTGTCCATCAGTAGACGAATGGATAAAAAAGCAGTGGTATATATACACAATGGAGTACTACGCAGCTGTAAGAAAGATCTCTTATCCTTTGAGACTACATGGAGGGATCTGGAAAGTATCATCCTAAGTGAAACAAGCCAAACAGAGAAAGACAAGTATCATATGATCTCACTTATTTGTGGAATATAATGAACATAACAGTCTGAAGAATGGGGTAGTCCCAGAGACGTGGAAGTGGGGTACAGACTGATAATCCCCAGAGAGGGGGTGGTGGGGGAGAGATAAACCACAGTACTTATAAGCATGTGTGCATGAACAATGGACATGGACAACAAAGCTGGGGGCAGGGCAGGGAGGGAGGGGAAGGGGAGAATCAGTGGGGAGGAAAGGAGAAACATCTGTAACAAAAATTAAGTAATAAAAAAAAATCAAATAAAAATGTGCAAAATGAAAAAACAAAAAAAGAGAAATATTAACATACAACTTAAAGCTAAAAAAACAATTGGTTAAAAAATGAGCAGAGGACCTGTATGGACATTTCTCCAAAGAGGACATTCAGATGGCCAACAGACATATAAAAAGATGCTCAGCATCACTACTCATCAGGGAAATAAAAATTAAAACCGCAGTAAGATATCACTTCACACCTGTCAGAATGGCTATCTTCAATAAATCAACAAACAACAAGTGTTGGGGAGGATGTAGAAAACCTTGTGCACTGTTGGTGGGATTGTAAACTGGTGTAGTCACTATAGAAAACAGTATGAAGTTTCCTCAAAAAGTTAAAAATAGAGCTACTATATGATCCAGCAATTCCACTTCTGGGTATGTATCCAAAGAAATCCAAAATATTGATTTTTGAAAGGATATATGCACCCCTGGGTTCATTGCAACATTATTTACAATAGCCAAGATATGGAAGCAACCTAAGTGTTCACTGATAGAAAAATGGATAAAGAAGAAGTAGAATATACAATAGAATATTACTCAGCCATTAAAAAAAAAAAAATGAAATCTTGCCATTTGCAACAACATTGATAGAAGGTATTATGCTTACTGAAATAAGTCAGACAGAGAAAGACTAATACCAGACAACTTCACTTATATGTGGAACTTAAAGAACAAAATAAAAGAACAAACATAAAAAAGATTCAGAGAACAAATTGATGGTTGTGGGGATGAGGGGATGGGGAAAAAGGTGAAGGGATTAAGATTACAATGATAAAAACAGTAATGTACAGCATAGGGAATATAGTCAATATTGTAACAATTACGTGTGATGTCAGATGGGTACCAGACTTACCAGGGTGATCACTTCAGAGGGTATATAACTGTCTAATCACTATGTTGTATACCTGAAACTAATGTATGTCAATTATAAATTAAAAATTAAAAAATTAAAAGAATAAAAAAATAGGTATTTTTAAAAAGTCAAATGGAGAAGGAAGGACGCATGTTGCATTGACTTGGAACATGCTGGAGCACAAGCCCAGTCTCCTGGTGGGAATGCAGCCCGTTAGCCACACTGCAAGGCTTGAAGGCCTGGCCCCGTGACTGTCCTCTGGTCTGACACCGGCTGCAAGTGTGTGGGCGGGCATTCCCAAAACCACCTCAGTTTTGATAATTCGCTAGAAGGAAGGACTGCCAGGCCCACTGGCAGCTGTGATGCACTCAGATCACAGCTGGTATGTCAAGGACAAGGACACAGATTAAAATCAGCCAAAGGAAGAGACACAGAGCAGAGCCCCTGGGAGGGGTCCAGAAACAAAGCTGTCTTCCCTGGGACGCATTACCTCCCTGACATGGATGGGTGACAAAACTCGGCGTGCAACAGTGAGGCTCACCTGAGCCTCGGTGTTTGGAGCTTTTATTGGGGCCCTATCAAATAGGCATGATTGATTGATCAATTTCCCACCAGTTGATCTCAGCCTCCAGCCAAAGCCCCAACCTAAGTCACATGGCTGGTGTCTCTGGCACAGCTGGCAACCACCCTAAAACTATGGGTTGTGGCTAGCCTTACCCTAAGATTTGGTATGTCCCGGCCGTGACCTAAACAGGGACACTCTATGTGGAAGGACACAGATTAGCCCTGAGAAGCGTCGGCAAGGGCCGGACCTGTGCTTGGGCAAGGCCCTTGGCTTCCTGCTCATCTGGATATTGGTGGCGCTGCCTCCAGGAAACTGCAGCGAGAGACGCACCAGGGACACCCTGGAGGCAGCCGTTTGTCTGTGGGTGCTGGACTTACAAACAGGTACTGTGGGGCCCATTTGCTTGCTCACCAAAAATGCCCTAATGGTGCTGGGCGGCACGTGTGCCCGAGCCCCGGGCGCTGCCACTGCTGCGGCTCAGACATCACAGCCGTTGGCGAGGCCAGGGCCCTGGAGCCGTCCGCGGCTCGGGACACCAGTGCCCTGGGGGCTCACACAGTGACACTTCTGGAAACGAAGGACCTGCCATGAACTAAGTGGACAGTCTATAAATATCTGAATTGGATATTTTGGAAAGAAAAGATTTAGGGGATTCCAAGAGCTTGAGCGGGAGACTGGACAGGAAAACCGGGGCTTATTATGAGCGACACGCAGAGAGGGGGGCAGGGGCGGCAGCCACCGCGGTGAGGCACAGTCAGCAACAAGCAGCCTGGGAGCGTATAGGCACGGGGATTGGTTAGAAAACATGTGACTACCCAAATAATTAGTGTCAAGTTTCAAAAAGAAAATATAGTCTTCATTACATGAAGGGCACTAGTCTTATAAAATGATTTGGATGCATAATTGCTATCCATCCATTGAACAAACATTTACGGAGAATTTAGCATGTACCATGCACTATTCTAGGGGCTGAGGATTCAGCAGAGAGCAAAAAAGTTTCTCCCTTCACGAAGTTTGCTTCCGAACGGGAGATATAAATAATAAATAAACCAGCAAACGCTGTGAGGGGTGAGCAGAGAAAGGGAAGGAGAGGGAGCGGTGTCTTAGACCAGGAGCTCAGAGAGAGCAGCCTCACTAACCCTGAGATCTGAATAAAAGGAGGGACCTGGCCAGCGAGGATATCTATGGAGAAGTATTGTAGGCAGAAGGAGCGTCAGTATTGCCCAGCCCGTGTGGCTCAGTGGATTGAGCATCATCCCATGGACTGAGAGGTCCTAGTTGGATTCCCAGTCAGGGCACATGCCCGGGTTGGGGACTTGGTCCCCAGTAGAGGGTGTGTAGGAGGCAGCCGATTCTGTCTCACAGCAGTTTCTATCTCTCTCCCTTCCTCTTTCTCTAAAAAACCAATTTACAAAGCACACATATTTTAGAAGCAGAGTAAGTGCAAATGTGGGGAGTGGCTGGCAGTGGACAAGGCAGGCAGTGTGGCTGCAGTGGAGATGGGGCCGCATAAATAGGGCGTGTGGATGTGGAAAGGAGATGGAAGCCATTGGGGGATGTGAACTGTTACATTTATGTGACAAGGACAACGAACGCTCAAGCAGCCCTTCCCCCCATCGTCGGCCTGAGTTCTGTGTTGCCTCCTGGTCCCATCCTTGTCTTGACGAGGGTACGAGCAGAAGAACCTTGGAGGGAGCCGAGAGGCTGACCTGACTCGGGTTAGAAAGGACGTGCGCTGACTGTGGGAAGAAGTCAACTGTGGAAGGCACTAGAGGTGGGGGTGGCCAGCAAAGGGGCAGATGGGGCTGAGAGAGGGGTAATGAGGGGAGTCTTTTGGGGAAGAGCAATGTCTGAAGGAGCAGCTACTGAGATGAGGGCAACTTAGGGAAAGACTTTGGAATGTCCCACTGTGTGTCATGCAGTGTGGTTCCCCTCTGCTGCTTGTCCGAGACACTTCCTCAGTTAAGCTGCAAGGCTTTTTTGGAGTTGGATTCATGTTTCTTTTGGATACAGTACTCTGTCCAGACCAGTCCCGAGGTGGCCCAGCTTTATTCGGATTTCATTTCTATTTGCAGTGTCCATGAAATGATTAATGATCAAAATTTAACAGCTTCTTCTAGTCCTCTTTAAATATGTGTTTCCTTAAACAGTTAAAAAAACAACCCTCCGTTTTACTGTAGAATATTTATGCAATTGTCACTATGCAGCAGGTGACCAGCTGGAGTCTCAGGTTTGCTGCCGACAGCCACCCGACCTTTCCAAGATCCGGTAGTGTGATCTATAAATGGAGATCTATATCTCCTCACCCAAGGATATTTTTCCATTGACTTTTTCAGATAGACAGATAGAGTGGGAGGAAGGGAGGGAGGGAGAGAGAGAAACAGTGATGTGAGAGAGACACACAGACTGTTTACCTTCTGTAGGACCCTGACTGGGGCCAGGGATCGAACCTGCAACCCATGTACGTGCCCTTGGCCAGGAATCTTCTGTCCACAGGCTGATACTCTAACCTCTGAGCCAAACTGACCAAGGCTAAATGGAGATATTTTTAAAATTTTTCTACACAGAATTTTGAGAATTAGATGACACTGTGCATGTAAAATGATGCAAATGACAGTCATTATTTTAACAGATCGCTTTTCTTTTCTTTTTAAATTTTTTATTAAAATTTTTTTTTCTTTATTGATTTTAGAGAGAGAGGAAGGAAGAGGGGGAGAGATAGAAACATTGATGAGAGAGAACATGGACTGGCCGCCTCCTGCATGCCCCCCACTGGGGATCAGGCCCACAAACTGGGCATGTGCCCTGACCTGGAATCATACCAGTGACCTCTTGGTGCATGGGTCGACGCTCAACCACCGAGCCACATCAGCCAGGCCAGATCACTTTTCTTTTAAAACTTAGCTCTATTGTTGAATGTATTACAGATGTCCCCCATTTTTGCCCCCATTGACCCCCTCCCCCCCACTCCCACCCTTTCTTGCCTTCCCCACACTATTGTCTGTGTCCACTGGTTATGCAAATCAAGAAAGACAAAATGTTGCTTCTGGGTCTTATTTCAGAGTATGTATGCAGTCCTGAGGATCCATTTCCCTTACTACTAATAAAAATAAATTCTTCCAAACTATAACTTATATCTCAAGTTAAATAGCAGTTATTGAAATTATAACTTAAACATAAATACCAGTAAAATGTCTGCATCCATGAAAAAAATCTATTATGTAGAAGTTCTGGAAAATAACACACAAAGCAGCGAGCGTAATCATGGGACAATCTGGCTTTGCTGTGGAAAGGGGATTTGGCTCCTTTAAAACTCTGATTTTGTTTTTCATTGATTCAAGTCCTTTGCATTTAATAATAGTGCAGGGCCTGATTGTGTGAATTAGCACAAAGACTGATTGCTGACTAGTTCTAACTGGCTTTGCTACACAATAATGAATGCAGATTTTTATAGGTTCTGAGAGATCAATGGTCAATAGCCTAAAACTCTATTCAAAGTTAAAAGTATTCCAATGCTTTAAGAGTTGTATCTTCATGCTTATTTGGGTGTTGGTTAGAACATTCTTAAAAGCTTGATGTTCTTATCACATCCCTTATTAGTGTTTGGCATACACAACCGTGTGATTTTATATTCTTGTATGAACAGATATTTGATGCTGTTGCTGACAGGACAGGGCACCCAGAGCCAACGAAACAGCGTGGCTTTCCCGGGGCCACCACACTCCACCCTCCCTGGGAGGACTCCCCACTCTGCCCCACGCTGTCCTGTCACTGCTCACATTGGGATCAAGGTCTATCCTGCAGGTCAGACTCCAGCTTCAGATCGCTGGTGTCCGTCTCTGGGCCATTAAGCACACCCAGCCTCAGCACGTGCACAGCTGTGCTCATCATCTTCCCCCTCCCACGACTGGCACGTCAACGGCACCAGGCACCGCATTGCAGGGTGCGGGGATCCTGCTTCTCTGCGCTCTGCATAGTCCAGACCCTCACTGTCTCTTTCATTAGACTCGAGCTGTCTCCCTGGTCCTGGCCTTCCTCCTCTCTGGCTGGCTCCCCACACAGCAGTCAGAGGACTCTGTCTAGAATATATGTTCAGTTATGTCTCTGTGTCTGTTCCTCCTCCCCACCCTCTGAACTCTTTACACACCCAGCTCAGAAATCTCTTCCTCCTGGAATCCTTACTGACCTCCCTAGAGACCATGATTTTCTTATATTTTATGCAATGTGTTTATTTACCAGTCGATCCCTTAAGGATAGAGAGCTAACCTTATCTCCAAGGAGCCATGGTCCCGGGGATTAAAGAGCTGTTCATATGACTCGGTGGTTGTCAGTGGCTTTGACAATACTAGCTGGTTAGGCCTCACTGCTCTGGTGTGGCCTGCAGCTCAGCTGCGTGGGCATTGCCTGGGAGCTTGTTAGAGATGCGGGATCTCTGTTCCCATCCCAGACCTTCTGAATCAGAATCTGCACTTTAACAAGATCCCCAAGTGGTTTGTATGCATATTTAAGTTTAAGAAGAATTGGCTTAAGGGTTATAGTTATTAAGAGTTTAAATAGAAAGTATAGCCCTGGCTGGTTTGGCTCAGTGGTTCGACTTTAGCCCCACGGACCAATGAGTCGTGGGTTTGATTCCGGTCAAAGACACGTACATTGGTTCGTCCCGGCCCTGGTCAGATCGTGCGGGAGGCAGCCAGTCTATGTGGCTCTATCACATTGATATTTTTCCCTGTCTCTCTCTCTTTCTCCCTCCCTTCCACTCTATCTGATGATAAATGGAAAAATACCCTTGGGTGAGGAATGAAAACAACAAATAGTTTATTCCTGGGGACAAATGTTTTAAATAGGCCAGATTCCAGAGATGTATTGGCCCCTCACACTCATTTCTGGGCACCAGCGTGAGCTGGCTACACCTGGGCCCACAGCACGTGTCTGAGTGCGGACCCAGGGGGCTGGGAGGCTCACAGTACTCCCTGGAGCCATCCGGGTGGGTGTCCACAGGATATGTGATATTTCTCTTTTGTTGTATAGAAAATTGAGATGCTTGGCATGGGGTGGTCTTTCTTTATTTTTGATTGATTTTTCCTCCCTGGGATTGAGCCTGAAATCTGAGCATGTGCCCTGACTAGGAATCAGACGAGTGACCTCTCGGTGCGTGAGTCGACGCTCAGCCACTGAGCCACACCGACCGGGCGAGAGCTGCTGTAATTTTAATATCCTTTGATGGAGAAAATACAGGGCAAAAAGCTGTTCCGTGTTCAGGAACTGCCTGCTTGCTGCACGGGCGGATTCCTGACCAGGAGCCCACAAACGAGGAGGAGCACAGGTTCTGAATAAGAAAACCTGGGCTTCGGGGTTTGCCACTGGCTGACTGTGGGCTCTCGGGCAAGTCACAGTACATGGTTCCCCCTATTTCCAATTAACAAGCAGGATAATGACAGTCTCTGCCTCGCAGCATGACTGAGAGGATCCAACACACTCTGGAGGCCACGGTGTGACTATAAATGGACATTAATTATTATTTATAGACGATGTGTGTACATGTATTAACTATGGACATAAAGTGAGCATTAATTTAATTTCTGTGTAGACTCCTCACTCCAGATTTATGTATTAGACCAACCAGAATAATTTAAGATTAGACTTTTTAGAAAATGCCTAGTTTTCCTGGCATATGGCTAGTTTTACAGAGAGCGGGGGAATAGACTAACCGACCTGACCAGAGGCCGGGAGGGCTGGTGCCACACTGGAATTAACAGCCCACTGCCGACTGCGCCCCTTCCCCCGGCGAGATATGCTCTGGGTCTCCATGACCTAAGTCTTATTATTTCCAGTACCAAGGAACACAGACCAATTAATCACCAGGGAGCAGACATACATTAATCCACCTTTGGGACCTTGGTCTTATCTCGAGAGGAAAGGCACAGAGATGCTGATTAGTTCACAACTGGACCGGTCCTTGCTTCTAAGGAGACCCAAGCTGTTTGTAAAGCTGCATTCACTTTATGCTGATGATGCTCCTGGTTTTGGAGGCTTGGAGGAACTTTCTTCTAATTCCAGGCTCTGAGTGTGGTTCAATTTCATGAAGCACCCAGTGAAATTCTGATTAAGCAAAAGATTCTGGAAATGCGGTTTTCCAGATAATGTAAACCACACATCATCTGGGTTTCACCCACGTTGAAAATCTATTTAAAATGCTTTATTAGACTTTCTTGTCTTAGCAAGTACAGAGCAATGAGCACACTTTAGACATCTCTTTGTAAGATAGTTGGAAGAGTCATTCATTATTGGTTAAACCATTTATTTATTCATTCTACAAATACTTTTTATACGACTACTGTATGCTGGGCTAGGGACTGGATACACAGTGGTAGAAAGACAAAGGTAGTCTGATACTCTGGAGACCAAAATAACCTATGTTCAGACTGCAACACCACCACTTAGCAACCGTGTGGTCTTGGGTAATATTTTTATTCTCTCTGACTCCGTTTCTCATCAGGAAAATGGAACCCAATAGTTATATCTAGCTTGCCAAAAATATGTGAGGACTATAAAGCATAAAACACTCTAAAAACTGCAGTTCTCCATGAGCAGTCACATTGCTTTATAAAAATTATTCTAACTTGTCCAAACGTTAGATCATTTTAAGAGACGAGGACATTCCTATGCTGACTCTATATCTTATTTTAAATAATATTTAGGGGGTAGAAACCATTTGGTTCAATTCCTGCCTTTTACAAACTAGGGAGATAAAGCCTTGGGTAGAATGACTTGCTCAAGGACCCTGTTAAAAGATAAACTTGCCTGGCTGGTGTGGCTCAGTGGTTGAGAGTTGACCCATGCACCAAGAGGTCGCCGGTTCAATTCCTGGTCAGGGCACATGCCCAGGTTGTGGGCCTGATCCCCAGTGGGGGGCCTGCAGGAGGCAGCCAGTATCCTTTTAAAAGGAAAGATAAACTGAAGCATATTAAGCATTTTAAGAGTTTATTTAAACAAAATGAATTAGGCAGCATCCACTCTATCAAGCACTGTGGAACTCTTAGGAGATTTACAAAATAAAAGACTTTCCTAGGCAGAAGGGGACAGGAATAAGGAAGTTATAAGAGGCAAAAAGTGGACTGGTTATTGCAGGGTTTCTTCGGGAACTGGCAGGGGTCTACCAGGCAGAGCACCTAACCGGTGCTGATCAGGCAACTCCTCATGGATTGGTGTAAGATTCCAGCAGATTTCTAGAAGACCCAAAATTGTAATTAAGTTAAATTTTAGTTCGGTGATTTGGGGCTTAGCATAAGTGACTCCATTTTTGACCTGTTATCTTGTTATTAATAACCCGTAGAGCTGGGACTAAAACTCAGGCCTCTCTTTCTCTGACCCAGTTCTCATTATTCACAACTATGTACCAGACCTACAAAACAGAGGGTAATACTGGCAGACAAACAACAGTGCCTGTTATCTGATATTGGGCTGTAACTTCTTCAAGGAAGAAGAAAATAACTATTGTCACTTTGATCCATTTCCAAGGATTATTGATTTTATCTTCCTAAATAAGCCTCCGCGGTAGCAGAATTTTGTCTCCCAGAGCCTCTGCCCTGTGATGTCATGCCCACGGTTATATTATATGATGTGGCAAAAAGGACATTGCAGATATAATCAATGTCATTAATCAGCTGGTTTTATCATAGGGAGAGTAAGCTGTGTTATCCAGGTGGCCCCAGGATAATCAGATGAGCTCTTAAAAACAGAACAGGAAGCAGAAGAGTAAATCAGACAGATGCACTAGAAGAGGAAGCTAGAGAATCTAAGCATGAGAAGTTGTAGGGGGTCTTGTGTCAAGGAAACAGGGCCCACAGGCCTCCAACCTCAAGGAGCTGAATTCTGTCAACAACCTGAAATGAGCTGGAATGTGGCTTCTTCCTCAGAGCCTCTAGATAACAGATGGGCTGCTGAACCCTGACTTAGTCTTGAGGGGCCCTTGGCAGAGGACCCAGCTAAGCCACTCTGTGCTGGCACTTCTGACCCACTGTGAGATACTAAATGGGTGTTTTTGTTTTTGTTTTAAATATTTTTGTAGTTGACTTTTTTTTTTTTTTAATAATCCTCACCCGAGGACAATTTTCCATTTTTTGTTCAGACAGAGTGGGAGGGAGAGAGAGAGAGAGAAACATCGATGTGAAAGGGACACATCGAGTGGCTGCCACCAGCACGACCAACCAGGGCTGGGGACAAACTGCAACCAAGGTACGTGCCCTTAGCGGGAACCGAACCTGGGTTTCTCTGGACTGCAGACTGACACTCTAACCGCTGAGCCAAACCGGCCAGGGCATTGTAGTTGCCTTTTAAAGCTGTCTGTCATTGATCCAAGAAGCTAATGGGGTGGATGCAGTCAGACAACAGGAGGTCGAGGGCAGGCAGTAGCCCCTGGCTCCCCTGCTTTAGTATCTTCTCTCTAGCTCAGTACAGGGAAACTGTTTTACTCATCACTCTAGTAGGATGGTTTCTAGACAATTGAAATTTTATGGAATTTGGCTTCTTCAAAGAGTGAAAAGCACCATAACATGCTCAAGGAGGCTCCATGCCTAGGTAGTCTGCCCTCCATATCCCCAGGTTGACTGCAGATTCTACCAACTGTGGATCAAAATATATATATTTTAAATGTTATGTTGTTGCTAACATGTACTATATGGTTAGGTCTATGATATACATGAACATCTGAACATGTACAGATATTTTTCTTCATCATTATTCCCTAAACAATACATTATTACAACTATTTCCACTGTATTAAGTATTATAAGTAATCTAGAGATGATTTCAAGTATATGGGAGGATGTGTATAGGTTATATGTAAATACTGTGCCATTTTATGTAAGGACTTGAGCATCGATTTGGTATCCACCGAGGGTCCTGGAACCAATCCCCCATTGTGCTAAGGGACAACTGGATAAAGGTTTCAGACTTCAGCATAATCTTCACACCTTGGGTTTTTAATTATAATGTCACAGTTGCTGGATACAGTCAAGAAATTAAATGTTTCCCTTATTTTTCACTGTATTTTCTCTCCAAAGCCATCCTGGAGGACATGCAGAGTCCCCACACTCTGGGACTGCAGAAGAGGCGACTATCAGTGTTTGGAATTTAATCACAGCTGGGGAAACAGTGCTTCATTCCATAGTTAAGAAACTACGTCTCCACCACATTTAAAAGAGCAATTTGATTAGGACATTATTTTGCTCGTGAACTGCTCTATCAATCTCTAGTGGGTACAATGTGCCAGAATAAAAGAACAGTCTGGTGAAACATTTAATCAACTATGTCGAAAGGGTAAAAATGGATTAAAAAGCAAGAACTGAAAACACGCCAGTGAGGTGATGGCCAGAGGGAAGAGGAGGTGGGGGCTGAGTAGAGGTGGGAAAAGGGGGGGGGGATGGGGACATCTGTAATAGTGTCAACAATAAAAGTAAAGTTTTTAAAAAAGGAAATTAGAAAATATTTTCAATGAAATGAAATTAAAAACAATATATTTGTGTGAATGCAGCTAAAGCAGGGTTTAGAAGGCAAGTTTTGGCACTAATGCTTGTATTAGAAAAGAAAATTTCTTGTTGACCTTACTTACCAGGAAAAAAACCACACACAACTAACCCAATAATTTTATTTAGTTAATTCCAGCTTCTCATTTGTCACACTTTTATTTGAACTGTCAACATGAAGCAAAGTAAACCAAGCAGCTCACTTCTCTTCTTGTAAATTCACTGCATACATGCCAGGTGTCCAAAGCTGGCATTCCAGGGGACAGAGAAACAGAGACCCTAACTAATCAGGAAAAGATGAGGCAGTGTTATCAGTGGTTAGAACCCAACTCTAGTGAAATAAAAACCACTTTGGGTTTTGCCTTCACACAATGACATCTTCAGTCTTTCCCTGTTGCTATGGGGTTTAAATGACATGGGCATATGTAGTGCTCAGCACATGATAAGACTAAATAAAGGTATGAGCTCCAAGATCATCCTGGTGGACAAACAGGTTCCTGTTCAGCAGCCCTTGAGGACAACTGTGCGGAAGAGGCCTGGCACTGGTTGGCCCTTTGGGATTGCCCAATCTGTGCTGAGGAGACAGGCGGGCCAGGTGTGCCCTCTGCCTGCCAGTCTGTGGAGCACAGGAGTGGCATCATGTTGCAGACTGGCCGGACCCCAGATTGCACTTGACATTGCTCATTTGAGACATCCTTTAGAGCTGTATAATTGCTCAAAAGACAGCATGTTCACTTTGTTTTTCAATATTTTTTACCTTTTTAATTAAAAAAGAAACCACTTTATTGAGGTATGATTGACATGCAAAAATCTGTTCAGATGTATTGTATACAACTTACGAGTTTGAGGATAAGTATGTATTTGTGAAACCGGCACTACAATCTATGCCATAAACATATACATCACCTCTAAGTTTTCTTCTGTCATTTTTATTTACTATTTTTACTGTGATAAGAACACAGCGTACAACCTATCCTCTTGGCAAATTTTTAAGCACACAATACAGTATTGTTAACTGGGTGCTTTGTCATTCTTCTGTAATTGGTTTTTGTTGTAGCCAGAAGAGGGCACTGTTGCTTCACCCAAAGTCTGCACTGTGGCCTGTGAAATCCTGCATTGTGTCCTGTGCTACAGGGTCCCATTTCTGGTTTTGTTGAGGATGGCAGTTTCATTTTTTAGTAACCAGCAAGAAAAAAAACAAAAACAGAGCAAAGCAAACAAGAAAACCTTGTCTGTAGCAGGACATACACAAAAAATATTGAGACTTGACAAACTTTTTATAGTTTTTAAGGTATGCAAAATTGTGCACGGAATTTTGAAAACTGCAAGTGAGACAGAGAAAACGCGTTCTGATGCAACGGATCAAGAATCTGCCTGAAAAACCACTGCCTGAAAAATTAGCGTACAACTTGGTGTTCCTGTTAATTCTGGGCATCCTAAGTGACCCAGTAAAGATGCAGAAGAAATGGGTGCAGTGTTTGAGAACCCTGGCCTGCCTCCTCGCACAGTCGCAAAACGCAGACAGCCTTGAAAACTGAAGTCCTTCACTGACAAGGAAGGAGGTGCAGTGCTGACACTCACACCCTACCTCCGTGTGTGAGGTTTGCCTGTTCCTTTCTTGGCCAATGCCAGCACGAACCACTTTACCATTTTTAACAGGCGAGTTTTTAATAAGGCAATAATGGCTTCATTTGTAATCCTTGGGTGGAAATGGCAATTGAAGAAGACCATTTCACAGCCCAGGCGGTCTGCATTCATTCTCGTGGTTCTCTTCCAGACGAACAGTCTAATAAGGTGACAGACATTGAGCTCTTTTCTTGGCCTGTGTTTACGTTCTTTTTCTCCTCATTCCTCTCAAGTTTCTCTGTATATGACTTCTTTCCATGGTTTCAAAGTTGGAAGGAGACACATTCGAAATGCAAATACATGTATGCTGATGGCAAGCCAAGCCTGCACATTGTAAAATCACAGTGAAGGGCTGGAAGAAACCTGGGAAACTGGGGAATATCCCTAGCACCAGGTATTAACTCAATAGTGATAAATAAATATTTGCGGGACGAATGACTGATAGGCTGAGTGAATGAATGAATAAAATCACAACTTCTTAGATAACTATGGGTATAAAAACTGATTTATAACTATTTGAATAGACCTAATTTTTAAAGATGTTACCATTTTTTCCTAATATTTCCAAATATCCTTAGATAAAGAACTAGCAAGTTTTCTAACTTTATTGGGGATTTTATAGTGAATGCTTTCTAAAATTACTCCTGAGGTAAGGGGATTTTGTGAATGCTTGTGTATGTGAGTATATCCGTGCTTATGCTGTATTTTCAAAACGATGAGAAAGGGTCCTGGGAAGCTTAAGACAAAACACACTTCAGTACCCCTCTCCTCTTTTTCATTCTTTCTTCATTCTGCTAATGTTAACTTGCAGCTTCCTCAAGTGTGTTTTTCAGACTCCTGTCAGAGCTGAACTGTGTGCAGTGAGCAAAGTCTGCTTGCAGAACGCAGTAAAATCCTTTCAATAGTCATCCAAAGGTACAAGCTCTTGGACCACAAAGGTCCCTTCTTCTGGTCCCTTCTTCATGCCCAGACATGCTCAGAGGCTTGGCATCTTGCCCTGGAAGCAAATCATATAGGCCAAACAAAACCCTCATTTTCACTGCTTGGAACAGTGGTCAATTCTTAATGTAATTACTGAGAACAAATTAAGAGTTTAGATGCAGGAGCCTCCAGGCACTCAAAAGAGTATGGAAAATGGGGTGGGGGGTTAAGATGGCCCTGGGCTGTGAAAGGACACACCTCGCGGAGGTCTGGAGATTCTGGTGGACATCAGGGAGCGTTTGCCACGTGCACCCTACGAGACATCGGGCAGAACACACCCAGATCCCGAGTGCTGGCAGGCTCTGTCTTGGCGGCAGCCTTCTTTTCAAATGTGTGATTTCTTAAACTCCTCTCCTTCTGCAGCAGCTTAGTTTTTTAAGGTAATGAAGAGTAAAGAATCATTTCTCCATCATCAACTGAAGATCGATGGCCCCAGTACGAAACATGAAGACAGTGTCAGGGAGAGATGGAAGGAGCAAAGGCAAATGGCATGAACTGGAGCTGCTACTGCACAGGCTGCCAGTTCCTGGGTGTGCAGGAAGAGCAGGGCCTCAGAGACACGTTCCCAGAGTGGACAGTCACTGGAGGCAGGAAGTGTCCCTTAACCCAGTGCTACTGGAAGACATGGAAAGGGAACTTTGAAAAGGATTCAGGTCAGTTTTATATATATGTATATATGTTTTTATAGATTTGAGGGTCAGAGAGGAATGGAGAAGGAGAGAGGAGAGAGAAACATTGATGTGAGAGAGACACATCAAGTGATTGCCACCCACACGACCCCAACCGGGGCCGGGGACAAACTGCAACCGAGGTACATGCCCTTAGCGGAAACCGAACCCAGGACTCTCTGGTCCGCAGGCCGACGCTCTCACTGCTGAGCCAAACTGGCCAGGGCTCAAGTCACTTTTATTTAGGAGAGTTACTAGGAAATAGTTATGGGATTGTAGGACCATTTTCTTTAAACAGCTTACTAAGGAATCATAAAAGCAAGCATTATATAGCACTTAGCACAAGCCAGGCACTGCTCTCTGTGCTGTACATATGCTCGTTTATTTAATCTGAAAAACAACCCTCTGAGCCTGGTACTGTCATCGTCTCATATTACAAACCGGGAAACTAAGGCACCAAGATATTACAATACCTGTTCCCAAACACCCCGCTAGGAAATGTAAAAGCAGGAATTCTGGCTTGGTTCTAGAGACTCTGCCCTTAACCACTTAAATGCTAAAAATAAAAATACTACGTGGACACAGAAAGACTAGAATTTAAATGCTAAGTGTCATTCTCTCCAAGTGATGGGTTTACGGTTAATTTTTTCTTTTATTTTTCTGTTCATCGCCATGCAATGCTTCTGTAATCCCAAAGAACAAAAATAAATGCTGCTTTAAAATCCTGACCCTAAAATCTATACCTTACAACAGGCTGTGAAGATCATTGTCTCGAAGGGCCCTGGATAGAAATAACATAATCAGCCTAGACTGTTTGATTTACTAATGGCCAGACTTTATAGAGTAAACAGTCACCAAGTAAAAGTGACTCACTGAGTCCCTCTGCAGTCCTGTAAGCAGCCAATAAACTGTCTGCCCCTCACAGTGCCAGCTGGGACTGTGTAAGTGACAGAGTCTCACAGGAAGAATGCGTTTTCCAGCTCTCACAAGCCTGAATCGAGGAGTTCAATACGACGCTGGAGCTTAGCAATGAAAGATACACAAAGTCCGCTGTATACTATCTCAGCAACAAACAATTGGAATTTGAAATTAAAAAGTCATACCATAATCCAATTTAATTCACAAAATGCATATAAAGGATGTAAAAGCAACTGAAAAATTTCAATCTGACCAAGCCAATTTGGATACAATTTTAAGTATACTCTTAAGGTTTATCACCACAGATATTTAACACAAATACAGTTAAAAAGGCATAAATACTGAAGGTGGCAGACTAAAATTTAGAAAACTGACTATCAGTTAAGCTCTCTTGTTTGTCTCCAGAAACAAAAATGACTTGTACAATGCTGATAACCTCATTTTTCTGTTTTCTTGGTATGTGCCCCTAGCGGGAACTGAACCCAGGACTCTCTGGTCCGCAGGCTGACACGCCAACCGCTGAGCCAACCCAACCAGGGCGCTGATAACTTCTTGTATCAATTATCTTACTTTTTCCCTTATCCTTGTCTTAAACACAAAATAATCTCCTTTTGAAAGTAAGGGGATTGCTGACAGGAACTGAGGTCTCATTTTCTCAGGTCTGTGCATCTGAGCTGTTGAAGTGGGGACTTTATTGACCCCCAAGACTGCTGGGCTCAGCTCCCCTCTCGGTCCATCCTCCTTCCCTTCTTTCCTTCCACAAGTGTGGATCCCAGCGCATAAGTGCAGCCAGAGGGGCGTCACCCCAGCTGGATGTCCACTTCCCAGCACGAGCCCAGCACAGGGGAGGAAGAACACAGGTTTTTGCGGGCAGCCGGCCCCTCCGGCAGGCTCCACAGGCCACAGCCCTGAAGCCCAGCCCACAGTGACCCACGGAAGGAACGCTGCCCTCTTCCTCACACAGAGGCGGGAAGTGGACTGAAGAACAAAGGACATCTTGGGAGACCGGCAGGGTCCACATCTGAAATTCAGGTGGGGTTCCAGGGGACCACGGGAGGCAGGATGGCAGCTGCTCAGCCACTGTTCGGGCTGTCTGTCCCTGGTACCATGGTCGCACCATGTTAATTAAATCATTCTCATTAATTCAGCCTGAGTGTAAATTAGGAAGGAATGAAGATAAATTAGGTTTGAAGGCAGCTAATACATTTAACCCCATGCTGCTTATTTTGCAGCCTAACAAAATAACGTTGTTAAGGGAGATAACAAGGCCAAAGCCTTGGGCACAGCTTCTTAATAGCATTAAAAATGAGACCTTGGTTTGGTGTCACAAGGCAGAGCTGAAGACCAGCTCCCAGGGGTGTACAGGGCTGGCCTAACATCTTGAGTGAGGTGGTGGCCGCTGAATAACATGGATGTCTGTAGCATTTCCTGACTTGTTTGTGACTCAGATATTTACTATGTCTATCGTCGTCCAGTTTGACCACAGGCCTCTCTAGAGAGTTCTTCCCCCACAGATATATGACTTGATCATTTTTTCTTCCTGTGGGTGAAGTGACAAGAATTACCTTTAGGATTGGCCGAGAAATAACAGTTTGTGTTGTTGTGATTCTAAATATGCTAAATTTGCATATCACTTTCAGCTGTGAAATAAACATTAGAAACTGCACACAGGCTGAAAACTTTTCACACGTTGGTTCAAGCAAACCAGCGCACAGTTTGTAGGAGGTCATTGGCAGCACGCACGTTTTCCCGCAAACGCCAAGTTTAGTTCCTGTGTCTTTCAGCAGGGAAATGTTTTCCCATTTTATAACCTACTCATGCTAATTTCTTTTCCCTGCCTCACACTGCTTATCTCCCTGAGGCAGATGAAGCAAACTTATGTGGTCACTGAACACATTTCAAGAATTTCCAGGCTACAACGTTTTCCCGTCTCTTTTCTTGAAGCACAGATAGGTAGCAACATTCAGTAGAAGCAGACCCAGGACAATGGCATTAGTGGATGATGACACAAGGCATAGCTATTTTCAAAGAGAAGTAAACATTGCTGTCCCCTTGGTTAAGGACACTGCAGTTTCCAGGTGGTGCAGATGTAACACAGATTGGCCTGTTCCCAGCTCAGTGGCCTCCTCTGACACAATCCCCACCCCACCGACTGAGCTGTGTTTTAGTTCTAGGCAGGGTCACCCAGCTCACGCGAATGAAGTTCTGGGAAGATAAGGTAAGTGACTGCAGTAGAAGAAATACTTCTTACTGAACGAAGGTGTTACTCTGTTAATTTAAACAGAAAATTTCCTCCCAAAGGAAGACACTGACATTTGGTCTTCAAAACCAGCCTGCCTGCTGTTGACCTACTACCCAGACAGACAAAGCACTCCTATGCCTGGACCAGCTGCACATTCTGCCTCCCATCGTCTCAGCCCCTCTCGGTGTCCACAGCGTTTCTGTCCTTTTGGCCTCCACTGATTTTACCCACGGCTCCTTCAGGAACAGGGTCTGTTCGCGGTGCTCTACAATCGCCGCACGTGGTTGCTATCGTGAGTTGATCCAGCCGCCTCTGGCTTTGTGGAGCAGTCTCGAGCTGAGAGTCTACATAAAAATGTAAAATATGGAACAGATTTAGAAAGGCTCACGGTGAGGCCGACGACTTAATGCTAACAAAGGGCTTCAGAGGGCACTGTCTGTCTTTGTTTGCAAGGAGCGAATTTTCTCAGCGCGAATAGCCTGAGAAACCGCGGGTAAAGAAAAGTGGGATTAGACTGAAGAACCGACAGTTTGGGTTTCAGCCATCTCGGGACTCTGGCAGAGCCGGGCGGTGCCTCCTCAGCCTGTATAAATCATTTCTGCATCTAGTATTTGAAAGAAAACTGGGAGGTGGGGGAGTGGGGATCCCAGAATTGCAGGGCTGGGCCACTGCTAAGTGGCTGTGTTATCTCGAGTTGGACAATTCACATTTACCTGGGGGTCAGTTTCCTAACCTGTAAAACGAGTGGGCTGGACCGGTAACCTCTACAGTTCATTTATAGATTTAATTCCAAATCCTAATTGAAAAGCAAAACAAACACACACACAAATACCCAGACGTTTTTAGCTCCCAATGGAAAGGCAAGCCCATAGTACAAAGCTCAAAAATGGGTTTTGTAAACAGTGATCGAAATGCAAAGTTATTTTTCGAATCGCCTTTTTTTTTTCTCGTGGCAAGTGGGGCTTCAGACATGTGTGTGCCGGGCCACTTCTTTGCTGAACTGCAAACTAACACAACTCGGCGATAAACGACAGGAAGGGTCCGGTCTGAGAGGGCGATTGAGGCTTCACGCTATGGAGAAGGGGCGGTGCAGCGGCTCCTTTGAGCAGTTCGCTTTGAATCAAGCGGCCTTGGCGATTGGCTGCGAAGCACGTGGGCGCGCCCCTCGGTGGCGGCGGCCGCTCCCGGCCGGCGCAGGGCAGAGTCCGCCGGCGGCTGCTGCAGCCGCCAGGAGTAGGGAAGGAAGGTACCGGGGCAACGCCGGAGGCTCGGGTCTGCCTGGCCCTTCTGCCAGCGAGAAACTCCACAGCCGGCTTTACCCAACCTGCAGTGTCCCCGGAGTGTCCAAACTTGTGCCCCTTCCCTCGCCACTGTCCTCCCTCCAAGTGTCCCATCCAGCGCGAGGGCTGTGCGCGCCCAGGGTGCGTGCCGTGGACCCCAGGTCGCTCCTTGCCACCCTTTCTTGAGCATCTCGGGGGCTCCAGCAGCGCGGAGCGCACAGCCCGGGGCCGCATTCCTCTGCCGAGGGTCCCTCAGCTCCTGGGCTATGGGACCCTCGGGCTGGGCCTGAGTGGCTCAGACGCCCCGACCCGGGAAAACTTGTTTCACTCGCGGTCCCGAGGGTTGCAGCTGCTCGCTAATGGCTGAGATACCGCGTCCGCTTTGTCTCCCCTCTCCGCAACCCCCCTCCCCCGCTTCCTTTCTCGATTAACTCCCCCGACACGCTCTTCTCCAGCTCTCCTCCTCCGCGGGCCGCCTTCTAGCGCTTCCTCCTCCCTCTCCGGGTGTCACTCTCGGCTTACCCACCCTCTCCACCCCACCCCCCGCCGCCCCACTTAAAGCCCGGCGCAGCGCGGCCGGCGCAGACTGCTCGGGCAGCCGGAGAGGCGGCGCGGTGCGCAGAACAAGTTCAGACGCCAGGCGGCTGCCGGCGCGCGAGGCGTTTTCTAGCTCCCTCCCCCGAGTGCACAGCCCGCCTCCTTCCGCGGCGCCTGGGGCCGCAGGCTCGCTTTTCCCTCCCGAGACTCGCTCCGGGAGACACTCTGCGGGTCGCGGACAGAGGGTCCGCGGCGCGGATCGTGAGGCCGAGGCGAGCCGCCTGCGCCCCGGTTGCGGTTCTCTTCCGCGGCTGGCGCCCCATGCGCAGTCCCTTCGCCCCCGGCAGTCGCCACAGTTCCCCGGGGCTGAGAAGTCCGCTTCGTCGCCTCCCCCCTCGGTGACCGAGGCAAGAACCAGCTAGTTGTGCACTGAGGCCAGTCGCCACTGCTGTAAGTTCCCCCTACTGCCCTGGACCTGTTGCGGGTGCCGCGGGTTTTAGGACACGCTTGGCCTTCGGGGGTGTGTTCGCGAGGGGTGTGCGTGCGCCCCGGAGTCCCGAGCTCCGGCTTGGGCGGAGATGGGGAGCTGCTGTTGAGGCGGAGACTTCAGGGTTCTCCGCTGTCTTCCCACAGCAAGCAGGAGCCGGGCATCGCCGGAGGGGCCTCCTCTGGGCGGCACGGCGCCCGGGGGAGCCGCTGGGGGAACGAGGAGCTGGGCTAGGGTACAGTGACTCTCCCGTCTCTGCGGAAAGCAGCGCTTCCCTGGGGGTGGGTTCCCCACTGCTTCGAACTTCGCAGCCTCCAGGGCCGAGTGCGCGGGATTGTTGGCCCACGTTACACCCTGCCTGGCACTGGGAACATTGGGGCCACGCGTTGACATCCCTCCTGTGGACACGGTTACTCTTACGAAATGTCTGTAGGAAATGAATGAAAACTGGAATTTTTTTCTCCCTGGACTTAGTTTCTTCTCATGCAAGTACAGAATTTGGCCTTTATTATAACATTATTAGTTTCTAAGGACAGGAATTTGTGGGCGGGGTGGAGATGAACCATTGAACTTGTTGGTCTTCTAATTTGGTGTCGCCCTCAAAGGCATGGCTAGCGAGTTAAAGAGCTTTGCAAGTGTTTTTAGGTGACTGCATGGTGAGATGCTTTTCTTGTTAACAAGATATTTATAATATTTATTTAATATTTATTGTTACTAATAACGTTAATGCCTGCCCCCCCACCCCCACCCCCACCCCCACCCCAATCTGCCTGGTTTCTCCTTTGATTGCATTGGGATCAGATTCAAAACCTGAAGAGATGCGTCAGGGACAGAATTGGAGGCAAAGAGCCTGGCTAAGGAGCAGTAAGTGAACTGAAGTTACTGTAACTAGAAGCCCTTTTGATGTTCAGGGTAATAGCAGCCCTTTTCTCATCTTCTTTGTAGGTGCGGGTTAAGTATATGTGTGCATTTTTTGGACACTTACTTGGCATGCAAATATTTCTCTGGGGCTTAGAAAATGCCAGAAGAGTGAGTCATTTTATGTTGAAGGTGTGCTTAGTGACTAAATGATTTCTGCTGATATTTGGATGCTTGCTAATTTTAAACCAGAAAGCAACTTTTCCCGTGGGCCTTCAAGTGTACCTTTTAATTTAATATTGCTGCAAGAATGATGGGTTTTGACTGTGACATGCTTCTCCATCTGGATGTTATCCAAGATGACAGGCTAGGTTCCTCCTTCTGGCTTTATGGGCCAACCTGGAAAATACAGGTGCATCAACACAGGATGTATAGAAGATTCTATACAACACAGGATGTATAGAAGATCCTAAGATCTTCTTAAGTTTTCTTAAGTGTAGGCCTGGTTGTGAGTCGTGGTGCCCATCACTGGTATCTAATTCTCAGGGAACCGATTTCTAGGCTCCTGGGATTACTACCCCATGTGCTTGCTCATGGTGCTTATGCACCTTGTGTGTAGGTCTCTCATTCTTTAGTCAGAGCTGCATTTGCTCTTAGCCTGAAAGAAGACAGCTTTTGAGGTTGCTTTGGAAGCATTAGCTTTAAAAAATAATAATAATGCCCTGGCTGGTTTGGCTCAGTGGTTGGAGCGTTGTCCTGTGGTCCAGAGAGACCCGGGTTCGGTTCCCACTAAGGGCACGTATCTTGGTTGCAGTTTGTCCCCGGCCCTGGTTGGGTCATGCGGGTGGCAGCCACTCGATGGGTCCCTTTCATGTCAATGTTTCTCTCTCTCTCTTCTACTCCCTCCCACTCTGTCTGAACAAAAAATGGAAAAATGTCCTCGGGTGAGGATAAAATAAATAAATAATAATAATAATTGATGTAGCTACTCATTTGAAATTTTTGTAAGCATATACCACCTTTTAAGGTTCAAGCTTAAAAATCTTCCTCAAAGTGCTGCAGATGGAATGTACTAATTCAAACGACAGCTACAGTGGTAGAGCGTCAGTGATGCCAATAGATGTTTTAACACTTTGGAAGCCTGGTGTATTCACATAGGCTCATACCCGTTTTCTGCAGCATTGAGCACTGGTTAGAAAAGGACTAGGCTTGTGGAGGCTTAGCTTGAGGTGGGGGTGAGGCTTGGCTCCTCACCATTTGTTATATTTAGGAGACTAATGGGTGTTTGTGAAGTCTTTGTAACACCAGAGACTGGGACTTTGTTGCTTATTTTCTTCCACTAAACCATATTTACTCATAACAAAAAGTTACATTCCAAAAATAAAGGAAAACAAATTGCATCATCTAATGGTATGTGGTCTGTGTATTAAGGGCAAGATAGTCACCTGCTTTTGTTTTCTGTGACACAGCTGGTCAGGGAAGTACAGTTTATTACCCAGCCCATGAATCTGTGGTAAGCTACTCATTTGCATTTATTGATAATTCCTAGGATATAAATTAAAAACTAATATCTGAATGATTGAAAGAAACAAGCCGGCCTTGGGTTTCAACTGTGCTATAAGGACTGGCTGTTCTGAGTTTGAAATAGATACTGTAACCACCCAGTTTACTCTCCTGGAGTAAACAGCGTACTTAGGAATCCTTTGACAGGCAGATGCTTGATGCCTTTATTCCTTTGAAGTAAAAGAGAAGTAGGTTTTGTGTGTGTGTGTTTCTGTTTTTTTTTTTTGTGTTTTTGTTTTTTTTTAAAGCATGTGATGCAATTTTTGAAGATAGGTAATAAGGGATTTCCTATACCTTTAGCCTACAATTTACTTAGGATATCTCAAGATAGCATTAGATTCTGCTATAATTTCAATTTAGGTACTGAGAGAAAAACACTTTAGTCAGCAAATAAATTCTGAGGTGGCCTGAAATTAACAATGGCTGGCAGAACACACACATACACACATGTATATATACATACACACACGTGTGTGTTTTGATTTAGACAAAGCAATGCTTGCATCTTAACTTCCTATGTGCAGATGCTAGCATTAGCAGGTACACAAGAATGGTCCTGGCGATGCACTATCTAATCAAAAGAGAGGTGCGGATAGATCTTTTGTTCTTGCTACTGGTTTTCCAAGAATTGATATAAAGCAGGAAGAACAGAAAACAGCACTCATGAGTATGCTACTCAAAAGACTCTTCATTTTATGTGCCCAAATCCTCATTTTGGAAGCTGTCCAGAGCAAGGAAGATGGATGGTGGTTGTGATTAGAATCTATTCTGTGTTTTCACCAAAGCCTGCTGATCAATATATGGTAACGTTTCTATTAGGCTGCTTTTAGGACTCTGTAGTGGTAGGGTTGTCTGGTTAGAAATGATTTGTAACATTTAAATAAGGGTACTGTCATTGGAGAAGTTGCCTCAGCCTGTGATTTCAGTGTTACATTTCCCACTTATTGTATATTGCAGGGAGACCTGATCTTACCAAAGGAATTCTTAATGGAATTAATTAGTAGGTATTTGTTTTACACATGGCTTTATGTTGCATAGGTCATTATAGCTGGTGCCTATCCTGGCATTACGAGAGCTGGAGGCCTGGCATTTTAAGTGGCCCACAGTGAATCAGCTGGACAAGGACGGAGCTGTGAGAATGAGACCTCACTCCTCCTGGCTTGTGCTGACATACACTTCTCAAGGACTTCAATATCCTCCAAGTTGGCAGTCAGGTTTTCCAAGATGAACCTGCTTTCAAGCAGGGATTTTTTAAAAACAGTGTATAGTTCAGATAGCTCAACAGTATGACCACGAATGCCTCTCCTTATAGGTAGCTGTCTCTGCCTTTGTGTAGAATTGGCCATCCATGATTCAGAACAGTAGGCAGTAGAGCTAACAAAATGTTGTTTTCTCTGTCCTAAAGGACTGCTGCTTTGTTCTGCTGTTTTACACATCAGGAGCACCTGCTCAATGGTTTTGTTTTTGTTTTTCTTTTAGGAGTGGAAACAAAATGTCAGTCAGCGTGCATGAGAACCGCAAGTCCAGGGCCAGCAGTGGCTCCATTAACATCTATCTGTTTCACAAGTCTTCCTACGCCGACAGCGTCCTCACTCACCTGAACCTTCTGCGGCAGCAGCGCCTCTTCACCGATGTCCTTCTCCATGCGGGAAACAGGACCTTCCCGTGTCACCGGGCAGTGCTGGCTGCATGCAGCCGCTACTTTGAAGCCATGTTCAGTGGTGGCCTGAAAGAGAGCCAGGACAGCGAAGTCAATTTCGACAACTCCATCCACCCTGAAGTCTTGGAGCTGCTTCTTGACTATGCGTACTCCTCCCGGGTCATCATCAATGAAGAAAACGCAGAATCACTCCTGGAAGCTGGCGACATGCTGGAGTTTCAAGACATCCGGGATGCCTGTGCAGAGTTCCTGGAAAAGAACCTGCATCCCACCAACTGCCTGGGCATGCTGCTGCTATCTGACGCGCACCAGTGCACCAAGCTGTACGAACTCTCCTGGAGAATGTGTCTCAGCAATTTTCAAACCATCAGGAAGAATGAAGATTTCCTCCAGCTGCCCCAGGACATGGTAGTGCAGCTCTTGTCCAGTGAAGAGCTGGAGACAGAAGATGAAAGGCTCGTGTACGAGTCTGCAATTAACTGGATCAGCTACGACCTGAAGAAGCGCTACTGCTACCTCCCAGAGCTGTTGCAGACAGTGAGGCTGGCTCTCCTGCCAGCCATCTATCTCATGGAGAACGTGGCCATGGAGGAACTCATCACCAAGCAGAGAAAGAGCAAGGAGATTGTGGAAGAGGCCATCAGGTGCAAGCTGAAGATCCTGCAGAACGATGGCGTGGTAACCAGCCTCTGTGCCCGGCCTCGGAAAACTGGCCATGCCCTGTTCCTCTTGGGAGGGCAGACTTTCATGTGTGATAAGCTGTATCTGGTAGACCAGAAGGCCAAAGAAATCATTCCCAAGGCCGACATCCCCAGCCCAAGAAAAGAGTTCAGTGCGTGTGCCATTGGCTGCAAAGTGTATATTACTGGGGGCCGGGGGTCTGAGAATGGAGTCTCAAAAGATGTCTGGGTTTACGACACCCTGCATGAGGAGTGGTCCAAAGCCGCGCCCATGCTGGTGGCCAGGTTTGGCCATGGCTCTGCTGAACTGAAACACTGCCTGTATGTGGTCGGGGGCCACACGGCTGCCACTGGCTGCCTCCCAGCCTCCCCCTCCGTCTCTCTAAAGCAAGTAGAACATTACGACCCCACAACCAACAAATGGACCATGGTGGCCCCACTCCGAGAAGGCGTTAGCAATGCTGCGGTAGTGAGTGCCAAACTCAAGCTGTTTGCTTTCGGAGGCACCAGCGTCAGTCACGACAAGCTCCCCAAGGTTCAGTGTTACGACCAATGTGAAAACAGGTGGACGGTACCGGCCACCTGTCCCCAGCCCTGGCGTTACACAGCAGCAGCTGTGCTGGGTAACCAGATTTTTATTATGGGGGGAGACACAGAGTTCTCCGCCTGCTCTGCTTATAAATTCAACAGTGAGACTTACCAGTGGACCAAGGTGGGAGACGTGACCGCGAAGCGCATGAGCTGCCACGCTGTGGCCTCCGGAAACAAACTCTATGTGGTGGGGGGATACTTTGGCATTCAGCGATGCAAAACCCTGGACTGCTACGATCCAACGCTAGATGTGTGGAACAGCATAACCACGGTCCCGTACTCGCTGATCCCGACTGCGTTTGTCAGCACCTGGAAGCATCTGCCTTCGTGAACGCGGCGCGTCCTGAAGCGAGTGAGCCTGGTAAGAAGGAGTTTCGCTGCAAGTGTGCGTTGGTTAAGCCAGTTGTGTAAGTTTGTGTGTGGAGTGAGGCGTGGTCCCCAGAGCCTGGCCTCTGGAAGTACTGCAAGAACTATAAAAATAAAAGAAGTCGTACCCTAGAACTGAAACACAGCTGCACCCCAACCCCCACGATAACATACATCAGCCAGTGGTTCTCAGGTCTGGTTGGGGCCCAGGAATCCGCATTTTTAGAAAGTTTTCCAGTGATTGTACACCAGATTGAGAACCCCTGACTTGTGTTAGGGGTTATGTTAATAATGCCAACTAGTATTCAGGGGGCCGTCACAGTATGTCTGGAGCTGGGCTGTGTGTTCGCATGGGTCATTTCATTTAATCCTCACAACAGCCTTGTGAGATATTACTAGAGCACTTTATAGAAGAAAACACCTCATGCACACAGAGGTTCAGTTGCCTAAGGTAATAGAGCTTAGTAGGTGGAAGAATTGGTCAAGAAACCCTCCCAGGCAGCCTGGCTCCAGAGCACAGGCACCCGGGCATCATGCTGAACTGCCACTTGGTCACCTTCAGCTCCTCCTTGGTGTCACCCTAGGAGATAGTTGTCGATATCCAAATTTAGCTTCCTTAGACCCTTTCTGGAATGAAGTGCGGTTTAAAAAATTGAATGCTTAAATGTATTCTTAGTTTATTTTCTCAAAAAGTATTTATTAGCTTATCTAATTTTTTTTCTCAAATGTATTCACTTTGGAGGAGAATTTAGGTCTGCTCCTGTCAAAGGCCGCACCTGCGCTGTAGACATGTGTCTGCCGTGTGGACACACTGAGCCATCTACGCTCCTCGTACAGCAGCCTTTCAGAGTTAATCAGACAGGCTGACCCTATTGTCCGGGCTAACAAAAGTTGTGTTTCTGTGTCATATATCTGAGTACATAATGGTTGTCTTGTGTACTTAAGAGTGTATAATACTCTTGGCTCAAATAATTAATAGGCCTACACAGTTCAGTGTTCGCGAAGCTGATGGCCGCTTTGCTGCTGTTAGGTGTTCAAGGATTGGCCCCAGGAATCACTTAAGCATGTCTAAAGGCGGCAGCACAGAGCACACAGTGTGTTGGTTTGTTTGGGGTAATTCATGGGCTTATCCCATTACTAATAAAAGAATAAAATTAAAACCCTGCTTTGGAGGACTTACAATGAGAAGTAACTCTTCACTGGGAAACTGTTGGCTCTGTTTTCCCTCATATATTTCATACCTTTGAAGGGAATTTTCAAAAGGAGAAAAAGAAGTCGGGGTCGTTGCAAGCTAAGCAAAGTGGGGTTTTGACTCATTTGTCTTTTCTTTCCTCATCTCTCACAGCTCATTTAAAAACACCGTGAAAATCGGCCTCACTTTCACACTTAATCTTTCTATTTATTTCATTTCTGCAGTTATCTCCTCCAGCCTATTCCAGTTAGTAGAGTTCTTAGCAATGTAATGTTTCCTCGGAATGAAACTCCTTCAAAGGCGCAGGAACAGTGAGAAGCCTCCTCTGGGGAGCGACTTGGCTAACAGCATCCCACACCAAACTGGTTTTTGCAGCCTTCCTGGCATCTCAGTAATCCTGAATAAACAAATGCTCTGAGAGTGGTTATTTCATTTGTGATATGAATGCGTGACTCACCTCTAAAGCTGGTTTAAAGAACCTCCTAGGGTAAAGCATCAATTACCAGCACACGGAGTTGGGTGTTAGTCCAGAACCGACTGTACTTGCGTAGGGGAGCCATAAAAATCGCCAGTGGTGGCGGTGGTTCCAAATGTAACTGGTGGAATGGTTGGCATCCTTGGAGCAAGGTAAGGAAGTTGAGGCAGAAAGAGATCACATGCGCATTCTGGTTCTGGTTCTAAGCTAGAGTCTGGACCTTTCTGGATTTTGTTCCTTTGTCAAATGCGTAATTTGCATTATGCTTCTTCTAAGATCTGTCCCAGTTCAGACTTGGGTAAATTAATAAATGGGGAGGTGGGACGGTGTAAATACCTAGCCCAGTGCCCGGCACATATTCAGTGCTCAATACTCCTAGGTTTCTTTCCTTCCTTCCCTTTAGAGCTTAGCTTGCAGTGGAATTAGCTTTGTGCATGATGGGGAAATGAGGATTCCTTGACTACTGTCTTGTTATCTTTATACTTCATTTCTGGTGCCTCATTTTTCTCAGCCCAGAGTATGTTGGTAAACACTTGAATTCATCCTATCCTGAATATTTGAACCACATCACATACTTCTGGTGCCATAGAAACGGATCAAATAAAGTGTTAGGTTCTATGTGAAATAACATCCTTTCCACCCTTGGTGGTGCTACCAGCCAGAGAGTCAAGCATATAACTAGGAAATTGGATGGGGGCCGGGGGCCAGGGTTTCCTTTTTAAGGGTGGCGTGGACCTGATCAAAGCTACTCTTGCAGTTTCCCACAGGGAGGATGTTGGTTTAAATTGCTAAAGTTTACTACACAGAGATAGTGTTAAAACATTTAATCTGAATGGGTGACTGAAAAAGAGGTGCTGTGTAGGCATCAGCCCTAAATTGCAAAAACTCCCGGGGACATCTCTGCTCTCCAAATGGAGGTGCTAAAGGAATTGATAGTGTTAACTGAAAGTTGTCCTGGTCTGAAAGCTCATCCATCAAGGAGATTTTAACTGGCTCCTGCTGCTCTGTTAACTGGTGGGAGGGGCAAAAAGGAAATCACTTTTGATTAGTCTGCATTTTCCTGCGCTGTGTGGCCCCAACCTGACAGAATTTAGACTTTGATTTGCTTTGTTTCTTCCTTTTTTAGAGTTTTTCTCTTCTTTTGGTGTTTTTATATTATATTATTGGGCCTAATGTTGGTAGATAGGCTATAAGGAGGTGGGGGTAGGGAAATGACACTGTAGTCTAAGGAATGCCTTAACAGTTTGAATCACTGTTATGAAACTGCCAAAAGAAACAGCTAATGAAATGAATCAGACTCCTAAACACACAAAAACGGGAAGAATTCAATGCAAGTAATGAGTGGCCCCTCCTGAATTCACTTTGTCAACAGCAGTGGGGAGGCAGGTTCCTACCAGGGCTGGAAATGTGCTCCGTGTGGGGGAGTGTTTGAAAGACAGGCCATCTGCAAAATGTCCCTATATCAGATTAACCAGAAACCAAGGGGAAGTGTGAGTCGTGTGTGTGAGTAAATGCCAGCTCCCATGAAAAGTTCAGGCTTCATGGTTATGGCACCTTGAATTTATATTCACACTCGACGTTGGTAGATTCTGTAGGTAGTAACACTGCATATCATAGCTGGTGTCTCCCAAGTGTGGACAGATGAACTTGAGAATAAACTCCAGCCTTGGGCTATTGAGGCCTGGTATGTTGTCATACAAAAGGAAGCGAGACTGATTTCTGCCATAATGAATAGAAGAGATGCATTTAAATAAGAGGATTAATATGTCTGCCATCTTTATGGTGAATAAATTGATTTAGAGTCCTTGATGGTAAGTGGGCTAAGGAAGGTTTGCACAGGAATCTTTCTTGACCCTCTGGTGAGTGTTTCCCAGTGTCTCTGTTTAAACACAGAAGAATTACGAATGTTGGAAGCAGAAGATGGCAACTGATAACAGCAGCTAGACGTATAGGTTTGAATTTGAACATACATGTTCAGGAAAGAAGTGGGGACCCTTCTCTGGACACCACTGTTTCCGTGAGACCAGCCATCTGCATGCATCATGCATGTGTGTGTGCATTTAGGACAAGCACTTCTTTGCACTGTTCCTACCGAACGTGTAATTAAGACCTTTAGAAGCAATATTGAGTAGCTTTGTCTTGAGTTTTATTTTTTTAGATTTTGGTCTACTAACAAAAATCTTGTTCCTCTCTTTTAGCTCAAGAAGTGATTTCAATTTTGGAGAGGCCAAATTTAATGAAGAGAAAGAAAAAAAGAAAAAGAAGTTGCTACAAGACCCAGATTGTACAATTGGCTGCACGTCGTAAATGCTCTAACTGGACATGAAGGAAGGGGGTGGGGGAGGGGTGGGATTTTCAGTGCAAGTAGCACATGGTTTAAATATGAATGAATGAACCTGTGATCTAGTCCTTGTCTTGTAATTGTGGATTAATGTCAGCGTTAATCAGCCCCTCAAAGGGAGAGAAAAGCCGGGCCTTTTCCCTTGCTGTACCATATTCAGCATTTGATTTCCATGGGCTCCACCATTTATGTGTAAAATTTGAAATGGTTGTCACCTCTCTCTGAGGAGCAAGCCTGAAGCCTCCACGCCAGCTGCTGCTGGAGATTGAAAGCCCGACCGTGGGGCAGGAGGGAAGCTGGTGCTGGCTGCAGAGGAGGAGCTCGGGGCTCCACTCATCTTTGAGGGGTTGTGCTCCCCAGGCAGGTTTCTGAACAATGGGGACATTGTTGGTAGCTGTTTGGTAGATGCTCTTTTCTATTTATAAGTGACTTTAAACTTTCCCTTGGCTGTTAAGAAATTTGTTATAGATTTAGCTATTTATTGTTTGATGCCTGCATGCTGAAACAATGCTTACAGTTGTCTTCACGTGTATGGACGTGTGTGAATGGTTGAATGTTTTGCACAATTTTGTGGCTGTTGTGATGTGCTTTGCAGCACAAAAGGAAAACTTTGGAGTTACAGTTTGGAATATAACTGGAGGGTGGGTTGGGAAGGGGAGGGATTTTGTAAATGTCAAGACAGGGAAGGATTACAGAACAAACTGAAATTACACCCTCGAGGTAGAGAAAGCATGGAGGTCACATTTCGTAGATTTGCCAACGTTTAATGGGGTTTCATGGGCTCTGGTCATGCTGATGGCTCATGGGGTGAGGGAGGGCTTCTTTCTGCCCCTTTCCTTCCCAGCTGATTTGCCTCCTTCAGTCTCGGCTACTGAAATTTGGAAAGGACCAAATAGCTTTGCAGTTTTTTTTTTTTCTTTGTGTAATATCCTGAAATCCTGGAAAATTCTATGGAATAGTTCTGTATATAGGGCACAGGTGAAGACATAGTCCAAAGTTTATATATTTATTTATTTATTACCCTTTGAGAATGCTTTGCCATAACCACAGTTAGCGGGGGGGAAACTGAATTATCACAGACATAAATTAATTCAGTCAACCCAATTTGCTTGATCTGGATTTGTTATCTTCGCTGTACAGTTTAGCAAGTGTGACAAGTTCTCCAAGACAATATGAACGTTGGTACAATGTATACCTTAGTGCTCACCTGCAGGTAAGTCTCTAAAATAACTCTTTGGTGCACAAAAGTGACACGTTTGGTCACGAAACACCAAAGAGTTGTAAGCAGGGGCCACTGTGGAGGTTTTCCGGGATAGTTGGGAACTGGTTGTGAATACATTCTTTGCTAGTTTGCGGGCTTGTTTACTAAACGTGCTGTGGTAGGTGTTAGTATTAGATCAAGTGCGCGCCCTCGGAGGTGTCTGGGGAAGCCCCGAGATTGTGACTCGCGCACTCCTTTCATCGGTGTTTCTCACATTACTGTACTTTAGAAAATAAGGTTTAAGACTGATAACAACCTCTTACATTGTGAGTGTGTTTGCATTGTCTGATGACAGATAAATCCTTTACATTTCTCTGCACCTGAAAACTTTAGACTGATTGTACGTGTCCGTCCATGCCATGAATAAGTGGGCTATAGTTGGACCAAAATAAATGAGCCGTTGGAATAAAAGCATCCGTCCTTCCCAGCAGTTGGTCTCTCGCTCCTGGATGTGTTCTGAGCAATGCAAATGTCGAGCTGGACAATGGCGCATAGTCGGGTGTCGCTCCTCGGATTGTAGCAGTTACCGCTCCGGAGTTTATGATGCAAATGGGCTGAGATGTGTGTGTCACTGCATGGCTTCTGAAAGCGGGATGCATTTTCTACAGCTGTTTCAGAGTTGTGGTCTGTCCTCGAACCCTCAATTAATTACTGTGTGTGAGCCAGAGGGAGCCGTGGTCAGGGTGGGCCCCTAGCCTGCAGGGAACTTTCTGGGCTCCCGCTCTTTGAATTGATGTAGGCATTTGGGCTCACTACTTGACCATTCTCACCCTGTGAAACGTCCCACACTTTGAAGCAAATACAATTCACAGCACAGTGCACACAAAAACCTTGGCATAAGACAGAGAAGGTTCTTCGTATTCTGTGGATGGGTTGCTGTGGAAACGGATAACAAAGGGCAGCCTTCCACTTCTGGTCTAATTGTGTAGTCCCCTTTTCTCTGGGCTTGACACCTGTCTGAATAAGAGTGATTAGAGCTGAATAATATCCCTCTCTTGGCTATTAAATATGTGGTTCACGTACAAAACTCTGTGTAAGTTGAAGAAGTAAAGTGTTCATGTTCATATGTACTTGTTTCCTACTACTACATTTTTGAGGTTTTGTAAAACTTTTTTTTCACAATGTGAAACTGAAGGTCAAATAAATTATTAGAGATTTTCTCTTCCTTGTGAGTGTGGATCTTTATTTGAATATAACATAATTTTAGCCATTGAAAGTGTGTGCCTCTCCTAATGGAATCAAAAGGAGGATTATTTTAATTATTTTCTGAGTGTCTTTTATTTTACCATTGAGTTGTATCATTTTAGTAAAGCAATTTTGCACATTAGGTAATTAAAATTTTTCACCTTTCAGGATATTTCTTTAAGCAAGGCAAAGCATGGGTTATTCATAGCTTAGAATATAAAAAGCCATGTACCATGCAATATGAAGGCAGTATACTTTACATTAGAAGGAATTTAATTTTTGTTTTCCTTGTGGGTTATATTTTGACTGGAGTTCAATCCTCTTTTCATCTGACATCACCTTAGAAGTCATTTAAAGTAAGTGGAAATATGGGCATATTATTTCCCCGTAAGAGCACAGACCCACCAGTTTAATCCCTCTGGTGCGCTGAGCTTCCTCCAAGTTGGAAGCTGCTATCCCAGCTGACTCGGCCTGACGCCCGAGGAAGCCTCTGGACCCCACCTCGTGATCATTGTGTGTCACAGTGCGATGCTCCTTGGACCCCTCGCTGTTCTAACGTGTAGAGTAATGTTGGGATAATCTTTTTTGGATAGAAAATAAACACTACCTAATTAGAGCTCACAAGCAGGCCGGGTGCAATTACGGCCTTTGGACTTTGACCGAGATGCCAGAGCAGATGCCTCAGGTTTTACAGACGGATCACTCAGTTCAGAGCTGGGTGAGGCTGGCCTGGAGCCAGGCCTTGGGAACAGTGTCCTCAGACCCCAAATGCAAGATGCCGTTGACCCATGGGAACCCTGTCAGTGACACCACCTCTGACACCATGTTAGAGGGAAGGAGGGAGAATGTGATTAGGAATCTGACACTTGGATGTTCAGGAAAAGCTTTGATGTTTCTCAGAAGGGCTGAGAATGATGCGCATAGAGAGACAGTTGGAAACCAGCCTTTCATTTTCTTTGTCATCTCAGTTGAAACATGTAGACAGATAGAAGGAAAGAAGATACTTCAAATTCTTAATTTCCATGCATTTGAAAATGTCATTGCATTCAGACAGATCACCCAAACGGAGGTTGTATTCGTCTGGATTGTCATCAGCTGCTCATGGTAGAAAGCTGGCCATGGTGGCTTAACCGCAATGGGGAAACCGTTTGGAGTCTGGTGGTCCAGGGCTGGGACAGGACCCCTAGTGGGCCATCGGGTGTCTGGGGGCTGCTTCTTGCTTTGCCATACTGGACATGGGCCTTTGGTCTTCGTGCCTGCAGGATGGCAGCTGTACTTGGGGATGTCCTTGTGCGTTCCAGGCAGTGAAGTTGGGGACAGACAAAAACGAAAAGCCTTGTGCTGGATGAAGCTCATTTTCTTGGGATCGTAGTAGTTTTCCCAAATGCCCATTTAGGGGACTTACAGTTGTCTCCCATTGGCAGAACGAGGTCACATGAACTTCCAAAGAAAGAGAGGAGGTTGGGGAAAATGGGGCATGTGGCCACCTCACACAAAACTGATTGTGCATGGATGAGAGGGAGAACAGGTGCTGGGTGGGCAACTGCCGCACAGGGTCTGTTACGGTGGACAATCACAGAGTCATTTCTAACAAGACCCTGGTGATGGACAGATTATGGCATACTCTGGACTGTACTACGGACACGCTTTACAATCATCTCATTTAATGCTCACAACAAATGTAGGCGAGTATAACGAGGTTTCTTAAACTCTGAGCCTCGGCTCCTTTTGTGAAATAAGGATAATTAATATTCTCTACCAAGACTGACAAACCTCAGAGGAGGGGGTGGGGGTGGGAAGAGATAAACCAAAAAACTTATATGCATATATGCATAGCCAATGGACATAGACAACAATGCTGGGAGAGGGGGGTGGAGCTGGGAGGAGGGTGTCAATGGGGGGAAAAAGAGAAACATCTGTAACAAAAATAAATGAAAATATATATATATATATATATTCTCTACCAAATAGAAAGATTTAATGACATCATACATTTAAGAGGAAGCACTGAGCTTAGTGCCTGGCACATAGTAGGTTCTCAATAATTTTCATCAGTCGTTTTTAAACATCACTGGGAGAAATACACCCAATAAATCTAAATTGTAGCACCTATTCTGTGCGAGGGGTCGTGCTAAAAGTTTGTATGCCCACCTCCTTCATCCTCACAGCAACCCTCAGAGAGCCAGCACGGTTATTACCCCATTTTGTAGATGAAGAAACAGATTTGAGAGATTATTATTGCCCAGAGGAGTGGTGGAACCGGATTTCCAGGCGTGCCCTCTGACTTGCTCCTCTCGGTCCAGGAATGGGAGGTAGGTGATTCACAGGGCTGAGGCCGACTGTGGGAAACCGGGGTTGCTGTCCACTGTGTCTGGGAAGTCTTGACTTCATGAGAAGGTCCGACAAGGCCTGCGGCTTGTGAGCCACCCCGGGACATGAGGACTAAGAAGCTTTTGGAAAGAGTCTATTCAGCAACTCAAAATGTTTCTTGACCATGGGTTTCTGAAGAAAAGATTGTGCAGAATTTAAAAATGAATGGGGACCCCTCAGTGGTTGTTACACTCAATCATTCATCAAACTGTACACTTAAGCCTTGTGTACCTTTTTGTATGTATAATGATTATTGACTGAGCGATTGAATATACAAACGGACAATGTCCAGACCATCATAAAAATAGGACTCTGACCCACAACTTGCAGAAACCAGCTCAGGAAACCAAGCCGTTATCTACAGTAACCAGCCCAGGAAGCCAGCCTGCAATCTGCAAGTCAGACTTGTGGGAAGTCAGACTACTATCTCCAGCAACTGGTCCAGCAAGCCAAACAACCTCTGTAACAATGGGCACAAAACAGCCGGGACTTGATTAATAACCAATACCTTCCCCAATTTTTGTCCCTGCTTCCAACTGAGAACCAGCCAGAGAAAGCTAAATAGTACCCCTAGCCAACACACAGGAGCCCCTCCTGTTAGCCGCCGGCAGCTTCCCCTGCCGCAGCCTCCCATCAGGGCTCACCTGGAGCCTTCCCTCCTGCACTGTAAAGCTGTCTCATCCCTCTGCCGGCCTTTGAGTCTCCGCCAAAACGCAAGTGCCAGTGGCTGACTCTCCTGCTACAGCAGCTCTGAACAAGTAGCCTTTGCCTGTTCTCATTTGTCTGGTCTTTGTTTATTTCCATAGACAAATGTTTGTCTAATAAAATAATCGAATAGTTTTCCTAAAAAAGTTCATAAAAATGAAGTGGGGACCAACATCCTGGACTCTGGGTTAGCTGGGTTTTCAGAAGGATGCTGTTTTCATCTCAAATGTCAGTGTAAATGAAATGTACACAGTATAGTAATGTACATATAGTATGAGAAAAATGGACACAGTATAGTAATGTACATATAGTATGAGAAAAATGGATTTTGAGGTAATGGGGTTGAGATGAGGGCATCTGGTTTGCCAAAAGGAGAGCAGTTGCTTTGTTTGGGAATATTTTGAATAAAGTGAGAACACTTAAATAAGTTTTACAGCCGTATTCATGGTGCACATGAATGTATGAATAAATGCAAAAACTTAGCAGTTAATTTCTGGTCTTGCCTGTCACAAATCTTAAGTGCTTTGCTTGTCTGACACATACTCAGACAAGCCATCTGTCCTGCATTTGAGTTTAATCACAGACAACGAATGTTAAAGCTCTGTTATTTGTCAGACATTGGACAACTATGTGTAAGACCTCACTTTCAGAGGAGAAAACATGTACATTGAGGCCTGACTGTGAATTAAAAGCAATTTGACAAAGTAAATTATAAATCTACCATAATCTCATCCAGCTCTGCTTACAGCCAGTCTTGCTTTGTGAGTCTGGGGGAAACCAAATGAAACAAAGTTTCTGTCTTTCTCTCTGTGCTCTGTTTCCTTGGCAACCATAATCTTTATCTGCACAGAGATGCCGGACTGCACGGAGGGGAGGCAGTTGGAATTTCAGCAAAGTTTCTAATCTTTCTCTTGTGTTATCAGATGATTTGTTTTGTTATGAAAAGTTATTTTACATCCACTTTTTAGATGGTGCTAGGAGTGTGTAACAGATATCCCAGCAAGGCCGAGCGGATCTTTCCCCCAACGAGACATGCTAACATTGTAACCACAAAGAAGATGACATCAGCCTCTTGGTAGACATAAACTAGGCACCTGCAAAGTGAGAACTAAAAGGTCTCTGAGGTTGAAGCTCTAAGTGGCAAACACCCCTGCCCCACTCAGCCACCCACACACATTCTGGCCAAGGCATTGCTGCCAGGAGAACCATTCTGAGAGAACGAATCTTGGAATTTTGAAATCATTTGTATCCTCGGAAGGGAAGGAAGGGAGACAAGCTGAAGGTACCCTCAGGGAGATGTCTGGTACGTCGGATGGCCTACTTCACATCTCTTCCTGGGACCCCCGAGAGTGCACCTGTGCAAGAGATGCAGGGGTTCAACCAGCACCCTTTTTCGAAATAGAAATACATAAGCCCCATTTGGGGGCTGTCAGTCATTCACACATTCATATGATCAGGCCACTCCGAATGGTGGGGGGGGGGGTTGGAGTGCTGACGATCTTCAGAGTGCTTCAGGATGCTTGCTGAGTGAGACGCTAATGCATACTCAGGGGGACCCTAGGGGTTGGGGGGGCCTGTGGGTATGGTAGTAACAAGTGGGAGAAGAATGAGAAAGGCAAAGTTTTACTTCAAAATGTTGTGGTTAGGGAGGCCGGAGGGATGAGTACATCGAGAACAGAAGATTTTTAGGGCCATGACACTGCTCTGTGTGACACTACATGTCATACACTTGTCAAACCCACAGCATGTGCAACACCAAGAGCGACTCTAACATAAACTAGGGCCTTTGAGTGATGCTGGTGTGTCACTGCGGGCAGACATGGTAACAAAGGCACCGCTGTGCAGGGTGTTGGCAGATGGGGAGGTTGTGTGTGGGGGATTCTGCACTTTGTTCTCATTTTTGCTGTGACCTAAAAAATCTATTAAATGCCCCCCCCCATTACATTAAAATCAAAAGTCTTTTTGGGACATCAAATAAATTTTTTTTTTTTAATGATTTTTTAAGAGAGGAATGGAGAGGGAGAGAGAGAGAAACATCAATGTAAGAGAGGAACATTGATTAGTTGCTTCCTGCACACCCTCCACCAGGGATGGAGCCTGAAACCAGGGCATGTGCCCTGACCAGGAACCAAACCAGCAATATATATAAATGTTACACGTAGACTTTGTGTGCTGGACAGACAGAAGACTTCCTCCCATTCCTGCTGTCATTGTCCCAGGACCCGGAATCAGGCCAGCACCAATGGAGGCTCAGGAAATGGAGTCATGATGGCTAACTGGAGAACCCAGCCCCATGGAAACATCGCCACTAGAGGATATATGTCCCACATTCCAAGCTACCAACTTACTACTCACTGTCAGAACCAAACCACTCATAACTTAATGACAGCCTGGATCTTGGCAAATACCTACACATGAATATCTACCCTCACAGTGTAAATGTTGACTCTGAGAGGTTTATTTCTGCAAATTATTTCCTCCACAATACCTAGCATTTGAAACTTAATATGCTTTTATTTTCCTTTTCAGGTGTTTCTCTGAGCAGAAAGCTTACTTTATAACTGGCAGTACAGGCATATAAATGACCATATGTAACCAGAAATTCATTTCTTTACTCATTAGTTTTTTTGCTAGAAATTAAAAAAAATAATAATAATAGGAAAGGGATAATAATCCCAGGTGGAAAGTAGAAATGTTCAAAGAGATAAACCAAACCATTTGGGAAGAACAACGGTCTTTTAAAACATTCTCCTAGAGCTGATTAAAGACAGGTGGGGGAGCTGGCCGGTGTGGCTCAGTGGCTGAGTGTCGACCCATGCACCCAGAGGTTGCCAGTTCAATTCCCGGTTGTGGGCCCGATCCCCAGTGTGGGGCATGCAGGAGGCAGTCAATCAATGTTGTCTCTCATTGATGTTTCTCTCTTTCTCCCTCTCCCTTCCTCTCTCTCTAAAATCAATAAAGAAAAAGAATAGCTGGGGGAACAGAGAACGTTTCTCTTAGACGACAGCAGGTTGGACTTGCTGGTGTGTGCTACGGCAGGCCTCCTCCAAATTCTGTGAAGAGGCACCTCTCAGCTTTGGCATCCCTAAGGGTGGAGACGTCGGGGGTATAGAAGCACACTGAGGGTGAGGGTGGGGGTAGGAGTTGCTGGCTGCCCGGTGCTTCCAGCAAACTAGAGAAGAAGGTTGCTGGGAGGATGGGTCCAGGGCAATGACTACTTGTATAATCTTTGAACACCCTCCAAAAACCATGCTCAAGAGCAGACAACCATGGAGCCTTGAGGTCTCTGCGGTGGCACTGCTTATGCCCTGACAGTCAACATTCAGTGAGTTCCGCAGGCTGGGTGGAAGTTGTCATTAGATCCTTCCTTTCCTGTCTGAGAACAAGGGATGGGCATGACTCTTCCCTCTACATCTCTGAGAAGGCTTGTAGAAGGCATTGCTGTAATTGCACATGGAAAGCAGCGACCAGGCATTAGCACTCAGTGGGGAGCAGAAAGGGGGAAATCAGAGACAGAGAAAGATTTGCCCATCTCTCCTCTCTCTGGGTCTGGCTTACACACAGGCACCCTTGTTCACAGGTGGGCCTGGAAAGGCACGAGAGAGTATGACACTAATCTATGGCACTGGAGAGAGAGGTGAGTAGATGGAGCAGCTCATGCCCAACACAGGAGCCCACTACCAAGGGAAACGTTAGCGTTTAGAAAAGTGTTTCTATCCTTCCTCCCTTCCCGCACAAGGCTCAGACCTGCACTGTGGTCTGAATGCTCTCCCGCCTTCCCTGGTCCTCTCCACCTAGCCTGCAGAGGCCTTTCTTCCTGTGCATCTCTTGATTGTCTAATCCTCTACTGACATCTGTTCATGGAGAATCCAAACTAACCCAGGAGGTTGACAGTTGAAGACTAAGATGAAAATTACCCCGTCTATCATCTCACCCTGTGGCCCTATAATTTCATGTGGGCCGGGCAGACAGGTACAGGTGACAGAAGGGATTTAGAAGGGATGAGATCACCCCAGTGGCCAGCTTTTAGCATCTCAGTTTCAGGTGGCTAGTTTCTTCACTTTCTTTTTTATATTTGGGGAGATGACTAAGTGTTTTTGAAAACCTCTTAGTATTTGGCAATAATCTGCCGGAGCATAGGGATATGATTGCTCTGTTCACAACTAAGCTGCAATTTCAGGCAGAATTTTCAGAGCATCTCAGCCTCTAACAGCTCATGAAAACTTGGCGGTAATTTCAGGATACATAACATCTGCTTATTTTATTTTGTTGCAAGTCACCTGGGCAAAAGCTCTTCCTCACTCTGCCTCATAAATGCGCTAATATCCAATTAAAACCCTCTGGTTAATAGCAATAGCATGCATCCTGCCGCTCCCCGTAACAAAGCCTTAAAGGTAATGGCACTTCTCCATGCTAACAAAACCAAACCATTATTTTTCTTTGTAGCTCAAATAGGCTGTTTGCTAATGTTTTACCAGCTCTAATAGCTTATTCTCTGAGGAGAAGTAGTCTTGGTTTCTTCAAGAAGGAACTACTTCTTTTATCTGCGGGTTTTGAATAAAAGGATCTGGGAGCCATTTCATAGGCGTTTCAAAATAGCGTGGTTCTGTAATAGCACCATGGCCCACCATCTCTGATGGTTTTAACAAGCATGGCTAGTGCATCTATTCGAGGCTTTCCAAAGGAGACCTTTGAGCATGATTATGAAATAAATGCTGAGCATCTGATTTCTAGTTATTGTTCCTCCAATTTTTTTTTTTTTTTCAATCTGTTATAATGTTACTCAGGGAACAAAAGTTGACTGAATGTATCTGCAAGCAACTCCTGCTTTGGAAGCAGCAGGAAGCCCATACTGTCACCTTTGGTTTGTCCATATCCTGAACCCCGCCCCAGCCATGTCTTTCTTCAAGGTCAGTTTTCTGCTTCTGGTATATATTTTTGGAAGATGGCCAAAGGACATTGATTTGGAAAAGACCACAAATTGATGCCAATATCTTGATACCTTCCGCCGGGGCCTGCTTTGCAGGCTGCAGCTCCCATCCTGCCTTCGGGTCCCTCAACATTTATAAATCTCTTGTTTTGTTTTTCTTGGTACGTGCCTGTAGCGGGAACTGAACCCGGGAGCCTCTGGTCCACAGGCGACGCTCCAACCGCTGAGCCAAACCGGCCAGGGCGGGTCCCTCAACATTTAGAAGAGGGTAGGAAATGACTGAAAATAGTCTCCACTGGGGCCCAATTGACAAGGAAAAGTCCCCGTTCAATGCTCCATGGAGGATTTCTCTGAACCTTCCCTTTGCCCCAAACGCAAGCTCCCGCAGTATCATGGGATCAGAACTGATTCCCAGTCTGGGGTTGCAGTTGACCGTGAATCCTGACTCTCAACCTATGCTTCATCTTCCGTGGTGACAATAAAAGCTTATTAAAAAGCTGACACATTGTTTCCAGCCTTTAGCTTGTCTCCGTGATTCACTTAAATGTCTTAAGAAAGGAGGAGAAGAAACTATATTAGTCACAGAAGAAAAAAAAAAGTTTGAAGCCTCCTTGTTTATGTCATGGAGTTATTTGTAATTGGAGAGTTATTAAATGACTTCCACCAAGAGCCCCTTCTGTTGAAATGTTAACAGCAGGAGATGAGTTAAACCTAGTCAGTCTGCTGTCCTCTTGAAATGTTATTGAAGAGCTAAAATAGAATCACTGACAGCCTCATGCCTCTTGCAAATGCACCCTGAGATTTGAAGGAAAAATGACAGATGACGAAAAAGAAGTTTTTTTAAATCCAGAAAAAGTTGACTGGAGAGTTTTCATGTTTCAGCTTGATAAAAATAATTTCAACCTTCTTTTTACCCAAATTAAAATATGTAAGTAACTTGGTTGGCCTGTTCCCTTTATAGTGCTATGGATAAAACTGGGTTTATTTAAACAGTAATAAATAATCAACTTGCCATTTAACCTAGGAGTCATAGTTCCAGATGAGAATATTGTCCAAGGAATTTAAAGAAATGTTTTTGGAGATAAGGTGTGAGTCAGAATGTGCACTTAGGGTGGAGGGTCCGCAGAAATGCACCAAAGAGCTGAATGGGAAATTATGAGAACTTGCTACTGGAAGGGAATTTTTAAAAATTACCCAGCTTTGAAAATTGGACAGCTACATGAAAGAAAGAAAGAAAGAAAGAAAGAAAGAAAGAAAGAAAGAAAGAGAGAGAGAGAGAGAGAGAGAGAGAGAGAGAGAGAGAGAGAAAGAAAGAAGAAAGAAAGAAAGAAGAGAGACAGAGAGAAAGAAAGAAAGAAAGAAAGAAAGAAAGAAAGAAAGAAAATATACCATCAACTTATACCATACACAAAAATAAACTCAAAATGGATAAAAGACTTAAATGTGACTCATGAATCCATAAAATCCTAGGGAAAAATGTAGGCAACAAAATTTCAGACATCATACGCAGCAGAATTTTTACTGATACATCACCTAAGGCAACAGAAACAAAGGAGAAAATGAACACATGGGACTACATCAAACTAAAAAAGTTCTGCACAGCAAAAGATACAATCATCAAAATGGAAAGGCAACCCACTGTATGGGAGAGCATCATTGCCAATGATACATTGGATAAGGGGTTAATTTCTAATATATATAGAGTGCTCATATAGCTCAACAAAAGGAAGACAAAGAACCCAATTAAAAAATGGGCAGAGGAACTAAATAGACACCTCTCCAAACAGGATATACAAATGGCTAAGAGACATATGAAAAAATGCTTAACATCACTAATCATCAGAGAGATGCAAATTAAAACAACAATGAGGTACCACCTCACGCCGGTCAGAATGGCTGCCATCAACAAATCATCAAACAACAAGTGTTGGCGAGGGTGTGGAGAAAAGGGGACTCTAGTACACTGCTGGTGGGAATGCAGACTGGTGCAGCCGCTATGGAAAACAATATGGTGTTACCTCAAAAAATTAAAAATTGAACTTCCATTTGACCCAGTGACCTCACTTCTAGGAATATACCCTAAGAAGCCTGAAACACCAAGCAGAAAGAATATATATACCCCCATGTTCATAGCAGCACTATTTACAATAGCTAAGACCTGGAAACAGCCCAAGTGTCCATCAGTAGATGATGGTACATATATACAATGGAGTACTATGCAGCTGTAAGAAAGAAAGATCTCTTATCCTTTGAGACGACATGCAGGGACCTGGAAAGTATTATCCTAAGCGAAACAAGCCAAACAGAGAAAGACAAGTATCATATGATCTCATTTATTTGTGGAAAATAATGAACATAACAGTCTAAGGAATGGGGTAGTCCCAGAGACGTGGAAGTGGGGTACAGACTGACAATTCTCAGAAGAGGGGGTGGTGGGGGAGAGATAAACCACAGAACTTATATGCATGTGTGCATGAACAATGGACATGGACAACAAAGGTGGGGACAGGGTGCTGAGGGAGTGGGAGGGGGAATCAGTGGGGGAAAAAGGAGAAACTCCTGTAACAAAAATTAATTAATTAATTTTAAAAAATTCTTCTATCATAAAAAAAATTACCCAGCTTTTGAAAAATAACAATCAAAGTAAATTCTCAGTTAAGCCACTTATTATATACCAAATTTTTGAAAACCTTTAAGAATGACTTATGTGTAGGAGCTGTTAAGCAAGAATTATTTGAAATTTGGGAGACACCTTTCCAGAGAGAGGGTGTTATTCTTGATGGGCAAAGTTCCTATGATGGCCTCTAAGTTTTTGTGGTCCAAATGCAGCTGATCCATATACCGTACTTGCTGGGTTTCTGATGAGATTGGTCATGGGGGTGAAGCAAAGAGGATTAATCATACTCTACTTATTAATCTGAAACACGCATTTTTTCTCTTAATGTGTCAATGAATTCTTTCCATGTGAATATTTTTCTAATTGTGTTCCCTTTTCTCTGGGAGGAAGTTGGACACCTGGACATTAGGAATAGAGTAGGCACCCCAGCCAGGTGTCAGTCTGCAGAGACAGCCAACCAGGAACGGTCCTTGTTCTTTCCTGTTTCACAGTCTATTGGCCTCCTCAATCCAACTGCCTACTAAACACTAGGATGTCGCCTAGCCTGTGTGGCTCACTGGTTGAGCGTTGACCCATGCATCAAGAGGTCGCCGGTTCGATTCCCAGTCAGGTCACATGCCCAGGTTGTGGGCAAGATCCCCAGTTCGGGGGCATGTAGGAGGCGGCAAATTGATGTTCTCTCTCATCGATGTTTCTATCTCTCTCTCCCTCTCCCTTCCTCTCTCTAAAAAAACAAACACACTAGGACATCACTTCTCACTGCCATTTTTTTTGTGTGTTTATCTTCAGATAGAACAGGAGGGAGAGAGGGAGGAAGAGAGAGAGAAACATCGATGTGAGGGAGACACATCGACTGGTGGCCCCCCACATGACTCCAACTGGGCCAGGGACAAACTGCAACCGAGGTACACGCCCTTAGCGGGAACCAAACCCAAGTCTCTCTGGTCTGTGGGCCGACACTCTAACCGCTGAGCCAAACCAGCCAGGGCTCTCACTGCCTTTTTATGGTTCCTTTGCCAGTTTAGACCTGGAGCTCCAAACATGTGTGAATGGATGAAATCAGAAAATCTAGTCTCAGTGGCTTGGCTATGAATAGAACTTCTTAATACAATCTCTCATAAGCTTTTTTAACAGAATTACATTCCATTGGCAAAGAGCTCAGCCCTCCAAACTACTTTTCTTGCTATCTTTGCAAGGTATTGGATACCACCACTGCGGGTTGTAGCTCTGGCACCACTATGCCTCTCGCGGGGATGCGCCGGGCTCTGTGTCAGGGGTCAGACGTTCAGTTACGAGCTGATGCGTTGGTCAGAGATGTGTTACCAATTATCTATGCGTGCCAATTATACATGGGAGAGAAGGAAATGAACACGCATAGCATTTACCTAGCTTAACTGGTGGACTTCACATAGTCTTCCTGCCTTGAGTAGCAACGTGAATATTTTTATAAAAACTGTCTCAAAGTATAAGTGACATGATGAACAAATAGTTAGCTGTGCCATCGATTTTTTAAATCTATTTTTAGTCTTAAACTAAGTGCCTGGAATAAAATTGTACACAACTGTCAATAAAATGAAAGTTGAATGGATGAAAGCATTTCTTTCTCAACCTGATGTCTTCTTTCTTGAGCACCAGGACTTGTTTGGATACTGAGGCAGGCAGACCTTAAGTCAACGAGAGTGAGGCATTACTCCTATAATAGGGACAGCTGGCTTAATCTCATTTTCCTAGCTTGCAATTACATCAAGCTATGTCACTAGAAGCAGAATGTGTTCAATTATGTAGTGTCTTTAATTTGGAATGTCTCTGTACTTGAAAAACATTATTGCTTTAATTATCACCACACCCCTAGGAGGAACCAAAGGTGGAAACTCTGGCCAGTGTCCCAGTATTACAGGTGAAGAAGTTAAAGAAGAGATGCTGAGTGACTAGGAGCCTCTGATACTCAGCCGGGAGGCAGCATGACAGCAGTGAGGAGCTGGCTTCAAACCTGCAGACACTGATCTGTATGTCTGTGCTGAACATCCGGTGACTGAGATAGCTGATGACCCTGGTTGACAGTAGAATTGAATGGAGTCACAGAACCAGTAACTACAGTAGCCCCTGTTATCCTGACCCCTGAGATTCCCAGTGGACGCCTGAAATCTCAAACAGTACCAAACCCTATATACACTGTTTTTTCCTGTGCATTCATACTAATGATAAAGTTTAATTTATAAATTAGGCATAGTAAGCGATTAACAATAATAACTAATAAAACAGAAATGTATAATGATATATTATAATAAGAACTATGTGAATGTCTCTCTCTCTCTCTCTCTCTCTCTCTCTCTCTCTCTTTTGGTTAATCCTCACCTTAGGATATTTTTCCATTGAATTTTTTTTCCCCCCAGAGAGAGTGGAAGGGAGGGAGAGAGAGAGAGAGAGAGATCAATTGGTTCCCTCCCAGACAACCCTGAGAGGGGCTGGGGGGGGGGGGGGGCGTCAAACCTGCAAGCCAGGTATGTGCCCTTGACTGGGAATCAAACCTAAGACCCTTTGGTCTGAGGGGCAATGCTCTAACCACTGAGCACCAGCCAAGGCTCTCTTTTTCTTTTTTAAAGAATAGCTTATTGATTTTTAGAAAGAAAGAAAGGGAGAAGAAGAGGGAGAGAGAAACACTGATGTGAGAGAGAAACATTGATCAACTGCCTCCTGCACAGCCCCTACCTGGATTGAGCGTGAAACCGGGCACGTGCCCTTCACCGGGAATGGAGCCGGGAGCCTCCTGGTGCCCGGAACGATGCCCAACCAGCTGGGCCACGCGGGCCAGGGCAGTCTCTCTCTCTTTCAAAATTTATCTTATTGTACTGTACTTACCTTTTTACTTAAAAGAAGCACTTTACAGCTTCTGTCTTTGGCATATCCGAATTGCCAGCATCAGTATCTCTGGGGCCATTACTGAGTCAACTACAAGTTACTTTAACACAAGCACTTCGATACCTCAGCAGTTGATCTGATAACCTAGACAGCCACTAAGTGACTAATGGGTGGGCGCACATGCAGCGTGGACTGGATACCTGGACAAAGGGTCGATTCACGTCCCAGGCGGGACCGCGCAGGACAGCTTGAGATTTCATCATGCTGCTCAGAGTGGCATGCAATTTAAAACTTATGAATTGTTTATTTCTGGAATTTCCCATCTAATTGATTTAGATCATGGATGACTATGGTTAATTGAAACCTTGGAAAGCAAAACCATGGATCGAGGGGAATACTTAATTCTCATTCTGGCTTTATTGAGCACAGAAGAACACTTTCCGGACATGAGGGGAAACGAAGTACCTTCAGAGGATTCTGCACGGTTGCTTGGCAGCAGGCTGTTTAGAAAGCTGGACCAGAGGACCAAACGTGGTCCTCACGGCTCTTGCTTCCCCATTGTCCTCCTGGGCCGTCCCCAGGCCAGCAAGCGCTGTCTCCTACACAGACACACACACCAACACACACACCACATGCACACACCCTCCAGCTCTGCAAATCTTCTTCAGGGGTCAGTGAAAGGAGAACTATAATACTATGATATTAAGAACTAAATTAAAACTGTATTTCATCCAAAAAATCTCAGAGGACAAAGAGCCTGGTGCTACTAAGCCAGCGTATTATGGTCTCAGAGTGAAGGACACACACGGCCGTTTGCACGGGAGGCCTCAGGAATGTAGAAAGAGCACACACACTGCTGGGTTTTGCTGGTCACATCACATATACCAATTTACTTACTGAGGAGTACATGGCACGGTGGGCGGATAATCTGGGAAAAAAGTGCTGACGTGAAGTGATGTGCTACAGGACCGCTTTAAAATTTTTTCTTAATTCAAGTGCACAAGAAACAGTTGCTTTAGGTGTCATTTTGAGTTGTTTGCAGCCCATCTGGGGCAAGCAGTATTCCTGCCCTAAAGGAGGTCTTCAGGTGGAAGGACCTTGAAGAGGTCACCTAGTGCAGAGGTCCTCATGCCCATCAGATCCAATGCCTCTTTTTAAAATTACAAATATTTTATAATTTTCCTCTTTACTATCCTAAATTAAAATCCCCAGATAATATACCACCCACTGTCCAAAACCTATTATAATCCTCTAATTGGGTCAGGTTCCCTAGGAAACAGAACTTGAGAAGGCATCAGGGGGCAGAAAGTGTACTGAACATGGTCTCAGAGTCCACACCTGTGGGAGAGACAGAAGCAGGACTGGGCATGGGAGGGGGTTGAACTTGCATTTATGCCGTCCCACAAGCGGCTCCAAGATCCCCCAGTGCTCTGGAATTGGGGCGATCCTGTAGAATTGTACCTAATCAGGGAGAGGAGTCTTGAGGTGATTTTGTTTTTGTTTTTTCTATTTGGATGGCTTTAATAGAGTATCTAAAAGCTATTTCAAACTAAATACGTCTAAAACAAATTTCAATATCCATAGCATTCCCAATGCAAACTTGACCTTCATTCAACCTTTTCCAATACATCTTTACCAATTTGTACAAGTCAGAAAATGATGTTTTATTTGAGCACTGCCTTTTCTTTTGTCCCTCCTCAGTTGAGGTGGACTTTGAAAGAGGCTGTTCTCGAGACCAGAAGGGTTGCTGGGACGGGGTGGTGGCTCTCAGGGGGGCTGTCAGTGGTCACCCTGCCAGTCCTGGGGAATCCCTGAAGTGGGGGTCTGGGTGGGGCCCACAGGATCCGGTACAAACTGTGATAGAAAGGAAAATCATAGGAAAGTAATTTATAATAAAATCATATGTATTTTTGGCATGACTGAAAAAGATATTATGAAGTCATCTGATAGTTACAAATATTTATAACGAATTAGTTTGGGGTTAAGAGAAGACAATACTCAACTGAATATTGTCAACACATTTCTCTGTATTTGGCATTTTGGAATAAGGGCTAGGTAAGGATATATGTATCTATACTTGAAGGTGACAGTTACACATGCAGACTGATACACTGTCATCAGACGTTTGCCAAGTTGATTAATTCTTAGTAAAATTCCAAACAAAACAAGTATTTACACACAGTGATTTCATTTGTGAAAAATTCAATGTACTGGATATTAAAGCTGTGAAACAAATACTTTGTGTTTATACATGTTAAATGGAATTAGATTAAAGGCTCAGATCATTTTATCAAGTTTTTCACATACACAGTTGGGCATTCATTTGAGATCAGGTAGCATGTGGGAAAGCTCTTTGTCAGGACCCATCCCACACCTGGCGGGGTGTTTGCTCCTCCGGTCACACCCATAAAGGCCATGGTGCTTCCCAGTCAGAGCAACCTCCCCAGGGGTAATATCCCTTCCTCTGGGAACTGAGCTGTTAATTCTCTGCTTTTAACCCAAACACGACTGTTTACTCATCTGAAGATTGCAGGCTGGAGGTGGGCAGAGGGAGGGAAACGGGGGACGGAGAGACTTCCTCTGGGGCAATGGGTGCATGATGCAGTGTGCAGATGATGCATTATTAAGCTGTACACTTGACACCTGTATGGTTTTGTGAATCAGTGTCACCCAATACATTTAATTAAAAACAACAACATCTGGGGGACAATTTTTTTTTTTTTAATCCTCGCCCAAGGACATTTTTGCATTTATCTTCAGATAGAATGAGAGGGAGAGAGGGGGGAAGAGAGAGAGAGAGAAACATTGACGTGAGAGAGACACGTCAAGTGGCCGCCACCCACATGACCCCAACCAGGGCCGGGGACAAACTGCAACCCAGGTACGTGCCCTTAGTGGGAACCGAACCCGGGACTCTCTGGTCCTCAGGCTGACACTCCAACCGCTGAGCCAAACCGGCCAGGGCTGGGGGACAAATTTTTAAGGCTGGCTTGCAGAGGACAGTCAGCCAAATTTTCAATTGCAAACCTAGTTATAGACATTGTTGAGGACTTCACTTCTTCATCTTAATAAAAAAGAGAGGAAGAGAAGACTTTTATAAAGCAAGAGATGTGGCAACCTCTGTTAGGTCCCGATGCCACAAAGCAGCACAGATGGAAGAGCCGGCACAGCTGTGGTTCCCGCACACGGTCAAGACCAAAGTCACACCCGGGATCCCACCCTGTGGACGTGGGCTCCCTGGCTCTCCACAGGCCTGGGGATGTCACCCTCCGGTGTTTGAACCCTGACCAGGTTGTGAAAGCTGCAGTGTGGTTTATGGACGACTGACTCGCATCCGGGAGGGGCTGTGGGCATCTTGAGCTCCTTTTTTCAAAAAAAAAAATTTTTTTCTTTATTAATTTTACAGAGAGAGAAAGGGAGAGGGAGAGAGACAGAGACATTGATGGGAGAGAACACCGATGAGAGATACATCGATTGGCCGCCTCCTGCATACCCTCCCCCTGGGGATCGGGCCCACAACCTGGGCATGTGCTCTGATTGGGAATCGAACCGGCGACCTCTTGGTGCATGGGTCGAGGCTCAAACACTGAGTCACACCAGCTGGGCAACTACATGTTCTTTTTTTTCTTAATTGATTTTTTTAGAGAAAGAGGAAGAGAGAGATAGAAACATCAATGTGAGAGATACATCCATTGGCTGCCTCCTGCACACCCCCTAACGGGGATCCAGCCTGAATCCCAGGCATGTGCCCTGGCCGGGAATTGAACCAGGACCTCTCAGTCCATGGAACGACGCTCAGTCCACTGAGCCACACTGGCAGGGGCTTGAGCTCCCTTTACTTAGCAGGAATTTTATTACCCACTGTGTCTGTTCAGCTGCTTCTTGCTCTGGTAAAATAGAATTTCTGGAGAAGACCGGGAATTCGTGGGGGAAAGAAATCTATCATACCTGGGGAAATACAAGCAAAGAAAATGGTTATTTCTTCGTGAGACTGATTCGACCCTTTGTGGGGCCGACTGTGTGATTCCTTTCCTCCTACATCGAACGGTGTTCTTCGCAAACACAGCAGAAGTAGCGCGCCCGATGGGGATGATGAGGAATGCCAGGCCCAGGCCCGAGGAAATGGCATCAGAGAGAAGGGAGACGATCTTTAAGCCAATTTAAAATACAAGACAATAGCAACGCCATTTTGGAAATCAAAACGGAAAGCCTCTAACATGAACTACTTTGCACAGAATGTTTTATGCTAATTCAGATGTTCGGATTTTATCTTCAAGTGCTTCTATAGCAAAACCGCTGACACCAAGGCCGGTCCAGTCTGCACAAGGAATGACAAGACCGGCAATGACGGCCTGCACCTTAGAGCAATTTGTATCCAGAAACGTCGACGCTAAGGAGATGGATGTGTTTTAGCTGCGCACCTGAATAACATACAGACAAGTGTTAGCCATTTGTTTATGAATATTTTCCATTACCACTCATCTCCCCACATATGGCAAACATTTTTTATTGTTTTCTTCTGTCCCCTCTGTAAGGGCTGCCAGGAACAGCTGGCACATATCTTTTTATGTTTTTGGATGACTTGTGTGATGCACCGGGTTTCTTCTTGTGATTAGAGAGAGAAATTATTGATCTACCAAAGACATTAGTTCGTCGTTGCTGAGATACCCAAAAGTATTATTTATTTATTTATTTATTTATTTTGGTACATGCCCCTAGCGGGAACCGAACCCGGGACTCTCTGGTCCGCAGGCCAATGTTCCAACTGCTGAGCCAAACCGGCCAGGGCCCAAAAGTGTTTTTTAAATGAATAATCAATCGCACTGCTGATTCCACCTCAGAAAATGAGCATCTTAGGAATTTCTGGACAAATGTCTGTTGAATAAGCGCCATTCTATACGCAAGGGGTCACAGCGCGATCGTTTTCTAGATAGCGGTGTAACACCTTTGCAGACTTGACTGGCTCACGTTTCACAGGGTGCTGCTCAACATGGCGCGCGCACAGTTAAGTGTGACAAAACTATGTTACATCGCACGTGGCGCAGCCTTAATCATTTCAGTTTAACCTTGATTTTATGCAACTTCTTTCCTTAGTTTTTCAAACAGTAAAAGCAATTCTGGGTATTTGAATTTCAAATAAGGACTCAAAATGGACTTTCAAATGCGCATTTGAGAAGCAGGCCATCCGGTTCGGAGGTGCTGGGTGTGGAGGGCACAGCTGCGCATGCAGAACCCCACCAGAACCAACACAGTCATGTGAACCTGGACTCTTAGAGCGGGCACCTTTAAATGGCATATCATTCATCCCAGAACGTTCTATCAGCCCAAAACTCCTCACGACTTTGGTTTTAATCTTAGAGTCTCCGGAATATGGACTGACAGGGACAGAGGCCTGGGGCAAGGCCTGGCCCTTGAGATGAGGGGCTTGATCGGTGGAGCCCTCTCAAAGCAGGTTAGGTCAAAATAGGTGAATAAAATTCATAATCAACCTGAGTAACATCATTTGCAGTAGAAACAGAGGAGACACAGAAAATAATTCTGAAGGAAACGTAAGTGAGGAGTCTAAAAAAACGCGAGTTCGGTTTGACTCAGCCCTTCCTTCTTGGGCCTGCTCACGTGTCCCTTCTCTTCCCGGGGAAGCCAGACTCCTGGGCACCTCCACGGAACAGCTGCTGGAACAGCCACTCCCGGCCACTGTGTGTTCTCATTTCCAGACTCAGTAAGGCCCAGTTTTATCAGGTCTGATGTTTCTTGTTCTCTTAGAATTATACCTGCAGCTACCAGTACCATTATAACTCGAAAAAGTAAAGAAATCTTAGTACAACAAGCTCACTGAGCTGGGGATCGTCACGCTTTGGAGGGACAAAGGCAATCAAAGACAATAGCTCTGTAGACTCCTTTTGTGTTGCCTGCCTCGCCACCCCGCCCCCATCTCTGAGCTGTTAATACCTACTCAACCTTAAGGTCCCAGATGCAGCACTACCTCCTCACAGAGGCGTTCCCTGACTTCTGAACTAGGATAGACCCCACATGCTCAGCGGCTCCCTGGTGTGCGGTCCCCCTCTTCCCCAGGACTTGTAAGTAGTGCTTGTAGGTATTAGTAATGGTAATTAATACTTGGAAGGATTAGTCATCTCTACTTCCTGCTGGACTCTGAGCCCATGAGAGCAAAGGCCTTACTGTTTTGTTTATCGTCATGTCCCCAGTGCCAAGAACGGGAGCCTGGTATGCACGGGGCGCTGAACAAATGTTTGCTTAACGAGTGGATTTTCCGGCGTGATCTGCTCAGGTAGAGAAGGAAAGGCTGGCACAAAACCGAAGAGTAGTGGAGTTGGAAACATGAACACTGGAAGCATCATTATTTTTTCTTTTCTTTAAAATGTATAAAATCCCCTGTCGTTGCTCTAGTGTTGATTGGACTTGGCTTTTTGTGCTGTGTGTTTGAAAATAGTGAACACACAGTTTGGATGGTTCCTCTACTGTGAGAATAGCAGACACTTGGAACCCCTCCAGAAATTTAGGCTAAAACTCCTTAGATAACCTCACCCACTTGAGCAGGGCTTTTATGTAAATAAAGTTTAGCAGCACCTAAGAAACGCACCGGAAGGCATCCACGTGGCCTGTCTGTGAATGGAGAGACCCTTCAGTCCCTCTTCTGCAGTTCACCATCAATTGCTTCACTTAGCACATCTGTTGTTCTGCCACCTCCACTTCCTTGCCTTTTATAAAAACAAAATTCTTGGAATTTATCTTACAGGCACAAATCACCTTGTAATTCTTTGTACTTAGTAGCTATTGAGCATGTAACTGCAGAGCTTAACAATTACTATATACTGTAATCATGCAAAGATTTTAATCTTTCAAATTAGATCTCACCTTCACACTGGGGGAAGAAAAGGAAATTTACAGGATAATTAGCTTATGGGCCAGTCCACACTTCCAGGGATTGTCAGGAAGTCGTCTGCATGAATGGTCTGAAGGTACTATTTATTTTTTATTAAGTGCCTTTCATTAAAACTACCCCGCATGCTTCGCATTGAAGAAAAATGCTTTTCACAAGCCCAGTCAGCCCTTCTATAATGGTCCTTGGCAAAGGGTGTCATATAATGCTACCCTTTCAGGTAAATAGCTGGTCCTCCATGTATAACCAGGGAGCCAAGTCAAAATTTTAGAGTGAGATGTTCCTCGCCACCCCTGCTCCCACAAAGCCTAAGTTATACTTGTTTTGCATAAGTTGGTTTCACAGAAACTTTTTTTTTCTTTATTGACCTTTAGGGAGAGGAAGAGAGAGATAAAAACTTCGATGAGAGAGAACACCCATCGGCTGCCTCCTGCATGCCCCCACTGGGGATTTGGCCCACAACCCGGGCATGTGCCCTGACCTGAATCGAACCAGTCGACCTCCTGGTGCATGGGTCATCGCTCAGCCACTGAGCCACACCGGCCGGGCCGTTTCACAGAAACTTTGGAAGAGTTTTGAGTTGCTACCTACTTTTACCCCAAACCCGAGCCAGTTCCACCTGCTTGCTGGAGTGGATTGAGCACACCTCCTCCCACCTCTGCACAGTGATGTCACGTTCCGAACCGGAACTGGGCCGTGGTGGTACCAATGACACCGAGGTCCGCCAACGCTACAAATCAGGGCCCCACCGCCACACTGGTTGTTACCCATTTACCAGCACACCCACTTCCCCAAACCTGCCTACTTTTGTGAGAGGAGGGTGAGAGAGATCTGGGAAGAAATGCGCCCCGCTCCCCAGACTTCGTAGAACAACCAGAAGAGCCGAGCAGGCATCCAGGAAGGAAAGCGACTTTCTTTTTCCCTTGAGCAGCAGACAAGAGGAATGAGCCTGGACTGCGGCGTGTGCAGGTGGGTGGGGATGTGGTTGTGCCTGTCGTCTCAGAGAAATGTGGCATTTTCTGGGGTCGACCTAGAAAAGTGAGAAGGCTGGAGGGAAATGTGGCCAGGAAATGTGGATGAGTGGGAAAGAGACATGTTCAGCGTGGCATCCACTCCCGAGAGCAGGAGCCTGGCCGAAGCTGGGAGATCTCCAGGGAAATTCAGGGAGGTGCACAGGGATTGTTGGGACCTGGGGTCAGGGTTCTCCCGGGGCTTGGAGCAATTTATTTTCCAAAAATAGGGGGTTGAACTTAACACCTTTTCAACTTTGCGATCTCATTAAAGTCATATACCATCCTTGATTCACTATGATAAAGAGAATCATCAGGATGAAATAATATTGCTCATCAAAAAGAGCTCTTGAGAAGCTCCCTGACGTGTCCTGAAGCTGGTACCGCAGAGGTTCAAGCATGAGCCTTGTTTCCAAGGGTCTTCTAATCTCACTGGGACAGAGCAAACTCACATAAAATGGTAAAAGAAAAAGTAATTGCTGGGCAGTTTGATACTTGCTAAAAAAAAATGTCTAGTAGGGTTTATAGGGCGCACAGTAGGCAGATAAATCCTGAAGACCACGATAATCCTTTCTAAGCTTTCATGCCTGCTAATGTATTTCCTTATATTATTATGAGCTTCATTAACAGGATTGTCAGTAAAAGGATAGACCTGCTAAAAGAGATCCATAACAATAAATTCTTAACTATGGTTATAGATGCCTTCGTCCTTAGAGCTATGCTCCCAAGTGGCTGAATGCCAAGTATTTTAAATCCCTGCTTTATACTCACTGAGCGAGTCAAGTTCAATACCTTGTCTCCAGCTTTCTATCATGTCAGTAGCAGAGCCAAGGGAAAAACCAAACAGAACACAAGTCTCCACATGCGATCACTGGCTCAGTGGAAGAGGGATACCGGATTTGAAGAAAGAAGCTAGGCTAGAGCAGTCCCAAATGTCGGGGGGGATAAGGACAACCACGGAAGTGAGAGATGCGCGTCTGACAGACAGGATTTACATCTGCAGCCCTTCAGACAATAGGGAGGTATGTGGGCCATATATGGAAAAATTGGAACTGTCAAGATAAGTCAAGATTAAGGTGCACGTGGGGATCTAACTCAGCAAGGAGCAATTCTAGGAATGTTTTAAAGATAGTAGGAGGCATGCCAGCTGAGGAAGTGCATGGGAACTCAATGTAAATTTGGGGTCAAGGACAGCTTTTAGACCTTGGGAACAAATTACAGAAAGAAAGGGGGGGGGAGGAAACAAGCAAAATATATACATATATATGTGTATATATATTTTTTTTCTAAAGAAGGAATTTAATTAAAACAATATCAGGCAGTAAAGACGGGAAGTATTGGTGTGTTTTAAAAGCGATGGAGAAGATAAACAAGGGAGAGATGCACATTTAAGGAAGATCATCACATCAGAAATAAAATATTTAGTATCTGTAAGAAAGGGATGTTAAATATCAAAGTATAAAAAGTGAATCTAAGCTCAATACCGGATGGGCTATACATCTTAGTTCAACTCTTCGGAAAATATAGGGCAGCGCAAATTTCTGAGACCTGGAAATATCAGTTGTTGCTTGTCACGCTGTGGTGCAGACAGGTCATGATAACCAGTTTGACCAAAAGATGGTGTTAGAATGGTTCTTGGATTTAACAGACGTCCTTGTCCAGAAGATAAGGACTCAAATCTTGAATTCCTTCCTTCCTTCATTATTCACTCATTCAGTTTTCCATTCATTCATTTAACAGACGTTTATTAAGTGCCCACTTTGTGTGGGTCTCTGTGCTGGCTTTGGGGATGTGATGATAAATAGGCCCACATGGCCATGCCTTTGAGGGGCTTTCAGTCAAGCAGACAAAACAGATGGCTTGGAAAATATGTAATTACAAAATAATGTAATGATGTGTTGTAATAAAAGAAAGCTCATAGACAATTGCACTGTCTTTTGACAAGGGGCTTCCATTTCATTTCTGAAATTACATGTTGCTTACCCTGCATTAAAGAATTATCCAAGTCCTTTACATGGCTCTGAGGACTCCGAGGGCAAAGGAAGGCTGTGTCAGAATCGTGCACAGATGTGACAAGGAGATATGAAACTTGCATCTGAAGATGTTTTGTTGGAGAAGCTTTCATTTTTGCAGCATTCAACATAGGTCGATATTGAGCATCACCGCTCTAAGACTACTGGCATTCTTCCTTATCCAGCAGGGCAGCTCTTGCCAGATGGCCTCTCCATTTTGCACAATGACATACGTCATCATCAGACAGAAAGGCAAAATATGCAATTGATAAGTCAAAGATTCAGTCAATCAATAAGTTACTTGTTAAATTGATGTCAAACAAAATTTTATTAATTTTGGAGTTGAAGAGACATCTTTTTATTGAGAGAATTAACTAACTTGAAGGTGTTTCAGGGCATTATATGGACAACCAAGTATACTTTTAGAGTCTTATTCAAGAAGGGCAAAGATAAAACTGGTAAGCATCTGGATTATGTTGGAAAGATACACCAAGTGAAATAAACATAGAAGATAGGATTGGATCTGTAGCATAAAATGATGATACAGAAAGAAGTTCGTTATCATGAAGTTTGTCTCAACTTCTGGTCCATGCCTCTGGCTAACTGGCTTCTTTCTATACACTTTGTGGTATCAAGAATATATCATTAACAAAGCTTAAATCAGGAATAATTTAAATATCCTATGAACAGATTCATACAAAATGATGTTAAGAACTGAAACAAGTTTCCAGGCAATTCAATAAGAAAAATATCCAGCCTGGCTGGTGTGGCTCAGTGGATTGAGCGTCATCCCATGAACTGAGAGGTCCCAGTTCGATTCCCGGTCAGGGCACATGCCTGGGTTGCAGGCTTGATCCCCAGTAGGAATCATACAGGAGGCAGGTAATCGATGTTTATCTCTCACATTTGTGTTTCTTTGTCTCTCTCCCTTCCTCTCTCTCTAAAAAATCAATAAGAACGTATTAAAAAGAAAAGAAAGAGCCCTAGCCGGTTTGGCTCAGCGGTTAGAGCGTCGGCCTGCGGTCCAGAGAGACCCGGGTTCGGTTTCCGCTAAGGGCACGTACCTCGGTTGCAGTTTGTCCCCGGCCCTGGTTGGGTCGTACAGGTGGCAGCCACTCAATGTGTCCCTTTTACGTTGATGTTTCTCTCTCTCTCTCTCTCTCTCTCTCTCCCTCCCACTCTGTCTGAACAAAAAACAGGAAAAATGTCCTTGGGTGAGGATTAAAAAAAAGGAAAGATATCCAATTTTCCATTTGTGTGTTATAAGGAAAGTATGTAGACATTTTAGGGTTCTGGCACAATTGCTTCAACTGTCTGCTTCTCCTGTACGACATAGTAGAGTCAGGGTTGATCTGAACTACTGCTATAGAACTTTTTTCTCAGTAGATAATTTATTTGCTGGTTGTGCCCAAATTGCTGGTGTGAGCCTGTATGAACAGGCGCCAGCACACCAGTTCAAGAAGATATGTGCCCTCTTATGTTTATTGCAGCACTATTCACAATAGCCAAAGTGTGAAAGCAACATAAGTGTGCACTGATGGATGAACTTATGAATAAAGATGTGATGTATGTATGTGTGCACACACACAGTGACAACATGGCTAGATCCAGAGGACAGATACTAAGTGAAATAAGTCAGATAGAGAAGGACAAACACCATATGATTTCACTTACATGTGGAATCTAAAAAACAAAACAAAACAGAAACAGACTCAAAGGTACATAGGACAAACTGATGGTTGCCGGTGGGGAGGGAGTGGGGGATGGGCCACCAGGTGAAGGGGAGTAAGAGGTGCAAACCTCCAGTTACACACTAAATCATTCATGGGATGTAATGTACAGTACAGGGAATGTAGTCACTAGTATCATAATAACTTTGCATAGTGACACATGGTTCTTAGATTTATCAAAGTGATCTCTTCATAAAGTATATAAATGTCGAATAACTATATTGTACATTGGAAACTCATATAATATTGTATGTCAACCATACTTTTAAAAAAATAAAACAAACTTGGGAAAAACTGATTACTCTATCTTTGAAGAGAACCTCAACATCATTAGCACATTGAAAGGATCTGAGGCACATTCCATTTTAACAGCATTTCTCAAGCTTAACTCACCACAGACCAACCTTCCCCCACTTTCTTTCCCTTCCCAACGCATACTGACATCTCAAGAAAATTGTGTTTCTTAAAACTAACTTTTCAAAAACTGTATTCTCTTGTAAACATTTAAGTTAACATCTAAAAAATTTTATTCTGGATTTAAAGAAGTTTACTCTTTGTTAATAGGAGACAGAAAATATCAAGCATGTTATAATTTGATATAAGATGAGAACTGACTGTAATTAAAATAAATATGACAGATTTGATCAAATACGTTTTTAAAAAAATATGTGTTTATTGATTTTTAGATAGAGAGGAAGGAAGAGGGAGAGAGACTGAAACATTGATGGGCTGCCTCCTGCAGGCTCCCCGCTGGGGATGGAGCCTGAAACCCTAGCATGTGCCCTGACCGAGAATCAAACCAGTGACCTCTTAGTGCATGGGACAACGCTCAATCCACAGAGCTACACTGGCCAGGTGATTAAATAGGTTTTAAGGGACTTCCTGAAATGCTCTTTGAATCAGAAAAAATTTAAATAAAATTTTTACTTGTGGGTTTTATCTTTTAAAAGTTTATAATTCTAGCCCTGGCTGGTTTTGCTCAGTGGTTAGTGGGTTGGCCTGTGGTCCAGAGAGACCCGGGTTTGGTTCCCACCAAGGGCTTGTACCTCAGTTGCAGTTTGTCCCCGGCCCTGGTTGGTCACGGGGGTGGCAGCCACTAGATGTGTCCCTTTCACGTCGATGTTTCTCTCTCTCTCTCCTCCTCTCTCTCCCTCCCACTCTATCTGAACAAAAAATGGAAAACTGTCCTCGGGTGAAGATAAAAAATAAAATAAATAAAGTTTATAATTCTGGGGAACATCCCAGAAATGATCAATGTCACTAATCTATTCTATATTGATTATTCTGAATTCAGAACTTCCCTTAGAGGTCAAGTTTTATCCTTAACAGAAGGAACCAAGATACAGGCAAAGACAGGAAATCCACATGTTTAAGGTGCCTTGATGAATCAATAAGCCATCACAGAAAGATTTGGCAAAAGTGAGGGTATGGCTTTCTTTTTCAAGTGTGATTCGGGTTATCAGGCAGTTCTAGAAAAAAGGACATACATATAGAAAGAAGTTGAGGATCCAGAAATTGATTTCCTTCAAATGATCCATCTGGCGTCTGTATGTTCTAAAGAGTCGTGGATCGCAGGGTGTGAGTACCTAGATTTGAAGACAGACCCTTTGCTGTAGAGCACACCTCCGGGTGCAGCGGCACAGCATTGAGCAGTAATATCCAAAGTGTTCTTTTGCCTCAATCTCCTTTTGCCCTCAACCCAGTTACTTCCATTGCCCCCACACCTGGATGAAACGTTTCTCAGCTGGCGGGAAAGCCCCTCCATAATACCGTCTTTGCTCCTCTTAGCTTCGTGCCCTGGAATCCTTTGTTCCAGCCTCAAGGATCTCCACACTTTCTTCTTTTTTCTTTTAAAGAAAGTGCAGCCTTGGCTGGTTTGGTTCAGTGGTTACAGCGCAGCCGAGGACCAGAGTCTCAGGTTCCATTTCCTGTCAAGGGCACGTAACTTGGTTGCTGGCCCTGGTCAGGGTTGTGCAGGGGGTAACCATGATGTGTCTCTCTCTCATTGATGTTTCCCTCTCCCGCCCCCCTTTCTACTCTATCTAAAAAAAAAGAAAGGCCCTGGACAGTTTGGCTAAGCGGTTAGAGCGTCGGCCTGCGGTCCGGAGAGACCCGGGTTCGGTTCCCGCACGTACTTTGGTTGCAGTTTGTCCCCGGCCCTGGTTGGTCGTGTGGGTGGCAGCCACTCGATGTGTCCCTTCACGTCGATGTTTCTCTCTCTCTCTCCTTCCTCTCTCTCCCTCCCACTCTATCTGTACAAAAAATGGAAAAATATCCTAGGGTGAGGATAAAAAAAAAAAAGAAAGAAAGAAAATCAATGGAAAAATATTGTTGGGTGAGGATTAAAAAAAAAAAAAAAGCCAGAATTTTATTTTGTTTTACTTTTTAGAGAGAGGATGAGAGAGAGTGAGAGAGAGACATTGATCAATTGCCCAGACCAGGTATCAAATCCGAAACCTTTGGTATATGGGATGATGCTTCAACCAACTGAGCCACGCTGGCCAGGGCTTTGCACTAGTTCTTGAATGTGCTCTGCTCCTTCCTGCCGTTGAATCCTTGTCTCTGCCTGAGAGTGTTATCCCCAGATATCCCGTCTGCTGAGGAAGAGCTTGGCGCACACCTCCAGGGGGGTTTCTCCTTCAGTCAGTCTCTCGCCCCTGGCCCCATTCTCATCGTCCTTTGCTTGTGCCTCAGTGTATCTTCCAAGTCTGGGTGCCTTGCATGAGGGCTACCGGGACAGATGTTTGTCTTCTCCGTTAGGCTCGAATCTCTGAGCAGCGAAGAGTCTACCGTGTTCGCTGGTGCACCTAGCACAGGGCTGCTTAAGTGAGGGGTCCATCTACCCGGTTAAAGCCCATTTAGCAGATGAGAGGCACATGGAATCTGCAAGGGGATGGGTGCTCTTCTCTGTACTTGGGGGGCCTCTGCCTGAGGAGTCTGACATTGTGGCACCAGCCATCGCTTGGGAAACCGAAGGAACAAGACCGCTGTGCTACCCTAACTGCAGGGGCGGTGGTATGCGGGTGACTTGCCAGCTGGCGTACATTGTGGGACGGCCGTGAAATTGGCAAGGCAACCCGAAGGCAAATAAGTATCCCTTTTTGTTAAAAGGAAAAAAAAGTTTACGTGCCCAAAGTATTTTAGGCGAATAAAGGAAGACCCTGGTTTTCCCTACAGGGCCGGACAAAGAATTTCAGTCCCAGTTGTCAGTAATGTCTTTGTGGCAGGTCCCTAATCTTTTCTTTTTCAAATTTCCTTCAAAGGATGGTTGAGGAGTCTTTAATTAACTATTAAAATGGGTGTCCTAACATGGGGGACAAGATTTAGAAAATCCCTTTAATTACTGGAACTAGATTTTCTCCTGATTTTTAAATACCAGTTTACTCCTCAACCAAATTGGGCTTTAATTAAACTGGAGTTGGGGGGCCTAAGTCCTGAAAAGTGTCTTCATTTGCCTCATCCCCCCACCCCCCCTTCAATGAAATTGGCTTAAGGGCGGGATGAGAGACTCCTATGGTTTATTGTTTAAACTGGAAAATCAGGCAAAATGGGATGTGCTTTCCATACAGGAACTCATGGAATTAGACACACCCTCGCCACCTCTGATTTATTCAAATGCCATCGCTGTGGATTACCATGGGGTCCCTCAGTGGTATGAGCTTATGAACCAGCCATGTGGTTCTTTCTTTCTTTTCCCCTTCTGGATACATGAATCAGGCAAAACGAGGCTTATGGTTCTAATGACAAGGAAAGAAAAACCAGAACTTGCTCTACCCCTCCCTCAGTTTAATGTTTAACATTCAATATTGTGCACAGTTTGTTGAGAAAATAAGCTACATGTTTTGTCATTCCCCTTATGGATTTCAGTCAACACATGGAGGTGTTTGAAATGATCTGCTAATCCAGTTTCCTTTCCTTGAACCATCTGGTTCGAATTCTGTCTACCTGCTTGGAGCGCACCAGTCTCGTCTGCATGTACATATAAGGAAGTCACAACTCATTAACTGTTTAGGGAAAATCCCTGTGGAAATATACAACTTCACTATTGTGGTAGGTTTCCTCTTGGGAGCAAATTAGATAGGACTTTGATGTAAACCAAAGAAACCTGAGGGTTTTGGGAACACATGAGTCGGCCTAAAAATTAAATTGATTTAAAAGTTTTTATTTTAAATGGGAACAAAGTCATTGCATGCCATTGGCTCACAAACACTGTCACTTAACTGTAAGTGGTCACATGTAGTGATGAGCAGAATGTGGCTTAACTAGCTTCATGAAGGGTTCTCAGTCTAATTTCAGGAATGAGATTCCAGTAAAAAATAAAACTAATGGATAAAAATCCTATGGCAGACGCTTATCATTGGCTTGGCCAATAGACCTACTCAATCTTGTTGTCTCCATTTTGGAGGCTGGAAAAGCGCACCCCTCATTCCCAGCCTTCCTCAAAGGTAGGCGTGTTTATGCCCCGTGGTTTGGGTCAAGGAGTGACAAGTCAAAGCTTGCTGGAGGCTTCTGCAAAACAGTGCTGTTTTCTAATAAAAGGGAAAGACATCACTAGACCTGTGTCCTTCTCCTTCTTCTTAGACCCTGAAAGAAAGATGTGCTGTTTAGAGGACAGGTGATCATCTTAAGACAATAAGGGAAAGCCTATAACAATTGACATCAACCTGACTTTGGTAAGGTAGTGCACCAAACAGCTGCCTCTCCAGATTTCTTCTTATCTGTTTAAACCACTTTATTGGTTACTTGCAGCTGAGAGCGATCCTATCAGTATAAACCCTGCATACCTGTGCCTTGAGGAAGGTCTTCCTGAGTTGAGTAACTCAATCAACCTTCCTCCACTGTGGCACCTGGGGTTGAGGCCTCCATGCAGGTCTTGGAAGTAGCGTTTGGGCCTGAGCACAGAGTGGATGATATAGTGTAAGTTGAAGCAACAAGTCAAGACCCAAGAAGAAAGATTTAAAATTATTTCCCATCCTCCACCACACACATGGGTAAGTGATGCAATAGGAAGGTTGCACTCTGTCTTATACGTTGTGAGTGAAAAGGAAAAGTCAGCTCTTCGTGTTGTACTTGTGGCCCCCCCATCACAGGCCTACCTCTGATTCACTCAGGTACCCCTCTTTCCCTCTATTTCTCTCTTCCTACTTCCCAGCACCTGGAATCTCCTGATAGTCAGTATGATTATTTATTTGTTTATTTGTTATGGCTGAACTTTGATGCCAATTGACACCCCCTTCTCAATGCCTGTGGCCTTTTCATTTTTCTTAAGCACTTTCCCTTAGCACCTGGTCTCATCTTACAACGGTAGTTCAAAGGTACATGCATATATATGTCTGACATATTAGCCAAAACAAAAATAAAAACAAACAAAAAAAAACCACAACCCACCAACCACACGAGAAAACCTTCGGTGATAAGAAAATAAAAAGAGAATTCTTAAGAGCAGGTGCATCTCCTGACTTAAAGTAGGATACAACATCTAAGAGCAGAATGCTGTCATAAACATTTTTCCTTTTCTTGAACTGGATTGCGTTGTGTTTTGTTTTGTCTTCTAAAGAGTGCTTCCTCTTGATTTCATATACGGAATAGAATAGAAAATAAGGCCACAAAAATCAGACTGTGTTTGTTTTTTCATTTTCCCCGGGAGGTGTACTGCTCAAAGACAAAGAATCTTTTCTAAGAGTTTTTCCTCCATCCCGGAATAATTCCAAAGACAGACCCCCATTCAGTAGGTCAAAGGCCCACTTCACCAAAGGCACTGCTCAGGCAGGAAATGGTGGATTTCCTCTTCAAAAGGAGCCTCTCCCAGCGCAGGGCAGGTTTGGGGGGAGGGGAGGCAGCTGTTTGTGACCACGCAGATTCAGGATGTAAACTGGGAACGACCGCCCAGAAGTGACGTCTCTCCGCAGGCCATCAGGGAAGGGAGGATGCGCTGCCTCTTCACCAGTCCAAGTCAGTGCGATGCAAATGCTGAGAGGAGGCTCCGGTAGCTGCGGAGCAGTGGTCTGAAGCCTGGAGACAGTGTTTCCCAAAATGCATTCTGGTTTTTCATGAGACCATAAGATCATAATTAGAGTTCTGTGAAGTGACATTTCCTTGGCCAAATAAGTTTGGGAAAACACTGACTTAAAGTTAAACGAGTTTCTTTATTAGAGTGATCCTCTAAGAGGGAGTTTGGTATCCAGTATTCTCCAAATTTTCTTGATGGTGTCGTGGAGGAAAAATAACTTCTTCTAGCCTTCTAAGTTCTTCTGGATGGTCTAATACTCACATTAATATGAGACAGATCAACAGACTGGAGAAAATAACCAAACTCATTACACATGTACAACAGGAGTTCCATAAGGACATAGACGCAGGGCACATTGGGCAGCTGAGGCTTGGATGCTATTCTGGACGGAGAGGGAGGCAGGAGTCTGGGACTTCAAAGGGAAAGCAGACAATTCACCGAGAGATGAGGAAGAGCAAATACTTGGCAAACAAATTTTTTTATTATTAAATTGTTTTTTTTTTTCCCTTTATTGATTTTAGAAAGAGAGGAAGGGGGGGAGAGAGATAGAAACATCGATGAGAGAGAACATCGATTGGCCACCTCCTGCATGCCCACTGGGGGTCGGGCCCACAACATGAGCATATGTCCTGACCACGAATCAAACTGGTGACCACTTGGTGCATGGGTCAGTGCTCAACCACTGAGCCACACCAGCCGGACATACTTGGCAAACAAATTCTTGCTGGGGCCACTGGAAACAATGCGACGAGGGTGAGGGGGGGTGTCACACAGTTGCTAGATTCCTTCCTTTCCTTCCTTCATCACTTAGTTCATGTTATGCTAAGGAGATAGCTCCCCTCCTGTGAGGGGGTTTTTCCATCTGAATTCCTTTAGGCAGGTAGGAGGGAAGGTCAAAGTTTTCTTTCGAGCCTTTTGTTTCTTAAAAATAATCATCTTAAAATAATCAATGTCCCTAATGGCAAATTGTGGGGTGGCGAACTCGGCTTCCCCTCAGTGGCCAGCATACTGTTTTTGTTTTTCTTTTTGGTGGAGTAGCAAAATATTCCTGAAACTGTAGCAGCAAACAATTTCTACAATGTCTGGAAATGCCGCAGTGAGACATCTGTTGCTAGGATCCATCTCCCTTCCCTCCTCAGTATAAGTAGTAACAGCTACTGCATTTGGCCACTTGTACTTAACATGTTTCTAACCCAGTCCTCCAGTGAATAAGTAACCGATTCATTTACAATCTAAAGAGTGTTAAAAGAACCTGGTCTTACCCAGAAAGAACTTGCAGACTGAGCACATTGTTCTGCCCTCCTCTTATTGGCAAAGCAACGTTTACCTTTTTGAAAGGGGAAAACGCTTCGGAGAATATGACACTGTTTACACAGGCACAGGAAATCACTGGCAGACCTGCAGCGGTATTTTGCATCCGTGCAGAAGCCAGTAGCTTCCCCCTATTTGTTTGGTCTTGAAACAAACACTTGGCTCGTTCCTTTGTTGGGAGAGAAAAGAATTTGAAAATGATTATTCATTTAAAAAATGAAATGACTTTTCTCCTCTTTTTTGCCAGCTGGGATGATCCATGATTAAGATCTCTATTCTTTTTAATATCCCTAAAGCACTGCGTATGCTGACAACTTGCGAATGCAAATTGAATTCTCCAGCCCAGAACTTTCCTTTTGAGCTCCAAACCAAACTTACAACCACTCACTGATCAGCCATCCCAGGATGGCCCACAGGTACCACAAATTCATCACTGTTACTCCTGTTCTCCTCTGACTATATCCCCCATCCTGACTATGGTACCACAAGCCAAACCTGAGACTCCCCTCCCCTCCCCTCCCCTCCCCTCCCCTCCCCTCCCCTCCCTCCCCTCCCTCCCCTCCCTCCCCTCCCCTTCCTCTTCCTCTTCTTTCTCCTTCTTCTCTCTCTCTCTCTCTCTCTCTCTCTCTCTCTCTCTCTCTCTCTGGTCTACTTTAGAATAGCTCTCAAAAATGTCTCCTCTCCTCCTCCTCCACTGTCTTTCTCTGTTTGTCAAGACAACCCCGGCCTTGCTTATTATCCTTGAAGATCTGACTTTTCCAGCCCCACCTTACCCGGCACTCTGTCTCACAGTAGTTTCTGGACATTTCCCCAAACTCACTCTGTCGGTTCACATTGCTCTGCACTTTTCCTGCTACTCCCCCTCTCCCCCCGCCAGAACGTCTTCCCCGTGTCTGAAGTTTGAGACCTCTACCTAGTGCTTCTCTTTTCAGAGCCTTCCCTGAGCTCCCCAAACAGAAACGGCCACTCCTATCTTTGTACCACCGCTGTCTTCCTCAGAGTCCTTGATGTTTAGCTGGGTATGCAGAATCGTGAGAAGTGATGCACGCTTGTTGTTTTGGGGTGAATCGGCGTGCAGCAAAAGCAAGCTGATGCAGCCTGGCATAGAATAGGTGCTTCATAACATTCAAAGTCGTGGGTAACTGAGGGTGTTTTATTTTCTTCTACAAGATGAAAGAAAAGAAGGTAATGTTTGTGATCAACTTGTCTAAATTGGAAGTTGACTAACGGAGAAGGAAGTCACTGGGGGACTGCCAGGGACTTAATTTTTCTTTCTTTACCATCCGGGAAAGTTCAGTGGGCAGATGGCAGTGGGCCGCGTGCTCTGTCAGGACCCTTCTGTGCCAGCATTTCTGATGCCCTGAACTCCAGTTGCACAGAACTGGGACCAGATGTCACCCAGCTGGCATCGCACCTCCTGTAGCCTCCTGAGCATCTGAGACTTTTCAATGACCCAGTAAGTGTTGAATTTCCTAGTACAAAGCCTGACACAGAATTTGCACTCACTAAGTGAGACTCTTCTTGTCTTGCCGTTCTTTAAAGACAAAAACACAAAACCAGTGTTTTTTCTTGAAAACCGGCGTGTAGGATGTAAGAGGATGATTGCCAAGGTGCAGGATGTCTTGCTGCATGTTTGTTCTTTCTTTCTGAGGCAAACCATCCCTCTGTCTACACCACCCCTCTTTCCCTTGCATCCCCAGCCTCTCCCACCTCACTGGCTCCTGCCCCTTCACCTGAGAAGAGCCAGGGTTCCCTGAGTGTGGAGAACGTGCCTTGATTCTGCCCTCCCCCTCAGGCTACTCTAACCAAGAGGACCTCTCGGGTCCTCTGACTCCTGCTCCTGTTCCGTCCGCTGTAGTCCGGGCTCCATCCCAGCTACGCCACTTCCTTCTCCTGCTATGGTCAACTCTGACCTCCTTATTGCTAAATTTAATGAGAAGTCCAGTCCTTATCGGATTTGTTGAGTGTGCTGCCATTGAACTTGTTCTGTTTCGTTCTCTGAGGCCTCATCGCCTCTTGGCTGTTGTGCTATCACCTGGCCCGGTCCTCTCCCTACCACTTGGACAGCATCTTCCACGTTGCCTCCCTCTTTCCTACCCACAGACGACAGCGAAGTCTTCCCACTCAGTTTCTACTTCTCCCCCCAAATCAAATCCCATTTCTAAACTTACTGATTGTAATTTATTCTAATATTATTATTTTATGTTACAATTATTATTCTAATATTATTTCCAGATGAATTCAGTATCTTTATCACATCCTATTTATGAGCGGATATTTCTCTCTGGATTGATCCTGAGGTGGCTGGGAGATGAGGAATTGGTTTACTTACCTTCTTATTCCTTTCCAGCCACGGACATTTCCCATCCCCGACATTGCTGTCACTCTTGGTAACGCATCCTGCATCATTCAGTCCAGGTTAGTCCACGCAGTTCAGTTCACCAAAGCACAGTGAGCTGTCTGTTGAGTGCCAGGCGTTGTACCGGGCCCGGAGATGCACTAATCAACGAGGCTCAATCTTTGCCCTTGAGTTCTGAGTTGGGCTGGAGCTGGCTTGGGTAAGAAGTGCCAAACCTATACGTTTAGTGACTTTTGGTTGGTTGAAGGAATAATTCGATATGTGGCCATAGCGACACAATTTGGTGTTAGGACAGCCTAAATCTTTGCGGTGACTGTGTTCTGCTCACACCAGTGAAATTATTCAGGTGCGCTTTCTGTCCTAACATCCCTGCCTCTTCCTGGACACCAGGCTGATTCTGCTGGGTTTGCTCTCCTAGGAGCTTGAAGAACATGTCCCCCGATGTCTCTTTCCTGAGCGATGGAAGAGAGTTTCAAGTAGGTGGCCTCTCAAGTCTCCTCTGACCTTGGAACTCGGTGACGGTGTCCAGCAGCCCAGAGCCCGAGGCGGCAGCTCTCCTGTTAGCCTGTGTGGTTTGTTGGTGTTAATCAGTAAACGGTTGCTAAGACAATATTTGAGAGGTGGATTCTAGTGGATTAAGATAGTACGTACAAGAAAGTATACTTTGAGGAGGACAGTAGTTACAGGGACTCATAAAACAAGCCGAGCGCAAGCCCCACCTTTTCCTGGAAGCCTTTATGCTCTCTGCGCCTTCGGCTCACACAGCAACTGGTCTTTATAAAATCTCCTGGATTTACAGCGTGATGAGCTGACATGGCTTCTCTCTCTCTCTCGAAATTATATGTATTTGTATTGTAGCCCCCGAGAAGATTTTAATCTCCTTGAGATTAGGGACTGTGTCTTATACATTTTTGGGAAATGACCGGAGTTCTGTGCTGGAAACAGAGAATGGGGCTTGGTTAACAGTGTGAAAGCGAATGTCTCCAAGGACTGGAGCTGCAGCCCTCTGTGCTGGGCAGGAGGGCCTGCTCAAGGCTCTCTCCCTCTGTCCCAGGCCCTGAGAAGTGTCTTAGAGATGGCCCGTGCTAGAGTTAGCTGGTCACAGTGGTGCTTCCCTAAAACTTGGGGGCCACCAAATCCAGTGCTCCTGTGAGCTGGGTTCTTTCATGGCTGGTTTCGGGGAGAACCAGCCAAGGGCGGGCTGACAGACTTCGGAGAGCTGGTGGGAGCCAGCTGCTGGCTCTCCCGGGGCAGCAACACTGTGCTCCCATCTGAGTCCCGCTGTAGTTCAGGTCCCACGGACCTCTTGGAGTCCAAGAGTGACTGTGGGAAGGTAGATGAATAGTTTTCCAAAATTTTATGCAAATTTGTGATGTATAATTTTTTTCTGGAGAATGGGGCCATTGCTTTAACACCTACATGTTCTACCCTGGCTGGTTTTCTCAGTGGTTAGAGCATCGGCCTGTGGACTGGAGAGTCCCAGGTTCGGTTCCCGCTAAGGGCATGTACCTTGGTTGTTGTTTGCCCCCAGCCTCAACCAGGGTCCCGTGGGTGGCAACCAGTCAAAGTGTCTCTCTCACGTCGATGTTTCTCTCTCTCCCTCCATCCCTCCCTCCCTCTCTATCTGAAGATAAATGCAAGAGTATCCTCGGGTGAGGATAAAAAAATAAATAAACACCTACATGTTCCTCAAAATGCTAAGAAATACTATTCACATTTCTGCTACTTAGCTTTCTGGGGAATGATTTGTATGGGAACACGCACAGATCCTACGAGAGAGTAGGATGAGCTCATATTTTTTGTTGTTGTTGTTTATTTTAAAGACTGTTATTTAAAAAAAAAAAAACAAAACAACAATTTTAGGCTCACAGCAAAACAGAGAGGAAGTTATGGAGATTCCCCTGCCCTATACACACGCATAACCGCTCCCTGTCAGGGTGGTCCGTTTGGAATCTGCATTGACACATCATCATTATCCAAGTCCTTAATTCACATCACGGTTCATTCTTTTTTTTTTATCCTCACCCAAGGACATTTTTTTGCATTCATCTTCAGATAGAGCGGGAGGGAGAGGCAGGGAAAGAGAGAGAGAGAAACATCGACGTGAGAGAGACACATCAACTGGTTGCCACCCACACGACCCCAACCGAGGCCGGGGACAAATTGCAACCAAGGTACATGCCCTTAGTGGGAACTGAACCCGGGACTCTCTGGTCCGCAGGCTGATGCTCTAACCGCTGAGCCAAACCAGCTAGGGCCATCACGGTTCATTCTTAGTGTTGTGCATTCTATGGGTCTGATTAATTATATATTTCCATCATTACTCTATCATATAGAGTATTTTCACTTCCCTAAACATCCTCTGTGCCCTATTCATCCTTCTCTCCCCCTAACCCCTGGCAACCATCCATCTTCTTACTGTCTCTGTAGCCTTGCCTTTTCCAGAATGTCATATAGTTAGAATAATGTAGTATGTAGACTTTTCAAATGGGCTTCTTTCACTTATTAATCTGCATTCAAGTTTTCTCTGTATCTTTTTATGTCTTGAGAGCTCATTAAAGCTCTGATTAATATTCATTGTCTGTAGCAATTGTAAATAAAGCCACTTTAAACTTCTGTGTCAGGTTTTTGTGTGGACATAAATTTTCAATAGTCATGTAGATTACAGAGATTAGGAGGGGAAAGAGTTAAAAAAATTGTTGAGTGGTGTATTTTTATAATAGTAATAATAATAATAGCTATTGAGCATTTATTATATCCTGGGTACTGTTTTAATTACTTTCCTTGTGTTAAATCAGCAACTGTCCCCAGCTTACAGCTGGAGAAATTGAGGTGCTGAGTGATGAAGAACTTGCCTGAGGGTAATAGCTGGTAAGCAGCAGACCTAGGATTCAAACACAGCAATCGGGTGCCTTACTGATGCTGTGCATCTCTTTAAAGTGTCCAGCTTTCCCCCCTGACTGGTGTGGCTCAGCTGGTTTGGTGTTATCCCGTGAACTGAAAGGTTGCTCTTTTGATTGCGGGTCAGAGCACATGCCTGGGTTGTGGGCTTGATTCCCAGGAGGGGGCATTTGGGAGCAGCCGATTGATGTTTCTCTCCTTCTCCCTTCCTCTCTCTCTAAAAATCAATTTTTAAAAATAGTGTCCATCTTTCCAATAAGACTCTCCAAAAATGTTGCAATGATAACCTTGGCCTCAGTGGTCTCTGGGCACAGGGCTCCCTCAGGTCACTGCTGGGCTAGTGGGCTCTTCCTCGCCCACGATGAGGAAGGTGAACAGCTGGGGGAACGCAGGGTCTTATTTCAGGCATGTGCATGCCTCTGTTTAACTGCGGCATCTGTGTTGAGCACATAGTGTTGGATGAATAATCAGAAAGAATCGAAGTCCAGTGATCTTCTGACTTACTTTTCCCTTGTGTAACGAATAGTCCCAGGCAAGCTCATTTTTAGGGAATCAAAGCAAAATGGAAATCAGAAAATGTGAATGTGGCTGAAATTCTCACAAGCAGAGGTGTGGTATTACCAGAAATACAATTCAGCTAATAGCTTATTCCTTCCAAATAAAGATTTGCTTTTATATTAAAAAGATGCTTTGGAATGATTTATTCCTAAATAATTGATTGAGAGACCCCTCCCAGGCACATGCTCTACACCCCGTCCGGGCACACAGACAAGTGAACAGGAGACACCACGGCACACAGACACCAAAACGACAGCCTGGAGGTGGACAGGGAAGCGAATTGCCTCCCAATCTATCTAATAAGCTTCGAGGCTTAAGCAAATGTCAACTCTATGGCAAAGCCAGCTTTGCCACAACCTAAGTAAATACGTTCTTTTCATGTTGACACCACTCCCCAGGCTATGGGCTGCAGCAAAGCATCATGTCCTAGAGCCTGACGGGTGGTCTTTCCCACTGGCCTCCTGTCAAAGAGCAGGAAAGCTGAGGGCTGAGTTGGTGGGCTCCAGCTGACACAGAATTGATGCCTTTCTAGAATCCAAGTCCTGGAGGCCTTCAGTCCTGGCCAGGGATATTTTCAGAGCTGGAAATCCCCTCCTGTTCTCCCTCACTGTCTGTCACTCCCACCTCCTCTACCTTTAATGTGACCTTCTCACAGAGTCCTCTGCGGACCTGGAACAGTGCAAGAGTCTGCCCCGCCCCCCAGTGCTTGCCTAACCTCTGCACTTGGCCCAGGGGAGGATCTTAGCAGGATTGAAAGCAGACTGTATAACAGAGAAATGACTAAACCATATCTCATAAAGACAATGAAAAAATGAAGAAGATTGCTTTGCTTGAAATAATTGTTATGACAAAGTATATTTTGAATTTAATGTTATCTATTGCTCAGGAGGAACTGTGGTCATTAGCATGCACTTGCGATGGAAGGAAGCATACACTGCAGGGGATGACCTCTTCCTTTGCAGACCCCATGGCCTGCCACTCACAGGCACCATGTCATTAATCCTCACAAGTGACCTTCGAGGTAAGCAGAATGGTGTCCTTCACTGTCTCACAGACAGGAATCCGGGAGGCTGTGACCTTGCTCAGATTGGTCCCAAACCAGCTGGGTATGAATAGAGACTCAAATTCAAGTCTGTTGCTGGATCTCGCACTCCTAACACACAGCCCTGCTTAAGCCCAGCACTGTACGCGTGATTGCTTTTCTAGTGGTTTGCTAGAATTCTTCGCACCCCAGAGAAGTCAAGGTTCGGCCTACTGTAGTTTATAATATCAGAGCCCTCATTTGTCACAGGATTCTGGGGTGGTGGGGGCGGGGGGTGGGGTGGGCAGGACAGTCTTATTTGCCACACTGAATGTCACGCCCCCTCACTCCCAAGTCATCTTTGACCAGTGAAGGGTGAAGTGCAGTCAGTAGGTCATTCCTAATTCTAGTAACATCCCATTCCTAGCCAGGAACTTAAGTAATAGAAATGAATTATGTAATTCAATTATACTTAATGTAGGTAATTATAGTCATCTTTGTCCTTTGTAATCTTTTTAACGCTATGGTACTTCCTGGCTTTGACATAGTTTGGTATGATTATATCAATCAGCTGGGATGATGAATAATTCCTGTAAGCCATTTTCTGTCTGTTCTTATTTGTGATGGGGAACCATCTCTTTGTAAATCTGCACTGAGAAGACCAATTATTATTATTACTTTTGTAGCTGTAGCTTAACATAGTGCCTAATAAATGGTGGTGATAATGAAAATTCAAGGTGTTCTCAGGAACCTGCAGAGCAGGTAAGTTGTTGTTGTTGTTTTTTCAAACTATAAGAGAAAGTTTATTTAGAAAGTCACAGAGGTAGGAATGAGCCATAGAAGTAATGGGCTCAGGGAACAAGTTACAGCAAAAGAAGGGCACTTGGAGCTTAGGAGAGAGAAAGAAATACGTGCCTTAGGGAAAGAAGAACAGGAAAGATTCAAGCATGGGAGGGGTGGGGGACGGAGCACCCCGGCGAAAGAAGTGGGTGAGGAAAGGCACCTGAGCTCCAAAGAAAGAGACCAGATCTATCAGCAGGTGAGTTTTGAAGCACTGCAGTCACGTGCTAACTTGGGAAACCTGTGGAAGCTTTCAGAACTGGCCACATCAGAAACCCAAGGAAAAGCAACCAAAAAAAATGGTGAGCCAAAGCATCTTTCACTTTTTCAGTTCTTCCACGCAAAGGCAGATAAGGACTCCCCAAAATTAACAGTCACTTTCTAAATAACCACAACTTGAGAATGACAATGTGAATATACTTGCTGGGTTGGAAGAACTTTGACAGTCTTCTACTCATCACCTGATGTTAATAAAACCCCTCCTGAAGGACCATTTTCATTCTAAGGACTTTAGATCAAAGAACGTTCCCTAGAGGCCCACCCTACCCACTTGGTCCTGAGCTGTCTGGACCAAACTTGGCAGAAAATTAAACATCCAATTCTTTTCAAATTTTATTTCTCAATTACAGTTTACATTCAGTATTGTTCTGTGTTAGTTTCAGGTGTCCAGCATAGTGGTTAGACAAGTACATTATAAAGTGTTCCCCTCGATATTTCTAGTACCCCGGACACCATACGTAGTTATTATAATATTATTGACTATATTTTCTAGGATGTACTTTACATCCCCACGACTATTTGTAACTAGCAATTTGTACTTTTTTCACCCAGTCCCCTAACCCTCTTCCCCTCTGGCAACCATCAGTCTGTTCTCTGCATCGATGAATATGTTTTTGTTTTGTTTGTTCATTTATTTTGTTCTTTAGATTCCACATATAAGTGAAGTCATATGGTATTTGTCTTTCTCTGACTGAATGATTCACTTAGCATAATACTCTCTAGGTCCATCTATGCTGTTGTAAATGGTAAGATTTTATTCTTTTTATGGCTGAGTAATATTCCATTGTATGTATGTATTAATACTTTTTAAAATCTATTTGTCTATTGATGAGTACTTGGGTTGATTCCGTATCTTGACTATTGTAAATAATGCTGTAATGAACATAGAGGTGCATATATGCTTTTGAATTACTGTGTTGGGTTTCTTCGGTTATATTCCCAGAAATGGAACGGCTGGATCCTAAGGCAGTTTCATTTTTACTGTGAGGAATCTCCATGCTGTTTCCCATGGAGGCTGCGTCAGTCCGTATTCCCACCAACAGTGCACTAGGGTTCCCTTTCTGCTGCATCCTCACCAATTCTTGTTGTTTGTTGATTTACTGATGGTAGCCATTCTGACAGGGGTGAGATGATATTGTGGTTTTAACTTGCATTCTGCTGATATTAGTGACGATGCTCATCTTTTCATATAAGCAATTAATTCTTACGAGCAGGAAAGGAGTGGTCAGTCCTGAGTGCCTGATGAGCTATAGTCTTTCCACCTTCCACCGTGTGTGTCCTGTTTCTGATTTAGGCTCCATTTCCCCCACCTTGGAACAACCTAAAGATTTCTGTAGTCGTGTTCTCGTCATCAAAATAGACAATATTAGCCCAGAATAAGCCTAGGAGCTGTCACGGTTGCAATTTAAGGGCTATTCCCCCAGGGTGCAAAAAGTAAGTTCTGAACAATAGACTTTTAATAATATTATATAAGTGTCAAATGAACACATGTTTATTATCATCCTTTAATATACATTCCATAAAAATGGAATTTAATTCTGAGGACTCCTGGTTGTACAACTGGCCGCCAGCACAGTTGGAATCAGACATGCATGTTTCCTGAATTTGCAATGACCCAGACTCATGTGAGCTTCCTAGGGCACTGCTAGTGTCGCCAACCCCTGAGGTACCATGTATTCCTGTATTTGAACAGATTCAAAATAAAAATGATGACACCGTGATTTTAAATATGAAAAAACATGATCACTTGGAGTTTTAAATTTGTGTTTACAATTTTAACCAGTGAGATAGTGTAAACTGCAAGCTCGTTACTATAAAAGACCAATATGAACATGAGTACTTTTTGTTCTTTCAAAAAATACATTGAAATTAGCAATAGAAATACACTAGAAGGCTTTAGCACATTAATTTTCTCTTTTCTACTACTTTAATGTATTTTATATATATGTATATTTTTATTTTTGCAGACATAAAGAACATTTTCACTGTTTCTTTTTCAGGCTGTTGTTATTAGATTTATTTTATAATTATTACTGAAATTAATTTTGTTGTTTGGAGAAGAGGAAATGTGTTAAAAATGACTCACTCAGATGTCAGATACTCCAGATATGACACTGAATCTGAGCTCACTGTGCTTCGTGAACTCTCTGCCTTGGACTCTGGGCCATCCTTTCCCCATTGCATCATCTCTCTCACTTAGTGCTTTTATCTTTAGCATGTTTTCCTGCTGAGGTACCGGCATGCCTTACATCAGACCTACCAGGGTTTTGACACTTGAAATGTCAATGATCACATCTCCCCGCATAGCAAATGTCCAGATGAAAAGAAAATTTCGGTTCATCATCTAGCTCTTCTATTTACTCAGAGGCAGACATCTGGTTGATCGAACACGTTTATCAGTGTAATGATATGGTCAATGTCAGTGTGGCATAATTTTATTTTTCAAGTACATCAAGGGATAGCAATAATGTAGGTGTCATTCTTATTAGTGGATAAGAGTGGATAAGAGTGAGCAATGTTGGGGAAATAGGTCTCTGTACGGAGATCAATCATGACTGTAGCTCCTCTTTGAGCTTTGCTTTGCCACTACTGGTTTCAGGACAACTTAATTATAACAGGGGCCCCATGTGGCCCAGTCTCAAGGGTGGTTTAAAGAAACAACTGTTCAGTAGAAAAATATAACTAATAGCAACTTCATTTTTAACTTATGTCTAGAGCAACTGCCAAAGGACACAGGGAAATATACTTTTTTGTTTTTTTTCAATTTTTATTAATTTATTTTTGTTACAGATGTTTCTCCTCCCCTCCAGACAACCCCCCCCCCCCCCAGCATTGTTGTCTATGTCCATTGGTTACACACACATGCATATAAGTTCTTTGGTTTATCTCCCCCATGTCCCCCACCCCCCTCCTCTAAGGTTTGTCAGTCTGAATCATATTCCTTTCTATGTCTCTGGGTCTACTTTGCTCATCAGCTTATTTTGTTCATTATATTCCACAAATAAGTGAGACCATGTGATATTTGTCTTTCTCCAATTGGCTTGTTTCACTTAGCATTATGCTTTCCAGGTCCCTCATGCTTTCCATGTCATCTCAAAGGATAAGAGATCTCTCTTTCTTGCAGCTGCATAGTATTCCCTTATGTAAATGTACCACAGCTTTTTTATCCACTCATCTATTGATGGACACTTGGGCTGTTTCCAGATCTTAGCAATTGTAAATAGTGCTGCTATGAACATGGGGGTACATATATTCTTTCTGATTGATGTTTCAGGCTTCTTAGGATATATTTCTAGAAGTGGGATCGCTGGGTCAAATGGCAAATCAATTTTTAATATTTTTGTGGAAACACCATATTGTTTTCCATAGTGGCTGCATTCCCACTAGCAGTGCACTAGAGTTCCCTTTTCTCCACACCCTCACCAGCACTTTTTGTTTGATGATTTGTTGATGGCAGCCATTCTGGCAGGTGTGAGGTGATAGCTCATAGTTGTTTAAATTGCATCTCTCTGATGATTAGTGATGTTGAGCATTTTTTTATTTGTCTCTTGGCCATTTGTATGTCCTGTTTGGAGAGGTGTCTATTTAGGTCCTCTGCCCATTTTTTAATTGGGTTCTTTGTCTTCCTTTTGTTGAGTTGTATGAGCACTCTATATATATTGGCAATTAACCCCTTATCTGGTGTATCATTGGCAATTATGCTCTTCCATATAGTAGGTTCCCTTTCCATTTTGATGCTCGTTTCATTTGCTGTGCAGAAGCTTTTTAGTTTGATGTAGTCCCATGTATTAATTTTTTTTCCTTTGTTTCTCTTGCTTTAGGCATTTTTATCAGTGAAAATTCTGCTGTGTATGATGTCTGAATTTTGTTGCCTACATTTTCTTCTAGGATTTTTATGGATTTACAAGTCACATTTGAGTCTTTTATCCATTTTGAGTTTATTCTTGTGTATGGTGTAAGTTGGTGGTCTAGTTTTATTTATTTTTAATCTAGTTGTCCAGTAATCTCAACAACATGTATTAACGAGGCTGTCTTTACTCCATTGTATGCTCTTGACACCTTTGGCAAATATTAATTGAGCATGATGTCTTGGGTCAATTTCCGGGTTCTCTGTTTGGTCCATTATCTATCTGCCTGTTTTTGTGCCAGTACCAGGCTGTTTTGATTACAGTGGCTTTGTAGTATAACCTGATATCTGGTATTGGGATCCCACATACTTTGTCCTTCTTTTTCAAGATTGCTGTGGCTATTCGGGATCTTTTTTTGGTTTCATATAAACTTTTGAAGTATTTGTTTTAGTTTTGTGAAATAAGTCGTTGGTATTTTAATGGGGATTGCATTGAATCTATAGATTGCTTTGGGTAGAATGAACATTTTAATGTTAATTCTTCCAATTCATGAACAAGGTATGCACTTTCACTTTTTAATATTTTCCTCTATTTCTTTTTTTAATGTCCTATAGTTTTCTGCAAATAGATTCTTTACTTCTTTGGTTAAGTTTATTCCTAGGTATCTTCACTTTTTTGCTGTGATGGTAAATGGGATTGGTTTTTTGTTTGTTTGTTTGTTTCTCTTTCTGTGAGTTCATTATTCGTGTATAAGAATGCCATCAATTTCTTGATATTAATTTTGTATCCTGCTACTTTGTCAAAATCACTTATTAAATCTAGTATATTTTTGATGGAGTCTTTAGGGTTTTCTATGTAAAATATCATGCCATCTGCAAATGACAGTTTCACTTCCCCCTTTCCAATTTGGATCACTTTTATTTTTTTCTTCATGTCTAATTGCTGTGGCTAAGACTTCCAGTACTATGTTAAATAAGAGTGATGAAAATGGGCATCCCTGTCTTAAGGGGAATGCTTTTAGTTTTTGTGCATTGAGTATGATATTGGCTGTAGGTTTTTCATATATGGCCTTTATTATGTCGAGATGTGATCCCTCTATTCCTACATTGCTGAGAGTTGTTATCAGAAACGGGTGCTGGATTTTGTTGAATGCTTTTTCAGCATCTATTGATATGATCGTATGGTTTTTATCTTTCATTTTGTTTATGTGGTGTATCACATTTATTGATTTGTGAATATTGTACCAGCCTTGCATCCCTGGGATGAATCTCACTTGGTCATGGTGAATAATTTTTTAATGTATTGCTGGATCCGATTTGCTAATATTTTGTTAAGGACTTTGGCATCTATGTTCATCAGGAATATTAGTCTGTAGTTTTCTTTCTTTGTAGTTTCTTTATCTGGTTTTGGAATTAAAATTATGTTGGCCTCATAAAACAAGTTTGGAAGTCTTAAATATACTCTTAATTTATGCTAAGTATCTTCGAAGTTTTGTCTTTCCATTTCAGCCACTCTTACAGAAAGAAGTGGTCCTTCCCCATCTCTCTCCCTGACTCTTAATTCCCTTACCAAGAAAACAAAAAACCCCCAAACACAAAATACCCCCAAATACCAACAACCCAAAACTCCTACATCCTTTTTTCTTTCTTTGTTTCCTGTCTCTTTCATTCCTTCTTCTCTCCAGTTCTCTATGTATGTCCTTCATTCTGCATCACAAAAACACAGAGACCAGAGCTGGATGAGCAAAGACCACTTCTTTCAAAGCCAGAAGGAAAGAAAGAGATTCTGTGAACAAACACAGAATGAATGAATGACTTTGTCTCCTCTTTGGGCTGCTGCAGAAACGACACCTACATGACTAATACATTGTTTGCATAATGCTACAGGAAGTATATTTACTTTTTTGACCTTTAGCATTTCTAATGTGCTGAAGGGATAAGTTTAAATCTGGACTTGTAGCAGTGATCAGAAACCATCAAAAGGCACAGGTTTGAGAATGATGTCAGACCAAGATGACTTAACAAGTCACTTGATTCAAGCCTTACTCAGCCCCAAGTCATTTCCCCTTAACAGTTGCTCAGAGGTCTGTGCAAAGTTGTTTGTTGGTCTCTGTTTGGTCATTGGTGGTCAACTGTCCATGACCAATGGCCCCATTGTTTGATTGGGAAGTGTTGGCTGCTGCGCTGTGTTAAATCCCCTTTCCTATTCTTCTTCGGAATATGAGCTCAGGTATTGCATGGTGGTTGGGGGTGAAGTCTGGGAGAGGAAAGGACATTTTACAAGGTAAAATTACTGTTGGCTATTGCTTGTTTTTGCCCCAGGGGACCAGAAAAACAAGTTCAACCAGTGTCAAACTCCAAGAAGTGTGTGAAGCTGCATGTTAATGGCTCAGCCTGGGTGTAATAAATTGCCAAGAACAGGGCTTTTCCAGGTTGTTGTGGATTCAGAGGGAAAGTGGCATTTTCACAGCCTCCTGATATTCTGAGCTGGAGAACTTTTCAGACAGTCTAAGGGAATATACAAGTACACTTTCCGCAAGACTGATCTTTCCGAAAGGGTGTCCAGTGTCATGTCTGGAGACGGTTCATCTCACTTGCTGTGACGGCTTTTTGATCAGTGAAATTTTTCTTTTTTCCTTTTCTCCGATTTCATGACCCAGTTTACTAGTTCACTTCCGATTGTACATCCACTCTGTCAAATGCAGTTTCAGATGACTGGCACTTTGTCTTGATCAAAGCTAAGGAGAATTTTATGTTTGCTGTGTTTCCTGGTTGCAAGACAATGGGATAACTTTCAGGAGCTAACAGAGAACCAGTCAGATGTACAATTCTTTGCTTTCTTGGAGACCAGGAACTGAATTGTGTGGACCTCGGGAAGTCCCAATGAAGAAATTATTAAAGAAATATTAATTTGAATACAAGACCCAACACAAACCAATACTACTTATTCCACTGATACACTCTTTAGTAAAACAGTAGGATGTTCTGTATCCAGAATAAAAAATAATGTTGAATCAAAAAATAATGGGAACTTTTGACATAGTAAATTCCTATTCTGGGAATTTATCCTGAGGAAATAACTTGAGAGAAAGAAAGGAGAGAAGGGGCAGGAAGATGCTTTATTATTCAGTGGAGTATTTATATAATAAGGTCTCCATTTGTCCATAGAAATATGAAAATTAAAGCTAGTGTATTCCAGTATGTCACCTAGTAACTTACTTTAATTTAAAAAAAAAATAAAAGAAGAAATAAATAAAAAAAGAAATAAAATGCAAAGAAATAAAGAAAAGAGAAAAAAAGAAATAAAATGCAAAGCAGATTTTTCTATCATTTTCTCACTTTAATTTTCTCCAGCGTCAGTGACCTGCAAACCCCTCTGTGACCCGGAGCTGGAGGGACCCCGGGGCTGCAGTCGGGGTGGTGCCCTCCTCCCCTCAGGAAAATCTCCAGGGTCAATAACCTTTTATTTCTGACCTTTTAACCAGCTCTAGTGGGCCATGAAAACCTAAATGCCATTTCTTTCAGATTCCTGGGAAGCTTCAAGTCTCTTGAATCTAATTCTCCAAGGGAGTTTTACTCCCATATATTCAGGTCATTGATCCTGCAATAACAGTCATTTGTGCGAGTCATTTCTCCAGGGAAGGAAAGCGTCCTGAATAGGAGGAAGAGGGATGTCACCAGATAACCACAGTCCCCTCCGAAGCCAGGAAGCTCACATTTCTAAGGTCTGAGAGACTTGGATAAGCAGTGCTAATGGGGATGTGGATTGTCATCTTGGTGGAAAAGTCTGAAAGGTTAATCAATAAGGCTCGTTGCTGCTTAGCCCGAGACTTCGGAGAGGCCGTGGAGAGCACACGGCCGCGCAAGGACAGCAGGCAGTACTCCCTGCGTGCTGTGCTTCTGGCCCCGCGTGTCCTGACCTTGAAATAACCTGTGTGGAAACGTCATGGGCTGTGACGATTGTCTGCTGGAACTAATTGAAACAACCTGAGGCTGCAGCAGAGGCTCGACCAAGACGGTTCCCAGAACAGGGCCATTGGTCTACTCATCTTTAAGGGGAGTTGCAGGCCCAATGCAAAGCAGGAGGTCATTTTATAGGGCTTGACTAAATAACCAGTCATGTCCCTTTTAGAGACTAAGTGTTCTTTTCCTATTAGAAAATTGATATATTAAGTAATTTTCAAGGCCTTGATTGGGAGTCAACATACTTGGTTGGGTTCTAGCTCTGGTGCTGTCAGTATTTAACCACAGGATATTGGACTCTTAAATATATCACAATTTCTGGATCTGTGCAATGGGAACAGTGTTATTTGCTTGCCCATCCTACAGGGTTGTTGTATCAACAACAATAAATGTTAAAAATACTTTGGAAATAATAAAAGCAGTTATGCCCATTGAGTCCTTATAGTTTATTCAGTTTTTTCTTGATATATCCTGGGTAAATGAGCTTCAAAAGCATGCTACTCGCCCTGGCTGATGTGGCTCAACTTGGTTGAGCGTCATCCTGTGCACCGCAAGGTCACCAGTTCGATTCCTGGTCAGGACACTTATCCAGGTGGCAGATTTGATCCCCGGTCAGGATGCCTGTGGGAGACAAATGATCGCTATTTCTCTTTCACGTTGATTTTTTTTTTTTCCCTCTCTCTCTCAATAAAAGCATGATACTCACCATGGAATTAATGCTTTTTCACTCCCTCCTTTCTTTGTTTGAAGTCAGGGGCGGGGGGCTTAAATTTGTGTCTTTCAGACTTTAGTGTGAACTCGATACAGCATGCCTCTTTAACACTATATTTATCAAGAAGAGTTACCTTTGAAAATAATTGAGATTTGGCAGCCAAATGGTTGAAAAATAAGCTAATCAATATAAATGTTACAATCCGACAACAGTTAGCTGTTGTATTTACAGCTTCAGTCATCCTTCTGTTGTATTCCACAACAGGACATTGAATGAACAGTTCAGAGTTTATGAGAACCTTATGTGAATTGTTCATCCTCCACACTGCCTGCTGGCTACCCTGCGGTGTGAGATGTGACTTCGGCTCCTTGCTTCCGTTTGATAAGCTTACGAGAACAGGAAGATTGTTCTGTAAAGAAAGGCACTGTTAGTGGGGGAGCAGTGACGGGGCTGAACCACTGCTGGGATCCACAGTCATCTTTGCCAGCATGGCAGGTAGATCCATATTTAGTAGATGATTTGTGACTCTCAACAGGTGATGGGTTATCTATAATTGGACCAAATCCTTAAAACTCCTTTCCTTAAAATATGTGAACCTCTGATTCCCTTAAATCTTTGCCCCAGGCTTTTCTCCTATGCCAAACAAAATGGTCTCTAGGTTGTTGGAAGGGCTGGTAGACGCCAAGAGAATTCTCCTGCCATAAATGACGTTGAGACTACACAGAGTATTTTCATCCCATTGAGATGACATATTTAATTAAATGTCCCAATAACGCCTTAAAAAACAAATCCATATTTAAGTACATTCTTATATAAAATAATCCAATAGTACAGCACAATCAGAGCCTTCCTGCCAAATTGTACGGTTCTCCTCTCTCCAGACCCCTTCTCCTCTTTCCTCTGTGCATTTGCATTTCTGTGTATATATGTGCATATGAAATACGTTTTGTTTTGTTTAGTGTATGTGTATACATATTTTAACACAAATGGGGTTATATTTGCTCAGGGACTTGCTTTTCTTCTTACATGTTTTAAACATCTTTCCAAGTCACTGGATGAAGCTCTATGCCATTCTTTTAAGCTACTAGATGGTATTCTCAAATATGGTTGTATAATAGTTGATTATAATTTCCTCAGAATTCTTTCAATTTTTAATAATTAGAAATAATACCATAACGAGTAAATATCCTCATACATGCCAAATTAGTAAGTGGAAATTGTGGATAGACCGGTATGAAGGTTTTTATTGTATGGGGCCAAGCTAGAGGTAGTAGTAAGTATGTGTTTGCCCTGGTGATGACGATCTATTTTGTTTGCGATAAAAGAGATTCTGGTTTCCATTTCTGTTTTCATAATCATTTCCTCCTGAGCTTCCCTCAGGGTTATTCTTGTGCTCATCTGCACCTGAAGAATACATCACTGCTCAAAATAATTTTATCCCAGGAGCATATGGGTTACAGGGTCTCAGACACTCAATAGTAAAGACACCAAGCAACATACAGAGACACTCAAATGAAGGGTTCCTATGGAAACAAAGCTCCTTTGAATAAAATTACCCTAGACTTGGAGAAAGCCAGAGAATGTTTAGCTCTCCCCATTCTGAGTTGGCGGAGGTGGCTGAGGACGAGGCAATGGTAGGACTAAGTCAGGTATAATCACAGGAGCTAATCAGACCCAGGTGATGGCAGGCAGGGTTGCACACCTGGCTCTGGGAAGCATGAAGAGCCTACTCAGAGGACAGTGTTCTGTGGCCTCCCTGCCACTGGTGAAACACCGGAGCCTCACAGGTACCAGCCAAGTGGGGAGTTAAGCTCATGGGCTTCCTCTTTAGGAAGAAAGGAATAGTGTATTGGAAAATGTCCCTTCTCTTCTCCTTCATAATTGACTATTTTAATTATTTTTATCTTTGATAAGAGAATTTTAGACAATGTCATGAATCAGCAGGGCCCATCTTTTTTTTTTTTTAATTAAAAATTTTTTTTTTCTTTATTGATTTTCGAGAGAGGATGGGAGAGGGAGAGAAATAGAACCATTGATGAGAGAGAACGTCGACTGGCCGCCTCCTGCATGCCCCGCCTGGGGATCGGGCCCACAACCTGGACATGTGCCCTGACTGGGAATCGAACCAGTGACCTCTGGGTGCATGGGTCAATGTTCAATCACTGAGCCACACCGGCTGGGCAGCAGGGCCCATCTTTTTCAATTGAGGGATAGTTGCATACAAGGGAGAAATTTAAAGCAAGCTGGAGAGTGTATAAGGTGAAAATGGCAAAATCATGATGGTAAATGATGATAATGATCATATTAGCTCATGTGTATTGAACGCTTACAGTGGGCCAGGCGTTGTGTGCTGTTTTATAGCTCACCGAGACCTCCTAGCAGCCTTAATGCCCCATTTTATAGTTAAAGAAACTTGTGCACAGCTGGGTAGGTGGCGGAGCCTGGATTTGCATCCAGAGGGTAAACTCTTAACAACAATTATGACTCCACTTCTGTACATTGTTCTTACTTGGTCTTCTGAATTTTCTTTTTCCCATATAGATCAATTATCTGCCTCAAACCCCTGACTCTTCTCAGCTTAATGATCTGGGGTGTACTAACTACAGTTCTGCAGGCTGTCCACTCAAAGGAAGGAGAAACCAATTCTAGTCCAAGTACCAGATAAATTCCTTGAGAGGAAAAAGGTGATTTCGGAAGTTGTAATCTCTTGATAAAAATATTCTTCAAGTTCAACTTTCTTGGCAATGATTTTACTCAACAATAAGCTTTTGCTGTTATTTTGATTTTCCTGCTGGGAACAGAAGATTCTAAGGGGTTGACATCAGAAGTCCAATCATCTTGGCTATAATATTTATCCCTAAAGTAATAAAGCAGAATTTTGGGTTGCTGGACAATCTCTTGTGATCTTGGTGACTCTGACATGGCGAGCATCCAGAGCAAGGAGAGAAGAAAGACTGGGTTGTAGAGGAATGTGCTTCCTCTTTGACTTGAAACGGGAGAACCTGTAGCCAGAGCCTTCCTGGTCTTGAAGAGAAGAACAGGCTGTTGATGGGCCTGCGGGCTGCTCAGCTTCCTTGGGGGCTTTTGGCCACTCTGATTCTACGGGCTGGACTTGGAGAGTGAATCCGCATTCGTCGACCAGCTGTGCTTCAGTTTCATGTGTATTTTAATTTATTTCCATTTCTTTCCACTTCTTTCCACCCACTATTTTGAGTCCCTTTGACCTCTTGCTATTCTCAGAGGACCTGAATAATCACATGTAAAAATAAAATTTCTGCAAGGCTCCGCTCACGAGATGCCACATTCAGACTTGGAGGCTGTGAATCACGGATGGCTCCAGGCCATTTCAAGGGCCACAGCATCCACTGTTCATTTGTAAAATAGACTCTCCTGCCAGTTTCCTGCCAGAACTGATGTAAATCAACGTGTCAGCTTCTTGACTGAAATAACTTTTTTTTCCCTTCTGCAAAAAAAGAGGTTTTCAGACAGTCAGCCCGAGCCTCCTTGTACCCCCGGGGAGGTGTAACAGCAGTGTGCCCTCCAGCTCTGTGGAAGGAGATGATGGCTCCTCCTCCCCTGTCACAACCCCTCCTGGTCTCCAGGCTTGACCTTGTCCGTGGGTGGAACAGAGACCCAGGCAGCCCACGAAGGGGTCCAGGGGCACATATTGGGGTCCAGGGCCTGGTCAGGGTGACCCAACTTCTCAGTCCTCTCCTTAGACCTTCCCCACACGTGTCTCTAAATAAGACTGAAGTCTGCATTTATGCTGGTGTTATGTGAAAGAAAGCAACTTCATTTTTCTCTTATAACCTAGGTAAGGCTTTAGAATCTTGGCTTCTTTTAGGTGCAGGGGACAGACAAACATAGGCTGGAGCTGATCTTAGTGGAGCCAGCAGGTTATATAAGATCTTTCAAGTCGATGCCACTATCTAGTCACATTTGCAAAAAATATGTATTTTTTTCAGTATGAGAAAGAGAACAACTGGTTTAATCCAGTTCCTCCCCCTCTCCCTCATTCATCATTTGGTTTTATCACAAGTTCCCCAGAAGGGGCAGGGCCCCGTGGAATCTTTCAGTTGACCACTTCTTTGCAATTTCTTCAGGCCTTAACAATTTCCCATTATGTCATTCTTACCAAGATAAATGAAGGTGAATAACAAGCCTGAGGGGGGCGGGTAGTCTGGGAGCTGAGGGGGGTGGGAAGAGAGAGCTGAAAATGAACAATACTGAACATGCAGACTAACCTGTGAGCCTGGTCTCAGATTTAACAGCCAGTCGCCGTGATTTACAATCCCAGATTTCATTCCTTGCATATTATATCCCCAAGACATGAAGAATGGAAGGAATGAAAATGTCATTTATTTCTTACATCGATGACTTATAAGTGTTTAAGGAGGTTCTTCTGGACATCAGTGCAAGCTGCCCTGAACAGATGACTTTGCTACTGTATTGGATTTCAAGTTCCCACCAAGGAGTGCCAAACGAAATCTGTTATGTTTTAAATTGTCATGTAATTTCTGCCCCCTTCCCTCGACTCTGCCACATGTCCAACCAACGAATAAATCACGCCCAAGTCTCTTAACCACACACTTTAAAATGAAACAAGCACAGGGGATATTTTTCAAACCGTCATCTAGACCTATTATTCAGGAAGAACTTCACCAGGTAATGTGTGATTTTTCTTGACAAATCAAGGCCTCCCATCCATCTGGGAGAGCATTCTAAGCTCGTCTGAGGAGGCTGCCAAGCTTCCTTGTGCTTCGGATAGAGACAAATGGCCTGTGCTGACACAGAGGCTTTTAAAACTGTCTAGTCACCACTGTGTCAATTGAATCATCAAGCAGGGATGCCGCCTGACCACATGGTCCAGGTCCAGATGAGGCTGCTCACAGAAACAGCCTTCTGAACCCATGGTGGCTGAAGACGAGAGAGAAATCAGACTTTGAAAATCAGGCTTAGTTCTTTCTCTCTTGGATTTCTGTGTTAGTGAATCTGAGAAAAGTATTTTCTGGAAAAACAGCAAGTTATGTGTCTCAAAGTTACGGAAGATAGTTAATTAGGCCATTTCTTCTTTCTTTTTCTCTTTCTTCCTTTCCTCCTTCCTTCCCCTCCCGCCATCTGTCTCTCCTCTTCCCCTTCCCTTCCTTCCTCACCCACCCCTTTGTCTCTGTCTATATCTCATTCTCTCTTTCATTTTTTTTTCAAGACAGGATAGTTCTGGGCGCACAGAAGATGCCACATGGATACTCTTCGATCTCACTTGATCTGAGTGGCAAGGGCGCCGAGCTGATAGGCTACAAGTGCCCTGCTTGAACCGTGGTCATGGCAGGAGGCTCAAAGGATGTTCCCTTCTCCTGTTCTGGAAAGGAAGGACCAACCAGAGGGTGGGCAGAAATTTCCAGGAGACCGATTTCTCTTTCCTGCTCGGAAAGAAGACAAAAGGGGCTGAGGAGTGAGCCATCCAAGGAGAACCCCAAGAGCCAGGTTCCCACGCAAAGAAATCCTTACACCCCAAACAGGGAGGTTTTCGAGGGAGTTTGTGGGTATGGCTTCCGAGGAGAAGCTACGTGCACGCAGAATTTCTAACCAGATCTTAGTCTGTCCCTGCTTCCAGTTGCCTCGCCCACGGAGCCTCGAGCCAATGACGAGAGCAGGAACCCCGAACACCTTCCGGAACGGAGCAGCTGGCTGACATCAGGCAGGCCACGGGCGCGATTAGCAGTGAGGAAGAAAACATTGATGTGACTAGTACTTCTAAGGCGTGAGAGGGGGGGTCTCTGCCTCTGCAGACAGAGGTCACATTTAAAGTTTCAGAAACACGAAGAGCATGTGACAGCACAAACACACTTAGATTGGTTTCCTGGCCTCACAGAAGAGCTTTCTGGGTGTCAAAAGTCTGGCTTTCTTAGGGGGATCTCTGAAAAAGAAGACGCCCATGGTATTTTAAAAACTTTTTATTATAGAAAATTTCAAAGACACACAAGGAGAGCATTGTACAGTGACCCCATTCTCCCATCACCCAGAGTCGGCAAAAGTAACACAGGCCGATTGTGTTTCATTTCTTCTCCATCCCTCTCCCTGTCCCCCCAAACACGATTACCCTGAGGAAGATCTCAGATGTCATATTTTCTTTTATAAATATTTCAGTGTGCATCTCTGAGAGCTATGGGCTCTCTCTCTTTCTTCTTCTTCTTTTTTTTTTTTATTGTTGTACATGTCCCTAGCGGGAACCGAACCCAGGACTCTCTGGTCCACAGGCCGACGCTCAACCACTGAGCCAAACTGGCCAGGGCTCTTTCTCTTTTTTAAACATATCCACAATATCATTATCACCCAAAACACCCCAACCATAATTCCTGAATGTCATCTAAATTTCATGGACTTTTTTATTTGACTGGCTTGGAAACTTTCAGGCCGGTGGGGAGGTGCTCCTTGGCGGGTCATTGGGCACCATGTTAATGCCTCTATTATGTGCTGTCCACAGGTATAATTAGGCCTATGACCTTTTCAGATTCAGACGGCAACTAATGAAAATGCGGAGCAAGAGAAAAAAGAAAAAAAAAAGCCCTGATTTAGCAGTTCCCCTCAGGCAACCTCTTTTCCTTTTGTTATCTCACTGGTGATCAGTTACTATTTTGCAATTCTCCCGAACCATCCGTGTTCCTGTACTGTCTAATCACTTACAAAGCATCACAGATACTGACTAGCAGTGCTGTGTTTTAAAGAAAATATGTTTATATTCCTAAGTCTGTCACTCAGGTGGGAGTCACTGAACTCTGGAAAATTTTCAGATTGGGTTGTAATTATGGTGTGGGGTCAGTGGCTAAGAGGAGGAAAGAACACTGATGTTTCTTAGAATGAAGGGGCGGCAAGGGAAGACAAGGAGACCTTTGTTTCTGGCATAGAAGTGCTTCAGCACTGAATAAAAATGGTAAAGATTGACCCCGGAGTCTAGAACTTTCTTCAGAGTCTCTGACAGAAATGAACTCTGTTTATGAGTCGGGCTGAAATAATTTTTTACTTCCAGTCTTTATAAGAGATGCTGATCACTATGACTGTTCTTTGGTGGTCCATATGGAGTGTTCTGAACTACAACACTTAATCAAAAAACTCTTTAGATCATTGTTTGTGGGTTCATTTGTTTATTTCTTCCCATTTTTAGGCACAACCACTGACATCTAAGAGCAATAATTGCGATAGAAACTGAAGTGACCTAGCAACTGCTCTTTTTTGCAAATTGTTAATTTAGAATAAGGCCCTCAAATCTTTTTCCTTTCCATAGGTGGATCTATATGGCTTGATAGGGGCCCCTCTATCTCCCTAATCCATTAGGAAAGTGATCATACTGATACTGTTGTAATGAGCTGGTTATTAATAATAGGTAAGGAGCAAAAGGGAGGCCAGACATTATAAGTATGGCCATTTGGGCAGCTTCACCAGGAAGCTGCAATTTCACACTCCCCAGGGAACCACTGGCTCATTCTCTGCAGGTCACTAGGGGAAGGGGTCCAACAAAAAGGAAGATGATGCACAATGAGTCTGGGTGACACAGGGAAAGTGTCTGTCAGTCCAGCCTGGGCAACCACGGATTGGCTACAGTAGGCAGGGCTGCTGCAAATTCGAGAAAATTTGGAAATACATAGTTCTACAAACAAAGGAATTCTCTCTCGTGGCTCTCTGGTTTCCTTGGCTTTGCTCCTGCCCATAGCAGACCCCACATTCAATGGACTAATGGTCTGCAGTTGGGAACACACACTAAGCCAGCCTGATGCTGGTTTAGACTGGGTCCTAAACATGGAATGGAAGCTCTGGACACTGGTTTTGATTTTAGCTCTGCTGAAAGCGAAATAGGACTTCTTCTGTGGCCCGACAAAGGGAAATGGGACCCTGGAAACTCAGGGGTATGATTCCACAGAAATAAAGCTTTCTACAGTATCTCAGCCTCCTGTGCGAGTCTCAGGAAATTCCTTTTCTTGGGATATTGCAACTAGTGGAGACATGGAGATCTCCCTACCGATAACAATACATTTTTGCTACAGAGTTGTTCTACACCCTTCCTTGAGGAGGAGGCGGGTGAGAGAGTTTCTTCATGCATCCCCTTCCTGGGCCCAGGCATGCTCCTCAGTGCTACCCAACTCAGTTTGCTGTCCTCGGAACTGGCAATAGGGTAGAACTTGTCCCCTTTTGCATCAAAATGCCAGTTTGTTGCATTTCCTCACACCTTTGCTCTCTGCATGCAAATATTCAATGCATATCAATTCAGCCAATGTCCTAGCTCAGAGGGGGAAGTCTTCCTGGGAAAGGTGATATGGTGACTTTAGAGGTGGAAGGGGGTGTAAGAGTTTATTTGAGCAAAACTTAATGGTCATCTTTTACTAAATGCAAGGTCTGCAGTTAGGTATGAGGAACCAGGAGATAACTAACACAGATTTTTGTCTTCAAGCAGTGAGAGCAATCCACAGATGACCTAATACAATCTGATACAATGTCTTATTGATTCTCTCTCTTAAATATTACTTACATCTCTCCACATGTCTCCACAGCCATCATAGCCACCATCATTCGCGTGGATACTTGCAATCATCTCTGGGTTCTGTGCACATCCACCCTGGCCTCTCTCTAGCCTCACAGACTTCACACAGATGAAGCTGACTTTTCAAGATGGAAACGGTGATCACCCACCCCTAGGTTTAAAGGCCAAAGATGAAAATTCTCCAAAGCTTTTCAAGACCCACCTATCTCTTTTGCCCCTTTTGTTCACCTCAACATAGACATTGACTGTGCCCTCTGGCTGCTGTGCCCTGTCAGCCTTCCCCTCCGGGCTGCCTGCTGCCCCCACTCTACCTTGTGCGGGAGCCTCCCCTGTCCCGTGAATTCTTCCTTCTTCCTTCCCATCTAAGCAGTTCCTGCCACCGTCTGCCCTCCGTTCAAACATCGCTCCTCAGGACCTTCCCAGAGAGCCACACGGCATCACGCTCTCTTCTGCAGTGCCCATCACAGTGGTGTTTTTACTCTTACTCTGTGATTATTTGATGTCTGTCTGTTTCTCCACGACCCCTGGACGAAGCAACATGAAGAGGGAAGACAGGGATCAGGGCTCCTTTGTTCACCATGACATCGTGAGTGCCCGGCACTGTCACTGGTCCCCAGTTCATGGAATGAATGAATGAAGCCAGTGTCCTAGCTCAGAGCGAAGTCTCCCTGGGAAAGGTGATATGGTGACTTTAGAGGTGGAAGGGGGTGGAAGAGTTTACTTGAGCAAACATCGATTTGAAGCAGCCGTGACAAACGAGAAGTGGTTAGGAGCACTCAACAAACAGGCCCTGGGAGAGGCTTTTACAGAGAAAAAAGGGGAGGAAGCAAAGCAAGAAAATCATTTGATTGGCTATAGCTTATGCATGTGCCTTATTTGGGAAAGCTTGCTTGGCTGTTTGTGATTGGTTGTCCATTGGTTTTGATTTCCTACACTTGAGGCATTTACAGGCTTAGGTTTTGGGTTGCTTATGTCATAGCTGCTAATGAATTTATTAGAACCACCTCGGTATAATGATGTCCTTGTTTAATTAAACAGGAGAGAAGAGAAGGCAAGGAGAGATGAGGGGCATTGTGGGGCAGAATTGCGGTGTCTTGGAAAGTGGCAAAGGTGAGAGGGACTTGAAGGTGTTTATGAGTTTCCAGGCTTTGTGGCTGTTTCCCATAATATGTTGATCAGGACACTCACTCCGAGCTGTTCCATAAAAGAAGAAAAGAGTTGCATGGACAAATACATTTGAAAAGTGCTCTGGTCTATGCCTCTCTTTCGGAACTTCACCACACAAATTATCACATTAAACATTCGTAAAGGTTACAGAAAGAAAACCTGTTTGAGTTGAAAAGAAGTCAGAAAGAAGAGCTGCTTGGTTGGTGGGGAGCAAGGGAAGGAAAAATACCCCTTCTGATCTGCTGAGTGAGGATGCCAGTGAATTTCTAAGTGGGGAGGTTAAACAGGTCATTGTGACTGTGGGTCTGAAGATGAGATGTTTGAAAACGCTCCAAAAATCACACAGCAGAATTATTATTCGGGCTGAACATGTCACTCTTTTATAGGGAGGGGATTTCTGGAGACATAGTCCTTTAACCCACAAACTGTTTTGGAGGAAAGTTCAGACATGGGAGCAGATAGACTTATTTGGGGAAAAGCAGGCACTTTGACGAGACAATATTCAGCAGAGGGGCATGTCTGCTGGTTGCTTACCCAATATTCTCTCTCTTTTTTTAAATTTGGGAAATAAATTATTTGGGATGGCAAATGTGACCACATAAAGGCTACTTTCCTCAATCTCCCTTGCAGTGAAGAGTGGCCAGTCAAAGTCTTTAAAGGAGATCAAGTTGATATACCTGTGTTTGTACCAGCATTATTCTTAGTAGTCCAAAGTGGAAACAACTCAAATGTCCATTGACATGAATGGATAAACAAAATATGGTATATACATACAATGGACTATAATTCAACCTTAAAAAGGAAGGAGGAGGAGGTGGGCAAAGAGGGGGATGGAGGGCATCTGTAACAGTGTCAACAATAAAAATAAAAAAAATAAGAAGAAAAAAGAAATAAAAAGGAAGGAAATTCTGACACATGCTACAACATGGATGAATCTTGAGGACATTATGCCAAGTGAAGTAAGTCAGTCACTAAAGGCTGATATTGTATGACTTCATTTATATGACGTCCCTGGAGCAGTCAAATTCATAGAAAAGGTAGAAGAGTGGTTGCCAGGGCCAAGGGGAAGGGGGAATGAGAGTAGGGGTTTCACTAGTACTGGGTTTCAGTTTACAAGATCAAGAGCATTCTGGAGATGGATCGGGTGATGGTTGCACATTATAAATGTATTTAATACCATTGAACTATATACCTAAAAATGATGAAGATGGTAAACTTTATGAGATATCTATGGCTTTATCTATTTACCTATATCTCACCACTATTTAAAAAGAGAAAAAAGATTTTAAAATACTTAAGCTTAAAAAAAAGAAATCTACTTGAGTCCTGGCCGGTTTGGCTTAGCAGTTAGAGCATCGGTCTGCGGTCCAGAGAGATCTGGGTTCGGTTCCCACTAAGGGCACGTACCTCAGTTGCAGTCTGTCCCCGGCCCTGGTTGGTCGTGCGGGTGGCGGCCACTCAATGTGTCCCTTTCACGTCAATGTTTCTCTCTCTCTCTCCCTCTCTGTCTTTCTCTCCCTCCCACTCTGTCCTCGGGTGAGGATAAAAATAAATAAATAAGTGATTAAAAAAAAAGAAATCTACTTGACTAGGTGGGGTGCATTTCCCCCTCTTCCTTTTGCCTTGGTCACAGTCTTGGTGGCTGGTGCTGTGGCAGCCATCCTTGATCGTGAGGCAACCCTGAGTATAGAAGGAGGTGGTGAAAAGGGACAATGAGCCTGGGTCCCTTGTGGCTGTGGAACTCTCATGTGAATCAGGTGTTCTTACCTTTCTTTTGTGTAAAAGGGAAAGAAACCTTTATCTTGTTTGAACCTCTCATTTTGTTTTACTCATGTACAGCTGAACCTAATCTTAATGACTACAGTAGGCAAACATTCTTTCTTTTATTTGTTGACTTATTATTTCATCAAACAGTTATTGAGCTTCTGCTGTGTTTGAGGCACCGGGAACACAAGATAAAAAAAGAGGATTCCTGCTTTGAAAACCCTTATTTCTAAAGGGAAGAAAAACAGCTGAGCAGCCATGGGCAGCCAGCGAGGCCTGGCTGCTTCTTTTTTGATAAGCAGAATTATGCTTTTTATATAATTCTTTTTAGGTCAAACCTCATTGTAAAGAATTCAACAGCATAATAACTTTTCGGAGTACGACTTTGCCAAGGTCTTGGCTATAACACGTAGTTGAGTGTTGGCTGCACTATCTATGATTGGGCTAATTGTATGTTACCTACACCGTATGTATATTTATTCAGTATCATCCTACATTTATTTGAGTCCCACTTTGTACTTTCAGTGAGCAGCAAGGAACAATAGGCTCGACTGAAGCAACAGTGATGGATCTTATTGCAAACCACAAGCTTTTAAAATCCCCCATTAAATGCAGAGTCTTCATGGAGGGAAGGAACTAAGATCCCCATTGATAAATGCAGACACCACGATGACCTCATTGCCTCTGCCTTTCTCTACCCGCCAGAGTGTCTCTCAAGGTCCCCCAGGGTAATTGTGACACTAATAGGCTTCTTTGTAGATCAGTCATTAATTTTAATTTTAAAAAATGCCTTGGGATTGCATTGAGCTCAAAGTTAGAAGAATGAACCACCTGCAACCAAGAGTGAGTGGAGAGTAATGCAGAAGGGACCTTAGGCAAGTCTCTTCTCTGCAAAACCCAGTTCCTGATCTGTTCAATGGAAGTGCTGGAAGAGTTTATCTCAGAAACCTTCTGGAGCCGATCTTCTACGAGGCTACTGATTGAGCTGCTGAGGTGAAATGGCTTAGTAGGAATTTTGAAATTGTGCCTGCCAGCAAGGCCAGAGCCTTGAGTCACAGGATATTCCATCACTCCTTTACTTATTCATATGTTCACCCACAGAGCATTTATCAAGTGCCTACTTGTGTGCCTGTTCTCAGGTGCTAGAATTGTCTGGATGGATATGACACAGTTTTACATGGAGAAATTCAGGGTTTTACTTGGTGAGGCACCGATACACTATGAGGTGATAAGAGTTTTAATAATGGTGAGAACACAAAGAAGAAAATGCCTAGAGTAGGTGGGGACAGCTTTTAAACTTTTTTGCATTTTAAAAAAATGTTCCCAAGGCAATTAAATGTGAGGATATGGTCTTGAATAAAGAATGGTATTCCAGGTTGGGAGCTAAAGAGAGGATGAAAGTGGTCAGGTCATGAGGGACCTGTCATGCTAAAAATTTTGGTCATTTTCTGGTTGAGAATAATCAAAAAAATAATCAAATAAACAAAGGAATAATCAAAAGTGGTTGCAAAAGCATCCCCCTTTGAAGGAGAACTTAGGATACTACTTTATAACTCATAAAAATTATATGACATAAAATTTGGAGTTTTGGTAGCCATAAGAAAGGGTTTCCTGGAATACACTGCGGCGATGCCCTTTCATTCACTGGCTGCCAACAGCTGCTTTCATGACGCAACTGCATAGTTGCAACAGAGGGAGAGGAATTGCAGCAGAGATAGAGAACCCGAAAAAATTATTATCTGACCCTTCACAGAAAAGGTTTGGGGAGCTCTGCTACACAGATTCCTGCTCAAATGAATGGTGTTCGTGTTGTTTTTGTTTTTTCCTTCCTCTGTGTGAAATAAACACCCTTCCTTTAAAAAAAAAAAAGAGAACTCAGAATAAGAAAAATATGAGAAGTTGCTGATATTTACAACCTGGTGGAATGTGACGGCAGAAGCTGTAAGGGGGTCCCCAAGAAGGTTACAGGAGGCTCAGTGGATAACCAATCAGTCCTCCTATCTCCCGCCATCACTATAACATAGTAACATGACTTAACATGGCATAATCCAATGTTAAATGCTCATCTTGGGTCCTTCGGTTCAGTGGTGCCAGAATGCAGTGGCGTAGCTTTGAACTCAGACCCAGGTCAAATCTGTTTGCGAGTCCTGAGGTTAGTTGAGTCACTTTAGGCTAGTTGCTAACCTCTCTGAATCCCAATGTACTGATCCATTAAATGAGGATAATACTACCTACTTCTTAGGGTTATAGGAATCAAATAAGTCAATGAGTAAAGTATTTGGAATTTACTCATGCAATTATATACTTACATTTATGATTTTTAATATTAAAACCTCCTTGGCCAGTTCGATTCCCAGTCAGGGCACATGCCAAGGTTGTGGGCCAAATCTCCAGTGGGGGGCATGCGGGAGGCGGCCAATGGATGTTTTCTCTCATCAATATTTCTAACTCTCTCTCCCTCTTCCTTCCTCTCTCTCTAAAATCAATAAAGAAAAAAAAATTTTAAAAAAATTAAAACCTCCTTCCCCTTTAGACTATAAATTCTGTGAGGGCCACAACTCTTTTTACTTGTCCTTATACCTACAGTGCCTAGCACAGTGCCTGGCTTATGTTAACCAGTGATGATGATGATATTTTCTTGTAAAGCATATGAAATAATAAGAGGGGAAAAGCCCCTTTAGGATTTCCCTCTACAATTTTTGTTAAACCTCAAACTTGAATGCAACAGTTCACCCTTTAGTAGAGACCTCATTTCTGGGCTCTATTCTGTCATGCAAGGTGTTGCAAAGATGTCAGTGGGTTGGGTAGCTTCTCACAGAGGATTAGATTCTCAGTGTCAGCAGGAAGAGAGAGTCCTGAGGTTGGCTGGTTCACTTCCTGAGTTAAATGCATCCATCCATTACCATCCTTATAGTCCATGTCGGATGTTTTGAATGATGTTCCCTCAATCATGACTGCATTTTCCTTGGTATTGGTCTCTACAGTAATTGTTTCTTTTCTTTTTTAAATTGAAATATATTTGACATATATAATATTGTGTAAACTTAACGTGTGCAACATGTTGATTTAATACATTTATGTAGTATAATATGATTGCCATTGTACCAATAATCAGAGCCTCTATCAGTTCATGTAATTATATATATATTTTTAATGTTTGGAATAATTAAGATCTAGTCTCTTAGCAAGTCTGATGGTAATAATACAGTACTGGTGTCTACATTCACTATACTGTGCGGTAGATCTCTAGGACTTATTTACTGCTCTTTGCAAGTTTCTACCCTTAACCACATCTGTCCTATGCTCCCCATCCCCCACCCTGCCCTCCACCCGGGGAACCAATATTTTACCAGTTTGACTTTTTTAGATTCCACGTATAAATGATACAGTATTTGTCTTTCTCCACTTGATTTATCTCTCTTGGAAAATGTTCTCAAGGTCCATCTATGTTGTCTCACTGCCGTTTTCTAAAGCGAATAATGTTGAAGTCTAAGTACTTCTGGTGCTTGGAGTAAATATCACTTCAAGATCAATTCCTCTGTCAGATTAGAAAGTCACAGATGTACCTGTATTGGACCATTCTAAATAACAGTTTCGGCGTTCTAGGCTTTATTCTCATTAGGCTATGCTCAGGGGATTATCTCCTACAGACATAATTTTCTGCTTGGCAATTCCTTTCTGAGTATGGAAGAAAGTGGCCCTTTCCTATTTCTCCCCCTCCAAGACTGGTGCTTCACCTAGACTTTTCTTCTGGGACAACCTCAAGATTATGGTGCTTTTCAGAAAACATGGCCTTTAGAGTCAGACAGGTCTCAGCTGCAATCAGGGCTTGGTACTTATCAACTGTAAAAATGTGGGCAGGTGGCTTAGCTTTACTGTGTGTGCTTCATGTTCCTCATCTACAACGTGGGATTAATAATGTCTACTTCAGCCCTGGCCGGTTTGGCTTAGTGGTTGGAGAGTCCTCGGTTCGGTTCCCGCTAGGGGCATGTGCCACCCCCCCCAAAGTCTATTTCAGAGAATTATTAATGTCACAAAATGTAGAACACCTTGTTTGTCTTACTTTCTCTCACGAGGGAATACTATACTTATTTGGAAGAAATACTCAGATAAACCACTCTGGGTGGAGGATGAGACCCCCCTCAAGGTCAAAATCTCCTACTGTAATTAATACACTGAATTGTGTCAAATATGAAGAAGGCTTCAACTCGGCAGGTGTGGCTCACTGGTTGAACTCTGACCCATGCACCAAGAGGTTGCCGGCTCGATTCCCAGGCAGGTCACATGCCCAGGTTGTGGCCCGGTTCCCGGTGGGGGGGTCATGCAGGAGGTGGCCAATCGATGTTCTCTCTCATCAATGTTTCTCTTTCTCTCTAAAATCATTAAAGACAAAATACTTTTTTAAAAAGAAGAGGGCTTCCTTTAGCTTATGCGGGAAGGCCTGGGAGGGGAGTGGGGGAGGAGAGAGTGGAGAAGTGAGGTGGTGGAGGGCTCTGCATTGTTTGATTAGGCATATCCTCAAACCCCTTTCCTCACCCCCTAGCAAGTCTATGCAGTTGATGAAACTCACCGGATTGGTGTGGGAACAAGTGAGGGGGCGGGACTTCAGTTCGGGGCCAGAGAAGACAGCAGATGTGAATACAGAAACCAGACACAAGGAGACGAGACTCTGAAGCTTCAGGAATTCATAAAAATTGAGGAGAGTGCTTTGAACTCTCACTGTTTTTAGAATTGAGTGGTTTAAGCCAAATTTACTAAAGCTCAAGGGACAAGGAAATCCCACAGGATAGCTGGGTGCATGCGGATTTGAGTTAATGTACCTAAGAACGATCACCACGTAGTGTCCATCTAAACGCTGATGGCCACTCTGACTACCCTCAAATCCAAAGCTGCTTGGACTGGGACTTCAATGCTGGAGCTGAGTCCAGATCAGGACATTCGATATGAAGAGAGGACTTTGTTTGACCTGAAGAAGGGTGGCGGCATTGGGGTGTGTGTGTAGCAGGAGAGGGCAAAGAGAAATTTAAAGCCAAACACAGCTCTGCCTTCTGCCCAACCGGCCCCTTGCTTGTTGTGAGCATCAAAATTCTCTGTCTTCTCTCAGTCACCAGCTGCGGAGCCTTCAGCGGGTCTGTTAACCTCTCAACCTCAGTTTTCTCTTTTTGTAACATGAATTTCCCAACATTGGCCTCGAAGCAACATTGTCAGGTTGAATGAAATAATGGAAAATGAAAGTGCTTTCCCAACTACAAAGTGTTAGAGAAGAGTAATGGCAAGTGCCCCCCGGGCCACCACGACCGCCCCCCCTGCAAGCTGTATGAGGGTGCGCATGGGCTTGTTCATGGCCCTATCTCTTTGCCTAAGCCAATGTTCAAAAAGTATTTATTGAATGAACAAATGACTGTATTTAGCATTTTTTCCTTTTCAAATAACCATCACACCCAAAGGTTCTCTCTGCACTGTCTCTATAGCACCTCTGCCAATTCTTCTGTTCCTGTCACCCCCACTTCCATGTCTTCCCTTTCAGCCGGTGACTTCACCCACTCACAGAACACTAAAACTGTAGCAGGCACTGCGGTTCTTCTCGAATCAATTCTGTGCACCTGGGGTTTTCTATTTTCCTTCCATAAACCCCAGCAATCTGGTTTCTGTCCCACCACTCAACTGAGATTGTTCCCAGTAGTCAACGTGAATCACTGATTGGAAAGGCCAATTACCTTTTCTTAGACTTTATTCTCCATGACATCCTTGCAACACAAGAAACTCTGGTCACATCTGGTCTTTTGAAGTTTCATCCCTTGGCTACTTGACTCAACCACACTGGGTCTTCTGACCATACACACTTGATATCTTTGTTGGCCTCTTTCCCTTCTACGATTTGTCCCCACCTGTGGATTAAATTCTTATTCCCTCCTCACCTGGTCTCCTTTGTGCTCTACCTTTTCAGCCTGTCCTGCCTGCTTTGGGCACCAGCATTTGAAAGATCTTCCCACGTAGACACAGTTTCCTTGGAGCTCCAACTCACTGCTCAGTTCTTCAGGGAGGACATTCTGTATTCTTGGGGTTTGGAATCCACCCCCACCTCCAGACTGAGCAGGTTCCCCTTCCTGAAACTAGGGGGCAGCAGCGGAGGGGAGAGACATTGGGACTGTGCCTTCAATCGTCCCTTATCTTGGGATATATATCACAACGTCCTTTATGATTTCTGTTTAGATGACTTGCAGACCCACTTCTTTGGCTTTAATCTCACGCTCAGACACAAGTCCACATTTCCCAAGGCTTCCTAGATATTTCCATTAGAAGGCCTTGCCACCTTCTCAAACCAAACTCTACTAAATTCGAACCCATTTTCCCATACAGTCTCTTTACAATCAATGGCACCACCATTTCCTTCCATTTTTTTATAGTCTCATCAAGGATATCTTTTATTGATTTTACACAGAGAGGGAGAGAAAGAGAGAAACATCGATTGGTTGCCTCTCACACGTGCTTCTGACGAGGAATCAAATCTGCAACATTTTGGTGTGCAGGAAGATGCTCCAACCAACTGAGCCACCCGGCCAGGGCATCCCCCTAATTTTTAAGTTCATCTTTGATTTTTGGTTTTCAAATTCACCTCTGATTCCTCATGCTAATTCTAATTTATGTTTGTTCAATTTAACTATGTATGCTAAATTAACTTGTTGCCTATTGGTCTTTTCTTTATAACATCCCTCCCATTTTCCCTTTTTCTATTCCCATTCCATTTCCAGTTCAATTCCACTCTGGTTTAGGCCATCATCTCAAGTTTAAATAAATACAATATTCCCCAGCTTATTAGTCATGTATGGGGTTTTGCTTTGTATTTGGAGTTGGGCTGCCTGAGTTTGTGTCAAGGTCTTATGTTTCTTATTATGCTTGAAGGAGCTTATCCTAAAGCCCTGGCCAGAAATGCATGGCCTGCTTCCTTTTACTGCTCAGCTCCTAATCCTCTTTCATGGCCCAGCATGTCTCACCTCCTCCATGCAGCCTCCATGATTTAGCCAGCTCACATTGCTTTCTTTCTCCTCTGAAACACATTAGCTCTTAAGTGTTTTCAGTACCATCTCCTAGTTAGGAAAACTTATACTGTACTACATTAATTCATTCAGTCAATATTTACTGAGCACCTTCCTAGACACTGTGGAAATAGTGTGGTATAGGACTTATAATAAAGCTTGCATTTGAAGTGTGTGTGTGAAAGAAGTAGTTAGCAAATGCAGAAATAAATCAGCAATCAAGAAAAATCCAGTGATAAGTACAATGATGAAAATTAAACAGTGATGGATTTGGAAGGGTTTGATGGGTAGTTTGAATTGGCAGTGTAGAAAAGGGTTTTCTGAGGAGGGAACATTTAAGCTGAGGTCTGAATCATAGCAAGAGTCAGCTCTGGGACAACCCAGGGCAAGAACGTTCTAGGTGAAAAGAACAGCACGTTCAGTGCCCCAAGAAAGGAACACATCAGGGGTTGGGGGGGAGAAGAAGGTCCATTGACCTGCTAGGTACAGAGAGAGGTCGGTGAGTAAGAGCAGCCATCACAGGTACACGTGGGCTCTGTAGCCTCAGGTAGGAAGTGTAGGTATAATGGGAAGACATTTGAGGATTATAAGCAGAGGAATGATATACTCCAATTTATTTTAAAAACGTCATTCTGGCTGCTGTGTGGAAAAGTATTGGAGGAACAACCAAGGGAAGGCGAGAGGCTGGTTGCAAGGCCATTGCCGAAGTCCCAGAGAGTGACGTAGGAGCAGTGACTTCTGGAGGCTGGAACTCCAGAGGGGACGTGAGACCAAGGTTGATGTTGTGGTCTCAGCCGGAGAAGACGAGATGCTGTTTACTAAGGTGCAGATGACAGGGGTCACCTCTGTAAGGGGCAGAGGTCACATTAGCATAGGTAGTTAGCCAGTTATTAATAAAAAAAGGGAACAAATGCAATCAGACATTAAGCCTCATTCACTATGAAGCCACAGCATTCGTCGGCTCTCCAGGAACCACGGAATCTTCTGGCCTTGGGACTCCCCCCAGCCCCAAGCAGACAGAAAAATCTGCCCGGAGCCGGTGTGGGATTACTGCGGGGAAGAGGGGAGTTCCTCTGGGGGGCATGTATGTGGGAGGAGCTAAGACGGCACAGGGGTGGTACTTCCACCTGGGGGCGGGCGCAGTGGCAGCTAGGACGGCGACCATAGTGGGCAGGTGTCTAATCTGTAAGAAAGACCGATAGGTGAGGGGCAGGCCCAGCACAAGCCCCGAAGGATTGGGAAAGAGACTGGTTAGTTGGAAAGAGTGCCTGGTCTTTCCCAAGCCCAGGGTAGTATGATCAAAGCTTAACAGAGGCCTCTCTCGGTAGCTTGCCGCGCACCTGCCCTTTCCTTCGGCGTGTTCTCTCTCCATGGCGGCCGGGTGGGTGGCAGCGGCGCCTGCCATCGGCAGCACAGCATCCCTGGCAGGAGCGCAGCCGGGAGCAGGGACTGCACCAAGCTTCGGCTTGGACTGAACCAATGGCACAGGATTTCTGGACCCCGGCCCTTCTTCTGGGCTTGGTGAAGACCGTGCTCGACTTCTTCCACAGCAGGATGGAGGAAGATGACCCTGGGGGTGCAGTCTTTTATTTCTGTTCCAATCACTCTTACCACTACACCTGTTCTCCTATGCGTGGGTCGCCAAAATGCTCTTCTCCTGACCCCATGGAAGAGCCCCATTTCCATCGCCGGCAGCAGTTAAAGCGTTTTCTAGGAGAGAGAAATCAGTGTGGGCTGGAGGGCAGGCTGGCAGCGCGGGGGGTAGGGTGGGGGGAGATCAGTAGAACCCTGAAGGATGACTCGAGATCCAGGGAAAACCAAGGGTCTGTTTTGAACGTGTTGAAGTTCAAGGTGTTTATTAGTCCTCCATGTGTGGATGGTGTCAGGCAGACGGAAGTGGGCCCGAACTATTTGCATCATGGCTAATATTTTTTGCATCTCTCCCAGTGCTATGACAAAACTCCATGTAAAGCAGGGCTTTCAATATTTTAGACTAAATGAACATATTAGATGAGAAAACGAAGGGCAGACAAACTACATATATGAAAACCAAGTCTTTTTTTTAAACCCCCCTTATTGATTTTAGAGAGAGAGGAAGTGAGAAGGAGAGAGAGAGAAACATCAATGAGAGAGAACATCGACTGGCTTCCTCCTGCATGCCCCCCACTGGGGATTGGGCCCACAACCTGGGCATGTGTCCTGACTGGGAATCGAACTAGCGACCTCTTGGTACATGGGTTGATGCTCAACTGCTGAGCCACACCTGCTGGACCCAAGTCTTTTCTAATTAGCTCCAATAATTTTTCTAAACTCAGGTTCAGAAAGCTCTGGCACTGTACTAGGCCATGCTGCTGGAAGGTTAATATCGGGCAGGGGGAAACAGAGAAATTTGGATTAGAATCCAACAGCAGAGGGACTTCTGGTACAATCTCTGGTCTTGTACCATCCCTCAGACTTCCAAAGGCTCACCTTTCTATTTATAATTTTGCTGGTTTTATGTTTGTCTGACTTGTCTCCTTGTCTTTGATGGCACCCTTGTTTCTGCCCCCCGGGGGTGGCTCATTTAATACTCCTCACCTCACTGATCTGTCTCCATTGCCTGAGGAATTCTCTTTCATCATCAAAAGCATTTAATCAGGCACCTGTTTAGCACCCTGTTCTGTATTAGGAACTAGGCATGTTTCTGGCCTCCAGGTTTCTGACAAGTTTTAAATTCCTTTTGTATTGTGCCTTCTTGCAGAAGTTGCCATAGCTGTGGCTGTCCCAGTCTCATCGTCATCTGCAGGGAGTTGGTGAAGTGACAGTAGACACCGGTCAGGCTCTGTAGCATGTGCTCAGATACCGGTGTTAAGAGAGGAAGTGAACTTTCCTGGGCTCTCTGTGTTTTACTGAAGTGGCTTTGAGCAACCTTTGTGAGTCAGAGCAGGGTCTGAGTTCTGACTGCCACTTTTCAGCTGTGTGATTTGAGTGACACACCTAATTTTTCTAAACCTCAGTTTCCTCATTTGTCAATAGGCTGTTAAACACTGACTTTGTGGTGTTGTCAAGATGCAAATGAGCTAATGTATGCAAAGCCCCCAGCACAGTGGCTTCTGTTACTATTGATAAATTGACACCAAGTAAAGCATTAACAGGGGAATGAAAAACAGACACAAATACACTGAGAGAGTGATAATAAAATATTGTTATTTATTTATTTATTTTTAATTTTTTTATCCTCACCCGAGGATATTTTTCTATTTATCTTCAGGTAGAGAGAGAGGGAGAGAAAGGGAGAGAGAAAAAGAAACATAGACGTGAGAGGGACACATTAATTGGTTGCCTCCCCCAAGACCGCAACCAGGGCTGGGGACAAACTGCAACCCGAGGTATGTGCCCTTGGCTGGAATCGAACCCGGGACTCATTGTTGCGTGAGCTGATGCTGTTGCTGAGCCAAACCGGCCAGGGCGATGATAAAATATTTTAGATATGGAAGTGGCCAAAGCAGAAAAGACAAAAGTTACTCAGAATAAATGGCGAGTGCTCACATGAAAATCTAAAGGCTTGTGTTATCAGCCGGATTGAATGCATGGGGATCTGACAAGGGAAAAGTAATCTTATCTCCTAGGACCTGCTCCATCAGGAACAGGAAGGTGTATGACTTCCCTCTTCCCAGACACACACAAAGGAGCCACACAGTGGACTATTCCCCCCTCCCCAGCCTTTCTGTAGGAAGCTTTGCGGGCAAGGACAAACCCTCTCTGTAAAAAATCCATCCAGGGGGCCCTGACCACTCTGGGGATCAGGAACTGGCTCTCCGAATGGCCTTTTCTGCTTTGTATCTGCCGCCGGGTTGAGGACTGCACTAAATTCTTCGAGGGAGCCTGATGTTTGGCAAAGAGCCTTTCCTCCGGGGTAGTTGCACGACGTTTAGATGATCCAGCTGGCACATTGCAGGAACGTGCTGCTGAGTCAGGATGATCTTCTGAGGCTCCCTCACGCCCGATTTACTCAAGGATGGAGAATTTCCAGGGAAGCCAGTGAAAGATTTATGAGACTAATCCCGGAAATCTTTTCTCCCCCATCTATTGTTCTCAGCGGGGGTGCCAGAGGCAGTAGGCTTGGGGTGTGAGGGGTGGAGAAAGCAAATTAGAAGGGGACAAAGGCGCCAGCTACTCCTGCCTTCCCGTGAGAGCTGGAGAAAAGGAGCACAGAAGCCAGCCAATGAGGAGTCTCCAGCCAACGAGGACTCTCCGACAATGAAACAGTCAAGATCCTTTTTGGAATGTGCCTGCCTGCAGGCCCCACGGAGCCTCTCAGATGACTTTGAGGAGGAACGGAGGTGCACTGGAGGGGTAAAGCTCCCTCCAGCTCTGTGCTGGAAAGGGTCTGATAAATTAGTTCCTCTGTCTTCATGCAGATGATGATGAATAGCGGGGAGGTGGAGGGGAAGGAAGAGTAGGAGGAAGAGGGGGAGGGGGAGGGGAGGAGGCTGAAGTGCTTTCACTGGGGGTGTTTTCTGTCACCCACTAAAATCTCCTTTCCACTCCCTCCGTGTTGCTGCCTCCTGTTCTGACCTCTCTGTTGTAGTGCGACGACCTCTCTGTTCCATCGTGGGCTGGCAAGCTATCTGGTCTTGCCTAGAACTCAAGGCTTCTCCATAGAACACTGAGGGAATATGAGTCCCTGGGTAAATACCTACAAGAGGATGCTACTCTTGGGCAAAAAAACTGTTCTTATATGAATTAAAAAATATATAAAATGGCAAAATAGAACAACAAGATTCAGTTAGTTTGGTTTCATTTCAGTCATGCAGGGGCAAAGGGAACAGACACGTCAGGCATGATTTAGATTAATGCATTATCCAAAGGCCTTGCATCTGCCACAACTTTATGGTTTCTTCTTCAAAACATGTTTTAATCGTAAAGAGTGGGAAAGGTAGGCTATTGGAATGTCACCTGTCGTCTTTCCCCAAGCAGACGTGGCCAAAGAGCACGCCAACATTTGGGGAGGTACTAGGCATCCGTGGGACCCACAGGGGAGTAACCAGAAGATGGATAAGCCATAGGGAAGGTTCTTCTCTAGATGAACAAGGATTTCCTTCGTGTTTCAGGGAACCACCTGTCCCCAGGTTCTGGAAGTTGGGAGAGTGGTTGGGGTTAACTTTCAGTTTGGTTCCCCTCAAAGACAGAGGTTGCTTTTCCACCTACTTCTACCTCCACCCAAAGCTTTCCAAACATGCATGTATTGTTTAACAAGTAAACGGACATTTTTATGATATACTTTGTTATAACTACTGACAGTCTTGGTAGCAAAAAGAAAGTTCACACCATTTCCCTTCCAGAAATTTCTGAGTGGTCTCCAAAGGATTCAGAAGTAAGACTCTCATTTTTGCTAATAAAAGGAATTTGCTTGGATGAGTCCATCACTGTGTTAATGTTTAAATTTTGAGTATGTCTTTTTCTAAGTTATAAGTGGACTAGACTTGAAAGCATTCAGATACCAACTGTCTTAAAAATTTTATAGTGGCTGTTTTCAATATTTAAGTTCTTAAAAAACTGTTTTTTATTAATCCTCACCCAAGGATATGTTTCTTTAATTGATTTTTAGAGAGAGAGGAAGGGAAAAAGAGAAGCTTGAAACACCAATCAGAAAGAATATATGCACCCCTATTTTCATAGCAGTGCTATTTTTTTTTTATCCTCACCTGAGGACATTTTTGCATTTATTTTCAGATAGAGCAGGAGGGAGAGAGGGAGGAAGAGAGAGACACATCAAGTAGTTGCCACCCACACAACCCCAACCGAGCCGGGGACAAACTGCAACTGAGATATGTGCCCTTTGCGGGAACCGAACCCAGGACTCTTTGGACCACAGGCTGACACTCTAACCACTGAGCCAAACCGACCAGGGCCATAGCAGTGCTATTTACAATAGCTAAGCTCTGTCCATCAGTAGATAAGTGGATAAAAAAAGCTCTGGCCTAGCTGGTGTGGCTCAGTGGTTGAGCGTCGACCCATGCACCAAGAAGTCACTGGTTCGATTCTCGGTCAGGGCACGTGCCCAGGTTGTAGGCCAGATCCCCAGTGGGGGGCATGCAGGAGGCAGCCAGTCGATGTTCTCTCTCATCGATGTTTCTATATCTCTCTCCCTCTCCCTTCTTCTCTCTCTAAAAATCAATAAAAGAAAAAAATAAAAAACAACAACTCTGGTACATTTACACAATGGAATACAATGCAGCTGTAAAAAGAAAGATCTCTTACTCATTGAGACTACATGGAGAAACCTGGAGAGTATTATGCTAAGTGAAATAAGCCAATCAGAAAAAGACAAGAATCACATGATATCACTTATTTGTGGAATATAATGAACAAAATAAGCTGATGAACAAAATCGATCCAGAGACATGGAAGTAGGGAACAGAATGACAAACCTCAGAGGGAGAGAGTGTGTGTGTGTATGGGGAGGGGGGGATAGGAAGAGATAAACCAAAGAACTTATATGCATGTGTGCATAACCAATGGACACAGATAACAGTGTGGTGAAGGCAGGGAGGGATTGGAGTGGGGGGGAAGGGGTCAATGGGGGAAAAAGGAGGAACATCTACAATACTTTAAACAATAAAGATAAATTTTAAAAAGAGAGAATGAGAATGAGAAACATTATTGAGAAACATTGATTGGTTGCCTCCTGTACCTGCCCCAACCAGGGATCAAATCCACAACCTAGGTATGTGTCCTGACTGGAAATCCAACCTGCAACCTATTGGTGTGTGGGACAATGCTCCAACCAACTGAGCCACTCGGCCAGGGCAATATTTATGTTCTATAAAATATGTTTGTCCTTCCCAGTAATGTGAAATTTTGGGATGGGTGTGTGTGTGTGTGTGTGTGTGTGTGTCTTGGGGCAGGGGGACATGAGGAAAGGGTTCAGGTATAGCTAAGAAAATTCCAGTTTATTACAGGCTTCAGGTCCTGACCATATGCCTCAGATTTCTGGGGCAGTACCAATTCCGAAAATTTAGATCTAGAGTCAGACCAAGTATTTTAGTTTAGAAAATATGAAATCTGCTCAGGGAAATAAGCAGGTGGTTTGTCAAAGTCCTAGTTGCATTTTATAGTTTCTTTATATGTAGAGCAGATCTTGGGCTGTGTTCCAAAACAACAGTATCTGAATTAAAATTATGAAAAATACCAAGTCACCTAATGTCAGATCTATTTCCAGTTTCTTGTCATTGGATTCAACCTGAGCCTAAACCTAATCTTTTTAATAAACCACCTCTGTTTATCTAGCCAGCCCTAGAGATGAACAATTATGATTAATTCAGAAAAAATTTAATTGAACATGTGTGCATTGACTCCCAGGTATGTCTGGATCCTGTGTGAAGGGCTCGGCTTACAGGTGTGCATCACATAGTCTCTGAAGTATGATGTACAGTAGATGACTTTTCCTTTCAAAATAAGAAATATTAATAATAATATTCTGAAAATGGTTCATCCCACACACGGTCAACTTATCTTTTTTTTTTTTTTGGTACGTGCCCCTAGCGGGAACTGAACCCAGGACTCTCAGGTCCGCAGGCCAATGCTCCAACCGCTGAGCCAAACCGGCCAGGGCAGTCAACTTATCTTTTAAAGGAAGATCAAAACGAGTTACCATATGAGACATGGAGCCAAAGGGCACAGGTTCAAGATTTCATTGTGAGAACAAAACTTTTAATTAGGAGTTTAGCTTTTTTCTCATGAGACACGCAGGATTCCAAGCCTTATCAACACTTGGGAAAACCCAGCAGAATAGTGTTTAAATAACCCCCTGTTCTTGGTTAACAGGAAACAGAAAAAGACTGATTTCAAAACAAAATTTGGAACTGGGTCTGCTGTGAATTAGAATGACACCACCGATGCGTTTCACATGGGCTACTAAACAGCTTCAGATATAAATTATTTTCAGTGCTTTTCCTCTGCTCGTCCTGAACAGAAGCTTATGTTTCCTGCTGATTAAAGAAATAAAGCCACTGTGTTTACCAACATCTCTGATCCATCCAATACCTCTGGCCTCTGTGTTTTGAACGAAAGTGGGGTTTGTTTGAGTCTGAGGTAGGCTCAGAAGCAGAGGTTCAGACCACCCACTTTTAGGATCCATAAGGCATTGCTAGCACTAGGTTGAACTGAGGCAATGAATGCAAGCTTGTGGGTTTGAGCAGAGGCAAATTTGACTGCATCAGAAAGTATTTTGCAAGTATCTTGTTCGTGTCCTGCAGTGGAAGGGGCTAGGCTAGGGCTCCTGATGGCCCACACTGTTGGGATCAGTCTGCCTGCACTTGAGGAGAAGCTTCTACAGTTTCCTGGCTTTTTGGCAATCACAAAATGTATTTAGGCATTTTTGTTTCTTAAAAAATGGGATCAAGGTGCCCAACATTTTCCCATCAATTGCCTATTTTATGTCTCTTCTAGGAAAACTACGTTTAAATCAGGGATGCTCAACATTTTCTGGTGGGAGCAAGGTTTGAATTTGCCAAGTCATGGAATTATAGATTAATCATGGGTCCTCGGTTAGAATTCTTTCATTGTATTGGTGCGGCAACCACGGTCTACAGAGGGAGGAGGACCTGCCTAAAGTAATGGTGCCACTGATCATTTGTTCACTTATTCACTTGTGTGTCAAGTAGTTTGTGCACATCTGTGGTTGGGCACTCTGCTAAGCACTGGGTATGCCATTGTCCTTAGGAGTTTACAGTCTGGTTGGAACGATAGATAATAGGAAAACAAACATTAAAAATAGTGATGTATTTAGTGAAGTAAAGGGACGGGAGAGGAGGAAGAACTTCTCTTGGGTAGAGTCTTCAGGGAAGTTCTCTGGGAGGTGATATTTCAGGCTCTGGGGAAAGGAAGCTGGGGTGCATCTGGGGCACATTACTGATAGATGGCAGAAGGAGAGTTATGGTAAATAAGTGAAGTCAGCTGCTGTCCATTCCCAATTCTCTGGCAAGAATCTTATCCTCGCCCGAGGATATTTTTCCATTTTTTGTACAGATAGAGTGGGAGGGAGAGAGAGAGAGAAACATTGACGTGAAGGGACACATCAAGTGGCTGCCACCCGCACAACCAACCAGGGCCGGGGACAAACTGCAACCGAAGTACGTGCCCTTAGCGGGAACCGAACCCGGGTCTCTCCAGACCGCAGGCCGACGCTCTAACCGCTGAGCCAAACTGGCCAGGGCAGGCAAGAATCGTAAAAAAAAAAATTTATACAACTATATATCTAGATATCTAGATATATTGATTATGGAGAGAGAAGAAAGAGAGAGAGATTTGTTGTTCCACTTATTTATACATTCATTGGTTGATTCCTGTATATGCCCTGACCAGGGATTGAAACTGCAACCTTGGTGCATTGGGAGGAGGCTCTGACCAACTGAGCTACCCTACAAGGGCCCGGCAGAAATTCTTTTTAGATTTTGTATGGGTATCAGTGTTGTACTGATAGATCCTGAATAAACCCCAGTGGGGTTTATTATTGGATATTACTCTAAACCAGCGGTTCTCAACCTGTGTGTCATGACCCCTTTGGGGGTTGAATGACCCTTTCACAGTAGCAAAATTACAGTTATAAAGTAGCAACAAAAATAATTTTATGGTTGGGGGTCACTCCCATGAGGGACTGTATTAAAGGTTGCGTCATTAGGAAGGTTGAGAACCACTGCAAAGTATTTTAGAGGTCCTTGCCCCCTCTTTTCATGTATCTTAGTGGAAGCAATGTAAAGACTAGACCAGATAAGATTTTTGTATAAAATACATAGTTCACTATGTCCTGGCATGGAGAAGAGACAGAGTTGACGTATAAGAGCAAAGATAAATTACTCACCCCTGAGGATAATGCACAAGAATAACTCAACACAGCCCAAGCCTGACCGCTCGCCCTAAGCTGGAAATCGCCTTCCCTCCTGCCTAGCTCCGGCGTCTGCAATGCTATTTAGGCCGATCTGGTTTTTAGGTGTCCGTCTAGCCTCTATAATGTCTTGCACATCCCTTGAGGGTAGAATGGTGTTGAGTTCGTCATCCACCAGCAAACCTAACACCCAGCATATTGCCATGCCCATAAAAACTGCTCAGTGAATATTTGTTTACTGAATTATAGGCAAGGACTTAAAAATAATCTTTAGGGAGATGAATTGTTAGAAGGGCGGTGCCACTTTTTAAATTCTTTTTGGCTTTTGCACAGTGGTCAGTATAAGGAGCCTATAATTATTACTGTTTACTACCAGTAACAACAAGTGGTTTCAGGTAAGGATCCTTGCTTAATTCCTCTGCCGAACCACTGGCTCCGTGACAAGAACATCAGAGGACGGAGAACCAAGCACCGAGCTGTGTACAAGCACCTGCCGCAGAGTCACCGCTGCGTCATTCCGCCCAGATGTGAAGTCATGTCTGAGCGCGCGGCTCCCAGCGGGGGGCCGCTGTCTGCTCCCAGGGGGACCCTGCATCCTGTCTCCTGACCCTTGCTCTGCAGCCTCCCAGCCAGGCCCACCAGGAAGTGGGCGCAGTCCCGGGAGTGTCTTGCAAGCGCAGGTCAGCAGGGTGGCCCTGGAGAGTTGGGGGAAGCCCCAGGCCAAGGCTTCCTCTAACTGGGCTCCGCCCTGCTCGCAAGTAAAGGACAAGGACTGGGCTGTCTTGTTTTTCTAGGGCCCTCTATTCAACCGAAAACCAGGAAAAACCCCAGGTCAGATTTCTGAGCTGCCAGAACAGAGACCCTACACGGAAATAATGGTGGTAGGTCGTGGATAAAAGATAAAGGAATTTGGGAGCAGATCCCCGAGGCAGTCTGTCTGTCCCTGCCTGGTGGGGGCCCAGGTCCCTCCCACACTGTCACCGCTCCACAGACACACTGCTCCACTCAGATGAGGAAGTTCATTTTGACTGGCACAGGAAGGGTTCAAAAGCCCCAGAATCTGAGTTGACAGTGTGGAGTTGTTGCAGGTCAGAGGTGGGAGGTGAAAATAAAAATGATGAAAAGGATTAATGTCAGCAATTTGCTGATTGGTTCTGTGCCTCAGGTACACAGCCAACAGCCAGGGAAACGGGGCGCAGTTAACTGGGCACTGGGGCCAGAGGCACTAAGAGGTGTTTATTATTTAATGGAGGATTCCTGTGCTCTTGATGAAGACTTCAGGGATGACAAACTTCCCTCCTAATTCGGTTCTTCCTGAGGACACTGTACAGCCTGGTTTACTTGGGGTTTAACACCCTGTAATTACTGTCAGATGAAGAGAGAAAGACCCATTATATTTCTTACTACTTTCCTTTCCCTTTATCCTTACCTAAAACATGAGCTGAAAGGAAGAAGAAAAAGAAACCCAGGTAAGAGGGGCCCAGCACTTTGGACTGGTGGTGAGGGCAAAACCTCTACAGTTAAAAAGAAACACTGGAAAAAGGTTATTGTGTGTGAGGTTGGAATCACCCAGAGACCAATTAACACCTTATTTGGGGGATTAGCCATTCTGGTATTTGCAGACAGTTTCTTAAACAGTGGTGTTTGGAGTCCACACGGCAGGGGTGAGTGACGTGTTGATAACAGGGCTTTGTGCACAAACTAAGATTTCACAGGCCTGCTTGAGGAGAGATGGAGGGCTCTGGTCTTTGGGGTAACAGGTTGGCACTACATTTATTGCTGGAAGAATCCAAGACTCCCAAAAGACAGCTTTTAAAGAAAAAACTCTTTTTCTTAGGACTAGTTAACAGTCTATTTGTTCTCTGAAGGTGGTTTTGTAGGGCTCCACCATCCATACAGTTCTTCCCAGGATCTGTAGCTTGTCTATGCCAACTGGCTTTGGGCTGAATCTGACAATTTAGGCTTGGGAATCAAAATCTTTGCTGCTGTTCTTGGTTGCCACTGTTTTTATTTTAAATTGCTTTGTGTAGTTGTCAAGGCAGTTTCCAAAGACAGGAGCTCTGCTGCATTTTCTGTACTCACCGTTTGCCGTGTTCATTTGGTTAAGTTCCTTCCTAGGGAATCACCTTGGCAACGGGGAGGGCGGAGCTCGGGTTCGAGGGCAATCTGGTGTAGCACCCAGAACCAGCTTCTTTACTGCCCCAATGCTGATGCCCTGGACCCAGAACAGAAACCGTCCTGGGCATTTTCCTGCGCTTTCCCACAGCCATACCCCAGGGTAATAACAGGAGCGCTTCTTTCAAAGAATGCCTGAAGATGAAATTAATTACAGGGCCACACTCCCATTACTCGAACTCACTGAGCCAGAGAACATTAGAGCTGGCAGGGATTAAGCCGATCTTATTTTGTAGATGAGGAAACTGAGGTCTAGAGAAGAAAAACAATACCCCCCCCCACACACACACACACACTCCTCACCTCCAAGGTCTTAAAACTAGTTACCGGCAGAATTGGGACAGAAACCACATCTTTTGATTTCTAGACTAGTATTTAGCTCATTCATTAGAATTGTCATAGTTCCAAGCCAGATCTTTCCCAGAATGGGTGGCTCAATTTTTATGTTTGGTGTTGATTTTTTTCAGGGCTACCTAGATAATTTAATTTTACTCAGACATTTCAGAAATTATGGTCTTTCCACTGCCTGCATCAGAATTATTTTTTAAAAATGCATATCCCAGCCTCTCCCAACCTTCAGAATCTCTGAGAGTGGTATCCATGATCTAAATTTTAATAAACTTCCCTAAAAGAGTCTTATGCACTTGAGAACCACTTTACCTGGCTCAATGTCAAGTTAATACATTTTGTTGATTTAAAATGCTTACTTACCTTTTCACAAAGATGGCATCAAAAGTGAAGAAGGAAGCCCCTGCCCCTCCCAAAGCTGAAGCCAGAGTAAAGGCTCTGAAGGCAAAGAAAGTAGTGCTGAAAGGCACCCACAGACACACGTACAAAGGAAGGTCCACGTGTCACCCACATTGCAATGGCCAAAGATACTGTGGCTCTGAAGGCAGCCTGTTTATCCTCGGAAGAGCACCTCCAGGAGAAACAAGCTTGACCACTATGCCATCATCAAGTCCCCCTGGCCACTGAGTCAGCCAAGAAGATAGAAGACAACACACTTGAGTTCCTTGTGGATGTCAAGGCCAACAAGCACCACATCAAACAGGCTGTGAAGAAGCCCTTTGACGTTGACCTGGCCAAGGTCAACACCCTGACCAGGCCTGAGGGAGGGAAGAAGGCATATGTTCAACTGGTTCCCGACGATGATGCTTTGGATGTTGCCAACAAAATTGGAATCATCTAAACTGAGTCCAGCTGGCTAATTCTAAATATAAACATTTTTTACTATAAAAAAAGAAAGCTTGCTTAAACAACAAAAGAAAACGTCAACAGGTGGGACTACATTAAACTCAAAACTTCTGCACAGCAAAAGAAACAATAAAAAAATGAAAAGGCAACCTAAAAAATGGGAAAAATATTTTAAAAACCATGTATTGGATAAGAGGTTAATATCCAAAATTTATAAAGCACTTGTACAACTCAATAACAACAACAATAACAACAACAACAAAAAAGCCCAACAAACTGATTAAGAATTGAACAGAGGGCCCTTGGGTGAGGATAAAAAAAAAAAAAAAAAAAAGAATTGAGCAGAGGAACTAAATAGACATTTTTTTCAAAGAAGATATCCAAATAGCCCTGGCCAGTTTGGCTCAGCGGTTAGAGCGTCGGCCTGCGGTCCGGAGAGACCCGGGTTCGGTTCCCGCTAAGGGCACATACTTCGGTTGCAGTTTGTCCCCGGCCCTGGTTGGTCGTGCGGGTGGCAGCCACTCGATGTGTCCCTTCACATCGATGTTTCTCTCTCTCTCCCTTCCTCTCTCTCTTTCCCACTCTATCTGTACAAAAAATGGAAAAATATCCTTGGGTGAGGATAAAAAAAAAAAAAAAAAAAAAGAATTGAGCAGAGGAACTAAATAGACATTTTTTTCAAAGAAGATATCCAAATAGCCCTGGCCAGTTTGGCAAAGCAGTTAGAGCGTCCGCCCGAGGACCAAAGACTTGTGAGTTCAATTCCCAACAAGGGCACGTACCTCGGTTGCAGTTCCTGCCCGGCCCTGGTTGGGATCATGTGGAAGGCAACCAATCGATGTGTCCCTCTTGCATCAATGTTTCTCTCTCTCTCTCTCTCTCTCCCTCCCTCCCACTCTATCTGAAGATAAATGGAAAAAATATCCTCGTTGAGGATTAAAAAAAAAAAGAAGAAAATATCCAAATAGTCAACAGGCATAAAAAATGCTCAACATCACTAATCACCAGGGAAATGCAAACCAAAGCCATGAGATATCACCTCACGCGTGTAGAGTTGCTATCATCAAGAAGGCAAGAGATAAGAAATGTTGCTGAAGATGTGGAGAAAGGAAAACTCTTGTGCACTTTTGGTAAGATTATAAAATGGTTCAGCCACTATGGGGAATGGTATCGAGTTTCCTAAAAAAAATAAAAAATAAAAAATATAACTGCCATGTGATCTAGCTACCCACTTCTGGGTATATATCCAAAGGAAATGAAAACAGGTCATTGAGATCAATGCACTCCCGTGTTTATTGCAGGATTTTTCACAGTAGCCAAGAAATGGAAACAGCCTAAATGTTCATCAGTGGATGAATGGATAAAGAAGAGGTGGTACATATATACAATGGAATGTTATTCAGCCATGAGAAAAAAGGAAATTTGCCATTTGTAACTGCATGACTGGGTCTTAAGGACATTATACTAAGTGAGGTAGATCAAACAAAGACAATACTGTATGATATCTCTTACATATGGAATTAAAAAAGCAAACAAACAAAACGCAGAGAGTAATGTGGTTACTCAGAACCAGAGGGTGGTGGAATAGCAGAATGTTGTTTAATAAGGGTACATACTTGCAACTAGTAGATAAATAAGTGTTTGTGAACAAATACACAGTACGGTTATTATAGACAACAAAACTGTGTTATAAACATTAAACTTGCTAAGAGACTAGATCTTAATTGTTTCACACACTGGAAGAAATAATAATTATGTGACTACAGCTAATGCTACAATGATAATCATTGCAATTTGAGTGTATTGAATTAATATATGTATACCTAAACTTATACAATGTGTGTAAAATATATCTCAATAAAATAAATAATTTCTTACTTAGTGTTTTTGAAATCAGCTGGCACCTTATAATCAATTATTAATATAAGCAAAATGTTTTTAAATGAATTATGTCTTATAATCAATAACAACATTGAATTGAGGGCATAATAAGTTTCTATTTCATATCCTTTAGTTACTGAAGAAGTAAAAATTTTAATTTGCATCTAAATTTAATTTCATGCCATTTAATTCTTTCAGTGCTTTTTTAGTAACAAAGAAGAAGTGTGGAAAGTTTTGTTTTCTCAGACCACAGGCAGCCTTTAGTGAGCTGCTATCTTTGTAATCCAAATCCTGCCCTACAGATTTTTTAGGCTACTTATTGGAAAAATCTGGGTTCCTGTTTTTTAGTTTTTAATTTCTGCGATTACATCTAACCATTAATGTGTATATTCGCTTACTGTGTAATTTCTAATAAAATCTAGATTTATACACTATCTCTATCTTCTCTGAAAGATTCAAGGAACTTAGTACTTCCTACCCACCTAACACCACCCCCACCATTCATAGTACTGCTATCTAGATTTTTCCATCTACTTTCTAAAAATACAAATTAGTTATTTAAAGTCAATGTTTAATTATATTTATCAACATATTTTATCTTTTTTGGGGCTTAGCATTTTAGTGATAATACCCTGTCTTTTTGCCCAAAAATGCTTTACTTTACTGTTGTGAATGATAGTTTACCTGGATATAGAATTCTTGGTTGATAATTGTTTTACCCCAAAGCTGTGAAAAGGTTACTCTCCTGTCTTCTGGCATCCATTGCACATGAGAGTTGGTCTAATTGTCATTTCTTTAAAAAAATATTTTTTTTTCTTTATTTATTTTAGAGAGAGAGGAAGGGAGAAGAAGAGAGAGAGAAACATCGATGAGAGAGAACATCAATTGGCTGCCTCCTGCATGCCCCCCACTGGGGACCATGCCCACAACCTGGGCATGTGCCCTGGCTGGGAATCAAACTCATGACCTCTTGGTGCAATAGTTGATGCTTGACCACTGAGCCACACTGGCTGGGCTAATTGTCATTTCTTTGTAGGTTATCTATCTTTTCTCTCTGGTAGCTTTTAAGATTTTCTCTTATCTTCAGTGTTCAGCAGTTTTATTATAAATGTTTCTTTGTTAGATTCGTTATTATGTATTCTGTTTGGCATTTGGTATATCCTTTTGCACAAGTGAAAGGGTACACATATTATTTTGTTCATTCTGAAAGTTCTCAGCCAGTGTCTCTTTGACTATTGACTCATGGATATTTTCCTCTATTCCAGTGGTTCTCAGCCTTCTAATGCCGTGACCCTTTAATACAGTTCTTCATAAAATTATTTTCGTTGCTACTTCATAACTGTAATTTTGCTACTGTTATGTCTTCGGTGACCCCTGTGAAAGAGTCTTTTGACCCCCAAAGGGGTTGCGACCCACAGGTTGAGAACAGCTGAATAGAGTCTATTCTATTCTAGAAATCCTAGTAGACATATATTAAAACCTTTCAATATGTCTTCCATGTCTTTTAATTGCTATTTCATGTCCCCCCACTTCTTGAGTTTTTATGCAGCATTCTAGGTGAACTCCTTAATATTATCTTCCAGTTTACAAATTGTCTCTATTGTAATACTCAAGATGGAATTAATCCTATCTATGGAGCTTTTAATTCAAGTACTATACTTTGCATTACCAGGATTTAAATTTTTTTCAAATTTACCTGCTCTTGTTTCATTTTTTAATTTATTTTGTTTCACAACTTACTAATCATTTAAAAGAATATTCTTTATTTTTCTCTTTGAGGATTCTAAAAATTCTTATTGGAAATGAACTTTCAGATTCTGCTATTATTCTCATTTAATCTGGAATGAAAGTGTCCCAAATATTGATTTTGTTGTCTCCATTTCTTAGTTTTTTTCCAAGTGTTTTAGAATTTTAATTTTTTAAGATATATATCAGGAGTGGTATCAGTTTCTGTCTTTTCCTCTCGTTGTCCCTTTCTCTTCCTGCTTACTTCTCCCCGTCTGGCAGTTTGCAACGGGTAGGCCTTTGTGCAGATGGCTGGACTCCCATCTTATGATAATATTGGGACGCTGTGGACTAGTCACTGAGCCAGCTGGCAGTTTGGCCCAAGTCCTGGCCACAGGGTCCCCTCTGCTTATTTCTAGATTCTTTCACCTAAGCCCTCACACCTCAGATAGCAGTTGTGGGTTTTTTTTTTTTAAGGCAGGAACCCCCACCCATTCAGTGTCAAGCAATAAGCCTGATCCAGGCTCTAACCATCTAAGGCGCCTTTACTAACCACTGCTGTGTTGGCATTATCCTGCCCATCTCTGTGTGCCTGCAGAGCCTACCGAGCTCACGGCTTGGTAACTTACTGTGTTCTTTTTCTGTTCACTTTTTAGTCGACAGATATTTGTTTCTTCTTTATGTATGTATATGTCCATGCTTTACTCCCTCCCCCCTTACTATCTTAATTTTACTCTTTTAAAATGTTATCTATAATTTCTTAGTGTTTAGAGTAAAGGGAGTGACTTCAAAGCTTGAACTCACAATGCCATCTTGATCCTCAGACTCTGGCTCTGGGGATGACAATAGTGATAATTCCCATGATCCTGTCTTTGAGACATCTACCATGACTGCTACTGCTTGATTGATGTTGTCCTTTGTTTTCCATATAGCATGTGCTACTCTCCTAATATGGCTCAGTGCCCGATGAAGACCACTCAATCTAGATGAATTCTCTCTTACATGACTTTATTAAATCCACCAATGATTCCTTTAGCAAGTACTTTTGCTAAAGAAATGGGCCTGGAGGAGAGCCAGACTAATTTAGGAGGGAACATGGTTTAAAAATGAGTGGACCATTCTCAAAAAATACACAAGATGGCTATAGAAATGTATTAACATGTTTTTATCTTTCTACAGATTAAACTAAGATCCTTTGAAGATAATAAAACAAACAGAACATTCCTACAAATTAAGAATCTCAGCCAAGATTTTAATGAGCTTATTTGCTCTAGCTTGGAGAGAATAGTTGTGCTGTAGTTCTGAATTACCTCAATGAGCAGCCAGGGTGAGACTAGATTTAGTCCTGGAAACCCCTTAGCAGTGCAGTATGCAAATCAGGCAGCAGCCCAGAGACACAGGGATGATGCAAGATGGTCTCAAAGATGCCCAGAGACACCTCCATTTCCTTCATTAAAAGTGGGTTAGTGCCCTGGCCAGTTTGGTTCAGTGGTTAGAGCATTGGCCCCATGGACCAAAGTGTCTTGGGTTTGATTCTGGTCAAGGGTATGTACCTTGGTTGTGGTTTGTCCCTGGGCCTGGTTAGGGTCATGCTGGAGGCAGCCAATTGATGTGTCTCTCTCATATCGATGTTTCTCTCTCTCTCTCTCCCTCCCTCTCTTCCTCCCTCCCTCCTTCTCTCTGACTTTTTCTGAAGATAAATGGAAAAGTGTCTTCAGGTGAGAATTAAAAAGAAAAATGGCCCGGCTGGTGTGGCTCAGTGGCTGAGCGTCGACCCATGCACCAAGAGGTTGCCAGTGTGATCCCCGGTCAGGGCACATGCCTGGGTTGTGGGCCTGATCCCCAGTGGGGGTCATGCAGGAGGCAGCCACTCGATGTTCTCTCTCATCCATGTTCTTATCTTTCTCTCCCTTCCTCTCTCTCTAAAAATCAATAAAGTAATAATATATATATATATATATAATTTTTTTAAAAATGGGTCAGTAAAGCAGTCCAAAAATATCATTTTTGGCAGGTCACTATTTTTAAGTAAGTTGTTCAAAACTCATCTATATTTTTTGGTAAGGTGTGAAAAGCTGAGTCTCCTGCCAATATAAATACAGTTTCCGAGGGTCCCGGTCCTTTACCTCTCTGGTGGACTTGGAATTGGCCTGTCTTGTTCCCTTCCCCTTACTCACACCTGTTGACAACCAAGGTTTCTATCTCTCAAGGACTCTCTCCGAGAGGTTCCTGTGATGAAGAGGACAGTTTTGGTTTAGAATTGGACTGGGGCCTATGCAAAAAGGGTTTGGCCTCCTTGGTGACAGAAGTTGGGCTAGAAAGTAGAGTTTAGAACTAACATCCTGTTAATAATAGATTGAATGGTGCCAAGTTGGTCTAAGAAATCAGACTGTGTGCCCATAGTTTTCCTGCCTTTATGAAGCTCATACCCTGAGATTTCTTTACACTCTGGCAAAGCAGTTTCTGTGTCACACATTTCTGAGTTTTGCTGAACAAAGCATTCCGCAAACAAAGGGAAAGACCACAGTTACAAAGGCTCAGACTATAGGTAGGGGGTTTCTCCTTTTCTTCTTCCTCATTTTCTTGGGAGTGGAAAGAAGTTATTGTCTCTATAACTAATATGCTGGGGGTGGGGGGAGGTGGAGGCTCATCTCCGGATTTTACCATGAAATGCTTTGATCCCAGAAAAGTTTTTCATGTCAACATCGGCCTGTGGGTCTGGGAGGAACACAGGGTAGTTGTAGATAGGAAAGGACAGATCCCAGAAATATTTTTTAAATGAGGGGAATTTGGTCTTCAATATGAGATGTGTTTTCCCAAACACATGAGATGTGTTATTCCTCTTCTGGCTCCTTGTCACACAATTAACAACATGCTTACTACTTTGAATAATATTTGTTTTATCATTTATATCTTTCCCTAGATTAAAAGCTTCTCGAAGACATGATCTCAGCCTTATATATTTCTATATTTTCTAGAGCCTAGCTCAGAGACCGGCCTTCAGTAAGAGCTCACTGTTTGTGAATTGAATGTGAATGATTTTCAGAAACTTCCCTGTTCTTTTTTTTTATCCTCACCTGAGGACATTTTTCCATTTTTTGTTCAGATAGAGTGGGAGGGAGAGAGAGGAAGAGAGAGAGAGAGAAACATCGATGTGAAAGGGACACATCGAGTGGCTGACTCCCGCACAACCCAGCCAGGGCCGGGGACAAACTGCAACCGAGATACATGCCCTTAGCAGGAACCGAACCTGGGTCTCTCTGGACCGCAGGCCAACGCTCTAACCGCTGAGCCAAACTGGCCAGGGCGCTTCCCTGTTCTTCTTGCGTCCTTTCCCACACTCTGCCTTCAGACTTAATGAGAGAGAAAGGGAAGGAGAGCATATTCAGGGACCTAGTAGATCTGCTGGCTTTGTATTCCCTACCTACCTCTGATCCTTCCCCCAGAAAAAGAGTCTTATTCAGGAAAACCTCTGAAACTCATGAACGCTAAGGACTCAACTGACAATGGTGTGCTTGCCTATTAAAACAATTTTTTGTTGATAGTATAGGGCTCTAACATGATTTTTCTTTGCCTCTTCTGGTTCTCCCTAAATTCTTTTTAGTCTTCTCTGCATGTCTTCCTAGTCCTCTAGTCATCAAGAGATTGACTAATTCCCGCCCCCTTTTGGTTATTGGTGAAGTCCCCTTAGGAGAGAAACAATGGTCTGGATCTATAGGAACACACCCAAGCAGATGGCATATTTTGTAAAAGAATTCCACGTTTAAATAAAAGAATGCCGTGAATCTTCCAAGGGACAACAGAGAGAAGCTGTGAGGGAAGGAGTCTGGGCCACACACCTGCATGCAGCCGTGCAGCCGTGCTGTCTGTCTGAGAATCAGTAAAGTACACAGTACTTTGATGTTCTTCTTCTCCTTTTTTTGTATGTGCTTTATTTCCCTTTCTAATTTCTCCTTAGATTCTTAGTGAAATTCTTTTGAAACGCGCAGCATGTGTTGGCTGAACTAAAAGAGGAAGAAGAAAGGGAGTTTTGTGTACATTTAGATTTGAAAACAAAACTCAGAGTGAGAGTTTGCTATACCTCAGGGCAGTGATTCCTAATTTTGGGAAGGTGCCAGACTCCTTTGAGAATCGTATGAAAACGTCGGACTCCTTTCTTAGAAGAATGTACCTGTGCACATTAGTTTTTGCATCAGTTTTAGGGAGTTTGAAGGCTATGTAGATCCCGAGATAAGAATCCCTGCCTTGGCAGGAGGGGCAAACTGAGGGTGATGTCCTTGTGCCGTCCAACCTGAATCAATTTCTTTGTGAGCTCACTTTTTGTATTGCTTGCATTATTTTATTTCTTTGAGATCATTATGATTAATAGTTTAGATGTACTGAATATTTGTTAGCACATGATTTCACTTAATCCTGCTAACAACCTTAGGCGGTAACTGTATTGTTTTCATTTTGTAGTTGAGGAAGCTTAGACTTAGTAAGGTTTAAGCAATTTGCCCAGCCTGTGCTCGTAATTCCTCTGTTTAGTACCTCCATGTGTTGTGTTCCGTTGTATTTGAGGTGAGATTTCCATACACATCTCAGTTATCCAGACTGCTTAAAGTGGCCCTCTGTTTACCTGTATAGCTCATGTTTTTTGGTATATATACTATATACTATATTCTATATATAATTTCACATGGCTTTTGTTCCATTGCTTATTCTGCTTAGTCTATTGGGAGTGCTTCTGCTAAACTTAGGGAAGATGGTCTCCCAACATAACTTCAAAGGTTTTTACAAATTTTTTAAATGATTTTATTTTTTAAGGGCAGTTTTAGGTTCACAGCAAAATTGGGAGGAATGTACAGAGATTTTCCTTACACCCCTTTCCCTTAGGCATGCACGGCCACCTCCATTATCGACATCCCCCCACCAGAGTGGTACATTTGTTACAATTAATGAACCTACGTTGACACATTGTTATCACCAACATCCATAATTTATGTTAGGGTTCATTCTTGGTGCTGTATATCCCATGGGTTTGGACAAATATATATGACATGTATTCATCATTATAGTATCATTCAGAGTATTTTTACTGCTATAAAAATCCTCTGTGCTCTACCTATTCACCCACCACTCCAACCCCTGAAAACTACTGATCTTTTTCACTGTCTCCATAGTTTTGCCATTTCCAGAAGGTCATATAGTTGGAATCATGTAGCATGTAGCCTTTTCAAATCACCTTCTTTCACTTAGCAGTATGCACTTAAGGTTACTTCATGTCTTTTCATGGCTTGATGTCTCATTTGTTTTTAGTGCTGAATAATATTCCATTGTCTCGATGTAGCACAGTTTATCCATTGACCTGCGGCAATTATGAATACAGCTGTTATAAACATCTGTGCAGGTTTTTTTTGCATAGACATAACTTCTCAACTCCTTTGGGTAATTACCAAGAAACACTATTGTTTAACTATATGGCAAGAGTATGTTTAATTTTTTTTTTTTTATCCTCACCTGAGGACATTTTTCTATTTTTTGTTCAGATAGAGTAGGAGGGAGAGAGAGGAAGAGAGAGAGAGAGAGAGAAACATCAACGTGAAAGGGACACATAAAGTGGCTGCCACCCGCACGACCCAACCGGGGCCGGGGACAAACTGCAACCGAGGTACGTGCCCTTAGCAGGGACCGATCCTGGGTCTCTCTGGACCGCAGGTTGATGCTCTAACCGCTGAGCCAAACCGGCCAGGGCAAGAGTGTGTTTAATTTTGTAAGTCATTGCCAAACTGTCTTCCACAGTGGCTGCACCATTTTGCATTTCCATGAGCAAAGAATGAGAGTTCCTGTTGCTCCACATCCTCGCTAGTATTTGGTGTTGTCAGTGGTCTGGATTTTAGCCTGTGTGGTGTTATCTTACTGTCATTTTAATCTGTATTTCCCTGATGACATAGGATGTGTTCATTCACTTTTTCAGGCCAGGAAGGTGCTCACCGGGTAGGACCCCACCCCAACGGCTTCACCCCATCCATTTCCAAATCATGAGTGTGGTTAGGAGCCCTGTGCAGCGTGTCTAGCCTTTAGCACACACAGCGCATCCCTTGCACGGCGGAGAACAGGCTGCCACATTGTTCTCAAACAAGTAATCTTAGGAGACTTTGTGTCATGTGAAATAAAAGCACGAGGATTGTCCCAGTGTGTTGAGCCCAAAAAGCTCATCTGAAGAAGCGGCTTCGGTAAATTGTTTCAGTCCGACAAGTTAATCCACATTTCCCAGGGAGAGCGGAGCTCCTCCAAACAGGACAGGTCCTTTTCCTTCTCATCCGTACAAGGTCCCCAAACAGCAAAATTCTCACGTTAGGTGCTGTCCGTGCTGTGGCACAAATACACAGGAGGCAGGAGGTCCACCACTTCTCCCTGCTGACATTTGTTTTTCAGGACGGGGCTGCTCCGTTACCTGTGACCCTCCTTCCCCAGCAGCCAGGGCTCCGGAGCTCGTGCTATTTAGACATGTGCCCGGAGCACCGAGTGTTGATGCTGGCAGTGCCTTTGGGTGCAGCCATCTCCTACCCAGGGCAAACCTTTGCCAGAGGGCTGAGGGGAGCTTTTGGAAATGCAAATCTGTCTATGAGCGAGGGGCAGAGGATGGCTTATTAATGATCTTTTGTGTATTGCTCATTAAGGGGGTCGACTCAATAAAAAGCACATTGCCTCTTCTTTGTCAGTGACAGATACTCTTATCAGAAACAAGGCTCCCATTGTGGCTGTTTCCCTGAGGAAGAGCAAAGGGTGAGGCTGGGGAGGAGGGAAGTGGGGGGAGGCGAATGGCGAGGCTTCCCTTCAGTGCCTTTTTTTCTTTTATCCTCACCCGAGGATATTTCTGCATACATCTTCAGAGAGGGAGGGAGAGAGGGAGGAAGAGAGAGAGAGAGAAACATCAACTGAGAGAAACACATCGACTGGTCGCCACCCACACGACCCAACCAGGGCTGGGGACAAACTGCAACCGAGGTACATGCCCTTAGCGGGAACCGAACCCGGGTCTCTCTGATCTGCAGGCCAACACTCTAACCACTGAGCAAACCGGCCAGGGCTCCCTCAGCACCTTTAAAAACATTAGCATATTTGTTGGAATAATTATTATTTAATTTCACTTAATATTACAATTTGAGGACCAGTGTTAAAGCTTGAATTCCTCTCCATGGTTTGCAGTTTTTAAGAGGTCAGTTAACCAACCTTTTAGAAAAGACTAAACACCCATTACTTTTATTTTTTTCAGAATTGATTAAAGAAACATAGTTCTGACCCTGGCCGGTTTGGCTCAGCAGTTAGAGCGTCGGCCTGCGGTCCAGAGAGACCTGGGTTCGGTTTCCACTAAGGGCATGGACTTCAGTTGTAGTTTGTCCCCGGCCCTAGTTGGGTCGTGTGGGTGGCAGCCACTCAATGTGTCCCTTTCACGTCGATGTTTCTCTCTCTCTCTCCCTCCCACTCTATCTGAATAAAAAATGGAAAAATGTCCTCGGGTGAGGATAAAAAAAAAAAAGAAAGAAACATAGTTCTGCCCTGGCTGGTTTGGCTCAGCTGTTAGAGCCCAGCCCCGGACCAAAGAGTTTCAGGTTCTATTCCGGTCAAGGGCACATACCTGGGTTTTGGTTCGTCCCCGGCTCTGGTCGTGGTCGTGCGGGAGGCAACCAGTTGACATGTCCCTCTCACATGGATGTTTCTCTCTCCTTCTCTTTCTCTCTCCCTCCCTCCCTCCCACTCTCTCTGAAGGTAAATAGAAAATTATCCTCAAGTGAGGATTAAAAGAAAACTAGTTCTTTCTGTGGGCTTTCTGAACTAGCCATTTTTATCTCAAATTTGGTATCCTCCATGAACATTCAAGAAACAAGTAGAAAACACTAAGTAGGAATTCAAGGGCTCAGAAAGACGCCTCGTCCCAACTGGAAACTAAGGAAGGGCCGAGGCACCAGGCCCTGCGGGTGGCGCCGTGCCTGGGAGTGTCGCCCTTTGAGGCGCCTCTAGAGCAGGTGCTACTAAGAAGTAGCCTTTTACCTGGAGGCTGGTTCTAGGGGAGTAAGAAAATAAGGTCTCTGAACGGGTCACAAAATGGGCACGCATGTTTAACGCTTCTGGATTAAAAATCGTTCTAGAAGGTTTCTTTTCCTGAAGGTATAGGAACACTGAAGCTCCCTGAAATGGAGCTGGATAATTATAAGTGCCCTTTGATGTGCTGAACAGTCCACCGAATGTTCCTTTGTAATGAAACCTACCTCGAGGTGGGACTTAAGCTATTTGTACTTCTCCGTACCTCAATGTGCTCATTTGTAAAATAGACACACTCACAGTGTCCGCTTTGCAGAGCTGTCAGGATTAAACCAGTTATTGGCTGGACAATGGATGGCACGTAGAAAGTACATTACAAAGTCAGTGTGTCAACCTCCCCTTCCCCTCCCCTCCCTTCCCCTCCCCTCCCCCTCCCTTCCCTCCTTCCTTATCTGCTCCACCCTTCCCCCACTCTAGGCAATTCTTGTTGCCTGACTTTTGAAAACACAAGTGACCTGCCAGCCTCAAATATTCTCATACTTTTCCAAAGGAATAAAATCCCTTTGAAAACCTATAACCAGACGATGAACGTAACAGGTGACAGGTGTCTTGAGGCCGGTGACCTCTTTTCTCAGGCTCTCTGTGCACTGTGCACTAAGGGTTACCCGCGGTTTCCTTGCTTCTGCAAAGGAGGTTCTGCGGCCCTGAGGCCGGCGCTGGGCTCGCCCCGGGCCTGACTCCGGTCTTCCCTCTGCCCTAACTGCAATCCTCCTCTGCCCGGGACTTGTTCCTGCCCTGCAAATGAGAGGTTTGCACTAATTGAACCTTAGGCCTCCCGGCAGCCCAGGTGGCCTCGGGATCCAAATTGCCTGGAACCTGCGGAATGCTTGTATAATGAAATAACTTCTGACTGGAAACTTCCTCTGGGCCCAGGGTGGGCAGGAGGAACCAGCCTCTCCCAGCCGCCTGCTGTCAGGGAGCCGGCTGTCCGCAGCCGAATGCCCCTGTTCAGGTGGGAGGCTGGCTGTCCCAGGGCTGTGGCCTCACGCCCCACTGGGGATTTGGAGTGACACTCTGCCCACCCCACTAAGACTTCTTGGGACTTTCCCCACGTGCACAGAGTGGGAAGTGTCCAGAGAAAGGAGGAGCAGGGCTACAAAGCCCTGGATGGCTGGTCACCTTCGCTTGGTGACGCGGGGGCTGAAAATAGGAATACTTTCCCTCCACCTCCTAAACTCTTCTAGCTGGGCTAACAATCAAACAGACAGAGACAGATTAACAGGAGAAAATCTAAATTTTCATAGATGTGCATGAAGAATTCACATAAGCAGGTGAGGCGACACTGGGTCCGTATGACATTTTTGGATAATGAAGAAAGGGGGTGGGTCTTGGATTTCAGAAGTGAGATGGGTGGTCTACAGGTGGTTGAGGACCAGCAGGCAAAGCTGGGCAAGTCAGAAACAGTGGGGACCCCAGTACCTGGCTAACAGGCCCAGATCTGAAGCCACATTGTTTACCATACTTAATTCAAATTAGGCTACGGTGAACATTCCGTCCTGAAGCAGGTTTTTTTTTGTTTGTTTGTTTGTTTTATCTGAATCTCTTGGACAGGAAACAGGGAAGGTCAAAGGTTCTTTTTGAGTCTTGTTTCTAAATAAACAGCTTAAAAATCAATATCCCAAAAGGCAGCTTCCTGGTGGCAAAATTTTGGTGCCCTTTATGGAGCAGAGAGGGCTGAGGAAGGTGTTGCTGAGGGAGGTGGTCCTTTAGCTCTCTCTCTACCAAATTAATGATTTTAACTGAGGCCAGGAGAGGGCAGGGGGCTTTTCGGAGTCCCCACCAGCCTCAAGCCTTCTGCTTGGCTCCCAAAGCCACAGACAGGAAGAGAGCTTGTGACAGGTCCCCTGTGGTCCAGGAGCAGCTCCCGAGAGAGAGGTCAGACCTGGGGTGTTTTCAGTTCCCCACCTTGGAGTGACATGGTTCACTGGACTCAGTTCTGTGGGGTCCGCAGGTGGGCATGGGAGAGGAGAAAGGGATTCTGCTGGACCTGGCAGAGCACTGAGGGTAGAAAAACCACGAGGCAGTGGGTGTCTGGGCAGGGGGCAGGCTACAGGCCTGTGTGCAAGGCGTGGATTCAAGGTCAAGCTAAGTGGACTCTGTTAAGGCATCTGTTTCACGGAGGAGGAGTACACGATCGTAGTGAGGCCAGTCTCGGGGGCCTGGAGAGGTCTGCTCGCGTGGCTTTCTGGCTCCCTCACACTTCCGCCGGCCCTGGCTCGCGGCTCTCTTTCCCACCCCTCCCCCACATCCAGGGCAGAGCGTGAGATTCGAAGTTGTTTCAGATGCAGTTAGATTTCGTTTCCTCTCAGGGGCAAGGAACCTGAGGTTCCGAGATGTGAAGAGAGATGGCCAAGGTTGTGAGGCAGGGCAAAGACACCACATCTTTGACCTCTGGTTCTGTGGCAAAGGGAGACAAGGGGGAAGGACATTCACATTTATTTAGACCCTCTCTGTGCTCAGCATGGTGCTCGAAGTCCACGTACATCAGCTATTTCATGTGATGTTGTTCTCTGAGGTGGGTATTACCATCTCACTTTGCGGATGAGGGAGCTGAGCTGTTGGAGAGCTTCATTAATTTGTGCTGATAAATTGTGAGTTTCTATCAGTCAGATTCCAAGCCAGCTCTTCCACACCTTCACCTTCTTGTTCTTTCCTCTGTACCTGGTGATACAGATGTCAAGCATTGCCATTACTCATGCGACATGTGACTCAAACCGACCTCCAGCCTTTCTCTGGCTCCTTCTGTCAGGATGTTGCTGATCCATGCTCCATTCGTTTGCTGTTCTTGGGAGGTCATGAGTTTTAACCCAATTATGTGGTTTGCCCAGGATTAAAACTAAAATTTTGCCCTTGTCCCTTCCAGGTATTCTAAGTAGGGGTGTCTTGTTTGCCAGGAGATATTTGTCAATATTTTTGGCTGCTGAATGACTGAGGTGGCATTGGCAATTAATATCCTGGGACTCAGGATACAGAACATCTTTGAATATTCTGATATTCCTGAACAATGCAGAAATGTCCTACTCAGAATGCCAGTGGCACCCTCTTTGAAAAACTCGCACTTAAAACACATGTAGCTTCCCAAAGAGTTCACGACTTTCGTGCCAGAAATTTTGAATAGGAAGAAGTCCTTAGGAGAGTGACGTTTGGTCTGGAGGTGACTGAGTAATCCACATGGACGTCTTGCCCTGCATCAGTACCTGTTACTACTTTTTCGAAGCTTAATTTTCTTTATTTGAAATGGGGATAATTGTAGCACATGCCTTATAGGGATGTTGTTTTGTTTTCATAAGTCAGTACAGGGTGGGGCAAAAGTAGGTTTGCAGTTGTTCTTATGGAAAATAATACAGTAATTAATAAATAATATGTAGAGTGCTCACAACAGTGTCAGGCACAATTAATTCATAAGTGTTAGCTTTAATTCTGAATATAATGTGATGCACTGCATGGAAGCATTAGGACTTTTTTGTAAAGTGCTCAATGATGTGCACTAACACTTTGAAATACCCCATGGTCCTATTGTTCACCTAAATTTAAAGTAAAAACAAACCAGAACAAAGCATTTCGATACCCTTAACCTATCCTGCTACTGGAGAATAAGAATTCCAGTAGAACAGTTACAACCAAATCAAATAAAAAACAGATACAAGTGTGAACATTTCTTCAGGCTTCAGTGGTGCCTCTGGGCTGTCTGGTCATCTGGAACCCGGGATGGGCACTGGTGTTTCTGGAGCAACCCACCTGCCTTCACTTACAACCTACGGCCAGGAGTAGCCAGGAAACCCTGGACTGAGAATTCCTGTGAGTTGTTTCACTCTTCAGGCTTTGGGGGCGGTGCTTACACATCCCTCTGCTGGAGAGCTGGGCTTAGGGCAAGTGGTTGTACTTTAAAGAGCCAGGTCATTTAAAGGAATGTGAGAAGTGCATTTTGGGGACAGAGATTAAACAGTGAGAAAGCAGATAGGTGATCTGCTATCTCTCAACTAATGGCTAAAAGTTAACATTCCATGAACTCCAGCAGAAAAGCTAATGACCAGGCTATACACAGTTTTTCTTAGGTGATGAGTCACCAGCAAGTGGGGGAAGATGAATTTATCACCTCACACATAACTCCTCCATACATACCAATTGTTTCTTTTTGAAACAGCTTCTTGTTTGTCAGTCTTACAATAGGCACAAGACTATTGAAGGGTCAATGCAACATACTCTATGTGATATTAAGTATTAAACCTCAATGTGATGACATTTTTCAGTGTCATTCAATTTATTGAGGGCCCTTTGTATGATGGAAACTCTACTAAAGCCTATGGGAGAGGCAGAGAACCAGGGGTGACCCCTGGCCTCAAGAGATTTATAGTAAACAACCTAAGACATGTGTTTCTACACATATCTCTCAAAGAGCCCTTCTCGGAATGACGGGTCTTTTACAAAAGAAGATGCCTAGGATCCAAAGCAGATGGAACCCAGGAATCTGCCTTCAAAGCAAGTCACCCAGCCCGGCTGGTGCGGCTCAGTGGTCGAGCATCGACCCAAGCAACAAGAGGTCTCCAGTTTGATTCCTGGTCAGGGCACATGCCCAGGTTGTGGGCCAAATGCCCAGTGGGGGCATGCAGGAGGCGGCCAATCGATGTTCTCTCTCATCGATGTTTCTATCTCTCTCTCCCTTTCCCTTTCTCTCTCTCTAAAAATCAATAAAAATAAAAAACAAGTCACCCAGATGATTCTGATATACACTGAGGTTTGAGTAGCATTGGTCTGGAGTAAATGTAGGCTCTAAGCCTGAAGGATAAAGGCTTCATTTCTGTGTCTATACAACCAGTGTAGCCATATGTTGTAGGGTTGCCAAGGGATATGGAAACAAGTGTGCAGCCTCTAGGCCTCAAGATGAAAAATATGAGGCAGGTGTATTTGAAAAGTGGAGGGATCAGCATTGGGAGGTAAGGGGTAGCATGACCTTAGTGGTAACCAGAAGAATAAATTAATAAAATTCCAGTGTTGGTGGAACGGCCAGTTGAGTACTGATATATCCATCATCAGGGCTTCGTCTTCGTGTTTTTTAGCATACTGTCAGGTCAGGAGGGAAATCCAGAGCTTGGCTTCTCCACCAATATCTATCAATGGATGTTTGGGGAATTTAAACATAGTACTAGGAAATAGGCTTAGTTTACATACCTGTCTTTGTGTGGGTGTGTTGGTAGATTGAACATCTTTTGGATAGAATAGATAGTGACTCTGGGTTGGTTTGGGGTGCTCCTGGTGGGGATATTGAAAGCTGATTCCTGGGGGAAGAAACTGAGGAAGTCAGGAAGTTGTAAAGGAGAATTACAGCGGGCAGTGGGGTGGAAGGAAGGACGCATGCGTGGGAGGAGGCTGCAGTTCCGAGGCTCTCCCTGGGGGGTTCGGGGGACAGAGTTCATGTTGTGCAGCCTGGGCTCAGGAGGCTGAGTGGGAGCTGCAGGCGGGTAAAACCTACGCGGGGACCTGTGGTCCAGCAATGGGGCCTTGCTTTCTGTAACCACGGAGCACGAGAGCTCAGCTGAGGCCTGGAGTAGACGTGGAAGAACTTGCCAGAAAGGACTGCGATCCTCTGGGTGGGGCTGGAATAGGGAACATATGGAAGGAAACTGGTTAGTGCTGGACGCCTGAATCCAGTCAACTGAATTGTGGAAGACAGTGTGATTAGCTTAGCTGATGACCTTGACCTTGAGTTGCTTCCCTTCTGTGCCAAAAAAGGGGGGTACATATTGTGCAACTAGTAACGGGATGGAGGAGAAATAGAGTCCCTGAATGGGGGAGTGATAGATGGGGTGGAAGTCTTTGGAGGAAACCCGTTTCTAATTCTCCAGGTGGTAATGGATGTAAAGCTGAGAAGTCAACAGTGAGAACCTGGTAGGGGAAGCCTTCGGTGCAGGGTCTGCCTTTGGGATTCTGCCTGTAGGATTCCTTTCTCCTGAGATGAAGAACAGATTTGTGTGGAGGCAGGGTTTATGCCGCGAATGGACCTGCGTAGCCAGTCCTTGGGATGGTGTAAATTAAATGCTACCATGGCTTGGAAACAAAAGAAACCGATTTTGCCACTTTCCTGACCCCTGATGTGACACTTTGGCTCAAATTTAACTAAGATCTTCTTGTTCAGTGGCTCCGCTAGGTGTTTCTCTTTGTTGCTATAACTGATGAAAGATTGAGAAACATGGTCTCCAGACTGAAAACTTGATCCACTGAGCACCAGGCACTGGGTAACCTCATTCTTTCATTGGACCTGGGTTTCTTTTGGGCCCCCAGTATGTGGTGAGGGGATGCCAGGCTCCATCATATTGGGGGCTCTACTTCTCAGGCTGAGTAAACAGGTAGAAAAGGACCAGAAAAGCCCCTCTGCAGGAACACCCCACAGGCTGTCTTGCAGCAGGCTTCGGTCCTCAGAGAGCTGCATCTTAGCTCCACAGTGGCAGGGTCTCTGGCAGGGAGCCCTCTGGTCCCTGTACACCTTGGTTGCACTCCGTGGAAGACTCCACTGTGCTGGCAGAGTGCCCTTATTCTCAGCATGGAGATAAGGGACCTCGTTTACTGTCTAACATGCACGACACACCGGGACACACTCCTCCTGATAAATGAGTGCAGCCTTTTCAGAGCAGCCGTGAAGCATTCTGTAAGCCCTCTTGCCACGCTGGCATCTTCTCTGGATATACTCAGTGGTGGCAAATCTCTGCTCTTAGAAGGTAAAATGATTCCTGCAAAGTCCTTACCGGTCAGATTCAGTGAATAAAGTAAGTGATTAAACAAGACTCAGTGATCATATCCTGATGTTCTTTTCTCCATGTAAAATGGCTCTAAAAGCAATTATGACAGGAATTCCAGTATGATACCAAGCTAATGGTGACCAATTAGTGTCATCATCCAAGAGAAATATTTTCATGACATGCTGTACTCAAGGTATAAGATCCATTGGTTTACAAATAGATGTCTCATCACCATTTCTTGCATATATAAATTCATGTTTACTATCATTTACCAATTAGTACTAAATTTGGTTCCAGTGAGAACTATTGTTTGTCTAAAACAAGTCTCTCTCCCTCTTTATAATGTTCTTACACACACATAGGTGATTGAGAGATTGGCTTTGAGCAAACAAAATTGCATTGTGATTTTACTAGAATTAATGATTTTGTCAGCACGACTTTGATGGACTCACCCCTCTTCATCACCACATGCAGACACAACGCGAAGGTTTAACACAATCTACATCAGCCGGGGCACTAACTTGATGAGTGACAAATACTAGGAGAGAAGCTCTATTTGAACCAGCTGAAATTTAACTTGAAAAAAAAAAATCATTCTTATGTTTCAATGGCACTTTGAGTTACCTAAGCATTTGAGTGCTTTAAAAAGATTTAAAAAAACAAAAACAAAAAAAAGATAGCCCTTAACCATATCAAGAACATTCTCAATTTTTTCCTTGGCATTTGAAATTTCAAGCTCAGGATGTCTGTCCTTGCTCAAGTTACACACTTTGCAACTTGACCAGTTCAGCAAAATCCAAAAGATAAGGTTTGAACTGTTCTATCTATTCATGTCATCACACAGAGAAGCCAAATTGCTGAGCCATTTGATGAAAGCACAGCTCAGTTCTCACCAAACTGCAGGTGGTTTGGCGGATCCTTAGCTGGAAACCACCGAAGACCCTCATTTCTGAACATTACGTCTTGAAGACTGATTGACTGTTTCTTCAATTTACAACGCAGGTATGTTTTGAAAAGTTCTAAGAGTTTGGAAATTCCAAGTCCTACTTTAAGTGTCTGTTTCTTTTGAGAGACTGATTCATAGTATAAATATGAATGTAAGAGATGAAAGTGGATCATAACTGAGGGTTATTGGCATTCTGGAAAACTGTTCAGTAGGCAATGAACACACACACACACACACACACACACACACACACAATGCCAAAGTATTAGTTTTTTACTTTAGTAGATCAAATAAATGGGAAAATTCTACTAAAGATCACACAAGTTATTTTACTTTTTAAATGTTACCTTGAAATTTCTGCCTGGTTGCTGTGGCCCAATGGTTGACCCAGGCACCAAGAGGTCACCAGTTAGATCCCCGGAAAGGGCACATGCCCAGGTTGTGGGCCCAGACCCAGCGGGGGCCATGCAGGAGGCAGGCATTGATGTTCTCTCTCACTGATGTTTCTATCTCTCTCTACCTCTCCCTTTCTCTAAAATCAATAAAGAAAAACTATTTTTTAAAAAAAGAAATTTCAAAGGGGATTTTATAAATAGGAGGGAAAGCACTGCTAGCAAGGTGATACTCAGTAGCTACTTTTAGATAAATGTAAACAACATTGGGAAACGTATTGCCTAAACATTGTGCTATAAAATATGTAAATTGCCTGTATTGTTAAAGCCTTTTCTTAGGGAAATAAATGAGTTAGGGTCCATACATTTGTCCAAGAGTTCAGTCTACTTCATCAGATTCCTTAAACTTAAGATAAGTTTTGCAGCTAGATACTCCCCATCTGAATTCTTAGTCAACAGGGAGTATTTTAGCCCTGGCTCAGTGGTTAGAGCGTCGGCCCAAGGACCAAAGAGTCACTGGTTCGATTCCGGTCAAGGGCCTAGTATCTCAGTTGCGGTTTGTCCCCGGCCCCTGGTCGGTGTCACGCAGGAGGCAGCCAATCGATGTGTCTCACTTATATCAATGTTTCTCGATCTCCCCCGCCCACTCTATCTGAAGATAAATGGAAAAAATCCTCAGGTGAGGATTTAAAAAAAGGGAGTATTTTATAATATATATGAGATGTTAGCCCATTTAGAAAGGATATGTTACTAAAAATATTATGCAAACATATTAAAGAAAGTTTTGAGATAAAAATTACTCATGACATCATCTTAGCATATTTTTTCCATTTTTACATATTATTTCCAATTGCTATCCATGTCCATTCATATTCTTATTTACTTATAATCATTTTAAATATACCACTTGGGTTTTTTTTTTAATTTTATTTTCCTTTATTGATTTGAGAGAGAGAGAGAGAGAGAGAGAGAGAAACATCGATGAGAGAATGGCCCCCACTGGGGACTGGGCCCACAACCTGGGCATATGCCCTGACCGGGGATCGAACTGGTGACCTGTTGGTGCATGGTTCAACGCTCAACCACTGAGTCACACCGGCTGGACTATATATACCACTTTGTAATTTACATTTACATTTAGGATCTCCATAATGGGTCTTGCCTAAGTTATCTGAGAAACAAATGAGATGTTTGAAACGTATGTGTTAAGCATAATCACTATGTAAGTAAGTTAGTAGCTTATGAGATATGAGTAAACTCACTGAATGTGTTAGTCACACGGAAAACAAGGAAGAAAGCAACGTCTGAAACAGGCAGAAGTCATAAGTTAAACATGGGGAGAAAGTAAATGAATCACCTGTTGTAAACATACTAAAAATGGAAAGGAATATGTAATGGAACAAATCAGAGTGTTACTTTTAGATAAGGAAGAAATGGAGAGATTAAGTCATAGGTTTGATCACTTCTGGGCTGACAAATTTGTCACCCCTAAATCGGCACCAGTTAGTGATATCCATGTCAGTTCCACTGTGGGCCCACATGTACTCAGCCCAAGAAACACAAAACCCGTAGCTATTCAGCAGGCTCGAAGGCAAGTGACAGCTATTGAACAGGTGCACTTGTCCTCGTGTCTCTGATAGAGCAATGGTGCATCTTTGACCCACATCAGTTTGGGTCTTTGTAACCGACCTGTAGCAGAGAAGGCTCATGTGCATATGTGTGGGAGAGAGGGGGAGAGAGAGAGACAGAGAGAGAGAGACAGAGAGAGAGAGACAGAGAGAGAACCACACTAGGATTCAAGTAGTATGGTACTTCTACCCCACTTACATTTTATCCTAAGTGTGTTAACCTAATTCACCTAGTTCCCCTTATATCTTGCCATATGTTTTAAACGAGTTTGATAAATTGCACCGTTGAAGCATGTTAATTTGGTCTGTGAGTCTTCCTAGGATAGCCTAGGGACGCTCAGTAGTGCACTTGGAGGCGACCCTATGACAAGATCATAAAGATCTTAAGTGTTATTTAATCTTCAAAAGAAAAGGGCTATTGTTGCCTGAGGGAAGAGGGGGCCAGATGTCTCTGACATTAGTGGGCAGGAGACTTTTGTGACATCTTTAGAAAATGAATTTTCTAAGACTCGCATGGAGAATGGATGGTTTCTGTTGGTGTGGAAATACACGTTGGGGTTGTGAAGAGCCATGTCCCTCAGTCCAGTCCTGGAAGAGCGGCAGTTGTGGATTCAGCAAGGCCAGAAATAAGGCCCAAGCAGAGTGTTCGCTCCATGACTCGGCTGGGTTCAGATCCGGATTAGTCCAGACTCAGACCACCCATCTACTGCATGGGTCCCACATGGCGGTGCAGGGCTTTGGAGCCTCGAAAGCCAGGAGTTGATCCAGCAGCAAGAGAGACTGAGAGTGGAAGGCGGCTCCTTTGTCTAGGCGGTTAAATATTCAGGTTTTATGTGCTTGCAGTGGCCACGCCTATTTTGGCCACTGACTGGCTCCCAGGTGTGATGGACAGGTAGGCACCTCCCAAGACAGGTACTCAAGCAACCTGGGCATTCAGACCTCTGTGGGCATGCCTTTGTCCAGCCCTGGCAGGTTTGGCCCAGCGGTTGGAGCATAGGCCTGTGGACCAGAGAGTCCAGGGTTTGGTTCCCGCTAGGGGCATGCACCAAAAAAATAAAATAAAAATAAACTGCCTTTGTCCAGACTCTTCCCCCAGGCAGGGAATAGACCTGATGTACTAAATAGACCTGGAGTACTAAATTAGCTAATCTTCCCTTTACTCCTTTCCTGTTAAATAATAACCAGGTTATTGTGCCAGTAATACTATGACTCTACTAATACGGAGCAATAATGCAAGAATCTATGTGGACCAGAAGACAGAACTGATGTGTAGCAAGAAGGGTTTTCAGCCACCATAGTGTCTAAAGGTGTTTAAAGAAATATTTGTTAAATGAATGAATGTGTCATGAACTGAGGCTAGCAAAGGAGCTAGGCAACTTGAAGGGAGGAGAAAGAGGATGAGTTATTAGGGTTCTAAACTGGGGTTAAAGGGTGTAACTTAACTGAGTCACATGGGACTATACCTGGGTCTCATCTGTAGCCATTTGTGCTAAGATCCCTGGTTCTATAAGACAACAAGAGTCAACCAAGTGTTTTCTTGGTGGTGAGAACACAGAGAAGGAAAAGAAGGGGAAGAGCTGTGTGTCCCAGAAGCTGTATCTTAAAAAAACCCCAAATGACTCCATTGAAGTGTTAGAATTTACTAAAACATACTTCAGTTAAAGTACTTTAACAAACAGTGCGAACTGTGTGAGATTTGTTGGCTTTAATTAATCCTTGGGTATAACCTACATCTGAAGTATCTCCCAATCAGGAATTCATACTCCAGGGGTAGTAAGTTAGCTTTGGAAAGTCCTAATTGGGAATTCACACCCTGAGGCTGTTGCTATGAGCCCACTTCAACTAGGCCCATCTAGATCTGCTGTGGGTGATTTGTTAATTATTATAAGAAATGTTAGAAATAACTTTTTATTGGAGAGATGATTGCTGTTTGAGTTACATGCATTGTGTAGAAATATACACTTGCATGAACAGAATATAAGATGGTCCCAGGTACCTTTGGAGTAGCATTTTTGGCTTAGAGCTCCAGTCTAGTCCTATCTCCTGTCCCTTGATTATGGATTCTGTCATTTGATCCAAATAGAATATTAGCTGGATCTTGCCACTGGAATATTGATGCATTGACTTTAGGTAAGCCAGGTACCTGTTGGAGCGCCTGAGGAACAGAGAGGTGGGACCTCACCTCATTAAAAGTACAGATTATATAACTTGTTTGGTCCTGCTTGCTAATAAATATTTGCATGTGTGTTAAAATGTGGCCTGATAGTTGCTATCATTATAACATACTGTCAAGAACTGTGAAGGGCCTGAGACGTTACCTTCATGTAAACTGTGTGGTTAGTCTGCTACTGTTCCGTGGACGCTGGCAGAAGACATGACATCCTTGAGTCAGAAACGAAGGATAGTTGATCACTCACGGCAAAAGCAATGGGCTGAGAACATTGGCATTTTTGCACTGGTTCTTTGAGCCTCAGTCCCCACAGGATGGTAACAGGGCAGGCGACACCCACACACAGAGTGGACTGTGTTGCAGGAGATGGCACTGAGCTTAGGGGAACGGAATCTTCTCTAATGGGAAGTAAATGCTGGAGAGAGACACTCTTTCTGTCTTCCAAGACTGTTCACTATGCAAATACACTCGATAAAGCAGTCCAGAGCTAACTGGACATGCAGAATGTGAGAGAACCATGGAGACTTGTCTCCCAGCACCTGTATCCTAGGAATGAGATGTGGGGGAGAAGTCCTGTGATCTTCACCACCTCAAATGATTAGAGGCGTCCAACAGTCACCAAAGAGAACACGAACATTGTGAACCGCCAGACTCTACCATTCCCTCCTTGGTGCCCACGCAAAGCCAGCTGAAGTCTCCCAGCAGAGGTGGTGGGAAGTATCTGGGTGGGAACTTTCTGTTTTATTGCCCTGCCCAGGGAGACTGCCCCTCACCCTTCACCCCAGTGCAGCAGGTAGATGGTTGTGAGGAGACTGCAGGGGCAGAAGCAGGGTCTCAGCAAAGCCTCCTGTGTCCCCCGGGGCTACACCACTGTGCAAGGAGGCCAACCCGCAGGGAGCAGACTGCCACCCTCTGTGAACTCCGTTGTCTGGATTCTGTTTGGCAGACTCCGATAAAAACATGATCATGTCACTGGCACTGAAAAAGGGTTTTACTGAAAGGAACACAAAGCGTGAAAGAGGTCTTAGTAGCTGTAGTGCACAGAGAATGAACACAACTATAGAGATGGGTGGGGTAGGTGGGAGAAGGAGGTTGCTCAGAAACTAACAAGCAAAACCCTTTCTTGTCTAATCGCGTGAATTCTCATGTCCCTAGCAAAGGTGCAGACGGAGCTATCAGTACTGCAAAAGATAGCAGCCCTCTGGTAAGCCCGGGCTGTTTCTGTTCGTATTGTTTTAAGCTAGCTGCAGATATCTGCCTCCTGGAGGCCTGGGTCCTTGGAAGACACAAGCTGGGCATTCACTGCAGCTATCAGTTTCTAGACATTCAATACCCAGCCTTGACAGAAGCATGGGGGAGAGGAACATTCCATCAGAACTGGACTGAGATTAAGACACAGAGTAGCAGATCAGCGTTAACACACCCAGTCAAAGGGAAACAAAGGCTTCTCTACCTGCCCCATTAACCGCAAGTCCTGGGACCGACCCAGGGGCAAACAGCAGGAGGGAGGGCTCGTAGAACACCATTAAGCAGCTGCAAATGGAACCATTAATCTCCACGATAGTCTTAGAGGAAAAGCAGTTCTCCAGCTGATGGAAATGCTGATAGGCTCCTGCTGGGAAAGTTCTTCCTGCTAGAAGGGTGGCTCTCCCTGGGGGAGCGGAGGGGTGTCCAGGGACTGGTTTGGAGGATGGAAAATCCCCTGGCAGAACCCAAACACTTTATTATAATCATAGAGGGGAGTGAATGGTCCCCTGGAATTTGTACATTTCAGCCTCAGCGATTTGATAGTTTTTTTCTTAGAAGAACCAGATGAGAAGGGACCTGCTTCGCAGTCCCAGTGTTCTTAGCGTTGAACCCTAGGGAAGGGATTGGGGTCCTGTCGCAAGAAATGTGGGATTGCACACAGCCTTTAGGCTGCTGCTCATGGATCCCGGCCTGCCTGGGTGGTAAAGCAGATGTCTCCCTCTCCAACCTCCCCCATCAGAGCAAATTCCACTGAACAGTCTGTGGGAGGGGCTGCTGATATGGGGCTGTTGTTGGGGGGCCTCCAAAGCTTCCCACAGAGGTGTCTCTTTGAAGTTAGGCCTCTTTGGAGTTAGGAGAACTTTCTGGGGTCCAGGTCTGCTGCAGAAAACACTTGGTGTATGATGTCTAACATTTTTCACCTACGCCCTTTGTCCTAGGTATTGTTCCAAGTGCTTTTTTTTTGGTTAATCCTTATCCGAGGATATTTTTCTATTGATTTTTAGATAGAGTGGAAAGGAAGGAAGGAGAGTGGGAGAGAGAAACATCACTGTGAGAGAGACACATCAATTGGTTGCCTCCTGCACAACCCCAACTGGGGGATGGAACCTGCAACCCAGGTACATGGCCATGACCTGGAATTGACCCCGAGACCCTTTGGTCTGCAGGCTGACGCTCTAACTGCTGAGCCAAACTGGCCAGAGCCCAAGTGCTTTTTATGAATTAAATCATTTAAACCATTGAAACTTCTTGGTTTTGTTTTGGACATTGAGGCAGAGAGTTTAAGTCATTTGGTTAAGGTCACCCAGGTAGTAAAGAGAAGAATTAGCCTTTGAATTGGGCAGCGAGCTCTCCCCTGTGGGATGCACCACTTCTCATGGCTCACAATACAATCAGTAGTTCCTTCTCTGAAGAGATGGCCCGCCTGTCTGGCCTGACCGCGTGTATGTCTATACAGTGCCTGCTGCAGGCCTCTTCCAGGCTGGGCTCTGCCAGTGTGGACCCCTGTTGCTCTGTCCAGCTGCTTTACTGGAATGTTCTGATTGCCACAGCCTCCAGGCCTGTATTCTGTTCTGGGGCTGGACTCCTCCTAGGGGTCAGGGAGGACAAGTTACGAGCTCCTGTGCTCCATGGTCACCCCTTCCCTTACAGGCACACAAACTCTACAGTCCTCCTCTCAGTCCTGTCTGCTGGTCCTAGGACCCAGCTCAGCGTCTGCATCTGTTCACTGGTCCTGTGCTTCTGCACCTACTTCTGGTTCATGAAGCATCAGAACCACACTGTGATGGAGTGGAAAGCAGAGGCTTTGGATCTGCTGAAGCGGCTGCGAACCTCATCTCCACTGAAAGTCAGCTGTGTGGCTTTCAGCAAGTCATTCATCTTTAAACTGGGACATACCGCCTGGCCGGTGTGGCTCAGTGGTTGAGCGTCGACCCCTGCACCAAGAGGTCGCCAGTTTGATTCCCAGTCAGGGCACATGCCCAGGTTGTGGGCCTGATCCCCAGTGGGGGACATGCAGGGGGCAGCCAATCGATGTTCTCTCTCATCGATGTTTCGATCTCTCTCTCCCTCTCCCTTCCTCTCTCTCTAAAATCAATAAAGAAAAAAAAATGAAAAGGTAAATAAATAAACTAGGACTTACCCTGAAAAGACAAGGTGAACCGACTCTTGTGAAAGCACTTCACGTAGAACGGAGCACACAGTAGGCTGTCAACTAATCTGCTCTCCCCCTGCCTTTTCCATATGAAACATGGCTGCTCAGAATAAAGAAATGCCTATTCCAGCCAGAGCCCTAGGAATTCCATGTGTTTGCTTAGCCTCCCAGAGGAGGAACTGTGGGTGCCTGTGTGTTAGACATGTGAGCGGTGGGGCCCTGCAGTGCGTACCCCAGACCATTCATACCATGTGGCTCACGCGTCTGAAAGCCCAGGGTGTGTGCATACAGGGCCTGAGTATGTTTTTACAGCCCACAAGCCATTCACCCGCCTCAGCAGGACTTTTTTAGTGCCAGTGTTAGAATTTTGATGTTTCTCTTTTCTCCTAAAAGAGTGATTTACATTGCAAAGCAGTTTCTGGGCTCCAAAGGCTGCAGAGTTGGTACCTGGACATTTTTTTCTTTAATAGTTTATTAAAGACAGAGGATACAGCTTGGAAAGATCCTGAATCCTATGAATTTTGTTTAAAAATTCAGTTCCTGCCCGGCCAGTGTGGCACAGTGGACTGAGCATGGTCCCATGGACAGAGAGGTCCAGGTTCAGTTCCCGGTCAGGGCACATGCCGGGGTGCGGGCTTGATCCTCAGTAGATGTTTCTATCTCTCACTTTCTTCCTCTCTCTCTCTAAAAAATCAATAAAAACATATTTTAAAAAATTCAACTCCAACTACATTTTGAACATAAAAAGAAAAGAATTGGTTTAAAAATATGTACATAAATGTATTTGTTGGGACCCTTGTGGAGACCCGGAGGTAAATGCGGGGTACAGAACCTGGCGAGTTCTCAGGGGGATGAGGAGGCCCGAGCTCTCCAGGGAGGGCTGGTCCAGCTGGGCGCGCGGGCCCTGGTTGGCTCAAGGGTTCCAGGAAGTGGAGGCTCTTCCTGCTGTCTTTGGCTGTCCAGGAAGAGGTACATTTCATAACTAACTTCTATCTGAACATGAGTACCCCAGGGGAGAAAATTATGGCTTTATGTTTTTTTCCCAAAGCGATTTAAATTCCTCCAGTTCTGTGACAGTGAAAACGGTTCTCTTTCATTTGAGGGAGGGTATACTTAACACGCTCACCACTGGTGGGGTCAGGAGCCGCCCAGTTTGAGTCAGATCACTGTGATGCTGGTCACTATCAAAGCCCCATTTTCCAGATGAAAAAATAGAAAACATATATATATATTTTTTATCCTCACCCGAGGATATTTTTCCATTTTTTGTATGGCTAGAGTGGGAGGGAGAGAGAGGAAGGGAGAGAGAGAGAGAAACATCGACGTGAAGGGACACATCAAGTGGCTGCCACCCGCACGACCAACCAGGGTCGGGGACAAACTGCAACCGAAGTACGTGCCCTTAGCGGGAACCGAACCCGGGTCTCTCCGGACCGCAGGCCGACGCTCTAACCGCTGAGCCAAACTGGCCAGGGCTAGAAAACATATTTTGAACAATGCTACAAATAAGAGGCTGACTTGGGTCTTAGAGCTTTTTCACCTCTTGACGGTTTGCTTGTGAGATTGTTTATTTCACTACATCCCGCTCTCCTGCCCATCTGCTGCTTATTTGGACACGGAAGCCAGTGGCCTTCCCGCCCACAGCCAGCAGGACCAGCTCATGGGTGTGTGGCTGGTGCAATCGCACAGGGCTCTGCCCTAGATGGGCCCCACGCTTGATCTACTCTCTGCTGTGACTGTCCTGAAATTTTCATCCTTTTGGGAAGAGGGACCTAAGTTTTCATTTTGTAGTGAGCTCTGTAAATTATGTAGCCAGCCCTAAAGGCCAGACTTAACCCTATTCAAATGACTGGCTAAGCAGGAGGTCTTTTCTTCTTTCCTCTCTCCTCATCCAAGCACGGCAGTCTGGTGCCCCCGGGGTGTGGATGGCTGCTTCGTCCCTCACAGCTCTGCCTCGAAGGTTGGTCAACATGGGAAGAGCTAAAGGCCATGCGTGCGCGATCCAGACCTGACCAGGCGCCAGTCTCTGATACTCAGGCTCCAGGACACAAGGGGCCTCTGGAGGACCACGCGGCCTTTAGAGGGAGTGCAGACGTGACAGCGTGACCACAGCCATGAGGGCCTGTGAGGCACCTCAGGAAGGTGCCAGTGTTGTTCTGGGGTGAGGTGGTTATAGGCACTGTTTTGAAAATGGGAAAAAAAAAATACAACTGGGTGCTGAGGTTGATGAGGACCCAAAGCTACAGTGAGTCAACACCTGTCTTGACTACGTACCTGTGCAGAAACGGGACACGAAAGCAGGCATTTTCTCCTTATTGGCAAACTGTTTATTTATGGAGTGAAGCCCTTGCTGTTACCCCTTTATGCTGAAATGTAAAGAAACTTGCTCTGTTTCTCAAGATATAATCACCTGGGTGCCTACTTCAGACAGGATTTTTAAGTGAAATGTCAGAGCCAGGAATTAGTGTGTGAAGACTGAGGAACCTGGTCCCACAGCCACTCACAGGGCCAAATGAATACAAGCAAAATGTGACATAAGAGAAACCTGGATCTCGGAACCAGCGAACAGGAGAGTGCAGGGCTGCCCAGTTCACGGTGCTGTTGGAGGGCTGAGCTGGGCGGAATCCGGTGGGGCTTTTCTAATTCACACAAAGGCAGGGGGGGCCACTTGTGGCCCTCAGACGGAGCCTTCACCTCGGAGTTTACCACAGGATTCCTTTGGTTAACCCCCCCCCCCCAATTTTAAAGGTAAAAATTGGTCTTTGTGTAAAAACTTGGAAAGTATAAAAAAGAATAAAGAAAAAAAAATTCACAATCCGATAACCCAGTGATACTCACTGTTATCTATTTTATTTTTTTAAAAGGAGATTACAAATGTCATATTTTATTTATTTTTTATCCTCACCCGAAGACATTTTTTCTTTTTTTTCCGTTCAGATAGAGTGGGAGAGAGAGACAGAGAAACATTGACGTGAAAGGGACACACCAAGTGGTTGCCACCTGCACGACCCCACCAGGGCTGGGGACAAACTGCAACCGAGGCACGGGCCCTTAGCGGGAACCGAACCCGGGTCTCTCTGGACCGCAGACCGATGCTCTAACTGCTGAGCCAAACTGGCCAGGGCACTGTTGTCTATTTTAAAAGGCTTTTTCCCCTTGTCAAGGAGTGAGTCCTCTGTGGCATTTCAAAGGATGAGTTGGTGTACAATTGCATGTGCTCATTAGTCTCCTTAAAGAGATGAATGCCTTTCTGAGGGAGCCTTGTAAAATCTACTTGGTGTCTCTTCCAACTACATTATTATGATTGTTCATGGATTTTCTCTTTTCTTTTCTTCACTGTGGCGGAAGAAGATGTTTATGCATTAACTTTGTTCTAACTGAAATGGAGAACTAACAACTAAAATCCTCATTCTTTTTACAGGATTGAAATTATTATTCAGGTGTATCAGGTTTTAGCTGTATAATCAGAACCTCCTCAGCTAATAACCTTCCTGCGTTTGTCAAACTTAAATCTGTCGAGTTTCCTGTGCTACCTCATGAATGGGTCCCACGGATCAAGATCTCACAGACCTGCCTTGGAGTGGCCAGAGTATTGGTCTAGCAGGAGAGGAGATTTTCACATGGGATGTTTTCCCCTCTCTTTAGTTAAAAAGTCATTACAGCCCTTTGTGTTTGTGTGACTTGAAAGACAAGGGAACCTATAGTTAACTTGAGAGTTAAATTATAACTGGGTACCTTCTGTGTAAAGACTTCTTTAAAAAAAAAAGAAAGAAAGAAAATCAATGTCCAAATTGAGTGGGGGAGACCCGTTCTCATACATCTGCTCTTTCTACTGTCATCTGATATTTCTTTCAACCTTGAAAGAAAATAATTTATTGTGTGAACTTGGATAAAAATGACTATTTGCTTTCTGTTTTTTGGGGTTTTTTTTTTTAGTTTTAAAAGTTCCACTGAATTTATTCAATTTAATGCAGCCGGTGTTTCAGCATTAGAGGTGCCTTCCTGGCAGGGTTGGGAGAGGGGTAAAGAGAGAAGCAGAGGCACTTGGGGTGTACCCTAGGCGTGTACCCTAACTAGCCATGTAAAAGGACTCATATTCCTAGACATACATGGTACATTCATGACTCTAATCACAAAACCATTTTATTTTTATTAAAAATCTTTTTTCTTCTTATTGATTTTTTAGAGAGGGAAGAGAGAGAGAGAAACATTGATGAGAGAGAACACTGATTGGCGGCCTCCTGCATGCCCCCACTGGGGATTCGGCCCACAATCTGGGCATATGCCCTGACTGGGAATCGAACTGGCGACCTCTTGGTGCATGGGTAGATGCTCAACCGCTGAGCCACACCGGCCGGGCCACAAAACCATTTAAAATTTCCATGACAGGGATGATATTATAGGGCAATATTATAGGGCAACTGACTTCATTGGCAGTTTTCTCCAAGGCCTGAGCCAGAGGCCCCGGTTAACTGACTTTGGAGTATTATAGCATCAGCTGGTCGGGTGAGCACCATGAAGTCCTCTTAGTCATTTTGAGGTTTCAGAAGCCATCTCAAGGGTCTTCATCAGGATGGGGCCCATGGACATTTAGATTGGTTTCCTTCTTTTTTGGAATTTCTCTGGAACAGACCGAGTACTTGCAGGCCCATGGTTGCAGCTGACCCTCTGGGACTCCCTGGGTCTCTGGTTCTATAGTGTGGACGCAGAAAGAGAGGACAGAGTGGACTGACTAGGGCCAAATCTTCTGCTGGACCTCCTGAGACTTCCACAAAGGAGGACCAGGGGTCTAGGTTCTGGGGGCTTTGACCCTTGCGGTTTCTCTGGCATAGTGCAGGAGCTAGGCCTCCTTTGAAAGTGCTATTTTATGTTGCTCAACACTCCTCTGGTGTGATCACGTTTAATTCCAGGCTGAAGTGAAACACAGATTAGATAATTTGCACCATTTAAATGGTCAAAGTTCGTACGGGTTGGTGCCTCGGTCTTTCCAGCTGGAGACCTTTACCCTTAGGCCATGGAGTTGAGTAGCTCTGTTAGCTCCTAGCTCTTCCTCCACATAATCGATGTATTTCAGAAATGTTGCACTGGAGAACTAATATTTGTCCAAGGCAATTTTAATTTCAGAGGCAACAGAGTTGCTTTTTTTTTTTTTTTTTTTTTAAGAATTATTCATGCATTATTTTATAAAGAAAGCTGTAAGTCTCCATTCAATTTATCTTTTAGAGAATTTATATATTCATTAACCATTAAGCAAACACTTATCCATAAAAATGATAATCTGCTAATTATGTGTCTTTCCGAAACCAAACTGAAGAGTACTTTTAAATGCCACATTTGCATCTTGAAAAGAAGCCATTATTTAGATGAATTTTTTGGATCATCTATTCTTTGGCAGACTACCTTGCTGTGATGGGTAGCATTTTCCTGTGTTCCATTTTCAAATGTTAATCATTAGTCATTCCTCGTGACCTCTCCATGCAGCAGCCCAGAACAGAGTTCTTAAGGGCTGCCCACCGAACAATGGTGGGGAGGGGCTCTGAGGGATACAGATGACCTGGGGTCATGTCCTGGGTCACAAAAAGATGAAAGGTTAGTCTAATGGTCAGCCTTCCGGGCCTGGGAAAGGCTGACCCCTCCAGGCTGTGGAAACTGAGAAGGAAGACTGTCCCCAAGTGGCCCTGGCTGTGCTCAGGAGGACAGGCCTCATAGGTTCCCAGAAAGCCCTTTGATTGGCTGCCACTTCCACATGATGTTTAGTAATAAACAGAGTTCAATGACCAGTCTAGACAAACAAATCATGGTCCTGGCAAACCCTGCCTGCTGATGACATGTTGTGTCTTTGCAAGGTGGAGAGGAAGAAGCTAGCTTTGAAATTTTAATGCAGTCCTTTGTGAACTAACAGCAAACAGAGGCTGAGCTGGTATGTGGACAATGGACCTGCTCTGGCCAAATTAGAAGGTATCCCATCCCCCCATCCCCCCCACTTTGTGGCTTGTGATTTCCCTCTTCTGTCTTCCTCCAGGCGTTAGGAAGTGGCCCTGAACTTGAGTGAGATTCGAAAGGTTTAAATATTAATATTTCTGAAACCCTCAGGGTAGAATCAAGCACCTGCTTCCCTTGTAGCAGCTGTCCTCTACGGTTTTCACCAGAGACACCACTTTTCTCTTTAAACAAAATATTTCATCAAAGTCGGACTTTAATTGAGCCAGGAAGACTTCCAAGTTATTTCATGTTCACTGGCCAGCTTTATCTGTCCTTTGGAGGCGAAGGAAACCTCAGAACTTCCTCATTTCCTTGCTCCTTCCTCCCCACCCTATCAATGAAAGTACAGTATCAAACCTTGGCAAGATGTGTGTTATCAGCACGCAGGACAAACAGTCAAATCCCATGGCTCTTGGGACCGAAACAGGAAAAATGCTGAGAAAGGGCTGAGCTCACTGAATTCCCTGTAAAATAATCCCTGAGTGAAAACAGCAGCTTTTTTCTTTTTCTTTTTGAACATGTGCTTCTTATAAATACAGTCCAGGATGATAAACTGTGTATACAACAAAGAATGCTTGGAAAATGTGGCTGGTAGTATTCTTCTGTGAATGTATTTAGGCTGTTTTCATTTCAGAATAATTCATTTTCAGCATTTATCAAAGAAGATTCTTTTACAGTTACTTAAATACATTTTTCTTTGCAGGCATTGAATTGTTTACTCAATGTTAATGGTCCCTCACAAATATTTACTGAATCCCTCTATAAACTGTCCTCTAAATTAGACCAGAAGGTTCAAAACTCTAACTCCCCTTTGGTATCTAGCCTTTTAAGGTAATCTCTCTGCTGGTATCTGTGCAATTAACCGAGAGCATTTTAATAACAGGGAATAATAATTGCTGTTTGCTTATCATTGAGAGGAATTTCCCCCCTGTGCATTTATTTTTAGGAAGACTGGATTGTTATGTAGCTCATGGTGGTGCTGATAAAGACTGTAAAATTACTATGTGAGAGATTTTGGTGGGCGAGGAACCAGAATTTTCATACTTTTGCTCATATTTTGTAGAGAATTGAGAATTTTAAATTTCTACAATTGCTGATAATGTGAGAACTGCTGGGGTAAGAGGTGTTTACATAGATAGTCATAAATTTATAAAGATGTTTCTCTGCAACCAAATGTGTAGAGATGACCAAATGATCAGGCGATAAAAACCGAAAGCACATGCTTTTGTTGCTCTTCAGGGAAAAGATTTTGTCATGGACATAAATTAATTCCTCTGCAGACTGGGAAAAAGAAAGTGTGTTTATTTGCATTCAGCCATTTTAGTAGAATGTTATTTCCATATGTATTTTTCCTTAGGAACAAAACACAACCAGTTCTATACATTAATTTTTAATTTTTTTTTTTTATCCTCACCTGAGGACATTTTTTGCATTTATCTTCAGATAAAGCGGGAGGGAGAGAGGGAGGGAGAGAGAGAGAGAAACATTGATGTGAAAGGGACACATCGAGTGGTTGCCAACCACACGACCCCAACCAGAGCCGGGGACAAACTGCAACCAAGGTACGTGCCCTTAGCAGGAACCAAACCCAGGATTCTCTGGTCTGTGGGCCGACGCTCTAACCGCTGAGCCAAACCAGCCAGGGCTATACATTAATTTTCATTGCAACATGAAAAAATTATACCTGCTCCTACGCTAACATTTACCTCTGTTCTAAGTTCAAACTTTAGAGCCTATGTTAATTAGATCTCAGAGATCAAGAACTGTATTCAGTAAGCTCGGTATATATATATATATATAAATGTACTGGTGATACTATAACTGTTATTAACAGAAAGGAAACATGAAATCATTTCTCAATTACTGCAAATATTCATCAGTGTAAGCAATGAAACTCAAGAGGTTCTTTGTCATCCTTATCTGGGAAAGTACATGTGACTCAGGTAGCCACAGAGTTTCAAAGACAGAATGAAACTTAGAATTAGTCCACCAGGGTCATCGCAGCAGCTCAGTAATTTTTGTATTCATCCGACAAATGAGGTGTGTGCCAGCCTCCCTGCTGGGAGCTGGAGCCCACGGTGAGCAGAAGCAGGCCTGCTCCCACTCTCCTGAGTTGCGTGTTGGAGAGATCGACACGATCAGATTTGCATTTTGAAATGCTTCGCCTCATTTAGTCTGAAGATTTAAAGATAATTCTAATAATATTCGAGTCAACTTTTGGAAGAGAACCTTTTAATACCAAGAAAATTAAAAAGATGACATACATTCAGTGACGGGATTATGGCTTAAATTTCCAAGTTTTCTAATGCTACTCTAGTTTATATTATTTTATGTTGTAGAAGTTAAAAAAAAACACCATACCAGATTTTTTTCCTCCCACTCTTTTCCTGAATTTACTTATTGTTCCGGTGAAAGCTAACATTTTTGCTGTCTTAATAGTTATTTATAATGGATATAGTGGTAAGAATTCACAAGTAGTGGGAATTTATTCTCCGTGGTAGCTGAAAATTTAATCTTGTGGGTTCAGGGGAAGTAGTCCGGTCATCACGGACCCAGTCATTTCCTGCCTCCGGCCAGTCATCTGCAGGGTTCTGCCCCTCTTCTCATCCTGCCCTGACATCTAAGACCCGGCCCGGAGAGGCTGGCAACATGTGCGGCCGCGCTGGGCAAGCCCTCTGGTCTGCGGTGGGCGGGCACTTAATGCCATGTCCGTGGTCCTCCGGCCTTGAAGGGCTATTGGCTTCAGTCCCTCCTGGATTCTGCTGCCATGTCCCCAGGGTCTCCACCAGCCCTGCACCTCCGGTCACACTCCACCCTGAGGGCTTCCTGTTCCAGCCAGGAGACCCCTTCAGCTCGGCCCTTTCTTTGCCCTTCTACGCCCAGGCTGTGCACAGGCTCTTTCAGCTTTAACTCCTAGAGCATTGGTGGGTGAATGGCCCCTAGGAAAACTTGGGGCACTGGGTTTTCAAGCACAGGTTCCTCTGCCCAGGAATTCCCTCACAATGCAACTGAGGCAGCGTGTGGGCAGAGCAAGCAGGCGCGGCGTGGGGCTGAGGCTGCAGGGGCGGGGCATGGGGAGCAAGGCCGGGGGCTGCGGGGGCGGGGCATGGGGAGCAAGGCCGGGGGCTGCGGGGGCGGGGCATGGGGAGCAAGGCCGGGGGCTGCAGGGGCGGGGCATGGGGAGCAAGGCCGGGGGCTGCAGGGGCGGGGCATGGGGAGCAAGGCCGGGGGCTGCGGGGGCGGGGCATGGGGAGCAAGGCTGGGGACTGTGGGGGCGGGGCATGGGGAGCAAGGCTGGGGGCTGCGGGGGCGGGGCATGGGGAGCAAGGCTGGGGGCTGCGGGGGCGGGGCACGGGGAGCAAGGCTGGGGGCTGCGGGGGCGGGGCATGGGGAGCAAGGCTGGGGGCTGCGGGGGCGGGGCATGGGGAGCAAGGCTGGGGGCTGCGGGGGCGGGGCATGGGGAGCAAGGCTGGGCTGCGGGGGCGGGGCATGGGGAGCAAAGCTGGGGTCTGCGGGGCAAGGCTGAGGGGACCAGCAGCAAACACTGTTGCTCTCTTTGGTTTCTCAACACTCCACTCCCACCCAGAAAGATTTTTAATTTCCTCTCTTCCCAGTGGAGACAATTCCCCACACCCAACCATTATTTATGAATAAGCTATATATGTAGATTACTCGGGGCTTCAGCTCTTGATATTCAAAACCTAGCTCTTGGACCTCAGAAAAACCTTTTATCTGCCAAAAGCCTGCCTTTTGCAAATCAGAAGAGTCATGGTTTTCGGGACTATTGTCTCCACTATGAGTTTAAAAAATTGTTATTTAGAAATGAGGTGGTTTCATTTGTTCACTGTGTTTTGCTGTCTCCAAAGGCCATAACCTCAGCCTCAAATTCAGTTTTAATGGCGGAAAATGGTGTGTGTGTGTGGGGGGGGGGTGTAGGGAAGGTTGAAAGGGAAGGAAAGTGAAAGGGGTAATGATTAGAAGAATTTTTTAAAAAACGAAAGCCCATCAGGGAATGTTTCAAAAATGTCATCCCTGCCCCAGCTAGACCTGGAGGGTTCTTTCTCAGGCCTACTCTGCAGAGCCTCTGGGCTGTGCACTTCCTTTTATTTACAACTTTCTTGGCAAGGGCTTTATGAGGCCAGTTCTATATCTGAACAAAATTCATGACCTAATTTGCCCTGAAAACTATTTTTGTTTCTGCTCTCTGTGCCTCCTCGGTGGTGTTTAAATTTGCCAAATATGAAATCTCACCCCAAAGCTTTTTCTTGAAAGTGATTCTGAACATCGAGCAGTGGGTGATTTAAGCCACTCTTCGAAAATCATTACACAAAATGTATGAAACGAGACATCGAACTTCAAGCCACCAAGGGGAGAACATGATACCAGGATGTATTTGTAAAAATGAGCTTTTGTTAATTCAAACAAATTATCGTGACCAGATTACCACTGTGGCTCAAATAACCTGTTATTCACCGCTGTAGTTCAAGAAGCTCCACTCAGCTCTCTAATAACTTCATTGTAATAAAAAACTAAATAGCAACACTGGTCTAGAATATGCCTGGCATATAATGGGTGTTCAAAACTATTGCAGGTCTTCAAATAATGTCGTTTTATTCAACCTTGTTTTTTTTATAAAATTGATGAGAAAAAAAACATGCATTTCAGGCAGGGAACACTGTGTGGGATTTGCAGGTTCTCCCCATGTCTGAGTGGGTTTTCTCCAGGGACTGTGGTTTCCTCCCACCTTCCAAAGATGTGCTCGTGAGGTGAATCGGCGTGTCTACGTTGTCCCAGTGAGTGTGGGTTTGGTGGCCCTGCGATAGAAGGGTATCCTATGCAGGGTGGGTGCCTGCCCTGTGCCCTGTGCCCTGTGCCCTGAGCTGCCGGGATAGGTTATGCCACCCATGACCCTGAACTGGAATAAACAGGTTGGAAAAGAATGACCTTACTTGTTTTTATTAACACATGTATCTCAATGTTTAATATTAAAAGTGTTTTGGCTCTTTATTTAGGAGTCTGGTGATGTTTTTGTGACCAGAGATATGCTGTAGGAATTTAACTCTTGTTTATGTCAACCAGCGTAGGGTAAAACTGGTTTCTTTACATGTCATTTCACTTGAAGTCACAGTTTCCAAACCCTATGGCCGACATTAAGTGAGGACGCACGGTGCAGACTGGCCGTCCAGCTTCTCCAAGGCCAGCGCAGAGCCTGGGAACCAGCAGAGCTGGCAGATCATCCACCACCTGGTTTTTTCTGGGAGAAACCAGCAGGCAGGCTGGCTCTTCAGTATGAGGAAGGAAGTGGGCCGTTGCTTTTTGTTTTGTGAGATTGGGTGTTCCTTGCACCCAAATCCCTAGAGAATTTTTTTGTTGACTGGTAGAGAGAAAGTCTTTCTCACCCCATTATGTGGGACAAAAAAGTTTTTTCTGAAATTGCAAACTATACCTCAGGGCCCTTTTCCACTGAGATCAAGGAGGGGGAGAGAATGACAGAGAAAAAAACACAGGACAGCTGGGCTAGCCCTGAGTTCAAGTTTTCCCTCAGCTGTTTCCTGGCTTTGACCCTGGAGAAGTAACTGAACCTCTCTGAACTTCAATAGCTGTATCTGTGGCCTGACCAGTGTGGCTCAGTGGTTGAGCATCGACCCATGAACCAAGAGGTCACCGGTTCAATTCCCAGTCAGGGCACATGCCCAGGTTGTGGGCCAGATTCCCAGGGGGGCCATGCAGGAGACGGCCAATCGATGTTCTCTCTCATCGATGTTTCTATCTCTCCTTCTCTCTCTAAAAACCAATAAAGAAGAAGAAAAGGCCCTGGCCGGTTTGACTTAGTGGTTGGAGCATCAGCCTGTGGACCAGAGAGTCCTGGGTTTGGTTCCCGCTAGGGGCATGTACCAAAAAAAAAAAAAAAAAAAAGAAGAAGAAAAAATGCTGTATCTGTGGAATTGAAGGGTATTGTGAAGATACGAAAAGTATTACACCAAGTACCCATGAATTAAAAGTAGTTTGTGTTTTCAATAAGTTAAATTTTTTTAGATTTTCCAAATATATAAAATTATATGATTATATTGAATGTGTTATTTCAAATCACTAGTCCTGCTACCTCCTGTACATTTGTTAGTTGCTTCCTCCTATTGAGATTCACCAAATTATTCATAAATTGTCATTTTGTTTATTTATTTATTGTTAATTCTCACCTGAGGATATTTTCCCATTGGTTTTTAGATAGAATGGAAGGGAAGGAAGGAGGGATAGAGAGAGAGAAAGAGAGAAACACTGATGTGAGAGAGACACATTGATTAGTTGCCTCCCATACAACCCCAACTGGACTGGGGATCAAACCTGCAACCCACGTTCATGCTCTTGACTGGGAATTGAACCCGAGACACTTCAGTCCATGGGCTGACACTCTAACCACTGAGCTAAATGAACCAGGGCCCGAATTGTACATTTAAAATTGACCTTCACACTCATCCAGAGTTAGAGCATATAGTGCAGAATATTATAACATGATGAATCTGAATGGCATTACCATTCATTATCCAAAAGCATTTGTGAGACCGCTACATGCTTGGGACACTGTCTAGATAGATGAATCGTGGCCTTTGATTTTTAGCCCTTGCAAGTTAAGATGGTTTTACAGTAATCAGGCATGAAGGCTTAAAAATGGAAAGACTGGCAAGATCAGGTCACATATAAGGCATTTTTAACATACACAAGCAACAGAAGGACTACTTGGGATCATATGGAACATCGTGAGTAGTGCAGAAAAATGGGAATTGGATGTGGAGATGGGTAGGAGTTAGTCTAGAAAATCTCAAAGGTGGCGACTGGGTTGAGTACTTGGGATCATATGAAATGTAGTGAGTAATGCAAGGGGATAGGATTTGGATGTGGAGATGGGTAGAAGTTAGTCTAGAAAATCTCAAAGGTGGAGATTGCTTCAGAGAAGGGAGGGACACAGAAGGGTTGGTTCAGCCAGTCAAGGATAAATCTGGATTCGGGTGGAATTATAATATAAATCGTGATTTCAGAAGTTAAAGGAAGCATGGAGATCTTCTGCTCCTACCAGTGGATGGCATATTCTGTACCCATTGTGTCCTACAAAAAGAAATAAGACAGTTTTTTCTCTCCAAGAGCTACCAGTCTAGTATTTGGTTGTTGGGGTAAGTGCTGCATGGCATGTTGTGAGTATTTGGGAGCAAGTGCCTAGTTTGATGAAGGAGGAGAAAGTAGTTGGGGAAAGTTTCACAGAGGAGGAGACCTTCTACAGATGAGGTAAAATAAATTGTCTAAAAACACACAACAGAGGAGTGATGGAGCTGAGCTTACAACCCCAGCCCTCTGCCCCTGAGCTGTGACTCCTTCCAGGCCATTTTGCTGACACCTATCTGTCTTCCTGAGGAAGATGAGGAATCCCTTAGTTTATTATGCAAATGACTTGTATCTTGGGGATCCCTAAGATGAAGGTGAGAATAAAACCCACATAGTGGAGAGTTGAAATGCTGATGACATCATTTGACCTCTGAAACCAGTTCTACCTGTGGATTTTGCTTCATCCTGTTTGAGTAATGACACGCTACCCAAGAATCTTCCCTGGTGCAGTTAAACAGATATGGCTGCTTTGACATTGGCTCTTCCTGGTCTCTTTTGTGGGCTTACTGAAAGGACAGTATGGAAGATCACAGGACCCCTGTTAAGACTATAGAAGCAAGGACCCCTGTTAAGACTATAGATGCAGAGATGGGAAATGATGGTTGGCAAGGTGTGAGGAGTCCAAGAAGGCGGGAGAATTTGATGGGTAGATTGAAGGATGAATCGATCTGTCACTGTAAGGCTCTCAGTTGTATAGTTGCTGGATCCAGAGTTGATATTGTCCAGTGTGATGGGATGTCAGGGAGCCAGCGTTTTGGGAAGGTTAGAGGAACTCTATAATTTCCCATCCAAGCTCTCGCTTCTAAATCATGTTTAATCTGAGTGGCTGTATCTGGAGACATTGAGCGATGAAAATCTTGGAATGCTCCAAGTAGGGGGGACAACAGCAGTCATCTGAATGTGGTTTTTGAAGACTTTCTGGCTACCAGGGGTTAGCTCTAAAGCAGTCTGCTGGCAGAATACTTTAAGGAAACTTGAAAAGAATATGTCACCAGAGCAGTGGAAAATACCCACCCTGTGGTTTTAGGGCTTGATGTTCAAATTGTATGATAGCTAAAGATTCAGACAGTGAATTAGCTGGAATTTGGCTGCCCATAAATGTTACCCATCTAATTAGATGATGAAAAGGGAATTCTAAAAGCTTCCAACTCAATTTCCTTCATTTAGGATATTCTCATTTAATTAGCCATGACCCTAAGAGAGCAGCCTGAGACAGAGTTGAAAATATGGGGGAACAAAAGGAAACAAGAACATCTGAGACTGATTGTAGTTAACTTAATGCATGTACTTCGGAATTCTAGTCCAAGAGATTCACAGCTCATTGGGTCCCCTCGCATTTCCTCTGCACACTGTATAACCTACGTTCCTAGTTTCAGGATGGCAATCCAGTGAGATATCAGAAACACATCCTGTATGTTTAGAGAAGAGGGAATGTGGCTGAGTATAAGCTGACTGCCCAGCTGACAGCTGGAAAGATGAACCACTGTGACTGTTGAGCCACAGGTTTGGTATGAAATAGTTGGAAGAGCCAGACTGAACACCAGTTTCAGAAGGTGGCTTCACTGGATGTCATGGGAGAAAACAATTTGCTCTGCTGATTTCTTTCTGAAAGACCCAACAAGCTTTATTTGTTTTGTATAACAGATCAATTTGATTAATTTCAGTAGTTTTATTATCTCATATCCTGGGTGACCAAACAGCAGAGTGTGCGGAAACAGGACAGGATGTCATGTCTGTGAAAAGCATCCTTCACGTCTTTGAAGAGGTGAGCTGGAGGGAAAGGAACACCTGGAACTACATTCTTGAGGCCGTAATCTTGATCATTTGGAGGAAGAAGTTATCAAGTCTCTCAGAGGATTTCTCGTTTGGTCTGAGAGATATTTAATTTCCTGTCTTGCCAGTGTGGAGGGAAGAATTAGTAATTCCAGAACCAATGAGTTTCTCCTTTGGACCCGAATAGGAAATTCCAATCTATTGACTAGTTTTGGAGCACACAGCTCCTGAATAATTATTAACTTGGCACCCTCCTCCTCTTCTGTTATATTTTGAGCTTTATGAAAGTAAAGATAGTCAACCTTTATTTTTTTTAATTACAGAAACGGCAACTTCATATGGGTCAACCTAATGTGTCAGCAAAACTCAGTCACTGTTTGAGGTAGGTGAGTGCCTACTCTCTGTGGGCCTGTATATTGCCTGTTAATTTCACTTCCTGTGGTGCTCTCTGAAGTAAGCCCATAGTGAAGCTAACCATGCTCACTCCTTCCTGATTTCACTCAGGTAGTATTGCCAGCCTTCCGTGTCTGCTGTGGCCCAGGCCTTCCTCACTTGATTTTCTGCTTCTCTTTTTGGGTAGCCAACCTCAGGTTCAGAAATGGTGCGTTTGTTAACACATTCACTGTTGTAGACATGAAAAACTGTCCAGTCCCTGTTTTTGAAGTGATCACTCTTTTTTTGAGGGGGAGAAATTTCTCTTACAAAGCTTTTGCTCATATTTTACCTTAGTACCATCAAAAATTACATTTAAAAAATGAATGTGGCTGGAGTTTTGCTCTCGAGCAGATATTTTCTGGCATTGCAGAATATATCTTGGGTATTTATCACAGCAACTCATTATTTACTACCTGTCCTGTAGTCCATTGACTTTGTTTCCACATCTTTGTCTCTAGGATAGACTTGAGGTGGAGTTTTACTTTTCCATTTAGAAAGGGTCTACATATGTACTAAACTTTGTATATAACAGAGGCAGCATTGAAAACCAACATAGATGATTGTCTAACCATATGCACTAAAAAACAAAAATAAAAATAGATGTATACTTTTCAGCAGTATAAAAAATAAAGTCCAAGTGGATTAAAGAGCTAGATATGTATGAAAATCAAAACTTAGAAACTTTGAGGGGAAAAAAAGGGAGGATAAACTTTTAACACATGGGAATAAGGAGGGATTTCTTAAAATATATAACGAACATATTATAGAGTAAAAGATCTATACATTTGACTACATTAAAATTAGTAAACCAGTGTGACAAAGCACTATAAATGGAATTAAAAAATAAATCTCAACTGAAAAAAAGTCAACCTCAGGAATAATCAGGGAAATGCAAATTAAAACAGCAGGTACCATTTCACACCCAGCAGATGGGCAAATATCAAAAGGCCTGCTAATACCAAGTGTTCTCAAAGACCTAAGAAAACAGCAATTCATATTCATTGGTGGAGGGCAGAATGTGTACCAGCACTTTGTAGAGCAAGTCTCAGTAAATTTAGAGATGTATCTCTTCTGTGACTTAGTTATTTTACATCTAAGCTTTTACTCTAAGACATGCCAACAGATGTTCAAGAAGTGCTGTTTGTAATGGCAGAAAGTAGCTGCAACCCTCTAGCGACTAGAGTAGAGGCCTGACCAGTTACTGACATCCCCCACCACCCCCGGGGTCAAATCCAGCTCACTGTGTGTTTCTGAGTAGATTGTAAATAGTTTTTACATTTTAAATGCTTAAAAGTATCAAAGACAAGTAATGTTTACATCATGTAAAAATTATATGAAATTCAAATGTTAATGTTCATTAAGTTTTATTGGAATAAAACCATACTCATTCATTTACATATTGCACTGTGGGGCCCAGTGGGAGTTCTGATGCGTGCTAGAGTTTGAGGAACAGTGGAACAGAGGAAGGGGTAGATTGCAGTAGATTCAGACAATGGAATAGTATACCATATTGAAAATCCATGAATTAGATCTACATATGTTAGTTAGCATGGCAAAACCTTAAAGTGAAAAAAATGGCAAAAGAATATGTTTAGTATGATATTGCTCCGCATATTAAAGATAAGATATGTGGTTTATAAAACATATGTAAGTAGTATAAATTCTAAAACATGCATATAAATAACAATAATAATAATTACAGAATTAGAATTACCTCTAAAAAAGGGGAGGAGAATGAAGGAGGGATTGGATTTTAGCTGTATTTAGGTGTTATTCCTTAAAAATAGAGAGACCTGAATTAAACATGCCAAATGTTAATCCCATTAAATATGAATAGTGAATAGTTTTTATATGCTTGAAAATTTAAAGCCATACCTTCTCATAAAAATTAGGATGTTAAGGAGTAATATTCAATAATTCAATATTTAAATATTAAAGTGATTAATAATTCTACCACTTAAAGATAATTATTTAATAATATTATTGTATTATTTTTTTCCCTTGTAGCTTTTTTCTTTTTTCTATGTGTGGGAAAATACTTTTAGTTACATGATATTTATAATTTTGTATTCTTTTACTTTTTATTTAATATTGGCTCTTAGGAAATTTTCATGTAGTTATTCTAATTTTTATAATAACCACATTTACTCCATATATGTATAACACTTTCTGATTTTTAACATAACATATGTTTGCTATTACAATTTGGCGAAGTATAAAGAATATGGAAACTGTCACTGTGGCACTTGGATGCAATGTTTTATGTACATCTCTTCAGTCATGACTGTTCTGCATCTTTAATTGTTTTATTTACTAATGTATCATGAAAATTTCCCCATGATATTCTTGGTCTAAAACATGATTTTAAATGGCTCCATATTGTTCTATCATATATAGATTAAAAAATTCAAATGCTCATTTAAATCATCTTTCTCTCTTACTCTCTGTCCACATTTGTTAGCACAAGATAGGAAATGGAATAATCCGTTGCTGATCTCGGTGGGAGCAGAGGTGGCCGAGCAAGTGCTGGGAGGTATCAGGGCAAGACCCCTGAGCCCTGAGGAGTACGCCGGAAGGGGGTTCCTCTTGGTCCTCACCCCAGATGGGCTCCACGTAAGCTGAAAGAGGCTCCTTATCTCTGTCCGTCTCCACCTTCTTCTGGACTGCAGGTGTGTGACTGGCTGACTGGCAGGGCCAACTGTTTTTGGGATAATGTACTGTGTATGATTCTTGTCTTCCATGTTAAGGAGACAAGCAAACTGTTGGGTGGCAAATATAAAGTCATCACATTGCCCTGGCCAGTGCGGCTCAGTTGCTTGAGTGTCCTACTGTGCACCAAAAGGTCTCTGGTTTCATTCCTGGTCCGGGCATGTGTCCAGGTAGTGGGTTCATTCCCCAGTCAGGGTGCATGTGGAACTCTCACATCCATCGAGGTTTCTCTACCTTTCTCTCTCTCTCCCTTCCTCTCTGTAAAATCAATGAAAAGGTTAAAAAAAATAAATTAATAAAATCATCAAATCACAAACTCTTATATAGAAAAGGTGCTTTAGAGATCATTTTACTCTGACTTCTGTTTTATGTAATTGAGTAACCCAAGATCACATCTTACTTTTCATGATCTTATATGGTAAACTTTCTCTCTTTCTCTTTTAACAATTTAAAAATGTATATTTGTTCATATTTTTTTTTCTTTTTTTGCATTTATCTTCAAATAGAGTGGGAGGGAAGAAGGGGAAGAGAGAGAGGGAGGGAGGGGGAGAGAGAAAGAGAGAGAGAGAGAGAAACATTGATATGAGAGAGACACATCGACTGGCTGCTACCGACAACCGGGGCCGGGGACAAATGGCAACCGAGGTACATGCCCTTAGCGGGAACCGAACCCGAGACTCTAACCGGGCCGATGCTCTAACCGCTGAGCCAAACTGGCCAGGGCCATTTGTTCATATTTTAACATCCCTGAAACTAGGATAGGTCTCACAATACCTGATGTCTCATTACTTTTCACTGTTGTTTCTATTTTCACATCTCCAAAATCAGGATGTAACTTACAATCAATGACTTCTTAGGTTCAGTAAAATACATTATTTTAGAGCTGTGGTTTTCAATCCTGGCTACACATTAAAACTATCTGGTATACTTTAAAACTATGTATAAGACGCCTGGTTCTCACCCTAGAGGGTGGGAGCCATGCAGCTGTATAAAAAAAGCTCCCCAGCTATGTCTGGGTAGCTCAGTTGGTTAGAGCGTCGTCCCAATATGCTAAGGTTGTGGGTTCGATCCCTGGTTAGGGTACATATAAGAATCAACCAATGAATGCATAAATAAGAACAACAAATTGATATTTCTCTCTTTCTCTCTCTCTCCCCCCCTTCCTCCCTCTCTAAAATAAAACAAACAAACAAAAAACCAAAACCAACCAAACAAAAAACACTCTTCAGATTTGGAATCATTGACACAGACTTCAGTGGAAGAAAAAATAAAGCATCATTATAGCTTTATCAAAGATACGTAAAGGTAACTCTTAATCAAATTACTGGAAAATTTGGCTTATGACTTTTGGAGAAGGTCAGTTAGGTGTCCTAGCTGGAAGAATGAGCACAAGGGTTGGAATCAAAAGACCTCTCCTGGCTCTAACAGTTTCTAGTTTTATGGCCTCACGCAGGTCATTTCTCCCAGCCTTGGTTTCTTCCTTTGAAAATAGCAACATATTTACTTCACCGGATTTTGTGAGGATTTAACAAGAAAATGTAATAATAAAATGCTTACCACATTTTAGGATGCATTGTAGGTCCCTATAAACATAGGTTTTCTTGCAAACACTGTTAATTTAAATAGGAAGATTTTAAAAATGGAGCTAAGTGTGGTTTTCTTACCTTTTGAATGAATTCGCCAACTCATTTAACATGGTAAACATAGACGGCAGCAGAAGTGTGAGGGTCAGAGTCAGCATGTTTTCTCATTTTTGGTAAAATAGTGAAAGGAATTACATTAACCAACTTGAGTTCACATAGCTGAAAAAATTTTAAATTCACCCAGCTACACTTGTAGAAAAAGGAGCAGTTTTCACTAGAGCCAGTAATCGGAAATGACAACGTGAAGTGCGGATAAATTCATGCGATAGTACCTACGTGGACATTTCTCCTGTGTGGGGTTTGGTGAATTGTGAGTTTGTGCTTTACAGTGCATGAAAATCAACTTGTATATGTATCATAATGGTTTCCCATGTTTGCTGAAGAGATATGTAACAGTGTAGGCTTTTTCCACTATGAGAAACAATATTTTCCAGCTGCACCTCTGGAAATGGAGTCAACTGTAACCACTGGCACCAAATATTTAGCAGCCTGGATGCTGGTGGAGAGGCAGGAGGAGTGTGCACTGCCCTCCAACGGCCTCTGCCACAGGGCGGGTATTATAACGTGATCCGCTGCGCTCTGGAGAGTTGAGCTTGTGGGCTGAGCATTGCCAAGGCTCAATGTCAGCCCCCAGCCTGGAATTACTGTGCCCACCAGGGCCTTTTTCTTGGGTGGGTGGGGGAGGCTCTTGTCCATGGATAGTCAGTATTTGATTGTGTGCTTGTGTGGATAACCCACTCTATGGATTATTCACAGCAGTTTTTAGGCGAAGCTTAGATCCTGTTCTCCCAACTGTCTTGCCACCTGCTATGATCCCCTAATCTGTCCCCTTCATGCACTTGATGTGTGCTGAGGAAATCAGCTACAATGCCACCATGCTCCCTGGCATTTACTAAGTGCCTATCATGTGCCAAACTTTTCATTAGATCATAAGTGGTGTCACCTTATTTTCCAGAGGAGGGAACAAAAATTTAGAGTTTAAGATGCTTTTCTAAGCTGTTTATAATGACTTCTATGTTAACTACTACTTTTGATAACTTGAGCCAGAGAAACTTCTGCATGAATGTGAGAAATCTAAAATGATTTTTTTTTTTTTTTTTTTACCAATTTAGCATGGCAAATTTTAAACCAATCTCTCTTTCTTTTTAGAGTTAATTAATATATTTTTGTTACAGACACTTCTCCACCCCCCCAGACTCCTCCTCCCGATCCCATGCACCCCCCCTCCCAGCATTGTTGTCTATGTCCACTGGTTCTGCATACATGCAAATAAGTTCTTTGGTTCATCTCATCCATGCCCCGTCCCCCCTCCTCTGAGGTTTGTTAGTCTGAACCATACTCCTTTCTATGTCTCTAGGTCTATTTTGTTCATCAGCTTATTTTTGTTCATTATATTCCACAAATAAGTGAGATCATAGGGTAATTGTCTTTCTCTGATTGGCTTGTTTCAGTTAGCATAATACTCTCGAGGTCCCTCCATTTTGTCTTAAGCGATAAGAGATCTTTCTTCCTTACAGCTGTATAGTGTTCCATTGTGTATATGTACCACAGCTTTTTTATCCACTCATCTGTTGACGGATACTTGGGCTGTTTCCAGAACTTAGTAATAATAAATAGTGCTGCTATGAACATGGGGGTACATATATTCTTTCTGATTGGAGTTTTAGGCTTCTTAGGATATATTCCTAGAAGTGGGATCACTGAGTCAAATGGCAGTTCAATTTTTAATTTTTTTTTTTTATCCTCACCTGAGGACATTTTTCCATTTTTTGTACAGATAGAGAGAGAGGAAGAGAGAGAGAGAGAGAAATATCAACGTGAAAGGGATACATCGAGTGGCTGCCACCCGCACGACCAACCAGGGCCGGGGACAAACTGCAACCGAGGTACGTGCCCTTAGCGGGAACCGAACCCGGGTTTCTCCGGACTGCAGGCCAATGCTCTAACCGCTGAGCCAAACTGGCCAAGGCCAATTTTTAATTTTTTGAGGAAACACCATGCACTCTCTTTTTATATAAGACAAACTAAGGGCTTTATCACTTGAGAGGGCAAGTAAATAAAATTCAAGCTGTGTAACATATACTCTATGACTGCTATTCCGGTTTTAACAATAAGATCCGTTCAACAGAGGTGGTTCAAGTTTCTTTATTGCTAGATAATGATTTGTTTAGGACACATAATTTCTTTTTCAATACATTTTGCCTGATGGAAAGCAATTTCCATGTTCTCTCCAGATGATTCCTTGGTTAATGTTTTTGTTTAAAGCTTTGTTACCTTTGCTCCTTGTCCTACATGGTTTCCATAGCAACAGGAATGTGGAGGTGGTACCAACAGGCTCTGGAGAGAATGGCAATGCAATGGGAAGTTCCACCTGAAATAACAATATGCAAATCATTTCAGCATATGATAAACAACCAAGAAAGTGATGCTTTTTTGGGAGACAGCTTATTTGGTTTGGGAATGTGCTCATTTTTCTGACAGCTTCTCTTTCTTGTGCTATCTTTCTTGCCTTATTTCTTTTTCTCTTTGAGACAAAAATAAAACCAGTAAAAAACAAAAATTCAACCTGACATTGCATGTGATTCCATGGCAGATGTAGTGATTTGTGCTTCCAGAGATAGTTCTTGAGCAGAACATTTGTAAAGGCGTTTAATTGGGAAATGAATTTAACTCTTGGTGATGTTACCTTTAGTTGCCAGGATACAGCTGAAGGGTGAGCTGTTCCCCTGCAGTGAGATTTCCCCAACTGGCTTGCCATCAAGGACCTTGTTATTATTTTTCCTTATATCTTTTTTAAAGGTTTTTAACATACTCAAATAATTGAAAGTATTTTATATTGGTCCATATGGTCTTAACTCAGAGAAATGTAAGCTTTCCTTTTTGGATTACTAGAAATGTCTTTTTTGGAATATTGAAAATAGCTTTCAAAACAGGAGTTCCTAAAAAGGAGTTACTAAAGTACTCTGTTCTGAGATGGTCAGCAGGATGGAATGGGCAACATAGATGTTTATTTTATACTTACAAAGTTATAGGGCTCTGACTGGTTTGGCTTGGCGGTTAGAGCGTCGGCCCTCAGACTGAAGGATCTCAGGTTCGATTCCAGTCGAGAGCATGTGCCTGGGTTGCAGATTCCATCCACTACTCACTCAGTTGGGGTGGTGCGGGAGGCAACCAATCGATGTGTCTCTTTCACGTCAGTGCTCTCCCCCCACCTTTCCATTCTATCTAAAAAGTTAATGGAAAAATATCCTTGGGTGAGGATTAACAACAACAACAAAGTTATAGGGCTGCTTTAAGTATCCCTTCCTCGTATAACACAAAGCACAGTGTAAACACTGCTTGTAGCTTATGAGAGTAAATAAAAATACAGAAATGGTGTTTCGGTGAGGTTGATGGAAATACCTGTATCAACTCACTTTGAGGCCAGATAAAGTCATTCTTTACAGCTGTTCATTGCTATTAGTTATGGGCATTGCTTAGACTTTTTCCCCCTACATCCCAAATTTTAAGCAATCAGAGATCAAAGATTACATTTGCAAGCCCTCCAAAGGTAACAGTTAAGCACTGTGCCGTCTTCGTTCATGCACTCATAAAGTGTAGCTGTCCCTGTCAGCTGGGTTTCCTCAGGTCCCACCTTCTCTTCAGTGTCTTCACGCCCACCTCCCCCTGGGATCACGCCTCATATGGGAGTTCCGTTCATAAAGCCCAGCGTCTTCATGGCAAAGCTACTCACTGCAAGTTTTGCTCTATTTCATGAGGTCAGTGGCCAGAAAATCTTAAGGTGAGCAGAAGCCACCTTCTTCAGAGTAACCTATGGTACCTGTTAAAATGCAAAGCCCTGCTTTGGCCAGTTTGGCTCAGCAGTTGGAGCGTTGGCCTGTGGACCAGAGAGTCCAGGTTCAGTTCCCGCTAGGGGCATGTACCAAAAAAAAAGAAGAAAAGAAATGCAAAGCCCCAAATTCAGACCTATTGATCTATTTCTGGAGGCTGGAGATATGATAATCTAAATTTTTTATAGGCTCCCAGGACTTTATTTTTTTAATGCTCAGTAAAGCCCTCAGCTAGATTAAGAAGTACAAAATGCCAGTTATAAAATAGTCACAGGATGTAAAGTACAGCACAGGAAACATAGTCAATAATATTGTAATAACTACGTATGGTGCCCGATGGGTACTAGCCTTACTGTGGCGATCACTTGGTAAGGTATATAAATGCCTAATCATTATGTATACCTAAAACTAACATAGTATTGTATGCCAGCTATTATTTAAAAATAAGTTGAAGGAAGATTGAGGGTGGGGGGCTGCATCTGCCGCTAAAAAAGCCTTCGGGTCCTGACTTGCAGGAGCAGCCCTAACACCTGCTCTTCTCTCCTCTTGGTCCCCAGCCCTGAACCTGAACCCGTCATCTGCTTCCTCACCAGGCCTTACACTCTTTGGGTTGCTCCTTAATGTCTTCTGAGAAGTGATCTCGTTTGTAAAACATGGATTAGCAGTGGGTATATGTTTGGGGTGGGTAGGGCTGAAGTGAGGGAGTTGGAGAGCTTTGTAGTTTTGTCCCAAGAGCTTTGCCCCCATAGGATGACCTGGATTGCATTGTTCTTTTTGGGGGACAGGGGAGGGGGATGGGAGCAGTAGCTGGGGACATGCCACGCAGGCAGGGCCTTATATAAAAACATTTCCATTCAGTGCACTGGGCTGGCCCTGGATTTCCTGGGTTTGGACCTAGGTTTGCCCTCTTCTTGGTTTGAAAATTGACAAAAATTGTACTTTCATTTCTGTGAGTTCCTAGTCATCTTTGCCAATATTGAAATTGCTTTGGAAAATCCAGGGTCTCTAATACTAAGTGCTTAGCAAGGCAGCACTTTCTCTGATAGGATAGGGGTTAGCAGGTTCTCAGCTTGACTATTTGGCACCTAGCAGAGATCACATTTTGTGGGAAGGGGAAATCAACAGGGAAACATTACTGGGATACAATAGGCAGGAAAGGCCCTTGGTGTAGGATTAATATTAGCCTGGTCTGAACAGGGTAAGAACAGGGGTAATCAGAGGGCACTGGGCCTCTGTAAATGGAAAGGAACATATGAAAAAATGCAGGATGTAAAAAGGAGGGTCCCCCAAAAGTAGTAGTAGTCATTTTGTTTAAAAAAATTTTTTCTCCTTATTGATTTTAGAGAGGGAGAGGAAGGGAGAGGGAGAGATAGTAACGTCGATTGGCCACCTCCTGCATGCCCCCCACTGGGGACTTGGCCCACAACCTGGGCATGTGTCCTAACTGGGAATGGAACTGGCGACCTCTTGGTGCATGGGTTGGCACTCAGCCACTGAGCCACACCGGCTGGACAACCATGAGCCCTTTTGATCCTTCCAAGAACACTCAAGATGTAAGGGTGGTTGTTAGCCTTATTTTACAGATGGAGATACCGAGCCACAGAGTTGGGGACTTGCTCAAAGCTAGCTGGGACCAGGACCCAGGTCTTCTGTCTCTTGCTCCATTCCTTTGTCTGTTTCCATTTGACACTATTGACTAATAGACTGAGAGTAACCCCATACTAATTGCCTAGTTCATAATTTTGCCCAAGGTCAGTCCAAGCAGGGAATAAGTGATCAGAGATGGAGGCATATCTAAGAAACTGGACTTTTCCCCAAGGTTGGCTCATACTAAATGGACGCCCATGACCAACGGTGTTTTGTGAGGCTAAACTGCATAATGGGTCTTTAATGTGGGTAAGACAAGACCACCCAACTCACTTTTAACTGATGAAGCTGAAACCAGATCTGTAGAGGTGAAAGGCTTATGCATTAGCCCAGTGATAATAGATTTCCAGATGGCTGGAATCCGACCTCTGTCTCTGCCTTTGGCCAGTGATATTGACCAATAAACTGCTTTATGTCAATGGATCATGAGATACAGTGAAGTGAATGTCGCATGTAGATAACAGTCTTTATTCAGGGTCTTTTATAAAACCATGTCATGTACAATCTTTTCTTAAGACTTTCAGAAGGAAATGTTCTGAGAAACCTTCTTAGGATGAAAGTTTTCCGCATGATACTTTTTTTTTAGGGGCAACATATACTAAAATAAAACAAGGTGTGAGGGGCTTGAACAGCCAGCACTGCCTTTCCAAGCATATAAGAGCCGTGTTCTGAGTGACCCACAAAAAGGTAGAAGACTGTCTTTAATGCAACTGTCATTTTCTTGAGGAGAAACACAATTATTTTCCGCTCCATTTTATGTAAATGTAAATGTGTGTTTCTGAGAAGGCTGTTCTCCCCTGTGAATTGATGCAGTCCATCGGAAAGGGGCGATGAGTGGGCTGTATGTAAATTGTGACTTCCCAGGACGTTTCTTTGACATTCAATTTAAGGAGATTGATCTGGCCGAGGCTGGTAATTGTGCCTCTTTGCACAGGATCGTAGGCACATTTGCATGGGAGGGAAATGAATGCAAAGCCTGTCCAAGGGTGCCCTCTCACCCGGGAGCTGACAGGTGACCTCTTGTAGATTTTTTTTTAGATTGTTTTTTAAAAGGTGCTTTTAAAAAGTGATCTGAGGAGTACATTATTTAAAAATTATCGGTGGAGTTTAGACACTGAATTCCTTGTCTCCTTCATATTTAGAGTACGGAACTCTACTGTGACAAATACAACTGCAGGTGAGCTGGGTTGAAGGTGAGGGTAGTCACAAAAGAAGACGCCAGCTGGGGTGGGTGGTGATGCAAATGGCCTTAGAGGCAGGACAAGGAAACATCCCAAGTATAGTGTGTCTGTCGCAGCGATGCCAGCGAGGTTGCAGAGATGTAAGAGATTTGGTAGCAACTATATCTGCAGTAAGAATCAGAACTGAGGAGGGAAATGTGAGGAATCAAACAGCTCTTAGGTTTCCCAGAAAGATGTAGGGTGATAACATTGGCTGTCTCTCTCATCTCAGTATGTGTCACAATGATCTGAAGAATAACATAACTGATCTAAAATTAGGGCAAAATAAAAGACTTCACTGTGCAGTTCTTGGTTTCGTAGTTTTTCCTCTGGCACAGTTTGCATCAGGAAGCACACACAGTAAGAGCTTTCTAGTTATAAAAAGAAATGGCATTATAATATTATAAATAACTTAGCTTACTGCCTTTTGAGTTTTGTTTTTAATGTAATTTAGACAAATACATTTATACAGTAATGGGTGTTCTCTTAACTTCTCTTCTTTTATATTTTTATTTACAAAAAGGACAAAGCATCATTCAACTCAAATGCTCATTGAATGGCTTACGGTGCGCCTTGCTCCATTCTGCAGGTTTTCCTAGGCAAGCCCGTGAGATAGTGCCTTAGATGGAGCTGTGTGCAGAAGTTTATGGGGGAATGCCTTGAGATAACACCGGAAGGGCGTCGGTGCAGGCAGCAGACTGGGAGGGCAGAGGCAGAGGAGGCGTGGCCCTGCCATGGGGCTGCAGCTGGGAAGGCCCTTCAGAGTGTCCCATCTTGATACAAGGGGACTAGGCTTTTACATCTGCCTATGCCCCTCAGTGGTCAGAGGATGTCAGATGCCCCCAGGAGGGATGTGACCCTGGGCAAGGGCATCCATCTCTGAGCAGCTGAGAGCCATCAGCTGTCAACACCCCTTGCAGCTGGGGATGGATTCACTAGTGCTGAAGTGGGGCTATTGGGGTAGCCCGCTAAGGCACTCAGTACAGGGGTTATCCCCGTCTTCGCAGGAGAAAACAGAGTCTACAAGAGTTGACAGTTTGCCTGGAGTCACACAGTGAAGTGGAGGCAGGATGAGCACCGCACAGTCTGACCCAGAGCCCACGCTGGGAACCATCACTGCCGCCTCCTGATTGCTGCAAACCGGTTTGGAACAAGATCATTTCAAGAGAGGTAAGTGCTTTGAAGAAAAAAAAAAGGGGATGGGGTGGGACATACTAATGTATTGATGGCATTTCTACTTGGGGTACCATCAGGTATCACACCTCGTGTGTGGTAGTGACTGATGGCCATTCCATTGTTCTTCCTGGGCACACAGCCAGATGGCATCGTCCAGTTTCCCAGCCTGGCTACCAGAACCTCTGTACACCTGCTCCTTTCCAGACCCGTGGCCAGAGTAGCTGGTGCTGAAGACAGTAGCTGACCTGGAACCCCTCATCCTGGACTGTTCATTACATGAGAAAAAAAATAACATTACTCTTTTAAGCCTGAAATTTTTAGGGGGTAGGTATTTGTTACAGGAGCCTATTCTACTCTCATGGGGACAGTATAGACATTTATTTAAAATACCTCAGTATAAACAATGTAATGTATGGGTAGTTATTACTGGGATAGTGTGCTGGTTAATTTTATGTGTTAGCTTGGCTGGGATACAGTGCACAGGTATTTAGTCAAGCATTATCATGGATGTTTCTGTGAGGGTATTTTTGGGGAATGAGATTAACATTTAAATAAGTGGATTTTAAATAAAATAGATTACCGTCTATAATGTGGGTGGACCTCATCCCATTAGTTGAAAGCCTTACTAGAACAGAGATTGACCTCTCCCAAGCAAGCAAGAATTCGTCTGCTGCACCGGCTCTTCCTGGTTCCCCAGCAGACGGCCTTTGGACTTGAACCCTACTCTTTCCCGAGTCTCCAGCCTATCCCATCAGATTTTGGACTCTCCAAGCCTCCACAATCATGTGACCTCATTCCTTAAAATAAATCTCTCTCTATATACATATCCTGTTGGTTCTGTTTGGACAACCTTGACTGATACAATAGTTATCAGCATTTGAATCATCCAACTGCGGAATCCCCACTTCAGAGATGGCTATAGCATTTTCATATATTATTATAGAAATCTTCAGAGAGTTTGTTAATTAGCATAAAGAATGTTAGGGGAAAAATATAAATATGCATTATATGCAAGATGCATGGCTGGCTAAAAAATGATTTTTCAGTCTTTGTCTCTCCTGCAAGAATGAGAATGAGAATCTGTTAAGCCCAGTAGCTTTCGTCTAGGCTCTGTTGGGCAAGGCCATGTGTCCCAGAGAGAACTCTGCACCGGATTCCAGCAGGAGCCTCGCCGATTCTGCGGCTAGACTGTCCCTCTGCCTGCCTGTAGTTAACCTCTCCCGCAGATGCTCGCTGCTGAGCCCGGGGACAGCGAGAACGGCCTCACTCAGCCTTCGGGGTCGGTGGTAAGCCTGTTTTCTGTGTGTATTAAGCAGTGTTGTGCAGGTGGTACAATTTGATGTAAGAGGTCCCTTCACTCTGACCTGACACAGGCATGTTCTCTCTGACCTTTACTGTCTGAAGGCTGTCACTGTTTACTGAAAGAACGGACCCTTGTTGGGTGATCGCTTGACTAACATCACGTCCCGGAGAAAGGAGGGCAATGCCAAGCAGCGAGCGTGAAGGTGGGCGGTGGCTCCAAAGGCCTGGATTTCTCTCCCAGAGCTGCCACTTGCTAGTTATGGGGCCTTGGTCAACATACTCTTCCTTTCCACAATTCCCTGCATCAGGTCTGTAGCTGTCACTAGGGCCTGTTGGGAAGACCACATGAGCGAATGCCTGTGACGCGCCTAGTACAGTGACTAAGTAAGTGTCGAGAGGAAGTGCTAACCGATACCATTATTGATGAGCAGTGCTGCATGTTGGAGGTTTTCAGATAAGTGTCTTCTTAGTAAAGAGAGTGAGTATGGAGAGGAAAATGCTATCCTGTTGTTAAGTGTTGTTAATCAAGTGTTTGCTGCCAAGGTGTGGGGAGATAGCTATAATCTAGTTCTTTGAATTACCCTGGACAAGTTTCTGAGCTGTTTCAGAGATGCCCTGAGCTTTGGGACCCGTGTGTTCTGTGTTCAGATGAGTTTGGGAGGCACTGGTACACCTGTCTGCTCAGGCTGCCATAAGGGAACAGCACAGACTGGGTGATGCCAACAACAGGAATTATTTTCTCCCAGTTCTGGAGTCTGGAGGTCCAAGACCCAAGTGCTGGCAGCGATGGTTTCTGGTAAGGTCTCTCTCTTCTTGGTCTGAAGACGTGTTTCTTGCTGTGTCCCCCCATGGTGTTTCCTCCGTGAGGGCGCGTCCTCCGTGCCCGTGTGTCCTCTGTGCGCGTGTGTCCTCTGTGCGCGTGTGTCCTCTGTGCGCGTGTGTCCTCTGTGCGGGTGCTTCCTCCGTGAGGGTACTCCTAGTGTTTCTTCTTCTCAGGACTCCAGTCCTATTGGAATAGGGCCCCACCCTTACGACCTCATTTAACCTTAGTTACCTCCTCAAAGTCTCTGTCTCCAAAGACAGCCAAGCTGGGGATTAGGAACACAATTCAGTCCATAAGAACTGAGTATAAAACAAAGTTAACTATGTTTCTTTGTTATAGGACTTAATTATCCTAAAGATACCCTCTAAGAGGACATCTATTAATATTTCCCAAATGTATTTTTCTGCAACATTCTATTAATTGTTTAGAGATCACTTATTAAGGACGCGGGAGAAGTTGCTCAAAATCAATATTGTGCTAATCTTGCATGTACATTGGTGTGTACTCAGAGAAAGGCTGAGGTGGGTAGGGCTGTTGGTTTTCGTATGAAATATTCTAGTTTGTTCTCACCTTTTCATGATGGTTTCGATGCTGACTTTTATAGTTGTCCTCAGCCAGGCCAGTCAGCGGGCCCCTTCCTCTGTCACAGCAGCTATTTGGGTTGCTGCTCGTGCTCAGATACCCTGTCACGGTTTCCCTGGAAAGCAGAGGGTGGACAACATCTGAATATTAATAAGTGGTATGCCACTGTATTTAGAAAGCAGTTCTCCTCTCCCTGAGAAAAGTGGCAATACTAACATATTCTGCTCTTGGGCTGACCTTGCTGTGATGTGACATGCTCATTTGTATTCATGGAGAGCTTCAAAATAAGTGGCCTCGTCTGCAGATTTTCCTAATTAAATAGCTGGGCAAACCATCTACCATCATCCCACTGGAACTTTCTGTAATTGCTTATTTCTTCTTTTTCATGTATAAATAAAGCCTTCGGATTTTAATTTCCCCATGACTTTTCTTTACTCATAAATACTACCTTTCTTGACATTTTTAATCAGTTTACTTAAGATAAAAGTTTATTACATTGTTTTTCTAACGCAGTGTTAAAAAGCAAATTGCTATAATTTCCCATTAGAAAGGAATTATTAATAAATACTGTGATTCACTGCTAGAAAATGTTAAAGCACATAATTTTCTCTGTATTAAGCTCATTATTTAACACATGTGCAGCTTCATTACTACTCGATGGTTGTTTCGGGAACAGCATCCTTGCGAAGGCCCGATCTGTTGTGAAACGTGGCCCCCGGAGTAACGAAGCCGCGCGTGAGCTGGTGGACCCTGCAGGGTTCTCACTGTTAAAATCTGTAAAATGAGGCTGTTTTTGGGGGGGGGGGCAATTTATGCTGTTACAAGGATAATAAACCCATTCCAGGGAACTGAAAAAAAGGGGAGTTTTCTTGAAGAATGTAGTATCAATTGATCATTAATGGACAGATTGATTGAATCAAAAATCTTGACCACCCAAACCTAAGCAGGTGCGCGCGCACACACACACATACACACACACACACACACACACACATACACACATTCACTCACACATCCATATCTTACTGCTATGATGAACTTCATTTAACCATTCCTTTATTTTGGATGTTTAAATTGTTTCCAGTTTTTGCAATTATAAATTATATTACAATAAACTTTTTTTGTATATAAGTCCCCTCAAATCTGTGACTATTTCTAGAGAAGATCACAGGAAGTAAAATTACTGGCTCAAAGTGTATGTACTTAAATATTTTATGTATATATTTTAGTTATTTTTCTTTTTTCTTTTTCTTTTGGTAGGTGCCCCTAGCAGGAACCGAACCCGGGACTCTCTGGTCCACAGGCCAGTGCTCTGACCGCTGAGCCAAATCGGCCAGGGCTTATATATTTTTCTGAACGACAACCCAACTGACCTTCCCAGTAGGAGTTTGTGAGAGCAGCCATCTCTCCATACTCTGACCAGTACTTACTTAGTATTTCATTGCTATCTCAATTTTTATACTTATGGTTATTACTAATTAATAAAGCTAAACATTTTCTAATGTGTTTATTAACTGGTTCCAATTTCCTGAGAGTTGTCTAATTGAGCATGTTTATCTTCATATTAGATATTATTGTTTTTCTTACTAATTTATAACAACTCTTCACATGTTGAAATTATTAAACCCTTATTATATTGCTTGCAAATAGATTTTCCTATTTATCATTTGATTTTAATTTTGTTTATACATTTTATGGTAGGCAGGCACTTAAATTACTTTATGTGGACAAGCACAACTCTATTAAATGTGAGTGGTAGATGTGTGGGTGTTTTTATATAATGTTTTAGATAAAACATTTGAAGTCATACCTGCTCATTAAAAATTTCTTCCATTATATTTAGACTTAGGAAGCACTTCCATTTTTCCTGGCACTGTTACACGAAGAATCCACGTCTCCCCCCCTTGGTTGTTTCGTATAGTGCTGCAATTGTTGACGTGTCTACCTTCCTGCTAGACTGTGAACTAGAACCTTGTATCTCTGAGTCCACGATATCTACTGGGTCTCATTAAATGTTTATCGAATAAAGGAAAGAACAATCTCTGGGGGAGGAAGGACCATGAGGGTGATAGGCGAGGTGGCAACCTGAAGCTGTGGGAATAATACGTCTTCACAATAGGAAGCTCTCAGTAGACATGACTTGACACAGATTTCATAGTGTAGACTCAGAATCAGTCAGACCTCACTGTGAATACATGTGCATGCCCCCTGCTCCCAACACATCTCTTTCCTGAGGTTTAAATGGCATGTGCACGCAGTGATGCTGTGTGGACAGATCGACACTAACAAAGGGGCATGCCATACTGGACACCCCAGCAACAACCTCTTCCCACTCTTCGGAAGGGAGCTAAACAGTGTGCTATGACATATTATCTTGCACTAGTAAAAGCTTTGGGATTAGTCTGGTTTTCTAAAAAGAAGGCACACTTGTTTTGTTTTAGATTTTTTTTTCTTTATTGATTTTCAAGAGAGATAGAAACAGAAACATCAATTGGCTGCCTCTTGGCTGCACCCCACTGGGGATCGGGCTCATGACTGGGCACGTGCCTGGACTGGGAATTGAACTGGCGACCTCTTGATGCATGAGTTGACACCAAATCACTGAGACACAACGGCCGGGCGAGAAGACGAACTTCTTAAGGGAACTGACCATGTTACTTACACCGTATTTCCTACAGTGCTGAGAAAATTGCGGAACATATCGTAGATGCTCAGTCAGTATCAAGGGTTATAATTTCCTTTTCGTTTGCAGATTGCTGGTTTTAGCAATTTTATGTACAACAGCAGGGCCTTATTTACTTATTTTTTTAGTCCTCCAGGATTTTTGTTTTTAACAAAATGCTTTTTTATATTTAGGGCTGAGAATATTCTAAATAAATCCCAATAGGATACATAGGCTATTTTTCAAAACCTCCTTTCGGATTCTTGCTTCAGCTCCTCATGGTTACCTCGTTGTTCTGTGTCACTTGCAGGTAGGAGTTGTCAGGAGATTCTTCTCTCATTGAAAAGTCAGCCCCGTTTCTCCTTCAGTCTGTAAAGCAACTCACTGGGAAGCACACATCTCGTTATCTTTCTGCTCAAGGCTGGAGGCACGTAGTAAATCATCTACAACGGACTAGAAAAATCTGGTCAACCTGTGTGAGTAAAGCAGTTTGGTAAAGAGAAGTAAACTTCAAAGGGAAGTTCTGGGGTCTGGCTGTGGAGTCACCCTCAGTACGAGGTCTGAATTACATGGTCAGAAGTCCTGGTCACACAGTAGTTGTTTGAAAAGCAGTTTTTTGCTCTGGCTGGTTTGACTCAGCGGTTAGAGTGTTGGCCTGTGGACCAGAGAGTCCCGGGTTCGGTTCCCGCTAAGGGCACATACCTCGGTCGCAGTTTGTCCCCGTCCTGGTTGGGGTCTTGTGGGTGGCAACCAGTTGATTTTTCTTTCTCACATCAATGTTTCTCTCTTTCTCTCTTCCTTTCTTTCTCCCTCCTGCTCTATTTGAAGATAAAGGCAAGAATGTCCTCAGGTGAGGATTAAAAAAAAAAGAAAAGCAGTTTTTTTCTGGGAAATCAACTGGCTACATGGGCTGCTTATATGAAAGAAAGAAAGAAAGGCAGAAAGCAGTATGTGAGAGCAGAGGTCCCCATGGAGACCTGTCATAGTTCTGTTTTCATCCTCTGTAGCAGTTCACTTCTAACCACTGTGGTTTTTTAGTTCTGTTTTTAAACTAAATTTATTGGGGTGACATTGGCTAATAAGATTATATAGGTTTCAAGTGTACAATTCTATGATACAACATCTGTGTACTGCATTGTATGCCTACCACCAAGAGTCAAATCTTCTGTTACCGCCTATTTTTTGGTTTTGTTTTGTTTTTTGGTACGTGCCCCTAGCGGGAGTCAAACCCGGGACTCTTTGGTCCGCAGGCCAATGCTCCAACCGCTGAGCCAAACCGGCCAGGGCTATTTTTTTTTAATCCTCACTTGAGAATATTTTTCTATTATCTTAAGATAGCCTGGAAGGGAGGGGAAAAGGGAGGGAGAGAGAGAGAGAGAGAGAAACAGCGATGCGATAGAAACACAACCACTAGTTGCCTCCTGTACCACTTGACCAAGGCCAGGAACAAACCACAACCGAGGCACATGCCCTTGGCTGGAATCGAACCCACGACTCATTGGTCCGTGGGCTGATGCTCCAACCACTGAGCAAAACCAGCCAGGGCTGTCACTATCTATTTGACTCCTTTACCCTTTCCCACCCACCCCCACTGTTGTTTTTGACCTTTTCTATTTTCAGCCTCAGGTATAACTTTTCATTATTGTGCTAGAATTTTTTTTTTATTGTGGTAAAATACCACATAAAATTGACCATCCTTACCGTTTTTAAGTGTATAATTCAGTGGTATTAATTGCATTCATGGTTTTGGCAAATTTTTTTTTATTTTTTTTTATTTTTATTTTTTATCCTCACCCGAGGATATTTTTCCATTTTTTGTACAGATAGAGTGGGAGGGAGAGAGAGGAAGGGAGAGAGAGAGAGAAACATCGACGTGAAGGGACACATCGAGTGGCTGGTTTTGGCAAATTTTTTGACACTGATGTTTTCTCCTCAAGATGTCCTGCCTCAGACCCATGATGAGACAACAGGAGGGCAAACAGAGGAGCACTTGGCATTCATTGTATGAATTAGCCTGAAATCTTTACTTGTGTTTAAAAATTCAAACTGACTTAATATAGATTTTATTTTTAAAAGGTACTATTTTTGTTGTTAGTGGCGGTGGTTAAATGTGAAACCGAAATACAACCTGGCTTTGTTGTCAAATTGACATTGCGGGAACTTCGCTGGTGCGATACTTCAGATATAAATGTCTTCGGAATCTCGGGAGTCAAATATTCGTCACACACGAGAGCTGGGTTTTGAGACTGGTGTTTGTTCTTGTGCCAGGTTCAGATTTCCGCTCATCTGAGGTGTCTCCTGAAGGCAGTGATTAAAAACACATTGTTCTGTGTGCCTTGCAGGGTGGCCCTAGGACCAGCCACGGATGTTGGAAAGTCGCCTCAGTGTTCTGCATGTGGTTCATTCTGCAGATAATGGTGGTATTTACACATCAATGAAGAGCCGAGAGCAATAATGAGATCTACATGAGAAGCACAATAGAGTCGTGCTATCTTCAGTGCTATTGTCCTCTGAGCTAACCCTGCTTTGTTGTGACAAATACTCTTGTGTACTAAGAGTTGTCAATACTTTCTGGATGGTGTGTGTGTGTGTGTGTAGGAGGTCATTGTGAATGTATGTTGTTGCTTTAATTTCTCCCCCTGTTTACTCAACTCATTGCACCAACACAGGCAGTAAGTAAGACAAATGACACTCGCATCCTTCACTGCCCCCGTGACAAGAACTCTGCCTTGCCCCCGTGAATGATTATTTGCACATTGAGAAATAGAGAGAAGAGCCAGCTAAAGACCTGGACAGAGTTGTATATTATTTCAAGGAAATATCTCAGGAGTGGTAGATTTCTAGTAGCATCTTCCTAATTCCTGTTACCTTCCCTCTCTTCCTTCTTTCCTTCTCTGGCACAGAACATGCTACCTGGTCCGTATTGTCTTTCTTTGATAAATGTCTGCTTTTGACTACACCAATCACACATGTAACTGTTTCTCTGCAGGTCCATCTATTGATAAGATCTACTGAGAGCTACTGTGAAGTTGTTCTGTTGATTATGTCTGATGTACTGTAGCTAGGAAATGGAATTCTGTTTTTTTTTTTTTTCATTTTTAAAAAATATTGCAGTTCATACTATATAATATCCTGTACTTAAAGAACATGATTACTGCTAATTACCATTTAGAAAATTGTTTTTGCTTGATTAGAGATTTGAGCTCTGTGTACTCAAGTCTAGTGGGTCTTCATTATGTACATTACTTTCTATTCCATACTGGCTTAAATATTAATATATGGAAATTTAGCTTCATCTGCCATAGCTTTTGATGTCGGAAGCATAATCAGGGTAATTGGCTTAGATTGTTTTTTCTCCTGTTTGTGTTTCATATTATCTAATGTCATTAGTGAGTTGACTACTGAGTGGGTAATCTGCATTTCAGAACTGCTTCTTGAGCACATTATTACCATTGATCTTGATTATTTTAATTCCCATTCACCCCAGGCAGGCCCTGAAGCTGTGCCATATTATTCAAAAAACTGCTTTCTTCCTTTCAGTGAGCATGCCTTTCTGTTTCTGAAAACCCGTCAGCATTCTGATAAATGCTGATGTTTTCACTTGATCCGGGGGCAATTTGATTTCTGTAGCATGTGGGTGAGGGTGGCGCACAAGTCTTGTGCGCCTTCATTCTGAATGCCGGTTAACGGGGCAGCCGCTGGTGTCCAGAGGGACGCTGGGCACCTGGTCTGGTCCGCTTTCTGGGACCGTGCTGGGTGACGGAGCGGCTTCTCGGAGGCGGCAGCCAGGGCTCCCCGGCCGCAGGGCTCCTGGGCAGTTGACTGCTGGTTAACAGCTGCCATACCCTCCTTGATCTCCCCAACGCTTGCAGGTTTTGTCTTTTGCCCTTGGAAACGATTGCTGGACTGACTTAGGGATTGGAATCCAACTTCCTTTTGGTTTTTGAGTGTAGTCCAAAACTAACTGTAAAAAGAACCTCACATTAAAGTCTAAGTTTGGCTACGGTCGGCCACAGATTCTGCTAACCCTCTGGCTGGGATGCCTGTGCTCTGTTTAGCTGCTGGTGGTTATTAAGTCATTTGTAGTTACACAGAACCTTGAACAGTAGACTGCGAGGGAAGTGACCAGCGCCAGTGTTCTGCTGTTGTCTTTTTATAGACAAGAAAACAGAGGCCTAGAGAGGTAAATGACTGGCTTGAGGTCACACAGCTCCTGAGTGGCAGAGTCCCCTTTTTTGCAGGCCACACCCTTTCCTTCTAATGGCACCTTGTAACTGGATGATCTAGCGTAGTGACATGTTGCACATACCTGCGAACCACCAGTGTGGGTGACTGACAGCTATGTAAGTGTCCATGTAGTTCAGTATGTTTTGGTAGGTGGGGGCGGGGGGCAGAGGCTTTTATAAGGGAAATGAAAATATAAACAGAATGTAATTCAAAGCACATATTTATGTGTCTATACACATGTATGTGAAAAGAGGTCTAGCAGGGCGATTCTGCCTGAATGTGACCCAGTGAGCTTGGAGTAATGGATTTTTTTTTTTTTTTTTTGCCATTTTGCCCATTAGGGGAAGCTCTTTGCTCCTGTAGTACTGAGGAAATAGAGTAGTTTGGTGTTAAGAGGTCTGAACTCCTTGGAAGACACTACCTGAGTGAGAGAGACCCAAACCCTGGTGAACACTTTCTTCATTGTCTGGTTTGAACAGAGGATCTGGAAGTTGGGGAGGGAACAGTGGAGAGGGGGTGGGGAATTGGACAGGACTCTCTGTTTGAAGTTTCTATAATAAATAGTCTAGGACCTGCCAAGGTGTAATTCCTAATGAGTTCAGTTACTGGAGGAATTCTTAATTATCACAAGGGCTTTTTACTGTTTTAACCAAGAAGCCTTCAGGGTGAATATTTGAGACTATGTGACATTAGTATCCATAATTGGCAGTTCTTCTAACAATTGGTTTAAGTTAATTTGGCTTCATCAAAGGAGGCAAATAAAATTGATCCAAGTAATATTTTACCATATGTCCAGAAACAAGAATCTTAATCCTAAATAATCATTTCCTGCTGTTTCCTCTTTGGGCCAGGCCTTTCCTTGTTTTAATTTGTTGGTTTCTGATACAGAGATGTGAGTTCATGTCCTCCCTTCTCAATTTGGTGCGAGAGCTCGGCCTTCTGATATTCCCAGAATATACCTTCCTTTTCAATTCAGTTAAATATCAGGAAAGCAGGCTGCTTGGTGCTGACTAAACCCCAGACCAGCCAGAACACTTCAAGACTGGCTGAATTTTTGTCTGAGTTCCCAGGGTGCTTTCAAATGGAATGGACTGGATACTTAGACTAACTTATTCAGTGAAAAGGATAAAAGGATGGACTACATCAGTGATTTCTAGACTTTGAAATTTTATTGAGCCAAAGTAAATCAATTTAAAAAAAAATTTTTTTTATATTGATTTTAGAGAGACAGAAAGGGAGAGGGAGAGAGAGAGAGAGAAACATTGATGAAAGAGAACATTGATTGGCCCCCTTGTGCACGCTCCCCTCTGGGGGTTGGGCCCACAACCTGTGCATGTGCCCTGACCAGGAATAGAACTGGCGACCTCTCTGTACATAGGTTGAAACTCAACCACTGAGCCACACTGGCCGGGCAAGTACATTAATTTCTAAAATGATTTTGAAGACTGACATAGAATAACTAACACTTCTTTTTGTCAAGTAAAGGCACTGAAAAATTACCAAATTATTACCCACTATGACCATCACCTATATGAGAGAGAGAGAATTACAATAAAAGACAGCCTTTACATTCAATTAAAAAAATTTTATGAAAAACTTAACATGGTGTATTTTATTTTTTTCATTTCACCAAAGACTGATAAAAAGTGGCATTTAACTAGTGAGCCAGGGTCCCTTCTAGGTCTAACTTTGGCTTGTATTCAACGTATACCTCACTCTGACCCACAGCTCCTTCACCCCTACTCATTCTCCTCCATCTCAGTGACTCTCCTTGCTGGTGTTATTCCCTCCGCCCCCTGCCCCCACTTCCTCTTCCTCCTGCTCCTCTCCTATAATCAGTGTTTTTCAGATAATCTCTCAAGGGCAGAAAGGCTGTGTTTCACCACTCTGGGGACCCCTGTCCAAGGCACTGGGTGTTCTATTGAACGGGATGGTGTTCTCAGACCTAGTGAGAGTGCTATCATACAACTTGCCATTAAAATGTGAACGCTCGCCCTGGCCGGTTTGGCTCAGCGGTTAGATCATCAGCCTGTGGTCCGGAGAGACCCAGGTTCGGTTCCCGCTAAGGGCATGTACCTCGGTTGCAGTTTGTCTCCGGCCCTGGTTGGGTCGTGTGGGTGGCAGCCACTCGATGTGTCCCTTTCACATTGATGTTTCTCTCTCTCTCTCTTCCTCCCACTCTATCTCAACAAAATGTTGAAAAATGTCCTCTGGTGAGGATTAAAAAATAAAATAAATAAAATAAAATAAAAAATAAAAAATAAAAAAAAAATAAAATGTGAACGCTCTTTGTTTTGCTGAGTTGCCTATTCATAGCTACTTCTTGGGTATAATACTCCAGTCCTCCAACTAGCTATATAGGTACCTACCAAGTAGTTTTGTGCTTTGAATATTTTTCTAATTAGTTAATTTCTGCTGTTTGAGACTAAATAATAATAATGATGATAATAAAAAAACACTTTTTTTTTTCGTTAATGCTCACCCGAGGATATTTTTCATTGAATTTTTTTTTTTTAAGATAGAGTGGAAGGGAAAGAAAGAGAGAGAGAAAAACATCATGTGAGAGAGACACATCCATTGGTTGCCTCCCCCATCACACCCACAGGGGCCAGAGATGAAACCTGCCCCCAGGTATGTGCCCTTGACTGGGAATTGAACCTGCAATCATTCGGTCCTTGGGCCGAGGCTCTAACTGCTGAGCCAGACTGGCCAGGGCAGAAGAATCTTTCTTAAATAAAGATATAACATGTTGTTTGCTTCTTTGCAATTTATTGGATCTATTACTCTGTCATAAAAATAGATTAATGGGCTGAAAATGTCAATCAGAGCTTGTTTTCTCATGAGTTTTGCTGATCTGACTCCTTTAATTTGGGCCAGGATTTACAGTAACTGTAGGTCTGGTTATTTTTCAATATTTGGCTTTCTAGTTTCAATAAGCTATTTCCAAAGTATGCAAGAGTGATGTGCAATGAAAATATTTTTTTTTATCAATTATATAAATAAACCTGTTATCAATACCCATAAAATGAGCTGATTTGGCTTAAAAAATTTTTTTCTCTTTATTGATTTTTAGAGAGAGAGGAAGGGAGAGGAAGAGAGTGATAGAATCATTGATGAGAGAGAACATCGATTGGCCACCTCCTGCATGACCCCCACTAGAGATTGGGCCCACAACCTGGGCTTGTGCCCTAACTGGGTATTGAACTGGAGATTTCTTGGTTCATGAGTCGATGTTCAACCACTGAGCCACAATAGCTAGGCACTGGTTTGACTTTTTGATAAGGATTATGTTAGAGTATTCCATATTCAAATGGCTTGTAGGGAACTGTTTTTTTTTTTTTTTTTCAGTTAACATGAAACAAAACACTTTGCTTAATGACTTATGGTCTTGGATTCTAACTACCATGAAACATGAGATACAGTAGATAAATAGTGGCATCTCACCTTAAATTATTGGCACAGGTGTGAATTTGAGGACTAGATAGTCTTTTCACTAATGAAAGAGAATATTGTACAAATTCCCTAAAACCTCAGATTGTTATTTCTTTTGGCTCATCTGTAAAAAAAAAAAATGCAATAAATTCTCAGTTAATTGGGTACCATGATTCTTTAAAACATTTTGGCAGATATTTTGTCAGGGATGGCTTTGATATCTATGGGCTATTTAGGATCTTCTATGGTGGAAAATAGAGTTAAATGCCCTGAATTTTCTAAGTTTTTCACATGAAAACATTGTGGTCCATGTAGTCTAAGAGTTAAAATACTAATGAATTCATGATGATGGTGAGATGCTGGCTTAGCCATTTGAATCTGTGCAGCAGAGTCCAGAAGAGCATGAAGTCTTTTAAGCTTATGTAAGTTCTGTGTAAGGTGCTGGGCATGCATAAGGATGACCTACCAGCTTTAGAGTCTTCTGAATGACTTGCTGTGGCTAAGCAGTGGGATCATGGACAGAACACTGAACTTGCACAGAGAATTCCTGGGCTCAAGTCCTGATAGCACTGTACTGACCACTGACTTGAGAAGGTCTCTGTCTGAGTCATGGCCTCCTCTGAGAATGACCATACTTCATTCTGAGGGTTATTGTGAAGATTAAAGGACATGCTGTGGAGACAAGTCTTTGATAAATTGTGGAGCTCGATACAAACATCATGTATTTGCAATTGGGTTAACCCTGTCAGAAGCAAGTGTGGTTAAGGACTGATAGAGGTGTCGACCACATACATTCCTACCTTCTACGTTTTCACCTAGCCAGTGTGGCAGGTCTGAGGCACCCTTCCTTGTCTGTCCTGGTATGTTGATTCGGTAGCAGTGCTGGGGTACAGGTCTTATCACGTCATTATATTCAGTTTTGAAATGTCACCCAAGGCACTCCTTCGGGATAGGTACAAACCTACAATTCTAGAGGCTTGATGATGGTCGTTTCAACCTGTAAGTGGAGTTGATTTGCCCTTCAACAGCTAGCAGGAAGAAAAGAATTAAAAGCAAGTAAGACTTCCGCCTGAACATGTCGCCTGGTTGGAGGTGCAGGGGAGAACATTCTTCCCTGGTGCCATCTGAGCACGGAGCCCTGACAGAATGGGGGCATGTGGAGACCACGCTTTGTTCTTGGCACTAAAAAGCCAGCCTACTGGGCCCCTTGACAGGAATGAACTGTAGCATCTGTTGAGAGCAGAGAGTTTACTTAAATGGACTCAGCTTCAATTTCCCAGTTTCTTGCACTAGGGATGAGCAAACCCAGTAGTGCTCTCTGTTTTCAGAGAGTCTGACTTAGTTTTCAAGCATTTTGTGTTTGCTAAATTCTACATGTGTTTTGCCAGCTTTCCTTCTTTAATTATTAGTATTAAACCCATGTGTATGAATTTGAATGGAAATTTAATAGCCATTTTAATATTTATTTACACTTAATTCATCCAAATGCGGTGTTGAGTAAGAGCTGTTACATCTTGTAAGGAGTCTTTGAAGATAGTTTATAAACATTTCTTTTGCTAAGATGTAACACCGATTTCATCCCTTCTCACCCACAAAGAAGTTTGTATTTGGGGATGGTTAGGACGGGATCCCAGTTCCAGAGCTCTGATGCTGATGGCAGGGTTTGAACAATGCAAATCAAGTTCTCACTGTCTTAATTGCAGTTGACTCGGAGGCAGTCGTTTTGGTAAAATCCCCAAGTGCATTTTTGAGAAAGCACACACTCTTATAGAAAATAGAATTCTCCATCTCTAGGTCTTGCAAACAGTTGCCAGAGCCATGGAAAAACAATTTCCGTGGCCCATCATTTTTCTTTTTCTTTCCCAAGCATGACACGCAGATTGGTTCTGGGCAGTAGGAAATGAGTAAAAAGAGGAATGGTAATTTCCAAATAACGCTGACCTTCTCATTGCCCAGTAACGCATCTGTGTCTCTCTCAGGCTTTGTGCAGTACTAACTACATCAGTAATATTGATTTAAAGAAACAGGCATTATCTGTTAACGACAAAATAATGGTGTTATTTTTCTCTGGTCACAAGGTACTATTCTGTTCCTAACAGTTGGTTCTGAGATGACTGTGGGGGTGGGACCTGGAGTTACAGATGTCAGAGCTGAGGGTGGGAGGAGGGGAGAGTGAGTGTCCGGTCAAACCACCTTGTTATCAAAGGTTTGAAATATTAAATGAAACAAATATAAACCTAGGTACATGGTAGGCATATAATAAATGTTTTTGAATGAATGCATTAGTTAATCTTAAAGATTAAGTTCTTTGTATGCCTAAGGAATGGTAAGTATTACTGAATACCCGGAGAAGAAGTGCGGCTCTTTATTCTTAGGTCTTCTGTCCTTTGTCTGCAAAATGGAGCTGTGTTTCCTCGAATTGAGAATAAATTTTGTACTCCATTGTCAGTTAAAACAATTTCATACTTTAACGAGTATTAGATTGGAGGATGGGAAGTGAATAAAAAATCACTAGATATTTGGTCATAATTTATGTAATTGTCTGCCTTAGGAGCTGTGCTGTTTACATTTTTATTTATTTATTTATTTATTATCCTCACCCGAGGACATTTTTGCATTTATCTTCAGATAGAACAGGAGGAAGAGAAGTAGGAAGAGAGAGAGAGAAACATCGATGTGAGAGAGACACATCGAGTGGTTGCCACCCACACGACCCCAACCGGGGCTGGGGACAAACTGCAACCGAGGTACATGCCCTTAGCGGGAACTGAACCCGGGTCTCTCTGGTCCACGGCACAATGCTCTTACTGCTGAGCCAAACTGACCAGGGTGCTGCTTTCATTTATTAAAACTAATTTTTTAAAAAGAATTTATGAGACTTTATTTTTTTTATGATTTTTTATTGATTTTTAGAGAGAAAAGTAGGGAGAGAGAGAGAGGGAGAGAAACATCTATTGGCTGTCTCCTACACATCCCCAGCAGGGACTGAGCTGGCACCCCCAGCATGTGCCCTCACCAGGAATTGAATTGGCAACCTTCTGGTTCATGGGATGGTGCCCAACCAACTGAGTTACACTGGCCAGAGCTAAAATTAAACTATTTATTTTCAGATAATTATAAATTTATATGCAGTTGTAAGAAATAATACAGAGATATTCCATATACTCATTATCCAGTTTCCTCTAATGGTAACATCCTGTGACACAATTATGCAATATCAAAACTAGGATATTGGCATTAATACAATCAATATATAGAACATTTTTAAAAATTGAGGTATAATTGACATGTAAATTTATATTAATTTCAGGTATACAACATAATAATACATTATTTACATATATTCTAAAATAATTACCACAATAATTCTAGTTAACATATGTCACCTTACATAGTTACAAAATGTTTTTCTCTTTTGAAGAGGACATCTAAGATTTATTCTCTTAGCAACTTTCAAATATGCAATATGGTATTATTAACTATAGTCACCATATTGTACATTACATCCCATGACTTTATTTTATTTTACCCACCTGACACTCTACTTCTGGCAACCACCAGTCTGTTCTCTGTATCTATGAGATTGATTTTTTGTTTAATTTTTTTTTTTTTAGATTCCACATATAAGTGAGATCATATGGTATTTGTCGTTTTCTGTCTGACTTACTTTGTTTAGCATGATACCCTCAAAGTCCATCCATATTGTTGCAAATGGCAAGATTTAATTATTATTTTTTAAAATTATTTTAATTAATTAATTAATTATTTTGGTACATGCCCCTAGTGGAACTGAACCTGGGACTCTCTGGTCCGCAGGCCGATGTTCCAACCGCTGAATCAAACTGGCCAGGGCTAATTTATTTTTATTACTGATGTATCTCCTTTTTCCCCCATTGACACCCTTCTCCCCATTCCCCCTACCCCTTCCCAAGCTTTGTTGTCTATGTCCATTGGTCATGCGTACATGCATATAAGTTTTGTGGTTTATCTCTTCCCCGTCAATCCCCCCTCTTCTGGGGTTTTCAGTCTTTACCCTACCTCTAGGTCTCTGGGTCAATTTTGTTCATCAGTTTGTTTAGTTCATTATATTCCACAAATAAGTGAGATCATGTGATATTTGTCTTTCTTTGCTTGGCTTGTTTCACTTAGCATAATACTCTCCAGATCCCTCTTTGTCATCTCAAATGATAAGAGATCTTTATTTCTTACAGCTGCATAGTATCCATTGTATATATGTACCACAGCTTGTTTATCCACTCATCTACTGATGGACAATTGGGTTGTTTCCAGATCTTAGCTATTGTAAATAGTGCTGCTATGAACATAGGGGTACATATATTCTTTCTGATTGGTGTTTTAGGCTTCTTAGGGTATATTCCTAGAAGTGGGATAACTGGAAAGGAAGTTCAATTTTTAACTTTTTGAGGTAACACCATAGTGTTTTCCATAGTGGCTGCACCAGTCTGCATTCCCACCAGCGGTGTACTAGAGTCCCCTTTTCTCCACACCCTCACCAACACTTGTTGTTTGATGATTTGTTGATGGCGGCCATTCTGACAGGTGTGAAGTGATACCTCATAATTGTTTTAATGTGCATTTCTCTGATGCTTAGTGATGTTGAGCATTTTTTCATATGTCTCTTGGCCATTTGTATGTCCTGTTTGGAGAGGTGTCTATTTAGGTTCTCTACCCATATTTTTAATTGGGTTCTTTGTCTTCCTTTTTTTTAATCCTCACCCGAGGACATTTTTTGTTCAGGTAGAATGGGAGGGAGAGAGAGAAAGAGAGAGAGAGAGAGAGAAACATCAATGTGAAAGGGACACATCGAGTGGCTGCCACCCGCACCACCGACCAGGGCCAGGGACAAACTGCAACCAAGGTACATGCCCTTAGCGGGAACCGAACCCGGGTCTCTCGGGACCGCAGGCTGATGCTCTAACCGCTGAGCCAAACCGGCCAGGGCTCTTTGTCTTCCTTTTGTTGAGTTGTATGAGTGCTCTATATATTTTGGAAATTAATCCCATATCTGATGCATCATTGGCAATTATGGTCTCCCATATGGTGAGTTCCCTTTCCATTTTGATGGTTGTTTCTTTGGCTGTGCAGAAGCTTTTTAGTTTGATGTAGTCTCACGTGTTCATTTTTCCTTTGCTTCTCTTGCCTTAGGTCATTCTTTTTAATGGCTGAATAGTATTGCATTGTGTGTGTGTGTGTCTATATATATACATACATATGTATATGTAATATCTTCTTCACTTATTTATCTATGGACACTTAGGTTGTTTCCATATCTTAACTATTGTAGAAAATGCTGCAGTGAACATTAGGGTGCATATATCTTTTTGAATTAGTATTTTCATTTTCTTTGCATAAATACCCAGAAGTGAAATTGCTAGATCATATGGTGGTACTACTTCTAATTTTTTTGAGGAAACTCCATACTGTTTTCCACAGTGACTACACAAATTTACAGTCCCACCAACAGTGCACAAATGTTCTCTTTTCTCCACATCCTCACTAACACTTATTATGTCTTTTTTTCTTTTTTTTTTTTATCATAACAATTCTAACATGTTTTAGGTGATATGTCATTGTGGTTTTGATTTGCATTTCTCTGTTGATTAATGGTGTTGAACATCTTTTTACATACCCGTTGGCCATCTATGTCTTCTTTGGAAAAATGTCTGTTCAGATCCTCTGCCCATTTTTAATTTAATTTTATTGATTTTAGAGAGAGATGAAGGGAGAGGTAGAGAGAGGGAAAGAAACATCAATGAGAGAGAACATTGATCAGCTGCCTCCCACATACACCCCACTGGGGATTGGGTCCCCAACCTGGGCACGTGCCCTGACTGGGAATTGAGCCAGCAACCTCTTGGTACATGGGTCAACAATCAACCACTGTGCCACACCGGCTAGGTGCTCTGCCCATTTTAAAGTTAGATTATTTGTTTATTTATTTTTGCTGTTGAGTTATGTGAGTTCATTATATATTTTCAATATTAACCCCTTATAAGATATCAAGGAGCTTACCACCCATGTTTTCTACTAGAGGCTTTATGGTTTCAGGTCTTACATTCACTTCTTTACTTCATTTGGAGTTTGTTTTTGTGTATGGTGTAAGACAGTAGTCTAGTTCCCCCACCAGGATCCTTTACCCTTTCATAGCCACATCCACTTTCCTCCTATTCTCACCCCTTTCTTAACCTTTTAAAAAAATTTTTTTCCCTTTATTGCTTTTAGAGAGAGAGGAAGGGAGAAGGAGAGAGAGAGAAACATCGATGAGAGAGAACATCGATTGGCCGCCTCCTGCATGCCCCCCACTGGGGATTTAGCCCACAACCTGGGCATGTGTCCTGACTGGGGAAACGAACCGGTGACCTCTTGGTACACGGGTCGATGCTCAACCACTGAGCCACACCGGCCAGGCTATTTTGAGTATTTTTGATGGAAACTTGGACATTTTGGGTGTTGTGTTGTAAGATTCTGAATCTTATTTAAACCTTCTGTTTCAACCGACTTTCTCTGCCACGGCTCCATCGAGGGGAGGGGAGGAAGCATCTCATTATTAGCAGGGGAGTCCTGTTTCTCCACTGTGCCTCTGCTGACACTCAGCACTTCCCTTGTGACTGCGTGGGAGCTCTGACACCCTACCTGGCCCTCACCGATACCTCCCTGTCCAGGAGGGGCAGTGGGGATGCCTGTTACTGCCCCCACGTGGTCTCCACTCACTGCTCAGGCCAGCGGTGAGCATCCTGACTGCGAGGTCTTCTCACCACCACTCCAGCAGGGGAGGGAGAAAGGCTTCTGTACTGCTGAGGGCGGGGGTCAGGCTCTCCCACGGTCTCTGTATCTGGGACTGAAGGTGGACTTGTGATCATTCCGCAGGGATGAAAGTCCTGGTTCCTCACTTGGCTTCATTACAGCCTCCAGAGGGTGAAAGTCTAGGCTCCCGTCAGCCTTTGTGGCATGGGTGGGTGGAGCCCCACTTTTTCCTGTGGTGTTTGATTGGATTAAGGCAACTGAACTTTTACTGTCTAAAACTTTTGTCTTATGAGGCTGCCCCTTCCTGGTCCTTTGGGTAAAGAGAACAGGCTTTTGTTGTTATTGTTGTTGGCTGACATTCGCTGGTGCTTCTGGTACCCCTGTCAGCTCCCAGTCTGAGATACCCACCAATCATTCCTAGAGGCTTGAGCTCCCTAACAGTTTCGCTTCGTCTACACCTTTCGGAGTCTTCCGCGTTTGTTTTATATAATGTCTAGGCTTTGTTGTTGTTGTTATTTTTGTAGTTAGTGGGAGAAATAGTGAAAAGTAAGTCTACTCCACCTCCCATGTTACATTTTAAACAGGAGGGGAAGAGGTAAAATTGGTGTCAAAGAGTAAAAGTATTTTTTATGATCCTGTTGGTTAGGAAAGGCAAGTTTTGTTGAGTCCAACATTTAATGTAACGGTTATTGCTTTCTAAACCCCCTCCACGGCTACAAAGCTGGCCGTGTTTCACTTTTCATTATGTCCGTCATTTGCATCTTGGTGCATTTCAGCTCTTCCCGGGAAAACCCTGGAAGATGATGTCACAGCCGCTGGGAAGGCTCGTCCTTTCTGACAGTTCAGTCTCTTCCACTGTCCCTGTCTTCACTCTCCATAGACATTGTGGTTTAGCAGCAATTTTATTTTATCACTCAACTCCGGAAAGGATTTTGTGTGACAGCACATTTTTCATGAATAACATTTTAGGCCCATTAAAAAGGATGATTATCGCGGAAGCCTTATTTGGAAGACCAGGTTTTGACTCTGCTATTGGCTTTGTCTTGAAAACCTGTGTTTCCACATCCATACACACATACGCACTTGTGAAGGCTCCAGCCTAAAAATTGGTTGTTCACATTTTATTGATTCAATAAAATGTGAGTTTAACATTTTAGTCAAATCAAATGCCAAGTGTTTCATTTCAGGCCCTAGTGTCCATATTGACAGGTCTTTAAATCTACTACTTGTGCATCTGGATCTTGTTAGATGTTTATAGTTTGAAGGGAGCCCAATGTCAACGGCACCTTTAGTCTATGGAAACATCCAGTGGAGCAAGCGCTCCTCTGCCTCTGAGGCTAGCACAGGCCAGAGGGCCCGTCCCGCCGAGCTGTGGAAGGAAGGCCTTGGCTGGGGGAAATTGGTTGGCTTATAGTTGCCTGTTTCCTCATGGAATATGTTCACAGAGACATGCCTAAGAAGTTCTGCGATGGGAGGACTAGCGCAGTCTCTGGAGTAGCACTGTGCAGTGTAATTGTCTGTGATGATGGGATGGTATCTGTGCTATCCATCATGTTGCCACTCACCACAGGTAGCTGCTGAATATTCGAAATGTGGCTGGTGCAGTGGGGACACTGAACCTTTTTGAGACTGAATTTTTATTTTTAAATTATAATTAATAAGCATTTTAATTTTAATAGGTATCTGTGGCTAATGGTTACTGTTTTGAAAAGCCCAGCTCTAAAGCTAAGCCAGATGTGAAGAAATACCAAGGATCAGTTTTTTTTTTTTGCAGCCATAATTACCAGAGTGACTATTTTTTTATTCCTTCCATCCATCCATCTATCCATCCATCCATCCATCCATTCATCCATCCATATACCCCCCCATGTATGTTAAGCATACCTATAGCAAAGCACTATGATAACTGTGAAAGACACAGGCATGTGCTATTCATCGTCCTCCCCATGTTTCAAAATGTCATATTGAATTGAATTTCTCTAATGACCCAGGACAAAACATCAAGCGAGGACATGGAGTGTAGATTCAGACAGACCTGGGTTTTGAGTCCATCTCAGCTATTCTGCCTCCTTGAACATGTTACTTATTCTCTTTGAGCTTCAGTTTGTTCATCTATAAACTAAGATTAAAACCCATCTGCAACTGGTTTATTTTATGTGTCACCTTGGCTGGGCCATGATACCCAGATGTTTGGTCAAACACTATTCTAGATGTTCCCGTGAGAGTGTTTTTGGATGAGATCTGTGGTGTTCTGTTATGTCAGCCTGAGCAGACTACTACAACAGCCTATTGTTCTGTTTCTCTGAGAACCCTGATTAACTCAGCACCTCACAAGGTTGCTGAGGAACTTGAATGAGACATGTGCAAAGTGCCCATCACAGTGCCTGGCACGTGGCGGACACCTGCTGGCATCAGTGCCTTTGTGAGTGCTGCCCTTGGTTCCAGGCTAACCCATCCCCGTCATGCTTCACTCTGCTTCAGTGACTTTCTGTCTTCTCCACTACTCAGATTCTAGCCGCCCTTCAAGGCCAGCTCATGTCTCACTTCCACGGTGCAGCTTTTCCAGATGACTCCGGGGGTTAACAATTTCTCCCTTTCCAAACTCTAGTATACTTAGAATATATGCCTTTCATACTTAATACTTTTGAACATGCTTCCTTGTTTAAAAATTTTGAAAATTACTGCTATTCCGTGACTACTTGCTATGGACTAAGTACTATAATAAGTACTTGCTACATGGTATCTTGTGTAATTCTCAAAATAACGTTATGTTGTAGGCATTAGAACAGTCATTGTACACTCACAGATGAGGAAATTAAAGTCCAGAGAAGTTAAATGTGTGTGTGTGATTGTGCTCCAACAGAGAGGATTCACAGAAGTCCCCTTATCCATGGGAATATGGTCCAAGACCCCCATAGGACGCCTGAAACTGTGGATAATACCAAACCCTATATATACTATGTTTTATTTCATACATACATACCTATGATAAAATTTAATTTATAAATTAAGCACAGTAAGAGATTCACAACAACAATAATAAAATAGAACTACTAAAACAATATGCTATAGTAAAAGTTATGTGAATGTAGTTTTTCTCTCTGTCTTTCTCTGTCTCTCTCCAAACTAGCACACATTTTTCTTCACAATGTCATACACAGAAGATTAGTTCTTACCATAGATTCTAGCAACCTCAGCATATAATTTTTTTTCCTTATTAAGTTGAGAACTTCCACCTTTTCACTTTAATGAAGCATTTATGGCTTCTCTTTGGCATATCTGAATCACCAGCATCACTACTCTTGCACTTTGGGGCCATTATTAAGTAAAATAAGGGTTAGTTGAAGACAATCACTTCAAAACTGTGGCAGTCAGTCTGATAACCATAATGGCTACTAGGTGACTAATGGGCAGAGAGCGTATCCAATGTGGATACGCTGGACCAAAGGATGGTTCATGTCCTGCGTAGGATGGAGTGGGATAGCTCAAGATTTCATCATGCTGCTCAGAAGGGCACACAATTTAAAACTTGTGAGTTCTTTTCTCTGGAATTTTCCATTTAATATTTTCAGACTGTAGGTAGCTAAAATTGTGGGAAGCAAAACCGTGGGTGGGGGGACGACTGTATTGTAGGTCTGATTTTTTTTCCATTTTTTGTTCAGGTGGAGTGGGAGGGAGAGAGAGGAACAGAGAGAGAGAGAGAAACATCGATGTGAAAGGAACACATCGAGTGGCTGCCACCCACACAACCGACCAGGGCCGGGGACAAACTGCAACCGAGGTACGTGCCCCTAGCGGGGACCGAACCCAGGTCTCTCAGGACCGCAGGCCGATGCTCTAACCGCTGAACCAAACCAGCCAGGGCTGTAGGTCTGATTTTTAGGCCAAGTCTGTGTCCCCCACTTGCACATAAGCTCCGTGACATCAGGGATCCTGCTCACTGCTGTGTCCTCAGCACCTTCGACACGACCTGGCACGTGGCAGGCACTCTGCGAAGATTTACGGGAAAACTTCTGATGTTGGAGAAAACTTTCTTTGTTAAGAAATGCTAGGACCATTTTTCCTAGTCCTTTTTACAACGAGGTCTCTGGGAGTTTAAAGAAAGGCCTGTGCTTAAGTGTTTCCTGACCTGAAAGCACAGAGAACAGCTGCCTTGTTAATCCTGCAAGGGGACGTGTCCGAAGGCCTCTGTTCATGGCCTGAGTGTGCTCGAGCCACTGAGGAGTCCGGCCAGGCTTCCGCTGGGTCATTGAAGTGACCCCGCTGGCCTCTTCTGCCAAGGATGTCCCTATTCTCCCTGCCCCCCGCCTCCCCACCTCTCCAGTTCCCCATCGGCCCTCCCTCTGTGACCCCTTGGCTCCAGACTCTTCTTAAGCCATTTATAAGCTTGTGTGGCACAGGTCTGTGTCCCATCTGTGCCTGTCTGCCTCCTTCCACCAACTTTTGACAAAAAATGTTATGTTCATTGACTTTAATAATAAAGAATTTGGCCCTGGCTGGTTTGGCTCAGTGGTTAGAGTGTCGGCCTGCAGACAGAAGGGTTGTGGGCTCAATTCCCGGTCAAGGGCACATATCTGGGTTGCAGGTTCGATCCCTGGCCCCTCTAGGGGTCATGCGGAAATCAACCAGTTGATGTGTCTCTCTCACATTGATGTTTCTCTCTCTCTCTCCCCCTCCCTCCCTTCCACTCTATCTGAAAATCAATGGAAAACTATCCTCTGGTGAGGATTACCAAAAAACAAAACAAACAAACAAAAGAATTTGGACATTTTAGTATTTATTTATTTTTAGAGAGAGAGGAAGGGAGAGGGAGAAAGAGAGAGAAACATCAATGAGAGAACTTCAATTCCCACCTCCTATATGCCCCCTGCTGGGGGTTTGGCCCACAACCTGGGCATGTGCCCTGACTGGGAATCAAACCAGTGACCTTTTGGTGCGTGGACTGATGCTCAACAACTGAGCCAGGCTGGACTTTTACAATGTAGGCCTTTTTTTCGTATCATTTTCCCTATAAATTAATTTTATTTCTTTTGCAATAGTATTAGTCTGTGAATGACTTTTTTCCCATTTTAAGAATTAAGGTAAAATCTATATACAGTAAAAGTCATCCCTTTTAGTGTGAGTTTTGGCAATTATATTCAATTTTGTAGCCATACCACAGTGAAGTTATAGAAAGTTTTTCCATCCTTAAAATGTCCTCCTGTCCCTTGATAGGCAACCTCTGGTCTGTTTTTTTCTTGCTATAGTTTGCCTTTGCAAAATTACCATATAAATGGTGTTATCCATTATGTAGCCTTTTAAAGTTATTTAAAATTGTTATTTATCTTTTAAAAGTTGAGACATAATCGACATATGACGTTATGTTATTTTCAAGTGTACAATATAATGATTCAGTATTTGCATACATTATGTAGCCTTTTGAGTCTGACTTCTCCTACTTGGCACAAGCATTTGAGATTTATCCATGTCGTTGTGCATATTGCCAATTTGTTTCTTTTTTTTACTGAGTAGTATTCTGTGGATGTGCCACAGTTTATCAATTCTTGAGTTAATATATATTCAGATTGTTTCTAGTTTTTGACAATTTTGAATAAAGCCACTATAAACATTTGTGCATAGGTTTTTGCGTGAACATAAGTTTTTATCCCAATTGAGTAAATATCTAGGAGGGCATCGCTGGGTCATATAAAAAGTCTATGTTTAAGTTGATAAGAAACTGCAAAACTTTTCCAGGTGTCTGTGCCACTTATGTTCCAGTGAACAAGTATCAGAGTCCAGGGGCTCCATGTCCTTGCGAGCTCTTGGTATTGTCCATTTTAAAATCCCAGCCTCTGCAGTAGGATCTCATCATGGTTTTTAATTTATATTTTACTAATGATGTTGAGCATCTTTTTTTGTGATTATTTGCCATGTTTATATCTTCTTTGGTAAAATGTTAAAATCTTCTGCCAAATTAAAAAAAATAGATTGTTTTCCTACTAGTGAGTTGTGAGAGACCTTTATCAGATATGTGCTTTGCAAACACGTTCTCTCAGACTGTCTTGTCTTTTCATTCTCTTGACCGTATCTTTAGAAGAGCAGAAGTTCTTAATTTTGACATATTGCAATTTATCAATTTTTATTTTAATTTACCAATTTAAAAAGAATTCTCACCCAAGGATACTTTCTAATTGATTTTTTTTTTTTTCAGATAGAGTGGGAGGGAAGAAGGGAGAAATAGAGAGAGAGAAAAACATCGATGTGAGAGAGACACATCAATTGGTTGCCTCCTGCATGACCCCAACCAGGGCTGGGATCTAACCTCCAACTGAGGTACGTGCCCTTGACCGGGAATGGAATCTGTGACTCTGGCCCATGGGCCAACACGCTAACCACTGAGCAAAATTGGTCAGGGCATCAATTCTTTTCTTTATGTATCATGCTTTTGGTGTCATAGTCAGTCTTCTAGAAGTTGTTTAGTTTTAGATTTTGCATTTAGGTTTATAATTAATTTTGAATTAATTTTTGTAAAGGGTGGGAATTGTGGATATTTCTTTGTCTCTATTTTTTTACATATGGGGATTCAATTGAACACTATTTGTTGAAAAGATTCTGTGAAAGATTTTAATGAACAAAAAACAGACAGCAAGGATAGCTGGAGGAGCACCGGCCAACACAACAGCTTCCTTTAGCTGCTGCCTTGAAATCTGTTCTCAGATCATTGTTAAAATGTCCAAACGCCCTTTGCATGAGCCATAGCTGCTCACCTTTTACTAAAATTACTTCCAGGCTGGATTAGCTCATACCTGATTAATCAAAGAACAGCTTTTTAGCTCTCTCTGTTTGGTAAATAGAAGGCATTCTCGGAAATTTAATACAAAGCTTTCTTTCTTCTTATTATTAAAAAAAAATCTTTGAACAATTGAGCTTGCAATTTTTCATCCCAATATGTTCCAAATCTCCCTGACAGCTGGAGAAATTGGATAAAGATTTCCTCTATCTTCATTTTATCACATATTGCTCTGTTCCAAATAGTTGGAAACAGCTGGGTTTTTCATTAATCTGTGAGAAACTTGGAAATTGCCGAAGGCTGGCAAACGACTCAAATGTATGTGTAAAATGCTCATCCAAATCCAGAAGAGAAAGCATTACAGCGCAGGTGGCGTTGGTTGGCAGTCTCCTCTGGAGGGATGTTTGGCACATTAGGTATCGTGTTTATCAGGGTGGTCATGCTCTCACTTCTGGAAGGGAAACTGAGGACTGGGCTCTCATGTTGGCACTTGAGTAATTAGGCCAATGCTCACGTTGGCATGAGAATAACCAAGCCGTGTTGACGTCGTAACCCAGTCCTGGTGGGAAGGACTCATTATTGCTGGAAAGCTCATTTCATCTCAGGGAGAATAATCAGTTATTCTTGGCACTACTGAGTTTCTTCTGAAAGTGATGCTAACTTAAAAGGGACACAAGCCTATTTCTTCACGCCCTCTCTCAGCTACAATGTTTTAGACTGTATGAATTTATCAGCTCATGATTCAGTAACATACTAGATGTGTTCATTTGAAAGTCTAGATAATGCTGTTGAGTTGTCTGGAAAATCAGGAATTCTGTTATCTAATGCAAGAATATTTCCCAAAATGATAAGAGACTGCATCATCTATTTTATTTTGTTTTTTAGGAAGAGAGAGAGGAGGATGGGGAGAGAGAGAAAAACATGGATGTGAGAGAGAAACATCCATTGGTTGCCTCCTATACATGCCCCAACCAAGGATCGAACCCACAACCTCAGTATGTGCACTGATGGGGAATCAAAACCCAAAACATTTTGGTGTATGGGATGATGCTCCAACCAACTGAGCCACCCAGCCAGGGCTCATCATCTATTTTATTATTTTAATCCTCACCTGAGAATATTTTTCCATTTATCTTCAGATAGAGTGGGAGGAAGGGAAGGAGAAAGAGACAGAGAGAAACATCTATGTGCAAGAGACACATCGATTGGTTGCCACCTGCACAACCCCAACTGGGGCCGGGTACAAACTGTAACCAAGGTACGTGCCCTTGACTAGAATTGAACCCAGAACTCTGTAGTCCACGGGCGGATGCTCTAACCGCTGAGCCAAACTGGCCAGGGCTCATCATCTATTTTAAATGTAGGTGAATTTTCTCCTGGTCAACACAGAAAGGATAATAGTAAAATGCTGAGAAGTCAGATTATTGGTTATTTGAATGGTCCGTCTTTGCAGTGGTATTTAAACCAACCAAAACCAAGGCCCCATACCTTCCTGTTCCTACCTTAGACAGGAACTTTTTTCTTTTATTTTTCTGGAATTAAACCTACTCAAACTCACTTAAATAAAGAGGGGAATTTATTAGAGAAAATATGGAGTATGCCATAGACCCCAAGGTCAGGACTTTAGCCAGGTGTCTGGAGGTGCTATACAGCTGGCTGACTACCCTGTCTCCCTGGGCCACGGCCCTGTCCGTCTGCCACTCTCTGCGTGACTGTTACCCATCTCTCTCATTAGCACGTTCCCCTTCTTCTTCTTTTGAACTAACATGGTTGCCCAGCCTCAACTTTGTGTCACTTCTCAGTTCAAGTACCCAACAGAGACTGACTAGACCCTTGAGACCCTCTGAATCCAGCTGCATTTCCAAGTTCTGTTTCCTAGCCTAGGCCTACCTTGACTTGGGTGCTCACTTCTGATTTAATCAACATGATTTGGGGCCAGAGTCCAGGGGCCTGCTATCCAGCCAGAGAGGTGTTTGAGGATGGGGTGCGGGTCATACGCCCTAAAAATTGACATGGCAGGGCTGGCAAATTGACTAACAGGCCAACCGGCTCTACTTCCCTGTAAATGTTACCATTACAAATATAAAGTGGAGGGTGTTCTAAATGATGTGAACACTGAACACTTCAGAGAGAAACAGAGATTCCAATATATTTCTGTCCTTGGAGCCCAAACAGACTGAGAGGACCAGGAAGGATTTGCGACTGCATCAGGTGACCCTAGAAAGAATGGATCCTATAGCCTGTCTCTATCCATGTTGACTTTGCAGTGACTTACAAAGTGGAATGAATGAAGTACCCTTCTAAACTAGTTTAGTGCGGCCATCATCTTCCTGGAGAGCAGGACTTACACTGACTAGGGGAAATTGTTATCCCAGTTCAGGTGACTGAAAGGCAGCCACAGTTGCCTTCGACATAGCATGGACCTTCTACAAATTCGACAGGGGAGGTTCTTGTAGAGAAAGAGGATGGGGCAGATGAAGAAAGCCATGTTATAATTTAGAATCTGTCCGAGTGGATTTGCCTCTCTAAATAAATAAGAGTTGAAATAGCCTCATCACACCTTCTCATTCCATAACAATAGCCTCTTCATTTGTACCTTTTCTTTCCCATTTGTACCTTTTCCCTGTTTGGAATCTCCCTCTGCCTTTCCTTTCAGGAGCCTTATTTGTCTGATGTCTGCTCACATAGTTGGTACAGTTGGTTCTCCCATGTTTCTGTAGAGACAGAATAGGGTAAAAGCTCAGCTCACCCTGAGAGACTGTGTCCATCCAATAAACCACAGAGGTTTGATGGTGGTAGGAAAGAATGTGTGGGCAGCAGAAGAGTCAAAGTTCAAGGGTGGCACTACGTCTGTGGGAAGCAGCACGTGGTGGGGCTTGGGGAGCATCAGCGGAAGCGGAGAGTGGGTGGGACTCAGGAGAGCTGGCAGAGTGGTTGGGCAGGACTGGAGTTCGCTGATGAGGGGAGGGGAAGAGGTGAGCTGAGCGACGGGGCAGGCTGCATGGATTGCCTAACACAGAACCCACCCTTCTGTCCTGACTCCCCCCGCCCCAGAAATTAATAATTTATTAAGGGAGTGTTCCCAGGAGAAACTGGTATGGAAGTGGGAGAAGCATGGTAGGGAAGAGGCAGACAGAAAGGGTGTGATTCTGGAAAAGTCCCTCAGGCAGCAGCTTTAGTCTGATCCAGCAAGGGGCTCTGGAGGTAGGTTGTCCTTGTCCTTAGAGTGTGTCTCAGCTCAAGGCAAGACATTTGGGCTTCTGCATGCCTAGCCCCTCTGTCATTGGCTAAGACCTCTGGGATTCTAGCTGGTTTTTAACTTAGTCCCAGAATCAGAGAGACCTTTCAGCCTGTCTGTGAAAAGACCACCTTGTACACATGTGTAGGCCTTTAAAATGTTGACACGCACAACATGGTTATCTCCTAGGATACACCAGTCCAAACTTCCACTGAATGCCTACTGTGCATGGGAATTGTGCCAGACACCGGGAGTGCAAAGCAACTGGACATAGTCCTGTTTCCAAGTAGTTGAGGAGACACGGAAATTATCAATTCTTTTTTTTTTAATCCTCACCCGAGGACATTTTTTCGATATTTGTTCAGATAGAGTGGGAGAGAGGGAGAGAGAGAGAAACATCAATGTGAAAGGGACACATCAAATGGTTGCCACACACATGACCCAACCAGGGCCGGGGACAAACTGCAACTGAGGTACGTGCCCTTAGTGGGAACCGAACCCGGGTCTCTCTGGACCACAGGCCGACACTCTAACCTCTGAGCCAAACCGGCCAGGGCGAAATCATCAATTCTTACAATAACAAATCTGTCAGAGGACTATGCCCCTCTTATTATTGACAGCACAGCTTTCGTGCCATCAATCAAATTTCCACACAGAATTAGAGAACTGAATGATCTTTCTCGGACTCTTTTTTTTTTTTTTACAACCCATTGTATCTTTTTAGCTATTGTAATATACTTAATATACTTAAATTAGCCTCAGACTTGAAGGACAAGTTCTCCAGAAAATCAAGCTTTAGGGAGAAAAGAAGACATTAACTCTGTATTCATTCAGGGTACCAATTTTTATAAAGGAATATTCTCTTTTCCATTTCTTACAAATGGCATTTTTTTTTGCTGGACACTTTCTAATTGTTCTGGTGTCTCATTTAAACAAACATACAGTTAGATAAAGCCATAGATACTTAATTAGCACTTATTATAGGTGAAGTACTATGCTAGATACGAGAAATGTATTTAATCCCCCAGAAGACCTCCTAGAGGATTTTTATTAAAAGTAGATTTGGAAAAAGCTTGTGAAAGCTTCCAGGCTGAACAAAAGAAATGAAGTGTGCGTGTACATGTGTGTGTGCGTGCGCATGTGTACGTGTGTGCACATGTGCATGTGCGTGCATGTGTGTGCATGTGCGAGCGCGCGCACGCACGTGTGTGTGTGTGTGTGTGTGTGTGTGTAAACCTATCAGTAACGCTGCTCCTGATGCACAGGAGTGCTTCTCCTGCCCAGGGCTGTGGACTGTGGGGAATCTGCTGAGGGTCTGCCTGTTATCAGCACCAAACACAGGGAATACCAGCCTTCCTCCCAGCAGGACTTCAAATCATCAGCAGGCAGAGAGGGTTCGTGGAGCACGGAGCGAATGTGCCAGCTGAGAGGGCGCTCCACCCCGCCCTGCGTCTGGGCTCCAGAGGACTATTTTGAGTAATGGTGTACGAAGCACCAGGGTGGTGAAGGGAGATGGTTGCTGAAAACACTGACAGATTCTTTCCATACCCAATGTCAAAAAAAAAAAAAAAAAGAAAATAAAAAGCAGAAACTTTACTTTAGGACAGAAAGTAGGTCACTAAAAGCTAGTCTGCACGCCGCCCCCCCCCCCCCCATCATGGTGTTTTCAGGGGCAAGAGAGATGGTGAAAAACCGGTGCTAAATGATCTTAATTTTTATGATTGTAATCAGCCCTTTAATTTTTAAACAACTTTTAATGGTCACAGAAATGCCAAGAACAGCCATAAATTTTTTTTTTAAAAGTGCTGACCAGCCCTGGCCGGTTTGGCGCAGCAGTTAGAGCGTCGGCCTGCGGTCCTGAGAGACCCAGTTCGGTTCCCGCTAAGGGCGCGTACCTCGGTTGCAGTTTGTCCCCGGCTCTGGTTGGGTCGTGCGGGTGGCAGCCACTCGATGTGTTCCTTTCGCATCGATGTTTCTCTCTCTCTCTGTTCCTCTCTCTTCCTCACACTCTACCTGAACAAAAAATGGAAAAATGTCCTCGGGTGAGGATTAAAAAAAAAAAAAGTGCTGACCAATAGGTACAGTGTTTTGGGGTCCCTTTGAAACCAAGATCGAGAGACTTGGATAAGGTTGAGGAGGGAGCAGTTGAATCTGTTATCCGGGACTCAGTGCCCTCTGATCAAATAGAGATGAGTATAGCAAGGCAGCACCCAGCTGGAGTAGTCATGCAGCCTAAATGAGGTCTTTGCCTCTGTCTGTGAGACACGGGAACCTCCACGTATTGTGTGTACTTATTCTTCTTCTGTGGGTCAAATCAATCAGAGTCTGGTGGCATTGTCAGCTAGAGCAGCTCTGTGTCCACACTTCGACTGTATATCTAGAATCTGTCTTCATGTAAATTGGCTTATGGTTACATCTTCCCTGGGGCATCAGCTTCCATTGTCCAGATGGCAGGATGACCCTGGTGGAAATAAACATATGGTCGGTTAGATCTGTTGTGCACAGAAGAATAAGTACACCCCTGTAAGAGCCAACTGAACAAAAGAGTCGATGCCACAGCAACGGGCATCTCTGACGACAGATTGCCAGGAGAGTAAAACTTTTGGGTAAGGGCTATTTAGAACTAGGGAAGAAGAGACCTATCATTGACACGCTGCACATTGGTAGAAGGTGGGGGAAAAGGGGGAAATCTAAGAGGAGGTAGGGAAAAATTAAGGTCTGGATACAAATTGTGCTTTGAAGTTCTTCTGTAGTGGAATAGTCAACAACAGGGACAGAAGGACAGCTGTTTGTCCATTGTCTTTGGTCAACTTCCATATTCTTTGGTGAGTGATCGCTTTAGTTTGGGTTTCTCTAGGAGAAGATGCTAAGGCAAGGATCAAAGAGCATGTAGACGGGGAAGTGTGACAGGAACGTGAGAAGGCCACCAATAATGGAAGTGTTATCAAGCCCGATACCACTGCGGGTGATGAATTCAGTTCCTCTGGGGAAGTTCTGACAGGTGTGGGAAACACTTTCTCAAAGTCATCCTACCCAAGGGGCAAGGAAGTTGGGGTATTTATGCACCAACTTGTTTAGGTGATGGGTTGAGGACTCTTCCCGGGGACATTCGTTTCACAATACTTTACCTGTCTCCAAAGCAGCAGAGTGGGTTCAGGCAATAAGACAACCCTGAGTCCGAGAAGGGCTGGTGCTGCCGGGGGAAGCGGGGCGGGTGTGCACTGAGCGGTAATGGCGAGGGGATGTAGGCGGTGCACTGGCAACACTGCAACTATGATTTTGCAACGGAAAGAAGTGGACAGTGGGGGTAAGACAGTGGAGGAAACACATACACACTCACATATTTACACATATGTAAATAAATAATATAAATTTTATTTGTTGGGTAGATTGTGCCTGTGGATGGTTGGAAGTTAGCATAGAGAAGAAGTCCAGGGAAAGATTACAGTTCTATTTCATAAAAGGAAATAGCAGTGAAGATTGAATGAAAGCTCTCCTTCTTCCTGTTTTACCCTGGTGCTGTCCCTCTTTGGAAATGGGGCACAGCAAATGGAAGATCTTGTTCCTATAACGAAGTACTATTTGAAGATAAAAATACTATTTGGCAACATGATACGTTTTTGTGACAACATCATAGGCGACAAGAATTGTCAAACCATTCTCATGGAATAGAACTCATTGTGTCATGCTTACTATAGTTTTATTAGGTAACTTGCTATTCTGAATTATAATTTTTTCTTTATTGATTTTTTTTTTTTTTTTTTTAGAGAGAGAGGAAGGAAGAGGGAGAGAGAGATAGCAACATCGATGAGAGAGAACATCGATTGGCTACCTCCTGCATGCCCCCACCCTGGGGATTTGGCCCACAACCTGGGCAATTGCCCTGACTGGGGATCACACTGGCAACCTCTTGGTGCATGGGTCCATGCTCAATCACTGAGCCACCCCGGCCGGGCTGCTATCCTGAATTATAAAGAAAAGTATTTATTTATTGGATTTACATTTTGAACCTGTTACTACAAAGAGGAGTCTAAGGGATGCAGCACACCTGGGTGTTGACAGAGCTTCTTTCCTTAGAAGAACATGAATGAACATAAAACAACCTATTTTCACATTTCACAGGAGGGAGAAAGGGAGGCGGAGAAGGCTGTATGAGGCATAATATCTTCAGCTTTTGTTCGTAAAGTCTATAGATATATCCACTCCATTAGGAGGCACCTTTGATCCAGTGCCTCAAGGGAAATATGACAGTGAGGTGTCATGATGTAAGACCTTGGCCAGTGGCTAATGGACTTCCTTTGTCATATGGAAGATGAGCTGTACCATGATATGCCAAGGATATATCTACTTCCTGTTAAAATCCTCATGCAAATAGGAGAATGGGAAGTGCATAGCAGATAGAATCTAAAAAACTGGGGCTACTTATAGTGTGGTTGGTATCATTAAGAACCAAAGGTTCTCCTGAGTGATCAAGACTTACGTGAACACCAAAGCTGGTGGACAAACCGTGCCCACAAAGATGAGTGCCTAGCTCTGGAATGGGTTTCTTTCGGGCTGGTGCTAGCATTATAAAATAAACACTGAGATGACAATTTTGTAAATTTAGAACATACAAAAAAAATATGGTTGTAGGGTTGAGAATGGAATATTCTGAATGGAAAGATCTTAAACTTCCTGTGGGTGGGAACTTGCAGAGATCTCATTGCACTGTGGCCAAGAGCAAGGACCCTGGAGCCCCTGCTGGGTCGTTCTATGGTTCATTGGCTGTGTGACGCTGGGCAGCCACAGAACCCCTCTGTCCTTCTGTTCATTTCTCTGTAAAATGGTGATATTCTTAGTACTTACTTTATAGAGCTATTTGTAAAATATTAACATAGTGTCTGGCACATAATAAACCCTGTCAATGTTTTTAAAATAAATACATAAGCCTTAATGGAAGCCTGTTCATTGTGTTCCTTCTGTATCACAGAGAGTTTTTCAAACATTTAAATTCAGCAAATATTTATTGAGCACTCTCCTAGACTGGGTGTGTGCCAGGTACTGGGTAAGAATGAATTTCCGTGGTCTGAGCTCTTTCAGGTGCTCATGAGCTAACACATTTTTAAATTAAAATTTTAAAGTACTTTGAAACAATGATAAACTTACAAAAAAGTTTGAAGTTCAGTATAAATACCTTTTCCCTCTCCTATGTGAGGATGAATTGTCACACCAAGGCCGTCAGCCCTGATTATTTTACAAGGACTTTCCTATAAGTGAAGACATTCTCTTCCTTAACCACAACACAACCACCCAAACCAGGAGAATAACAGTGATACATTGGTACTATCTAATCTCCAGACCCCTTGTCCTAGCAATATTTCCTGTGACAAAAGGTTGCAGGTTAAAATTGCATGTTGAATTTTATTGTCACATCTCTCTGGGCTCCTTTAGCCTAAAACGTGTGTTCAGTCTTTCCTTGTCTTTAATGACCTTGACACTTTTGACCATTACTGACCCGTTACTATGTAGAATGTCCCTAAATTTGGATTTGTCTGATGTTCCTTTATGATTAGATTTAGGCTGTGTCTTCTGAGAGCAATACTATAGAAACGATTCTCTGCCAGGCTTCCCCACTGGAAAGTTATCTTCCGCGCCCTTGTAATGCATAAGCATTTTGTGGGAAGGTACTTTGAAACTTTATATATGTTCCTCATCGAGGTTTCGATTTTTTTTTTTTTTCAGAATGGACTTCTAGTTTTCCGTTTCATTCAAAGGGTTATAATCTGTTGTTGTTATAATTTGTTGTTGTTATAATTTTTTAATGCTCAAATTGTCCCATATTTGGCGAATGGGAGTCCATTCAAATTGGCTTCTGTGTCCTTTTGGGCTCTGACACCCCACACTCCAGTTCCTAGTAGAGGATGCCCACCTCGTGTTATGTGGGTTCTGACTTCCCAGGCCAGGCTGCCTCCGTGTGGACTTGTCCTTAACTGGTCTGGGCTCCAACACCCCCTGCCAGGCTACTTGTCCCACAGGAACACCTTCCTCACCCTGCTCTGGCTGTCGGTCGTTTTCAGGGTGACTCGAAGCACATTTTAAAGGGCTCCTCTTGAGCATACACAAAATTGAGTTTAAGACACCAAGCCCATAAAAACGAACAGATCTAATTTACTAATATGTACTACATTTAAAAATATGTACCTTCGAGTACGAAGATGAAATTTGTTGATTCTCCTACTCACTTCCATTTTTAGCTTTACATGAAAGCGAGGGATGGGACCCGGCTGTGCGACCCGCCAGCTGACAAATGAGATGGACATGGAGGCGTGGCTGGGTTTGCGCGGGCGTGCGCAGCCCTGGCGAGGAGGCCACGCGAGCAAGGTGAGAGGGAAGACTCTTTTCTGCCTTTACTTGGTGGTTTCTGATGTTGCCTCCAGAGCCAGATGTCCTGATTAGGAATAAATGAAGATTGGGAAGTAGCCAAGGGTTCAGAAAGAGGCAACTGAGAGAAGATGCTTCTGGTAGACCAGGAGACTTCAGATAAAAAAAATTTAATTCAATTTTATGTAAGTGAATTTCCTCTCGACCCAGTACAGCAGGAAATGTAATCTCCCAGGAAAGATAGAGTTGAAGATTTCATTTTCTAGTTATCGCTTTTCCTATGTTAGAGAAACAATTCTACTTCAAAGGCGGAGACTGGGGGAGGTTTCCTGTGAGAGAAGGAGTTGAAGCACCGGCTGGTGCTCTGGTCCCTTGATGACACCACCCTCAGGGGCAGCCCTTCTAGGGAAGGAAGTGGTCCCTGGCCCCTGCCTGCCAGCTGGAGGCCTTGTGCTGGGGGTAGGGGAAGGGGGAGCTTCCCTGCTCCCCGGGTCCATTCAGAGCACACAGCTGGGTTGTCCTAAGCTTTGTTTAATGATCTTTCGTTCTTTCTTTTCCTCCCTCCCTCCCTCCCTCCCTTCCTTCCTTCCTTCTTTCCTATCTTTATTGTTGAAAGTATCACAAATGTCCTCCCCCCTTTCCTCATTGACCCCCTCCTCACTGCTCCCATCCCCCTCCTGCTGTTTAATGACATTCAATGGGGGGAAATGAAAATTTTTGGAGGAAGCAAAAACCTCAAATTGTTCTTGTTTGGCCTCCTCCTAAATGTGTGTATTCCTGGGCTGGAAGGGAAACCATTCAAACTCCCTCTAAGGTATTCCGTCTGAGCAAGTCGTATCCCAAGTATCTGAGTTCCAATTAAGGAAGAAACAGATCCCTCAGCCTTTGTCAGGCCAGCCAGTTCTTAATGCTCCACGTGGAACCAGGGAAATGGTATTTTGAGGAGAAGAAGGCTAATTTTTATTGGGCATGACTTAACTCAACCCGCATCCCCGCCCCCGCCCCCCCTTTTTTAAGAATAATCACTTCAAAATGATTAATGGCGCCTGAAGCCACCAGTCTTGCTTCCTGCGGTGAAATGTGGAACTTTGTGCATGTCTGGGTTTGTAGGAAGGGGTGCTCCAAACTCCAGAGAGGTAGTTCCCACTCGGTACAGAGGTCTTTGTTCAGAGGCTGTCTCCCTGGAGGACCGTGCTGGGGACGGGACTGTCTCCCTGCAGGGAAGGAAGGCCTGCTCCTCTGGAAGGGAAGGAAGGGAAATCCTCTACTTCTTAAGGTGCCAGGATGAGAGAGTTGCTGGCTTAGCAGGGAAGCTAATCCTTTTTTTTTTTGGTGGAAGTTAAGAACAATGAGGATGGTGTCTTTAAAAACAGGTAGGATTACTGAAGGATTGCAATAGAGGAATAGGTAAAACAAAGGGTCACTGCCGTGCTGGGAGAGAGCCAGGGCGCTGGACCTCTGGGCAGAGCTGGGGAACTGATTCCCAGCGCAGCAGCCTGCTCCTCCAGCCCTTTTCCAAGGAGCAGCTTTAGCTGCCTCAGCCTGTCTTCACTGAGGACCCAGAAGGGGAAAGGCAGAGCAGGTTTGCTTCAGTCACACTGGATGTTTCTGTGAATCCTACTTAGAAAAGAGTATGGATTATCACTGTCTATGAAAACTGTAAGTAAAAACAGAATACCCTGGACAGATTTTTTCCTCGATCGCCTGTTTGTTATAAAGGCTGGAACTGTCAGGAGGAAGAGCTGCAGAGGCCAGGTGGGAAAGGGCGGGGCGGCCACGCCCTCTCCCGGACCGGTCACCATGGGAAGGGCCACGTCACGAATAGGTTCTGCCACAGGATTTGGGGAGTCTACTGTTCGGTCGGGTAATGCCTCCCCCCATAGTATCCTTTGCAGTATTACTCTGAGGAGGGTGATTTAGTGAAATAGAAAGACCATAAGTTTCCTTTATCTGAAGCTCTGAGCACACTTTCCCATGGTCCCTTCTCTCAATAAAGTGATTTATAGAGAAACTGAACTTTGTATTCAGAAGGGCAGGCTGTGTGGGCTAAAAGACTGGCTTAGGAGATACAGGTGAGGAAGGAGGAAGGGATCATAGTGACTCTGGATGTTAAGGGAGGTGCCAAGCAGTGCAGAGTGTGCGCACATGTGATCGCCTACGCGCATGTGCAAACCTTCTCCTTCTGAACCAATCATTGGTCTCTGTCTCCTCAGGACCCATAGCGTTATCCACTTACAGGGGGACGTGAAGAACCACAGATGATCCCAACAAGGACATTTGAAAGCACGGAGTATTACTTTATGATTATCTTCTATTAGCAAAGTCAGATGTAAGAAAACAACGACAACAAAAATAAACCATCCCCTCCCCCAGACAAAGAGCTCAGACTGGCTCCTCCTGAGCAGAGCTGTTCTTAGGTTTCTTGTGTAAACAAACCAGACTCTCCCTGGGGGGGTTGGCTCAGCAGTTGGAGCATCCGCCTGCGGATCAGAGGGTCCTGGGTTCGGTTCCTGCTAGGGGCACGTACCAAAATAAGTAAATAAGTAAATAAATAAATAAATAAGTAAATAAATAAATAAACTCAGCTCTCCTTTTGCATAACTATCTTAGAATCCACTGTGTTAGAAATTGTAAGTATTTTTGGGCAGTGTGCCCAAGGGTTGGAACCAGGACTGATCTCTATGTTAACAGGCAGAGCACCTGCCTGAGAAATCTGGGAACACAGGTTTTTTTCCCATGACACCTTCTCCATGCAAATTAATCTATTAGCTATAGAAGGTATGATGTCAGTTTATTTAAGAGCGTGTGTGCTGACAATTGGCTTCTGACTGTAAAATATGGTTTTGGGGGAGAAAATGATTAATTGCCTGCATTGAAAAGTGTGTATGTGTGTCCAGTGACAGTCACTATTAGTGTGTGTGTGTCTACAAAACTGAAGGCAAATAATCATTAAGGAATTGGTAGGTGTGACTAAACAAAAAGGGCCCCAGAAATGTGTGCCCTCTTTATGGACATGGGGGTCAAGGGACTTAATTTTCTGCTGAATGCATTATTTCCAAATGCAGAACAGGAGAAAATTCATGACGGAACATTTTAAGTAGTTAATATTATGGTGAAAAAACTTTCTTAAAGACAAACTGAGGGCTGTAGACATCTTAACAAGGTCTTTACCGTAACAAACATTTTTTCTGGTCTCTGCCTATATTTTATGTTTAAAAGGCTATACGTGATAGTAAACTCTTCATCAATGGGATAAGAATGTAGAGGCCACTTGGTAGAGATCCAAAATAACAGGCTAGATAATATAATTTCCGATATCCCTAACCCTAACCCTAACCCTAACACTAAGTGTCTGAAGCCTTGTGCTAAGTGCGTATATGCATCACCTCATGTAATTGCTGCCTTGTTTCTAGGGGCTGGTGACGAGGAGGCTTGTTTCCATTCACAAATGCTCCCAGGCCAGCTGCACTGAGCTTCTGGAGAGAGCCTGGGGCCAGATCCTTTATGAAGTTGGCAGTGGGAGAGTCGGGGCAGGAGGATGTTGCTGAGACAAACAGGGTTGGTGGGCAACTGGAAAGGCAGGGGAGCCAACTGCAGGCAGTGACACAAATGCAGGAATGTGAAAGTCATCAGATGCCCCGCAGAGGGGCTAGGACAATGGGAATGAGAAACAGCCCATAGACTGGTGATTAGGAAATAATCCAGCATCAGTAAAGCAGATCCAAGGGTCATTTGGTAACAGAAATCAGCTTGCACGGGGGTGAGGATGGGGCTTCGACAAGTCTAGTGAGAAAGGGAAGCAGAAATATAGGAAAAGGTAGCAGTTCTAGGAGGTAGCAGAGTTGTAGGTTGTTTTTCTTTCTCTTTTTAATGGAAAAACTTGAACATTCTTTTAGTCATTCAACAAATCTTTATCGGGTGTCTACTAAGTACCCAGGACTGTGGTAAGTGCTGGGGATTTAGAGTAAACGCTGCAGTTTCTGCTCTTGAAGAGCTCTCTGTCTGGGAACTTTTTGAGGGAGACAGAGAGGTGGACAGAAAACGTTAATGTTGGGTGTTAAGATCCTGGGGGAGGAGAGCCTTGGACTCTTGCCCCACAGGGCAAGGGGTATTATATTAAACTTTGCTGGGAGGGCCAGTGGTTGGGTACATTGTCACAGGGGGCAAGGCTGATGTGGGCTTTGAAAGATGAGTAGGAGTCCTCCAGGTGAAGAATGGAGGAATGGCCTTGAAGGCAGAGAAAACTGACGCAGAGGAATGGAAAGATCTTAGTGAGTTGTGTGTCTGGAGTAGAGAGCACAGTGAGTATAGCATTGAGGCAGGAGACGGTTTATGAGTTTCAGACCATGCCGAGGACTTGGGATTTTAATGTGTCAAAAGATCAAGGGGAAGCAGCCAGGTGAACAAAGATGAGAGGATGATAACTGAGGGGGAAGGAGGAGAAGCTGAGGGAAGGCAAGAGTGATTCTGAGGTGGTGAGGAGGAACATGAAGGGAGCTGGTGGGGTCTGGCCTTGATTTCCTCTGTACAGTAGTTGCTGAGGCCATCTGGCTGTGAGGGAGAGGCTGGGAGGGGGAGGGTGTCTGGAGAGGCTGCTCTGGGGAATTCCAGAGAGAAATAAGAGGATTGCCATATTGTCATTATTTGAGATCCACAAAGACTTTCATCAGATATGTAACTGATTCTCACTGACACCATTGCCCCTACATCTGCTGTTCTGCTTTTAAATGAAGTGTGATCTTTCTTTCCAATATCCATTTTCTGCAAAGATATCAAGTGCCAGAGGTCTGGCCGTTCTGAACAGGAGCCAAGGTATATTGATTACATATTCTCTGTCCTCTTGTTGAAACTTGTTTATATTCCACAGAGTCAAACATCAACCAACAGGAAGGACTTTTTATGGAACCCAATTATTACTATTGGTAGGAGGATTTTAAGGAAAAGAAAAATCAAGACAAGGATTTAAACTCAGTGTGTACCTAAAAGTGAATTTCTACCAAGAATTTTTTTTTTCTCAAAGAGAAAAATGACATGGAAAATATTGCTTGGCTAGTACACAGAGCACTGGATTTAGAGCCCAGAGCTGAGGTTTTTGTCCAGGTTATACCATTAATGACCTGTGTAACTTTGGGCAAAGTTTATTCTTCATTCCAGTTAGATTACAACCCCCACCCTAATTATAGAAATATAATAATAACTACATTGGAAAACTTATAGCTTTATTATTTTATTTTATTATTTTTATTTTATGTATTTATTTATTTATTTTTGTACGTGCCCCTAGCAGGAACCGAATCCTGGACTCTCTGGTCCGCAGTCTGATGCTCCAACCGCTGAGCCAAACTGGCCAGGGCGGAAAACTTATAGCTTTCAATTCATGATTTTATACATACAAATAAACAATTTCAGGACATGGTTCTAAATTCTATTCCTACCCCTAATTTATAAAATGAAATTGACTAACATATGTTTTATCAGTTTGTGAAAAGTCAAGTCTGCTCGGGGAGCAGCTCCCACCACTGGCTCTGCCGTCAGGGGAGAGGGTGATGAGGCCAGAACGTGAGATGGTTAGCATGTGAGACTCACAATGACCTGGAACGTTTTGGAGAAAGTGTAAATGATAAAAGAGCATAGGCTTTGCAGAGGATGTCTGACGTTTGCTGATTTTATCCACAGTGATTTTCACATGTGATTTAGATAACTTGTGGCAAGTTTTCAAATAGAAGAAAACTTGTGTGACTTCTTTCCTTTTCCCAGGGAAAAAAAAAAAAAAAAAGATAAAGAAAAAATGAAGACAGTCGTTTCATTCACAAGGATAATAATGATATAACCTACTCATGTAAAAGATTTTTAGTTTTTAGAAATTAACTTCATAGTAGACAGAATAATGCCCCTACCACCACCTTACACCCCAGATATCCATGTCTAATCCCTGGAGCCGATGAATATGTTACTTTCCATGGCAAAGGGACTTTGCAGATGTGATTAAGTTAAGGCTCTCGAGATCAGAGATTATCCTGGATTATCCTGGTAGGCTGTGTAAGCACAAGGTCCTCATAAGTGTTGAGAGAAGATGTGACAAAGGAAGCAGAGGTCACAGCGGTGCCGTTGTTGGAAGGGGGCATGAGCCAGAGCAGCAGATGGCCTCCAGAAATGGAAGAAGGCAAGCAATGTGTTCTCTGCTAGAGCCTCCAAAGGACTGCAGCCCTGCCGGCACCTTGATTTGAGCCCTCCAAGGCCCATTTTTGGACTTCTGATCTCCACTACTCTAAGAAGAAAAAGTTGTGTTGTTTTAATCCACTAAATTTCTGGTAACTTGTTACAGCAGCAACAGCAAGCTGATACAAACTTGTTGAGTGATCTTGCTTTGGGTTATGTACTCCCGTTGGTTATAAACTTCTCTGTGTGCCTTTAATTCACTCCAGATTTTTTTCTTTCATAGCTCTGGTCACTTTCCCCTATAATTCCCTTTAAAAGTATTTGTCTCTTTGTTAGGTGTGAACTCCCCGAAGGCAGGGAACTGTCTTATTCCTACTTGTGTCTCAGCGGTGGGCGCCATGCCTCCAATGGAGCAGGAGCACACCACTGGTTCCGTGAACTAGTGAGGTCAGTGCCAGACGGGGGTTTTCAGATAGATCCAAAGGAAATGTGTCTGCCATTTCTGTCTTGGTAGGATCTGCTGTCACCTCTGATGAAAGCAGCTGGAGGTGAAAATGGGTTGTGAGGGAATGTGAGAAAGTGTCCTTTTGTCCACAGACTCCTTGGGTCCAGCTGTTTTTTCCACCCACCTCTTCTTCCCTGACACTGTGATCTGCTGAGGTCTCACATAAACAGTTGGCTCATGTGGGTGACTGAACCTGAGTGGGCCGTGAGGACTGAGGTGACCCAGCCAAGTAGGATCATTGCCCAATTTTGTTCAACTTCCACAGCATGGTTAGTTGTTGGAAGCAGTGCATAAATCCCTACGTGTTCTCGTTTCTCTTTCATGTCTATGCTGGGTCTCTTGGGGCTACAGACCTTCCTGAGACTCCATCTACAGTGATACCTCGGTTCTCGAACATAATTCGTTCCAGGAGGACGGTCGAGAACCAAATTGTTCGAGAACCGAAGCAATGAAACCCAATAGGAAATAATGGAAACTGGATTAATTCGTTCCAAGCCCCAGAAAATGCCTATTTACTGGCCTAATTTGTATATAATATGTAGAAAAACATAAGTCTCAACAAGAAATAAAAGTGTACAGTATGTCTAAGGGTTAAATTCAGTGTAAAGCGTGACTCTCTCCACAAAGCGTGACTCTCTCTCTGCACTCACACTGAGGACGCAAGCAAGGCGCGCTGGGCCGAATGAACGCCATTCGGCTCAACTCGGCTCATCTCGGAAGTTCGAGTTCCAAATATTTGTTCGGATTCCAAGACAAAAGTTTCTCGAATCTCCTGGTCGAATACCGATTTGGTCGAAATCCGAGGCGTTCGAGAACCGAGGTATCACTGTAATTTCTGCTCTCCAGGTTTGCATCTTGATGCAGCCCGAGACCTTCTTTGACCTTGAACAAGGAGAGTCTTTTCTGCTTGGACACCAGCTGTACTTCTCTCGAGCTTTTTGGCTGAGCTCCTGTGAGAGGTGTCATCCCCATTGCTGGTTCTCTCTAAGGGTTTTGGTTCTTGTCTTCTCGCTCTGCACATGGCCACTTCTTCTCTAGAGGTTGCACTGTAAACTCCATACTGTTGGTTTTTCTGTATCTGTCACTCTGGGAAGCCACAGAGGGCCTGTTCCTCATTCATACTGCTTCTCCTCCACCCAGGAGCCACTGTCTTTGCTCCTGTCCGACCTGGTGCCCTCTATTCTGATGACTTTGCTTATCAGAAAAGCTCCATTCAGTTTTCCTTTGAGCATCAACCACCCAGGTGGTCCCTTTCACTACTTAACTTAGTCTAGCCATATTTCCTCCTGCTACCGAATTGCTATTTGGGAGGTCACACCATACATTTTCATGGTGAAGACACTTTTTTTTCCAAAGGAGTTTCTAGAAATTAAAATATTCATAACATTAGAAAGTACAAAAGAAATAACATGGGGGTGCCTTGGCTGCAACTTCTGTCACTCTGCTGGCTGTTGGGGTTGAGTTAGTCGGTGGTGACAGGGAGCGTCCCACTTCCTGTCTCACCAGGCTCGTGGGCTTCTCTGATAGAGGAAAGCAGGTTGGCAAAGATAATTTAAATCACAGAAGGTATATACCTCAAAGAATTGAAAGTAGGGACTCAGACAGGTATCTGTACAGCCACGTTCACAGCAGTGTTATTTGCAATAGCCCAAATGTGAAAACAACTCAAATGTCAATCAGATAGATGACTGGGTAAACAAAATGTGGTATATGCATACAATGGAGTATTATTCAGTCTTAAAAAGGAATGAAATTCTGATATATGAGACATTATGCTAAGTGAAATATGCCAGTCGCAAAAGGATACATATTATATGATTCCATTTATATGAGACACCGAGAGTAGTCAAAGTCATAAAAAGAAAGTGTAATGGTGGTTACCAAGGGCTGGGAGAGGAGGGCAACGGGAAACTGTTTTATATGTGCAGTTTCTGTTAGGGAAAGTGAAAAAGTCTGGAGGTCAAGGGTGGTGATGATCACACAATGCACGAATGCTAGTGCACCATACACTTAAATTGGCTAAAATAGTAAAATTTACTTATGTATATTTCACCACAATAAAAAAAAATGCCATGAGAATCATGGTCTGGCCCTGGCTGGTTTGGCTCAGCAGTTGGAGCATTGGCCCATGGACCAGGGAGTCCTGGGTTTGATCCCGGCCAAGGACACGCACCTCATTTGCAGTTTGACCTTGGCCCCGGTTGGGGTTGTACAGGAGGCAACAAATCAATGTGTCTCTCTCACATCAATGTTTCTCTCTCTCTCTTCCTCCCACTCTGAAGATAAATGTAAAAAGTATCCTTGAATAAGGATTTAAAAAAAAATCATGGTCTGGTGGTTTTACTACAATTCACCTTAACTTTTTGCTTAAGGCTACACACAAAAAATCAACAGATGCACAAAACCTGTTGAAGGAAACTACCTATCAGTGTGGTTCCCATTTTGTGTATCTTTCTCCTTCCAAGTAATGGTGAGAAAATTTTCTTTAAACAGCACTCAAATATACCCTCCTACAAAGTTATTTTTTCCTGTGACTTTTGCACACTAATATAGAAAAGAAAACATGCTTAATGAGTCAAATGTGTATTTGCAAAACTTCCCAAATAAACTTGGTGACGGTGGCAACTCCTTGGAGCTGTGCTGGGAAACCCAGATTTTGCAATTTATGCACACAAATTGAATAACACTTTTTGTCCTGGGTTTCCTTACTTCACATAGGAAGTATGTGACCTGGTCAGGCACGCTGAAAGAGAGCTTTGACTGAAACAAAGCAAGCAGTATGATTCCTCTGGGTTCAGGTAATTTTTGTGGCTGATAAGTGTTGAACTTTTGCAAAAGAAATACCACCTGCCTACCCTGGGAACGAGAGTTTGTTGTTTGGGTGGAATAAACAGAGATATGATGGCCAGATGCCCTGAGCACTTGGCGGGCTTGGCGGGTGATTTCTACTGAGTCATTTTGCCATGTGTTCTGCATACCATGGTCCATCATCAGAGTTTACTGTTGGCTAATTCTTATCTGCCTGGCATTCCCATGGCAACTCAGGTTGAAGTTCTTTTTATAATTTGGGGTATAACACAATGAGAATGGATGTGCTTCCTCTGATGTAATTCAGAATAAAAATAATAGTAACCCATAAAATATGTATAAGAAATACAACAATTTTCTGTATTTTAAAAGAAATATGTTTTTACTGATTTTTATTTTAGAGAGAGAAGAAGGAAGGGAGGGATAGAAACATTGACGTGCGAGAGAATCATCGATTGGCTGCCTCCTGCATGTCCCCACCTGGGGATTGAGACCAAAACCAGGGCACATGCCCTGACCAGGAATTGCACTGGGACCTCTCACCTCTCAGTCTGTGCGACAAGGCCCGATGCACTGAGCCACACTGGCCAGGCTAATTTTATGTATTTTGCCCTGCTGATTAATTCAGAACTCTTGGGAAATATCAAATTGCCACTATTTTATACTCTCCTTCCTTCCTTCCTTTCTTCTTTTTTCCTTGGCTTTTGCCTTGGGCTCTGTTGTTTTGTTTTGCAGGCGCTCAGGGTACTGCTTTGTGTGCCTTCATGTCATCCAATGTGGCCAAAACAAAGTGCCCAATAAAGCTTGACTTGCCCTACTTTGCTGTCTGTCTTTCAGCTGGAATTATTGGTGGCTATTAGTGGATGGGGGAGATGAGTGAGAGGGGTAAAGAGCTGGTAAGAGTTATTTGAAAACAAAAAAGACAGGGCCCATGTGGAGGTAACGTCCTCCCCCAGCATTTTCTTTCCTGTCGACCCCTCTCCTCAACAACCCCCACAAAAGCCTCTCCTAGGAGAAGGTGGACAGTAACCCGGAGAACAGGGAGTGATACAGTGCTCACTCTTTCTCCTTGAGATGGCTGGGCAGTCTCGGTGAGGACCGGGGTGCTGGGGTTCTAGGGAGCTACCTTGCCTCTGCAGAGCCAGCCGATCGGGGGAGGCCAGATGGCGAGGACCAGGGAGCTCCCTCCCCAGGCTTGTCAGACCCAGAAGGGAGAGGAAGAGGTCCTCGGTGTCTTCCTAGGTGGCCCATGGGACTCAGATCGGCCTGAGGGAAAAGGGCAGACACGCCGTCCCTCAGTAGAGATCGCATGTGTGACGGGCCCTTTCCCCATAACCCAGAGGTGAAGTTGGGTTTGAGTGATGCAAACCTCTCTAGCAGCGTCCGAAATGCTGCTCCATGTCTGCCACGGTGATAATTACAGCCAATGGGCCACCCCAGTGCTTTCCCTGCCTCCTCTCTTAACCTCACGAGGCACCGCCTCACAGCATCTCCCTCGACGTGCTGAAGCGGAATCAGGGATTTGCCTTCAGGGTGACGGAGAGGGTGACTGAGATGCAGACTCTTCATCACACGTCTGCTTATTGCCTCCTCCTTCTACTCTTTCAACACTATTGATTCTCGCATTTTGCTGAGAAATAACTCAGCACTGAGTGCGGCAGGAAACAAAGTGAAGTCCGGTTTGCGAACTGTCTCAGGAATTCGCGCAGGGGGAAGGACGGCAGCTCCTCCGAGCCACCCTCCTGCCAGCCGAAGCCCTTCTCACCATCTGGGTGGTTCGAGGCCCAGCACAGGCATGTTTTCATGTTACTGGGATGTGGGGTGACGGGAAAAAAGAAGTACTTTTAAGGTGAGGTTTTCTTGAAGTGGCACGGAGATATATATGTTCTTTTTTTAATCCTCACCCTAGGGTACTTTTTTCCATTTATCTTCAGATAGAGTGGGAGAGAGAGAAACACAGATGTGAGAGAGACACATCGACTGTCTTCCTCCTACACGACCCCGACCTGGGCCAGGGACCGAACCACAACCTAGGTACATGCCCTTGATTGGAATCGAACCCGAGACTCTTTGATCTGCGGGGCCGATGCTCTACCGCTGAACCAAACCAGCCAGGGCTATGTTCTTTTTTAAATGATGTTTTAGTTTGGGCAACGACAGCAGTTGAGGGATTTCGAATTCTGAATAAAAGGGAAAGCCAGCATTACAGTGTTAACCAAGGACTTTGAGCTACCAGTGAGGATGCGACAGATGGTAGCCACCAGCTGGTGGGACACCAACTTAGAGCCCCTGGGAGAACCGAACACCAACTGGAAGTGCTCTGTAGCTGTGCTGGTCATTCTCGGCCGCCGTCCCTCATTCTCTGCTCTGTGCCCTGCGAGCCTGGCTCTTGAGAGTGCTCCTCCTGGGCTCCCCCGAGCTTTGCTGGGTTTGGGCAATGGGAGGTGCCATCAGGAATGTTGGGCAGGAGGAAAGAGGCTGGGGTATTCTCTCTTCTCATCCTCCTTTCGTGATATGTCTCCAGAAGTTGCTATTTCTTCTTTGACGGAAGCTCCACTAGGCAGTTTCTCCTCAATGGTTCTGTTACCATTGTAATTAGCTGGTTAATATTAAAAATAGAAAAAGGAGCAAAGGGGAAGACCAGACATTATAAACATGGTCATCTGGGCAGCTTCACCAAGAAGCTGTAGTTTCACACCCCCCAGGGAACAGTCCCGGCAAATCACTGGGGGAAGGGGTCCAACAAAGGAAGTAAAGTTGGGTGATGCCTGTCAGTCTAGCCTGGGGAACCATGGATTGGCTAGGAGGGCGGAGCCACTGAGTGCAAGTGCAGGAAATTCAAAAGGATTCATTGGTTAAGCTCCTCGTTAAAATCCCCAAACAAAGGAGTTCTCTCTCTCGTTCCTCTTGCTTTGCTCCTGCTTCCTTACACTCCTTTGCTTTGTGACCCACACTAGCCTGCCACGTGGCCCTAGAAGCCACATGGCCCATGGCCATGCAGACCCCACATTCAGTGAACTGCAGCTGGGAACACAAGCTGAGCTAGCCAGATGCTGGACTGAACTGTGCTCTAATATGGAGTGAAGACTCTGGACAGTGACTTTAATTCTAGCCCTATTGAAGACAAAATGGGACTTTTCCCATGGTGGGACAGAGGGAGATGGGACCTTGGAAGGGAACCCCCTTAATGTTAAACCAACAATAAACTTTCAATGATACCTCATCCTCTCGTGGGGGCTTCAGGGAATTCTTGTTCCTGCGGTACCCTAAGAAGCCCACTTCCACCAGCAGCAGATGGGGCCACAGAGAGCACCCCACCGATAGCAGTTCCATTGCTCAGTGATCATTTTTTAAAAATGGGCTCAGCTGTCACTTCTCCTCCTTCCTGTCCCCTCAGCCCTGGGGGTTGTAATGGCTACAGTTGTTGCTTATTCCAAAGGTTTCTTTCCATTCCTGTGTGTTCATCTCTCCATTCCTCTGGCCACATCTCCCCAAGAAGTCCCTGCATTACAACTCTCCTTTTGCTCCGCCTGTGGTTGACATCTGTTTCTTGCTAGGACCTTGGCTAATATTGCAAACAGCAACGCTTCTCAAGTGGAAAGTTCATACAGGCCACCTGGAGGTCTGGTTCAAATGCAGATTCTGATTCAGTAGGTCTGAGGTGGGGCCAAGATTCGACGTCTCTAACAAGGTCCCAGATGATGCTGAGGTTACCGGTCCATGGACCATGCTTTGAGTGTAAAGAACCATAGCATTTCATTCATTAACTGTATGGTCATAGTGGTTGGCAAATATGGCCCAATAAATTAAAAAACTGAGTCTTATTGCAAAGCACAGTAAGCAAAAATGTAGGCCTTGCCCTGGCCGGTTTGGCTCAGCGGTTAGAGTGTTGACCTGTGGACCGAAGAGTCACGGGTTTGATTCCAGTCAAGGGCACATACAGCAGTTGTGGTTTAATCCCAGGCCCTGGATGGGGTCATGTGGGAGGCAATCAGTTGATGTGTCTCTCTCACACCAATGTCTCTCTCTCTCTCTCTCTCTCTCTCTCAATCTCTCTCTCTCTCTCTCTCTCTCTCTCTCTCTCTCTCTCCCTTTCCCTCCTTTCTTCCCTCCCACTCTGTCTTAAAGTCAATGGAAACATATCCTCAGTGAGAATTAAAAAAAAATAATAAAAATGTAGGTCTTCACTCATCTTTAAAGCCGGGAATGGGTTGATAATAAAAACAAAAGATATTCTGCTTTTCAAGTTTGGCTCTCCATGCCCACCCCCAACCTGTGTGTGCTAGTATGTGTATTATATACCTAGGCAACCTAGGGATCCCAGGTCCACTGATTGCTGAATGGTTGTGGGTCATTTCAGAAAAATCTTTGCCTGGACACAGGGATAGGAAGGGTGGCATGAAGATATGAAATAAGGGCTTGATTTTTTTTTCTTAGAACAGAGTTTGGTCAACTATGGCCCGCAGGCCAAATGCAGCTGTGCACTTGTAGTTATAAATAAAGCTTTATTGGAACACAGCCACGCTCATTTGCTTATGTATGTATTGTCCATGGCTGCTTTCACCTTACTATGGCGCTGGGAGTGAGGCCCTCCGGCCAGAAGCCTCAACGTTTCCTCTCTGACTGTGCACAGAAAGGCTTGCCGGTCCCCGCCGTAGACTATTGTGCAGAGTTTCTCAGGAATTAAGATCCTCAGGCAAAAGGAATCTCAGGAAGCATCTTGTGTCATTTTACAGATGAGGAAATGGATAACTATTTTCTCCCAGCTTGCTTAAATCTGTATTCTTAAAAAGATGCATGAAAAAAACTGGAGGAAATTTTGAAAATAAAATACAAAATGTTTAGATTTCCTTTGAGGAAAGCCAAACTCCAGTGATAGAGGTTGGAAAGTTAAAGGCATGTCAACAATAATCTTTAGGTTGTTAGAAAATAAACTGAACGATAACTCTATTTCCATATGGGAAAGGTGTTCCCACTGTAAACGGGTCAGATGTTGGGATCAGGTTTCCAAGGGAGGTCAGGGCCTCGTGATCTTTAAGACAGTGTAGGGACAACTGCCTCATGAGGCTGAGACTAATGAGCTTTCTGAGGCAGCACCTGAACTTGTCATTCATTTATTCATTACCGAATAGGAGGGAGGCAGGGACCCAAGGCAAGAGTAGAACAATCAGGCGTGCAGTTCCTGGTGTGTGCAAACGTGCACGTACACACACACACACACACACACACACACACACACACAGTATTTTTTTCTCCATACCCCTGGCAACACTGAACATGAACTCAAGGCTAGTCAGCTGTCTAAAGCATTGTTCTAGCCTTGGCCGGTTTGGCTCAGCGGTTAGAGCATCGGCCTGCGGTACAGAGAGACCCAGCTTCAGTTCCCACTAAGGGCATGTACCTCGGTTGCAGTTTGTCCCCAGCCCTGGTTGGGTCATGCGGGAGGCAGCCACTCCATGTGTCTCTTTCACGTCAATGTCTCTCTCTTTCTCTCCTCCTCTCTCTCCCTCCCAGTTTATCTGAACAAAAAATGGAAAAATGTCCTCCGGTGAGGATAAAAAACAAAAACAAGAAAAACAAAAGCATTGATCTAAATATGTTATCTGGGATGAGGACCCCTTTAAGCTCACTGCTTTGAGTGCAGGGTGATAGGGCTACCAGGTTAGGCCCTTTAAAAATACCTTCAGTAATAATTGGGAGCACTTGCAGATTCAAGAATCACTAATAGCTTTTTGATTTGGAAACAGAAAAAAAATATGCAAAATTTGGATTTGTCACAGTAAATGTCATGGTCTAATACAGTCATTGCTGATGGAAGTCAGCTGCAGAATTATTGGGTAGTTATTTGGGGGTGGGTCTTGCTTGGGATGCTCTGAACTTGGGGCAGACTTACATTTCTCTAGACTCTATAGGGAATGCACAGCTCTCCTATTTTGACTATGAGTTCTGAACAGGTAAGAATCATGTTATTATTTCTATATTTCCAGCCCTTAGCACAGCCTTGCACATTGTAGGTGCAGAAATGTTTATTTCTTTGGGGGAGGTGAGAGAGTAGCAGGTATGCATTAAAGTGAGTATTCGATCTTCGTGGTGAGCTACCCGGCATGGACAGTTAGTGTTATTACGACGAGGACTGGCTCTGAGATAACGTGCTTCTCAGTGTAAGGCGCTCCTGCCCTTCGCTCCGCAGAGCAAGGTCATCCTGGTTTAGGTTTGCTGACAGGTAGGAATTGCTTAAGCAGCACTTTTCTGTCCGTTCACACTGCCCTCTGGACAATATTGCTGGAATTTATATTGCACCTTTCATCTTTGAAGTTTAATGTTCTAACTCTAATCTTTATGGCTTCTTGTGAGGTACAAAACAGTTGTTTTAATTTCATTTGTACAGGTAGAGGCCAAGAATGTGATGGTGATATAGGCTCAAGGACCTGCCCAGAAGCCCTGAATCAGTCAAGGCCAAGGCGGGATTGGAGCTGGACCTTCGTAGCCCAGCGCTGAAGTAGACTTTGTTTTCTTTTTCTCAGTGAACAGTTGGGTAAATGAGCCAGGTCTTTTTTATTTTTCTTAGGACAGAGATGTATGCAATGCTTTTTTTCCAGTTTGTGCCAAGTATGTTTAAGTCAAAGAACTGGAAATCAAAGTAATTGCAAAGTCCATATTTTCTAAAGTCTTTTCTAAAGTACTTAAAGGTCTTTGGTCTAACTGCTGGATTTAATTTGCAGCTTAAATATATAGTCATCATCCCCACTTTTCCCTCTCGGCCTGGCTTTTCTTCCTAGCTTCCCAGCCGATCTTCTCTCCTTAAAGTAACTATTAAAATGTCTCTGTTACAACTCACAGGCTTCTGATGCCTTGGTGGTTACCAGCCAATCCCAAGGCTTTAGGCAGATTACCTTCTCTCTGATCATAACATGGACCCTAAAGATGGACTCAGCAGTTATCGTTGAAAACTCAAGACTTTATAATTAAAACATGATGATTACTGTATGTGGAGGACATTGTAGGGTTGCAATGCAACCGAAAAATTGGTCCCTGTCAGTAAAGAGCAGATGGAATGATATTTGTTAAGTGAACAAATAGTATTAGCTTCCTTGACATGTCTCATGAGCATCTATCAAGGAGTTAATGGTCTCAAAACCCTCAACAGTTAATCCATCAAACAGCTTTTGTAGATAATTAAATATTCTGACCCCAGCCACTGTGCTGCTCCTCAGACTTGACTCTTTCACATGACACATTAAAACATAAGAAAGAAGACAGTTTAACTTTCACAAGTTTCTATTTAGTGCAAAATAAAAATTCACTTAATTTACATCTGCATTAATCCTGGCCTACCCCCAGACTTACCTGCAAAGACCACGCAGGGTGCTGCGCCCCTGGATGGTCTGCCTCTCCCCCCCAGGAGTTTTATGATTCCTTTAGCAGTTAAATGCATTTGCTTGAGTGCATCTTGTTAAATCATCTAAAGTAACAATATGATCTTGAAAATATAGAACACGACTGGCCAAAGCCAGAAAATATCGTTTAGTAGACATTGTTTTCTTCCTTTGGTGGCCGATGTGCCGTGTTGTAGATGTGAAGTGTTGTAAACATTATTTGAAGTTGAATTCAATTATTTTACACTTTGCTAACTCACTAAATGGCATTTCTTCTAAAAAAACTTCCTATTCAAAGCATTTTAAAATTGATCATCGAGAGAGATTGAAACAGATTTTGTAGCAAGTAAAGCATATATTGAATCAAGATAAAATAAATGTATTAAGGTTTTCAATTAATAACAACAGAAGATTGTTGCCTATATTGGAAAAAAATGAAAATTTAAAATAGTTTCTTGTCCTACATGTATTTCTACCCGAAGTTTCTTTAAAATACTGCACATTTTAAAAAACGTTACCAAGACAGTCTTATATGATATAAACTGATTATGGAGACAGAATTCTGCAAAAAGATGCTGACCTTCAGAAATAAAAGATTTCTTAAATTATTTATTTTCTGCTGAGCTAGTTGCTTTCATAATTTTATTTCTGTAATATCATGGAAAATATGTTCACAATAATTTCTGACCACACCATGAAAGAAAGAACACAAGCTCATCTTCAAGTGTCAGCCATTGTTTCAGTAACTTTACATTGACCACAGTCAGTCTTCACAATAATCTGATGAAGAAGGTACTGTTGTTATTATCCTCACTTTGCAAATGAGGAAACTGAGGCTCAGACTAAAAAACATTCACAGGGTCATACAACTAGTACTTGGGAAGTCAGAGTCTGAACCTGGATAACCCAGCTCTAACGTGTCCACCTGTGCTTACACCAACGACCCAAGCAAACCCCAAGGAGGCATTTGGTGCAGAGGTGAGGTGGGAGTATTAAGACATGTCACACAGCAATAAGAACTTTTAAGGAAGAAATTCTCTGAAGAAAATTAAATAGAATTGTCTGTGTATAAAGTATTTACCATAAGAATAATGACTAGCAGCCAGAGACAATGCTTTGATTTATGTTTATTATGAGGTATAAATGATTGGTTTTGGATTCTGCCATTAAAGCTGGGTTTGACAAGGGGGAGGGGAGGAATGAGGAACCGTGGGCACTGGAAGAATGAGGAAGACAATGCAGTCATGGTTTCCAATCACTTAAAAATCTTCCCTAAACTTGGGCCCGATTCTTTGCTTTGATACACATAAGATCCATCTAGGTCAGTGTTTCTACCTTTAAACATGTGTGCACCATGTATACACGTGCAATACTTGTGTTGAATTGATTTCAAATTTTCACATACTATACATCTCTAGTGTAATAATGATTATAGCATTTGAAATGAGTTGGAATCACTTATCGAGACCTTATTCTAATCATCCTTTTTTAAAAATGTAGAGATTGATTTTTCAAAGGGAAAATCTACCTTGGAATAGAAGCTGGGTAGAATTTGAAACTGAGCCCAGCAGACGTCTTCCTGTTTAAGTCTTATCTAGCAGAACTGGGGATGAAAGGCAGAAAGACCAGTCTCCTTCCTGTTTGTTTATTTCTTGGCTTTCTTTTCCTGTCTGTAGCTTTGCCCCCAGAACTCCTCAACTGTATTTATTTTCCATCTGCTTCCTGCTCTCTAGACAGTCCAAGACAGCCTACTCACCAGCCAGCAGTCACAGACAGAGAGAAATAAATATTGCAGTGTGCCTAGAGCCCGTGGTAGCAGACAGGGCTGGTGAGCAGAAACCAAGACCCTGGCATCACAGACGGACTCCGTTTTGGGTGGGATTAAGAAATAATATTTTCAGAGTTAGGTAGGACTGGCTATTCAGGAGGAGGTTTTTGATTAGGTCTATTGTTTTACTACTTTCCTCAGATATTTATTAGAGTCTTTTACAGTAGATTGTATCATCTGAATCATCCCTGAAAGTTTTTTTTTGTCATTTTAACCAGTGCTTACAGATTTCTAGTTATCACAGTCTAATAAAGAAAATAAATAACAAGAAATAACAAGAAATACACGTGTGTGTGTAGAGGAAGAGGGCGGATCACTTCAGGATTGCCAATTTTTATTTGGCCAAGTAGGGGCATTGAAAACAGATTGTCCCCTCCTCTCATCACTATTTCACACCCTGCAGAGCAGGGAGGAAGCAGGACGGCTCTTCCTGAAAAACACGGTCGACAGCTTTAAACCAGAATATGTATTTAGAAAGATAGACTCACGTTTTTTGAATGTAAAATAATAAAGTAAAATCTAGTTAATCTCTTACTTTGTAGATACTTGTTTAGTTGTTGCATGTTTGTTGATTTGAAGATTTATGTTCTCTCTGGTCTGTGGTTTTTTTTGTTTTTTATATCCTCACCCGAGGATATTTTTCCTTTTTTTTGTACAGATAGAACGGGAGGGAGAGACAGGAAGGGAGAGAAAGAGAGAAACATCGATGTGAAGGGACACATCGAGTGGCTGCCACCCACACGACCAACCAAGGCCGGGGACAAACTGCAACCGAAGTACGTGCCCTTAGCGGGAACCGAACCCGGGTCTCTCCGGACCGCAGGCCGACGCTCTAACCGCTGAGCCAAACTGGCCAGGGCTGTGGTTTTTTTTTTATTTTTTATCCTCACCAAGGACATTTTTTTTTTTTTTTTTTTTTTAATCCTCACCCGAGGATATTTTTCCATTTTTTGTACAGATAGAGTGGGAGGGAGAGAGAGGAAGGGAGAGAGAGAGAGAAACATCGATGTGAAGGGACACATCTAGTGGCTGCCACTCGCACGACCAACTAGGGCCAGGGACAAACTGCAACCGAAGTACGTGCCCTTAGCGGGAACCGAACCCGGGTCTCTCCGGACCGCAGGCCGACGCTCTAACCGCTGAGCCAAACTGGCCAGGGCACCAAGGACATTTTTGCATTTATCTTCAGATAGAGCGGGAGGGACGGAGGGGGGAAGTGAGAGAGAGAAACATCAATGTGAGAGAGACACATCGACTGGTTGCCACCCACAGAACCCCAGCCAGGGCCGGGGACAAACTGCAACCAAGGTACGTGCACTTAGCGGAAACCGAACCCGGGCCTCCCTGGTCCACGGGCTGACACTCTAACTGCTGAGCCAAACCGGCCAGGGATATGTTCTATAATATAAAATAAAGTCCAAATGTCCCGCTTCTAGAAAGTACATTTAAAAACCATATTCAGTGCCTCAATCCAGTTTTTCCTAACTATGCCAATGCAAATGGAAACATCATTCCTGGTGTTATTTCATTGAATTTGGAATACCCTGAGCTGGGTGTACTGGTGGGTGCCCGAGGCTATGATATAGTTTGGATCTACATTCATACAGGTAATACTAATACTCCACCTTTGTTAAAGGGGGAGTGGTTGTCACTGAATAGAGAAAGGACAGAAAATGAAGATCGGTGCAAAACTCAACCTTGATTTGATTGATCTGAGCAGTGAAATACTCCCCCCATCTTGAAAACTACTCAGCGAAACCACAATCCTTCAGCGAGGTCTGTTTTCCTATGAAGACAATCAGGGAGATACCTCGTTATTTCAACATGCCCTCAGAGGGCTACATAATCCCACTCATCCTGGCAAATACTGTTTTTCTCTATATTATTTAATTTTCAGTGATTTTTAAGAACTCCTGTGTATAATAGGAATAACTGCCCCCCTCACCCCTACCCCGACTAGCTGCTGCTTCTGCCCCTTCTCTGGTTTGGAGGAGAGCAGGCAGTGGTAGACCAGGTGTCTGGCTAGTGCAAAGTATGTGAAGGGATGCAGGGAACACTCTACAACAGGCAGGGTCACGTAGTGAGGCAGGCCTACCACACAGCAGAGAAAACTTGATCTGGGAGAAACTGATCTGACATGGAGGTTGCACTTTCCATCGGCCTCAGGCCTGGACTTAGATATTGTTAGGGGTTGAATTGTGTCCCCCAAAATAACATATGTTGAAGTCCTCACCCCAAGCACCTTAGAATGTGACCTTACTTGGAAATAGTCATTGCAAATGTAATTAGTAAAGAGGAGATCATGACTTTGGCCTTGTTTTCTGGATTATTTGTGGGCATGCTGCTCTCCATTCTCCATTACCTCTAGGTGCTCTGCGGGCAGGGCTATAGGACAGAGGGTACTCTGGGAACTGGCATAAGAAATGACCATGTTTCTACTTTCCATGTAATTCCCCTAACCCACACAGCTGTGCCAAGAGGCACTTTTGATTGGATGAAGGGTTACCAAGGCCAAATGTGGAAATGGACTTTGAGGTCTCTAGGTAGCAGGTCCTGGGAGAGTATTCCAGGCATGGCATGATTAACTGGAGTAAAGTTCTCAAGAGTCTAACAATAGGTATTTGAATGAATGGGAAGAGAGAACCACACCCAGAGTTGCACCTTTCTCCTGGGGAAAGGTTTCCTATGGAGGCATTAACTAGACTTAATCTAGATGCAGAGCTCAAAGAGTTGAGCAAACATTTGTTGATTTCCTGAACATGCTTGGGAGAGGTGTCCTGGTTGCCCTTGTTTTCCAGAAGGGTACCTCAGGCAGAAAGGTGGATGTTTTATAACCACAGTGTGGGATACTGCCAGAGTCGTTTCCTAAGCAGGTTTTCTTTCATTTTCAGGCTTTCAGTTCTTCTTGCCTGTGGTGGAAGACCCAGCAACTGTGGAGCGAGGAGTAATGAGGGCAAGAGGAAGAGGAAGTCAGTAGATGGTCAGGCCAAGACGTAGGCTTCTGAAATGTCAAGGGGTTACCAACAATGTCCCTCTGTCTTTCTCTGAGGTTAGCATCTTTAATTATTAAACACAGAAGCTTCATCAACATGTGGACTCATTGGAGACAACCAGCAATTATCTCAAATTTGGTTCCCACTGCCACCCCTCCCCAACTTCAAAGGAAACTCATTACCAGGCCCCGAATTCTTCAAATTACTTTCCCATCATCTCAAATGATGTATATAAGTAGTTCATAATGAGGGTCTAATCTCACCCTTTAGATTACTAAAGAGGCTCACAGAAGATGGACTGCGATAAAATTATTCCAAGTCAGAGTGGTTATGTTTGAATTATTCTTCCCAAGAAGATTTTATTAACTGATTAGTTAAAATTTTAAAAGATACTTTATGTACATATATTTAGAAAAATACTTTATACAAACTTCTTCCTGACTTTTATTTGCAAATTAACATCCAAATGAAACCTCTTCTCATAATGAACTGTTTTAATGTCTTACAGATGAATAATTAAGAAATACATACTAAACAGTAATAAATTTGATGGGCATGTCTCTGAGGTTGCCAGGAAAATTGAGTTCCCTTTGTTTTCCAGAAGATTGTATTTCATATGAGAGAGATCAAGATGTGCCTGAGACTTCAGGGCTGTATTAAGAGTCAGACAGCCTAGTTCATTAATTTGAACAGTGTTCCTATTTAGGTTTACCCTCGACATTAGCCAAAGACAAGAAAGAAGTAAAGAGAGAAGAGGCATGTACAAACGGGTACAAATAGGCAGGTATCCTATGTTTTTTTAACCAGGATGTTTTTCAGTGATTTTTACATTATTATTTCTTAAAAATTTAAACAGAAAACTAGATGGTTAAAGTAGATGGTAAGATTTTTCTGGAAGTCATCTTTATACTGATCAAAAAAACAAGTGCATCAGGCTGGCCCTGCCCTCATGAAGTCTTTCTTCTCCATCTCATTTCATGTCCTCAGTGGCCTGCATCAGGTTCTCCCCTTGTAGAGGTAGGGTATCTGTTGACATCTATTTGTTGTGTCTGTCCAAGTTACAAAGGTGGGAAGAGAGATTGGAGTGTAGGGGTATAGGGGAGTGAGCAAGAGTTTGTCTTTTATTTTTTAAACCCTCACTGGAGGATATTTTTCTATTTATCTTCAGATAGAGTGGAAAGGAGGGAGGGAGAGAGGGAGAGAGAGAGAGAAAGATCCATGTGAGAGCAACACATTGACTGGTTGCCTCCCATACAACCCCAACCAGGGCTGGGATGAACCGCAACCAAGGTGCGTGCCCTTGACTGGAATCGAGCCCGTGATTCATCGGTCTGTGGGCCGATGCTCTAACTGCTGAAACAAACTGGCCAGGACAAGGGTTTGTCTTTAAGAATTTCAGGCCCTGGCTGGGTAGCTCAGTTGGTTACAGCATAGTCCCGATACCCCATGGTTGCAGGTTTGATCCCTGATCAGGCATATACAGGAAGCAATCAGTGAGTGCACAAATAAGTGGGATTGCTCTCTCTCTCCCCTCTTTTCTCTCTCTCTCAAATCAATTTAAAAAAAAAAGAATTTCAAGGTCTACAGGAACAGATAGCTACTGAGTAGCAATTACAATACAAGGTGATAGTGATTGCTATGACGCACATAGGTTGCAATGACAGCATGGAGAAGAGAAATTCAGTGTGAGCTGGGGCCAAGAAACCTCACCTGTGTCACCAGGCAGAGAAATGTGGTGCTTGGTAGCATGGTACCCACTGTTTGTGTGAAAAAGAGAGAGATGTAGATACGTAGAGAGAGAGGTGGATCAATGGTCAGATGGAATCTATAGATCAGATTTTTATAGATTCCATCTTCAGTGGTCCCTCTTGAATCCTGACCAGATTCCTTTTTGCTCATAGATATCTCATGTTCTACATTTAAAAAAAAATTATATATAACTGAAGTATACCATGTAAAGTATGATAATTGGATATTTCTGTTGGAAAATGATGACTACAGTAAGTCTAATTAACATCCCTCACCATACATAGTCACAAACTTCTTTTCTTGTAATAAGAACGTTTAAGATCTAGTCTCTTAGCAACTTTCAAATATGCAACACAGTATTAACTATAGTCACCATGCAGTACATTATATCCTCAAGATATGATTTTGTCATTATATTTATTACTTACTTATATATTTATTATTATTACTTTATTTTATAACCAGAAGTTTGTACCTTTCATCTCATGTTCTGCTTCTTGCTCCAATCCTGTGTGAAAGCCAGAAGATCCTGTGGACAGAAACCAAGACAAGTTATATTTCACACAACCATGGAAGAACTAGAATTTTACAAAATGGCTTAAAAAGATGCTTTGTGACCCATAGTATCCTTGTGCATTTCTAATTATATCTTAGCACCTGTTTTGGAACAGGCAACCTAATAAAAATGGAGTCTCTGCCATATGAACACATTAATTTTTAACTCCAAACTCATGGCACTATCGGCTGACCCTCCAGACAGAGATAAGGAATCTGTGAGCGCATTGAAAGCATAAAGCACTATTTAGAGAGGAAGCCAAGAGACGGGGAAAAGGGAGGGAGAGAGATGCAGGCCAAGGAGGGAAAAGGCGGCTGAGGCCCTCGGCATGTCTTCCATGCTCTTCATGTCAGCTTGGAGGAGGCCCGCAGCGGGTCCTGGGCAGCACCGCTCAAAGGAGGACTGTCAGAAAAAGTTAAGTGAGACCCCAAATCAAGCTAGGAAATAGAAGGAAACAGAATAGAAAGAAAAGAGAAATCTTGTTTGGCAAATAAGGTTTATAAATTAGTTGGTTTGCTTCTCTAACATTGAAGTTTGTGCGTGCAGTTGCGGTAACCCTGTTGTGGTTCCTGCCGTGCACCACCACCGGCGCCGCAGACACGCGGCGGAGAACCCATCCGGAGAGCCTCGTACAGGGACTCGCGCAAGAACGCACAGAAGGTGCGTCAACAGCATCCGCATCCCGAACCTTGTTGTTCTTAGAGGGAAACCGAGTCTGTGAGGTCGCTTTCCACTGAGTGCTTTGCTAGGTAGACAAACTGCAGGTCCTTTTGCTTTTAGCAGGTTCCTTTTTGTGGGAGCTGTCTGAGAAACCTCTGCCACCTGCATTCAGAACACAGTATCTCAATAGGAAAGGACCGTGATTCTAGTACTTACAAGCAGCCGTCCTCAACCTGTGGGTCACGACCCCTTTGGGGGTCTAATGACCCTTTCACAGGGGTCGCCTAAGACCATTGGAAAACACATACTTCCCATGGCGATGCATAACAGTAGGAAAATTACAGCTATGAAGTAACAATGAAAATGATTTTATGGTTGGGGGTCTCCATAACATGAGGAACTGTATTAAAGGGTCACGTCATTAGGAAGGTTGAGAACCACTGCTAAAGCCCATGTAGTAACTCAACTACTGGCTATAAAGTGTTGCCAACTGAGGGCTTATAGGGACTTGGAATGATCATTTTGTCAAAGAGCATTGGTGAGCATCTATATGTAGGGGATTAAAATAATCTACTGCATGGCCAAAGTCTACACAGATAAGAATTATTTATTTGTAAATAGGCACATTTTTTTGAATGGGAGAATAAATCTTGTTGAACAGTTGTTTCTACATGAAATTTGAAAGTTTTCTCTCCTACTCAATGTTTAAAATATTTCTATTATTTTGCTTAGCAAGCCCTACTGGGGATTTTCAGGGTCTGCACAGGCTGTTACCCGTTCACGCACCAAAGGCCCACTCCATTCCTTTGCTCTGCTCCTCTGTGCAGAGCTGGTCTCATGTTCTCTGAAGATGAATGTGTGATTCCTTCTCATGTATTGGTTTTGAAACAGATAATCAAAACTTCAAATGTAGGGAAATTATAAATGTTCAGAATTATAAAGTTATCTGACTCATAACCCAAAATACCCTATTTTCTCACAAGCACTCTCATAATGTTCCCTTTTCTCCCTCAAGTAATTCTGGGGGTCCCGAGGGAAAGGCTGGCCCCTAGGGCTGCGGCTCCTCTTTGTTCTCCAGGCACTACGTCTTAGGGTGCAGAGTTGGGCAATGATCTCTGTGGCAGAATCAGGGAGAAGCTAATGTCCCTTTTGTGTTACACTGGGCTCAGCATGAAGCATGGACCCCACTGAGCTAAAGCATTGATCGAAACAGCTGTGTTAGAGCTGGTCATGATGCTCTCTCTCCCCAGAAGCTAGACTTGTGGCACTGGGCGGGGTGGAGTAACCGTGGACCGCACTGCCCTCTCTGGATACTAAGGCTGTTGTCCTTTCTCCAGCCTCTTCCCGGCTTCTTCCTCACTAGAATGAGCTGCCTTCCAGAGCTCCTCCGTCCTCCCTGAGGGTGCATTTTTGCCTGGTACTCTGCCAGGTTGTGCAGTGCCCAGAGTGTGTACCTTTCAGCAGTGGGTCCAATGTGGGCTTGTTCCAGGAGGCTGCTCAGCACCCGGGCAGCAGACTTCCCCCAGACCCGAGCCACCAGCCCAGACGCAGAGCTCTGAACCCTGGGAGTGGACAGCAGAAGCTGAGATCCCCCTGCACAAGCGTGGTCCCTGGATCCTGGCTCTGAAATAGTAACTAGAAGACTTGCCAATGGGGTCTCTGTCCTCCATTTTATTTCTGAACATTGGGCTCATCAGAGTTCTCAGGAGAACAGTGTGAGGACCCTCTCCATGAAGGTCTAGAGAGGCAGCTGTGTATTTCCAATGCCGCGGACCCCTGAATGGTTGGTCTCTGCCCCAGCACAGGCATGACCCACCTTGGGCATTACCTGATAAGCTCGCAAGCATAACCTACTTATTTCTGCTTATCTTCCTACAAAGTCACCACTTAGTGGGATCTGAATTGATATTTTCCTGATTTCAGTTTTCATATCAAGATGGCATGTGGCACATTTGATGTGATTATTATTTAGGATGGAGCAGATTTTAACTTTACGACTATAAAAATACAATTTAGACTATTAATATAAAATTTAGGGAAATTACCTCCTGTGCAGAAAACAACAACAGCAGCAGCAACCCCATAATTTCAGACATAGATAAGAGCCAAGTTTGAGACAAATAAAACATTTACTCTGATTCAGAACCCGAGTTACTTGTCTCTGAAGTTCACTGTGGTAGCTTTCAGTTTCCCAGTGTCTCTTCTGTTTGGTACCCTGGCCCCCTTTTCACTGTTTCCCTCAGGACTCAGCCACCCTCTCTCATAAGCCCATGCTCATTTGGGGCTCCCCTTTCTTCAGATCCCTCCGAGATTCAACAGGACAGTCTGTATAGAGCTTGGCGGCACGGAGCTTCCGTACCGCTGACTATGCACGAAAGCAAGGTTCGCAACCTGCCTGAAGCGAGCTGATTTATGAGTCAGTGTTTGGGAAGGACTCAGAGATCTTCGTATCAGATGCAAGATCCAAGAGCACAGCATGATTACTTCACGTTATTTGTCTTTTGTAAAGCACCTGGTACCATGACAATATCCACTAAATAAATAACAAATGAAATGAAACACACTTCCTTCTCTATTTTAATAATGTACTATTCATGCTTTTTTTTTTTCTGGAACAAAGAATCATTGTAGTAAGTTGCTCTGCCAATATTAGACTGATATCTTATTGCAAGCAAAATAAAGAGATAAAATGCTATGCCGCAGAAAAACTGATAAAGTTTCTTTTCAAAATAAAGGAGAGCAAGGTAATAACAGAAATACGAAAATCTAGAAAATAGAATTACTATAGTAGAATTAATGCGAATATGAATATAAGTAGGTCCCTTGAATTTCTAATACGTCTCTGTTATAAAATAATACCCACATGTCCAGAATAAAATCCAAATTACAATTTTTTGATCAATTTCATTTAAAAAATAAATCTATTGTTCTTCTCTGGATGATCCTGTCCATAAGAAAGGCTGACAGGGATGGTTAACAGAGCAGAACCATTGCCAGCCGTTTCTAGTGGGAATGGAGCTACCAAATATTTCCCTCAAATTATAGAAAATTATCATTTGTAGAGTCTACATTATATTTAGCTTCTTAATTTAGGATTAAACATCTGTAACTTATTGTTAGGATATCCGGAGAGTTTGCAAAATTCTCTAACATGAGTATTGTCTCTCTCCTGGTATTTCAAAAGAAAGTTGTTTTGGTCCCATTTGTAAAGATTTCCTGATGACCAAAAGAGCCAGTGTGTAATTTTAGCATGAAAACACTGAGATCTTTTGCATTGTGATGTTGACATATTTGCCACCAGTTGACCAAGGATCCAGATGGTGGTTACCAGACTACCTCACATACCCCAACAATGAATGATCCAGTGGAACGGATCTCTCTTCCTCCTCTGGCTTTGGCTGAAGACCAAGATACTGTAATAACACAAGTCTTAGAAGAATTTAGAAATGGCCATGATTTCCTCCCCAACCCAGGCTTCCCCAGTAGCAGTCATATTATACAGTATGGACATAGTGATCTTTTAATGATGAAATATAGCTGAGGGGCTTAGGGTTTCTGAATGAAAGGTAATAGAACATGAATCTTATGTTTATAATCTTTTCAAGTTGGTTTCAGTTCTGTTTCTTAAAATAAGATCAAAGAAGACTTCCTAGAAAAGGCAAAAGCTGAGCTTTGAAGGATGAAAAGAGGGTATTGGAATGAATTCATGAGAAGGTATTCTGGCTGAGGGAATAGTGGGGGTAAAGCAAAGACGCGGGAAAGGGCATGGTGTGCTTGGATGTTGGTCAGGTTCCTCGGTGGCCCCAGAGTTATAGATGAGGTTAGAAAAGTTTAGCAAAATTCTACTCTCTCAAATAATTGGCACTGAAGTCATTCCTCCCTCAAAGCCTTCCCTGCCCTCCAACACTGGGCTGAGTGTCCTTTCCCTGTGCTTTGGAATCCTCTGCCCTCATCCCAGGGAAGTTCTTCATGCCACATTTACCTGTTCTTATTTGACATCCTCTTCCATTTTCATGCTCCTTACAGAAGGGACATAGTCTTGACCACTTTTGTCTTCTGAATGCCCTGGACGGTGGTGCATGCTTGGCAGGCACTCAATAAATATTGAACTAAATGAATAATGCAAACTTTTCCTTAAATAATGCCTTTTAAATGTTTTTAACAAATGTAAAGGCCTTAGACTAGACTGAATAATTGTTCTAAAGGCATAAAGTAACATACTGATAATAAATGTGGATACATTTTACAATTAAACTACTAAAAATAAAGCTTACTCTAGATCAATATACAGAGAACAGAATTCAATACTAAATGAGTACCTTTTACATCCACTCAAAGGATTTATCTATCAAATTGCTAAAAGGTCCTCTTTATAAAGGAATTTCACTTATAAGACAACTGACCAGTATAAGGGAACATTTGAGTAACAGTAAAAGAGAGGGCAGAGCCCTTAAAATCTGCTAGAGGAAGACTGTGTCTGAGAGAACCCTGGACTTGGAGTCATGGAACATGGGACCTAGCTCTAGAAATTGCTATGTGAACCTGGGCAAGCTTCTCAAAGTCTCTGATCTTTGATTTCATATCAGACACTAAGACCCATAATACCAGTTCTGCTTACTTCTCAGAGTTGTGAAGATAAGATAATGTAGAAATGAGATAGACTACAAAGAATTCTCCGTTTTCTTTTTATCATAATGGTGCAAGAAATAAGTTGAACTGACTCCTGAACCCTCGGATATCTTTTGTTCACCAGTTGAAAAATAGACACCAGACCTTAGGACTTTTGATTTGATATTCAATCCATTGATTGCACTCTGCCGCCTCTTTCTGATCTGACAAGGAAAAGAATACACATCACTAGCAGAGGAATGTAGGGTTGTAAAAGTTTGTCCTTGGCAGGATACTTTATATCCTCTGGTATTTGACGCCAGATCCTAGAGTCAGACCCCGCTTGCAGGCAGTTCTCATGCACCGCGTATTGATAGCTGCAGAACATATCCAGTGACGGGTTCTGGCCTCGGTGAGGGCGAGTGCGGGCAGGACAGATGAGCACCGTTCTCCAGCACATTGCTCCCTTTCTCTGTGCTTCTCCGAGCTGTCAGGGCTTGGCTCTTGCCCACATGCTGAAAGGACCGGCCAGTATTCCTTCCAGTGTCTGCTGGAGGGAGGATCGGTGTGTTGACCCCTCCTGTGTCTACCTTGACTATCCTGACAACACTAAAACTTGAGAGGTGTTTGTCACTCCCTGGTGGCCCTTTATCTTGGTTTATGACAAGTTTATTATCTTTGATCTACCAAACCCAGAGAGTAAAAGGATGGGTGTTTTATTTCATATGCCAGGTACTTTTGACTTTAATTATCTTCTTGAAATCAGTCCAGTATTCAAGGATGAGGGACTGAAGTCTCAAATCACCTCATAGTTTGGCCAATCTCTAAAACCACAATGTGCACATAAAACTTAGCTATTCAGTATTTGTCAAGAAAAGGTTGTATTTTGTTGAGTTGTGATTTTCTGATATGCCCCATTTAAAATTAGTTTTTTTGGGTAGATTTATAATTCTGACAGGGAAATAGTTATTAAATGTAAGACATATAACCAGTCAGTGATGGAACTCATACTATACACTTTCTTTATATGCTCTGCTGAATTTGGTGAGATGTGAACCTCCTTTTTTGCTTGGTGATAGAGTAGATAGATGGGAAGACTGGAAGACTAAAGTAGAGTGTGAGTCAGTCACATCACATTTAATAGCATTGAGAGTCAAGATTTTTCTTTCAATTTCAACTATTTCTTCCTAAAATTCTGTCCCATTAATTGGGTCCTGCCTCATGCATTATTCAGTTTGCACAATAATTCAGTCATTTATGGAATTAGAGCTTGACAGAAAAATAGAGTCATCCATCCATCCAGGCAGCCAACACTTTTTATATGAAAGGCACTGATAGGCTTTGGAGATACCAAGTCTGATGACTTGAGCAATGATTTTTAATCTCTCTTACATTTTTTTTGAGAATCTGATGAAAACCATGGATTTTCTCTCTGAGAAAAAAAACATTCAGTTACAAGGGATCATCAACTATCCATGGACGTAGGTTTAAGAACTTCTATTCTCTTATGGGAGGTCCAGATAAGAATATGCTCTGAGCACTGTTCATCAATGGTGATGTGTTTTCTGTCTTATCAGTTTTTGTGGTGGGTGTGGGAGAAGGCGACAAAATCATAGGCACACCGGCAAGGGGGTTGGATTTGGGATTAGAAGCTAAAGATTTGGTAGTTTCTAGTCCAGCACTTTCTAGTTACTTAACCTTTCCAGGCTCCATGTCTGAATTTATAAAATTTAAATTGTGACATGCCCCATCTGCCTCATGGCCAGGTAGGGGACCGCGGATGAGAGGGAGTAGGGGGTAGGGCAACAGTAAAGCTCTTCACAACCTGCAAAGTGCCGTAAACCCGATGCATTGCCCGATGCACAGTACTCACAAAAACCGATGTCTGAGAAAGTGATAAAACTTGGTTAAGAAGAAACATCTGGTTGCATCCGGGGGCTCCATGTGGCTCGCGTGGATGGGAGAGCAATCATGGACTGCCACGCGGGCCCCCAAAGAGACAGAAACTATGACCTCGATTTTGGAGGCTGAGCCAGTGAAGGAACCACATTCAAAAATCTTGAATGTGTTGGCAGGAGATCCAGATTGATCACTTCAGAGAAAATGATGATAAAATCGTTGTAAACCAGTGGGGTTTAGAAAAACCCAGGAGACTATGAAAACATTGTCAACATGCCCACCCCCACCCAAACCATCCATTTGCTCTTCCTCTGTCTCCTGCTCTAATTGAGAAGCAGCCTGTGGCTTAGCTGGCAGCAGGGCATGGTGTGAGGCGACGGATGTGTGGACAGAGCACCAGACTTGGAAACTGAAGTCCTGGGTGTGAGTCTTGACTCCACATCCACTGAGTAGCCCTGGAACAATGGACCATCTAATCAGTGCCTCAGAGTCTTCAGGAAACAAGATAACAATGTCCAGTTTGTGTATCTCACTGGGTTGTTGTGACACTCTAAGGAACATTCTTTATAAACTATAAAGATCCAGCCATAGAAAGTGCTATTATTATTATTGCATGCATAAATATCCGTGTTTATCAAAAAAAGGATGAAAAGGGAGACAAAAGACACTATATCACATTTTTACAGAGTGGTTGCTTAATTTTGCTTCTCAGTTAAGCCCGTGTCATGATGAAGGGTTGTCTAATCGTGTACGTGAAGGAGGTGCCTAAATGTCTGATCAAAATATATCCAGGAGCTCTGTCCTGGCTGCAGAAAGGAAGGCAAGCTTCAACGGGGGATTTTCACGCTTTCTATTGAGCAAAAGAAACTTTATAAAATGTTTGCTTTTCAAGAAGCTATCAAATGCAGTCTGTCTTCTGTAGGCATAAAACCAAACCCTCCTCCCTCCCCACCTCTGCCCATATGCTCTCTCTCCATTCTTTCTTGCCCTCCCTCTTCTTGCCCATTCTATTCCCTTCCTCCCCCACCTGCCTGTTCATTGTGTATTTACAGTCCAGAGTGGCAGCTGCCCATGCAGCTGAATCCCAGTGGATCAATGGTGGCACTGTATCCATAGGAACCTTAAAAGAACCAGGCACCCCTTCTTCCCACCTCATGTGCTGGTGGTGTGGCCAGACTGGCTGATGAAGGAGGTGTGTTCCAGGGACGACACATAGGAACAGACAGGGCAGAAGCCGCCAGCTTTGGTCCAGACACTGGGATGTGAAACTATGCCCAGCAGGGGCCATTGCGGCCGTTGTAGCTCCTTCCTGTTACCGCAGGGTCCTGACTGACTCCAAGCGGAGCACTCAGCTCCCTGCCAGGCTGCACGTGTTAGGCAAACAAAAAAGATAATCTTTGAACTGGGAGCTTATCCTTTCGTTCAACAATTATCAAACATTTATGATATGCCGTATACTGTGTTAAGTATTAATTAGAGGAAAACCCAAATAAATAAGATACGGTTCTTCCTTTTAAGAAGTTCACAGTCTAGTGAGGAAGACAAAAATGTACACAAATAATTATAATATGTGACAAGTGCTATTTTAGGGCCAAGTGGTGTGGGGACCCCAGGAGGAAGTGATGAGCTCTGCCTAGGTTTGGGAAGGCCTAAGAGAAGAGATGATTTTTGCCCTGGGCTGTGAAAGATGTCCCCGATGTTCCCCCATGGAGGAGACAAGAAAGGCAAACCAGGCATAGGCATCAGCAAGAGGAGAGGCAGGGCAGCATGCGGATGTTCAAGGAACGGACAGTGTCTGATCTGGCTGGAGCAGAGTACCCAGTGGGGGGCGGGGCGGGAGGTGGGGCAGATGAGGGAGAGGTGGGCATGGCCAGGTTGTAAAGGGGCTTTGAGAACAGTGCTGGGGAGATTGGATGCAAACAGGACCCAGACAGATATTTAAATAATACTATGCATTTGGAAAATCTCTAAACGTGCAGGAAGTCCATTGCAGGTGTTTAAGCTGGTGAGTGATAGACACCATTAGATTTGTGTTTTGGATGGGAGTTTAGGGGCAGCAGGGAACATGGGCTGGTGGCGGAGGATGGGGAAGCTACAGGAGGCAGGAGTCCTGTTAGAAAGTTGTTGCAAAGCTACAGGCAGGAAGTAAAGAGGATCCCGAATGGAGCAGAGGTAGAAGGACAGAAGAGCAGGTCAGTGGGCATTGGACTCAGTGGACTCTGGGGGTTGGTTGGAATGGTCTGGGGGGTCAGCGGTGATGCCAAGTTAGACAGGGTGGGGAGATAGTGGAGTGGGTAGCCAGTGTGGAGATCCCAGGAGAAAGCTCTCTGGATGGGAAAATATGTGATTCTACTTCCCATTTAAGATAACAGCTTTCAGCCAGAATTTGAGTTCAAGTGTTCTGAGTTGGGAAGGGGGCGTTCAGCAGGCCTTGTCCCGGGACTAACCTTTAAGGTATTTGAAAACAGCCAGTTAGCCTTCCCCTAGCTTTCTCATCAAAGAATGAAACCATCTCAACTTCGTTACTCTTCCCTCAAGGGCCTCAGAGAACTTGGGTTGACTTTGTTTTCCCACTTCCTACTTAAAATGCAAAGCCCCAGGCTACAGATAACACACAGATCTTTCTCAAGTTATAGACATAATTATGTATTTTATGAATGCTGCGCACACTTTATTAAAGATTGCTGTAATTCCCACATTTAACACTTTATAGTTATTAAATATCTGCTTTGGCTGGGGAAAAAAAAAAAAAGGGAAAATTTTCACTTCATTATGTTTCATCTCCCTACTAAATATTCACTTCCTTCCAACAATGGATTTGCCAGCCCTGTCCACAGGTGTCGGTGCCCCGCTCAGGAGTCTATAGCGAGACTCCTCTTCTCGTGACCCTTAGTGAAAAATTGCTGTTTGGGTAAAGTTCCTGAGTTTGATTACATCAAGGCAGAGTTTCCTCTGACAAAAGATAAAATGAGGGGAAAACCACATCCTGTCTCGAGTCCCCTGGTGGTCCAGCAGGATCTTCTAGGAAGTCCAGACTGGTTTTGCCCCTAAAGAAGGGCTGTGCTAGTGTCTTAGAGAGGTGCTCGTCAACTCTGAATAATCAGCCTGGGGAAAAGCTGCTTACTGATGGAACAGTACCTCCTTCAGTCATTTTAGGTCTTCTGAGTACCTGGCTAGACAGAGAATGGAAAACGTGGGAATTTTAGGAAGCCCTTGAGTTGTAGTCAGAGGCATTCAGAGGTGCTCACTGCCCCCCAGAGAATCCTTAATCATTCATCGGTGCCTGCCTGTTACAGCTTGGAGAGCCCTCTTCTGCCAGCCTCACTCCTCCAGGAAGGTGCCCCAGAAAGAGCCCCGGACGGCTGGGATCTCCATGAAGGTGCCTGTGCCTTGTCATGCGGCCCCTCCTCCGCTGGCTCCTGCTGCTACCCTAGGTCTCCCCACTCAGCATGCCCAGGCTCCTTGGCCGCACTTTCCCGGCACTCTGCGGACCCCTGGCTCTCTCCTCTCCTTCCCTCCAACCAGCCTTTCCTAAGTGGAGTTGCTCCTCTAAACCACAGTACGCAGAAACCGTCTTTAACATTCTCCCAAGGATGGTAAATTAGGAATATCACTCTAGATGTGTAGGAGAAGAGTTCATGCATTAGAGGCAATGGGTGTCTCGGCACTGAGGCTCAGTTCTGCCTGGAACCCTGGCTGAGGAAGGCTGTTTGGGCTTCTGGAATGTTTTTCCAGCCTGGGGGTGGAGAAGCTCGGACATCCTCCTGTCCCCAGCGACATTTCTCCCACATATGCTGATTATGTTGGGAATCATCTCTGATCTACCAAGAGCTTAGGTTTTTGGAAATTTTTGCCAGAAAACAACTCTCAGTGAGTTCTTGGATACAAACCCCTGTCCTGGTCCAACGTGTTCAGGGCAGCATGTGGAGGAGCTGCATGAATCAGGAAAAGTCAAAGGAGGAAAATATTAAGGGAGAAGAGAGAATTGTCATCCTGTCCTCTTTAGATGAGATCCTCAAATATTTCATGGTCTGGCAAGTGGACAAGAATACGCTGGTCTCGAACTTCAAAGCATACACATATCAAAGTAAATAATGCCGGCGGCTGAAACCGGTAACTCCCAAGTCTCAGTGACTAAACAGAATAAAAATGCACCTCTTGCCCACATCGCAGGCCGGCGAGGATGTGGGTAGGGGTGCGATTCTGTTTGTCATTCAGGGACCCAGGCCTTGCCCTCTGTGTCTCTAGAGACTTTCCATTCTGCTAGCAGAGGAGGAAGGAGCCAGGATTACACGTGGGAGATTCTCCCGGACCAGGCTGGTAGACATGCCTGACACCCGCCCGCATTCCATTGGCCGGAACTCAGTCTCTGGCTCCGGCTACCTGCAGGGCGGCTGGACAGGCAGGCCTGCTGTAAGTCTGGGAAGAAGAAGAGGACATTGGTGTTGGTGGTCACCAAAGTTTGGATGTTTGGGGTCATAAGTTTTGTCTAGAAATGAGACACTAATGACTGGTGAGAATTTGCATGGCTCACAATAGGCAATCTCATGAAGTAATACGTTTGTTGTCCCTGGAATGTTGGTTGGAGGACAGTTACAGAACTTTGGAGTTCTGTAATTCCAGTTCCCAAGCGGCACAGCGATCCTTCCCAGCCTCCTGCTTCCACTTGCCCTGCGGCGCTGCACGCTTGGCGCACGGCACTGGGGAGGGCGCGGGTCACGTGCTGCTACCCTTCTGTGGAATGTCTTTTTCATGTCTGTTTTTTTCCTTTCTATTATAGCGAGCTGGTGCTCAGAAGACACGATCTGGGGCCCCTCTCAGATGGGGAGCTGGTGGGGGGCTGTGTGGGGGGGGAAGGGCGGGCCTGCCCATTGCTGGATCCTTTGTCTCTGGGGCAAGAGATTATCACGAAGCCCTTTTGTACCAATGGATGAAAAGTAAAGATGAGCAGCATTGTTGTAAGTGTAACGCTCTGGAGTCCCAGTATTTTGACACAGGAAGGGACACGGAGCGTAGCTCAAGTGTGCTGTTCATGAAGGGGAGCCAAGGGGCCAAGCCTGTGTCCTTGGGGTTGTACGGCCTGTCCTGGCAGAGCACAGTGAGAACCTGGGTTTTCTGACTCCTAGACCTGGGCTCCAGGCTGCTCCTCCAGCAAGAAAACACCAGGATTTCTCTGTCCTAATGACGTCATTCAGTGGTCTGACGCCATGACCTCGCTGGAACTGTGCAGAGAGACGGGACCATGGAAGAAGTCAGGAGACATGGGATCTGTCTCTCCTGGCACTCAGCTCTCTGTGGCCTTGGGCATGTGGACGGGCCTTAGGTTTCTCACACATAAACTGACGAGTATGGATTAGATCAGCAGTTTTCAAATCCTGTTCCATACAAGGAGGCCTAGTACCTTCTGGAGCTCCCTCAGGAGCCATTTTGGAGGGTAGGAATGACGCTTGGCTATTGTATATATCGATTCCCTGTTCACTAGTGTTGTTAGACGGTTCTGTGACTTAACAGGGTTTGAAAACCACTGAAGTAGGTCATTGCTGAGGTTCTTTCTGTCTTTAAAATTTTATGTCTCTTTGGAGTGTACTTTATGGATTTCATTACGAAGGCACTTTCTGGAGGGTCTAATTGACATGTGAATTCAATTCTGTGAAAAGTTAAAAAGCCACCCGAAGTTTGCCACTGCTTGTCACAGCCGCAGATCCCAGTGCCTTGGGGGTCAAGCGGGGTCATATAAAAAGAGGAAAGACTATGTAATGGGTTGGGTTATGCCCTCATCCCAAATTCATACTGAAGTACTAACCTCTAGTATCTCAGAATGCGATTTGGAGATAGGGCCTTTAAAGAGGAAACTGAGTTCAAATGAGATCATTAGGGCGGGGCCTAATCCCAAGACTGGTGTCCAAAGACAGAGGACATAGAAGAAACCAACCCTGCTGATGCCTTGGTCTTGGACTCCCAGCCTCCAGAATTGTGAGAAAATAAATGTGTGTCGTTCAGACCACCCAGTCTCTGGTCCTTGGCTATGGCAGCCCTGGTAGACTAACATGGAACGTGTATGCTTGTGGGTGACCAGGTGTGTGTGCGTCTATCAGATGAGGGGAGGGTGGAGCCTGTGGCAGTTTGGACTGAGCTTGTCCTGGCTACAAGGAGAAGGTGTTTTTCAGCTCAGCTGACTGTTGCCATGTGGGGATAGTAGCTCCATGTGGCCAGGTGTTCTGACTTTTCAAGTGAAGCTAGAAATCATTTTTAATGTGAAAATTGCCCATTTTTAAGATACTACATGGGCAAAAAAACATGTCTGTGGGCTGAATTTGACCTAGAGACCACCAGTTTTGACCAGTGACCCCATGCTTAAGGAGACCATTTAGAAGTGACCTCGTAAGGCAGGGCTGGCCGCCGAGTGAGCGTGGACAGGCAGAAGAATGCTGGAGGAGCCAGGATGGCTGGCTGGCTTTCATGGCCAGGCCGTCGTGCTGTTAGACCTTGAGCCGACCTCGGTTCCCGTTCTTGTCAGCAGAGCCTGAACTGGTCCCTGCAGCAAGGGTGACGGGACATTTCAGGTCTGAGTGCCGTACCCTGTAAACATCAGGGGACCGTGGCCAAGGTGATCACTCCCCACTTGGCTGTTTCTCTCTAAGAATGTGTGCGTTCCTCTAAGTTCTCAAAGAAAAAGATGGAAAGCAGTTAAGGACATAAGTATAGAAGTTGATAATACAGCCCCATTCTTTGAAAAAGTTGCTCAAACTGGACATAGAAAAACAAAAATAAATTCTGAAGGAATTGCTCCACACGAATGTCATTAGACATGCTGGCCAGAGAGGGTAACTCTTCTTCCGTTCATTACCAGAATACTCATGGGGCTCCTTCACTCCGGAGTTGTCACTGCAGGGTTTTCTCGGCTCCCTCTTTGTCAGCATTTCAAGGACAAAGTATGGTAGACATGGGCTAATAATAGAAATTATTAAGCGCTTCCTATGTGCCAGGGACTTCACATATATAGACTTTTTCCGGGGGTGGGGGTTGGGGGGTGGAGACTGTAACACAAAACACTTCCCAGAAAATCTTGCCATTTGCAAAACTTAGGATAAAAAAAAATTGGATATATGGGGAAAATACGGCCAAAGTAGAGCATTCAAATCTCATGCAACTCTGATCAACCAAAACAATCAGTGTTACCTGGGGAGGTCACTTGGACCTTGTTGGCAGCAGCTGAGTGTCTAGAAGCTGCCATAGGGGGTATTAAAATGCATAAAAGCAATAGAGATGAGAAGCTGATAACTCTAATCATCCCCGGGCTGACAGGGGTGGAAATGGAGCTCTGAGTCAGTGGGCACGGGAGGCAGGACCACCTCACACAAGCTGAGAGCTCCTGAGGCTGGGGTGCGCCCATTGGAGGAGTAGCCTTGGAGGCAGGTGCTCATTTTAAAATGTTCTGGGTACAGCAATAGGGTTCCTGCTGCGAATGCAGCAGCCGAGCCTCAGGCCTTTTTGATTTCCACGGAAGGTTATGATTCCACTCCTGCTATTCCTGCTTCTCTTGCGTAGGAAAACCCACCCATAATATGATAAAAATCAATGTGCAATTTTCACATCGCAATGTGAAATTTTAATGTGCAATTATGTGCAGTGTAACGTGCAATTTTCACATTAGACTGACATCATTCCTCCATTACCAGTCACTGATGGGGTAATTCGTGCTAGGAAACACACATGGTGGCAGAGCAGAGCGAAGTGTGCTATTCAGTTCTCACAGCTCCAGGTTTGAGCAGTGGTTCTCGCATTAGCGTGCATCGGAATGACCAGGAGGACTTGTTAAACCATTGCTGGGCTTCCAAAGAACTTATATGCAGGTATGCGTAACCAATGGACATAGACAACAATGCTGGGGGGCGAGCAGGATTGGGAGCAGTGTCTGTGGGGGGGAAAGGAGAAACACCTGTAACAAAAATAAATTAATAAAAATTGCAAAAAATTAAAATTAAAAAACATTGCTGGGTTTCATCCCTAGAGTTTCTGATTTAGCGGGTCTGGGATGAAGCCCAAGAATTTGCATTCCTAAGAAATTCCTAGATGATTTTGATGCTGCTGGCCAGGGGACCACATTGGAGAACTACTGTACCAGAGGAAATGGATTATTGTCAAGATTGTGTGACTTGCCCAAGATTGCTGCAGGAATGGCCTCAAGGCGAGCCTGACTCTTGGGACTAATAGGCTACGATGCCTGAGAAATTGACCTTTGATGATTGATAAACACTTAGGAATGTGCTGGGGTTGGTTTCAGTAATTACTTGCACCTCGTTGGCAGGCAGGCAGGCAGCAGGAAAGGGCTGTGTTCGGTGGGAGCTATACCTTGTGGCGGAGACCTGGGGTGTGTATCTTGGCCTGGGGGCCTGGGAGCAGGCTGGTTTGCTTATCATTTGCTATTTAAAACTTATATCTAGTGCGTGTCTGTTACAGTCCCACCATCCCAAATACAATGTTCCTATTTTCCATCGGGCTACACTGTCCGCTACAGACTTACCTGGCAGGAGCCAAGGGGGTGGCCTTGCTTTGGGGAGGCGTGGGCATGTTTTGGCGGAATAGAAAGCCCACGTCTGAAAGTGGCTCCTTATGGCTCTCAGATCTCTCAAAGATCGACTAGTAAGGTTTTAAAGTTTGTGGTGTGGTATAATCACAGAGAGGAGAATGTTGTCCATTTTCATCATGAAAGCAACCCTCCCAGCTGCAGAAAGTTGTAGTTTATTACCACATTAGGGGTGTGAAATTATAGGCCGAATCAGGAGTGGAAAGAACCCTTACCAAATGCCTCTAAACACTTCAGGAGATGTTCCCAACTCTGAGAGTATGACATGACAGTAAGAGCTCTGGAGTCAGGCAAAGTGTGACTCGAACCCCAGCTCTGTCACTTACAGATTGTGTGACACTGGGAACGTTATCTGTGCTCTGACACCAGAGCCTCCCGAGGCACAGACTAGCTGTCTGTTTGATTTCCCTGAGGTTTCACATTAGACCCAAGAAGCTCCCTATCCAATGTGTTGCATTCAACCTTCACCTTGCTTCAAAACCCCCCAGACACCAGGCAGGAGCAGCATCTCAAGAAGGCAGCGGAAGCCTGCTGGAAACTGGCTTGGCTAAGACTTCCGGTTCAGAGCACCCTGAATCTAGCTGTTTCCCCTAACTTCTTACTAACATATATACAAATACATAAAAAAGATAAAATTTACAACAACACTACAAATAACTAAGCACCCAAGTCCAGAATTAAGAAGGAACTGTCAGTAACGACGAGGCCAGTGAAAAGGACCAAGAATAACCAGTGTAGCTTTCAGCTGACGTCACGCGTCTACTTTGCCCTCATGACTTGGAGGCTGGGAGCCTGTATCACACAGAAAGCGTTAATGCTGTCTCCTGTTTCTCCCTTTCCTTCCCCCCACGACCACCCGTCCCTTTGCCTCTTGCGCCCACTCCCCACTCAGGCCCACACTCCAAATCTCAGAAAAGAAGTGACTGGGAAGCAGTGGGATGCTGGCAGTGGTCACAGACTCGTGAGTGTGGCAGACACACCCTAAGGTGATCCCAAAGAGCCAAACCTGTGCATAGTCCCTGCCCCTGGGAGTGCAGGTGGTACCTGTGATGGGCTTCTGGCCAACAGAGAATGGCAAAGGTGATGGGTGCCACCCCTGTGATTATATTTCAGGGGGAGAGAGTCTCCTGCTGGCCTCAAAGAAGGAAGTCCCCAAGTTGTGAGAGGGCCTGAGAGGGGGCTACATGCAGGGAACTTGGAGCAGCACCCAGGTGACAGTCAGCAAGAAAGCGGGACCCTTAGTCCTACCGCTACAAGGAACTAAATTCTGCTGACAACTCTGTGAGCTTGTTAGAGGATCTGAGATCCAGACAGAAATGCAGCCCGCCGATGCCCTGATGGCAGAGGACCCACGTACGCAATCCCCAGACTCTGACCCACAGAGAGTGTGAGATAACAAATGTGCATTGTTTCAAGTTGCTGAGTTTGTGGCCATTGTTGTGCAGCAAAAGAAAAGTAATAGAGAAAAGTAATGTCGGTTACAGTCTCTGTGAAATAAGCATTGTGTGGGAGATAAATAAAGACCTGGGAGCAGCACGCTGGGAACTGGAGTGACCAAATAGGTTCTCAGAAACCAGAAACCCGGCGGTGGAGGTCAGAGGAAGGTGCTGCATCCAGAAGACACAGGTAAAGCCTGTGGGAAGTGGAACTTTGCCTGGGAGCTGGAGACACAAACCTGTCCTACAACTGTGCATCTGATAAGGAGACTCCATGCATGTGACCAGACCTGGGAAGTAGGGGAGGGAGGAGAGAACAAAGAAAATCAACTATTCCTGTTTCTCAAGAAATATCCAGGAACAATATGAAGAAATCTACAAAATCTCAATGGAGACAAAAAAGAAGGCTCCCATGACAAAAATTAAATTCTTTTACTATAGGTTAATCTACACATTTAAAGTAATTCTGACAAAACACATTTTAATGGATTTTTTTTTTTTTACAAAATCTAAATTATTCAGAAGAATGATCACTTAAGAGCTAATATATTTTTTGAAAAGAAGAGTAATGAGGGAGACGGTCTAATCGGGAAATAAAACACGTCTTAAAGCTGTAATCCTTGTAATTGTATGGCATTGGTCCAGGAATAGGCAGGCAGCTGAGCTCACAGAAAAATAAAAGTCCGAAACAGAACCCAGGACCTGTTGTGTATACCCTTGTGCATTTGTTTTGTTTCAGTATATGATAAAGATTTTACTTCAGATCATTGGGGAAAGGCTGGATAGTCAATAGACAATACTGGGGAAAATGGACAATGAATTGGGGCAAACTATTTATATCACTGCCTCATACTTGCCACACACACACACACACACACACAAATTTTGATTCATTTCATATTTAATTGTAAAAGACGAAAATTTATAGATTAAACAAAATGTTAGTGTCTTTGGTGTTAGAAAAGGCATTTCTAAGTGTTAGGGTTGTGTTTGGGCCAGTGACACGGACTTGTGAAAGAATTCACAACGGAGAGAGGAGAGAAAAGGGAGGAACTGTATTTGTCCTTCCCCACAGACAGGGAAGGGGCTGGTGCACTGCCTGGCAACACAAGGGCCGAGCAGAAAGGGTGAGTGGCTCTTTCACTGGGGCTTTTGGGAGGAAAGGGCAGATGCAGCAGGGGGTTCTTATCATCTCTTCTTGAGCCTGTGAAGTGTGCTTGGGAAAAGGCAGGGAAGGAATGTGGGCCGGGGCTGCAGGGGCTGGTCGCCGTGAGTCACAGCATCGGGTCCAGTGGTCCGATACTCAGGTTGTTCATCTTGCCATGATGGCAGGTCGTCCCCCTCGTCCTCAGTTCAGGAGCATGGACAGCGTTCCGGGTAAACTCCCAGGGTGCGCCCCTCCCAGCCAGGTCAGAGTGGGCTTTCCCTCCATCAGAACAGAGCAATCACGGCCAACATTGTAAAGGACCATGAACATTTTTCTGACTATGGCTAGTGCCCCACTAGGATTAGATATCTTATTCTCCCACTGTTTTCTGTGAATTCTAATATTCCTTCCTGCCCCTTTCGGATGGGTAGAAAGGTGGTTTGAAGTCGCAGACAACAACATTCTCCGTGTTTAATTACCAGGTGCTTCATAAAAAAAAGAAAAAAATCATTAAAAAACCCCAAAGTCCTGTCTTACGTCCTTACACTAAGTGTGATACCAAAGCCAAGAATCATAAAAGAAAGGTTGTTACCATCGATCACACAGACGTGAGAACTTCTATGTGGTATAAAATTCCATCAGATGCCCGAAAGGCAAACAAAAAGCTTTGAGCTTTTACAAAACACTTTGAAAAAGATAAGCAGCCAAATGGAAAAATGAGGCAAATCTAAAAAGAGGCAAACCCCCCAATGCAGCAGCTCGTGTGTGTGTTTGCTCCCTGTGCCTCGGTCGGTGTTTCCGAAATGTCGGTTTCTCAGGCTACCAGGAGCAGCAAGGCTGGGGGTACTCACTGCTGGCCGCGGTCGCGGTGTTTTCCCGGAGATGTACGGTTCTAATCATCTTTCTGTCAAGGTTCGTTTTCTTCTACATTACCCAGCAATTTCTTCCACATGACCCAGCAAATGTTCAGACCTTCCTTTTACTAAATAATCTCACTAAATGGAGACTTGATCCCCATCCACATGTTCACCCTAATGAACGCATCCATTGCTAAAGGCTATTTTATGAAAAGAATTGCTTTTCAAAACGAATAGGGCTCTCTTTTTATGACTGCGGAAGAAATTCATCCTTCTTGTGAAAACATTCATACTGTGCAGGAAAGATGTATGGAAGACAGTAAAAATACCCTTATCTTGCCACCCAAAGATAACTCCTATTTTCTTTGAGTGTGCACACCTATTAATACACACACACTCACACAAGCACTTGTTTATATTTTCACAAAAATGAGCTCATACTTTTTCTCACTTCAACAAGATATCATGAACATCTCCCCATGTTAATAAATGTAGTTCTACCTCATCGTTTTATATGGATGCATATTACTCTGCAAAATGAATGTGCTATAATTAATTTAACCAGTCTCCTACAGATAAAACTTAAGATTTAAAAAAGTCATTATGAAGAGTTTCATAAATGATTTCTTACACATATTTTTGGCCATGGGTCTGGTTATTTCCTAAGAATAAGTTCCTAGAACAGATGATTAGTCAGTGTCCTCAGGGAAGAAAGAACCAGACAAGACGTCTGATGCAATAGCTGTGATATTTGAGGAAGGGAAGAGATAGCGAGTTTATCACAGTCACTATCGCTTGAATCTGTGCCCGGCCCAGCCCCATGAACACATGTTTGGGTTCCAGATAGAGAGACCTCACCAGCAGCACTGAGTCCAGATCCTTCCCACTGTGGGGCGAGGAAAGGGAGGAGCGGAAGGAGAGCAGCTTCCCTCGCTCCGCTCCCGGCCGATCTGTCGCGCTGTGCAGGTCCCAGGGCTGGTCATCTGAGCAGGGGCAGCCCACGGGATTGGACTTGTCTCTATGCATACGTGAGAGCCCCACGGGGACACCCACAAACAGAGCAGGGGTGTTTTCAGGGGACTTTTAGGGGCAGGTGCCAGTGAAGTTTGAGTCATTACTCTTGCCTGATCCTATCTGTACCCAGTGCCAGGTGAGACTTGGAGACATTCAGATAATCCTATAATTATGTAGGGGTATAAACCCACTCTGTGTGCCAAATGCCTCAAAAACACTGAATACACATGCTAGTCTATTTTTAAGCACATACATCAGCCTTGTCCTATCTGTCATTTTATGGCCTAAGGATGGTACCTTGGGGCATGTTCTTTCTTACCTGCCCAAGGCCTCTTGGATTCTCTTGACAGACACTTGCCAACTCAGCCATATACGATGTAATTTCTTCCACGTCTTTATCTAAAATCGGATATGGAACTGATTCTCTCAAATAAAGACTTCAGTGAGTGCCAATTATATAGAGGCCATCTTTTATCGTTATTCCCACTTCCTGGCACAGTGCCTTTCCACAGTTCAAATAAGCTGGATATTGAACAAGGAAGAGCAACCTGGACCCCAAAGTTGGACAGTATGGTGGGCTTATTGTCACCCCAAACTATCCCTTCCTGCCAACTCTTCTTCCCGACTAAACTAAGTCCAACTTATTTAGGACCTAGGTACATACCATTGCTTCAGGCCCTTTCCCAGTCCCAAAACACACATTGTATTTAGTCGAAACCAGGGATGATCCTCTTCTACTGCTTGGCCTTTGGTTGAAGGATGGCATGTTATCTTGTTTTGGCTAGTCAGATGTCAGGGGAAGACTGTGGAAGTAAGCTCAGTTTTCCAAGTGAAAAGACAAAGTATCTCAAGATGTTTTTCTCCTACCCCTGTGACCTCCCGGTAATGGGGAGATGATGCCCGGAAGAACAGTGACCACAAGATGATAAGCATGAGGATGCTGAGATGCTGGATCAGCAAAATGGAGAGTCCCTTGGTCCCTGAGGGCACTGTGAGCAACTGACCCCTCCAGCAATTGCTCACTTCCATAGTTGTTGCTGAGAAAAAGGAATTCCTATTTTTTAAGTTTTTGTTGTTGTTGTTGTTGTTATACCACCAAAAGCATTTCTAAGCGATACAAGGAGTAAATAAACAAGAGTGACTTCATTATTCAAGAGCATGAACTCTGGATCCAGGGATTCGAGGCTCAGTTCTTTCATGTACTAGTTTTATAACTTTGGTTGAGTTAACCTTTCTGTGCCTCAGTTTCTCTAGCTGTAAGGTAGAGATAATAATAATACATACTTCATAGATTGTGCTGTATAGTCCAGAAGAAATATCAAAATGTCAGCTTGACTTGTATATGGGGTCACAGCAATGCACAGGTGTCCAGAGTTGTAAAACTGAACCTAGATCACTTTTAATAAAAGATGCACAGTCTCTGCTAACACATCATTTTAAGTAAACTTGGATAGGGAATGGCTTATAAAATTTTTTCAATCCTTCTCATATTTATTATGGTCAAATGTAAAATTGTTAGTCTCTGGGATGGTCTAGAATAAATGTTTGGGATTTTCCATTCTCATAAAACCAAAGAGCGGAGTTATTCCACATGTACATCTTGGGCTCCCCCTGCCCTAGAGAGTGGAGCTGTAGTCTAACTGGTTCAAATAAGTTCATGTTTCTCCATGTGGCCACTTTTCCTCTCAATATATACATTGTTTCTTCCTAAGTTTCTTCTTTTCCCCCCCAGAAAATGTTTTAACTCTAAGAGTTTGCACTTCTGCCTGTATGTCTCTAGTGGGGCATCCCGGCTTCCAACTCCAAGTGAGTTATGTGTTTCTGCCAAATAACCCTATGGCAATGGAGTCTTAAAGGCAAATCCAAAATTCTCTCTGCAGTTGCCTCCCTAGGTCTGGAGATCTAGATTTTGATGCATTTGAGAACATGGGAGCAACCATAGGCCAGCTCTTCCAGGCTGCTAATCAGCTTGGATGCCATTTGCCTGAGGCAGCAACAAGGATTCATTAAGCCCCTGTGTGATGCCATGGACTTGGTGTAAGAATCCGATTATGCTGAGGCTCTGACTCTAGAATTCAATCTTATACTTTTGCTCGAGGTAACAAAACATTCACAATGACATCGTTCTGTTTACACTCACAACTCCCTTCTGCTTCTAAGTTCCACAATGCTCTGATGATATCTAAGAAAACAATCACTACAGTCAGCGGAAGTTAGGTATCCTGTCCTCCGGCAATGGAGGGCCAGCGTCTGATGAATCAGGGAAGAATTTAAATATGCTAAAACTACCTTGGTTTGAATCCATTGACCTGAAACCAGACACGGATAGAATTACAGTATATGAGAATCAGAAAGTGATTTAGTGATCGCTTTGGCCACTTGTTCTCAAACTTGAGCATCTACCAGAATCACTTGGAGGGCTTGTTGAACACAGATGCATGTCCAGAGTTTCTGATTCCATAGGTCTGGGGTGGGGCTCAAGGTGAGTAGATAAAAAAGCTGTGGTATAGCCCTGGCTGGTTTGGCTCAACGGTTAGAGCTTCAGCCTGCAGTCCAGAGAGACCCGGGTTCGGTTCCCGCTAAGGGCATGTACCTCGGTTGCAGTTTGTCCCCGGCCCTGGTTGGTCGTGCGGGTGGCGGCCACTCAATGTGTCCCTTTCACATCGATGTTTCTCTCTCTCTCCCTCCCTCTCTGTCTGAACAAAAAATGGAAAATAATGTCCTTGAGTGAGGATTTAAAAAAAAAAAAGCTGTAGTATATTTACATAGTGGAGTTCTACTTGGCCATAAAAAAGAAGAAAATCTTACCCTTTGCTACCTGGAGAGTATTATGCTAAGTGATACTCAGAGAAAGACAAGTATCATATAATTTTACTTATATGTGGAATCTAACGAACAAAATAAACTAACAAACAAAATAGAAACAGACTCATAGATACTGAGAACAGACTGACAGCTGTCAGAGGGGAAGGGTGTTGGGGGACTATGTGAGAAAGGTGAAGGGATTAAACAAAAGAAACAAACAAACACAAACAACCCAAACTCACAGACTCAGATAGCAGTGTGGTGATTACCAGAGGGAAAGGGGGTGGGGAAGGAGACTGGACTTGGGGTGGTGAGCACACAATACAATATACAGATGGTGTATTATAGAATTGTACATCTGAAACCTATATAACTTTATTAGCCAATGTCACCCTAATAAATTCAATCATAAAAATAAAAAATAAAAGGACAGTCATTTGCATTGTTTATAAGTTCCCAGGTGAGGCTGAAGTTGCTGACCCTGATACTACACCTTGAGAATATTGAATTTAGACAACTTCTGCACCTTACAATGAAGGAAACTGGAATGGAGAAATTGGTGGATTGTCCAAGATAACTGAGAAAAGAGCTAAAACTAAATTCAGTTTTTTTGAGTTAGGTTCATTGTTCTCCTTTCTATTTCAACATTAATGCCATGAATGAACTGTGTCCACTTGGGAATGATAGGACATTAGAGCCCCTAAATCTTTGCTTTTTCACTAGGTGACCATCGACTCTGGGATATCATGTAACCTCTTTACTGTCTTAGTCCCAGTAAAATGGGATAGTAGTAGTAATAGAACTATAGGATCTACCATATAGAGCGATTGTGTAGATGAACATATAATAATATAAAGTTCTTAGAATCATGCCTTGAATACTGCTATAATTGTTTTAATTACTATTATTAATAGTAGTTATTTCCAATTAATTTGAAAGTATTTAATATTACCAAAGCATCACTTTATCTGGTCAAACTGGTTGGCACAAGGATAGTAAAAGTGACTAGGAGAAAAAAATCAGAGTGTGACTAATCCTAGAGCAGGTGATTTAATATAATTATATTTTAGATCTTCTAAATCTAAATTATCTGCTCCATCCCCCTCTTCCTATGTGAGGAACAGAGGAGCCATGGAGAAATTAAGAGACTTGTCTAAGCTTTTTTAGCAAATTAGTTAACACCGCCAGCTCTAGAAGTCGGTTTAATTCATTACTTAAATCTATGCAGTATTTTGAATGTGGTGTCACAGTATTCACTTACAGATTGTCTCAGTTTCCTTTGCTAGGACTTAGTCAATATCATTTTTTCTTTGCTTCATGTCTTTTTCCTGACCCGCACCCCTTTTATTATTGTTCCTTCATAGGGTGAAATAAGATGACTTCATTTCCATTAAGTTCCAAGAATACTCACTCAGAAGAGTATATGAACCTACCCCAGTGACTCTACACTTTCTCCCCCAAGTCTTCCTTGTCTTGAGGTGAGTCAAAGCCATTGAACGCAAATCACTATTCAACTTAAAACGAAGGATTCATGTACAGTATCTAAATTCCAGTTTGGACAGCATAAGGTTAATAGTGCATAGAAAAAAATTCCAGCAGCCCACAAATCTAAGCATAATTATGTATGAACATGAGGCTTTTATTGCTGTCAAAATTAATCACTTTTCAACTTCCAGCTGTTAAAGCCCTTCTGGCAGCTCTCCAAGCAATTCCTCTACAGTTACTTTTCCTTCAATTAAATTCTGGTGTAGTTCTCAGGCTCCTGTTACATAAGCAGCAATTTAAAAATGGACTTCTTGGGCTTTTCTTTCTTTCGTCTTTGCTTAAACCTAGACAACGACAGAATATGAAGTTTGTGTCTCTTACTCTATCAGCTCAACTTTTACTTAAGCTTCCAGCCTACAAAACAAGCAATGTAGGATTAAAGTATTAGTGTTTATTGTAAAGCACTTTATGCGTGTGCAGTGATTTGTAATAATTTTTATTAGTCCTTTCAGCTGTCTTCCAAGGTAAGTGAATGTTGTTAGGTTTGCTGTCTGTAATCCCCCCACCCCCCTCCCTGAAACTTTGCAGGATGTGTAGTTTATAAACATCCAGCACTGGGTTTAGCCCTAACGTTATGCTGCCACTTATTTCTAGGGTAATAGTTATCCTCCTCGCTCCTTTCATTAAGTGTACAGGTTTGTCATAGTGGCAATAACCTTGGCCAGCTTCCTAGAAGCTCCCATGATGGACTGAACCCCCCTGCTTCTAAAAGCAACTACAGAGGCTAGTTGAGCTGTGAAGGGCAGAGGCCCATGGCAAACTGTGGCCATTCTGTTGAGTATGAGCCCTCGGTGAGATTCAGAAATGGTCCCGGCACATTGTTTCAGTTTATGAATGGAAAAGCGTTCACATCTTTGCATTCCCTTGGCTGGGAACTGAGTGTTTGCACACGGATATTGTGTTGGAAGTGTTGTCTTTCCGTTCTTCATGCTGGGATTCCAAAAGATTAGTGCTTATATCCTTCCTCAGAGCTCTCCAGGGATGAATGAGGGCGGAAGCCTTGCTCTCCTGGGATGGGAATTCTGATCGCTCTCAGCTCCCCTGTGATTTCAGGACACAGGCCCTTCCAATTGAGTTAGTGTAGCCGGTTTCATTTCCCTGGTTTGTCTTTCTCAATTCCTTCTGGTGGTCCCTGCCCTCTTGGATTCTGGGGTTAGAGTCCCTTCCTGGGTCACTCCTGTAGACCTTTGTACCTTCCTCCTCACTCAGGCTGCTTTACGCTATTTATGTTAAATTCTGTAATGAACAGATGTCTCTCATTTGCAGGCTCTGTAATTTCTGCTATCACCCTCTACTTTCATGCAACATTAAAATATTTCCAGATGCTCCTTCCTCCCTGAGCCGTTCTACCTGCTAGTAGCAGCTGGTGTGAGACCTGACACTGGGCAGAGGGTACCAAGATGTCTTTGTGGTGGAGATAAAAGAGTGCAGAGGTCTTGTATGTCCAAGAAGAGGTAAGAATGCAGCGAACACCCTGCTGTGCCTCTCCATTTCCTCATGAGAATGTAGTCCTTGCTCCCCTCTATGACGTCGTTGGGAAGAGAGACTTCTGATGCAGGGGAGTGAATCTTCATTCCATTCTCCTCATCCATACTATGAAGTGGCTGGTCATTAACAACTTGGGCTTTGCCAGTCAGAGCCAGTCAGGACTTAGGCCACTGAGCAAGATTCCATGTCCAAACAGGAGTCTTGCTGGTCAGCGGACTGGGGAGTCATCTGTGTGAATTCACTATAGCACTGGTCCCCTGAGGCTGCCTTGGTTGGCAACAGCCTGATGGTCAAATCAGTCCATGCTCATATCCAGCACAAGAAAAGGGTTCAAGGCCTGAACATCTGGGCAGAAATATGGAGGAGGGACAGATTCTCCAAGAAGTAATCAGGTTATCTGCTTTTTTTTTTAAACTGTAGTTTGCACTGCAGTAAAAAAAAAAAAATCTGTGGCAACCTCTCCCTCCTCTTACCTGGTCAGGTTGCTGTCACGTGACTGAGTGGATTTACTCCAGTCAGGGTAATTTGCACAAATCTTCCTGAGTGGATGGTTTAGAGTGAACTGAGTCAGCATTAAGACCTGCTTTGACTTTGACAGCCAGAGGCCAAGACTCTTCCATTGGGAAGCGGCCAAGACATCCAAAGACAGGCCATGTTGAGAGGTCTCAGGCCCGGAAGGACTGCTCATGAGATTTTGTTCTTCTGCTCAGTATTTAATATACTCTCTCTGTAGGGCGTTTCTTACAGACTGCCACAGGCATAGTTTTTGTTATTTGGCTTATATAACATATGCACGAATGTTGATTTCCAATGTAAATAACTTACATGTATTTTGTGTATTTGTTTCCTTAGTTTGATACTCCATGGGTGGTTTGGCCAGGTTTGGTGTTCTCTAGGTCTTTAGATTCTATGGTTCTAACGCCAAAGTCTCACCAGATTCTACTCAGGAGTAATTAAAAACAAATATACATGCAATCAACAAGTTGGGGAGAGTTCTATTTGGAGTTAGAGTCACTTTGCAGTTGGCAAAAAACATTTACACTAATTTATATTGCTCTTATTCCATCTGCTTTCTGGTTTAAAACGTCCTGGATTGCCTCAGATTCTGTGTATGCAATATTTTCCATTTACAAAATTTTCCTGCATAATCCATTTTATTTTTCTGAGAGCTTTTGAAAAATGATATTGGTTAGTTTCAAATTTGCAAAGTCCAGTTTTATGTGAGATGATTCCTGAGCTTATAAATGGATGGTAAATCCCAAAGCGATAACCAAGGGAAACTTTTAGAGCGAAAATGTTTGTGCCAGAGACTCGGTGCAAATTATGCCAACAAATGGATAGTTTGGAGCAGCTGGTCTTTGTACAGGCAAAGCCCACGTATTCTCAAGTTCTTCTAAGGCCCACAGCTTTCTGTCACCACCCCCTGTTTGTGCTTAAATGCATGCTGCCTACACGCTTTCATGGAACTGCTTATGTTTTTGAAGCCACGGAACATGAATGTTTATACATTTTTTTCTTCACTACTCAATTATGGAAGGGGAATAGATCTGAGCAAAAATGTTGAAGATTACAGGAAAACAATACTGCATTTAAAAAACTGTGTTTGATGTCTTGATACAGCTTTCCCATGCAAGTTACAGAACTCTCTGATTCTGGCCTTGGTCGGGGTGGGAGGGTGGCAGCTGCCCACCGGGACCCGGCACTGCCCCTGTCTGCTCATTGCCAGCGGTGACACTCACCCACTCTGTGTCCAGCGCTGGGGAGGGCAAGGAGACAGGAACATCTCAGAGTGAAGGGAATGGAAATCTCAGTAGGGTTTCTGGAGACAAACTGGCAGGCTCTGTTCATAGTAATAGGCATTGTTCAGAAGACCAGAAACTGTTTTCTTTGTCTGGAAACATTGGCAAGGATTTTATGTTTTGCCTCTTTGAGCCTATGACACTATTATTGAAATTGTCTTCAATTAAGTCATAGCAATACCTTACATTTGATTTCCACTTTCTAGTTTCCACATCATTTTCATAGACATTCAATACTCCAGTGAGCAAGACTTAATTGAAGCCAGAAAAGAAGGTATGCTTATTTGATTGTTGTGGGCATGTAAATGAACTTTTCATAAGGCAAATTGATGACAACATGGGAACTAGATCCCAAGTCTCCTGACTCCTAATCCAGAGCCCTTTCTGCCCGAGAAGGCAGCATTTAATGATGAGCATTACCTATGGGTGTCTCTCATGACGATGCTCCATCTGTGGTTGAAGTAAGAGGTACAGTGAACTTTCCTAAGTAGACACTCACATGTCGGTTGTTCTTCAGTTTGTCAGAACAGCATCTGTTTGCAGTGGATTTGTCATCACAGGCCATTCCTATTTTGCCTTTTGGGTTTTCTGGATAATCCACAGTTATTTCTGGAGCCTGCACGCACCCTATTTTTGGAGCCTCCCCAGGCTGCCAATGGCACGCAGTTCCACAGGTAGCTGGCTACTCTCCGTTGCTTGAATGTGCTTCCAGCCGCTGGGAAGTGCGTCTCTGGCTTTGCAGCATCACCTGCCCTAGTGCTCCATCCAGACACTGCCCTTCTGCTGTCCTCTCCGCCTCGGCCCAGCTCCTGCCGAGGTGCTCTGGATGGGCACCGCTCCTCTACGGATAGTTCGGCTTCATCCCGGGGACTTTGGTGTTGCTGTCTTATTGGCTGACATTCTGAAAGCTTCAGAGGTGAGCTGGTGTAACTGGACGAGGGTGACCGTGGAACGTGTCAGCTTTGCCAGCCCATAAAAACAGGGTAGTTTTTCTGCTTTTGACTGCTGTGAGGAGCTTGATGTGGTTTTAATGTGAAAGGTGCTAGCTTTCGTGAAGGTACAAAGAGTAGAGGTGCCACCATTCGTTTTTACACAACTTACACATTTTATTTTTCCCTGCTTCCCACTTGCCAGAGCTTGGTAAGAATGGCCGAAGATATAGATGCTTTCTCTGCAATTTAAGTGGATTGTTAATTAACTGATGTACAAGCCTCTCTGGAAAGAGCTCTTCCTCCTGGCTTTTAGAAATGTGCCCTGGTTCTCCGCTTCAGACAAAATTTCTAAGCAGGCATGATTTATCTGAAGCTCTGTTCAGTCTCCATTTCAGGGGCTCCTTCTCTACTTTCTCCCCCTTCTCCGCTCACACGGAGGCTCCCCGGGCCCCGTGCCCGAGCTGCGCACTGTGTGCTGGGAGGCAGCTTGGTCCGCCTTTGACAGCAGTTCTGGGTCATCGCTGGGCTCCCCCTCAGAATTCACCCGACTCCTGCTCTTGGCTTTCCTTCCCTATCTGTTTAGGAGAAACAACAACTTCCCTTTGAAAAGTAGCCATTCACCACCATCTCCCCTAACATGTATTGAGCAACTACTCCTTGCCAAGCCCGAGGACACACGGAAAGATAAAAAGAATTTCTACCCTGGGATAGTTTACAGGCTGACTTCAGGGATGTAAACACGATTGATAACTAATAGATTCCTGTCTTACTTCTAGAATAATACATTTAATGCATTCCTATAGGAAAATTATAGGAATATGGTGCCTTAGTCCAGTGGTGCTTTTGATGGGTCAATGGGGAGATATTCAGAAGAGGCAGGAACCCTTAAGCCCATATCACATCAATGGGTATTTATAAAAACCTACCTTTTTTTTTAATCTTCTCTCTCGCCCTTTCCTAATTGATGACCCTGTAGTCGTGCTAGACAATAAAACCATGTGGAATCAGCTTGCGGGCTTGTCTTTTGCTGGGGAGATTCTGCGGATGTTGCTGAAGCTCTTTCTAGATTACTTTTGTTGAGCCCAGCGCACAGGGAAGTGATACACACAATCGTCGGACTAGGGACTGCCAAGCAGAGGCAGGATGCAGCAAGACACACAAAAGCAGAAATCTTCCTGTTTCTGTAACATTTCCAGCTGAGAAACAAATCAGAGCCACACATTCCAGCTATGCTTAGGAAGCACTGAATATCCAAGCAGTAATCACCTAGGTATGCTAACTGCAGCTCAAAATAATTCTGGGTTGCCAGTGCCATATGCCTTTTAGGCTTCCAATTAACCCTGCTCACTCCTCTCTTTTCTCCAAGGGCCAATTACTGGGGAAATTCAGCATGTCTACCCACATCCCCATCCCCAGCCATTCAGAGATTGTTACACATCAGAACATCTGACCATTACAATAATCCACTAAGCCAATAAAAGGTGGGCACTGCAAAAGTTGAGCCCCTGAAGCATGGATGAAAGACTTAAGGTTTATGAATGTAGAATTGTAGTTAGTGCCTAAGAGTTAGAAGAGACCCAAGAGAAGGATGACTACACGTTTCAGTTTTACTGGAATGACCCTATTGTCCTAGTGTAGTTATTAATATTGCCTCTTTTCTCTCAGAACTGCTCAGTTTAGACCATACATCATATGGTTATTTTACCTTAAAGAGTATCCATTCCATCTTTTTGTTTGGTTCAAATTTAATACTTTTCAGCTATTTTGTCCTCCCAAGCAAGTGGTATTCTGTTTGCTGTTCACATTCTTGGTGATGGGGGGCTCTCAACTTTGCAAGAAACCTCTAATTACTAAGAAATTCTTGCTCTGTGTCAAAATCTTCCTGCCCCTAGCCCCCAACTTTGATTCTAGTCCCTTCCTCTGCAATAATACAGAGCAAGTTTCTTCTCTCTTTCACAAAATATTTTCCATGTTGGTGTCTTATGGTGTCCTTATTTTTTAAAGAACATACTCATGTTTACTTAGATTACTTTTTCCAACATTTGAAATTTCAAAGAGCCTTATGTAATTTTGGACTGATATATCTTAAAGAGAAAAGCGTGAATTTTGCTAGGCCCTATCACAGAATCCCTAAGTGGAAGTCATGCACATTTGTTTGGGGATTGTGGATGATCTAGGAGTTTCTAACAAAGTAGCAAAGCCAGCATCCTTAGGGTCAGTTTCTTGATAACTTTTATTATTTCATGAATGCAGTTCAACCATAGTGTTTCCAGAACTTTACAGGAAAGAAAGGAGCAGGCCACGTAGAAACGAGGTTTTCTTTAAAGACCATTCTGAACTAATGGCAGATGTAGGGTTCACATGCCTTTTTCTGGGAAATAATTTAACTTTTTTATGATTGTAAAAATAATACAGGATGATGGTTGGAGATCTAGAATATCTCAAAAAATAAAGAAAAATTTCCTACTTGTAATTCCACAATCAGAAATAATATTCCTGTTGATATATTTGGTGTACAGTAATCTCCTCTTATCCACTATTTTGTTTTCCATAGTTTTAGTGACCTATGGTCAGCAATGGTCTGACAATATCAAATGAAATTCCAGAAACAATTTGTAAGTTTTAAATTGTGTGAGGTTCCGAGGAATGTTACAACATCTCTCGCCGTACTGCTCCATCTGGCCAGAAACGTGAATCTTCCCTGGGTCCAGTATTCCCGGGAGCCACACGCTCCCCGCCCATTAGTCACTTAGTAGCCACCTTAGTTATCAGGTTGACTGTCACAGTTTCAAAGTGCTTATCTTCAACTAACCCTTATTTTACTTAATAATGGCCCCAAAGTGCGAGAATAGTGATTCTGGCAATTCAGATATGCCAAAGAGAAGCCATGAAATGCTTCCTTGAAGTGAAAAGGTATGTAAGTGTAGAAAGAAACATAGTATAGGGTTTGTTCTATCTGTGGTCTCAGGCCTCCACTGGGGATCTTGGAATGTATCCCCGTGGATAAAGGGGACTACTGTATATTCCTTTCAGCGCCCCCCCACTTATATACTTAATAAATACATAATTTAACAAAATGAGGATCATATTTAATATCTATTTTATGTCAATATTATATAATAATTATTTGCCAACATTAAATAAGCTTTAAAATCTGGTTTAAATGGTTGAAAAATACTCTATTATATGCGTTTTGCATTCTCCTAAAGATTCCTCTATGGTTAGACATTCAGGTTGCTTTTAAGTTCACTGATGCTGTAGGACACATCCGTAGTTCTGGTCAGTCTCACTGAGTCTTCCCTCAGGATAGACTCCTCTACGCGGGAATTCTGCTTAAAGAATTTTTTGTCTATTTGGGCTGCCAAACAAAATGCTATAGACCGGCTGGCATGACCCACAGTTCTGGAGGCCGGAAGTCCCAGACCAACGGCTGATTCATTTCCTGGCGAGAGCTCGCCCCCAGCCGTGTCTCTACATGGCAGAGGGGGCTCTGGTGTCTCTTCCGCTTCTTAGAAGGGCACCAGCCCTATTGGATTAGGGCCTCTTCTTTTTTTTTTAAAAATCCTCACCTGAGGATATTTTTACATTTATCTTCAGACAGAGTGAGAGGGGGAGAGAATGAGAGAGAGAGAGAGAGAGAGAGAGAGAGAGAGAGAGAGAGAGAGAGGTGAGAGAGACACATCAATTGGTCGCCACCCGCAAGACCCCAACTGGGTCAGGGATGAACCACAACCGAGATACTTGCCCTTGGCTGGAATCAAACCCAGGACTCTTTGGTCCACAGACCGACGCTCTAACCGCTGAGCCGAACGGGCCAAGGCAGGGCCCCTTCCATAAGACCTCATTTAACCCATAGCTCCTCACAGGCCCTGTTTCCAAAGACAGTTACATTAGGAACTAGGGCTTCAAAACATATAATTTACAGCGGTGGTGGTGGGGATACAAATGTTTATTTCAAAGCAAGAATAAAACCCTGTCATCCTCTTGATCTGCACATATCAACTGTAAGGCTGGACCCACTTGAGCTCCACCAGCAAGGTCGACAGAGCCCCGTTCAGCACATTCTTCTCAACACAGAGCATTATCATTAAAAAAGAAAAAGTCTGTAGCAATCTGTTCTCAGAAAAGTTGTAGCTCATTGCTTTAGTTTGAATTTGTTTGATTTCTAATAAGCTAAATATTTGTCATGTTTATATGCTGTTTATAGTTCTTATTTCATGAATTAAATCTTCAAGCTCTCCATTATTTATCTATTTACTCATTTAATTTGCTTATCAATTTGTATGGGCTATTTATAGAGTAATAATAAATAACAATGACATTACTTGGCATTTACTATATTCCAGTATTGAAACCAAGCACATGACGTATAGAATCTCCTTCACTATTTATAAAAACTCTCAGCATATTTTTTTTTTTAAGAGAGAGTGGAAGGGAGGGAGGGAGAAAGAGAGAGAGAGAGAGAAACATCGATGTGAGAGAGACACATTGATTGGTTGCCTCCCAAATGGTACCTACTGGGGCCGGGGATCAAACCTGTAACCCAGGTCCATGCCTTTGACTGGAACTGAACCCAAGATCCTTGGGTCCGCGGGCTTGGGCCCTAACTGCTGAGTCAAACAGGCCAGGACTGATTCCTATTTATTGCATAAAGTTTAGAATATTGAGAAGAGCCCGAAGGAGAAGATTAAAACCCCATTTTAGAGACAAAAACCCTGAGACACAGGGAAATCATGCAGGTTTTCTAAATGAAAGATTACAGCTATGGCATCCAAATTACACTTTTTCTCATTGCTTTGGTTCTACTGGGTTTTGGTCTTATCTTCGGTAACACCTATCATTTGTAGATTGAATTTCCTTTCTTTGTCTTCTGCATGTATCGTCTATTATTTTGTGTATCTTAAAAAACTTTATTTAACATTAAAAACAACACATTCCACCCCCTCCTTTTTTTCTCCTGTTTTCTGGGAGAAACTTTTCAAGTTTATTGGTCTCGTTACTACTTCAGTTTCCCATCGTCTACTTTCCTGTCTTCAGTGATGACTTTATTTCTCATGTTGTGATTTTGACCTCCTTATCTCACCTAGCAACCTTGTAATCTGGGCTTGGTGTCTTTGAATTCATCCCCTTGTCTTTTCATCTCATCACGTTCTTTGACTTCAGCATTTTGGCTTTCTGCTCCTATTTCAGAGAGACCATACATTCTAGATCCTATCGAAGATACCAAAACATTTCGTAATATTTTCTCTTTTTTTCGATAACAAATCATTTTCAAAGGTGTGTTCATCTTCCTGATGTTAGGAGATCCTTCCCTTCCTTTTGAGCTTTGGCACTTTTTCACAGGGCTGTACTTAGTTTATTGTTTACTAATCCTTAGATTAGACAGGTTCCCTCTGGATTCAGGGTTTGCCCGAAGACAGATTTTGTAACTGTTGAACAGAACTGGGATCGCCTCACCCCACTGCTTGATTCAATGACACTCCGAAACTGAGAGATTTCCTGGAAATTTACGACTCCAGCAGGCAGAGCTGTTAGCTTCCTTAGTCCTTTTTTCTTGCAGAGATAGCTTCAATGTGAAGGCTGGGACACTCCCTAGGATGCAAAGGCATCACAACGGACTTCACCTTCCTGCTTACTGTTGTCAGTCCAGAGACATGAGAGACAATTTGGGCGGATGGGAGTAGTGGGAGAGGGCTGGATGGAGAACACGTGATTGTCATTTTATGCCGCCAATGCCTTAGAAACACTGTTCAGCAGAGGGACAGTTATCCTCTTCTCGTGTGGCATTGACCTGAGCCTTTGCGGAGGGCTAGGCAGTGGGGAAGAACCAGGGGCCGCTTTCCCTTCTTCGTCACGGGTGGGCTTCTCCGCTTCAGAACAGCAAACAGCTGGGCCACTCGCTGCTGCTCTGAGCTGCCTTCACCATCTTGCAGTCGGTGAAAATTCTTTCCATGTTTTGGCAATTAAGTTCTCATTTTTGTGCTGTTTTTGAGCTTGTTTTTTTTTTTTTTTTTAATGTGTAGTTATATGTATATTTAGTGGGAAATTGGGAGAAGTTGAGGCTACCCAAGGGGTTCTTCACATCATTTTTTTGTTCAACATTTCCTCCCAGCCACTGAACCTGCCCGAATGTGTTGATGGCACTCAGCATCAGAATCATTCTTGACACTTCATTCCCCACTTATCAATTGCCAGGCTTTTTGCCACGTTTCTTGCCTGTTATTGCCTTGACATTCTAGGTCCTCCGAGACCTGTGCCGAACCTCCCTGACCAGTGCCCATACCTCTACACCTATGCCCCTTGCTCTTCCTCAACTGGATGCCTCGCCATGTCCAAACGTGTTCTATATTTTTCTGCCTCTACACCTTTACTTGAGTTCATTTTTCTCCTGGCATTTCCCTCTATTTCTTTCTTCCTTTTTTTCCCCTGCAATCTTATCCATCTTCTAGACCCCCGTTAAAATGTATTCTTTATGAAGCCTGAATTCATCCTCTTCTTCAGCTAAGCCCTGACATCTGGATCTTTAATTAATATATTCTGCTTTATGTTGGAATTTGTACGTGCACACGTGTGCACATACTACCTGCTCTCTGTGTTACTCTATCTTGCTAAGCCTTAGTTTCCTGATCAATAAAATTAGTATAACACTAGTGCTTCACGTTTGCATTTGCGGCATTGTTAAATGGGATAATGCGTCTCGATGCTAGGATTAAGGCTCCGCACACAATAAGTGCTCAGTAAATATCGGTGGAAGAAATGAACACACGATTCTTCTGATTTGCTACCTTGATCCCACATTGTTTCAGATGTAAGACATCAACCTTGGCTAAATTTGCGAGGCTGCCAGTACCAGTTGCAGTCTGCGTTTTCCTGAGCACTGCCAGAAAGTTTAGGGGCAAGGAGGGGATTCTCAATGTAAGTCATTAGTAAAAACCACAGGCACTGAACAGCTGGGTAATGTGAACAGACAAGTTCAACTGAATCTCCAGAAGTACATCAATCATAAGATGCTGGCAGCTTTTTGGAAAAGTGAAGAGATGCTTGAAAAGAAGCCAGAGTGCAGAATAAAATGATTCTTAGAGCTGGGTTTTCAAAACCAAAGTCTCCATCATGCCCAACACTCTTTGGGAAGATGGCAAATGTATGTGTAAACAGACCTCTTTGTTTTCTTGAGATCCTTAGGAAATTGGAGATTTTTGTTTTATTTAGGTTTCTTTCTCTCTCTTTTCTTTTTGTTTTGAGCAAACACACATGCCCCTCTGCCCCATAGGATGTCACTGGGGCTAGCAGTCAGTGCTGGTGAGAGCCTGACCCAGAGCCAGCACTTGTTAACTGTTAGCTATTCTTAAAACCTAGTTTTCTTCCCTTTCCACCCAATCCCACCTCACCATGGTGACCATCAACTCTGTATAGTTGGGATGGGGTCTGCCATTGCTCTTCCATGCAACACTGTTCTCCCAAGAGACTGTGCCACAGGCTTCCAGAGTCAATATTGCAAAAGCCATTAATGATGGTCCTTCTCAGGTAGTATTTTCTGGTATAAAATATCTTGGCTTAATATATAGTCTAAATACACCGAAGTGTAATGTGGTCAACGTGATAACTTACTACATACAGAGCTATTGCCGTCACTTCGTCTTGGTGTCTGAGCTTCCGAGGTCCGGAACGGGTCAGGATGGTAAACCCCGAATGAAGGCAGTGTCGCGGCACCTTGTGCTGAGCAGGGTTTAGCCTCCGTTTTTCTCAGGAGAGGAGGCATGGTGTAATGGAAAGAAAACAGCAAGAGAAGAACTGTGGTGGAGAGGCAGGATTCCGTCCTAGTACGACAGGAAGGTGGAACCGACAGGACCCGGGCCAAGCATTTAACCACTTACCAATTAATTAGAAGGAATTGGGCCACAGAGTCCTTAAGGGTCCTTCCAAATACGGACTTTCCAATTCTAAGATTTCGTCTGAATGGAGAGGCATGTGTCGTGATGGTTAGGTCTCTGGAGTCAGCGGGCTCGGTTTTAAATCCTGACTAAGCCCATTTGTAGCTGAAATCTCAGACTGTTTCTACTACTCACTCTGGGCCTCAGTTTCCTTGTCTGTAAGATGGGAATAGTAACACTCCTTCTTGTATTGGTTCGAGAGATGCAGCTGGTGTTGATTCAGCTGCTCAGCAGTCTTATGAGGGACCCAGTTTCTTTCTGACAGCTTCACCATCTTTAATTGTCATCTTTGTATTTGTTGCCTCCTCTCACAAGGGGCTGTTGCAGCCTCTCCAGCTATTGTCTTTGTGCAGAGTAGGAAGCAGGGTGTGGAAATGGGAGATGACAGCAAGATTTAAAAAAAAAAAAGGTATGCGTAGGGGAATGGTCCATGTTTTAGGACTGCTTCTTCCTTTTCTCCACAAAGGAAAAAAAATTCCCAAACTCCAGATAATTCCCCCTTCTGTTTTGGTGGCCAGAACAGGGCCACAGGCCCCTCACCTCCGAGGGAAGCTGGCGGTCTTTTTCAGCTTCTGTAGTAGTGGTTAAAGGAGAAGGGGTTGGGATGCTTTGGAGTCGCCAGCAAACACACGTGCCCCTCTGCCCCATAGGATGTCACCGGGGCTAGCAGTCAGTGCTGGTGAGAGCCTGACCCAGAGCCAGCACTTGTTAACTGTTAGCTATTCTTTTTATTTATTTATTTATTTTTTTATCCTCACCCGAGGACATTTTTCCAATCCTTGTACAGATAGAGTGGGAGGGAGAGAGAGGGAGAGAGAAACATCGACGTGAAAGAGACACATCGAGTGGCTGCCACCCGCACGACCAACCAGGGCCGGGGACAAACTGCAACCGAAGTATGCGCCCTTAGCGGGAACTGAACCCGGGTCTCTCCGGACCGCAGGCCGACGCTCTAACCGCTGAGCCAAACCGGCCAGAGCCTGTTAGCTATTCTTAAAAACCTAGTTTTCTTCCCTTTCCACCCAATCCCACCTCACCACGGTGACCGTCAACTCCGTATAGTACGTGAGTCCAGAATCATTGCTGTTTGGTATTAGTGATTGCTTTCCTCTGTGCATTGCTCTCCCATGTCTGCCTTGCCCAGGGTGTTACCCAGGAGCATCCACACAGGTATCTGCGAAAGGGGAGCTGAGTAGCAGGCCGGGCTGAGGGTTTTTCTGAACAAGGTGTTTGCCTGTCCTTGGCTCCCATCTGACAACACTATCCTGCCTTACACAGGACACCTTCTACCCGGGCTTCGGCAGTGGACTAGAGGATGGTGCCCGATGCAGTGAGGTTTCTGCCCAACAAGCAGGCTTCATATAGGATAGTAACTAATCAGCCCCTCCAGGGTCTGAGAGTCCCTCTTTCTTCGAATGCAAGATTCCGGAGTTGTACAGAAGCCGAGGAGCGCACAGAGAGGGGGCAAGTGAGCAGAGGCCACGAGGAACAGAAGCCGTGAGTAGGTGGACGCAGGGAGGCAGAGAACAGGTCTTGGCAGAAGCGGTAGAAGCTGAAGAGGGTGATCGGATTATCACGATGGTAGCAGCAGCCCTAACTGTGAGGGACAAGAAGACCAGACCCCTGGAGCCGCTGTTTTCCTGAGCGTGCTGGAGCTACTTTGTATCCTGGGGCACGCTCCAGTCATCCCCTGGCTGGGCTACCACCTTCCTTGCTTCCCCTGGACCCCTATATTAACCTGTCATTCTGGAGTAGCTTGTGAAGTTCTCCAATCCTGGAACGGCAGAGCCTGACTTGCAAAGCAATGCAAATACTTGAGGCACAGCAGTGCTGTTCTGTTCCCAGTGGAGAGAGGGAGACTGCGGTGCAGGCCTCCGCCTCCACCTCCCACAGGCGTCCCTTCCGAACCGCTGCCCTCACGGTGGGAGAAACCTCCCCCAGGCAGGCCGAGCGCTGCTGTGTGCAGGCCGAGGGCTCGTGAGCCCGGCCCCGGCCCCGGCCCCGCCTTGCTGACCGAGGAGTCTCTGCAAGGGCATCCAGGGAAGCTGCCTTGTCACCAGACACTGGCTCCATTTATATAACCCTAGCTAGGCTGTGGCTTGTGTAATTCAATGATTTGATTAACTTCATATTGTGCGATGCCGGGAGAGGTGAAGAAACAACAGCTTTTTGGCTGTACCCTCTGGCCTGTTCTGTTCTGTCTTGTTGGCTTCAAGGGTTTCGCGAAACTTTGTGCCGCTGCCAACTGTTTCCTCGGGTGTTTTTCGCAAGCAGCGTCCTGCTTCCCATGCGCGTATCTCCGAGGATCCGCGGGAAGAGGGACAGGGGTCCGATCCTTCAGTTACCGGCCCGTGGGTGGGGTGTCTGAGGCTTGTGTGCAGTCCCTTCGAGGGCCCCACAGGTCGCGGGACTCGGTGCCCATGCCCTGTCCCCCAGGAGGAACGGGTCTATTTGTGTGACTGGAACCATCTCGTTCTGTCTGCTACTTGGACACAAGTTGACACAGTGTTAAAAACCAGTTCCCCTGACATCGTGGCCGGGCAGAGGTCCTGGTGTGGAACCACGGAGCCACATCTCCATGTCTTTCCAGGCATGTGTCTTCTTTATTTATTATCTTGAGGCTTCTGCCCTTTATACAGAGCACCCATCCCTCTGTAGTTATTGTCGAGCATTTACCCTGCCCCCTTTCGTTTAAGCTTTACCAAACTCGAATAAAACCCCCCTGGCTGGTAAACACTCAAGTTAGGAAATGTTTCCTCCATGAGGACCCAGTCGGGGAAGCTTCACCAGCTTCCTGGCCCCCCACCTTCCCTGGCCGGATGAGCCTTGTAGTATGTGGCTGGTGGGGTAGAGGGTGTGGGAGCTGGTTGAAGCCTGACACCTGGGGTTCACATCTAAATGCATTCTCCCTTAGAAACAGCATTATTCACGAAGGTCAGAAAGCCCACGTTAGCCCTCATGGAACTATACAGCTGACCCTTGAACAACATGGCTTTGAACGGTGCAGGTCCACTTATATGCTGGTTTTTTTTTCAATAAACACCTGTGCTATTTTCGATCTGGGTTGGGAGTACAGGGCTGCGGGGGCTGACTGTATGCATTGATTTACACCATTTTATATAAGGGACTTGAGCATCTGTGGATTTTGTTGCCTGTGTGTGTGTGGGGGGGGGTGGGGGGCGGTGTCCTGGGACCAATCCCTGCAAATACTAAGTGGTAACTAAATTTTGGGGGAGTCAGATTTTTGACTATATGGGGGTTGACACCCCTAACCCTTCTTCTCCCCATGTTGTTATGGGGTCAGCTGTACATTAGGTATAAGTTATGTCAGATATTTGAAACCAACTAAACATGAGAACCACCTTGGGGTGCCTTCACACCCTGCCTGTGTCCCTCGGCCAGAGCCGTATTAAACTGGTCTAAGCAGGACGCATGCAGAAGTGCTTTGAACAAGTTTCCTGGAAATTTCAATGTGCAGACGGGGCTGAGAGCCTGGGGATTTGCAGCAGGGCCGGGACGTGGGTGGGGCAAGCGAGACACCCAGGGGCAGCATTTAAGGAGGTGCTCATTCTCGAGGTCCTGCCAGCCGGCTCTGCTTTGGGAGTCACACGAGGAACTTGGTTAACATGTGATTCAATGTTTTGGATGGAGATGGGTTTTTCGTTTTAAACTTGCATATTGGAAAAACATTCCCAGGGCATGACCCATTTCTAATTGGCGGATTTCTCCCTTCCTCTCTTCCTGCTTCTCTTAATGTCCTGTCTCTTTTGAATGCCCCTCATCCCAAGTCTCTTTCTTGTTCTTTTCTCTTCCCCCATTTATTGCACTTTCTCCCTCCTGCACCTCTTCCATTTCCCCCGCCACTTGCTCTTTCCTCTGGGGACGGCTCTCTCCCTGTGTGCTTTGGCGATGCCTGTGCGCCGCACTCCCCTCCCACCCTTCTAGGCTTGCTCACTTGTTTTCCTCTCTCCCTCCACCAGCCCACCCACTGCCCAACAGGCAGCCAAATAGCTCCAGTTTAAAAAACTCCTCCCAGGGTTCTTTTCGTTCCCGGGTGCCGGCTGCATGTCCGGCCGCTCCAGCTGCTGGTCCAGAGCGGCTGCTCAGCCCCAGTCCACACCAGATGGCTCCTCTGGGCGGGAGAGCGGAGCCGGAGTGTGCGGGAGGAGGGAGCAGTGATTGGCCAAGATAGAAGATTAAACTGTCACTGGCTCTTCCTCTCCCCGAAGCTACTTTGGGGAGTAAAGATAAATGTCTATAAAAGTTTTAAAACCTTGATTCACGGTGGCCTGGGAGGCGGGTTCTCTTCTTGCCATCCCATGGCTGGCAGCCCCGCTGCCCAGTCTAATCCTTTGGCTGCTTGTGCCCTCTGGGTTTTCTTGAAAGATAAATATTCTATCAGCCTCTCCCTGGGCCCGGCCCCTCCAGCACTGTTGGCAAGGTCTGCAGTCAGGGATAAGCCTCTGTACTTCACAAGCACCCAGATCCTCAGAGCCGGGCCAGCACCCCCTTTCCTAGTGTGGGAAAGCTGAGGATAAGGCAAAGAGCCTGGAGCCCAGAAGCATCAAGATGGAATCTTTGAAAGGTTTCTTTCTTGCCAGGAGTTGTTCACACGGTGGAAAATGCCGTGTCCTTGGGAATCTGTCCCAGGCGTGACCCTTAAGAACCTTGTGGGAGGAAGGAGGGGCCTGTCTAAGGCTCTGCTCCCTCAACTGTACAGAGTCACAGTTGCCCTGGAGCCTTGGCCTGTCTTCATGGGCCTAGTTCCCACCTGTACCCCAGGAGGCAGATGGATGTGGACACGGAGGCCCCGCTGTGAGCCCCAGGGCTCACCAGTAACACAGCGTGGTTGTGAGCATGTGTGTGGGACCAGGCACGGGCCCACCCCTTCGACCATCCATCCTTGGTTGGCATTAGTAGGGCGTCCGGCAGAGGCTGAGAGTGCCCACAGCACACCTGTGAGAGGATGGGTAGAGAAAGTGGCCAGCATGGTGTGCACAACCCATCTCACTCTGCGAGGTGCAAAGGGGGAGGGTGAACTGATGGCAGCCTGGGTTCTGAGCAGCAGCCAGGAGGGGATGGGCGTGTTTCGGCTGGGCCTGGAGGCATGGGAAGAGAATACAGAAGCAGTGTTAGGACAGTTGTAATTATAATAATTATTATTACCTGTTACATGCTACATCTTCACATCGTTTCATATGCTATACCTTTTCTTGAGGATGAACCTGTGAAACAGGCACAGCACATTCTCTTATCTCCGTGACACAGGAATTCGGGGTTGAGTGACCGGCACGGAGTTCACACTGCTAGCGCCTCAGGGGCAGAGCTGAGTGCCGTCTTGGCCTGCGCCTTGAAGTGTCCTGCTTAAATGTCATGATACTGAGCAGCCTTGCGGTTGGCTGAGCTGCTGTGGTCAGACTCACCCCGGGTGCCACAAATGGAGTGACACAGATGTGGCAAATAAAAGTCCTGTGTCGCCTTGGAAGGCATCAGAGGCTGAGACCAGGGCAGGGCTGGAGCCCTCAGGAAGTCACAGCTGAGAGGACCTGGGCCTCCCAAGAGGGAGCAGTGACGCGAGTGTCCACTCCGAGGCCACTGAGGGAGCTGAGTTCAGTTTGGATATTGCAGGAGGGTGCTGGAGAGGCAGAGGGGGAATGGCAGTGGGCCCCTCAGGGGTGTTTGCCAGGCGTGGATTAGGACGACGGTGTGTCCACTGGGGTCAGTAAACATCAGGAACAGGCTCGGGCTGGGAGGCGTGGCCAGGGACTAGGGGAAGAGGCCCGCATTTTCAAGTGCGAGGGCTAGACTTTCAGTGAGAAACCGAGGAGCGATGGGAACTGAAGGTCCTCATGAGAGGAAAGTGAACAAACTGAGCCCCCCGCCCCCCCCCCCCCCGCAGCAGAATGGGGACATTGGGACCATATGCGCGTGCAGCTCCTGGGATCTAAGTCTGCCTTATTTACCAGGGTACCCTCCTCTTCAGTAGATGAGGCAGATTGTGTTCTCCAAAGATGACTGCAATAATAGCTCCCATCCCACATGCTTTTTTTGGCAACATAACTTTAATACTCCTCTCATAGCGTGGTGGGGTCCATGTTTCCTCTCTTTGGAGGCTCAGGACTATGGCAGAAGTGATGCTGTGTGATTTCTAAGTCTAGGTCATAAGAGGTGATTCAGCTTCTGCCATCGTCACTGGAACACTGCTGCTAGAGCCCCGAGCTGCCAGGTAAGCAGTCTGACTGCCCTGAGGCTGCCATGCTGGGAGGAAGCCCAACTAGTCCATGTGGGAAGGCCACACAGAGAGGCCCCGAGTTTGCATGAAGAGAAAGATGTCTGGCCAGCCCCCGCCATGTCGGCTACCATGGCATAGAGACCCCAAGCCAGAACCAGCTGCTCAGCCCTTCCCAAGTTCCTATTCCAGACAAAACAAGAGAGATAATAAAATTATTGTGTGGCTTAAAGTCTCTACATTTAGGGATTTTAAAAAATGCAGCAATGACTGAAACCATGGGAGCTCAGTTTTCATGGACCAGGTGATGCTGAGCTCACTGGGGATAGTGGTGGACCCCTGGGCTGCATAGGGATGGTGACCCAGGGTCAGAACCTGGTGTTTGCGCTTGAAAAACCCCCCTCAGCATGAATACTATGGCACATGGCATCTTGAGGACAGGTGAAAACTCAAAGTGCAGTTGACTGATGTCAAGGAGGTCCCACACTGGGGAGCAGGGTACCCCAGTGAGAGATGGGATGCATTAGCATTCCGAAATCCAGGCTCTTATAGTCTGCTTCAGGCTAGTAGTCCTCATGGGAGTGGTGAGGATTGAATGACGCCATGATGCCTAGTACATAGGAATGCTCAACAAATATTAGATTGTCATTATCGTTTTTGTAATTGACTTCTCCTGCCTCAGAAGGTTGCTATTGTTGTTATTGGTATTATTTGGCTGTCAGTCTAGGCAGAGTCATGGTTCTAAGAAACCTGTTATTAAACTAAAAACAAAGGCCATGATTATCCTACTCTAAGCCTTATCTTGTATTACTAATAATTCAGAATCTATAGTTTCCAAATGACACTATTAAATCATTCAATTTCCCATTGAGGTAAGTAAATGAATAGTCTTCATACCTCCAATTTCCAAAGGAAGCCCAGAAAATCCACCGACATCTAAAAATCTTACAATGAGCCCAGCCAGTGTGGCTCAGTGGTTGAGCGTTGACCCACGTACCAAGAGGTCGCTGGTTCGATTCCCGGTCAGGGCACATGCCCAGGTTGTGGGCCTAATCCCTAGTAGGGGGCATGCAGGAGGCGGTCAATCGATGTTCTTACTCATTGATGTTTCTCTCTCTCTCTCTCTCTCTCTCCATTCCTCTCTCTCTAAAATCAATAAAGAAAAAATGTAAAAAAATAAATAAAATAAAAATCTTACAATGAATAAATAGCTGGATCAGAAGCTAAATTTATGGCCTGTGATTCCAGAGGAGTCCTGTTTGCTCCGTGCCCTTCTGTGCATGCAGGTGTCAGAAAGAGGTCCTCCCTCCTTCTTCACCAGAGACCAGAGCAGGTGGAGCCCGCAGACAGCGGCAGGCCAGGGGGTCCCAGCGGTGTGGGTGGAGGCCACAGAAGCTGCGGACTGGACAGGAGTGACAGCGCCTCCTTACACCTTGCTTGTCCTACGAGGAGGTGAGGGCCCTCCAGGTGGGGACAGTAGCTGCAGCTCACCCAGTATTAGCACTGTGACATGAGGGCAGTGGCCTCCTGACTGTGGGCCCCGGGACAGCACCATGCCCTTGGAGTCGAAGGAAATAGCAAATTTCTCTCCTAAGGTCTGCGTGGAGTTTCCCTAGCAGGGACTTGTGTCTCCTTCCTCCCTGCTGACATGTTTCCAGAAATGTATTCCCGTCACAGAATACAGCCTGGTGTTAGAGCTGCCCACGTGTGAACCACGCTTTCTCCCTCTCCTCCTTCGCATGGGTTAAAATGTGGGCCTGTAGAACACTCCTGCCGAACTGCGAACCCATGTCACATCAGTGCTGCGCCGGTCCATGCTGTGGCCTGATGGAATCAGACGTCGTGGAACTGTGGCTACAGCCCCGAGCTGAGGGCACTGGGGAAACGTGTCCATATTCTAATGAAAGCAGTTTGGAGCTGCTGAACAGCCTCTTGAAAGTGTTGATTTTATTTTATTTTAAATATGTTTTTATTGATTTTTTTTTTTTTAAAGAGAGAGGAAGGGAGAGGGAGAGAGAGAAAGATTGATTGGCTGCCTCCCAAATGCCCCCCACTAGGCATTGAACCACAACCCGGGCATGTGCCCTGACCGGGAATTGAACCCGTGGCCTCTCAGTGTATGAGATGATGCGCAACCAACTAAGCTACACCAGCCAGGGCCCCTTCAGGGCTTATTCAGAGGTGGCCAGACTGGCTTTTTGCCCTTCACCTGCTCCGTCCCACGCAGTCTATGTAAGCACAAGGTACAGATTCACAGGAAGGGGGGTTGCTGAGTGGGGAGCTGAAGGTGTTTGGGGAGAGAGCTGTGGCATTTTTTCTTTCTTTTCCATGGTGTGCCCTCAAGTCAGGTGAGCAAAAGCCAAGAAAACATGCATCCAAACCACCCTAAAGTTCGGTCCCTGCCCTGACTGCTACATTTTAGAGAGAATCTCTCAGAAATTCCTGCAGCATGTTCCTCCCTATGGAGAGGATAATCTGCGATCAGGAGACATGTCCGCTTGGAGCTCTCCTCCCCACCATGTACCAGTGTCCAGGTCTCCCAGGGTGCTTTCCGGGCCTGCTGAGGTCCACTGACCTGGGGGCTGCGCTCAGACCTGCACCTGAGCATGGCCGGGGGCAGCGGTCTTGGGTGAATGTGGGCCGATCCCGGACGTGCAACCTGGGTGGCCGCATGCGCGTGCCCAGGGCTCTTCTGGTGTGGAACGGAGGTGAGGGTAGGACGAGAAGCAGAGCAGGATGTCGGGCAGGGGTAGGGTTTAGGGATGGGGGGAATGTCTCTCTCAGACTCGCATTCCAAAGAGACTGAGAATTCTATTTCAAACTGACCTTCCAGGCCACCCTGAAGGTATGTTTGTTAAGGACACTTTATTTAACAGTACTGTTAGCTAGATTTGTAAGTTTTAAATATTTGGGTATTTGGCATGTGGGCCTCCACGTGGACTCTTGCCCTGGGCCCTGCAATGCTAGGAGCGGGCCTGCTGCTCAGAGATCAGGGTCCATGCAAGCGGGGCCCAGCTCTCGCTGTCCGCTGACTGCAGAAGAGCTCTGTGCCTGGAGGCGGCTGCGCTTGGCCAGGGCGGGGCAGCTGGGAGCCAAAGCCTGGCGCTGGCCTGGAGTGTTCTGCGGACGTCAGGAGGCAGCTGGAACAATCCAGCATAGCCGGGCGAGGAGACAAGGTGGCCGCGGGCAGCTTGCTTCCCATCGTGTGCGGTGGCAGGCACATGTGAGCTTTCTATGGGCCAGATGGATCCTCAGTGCCTTCAGAGGACCCTGAGCAAGAGGACTTCCTGTGACAGCAGAGGGAAACGTGGGAAGCTGGGGGCAAGGACAGAGCTGCGGGTGTTCCCTAAGGTTTGCCGGAGTGTTCTTCAACCGTATCACAGCGATGTGTAGACAGGAGGTCCCTGGTGTGGGTTCTTATAAACGGCATTTGAGTGCTGTGACACAGAGTGTTCAGAGTCAAGAGATTACTGCTGAGTACCACCACGCATAGACCCTGAGCACCTCCTAGTTCCTGCAACCCTGCTCTGAGAAGACCCGGGATGGGGAGGAGGAGTGACCGGTGAGAGCATTCCCATATCCCGCTCACTTGTGACCCCAGCGGGGTCAGTCCTCAGCTACAGGAAGTGCAGAACTTCGATATGGAAGGAGAGAGAAGTCTTGACTTGGGCAAGACTTTTTAGTACCTGAAAAGTTCTTAAGTGCCAAAAGTCCTTACAAGTGGAAGCTCTAGGGTGAACCCAGGATGCCGCAGGGGTGGGGAAGGGGATCTCATAGAGCTTGTGATGGGGAAAGATAAACTAGTTTTCTTTTGCATCCCGAGTTCATTAACCTAGGTATGCTGCCAAAGATTACGTGCTCACAGTAACTTAACACCAAACAAGTGTTCCTTGGCCTTGAACCTGACTCCATTTTTGCAAGGCACATGGATGTTGACTAGAAAACTGACACTGGAGGACGAATCCCTTTCCCTCTCTTCATGTCATCTGTCAGATGAGAATGACGGCACCTACTCATGGCGTTAGGAGGCGCCCAGTCAGTGAGCACTGTGAGCGAGGGCCCGACAAACACCTCTCCCCCTGCCCTTTCTCCACCAGGCAATGATGTGTGAACATGGTTCAAGATGAGAAATGTTTATGCAAGAGCGATGCCCATGACTCAGTCTCCCCCGCCTTCGCTGGAGAGTTTTGCCCTGTGCTCTGAGTCTGTCTGAGCCTGGCCCTTTCTGCTGTGTCTTCACTGAAGTTCTGTGCTCAAGCTGAAAAGGTAAAAGTTGCCGGCTCAGCCTCTTCTTTTAATGCTCACATCCGGGGCTGATGACCTCACAATGTTTGGACAATTAATATGTCATTTCCTAATCAATGTCTATTGATGCTTTATTTATTCTAGCATGATGATTGTGTGGCCAAAGATCACCCCTGGCACCGGCTCTTCTTTTGTTCTGTTTACACTGTTTCTCAGCTCAGGCTTGAGCACAATGGGCTCATTGATTCCACCCAAGTTATTGGGAAGGATGGACTTTGTTGACTAAGGCACCGTGGATGCCAGCCTGGAGGTCTGTGAATGCCCTTTTGGGAGTAGGCTGTGCCTTTGGGGCTGAGCGTGGTGAAAAGGGAATGCACCTCTATTTTCCTTGCTATTCATTGCTCTGCATTAGAAGATGCCTCTTCACCTGTCTGACCAGAAACCTAGTGTTTCATTAAGGTAGGGCACACATGAACCAGGCCAGCGACCAGCCGAGGTCACTCCAATTGCATGACTTCCATTCCTTGGGCACCGCCCCTGCCTGCTCTGCTCCGCACTGCCCCTCCGCCCCGTTGGCTGCTCGGTTCCTTGGACCACGGCTGCCCCCGTCGATGAGACCGCAGTGAAGAAACGGGAGGTGCGCAGGGGGCTAAGAACCACAGGGTAGCAGCTGGCACAGGCAGGCAGTGACATCAGAGTGGCTGGGGCCCCAGGTGAGGACTGAGGTGTGTGGAAAGCGAAAGGGGGCTGCGGTCCTTCGTTAGCCCTGCTCCTGGCCCGAGGCGAGGCTGACCGCAGGCTCTGAGAGGTTCATTGTGGAGCTTCCTCGCGTGTCTTGGCCATGGCCAGAGGTGAAACCTCAGCTTTTGGGGTGCCTGCTCAGCGGTTCCCACCTGGGGCATCTCTCTTTGGTGGCCAGGTGGCAGGAGGGCACTGGTGTACCAGAGGCATCGAGGTCCTCTCCCTCACTCAGAGGGGTTGGGCAAGTCAGCTCCCCAGGGCTGTGAGTGGCTGGTATTCTGGGCGCATGTGTGTTGGCCGGGCCGAGGGAGTCCTCCGGGAGCCAAAAGGCCTGAATGATGGTATTGTTGTATTTGAATACCTCTGAGGAGCTGTTTGAAAAAAAGAAGAGATAAAGTTGAAATGTTAAACGTTTCCAACAAAAGCTATTAGGGGAGAATTTCCTGACTCAGCACTTGTTGACATTTTTTGAGGCTTTTCACAGGCAACATAAGGTTATTCTCTTGTGTGTGTGTGTGTGTGTGGATTTGTTGTTGTTTAGTTGCTGTTGTTTTTCAAGCTTGTTGGTTTTCATGGATGAGAGGGTTGTGCAATCCAGGGGCCGGGCACTGCCAGGAAAAGGTGGTAACCAGTCCTGAGCGCTCATTCCCTGGCCTGGGAAAGCCTGAGCCGGCCTTCCCTGCCCCGGCCGCTGCTGAAGTCTGACTCACTCTTGTCTAAACACGGCAGGGCCTTCTCCAGGTAAGCCCGTCTCGCGTCGCCTGGGAGGGTCATTTCCTTCCCGCTCCCATGGAGTTCTTCTCCCTTATTAACCTACAGGCCATGGGGCCCTTAACTTTGGCTCTGGGTTGGATCGTGCCCACCCCCTTCGCATGCTGAAGTCCTAACCTGTGTCCTTATCAAAAGGAGCAATTTGGGGACAGACCCGTGCACGGAGGATTCTTGTAGGAGATAAAGACAGCAGTGAGGGGTCTGGAACACGTTCCTTCTCCCAGCCTCAGAAGGAAGTGACCCTGCTGACCCCTTGATCTTGGACTTCTAGAGAAGACGTGTCCGTTGTTTAAGCCCGCAGTCCATGCGACTTTGTTACAGGAGTCCCAGCAAACTAACACACCTATGGTATAGGACATGAAGAGTTTCTCCACTGGCACCAGCAGGCCAAACACTAAGCACCCATTCGCAGTGAAGGAGTATTGGCTCTCTCATTATGAATGGCACCACCCAGGATAATGAGGAGCTAATGCTTAAAAACCCGAACTCTCCCATGGTGTGAAGGTCACAGAATATATAGGGTAAAATAACAAGACACCATAGGTAGGGTTCCAGGTTGTGCTGGGAGTGATTGGCCTCAGGTAGGGTCAGGGTCATAAATCATTTCTTGGGGTCTTGAGGACAGCGCTGAGGTCTGCTCCGGTGTGCCTCTGTCTGGATTCACGAGGAAGTAGCCAGCGGGTTGTTCCACCTTAGGGCTCAGGCACTGACACATAACTTAGTTTGAGATGTTATCTTTAGTCTGCCAGGGGTCCGGGCCTTGTGATCTTTAGTCAGGTCCTGGCTACAGTCTTCTGCTGCCTCTGGGGTTTCTGATTACCTGGGGGAAAGGCTAGGTCTTTGGGTGGGTGTATGGGACGGGGGATAGAAAGATGATTCCTAGAGCTATGATTTAAAGTTAAATTTAACCCAAGTCATAAGGACCCTCGGTTTCACTTGACATTCTCTAGCTTCCTGGGTATGGTTTCTCCTTTGCTCCCTCCCTTGCAATTCCCCCCACTTATCCCCCAAACTTCTATTATATCGCATTGGAATAGACCGTGCCCTGGAGCCTGACTATGACTCGAAGCCCTGCCATCTACTAGTTGTGTGTCTCTAACCTTATTGTGCCTGTGTTTCCTCATCTATGAACTGAGAATAATAGCAATCCCGACCTCACAGAATAAATGAAAGAACTGACAGGAAGCCTGCCTGAACGTGAGCAGCATGAAGTCACTGGGCACAGTCTGAGTCTGAAGCCTTAAGCATGTTGAGTGTCTACTCTGGGTACATACACTGCATGGTGCTGCTGGTACTGAAGGAATGGATTCCAGGTTATTATAAGACTTTGTTCCTGTTCAACCCTTTCACCCCTGGGAGTTTATAATCTAATTGGAGGCGTAAAACACTTGTAGGGAGTAGTTTGCAGTACAAGGCATTATGTGATTATAGGATCACAGGATCATTGCTCTGTCTCAGTCAAGTAGTTCTTGACCCCAGCAGCATGCGAGACCCCACTGGGGGTGCTTTGAAAACAGATCACTGCCTGGGCCCTTTCCTCTGACTGGCTACACAGGGTTTCTGAACTTTGAGTGAATGGGTGAAGCTAGCTTGTCTGCGCTTCCATTTCCTTATCTGCAAAATTAGGGTGATACTTGTATCTATTTCAGAGGGTTGTGCTGATAAAGAAATGAGTTAATGCATATAATGCTTGTAACGTCCCTGCCACATAGTAAACACTCAATAAATGTGAGCTCTTGTTGGTGAATAGATATTCAAACGTTCCACCCAGTAGACTGGGCTCCAGTTTTACAGTAAGTTGGTTGATTCCTCTTTGCTTGAAAAACTCCAAGAATAACTTTCTCCATGGTCCCTCCCAGTTCGAGGCCGTGCTCCTTGTTGATAAGGAGGAGAACCTTGTCCGTGGGAGCAGGGGTGGGGGGCTTGTGGTTTGCTCTTTAAGGCTCTCCATAGTTGAGCAGATGTCAAGACAGCACATAATCTTAAGTTTAGGTCTTGCATCACGTCTTCTTTTTTGGTCCCCTGCCTCCCCCCAATTCCTGTGCTTCCCCTTTCTCTCTCCTAATTCTCAAGCTGTGTGTTTAGGGTCTAAGACAGCGAGTGGGAACTGAGCTGCTGGACCAGTCGCTCACCAGCTGTGCGGTTGTCGGTGAGGGTCTCCACATCTCCCAGAGTCCTTCTCCTTCTTAAACCAGGAAACAGAAGTCCCTTTTTAAATGCCTCTGTTCTGATATTTAAATGGAAGCCTAACAGGCACTGTTACCACAGTGGAAAGTACTCTGCAAATGTCATTCATGATCTCTGAGGTGGCCTAACTCTGGTGGTGACATGTGGGGCCAGGGGGCGCTCTTGGTGGCTGGGTCTTGGCGCTTATATCAGGGTGAGGCAGTGTCAGCTCCGCTAAGGTGGCGAGGAAAAGACTGAGCCCCGAGAACCGTGGCCTTGGTAAGACTCCAGCTGAGGTATCTTTTCCTTCCCAAGAATCTCAAGGGCTCGGGCCCGTACACTTGTGCACTCACGCTTTGAAAAAAACAGCGACAATAGCTGTTTGGGCCCACGTGCTTCTCCCTTATCTCCCGCCGTGGGCCCGGGCCAGGGCAATCAATTGTTCCTCTGTCTCATTTGCTAACTTGGAAACTGTGCCGAGGGTCTGTGATAACCACTTGGCTGGCACCGATGTCCTCTCGGAGGTGAGGAGGAAAACAAGGCAGCAACGTGACACAGACAAGGGACAGCCGATTCTCTGCGCCTTGGCAGAAGGAGGCAGGGTTTCTGAAAGCAGGCAACTAGAAAGAGAATATTGTTCTACTTCCTTCTTTTTTGTTCATTCTCTGGGCTCACGTTTCCAAGAGCTTTAATTTTCAAAACTTGAACAAGAAAGGGTATTAATCTTCTATGGCTCTCATTAATCACCAAGTCCAGTCTAGTGGCAAGAGAAAGATGACTCACTTCCACAGCTGACTTCTTGGTAACGGTGGGTCACGGCTTGCCCTTACATTTCCCCTCCTGTCTAGCTAATGGAGAACGCTTCCCCCTAGGAAGTACCCATCCTGGAGCAAATTTTCAAAGGGAAATTGCAGACAGGAATAGCCACTGACATGAAAATATTTCTCAAAGGAAAACAAGGTGAGCAGAATAGTATAGTGATCACAAGTACAGACCTTACCTTTGAGGATTGTTGTAGGATTAAACTGCAGAACTAAATAAAAGCACATAATCTTGTGCATGACACATTAAGCAGGTTTGCCATAAGCAGTGAATATTTGCTCTGCAGCTTCTGTGTGCCAGACACTGTGCGGAGCATGTCACTTTTGCTGGCGTTGGATCCTCATTGTATTTTGTGTGGTAGTTGCCATTATTTCCCCCCCGGTGTACAGGTAGAGAGACCAAAATGCTAAGTGACTTGCCCAAGATCACACAGATAGTAAGAGGGGGAAGGAGGATCCCCCTCTCCACTCCATATTTCACAATATGTTTTTTGTGGAAATATGTTCCTTCTTTTACCCCCATGACCATGAGATCCTTACAAACAGAATAGTCATGATTGAGCCATGAGAAGTGAGTCCAGCCCCCCACGGCTTTTGCTGATCAACATCCAAGTTCTCCTCTTGAAACTAGACTTCTACAGCATCAGTAGATCAGAACATCCCTCCCCCCAGCAGCATTCCAGGGGTTATGATGCTCTTTAAAGGATTTGAAAAGGATGCCCTTTCTGGCCCTGACAAATTTCATCTCATAAATGTCAGATAAACTGATCTGTCGCCCAGCAGGCGGTCTGTCCAGGATTCTCCATCAGTGCTGGGTCCTGGTGGAGCCAGGAAGAGGCAGAGGATGTGGTGTGGGTTCCACAGAGGGGCCGGCCAGGTGCGCATGCCCTGGGGGTTTGGGGGAAGGCTTCCAGAACCCAGGGCAGGAGGTGGTGCCCTGGGGCTGCTGCAGACTCTGGGAATACTCTGCCCTCTAAGAAAGTCTACAGAGATGCAAGTCTAACAGTTACTACAAAATGCCCGTGCTGGCAACTGACAGAATCTAGAAAAACCCCATGGGGTTGAAATGACCCAATTTGGTGACTCTAAGCCAGGCTTTGGTCACCCTGCAAGCCATTTTGTATTTATGCGGTTGCACGTGGGTGAGGCTGAGCAGGGAGCGTGCTCAGGAACACCTTAATGATGTCAGGACGCTTTTCATTGCTCATTTATCACTTAACAGCTCGGATTTGTAATGTGCTACCCGCGTTCTCCCTTTAGCGCAGACAATGCATTCTTTCAACAGCGCGCGCGGTGGGAAGAGCTCCGCTGAAAGCAGCCGGTGCCTGCAGCCTGCCCCTGCGGGAGGAGGGGCCTGGCCGAGCAGGTGGGGACCAGATGCCTGGCTGCAGCCGGGCTGGGGGATGAGCCCGTGGAACAGCCACTTCTGGTTCCACTTACTCATTTTTCTGTGCTGAAAGGTGTCATATAAATGCTAAATAGAACAGAGAGAGATGGGGCCTATCTATTTGCATTTCGTCTAATGTGAGCAGATGCAGATAGAAGAGCAGCTTAGCCAGGGCCGTTCACCTGCCCCGCCGGGCCCGACGTCTTCAGTGCGGTTCAGCGCGGCCCACGTCAGTTCCGCTCCGCGCGGCGGCAGTGTGTGTGGGGTGCCGGGCGCACACTTTCTGCCCTCAGTGAGTTGACAAGACTTGTTGGGCAGACAAGTTTAACCACAGGAACCATCTGAGGACAATACCACCCGGCATGTGGTTCAGCAGTTCGTCGTGGGAAACATGAAGTGGTGGAGGAGGCGGTAGAAGACACAGGACGCTGCCTGCTGGCTGGGCAGATGGGGTCCTTAGGGCAAAGGGGCCGGACTTGCCCTATCAATGGCCAGGGGGTAGATGGGCAGCGAGGGTGAGAGGAGTTGGTCCAAGGACTCTGGAGGACCTTCACATCTGCTGTTCTTCTGCTGACTCTTCCTCTCCCTTTCCCTTCGGAGGTGAGCTTCTCCTTGTGCTTTAGGACTTGGCTTAAACATCCCACTTCTAGCTCTTCCTCGCCTCTTCTGCCTACGCATCAGCCTTCTGCACTGCACTGTTCTCTATCGGAGTATCCTGTTTTTTTCCTACCTCCACTTAGCACCATGGGTAATTAGATATTTGCTCTGGTCGCTGTCTCCCTCCCTGGACCGCACTCCCCACACGGCAGGAGCTCTGTGCATCTGTTCATTCAGGATTGTATTCACAGACAAGCACGATGCCTGGAGCCGAAGAGGTGCTCAGTAAATACTTGTTGAATGAATGAGTGACATTTGAGGAAAGCCTCATTTAGCAAATGTATTTGTGGGCCAGTTGAATCCAAGCTCTTATTTTCGATTCCAGGAGGAAAATCTCTAGAATCCATAGAGCCGTTGTAGAGCTGATGTCTTTCAGGAAAAAGAGTTTTCATTAAAACGTACAACCACAATAAAGCAAGAAAAACAGAGCAATTGATGTAAGCATGCCAGTCAAGTCTGCATATTAAGAAATAGAATAAAGAGAAATAAAAATTTATGAACAACTGCACTGGGGCCTTGCAAAAACATGACCCCCTATTATGCATAATACAATACATGACACTTTAGTCTTGGACCCTGTCCAAGGTGGCTTATTATTGAGTGAAGCAGGAGAATCTTGTTAAGACACAGCTTTGCCTAAAACACGGTCCCAGACAGGGACCTGGAGAACAATGTCACAGGGAGGTTTCAGTGTGGTTGTAGGAAGGGGGTGGAGTTCTCCTTTCATCCTCTGTTCAACTTCTTGCTTTGAACAAATGGGTAGCCTGGATTGTTCTCTTTTTAAAAAACAATTCTTTTGTTTGATGAAGATCAGAAGAGTCATGTCAGCTCTAAGACAGGACAAAAAAAACCGTTAAAAGGTAAATGTCCTTGGGTATACAGTTGATTGCCTTTTTATTCTAATTTAGTCTGCACAATATATCATTTTTATTGTATAAATTAGAAGCTACAGGTCAGAAATATCTTCAGATGTTCTGGAATGATTAAAAATAATCTCTCTTCACACCCATAAAATTTCATTTGGGAAAAGACAGGGTGGGGTTGGGGCAGGGAGCATGACCAGAAAATAGAGCGACCGTCAATTCTTAACGCTGGCTCTGTGCACCCAGTAACTTGCCATTTCTTATGGATTCTCACCAGCAGAACCAGAAAGTTTGCATGACTTTAGAAATTACTCCTCCTCACTCCCCAAACCCCACTGTTTATCGGCCCAAGAAAGTTAAATTGTCTGTAGAAAAAACATTTTAATATTGAAAACATCTTCTGATGGACTGTGGCATATTCTCAAAGCTGCCATGCAGGAGTCTTTCTCTCTCTCTCTCTTTTTTTTTTTGCAGGAGCTTTAAAATTCTACAGATCGGTTACTTTATGATTTATAGAATATGAAAAATACAGCTGGTGGTTTGAGTTAAAAAACCATTGTTGTCAGACGTGCCTATGATGTTCTTCCTAATAGTAATAAGACTATATGGCTCATGTTCCTAATCCTTATGGTTGGGTTGGGGTGATGGTCAAAGCTTGGCTCCACAAGCTACCAGTTCGTGGACAGGACCCAACCTGCCAGCTCCCCTGTCCCTGGCCTCCGGCTGCCTTTGTGGGCAGAGAGGATATAGGCTGCTACAGCCAAGCTCCGGGTTACTGTGAGGCACTGATTGCTTTTCTACTCTCCCTTCCTTTTGGGTGTTGTGTGCAGGACATTGATCTGTCTCCACATTCTCTGCCTGCCGAGTGTGTACCTGTGCCAGCAGGAACTTCTCCTGAGCCAGAGTCCAGACCATAAATATATACAGACAGCTGAACCCTGTAAAATACTATAAACCACAGATCATTATGTAGTTTGGATATACGTAGTCAATTATAAAAAGCAATGTGATTTTAAAATGGTCTTTGTTCTTTGAGCTCTGGCACTGAATATTTTTTCGTCTTCTTTATATGCTCATGTTACCAAAAACTACAGTATTTGGTCAGCCTAAGGAATGATGATTATGAGTGATGTGCTGTTATTGAGATTTACACAGAAGATTCAGAGAATGGCTGTCAGCAGCGGGGTATCACTGTGGGGGCAGAACCTGAGATTCATTCCTTCTCACTCCTGCCTTTAGAATTTGTTCTTCCTCCTACTTCAGAAGCATGCGCTCCCGACACCCAGACCGCTCAGCAGTGCAAGCGGAGTCTCCAGCGTGGAAACCGAAGAGGCCACGCGCCTCCGGCCTGTCTGCATGAAGAACTGTTGAGTGCTTATCAAACTTTTAGGCTTGCGTTTAGCATCAGGACAGTAAGAATTATATGAGCAGATAGAGTGTATTAGATTCAGGCACACATTATTTTTAGGCCAGAGAATTAAACAGAAAGGAAATTCAGACTAGGAAAATAGATCCGTGAACTAGCATAGAAGACCAAGAAACAGGTCAGCACAAACATGGAACTCCGCCGTCTATGCTAGAAGTGGTACTAAAAGAAATCACTGGAGCCCTGGCCGGTTTGGCTCAGCGGTTAGAGCATCCGCCTGCGGTCCGGAGAGACCCGGGTTCAGTTCCCGCTAAGGGCATGTACCTCGGTTGCAGTTTGTCCCCGGCCCTTGTTGGTCGTGCGGGTGGCAGCCACTCGATGTGTCCCTTTCACATCGATGTTTCCCTCTCTCTCTTCCTCTCTCTCCCTCCCACTCTGTCTGTACAAAAAATGGAAGAATGTCCTCGGATGAGGATAAAAAAAAAAGAAAAAAGAAAGAAATCACTGGAGAAAAGATAACTTATCAACTTAATGGTACCGGAACAATTTCCACGTGGAAAGAAATTCAAACTGGGTTCCTTTCTTATGCCACACACAAGAATAAACATAAGAAACAAAACTATAAAACAATTAAAAGAAAATATAGAATCTCTTCACTATCTGAAGAGTAAGAAGGCTTCTATTAAAGTAGCAAGACATGCTTCTTTATAAAGGAAAAGATTTCTGGATTTAGCTGCATTGAATTAAAAATGTCCATATGACAGAAGACAGGAGAGATGAAGGTGGAGGTGAGGAGTGGGGGACAATCTGCACGAGGCAGGAGTCAAGGGGAGGGGTTCTGGATTCAGTTGCTCTGGGGTTGAATCCCGGCTCTTTGCTTATCAGCCATAAAAAGTTAAAGGGATCCCTACTTCCCTCTTGATGTAGTTTTCCTTACTATGCACAACAGGCGCATAACAATCCTTCCTCATAGATTTGTTACGAAGATTAGGAGCTAACATAAAAAGCTCTTAGAATGCATGCTCCTATGCTTATTGAGTATATAGTAGGAAAATAGGGATGAATAAAAAATGTACTGTCTATTTATTCAATAGAATACCACACTGCAAGTAAAATAAAGGAACTATGTGCCTTAACCTGGATATAATTCAAAAGCTTGTGGAGTGAAAAAAAAGTTGCAAAAACAACAACATATTTATGGATGCATATGAGTGAATAAAACAGAAATGTGGACCAGGAGGTTACCCACCAGATTAATGTTATTGATTCTCTCTGGGGAGCAAGGGGAATGTGCTTGGTAATTTTATTTTTCACTCTAAAAGAAAAACATATTTTGAAGCAAAATGATAAGAAAATCTTTGTTAATTCAGAGTTGTGAGATATTTGTAACATTCTGTAAACTTTTCTGTATCTTTAAATTCTTTTAAGAAAGACAAAAAATGTGGGCCCAGGTGTCAGGAGGTCTACATGCTGGTACCTGTTTCACTTCTAATTAGCTGCCGGACTTCAAACCGATCACTAAGGCCTTTTTAGGTCTCAGTTTCCTCCTTTGGAAAACCAAGTTAAGAATACTATGTACTTCGAGGAGGTGTTATTTTGAGAATTAAATGATATTTGGGAGAAGTTCTATAATTGCTAAAGTTCTATTCACATGTTAATTAAAATAAAGTTGGGGTGTTGGGTTGACAATCTCTAAGACTTTCTTTTGGTTCTAGTAGAGGTGTTTTGAGGAAGAAGCAGGGTAGTATATATAAAGTCTGTCAACCAATGGTTGTTAGTGCCAATTCAGTGCCAACAGAAATCCCCAGTTTGGGGTGAAGAAGGAAACTTTATTCAGTGTGGAACAGCTCAACTGGGATGCAACATGGTTGTAAAAACTGCAGGTCTGTGGGGCAGCCCTGGGGCCCACAAGGCCCTAAGGCCAGGCCCCTCGTGGGCTAGATAGCTCTGCGTCGCCATCCTCACTGGTCTGCTCCACTCCGCTCAGTGCCAGTCTCCATTCTGTGCCAGTCTGCTTTGGCCTGAGGTTGCTTGCTCTGCTCTGGCGAGATATCTGTCAGTGAAGATGTTGATGGGGATAGAGCTGTGCAGCTCCGATCGGATGGGGTTGAAAAATAAGATTCTAGAAACTCCTTTCGATAGGCTGGCTCAGCTGGCAGAAATGCAGTGCAGACAGGCAGGTCAGGCCGAGGCAGGCATTTTGGAGCGGCCTATGCCCGACGTGCATTTCGTGTGAGAGGCCCTGTGTTGAAGTGGCTGCTAGGCTCTGTTTTTAAAACTTTAGCCCAGTGGCTAACTGGGAGTCCTTCCTAGCAGGCATCTTCTTTCTCGGGTTCAGGAGTCCTTAGCTCAGGGGCTGGCACCTAGCTTGTAGCAGGGACTCCGGATGCCCACTCGGCTCTGAGTCTCCCCTACCCCTCACTAGCAGAGCTCTGTCTCTATTCTGGGTAGTGATGTCTAGAAACAGAGAGAGATTTTCTAGTTTCCGTAAGGAGGAGCTGTTGGTTGGTTTTCTAGAAATCTTCAGGAATGCTGCCTCAGCTGGGAGAGGTCCCTTTTTGCTCTTCCTTTACCTCCTTTTTCTCTCTCAGAAGGTAAAGATGATGGGCTGTCATTCCCAACAGCCATCTCACATCATGAGATGACCTTGACGATACAAGCCATGTGCCAAGTCTGATGGGGAAGAAAGATCAAAAGTGTCTGGGTCCCCGATGATGGTAGAACTGCTATTATAGCCTGGGCTGCCCACTTCAGGACTTTTTATATGTGGGGGAAAGTAAATTTGTATATTATCAAGTCGCTTATTTGGGCTACTGTTATATGCAGCTGAATCTAATGCTGCAGTTCGTTATTCTGAAGATACTTATTTGCCTCCAGTGTATTTTGAATAGGTAACTAGTAGAGGGAAGCAATGGCATGACGCCGTCCTTCTGCTAGCTGTGGACAGAGAGGAAGACCCGTTTGCTGGCCCCCTTCCTCACCCCTGCTCATTGCGACGGGCTGTCAAGGGCGAGCCCCGGGGGAGACGAAGCTCAGGGAAGGTCCCGCGGTGCTTCAGGCTCTGTGTGCCTCAGCTCCCAGTAGGTCATCCATGCTCTGTTGGTGAGTGGAGAGGAACTCTTCCCACAGTGGCTTGAGATAGCCAGGTTGTATTTGTTGGCTTTGATCATACTCAAGGGCAAGACAACAGATGGATACAAAATAGCTCTTCCCAGAAGTAAAGAGAACAAAGACTACTATTATAGATTTATTTATTTATTTTATTTTATTTATTTTTTTATCCTCACCCGAGGACATTTTTCCATTTTTTGTTCATGTAGAGTGGGAGGGAGAGAGGAAGAGAGAGAGAGAAACATCGATGTGAAAGGGACACATCGAGTGGTCGCCACCCGCACAACCAACCAGGGCCGGGGACAAACTGCAACCGAGGTAGTGCCCTTAGCGGGAACTGAACCCGGGTCTCTCCGGACCGCAGGCCCATGCTCTAACCGCTGAGCCAAACCGGCCAGGGCTATAGATTTATTTTTGACAAATCTTGCACTTATTATGTGATCCGAAGCTTTCTGTGGCCTGACTCTGGAAATTGCAATAGGCACCCTATAGGGAAGATACTATACTGGTTATAAATGAATGCTAATCAATATTAACCAATAAGCAAGACCTTGGCCAAACTCTGGACATATAGATAACTAGATTATTATTTTAATGTAGCTGGAAGAAGAGAGACACAAGATGTTCCCTTTAAGCTTTAGTAATATAGTGGACATGAAAGGGATTCATCAGCCCTTTGGAGCTCTGTGTGATATTCAAGGTCCCAAATGAGAAAGTCTCTGGAACTCAATGCGATGACTCCAGCACGTTCACCCAAGATACAGGTGTTGGTAAGGAAGTAGAAAAAAGTGTGTGTGTGTGTGAGAGAGAGAGAGAAATAGAAGGGAGAAATGAAGGAAGAGGAAGGAGAGAAGAAGAAGGAAGCAAGGACAGAAACCACCTGACAACCTTTCTCTGCCTCCTTGAGTTCACATTGAAGCCATTTGTTAACATAGGATCAATTCTGCAATGATATTCAAGGGGGACGTACTTGAATTCAGGAAAGAACCCCAGAGAGGTGAGTTTGTACTAATTAGAGCAGTGGGCTCCCCAGTGTCCCGAGCATGTATGCACAGCCAGGGAATCCGATGCCATCTCCTGGGGATGCCACAGAACCTGCGGGCGCGCCCCCCCAGGAGGTAGCCGGAGCCTTGTTCCTAGCCTTACCTGAGTTTTAATCCGGATCCTGCCACTTATAAGCGGTGGCCCACTGGATAAGCCACTTAAGGTCTTGCAGTCTGCTTTTCCTCATTTCCAAATATTGGGGCTATAACCCCTCCCGTGAAGGGTTGTTGGGAGAAATGAAAGCGCCATTGTAAGTGAAAATACTTGGTAGAGGGCTAGACACAGAGCAGCACCTCAGTACCTGTGGCTTCCGCCAGGTCCCCCTCCTCTTCCTCACTCTGGTCAGGCTACTTGGAGGTGCCCGAGCTGCCCACTACGTCAGCCCAGGGGCTGTGGTCTAAATTTAAACAATAGTGTGGCTTATCGTTGAGTTTTAATGCTATAAGTAAGCTTCAAATCAGCATGTTTATATTATTTTCCCTCTAATAAGCATTATATTTGATATGGAAGGTAATTGAGAGAATTCCTGGCTGTGTAGGAATAAGCTCCATGCCTTTGTTTCAGGCATCAGCTCACAATGGTTTGGATTCACCGGAGTGTGTGTTTCTCTAGCCCCCTCATCATGCATATTCCCGCATTTAAACGCTCGGTTTCCGCAAACGATGGTTGCAGGAGACAAAGAAACAAAATTGGAACCCATCATTTCTGTCATCCCGTGTCAACATTGGAGTGTTTATGATTTGAAACTCTGTAAATTGTGGGGTACAGTATTTTGGTTGTGCAAATTTTAGTTCATATATGAAATATTTTACTGAATATGAACAATATCTTTTAAACTATAATTACTTGTAAATTATAATTATTTGTTTAAAACTAAAGAATAAATCTGGTAAATAAAATATTACCACACTTGTATCATTTAATAGTTATTTGACTTGTACTTTTTGCAGACATTTTGATTTTATTAAAATTTACTTAGAAGTTACTGGATAATACTTTCCATTAAATAATATTATAGCACATTGTAAAGAAAGGGTCGAAGTTCACACTGTAAGGTAGATATAAGACTCTTCAATAGACAGTGCCTTTTTCTTTTATGCAGATAAAATTAACTCTTCCTCCTCCCTCCCTCCCTTTCTTCCTTCCATCCTTTTTATCTTCCTTCTGGAAAACTGTACATACAAAGTATAGTAAAAAAATTTTTCACTGCCTGTGAACATTTCACTGCCTTTTCTGCCCACATTATTATAAAATTTTATTTCAAGATTTATATAAAAATAATTTTGTTGAAGAGAGAAGGCTCTATTAAAAACGATCTTGTCTGCATGTGAAATATGTGAGAGAGGCCACTGACCGTCGGTCTCCCTGTCCAGAGCCCAGAACATGCAAGGTGGCACCGGTGGGGGTGGGGTGGGGGGACACGGGGCTCCACTGCGGCTTGAAGAAGAGAAAATGTTTTCCAGGTTCGGGCCCTGGTTTTTCACAGCCCTGTGGGCTCTAACCTTAAGGACAATAGCAGTTGCAGTGGTCAAAACAAATAGCTTCTCCAGGCATCAGGCAGATATTTCCATCATTTTCTTTCCCAATGGCCCAGACGCAGACTTCCTCCAGTCTAGTTCAGACAATCTAGCCGGCACGCCGTCAAATCGCCCACGCGTCCGACTGGGCGGGAAGGAGCGGCCCCTTCTCTGTGACGCTGTGATTTCTCCCTCTGTCCTGTGCAGGGCTTTCTTTCTAATGGCCTTTTGACCCTGAATTTAGCTTTGACCCTAGCTGGGGAGGAAGCTCTGGGTTGGGTGGGCAGCCTTGTTGTCCTGTCAATGAGCGGGGCTGGGAGTTAATGATGCTTTAACTCTTTCGCTGCTCCCAGCTCATTAGTTCCCCTCCCCCTGCCCCTTCCCTTTAAAGCTGTTCAGTTTTTTCCAGCTCATCACCTGGTACAGTCCCCTAGGACCCAGCTGCTCACCAAACAATAAGCGGGGAGCTTTCTGCTCCTCTGTAAGTGCTCGCCTTTGCCGGAGAGGTTTCCGCGGACGAGAAAAGCCTGTGTCTGCAGCCAGTCGGGGCCGTGCCTCTGTCCAGCCCCATGGCCAGGCCAGGCCGGCGCGGTCGTGGGTCACCGACAGAGGCAGCCGACCTATATCCCCGCACTGTGTTACGTTACACTATACATTACATTAACGTAGGTGAACACGAAGCCACATCAAACCTGGGTCCTTCTTAAAGGTCACATTGACCGCCCCCTGGCACGAGGGCGCGCGAGAACACCAGCGCGCAGTTCCTGACCGCGACTAAGTGGGTTTAAGCACAGCACACACACGAACTTTAAACAGTGAACACAGGGACGGAGAGGTCCTGCCCACTGTCTCCGTCCCCGCCTCTCGCCCTTCTCTTCCAGCCCCTCTCTCCGCGTCTGTTTTTCTTTGTGTTCTGTCTCTTTGACTCCTTTGCTCTGTTTGTCCCTCTGTATCTCTCTTTGGTTTTCCAGCAGATTTCTTTCTCTTTTTACAAAATCCTTCTCCTCAGTTTAACAGTACATCTAATAACTTTAGTAAATTCCTCCCGAAATTAAAACAAGCAAAAAACAACAGCCACCCCACCCCACGGGCCCCCTTTCTGTACTTGCCCTTTCTTGTAGGCATCCTGCCGGCTCCAACTGCGCATGCGCCGGGCTGTGCGCTCAGATTTACATCAGGATTTCAAAGTAGTCCTGGTACCACCTCACCCCTCCCCTGCCACCTGCTTTGGTTCAGGGGCAACATTTCAAGCCACTCAGCTGATTAGATATATCCCCCCCCCCCCCCACCTCTGAGAATATGACCTTCTCCATAAAAGGCTGATCTCTGGTGCTTATGAAGGAAGCAGCCAAAAGCAAATCTGCAGATTTAAACATGGACTTTCTACCTGCACACGGAGCATGTTGGGGACGCCAGAGCAGAGGTGCTGGGAGCCAGGGAATCAGCCTCACTCCACACAGAGAAGTGGCGCGCCACCTCAGGACGGGAAACTGAGAAGGGACCATGTCCGGCTGCAGCCACCGGGGACTGAGGTAGGCAGGGTGTAATCACCTTTGATGCACCTCTCTGCCTCCCAACTTCTAGGAAGTGTATGAATTCCTTCTTATTTTAAAAAAATGAAAAATGATATACCGTCATCACGCCAGCCAAGGCTGGCTTCCAGAAACAGCTTTAAGATTTGTCTCCGTGGAAGAGATGATCCCAGGAGGGAAAACGCAAACACTAGGCACCATGTTTCCAAAGGCGCTGCTCCAGACAGACGAGAATTTAGGGTCCTCCAAAAATAAATACTGAATCAGTATTTTTCCATAAACATATTATGCTCCAGTAGTCACGGTATGCCAGAGGAAGGGTCTATATATATTTTAACACCTTTTTATTAAAGCAGTAGGTTTTACATGGATGCAGGAGGCTTCTCTACTAGTGAGTGACTGCATGACAGGTCCTTCTTCCATTAAAATGGACCCTCTAGTCAGGGAAATAATGCCTGCATTTTCAATGACATTAAACAAATTTTTTTTTTTTAAATTCTCACCTGAGTATATTTTTCCCTTGATTGTTAGATAGAGTAGAAGGGAAGGAGGCAGAGAGAGAAACATCAATATGAGAGAGACACATCAATTGGTTGCCTCCCGCATGACCCTCACTGGGACCAGGGATCAAACCTGCAACCCAGTATATGCCCTTGACCGGAAATCAAACCCACCACCCTTCAGTCCACAGGCTGACACTCTAACTGCTGAGCCAAACCAGACAGGGCTCAATGACATTTCTTAACCACGACTCTCTGGACAACGTCTATATTCATTTTTTTCTTTTATCTCTTTAAACATCATTAAATATAGCATACATATAGAAAGTGCATACAAGATGAATAGACAGTATAACAAAGAATAAACACCAAGTCAACACAATCCATGGCAATAAACGGAGCATCATTAGTACCCCAGAAGCCCTCATGTTACTTTCTCCTCAACAGCCTCTCCTCTCTCACAAAAGACCACTCTATTCTGGCTTCTATGGTGATCACAGATGTCCTTTTCTTTATAGTTCAACCACCTATTTATCTCTAGACTCTATAGTTAAGTTTTGCCTGTTTTGGAACTTCATATAAAGAAAATCATAGAGTATGTATACATTGTTTATAAGCTTCATCAATGTTAAGTGCATCTCTGGTTTATTTGTTGTCATTCAGTATCCTGTTGTATGAAGAGACTGCACCTGACCCATTTCCACTGACTGTTCACCCACTACTATGAACATCTATGTATAGTTCCTGGTGCACATGGTTCTCTAGGGTTTTTATCTAGAGGGTTATAGCTTGACGATAATACTTCATCTTAAATTTTTGAAGCATCAGGAAGCGTCTGTAAGTCACCTGCAAGAGAAAGGATATTGCAGGCAGAGGAGACAGAGTATGTACAAGCACAGAGATATGAACCACGTGATATGTTGGGGGAAGTCACAACCCTATATTATTGGAGTGTGGCACTTGAATAGCTCTAAATGGAATTCCAATTTGAACAGGGAGTAAATGTTATGGTGCACATCTATTCAATTTTTAGGGTGATTGCCACAGTTGAATGATCACCTTCGCAGGGCTGGCCATAGAGTACAACTACAGTGGAACCACGTAGTTGGACCTCGTTGTTGTGTGACCAAGCTCAATCCTGGTCTTGTTTGCCAGGAGTCATCTAAATTTAAATAGCAAGTGGGATTCATCTTGGACTCAGGTCTGACCTACTGCAAAGTAGGTGCCCAGAACACTGTGCTTCGAAGATTCTGAAGCTGAGTCTGGCAGCAGCGAGAGAGTCTTGACTGGTACTGGAGCCCACATGCCACGGATTTGCTCACCTGTTTCTCGATGCTGCTCCGGAAGTGGTTCAGACACTGTGCGGGAGCCCCCCAGAATCCAGCCCATGCGGCTCCCCATGTCATTCACTTTACTACACGTCAGTGCTGTTCTAACCGCCGGACTTGCCGTTAGAAACCGTGTCAGCCATCCGTGTGCCTGGGAACAACAGCTACTGGAACCAACGGTATTTCAACTCCCTTGGTATTCAAGTGCCAGGAAGAAGGGAATGTCAAGGTCTTATTTAAGAAATGATAAAACAATGAGCTGCGTACACTATCATAGGAGCAACTACCTTTATTATAGATAAAAATGAATAACAATTTATATTTTGAGTTTCTCTCTTAAACCAAACTGACCTCAATATTCTGTCTCACAAGCTGAAATGGTAAGATGTATGTATAGCAGGCTGGTTTAATTTGCTACTCTGGAAAGTATCAGTGTCCTGGTATTAAAAAAAAAGCCCTTTGTGTTAGGCTTTGCCACAGGTAGCCCGGGTTATGAGCCACATACATAAATCAGGTGACTGGAAGAAACAGGCCTGTGAGCTAAATGAATGTCACCAATGGGTTGTATGTGCACCTGTGGAAGAGAAAGGTGAGTTTCCTTGTCACACGGCTATCCTTGGTTGCCACAGCAGGCGCAGACAGCCACGTGGCAGATCACTTAAGAAACCTAAGGGACCTTTGACTTAATAAACAGAGACAAGAAACTAGGCTCTTCAGATGCCATGTGAGCTCATCTGTGTCCTGTGTGTCCTTGGTGGAAAAACAGACCGCGAGGCACTCTGACATTGGTACGGAGGCCCTAAATCCCAGCAGAAACCGTTCTGTGTCAAGTGAATATAAACAGGTTCTTCGTCATCCCCGAATCTGTTTCCTCACCTGTACAATGAGACTATCACACTCACAGGCTTGTGAAATGGACCTAATCAAATAAGATTATGGATGTGAAAGTGGTCTTTAAATTGTATAGCACTGTACAATGAGGTGTTATTACTTTGACCTCATAATGCTATTGCAAAGTTCAAAGAGATAATATACTTGAAATCACTTGGAATAGTACTTGGAAAAATCTGCCCAGAAAGTACAAGTATAAGGTGGTAGTTGAAATAACAGTATCAGCACTTTTAGTGATGGGTGGCTAGAGGTGGTGTGAGAAGTATATTGAAGAGGGTAGAAGGGCATTCTGGAATTTTCCAGAACAGAAGCATCAATATCAGTGGAGCTGTGAACAGGTTAGTCGTTCGTCATTGTTCAGCCAATGAGTGTATGTAGCATTTTATATTTATTAGGCATTATTGATGATAAGAAAGAGGGACTGACTCGGGTTACAATGAAGTGGTGATTCCTTCACTGATGGATACATGTAGCCAGGAGTCCCTACCACACCTCATGGGAAGTGACAGAGCCAGGTCTTCATGGAAAATGGATAGCAGGACTGGGGGGCTGTGTAGGATCAAAAGCAACTCTAGGAAATGGATTATCTTGTTGCCCTAGAGTGGTAGGAGTTTCTAACTTTCTACTGTTCACGCCGCCACATAACCAAGTAGCTCATGTGCTCGCTTGAGTCATGTCGGTATGTTGCTCGCTTTCAGCTTTTCAGTGCTCTGGGCTTACCTCAGCCCCGGCTGACCTTCGTTCCTCCTGCCATGGCTTCTGCTGCTCTAGGTGTGTGCTCAGTGCTGTCTCCTTCCCACCTTCCAACTCAGGAATCTCCCTGCCTTCTGTCTCTCTCTCTCATTCTCACTTAGATTTCAGGAGACAGAACCCGAGTGGTTCCCTTTATTCCTGTTGCCTTTTGGACCTGACTTTCGTGTGAGGCCAGCTCAGAAAAGGCTGCTCTTGGGTCAGGTTTCCATAGCCGGACCAGCTGAGGTGGGGTCGCACGACAGGAACACAGCAACTTGTGCTTCGAGACCCCCTCAGCTTGGCGCTGTGGGTGGGCCCCTTTTGGAGCGGCGTGGGGCAGGGCTCTGTTTGTGGGCACGTTTCCCGCAGCTTCAGTCCACGGGCAGCTTCAGTCCACGGGCGAGGGTGCGAGGAGTTCTGCGGCGCGTGGTTACTTCCCTTCCTCGCTGAGTGGGCGCAGAGGCTTGTGTAAGGCGCTTTCTGTAGAAACAAGCAAACTAAACAAACACCGTCCCTCAGTGCACAGATGGCGATGATGATGTCAAAGAAGATGAAGCAGGAGTGGGAGGAGACGAGAAAGCAGAAAACTGTAGGAATTTTGAAACATCTCCTTTACAAGCCTCTTTGGAAAGAGACAAAAGGTGCAGGCTCCAAGTGTGGAGATACTGTGCTTGGCCAACACCGAGCATTGTTTTGGGTTCTGGTTATTTTCCCTAGAGTAGGCTCTAGGTAGTTTCTTTGACATGATTAAGAATCTCAGAATTTTGGAACAGAAAGAAACCTCGACGTACCTCCCTCTTCATTTCGCACCCCTTCCTTCATCTTGGAGAGAAGTGAGGCTCCCCGAGGCTGAGCGCTGGGGCGAGCTGAGAGGCCTCCGCTCTGGGATTGCAGATCGGAGGCGGGATTTCAGCGGAGGAGACTTTCTGCCACAGAGCTGCTAACTCAGGTTGCTGCTTTCCACTCGGCCACTGGTGGAGAGGAAACCTGATGTCTTCAAGAGGTCCTCCTTCCATTTCTGTGCAGCTGGCTGGAAATCTTCCCTTTAGAAAACAGAAAACAGCTTTTTTTCTGTAAAGGGCTGGTGCACTTTCTAAGATTTGTCTTTGGCCCTTGGGTGCTCACAGGACATCTTTCTCCGTCTCATTCTCACCTGTGATTCGCTCAGCCTCAGAGCTGTTCACTGGGGGCTGCCAGAGGTGGGCGTCTCGGTTTGCAGATGCCTGCCAAGGCTGTGGCCGCTGGCAGCAAGAGCAAAGCCAACCAACAGAAAAATGCCCCTGCTTGCTTAGATGGTCTCCCAACTTGACCACACAACATTGGCTATGCCGGGTGAACCTTTTTCTAAGCTTTGTTTTCTGCCAACAAATAACCAAAAAATATTGCCACTGGAATTAAAAAAAAATTGTATGCAATTATAGTGGTAACCTAAACTTTCATTGTTCTAAAATGATAAGCAAAATCTGTATTTGGCATCTGCTGTGTCTTACCTTTGGGGCCTGGGGCAAGATACCTCATCTCTGTGCCTCGCTTTTTTCCTCAGCGGAACCCTGGGATACTCACTTCCTTAGCCCTACGCCTGGCTTACAGGAAATGCCTAGTAAACATGACCTAGTAGACATGACCTAGTAACATTGTCTACTTTTTTATTTAGTCCTTATAAGAACTTTACAAGAAATGAAGCTCAGGGAAGTCAAGTAATTTGCTCATGTTCTAGAAGATAGTGAGTGATGGAGTTTGAATAGGGAACTCATTTTCTGACTTCAATTAGGTGGTCCCTTTGCTCCCCCAGAGCTACCCAGGACAACCCCTGTAGTTGAAAGAATGTTGTGGGGAAGGTTCCAGTGCCTCAAGAAAAGAGTAGGAGTGGGATGGAGGGGAAGTGTCCTTGTGTCCAGAACCCCACCCAAATGCAACATGGCTACATGTTATCACCCAAAACCAATGAGTCTCCTAAGACGTAGCCTCCAGCTTATTATGCAATCACTGAATTGGTTGGCTTGCTTGTCTTATTCAAGACATGCTTTAGACAATTTCCACTGTCCTTCCACAGACCACTGATGAATGACCAGATGGGGAAAGTCTGCTACCTGCCTCAACTGCCAGGGCCCATGAGCATTCCAGACACTGATGCAGGATTTCTAGCAAATAAATTATAATATTTTCTTTAATGTTTTTCTTTATTAATTTTAGAGAGAGAAGAAGGGAGAGCGAGAGAGGGGGATGAGAGGGAACATTGAATGGCTGCCTTCTGCATGCCCCGCACTGGGGATTTGGCCCACAAGCTGGGCATATGCCCTGACCGGGAATCGAACCAGCGACCTCTTGGTGCAGGGGTTGACGCTCAACCACAGAGCCAGGCTGGCTGGGCTCTAGCAAATAAATTCTTCTTCTCCCCACCCCGCATGAAGAAGCAAAGGCCTTTATCCTTGACCTTGGCATTCCCTTGGTGCTTTCTTCTCTTTCATGATACGTAGGCTTGATATTATTTGTCTTGGGTATTCTCATGAACATCTGCTGAACTTCAGTTTATGTTGAACACATTCAGAAGATAAGGCTTCCAAATTTCAGACCTCCCGAGAAAGGTGTGAGTGCGCGTGTGTCTGTTCAAGAAAAGCTCTCGGCGTGTCTCAGGGCTGCAAGGCCTCCTGAGATCTCTGAGCTCAGTCTGAGGAATAAAGCAGGTTCGTGTCCCCCTGTCTGATGGGTTTTATCAAAATGTGATAATGAAAAATGGTGGTCTGAGTTCTTAAAGTTCTGTCAGAGGCTCTGTTACAGGTAAACCCGGCCGTAATTCACTTGTCTTGTGACAGTTTTTATTACTCTGTTTTAGTGCAGTTGTGGGGAGTGGGGGGAATTGCCCGAGACAACAGATGTGGGAGACTTTTTTCTTTCTCCTTGTCCTTGGAGAAGCCTGAGGCTCCAGCCCGGTGACTCATTGTTGCGGTATTATATGCCTCAAGATTAAGTGTGTGCTGTGGAAAGTGTGGGGCAGGATTTATCAGTGTGAGTTCTTCCTTTGAAGTATCAGGGCAGGCTACTTTGCTGATGGTTTCTGGAACCTGGCCAAGCCCCAATATGCTGTGAAAATAGCCATCTTAGGTTTTCTTGGCACATGAGCACATTTGCACTTGATTCTCAGACCTCCACTGCTTTCTGATGTTTTTGAGGCGAGTGTGCTTGGGAATTGGTGGGGGGCCGGGGGGGGGGGAAGCTGTAACCCTGCTTGTTTATGCCCCTTCAAATGCCCCATCCAGGCATGGTTCTGATGGCTGCAGAGGACTGCAACACCGACTTGAATAGACTATCCTTGCGTTCCAAAGGGCAGGCTGGCTTTGAATTGCTTTTAAACATTTATATGAATTTCTCTGTAACCCACATTTCCTGCTGCTCTGCCCCTACTAACAAAATGTTGATGCTTAAGGCTTTTTACTGCAACAATGCTTTTAACAACAATGTGTCTGCATTTTGAACTTGAAACTAAAGCAACATGTACCAGGAAAGCATCAGTGAGCCATTATAATCTAGCAGTAAATAAACAACAACAAAAACCCATCTTTCTCGAATGAAACATTTATCACCTGTTTGTCTGCCTCTCCCTCCTCCCACCTCCACTCATCGTCACACTGTCATTAATTTTGAGAACAAAGGACATAAAAAGCTAATTATGTTACATTCCCAGACACCCTTGCAGAGGCTGATGTATCAGACGCACCTCTCACCGCCCAGCTATGTGTAATAAATAGCTTCCTTGTAAATGCAGATTTCCCAATAGACTCTCCATTTCAGGTTTTCGTCCAGCCTGGGAACCAGACTCTGTCCTTCCTGATTTCAGTCTTGCCGACCTGTGTTGAAGAACTCATAGGAAACTTGTTGAGTCTCTTTCCTTCTCTCAACTTTCTGAGTGGGCAGACCCTTTCAGGAAGACAGCCTGGTATGACTGTGCTTGAGTCTTAGAGAGGGTTCAGAAAGCCCTCAGGTCCATGTCCGCTGTCCTGGTTGTGGGTACATCCCTCTGACTCATGTGTTAATGTTCTACCTCCCAACCCCTGTCCCAGTACCTTATTTGGAGATGGGGTCTTTGCAGATGCAATCAAGTTAAAATGAGGTCATTAGGGTGGGCCCCAATCCATATGACCTGTGTCCTGATAAAAAGGGGAAATGCACCTTGGCGTGTGGCTCAGCTGGTTGGAGGGTCATCCTGTACACCAAAGGTGGCGGGTTTGATTCGCACGCATGTGGGAGGCAAGCGATTGCTGTTTCTCTTTCTCTCTCTCTTTCTCCCTCTCCCTCCCTCTCTCTAAAATCAACAAAGAAAGATTTTTAAAAGGTTGGGGGGTTGGAGACAGACTCACACAGGGAGAACACCACATGAACACGAAGACAGACATCTGCGGAAAGGCCTGGGACAGGTCCTTCCTCCCCTTCCTGCCCGCGGGAGGAGCGAACCCTGCCGGCACCTGATGGGGACGTCTAAGCCCAGAGCTGGGAGACAGCACATCGCTGTTCCCCAGCCACCCAGGCCGTGGCGCTCTGTCGTGGCAGCCCTAGCCAGCAACAAGTCCCTGGGGCAGCAGCCACGAGGCCGGGAGCCGCATGAAGCCAGTTTGTCAGGGACAGGCTTGGGGTCGACTCCGGTGGAGCAGAAGGGGAGGAAGCAGGCTGGGAAGAGGGAGCCACGCTGTGAGTCCCAGCGAAGGCCCAGCTGACTCCGTGGGAAGCTCTGGGTCTGGGACGGCGCTTCACAGCTGGGACGTGGGTCCGGGCCTTCACAGCCCCCCGTTGGTCTGTCACCAGGTGTGGGGGACTGCTGGAGGGAGGTATGACCGTGGGTGAGGCAGTTTCTTCAGCCAAGGCAATTCCTGAAGAGGGCTGACAGTTGGGGACAGTCTTTCGGGGGCAATCCCAGCAGCTGGGGGGCACAAGTCCTTCGTTCCTCAGGCGGCACCGTAAGTGCATGTCATATGGGCTGGTTGGCTGAGGGATGACTTGTCAGCTTCATGATTTTCTAAATGGAGTTGAGTTTGGTGCGGTGCTCGGCTCCATCCACCTTTCCTCGCCCGCCTTCCCGATGGAGCAGGTGGCCGCCCGGCCCTTGAGCCTGCTCCAGGAGAAGGTGCTGTTGGAGGCGCATCAGTCAGCATCTAGACAGGAAGACAGAAACTATTTGTGTGCTTCAAACAGAGAGGACTAATAAAAAAGGTCACACAAGTGCGGGGAGGGCCGGGGGCACCAGGTGAGGACGCAGGTTGGGGCCTCGGGCGGGAACCTGCAAACCCCTGCTGTCTGCCGAGCTCTGCCGGGGCCTGTGCGGTTCCCTCTGACCAGGGACGCAGGGCGCCACGCTTTGATGCTGGTGACGCCCAGGCTGACACTGCTAGAACTCAGTCACCTGGGGAGGTCACTGGTCCCAGTACTCTGCCATGGGTGGCACCGCCAGCAGCAGACAAAAACACCCCTTCTTTCTCTGCCTTGTAGTTTCCCTCTGGGAGAGGACTGGCTCCGTCCCTGGAGAGACAGGAGAGAATGGAAGGATGGGGAGGGCGCCGGGGCAGCAGACATAGTCCAGTCTCTCAGACGAGCCCCTGCTGTGTCTCTGGCCAGTGGATGGGCTTGAGAGGGAGGCCTGATGGCCAGGAATAGAGCATCACCGAGCGATGGCCAGGAAGCGCCCTCCAGGTCTGAGGAGGGGCCCAGGCACAGACCTGTGCTCTGCCCTGGACCTCCCCCTCCCCCGCTGCCTCTGCTTCCCGCCCCGCATCCCTCTGCTCCCTGGAGAACAGGACTTTCCCAAACAGTCTCATGCCAAGGCCGACTTGGTGAAAAGGAGCTTTGTTTGTAGAGGAGATGTTATTATGATCTTGTTGTAGAAACCAGGCCTCCTCATTCTCGGCCAACACTCTCTTGACCACATCATGGCGCAGCTGCAGCCCGGCCTCCCTTTTGCCTTCTTTCTGGTTCCTGGCAGGAATGCTGGGCCACCACGAAGGTAGTGGGACACAGACCACAAAATGCCACTGGATCAACTGAACTACCCGTCGCTGCTATCCAATGCCTGGGCGAGCTGATGTCTCAATGAATTTCTGGTTATTTGATTGCATTCGCCAAAAAATTTGTTGTTTGGACACATTTTTCTGGGACATTAATCAAATAATAGCATTACCTTATCATGAATAAAACTTTTTATGTCTATTGTATATTAACTTTTCAAAGTGATTTTACACCATCTCTCTCTCTCTCTCTCTTTGCAGACATAGGACATCCTAAATTGTCCTTCTTCATTCATTCACTGTTCTTTCAGGAAATATTTACTGGGTACCTACTATGGGAAAGTGCTTATGTTATGTATAGAGGAGGGAATACAAAGAAGCAAAAGAAAGATTCCTACAAAGAAGTTCTCCTTACCATGAAGGAGTCCACTTTTACAAATAAAGTAACCAAAGTGCAGAAAGAAAGCTAGTCAGTGATACCAAGACTCCAGATTGGTAAACCCAAGCCATTCCGCTAAAGAACTGCCTACTTATTGAAAACCAAGGTGGCACATTCAGTAGCATTCAACTCTAAGGTTCAGGTCAATGTCTCATAACCTCCACCGTCATCTGGTTATCAATTGATAGGTGTTTGGTCTCAAGTTACTTTGATGCATCTTCATTTGTCCTTATGGATGGGGTCTGAGTAGGCTCAGTGTTTTCCACATTGCTTAGCTTTGTAGATGCAAAAGAAGCAATATATTGTATCCCTTCTGCCGAAGCATGTGGTTGGTATAATTTTTCCACAGACAGCTGAGCTCAACAGCCTGTGCGTGGTGTTCAACATGAGCGAGGACAAAATGGTAAACAATAAAAGTTGTCAGCAAAGACCCCTGGGACTTCACTGGGCACTGCTCCGAGAGCCAGACAATCAGGTGACATGGCTGACTCGAAGGTGCTGCCAACTCTTACAGACCAGATGCTTCTCACCTGGGTATTTTACCCATCGACTGGACCCCACATTGCCCCTAAATTTCAGAGAGTTGGTGAGAATTTAATCAAACCAACACTGCAGTTAGTAACTCATAACTACCACCTAGCAAATTATTTTAACTACCTGGCAATTTCTTCAAATGATGGAATAGTTCAGAATAATTCCCCAAATCGTACTTCTGGTTTTAAACAATAAGCTGAACCCATTTCTCTCTCTTTTGAGCTGTTACTATGCTCAATAAAAGCACTAATGTTGCCACGGTTTTCTTAGTGGTGCATGTGCTACAGAGGAGGAGTATGGTTGGAGGAGGTAAAGAATGAAAAAGAAGGGAGACCTCCTTGTCTGTAGAATGCCAGCAAGATTTTACTGCTTACTCTGGAGAGGAAGGTCCATCTGGGGAAAGGCTGCCCTCCGGCAATAAAAGCTTCGTTCAGCTCACTTAAAAACTGTGAAGTATATTCTGTGCACCAGGCATTTTATCATTTTAACTCCTAGAAAAGACAGCTAATTTTTCCTCTTACAGCTGGGATGTTTCCCCAAGACAGCAAAAGAGGGAAGGCAGTTCTGTGGTGTCACCATTGTATATGGGCTTAATTTGAAACTATTAGTTTCATTAGCTTTAATATTCTAATTGCATCTCTGCATTTCACCCTGAAACACTTTATTGCTCAAGCACGTTGGCTCAGAAAATAATTGCCATGTTCTTGCACAGAGAATATACAAAACAAAGGGCTATTGTGCCAGGGCTGGAAGGAGTGTTTTCAATTGTTTCTCATTCCGGCCTGTGTCTTCCATGGAAGCCAATCCCAGCGTTCAGCAAGGCCTCCAAAGCCACTGGGAGCCATCGACGATAGCCCTGCCCGGGTGTGGGCTTACCTGGACAGGTTCCTGACTAGTCATCTGCCTCTGTCAGGACTTAAGGACAATGTTTAAGAAGGTTCTCTTAGGCCCGTGGAGACTCTGTAGTCTATTTTGCAGAGGTTTTTTTTTTTTCCTGGGTAGAGGTAACTAAATGTTGCCACAACTTCTATGGGCTGTGAGAGCCATGGATTGGGGGATCCGACTTTCCTAACCATCTTCTTCCATCTCTAAGTCAGAGTAACTGGGCAGCAGCTGTGTACCATTTCGTGTTTGCAAGGTGTTGGAATTTTACAGGATAGTTAATCTCTGCAGAGCTCTGGGCTGCTAGGGAAATGAGGAAAATATTGTATGAAAAAGAAAAGTAAATTTCTTGGATTTCCCCATTCACGATTCAGTGTTGATGTAGAATCCCAGAGGGATGGCTTATCCTGCACATGGAAGCCATGTGTCAAGGTTGAAAAGAGAACTCCTAGGAAGTATTTAACACTAACAGAGAACTGAGGTGGCCGGTGGAACAGGCCACCTTTCATTGGAGACACCTGTCTCTCTAGGAGGATCAACGTAGTGCATCGTCTCTCCAAAGCCATCAGGTGCTATTTTGAAACCTTAGGGTTCTGCTTCCAGATAAACAATCCATGATATTAATTGAGCACCTATAACATGTCCAGCTTTGTACTTGGTGATGTGGTGAAAGGGAGAGACACAGAAAACAGGACTCCTAATCTTTAAAAACATCTACAGTCTGATGGGGAGGGTAAGGTTCACACAAATGAATTAATTAAGGAACAATATCGGATAGTATATAAACCTCTGCAAAGGGCTTACAGGGCAGAATTTCTTCCCTTGCTGTCAGAACAGAGAACAGGCAGAGGACACCTAGTCTCAGAGTAAGCAAGGAGGGCTTCCTGAAGGAAGAAAGGCTGAAACTGTAGAGAAAAACGGTCTAATATGTCCTTTACTTTCATGAGTCAATTTCACAAATACACGATGCCGCTTCATTTCCCCAGAAACCACAGTGACCAGAAAGGGAGCGTTTGCCCCCGCAGTGGCGGGCAGGGAACACAAGGTCATGCTGAGATGCAGACGACAGCAGCGGGCTCCCTCCCTCCTAGCTGAGTGGCTCACGCCTCCACCCTGGGTGCAGGGCTCGGGCTGATGACAGAAACAGACAGGTCTTGGGCCTTCCGGTTGCTTTTGAATAGATGACATCAGGGCTCTACTCTTTCAAGATGGGGAGCTTTTACCTGAGGCCCAGAGGGGGTGCTGGGAAAGTCTGATCTGGCTAGAAATGAAAGCTCACGTAAGAAAACAACCGAAGACCGGGTTTGCTTTAAGGGAGGTCGCCTAGTGAGAATGAGAGTTGAGGTTTGGCCCAATGCAGTGATTAACGATGATTATTATAATTTATTGGAAGAAGGAGGGACCGGTGGTCTGAGCAGTCCCCTGCAAGTCCCCCGTACTCCGTCTTCCAAAGTGGGTTTCCCCTTGCACACGTGCTGGATGATATTTCTTGTGCAAAGCACTCCCATGGCCCATAGTGGTCTCTTTAAAAAACAAAAGTCTTGCCCTGGCCAGTGTGGCTCAGTGGTTAGAGTGTCAGCCCACAGACTAAAGGGTCCCGGGTTTGATTCCTGGTCAAGGGCACCTACGTGGATTGCAGGTTCGATCCCCAGCCCCGGACAGGGTTGTGCAGGAGGCAACCAATTGATGTGTCTCTCTCACACTGATGTTTCTCTCTCTCTCTCTCCCTCCCTTCTTTCTACTTTATCTAAAAATCAATGGAAAAATATCCTCAGGTGAGGATTAAGAAAAAAATCTTTAAAATGTTGTGGTAAGAGACATAAAATTTCACATCTTAATTGTTTTGCATGCGCAGTGTCATGGTGTTAAGTGTATTCACACTGACGGCTGCCTCACCAGCGCCCACACTCAGCTCTTGTTCAGACTGCGTCCCTAAACCTGTGCAAACTTTCGCACTACCCAGTTTTTTGTTGTTGTTGTATTTTACAAACTTGCAGCCTTGCTCTTGGGAAACCATTCCTGAGAGAAACAGTGCACACACCCTCAAGAACTACTACCCTGCAGGAGTGGCACAGGGTCGTGGTGCGGAGGGTGGCTCAGGTCAGACACCTGTGTTCAGGTCCGGAGCCCTGCTTACCAGCTGTGCGACCTTGGGCCAGCCGCTTGACTCCCTGGGCCACAGGGTCCTCGTCTATGAAACAGGGACAGTGAGGCTGCTTCCCCTCCCCGAGGGCTGCTGTGAGCATTCACACGTGGGAAGCCTTGGGAAGGGCATCTGCACGTAGTATGTGCCGTGGAAATACAGCTAGCACTGTCCTCCTGGCCCCAAGCTCCATTTCCCCTCCCAGCTCACACAGCGAAAGTGCGAAACTCAGCTCTGCGGTGTACTCTTAACTCCCACTTTTAATCTCTCCAGGTTCTGTTGGGGTGAGCCTTCAAGTTTATTTGCTCTTAAAGTCCTCAACATTTTGGCTGCCTGACTAAGAAATGGCCTCTCTTCCACCTACCCTTGAGTTATTCTCCTTTCCCCCTTTATTTATTTATTTATTTTAATCCTCACCCGAGGACGTTTTTCCATTTTTTGTACAGACAGAGTGGCACAGAGTGGGAGGGAGAGAGAGGAAGAGAGGGAAACATTGATGTGAAAGGGACACATCGAGTGCTGCCACCTGCACGACCAACCAGGGCCGGGGACAAACTGCAACCGAGGTACATGCCCTTAGCAGGAACCGAACCTGGGTCTCTCCGGACCGCAGGTGGACGCTCCAACCGCTGAGCCAAACCGGCCAGGGCTCCTTTCCCCCTTTATTATCTCTTCCCCTTTTTGCTCTCCCTTCTTTTTTTGATTTTTATCTTCACACCAGAAGATACTGTCACCTCCCCCAAACCGCCACGCCCAGTATTCTGGAGGAAACAGGAGTTTAGCTCCCATGCGTACGATCTCCTTTACTTGAACACAGTAGAGAAGATTTCAGCTTTATTTTTGTTAAATGTGCTGTTTATTCCTCTCTAGGAAAGGAGAGGGCAATTGTTGCTCTACAATTATCCTCATAATTGGCCTAACCTGAGAACCAAAGGCAGCCACGGTGGCCCATGGAGGTTTGGCACAAGGAGATTGATGGCTTTTTCTGAGGGGGTTTAAGGGACCAGCACAACCTCTGACATAACCTCTTAGAACCTCCAGAACTTTCCCTGCCCCTCCTGTACTGCCTTGCCTCCCTCACCTGCTAGGATCGTTCAGGCTCTGGCTTCTCTCCCAGCACCCGCCCCTCTATGTGACCCGGGAGTCTGTCCGATGAGGCCTCTTGCTGGGCAGCACTATGTCACTCACGGCCCCAGACCTGGTGCCATGGCAACCGTGCTCACAGATATACACACGGCCAGATAAGGCCTGGAGACAACAGGTCAAAGTGCGTAACAGGACCTCACCACATGGAGGCCACTCCTCCCACACCCCGTGCCCTTCGTGCCCGTCCATGCAGGGTGCAGGGACCCCACTCAGGAGGAAGGTCTGTCCCGTGCGGGGACCCCCTCAGGAGAAAGGTCTGTCCCGTGCAGGGACCTCCGTCAGGAGGAAGGTCTGTCCCGTGCGGGGACCCCCATCAGGAGGAGAGTCTGTCCCGTGCAGGGACCCCACTCAGGAGGAAGGTCTGTCCCGTGTGGGGACCCCACTCAGGAGGAAGGTCTGTCCCGTGCGGGGACCTCGCCAGGAGGAAGGTCTGTCCCGTGCGGGGACCCCGTCAGGAGGAAGGTCTGTCCCGTGCGGGGACCCCGTCAGGAGGAAGGTCTGTCCCGTGCGGGGACCCCGTCAGGAGGAAGTCTGTCCTGTGCAGGGACCCCACCAGGAGGAAGGTCTGTCCCGTGCGGGGACCCCGCCAGGAGGAAGGTCTGTCCCGTGCAGGGACCCCCTCAGGAGGAAGGTCTGTCCCGTGCGGGGACCCCGCCAGGAGGAAGGTCTGTCCCGTGCAGGGACCCCCTCAGGAGGAAGGTCTGTCCTGTTGAGCTGAGAGTGCCTGAGACGTGGTGTCAGAGAACAGAGTGCTGCTCACCCCAGCTCACTGCTGAGGAAGGAAAGGAGGCGGGCAGGTTCTCTGGGGATTTCCAGGCTGGGTCAGTGCCTCGCATTCCCATGAGTCAGCTCTCTGGTGGCACCCGGGCGCCTGCACAGCAAAGCCCACACGCATCGCTCGGTCTCCTTTCAACTCGGGCAGGCTGGGGTCTGTGCTTGTCGTCGATTTACAGCCGGTTGGACTCTGAGCCTCAACTGGCCAGACAGCGTCCCCTTTTCTGTTTCTCCCCATTTCTTCCCTTGCCCTGAGTTTTCAGAACCAGGGACATCAGATACCGTATTTGTGCCCTCAGAATGCAAGTTGCCCTGGAAGCACTGATGCAGCTGAGGCATCGGCCCGAAGCTTCAGCTCTCAGTATACTTTTCTATTCAAATATGTGGATTTAGGGTAAAAAAATAAAAAGCTTCCACAAGTCTTAGGATAAAACATGAGACTGCGAAGGAGCCCTCTCTTGCAGCAGGCCTTTGGGCCAAGCCTCCGGGTGATGGGCTGAGCGCCTGGTCTTGGGAGGTTTGGACGGGAAAGTTCGAGAAACTCCCTTTGTGACTTATGACCCTTGACCTCGACTGCTGCTATAGCTATTTTTGGAAGAGAAGGAATTTCTTGTGGATCATATACTCAGAAAAATTGGGAGTCGGAGATTTGAGGAAAGCTGAACAGATTCCAGTCTGGCTAAATTTCAGATACATAGTTATGTAATCGTAGTGTCGATCTGATGCAGTAGCAGAACTACAGGTGGCAGAGATGGTGGTGAGGTCAGCTTGTCGTGAGGTCCAGAACCAGTATTCTTCAAGAAGGTTCTCTCCAGATTTTAATTTTCTGCACTAACCAGAGCATATACATTCAGAAATAATGTAAAAATGTGTGTTAATTTATGATTATATGCTGTTTGAATGCAACTATGCCATACCTAGAATCTTCTGACATGGGATAAAATTGATTACTTTGACCTTTGTCTCTTTCCCAAGAGGCCACGTAGGAAGGCCGGCAGTGGGCAGCAGGGAGCTGGCACCACTGAGTGGTTCACGTCCCACTGCAATGTTCCTTAGTGAGCGCTAGATGCACCCATACCAGCCAGTATACACGGAGGTTCGGCGGTGGGTTTTTACAGGCAGAGGGGAAAAGGAACGTCCCTGCTGTCCTTCGGTTCTCGGTGACTGGAAGGAGTAGCAGGCACTTCACTGACAAGTTGGGCAAATGCAGACACACTCACATTTGTACACACATTTTGTACACATGAGAATATTGCAGATGGGTTTGAGTTGCCACAGACCGTGTGACAGCAGCAGCTCCCTCCGGGCTCTGATGCTTTGGGCAAGGCTGTGGTTCTGGGAAGTGGCCCTGGGATAGGGAACGGATGCATACTGAGCTTCTAGTTTTTCAGTCATTTCTGTTACGTTGGACCTTGGGCAAGAAACGTAACTTCTTGGTAGTATCAGTTTGTATAATGAGGAGGTATGATATCTACCTCAAGAGAAAATTATCTTTAAACGAAGTCAGGTATGTACATGGAGTAAGTACAGGGAGAGCCTGGCACAGAGTACGTGCCCGTCAAGCAGCAGGTGACTCAGAAGTGCCCAGACCTCCACAGCAGGTAGCTTTACAGGTAACATTATTTCCCCCTCCCAAAACAAACATACAAAAATCCTCAGACTCCAAATACAGCCAAGCAGAAGGTTGAATTCCAGCACATTCTGAAGACAGGAGAGAGCGTCACCCACACAGACACCAGGTGCTTGATCACCTCTCTTGTGCTGTATCACTGAGATGGGGGGGGGGGGGGCATTAGCATCATCTCACTCTGAAACTTCTGCTCGCAGAGAATATGGCCATTGTCAAGACTGTAAAAAGCTCACAGGAATTTAATTTAGCCTACGAAGAGTGGACAATACCAGTTTATCTTTTACAGAAGACTTGCTGCTGCCGCCATCACATCAGTAACGAGGCCATTACCGGCCGAGAGCAACTCCCCGCTGAGCTGTGGTGGGGCTCTATGCCGTGGGGCCGGGATTTATCTTTTGTTTAGCAATCTCAGCAACTCTCTTGGTTGTGCATTACTGTCTCGGCGGAAGGAAGAGGCAGAGAAGAAGGGGACAGAGGGAAGGGTAATGGTACCCTGGGCTCCCTGCTGTATTTTGTAAAACCATTATCCTTCTTCATTACCCTGAGAGTACCCCCATTTCTGCACAATATTTTATACTCAATTAATTCCCAGAGACATCACCAGAGATGGATATGTGCATACTGAATAGGCTTGGGATGTTTTTGATATTGTTATTTGTTTAGATCATATCTTTGCAGACAACAGTTATATATTAATTGTCCATCTGGGGCACAGATCAGCTATCCTGAAACTATCATTCTTCATTTGATTTGGTTTATCTGTTCTTACTGCAAATGTCATTCGCAATGGGGATCAAGAGCTGAGGATCCTGCTTGGACATATGTTTGTGTGTTAGGCAATGAGTTGTTTAGTTATCTTCAAATTCCAAGTTCTTTAGATTAAAAAATAGGAATGAGAAATGATCATTAGAGAGCTAGAAACCTTTGAAATTCCCCACATTGAGGCCCTGTGGCACATGGCAATGGGCATCCAAGTCCCCAGGCCCTGATTAGTTCAGATGGCATCTGGCCATTTAAGTCCTTACTTGGTTTCACTGCCTAGTAATAGAGGATTTTATATGTTTGATGAATTCTTATTAGACAGCTGTTGATTGCTGACCTGGAGCCCATAACTGCATGTGCCAAAGAGGCAGCCCAGACCCCAGTTCTGGGGTTCATGTTCTCCCTGGAGGGTTGGAGGTGCTGAGTGATAAATGGCCTCCCCATCCACATCCTTTGGGCACAGTCCCTTCCCTGCTGTCCTGACAGTCCTCTGCAACAGCTGGTGGAAGGACTGACAGACATCCTCTCCATAGATTCTTTGTCATAGAGTTTTGCTCTTTTGTTTCTTGCTCAGGTGCTAAAGCCAAGTTTTTGTTCCAGTTCTGGAAGGATTTGTCGATGCCTGAAAAGACCCGCCAGGGCATTTGTCTATCCCCTCTTCTTGGAGGGTCACTTGCCTCTTTCCCAGGAGGAGTGAGAAAGCAGGTAGCTTTTCTCTCTGAGACTCTCCGTGTAGCTCTGGGTACTGGGTCAGATTTCAGAGGAACTGTTTCATCCTTTGAGCAATCGGTAACTTTTTAAAACCCAGACATCTTTCAAACCCTGTCCCGCAGATCCCTCTGAAGGGCTTTTGTCAGAACAGATTACCTGTCCTCGGTCATATTGTGCCAGCTGCCCAGGCCAGCAGGGTAGAGAAAACACTCAGGCATGTGGTTCAGATGCCTGGAGTTTTATCTGAGTAAAATCTATGTGAAAAGACCTCAGAATTTAAAATCCAATCAGTGCACGTGAGGTCAGATGCTTCCTGTCTCTCTCTTGGGGACGTCTCCTTGGCATTCCGGTCTGATCTTCTAGGTGTGTCTAATTGTTCGTAAGGTACAGCTCTGTGAAATTATTTGCCAGCAGAGAGAAAAGCTGCATCTTGCAACGTCAGGGAATAATCTTAAACTTCTCTTTTGGTTTTCACCTTTGAATTTCTATAAAGCCTCAGACTTTAACTCTCTAGGCGGCACAGTAGAGAGCATGGTTTTCTCATCAGCCTTGGAGACCAACTCTTGATATCTTTGAACTTGTCCTGTAGATCAAGGACCATTCAGAACTGGCATCACCAGTGGGACTTTTAAGCATGTTCATAGCTCAGGGCTAAAAGGGAGGGAGAGAGACAGAGAGAGAGAAGAAAGGAGATCTTTGCTGATTTTTGCCTTGTGGATGCTGTGTGACCCTTTCCTGCAGGCTTTTGGGGGAGGGTGTTGCAGCAAAGAGTTTTGTCTCAGACAACAATTCTATTGAGACACAACAGACTCATTTTCCTGGAGCTGAAATAAGCATTTCAACAGTGCTGTTTAAGGTGCCCTTTGAGCCCGACCTTGGGGAAGTAGGAAGCTACTGTTTTTTAGTTGGGAAAAATATCAACATAAGATGAAGAGAGTCATGGCCAAGACTCCACTGTTTCTTCAAGTTACTCAAGGTTAATAATGTCAACGATACTTGCTAAGCAGTGGGCATAACCCTCTGGGCAATGTTCTGACACGATCCAGTCCTCAAGAAATGAAATCACGCTGCCGAGATCCTGGGAGGGAAGATACTTCCACGAGGCCCTGTCCTTCTGAGAACTACCTATTAGAATTTATGGGCTACCTCTTCATCCTCCGTGGAAAGGGTCAAGGTGTGTGAGCCCAGGGGACTCTGCTCAGGACCTTGGAACTGCCCACAGCTGGCATCTTTCCCCCAGCTGCCTGGTCCAACCCTACTTACTGCTGGAGAAGGCCTCTCCTCTTGCTTTGGGGGAGCCCCCAAGCCCCGCTCGGCAGGGGTCCGCCCCCAGGCTCCCCAGAAGAACGGCCGTTACAGCATGAACAGTACATGCTGGTTCTGACGCATCAGCACTGGAAAGAAGCAGCAGCACGGATCGAGACACACCCGCTAGCAGTCGCTTCTCCAGACTTTGATTCTGAATTACACTCCCTGTTGGCAGGGTATGATCGTTCCTGACATCAGCTGAAGTGCCACCCAGCCAGCCTTTGCTCCAACTTCTCAGTAGATAGTATTACTATTTTTGCAGTTGTTAGGGGTCATAGAAGGCCTTTTATAAAGGCAATTTATTGATGAGAGGTAGTCAGGGCTTCAGCAATGATAGACTTTGGGCTCAGTGGATGTAATCTTGACTGTTGTTGTCGGCATCATATTTTGACTTAGTCTTTCTTTTTGTTAGCTTAAAACTCCTGATTCCAGTGACAGCAAGGAGTTAGCTTTAAAATCCGGCAAATAAGAAGAGTGCCTCTGTCTTTGACAAATACCTCAGCAAAACCCGCAAGGTATCGCATTGGCCCCGATAGGGTCATATGCCCTTTCTAGCCAGCTACTGAGAAATGCAGTGGTCTCTGTGGGTGACCTGAATCACACAACACAGTGAGCTTGGAGTAGAACTATCTGCCCTGCGAACACATGAACTGAAAATAGGAGATGAGTGGGTCTCCAAATACAAAGGGGGACAGTTTCCACAAGAGGGAAGTGGAACCTGAGAGACACAAAGAGCACACACGTCCACTACAGGCAGACACACCTAAGCAACCATGGTGTGACTTCTCAAATGGTGCCAACTTCATGACAGACACTAGACTGAGGCTGAGTGACAGGGAAGGGAGAGGTAGACAGGTGCAAAAACAAATAGAGCAGAATCGTGGCATTGAGGAACGCAGCCTCTTAAGTTTTTCTGAGGCCAGAGAGAGCAAATTCATCATTCAGGTGCCAACACACCTGCCCCTTGTGCCATGGCAGACGTCACTAATGGGCCCTTCCTGTTGAGCCTACATTTGGCTTGAGAATTCTTCCCATTACTGTGCTCCAGGCAGCCGCTACAAATCAACAGATACCAGCAGAGAAGATACGTACTTTTCAGCCTGTCTTAGATCGATATTTGGTGAGTTGGACCAAAGGCATGTTCACTTTCAGTGTAGTTTCATAGAAGGCTGGGTGTGAGCTGGAGTAGACGCTGGCTGGTGGGCAATTGACCACCAGTCACCAGTTGTCTGGGAAACTGAAGCCACATGAGGGTCATAGCCAGTGAGTGGATTTCATGGCTTGCAGCTGTCTAGTCTCTTTCACACAGGTCGGTGAGCACATCACACCCATTCCTAGGCAAAGCATCTTCAATAATACTTCATGAAGTAACAATGGGTAACTTAGTCCACGTAGAAAAAAAATTTATTGAGTGGGTTCTATTTGGGGAGGGGGGGAGAAAATCTTTTTTTCACAAAACTAGCAAAATTAATCTGGGTCTTGACTGTCACTGTTTAGAAATCACAGTTAGTTTAATGGTAGAGTAAAAGCCAATCAGCCATGTATTGGTACATGAAGCCAGACAGAGGGTTACAGGGCGCCGATGATGACAGATGCTTGCTCAGATCCGAGGATGACCATGAAGGCATGTTCACTGAAAGAACATGAAGTGATGACCTTAAGCGGCTCGTACATATTAGAGAAAAGCACGTCCTAACACATCTAGACAACAGGTTGAATCAACAAACATTCACTGAACTTCTTCAATGTGCAAGTCGCTCTGAAATGCTTTGTGAGACACAAAAAGGACGAGCTTGTGCCTTTCCAAAGAGGCGAACCATCAAACTGAAGATACAAGTTTAAAATGTGAAAACTGCCCTGGCCAGTTTGGCTCAGCAGTTAGAGCGTCGGCCTGCGGTCTGGAGAGACCCGGGTTCGGTTCCCGCTAAGGGCACGTACTTCGGTTGCAGTTTGTCCCCGGCCCTGGTTGGTCGTGCGGGTGGCAGCCACTCGATGTGTCCCTTCACGTCGATGTTTCTCTCTCTCTCTCCCTTCCTCTCTCCCTCCCACTCTATCTGTACAAAAAATGGAAAAATATCCTCGGGTGAGGATAAAAATAAATAAATAAAATGTGAAAACTTCAGTAACAGGAAAGCACTTAACCAAAGAAAGCAATACTTGAAGGGGTAGTAGGCAGTAAGTGGTTAATTATGAAATGAATTCTATGAAATAAGGATGGGACATTTTAGGAAGGAATGATTAGTTTAAGCTGGAGAGTGAAGAGACTTATCACTCAGCAAGTAGGAACTGATCCTGGTGCTGGGAGTCAGGACTGCGTTTGGAAGGCAGTCCGGGGGGGGGGGGGGGCGGCCTATGAAAAAGCAGGATGGATGGAAGGAGTAAACTGTATTTGGAAGAGAATAAGTAAGTACATCTGTCTGTGGTTGATGCTTTGTGTAGGAGAGTGGAGGTTGTAAAAATATATTGGGGTCAGTTGTGGAGGCCAAGGTGCAGGTTGTAGATGTAATCCAGTAAGCAGTGGGGAGTCGTGAAGGTTTCTGAGTGTCAGAGTGATATGACCAGACTGTTTGGGGGAAAAAAATTTGACATAGAGGTGGGGATAGAATGAAGGTACAGACATTGGGTGGAGTTGAGGAAACCATCAGTGGCTTTTTTCAATAATCCTAAGAAAGGCAAAAGGATCTAATTTAGTTTGTTGGCAGTGGAACTATAATCAGCAGTATGAAATAAAAACAAGCTGTGGTCACTAATTAGATAATTTCCATAGAGGAGGGAGGAGACATAAATTTGAGATTTCAGTCCCAAGAGATTAAAACAATGGAGGAATCTGGAGAGGAGACCATTCTGGGCTCAGAGGAGAAACTTAGGCCTAGATGTTGAGGTGTAGGTGAAGGCCCAGAGACCTTGTAGTGTCCAACACCTCACTGTGTTGGTGGCCAGTAAAAAAAACATTACAACCATTCATTTATGCAGAGAGAAGGATATAAAATAGTAATATGGAGGTTATATCTGGTTGCTGAGATTCCAGAGAAACTTTTATTTCTTATATTTCTCTTTCAAAGAATCTAGATTACCTTTAAAATCAGGGGAAACCATTAAACTACCTTTCTTTACAAAAAAAGTATTATGTACTCTCGGTGCCAGTGTTTAAGGATTTCCTGATATGGGGAGTAACATATCAATATGTGATATTCTCACCGTAAAGGCTGTAGGTGGTGTGAACTCTCCGGAAAACAGCTGAAATCCGGTTCGCTCAAGCGAGAGAGACCCACCAAAGTCTCACCGAAGAGACTGAGGCATTTGAAGTTTCGTTTCCATTAAAACGCAATTTAGAATTAAGATTATCCATATGGTGATGAATCTAATTTTCCCCCAGTGCTCTTTCTAGCCCAAATGAGATAATTTCTATTTCTAAGTTCTCCAATGATGTAAGTCCTCACAATGATAAGTATATGTAATGCTCTATTTTTCTATCAATAGCACAGATAGAGGCATCTGATCACTCGCATGGCCATATGGTGTGATGAGACACGCATCTCCTTTTCACAGTTTTCTTCTCCCAGGATATATTCTGCCTCAGCTCCCCGACGTCATCGCTCAGCTCCGCTGAGGGCGGCTCTCAGAACTTTGCAGCCGGAACAGAGCACAGAGCGAGGCTGGAACGCTCGGGAAGGCAAGGCCTGCAGCGCCCTGCGCGGGGGGGGGGGCACCCCCAGGCCCCACCCCGGGCCCCACCCCCAGGCCCTACCCCCAGCCGTCCCGGAAAACGCCCACTGCAGACAACCTTACAGAAGAACACGACTCTCATTTCAGAACCAGGGTCATGTTTATACTATGATCATCAAAGAAGAATGTTTTAACTTCAGGGGTCCTTACATCTTTTATGATGTGAAAATAACTGGAATACTTGGCATTATTTTATTCCATAACAAGTCTTATTGCTCCCAGTTTTTTGTTAGGAAATTAGTCTAGAAAGAATTAGTCTAGACTTATCTCAGGTGTTCTGTTTCAAGTCCTGTGCACAATTACCTCCTCAGCTTCCTCTTCAGACTTATTCCAAGAAAATAGCCAGAAGCCCCTTCAGGAGTGGAGGAGAAACTCGATGTGGGCCAACAGAATGCAAATAAAACACTTTAGTCCATTGTGTCAGACCCAGTTTGTCCATTACTTCCCATAAAATGTGTAGAAAGACCACAGAACTAAGGGTAGTGAATCTGGCCACTGTGTAACTAGAAGCTTATCAGAAGCTTATCTAATACTCACCAATTAACTAATTAAACGAGGATTTATTGCATATCTGCAGTGTAGCAGGCACGTGGTAAATTATATCACATTCTCATTCATACTTAGTATACGTAAACTTGGTGGTGGGAAGCTAACTGGTACAAACACATACTGGGTTATCTGATGACAAGAAACTTTTATATGTAGATAAGAATGCTCACAGTTATTACATAGACACTATTTGTAAAATAAGTAATATATTCATATGTTGTTTTATAAGTTTCAAATGATGTATTCACTTGGTTGGATTCACAAAATACCTAGGATGAGAGAAGCAGGTATTACCCCATTTTCCAGTCAAGGAAACTGAGGCTCAGAGGGCCAAGGTCTGTCTCTAGCTAATAAGCATGTGATCTTCCATTTTCTGAGTCTTGTGTGTTCCTGCAATGTATTTTAAGGCTTTGTTTAGACAAGCTCATTTTCTTGTTTTAAGAGAGGTAGAATTGTATCTGTTTGCCAAAAGAGACAAGCAAATTGATAACTAGCTTGGCAGAGTCTCCCTTTCCAAGCGTAGCTGCGGCCGGCGACAGCACAGTGTCTGAGGGCCGTGGCGAGGCCGGGGGTACCCTCCGCCTCCCACTGCCATTTTGTTTTTAAAGTTTTTTAGTTATTTGTCTCCTCTCTGTGCTTACATTCCAGAATATAATATAGACTAGTGATCCACTTTGGCTAATTGAACTAATAACCTAATTTACTAGCGTGAAATTAGGAAGAGTAGATCTGTTTTTGAGCATGGCTGTTGAGGGTATCAAGGCCTGTTTGTCTGTATGACCTTGTTACCGATATTCTTCATTTGCTCATCAGCCAACACTGTGGGAGAGACGTGCCCGGCGCTGTGCTGGGTACCACGGGGGACGCAGGTGAATGGAGTCAGCCGCCGGCCTCGGTGGGTTTGGAGTTGAGTAGGGCTGTCGGGCTGAGCCCAGGGCAAAGACTCCTCCTACAGAGAACTAGGTGTGGAACTTAAGCTGAAATGTAAAGAATGGGGAACATAGGACAGTGAGAAATGGGGAGGGCTTTTAAATCGGGGAGCAGTCGAAAAGGATGGAGCCCCTTTTCCAGAGCAGTCCGTTTTCCTGTTTGACTAGAGCAAATGTCTAAGGAAGGAAATAGCAAGAGGCAAGACTAATGGAAGCTGGAGCCAAACTGAGGATGCGTTCAGGTGTCAGGCTGAGGAACCTATACCAGGCAGTGGGAAGTTAACAAAGGTCTTTTTTTGCTGAAGGCAGATGCAAACAGTAACGATTAATCTAACTGGTATGTTGGGTGGATTGAAATGGAGAAACAATGTGGTGAGAGAGACCCATTAAGTAGGAGGCTGTTGCAATAGATCAGGTGGAAGATCACGTGGGCCGGAGCTAAGCAAGGTGACGCGTATGTTGTAAGCTATTCAGAAATGAAAGTCCGCAGGCCTCTGAGACTGATTAGCTGTAAGTGACGAGGGAGAAGGAAGAGTAGGCACTGATCAACCAGTTGATTCAGGAGGAGGAGTCTGCTTTGGGAAAGACACGGCGATTTTAGCTAGGGACGTGCTGTCTGCCGGGGGTGCCATGACAAACTACCACAGACTGGGGTGTTCAACAACAGGAAGACATTTTCTCACAGTTCTGGAAGCTGGAAGCCCAAGTCAAGGTGCTGGGCAGGCTTGGTTTCTCCCAAGGCCTCTCTCCCTGGTGTGCAGATGGCTGGCTGCCTTCTTACCATGTCCTCACTGGCGCGTCCCCAGTATCTCTGTCCACATTTCCTCTCCTTAGCAGGACAGCAGTCACATTGGATTAGGGCTCATCCTATTGACCTCGTTTTAACTTAATCACCTCTTTAAAGGCCCTTTCTCCGATACAGACACATTCTGAAGTAGGGCTCAGACATGTGAATATTGGGAGCATGGAATCCAGCCCATAACAGGACATGCTGAGTTTGAGGTGCCTTTGCACACCCCAGAGCAGGCATCTAGTACATGGTTTGCAGCGCTGGTTGGAGCTCAGGAGAGAGGCCAGGGCTGGGGATGTAAAGGTGAGCGGCATGAATTAAGTGCATGAACCGAGGGCAGGGGAGAAGAGGAGAAGAGCTCACTCTGGGGGTCATGACAGTAAAGATCATACTAAAAGAGTAATAGCTGCCGTGTACCGAGTTTGCTGTATGTTGGCCTTGGCTGGGCTCTTTGCATGTGTAGAACAATAACTTTATGAAAGAGTGATTATTATTGTTGTTGTTATCATTTACCCTTATTTATTTATTGTACAGTTTTATTTATTTTAGTTTTCACTTACAGGCGACATTGAATTTTGCATTAGTTTCGTATGTACAGCACAGTGGTTAGACATTTATATAACTTATGAAGTGAGCATTTACCCTCATTCTAAAGAAGAGATAGCTGAAGCTGGGGAAGGCTAAGTGATTTTCTAAGCTCTAATAGCACAGAAGTAGCAAAACCAGAATATAAAATTTTAGTATGTCTGAATTTAAAGATTTGTGTCTGACTGTCTCCAGGGACAGCAATTAGCGTGAAAAAGAGAAGAGAGTCAGAATCAGTATCTGGAGGGAAAGGCCAAGCAGGGAGAGCGGAGGGATGGAGAAAGGATGGTCCGAAGACAGGACAGCCAGGAAGAGGTGCTGAGCTAGAAGCCAAAGGCAGCTGTGGGGGTAACCAGCAAGCGCTGCAGCAGGGTGAGGAGGGGACGTGGGCTGGGCTTAGGGAGCCGCTGCTAACCCAGTAAGAGCTGGTTCTCTGGGGAGTGGGAGACAGATGACAGATGGCAGTGTGCCGAGGAGAGAATGGGAAGGCAAGAGGAGGAGGCAAGCGTCGTTATCATAAGCAGGAGCAGGAGAGAAGGAGCTCCGGTGGATGGGAGGCAGAATCAAGGGACTTTTATTTTAGAATGGGACAGAAATTGTCTTAAATATTGGTCTGTAGAGAGAGTAGACACACCTGAAGACTGGAGAGAGGAATTAATTCAACGAGCAAGGCTCTGGAAGCTTCAAGTTGCAAATGATTTGATGAGGAGCAGGGACTGTTCCTCTGAGACAGGGTTAATTGAAGATGGGCAACCACTTGGCACAGCCGCAAGGTGGCTGGCTTGGAACAAAAAAATGAGTCAAAGTACAGTAAATAGAAGAGATGTTTCTAAAGGAAGTTTTCAGCAGGTATGGTGAGTCGCTGAACCACCAGCTGTACCGATCCGGAGATGGTTCTCTTCTCTCAGTCTAGGTTGGTCCTGAAACTAAGGTGAAGCTGAGCCCGAGTGAATCCCAGTTGCTTTGGTCAGAGAAATTACTGGGCTGTCCAGGATCAATCAATATTTAAATACATACACATTGAGAAACATTTCCAATCAGCTAATATTTATGGAATGACCTCTATGTGCAAAGCATGATATATTTTGAGGAGCCTGATTTCACAAAGGTTCCCGGACTTGCCCTAATGTGTAAATCAGTGCCATCTGTAGCCTCTGACAGGTGCAGGAGCAAACATAGAATCTGGGTAGTAGTGGTTCCCGGCTGGCCCTGGCCTTCTCAACATTGTCTTCATAGATGTTTGCAGTTCGTTCGGTTGGTCTGAGTAATAGGCAAATCACACAGTAAAAGCACTCCGCCCTTAGCGATCTGGCTTCGCAACATGAGAGCCAATGAATTAGAAAGCATTTTAATAAGACTGCTTTTAAATTGTCCGTGTGATGTAACAGGATTGGGCTTTTCGAAGTGATAGGCATTGTCTCGGGAAGACGCAGGTATGCGTGTGCTTAACAGCGTGGGAGTGAGAAGGACAAAGAACGCAGTGGTTCTAGAAGCCTCTCCCAGGCCCCCATGAGAGCGGTCACCGTGGCTGGAGCGCTGTTCTGCTCATGTTTGGACACCTGCTCTGCGGGCAGTCGGAACAGCCGATTCTGCCCACGGAGCCCCCTGTTAGCGGGAGGAGCTTGGCTTCAGTGCCCGGACCTAGTAGGGTGGATGCTGAGAAGGTGGGAGGCAGGGGAAGATGTGTGTGCACCCTGCAAAGCCATGTGGACCACACTGAAGACGAAGAGGGGGTGTGGCCGAGGCTGTCGCCATTTCCCCAAAGGCTGGCAATGGCTCGCTGGTATTTGCCTCCTCAGGGGCATCTGAGAGTTGGTGTCTTAAGTATTTAAAAGTAAGTCGGGGCTGTGGAATTGGCTCAAGGATTCCTGGGCCTGGGATTCCAGCCTGGACCATGATGTCCATAGGAACCCTTCACCGCCAGACCCTGAGCTCCCAGAGACAGCAGTCACACACACGTCCCTAATCTGCAGTCTCCCCACAACTGTGGCATTTTAAAGTAGGCATTTGTTCTAAAATGTCAAATTATACAGCATGAATTTCAAGAAAATTCCGCATGTTTCCTCCGGGAGGCAGAGCGGGAAATGCAGGTGCCTGGGAAAACAGCCTCCAAACAAGGTCCTTCAAGGCCGGTTCTGGAATATAGAATAAATAATGTAAAGGTAAAGTTCTATTTAAAACATTTTTTTTCTTTATTGGTTTTTTAGAGAGAGGAAGGGAGAGGGAGAGAGAGATAGAAACATCGATGAGAGAGAACATTGACAGGCTGCCTCCTGCATGCCCCCCACTGGGGATCGGGCCCACAACCTGGGCATGTGCCCTGACCAGGAATCGAACCAGCGACCTTTAGTGCATGGGTCGATGCTCAGCCACTGAGCCACACCAGCCGGACTCTATTCTTTTTTTAAGGGAAGGCAATAGAGACATTGGCTAGAGGAAATATTTGGAGACCATTTAGTCTCTCCCCAGGGAGAGGCAGAAGAAACAAACTGCATGCCATTATTACCCTCTTTCCTGATTAGCCCAGGGCCTGGTCACGGAGGAGCTCTGTCAGGTTTGCTGAATGAATGAATAAATGAATGAACGAACCTCTCTATTTCTCTTCTACACATGTGTGCTCATGAAATTATCAGCATTGACTACTTAGCAAATATTTTTGAAGTGGTGTACATTAAGAAGTACAAGTTCAATATACCTGAATGACATCTAAATAATGAAAATTAAAACCCTAAAGCCAATTAATATAGGGTGGTGTGATGGCATTAGAGGGATAATTATACTGGAAACTTAGATAAAGGAATGCTACTAATATTGAATGCAAACCACATCTCTGAGTTTCTTATCAGACAGACAAAAAAAGGAAACAAGGTAGATTCATGAAACAGTTCTTATTGTAAAAAGCAGGACATTTCACAAAGACAGACATTTCCTGAGTGTTGGGAGGAATTTTTTTTTGTGGGTTATTATAAACAACCAGCATAAATACGGGTGCTTTAAAAAACTGATTCTTAATGAAAATGCTAAACGTGATCTGACGTCACATTGACGTGAAGGAATTCTAAAGGGAACTAAGAGGCATGGTCTAGCTGTAGACGTATTGGTGGCCTGACTTGAAGGAATGACTGGCTGCCTGTAGTTGGCACATCTTCCCAGGTACCAACTTGGGATGCTGGGGAAGACCAAAGCCTGTGATAAATGGAGGGCACAGTTGAGGATGCTTCATTCAAATATGGGGCTGGGCGGAGGACAGAAAGTTGAGCAGCTTCATTGGTATTTTGAAATCCTACCTATTAAAACAAACAAGGATATATTATGATGTATGATATATAACCAAAAAAAATCACAACAGTATTTTTATGGTGAAATCTCTGAAGAAATTTCTTCCCTTAGCCCCCCACTTCAGGCTATCTCCCCAGACATTCTGATACATATGTTTACTCTCTGCTGACACTGGGAAAGGCTTGATGGCGAAACCTGAAAACCCCCTCAAATATGTTGTGGTAATAGGAGGTCTATGAGTGGCCACTCTAAATTGGGGTCCCAAATAAGTCTTTGAAGGGCAGACATTGTCGATTCAGAAAGGATGCCCACGTTCTTGTCCCAAGCAGACAGGCAAGAAAAATGAGATTATGTTGTTAAATGGATATATCCCCTGTCGTTGCGAAGTTTTATTCCAGCCAACGTACAAATGCCGGCACACCTAGACATGTCTGGATTGAGAAATAGATATGCTGTGAATTATAGGAGCTATTCCAGTTTAAAATCGATATGATTCAGTTACGAGTTTTGCATTGCCTCTAATACTCTTTGCTATCATTTCAATCTTCTCATTAAAAATGGGGCTTTACATTTAATTACTCTGCGCTATTGCCAGAGTTGAAGAGCGGCATTAGGGTTTCAAGCAGGGCAGAGACTCCCTGTTTAGTGTGAGGAAAAGCTCCATTCAACCCCGGGGACTCGAGGACAGCAGACTGCTGCTTTGTATTACCCTGGCAGTCCCACGTTTTCATGACTATTTGGCTCAGAATGTTCCTGGTGTCCCTGCCCCAGGGTTGCTGTTGATGAGATCTTTGGAAATGTCCCTTCCATATTCAAAACTCCCCAATGGTTCCCTTGACACACTTGGAATGAAACCCACAGTCTTGACCATGGTCCACAGGCCCCACAGGGTTTGGCTCATGGCCACCTCTCAGCTCCCTTTGCCACACACTTCCATTTGGCTCTTCTCCAGCCACAGTGGCCAATGGTTCCGTGTCTGTGCCAAGTTCCCTCCCCCTCTGGCTCTGCTCTCTACTGGCACTCTTTCCCGGCTATCAACACATCTGTCCTGCACCCTCCAGTACTTCCTCACTTTTCACCTCCTTACTGTACCCTCCCCCGCTGCCTTATCTCTCCAACCTCACCAAGCCCGGCTCGTCTTCGAGGCTCTTGCCACTGATATTACATTATCTCGCTGTCGGATAATTTGGCTTATTGTCTGTCTTTCCCACTTGAATGTAAACTCCATAAGGGCAGGGAATTTTTCTGTTTTGTTCACTGTTATGTTCCCATTATCTAGACAGTACCTGGCCTATATTTTGGGGGAAAAAATAGTCAATACTCTACACCCTTGTTTGTCTGTGGATGATACAGGGACTTAAAGAGGCCACCATGTAAAGACAGGTTGCCCGTGGCGGGTATCATATGACTAGAAACAGTGGTGAGGAGAAGTAAGGGAAAGAATAAAAATAAACATTTTTACTATCCTCCTATAGGAAACATTTCTGGAGAATTAGGAAGGAAAATAATAGAAATAGAATATGGTAGAGCTAGAAGTATCTTAGGAAATGGTGTCTAGACTTTTCATCAACAAAGATCTCTCTTTAAATGTCTTCAATTAATTTTGTCAGAACTTCCTACCAAAATCCTATAGTTTTTCAATAATAATTTATTGATTTTTCTCAATTATATTCATTAAAGTCATAGGTAATGTCAACTAGAACATGAGATCAAAGTTAAAATAGTCAAGGTAGGTATGTGAGTCTGAGATTGTTCCTTCTGAAAGCGAAGGCAGAGAGTCGGCAGCCTCAGCTGCAACAGTTAGATGATTTCCTCTGGATTCTGAAACTTTGAAAACAGCGTAACCCCCCCCCCCCCCCCATTAGCATCTAAAATACTGTGACGTGACTTGGCCAAAATCATAGAAAGTCATTGGCAATATTATTAGACTGGATTCCTGGTGTCCTGGCTCCCATGCTGGTGCTCTGGGGTCATATATGAACAATTTCCCAAGGAATCTACTCATGTCCATGGGAAATTGTTCATAACTCCATTCAAGTTATTTCTGTAGAGGCCAATACTAACAACAGCTATTATTTATTAAACCTATGCTATGTCTGTGCTGGGTGGTTTTCCTAAATTTGATATGATTCTAAAAATAACCTTTAAATAGGTATGATTATCTTCATTTACTAAAGAAAAATGGGTAGGAAGAGGTTGTATAACTTGTCCAAGAGCTCACAGCTAGTGAGTGGCAGTGTCAGGATTCGAACCAAGGTTTTTCTGCTTCGAAGTCATGTTCTTTGTTCTGTCTTGCTGCCACTCTATCCAATGCCAAGTTCTTGTACATGACTCATTTATTGAGAAACTGTGCCCTGGAGAGGTGATTTAAAATGATTTCAGTGATGGAACCCTTCCCCCAAGTAGGTGAGTTACAAAAAGCATCGCCTCTTTAATTCACTGCTTTCTGAATCCCAGGGGGGACAGGAGACAATTGTAGGACAAATGTCTGGGAAGGTGGGCGGTGGTTCTTTATAGCAGAATGACTTCTTAAACCCAAGTTATTTCTATAGTCACTCAACTCCCCTTACTGTTCCATAGCTTCCCTCCCTCCCTCCCTCCCTCCCTCCCTCCCTCCCTCCCTCCCTCCCTCCCTCCCTCCCTCCCTCCCTCCCTCCTTTCTTTCTTTCTTTCTTTCTTTCTTTCTTTCTTTCTTTCTTTCTTTCTTTCTTTCTTTCTTTCGTACGTGCCCTAGTGGGAACCAAACTCAGAACTCTCTGGTCCGCAAGGCCAACGTTCCAGCTGCTGAGACAAACTGGCCTGGGCCATAGCTTTTCTACCTCCTTCCTTAGTTCATCTTCATTTTCTATACACATAATATATTTTTTGTGTCCTATTGACCTGGGAGTCTTTCTAAGTGAGAATCACATTTCCTGGCCATTTTAAGGTCTCTACAACCTTTCCTCTCCTCTAAGTTGTGTCTCTGAGCATCGGCAGGTGGAAGGCATCTCATGCAGTGGTCACAGATGTTTAGGAGCTATGAAGGTCACATCTAATGAATATTTGGTTTCTGATAATGGACTTGTGACCATGCCTATCATTTGAATATTAATTACTATGATTTATATGGAATTCTCATTGGCTGCCTGACAAGTTGATGTTCCAGAAAGTCCCTGCTGAGTTAAAGACATAGAATCATGCCTGGCATTGGGATGTTGAAAGGAGCACAGTACACTTTGTGCTTTTGGCGAGCTCCCACTTAACTGACAACTCTGTGAGCTGGAGAAGCTTTGTTTAAGTAAGGAATAAGGAATGATTTAACTCATGTGACAGTCTACATATGATATTTCCAAGATGGGCTGGGAGGGACATGTCTGATCTCTCTACAGATGGGAGAAGTGTAGCTTGGTGGGAAAAGCATGAACTTTACAAGCAGAAAGACCTGAATTTTTAATTCCAGTGTCACTTTTCATTATTATTATTGCTGTTGTAAGTCATAACAAAAACCAGTATAGTTTACCTTGCACGTATAGGCAGTATTCTAGGTGCTCGCCTGGACTATCTTATTTGAGCACCACAGCAATCCTATGATGTCCTATCACAAGGTATTATTAGTCATCTCTGTTTTACAAGTGTGAGAATTGAGGCTTAGAGAGTCAGGGTCCTGACAGGAAGCAGAATTAAATTCAGATGGTTCCAATAAGGAAATTTGCATGAAAAGACTCCTTACAGGATTGAGGCAGGGATAAAGGAACTGACCAATGATGTTGAGACATCAGAGACTGCAGCCTTAGAAAAATTTTACCACCCCCAGTGCTGAGGGGGCAGGAGGAGGAAACAGAGGGCTGGCATGGGAAGAGACATGCCTGGTGCAAGTGGGCGTCAGAAGGGGTGGATGTCTCAACAGGCAAAAACGGGGCATCAGGTCAGGGAGGAAGAGGGAAGAGCATCCCAGCCTCTCTGCCTTCCCCCCTCTGCTCTCCTGCTCTCCCAATGGGCCAGAGGGCAAGGGACACTCATGGTGCTTTGCAGATTGGCTTCCCAGGAAGCAAGCAGATAAGGTGATGAAGAGTGGGTTGAACACTTTGAAGAGACAGGATGGATCCCACATAGAATTCAGTTTGGACGTTGAGACCAATGATACCGTACAGACACAAAGAGGGTATGAAAAGGTTTAACTCACACAGAGGCTTTCTGGGAGAGCGTGGCAGCCCCCAAGCAGGTGTGAAATGGCTTGAAAGAGCAGGGAGAGTAGATTGATTGGCTTGGTATTTTTATAGTGGTTAAGGGGTGGGCCAGAGCGAGGGTTCCCACGCTTGGTTTTAATTTCCAGCCAGCACCAAAGGAGGAAGTACCCAGGCTTTCTAATCAGCTTGCCCAGATGTGGGGGCAGAAGGAGAAGAGGGAGGGGTGAGTCCTGAAAGCTCAGACTCTTTATTATAAGGTGTCAAATGCAGACTCACCAGCAAGGAGAGAGGTGCAGGGTTGTGCCCTAAATCACTCAACTATTAAGCGATGAGCTGGGTTTTCAACCAAGTCAGTCTTTGTCCAAAGTCAGTCTTTGTCCAAAACTCATTCTCTTAACTCTCACATTAACTGGCTTTGTTACCCTGAGCAAATTACTTAACTTCTCTGAGCCTTGGGTTTCTCATCCATAACATGGAAACTATCTTTGTGCCTGTCACAGAGCAGGTGTTCCCTTAATGGCAGTTACATTGTTGCCTTCTTGTTTCTGCGGAGGTTTCTCACCGGTGTAGTTTACTCTCTGCCCTTGCTGGTCTCCATCAGGGCTGGACTCCCTGAGATTCTAGGTCTCTTGGTGAAAAGTCTGGCACAGATTTTGTTCCCATTTTCCCCAAGGGGCAAATCCTTGGGCGCAAACTATTACCTCTGTCTCAAGATAGGTTGAGAGGACTCATCTTGCCAAGTGAATCAACAGACAACATCTGGCTCCCTGACATCTTCAGACAGGAAACGTCACACTTTCCGTCATTCATCTGCCACAACCACGTGCTCGAGTTGCCGAGTGAAGGGGTCTCTCTCGGCTTATCCTTGGCTATCACCTGTGGGACACTGCCTTTCTGGGTGTCAGGTAAGGAAAGAGTGAGACGGGCCACCCCACCTCCCTTGCTCCTTTAATGCCAGAATCTTCTATTGCTCCAATACCACCCCAGCTCGCCACCGTGGCCCAGGAGCTGTTTTGCACGAGTCTCTCCCTCATTCATCTTTGCTGAACTAAAACAAACACATTAAAGACTGATTTTTGAGTCAGTGGCACATCAACTAAGCCACTACTGGTGTATGTGTTTTTCGTTTTAAAAATGAGGACAACAAGATTAATGATAAAAATAAGGGTGCTTCACCAGAACTCAGGAGCTATATGGACCTTGAACTTGTAAGCAAGGCTGTACATATTTTAAAACTCAATAAAGATTCGTGGAATAACTGCAGAGGGAAATAATATTTTTTTTAAAAGGGGGAGGGGGTGCTTCTGAAAGAATCTTGCCAGCAGTCATCTTTTCACAGGTGGGAACTGGAATTACTTCTGAAAAGTTCCAGGTCCCTAGACTTTATGTGTGCGAACAATTCATTAATCAGTTGATGACTCCAGCCCACAGCCTGGGACTCGGTAGGTACTGGGCCTGCAAATGCCCATTGCTCAGCCAAGGGGCTGAGGATGTAAGGCAGAGATGCCTTCAAAAAGCTGTGATGGGGACTTTTCTGGAAAATTAAAAATCATGATTGGGAAAAAAAAAAGTCCTGGCGTATGTCCGTTAGCCAGCAGCCCTGTTGTGGCTGAGAACAGATGCTACCCTGGCTAAGTAAAAAGCACAACATGAGTCTTTTTCTTTCTGCTTTTAAAACCAGAAAACACCATCCATTGCAGGCCCAAACGAGCCAGGTGGCGCCCATTCGAATTGGAAATGAGGCCTGAGATGAGCGTCTTTGGGGTCGCAGAGGCCAGCCTCAAGGGAGTGGCCCCCGGTCAGAGGGCTCCTTGTTCCTCCTTCTTAATGAGCAGACTCTATAAAATGTACAGCTCCTGATGCCACTTTGATTTCCTAAATTTTATTAATTGTTCTTTTGTGTGCTTTCCTTTGCGCAATTTGCCTTTGATGAACCGACGAGTGTTCATCAGGACTGGACAGGGCTGCCTCTCACAGAGACCCAGGGTTTTCTGCGCAGTTATACGGGAAACATGATTTTATGTGGGATGATTCCCTAAGAGTCTGGGAATTTCTACAAGTGCCTTGTCACCTCCGCAGCACAGCCTCTCAGTGTATAGGAATCTGCAGAGCTGGGGGCGTAGAGTGGGGGTTTAGAGGCCAAGAAAGCCAGAGAATCCTCATCTCCTGACGGGGAGAGGCAGAATTTTGTAGCAGGGTAGATGGCAGTGGGCCGTTCTTACCCTCGGTCAGTGCCCACTCTTCTGCTTTCTCCCATCAGAGGACAGTCACAGCGCTCCCCTTGCTGCTGCATCTTCCCGGCCCCTCGCTTTACGCAAAGTTGGGTGGAGAATGGAGTTGGGGAACAAGATCCATGTTCCAGATTTCTGTCCTTTCACATTGTTTCTCATCTTTATATATACCCCCCCCCCCCGCCCCGTGTTAATACACCCAAACTCACTGGCACTCTGGGCTCAGTGAAGGGTTCCTCCATTGGAGGAAAGCTCCGAGTCAAAGCATCAATGACTCCTAATGGTGTGGTCGACTTTCTCGCCTGCGTGATGGTAACTGTGGTATTTTCACAGTATCTTCTGCACTCAGGATGGGGTGAATTTCGGTCACCATGAAAGAGATGGTTTTGGAATGATTCGGGAGCAGGGAGTATCCTAGTTTTCAGAGCCCCTCAAATTAAGCCACGAAGATCCAGTGGTAGGAAATGTGGCCCCATGCAAGGAGAATGGGAGTTGATATAAGTCAAGAGGCCCAAAGTTTTCATCTCTTTTAATCTAGTAACTACAACTCTACGGGGTCTACGCTAAAGAGAAAATATTCAGACGTGCAAACAAAGCTTCAGTGGCAAAATGGGCATTGCAGTAGTAATAGTTGTTTTGTTTGCTTGTTTGTTTTTGTTTTGGTGGGAAAATAATTATTCTAAGAGCTGGCAAATAATTCCTTTAAGAGAGAAAGTGGCCTTGGGTGAGGAGCACAACTTCTGGGGTCGTTATGGTTTTGAGATGAGGCTCTCGGTTGATGGACAAGAGCGGATAAAGAGAGAACTGGACTTCTCTGCCATGGTGTTTATGGGAATCGGGGGTTAGGGAGAGCTGACAGAGGACAGAGGGAGGGAGGGAGGGAGGGAGAATGGAGCATGTGGAAGGGGGCGGCAGAGGAGTTACATCGAAATATCTGGGCCTGTGTTAAGTTGAAGGAGTGGGTAGCCTGCAGGCATCTGTCTGCATAAGTTTATTTGAATGGGGAAAGAGAGAGAGAGAGAAAGGAGACACATTGGATGGGGAAGCTTCCTGGTCCTTGGTCAGACTCAGAGGCCTAGGCAGAGAGGTTATTTTCACAGGGGAACTCTAGGGCCTTGCTGCTGACAGTGTGGTGTTGGGGCCAGCAGCCTCAGTGGGAACCTCTGGTCCCCTCTAGACATTGTGAATCGAGATCTGCTGTCTAACAAGGTCCCAAGTGATTTATGTGCACACTGAAGTTTGGGAAATTCTGCCCTTGAACCCAGGGTATACAAGTACATCTCAGAAAGTGAGAAAGAGCAGCATCCTCCATGTCGACCTAGAGTACTCCCCGGACTGGGGCACCGAGGACAGAAAGGGACCAGCGGGGGTCTTGGATACTTACAGAGGAGGAGCAGCAGTTAGAGCACAATCTTCAAGCAATTTTTCAGACAGTGGAAAGCAGTGAAAAGGACTGAGAGAAAAGTGTACAATGATTATAAGTGAACAAACATGAGATAGACTGGGAAGTCTCAAAAATAAAGTTGAGGTTTGGAGAATGGGGGAGGGGCATCTTGTTTTACCCAGAAGTCCTCTTTGTGTTTGTACTGTCAACAGGGCTGCTTCATAGCCATTGGCTAGAAAAGCCACGGGAAGACCCGATGGCATGTGCACGAGTATGGCCTTCACTGGCTGCAAAGCATAGAGACAAAGGAATATTACATTGCCCAGAGTACTGGTTTTGTTGCTGCTGTTGACAGTAGTACACATGTCTCCCATATTCTCCCTTTTTTGCCCTCTCCACCCAAGCCCTGCCCCACGCCAGGCTTTCCCCATGCTATTGTCTGTGTCTATGAGTTATGCATATATGTATATATGTTCTTTGGCTATTCTCTTTCTGTCCCCTCCCAACAACCCCTCCTCCCCACTGAGATCTATTATTCTGTTTCATGGATCCATAGTATTGTTTTAAAAATATACTTAGAAAAAAGATTGGAAGGAAATGTGCCTTAGTTTATCTCTGTGTGATTTCAGATTTTACTTTCATACACTGTTGTACTTTGCAAATTTTATACAATGATCATAAGTAAATATAAGCAGAAAATGTAAATAGTGCTTACTTCTGAGTGGTGAGTGTGGCTGTATCCCTCCATCTTCGTATTTTTCTGTACTTTGCAAAGATTCCCCATGAACTGGTAATAAATACATTTGTAAAGAGGAGGGAAATGGGAAAGAAACGTGGGGTGTGGGACCAGCAGACCTGTGTTCCAGGTGGACTCCTGTGTGTTCCACAGTCTCATGACCTTCCCGGGCTCTTCTTGCTCACATGCAAGTGGGGCGCAGTCACAGACCCCAGGGGCTGTGAGGATGGTGGCCATGGAGGACTTTGTGAGCTGGGAGTGCCAAGGCTGGCCTGCTGAGGCCGCGTAGAGTCCTTCCTCGGAGCTCTTCCAGCTCCTCCCCTGGTCCACACAGTGTGTGTGTGTGTGTGTGTGGGGGGGGGGTGTCAGTGGAGAGTGTCTGGCTTCAGGGAAAGCCTCCAGCTTCAGCAAGGGACTCCCCTCTCCACAATGAGTGGACAGGCAGGCCCAAAGTTCTTCTTCCCCTTTGGTCAATTTGACTGAGCTAGAATTCCAAACTCGTCTTAACAAAACACCATCTGCCATCCGTCGGGCAAGGGTAGCGCCTCTCATTAATGCCTTTAGGATTGGGCTGTGATGCTTCCTACTGACTCCTCATCACCTGGCATGACAGTGGCATTCTTTAGGCAAGTTGTTCGGGTTTCTATATGAGGAATTATAACTTCAGTTTCAGACAAGAGCAACAATAACATCAACAAACCCAGAAAGGATATACCTCTGAAATCTTGAATAGGTCGCTGAACTCATACTACATGTAACTAACAATAAATACAATAGTCTCTAAGGCTGATTCAACATATATGGAAGATCCTTCTTCCTACATAGACTGAACCATTCTACTAGAGACCTTTATGCTTATAGCCACCGTGGCCCTGCAAGCCGACTGTATAAGTCATGTTAGGGTGGCTGAGTCCAGAACACGTTGACTTGCAGTCTGTGGAGCTGCAGTCCGGGACTACCAGCAGGCTGGGGGGAGAGCCTCACACCCTTGCTTTCCCCTAATAGGAGTACAGAGGTGATGGGGCAACCAGAAGGGCACTGGCTTAGATAGAGGCTTGGAAAAGGCCCCTCGCCTGCCAATGCAGTGTCTGGTGTCAATGCAAGGCACCTGTGAGACCAAAGCCCTTACTGATGCCACTTGTAAATTTTGCCAAACAGAGAGGATCTAGGGCAGGATCCTCTTCCTCGCAGTTTTAGGATTTCTTTGCCGATCTGGGATGTCAGGACTTTTGTGAGGAGGACTATCGCTCAGCTATCTGACGTGTTTCTTAATGGCCTTGATCCCTGACAAATACAAGTGAGGCCATTTGTGACTATTTGCCCTTGCTTGTGTCATTGGCTTTGACAGACAGTAGGCAATGTGGCAGTCAACAAATATTGACCGGTAGGCTCTCCCTGGGGGCTGGCCAGGCAGGCTCTTTTCCCTGCGCTGTCTCCGTAGCTGTTTCATGGGGCTCAGCTGGGCAGAGACCCAGAAAGGCAGCTGGGGAGGAGGGCCCTTCCAGGGGGTGGGAAGAAGGCCAGAGACCCTTGCTGGCACAAAGAAGCCCATTAACTCCCTACCCATCAAGGTGAGGAAGGCAAGACAGCCTTTCCTTTCCCCCACATCCTTGCCGTGTGGGGCGCATGCTGCCCGGTCACTACTTGTTTCTCCTTCCAGGGTGTATTTGATGTCGATTATTGCTAGTTTGCATCTGGATTAAAAAATAAACTGCCTTTATGTTAGAGGGGACATTGCATTTTGCCTTGGTTGGGCCTTTAGTGCTGGACTCTGACCTTCTGCAGCATGGAGAGAAAAGCCTGGGCCCAAGAGCAGATCATACAGAGAAGAATCCTAGCTATCATTTTAGTGATGCTCGCTATTTTCTAGGCATTGAGATGGGGCTTCATATGTAAATTTTTGAGAATCTAATGTAGCAGAATATGCAAATATGACCACATTATTTATCTCTGTTGCTCAGAAGCTGCAAGCTCTTCATTCCTGGGGGATGGGAGGCCATTACTGCTCTTGGAAAGGCTGAGTCTTCTTCCCCTCAGGAAAGATAAACCCGCGCTTGGGTAGTGATGGGCCATTGGCTTTATAAATCATGCAGCGCTTCTCCCTGGAGCCATGAAACCTCCTTATGGAACCAATGGGTAGGAAGATATGATTCCCTCCACTAAAGGTTGAGAAAGAAGGGCTCAAGGCGACGGAGAGTGGAGTTCTCCAGGCGTTAGGGTAAGGAAGGAGGGGTGGTTGGTACATTCCGAGAGTAGTAAAACTGGAGTCCATATGTACCCAGCACTCTAGAAGGTGCTGGAGCGTGGAACAAAATGGATCAAAGTTGCACTGGGTGCTGGAATCCAAAAGCAATGAGTCCCCAAGGCCAGCCAGGCATGAAGGGAATAAGGCCACCAGCAGGGCCACCTCCTTTGACCAGACTCTGTGAGTAAGCAGGAAACATCTTTTGGAAGTGGTCTCAGTAGACTGATAGCTGAGGCCCCTCCCCAGAGGCTATTCCTGAATCACTAGGTCAAGGGGCCAGGAACCATAAAAACTTGACAGATACTAGATTGCTCATGACACTGGAGAATTAGATCTGGATTTGACATAATTTAGAAAAAAAAATAAAACAACAACAACAAAACCAAGACAGTCTAAAACAGGCAAAACTAAGCCCTACATTTCAAGATCAATACCTAGTAAAACTATAAGGAAAAGCAAAGGAATGTTTATGGGAAAAGTCACATGGGGGTGGGGTAGTGTGGTGGGAGGTAGTCATCTAAATAGAATTTCAAGACAAAATACAGAACAACCAGCTAAATTCAGATAAACAATAAATATATTTTAGTAAAATTATTTTCCAAATATTACATGGGACAAAACTATACTTAAAAATTATTATTTATCTAAAATTTGATTCCTTTATCTTTATTTGCTAAATCTAACCAATTATTTCTAAGGTACAAATATTTTGTATGCTCTCTGTATATGTTATTTTTGATAATAATAACTTTTTGTTTAAATGCTCTCATTCCTCAAATACTGTGGAACAATTTGTACCTATCACAAAAACATCTTTTCCTCTACCCTGACCCTTCTTCTCCCTTCCCTCCGCCACAGATGTTGTGAGACATGTACTCATATCCCATTACATATGAGGCAGCTGAGGATGAAAAGTTAAATAATGTGTCCAAAGTCACAGAGCTGATAAGTGGTAGAATTAAGCTTGAACCTGAGTCTAGCAGACCCCAAAGTCTGTGCTCCTAACCACTGTGAAATCATGGTGACATGTTTTATACAACAAAACTCAGCACAGACCCAAATCTCCTTGGGCTCACAGAAAATTTGCAAATAGGCTTGTCCTTGGCATAAGGGATGGTCAGGTCACTCTGACAATGGGACAATGAGTACAAGTTTTATAATGGAAATTAACAGCTACCAACACTAAAATATTCATCTGTTGGAATTATCTGATAAGGATTTTAAAACAGCCATTTCAAAAATGCTTTGACAAGCAATAATGAACATGCTTGAAATAATAATTAAAATAATAGTCTCAACAACAACAACAAAATACAAAGGAGAACTAAGTGAAAATTTTAGAAGCCACAAATACAGTAACAAAATAAAAATGTAATGGGGCTCATCAACTGAATGGAGAGGGCAGAGGAACTTGAAGCTAGAACAATAGAAATGACAATCTGAGCAACAGAGAGAATCTAGACTTAAAAAGGAAAAATGAACACAAACTTTCAGGGACCTGTGGGACTATAACAAAGAATCTGGCATTTATGTCGTCAGAGTCCCAGAGAGGAGAAAGGGCGGGGCTGCAAAAAGTACTCACAGACACAGGAGCTGAAAACTCCCCAAACTGGGAAACAGAGTCAAGAAGCTGAGAGAATCTCAAACATACTAATTCTAAAAACATTCATACCAAGACACATTACAACCAAACTTTAGAACACTACAGACAAAAACCAATGTGTCGAAAGAAATGAGGGGAAATACCGCTGCATGGACAGGAAAAATGGCAGGATTACGGTGGAGTCCTCATCAGGAGGCCGGGGTAAAGTAGCACATTTTTTTTAAGAGCTGAAAGAAAATAAGTGTCAGCTCTGAATTCTATATCCTGTGAAGTTATCCTTCAGGGTAACCGAAACTTTCTTGGATGAAAAGAAAAAATGAGGAGAATTTGTCACTACAGACCTACCCTAAAAGAAAGACCAACAGAAAGAGTAGAAATATGAATAAATACAACAGACTTTCCTTTTCCTCTTAGGTTTTCTAAATTATATTTGTCAGCCAAAGCAAAAAAGTGTAACATTATCTGATGTGGATTTTAATGTATGTAGAGGAGGTATTAGAGACAATTATATTGGAAATAGTGGCAACGTGCTGGGGACAAAGGGACTTGGAGGGAGGTAAGATTGCTACACGTCATTCAAACTGGTACAACATTGGCAACAGTAGGTCTTTGTGGTGATTGTATCTTAATTGTGATGGTGGCCACAGAAACCTACGCTGTGAGAAAATGGAAGAGGACTGTACACATACATTGTACCAACGTCAGTTTCTTGTTTTTAATATCATGTTATAGTTATGCAAGATGGAACCATTGGGGGACTTGGGTAAAGGGTACATGGACACCCTTTGTCCTATCTTTGCAATTTCCTGTAACTCTGTATTTCAAAATAAAAAGTTGAGAGAGAACAGAGGGCTGAGATTCTCATGTTTTTCCTGTTGTGGTTGTCCGACTGTAGGGTGTCTGGGAAAAGCCCAAGTGGTTTTAAGATGTCTGAGTTAGGTTCTGATTAGATGGAGGCGACACAGATTGAATTGAAGCATGTGTGGGTCAGCCTGAAACAAGATGATTCTGTGTCTGGAATACATGTTGGTTTCCTGTGCCCTTTCAAGCGAATCGATACATTGATTTCATTTACCTAGCCATGTGTGGTCAGGACATGGTTTACTAAGAGATATCCCCTCCCCCTGTGTAGCAACAAATGTTGAAGGGGCTAATCAAGAGTTCTGCAAACTCAGCTTTCCTAGGGAAGAACAGGTCACGAAACAGAAAGCCTCCTTTGAATTTCCTCCTCTTCCTTGGATTTGACCTTCTGTGCCCATGGTGGTCTGATCTATCCTGATAACGCACAGACCATATACACCCAGACCCTCTGTAAGTCCTCTTAACTCTACCTCCAAACTTTATTTCAAAATTTTCTACTCCTTTGTTCATCCATGGCAAGTCACCATCACTGCCCATGCAGATGACCTCAATATTCTCTTTTTGGTTTTCTTTCTTCCACCTGTCCCTTAAAATCCATTCTCCATGCATCAGTATGAGTGATACTCTAACAACATACATCAGGTCATGTTACACCTCTGCCTAACCCCTCTCATAGCTCCCCTTGCACTTGGAATAAAATTTGCACTTGTTACCGAGGTCTGCAGGGTCCTGCATGACCTGGCCCCTGCCTACTGTCTGACCTCATCTCAGCCATTCACTTGGTCTTTGGTCCACTGGTTGCTTTTTTGTTCCTTGACCATCCAAGCAACCTCACACCGGAAAGCCTGCCCCCTTTCCTCGGAAGGGCCTCTTGCTGCTGCTCTTCGTGAAGCCAGCCCTTTCTTATCCTTGGCACTGCAGCTGGAATGCCTCCCATCCAGTGGACTTCTCTGACCCCTGTCTGAAGCAGCTCCTGCCTCTCGACTCCCTATTACGTCAGCCTGTTCCTTTTTTTTTTTTATCCTTACCCGAGGACATTTTTGCATTTATTTTCAGATAGAGCTGGAGGGAGAGAGGGAGGAAGAGAGAGAGAGAAACATCGACGTGATAGAGATATATCAACTGGCTGCCACCCACACGACTACAACCGGGGCCAGGGACCAACTGCAACCGAGGTATGTGCCCTTAGTGGGAACCGAACCCGGGACTCTCTGGTCTGCGGACCAACGCTCTAACCGCTGAGCCAAACCGGCCAGGGCAGTCTATCTATTTTCTTCATAGCATCTGTTATACTATCTAATGATCCTGGTTGTCTTCTTGTTTATTGACAGTCATTCTCCAAGTAAGCTCCACGAAGGCAGGGACTTTGCATTATTCTTCACTGTAGTAGCCCCAACTCAATAATATTTGTTGAAAAGTGAATGAATAAATTAATGAGTGAAGATTTATAGGCTATCAGAGCTGACAGGGACCTTCATGCTGACAAGAAGCCCCCTGGGGACACTTGGAGGATGTAGAGGAGAGAAGATGAAGACAGTAATCTGACACGTGTATGCAGCACCTGGGAGCGTACACAACATTTTGAATCATTGTGCCTCCATTCACCAGAGAAGAAGCAGTGTGTCCTTAGGGTCACACAGATCGCAGCAGGGAGCCTGGAGCCCCGAGAGCACAGGCATCTGGCACAGGGCTGGGAACAAGTGTCCCACTGTTGCAGCAGCTGGGCAGCTTTCACTGTTTACCCAGCAGCAGGGGCTTCCAGTGGTCTGCACCTCGCCCTGTCACCTGAACATATATGGCAAAGCTAAGAAAGAGAATTCCCCAGGGAGAGAAGAGACTTCAAGAAGCAACAGAGACACGCCAATGTGATGCAGAGGGAAGAGAGACAGATGCAGAAAGGTAGCTGGTGAGTAAATAAATGGAAGCATTTTTCAACTGAGCTAGTGTCCTGGAGGCTTCAGTTTGTCAGACCTTCAGCATCTGTGCCTCCATTCGAGAGAATGGTCAGAGCGGGACCCGGTCTGTCCCTGAGGGCCTCCCGGTGCTTCTGGGGTTGCATTTGGTGCTGAGACCCAGAGCTGCGCCCTCTGAAATCCGGCTGCCCTGCTGCTGGACTGTGGGCTCCCACATGCTCCTCCTTTTCCTCTGTCGTTTTGAAAAGATTAAGATAAAGAGGAAAGAATTTAAAAAGCGACTGCTGTCGTTCTTCTTTTGTTTCGCAAGAGTCAGTCTTCAAGTGACTAACAATCCCAGTTTCCAAAAAGCATCCATTTGAGCTAGAATGTTACCACAGAAATTCCCCTTGCATATACCTTTAATCATGTGGCAAATTACCTTATTAACCACCAGGGAGTCTAGTCTTATTACTTAATTAAACCATCTCTTTCCTTTCTTCTTATTAAAACCACATGGGTTTTAACTTCTGTGTGGTTTTAGATTCTTTTCCCCTTCTTTGGATGTCGTTGTAATAATAGCTGCATAAAAGAATTTCTGTTATTTTGTGTTGATGACTAAAGGGTTAGCAACATTAAATAAAAGGGGGAGCGTGGTGGAGACCGTCTGGATAGGCTCACGCTGGCCAGTGACGTAACAGCCACTTGGGTGGTATGAAAGTCTGAGATGTGTACCCGTCACTTACTGCTTTCTCTCGCCAAAACATCTGGAATACAAAATCCTGTCATTAGGCAGCCCACATGTTAGAAAAACAAAGGAGAGAAAAAAAGAAAACCCAGACCCCCAAAAATGCTGGATAAAGCCTCATTATTGCTGGTAGGAAATTAGACATGTAAGGTTATACTTCAAAGCAACTATTTTTATTACAAGAGACTCCACATTTTGATTTATTGGGCAGCAAAACAAGATTGTGACAAATATTTCCACCTCAAAGAAAAGACAAATCAGGCCTCTAAAAAGTCATATATTAAGTAGTTTGGGATAAAGTTTGTTGCTACGATCACTGTGCTGATGGGACGTGCATGCTTCTCCTCCAGCCCCCCGTGCACGGCGGCTTTAGCACACATGCCTGGGAGAAGAAATAATTTCATCTTGTGGGAATTTTCTTATTATCAAAGGGAAGTGCGAAACTTTTGTAAAATGAAACAGCTGGACTTCTTAGTCTGTGTTATCTTCCTTCAAAGGTCAGCACTAAGCAGGCCTGTGTACAATCCTGCATTTCAGTCTGACCCGTACATTCAAGAAGGACGCGAAGAATGTAGGATGGGTTCTGAGGAATCTGCAAAGATAATTAAAGAATAAAACACAGGGTTTTTGAGATAAAGCTGAAAGAGTTTTGAATATTGAACCTTGCTGATAAAACAAACAAACAAAAAAAACAACCTAGAAGTTTCGGTCACTAACCAGTTTGGGTAGAAGCAGCAGTATGCTGCATTACATGGTGACGACCTTGACCCGTCTCCATCTGGACATGACGATGTTTTCTATAATGTGGGCAGTTCTGATCAGATGAATTCAGAGGGAGGCTGCAGTGTGAGTGTGCACTATATGGAATCTGGAAAACGAGTTTTTTAGGCAGGCTCTAAAGTTGTCTTCTCTGTAGGTCTCTAAATAAAAAAGCACGTATCTTCCCGGGTGTGAGAACAGAAATGGAGAAAAGAGTAGAGACTATGATGTGAGGCTCATGCCTTGGGTTCTAGTCTCAGCTCTGGTGCTAAAGAACTCTGGGACTTCCAGCCAAATCATTTAACTTCTTGCAGACTTGGTTTCTCATCCAGAAAATGAGCTTGGACGAGGTGATTCAAATGACCCCATGCAGCATGTTTTGATTCTAGGGGGAAGACAGAATGACCACAGGAGAGCAATTAGGTTCTTCTTCATTGTAGTCTCAGGACTCTCTTTGCTTGGGAGGGAAGTTTAAGTATATGTGCATAGGTGTGTGTGTGGGAGGGTAGGTGGAAAACTATATTGGAGGGAGGGAAAGGGGACTCTGCACCACAAGTGTGTTCATAAAACTATAGGTGTAATTTGAAATTATGTAAATTACTTTAGTCTTTAAATGCCATGCAAAGGAATTTTAAAGGTGAATGCTTTGTACATTGAATTACGACAGCCACATGTGTCTGTTTTGTAAAAACACATCATCATTTGTTGGGGGCTTGCTGCAATTCTGCATGCCACGTTGAGCTCCACAAATGCGTTAGTATGAGTTAACTTCAAGCACAATCTACAGTGAGTGCCTCCACAGTCTATGCTAGGAACAGGGATAATGGAACTTCAACAAAATGAGCCTGATATGCTGCAGAACTCTGAGGCATTTTTTGAATCATGAAAAGATAAGTAAATCTTGCCCAGTACACTTTTTAAAATTTGATTTTAATGGTGCTTTACTGAGTATTATGTCTTGAAACAGTTAGGAAGTCCTCAATAAATTTTTGTTTATTGATTGAACAGTATGTGAGATAAATTCCTATTAACTAGAAAATTGGACTTAAGAGAACATCCGAGGTTTTTCAAACCTTGGGCCAAGTGCTCACCCTCTTTTGTTATTGTGGGAAACCAGGGATAGCAAGTGGGAAAACACTCTGGAAACCATGGGGCCGCTGGCCACGCACACAGCTCATTATGAAGCGTTGCCCTGGGAGCACTTTGTACATCAAAACTGGGCTCCGAAATTAGCCAGACACACTGAGGTCACGTGGCGCCGTGGCGAGTGGGCAGGTCCTGGTGAGTGGGCAGAACAGAGGAAGTGGGCGTGGTACTCTGGTGTCCTCTACGGCTCCCGCACATCCATCAGCTGACAATGACTGGGCTCCCAACCCTGGACTTCAAAACATTTGGAAAATGTTCATAAACATGTTCAGAATCCCATGGTGTAAGTAAAACATTTTTATAAGATTATAAAATAAAGAAAACTGGCACACGTTTTGTTTGAACAACTGTGCTAGTGATTTCTTTTCCTAAGGTGAGGGGCTCTTAAACAAGTCTTAGTAATTGCTCTTAGGGAATTTGGCCTCTTAATTTTTGAAAATGCAATAAAATACATGCAAATCTCTACACTCTGTAGATGACAGACCTTAAGCCTCAGACATATGTGGAGAGGATTTGAATGAAAGATGGTTTGCTGAAGAAAGATGGTTTGGGAAACAAAATTAAAAAGGAAACAATAGGATTGTCGCTTTGATCTTTACATATGTGAAAACACACAGATTTTGGAGGGTTTCTTTATTTGAAGAACCCCCACAGGCTGAGGTAAGTAGGCTGAACCCTTAATAAACGAGTTGTTTTCAGAAGAATAAAGCATAAATTTTACTGTTGTGGCAAATTCATATTAATTGCCACTATTAACAGTCAAAGACTTAAGAGGAAAGAAAGGGTGGGAAACACAATTATTTTTTTGTGACTAGATATAACAGAAATTATATATAATTTCCCGCTCCTCCTTTGTAAGGACTTTCTCAAAGCCACAGGAAACTCCATCTCCGTTTGGATTTGAGCATGCGTTGGGGAAGACAGAAAGAATTATTGCTTGAGGACGTTGTGGCTTGAGACCTTCATCTTTCTCCTCTGGCCTTTGTTTACTTGTTTCAAAGGCATTGCTTTGAGTGAGGGCATAAGCTGGAGTAGACAGTCTCAGAAATGAGAAGTTGGAGCTCTTCTCAGGGGAGTTGGGAGGATGGGTGTTTCTTCTAGAAAAAGAACAATGGAAGATTTCTTTGAGCAGTAAGTCATGGCTCTCTGGTGAGAAGCAGCCATGGATTGGTTTCCATGTTTGCAGTTTATGGCCAAGCATGGGGAGGGGCAAGGAGATCAAAGCTGCTTTAGGGCAAAATTGCTGACATTCCTGAAATAGCCCCAGATTCCTCACATCCCAATAAGTAAGAATCAAGTTCACTGGCTTGTGAAGAGGACCCACTCCAGGCCTTCAGTTCTTTTGTTACCTTGACTTTTAGCTCATTGTCCTGTCTGACCTCTTCTTAAACCAAAGAGTAATGATTGCTGACTTGACCATTGTTCTCTGCACGTAGAGATGTCAGGGGTCAAGATTTGTAGCTATAGACAATCCACTGCTCAAGAAAATAACTAAAAGAAGGCTCTGTTCACATGGTTAAATATTTAGACATGTAAAGACAGTGAGCCTAGAAAAGTAATCTGAAAGAAAAATCAAAGGAAGTGAGAATCATAATTTTGAGATTTTGAGGGGTTCCAGAGATGACAACTGTGAAAACTAATGAACAATTTTTTTTAAGTTGGAGTTGCAGAGTCTTATGAGGAACTCTGACACCCTATTGCTCCATCTCAAAGGGGAGATGTTTTTCTTACTGAAGCAAGAAGAAGGAGAATCTCCCTACCAGGTAACCACTCAACCACTGTTACAACTCAGCCAATGAAAAGCCACTACACTTTGAACTCTGTTTCCTCCAAAGGACTTTTTGTTTACAACAGCCCCTCTGAACTCTCTCTTTTCTCTGTGGCTGCCTGTGGTTTGCCATTAGAGGGCATGTCCTGAATTACAATTCTTTGTTGTTCCTGAATGAACCCATTTTTCAGGACACATATCTAACTGTTTATTTGTTTAAGATCAACACAACACATAAACATAATCTGGAAACCTAGAACCTTTTCACAGTCTGGATGGCAGGATGTGTTACTTAGCAATAATATGCATCAATTTGGTGTCTGAAGTCCCTTTTCTAATTCTTCAAGAATCATAATACCCACTAATGGTCCATGATAATACCAATAGAGAGTTCCATTTTATGTGTCTTAAGTTTCAAGAAATGTGTAAAGGAAAGATAAACATTCAGAGTCAGTCAAAATATTAAAAGTAAAATTATTTAAAGAAAAATCTTAGCTTTTTAAAACCAGCACAACAAACATTAGTAAGAAATCCTTCTTACATTGGAAAGTAATTGCTATATGCCTTTGTGTAGAAATGTATTTTCAATTCCCTTGGGTAAATATCTAGGGAATGGAATTGCTGGGTTACATGCGTGTGTATGAGATACTGCCAAACTATTTTCCAACACGACTCTATCTTTTTGCATTCCCAACAGCAATGTATGAGAACTGCAGTTGGTCTGCGTCCTTGACAACACTTGTTATTGTTAGTCTTTAATTTCATTCTTTCTAATGGATGTATAGTGGTCACTAACTATTAGCTTTAATTTGCATTTCCTTAATGACTAATGTATTGGACATCCTTAGATGTACTTATTTGATGTTCCCAGATCTTCTTTGGAAAATTGCCGAACTTTTTTATTTACTTTATTGCCCATTTATCTTATTGGGTCGTTTGTCTTCTAAGTGAGTTCCAGGAGTCTTTTGTCAGATATATGTTCTGCAAATATTGTCTGGCAGTCTGTAGCTTGCCTGTTCATTTCCCTAAGTGTCTTAGTTTTAAATCTTGATGCAGTACAATTTGTCAATTAGCTCTTTTATGTTGTGTTTAAGAAATATTTCCCTAACCTAAGGTCACAAAGATTTTTTATTATATAGGGGTGGGAAAAAGTAAGTTTACAGTTGTTCATATGGAAAATAATTCAATCATTAATAAATAATAATTCAAGAATGAACTGTTTCGCATAACTACAACTGTAAACCTACTTTTGCCTACTCCTATAGTTTCCTTTATCAGTGTCATTGTTTTAGCTCTTACATGATCCATTTCAAGTTAACTTTTGTGTATCATGAGATAGGGATTGAGGCTTTTTGTTTGTTTGTTTCATATTTTCATATAACTACTCTATTGTTCCAGAAGTATTTGTTGAAAAGGCTATGCTTTCTTCATGGAATTAGTTTGCATTTTTGTCAAATTTCATAAAAATCTCAGCAGGCTTTTTAACAGAAATTGACTAGCTGATCCAAAAATTTATATAGACGTACAAGGGACCTAGAATGACCCAAACGGTTATGGAAAAAACCCCAACAATTTTTGGTATCTTATTTTACCAGACTTTAGGACTTATTATAAAGCTATAGTAAGCCAGACAGTAAGGTATTGACATCAATACAGACATATAGAAAAATGGAACAAAATAGAACCCAGAATATTTACATTTGTGAGTAAATATTTAAAACAATTTTGACTTACTGTTTTCTGAAAATGACATCGATAATCCTGAGTTTCTTCTCCCCACTTGCCAATGAAGAGTCTACAGTTTCCCCACTTTGCTCGGTTCCCTTCCAGTGCCTTCTCTCTGCGCAGTTCTTAGTGTTCCTCGAGAGAACCTCCCATTTCTTGGGAACAGCGTGAGAGCCAGAGTCCATCCCTCAGCATGTGCTCCGAGCTGTCCCTCAGCTCACTGTCCTACCAGTGCCCACTGGGGCATGTAGAGATGCCCTTGTTCATTCGGCGTGCCGTCTTCTTGTCTCCGACACTACTGTCAGTTTTCTGGGTGTCAGAGGCGTGGGGAAGGCCAGGTTCCATGTAACAATGGGAGACTGGCTTCCTCTCAACTCAAGGGCTGTTGTTGCCCAGAGTCTTCACACAGTCTCTCAGAAATCCAGCTTCTTCAAGCAGGGTTCTAACTACACTCCCCCGGGAGCTCAACACCAGCCTAAGGGGAGGGTGGAGAACGGGTGACAGTGTCTCCTCCATGCGACCTGTCTCTCCAGGCTCTCTAAGGGGGGGTGGGGGGCATTGCACACCTCAAACTGCTCAGAACTTTCTTCCTCCATGCTCAGCCTCTAACAGCATATTCCATGCCTATCAACTCAAGGCAAATCCATGTAGAAAGAATAACTCTTGTTACTAATAGTGTGGAGTGTTTCTTATAATAGTTATCCTAGCCTACCAGTTCTGAATGTTGATTGGCCATTTTGAGTGCAAATTGAATTCTCTGCCTGCCATTTTGCAGTCATGAGAACCAAGACAGAAAGTGATTTTATTCGTGGTCATGCAACAAGGAAATGGTTGCTGGACTCAGATACTGTGACCCTGAGGTCATCACTGTGCAAGCTCCAATAAATGGCTGATTCTGGGTTCACCCATTTAGTCAAAGGAGAGGTTATTTTAGGGAGGCAATTGTCAGTCCGTTCTGGTATTCGAACAAAGCAAATGATTGTCTCAATCAAAATGGTCACAGTAGTGGCCCTCCATGGACTCTGTGTTAGAAAGAAGTCTCACAGGCTTTCTAGAGATTATTTCTTACTAGTAATTTTGTGGCTTTGAGGTAAGATTTTTATCAAGAGAGGCTGTCATGGAACACTGGGAGACTTCTCAAAAGGTATTTCTGGGAAGTCATTGGGAAGGTTAATGAAAATATGTGTATTTAGTTTTGTCAAAAGAATCCTGGTGTGTGCAGTAGGGGGTATGCAATCCATCAAATCAAAACATAATCAAAGGCATAATGTGAAGAAATATAATTATAGCTTATACTTACTCCTAGCATCCAGACCTCACCCTTGCAGCCCCCACTTCAAACTCAAATGAAAACGAAAGCAAATCTGCTGTATTTCAGACAAAGCAGCATCAGATTTATGAGTGAGAAAGTTGATGGGGGGGGTAGGTCTATGGGGAAGACTTAATTGTAGGACTGAAAGACTCCACTGAGTAAACCACTCCAAGCATTATAGAATCCAGACCCAGCCTTGTTAGCATAATGGTCCCACTGGTTTCCAGAAACGTAATAATCCATCAGGGGAGAAAAGGTTGTTGCACTCACTGAGGCCGTACTTCCTGTTGATTGCAGTCCAGCGGCACTCCACATACGTGCAGATAGGCGGCCCTTTGGTCCCCCCGCCTTAATAAAGACTATCCTCTGAAGAGCATGCACCTCCAGGGACCGAATCTCAGGTAGTCTGCTTTCAGCCCAGACTGTCTTTCTGTTCTGATGAAGATCCTAAGGCTGTAAGAGGTATATTTCACAGCCCAGGAGCCAGGTACAACAAAGTTAAAGTCTCAGAAACAAGCTGCAAGGACAAGGGGAAGGAACTGTGGGTAGTGAAAGAGAACATACCTCCCTGATATCGCACATTAGGGTCACCTGGAGGACAGACCTGCTGGGCTTTACCCAGAGTTGTCATAAAACCTACTACCATTGTGCATTCTGGACCCTGCTCACTTCTTCTACAATCCCCTTGGGTCCTAGGCTTTTTTCCTAAGAAAGAGCAGGATGGTTTTGACACCAAAAGACCCATATTCTATGTGGTGTGAAGGTAAAGGGGTCACCAAAGTGTTCACTGTCTAGAGTGAAGAACATGTCTCAGGTGGAGAATTGTGTCCTAGGAACCATCAGAGCCAAGAACCATGGAATCTGGGGCTGAAAACATCAGAGAAGGAGCCTGAACATATCACCTGCAACTCCAGTCCCCACCACTGGGGTATTCAGGCACACAGTTCTTGGGCCAAGCAGTTACCCAAAGTCCAGGGGCACAGTCAATCTTATTTTCATGGTGTATCTGTGGTTGCACTGGTCAAATGATAGGGGCATAGGCAGCCTCTGGCTGGTACTATTACCTCTACAAGTGGAAAGACAAAGATACTATCTTCTATAGGTTGAAAATCCCTTCCTGGTGACCTACCACTAAGACTGACTGTATCCCTTTGGCTTCCCTGTAAGTGATTTTTATTTGGCTGGCCCAGCAGAGATTTCTGCTATGAGTTTTCCAGAAATGACTAAGAGGATATCAGCGAGGCTGTGATTACTAAGAAAAACTTAGAAGGCTTTCTAAGGTAATCTCTGCTCCCTGCCCAGGCACCCTCACACCTACCCCACTCCAAGCCTCACAGACACAACACACAAGTCTCAAAATCCACACATGAAAGTTACCAGTTAGTCAGGACAGGGAAAACCTTCTTGAAGTCAATCCTGTTTGGGAAGATCATCATCTATATTCCTCATACCCAAACTCTTCTCCCTTGCCAAGTGCTGCTTCAATGAATTTTAAATATGGCACTCGGAACTTTTAAGAAGCCAGATTGTTTGAATAGAGGCCAAGAAAAAGAGAAAAGGAAAGAATTGAATAGGTGCTGAGGAAATCCCTGACCCATGCAGAAAGAATGGGCTAGGCTGCAATTTACTCCTCCGAGGTATGCAACACTAATTGCCTCCACCCAAAGTAATTTTCTAAGCAGCAAATTAAGAAGCTTAACAAGAAATTACCTTCAGTCACTGTGGATTAGTAGATGAGCAACTTTGTAGTGTGAGATCCTGACAGATGCCATGCAGAGTTCAATGGGAGAGCTGGACAGCAGCCCCTTCACCTGAACGAAAAAGGAGCAGTTTGGGGCTTTTATGCAAGTCTCACCAAGGAGGAGATTTGTAAAAGTCAAAGCGTTTTCCAGGCAGCCCTATCAATGCCACTTGAAGAACATTAGAAGCTGTTCCCAAAGACATCGTCATCCAGCCGATTTAGGTCAATTGCATTTAAATGGGAAGTTTGGTATATTGCCATTGATCTTAAAGGAGTCAAACAAATTCTCATAAAGTCATTCTTCCTCCTTCTGATGCGTGCAGTGAAGATGGAGATAGAGAGGTCCTGCAAGGACCATCTCCTGGGTGGATTTCTTTGCATGTTTTGGGCTTTCCTTGCTTAGCACTTCCCTGTTTTCTAGTTTCCATAACTGTAGCCCTAATAATGAAGGCCAACATGGATTGAACACTCATTGTGTGGTAGATTCTGTTTGGGCCTCACGTTTACTTTTTAAAACCTTTACAACCACTCCATACAGTAAGTTCTATGGTTATACTCATTTTACAGATGGAAAAACCAGGGTTCATAGCTACTCAGAGAGACAGGGAAGGGATTTAACCAGAGCTTAAGGCCTTGACACATGTGTGCTTTTATATTTATGTTTTTTGATCTTTTAGCATTCTCATCAGCTTCCAAGGACTCAAGCTGCTCTCCACAAGAACACATGTCCACATCTAGGTGAACACGTGTCCACATCTAGGCGAACACGCGTCCACATCTGGGTGAACACGCGTCCACATCTGGGTGAACACGTGTCCACATCTGAGTGAGCACGTGTCCACATCTGGGTGAACCAGCGACCACATCTGGGTGAACACGCGACCACATCTGGGTGAACACGCGACCACATCTGGGTGAACACCCGTCCACATCTGGGTGAACACGTGTCCACATCTGAATGAACACGCGACCACATCTGGGTGAACACGCGACCACATCTGGGTGAACACGTGTCCACATCTGAATGAACACGCGACCACATCTGGGTGAACACCCGTCCACATCTGGGTGAACACGTGTCCACATCTGAATGAACACGCGACCACATCTGGGTGAACACCCGTCCACATCTGGGTGAACACGTGTCCACATCTGAATGAACACGCGACCACATCTGGGTGAACACGCGACCACATCTGAGTGAACACGTGTCCACATCTGGGTGAACCAGCGTCCACATCTGGGTGAACACGCGACCACATCTGGGTGAACACGCGTCCACATCTGGGTGAACACATGTCCACATCTAGGTGAACACGTGTCCACATCTAGGCGAACACGCGTCCACATCTGGGTGAACACGCGTCCACATCTGGGTGAACACGTGTCCACATCTGAGTGAACACGTGTCCACATCTGGGTGAACCAGCGTCCACATCTGGGTGAACACGCGACCACATCTGGGTGAACACGCGTCCACATCTGGGTGAACACATGTCCACATCTAGGTGAACACGTGTCCACATCTAGGCGAACACGCGTCCACATCTGGGTGAACACGTGTCCACATCTGAGTGAACACGTGTCCACATCTGGGTGAACACGCGACCACATCTGGGTGAACACCCGTCCACATCTGGGTGAACACGTGTCCACATCTAGGTGAACACGTGTCCACATCTGGATGAACACGCGACCACATCTGGGTGAACACGTGTCCACATCTGGGTGAACACGTGTCCACATCTGGGTGAACACGTGTCCACATCTAGGTGAACACGCGACCATATCTGGGTGAACACGCGACCACATCTGCGGGAACACACATCTCGGCCTTCCCGAGCTCCCATTCTGTGTTCTGTCGTGTCTGCTGCCCAGGGTGAGCTGAAATTCACTTGTCTAAAGCTGGAGACCACTTTCTCCCTTAAACTTGCTTGCCGTCTTTACATTTTTTATTTTGTGATTTAAAAAACGAGATGATACAATTAACAATAAAAGTTGGCACTTGTTAGTATATGCTACCTACCAGGCACTGTTCTAGGCACCTTAAAGGTATTAACTTGTTTAATCCTCATAACAGCCTCAAGAAGCAGGGGCTATTATTAATCCTGTCTTAGAGAAGGAAACAAAGACATTATAGCGAGTGGGTTAAAAAGCCAGATTTTAGACGCCAGCTTTGGGCTTCAGTGCCCTCGCCCCAGATACTGAGCCCGACTGTCTCTACCAGTGAACATCGGACTCTCCCGCATCCAGTCTCCTGTGCTCAAAACCCTGTGCCAGGCACTGATGCTGCCTTCTCTCCCTCTCATCAGTCACCACCGCCTGTTCTCCCTGCGTACATCCCACCTCTTTGATCACACCCTCTCCGTTCCCATGGTGACAGACCTCTGGTCCTTACTAGGTTATCTAGGCCACCTCGGAGCTGGTCACCTCATTCCAGCCTCTCCTCTGCAATCGTCCCAAATACTGTTACCACCTCAATTCTCTAAAACAGAAATCGTGCACATCATCTCCTTCCTCAAAAATCCTAAATACTTTGCTTATCAAGTAAAGCTCATCTTTTTTATTTAGGTCTCTACAGTCTTAAAAAGCATCAACAGACCATGGCTGGTGGGCCATGTCTGGCTCATCACCTGGTTTTGTTTATCTCATGAGATAAGAATGGTTTTCATACTTTTTAATGGTTGGAAAAATCAAAAGAAGAGTAATGTTTTGTGACAGTGCAAAAATAATGTAAAATTCAAATGTCAGTGCTCCGAAATAAAGTTTTATTGGAACAGCGGCTTCAGAGAGGGAGGGGCTGCGGAGAGAGCGAGAAGGGCGGGAATGGAGACGGCCTCTGGGTGACTTTCTCGAGGTGTCGCCTGAAAATGGGGGCAGTGAGAGGCAGGGGCTCAGGGAGGATTTCGTTCTGAACGGAAAATACTGAAGCCTCTTGACGATTGATGGGAAGTGTCCAGTGAGAGGAGCTGGCTGTATGTGTTGGAAAGGTAAGGGAGGTTGATGGGGTACAGTTCCTAAGAAAGTGGAAGGAACGGGGGTTCAAACCACAGGGCACTGGCCTTTTGTACGAGGAGAGCATTTCTAACTTGCGATTGCACCAGCTTCTCAGACCACTCATGCGCTCCTTGGCACGTGCTTTCATGTTGTTATGTCTCTATTTACACACATGATTTCATCTTCCCATCACATCCTCTTGAGAACCAAGACTATGAGCCCTTGAATCCCCACTGACTTCTCACCAGACTGTGTGCTTTGTTCAGTGTAGACGTTCCATCAGTGTGCTGTGGGCGCAGACGATGGCGAGGATAGGAATAAGGGTGAGAGGGAGCATGTCCTTGTTCAGATCGGCTAGGGACCTTAAAGCAAGATAGATTAAGGAGAATTCCCTTTGTGTAAGCTTGGGTATTTTTCAAATGTTTGCTTTTATTTGTGTAGTGTATGCCTCTGAAGATGTAATGAAAAGGTCAGGGCTGTGACCCAAGGGGGACATCCTAGGTTACACAACTAGAGAAGATGTCATTCTCTGTTTCCGATCCCTTACCAGGACCACGGCAGTTCTGTCTGACTCTTCAAACTGCTTTCATGATACACAGAAAAGGGATTCTGAGAATTTAGCAACTTGCCCAAGGTCAAGCAGCTACGGGCAGAAGCGTGCCTGAGGTCCGGCGTCTTCCCGGGCAGCTCTGGAGCTGGTCTCCTCCACTGACCGTGTGCTCCAGATGGACAGCACCTGCTGGCTGTGAACACGCCAGGCCGGGAGACCTGCAATGTGTGTTTGATCAGTGAAGGTGAGGGCTCGGTCCTTGGTGAAAACCCACTTTTCCTTTGGACCTGCTCTCCAGACATATTTGTATTATGATGATAATTAATAATTACATGAAGTCTTTCAACCCCAAAGACCTCAAACTCCTTTTAGATTGTAAATGTAATAGCGCCTTCTGTTTGGCTCCTTGAGACATTCTGCAGGCCTGGGCATCATGGAGGTGGCTAGCGGCTGTGCACCCATGGCTGGGGAGGGAGGTGAAAATCCAAAGTAGGGAAAGAAAAATCTACAGGTGAACTCTTATGCCACTAATGTCTGAATTTATTGTGAGAAACATTTCAGATTATAACATTTCAAGCAACGATATTCTCCACAGTTTGATTATAGATTTTAGTTATTTGCTCCTGGCCTTTTCTTTATGTCAGCAATATTGCAATTAAATGAAAAATGAGAGGGGAGTGATTTGCATTTTCTCTGGGTCAGAATCTAACAGCATTCCTTTCTTAACCTTCTCTTTCCTATTAACTTGGCATATTGGGGGCTTTTTCATTTTTAAATCAGGTCAGGATGATATATGGGGAGGGCCCAATGGCCTCAGACAACGGGCCACCTTCCGTGGCAGGTGTGGCGACACCCACTGCATGGCCCCTTCATTTCCCTCTGAGTTCACCTGCAGTCGAGGTGGATGGAAACGCTCTGTTTTCTTAGCTTCTTTCTGCCTGTGGGCTTTCTGTGACACCAGGGGGCTTTCTAGCCTCATACATAGGACAGTGTAGAAGTCCTGTGGATGTAATATTCCCTGGGGAAAAAATCCTCAGCAAGGAGCTGAAGGAGTCTGAGGATGAATGTGCCAGGGCCCCGACTCTGCTGGCATGATCCTGGGATTCACTGTGAACATTTCTCAGAGCGTCCCAGGGGGACTGAGCCCCGGTTTGCCTGTAGCAGTGACCGTGGCTTTTCTCTCCTCGCTCCTCAGTCTCCCACCCCCTCAGGTGTGTTTCCAGGACTCACCTCCAAGCGGTTTCCTGCCCATCATCCTCACCTCAATGTCTGCTTTTGCAGGATTCCCACACGAAGACACTTCCCAAGTCAATGTGTCTCAGGCTGTCTGTCAACTCAGTGAACCCACATGAACAATAGAAAATGCCACCATGCATCGCAGTTGGTAAGTCCAAGTACTGGATCGTGAACATTTTGATTCAGCTCCACGTTATGTATATTGGGTCACGATAACATTTCATTTCTTCTTCTGGGTCATGGTCAAAAGAGTTTCTAAGTGCTATTGACCTTCTAGTTGGTCGAAGCCAATATAATTTCCACATAGGAAATGCATCAGAGAGAAGACAGGACAGGCCGTGAGCTTGGAAGCGGCACCTCCCAGAGGGTGAAGCGATGTGCAGAGCCGGGATGCGGCCGTGGCTTCCGACAGACCTGTGCACGCGGGCGCGGCATCTCTGCCTGTCTTTTTCCACGTTTCTGAAATGGGGGCTTGGAGGGGAGGGGAAAAGGTTCTGTTTTCCCCTCCTTCCACCTATCCAACTGACAGAGGACGGAGGAACCGGAGAAGCAACCAGGAGTTCATCGATGCGTGCACCTGAGCACCTACGGGGCGAACTTAGTGACCAGCAGTAACTCAAAAGGTGGTTAGAACTTGGGCTTTTGTAGCATCTTTGCAGAGAAAGGACAAGGCAGAGGAAGAGGCTGTAGCTGTTTAGGTGTGGCAACTGCAGGAGGGTAAGGATACGGGAACTAATGCAAGATCAACGTGGTTTCTGGCGATGAAGGATTGCCCGCTCTTTCTGACAGAGGGGAAGGGGAGGATTTTTCTTGTGTCTGCTCCTTCTCAGCTGCCTTCACATCAAAGTAATTCTGAAACCAGAATGGCATATTTTGGGGTAACATGCTCTGAACCCCCTCCAGGCTCAGCCAGATGATCTTGGGTATTCTCATTAGCTCTGACACTCCGGGTGTCCAGTCCATTCTGAGGTTTCGGCAGACGCAGAGGGGGAGCAGGCGCGCGGCCCCTCCTGGGAGTGCGCCTCCTCGCGGCAGCGGCAGCGTGGGGCAATGCAGACAAGGGGACCCCCAGGGAAGCTGCACTTCCTGTGGGGAGAGAGGGATGGGGCTCCCACAGAGCAGAGGTGGGAGGGAGTCGAGGTTGGGGAGGGCAGCAGGTGACACAGATGGAATTAGCGGGCAGTTCACCTTTTCCCTGGGCGAGAGGAGAGCTTTGGAAGGAGTTTGCTGGGTGGAGGGCAGCATCTGAGGAAACGCAGAGGGCATGGGTCCTGGGTGCCCAAGGACGGTCTCCCCTCAGAATCAGTGCTTCTTGAGGTTAGAATCTTGGTAGATATTTTTCCATTTTTCCATCATTGCCTCCCTTCCCCTGTTTCCTGCATGGGGTTTAGCATAGTACGTATGTGTTATATGAATATTTGAAAGAATACATATTACACACACACACACACACACACACGCACACACCTGACTCTGGCACCCTCCTTTCTACATGCCTTTCCCCAGTCTGCGATGCCCTGGGATCTTTTTTCCTGTCTATTTCATGCCCTCCTCTCCTCGTGTAATCCCAATACTCAACCCCTCTGTGATATTTCCTTTACTTCCCCTCTCTGTACTGTGACCCCACCAGACAGGGATGCCTGGTAGATCAGCACAGTATTTTAATTTGCTCTCCTGTTTCTGTCTTTCATGATCATTCACATAAGAGTCAATCCCTCTTTTCGACTAGGTGAGTTTAAGGAAAGAAAGAGAGAGAGAAAAAAAAGAATAGAGTCACAGTCGGATCTCTACAGAGCAGAAGATAAAATATGGATCAAAGAGGAAGAATTTAAAGGGGAGAAAACCCCCCACAAAATGGGTGTGGCACTGCCTGGCCAGTGTGGCTCACTGGTTGAGCATTGACCCATGCACCAGGAGGTTGCTGGTTCAATTCCCAGTCTGGGCACATGCCCAGGTTGTGGGCCAAATCCCTGGTGGGGGCATGCAGGAGGCGGCCAATCGATGTTCACTCTCATCGATGTTTCTATCTTTCTCTCCCTCTCCCTTCCTTTCTCTCTAAAATTAATAAAGAAAAATAAAAAATAAAATGGGTATGGTACTAAAGAACATTAAGATAATCCAGTGGAAAAAACGTAAAAAGGTAATAAGAGGGTAATAACTGCAGTTAATACTTACTGAGTGATTACTCTACACAAGGCACTTTTGTAAGAGTTTCACATATACTGACACATTTAATTTTTTAAAACTATGAAGTAGAAACTATTTGCACCCCATTTTGTGGTGAGAAGACTAGGGCACAGAGAGGCTGAACCACTTGCCCACGGCTGCACAGGGCCAAGCAGAGTGTTGAGATGTGATTTTAGGACATCCGGCCCCAGTATCGAGCTCTTACCCAGGATACTGCGACATCTGTGGTCCCCGTGGGACAGGAGGATCAGGAAGGAGAACCGGGCACGAGAAGCTGGCCTTGCAGGGAGAGGCAGGAGGTGGATATTTACAATAGGGGGCAAGGCCCGCCAACTAAAGTTGGAGTATTTTCTGAATGCCGTCCCCTCTGTGCCTGTCCTGAGGTCACCTGTTCCCTTTGTATGGCTTCATGTTGCCCAGTGTGGGAAGGATACATAATAGGGATAAATAAAATCTGCTGTAATTTACATGTTATTTCCCTATTTTTTTTTTTTTTTTCTTGGTGTTCAGCTGTAAGACCAAAGAGCTTGGGAAGATTTGACCAAAGGGCAGGAAGAATAAAGGATGTTCTGGGAACGTGGGATTTCTTCCTTTGGACCCACTTCCAGTGGAAATCCCCGAGCAGACCACATCCTCCATCGGTCTGCTGACACACAGATGCCACCAGAAGGGAGCGGGGGGAAGTTGTTTTACAACAGTGAAGGTATTTGAAAGCAGAGAATCTTGTAGGGCTTAAGAAAGACTTTTATCTCTGGATTCCTTTGTCCGGGGAGTGTTAACTGCCCCCGGACTCAATAGCCCCCTTGAGTGACAGGGATGCAGCCACTGGTGAAACTCTTTCCCCATCTCCACAGCGTCCCTGCAGCACCAAGGGGCAACTCCTCCAGAGAAGACGGCGTTACACTGTGCAGGGCGGCGGGGAGGCAGCAGCACAGGCGCCTGAAAACCCGCGTGGGAACCACAGGTGCATTTCACAAGCCTGAGTGGATGCCTCCGAAGGGCAAGGCTGAATGTTTCTCAGGCATCAAAGCTGTGCCAGGCGGCGTGGCCCCTACAACACTTACGTCGTGTTGATCAGCGACTCCTGACTCTAGCTCTGAGCCCGTCCACCGACCGCCTCATTGCCCTCTGCACCCTCCCTTCCGCCGGCTGCAGCCAGGAGTTATAACCCTGATTGTTCCAGGCTGTTTCTTGAACATTATGTGTTTCCCTTAACTGGAAATATCATGCGGGGCAGCCGCCTCCCTTTGGGGACTTGAGGATGAGACGTTTTGTAAGCTTGTCTCATCGTCTGAAGACACAGGGGGCCCTTCCCCTGACCCTTCCCACACACTGTCCTCCTCCTCTGAATGCACAGGCCCTTCCTCTGCGTCCTGCTCGCCACCCCGGGGCGGCAAGAGTGAAAACCCAGCTGGGATGTGCTTCCCGCTGGGAGGAGCCTCTTGAATTTTAAATAGAAGACATATTTATTCAATCCTCAAATTCAGTCGAAGTGACTGCCCTCACCCCCCTGTCTGGACTCTGGATGTCTATAAATCCGAAGACTGTAGAAATACATATTTTAATGACTATAAGTCAAATTCTGAGTTCCCATAAGGTGATCCCTTTTGCAAAGCACAATGTGGGCAGGGGCCCGGGCAAAGCCCCCTTTGCCATTCAGGTAGCCAGATGGCTATGGGCCAAGACTTCTGGTAAAGCACTGGGGAGCCTGTGCCAGAGGAGGGGCACCCAGGCTGGGAGAGACTGAGGGCTGTTCCGGGGGGTTCTTCACAGACTCCCCGCCATTCTGTGCACAGCTGTCCGGGCACATTCGTCTGCCCAGCCACTGGGGGCCTCGTGTGCGCCAGGCTGACGTTCATCTTTCTGACAAGCTCACTCCCTGCAACTGCCAACCGGTGACTTCAGCATCTCTACGGTCAGAGAAGCCTGTGGAGACCTCCGCTCCCTTTCAAGACTGCTCATTTTTCTTCTTCCTTGTGGGGATGAACAGTGGTGGAAATGAGTTCCTCACAGAAGTTGTTTTATGTGGCTGCATTCTGGGGAACTTTGGTCTAGGTTTGGCTCTCAAACCACAGGGTCTGTTCTTCTCTTCTGTCCCCACCCTTGCTTTTATTTACTTATTTTTAAAATCCTTACTCGAGGATATATTTCCATTTATCTTCATATAGAGTGAGAGGGATGGAGGGGGGAGAGAGAGAGAGAAACATCCACCGGTTGCCTCCCACACAACCTGACCAGGGCCGGGGACTGAACCACAACCGAGGTACATGCCCTTGACCGGAATCGAACCTGAGACTCTTTGGTCCCCAGGCCAACGTGCTAACCTCTGAGCCAAACCAGCTAGGGCCCCGTCCCTGCTTTTTAAAACAACATTTATTACTTCTATTTCCCCTTTTATTTTATTTCTAAGTGTTCTTGACGCAAAGCATCAACAACCTTCTAAGTAAAAGGCAGGCCAACCACCCACAATCCCATCGTCACTGTCAGCCCAGCTGTGTTCCCTTTCTCACCATCCTCCTCGGCTCAGGCCGTAGGATTATGTAACTTTCCCGGCACAATTACAGCAGAGATACATTTGCATCTACTGTCTTTCTTTTCTTTTTTTTTACTGAACATTATATGGTGTGCCTTTTTCCGAGCATCACAGGGCATTTACGTTTATCTTTCTAGTCTTTGCTAACCCATGCCATTGAGTGAATCTGATATAATTGATTTAACCATTTTTCTACATTCAATCAATATGCATGGCTCCCAGCTTCTTGCTGTTATATGAAAGCTTTTCCCCTTTGGGATTATTTCCTCCTGATAACTTCCTAAGAGTCTCTTCTCTGTTTTTGTTTTGGACCCAGATGTAAACGCTCTTTTCATGCTTATGATGTCTTCTGTGGTCTGACCGGGGGCTGGGAGTCTGGTGGGAACTTCCCCCAGACGTCCTGGGCCGTGGGAGACAGACGGGCAGGAGAAGGGGCATGGGCCTTTATAAGGAAGTGGAGAAAACTCACTGTGCAACTAATTAGAAAGTGCCATGAAGCAAGTCCAAACTTTATGGCTTTTCCAGAATTGACGACGGTTTTTAACCAGACCTGCCTGTTCTTGCAGGTGCAGCATCCTCCAAGGCCATATGGTTTTCGGCGGCACTGGGCCTCATTCTTTGTTCAGCCCGTGATCCTGTAACTGAATATCAGTTAATAACTTTTCATAATAGTGTAGCTTGGATCAGCTTCGAGGTCCAAGAAGGGGCCCTGCACAGCTCCGTCTCTGCAGACTCCTGCTGCCTGCCTGGCATACCTGCTGGGAGACGCAGCCCCGTGGCGGTCCCCAGGGCAATGGTAACATCCCGGTCTCCCAGAGGGCCAGCTGCAGGTTCAAGTGGAGAGGCCAGGGCACAGAGCTCATTCTTCAACAGTAACTTGTCTCCCTTGGGATCTGCCAGGAGGGTTGGGGTCCTGTGACTTAAAAAAAAAAGGCCAGAGCTTTTAACTAAAGAGCATTTTAAGACAGTTTCCAACACATAGGGCATCTCTGCTTATAGGATTCATTTATAGGCTCCCCTGAGAGGCCTGAGGTCACTTGGGATATTGAGAATGGGGGGTCAGCCCTACTACCAAAGGAAATCTCCACCCTCCCCATTAGCTGTGGGAGATCCTTCCCTTTTGTACCCCTCACCTACCCTACCTCTTTCTTAAGGGTCTCCTGCTACCCTTTCTTCTGTCCCCTTTGCCTGGTAGCAGTGACTGAGGGAACGGATGGGAAGGAACCCACCGCACCACGGTCCACCTCCCATACTGCCCCGGGAGGCTTCACACTCTGTCCAGATGTTCAGCGGTGCTCGTGGACTGCAGTGACCAGCGGTTCCAGGGAGCTGTGTGTCCCTTTGATCCTGCTGGAACCTGCCTGATCATGAGAGGTACCCGGAAATTTTGGGGAAATACTTCTGCCTGGGCCTCACTGCAGACCCACTGAACTGAAAGTTCTCAGGTGAAATGTCCTTGACTCATTCCGTTCTGGGCAATAGCCATCCTCCTGAGCTTGTGCTTCGGCGCTTTGCGTGAAGCAATACTGTGGGAGGCAGTTGGACAAACATGAGCAGAGCAAGGATGAGGAGCCAGGTACAAAAGGTCACCAGGGCAGAACCGGTAAAACAAGGACCTCACCCCCAGGGTAGCCTTCCTCCCTAGCATGTTGCTAGTCATGTGGTTTAGACCCTTTAGAGGGGGAACAAACAAGGAGGCTGGAAAACAGCCCTTAAGCATTAAGCCCCCAGGACAGTGATGTCCTGACTCATGTCAAATACATCTGGGCCTCAATTGTGTTTCAGCTTCAGGCCCAGAAAAGCAGCAAAACCAGACAAGTGACACCATGATTGACCTCAGCTGCATTGACTCATGGCCCCCTGCTCTGGGCTGAACAATCAGTGGCGATCAGGACCCTGAAAGGACACACTCAGAAAGCCGATGACTACTCTACTGAAATCCTCCCTGAGACCTCCAGATACACACCCCCAAGACCGAGGACCCAGTGCGGCTGTCTCTATGGGAGCATGTCCGTACCTCCCCTCCCCCCCCGCAGCCCCAGTGCATTTTCCTTGCCTCTCTCTTTCCTAAGATCCAAGGCCCTTCTTTTGCTTGTTTCCAGAGCCCGTTTCTTCTCCAGCTCACTTCTTCCATCTCTGTGACTTTCTAAATAAACTTGCTCTTATAGTTTGAGTCTTGGCTCTTAATTCTTTCTTAGCCAGAAGTCAAGTACCGAAGTTGCTGGACCGAGGTCTGGTCTGACTCCACTGGTCGAGCGCCTGGTGCTGTTTCACGGACAGCTAGACCACTCTCCCTTGACATGAATCAGTGTCCCTCCCTCCGCAGTCTGGCAGGGGTGAGGGCAGCGAGGGAAAGGCTTTATGAGCCTGGAGTGTGCCTTTTCTATTGTTACCAAGAAGAAAAACATCCTTTGAAAAATGTCTGCCAGAAACAGGGAGGTGAGGGGAGGCAGGAAACTCTGTTCAACTTACAAACAGTTAGGATTAGGGTGGGCCCCGTTGAAGCAACAGGGAGATGGGCAGATACCTCCTGAAGCCCGAGCAGGAAACAAAGTGATGGGGAGTACGTTTGGGAGAGGGAGGTGTTCAGGAGCTTGCCTGGTAGGAGGTGCTCACCCCTTAAATGTTCTGGTCCACTCCGCCCGACCCAGACCCCCAGATGCGCCTGCAGACAAGGCCTGGCAGGCAGCAGAGCAGGGGCAGGGAGGTGACAGTTTTCACCCTCACTTGCTCCATATCTCAGCATCCGGCACAGAGCATGGCCATGTTCAGTCAGTAATTGTTGAATATTAAAAGCTGGCATTTATTGCCTGGCCAGTGTGGCTCAGTGGCTGAGCATCGACCCATGCACCAAGAGGCTGCCAGTTCGATTCCCAGTCAGGGCACGTGCCCAGGTTGTGGGCCTGATTCCTAGTGGGGGGCATGCAGGAGGCGGCCAATCGACGTTCTCTCTCATCAATGTTTCTATCTCTTTCTCCCTCCCCATTCCTCTCTCTCTAAAACCAATAAAGAGCAAATAAATGAAAACTCCTAGCTTTTAAAATAAATAATAAAGTAAAAGCTAGCATTTATTTAAGTATTTACAGTGATTTAAGAATTGTGCTAATTGTTTTAGTGGTATTATTTCATTTAATCTGCACAAGAACGCTAGAAGATAGATACTGTTCTTACCCCCACAATGGGCGGATGCTGAGGCAGACTGAGACCAGGTAATTTCCCCAAGGTCTCACTGGGAGGGAGGGAGTTGGGATTAGAACTCCGGTCCTGCCCCGGGCTTTCCTGCTTGTTGGTCCGGCTCTTACTCTGTTATGGCCCATGTGGCTGGCAGGTTTTGTTCCAAGAGGCAGCCCCTAAGCAAAGAAACATCACACATCACATAGGCTTTGCGAATGTCCTTAGAGCTTGACCCCAGTGTCTGACAGTATCCCTACAGAAATATGTCCTCCGAACACGGGGCTTAGCAGCCCTACTGGAGCCCAGCCAGGTCGATGGGGGCTACCGCCCAGTGGGGTCTCGGTGCTCGCCAGTGCTCCCTCCCGCGTGCCATCCCCAAGTCGATGGGGGCTACCGCCCAGTGGGGTCTCGGTGCTCGCCAGTGCTCCCTCCCGCGTGCCATCCCCAAGGAATGGAGCCTGAAGGGCGCTGTGCGCAAATACGGGGCTGGTTCCCAGAGCATCTGCCCTGCATTCCTCCCCTCTCTCTCTCCTCAGTAGTGTTAGGGGCAACGCAGAGGTTAGATTCACTCTTGTTAAGACCGGGGGTAGTGGGTCAGAGGTCGAAGGGAGCCTGCTCCCCTGCCAGCCCGGCGGCTGTGCTGTTTCCTGAGTGACCCAACTTCGGCCCGGGCTCCCTGCAGCTGGCTCTCAGACCCTCTGGTGGGGATGTGAATCCACGGAGGCACTCGGTTCAGCCTACACAGTTGCCAGAGACCTTTTGACAGGGACTGGGGACACAGACAGGACCTCTGATTCTCGTGGACATGAGAAGAATTCATGGTCGGATGCCAGAGCGAGGAGACTGTCCACTCGGCTCCTTTCCTCTCCGGGTCAAACACCCCTTTTCAGTCTCCTCTGGGCCGGGGGAGGACGACGTCCTGGAGAGACACTAACGAGGCGCCGCTGGTGAGCAGGCTGGCTGGACAAGGGCGGATGGCCCAGCCTCAGAGAGAGCAGGATGTGAGAGGGAGCTACAGAGTGGGGACGTGTCGTGGGGGAGCAGAGGCTCGGAGGGCCCTGGACCGTCCTGAGGACATCGCCTTGCTCCCTACGCAACATAAGCAGAGCAACTGTCTTTCTGGGGGGAAATCCCTATTATATTCAGCTAAAACCCCTTTTCATTCTAGTGAACAATTTGAGTGACTGTTCGTGGGCCCCAAGATTATAAACTAGCCTAAAGACGTTGGCAGTCATTGGTGTATGTTGTAGACAAATAGAATCTTCAAATGAGAAGCATATGTGTGTGTGTGAGTGAGAGAGAGAGAGGGAGACAGAGAGAGAGAGAGAGATGAGGGTGCTGTTTTGTGTGTGGCGCGGTGTGGAGGGTGTGGTGTGTGTGACGCGGTGTGGCGCAGTGTGGAGGGTGTGGTGTTGTGTGTGGTGTGTGTGGCGCAGTGTGGAGGGTGTGGTGTTGTATGTGGTGTGTGTGGCGCAGTGTGGAGGGTGTGGTGTTGTGTGTGGCACAGTGTGGAGGGTGTGGTGTTGTGTGTGGTGTGTGTGGCACAGTGTGGAGGGTGTGGTGTTGTGTGTGGTGTGTGTGGCGCGGTGTGGAGGGTGTGGTGTTGTGTGTGGTGTGTGTGTGGTGTGGTGTGGAGGGTGTGGTGTTGTGTGTGGTGTGTGTGGCGCGGTGTGGAGGGTGTGGTGTTGTGTGTGGCGTGGTGTGGGGGGTGTGGTGTTGTGTGTGGCGTGGTGTGGAGGGTGTGGTGTGTGTGGCATGGTGTGGAGGGTGTGGTGTTGTGTGTGGCGCGGTGTGGAGGGTGTGGTGTGTGTGGTGTGTGTGGCGTGGTGTGGCGTGGTGTGGAGGGTGTGGTTTTGTGTGTGGCGTGGTGTGGAGGGTGTGGTGTTGTGTGTGGTGTGTGTGGTGCGGTGTGGAGGGTGTGGTGTGTGTGGTGTGTGTGGTGTGGAGAGTGTGGTATTGTGTGTGGTGTGTGTGGTGCGGTGTGGAGGGTGTGGTGTGTGTGGTGTGTGTGGTGTGGTGTGGAGAGTGTGGTATTGTGTGTGGTGTGTGTGGTGCGGTGTGGAGGGTGTGGTGTGTGTGGTGTGTGTGGTGCGGTGTGGAGAGCGTGGTGTTGTGTGTGGTGTGTGGTGAGGGCCGGTCTGTGAGCACCCTGAGGGCAGACTTCTTGCTTCCAGGGAATGAGCGCAGCGGCGCCCTCTGTCTGACAGCACACACCCAGAGCCCCTCCCGCGCCCATCCTCCCCCACAGGTGAGGTCAGGCAGATGTCCTGAGCTGGGGAGAGAAAATGTTAGATGACTCAGGTGTTGGGGATTTATTTGTAAGAAAATGATGAGTGTGTGCACCTGTGTGTGCCTGGAACCATGGCTAGTCTTTGGTGAGGACAGGGACATGCAGTGTTACACAGGGATGTGGGCAACGAGACTATTTTCAGGGGTTGGCAGCCAATGTGCGCTTGCTCCTGTTTCACCTCAGCCGGCCAGTGACATTGCCACGGAGCTGTCCCTTTACCTCCAACTGGCACAGCGGGCGCTGGGCAGAGGCCGACTCTTCTTGTCCCGTTTGGGTAATAAGGTGAGCACTGACCTGCACAAAGCAAGGCGGGTCCTGAAATGGGCAAACGCTAGAAAGCGTAAGCAATCCTGCCCCCTGCAGGTGGCTCCCAGCCCTCGGCTGCCCCAAGGACCGTGGGGTCAAGACCCGACAACCCCCAAGGATTTCTCTGTGGTTTCGTGTTAGGCTCTGGGGCCCTTGATTTCCCTCTGACTTCCCAGCAGTGTTCAGAATTGAGTTTACTTTGCCATATTGTCCAGAACAGGGGAAGATTTGTGCTCTTGATTATTTTGTAACCAGCCACATTATCAAGTTACCCTATTCGTTCTAATTAGTGGTCAGGATCTGGAGCCATTATGTGACCCTCTTACCTGTGTGATTTAGTAGTATAGGAAATTCTGATCATCTAATTTATTTCCATTTTGAATGCAATTCATTTTATATACCAACATATTTGTGGGTTTCCATAGTCTTTATATTTTTAAATTACAGTTGACATACAATATTATATTGGTTTCAGGTGTGCAACATGGTGATTACACATTTACATACCTTACGAAGTGATCGCCCTGATAAGTCTAGTACCCATCTGACACCATCCATAGTGTTTCAATGCACAGTTTTATGTGTTTACGAGGTCACCAGAGTATGCCTATGTGTGATCTCTTCTTCCCAGATAGTTTGTATCCTTTTGATTAGAAGTGTCAAGTCTTTCTGTAGGGACGAAATTGCTGTTCTCTCCCGGAAAAAAAAGTCTTCCTGCGTTTGTCCTCTGTGGCTGTTATAGATGGGTTCATTGTGTAGTTTTCTTTATTCTTTCCCTGTAAATAATGGACAGATTTCCCATCTTACAACCTTCATGCTTTACTTCTGTATTGAGCTTGCTGTTTATTACCACTACTGCCTCCACTGCATCTTGAATTTGCTAATTTTTTAAAATCCGAAAACAATTCTTAGTAGTTGCAGATTACATCTTCCCAGATCTCTGATTACCTATGGGTCTCATATTTTTTTGTAAGTACTTTTATTGTTTCTTAGGGGTGGGGATAGTATTTGCTCTGAGTCTTAAGAATAGTCCTTTGTTTTCAACAACCTTATCGTTTTCTATGTCCAGTGATCTTCCTTCCTCCTTCCCTCCCCTTTCCTTCCTTCTCCACCACAGAGGGAAGTCTATGCACGTCTAATATTAGATGTTGAGATAGATTTTATCAGAGTTTGTAGCTACTTGTCCAAATATTTTAGCCCCAGACTAAAGGGGAAGACTGAAAGTATATTTTCACTAATTTAATGAAGCTGAAGTTCTTACTGTCCGTGAAGTACAGGGACAGAACGAGATCAGAGGCAGCCACGGGCAGGTGAGTTATACTCGGGAAGCGTTTCCTGTGCGTACGTGTGTGCCACACTGAGGTGAACTGCTTTTTCTTCTTCAATAGGCGGCTGGATCAGGGCCCCAGTTTACCGGGTCCTGCAATCCGCATCAGGGGACATTACGGTGAGATCCCCAGGCTGAGCTGGTTCATGTGTGGGCTGAGATTTTCCCAGGCCTGTTTACCCCCAAGCTTACCCAACTCCTAGCCCCTGTCCCATGGACACTGAAGGTGTACTTTGGCTTCATTAGTGATCACGGCCACTTCCTCCTAGTTGTGCTTTTCTGTCATGTACTTGACGGATTGTAATCTCAAAATGACCAAGTGCCATCCTCTTCCAGAACTCTACAAATCTTCCTATCACAAAAGACAAGAAGTTCCCTTCCTCTTGGAAATAATTTGGCCTTTGTGAATGCAACGAGGTGCGAGGAACACCGCGTGACATGTGATTACAGGGCATGGGGATGGCAGAGGGAGATCTGGGCATTTGGGGGAGAGGAGGTGGGATGAACAGGTCTGTTTAAATGTGTAAAGTTGAGATGCCTGAGACTATGTGACATAATAGTATATGTCACTATTGGCTAAGTAGTTGGCTATATGAATCTAACTTCCGGTGAGAGGTTCAAGCCAGAAGACATACATTTTGGAGTCATTGCTGTAAGATGGCACAGAAGCCAGGGGATTAGATGAGAATACCTAAGGAAATAAATATGGATGAAGACGATGTTCTGAACTGAACCCTAAGGAGCTCTATTCTTTAGAAGGTGGGTGGAGAGGAAAGATTCAGGAAATAGCCTGATACAGGTGGCCACTGAGGGCCAAGGAGAGACAGGAATGTGGTGTCCTGGAAGACACAGAAGGTCATGGCTAACTAAGTGCAATACTGTTGAGGGTTTAAGGACAGGATAATAAAGTACTCACTGGACACGGTAAGATGGAGTCCTCTGGGATGTCGACCAGAGAGCAAGTCAATGAGTGAGTGGGAGGAGAGAAAGTGGAGGGGTTTGGAGATAATTGAGTTTCCCCATAAGAGGAAGCAGAGAAATGGAGTTCTAGCCAGATGGAGCTGTGGTGTCAAAAAGGATTTAAAAATCTGAGAAACACTGAACATATTTGTATGCTGATGGGATGTATCCAGTAGGCAGGTTAATGATAAGTAAGATAGTGAGAAAACATGGAAAGAATGAAATCGCTAGACAGTTGGGCTCCAGAGTATAAGTCCATAGCTGGACCCTGATGGGAGACGAGACTGAGTTTTGTTTTGTAAATCCCACTGCAAATACAGCTGCACAGGCCACCTGTTTATAGCAACAGTATCCCACATGTCTAATATGTTCTTAGGAAAAAATTGCCAGGCTGGAGATCATGGACGTTTCTCAAGGCTCTCGACACATTTGTAAAGCTGCATTCAGGGAAGTTTTATCAATGAACACATCTCGTTTTTATCTTACCTCTCTACAGATATTTATAAATATGTTTTAGTCACTGTAATTTTTCTTTGGTGAATGTTCTGCCATTGTCCTTTGCACATTTTAAAAGTTGGAAAATTGATGATTTTTAAAATATGTGTGTAAAGTTTTTATATATTAATAATTGTTCCCTTTGTTATATTTATGACGTCCATTTTCCACCCACTGCCTTTTAATTTTTTCTGCCTGTTGCTTTTTTATCCATCTTTCCTTTGTGATTCCTCCTGTTGATTTTGTCCTTAGAAAGTAATTTTCCCCCCAAGAAACAATACTTTAAAGATGGATTTCGAAGCACAAGGATGCTGTGATCTAGATTGCCCTCAGGACTGTGAACATGTGGCTGGAAATGGAGCAGATCACCTAACCCCAGTGCATTTCCAGCCCCAGGAAACGAAACATTCTCTGAGAAGATGCATCATATTTCATGTGTGCTAAACAGCAAACAACAAAACTCAAATAATCTACATCAAAACAGTTGGCCAGAGAAACCTTCAAATGAAGTTTGTGTAACATCAGAAGCTAAGCCAAGTAACAACCAACCCACATCATAAAGACCAAAATGCGGCATTGAGTTACCCATTTTCTGTGTAAACTTGCTTTTCAGTTGTTTATCTGATAAAATCCTCTGTTACTTCACCCAGAGAAACTTTTGGTCTGTGATCATAACTAACTAACTTCCTTCCTCCCTCCCTCCCTTCTTTCTTCCCTTTTCCCCTCCCTCCTTTCTTCTTCACTCCTTCCTTGCATCCCTCCCTTCCTTTCTTCCTTTATCATCATTAGTGTGCAGCAAAGGAAGCTATGATGGATCAACAGTTATTATCACTGGAAAATAAAGTGTCGCTAGTCTCTGAGTAGTAATGTAGGTGGAAATAAAACATGAATTGGGTATAGGTGCTCACTTTTCCCCACGGTGTGGGTGGTTCATCCAATCTAGAAGAAGAATCATAGCTTGATACCCAGAAGAATATCAGGTCCCTCATGGTATGGGTAATAGTAAAAGCAGTTCTTCTGAGGTCTTCATTGTTTACTATTTCCTCCCCTCTCTCAAATACTTGACACCTCCTCCTCTGTTCCACCCAGTACCATTGCTAGACCTGAGCGAGATGGCGCCTGTCCTGAACCCATACTTCAGAGAACCTGCTCTTATTTTTCTTCCCCTGTCCATGAGCTCAAGAGTCCACAGGCTCAGGGGTCATACCCACCTAGAGCCTGCTCCTTTTCCAGACCTGCTCCAAGTAATCAGGCAGGATTTGCTGCCCCAAAGGTGCTAAGCCTTTCTGGGCATCTTCCCTGGGTCAGGCCTCTGGTGCTAAGGTGTTCCTCTTAGGTCTGAGTGGTAGCCATGGGCGGCTGTTTGCAAGGGGTGCGAATGGAGCTTGGACTCACAGGTAGTGTATCTGTGAATATGAATGAAACCCCTGGTGGTGTAGGGACTGAGCCAGGATGGGAAGACAGAGGGAGGGGTCGGATGACCACTCTCCTTGCATTAATGCATTCTGGAACTCTGAAGAGGTCAGTTTACCAACCCTGGACTTCCAGTGCACTATAAAAATATCTTTGTCAAGGGAGGAGGACATTACATATTTTCCTTAAAAGTCTGCTCACTTGATGTCCAGTTGACTTATAACTTTTCAGTGTTTAGACACACAGTATTTGGATCTTCATTTGTCCTTTTTGCCCCTGGCCCTGCAAATGTTGGAGTCTGTCTGTGTTCACTCCTCCATCTATTTTCTCTTTTTCTGCTCCTCCTCCCTCCTCAGCCAGTCTTCTCCTCTGAGCCGCATCATTGGGATTTGCTGTGTTCCGGCCTTGAGCTTCAGGACGTGTGGCGTTATTATTCCTCTCTCTATTTCCCTGCTTGTTCTGAGTCATTTCTCCACCTTGCCGGTTTGAGAACCCTGTACATAATGATGGCTATTTCTGAAGGATAAACAAAACCTACATATGGCAGGGAAAACATTAATTAATAAACAAGCAAGTGAAACAGACGCTAACCACCACTCACGCAGGCTCAGGTGTGTCCCTCTCGGCTAGTTGCTCTGTGTATACCATCGCCTTCCTCCCTGTGCCCCTCCTTATATCATGGTGGGGGAGTGGTAGGTGGAAAATGGGACAGGCATACCTGTTTAGCCACGTTTTGGTTTCCATGAGACTCTAGAATGATTTCTTTTCCCACTGCCAGGGTTTCTAGGAGCCAGTGGTTCTCAAACTTGAGCATGCATCAGAATCCTCTGGGTTTCGGCATCAGTAGACAGGAATGGGGTGGGGCCCGAGGATTTGTATGTCTAACCATCTCCCAGGTAATGCTGATGCTGCGAGTCCAGCTCATACTCTGAGAACCACTGCTATAGGTCATCAAGTTTTATTGGGTTTTTCCTGTTTGATGCTCTGTTGCTAATGTGAAATTACTTTTAACCTGTGATCCATGAGCAGACTCTGGGCTCAGAACATTGCACAGAGGCGACGAAAGTGATTTGGGACTGTAGCTCCTAATCCAGCTCACCCCTGGCCCCCTGGCCAGGCGGCTGCTTCCTCAGCAATGGCAGGGAAGTTCCCCCACAGAGGCAACTCGAGCCTCATCTTGGCAGAATATAAGCAGCCTTGGCCATATCCTTTCCTGCAAGCTTCCCTTTAATTGCAAAAATCTGGGTGGCCTTCACACAAGTTGTTTGTGCAGCAAAGGAGAAGAGATAAGTCTGGTAACCTTGGAAGACCCGATGTCTTTGTTCCCAGCCTCCTGAGAAGCCATGCCCAGAGGAACAAACGCTGTGTGTGGGAAACCAGAGAGGGGCTCCGGAGGGTGGACTGGAGAGGACAAAGGGGGGTGGCTTTTCTTAAGAGTAAATGTCTCCTGATCTGCCTAAAGCCACGTCCTGCTGTGTGAGAGTTCATTAGCTGGAATTCCATAAATGACAACAGCCTAAATCCTAACTAGACTCCAGGCCATGATTCTTCCTACCAGGCTATAATCACACAGAAAAACAATCTTGGCTCCAACCACAGGGTTATAGCAGCCAGTCCAAAAAAAAAATGGCTCTTAAAGTGAACCTCTTGGGGATTTGCATCTTATAGGGACAAGGAATTCTCTCTCAACAACTAACCACATGGGCTTCGGGGCACTGACTCAAACAATGTAAGCTCAGCCACTCGCCAGGGTGCCTAGAATCAGTTGCTACTTGCCCACTTTCTCTTGGGCAAATCTAAAGCCAATCATTGGCTTTGTTCTCGGACCCCACCTTTTCCAGTGACTTCTGCTGTGGGTTGCTCTTAGTCTGTCATGGCTCTGTCACACTGTGAGAGCCTCCTCTGCAATGGGACAGTTTCATAATAACAATAAGAGCAATAATGGGTGCTGCTCAGTGAGCATGAACTCTGCCTCAGGACCCATGCCAAGCATTCTTCGTCTATGACCTAATATAATCCCCACAATAATCCTAGGAAATGGGGTTTATATCATCCCAATCTACAGGTGAAGAAACCGAGGCTCAGGAGTTAAATAACTTTCCCAAGACCATGCAGCCAACAAAAGGTAGAGACTTGATGGAAACCCAAGCTTGTGCCGATGCCCATACCTGTATATTTTGTACTTGATAAATGTTTATTAATTTAGGTCAATCAATATATGTACATATGCATGAAGAAGAATTTCAGAGGCATTTAGGTTCTAACCTAAATTATTTAGGAACAGGAAACTCACTTAACCAAGCACTCCATTTTCCAGTCAACTCAGTTAAATGAATTGTTGTAATCTGATCAATACTCAATCACTACTACACTTGCATTGTAGGAGGTAGCATTAGTGGAAATGGAAACTGTGGATAATCAATACAGCTGTGTTTGTGATGAGACTCAGCTGCCTAGTACAGGAGAATTTGGCGTCAAGAACATGGCAGGCTGTAGCAGGGTGGGAGCAAACCCCCCGGGTCTAGGAGTGTGGCTCACATTTTTTCTGCAGCCTGTCCCTATAGACATACCAGGTTGCATGACAAATGTCACTTCTTCCCAAAGCAAAGCCCATGCTTTTAACATCATCCTATTGTCTTCACACAGAAGTGTGTGTGCATGATGTGCACCGCAGATGAATGTGTGTGTGATTGGACAAGTGGATCTGTATACGAGAAATAGCACCTGCAAACCCTGATTCCTTCTGCTGCAGCCGAAAGGCGTAGTATTACCAGGCTGGGTTAGACCCCTGCTCGCACATGGGAGCATTATGGGAGGCAAGCTGCCTCAATGCCAAGTTCATAAGGTCAGCATCAGTCTCTAGAATATCCTAACCCACTACCAAGTTTCATGTTGTGCAGTTTTCTAAAACTTTCTCAAATGTATGGTTTTAACCCATAATTGCTTTGGGGGTAATCATTTCATGAGTTTACCTCTATCTTTCCCTTGTTAAAATTCACTTTGGCTAAGTCTTTCAACTTTATTGAGATGCTCTGGAAGAAGCAAGTTTGAAAACCACTCCTGATCTTAGACTCAGCACAACTAGCTCTGAAACCCAGCTCTGTCCCTTGTGAGCTGAGAAGGACTTTCTTCGGGATGGCCACTGAGCTTGGCGGGAAGCCCCCACTCCGGTCTAAATGCATACAGTGCTTTCAGAATTAAATGAAAGAACTTCAGGTACCTGGTTTAATGCAAAAGCAAAACTGCAAGGTCCAGAGACAAGAGGGAGCCATGGTGGGAGGGAGACTGAGGCTCCGTGGCCCGTGGCTTAGAGAAAAATGTTTTATAACCAACGTGGGAATGGCAGTCGTCTGGCCTCATGAGTCAGAGGGAGCCAGGACTGGCTTCTCAGGACAAAACTGAGAACCAGAAAGGTTCTCATGAATGGGGACAAGGAAGTCTCCACCCCATCCCAGGAATGGCACCAACTTGGGCTCCTTGCCCTGATCCGTGGGTGGAAATAGCATGAACTGAGAGAGAATCAACCCGACTTCTGTGGCACATGTTGGATCCCTGGGGCCTGAATGCTTGTGTTACATGTATGTGGAAATCCTTTAGTGTAGGAACCTAGAGAACAACCTCGAAACCTGTCCTAGATTGGCGAACCCATGGGTTCTGGGCAGAGACGGCCATAGGGACACGTGTAAATCATTCCCCGACGAGCTCACTGAGCGGCAGGAGAGGACCCCCTCCAGCCTCAGAGATGCACAGGTGCTGGGGGGAGCCTGCGAGGTCTGTGGGGATGCGCAGCATCTGCTTGCAACTTCCAGCTCTGAGGGGTTGGATAACTACCCTCCTTCACCACTCCCCCTCCACACTGCCCCCACCAACCCCAGGAAATGACCACAGCCCACAAGTCACCCCCTTTTTCCTGATAGTCACCCATTCCTATTCTCTTACTTAGAAGTGTTAACTGTATTCATATCTTCAGTCCTTAGACCCCAGAGTAGGTATGGCCACAGAGACATGTATCCTGGGATGGCCGAGGCCAGCTTTGTCTGTGGCAGTCATCGGAGGTGCTGTGCCCCAGACATTCCTGTCGAGGCTTGAGGGCCAAACAAGCCTATTCCACAGTCCCACCCGTTTGCCCGCAACCATTCCTTCGGGTCTGCCCTTCATCGTGATGTTCTTGTTCCTATTCCACACGGAAGGAATGTTTTTCTTCTTTCAAAGTCCCACACCTCTTCATCTATCCTTCTCTTATGTCATTTGTCACTCTCTTGTTGCATGGTTTTCTTTATGCACCTGTCTCATCTCTCTTCCTGATAATAAGCTCCAAGGAAAAGGAGAGCCACTGAACAATACTCCAACTTTCAAGTTACACACGTGGCAGAGGTAACCGCACACAAGAACAACAACTCTACTTCTTTTCCACTTTGAAATCACTCCCTTCCTTCTCTTTTGGTCCCTGGGTCACTTTTGGAACACGGAACATGGAACACTGTTTATTCATGAATGATTCTTTCCTCTTCACAAAAGACTTTCTTATTAATCCCCTACAATGGTTAGATTAAATGCCATAGAGATTTGTTACATGTTAAAGCAGATAAAATTGTGTGTGTGTGTTGGGGTCAACTTATGTCAATCTTCCTCTTAGAATAAAGGAATGGGACTGGGCTGTAGGGACTCCTCTAATTCTTGCTCCATATGTTGCTGAGACAACCAAAGACCTACCTAATGCAGATGAGAAAAGACAACCTGTGTTTCAAAGCCAGTCACGGTGCCCCACCTTCCTGTTTAGGGCAGGACTGAACTTTGATCTTCTCTTTGGTGTTACTCACTGTTTACTTCTCATGGGTTTCTGTGTCTGCTCTTTCCCAGTTCTCATCAACAACCAACACGACTTCTACCAATTGGGCACTCCCTAAGTTCCAACATGACTGGTGCCTCTGAAGACCAGGCGGGAGATGGTTAGTTCAAAATACGCTGTCAGAGCGGCTAGAGAATGTATTAGCCATGGAGCTTTTGATTTCTGGGAATTGAAGTCCTTTCAAGGATGCTCAAGTGAATAGGGAGTTTATTATAGATTGCAAAAAAATCCTATAGGAACACACTTTCAGGAAAGACAGTAGGGCCTCCTAGGAACTGGAAAAATCACTGGAAGATTGCATCTCTTTTCCTTGTCTCTACATGCTCATCTCGTCTTTCTTTATCTGCAGACCCTCTTTCTGATTCATTCATTTACTTGCAGGTGGTTACCATGGCCACCTGCCAATAGCTGTCCCATTCCCTGAGTTATATGATCTTCTGTTTCCCCTCCCCATGGTTAGTTGACTCAATCTCTGAGTCTCAGTTCCAAGTCACGGGAAGAGTAAATATGATTGAACTTGCTTGGATCAAGTGTTTATCCAGTCTAATACTGTGGTGAGGGATAGGCGGTAGGAAGATGAGAGAGGGAGGAGAAATTCCTGAGGCATATATGGGTTGGACAATCTCTTTAAAGAGATGCAGATGGGAGATAAATTTGAGTATAGATGGAAAGATGCAAGTCCAGTATGCTCTCTGGACCAGCTTGAATATGAATCAAAGTCATGCCTCCACTCCAACACAATATGGCAAGCCTTTCAGTGATCCTAACTGGCCCAGGAGCCCACCTTCCAGTTAAGATTCTGTATGGAGCAATGAACCACTGAACTAGACTGAGAAGGACAAAGTCTTTGAAATAACCCTATCAGTAGTCTATTGTCAGATGGTCACTACATCAAGGGTCTTTGCCTTCAAAGGAAGAAGTTTATTTCTGTGCATGATTCGCAGACCCCCCCCCCCCCCATTTGGAAATGTTTCGAATCATGGTTTCTTTTTCAACTTAGGTTTAAAAAAAACAACTTGTGTTTCTGAGAATACTCACTTCCTAAAGCATATTTCTTGGGGTTTTACACTATTGTCTCAGTTTTTCTGGTAACTGGAGAATGGAATTGGAAAGTTTGGACCACTACAAATGTAAGAATGGCAGTGTTTGTGTTTTCCTGATAGGTTTTCTGGACTATGTCACTTTTAGAGTAGCAGTTCTGTCTTGCCCCATGATGTCCTCCCAAAGAATCTGCATCGCTGTATGTACCATAGTGACTGATTGATTAAGTGACTGAATGAAGGCTGTGAGGTGATAATAATACTGGTGGAAATAGTAGGAGCCACAGCAACCACAACCATGTCAGTGGCTACTTATCAGAACTCCTTGGTCTTTTATATCTATTACATTATTCAATCCTCACTGTAAAACTGTGACTATGGCATTTTCTTATTACATAGAGGAAAACTTGGATAATATGATTGTCTAGTTCTTTCATCCTAACAAGACAGTAGACTTAGGTTATGTCTATGCAATGCCCAGTAGCTGGGCAGATCAAGGCAATTTGGGAGTCTTACATATGCAAAGCAGTTTGATGAACTGGTTTTTATTTGTGTTAGAATGCTTAAATAATCTAATGGTTATTTCTCACTATCACTATTTATAAATTAACATCTTTTTTTTTTTTTTTTTACCTCTGCTCAAAGTAAAATAGAGGATTCAATATATAGTTTTGGGCTATGTATGCTACCAGTTAATTCAAAACAATACATGATGTTTAGTTCATTAAACTACGGGCATGCTCAGTGTCCCATAAAGAAAAAAAGGAGAGGGGCGAGGGGCTTTGTAGCTAGTATATATAAAAATTAATCTGTGAGTTCCGATGAATTGCATAAAAACGACCACAGCAAGGCTGTTTCATTCCCCACACAATGTAACTCATCTCTAAGACCAGCATTCCAAAGTGTTCCAGTCATTCATTACCAGCCTTAAATAGTAAAGGAAAAAAAATGTCTCACTACTAATAAAAATGTTACTTATGATTTCCCACTAATAAAAACTGCATTATTGATCACTGTGTTCTAGTAAGTATTTAACATTTCATTAATATTTAAATGGCATTCACAACGTTCTCCTTATGAGACTTAGTTAGGAACTTTCATCAAGCATCACACTCACCTTATTTTTGATCCTTCAAAGTCTATTGTCCACATCAGATCTCTTCCAAGTGTCCAAATCAATGTGGTGTATTGGACTAAAGTAAGTTGGGAACTTGTAGTTTTAAAGAGTGCTAAAGATTTTCAACTTTTGAGTGTTCGAAAGTCATTTATTGGTGTCACCTGGTATTTCTAGTGGGACCTTAAGCCTCTGGTTTTCGGTGTCTGTAACTTTAAAATGGGACTAACACTTGTTTTCAAAAGAGTGAATTGGATTTTTTTCTTCCCTCTTAACACAAGTATTGTGGTAATCTCAGCATGCGGGAGGCATTTCCTTCCTTGACTTCATCAGAGTAGAGGCTGGGTCATGCTACAGAGAACACAAGGAGTTTGGGTCAGATAGAGCTGGTTTGAAAGCCAGAGTTTACTAGTTTGTGACTTGGTCAAAACACTTAACCTCTTTGAGCTTCAATTTCATTATCTATAAAACAGAGATAACTATTATCTCCCAGGGATGTGATGAGAACTGAATAAATAATCTAATCAAGATGCCTGGCATAACAGGCTCTCAGAAAATAGTTTTCCTCTGCTACTCTAGCATATAAGATGTTATAATCAACAGTTTCTGATGGTTTGGAGAAAAAAAATTCTCCTCTCTCATGGAGATGTTTCAAGAACATATGAAAGATTACTGCTTTCTAGGTTCATGCATAGTGAATAGAGTGATTTCTTTTTTCCCCCTGTATTCCTCTGTTCACACTTTTGTTCATCAGACTTGCATTGATTGCCCATTAAGTTTTGAGAATATTTGAGAAAAAATGATACAGGGATATAGGTGGGGGTGGGAGTATCTCTTGATGCTGTAACATCAGGAAATTTAGCCTTTTCTTTATTAAATGAATATGAATGTAAATATAAAGTTTAAATGTCTACCAGTCATTGGCACAAATCTGGGCAGGTGACTTGAATTGGGGGGAAGGGGTACATTAGTTTAAATGCCTCACTTTTAAGAATGGGTCTTGTTACCTTTGATCAGGGTCCTTTGACTTCCTTTTCGGTGGGATGTTTTTGGTGCTGAGAATCAAATTTTAGAAAGTGGTTGGAGCAGAGTCAGGGAAGGAGATAATCTCATTTTCACTGTAGTAGCTGCCGAAGTTAATAATCAGGACAGTTACTTCCTATAGTTCCTAAGTCTCATTAGAATAAATATGATCCCTCCAGGTATAGTTCCATGTTATTTTTTAAATTAATTAATACTTTTGAATCCTGTTGAGCCATCCTGAAGATAACCTTACTGAAATTGATCAAGGCCTGTTTGGGGAGAATCACAGGTGAAACGCGTCCTTAGCCACACGTTTACCGTCACTGTTGATGAGAGCTGGAACACTCTTGAGCTTGGTCTAACAGTGAAAACAAACCGAAATGCGTTCATTATTCAGTGCTGTCCTGTCAAACTGGGCCATCAGCTGCCATGGTTTTCCAGTCAGAGGACGGCCAGCTGTGCCTTGGCTCAAGGTGACCAGGGGTCGGAAACCTTTTTTCTGCCAAGGGCCATTTGAATATTTATAACGTCATTCTCGAGCCATCCAAAATGATCAGCTCAAAAATTAGCCTGCTATATTTGGTCAGGCTAATTTGGTGAGGCGTGTGATGTTAGGGGGGATTGATTTCACAGGCCTTATACGGCTGGATGTTCCCCAGCCCTGGAGCCTTTAAGAATGTTCTGCCCTCCTTTCTCATTCTGAAGAAGTAGCTTCAAGCACCTATGTTTAAAAGGACGGGTCAGTTCATCCATAACTGAGAACACTTTTAAGATCATTCAAGTCACTGGGCCTATTTTGGCTGAGATGTGAGACTAAAGAGTCCTCTTGTGGGAACTGGTTCTGTTGTCCCTCTTGACTTTTAAAGTCACTAATAGCATGGAATGTCCTACCAGTCACTCGGCTAGGTTTCATTGTTTTGTTGAGTTGATTCTTCATCTTTAGTCATATTTGCATTATTTAATATGAGCAACCTACAAAAGGTTTCTTTAATTGGCAAGATCCATCTGACCATTTGTCAATATTCTTGACTATCTGTAAGTGGACACGTTTTTATACATTAGGTTGCGCACTCACACACACACACGTACACACACACATCATCCACTAGAGTTGGACTTGACCACTCCAAAAGCAGACATACAGATTGTATTAGAAATGACAAGACACCTGAAAAACTGTCTACAACCTTCAAAGTTTTTATATTTGTCATTGGTTCCTGAGTGTTAGGATCTATCAAACTACCAATTGGGACAAACTGGCTGGGGGTGAGTGCCAGTTATTCAAGTCAAAGTAGAAAAAGCAGGACTCAAGTCTTAAGGACTAGAGGGTTAGGAGTCCTCAGCCCAGAGCTACTATTAATGGTCCGAGTAAACTAGAACATATCACCTCTGGGGTTCAGTGTCCTCATTTGTATGGGAGACTTGGTCGAGATGGGGGTTGGCCACCTATGGTCTGTGGGCCAGATTGGCCTACTGCCTGTTACTGTGGGTCAAGCTGTGCCGGCGCACAGCACGGCCACTGATTTAGGCATCGGCTGTGGCTGCTTTCCCACCGTGAAGGCGGAGTTGAGTAGCTGCAACAGAGACCGTAAGGCCCGCAAAGCCCAAAATATTTGCTATCTGATCCTTTGCTGAGAATGTTTGTCCAGGCCTTGTCTGAAGGCTCTCCATTATTCTCACTCTAAACTCTGTGTTCCCTGTATCTTAGACTAAGCTTTTCCTCTAAGCACTGGAGGAATACATGTCTCTCCGTGTCTCATAAATGGGATACCTGCTTATTTTCACTCTGAAAGCCAAGGTACGCACACATGACAGTAAGTGGGACTTGAAGGCAAAGAATTAGATCCCTAAGGAAAAGGTAAACAAGATGGAAGATGATGAGAAAGATGAGGACTTGAAGGAGTGTGGAGAGAGCAGAGAGAGGTGCTCAGCACGCACTGGGCTGTGTTATGTTTGTGTAATGGGGACCTTCCCACGTGGCAATGTTAATGGAATGAGGCTGGACCAGCTGGTTGTGGGAGAGGGTTTCCCCTTTGGGGATGCTACTGTGATTCATATATGTGGGTTGACTGCAAAAAGTCCCAAGTGGGGATGAGGAAGGAAGAGAAAGAGAGAGAGAGGGAGGAAAGGAGTGGGCAAGTTATGACACCAAGATGCAGCAAGCATCTACCATGACTAGTGCTTTGCACACGGCACCGTGAGGGATACAAAGGGTAAGGGACACCATCCCTACACCTAGATGCTTAGCTTTAAAGCAGGGGCTTAAAGATAAGGGCACAGCTTCTGGTACAAGGAGAAAAAGTACCACAAGGAAGGGCAGAGCAAGATGAGTGGAATTAGTTCTGCAGAAAAAAAAAAATATATATATATATATGTATATACATATATATGTGTATATATATGAAAATGTTTAGACTATCCAGATCCCACATTTTATATCTAAATATGAGTAAATCCTGGAAATGCTAATAACTAAAATTTCTGCTGAATGTAGGCACATTTTTCCATTCTTCTCAGTCTGGTAAACAAAGTCTATCATGATATATATTCATTTCTTACCTCTCCAGCTTCATCGCTCATCTCTGTACCACCGCTGGCCCATGTCTCTACCACTCTAAACTGTTTCCATTTCCTTTAGTATACCCCAGTGGCTCTTGCTTTCAGGTCTTTGTCATGCTGCTGCCGCTGACCAGAATGTCCTCCATGCCGAGCCCGCCTCACCCCTCCTGTCCCTAGGCGCCCTTCAGACCTCGCTCAGTCCCTGGTCATCTTCCCCAGAGGCCTCCTCTGATCCGCTGGGAGGGTCAGTGTCCCTTCTTACATGTTACCTCAAGATCAGAAATTCCCCCATCATACCACCTGACAATTTCCTGTCCATTTAAAAAATTACTTTGGGTGCTCTCAGAAGCAGACCCTGAGACAAGACTTTGAGTGCATGTTGTTTGGTTGGGAGCTAATCCTAGATGAAACAAAAACCCTAAATGTGAGGAGAGTAAGGAAGTGAGACAGAAAAAGGAAGATGAAGAATAACGGAGTCCTTCTGAAGGAAGTTGTCACTGTGGGTAACGGACAAGGTTCCTCTGGGGAATGTGAGGGCCAGTTGATTATTTATTTATTTATTTATTTATTTATTTATTTATTTATTTATTTATTTATGTCTTCATTGGCTTTAGAGAGAGGGAGAGAGAATCCACAACCTGGGCATGTGCCCTGACCAGGAATCGAACCTGCAACCTTTTGGTGCACAGGACGATGCTCAACCAACTGAGCCACACTGGCCAGGGCTAGACATTGATTGAGAGAGACGCATTGACTGGCTGCCACCCACATGACCCCAACCAGGGCTGGGGACAAACTACAACTGATGTATGTGCCCTTAGCGGGAACCGAACCTGGGACCCTCTGGTCCGCAAGCTGACGCTCTAGCCGCTGAGCCAAACCGGCCAGGGCCTGTGAGGGCCAGTTTAGAACACGCAGGGCCAAGTGACCTCACCTCGGGTGAGGAAGCTGCGTATTTGCACTCCACGTACGATAGCAGCCGCTGGCTGAGGGCTGGTGAGGGGAGGGAAAGAATTCCTCGGCACTTTGGGCCTTCTGAGCCCACGCGTAGAATGGGCTTGCGGGGTCAGAGAAAGCCCTTCAGCTAGGAAGTGCAGGTACTGGTAGCTGGAATTTAGGTTGGTGTGCTCTGAAGTGGGAAGGGCCGGGAGTTATGGGAGGACCACTGACAGTTACATTTTCTGAACCTCTTATTAGACTCTGACTCGGAAGGAGGTGGGGCTGGACCCGCTGGGGAGGGAGGGCGGAGCTGAAGCAGCGGCTGGCTGTGCACCTGTGCACGGCTCCCTTCACGGGCTTTTACTTTGGGTCTCACCGTGTGGTCTCCTTACCTGGGCCTGTTTGGGTTTCTCTCTTATGGTGTCTTCAGAGCCCTCAGACTCTTATCTGGATGACCAGCAATTCAAAGGCAAGTGTCCCAAGAGAACTGGGAGGAAGCTGTGCTGCCCTTTGGTAATGGTGACCCTGCCTCAAAGCCATGTGCTTCCCCTTCCCCCACAGAGGGAACACAGACCCCGCTTCCCTATGGAAGGAGGGTCAAAGTCACATGTTAAGAAGGACATGTGGGAGGGGAGAGGTTATTATGACTATCTCTAGAAAATACATTCTGCCACATCGATGCTTCAGTAATGTTTAAGAGATACATTATAAAGCTTTTCTTCAGTAAAACTGTATATGTCTCTGGATACCTTTGAATATTCCTGGGGCTCTTAACACTCAGGATTCTTGTTCTAATTCCAGCAGAAATCTCATGTCTACGAAAGTTGTTTAGCAAACCTAAGCTCAGCCTGGCACCTGAACTGACCTAGGGTATGTACGAGGGCATATAGCTAGGAGTTACATCATAAAATAAGCAACCTCAACCAACAGTGTAGCAAACGTCACGTATAATTTAGGTATAAATCATAAAGAAAGGAATGACAAGCTTGACTAAGGTAAAAAATTAAAACTTCAGCATGTAAAAAATACCATAAACCAAATTGAGAAGATTTAAACTGAGAAGCTTTTGCAACATTGTGAAAAAATGAATAACTGGTCATCTTAATACATGAAGAACTTTTACAGCTACATTAGAAAGATTAAACAGTCCAACAGGAAAATAATGGGAACGCAAATAGCTAACACCCAATGAAGAAACACACATTTTCAAAAATTAATGAAAAATGTTTAGCTTCTCTAATAATTTCTTTAAGGAAAATAATAATCACCATGTTATATTTGTCTGTTAAATTAAAACAAGACGCCATTTTTTTCCCTGCCTATCAGATTGGTGAAGATTGAAAAGAACTGCAAAACCAGCATGGGCTAGGGTTTGGGAAAATGGGTTCTCAGACCCACCTGGAGGGAGGGTGATTGGTGCGGTTTTCCTGGAGGGCAGCTTAGCAATAGGCATAGAACACTCTTGAAAAGGCGTGCCTTAGATCCAATAATTCCTTATCTGGGGGTTTATTCTACAAAAATGCATGGGTAGGAATTATTATCTCCAGTACACATATTAGAAAAATTTGAAATTGATAGTGGTGGTTAGTAATACAATAGTCTGCCACCTTACAAATTATACACACACACACACATACATATATATATTCACAATATATTTTTAAGTGAAAAGGTATAAAGCAATTTCAAAAGAGTAAATATAATGTAATTTTATGTATGTGTGTATGTACATACCCATAGGAAAAAAAGATGAAATTCTATACATCCAAGTATTATCAGATGTTACCTCCAAAAGTATTATTATGGATGGTCTAAAATAGAATCTTTATATCAGTGTATCCTAAGAGTTCTTTAAAATGAACATATTCATACTATTTTTTTAAAATTCTGTTGTAAATGGACATTCAACTTTTTAAAAATGCATTTTAAATTATATAAGAATATATGGATATATTCTCATTGTAAAAATCAAGTAATATAGTAAATATAAGTAAATAGTATAAAGAGAAATGTATAGTGTATATAATTATATATATTTTATAATATGTATAATATATAATATAAAGTAAGATCTTCCTTCACCATTAAATTATTTTCCAAAGAAAAAACGTGGGCAAGATTCTGGCCCCCACCTTTCGTAAACACAATCCGGATGCGGTTAAACGCACACACCAATGGACCTAGAGTCTGAAACAGTTTATTAAGTGCCTATTATCTCAGTTTAATGAGCCCAAATACAGGTCAGGAAACCACAGAGCAACACAAGAGGCCTGGCTCATTCTGACCAGTGCAAGAAGCACCTGGAAGCATGGCTGGTCACAGTTTAACCCGGAACCTGGCAGGCCCACCCAGCAAAGCCCTGTGGGGACAGGCTGCAAGCAAGATCATGTGAGGCACAGAGCCCCGGGACCCCGGCTCCACCCCGGTGTTGAAAGGCTGGTTCCGAAGGCGCACCAAGGGCACTGCTTACACAAAAGCCTTCGGAGCGAAAACGCGGCTCCCCGAAGACTGACGCGTGCACGACTCAAGTCCCATTTCCTGTGACATTAGACCCAAGCTGCTTTCATACGGCTCCGACAAAAGCAGTGCTTTTTCCATCAGGAAGCAATGCTTTTAAGAAAGCTTTCTTCCCTCTCATGTATACTCCTCTCATCCCGCCACCGAATTTACAGAGCTTACCAGGAAAAAAGTCTGCCTGCGTGAATTTCCTGAGTGCATTCTTGCCTGTGAAAGCATTTTAGATTCTCTGATACTAATCTGCTTGTGCAGACAGTTTCTGCCTAGGAAACGTGAAAATGTTCTGCCTGATTGCAAAAGGATGACTTGAACCTCAAAGAAGATACAGGTTGGATCATCAGCATCCTCACCCCGTTACTGCCCCTGGAACCTTGGTGCACATCCAGGACACAATACTTTTCTGTGCTTCATTCTGCTTGCCTATGAAATGGCTATCGAAGACAAAATACTCTAAAGTTCATTTTAAAACCTATTGAGAAAATATTTTTTCTGGATGTTTCTATTACATTAATATTACTAAGAGACATTGGGGCAGTTCAAAAGAATGAAAACATACAGGGGTTTACAAGAATTTAGGGAAACAGTAAGCTATTAGGTGGAAAGAGCTGTAGAATGAGGAAGCATTTTTGTGTTCTGCTAGTATGAGAGAAACGTTGATTTTTTCATATTAGTTTCATGTGTACAGCATACTGGTGAGACAATCATATACTTTGCAAAGTGCCCCCTCCCCCGATATGCTTGCTTATACTATTCAGTACTTGACTCTGCTGCTGTACCTGGGATCTTCTAGCACCACCTGCCAGACCCTTGAACAACGTGGGTGTGAGCTCGCTGGCCCACTTATACGCAAGTATACTGGGGTGAATGCCCTGGATTCCTGATAGGACACAGAATTGGGGGCAGGGGGAGTAGAATCAATTTTACATACATTTCAAAGAGCGGGGTTTCAAGCAAAGATAGACACTGAGTCCCAAGAGGGAGAATAACCTTCCCAAGGACACAAGAGCTTCCTTCTGCTGCCATGGGAGCAGGTGTCCCTCTGTGTGGCAGGGGAGCCCCCTCTCTATTTTTTGCCTCTCTGGGCCCCTTCCTCAGCTGCTCTCTCTGGCTCTGCTTCACCCATTCAGTCTACCGAGTGGTTAGTGTTTGGATGTGTTTACACTCATCTCTTTGGGGTTTGACTCAGGGGAACTGGTCTCCATAGAGGGGCCTGGCCCCATCCCAGAACCCAAACAAAATGATCTGGCTTGTGATTTGGTGCCTACAGGCTTCTTAGGTGCTGCTGACAAATGGTGCAAGAAGCTAGATGTGCAGTATGTTCGGTGTCCAAGTTCCCCAGCCGCCTAGATCCTGGGACGCGGTCCGCCCTTGGCAAATGTTTGGCTTGGCCTGGAGCTTGATACCATGTGGGTGCCATGTTCTGTTTGCCAGTCTCCTGAATAAAGAGAGATTCAGGACAGCTTCTGGGACTGCCAATCACAGATTAAATTTTCCATCCTGTGTGAGCGAGCCTTGGTCTCACAGCTCTCTCTTAAGTTAAAATAGTCAAGCGGTTAAATATTCACGCTTTGCTTATTTCAGTATATTTAATTTATTATGTATCACTTTTCTTGAGTTTTATATAAACTTGCCTGAGGACTATTTTTTCCAGTTTAAATTCTGGCAGAATGTTCCCCTTTCCTTGGCAGAGTGTTGATTAGCTAAAGAAAATAAAACAGTCAGCCTAGCTAAGAAGATAACATTTTTTTCTTTCTTTCTTTCTCTCTCTCTCTCTCTCTTTTTTTTTTTACAGATTGTGCTTGCATTTTAATAAAAATGATACGGTAGTCATTATCACCATCGTTAATTAATCTTCAGTATCATTAATGTGATGCTCTATTTGAGGCGCCACCAAAACATTGCTTCACTTTATTCCCAGGGTTGGAAACCATTGTTTTTGGCTTTTCTTCTCAGCATTTTCTATTTGTTTAGATGGTAAAAAATAAAGTAGAGATTTTTTTTTTCTCCTTTTTATTCTATTGGTAGTAAACATGCTTCCTTCTCTCTATCTTTTTGCAGGGCAGGTCCTCACCAAATTCTGTCTTGTTACTGCCTTGCTCTGCAAGATGGGGTCAGAGGGCTGTTTCTCAGACCTGACAAGCAGGCTAACTCTCTCTTTTAAACTATATGGTTCCACTTTATTTTATTTTTAATTAATAATTTTTTCTTTATTGACTTTAGAGAGCGAGAAAGGGAGAGGGAGAGAGAGAGAGAGAAGCATCGATGAAAGAGAACATCTATTGGCCGCCTCCTGCATGCCCCCCACTGGGGATTTGGCCCACAAGCTGGGCATGTGCCCTGACCAGGAATCGAACCCGCAACCTCTTGGTGCGTGGGTCCACGCTCAACCAGTGAGCCACACCGGCCTGGCCTCACTCTTTCTAATGCTTTCCTCAAGTCTGGGCTTTAGGGAGGCAAAGCACTGTGCAAATATAGGACATCACGGAGGCTGGGTTGAGGCTCAGAACCCATTCCGAGGCCCAGGAGAGTTCTGTTCCTGTACCTGGAACGAAGAACTGACAACAGTGGATTGGAACTGAAGGAGGTCTTTAGAGGAGAGCTTCTAAATGTGGCTCTCAGAGGCATATTTTTCTCCTTTTAAAAGTCATAAGGTCCCGTTGTAGCCAATTTTAAAATATGTAAATAATAATCTCTTGATTATCAGGAGCTAATTAAAAATGACAGGCATCGTTGCCCCCAGCCCACATGCGCCGCGACTTGCGCTGCCTCTGCCGCCACCCACACGCATCTGCTAGAGCCTAAAAATGAGTCTCAGTATTAGCCTAAGAAAATAACAAAACAAAGTTAGAAATGTAAATTAGCTGCCAAAGAAGAAATCGTGTGTCACTCTTCTGCTCAAAAACATTACATAAGCAGCAACAGGAAAAAGAAAAAAAGGAGAAAAGACAGTTGGGAGGAGGGAGGGAGGGAGGCTGTGAGGGAGGGAGGGAGGGAGGGAGGGAGGGAGGGAGAGGGGAGGAGGGAAGGAAGAAGGACAGAAGGAAGGGCAGACGGACGAGGTAGAAGCGTGAGCAATGTACAGAAACTGTATGGGGAAGTTTTGGGAGTTATTATGGGACTTAAAGCAAGAGTTTTAATAATAGAGAATAGGATGGAAACAATATTTTAAACAAGTAAATTCTGCTCAAATTCATTTGTAAATGTAATGTATTTAATCCTAAATAAAAATATTTAGAGATTTTTGGAAAGACTTATACTAAGTTTTCTGTTATCTGGAGGACTAATTAGTTAAGAATAAAAAATGTATTTTTTAAAGTCAATAAAGGGATATTTGCTTTGCCAGATATGAAATTAAAGACATGATAAAATAATGTTTACTCACAGACGAATAAAAAAGACTGACGAATGACAAAAGAAAAAACTCAGAAACAAACGTGTAAGTACTTTATCTGTGATAGAGATGCTATTTCAGACAAGTAAGAAAATGATGACTATTTATCGTTTCAAGAAAACTATCCGGTAGAATGTTGTTTTGTAATTTCCTGTGGCCGCTGTAACAAATTACCTAAACTTGGAGATTTAGAATAACAGAAATTAATTCTCTGACAGATTTGGAGGCCAGAAATCAGAAATCAGTTTCACTGTGTCAAAACCAAGATGTGGACAGGGCCAACTTCCTCCCAGGCCTCCCCCTGGTCTGGTGGCCGTGGCTTCCTTAGCTTGTGGCTGCAGTACTCCAACCCCGGCTCCATTTTTTTTTTTCTATTTATTTGCAGGCAGAATGGGAGGGGGAGAGAGTAAGAAACACTAACGTGACAGAGATACATCAATTGGTTGCTCCCCACACTACCCTGACCAGTGCTGGGGACCGAACCACAACCGAGGTGCGTGCCCTTGACTGGAATTGAACCCGTGACTGTTTGTTTGGTCCTTGGGCTGATGCTCTAACCACTGAGCCAAAGCAGCCAAGGCCTGGCTCCATTTTCACATCCCTTCTCCTCTTCTCTGTGTTAAATACCCCTGTCTCCCTCTTTTTTATTTTTTTATCTTCACCCGAGGACATTTCTCCATATTTTGTTCAGATAGAGTGGGAGGGAGAGAGAGAAACATCGACGTGAAAGGGACACATCGAGTGGCTGCCACCCGCACAACCAACCAGGGCCGGGGACAAACTGCAACCGAGGTACATGCCCTTAGCAGGAACCGAACCCGGGTCTCTCTGGACCGCAGGCCGATGCTCTAACTGCGGAGCCAAACCGGCCAGTGCCCTGTCTCCCTCTTATAAGGACACTTGTAGTCGGACTTAGGGACCACCCAGATAATTCCAAATAATCTCCCCATGTCAAGATCCTTAAATTAATCACAATTGTCAAGATCCTTAGAAGGTAAGGATTTTTACTTCTAAGCTAACATTGATAGGTGCCAGGGATTAGGACAGATGTGTTTGGGTGGCTATTGCTCAGCCTACTCTGGGGGTAAATTAAATTCTCACTCACCCCATACATCAAATAAATTTATAATGTGTTAAATAGTTAAACTGAAGAATATGCAGGTAGGTTATCTGATCTCAGAGAGGGCATTGCCCTTTCAAGCATAAAAGAGAAGATTGATGGTTTTGCTTACGCAGAAATTAAAAAACTTCTTCAGATCTAATATGACTATAAATAAAATTATGAAGAATTGACATATTTGAAAAAGTATTTGCAACAGACAGAAAGTTTACATAATCAGTGTACAAAGAGCTTTTATAAATCAAAAAAGAAAAATCTCTTAATAGTAAAATGGTCCAAGAATAAGTAAGGCATTTAGTAAAAGAAGAAATACCAAAAAAATCAATAAACATTTAAAAAACTAGCCTTGTAGTAATCAAAATCAAGTTAAATATTGATGCTATATTAGTTTTGGTCAACACACTGGCAAAAATTATAAAAATTGCAAGACCCCAAAATGGCAAGGAAATGAGGAAATTTCCTCATTTAAGTGAAGTCCTCATTTATGTCAATGGTGCTGCCTTTGGAAAGAGCTGTTTTGCAATCAATAGGAAAGGCCTTAATAAATATATTTGCTTGGATTCAGAAATGTGATTTTGAATTGTGGCAATAGATGAGCAACTACACTGTTTGTAGATTTATAAAGGCATGGAAAAATTACAAATGGCCTAATATGCTATAACCAAAGGTGGGAAATGTTCTCAATATGTGGTTAAATGAAATAGCAAGTTATAAGATCACTGGCACGTCTGGCCCCGTGTGTGTGTGTGTGTGTGTGTGTGTGTGTGTATCTGAAATAATGAGTGAAAATATTAACAGTGATCCTCACTGGAGGTAGGAGTATGGGTGATTCTTCCTGCCATTTACACATTTCTAAATTTTCATGAGTATGTATTACTGTTGTAATTTGGAAAGAATAAAAATTAAATGAATATGTTTAAAAATTACCCACAGAATAAAGCTGAATCTTCTAAACATGGCAAATACCATCTATTTTCATTTACCTTTCCCTACCCTCAGCTACCCATCACCTGCCCAGTGTTGCTCCAGCAATATGGACTCTCTTGGCCTTCTCTGAACTGGGTCCTGTGTTCTCATGAATCAATGCCATTCTGCCCCAAATCCCCAGAGAACCCCTACCACTCATGGAAAACCCAGCCTTCTAAGAGGGGGCAGAGAAACTTCAGAACACCCGAGGCAGAATAAATCACTTTCTCTTCTTTGCTGCCACAGCTCAGCACACTTCAACATTGTATTCTGTTTATATGTTTATTTTTCCCTCACTGGACTGTGAACTTGGTGCAGGCGAGTCACAGTCACACAGTCCCCAGCACCAGACGTCAGGTTAGGGGTCAGATTGGCCCACAGAGAATCTAAAGAGAAAAAAAGCTACCCCAGCCATAGAGCTAGTAAGGAAGGTAAGGGACAAGGTAATAACCCTTCCCCCCAAAATGAGGGTTAAAAGTGATATTTTTGGATTGATCAAATGTGAATTTTACAACTGGACATAATTATTTCATCCACTGATTGATGTTGGCTGAAATGAAATAAATACATTTCAAATTTGGTTTGTCCAGCCGGAATGGGTCAGTGGTTGAACATCGACCCATGAACCAAGAGGTTGCTGGTTCAATTCCCAGTCAGGGCACATGCCTGGGTTGTGGGCTCAATCCCGGGTGGGGGGTGGGGCCGGGGGCATGTGCAGGAGGCTGCTGATCAATGTTTGTCAATATTTCTATATCTCTCTCCCTCTCCCTTCCTCTTTCTCTAAAGTTCAATAAAAAAATATATTTAAACAAATCAAATTTGGTTTGAGTTCCTGCTTATTTTGTTTTTGTTTTTGGTGTGAAGAAAGCTGTTTTGACTGTTGCTGCTCTTTTACTTATAGTTTGTGTGCTAAATGGTGCGATTTTGTTTAGTATGCGTTGGTTGTGTTTCAAAACAGTCTCACCTTTTTACAAATCAGATCCCTGAGTTGTGCTGAATCCTTTGCTCCGAGTCTTTGAAGATAATTAGCAACGTGTGTGTGTGTGTGTGTGTGTGTGTGTGGGGGGGATGGCCTCTGCACATAGATTTCCATAAAATGCAAAAATGCACAACAGGAGGGAAAAGGAGTCAGTGGGGATTGATGGGCCTTGGGCTGGTCAGGTCACCTCTCAGAGTCATAACCCTCTGTTTTTACTTATTAGGAAAAGTAGCTTCTATGAAATTTGGTTGATACAAGCTGCTGGACCTGAGATGCTAGAAGACTTGTTCAGGTGCTTCACGGAGCTGGGGGAGCTGGTGGCGTAGCGAAGGTGGGCACTCAGCCAGGGAGCAAAAGGAAAGATGCCATTTGCTTCTAGGGTGTCACTAGACTGGGACAAAACAGGGACTTATCTGAAGAAGGTCACGGCTGAGTTTAGAATTAAGGAAACCGCCCTGGCTAGTTTGGCTCAGTGGTTAGAGCATCAGCCTACGGACCAAAGAGTCGCTGGTTCGATTCCGGTCAAGGGCACGTACCTCGGTTGCGGTTCGGTTGGCCCTGGTCGGGAGGGTCACGCAGGAGGCAGCTTTTCGATGGGTCTCTCACCTCCATGTTCCTCTCTCCCCCCACCTCCCGTCACCCACCACTCTATCTGAAGATAAATGGAAAAATATTCTTGGGTGAAGATTAAAAAAAAAATTTGTTCTGCAGATATTAGGGATATATTTTAAATAGTTTTTAAAAACAATATAGTATATTTGAAAAAACTGCGAAAGAGTGAAACCTCGAAAGTCGAAGCAAGTGGCAAGGGACGGCTGTATTTGATAATGGGCTTATGTCTAGAATATATTTTTATTTATTTATTTATTTTTTTTCCACATCTTTATTGTTGGATGTAAAATGTATGACAGATGTTCCACATTTTCCCCCCATTGACCCCCTCCTCCCCACTCCCGCCCCCCTCCCACCTTTTCCCAAACTATTGTCCGTGTCCATTGGTTATGCATATAAGTTCTTTGGTTTATTTCTTCCCACCCCCCCAACCCCTTTCCCTTTGAGGTTTGTCAGTCTAGCAATGAATTTGTGCTTCTTAATCCCTTCACCTTTTTCATCCATTCCCCCAACCCCTTTCCCAACTGGCAACCAACAAAATGTTCTCTGTATCTATGAGAATGTTCCTATTCTTCCTGTTCATTGTGTTTGTAGATTCCATTGTTGATAGATATGTATTCATTGCCATTTTGTTTGTTCATACATTTTATCTTTTTCTTTAAAAAGACCCTTCATCATTTCATATAATAACGGTTTGGTAGTGATGAACTCCTTTAACTTTTTCTTGTCTGGGAAAGTTTTTATATGTCCATCGATTCTAAATGACAGCTTTGCAGGATAGAGTAATTTTGGTTGTAGGTTCTTGGTTTTCATCACTCTGAATATTTCTTGCCACTCCCTTCAGGCCTGCAAAGTTTCTTTTGAGAAATCAGCTGACAGCCTAATGGGAACTCCCTTGTAGGTAACTAGCTGCCTTTCTCTTGCTGCTTTTAGGATTCTCTCTTTGTCTTGAACCTTTTGCATTTTGATGATGATGTGTCTTGGTGTGGGCCTCTTGGGGTTCATCTTGTTTGGGACTCTCTGTGCTTCCTGGACTTGTATGTCTGTTTCCTTCACCAAGTTAGGAAAGTTTTCTGCCATTATTGTTTCAAACAGGTTTTCGATTTCTTGTTCTCTCTCTTCTCCTTCCGGCACCCCCAAGATGCGAATGTTGGCGCGCTTGAAGTTGTCCCAGAGGCTCCTTACACTATCCTCATTTTTTTGGATTCTTTTTTCTTTTTGCTGTTCTGGTTGGGCGTTTTTTGCTTCCTTATATTCCAAATCGATGGTTTGCTCCTTGGATTTACGTACTCTATTATTGAAGCTATGTAAATTATTCTTTATTTCAGTTAAAGCCTCCTTCGTTTCTAACTGTGCAGCGATCATTTCTGACTGGTACTTTTTTATGCTCTTGAGGCCCTCACTGAGTTCATTGAGCATCCTTATAAGCAGTATTTTGAACTCAGCATCTGTTAGGTTGCTTATCTCCATTTCGCTTAGTTCTTTTCTTGGGGTTTTGTTCTGTTCTTTCATTTGGGACCTGTTTCTTTGTATCCTCATTTTGGCTGCCTCCCTGTGTTTGTTTCTGTGTATTACTTAATGAGAGGTATGGGGCTCGCTGAGACCCGATGCTGCTCGTTTGAAAGAATTTAGGAAAAACCTGAAGCAGGATCCAAGACAGGCCAATCCTATGGTTAAGCAAGTAGCAACAGCTTGGGTGGGCTTGAAAGTTGTGTGGGGTGGGGCGGGGCGGGGCCTCAGGGAGTCAGCAGGGCGGGGCTACCAGTGTGAGCCAGGTTGCTGGAGTCCCAGATATGGCGACTGTCTGCCGCCCCAGGGAAGGGCTCACCAAAGGAACAAAGGCCTCTTACAGCACGTTTGTCCCAGAGAAAGCCCCCTCTCCAGCCCTCGCTCCAGTGCCAAACAGCTCAGTTCTTCCCTGTATGTCTCTGGTGCCCCTCGAGCTGCCTCCCCTCCGAGCTTAGAGGGAGAGAGTCCGATAAGTCCGTGCGTGGGCCCTTTAGGGAGCTGCCTGTGGCTCCAGCCAGGTCAGCTTCCCTGAGCCTCAGTTTCTGCTGGTTTTTCCAGCCAGAAGTTATGGGGACTTCTCTTCCTGGCACTGGAACCCTGAGCGGGGCACCTGGTGTGGGACGGGGACCCCTCAGTCCTCAGAAAGGACCTTCCCAGCCGCGGGAGCCTCCTGATTTTTATCCGCCACACTTGGGTGTGGGACCAGCCCGTCGAGCCGCCGCGCTGCGCCGCTGCCGCCACCCCTCGCTCCGCCGCCCCTCCTACCGGTCTGGATGTAGCTGCTTTTTTTTTTTTTTTAATTCCGTAGTTGTAGGACTTCCATTCAGCTTGATTTCAGGCGGTTTTGGATGATGGTTGTTCTGTAGTTTTGTTGTAACTTGGATGTGGTTGTGGGAGAACGCGATACTGCGTTTCCCTACGCCGCCATCTTGACCGGAAGTCTAGAATATATTTTTAAAACTCTTATAATTCACTAATAAAAATACAAATAACCCAACTTAAAAGTGAGTTATGAGTAAGGACCAGTCCAGGCAGACTATAAATCAGTAATTAAATTACAGGATTCTTAAAATCACAGTGCTCTGGGAATCAGAGAAAGAAACAGTGCGTGCAGGCTGGAAGAAGAGTCTGAGCTCTGTCTTTTTGGGGGACTATTAAAAATGCCGTCTCCAAGTTTTAGGGTCTAGTGTGTTCAGTGAACTTCAAATCATGGAGTAAGGTCTGAAGAGGGAATGACCTGGAATTCTGGGTCTAAGCATCCTGCTGGAGGAATAGCGAGGAGACCACTGGGGCCAGGCAGAGTGTGGAGGGAGAGAGACGAGACAGTCAGAGAGGGAAGGTTGCAGAAGCCAGATTGACTCGGGATTTAAGCCAAGGCACTTGCTCTGTTTTTCACTCTGGGTAAGATGGGGAGTCAGCAGAAGACTCCAGGCAGAGTGACATGCTCTGGCTTCAACAGGACATCAAGGGCAGAAGCAGGAGATCAGTTAGGGGTTATATACAATAACCCAGAGATGATGATGGCTTGGATCAGGGAACAGCAGTAAAGTGGTAAAAAGTGGTCAGATTTCAGACATAGCATAAAGGTAGAGTCCATGAGATTTGCTGATGATTGGAAGTGGGCATGAATGCCAGAGAGGACTCAAAGATGGAGCCAAGTTTCTTGCTCAGAGCAAAACAGGGCATGGAGTTGCCACCTACTAAGATCTGGAATGCTCGGGGAACCAGACTGTGAGGCAGAAAGGCAAGGAGCTAGGAAAATTACTTGGCAAGTGGAAGAGAAAAACTGAGACAGGTAGTTAAATGGCCAAGCAGTTTGCAGCCACCTAGTAAATCCTCCCTAAACCAAGGACACTTAAGAACAAATGGTTTACCATCTCCTTCCCAACCAGAGGGCAAGTAGCTTAAATCACCCTACTCAGGGAGAGAGATAGCAGAAATCCAATTATTGCCATTTGTGCCAACCATACCCAAGGACAAATGAAGTTAAGGGAATAAATCTCATTTTGGCACATCAGCATAAAACTGATGAATAGTCTGTTGAGGCCCTCCCCTAAGGCCCCCTAAACTCCCAGCCTTTAAATCCCTCAAAAGGAAGGTTCCAGGTCACTCTCTCCCTCCCAGGAGCACACCGCACCTTTTCCCGCCTCTTCTTCCCCCCTCACAGACGTGCATCTCCGCAACTCTCAGGGACCCCAGGGGGCTTGCAACCAGGGGAGCAATGGGCAGTGGCATTGGCAGCCCGGCCGCCGTCCTGGGCTACCCCCTGAACCTGTCTCCGAGGCCCCCTTTTCTCTGACTCTCCAGTGAGCTAGAGAGCCCACCTAGGCTCCCCTGTTGTTCCTTCTATCCCGAACCCTTCCTGTCCACTGTCTCCAGCTTTGACAAATGTACTCTCAGAATCACCTGGACTCACATTGTGAAATCCTCCCTGCAGGAAGCCAAGGACCCACACACTGCCGGCTGGCCCCAGGCAGACTCCTTCAGGGCCAGGTCCCCTTTCCGGTAACATCTGGAGTAGGGGAGATCAGGAGTTTGATTTTGAACTTGTTAGATTTGAGATGCCAGTATAGAAATCCAAGAGGAGATGGCAAAACGGGCCGTTTTCCAAGCAATGCGACCAGCGTTTAAAAATGCCTCCAGGACAGAATCTTTCGGAGCTTGCCAAGTGAGAGTTTGCTTGGAGCATTAGGCTCCCAGTGACTCCACCCCCGGCCCCATAGCGATTCCCACAAGACACCAGAAGAGGCCGCGTCCGAGGGCCTGCACTTTCATCCCCGGGCTGTTGGTTAGGGTCCTTTGAGTTTCTCTTTATTTAATCTGTCCGAGGTACACACAGACAAGTTCCCACCTTAAGGCTATTCTGCATCCTTTGTGTGGTTATCTTATCTAAAATAGTAACGAGATTATTATATGGAGTAATTTGCTTCGTGATTTAAGGTGTTGGACTACTCCTTGAACTGCGGGAGAGTTATCAAACTTCAGATCCAGAAAGCCCACTATCAACTCAGCTGGGTTTTTAATTATATAAAATTATATATGTATTTAAATCACAACATGTTCACATATCTCATCCAGACCTGAAGGTTAGTGGGACTGATACACTCAGATGCTAATTTTTTTCCAAGGAAAGAAGCAAACATTTTCGGATTGTCCACTCTGTGCCACACTCTAACCACATCCTACTTAATCTTCCTTTTGAGAAGAAAATTAAGACCCAGAAAGGATAACACACCCAAGTCTACACAGCAGGGAAGTGGCAGAATCGGGAACTACAAGACCAGTAGGTGCTGCTGTATGGGGACCCCCGGTTTGTACAGCTGCCTCTGCTCCTGGAACCCGCCTGCCCTTGGCCCTCCTGAGATGGTCAACGTAGAACAATCACCTGTGCACGGAGCCAGAGGAGGCCGGTTCTCCCGAACTCTGGGATGTGAGACACGGGTCACCAAAGAATGACTAATAGCTTCCCTTTATTTGGGGGCTCCTTCTTGGATTTTAAATATTTGGGATATTCAGGTCCACAACTTTCAAGTTCATAAAGCAGGGTACGTGGAGCCTAGCAGAATCTCCATCGGCAAAGTCCTGATCAACTATAGATTTCCATTTCAAACTGACGGATTTGTGCTTAACGATAAGGCACAGCCTAGTGGGGGATCTAATTCCATCTCCATTTTACAGGTGGAGAAAATGAGATTCAGGGAGATTAGTTCACCCCAAGCCTACATGCCTAGGAATAATAACAGGACCTGGGCTTTGAGCAACTACACAGGGTTTTCCCCACTGTTTTCATGGATAACAAACAGCAAGTGCTCTGTAGAACTTCCTGTGAAGGAGACACGTTAACCAGTTCAGCCCTCACAGCAGCCCTGGGAGGTTGCACTAGTATTATCACCCCATTTTACAAGGGAAGAGACTGAGGCACAGTGATATTAAGTAACATTTCAAGGTCACACAGCTGGTAGGAGGCAGGTTTGGGATTCGCATCAGACATTTCGAATCCACAACCCATATGGCAGTACCCGTTCAATTCTGATGCTTTTCTGACACTCCCAGCAGTGCCGGGTTTGGACAGGCTCATCAGAACCCGGTCCGGTGCTCCCTCCATGTCTCCTTCAGTGAATGCAAAGCCTGGGTTTCCGCCCAAGGGGATGAGTGCCCAGCGGAGGTGGAAAGGATGCTGGCTGGGTGCAGGCTGCAGCAGGTGCCCAGGCCTCCAGTGAGGCACAGCTGGTTCCCAGCCCTGGTGACTCCATGGGCAACTACCGATTGACACAAATACGGACACAGCTGAGTGGTGCCTGGAGACATTGTCTCGCGCTCGCGCGTGCGCTCTCTCTCACCTGCTGTGTGTTAGAATTTCCTCCATCACTCACCTTTACAAAGGAAGGAAAAAAGCAAAGATTTGTGGTTGGTTTGCAGCTGCCAAAGGGTCAGTTTTGTTGACAAGCAGTGGCGAGAGGACACACTCTGTGGGATCCTGGCTTTGTCAAAAGCGAGGCAACGTGGTGTTTTCTCCCGAGGGGTGTGTGTGCATGCGTGCATGTGCACGTGTGTGCGTGCATGTGCACGTGTGTGTGTGCAGTGGTCAAAGCGGGGACTGTTGCACCAGAGGAGCACAGAGTACATGGGAAGCGGACCCATACACATCAAAGGCGAGGAACATAGCACAGTGATTAGGAAAACACAGGCATTCTGGAGTGGGGGTGGGGATCATGTTTCTCTTTCATGTGGAGCCAAAAAGAACCTCAGCCTGTATTGATTGTGCCTGAGAAAGCCCCAGCCACAGGGACTCAGGGAAGTGTGAACAAGGCTCCAGGAAGGGCTGTACTTCCAGCCTCAGAGCCACACCTGCACCTGGATGATACCTGGGACCTGCCTCACCTCCGGGAGCTGCCTCCTTCAGGGGTCCCCCGTGTCCACAAAGACCCCAGGGCTTTCTTAAAGAGCCCCAGTAGCCTCAAGAGAACCAGGCAGACCCTCTGCTCTCGATCTCTGCCACGGGGCAGACATGTTGAGGACTGGGAAGTGGTCCAGGAATGGCTAGTGGTGAGGACAGAGGAAAGACAAGGAGAGACACACACATGAAGGGGACATGAGCATGTAAACGCCTCCCCAGTGGGAATCGTGCCCAGTGCTTCTGACACAGGGTCCGGTCATATTCTCTCTGATTGTAATGACTTGAGGGAGGGAGTTCTGGGAACGGGACACTCGGGTCACTGGTGAGGAGACCCCTGTGAAGAGGTTATTCAGCTGTACGTATCTGAGAGCTCCTCCCAGACGCTCCTCACTGCCCACTCTGGAAAGAGAAGTCCGAGGAGCGTGCACTCAGCCGCTGTCACCCGCCTGGGCTGGTCCAGAGACGAGGGGTCGAAGCGGGCAAAGTGAGAGGAACCTGGAGCAGAGCGAAAAGCCAGCGGTTCCCATCGCGAAGGATGGAGGGGCGATCAAGAGAAGGACAGATGTGGGCAGGAGGGGCGGGAGGGAGGCACAGGGAGAGAGTCACAGCCCCGCAGCTGAGCCCAGGAGCCTGCGGTGCCGGAAGGGGCGGAGGAAAGGCCTGCAAGCAGCTGCCACGTGCGAGCGTTTGAAGGCGGAGGAGACCACGGGGGTCACGCTCTGGTCACGAATCTAATGTCCTTTGGTAGATTTGGGGGCTGGGGCATGCGTGTTTAATTTGTTTCAATTTTCATTAAAAAAAAAAAACTCAGTAAACATTTAAATTGCTTTTCAATGAATTTGCATGTTGGGTTGGAATCTTCAAATGAGACACTAGGCCATGTCATTAGGGCTCCGTTTCCTTTTAGATTTATGACCTTGGAGACCAAGGAGCAGGAGCCAAGGCTGAGTCTAGTTCCACATGACACCTCTGGGGTCGGGCCTCCTTGGGAGGTCCAGGTGGAGAAGGGGCCAGGCAGGCTGCCGGTCAGAGCGAGTCCCTCCTCTGCCGCTGCTAGAATCTTCCCATTAAAAATAAGCCACTTTAGCCCTGGCCAGTTTGGCTCAGCGGTTAGAGCGTCGGCCTGCGGTCCGGAGAGACCCGGGTTCGGTTACCGCTAAGGGCGCGTACCTCGGTTGCAGTTTGTCCCCGGCCCTGGTTGGTCGTGCGGGTGGCAGCCACTCGATGTGTCCCTTCACATCGATGTTTCTCTCTCTCTCTCCCTTCCTCTCTCTCCCTCCCACTCTATCTGTACAAAAAATGGAAAAATATCCTCGGGTGAGGATAAAAAAAAAAAATAAAAATAAGCCACTTTATCGATAAAGCAGGATTAACTAAAATTTTTCCTTGGAGAAAAGAAAGATTCCTCTGCTGGAATAAAGTTTGAAAGACAATGGCTTAGTCCACGTCTCTTATCTTATTGAGAAGTAAACATGTGACTTGCCCAAGGTCCAGATGCTTCGTTCTGGAGCTGGCCTCACCGCCCAGCGGTATTGCTGCCTTTAGACACAGGTATTTCCAGCACGATCCTGTGCTCCGCTCCCTCCGGGGGAGCAGGAAATGAGGCTTTCTTTGGGTTATGGAAAAAAATCTGAAACCTAAAAGTATTCCAGATCTAATATATACACATGCTACGGCACCACACAGAACCCCAGCTAACGGGAAAGAAACCGCGCACAGTATCCAGCACCCGCCGTCACTCCCGGAGCAATAACCTTTGGTTTTACGTATGGGTTTCCTTTCTTCTTCTTGTATGCTACAAGGGAGGGATCTAACATGAACCTTTTGCATATGAATATCCACTTTTCCCATCACTATTTGTTGAAGAGACTTATTTTCTCATTAAATTGTCGTGGCACTCTTGGAAAACCAACTGACCACAATTTTGAGGGTATTTGTTAACTCTCATTCTATTCCATTTCTGTATCCTTTGTTTATCCTTACAACATTAACACATTGTTTTGATTACTCTAGCTTTATAGTAAGTTTTGAAGTCAGAAAAGTGTGAGTTTTCCTACTTTGCTCTTTTTTTTAGCTGTTATGAGTTCTTCAGATTTCCATATACATTTTAAGATCATCTTGTCAATTTCTACTTGGAAGCCAGCTGGGATTTTGATAGCACTGAATTTGTAGGTCCATTTGGGGAGTATTGCTAATGATGTTAAGTCTTCAGTTCTCGAAATATGAAATGTCTTTCCATTTATTTAGGTCTTCTTTACTTTTTTGCAGTAACGTTTTGTAGTATTCAGAATATAAGTTTTGTACTTCTTTCGCTAAATTCATTGCTACATATTTTATACTTTTGACACTATAAATGGATTAGGAATTTTGATTTTGTCTGAAAAGCAATGGAAGTCATCAAAAGGTTTTAAGTAGGGATGGTCATGACCATGATTGCATTTCTAAAGATCCCTCTCATTTCTGTGCTGAGAATTCATTTAAGCAGTTAAGAGTGGATGAAGGGCCCTGGCCGGTTTGGCTCAGCGGTTAGAGAGTCAGGCTGCAGACCCATGAATCACGGGGTTTGATTTCCAGTCAAGGGCACTTAATTAGGTTGCAGGTTCAATCCTCGGCTCCAGTCAGGGTTGTGCAGGAGGTTACCAATCGATGTGTCTCTCTCACATCGATGTTTCTCTCTCTTTCTCTCTCTCTTCCCCTCCCTCCCTCTCTTCCACTTTATCTGGAAAAAAGAATCAATGGAAAGATAGTCTTGGGTGAGGATTAAAAGTAATAAATAAATAAACAAGAGTGGATGAAGGAAGACCAACTAGGAGGCTATTGCCGTGGTCCCAGTGAGAGGTGGTGATACCCAGACAAGGATAGTGAATAAGACATGGTGAAAAGTAGACAGACTCAAGATGCCTTTTAGAAGGAAACTCAATGGGATTTAGATAAATTGGATTTTGGAGGTAAAAAGAGAAAGTATCAAGGCTTTTATTTTGTATAACAGATATAACAGAATGGATGGCGGGGCATTCATCGTGATAAGGAATATTGGAAAAGAACCATGGTCTTTAAGTGCCACTTTACCTTCGAGATAATTCAATCCAGCCCACATATTATCTCAATTGATTTTCCTAAGGCTTTTATGAGGGAGGCAGGATAAGCATCAATGTTCCATGTGCTGGGTGAGAAAACTGAGGGCACAATGAGGAAGAGCATCGATTAATGGTCAGAAAGCATGGGACTTTGCTCCTGTTATGTTAACAATTGTAGGTCCTCTTGGTCATGTCAGTTAACTTCTCTAGTGGTCAGCTTCTTTATCTTTTAAATGTGGGACTAGGTGAAGTTATCCCTAAATTCCTTCTACTCTGCCTTCTTTCACCATTATCATTCATTTGAAAAATACAGGTATGCCCTGGCCAGTTTGGCTCAGCAGTTGGAGTGTCGGCCTGCAGACCAGAGAGGCCCGGGTTCGGTTCCTGCTAAGGGCACGGACCTTGGTTGCAGTTTGTCCGAAGCCCCGGTTGGGGTCATGTGAGTGGCAACCACTCGATGTGTCTCTCTCACATCAATTTTTCTCTCTTTCTCTTCCTTCCTCTCTCCCTCCTGCTCTATCTGAAAATAAATGCAAAAATGTCCTCGGGTGAGGATAAAAAAAAAATACAGGTATGGATGCATGGAATAGACCGACATATCTCAGAGGGGGGCGGGACAAGAGACAGGAAGAGATAAACCAAAGAACTTATATACATATATGCATAGCCAATGGACACAGACAATGGTGTGATGAAGGCCTGGGGTGAGGCAAGGGCTGGGAGGAGGGGGGCAAAGGCAGGGAAAATTGGGGGACATCTTTAATACTGTCAATAACAAAAAAAATACATGTAAGGTTGAGGTACACATGCAAAGACACAGTGATGATGGAATAGGGGTGTGAACTCTGATCTCCCAATTTGTAGCCCATTGTTCATTATACCCTATATCCTCCCATTTGTTGTTTCCCCACTTGTATTTCATGAGAAAAATGGATGCTTCCACCTTGCTGACAGGTACTGTGCAGTGTGGCCTGTAACTGCAAGTTTTAGCAACAAGGACACATGCATTAAAAATCCTCTGAAGCTGTAATTGTATGTATGATTGAGTATTTTTAATACGTTTTAAACACTGTGCTTCGTGTATCCACACTTCTGTTTCTGCTATGACTTTAAGTTCTTGCCAAATTTAGAATTGCCCTTCTTTCTCTTCTGGGGCAGCCACTCAGAAACTTTCTCAATTAAGAGTGTCTCACAGGTTGCTGCCCACAGACAGGACTGTAGGTATTCAGTCTTGAGTGTACCAGAGGCCGTTCTTAGTCTTGTATGAAATATGGTATTTGGGAGCAGAAAACACCTAAGGGGTGGGAAAAATAAATACTAAAGAAGTGCTCTATTTGAAAAAGGATCAGCGAGTTCTGCCAGGAGTTAGAGAGTGAGGTAACTCCCCCAAGCACTGGCAAGCCAGGCGCCCAGCGCAGGTGGGAAAGCAGGATCCCGGACTCCGAGAGGTGAGGGGACCAGATTTGCTCTGTGCTCAGCTGCAGGGACGCACATGCTTCCTCGGTGGCCTTTGTAACCTGAAGAAGGAAGAGGGAGGAGGGACCAGCCTTTGAATCCTCCGCCTGAATGAAGGACCAGGACACACCTGATCTGGTTAGTCTCTGGCAGCTTCTTTCAAACAACAAACAAGCTCAGCATTTACACTGTGTATATAAATTTCCATCACAATAGCTGCCCTGCTTTTATGGAACTAGGAACAATTTGATAGTTCAGATAAAGGGGGAACCCTTTGAAAGAGGAAACCCACTGAAATAACATCTCTGTCAAAGGGGCACGTTTTCTCCACACATGATCCCTTTGGATGAGTGTCACATAGCCAAGAAATACGATAGTGACTCCAAATGGTCACTTCTGCACATTCGGATAATGAATTTTAAAGAGAAGGTGACAGAGCTGTTGGGCAGTCAGAACCTGCCCCCAGCTGGGCAGGGAGCCACGTGCTTGGCTGTGAACAGGGACGGGGTGGAGTGTGCGCCCTGGGGCCAGGAGACCAGCTGAAGCCCACGGGGAGCTCCTTTTGGAGGGAAAACGACCTTCCAGAGAGTCTGAGAGTCCATGAGCTTTAGAAAAACTAGCCAATTTCTGAAATGGGAAGAAAAGCTAATTATATTCTCTGGAGGAATGAATCCTAAATCCAACTATATATCAGAATTACCAGGAACATTTGTGGAAATGAAAATTCCTAAGTGCCATCCCTGGGCGTACGGAATCAGAATGGCCCTCATTGTCCTACACGCCCATGGCGGGCAGGGAAGGGCAGGAATTTGAACATTTCTTATCCCAAATCATTCTGACAATAGGGTTGGGGAGACTCCACTTTGAGAACCGTTCATCCATGGCGCTACCTGGAACAATAGCTCTTGCCACCGTCAGAAAAGGGTAGTAATCAGCATTTCTTTGCTCTACGGTTTGTCCTTTTCGGTGAGGCAATAATGTTAACAGTACAATAAAAGGCCATTATTTCAGATGGCTTGAGAAGACCATTTGAATGAGAGAGCATTTTGAAAAATAAAATGAGTAAAAGAACGGCTTTATTTTTTCAGTCATTTTAACCTGAAACTGCTCCCCAGCTCTTCATAGCTGAGCAACAAGAAGCCTGTCCACGTCAGTCACTAACATCCGGAGCCTGAGCTCCCAGGGAGAATGGCGACACTTACAAAGTGACCACCAGAATAAAGGGGGAAAGTTCTCCCCTCTTGCTGTGGGGCTTCCGCCATCTTTGCATCTGCTCTTCCTGAGGCGTTGGGATGGGGTTTCCTTGTAGGGCAGGGCCCGGGGGGAGGCCGAGACCGCAGGCAAAGGGTGCCGGCAGGAGCGAACAGACACAGCGGCGGCCGTGAGGGGCGGCAAGCCCGGGTGAGGGAAACCAGACAGCCAAGGGAGAGGGCTGGAGTGTTCATGGTGAACGGTGAATGGCACCAGATGTCAGACCTCGGTTCTTGAGTTCGACTAACAAAATAATTCAGAGCCAAGGAGCTCAGTACAAGTGAAACTTTATTTAGAAAGGCACAGAGGCAGAAGAAATGAGCAGGGGAAGAGGTGAGCCAGCTGGGCTGCATGGACTCAGGAAGCAAGTTACAGAGGCAAAAGGAGTCCTTGGAGTTTAGGAAAAAGAAAGGCAGAGGAAACAACCCGCTGGGGAGGGAGAGGCGAAAGATGTGGGCACACTCCAGAGAGGGAGAGAGGGCTACACTGGGTCTTTTGTTTTAAATATTTGTATCTGTTTCTAAAGGTGGGAATTTTAGGGGAGGTCTTAGGGAAAGATCTCAATAGAATATTCATCAGCTTCTCCAGGTGTGTCCTTTCAGGGTCGTGGTCTCTACTGATGGGTTGGCACCAAGGCAGGGGGTCGTTAGTCTCTACAGCTGGTCCTGAGGTCAGCCATGGTGTCACTTGTCTGGTTTTGCTGCTTTTCTGGGCCTGGAGCTGAGACACAACTGAGGCCTGGGTGTTATCTCTGGTTTGACCAAAAGTCTGTCTCTGGGGTCAATACATGCGAGGTTTTGTTAGGAATATTTGATGCAGGTCAGAACCTCAGTGTCGTGAGGGCTTAAGCTTACCGGAGTGGTTGTTCAAGGGCTTGTATGGGGGTCATACGAGGCTATTATCCTCTGCCTCCCCACCCCATTCCTCCTCTGAGGGGGGTCAACTTTCTAGGGGAGAAAAGGTCACCCTGGGGGTGAGGTCTCACCCTACAGTACTTGGATTTCCAGTTTTGCCCATTGTTAGGCACCCCAGGCTTCCCACCCTGGCGACCTCTGCTTGTGTCTAACTGCCCACTGTATCAGAAAAACAAAGGAGCCCTGGCTGGTTTGGCTCAGCGGTTGGAGCGTCGGCCTGTGGTCCAGAGAGACCCGGGTTCGGTTCCCGCTAAGGGCACGTACCTCGGTTGCAGTTAGTCCCCAGCCCTGGTTGGTCGTGCGGGTGGCAGCCACTCGATGTGTCCCTTCACATCGATGTTTCTCTCTCTCTTTCCCTCCCGCTCTATCTGAACAAAAAATGGAAAAATATCCTCGGGTGAGGATGAAAAAAAAAAAAAAAAAGAAAGAAAAACAAAGGAAAGCCTTACAGAACGTCAGTTCACCTAGAGAGGAAAATAGCTGCTGACTTACTCTGTTCTGCAGGTTCTCTTCGGAGGCCTGAGGGCAGAGCTCACATTTAAAGAACAGGAGGCACATTGGCTCGTTCCTGCCTCCCAACCCTTGAGCTTTACGTGGATCTTCAGCCACCAGAGAGGCTTGGGAGTGGCTCCCACTGGGTCGATGCAGAGACTGCTAGAAAACGCTGATCCCATTCAGTAAGGTCTCCCACCCCAGCCAGAGCTCCTTGCTTGGGGTTTAAATATACATTCCTATTGCACCGTAGAAAGTTTTGCCTTTTACTTGGAAATTTCCACTTCCCTCGGTACATTAGGTGATTTAATGATAATTATATCTAGTCTCTTCAAAACTGGCTGAATTGAGCTTCACTCTAGCTTGAGTGTCCTCTGTGATCTACTGTCACTCCTGGGTTGACTCCTCTGCCCCTGTCCCACCCTTGCCTTATCTCTGTGGGCTGTTTCCCCCACCGGACCAAGGCAGGGAGTAGGTCTCATTCATCTTTGACCCCAGCACCTAGCACAGCGCTGGGCACTCAGTCAGGGGCCAGTGTGACTTGTGCTAGACCAGGAACTGAGATGAAGTGACTCTGATATAGCCATCCAGGTCAAGTAACATATACATCACCTTGTCAGCCAACAAGCGAAAGATCTATGTCAAAATTCTGTTCTGCTGATATTAGGGATATATTTTAAATAGTTTTTAAAAACAACACAGATATAGAGCAAATGTCTGAAGACCATTGCCATAAATAATGTCTAATGTCCTCTTACAGTGCCCTTAGACTGCTGGCCCGATAACCTCTGAGTCGGACACAGAGCCGGGTGTCTGAGGCACCGCCCCGAGGTGGGTGTGCAGGGTCAGCCACACCCCCTGGGGCCAGGCGGGCGCTGGGGAGGTCCCAGGCTGGAGACTCTCCAGGCAGCTGCAGGACGGGCTTCCTGCTGCCTGCTAACCTGCAGCAGCCCAGGCTGCTGGGCCAGCCTCTCCTAAATCAAAGTCCCTCTGACTGCACAGGAACTGTTCCCCACAATCTGTGGCTCATCCTTTCATTCAGCCACCCAACATTTGCTGAGCACGTTACCTTCCTGTGCGTCTCGAATGGCTCCTGAAGAGCTTCTTGCTGGTGGCCATTAGCAGGAGGGTAAAAGCTGCTTGTGCGACAGACATCTTCGGGGTCTCCCTCCTCTGGGAGAAGGCCCCGAGCCGCCCCCCACCCTGCGCACAGGTTTCTCCACAGAGCTCAGGGGTCAGGGAGGCTCGGCCTCCTTCTGACATCACGGTTCCAACATGTTAACAAACAAAGACGCCAAAACAGACCCACAAAAATTGTGGCATATTTTATACTTACGTTTAAGAAAATGGTGGTTTTAATAAGAGATGTTACAGTTTGTTTATTTTTTTTTTTACCCAACAAACATGATTGAAAAATATTTGATGGATGTGAAATATCGAAAAATGTATAGTAAAATAATGTAACTTTAAATATTTGATGATCGTGACTATGATGAGACTATCATGACCATTATGATTTAAATAATTGCTATATTCTATTAATAATCTATTGATTAAATTCTAAAAGTAGACCAAAAATGTTTCATCACAGAAGGAAGTGTCACACAATATAAATGTGCTAATTACAGGATAAATATAGGAAATACAGAAAATGTTAATTTATAGTGCATGAGGGATAGTCTGGGTTTGGGAATTTAAAGTTGAATGATGACATCTTTCCATTCTCTCATTTTATCTCTGCTAGAAGCAAAAGTTTAAAATTAAGACTCTTTCTGACCATGTGGCATGGACTAGATGGGCTCCCTGTCCCTCCCCTCTGACAGCATTATGACAGGCCCTGCCAGCTCCCAGCCCAGCTGCAACGCAGCAGCCAGCGCCAACAGGGCAGCCACTGCAGGCCGAAGGCCCACAGCTTCATGACTGTGTCCATGGCACGGATATGTCCCAGTGGAGCCGCGTGGGTTTCACTCCACCCTGGTCCCTTCACCATCTGCAAGCACTTGGCTCTCAGTCTGCTTCCTTCCCAGCAGCCAGCCCCTGTTTCTCTGCTTTCCCTCAGACTGTTGGAACAATTTGCCCAAAAGGCAGGGAAGTACCTGGGAGTTTACAGCCCCCCTGGGGACTGTCCTTAGCCAAGAACGGCCTGGTTTACGGGTACAAACTCTCCAGCTGTCTTGCCCCCGATTGGATCTGCTGTGAGACGGCTATCGTCTTCAGAGCTCACCTTGGAGACTGGCATCATGTTGCATCGTTACCTGGGCTACTTTCCTTCCTGGTTCCACTTCCTCACCACCTGACCGGTTTTCCCAGGAACCTCTCCTAATCAAATGTCTTCACACGCATCTTTGTCCCACTGTCTGCTTCTGGGAAATCTCAAGCTATCACAGGAACTTAGCCCTGTTACTTCCTGTACGACTTTGGACAAGGCACTGACCCTGTTTGAACCTGTTTCTTTATCTGCAAATGTAAAATAGACATACCAACCTTGTAGGGCCCTTGCAGGCATTCGAGATGAGTACAAAACATCTGGCAGAGTCTGTTGCAGTAGATGTCAGTTGTTATCAGCCGTCTCCTCAAGGCCTTAGGCTCACCCATCCCTGCCACTGACACTCTTCTCTGGGGCTGGAGCAAGCAGGGACTGGAGGAGCTGGCGTGGAGAAGCACGTCCAGTTGTTTGTCGCCCTCGGATAGAGCCCAAGGCCCTTCCGACTTAAGTGATTCTGAGTCATTCAGCTGTGAGCTTTATAAAACCGTTAGCACACATTGGGATATAAGAACATGATTCGGGATGTGGGTGCCAGGAGAGGATTCAGGATTTTATCTTACACTTTCAGGGTTGTATTCCATCCAGGAAAATCTTGACTCCTTTTTTAAAAAAAATTATTTATTTATTTTTACAAGGTTTACTCTGACAAGAGAGGCCCTGCCTCACTCAGGTCTATCGTGTTTTGGAGCCTCTTTGGGGCCAGTGAGTTGGTGACAAGCTGCTGGGGCCAGGATTCCCATGAGAAGCAAATGGCCCTGTGTTCAGGGAACTCGCAGAATTTCTCGTGGTATGTGGCTATCATGTAGGCAGATCCAAGTGATTCATTTCCTCTCTCTCCAGCCAGAGAGTTAGAGGGATCTAACACTGTAAGATCCCCACTCAGGCTCCTGTTCCCAGCTGTTTCATTTTCTCTGACGCCTTCATTTCACTCACTTCGTTCTTCCCAGACATAAATTGTAGTCCTCTTAGGTCAACTGCCCTAAGCATCTATTCTCCGAGGTCTTAAACATCTGCTTTGGGTCGCTGCCTCAACTCCCAAAGAATTCCCCTTTACTGTTCATTGTAAAGGCAGAGAGTATAAATAACAATTAAACATGAGTCAGAGGTGGCCTGGTGAGATCGCATGCATGGGCAGACAAGACGATGCTCAGGAAAGAGGCTGGGCTGGGCAGGTGGTGGGCGAGGGTTCTCCGGGTATGAGGGCAGCAGGGCAGTGTGTCTGGGTATAGACAGCTCTCTCCACAGCAGTTTGGCTTGATTCTGGTGGCAGAACCTGTAGATCGCACCACACGCTCTGTTGCCTTCGGTGCAAAGGCTGAGAAAAACAGCCCTTGCTAGTGAGCAGTGAGCAGAAAAAGCAGAGGGACGCATCATCCGACTCTAAGACTGTCACCGTGAACTAGTGGCCACAGCAGTCAATCCACGGTCTCCCCTCCGGAGCGAAGCTTCGCGCTGTAACGCAGCAGTCTCCTGGGAGGAAACCTGGGTAAACAGGAGCTGGGGCAGTGGGCACCAGGGGCTCCGCCCATCTAGACTTCTCCTCTTAGAAAGTGCTCTCTGACGGTTGTAGGCTCTGTCGTGTGAGCTCCTCAAACTCCTCTCACCTACGCAAGGCCGGCCTCTGTCCTCAGAGGAAGGGCCTGCCAGGTGAGCCCTGTGGGGGAGGACAGCTGCAGAGGAGGTAGGGACGGAGCTCATTCCCACGGCAGAGCAGGGCGGCTGGATGGAGCGCACCTGGCCGCCCTCTGTTCGGAGCGCAGCGTGACTCCAGCCGAGAACCAGGCTCTGGAGCAGGCCGACAAGCCCGCTCCCCCACTCTCCCTTCCCTGCCCCACCAACATTAGTTTCCGGTCACAACTGCGAAAGTGCACCCGAGATCCACACCACCTGCCGTGAAGGACGCAGGGCAAAGAGTCAACGAAAGTGAAGTCAAAGCAGGGGAGGGTTTGTTTCCTCCAAGGACATTCACGGGGAGCACTGTTGCCAAAGGATGTACCAGCAGTGCCAGTTAGTCCGGGAAGCACACCTCACACTACGAACCCGCTGACGGAGGCATCAGAGCCCCTCACCGCCGTGTATACACAGCGCGCCCACAGCTGTCAAGTACCGTCTGCCTAAAGCATGAACTGGCCCTTCCTGGTCCTCCTAATCACCGCCAGTCCTGTACTGTACCTGTGTTGTTGGTCCTGCCCTCTCTATTTCCAGGGGCACCTATTTGTTATGATCACATTGTGTTTTTCCTGGCACTGGGGCATGCAGGTGGGCAGGGGTTACCTCCTGTTCCCGGACGTCCACACCTCCACCCAGCAGGGCAGGTTCTGCTCTGAGCCTTCTTTTTCTTGCTCACGTGAAGCCACCAATTTGGTTAACAGCATGTCTAGGCAAATAATTTTCATCAGAACTGAGCGTTTACAGACACACAGGTGTTGTCCTTAGGCCGAGGGACTGGTTATGTCCCAGAGGGGTGTATGGCTGCCAAACAACAGGGGTCTGTGAACCGAGACCCGTTGTTTATTCTGTGCCCAGGTCCACAGGGAGCAGGAAGCTGGCACAGTGCAGTTCTGTGAACTCAGTGTGTCCCTTCGTTGCTGGGGGTGGAGGCGGCTGACGGGTGGGGTTCCCTCCTGCGGGGACCCCTGCAGAACGCCCAGGCGCTCTCCCGCACTGGCGGCACGTGGACCTCGGGTCTCAGCTCCAGGAGTGCTCATCCTGAGACTGCAGGTGGAAGGCCAAGGCTCTTCCATGGATTCCTTGGGGTGCTGCTTAGGGGACATCTTTGGAGATGAACTGGCCTGTACTCTGAGGGGTCAGTTTGAGGTCAATTCAGGGCAAACAGTGTCTCAGAACTACTTGGCCTCCCTCCCAAGGCCTCTCCATAGCGGACTGTCCTGGAAATGCTGTCTCCACACCTACATCCGATGGACAGGCTGGGCGGCACCTTCCCAATCTGTTCTGCTACCTGCTGGCTGCTGCGGGGAGGCGGATCTGAGGAGCTGTCCAGAGGCCTCGGTGGCCTTTCCTTGGCCACTTTGTGACAGCCCTACGCTGGGTTTACAGGAACAGACAGAGGTACGTGTGGACAGTCATCTTCAGGCCAGGACCACGTGTGGCCGCGGCTGTTTGCGGGATCTCGCAGCTTGTGGGAGCTGAGCTCTGGCATTGGTGTCAACGAGAGCGGGGCTGGGGACAGTTCCCACGGCATCTCCTCAAACCCACGCTGGAGTCTCCTAGAGTGTGGCCTTACTGAGTGGGAACACGGGTGGGAAACTGGACAGTGTATGCTCTATACCTACACTGCCTCCTAGAAAAGGCATCAGAAAACATCTTGTCACCAATGATCACATGGAAACTCACTTCCCTAAGAACACTTTTGTTTCATTTTAATCCTCACCCTAGGATATGTATTATTGCTTCTTAGGGGGAGAGAGAGAGAGAGAGAGAGAGAGAGAGAGAGAGAGAGAGAGAGAGAGAGAACAAACAAACATTGATGTGAGAGAGAAACATCGATCAGTTGCCTCCTGTATGTGCTCCAACCGGAATCAAACCCACGACTCAGGTATGTGCCCTGACTGGGAATTGAACCTGCAACCTTCTGGTGCTTAGGATGATACTCCAACCAGCTGAGCCACCCAGCCAGGGCACCATAAGAACAATTTTATATTTGAGAGGTGTGTGCCTAAAGCAAGACTTGGGTAAAATGCAACTCTAGTACCTCTAGTGACCAATGTGTCTGTACTCGCCCTCGCGGATTCCTAGCACCACGTCCTACTTTGCTCCAATGCTCGTGACACCAGCAACGGGCCTGGCTCCGCTTTTCTCCATCCTATACATTCTGCTCACTCCTGACTTTGGTTTACTCTGCTGTGTCTTTAAGATGGTTCTTACTACCGCAGTACTTCTGCTAATTGCTTTCTCTGTTCGTCTTTACATATTTGCATTCTACTATCAAACTCCCAAATGTTCTCTCTCTCTCTCATCTGGATACTCCCAAGAGAAACTCTCGTTGGTCAGCTCGCCATCATCTTTCCTCTTGGCTTTCTCTAGCTTATAGACGGCTAGCCAATGTAAGGTTTGCTATTAGCTGTTCTTAGGTCAGGTACTTGTTCCTGATTTCATCACTGTTGATCCAAATAGTGGGGCTCATTGGGATGACTTTGGCTGAACTTAGCCCTTAGAAGGGTGTTTGGGAATGGCAGGCTTTCTAGGGACCATGATACTAATTTTTCCCTTCAGCAGTCTGATTTGAAACCTTATTAACATGCTTTTCACACAGCACACACTTCACTGGAAATTGATGCAATCAAATTACCCTCAGCAAGAACTGCTACATGAGACAACGGTGAAGACAGGCATAGTTTACTGCAACTTGAATAAATTAATAGAGCAGAGAATGTGCAACATGGGATACTAGAGGCGGGCAGGCAGTTAAATCTTATATGTAACCCAACTGTTCCGGTTATCTGTTACTACCTAACAAATCATCTCCAAAGTCAGTGGCGTCAAGCAACAACCATTTTATGCAACTCACAGATTCTGTGAGGCAGGGATCTGGATAGGACACAGTGGATGCCTTGAGTCTGTCCTACGGTATCTGGGGCCTCATCTGCGACTGACTAGAACAGCTGGGGACAGAAATCATCTGGAGATTGCTTCAGGCAAATGACTGATGCCTGGGCTGGGGTGACTGAAAGGGTGGGCTCAGCTGGGACTGTCAACCAGAGCACCTACACATGGCTTTTCTGCATGGCTCAGATTCCAAGAGTAAGCCAGTGAGCAATGCAGAAGTCTCTTGACCTTGTATGACCTAAGCTTGGAGGTCATAGAGCATCACTTCCACCATGTTCCATTGGTCAAAGCAGGCACGGGCTCACCCAGATTCATGGGGAGAGGATGTAAACCTCACTTCTCAATGGGAGGAATGTGACAGCATCTGTGGCCTTGCCTTATAAAGGATCAATTTTCTCTTTCCCTTAAGGATCGCCTCCCTCTGGTCTGCTTGGGAAAGGGAGGTTGTCTCTACTCAGCTCCTAAATTGTCCCATAACAGTCAGCTGCTCCTCCACAAAGTGTGTCTTTTCCAACCCCACTGAGGGTCACTACTCCCCTTGCTGAGGATCCTGGCCATTCAATGATGGACAGTGGTTTCGGTGTTGCCATTCTGCTATCTCCTCTAAGGTCTCCAAGGAGAGGGCAGCCAACATAGCTGGGGCCCCATTTCTCACTTTCCTTGACATAATTCACATTGGTGTGCGCTTATCAGATTTTGTGAAAGACAGAGAGAACCAGAAGGAATAACCATATGTGAAGGAAGGCATTTAAAACTGCATTATGGTCCTGACTCTGCCCAGATTACAAATGAAAAGTCCCCGAGTTGTTAACAGAGGTGGCTCACTTGCTGATCACTAGACCAATGCTTGGCAAAAGGTACACATAAATACCTATTGAATGATTGACTTGAATGTTCAAATGATTGAGTTGCTATTTGAATGAATGAATGCATAGAGGGGAAGCATGTTGGAAATAATCGTAAGGAATGGCATGGTTTAAACCACTTCTCAATAAAAACATGTCTATCTTATTTGCTGCATACACAGATTATCATGAACATCACTGGCTTTCTTTCTTTTATGTAACATTTTTGGTTTATAACTTATACGACTTTCAATTTGTAACTTTGACATTGAGTCTTCATCTTTAGACTGAATAGCAGTTCAAGTCTTATACAATAATACAGAAATAGCACTGAACTTCCCCACTGACCTTTAAAGTCCAGATTTCTATTCCTATTTCTACCTACACGGTGCAAGTCTCTGCTCTCCATCTGGGCGGTAGCAGTGGTCCTGGGCGGGGCTCCGGAGCTGACAACTGCCGCTCCTCTCTGGGTCGAAGGTGTTTCTGCTCATGAATTCCCTGCTGACTCCGCATCCATTGCCAAGGCACTTCTCTCCCACCCCCTCCACTCTAAAGAATGGAAAAGCTGATACTTGCTTTCTCAGCCTCTCTCAAAGCTAGCGTTTGTCCCGAGACAGAGTTGAAGACGATGAGATACAAGCAGAAGACCTTTTGTTCAGTTGTTAGTGTTAGTGATTAGAGGGACAGATGTTGCTAATGTCATCATCTGCTCTTTTACATGCCCCGAATGTGATGTGATGGGTGGGGGTGCAGAAATCATCTTGTAATAGTGGAACGATAAGCTGATGCTCCAAGATAAAGAGAGCCCAGGTTTTTGTTAACATCATGACCAGCTCTGGACATTGCCTACTTTAGGATTACTTGTATGTGAGTAAAATACATCCCTGCTTGTTTAAACTTTCATTCGTTGGGCTTGCTGTTAATTGTAGCCCAAAGCATTCCTCACTGATAAAGCTAAAATTGGCTATTTTTTTACGCTTCTTAACCTAAATCTATATATTAATCTAAACGTAAATCTAATCTTAATATAAATATAAATACTTTAGGAAGGGGCCCATATCTTAGAGGTAATAGTCTTGCTTGTTTGCATGTCATGTTTTTGCGATGAGGCCACAAATAGCAATTTATGAAGATGCTACTTCAGATATTTATAAATCTAAGGGTGACTTGGCCCTTCCAGCTTACATCATGGCAAACAAATAAGCCCAAGCTATGTTTCTGAGATTTTATCACATAAAAAGCTTTCAACAATGTGACTCATTTTTTTAGAAAAATAGAAATATCCCCTTTCCCAACTTCTAGTTGGTCTAAGACCTAGACACTGTCCTCCAGTTAATGTCAAAGCTATCTTGGAATTAACAACATACTATATCAGCAAACAATGTTAAACATTCAGGCTCCTATGCTGTGATTATGTATCTTTAACAAACAAGACGGATAGAACAATAAGCCTTTTGGCCCATCATCCAACTTGAAATGAAATTGTTTAGACTATGACTATTAAATGCTAAGTGAAAATGCAGAAAGACTTCCAAATTCACTTCATGCAAAGCCTCCAAAACGCTGAGCTCTTTTCATCTCTCGGAATTAGGGGAGCCCACAGCTTTGACTGAAGCCACGAAGGGAGCCCTTCCATCTCTGTCTCTCTTCTTCCTCCTAGCTTTTCCCTCAGAGCCCCATGCTAATAGGTTGCACATGCTGTTAACTGAACCTCCATTTCTCCCCAAAGTCCGCACTGCCAAGACGCCCTGCCTCTCGGCATGTCTCACCAGTTCCTGGCTGGGGTTTCCTGCGCCCCGAAGCGCTCTCACATGAAGCCGGGAAGACGGCGGCGCGGCACTGTGGAAAATGTGAAACATCAGGCGTACGCTGTGCTTTTCAAATCTGGACTCTGTAACCAAAACTTGGCTTGTTTGCTGTCTGGTTGATAAGGATGGATGAGAGATGAAGACTTTGCTGTCTCCCCTGCAGAATCTGGGCACTGATCTTAAAAAGGACATTGCAAATGGAAGGGGTGATGAAACTGGACAGTATTTGGTGTTCCACCTATTTGTAATCATTACTCAAGTTGGAGCTGTCTGGACATCTAGGTGGACCAGGAGCTGGATATGGAGTGACCAGATGTCAGGCTCCGAACAGGTCAAGGCCTTGGGAAGAGTACTGACTGCGTTTTCTCTGTGGCAGGGAAATATGTCTGTCTGCGGTGGCTGTCTCCCTCGAGAGGCAAGGGGCTGCTCCAGCTGAGAAATGGCCTTATCTGTCTTGAGCAGGCCTACTGTTTTTAGGCATTCACAGCTGCATTTTTCTGCTTTTTTTTTTTTTTTTTTTTTTTTTTTTGCTTTTGACCTTTCAAGATGGGTAGGATTGTGCAGAGTATTTTCATTAGTTTGTGGTGTGTCTGCTTTGCCTCTGCAGAGGCAAGATGTCGTATCTGTCATGTCTGTTCAGGGTTTTACAGCCTCTTATTGATTACTCTTTACAGACCCCATGAGGGAACCGGGGTCTATAAGCATGAACTGACAAGCTCATATTTTATTTAGCTCATCTGAGTGCATTGGGCTTCTTTTCTCCTGACATTCTTTACTTTGCATAGTCATATGTTTTGGTGACCCATTCATATTTAATGATATTATGAAAATCATCAGTTTTGACCATGACCTTCAAAAAGAAATACAATTAACATAACAACCTGGTACATCTTCAGAACCTTTTACATGCAATGTACTCCAACAGTTTCTCCTTTACTGTTTTATTTTTGAGAAGATGGTCATGACCATTACATTTATTTCATGACTTACCAAGGAGTTGCAACTTGCAGTTAAAAAAAAAAAAATGAGAGCATAACTAATTTCAAAGGACAAACAGTGACTTTGAATTAGAAGATGCTTTCATACTACCAAAAGTCATGGTGTAAAACTAAATTCATTGGTGTTAAAAATTACCCATGCTATTTGCGGTAGGCAGACTTCTAAGATGGCCCCCAATTATTCTTCCCTCCTGGTATTCACATCCTTGTATGGTCCCTTCCTCTTGAACATAGATTGGGCCCACTGACTTGCACTCATTACTGGAATACAGGAGAAGTGATGGGACGCCACGTTTGTGATTGGTTTAGAAGACGGTGACTATCATCTTGCTCCCCACACTCTCTTGCTGGCACTCTGTGTCTGGATCTTCTCATAAGCTTCCTCTCTAATCAGTTAAGCTGGAGAGTCCATTTGGCAAGGAACAGAGGTGACTTCGGACCAGTTACAGGTCATTCCCCAGTCGAGCCAACACATGGGACCATAGTCCCAATCAATATCTCAATTGCAATTTTAGGTGATACCCTGAGCCAGAGAGTCCAGCTCAACCTTGCCTGGATTCCTGGCCCACAGGAATAGAGATAACAGTGACTGGTTGATTTCAGCAACTGACTTTGGGAGGGGGCAACTTATCATGTAGCAATAGATAACTAATACACCACCTTTTCGTAAAACATGAAATTGGACTTTGCACTCTTGGCTTGAGACAGCGTCCTCTTGCATTCATGCGCATGATGGGAAAGACATCCAGATAGCTGTCTTTGCTTGGATTTGTAGCACTAGCCTAGTCATTGACAAAGATACTTTTGATATTTGCTTCTGAAAGTCAATGACTAAAGATTCCTTCAGCACGAAGAAGATGGAAAACTTTAGCATTATCTGTAATTTTAGTGTTGAGCACTAACTTATTATAGGAGCATTCCAGCTGAGAATATTTAGAGAAAGACAATGTTAAATTGCTCAGTTGGACAAATACAGGTTTTCTGAACCACACAGGATTAGACATTCATGAATAACACAACTGTCTGGAGTTGCAGCATGTGTAGGCTTCCAAACGCCGGAATGCCACAGCATGTAGTCCTTGGATATCTTCTCTTTTCTACCTACATTCACTACCTGAGTGATCTCAGCCAGTCTCATGGGTCTAAAATATCATCCAATGCTGATAAAAACCTAAAAAAATGTCTCAAGTCTGGACTTTTTCTTTGAATTCCAGGTTTGTCTTTCCAATTGCCTACTCACCATCTCCATTTGGATGTCTAACAAGCATCTCAAACCTAACACATCAGTCTTCCAATCCTCACCCCCTTCCTACTCGCCTATCTTAACAAAAACAAAACAAAACAATTCCATCCTTTGGTGCTCAAGCCAAAAAAATCTTGGAGTTATTCTCGACTCCTGTCTTTTCTTTTACAACCTACATCTAATCTATTAGCACAGAACATTAATTCTTCCCTTAAAATAGTTCAGGATCTGGCTGCTTCTCAGACCTCTGGTCCAAATTTTTAGCATCCTTCCTAACTGGTCTCCCTGCTTCTGCCTCTGCCTCCACACAGCCCATTCTTAACACAGCATCCAGGCATCTTATTAAAGGGACAGTCACGTCCTCTCACCTTCGCTCACAAGGCTGCAAAGGCTCTATCTCACGTGGATTAAAAGCCACGCTCTCACAAAGGGCCCACGAAGCCCGAGTTAAACCTCCCCTCCTTCCACTCTGGCCTTGACTGCTGCAACTCTACCCTCTCCTGCACTCCCGTCTTGCCGGCCTCTTCCCTGCAGGTTTCCACGGCTGCTGCGAATGCTTTGTTCTTCAGGTGCCCACATGGATCGCTCACTCAGCTCTTTCGGATCTTTGCTCAAATACGAGAGGGCTTCCTTGATTACCTTATTATGAATTGTAGTCACCTGCCCCTGGCTCCCAGCACTCTCTCCTTGTGCTTTTCTCCGTATCACGTCTGCAGCATGCACTTTACATGGAAACACCATGCACAGCATTCATGTGCTGTGTTTCCCGACACTGCAGTATGAACTCCACGAGGGCAGGCATTTTGTCTGTGATCTCGGGGCCTGCAAAACACGTGGTTCCGACTACACGTTGCTAATTATTTGCTAAATGAATGGATGAAGCCCTTTTCTCACCAGCCTTCCTTTGCTTTTCCAGCCACATGACGAGTGTTCATTTGACAGTCCCCAAGCATCGAAAGCTCAAGAGAAGCCAGCATGGAACATAATTACACATTTTGTCTTTAACTGCAAATCACAAGTGTGTCAAGTCTGATTTCTTTCAGGCATGGATTTATTTGTTTCTTCTTTTGCCTTATACACTGGTGATGATTTAAGCAACTGCAGGAAAGAAAAGCTTCTAGGGTCTCAATGGTTTGCAAGGATTGGAAGAATATTAAATTCAACAGAGATCTAGTCCATGATTAATAAGAGCAATATTTCTGCACGCAGGAGGCAAGAAGACGCATGTTAGAAGGGAATACGTCAAAATAAGGAATAATAAACCTTTGAGAACTAGGTTTTAGAAACTTTTTTAGATCTGACTCATCGTTAGACTTTGAAAAATCTCATGACACCCTTTCATTAGCATGTAGTGACTGTCTTAAAATGGTTGTGCTTTTCCCCCCTAGACAGGACTGTTTATAAATAATACTAGAATAGATGAATATCAAAGAGCTGCCCCAGCAATGGGAAGGGACGCTCCAGAGCGAAGCAGGAGCCATGGACGCTGCAGCTGCATTCCTTTCTGCGAGCATCATGCTCTCGGGAGGAACAAAGGCGGCTGGCTGCACGGGAGATGGGGTGGCAATCAGAACTCCGAGTTTCTTGGCATTCGCTAGTCTGAGGCTTAACCTTCTGAATACTTGAGTGTAATTACATGTGGTTTCTTAAAAGAGCCTCAAACAAAGCAAATCATTTAAGGAATGCCTTAAAAGACAAATCATTTAGAGGAACTATGCCTCAGTCCCTCCAGACCTGAATCTACCTTTAAAGAGATTGCTCATGAATCGCGGGAATTTTCAATAGCACAAAAGGCAATAATCCTATGAACTCCAATTTCTCCTGACTTGTGGTATCCAAACTACCCAAATGTTCTTTCTCAATAATTCTCTTAAATGCATACTTTTCAAGCAAACATGAGCTTTGAAAAGATGCAACCAGACCTCAGTTGCCATGGAGCATAAAAGAAAGCGAACGGGGCCCAGGGGGCACAGGGTGGTGGGCATATTTTAAGAAAGACGTTTTACAAGGACATGCATAGCCCTGGCCGGTTTGGCACAGTGGTTAGAGCGTTGACGCACGGACCAATGAGTCGCGGGTTCAATTCCAGTCAAGGGCACGTACCTCGGTTGCAGTTCATCCCCGGCCCTGGGACCGTGCGTGAGGCAGCCACTCGATGTGTCCCTCTCATGTTGATGTTTCTTTCTCTCTCTTTCTCTCCCTCCCTCCCATTCTATCTGAACAAAAATAGAAAAAAATGTCCTAGGTGAGGAAAAAAACCCCACAAAGGACATGCATAATAGTACAGTGTTTCATTTATGCAATCACTTGGGAAGGGGCTAATTGGGTGTTTAGAACTGTATAGATTTTCTTTTCTGATCTGCGCCTCATTCTTAATAATATTAACACCTAATATTTACTGAGCACTTTCTATATGCGAGACAAAGTGCTTTACATGGATTACTTCACTAATTCTGGCAGCTCTACAAGATAGAGATCATGATCATTCCTGGTTTACCTGAGAAAATTGGGGGGAGGTAGGAAGGTTAGTGATTCCCCACGTTTTTCTACTGTGTACATTGTGGAGCAGTCCGTACTCTAGTCTGTGTGACTGGAATCCCTGCCTTTCGACACCCAGCTGCTTGGGTGCCAACAAGCCCACTCAGCCCACCGCCCTCCCCTGTGGTCCTAGATAATTGCACTGAGCTGCTAATGGCGCTTCTGCCGCCCCTCCCTCCCGCCCTCCCAGGAGGGTCTGGATAGAGCCAAACCCATGAGGTTCCCCCGTCTGGAAATGGTCTGTGGCCTGCTTCCAAGTGCATTTGTTTGCCTTTGCCTTCAACCTCGCGACACAGAATGTATGGATTGGCCTTGTCCCTCCTCGAATGGCCTGCAGACAGCTCTAATGAGTGGGGGTGGAGCCAACCCCTGTCAGAGGTCTGTATGGTTTTGGAATAGTGTTTCCAAGGATGAGATTAGACTCCTAAGGGTTTATTCTAATACTTTGCATTCCCCGGGCACAGCCCTGTGGTTTCATATCTCCTTCCCCCTTCCCCGGAGGCCATTCCTTTTCCACTCTGTCTGTGGCCCCAAAGGGTTATCAACGGACTCTGGGACTTGGAATAGTAATGGGAGGTCGGGTGGGAGAGGGCTGGCTGGTTTCCTGGCATGATGTCCCCCGGCATTGGCTACAGCTCTATTTGTGACCCATACTCACCCTCAGGGGCCAGGTCAGTGCTTGGAAGCCTACATGTGTGTGCGGGTGGGTGTGTGGATGTCTGGCAGGAGAGGGCAGTGTCAATGTGCACCATCGTGGTCAAACCTACAGTTTATTTTTAAGGGACAAAGAATTCACAAAGGGCAGGCGTGCACACAAATCCTGTCGTAAGCAGTAAGTCGGTTAAATACTGAGTACCTGCTATGCGCCAGATACTGTGCAGAGTGATGGGGATCAAGTTGTAAGCAGAACAGACACAGGTCCTGGCTTCCTGGGGCTCCCAGTTTGTTAAGGGAGATAAACAGAAAAGGAAAACTGTAAACTGTGCTCTGAAGAAGAGATGCCCAGTGTGGCATGAGCATCAATAGGGGAAATGAACTTTGTCAGGGAAGTCAGGGCGGTTTCTCGAGAACTTGAGGCTTGAACTGAGATCTGAAGGAGGAGAAGTGAACCCGACAAAGGGAAGGAAATGTCCCTGGGCCAGACTCCAAAGTCTATAAGGCCACGTGGCGGGACGAGGGTGGCACGGACCTCTGGCTACGGGGAAGGCGTAGAGGAGAAAGTGGCTCTGCCGCTGGTGTCCCCTCTTGGCCCACACCCTCTCCAAAGCTGTCATTTACATGGTTTTTCTCTCCCCATGGCTGTGGCCACTGGTAGTTAAGAGCAGCCAGCAGGAGCCCAACAATTAAGCGAAGCCAATTTTATCTCCTTCGGAATTAGCTACTGGAAGATGCAATCCTGCACCCCTACTTTTACACAGTTTTTCATCACTCCTGAGTGTCTCTTCCAACCAGCGATAGGAAACGCTTCCTTTCTGAAGCTGTGATCTGGCTGGAGAAACTGCGGATGCAGAAGCAGTAGCCAGGCCCAGCTCCTTGCTGGCCACGCCGGCCCTCAGCCCCAGTGCAGATGGAACAGGAGGGTCTGGGCAGGGGCCTGGGTTAGGGGCAGCGTCTCCCCGTCACAGAGGTCACAGAAGGCACTCTGAGAGACAGCCTGCCTTGACATGGCAGCTGGCAAAAGCGCTTCTCTCTTCAAGAAATGTTCTATCTAGCCCCCTCTCCTCTTGCCCAAGGTTAGAGAAACGCAAAGATTAATGGCCTGGCTGACAAAAGCATCTCAGGGATCCTTTCTGAGCATTTAACAGCCGCTCTGGCTTTATTTCCCCGTGATGAGGCTTAAACGCAATTCGGCAGTGAAGGCTGGAATCCGCAGTTTGCAGGCTCCTTTCACGTCGGAGACACTCATTGCTCATGTCCACGCACACCCCACATCGGAAGAAGGAAGGGCCTCTCTGAGCAAGGCTCAGCCCCGATGCCGACGACCGCGCCTGCCCCAAGCTAAGCATCTTTGTCCGTGTTCTCTCGTCGCTGGAGTGACCACGCTTCAGGCGGAGCCAGCTCTTGTGACACCGAAGTGTGGGGAGCTTAACCACAGCTGGCTGGGCAGCCCCCAGAAGGGGCGTGGGAGACGACAAAGACACGCCACATCCCTCAATTTCCAGAAGAGGAAAATGAAACAAGCAAAAAATCAACTTGCAACCGATGTCATAATAGAACCGTGTGTAAAAACATCAACATCAAGGGCGAAATCGCATCCTACTTATTCTCAAGGTGGGAAGGAAAACCGCCCTCGCTGTGCCCTTGTGATGTGTGACCTGCCCCTCCTCCAGTCATCAGGAGGGCGCTGTGGTGCTGGGACAGGAGGGACAGGAGGTCCTGCCACAGACAGGACCGCACACCTCACCCCTGCACAGATCCTGGCTTCAGACTCAAGCTCTCTGACGGCCCCTTCTCCTGTCCTGATGAAAGGACCAACATTTTGCCACCTGAAAATACCGTTTTGGGATATTGATCTTAAGGTGTATTAAGAAACAAGACTCAGAAAGCAACTTTGGTCCTCCTCCCCTTTCCTGCCCAAGAGATCCAGACAGAGACCTGCTCCAGGAAGAGTCTCGGGACGCTGCCTTGGCCTAACCTGATTGAACGTGGTGAGTGGAAGGCTTCAGGCGAGGGCCCTGTTACCTAGATCCCCGCGTCCATTGTTTCCGAGCTGCGAAGGGTGCGTTTTCCTGTGTGTTCCTCTCCTCCTCAGCGGCCTGCACACCTCGGCGGCCCGTTCGCACTTCTGAAATCTAACGCCTCGTTCCTCCCTCTCTCCTTCGTCCAAAACACCGTCTGTAGCCAATGTTGCCGCACTGTCCTGGGGATTTTCACGGAATGATCATGCCTACGTGAATTCTCCGTGCACACGTATTAAACTTGGATTTTTCTCCTGTTAAACTGTCTTTATTTTTTTTAAATTTTTTTATCTTTATCCTCCTCCCCACTCCCATCCCCTCCTGCCTTCCCCACACTACTGTCTGTGTCCACTGGTTATGCATATGTGCTTAGAAGTTCTTTGGTTTATTCCCCCCACCCCAACCCCTTCCCTCTGAGGTTTGTCAGTCTGTTCCCTACTTCCATGTCTCTGGATTTATTTTGATCATCAGCTTATTTTGTTCATTGTATCCCACAAATAAGTGAGATCATGTGGCACTTGTCTTTCTCTGGCTGGCTTATTTTGCTTAGCATAATACTCTCCGGGTCCCTCCGTGTGGTCTCAAAGGGTAAGAGATCTCAGTTTCTTCCGGCCGCATAGTGTTCCGTTGTGTTATTAACCCTGCCTAGAACATCGTGGAAGGTAGGAGTGAAAGCATTCATATTTGTTTAGCCCCTACACTCTTTTAGGCAAAAACCCTTGGGCCTCTCTTTTCTTGCCTATGTTCCACACGTTCCCTTTCACCCCAATCCCTGCCCTGGAAGGCGGTCTCTGCACGCTTCCTGCCCCAGTGGTACCGTGACATGACCAAGCGACATTCCACTGGAAGCCCCGGCCCCCAGCCGCTCCCTCAGCAGGGCTGGGTTCCTTTGTTCTCAACGCTTCTTCCATCTCTTCATCGCTGAGGGCAACAGCCAAGGGCTGCACTGGGCGGAGACGCAGGAGAGGACCACGTACGGTTTCTACAGCCCAGGCTGCGCGTGGGAGTTGCCAGGGAAGCTTTTAGAAGCTGCCATTGCCTGAGCCCCGACCCGCCCCTTTGAATCAGAGTATCTGGGGCTAAAACTGGGAAAGGAACTTTGAAACACTCTCCAGGTGATCTGGTGTGCAGCCAGCGCTGAGAACCAATGATTACCCTGCCCCCGTCCACACCCTCTCCCTCCAATCTGTTAGGACACAGGGCTTGGTCTTGCTCATCTACTCCCTCACTTCGGATGACCAGATAGGTAGTGAATTTACCCACATGAATCCCAGCCAGGAGAGACAGAGAGGTGGCGAGGAGAAAGAGTTATGCTCCCCCAAGCTTTACCACCTCCGCTTGGCCAGACTTACTTAACCTAAGGATGCTGCTCCTGCAGGCATTTTCTTTTATCCTGGAAATAGCCAATGTTTACAGGATGTCTCCAACCTCGTGCATTCAGTTCTTCCTGCAAAACCTTTGAAAAATCAAGCTTCTTAAAAACAAAAGGTCACCTCACTTGGATTAGCTTCTTACCCATGACCTATCGAGAGTGGCAGGTGCCTATCAGTTTAAGGAATGAATGGAGCCTGATCTGCCATTTGTGAGAAGACATCAGGCCTCATCAGCCCCAAGCACACATCCCTTTGCTCACACGCTGCTTGGACCTAACAGGCTCCCTCAGGAGACCTCCAGTCAGCCAAAGGGAGCGGCGGGGACTGTCCCCGGAGGCTCTGGCCCTAACCTCTGTTGTGACATCTCCGGGAGTGTCTCTAGCTAACAGAGTAGCAGTGGCTTGTTGTTTTAAATACTATGAGAGGCACGATGAGAAATCAGTCTATTAGATAACAGAAAGAATCAAATCGGTGGAACTCAAGCATGCTCAAACTCTTTGACAACCACAGATAACATCAGAGAAATGTTCCCTTTTTCCATCTTTATTCCTTTGCGTCGCACTCCCAGCCCAACCTCTCTGCAGGGACATTTGCTCACATAAGATCATGTTGTATTTCAGATAAAGAAATTAGATCCTGGCTGGATTCTAAAAGTCCCCCCAAATCTCCCGAAGAAGCCCAATTTATTTGGCCGCATGTTTTCAGGACGAGCTCACGTGACATCACAGCAGACTTCACCTTGAATTCTGTCGTGTGCTCGATCTATGGAGCGCCTGCTTCCGAGAGAGCTGGGCATTTTCATCCCTTAGCAGGGCTGGTGCCAGGTCACAGTTATGGGCAAATGTCAGTTTCCAAGCCTGCCACTGTGGTGAATTGTCTGTGGTCTGAAATAACAGCAAGGCGCCGGCGCTGCCCCCGCGGCGGGGCCCCACCGTGGGGACCTGTGCAGCCCTGGGAACGGGTGCAGCCGGCAGGTTGGCGCTGGGACTGCCACCTGCACTTCCTTGGGGCCGGAGGTCAGTGCACCCACTTCTGGCAAGTGTCCTCAGTCAAAACTTTTCCAGAAAGGACGAGTTTCAGAACTGAAGACTAGGGCACGGGTTCGTTCGCTGCCAGAACAAAGGACCACAGCCTGGGTGGCTGAAACCACGGAGACTCCTGTCTTCAGTTCTGGAGCCAGGAGTCCAAGTCCCCAGCAAGGGTGGCTCGGCCGAGGGCTGTGAGGCAGGGTCTGCTCCAGGCCCCCTCCTCAGCCGCTGTGGGCCGTCTTCTCCCTGTGTGTCTGCACGTCGTCCTTCCTCTATGGGTGTTGGTCCCTGTGTCCGAATGTCCTCTCTTTCTAAGGCACCAGTTGTATTGGATTAGGGCCCATGCTGGTACTCTCACTTTGACTTAACCTCTGGAAAGACTGTCTCCAGTAAGGTCATATTTTGAGATACGGATTAAGGCTACAACATACCTTTTTGGGAGGGGGACACAAGTCAACCCCTAATAGACCACAGCTAAAATGAAGCCTAATAATAGAACTAACATCTACTGAGAATTTCTGCTCTGAATTTAGCATTGCTCCAAGTACTTTTCATTGATTAATAATGATTAATTTAATCCCCACAACCCTGTGAAGTTAGTGCTGTTATTTTCCAAATTTTTAGAACTGATAAATTGAGACCTGGCAAGGGTAAGTTACTTGCCCAAGGTCACACTGCTCCTAAGAGCAGAGTCAGAACTCAAGCACAGGTGACCGTGTGCGACACAGCCTCGATATCGGATGTTAGTGCAGCCAGGAGGAGTGCTCACAGACCTCCCACCATGGGGATCCACCCGCCACACCCTGCTGTGTGCTCTGAAATCCATCCTCACCGGGACTGCAGGCCGGCCCGGAGCAGGAGCACAGATGGTGATGCTCAGGCAGTCTGCTTCTGGGGCGCGGGGGCTCCGAAGCCAGCCCGTCTTGGCTGCCGGCTCCCTGACAGCCTTGCCCAGCCTTCCTTCCTCTGCAGGGCCGGGTAGGCTGCTGCCAGCACCCTGCCCTGCCCTCTGTCCTGCCCTCACACTCAGACCAGCATCACAGTCTGCGGACTGTGCTCCCAGCCTCCTCCAGCTCCCCCTCAGTTCCCGCACAGGCGTTTCCCCTAATAAATCCTACGTGCTTAATCATGTCGTGATGTCTACATCTCGGAGGTCCTGGTCTCCACAATACTTTATCTAATTCAAAAGTTTCAGAAACATATTTCTGATTGTTTTAATTTATTAATGTTTTCAAAATCATGGCACTAAAAGCAACAGTATTTTTTCTAGGTCTGGTTAGTGATGCTGAGAGATACATTTTTGTTTAGTGTGCAGGACATTTATAGAGTTTATGCCGGTTTCAGGGCTGTTCCTTTTTGTCTTTGCTCAGACGTGCGGGGTTCCCAGAGCCCAGCAGACAGCAGGCCTTCTGTAACGGACTGGCAGACAGACTGACAGATGGACAGACTGCAGGGATAGAAAACCCTTTCTCCCTTGATGTTCTCTAAAACGAGCTTGGCTAGAGGACCGAGGTGAGTATTCTGAGGGGGAGGAGGGAGGAGAAAGCAGACCAAGTTGGACGCATGCCCCCTGCAGGCAGGAAAACTGAGCACGATTGCTCTGTGTCTGGTACTGCACTTGGGGGGATGCGACAGACTGTCGTGGGATTCGGAAGGAGCCCAGTTATGTCCTAGAGGCAGGAATACTGGTCCGTAGCAAGTTTTTAGCCTGAGTGGTTATATCATTCAAATAAACAAATAATTACCCCTTTCCTCTATTCCTTAACTATCCATGTTGGTAGTAATACCCTCATGCTAGGTCAGGGCCTTTGGTCCTAGGCTCAGCTCCACTGCTAGTTAGCTGTCTAGAGGGTGTTTAACCTCTCTGGGCCTCAGACCCCCCTTTTCTAGTGAAACTAAGTTCCAAAATGAGGGCTGAGATGAATGACTAAGCTCCTTCACTGTGCTAATACTCTATGAAATACCCAACTTGGCATGAACACTGATCGGTCCAGATGAATCCGTAGGGTGTCAGGACAGGCAGAGGATGTCTTCCGAAGCGTGCCATTTCTGCTGTTCCCTACCGGAGAAACCACGCCTGACCCCTCCCTCTGGGCGTGTTGTCCACAGGCTGGTGTGTTAACCAACAGAAGAGAAGGGATATCTATCCGCTTCTCTGTATGCTTCAGGACTCTCATCTTACAGGCTGGTTGTGCTAATCCAGGTGCTTGCCACAAATATTGCTTTTCAGGAGGAACACTTTGACGAGAGGCATAGCCAAATCTCTATAATGATATGCTCTGTTAGGATGGGGTCCTGCTGAATCTTCCCTCTGTGTTTAAAAAAATATTGCTAGCAGTGACTTTTTCGGTCCAGGAGACCAACTCAAACATTTTTAAAGCAGGGCATGAGGCTGATGGAAACTGGCTCCCTGACCAGCACGAACACATGTGGGGCAGCTTTGATGTGACTGATGGGATAGGGTCTGCTGATAGGGCCTGCTAATAATCCAGCGAGGTGATGTCATTCTTGGCAGGACCCAGAAAGAGCAAAAAGAGGCCAACAGCTCTCCTTGGCTGATAAAGCTGAGGGTTCTTTGCCTTTGCTGTTGCTGAGCAGATGGGATGGAAAAGTTCTGTGAGTCCAGCGGAGCCTTTCTGCCTCCCAGGGATGGGAGTTTTTGTCAAGAAACTTTGGGTCACTAGCTGGTTTACATAAATCCCTTAGAAAGGTTTACACTGCCTTTGAAACTACTCCCTGGAATGGAAATTTATAATAGAGCTGGGAGAGAATTAATTCCCAGGCCAGAGGAGATAGGCCTTTGTGCTAGAATTGCTTCACCCCATGGAGAGAGACTGAAGTTCTTCTAGCCCTGTGAGTCTCTCCTGGGTTTAGATGGCCAAGGAAGGGGTGGGACATCTATGCTCTCTAATATAATGTTTCTTTTTTTTTTCCTTTTAACTTGTTGGATTTTACTTAAGCAAAGGGCTGAGGGAATCGTCATGTTTTCAAGGAGAGAGACAAAGAGGCGGTTTTGCCCCACACAGTCTGGTTCTGGTGGCGTGTGCCAAGGAGGCAGGAGACCTCTCCCCAGCTGCTTTGTCATCTCTGTGCCTGCACCTCTGACTGTGACCCTTTAGGGCAGATGCTCGTCCTGATGTAAAAACCCCAGAGAGCCCTATTGGTGCCTGCTGGGGAAGCCCTGAGAAAAATTCACGTCCTCCAGGAAAATCATTCACGTAGAGACGTAGGACCTAGTCTGCAAGTAACTTGGTGAGAGCTAAATACTTGACCATGTTGTTGTAAAGTTATTGGAGTTTTGCCCAGCAGGTGTGGCTCAGTGGACTGAGTGTTGTCCCATGAACTAGGAGATCCTGGTTCAATTCCCAGTCAGGGCACATGCCTAGGTTGCAGGTTCGATCCCCAGTAGGGGTTGTGCAGGACGCAGCCAATCGATGTTTTTCTCTCACATCAATGTTTCTATTTCTCTCTCCCTTCCTCTCTCTCTAAAAAAAAAAAAAAAAAAAAAAAATCAATATAAACATTTTTAAAAAAGTTATTGGACTTTCTTCAAGGGGGTAGTAGTTTCTACCTGGGCTAAAAAAAAGTGCATTATTTACCAAATTTCCTAGGAATGCAGGACATTTGTACATTCTTTTTAGAATCCTTTTTAGAATAAGGAGCTTTTACATGGCTGTGATATTCTTAATGATTAGTCTGCAGAAATGTTGCAAATAAGTACATTTCTTGGTTTACGAAATAGATGCTAACAGGCTTGGAAATAGAGCGAATGTTGGTGAAGCAGATGATATTTTCCAGTTGACTTTTATGATAATCAGAGCTCCGTTGCCATGGGAAAAAATCCATCAGTATGCTGAGTTGAAAACATTTGGGAAGAAGACTGATGCTTATTTCCAATTCCGTAGAGAGCGGCATTCATCCATTCCACAGATGCTAATGAAAAGACTACTATGTGCCCCATGGTGTTCTGGGAGCAAGGTTCTGGCAGTGGGCAAAGCGGGCACAAGTCTCTACTCTGGCAGAGCACACATTTTAGGAGGGGGAGATAGACAATGGAAAAAAGAGAGAAAATACAGAGCATGTCAAATGGTGATAACAGGAAAATGACAGCAGTGAAGGGGCAGCTGACGGGGAGGAAGGAATGGACAGGGAAGGCTTCTCTGAGAAGGTGGCATTCAAAGGACCAGAAGGAAGGGAGGAGGGATAGTGGGATGAATAATGCAGAAAAATAGAGCAGCAAGTGCAAAGGCCCTGAGACAGAGTCTGTGGTGGTTTAAAAACAGTATAAAGACCACACGTCTAATTCTCATGCTCTTTCCATGGCCTTGGGCAAGCTTCCTACTTTTGTTATTTTCCATTTTGTAGAAGGTGGCTGCTTAACAAATGATGGCTGAGATCTTCCGCTGCTCATTCACCCTGTGAGTCTATGATGTTTGGCCCTCAGGTCACCAGTGTATGTTTGCTGAAGATGAATGAAGAAGAGTCAAAAAGGATGGGTAATTTCGGAAAAGCTGGGTGGGGGTCTGAGGAGTGGGTCTTCACGTAACTTTGGCATCTCTCTGTCACGTCAGGCATTTAATCAGGTCATTTCTTCGACCCCTCTCTCTTTAGATCTTATGATATGGGAAAGGGATGCAAGCCATCCGGGAAAAGGAGGCCTCCTCTCTTTTTGCCGTAACTGAAACCGATATCCAGGTAACATTTGGCTATATCTGCACTCAGGCCTCCAAGCCTCATACCCTTGCTCAGCGTAGAGTTTCCCAATCTGTCATCCCCATTTTAAGATGAATCATCCAAGTACTCAGACAGCTAACATTATCTCGCCCAACCTTACAAATAGTGCCCACTATTCTACCTAGAAACCACAACTGAACAAAAGCAATCTAGAATGATCGAAAGGCAAACACCCTAGTGGAAAAAGTAACGGCACCCTCCTGAAATATGGCACCTTCCTGAAACCTCTTCAGCTTATAAATAGTGACTAATTTAACTCCATAAAAATAAATTGGCTCGGGGTCAGACCATTTTTGTCTGCCTGTGGGAAGATGAATTGCATAAAAGATCCAGCCAAACACTGTAGCCTAAATATTGGCCCTATTAGAACTGTTGAGCTGAATTTTTCAGAACACAATTCATAACATTCCTCCCCCCCTGCTTCTTTCACTGCATATAATGTGTCTTTTTTTCTGTTTCTTAAACTCCAGACAGGAGCCCCCAGAGCGACCTAACCCTCTTTGACATATGCAGTTTTCTGATTTATGGGAATCGTGAAAGATTATTGTACTCAACCTGAATGAAGGTCCTCACTGTGAAAACCTCACAAAGACCGCAAACAGGGATGCTTGTTTGCTGCAGCCGGGCCTCCGGGCCTTTGGCAGGGGCCATTCAGCACACAGGCTGCAGCCTGGGCACCCCTGGGATCCAGGGGGCTTGGTTTTGCTAGGACACTTTTATGGACTGGGAGCTTTTCTGGTTCTATGTAGAGGTGCACTGTAAACACTTTCTCAGTTGGTATATGGTAAACATTTGCAAACTCTTAGAGCTGAGCACGGGGTACTGAGCAGAGAGTCCAGGGGACAAAGTAGCAGAACACTGTTAGCAGCCCCAGCCACTGCCATGAGACGACAGTTCAGCTGGACTTGCCTGGGCTCCAAGTAGTTCATGGAAGAGGCAGCAGAGTCAGACCTGGACTGTATCCCGTGTGACCATAGCTGGAGTCATGACAAACAAAGGCGGGGGCAAAGACCTAATGAGCGTGTACAGGCTTGGGATGTGTTGCCCTGGACGAAGCGTTTGATTCCCATTGTTGACTTCTGCCCTATGGAGAGAGATGGAGGAAGGGAATTTCCTCCCCAGCTTTCCTTTCTCGTGTCTCCGTTCCCCTGCTGAGCTGAGAGCGGAGGAAGTCAGAACGCAGTACGGGGTCGTTTCAGAGCTCACATTGTGAGGCTGCAAAGACAAGCCATCACCCCACGTCCACCACGGCTTAATGAGCACTTGTGGTCACGGGCAATGAACTGCTGGCCTTCCTGGGCTGGAGCCTAGGTCCCAGTTGAACAAGAGAACTTAACTGTTTTTCTTACTAAACAAACAGAACTTTGGCTTTTCCAGGAGGTCTAGGACAGGTCATGAAGTAGGATGGAGAAAGCTCTCAGGAGAGAGAAGCTTTAGGACAGGGAGGTTAAGCTAAAACAGGATGGATCACAGGAGGTCTCTTGTTGAATGTTTGACTTCTCTTTCCTTGGACCTTTTACTGCATTGTAATTTCCTTCTTCCCCCCCAAGAACTTTAGTATATGTTGGCTGTTCCGAACACCTTACTGAGTGGTGTCTAGAGGGATGAAGGAAAACTAATGGTGTCCACCGTTGGCAGAAGTGGTACCAAGCAAGACAGCAGCGACAGGAGCTGAGAGCGATGCCTACAGCCAGGAGAGAGCAGGGAGCTAGGTCGAGGGTGAACTGCCTCGGATGTCAACCCCCTTCTAGAAAGATGGCTGGAGAAAAGAGGGAAAGTGGGTATAGGGTGAATCTGGGCTGCCCATAGGATGTTAGATGGAGAAAGATCAAGCCATTGTATTGCTATGTTAAGGGTGTGACCGTGGAAGACTAGAGGACTTGGAAGTTATCAGAAGGCAGACTCTTGGGTTACATTATTACCCTGTGACCTGGTGATTAGGTGTCCTTAGAGCTTTTCCCCTCTGATGCTGGGCAAAGGGCCCCTGGAACACATGTGGCCTTGTCAAGGTTCCCAGCAAGAGTCATGCTGTCAGAGTCCATTGTGAGCCAGCCCCGCCACCTCCTTCCTGCCTTTCTCCAACTAATGGACCACCGTCTTCTCTTCCTCAAGCCACTGTGGGTTCAGAACACATTGAATGGGACCAGCCCTGAGTCAGTATCAGCAGCACATGTTGGATCCTGGGGAACCACCATTTCCGCACTCCGGTCCAGCTCCCCAGCTTGTCCCGGGCACTTTGAAGCTCCAACATTTCCTACTCCATGCCTGCACTTTCTGAGACAAAGCACAAAAACTGGTCAAGGGAAAGAGATGTGAGGCCAAAATAATAAGCTCCCTTAGGGAGAGCTCGCTTCTGCCACCTGCCTGGGTCTTCTGACCTCTTCACTCGGGGACAGAAGGAAGAAACAGCACCTGGGACTCTGGATGCCCCTTAGGTTCTCTTCACAGTCCTCCCTGGGAGGTAAGGATGGTTAGAAACTGCCATGGAAACAAACCTTCTGCACCCTTGTCCTCTGGTCCTCAGCAGCGGATTTCACAGTGGTGAGGCTAGGTGGTCCCCACAGTGGAGAGGTGAGGCTGGGTGGTCCTCACAGTGGAGAGGTGAGGCTGGGTGGTCCTCACAGTGGAGAGGTGAGGCTGGGTGGTCCCCACAGTGGAGAGGTGAGGCTGGGTGGTCCCCACAGTGGAGAGGTGAGGCTGGGTGGTCCCCACAGTGGAGAGGTGAGGCTGGGTGGTCCCCACAGTGGAGAGGTGAGGCTGGGTGGTCCCCACAGTGGAGAGGTGAGGCTGGGTGGTCCTCACAGTGGTGAGGTGAGGCTGGGTGGTCCTCACAGTGGTGAGGTGAGGCTGGGTGGTCCTCACAGTGGAGAGGTGAGGCTGGGTGGTCCTCACAGTGGAGAGGTGAGGCTGGGTGGTCCTCACAGTGGAGAGGTGAGGCTGGGTGGTCCTCACAGTGGAGAGGTGAGGCTGGGTGGTCCTCACAGTGGAGAGGTGAGGCTGGGTGGTCCTCACAGTGGAGAGGTGAGGCTGGGTGGTCCCCACAGTGGAGAGGTGAGGCTGGGTGGTCCCCACAGTGGAGAGGTGAGGCTGGGTGGTCCCCACAGTGGAGAGGTGAGGCTGGGTGGTCCTCACAGTGGTGAGGTGAGGCTGGGTGGTCCTCACAGTGGAGAGGTGAGGCTGGGTGGTCCTCACAGTGGAGAGGTGAGGCTGGGTGGTCCTCACAGTGGAGAGGTGAGGCTGGGTGGTCCTCACAGGGGAGAGGTGAGGCTGGGTGGTCCTCACAGGGGAGAGGTGAGGCTGGGTGGTTCCCACAGTGGAGAGGTGAGGCTGGGTGGTCCTCACAGGGGAGAGGTGAGGCTGGGTGGTCCTCACAGTGGAGAGGTGAGGCTGGGTGGTCCTCACAGTGGAGAGGTGAGGCTGGGTGGTCCTCACAGTGGAGAGGTGAGGCTGGGTGATCCTCACAGTGGTGAGGTGAGGCTGGGTGGTCCTCACAGTGGAGAGGTGAGGCTGGGTGGTCCTCACAGTGGTGAGGTGAGGCTGGGTGGTCCTCACAGTGGTGAGGTGAGGCTGGGTGGTCCTCACAGTGGTGAGGTGAGGCTGGGTGTCCCGGAAGCTGCTCCTTTGGGCATGCGCAATCACCCGGAAGGAAAATCAGGGCCAGCCAAGACCGCCAAGTTCGGCCTGATCAGAGTAACTACTATATGGGGCCTATCTCTAAGGAGCTTAGGCTTCTCGCTGACGTTCAAGTGAACAAGCCTGTCAGCTGCAGACTCGTTTAAGGTGTGGACAAGCAAAGATCTCCACCTCTTCTTCCTCTGCCTTTAAACAAACAAACAAACAAAAAACAACAGCCCTGGCCAGTTTGGCTCAGTGTTTGGAGGTCGGCCGAGGACCGAAGGGGCGGGTTCGATTCCTGTCAAGGGCGCATACCTTGGTGCGGTTCGATTCCCTGCCTCGGTCGGGGTCGTGTGGGAGGCAACCAATCGATGTGTCTCTCTCTCTCTTCCTCTCTCTCCCTCCCTCTCTTCCACTCTATCTGAAAATAAATGAAAAAATATCCTCACGTGAGGATTAAAAAATAAAAAAACACATTAAATGCCCTGGCTGGTTTGGCTCAGTGGTTAGACTATGGCCCTCATACTGAAGGGTGGTAGATTCGATTCCTGGTCCCAGCGGGGGTCATGTGGGAGGCAACCAATCGATGTGTCCCTCTCACATCGGTGTTTCTCTCTCTCCCTTCTTCATTTCCACTCTCTCTAAAAATAAATGAAAAAATATCCTCAGGTGAGAATTAACAACAACAACAAAGCCACATTAAAAAACTAGTACTATTACCCGGAGAGACCAACGCAGCTTATCCAAAGAGCTTACTGGGCCCAGTTGACACCCAGATGGGCAATTTTTAAAATTTACTTGAAAATGTGCTTCCTCCTTCCCAAATTTTCTATAGAGATCGTGTTACCACAGGATGAGTCCATGTAGAGCTGCCCCTTTAAAATGGCTCCAGAGACGAGCCACCATGTTCGTTTTAATAATGACTCGCTGGAGACGGAGCAGGGACACGCGTCCTCAGAAAGCCCCAGAACAACCTGTGGAGAGAGATCAGCACCAGCTGCATCGCACGCCAGGCTCTAATCCCGGGCTGATGTTTTGAACTGTGTTTGCTCAAAATATGACACAAAATGGGTTGTCTGCTGGGGCATGACAATTGTTTGTTGTAGGCAATCCATTTTTTTTTTTTTTATCTTTACCTGAGGACATTTTTCCATTTTTTGTTCAGATAGAGTGGGAGGGAGAGACAGAGAGAGAAACATCGATGTGAAAGGGACACATCAAGCAGTTGCCACCCGCACAACCCAACCAGGACCGGGGACAAACTGCAACTGAGGTACATGCCCCTAGCGGGAACCGAACCCTAGTCTCTCTGGACCACAGGCCGATGCTCTACCACTGAGCCAAACCGGCCAGGGCTTAGGCAATCCATTTTATTTGCAAACTTTGTAGCTGTAACTGAAATTATCTTAACTTCTTTCATACTCAACATCTTATCTATCAGCCGACTCTAGTTTGTGCCTTGAAAACCCCCCGGTCACTGTCACCCTTAGGAGAGCTGTCCTGACTCCACCCTGCCCAGACCCCATCTCCTCAGTGGATTCTCTAACAGGAGCCAGAATAAACTTTGAAAATATAAGTCAGACCATCTCATTCTTTTCTTCAAAACCCACCCATAAAATTCTTTTTAACTACTCTCCTATCTTTCACTCTGTTCTGGCCTCACCTGACCTTGAATATAAAGAAGTCTGTACCCCAGGGCCTTTGCACTTCTCATGCTCTCTCACTAGAATGCCCGTCCCTTACAACTTGTTCCCTTATTTCCTTATAGTCTCTGATGGAATACCAATGTGTCATTGAGGCCTCTGACACCCCCAGTCACTCCCTGTCCATCCTACCCAGTTTTACTTTTCTTTATATTATTTATCATCACTTGATATATTGCATATGAATGTGTTCATTTGTTCATTGTCAGCCTTTTTATGTGAGCAGGGACTTTCTTTGTTCTACTACAGTATCCCCAGTGCCTCAAACAATTCCTGGCACAGAGCTGGAGCTCACTAAATATTTATTGAGTGGATGAATGAGTTCCTGAGTCCTAATCCTTTCTCTGTGCCACCAGCTGGCAACAATGCCCGGTAAGGTTGTAAGTGATGTAGGGGATGTGAATAAGAAGAAATTATCAAGATGGTCAATAGGATTTTTAGAGAATAAGCAAATGTAGCAGAAACATTATTTAAAAATTAAGGAAAAAGAAAATAAGCAGAAAGTGATCCTGGATCGTGCTCACCCATTCGCTGAACCAAAGCCAGACCAGATTTGTTCTTTTCTGCTGAAATCTGGTTCTTGTCACAAACCAACCTAGACATCTATTTTGATACGCATATGATATGTCTCTTGGCATGCAGAGCGCTCGTATCACTTACCAGATTTATTGAAATTATGGAAAGCAGTGTGAAATGCCTCCTGCCATATGGGAACAGAGGTGAAAATGCTGACATTTGGCCCTTAGCCAATTTCACAAAAGTTTAGGGTTTCAGAATTTTTTCTCCTCCCGGGTGTGGTGGCTCTCTCTTATCAAACTTCTATTCTCTGAGTAGCCATAAGGACATGTCAGTGTATCTGGTGGTAGTTTGATATTTAAAAAACTATATCTGATGTGTGCAAAAACGGACATTTTGGCCCAGATGTTATAAGAATTGAAAAGGACATTCTTTGCCCGTCTAATCGTCTGTTTTCCACATTTCCTTTTATTCACCTTGGTGAGCTAGGAATGGGCTTGATGCGGAGCTGACCCATTCGATATACAGATCACGGAGCCCACCCCGTGCCAAGTCGAGGGAATCCAGGGGTAGCGGCCACTGCCTCCCCGACCCACCTGTCCTGGGACCTTAGACAAGTCTCCCAGACTCTCCGCCTCTCCCTCCGCTCGCTACCACTCTTCACAACTGAACTGTTGCAGGAGCCTCCTACCTGGTCGCCCAGTCTCCTCAATTGTCATGGAGACCTGGCAGTACCTTCGCCTGGGGTTGGCTTGATTAGGTGAGATGGTCCATACGGCGCTTTACCGTGGTGCTAGCACAGACCGTCTCTGTGAATTCTGGCTGGGGAATCTTATTATCCTCCGTGATGATCACCGCTCTGGGCCTCTGTCACTGGGAGTGGACAGATACTCCCCCCTGGATGTAGTTCTTTTCTAGGTTCTATTTTCGATGTAAGTGAAGTCACTTTGGCTAGGGAGGTAGTCATTCTGAACTGCATGTTACACACGTTTTTAGCTGGTCTTGTACCTAATGCCAGCCTGGCAGGGAGGCTGTGGAATACATCCCAGCGTTGTGGAATCGCTCTGAAGTACAAACACGACGCTTGCCGTTCCTGAATTGAAAACATCTTTATTTTCAAACCGTCTTAAAATAGTGTCAGGAGGTCAGATCCACAGAAATAAACAACTGTTTCTCCAACCCCTATCTCACCTTCAACCCCCAAATGCAGCCTCGATTTTTTGTAGTAGATTTGCTCTCAACCCTCAGGAGTGAGTGAGTGTGTGTGTGTGTGTGTGTGTGTGTGTGTGTGACTACAGAGGAAACTAACTTAGTAGACAAATTAATATTTCTAGAGGATCTTCATTTCAGTGGTGCTAACTGGCATTAGGCCACCATCCAAAACTCACCACCAGCATTTCCATGATGCAGGACAAGTTTTCCGTAGCTCCTTCGGAGAAGCCACCTTAAATACTCACTCTGGCCCTGGCCAGTTTGGTTCAGTGGTTAGAGCATCGGCCAATGGACCAATGAGTCTCAGGTTTGATTCCAGCCAAGGGCATGTACCTTGGTTGCAGTTCGTCCCAGGCCTTGGTCAAGGTCATGCAGGAAGCAGCCAGTCGATGTGTCTCTCTCACATCAATATTTCTCTCTCTCTCTCTCTCTCTCTCTCTCTCTCTCTCTCTCTTCCCCTCTCTCTTACTGTATCTAAAGATAAATAGAAAAATATCCTTGGGTGAGGATTAAAAAAAAAAAATACCCACTCTGCTCCCTTAAATATGAAAAAGCTTACAGAAACAGAGCTGCTTGAGACTCAAACTCTAACCCTCACCCCTCCGAATGAAGGGAAAGAAATGGACCTTTATCTGTTCCTTCCTCTGTTTATTGAGCACCCGTGACATGTGCGCGTGGGTTTGCTCCCACGTGGGCAGCACCTACAAGAACACAGCTTGCGCTCCCGAGGGGGTCTGAGCCTCAGTCCATGACCAGCAGGCTCTCCCTGTGGTGTTCTCAGCTGAACACGTGGTTTCTATCCCTTTATCTGTCCTCAGGTGGTGTTTTGTGTTCGCTTACTGATGAACAGACATGTCCAGAGTTCTCTGTTTGCGGTGGTACTCGTGTTCAGAAGGAAAATGTCCTTGTTCACATGAAATGAGAGTCTGTAATTTTTCCACGAAGGAGTTTTGTTAATTTCCAGTTGAAGGTATAGGCATTTAGGGCCATCACTAAACTCAGATGAGTGTGGTTTGCGGAAGGTAATTGTCTATAAAGAATAATGTAGTTTTGCTTCATTTGTGCAGACAGTATCAATGGGTGATAAGGGTTTCCATTTCTATGTGTTGTTGGGTTATCCTAAGACTTCAGGTCCGAAACATTCATCTGAACTATTTGAAGAAAATGATTTTAAAGATCTATTTCATATTTTTTGACGTTTTAAATCTGGTGACAGAACGTATTTCAATCTCTTTGTGACGACTCAGGGTCATCACCGTGAGCGTGGATAATTTTACTGTGCCGTGAATAAGCAATGACGTCAGGGCCTATTGAATTATGAGCTGTTCTGGGAAAATTCCTGGGTAAATGTCTCAGGGTTTTAGAGTTATTGAGCTCTAACAATTTGTCTAACTCTTCCCTGGATGTCAGACCTTTATTTGTTACTGTTTTGGTGTATATGTCTGGAGAAACCTCGTTCCACTCTCCTCCGTTGTTTTAAGAACGATTTTTGAGCGTCCACTAGGTGCCAGCCCTGCTTCCATGGACGGAGGGCGCAGTCCAACCGAGACCAGCCCGGCCCGGGGCTGCCCCGATGAACAGACCTGCTGGAGGGAGATGCAGCCAATAAACAAGGTCACAATTAAACAAGTTAGTTCTAATTTGCTTTGGTCTGGAAGAAGGAGTAAACACACTTAGGGTAGTTATCCATAAATTAAGGATAAGCAGGATCCAAGAACATTGCATGCTCAGAGTCCATTTCTGTTTACTTCTGAGTAATTACTGCGCAAGGAGGTTGTTGGCTTCATGGCTCTCTGAAAATGCGAAGCTTCTGTATTCCCACGGAACACTGAGCATAATGTCGAAATGGCTCACTGTCACTAGGACTCGGTTTTGAATATTCTGCCAAATAGCTCTTTGCCTGCAACTTAAAATCGAGGACAACGTGGTATCAGGGAGCCTAGAGATTCCAGATTTGCATCTCTGGACCTAGTTTACCTTCATCTCCAGATTTGAGTGTCTAGCAGCCAAGCCCCACTCTCCGCATGGATGTTTCCTGGCAGCTGAGATTTAAGTTTTGATTCTACCCTCACCAATGCCTCTACCCTATGCTCTTCCTCTGGTCTTCCCCATCATGGCAAATAGTGCTATAATCTTCCAAAAATCAAGGAATTATTCTCAAGTTCTCTCTTTCCCTCATACCCCACTCCCTGAAGTCCTACCCCACATCCAATTAATCAACTAAGCCTGGGGATTTTTTTTTTCTCAAAACATATCCCAAATCTGAGTCAGATGGTGAATCTTCCCTACGTGAAGTCTATCAGTGCCTTGTTTTGCTCTTATAGAAAAATCCAAGCTCCCAACAGTGGCTTCAGGGCATGAAGGGCTCTGTCTCCTGTTTATGGTTTTCATTTCCTCTCTCCCCTCCTGCTGCTCTCCTGCCTGGCTCCGCCCACACTGGCCTTCCTTCTGTTCTCCCCACCCACATCTTGGGCCAACATTCCGCATTTCCAGTGCTTGAATGCTCTGCTCCAACCAGCCAAACAGCCGGTCCTTCTTGTTACCACTGAGGTCTTAACTTGAACATTACATCCTGTTCTCAGAAAGGCCTTTGAGGCTAGCCTTTCTCATACTTTAAAGCTCATACTAATCACTGGGATGCAGATTCTGACTCAGGAGGTCTGGGCCGGGGCCCGAGATGTCACTTCTCTAACAAGCTCCCAGGTGATGTCAATGCTGCTGGTCTGGGGACCGCTCTAGTAGGCAACCAATACATCTTTGCTGTTGGATATGTTTTCTGCTCTTTCAGCCCTCGGGGGTAAGCAAGAGCCAAGTCTCTGGCTTTGGGGGAGAGCAAGCCAGCTAGTATTGGAAGGCGCTTTTTATTCAAGCATTAAGGTTTCATGATGCTTTTATGAGACCTTTATCCTTTATCAAAATGTTCAAAAATTAATAATACTGTCTATTTGGAAGGACATGACGAAATCAGTTACTGTTTTCAAGCGATTTGTTTGTTTCCAAAGTTCTCCTGATTTAGAGTTTATGTCATTCCTTGAAATAAAACTTTTCAAATCCAGCACCGCATGAATTGAGAGGAACATGGGCTTCCCAGCCAACTCTGCATTTGCCTTAGATGCCTTGTCCATAATCGCAGTAAGTAGCACGCTCTCAGAACAGGGGCTATGCCAGTGAGCGTTCGGACACTGCAGATCTGAGACTGGGCTCCAGCTTTCTACCCCATTGTAACAAAGAGTAAATTTACATGAAAAACTTAACAGGGATCACGATGACACAGCTTCTTTATGAATAAAACAGACCACACCTTCACTTTATGAGGTGTCTTTGCAATATTGTCACAATCAACGAGTGGGCCCGCAAATGCTTGACACATGCCCACTCTAGGCAAGATATTTTGTGAAATGACTCTAAGACATGGCCACTGACCTTTGAGGTCATTATAATTTAGGTGAAAGACACAAATATTCACAAAAAGTTGATCAAGCAAAGCAATTAATAACTTATCATTTTGAAAGCTAGGACCTAGAGCACCTGAACTCCTAAGGATCCGTCCAAGTTCATGCTATGCCCACTCTGTGTTCAGCACTAAATGAATGATATAGACCAGAGCACATCCAACTTCAAGGCACAAAGAATGCCCTTGTTAAAATACAAATTCACATTCAGCGGGTCTGGGCGGGATCCAAGAACTTGGATTTTTACAGGCTTCCAGGTGATAGCAATGCTGGTGGTTTGGGGACCAGACGCTGTTGCAAGGGGATAGAAAAGTGTGGTCACTAAATTCCCAGTTGCCACTCCAGATGGGGCTCAAGAATGTTGTTTTAACAGACTTTCCAGGTAATTGTTATGCATTTTAAAGACCGACTGGTATAGACAATAAATGCTAGGGGCCAGATGTGCTGAATTCAGGACACATGTCCTTTCCCCAGCAGTTGGACCCCAGAGCCATGTCGTGCCTCAGACTCTTCAGGGACTGTCAATTTAGTACCAAGTGCTCTGGTTCGACTTTTCCAACATAAGCTGGTAGAAGCTTGACCAGGAGGCCCGACTAGAGACTGACACACCCTTACATGTTGTTAGGCACAGACTGGATCAGACCAAAGAATAGTGGCCAGAAAGGAGCCGTGATGCAGCCAGATTGATGGCTATTCTTATTGCAACACGCGTGAGGAGCAGTGACTGTAATGGGCTTAGCAGATGTGGACATCCTAATGCCAGAGTCTCCCTGCCTAAAGGGGAATTGTAATTATCCAATATATTACCCCATCCTCTGGCCTCAGACTGAGTTGTCCTGGGCTCCCAGACACTACTCCAGGAGCCCCAGATGGTACTGGCTGACATACTCCAAGCATGTCATTATGAACACATGCAAACCACATGAGGGCAGCTCATTTCTGGAGACTGGATGCACGGCGCCACCCCCGTCACCCAGGCAGATCCCTAAGACACTGCTGGGAAGAAGAGGTAAGTGGGACCTCAGGTATTGGGAGGTCTTGGAAAAATGAGAACCATGGAAAACTCTTAGGGAAAGGGAGCTAGGCAGACACTGGGAAATCTAACTTGAGAGCAAAATATATTCAAGTTCTGGCATTTTCTTTCTCTTTCTCCTCATTTCAACACTATTTGATTGTTTAATTGAGGAAAGCATATTTTTGGAATTAGGGTAGCACCATTAACTTTTCATTCAGCAGAGCATTAGAACAGTGATTTTATTTCTTTATTTTGCAATGATATAATGACTTTATCTAGCTAGTGAAAATAAAACAAAGGCAAATGCAGACTTGGAAACAACAGGCTCCTTGGATAATTAATTTTCTTTCATCTAATTGATTCCACAACTCTAAGAAGCTCATTAATCAGAACTTGTCACTGCCTCTGACTTTGGAGGGTGAGCCTACCAGAATTCAGTTCTGTAAGGTTAGCCAGGAGCATGTCCGCACCAGGCCAGCATTATCCTGCCACCTTGTATTGAAGAGAGGCCCTTTCCATTGTCCCCAGACTCCAAACACAAACACAACAAATAAACAAACAAGCAAACACAAAAGAGCCAGGAAAGGTGGTTGCCCCGGGCTCCCCTTGCACTCACTGGCTTGCAGTGAATTCTGCTATTGGAGCTTCAGTTGAATACTCTGGATCCCATTAAAATACAAATAGCCCTACCATGGGCAACACCTTTAAATGTCCCAAACTGTGAAGCATTTTGCCAAGAAGAAGGGAGAAATCACAAAGGCCAGAGTACCCACAGGGCACCACGATAGAGAAATAGAAATCTTGAGACAAACATCATTTTCCCATTTCAGACTGTTGCTCGGATGGTGCCCAACCTTAGGAAAGTTACCTAATGCCTCTTAGGAACGAAGTTTCTCCCTTTTTTTTTTTTTTTTTATTTTTTATCCTCACCCGAGGACATTTTTCCATTTTTTGTTCAGGTAGAGTGGGAGGGAGAGAGAGGAACAGAGAGAGAGAGAGAAACATCGATGTGAAAGGAACACATCAAGTAGCTGCCAACCGCACAACCGACCAGGGCCGGGGACAAACTGCAACCGAAGTACGCGCCCTTAGCGGGAACCGAACCAGGGTCTCTCAGGACCGCAGGCCGACGCTCTAACCGCTGAGCCAAACTGGCCAGGGCCGAAGTTTCTCCCTTTACAGATCACAATAGTATTTAATCTACACGTTATCCTTTGCCCAAGGCCACTGGAGAATAGAATGAAATAACAGGCTTGCAAGTATTTTGAAATGCTAAAATTTACGAACAGAAGCTATTATTTTATTTTCTAAGATAAATTCCTTGTCTTGTGCAGGGGAGACCTAACTTTTCCAGGAAGATCAAGTACTAACGAGTAAACTGGAAGTGAACTGATGCTTTTAAAAGGAAGGGTGTTGTGTATAAACAGTGCATGCATTCTTGGGAAGTCTTATCTCCTTTCAGACACAACAAAACAGTAGTTAAACTGCCAGACAGTAATCCAAGAACCGGAGCGACTGTGTTTGCAGTGTCTGCTGGGCACTCATGGCACAACCACGGGGCCCCAAACCGATCCACGGATAGCCTCGAGCTTGGACCTTGGCTTTTATGCCATCTTATCTGAACTACATACTTTCCAGAACTCCACTATGGGCAAAAAGCTTTTGCTTTAAATTGTTTATTAAGTTATTTCAGGTGTCAGAATCAAAGGGAGACAGCCCTGGAAATGATAAAGGTTAGAGAGGAAAGTCTTTGAACATGTTGGTCATTGATCCCCAGAGTGTGTGAAGATGGATCTATTAGACTCCAAATTCTCCCAGTCAGGCCGTGGATTATCTGGATAATCAGAGGACTAGGGGTGAATAGTACAAGAAGCCCGTGTAACAGAAAGATGTTTCCACCTGGAAGAATGGCTCAGTTCCAACCCGATCCCTTGTGGAATTGTTAATTGGATTTGTTCTTGCAGTTAAAGCAAATCAGCATATATGCTAGTTAGTGGTTTCAGGCACTGCAAACTTGGAATTCTGCTCAAGGGAGGGTTGGCCAAGAAATAAAAGCACTTTCTCAAGAGAGTTAGTCCTACTGGACTGAAAGAAAATTTACATGTTAAACAGAGCCAGAAAGGAAAGTGAAAGTTCTGTAAATGTCACTGCTCATGATGGGAGATTCAGATACGATGTATTTAAGCATTTCCGCGTACCAAGAAGGCGTCAGGTTAGGTAATAAGTCTGTGGAAAAAGTACGTGCCTACAGAGCTGTGGGGTCACAGATCCAGCACCTCATGCCCCACCAGAACACAGTAGTCACATAATCTTCATAGGTAAGTCATAATGTCCTCTTACTAGAAGATGATGCCACCGGCATTGTCATTAGTGAGTGCAGCTGTGCCTCAAAGACACCTGTAATTAAGAGCTCTTTCCACGCTGGATGTGTGAAGATTGTTGTCTAATTTGCAGCTGCCGCTGTTACCGTACAGCCAGTGCAGCTGGTGGAATTAAAGTGTGCCCAGGGTGCCTACCACTGGGGGAGTCTCCTGGCCCTCCAGCCTGATGGGACCTGGGTAAGGTCCGGAAGAAAGGCGTGCAGTGACAGCTCAGGGCTGCTGTGCTGGACTGGGGACGATAACCTCAAAAGGCTACGGGGCTAACGGTAATGCAGGGTCCCAGACTGCCTCCTGGAACAGAAAGAGGCTGGCAGTGGAAGAAATGGTGAAATCTAAATGAAATCTTTAGTCTAGTGAATAGTCTTGCACCAATGTTAACTTCTTAGCTTTGATGAATGCACTACAGTTATGGAAGATGTTAACTCCCATCACGTGGGACGTCTCCAAACTATTATTGTAACCAATCTAAAGTTACTGTAAAATAAAAAATACATAGAGGTAGCCAGTGTGGCTCAGTGGTTGAGTGCTGACCCATGCACCAAGAGGTCATTGTTTCGATTCCCGGTCAGGGCACATGCACAGGTGTCAGGCTTGATCCCCAGTGTGGGACGTGCAGGAGGCAGCCAATCGATGTTTCTCTCTCATCGATGTTTCTATCTCTCCCTCTCCCTCTCCCTTCTTCTCTCTCTAAAAATCAATAAAATATATTTTGAAAAAAAAATACATATATAGGTAGGCCTTATTTTATTGTACTTCACAGATGTTGCATTTTTTTTTTTTTTTTTTTTTTTTACAAATCGAAGGCGAGACCCTCCACCAGCAATACGATTGTAACTCACTTTATTGCAATCCTTGCTTTATTGTGGTGGTCTGGAACTGATCTTGTACTATCTCTGAGGTATGCTTGTCTACATGTTAACAAAGCCTATGGGGGCTAGCATGTAACATCAAGAAATAAAATGGGCCCGGCTGGGACAGTCACAAACTGGTCAGCCCTGACCTGTCTAGAGAATGTCCAGTGCTCACCTCCAGCCAGTTGTTGGCATGTGGGAATGCAGGCCCCAGCTTTATAGATTTCCTGACTTTGAGATTATCCAGTAAGCTGTGCATGTGTGCATGAGTGTGTGTGATAACCCACTGTTAAAGCAGGGGCTCAACAACTGAAAAACATTTTAGGGACAAAGAAAATACAGCTGCTGTGTGAGTACAGGTGGCCTCTGCCTGTGACTTTGCTTCTGGGCACCAGAGCAATAACTGTGCAAGAGGATGAGTCCAGGAGCTTAACATTCAGATTCCCAGGTCCCAACCTTAGAGATTCCAATTAGGTAGATTTAGAGTCAAACCCAGGATTCTGCGTTTTTATTAAAAACAAAGTGTATTCCAGGTGATTTTGACACAGGAGGTTAACAGATTCCACTCGGAGAAACATTCCTTTAAGGAATGAGATTCCTTTTGCCTTAGCGTCTTCACTCCCTTTAATTCTTCTGTTCTTTCTTTCACCATCCGTGAGGCAACTTCAAAGCCAATGTTACAATGTAGGTCCAGAACTGTGCTGTCTAATGTGGTAGCCACGTGGCCAGTGAGCAGTTAAAATGTGGGGCTCTAAGTGTAAAATACACATAGGATTTCAAAGATCTAGTACAAATTTAAAAATATAAAATATCTTAGTAAATGTTTAATATTAAATGTTGAAAGGGTATGTATTTAAGATATATCAAGTTAAGCAAATATATTGTTAAAATTAATTTCACCTGCTAGGAGACAAAGTTACATACATACATACATAGGTGGCTCATATTTTTGACACATATGTTTGTTGGATGGTGCTGGTGTAGGAAACTGGGGTGAAGAGCATTGTGTTCCCCTCAGGCCTTTGTGTATAGAGGCAATAGGAGTGGTTAGTGTTCATGTGTCCATAGTTCTGCCAAAATCACCAAGACCAGGGATTTCACATTTGGGGACAGAGCTCGAGGCAAACAAACATCGTTCATGCCTCAGCATCCCTCCCTAGAGAGACAGCAGTAGGCAACTGGTTGAGATGTAGGGCCCGAGAGTCTGGGCCTATAGAGTTGGAGGTTTGGTGGATGAACGAAATGGGACCTTGAGGTATGCATTCTCCTGGCCTGGCCAACCAAGGACCAAAATATGCGTGTGAATAAATAAGGTATGCATGTTGGGTTTGGAAAGCCCCTCTGAAAGCGTCCAATAGGCTTAGCGCCTAAGCGTGAATGTATTTGTCATGTTATCTCCGCTGAAAACAGTGAGAGACAAGAAGTATGCTGGGCTTGGCTGTAAAGTCAGCAGAGACTCCATCTCTAAACACCTAAAACACCCTGTAACACAGCGAACCACTTTGCAAATAAATTGGGCTGCATACAGAGATCTGGAGCATTTGCTCCCTTGTGATGCTCCCCCTCACTCCAAGCAGTGTCTGCTTGTAGTTCATTGCATTGTGACAACACCCCAGCAGGCCGAGATGGTCGGCAAGTAGTGGCCCCGACATGACTTGAATAAGCTCGACATGATTCGACGTGACCAGCAACATAACGGTATGCAAAAAGGAATTAACAGCCCTGGCCGGTTTGGCTCAGCGGTTAGAGCATCGGCCTGCGGTCCTGAGAGACCCGGGTTTGGTTCCCGCTAAGGGCACGTACCTCGGTTGCAGTTTGTCCCCGGCCCTGGTCGGTTGTGCGGGTGGCAGCCACTCGATGTGTTCCTTTCACATCGATGTTTCTCTCTCTCTGTTCCTCTCTCTCCCTCCCACTCTACCTGAACAAAAAATGGAAAAATGTCCTCGGGTGAGGATAAAAAAAAAAAAAAAGGAATTAACGATCCGGATCAAAAGTAAAGTACGCTTGAGTTAGAGTCGGCATGGGCCATCTCTGTATCTATCATCAGAGGCACGACTAAAAGCCATTAACATGATTAATATATTACACAAGGATGAAACAAGGACAGCTCATTTTAGGTCCCATTCCTAAGAGATGCAAGGAAAGCTACAGATTCTGCTAGGCATTATAGTGGGCACAGATTATGACATTGTCCCTGATCTAATCTCAAAGTAAGAAACCGTATTTTCAGAGACACCTACAAAGAAGTTTTCAGAAACTGTTCAAGCTGATTTTAGAGTTAGAGTCATTCAGTGAAGAATAGTTACCAAATCATGGGCACTGAGAGAGGATAGAAATTCTGTCATGAAAATGACAAAGGATTATGAGATTTTGTATAGTGCTTTGGGTTGAGCAGAACTTCTCAAACTCTGTCTTCCATCTCATTCATTCACCAGATCTCCAAATAGAGTAGGTCAACACTTTCTATTCTTAACTTTTTAGAAATGTCTCTGTACTTCAAGAGAAATTCTATCCACATGTTTCTGATTCATTTATACTTAAGTAATCAAAATATCATTTTGTAAGAATGATTCAAAAATACTCTTGATCCTCATTAATAATTCTTTTTGTTTTTCCACCTGAAGGTCCCACGTATCTCTATACAGAAACCTGGATTCAGATCTAAAGTCAGAACCCACCCACTGCAAGTAGTGTTACAATTTGACAAGATGAATATTACTGGTTTAGTTTTAAAGAGCTGTTTCAGAATTTACACTTAAGAATGAGCAGGTAGATTCTTTTCTGTCTCACCTCCGTGGGTCCCACCTGCCTGGGTCATGTGTATTGATCTTCGTTGATTGTTGTTGTCGTCGTTAGTATAACCTCCATTCAGCTTCTCTCTTCCTTTGGCAATTAATTCTCTCTCCCTGTTTCAACCTCGTGTCTGCATGCCCTCCACCCCTCACTTCTGCTTTCAGTGTCCAAAGCTCCCGTTGTTCTCTTTTCTTCAGCAACACCCACTTCTCACCAACTTCAGTGTTCCAGTTAAATTCCCACTTGTAAACTCTGCCATTACCCGAGGGTAGCTTCTGTCTTGTTTTGTTGCTCAACGTTTTGCAAATGTCTTTCAGGTTGTTCTTCCTTTTATTGCCCTCCATTCTATCCATGGTACTTCGGGATGGGAATTCTACAGAGGGTATTACACACCTGTAGCAGTCGCACCCCTGCAGAAAGGGCTACCTGTTATGAGAAACAGGGATGGTCTTGGACACATATTCTCTAGACCCCCCTGTGGAGGGCCACAGAGGACTGCTCAGAACCCACTGACCTGGCAGCACATTCTGCTAGAACTACTCCTAGCTCGGCCTCTTACTTTTGATTTGTTCATGAGAAGAAAATAAAAAAATAATGCCCCAATGATAAGTGCTGCTTTGACAACTCTGAAATGTATGGGCATTTTAGCATTGTCATTTTTACAAGATAGAGGTATGTGTAGTCTGTAGATTCTAAGTCAGAGCTGATGGTTCTAACAAACACCTGACTACACATTTGTCTTCAGGATTCGATCTCTTACAACGTTGGCCCATTCAGTTTCCCAGCCTCCCTTCTCAGACAAGGATTCCCCTAGATGGTTAGCACCCCCCCCTCAATACAGCCTGCTATTTGGGGTCTAGTCTCCTATGGGAGGTCCCAAACCGTATTAAAATATACACGAATTCCATCCTGCTCCCTTGGAATCTTCCTTTGGGATGATGAGAGCTACCTGAGCCCAAGAGGCAGGAAGATCAAGCAGGGAGGCTTAGATGCCTCAGCCCACTTTCAAAATGAACAACTTCCAAAGAAGACATGTGCGTTAGAACCATTAATATAAGGATCAAAGTAGGTTAAAGGCTGGAAATGAGAAGAGTGAGAAGATAAACCCATCAGAGGCCTTAGTGTTTAGTGTTCAGTATCTGATCAAGGAAGCTTATGAGTTCTTTGGTAGCGACCTGTTTTCTCCTGGCGATAAATTCTTGGAGGTTTTCAATGAGTTGATTATATGTAAATGACAATATAGACTAAAAGTGGCCTGCAGAAGATGTAGAAGTAATTTTCTTACCCTGTCCTGCAATAAACACTGAGGGCAAGCTGTTTATTAAACCAAAACCCAGTGAAGATATTTCTTTGAGGAGTTCAACCCATAACTCTGGTGAGTTACCTTGCCCTGGGGTCGAGCTAGGGGCCTAGAGGAAGGATGATTAGGCAGAACCTGAGGACTGGTCCATGGCTGGGAAGCCAAGCAACCACATGCCCTGATGTACGGGGGTCAGAGCTTCAGCTTTGTCAGGAGATAAACATTTCTTCTCTTGAAGGCAGGGCTATTCTACTTTCCCAGGTTTTAGGCTAAGAATCCCACTTACTTATATAGTTGGGGCCAAAATTTACCTTGGGCAAATAATTGTCTGAATAATGATCCCACTAAGCTTGAAATTTCCCACATAAAATATGGTTGGGACAACTTTGGTCTATAAGCTTTTAAAGGCAGGTATCTGTGGTAATTATAAAATAACTTACCTACAGCACACCCAAAGGTAGCATTTTGAGCTGTTCTTCCTCTGATAGACTACAAAATATAGCCTCATATGTGTACTTTGGATGCTGACCTTTTTAGCAATAGAAAAGGCAGAGAAAAGCCAGTCTGAATGGTACAACAGAGAGGCTCCATGACAAGCAATTATACCAAATAATGTCTTTCCTTTGGAGTCATGGCCCAGAAGAAAAGGTTAACGTCGAAGAGGAGCTTTCTGGCTATTTTTTTCAGCTCATAGCGATTCCAGCGCCTGAGTAGCCCTGGCTGGTATTAATTAGCCTGGTTTAGGTTGCTAGCAGCATTGTGCAGCCTATACTTCTTGAGCCTGGATGTGCGGGCGAGCTTGTCACGGCCCATCGGCAGGCGGCTCCCGCCAGGCCTGCGATAGCATCACCAAGGTTCAGGAGAGAGGCAGCACCATAGCCTCAGGGCTCCAGTGTAGGACCTTGAGTCTGGTCACTTCTCCACCCAGCCCAGGCCGGGTGCCAAATAAGTTGCCAGTGCCTAGCATTGGAAAGTGAATATTTGTGGGGTAAATAAATGGATAGATGAATGCGAATGACATGAAGTCAGCAGAAACTCTAAGGCTAAAGCCAGGAATCCCGGCTGGATAACCATTGCTGAGGGGTGACAGGGTGTGACCCAGGACTATAGCAGACTAGGAAAGACATGATGAGATTGGACTCTGGATTTCCAGCAGACAAAAACCTTGAGATCTGCCCTGGCTGGTTTGGCTCAGCGGTTAGAGCGTCGGCCTGCGGTCCGGAGAGACCCGGATTCGGTTCCCACTAAGGGCACGTACCTCGGTTGCAGTTCGTCCCCGGCCCTGGTTGGTTGTGCGGGTGGCAGCCACTCGATGTGTCCCTTTCACATCGATGTTTCTCTCTCTCTCTCTCTCTCTCTCTCTCTCTCTCTCTCTCTCTCTCTCTCTCTCTCTCCCTCCTGCTCTATCTGAACAAAGAATGAAAAAGTGTCCTCGGGTGAGGATAAAAAAACAAACAAAAAAAACCTTGAGATCCTCATGACAAGAAGAAAGGATGAGAGGACTGAAGCAGTTAGTGGGGCCTGTGCACAGGTCAGATTAGGGGGAGGTTCTCCCGGTTGTGGGACCAGAGGAAGCCAATGGCACTTAGTCCATTCCATCTTCTCTTCCCAGCAAGGCTCCCCAGCGCGCCCTCTTTGTCCTGTTCGGAGATTTTCACCTTCCGCTCTCATCCATAGGTCAAGTGAACAAAGTGCAGTTGAGGTTGAGCACCATCCTGGTCAAACACTAACCCCTCGTTCCCCTCCAGCATCGCCTTACTCTACACGTGAATAGTTTATGAGCACGTGAGCTCTCCTTTCCCTCCTTTGGGAAATCTCAAGGGTTATGTTCTCGCTTGCCCTGTTCATTCTTAAGTATTGGAGAAGATTGCTTATCCAGAATGACGGAGGTCTGGCTTAATTGCTATTAAGAATTTGTTTAGGGTTTAGATAGCATAACTTCAAAAGAACACTGTGATTTTACAATGACATTTTTTTGTGATATTTTCACACAATTGTAAAGTAATGCTTTAAAGTTATTATTCTCCTCCACAAACATAGACAGCAGCAAAAAATAAGTTCCCCAAACTAAAACAAGCAAACAAAAAAAAACAGTGAAACTGACAACCCTCCGAAGAGGGGGTGGTGGGGGGAGGGAAGAGATAAACACAGAACATATATGCATGTATGCATAACCAATGAACATGGACAACAAAGCCTGGGACGGGGTGGGGGGGGATGGGGAGGAGGGTGTCATTGGGGTAAAAAAGGAGAAACATCTGTAACAAAAATAAAAAAAATGAAAAAACCAGTGAAAACTCACAAGGTGTCAGTGAGACTGCTGTGGCCTCGTCATGGATTTAGCCCTGACCCATTGCCCCAGCCCACAGGGCACACCTTCGGCCCACACCGTGCCCAGCATCAGATCACTGCTCAGTCCTTTCAATGGTGCGGCTCTTTTTTAAACGGTTGACTATTTTCGAAATCATTTTAGAATAATTCTGTGGTTTGCATGCTTTGGGGATTTAGATTCTTGGAACTTACATCGTTTTTCAAGGCAAGTTAAGGAAGTGGAAAGAAGGTTATTTCTCTTGAGCAATGATGAGAAGGGAACACTGATTAAGACACTTTCAGATGTTTCTGTGTGATTATATTCCCACTGTGTCTTCATTTTTCCCAAATGAACAAACAGTCCTTGACCTTTTCGTCCATTCTAAACCTCTCATGTGTAATTGTGTCATCCTTGAAGATCTTCCCTAAATTGTTAAATGAAGGAAGCTCAGTGGTAGGCTTTGAAAAAAAATTATCTTTTTTATTGAAAGATGTCCCTCCTTTTTCCCCCTATGGACACCCTACTGGTAGGCTTTTGAAGTTAATATTTCCCAATAATACAACCAAATTCTAAAAATGCACCCAAAGCAAGAAATGTGTATCCACGTTAGAAACCGAAAACTGATCTACCCAGGAAATTCTGGATGGGTTCATTCAAAAGATGTAAGACAGAGAAGACATTCATCTTCTTTCGTAGCCGCAGGTCATGACTGAGTTCCTTGACGTGATATTTTTAGGTGAGAGAGGGTTTGTTCAGAGAACAAAGTGTCCCTAGAGGGTATTTTGTAGAATTGGATCCTCCATGTGGTCTCAAGGCCCTGCCTGGTTCCTAGCCTCTTTGTCTACCTCTGCTCCCCACCTGCAAACTCAGCGGGGTGACAACACTGAACGAGCTAGAACACTCGGTTGCATCACACTGGTAGGTGGAAGAACATTCCTCTGGGACTGAATTATTATAACCCTAATCCTGCCTTGCTCCCCTTTATCTGAGTGTTTCAGAGATTGACCAACAAACCCGTTTCTTCTTCACCCTGGACACATCTAGATTGCTGTGTTAATGTGGCCATGTGATCAGTTCCTGACCAGTGGATTTTCAGTAGAAGTGATAAGTGCCCCTCCCAGGCCTTGCCCATTACAAGCCTTTCATGTGTGATTCTCTATGCTTTTCCCTCCTACCAGTTACCTTAAAAGTCACATCTGATGATGGAAGAGCCACAGGTTGGTTGGTGCTTGGATCACCGAGTCACTACTTGGAGGAGAGCTGCCTAACATATAAGAATACTTAGTTTAAAATTTATTTTAGCAAGAGAGAAATTCTCGCCCTGGCCGGTTTAGCTCAGCGGTTAGAGCGTCGGCCTGCGGTCCTGAGAGACCCGGGTTCGGTTCCCGCTAAGGGCACGTACTTCGGTTGCAGTTTGTCCCCGGCCCTGGTTGGTCGTGCGGGTGGCAGCCACTCAATGTGTCCCTTCACGTCGATGTTTCTCTCTCTCTCCCTTCCTCTCTCTTCCTCCCACTCTATCTGTACAAAAAATGGAAAAATATCCTCGGGTGAGGATAAAAACAAAAACAAAAAAAAACAAAAAAAAAAGAGAGAGAAATTCTCTCAACTTGAGGCACTGTAACTTGGGGTGTTTTCCATTACAGCAGCAAGACTTGTCCTAACATTGCACTGAATTCTATTTTGGTAATCTGCTGGGTTCTCCAAGTCGCTGGGGACTGGGTCCTGCACTGCTCTTGCCAGTTTTCCCCTGGGGCTTAGAGCCCTTCCCTGGCCCCCAGGAGGGTGACTGAAGCCTTGGTTTGTCCTGTCTCCATGCTCTGCCCCACGTGGCCTGCCGAGAACCCCTTCCTTTGGATTTCCTCGTCACTGGAACAAGCCGCCTCGGCAGATGGGACATCTCAGTGCCCGTTCACTTCTTTTCAGCTTCTCTGCCTGTCACACTACCTGTAACCCTGAGCTCCCTCATTATTGGCGTTCCCTCACTCCCTTGGTGCATCTAATTCCAGGCTCTGACATTTCCCAGGCTGCTTCCTTTGACCCCGGGGGGGCATTGCCTGCCCAAGCTCTAGGCCAGTGGTTCTCAAAGTGTGGTCAGCATCAGCATCCTTGGAGGTGGGTAGAAATTTACTTTCTCAGACCCCACCCCAGACCTACTGACTCAGAAACTTCAAAGATGGGGCCCAGAGTCTGTGGTTTAATAGGCTCTAGAATCTAACACTCTGGGGCACGGCCCCGAGTCCTGTCCACCAGGACCAGGTTATGAAGAGGCTGCGCTGTCGTGTTTTACCAGCAGGAGAGTGTGTCTAGAATGTACCTGGATAATCCTGGCCGTTTCAGTGGAGATCTTTGGATATCTCTTTGGTATGAAACTTAATGTTGTACTAAGATAGAGCGTTTTGATTAAGTACATGGCCATAAACCGGAGTGTTCTCCAAACATGAAACAAGACTTTAAATCGTGTGTGTGTGTGTTTAAAATATAACCATCAGAATTAGATTACTGCTAGAAAGCCAAGAACAAGATGCACATTTTCTGGAACAAAATGCTGAGCTTAAATCTCAGTAGGTTGCTGATGAAGTCACTTTCCATTTCTAAAGGAGATTTGATGCTAAATAAAAAATGATGTTTAAGGTTGCAGAACTGACCCCCAAAACACCAGTTATTTATTTATTTATTTATTTATTTATTTATTTATTTATTTATTTATTTATTTATGTTTTGTCAAATAGAGGTCCCAGAGGTAAGAATTCAGTGATGAATATTTTGGTCCCTTCGAAAGGTCAACATAGTCAAAATGTTATGGGTGGCCTTTGAGATTAGTTTTCTTATGAGGGAAGGTGACAACTTGGTAAAAAGGAGATGCTACAAATAAAATTGTCCTTCTCTCACAACCTTAATTACCAGGCAGTGAGTTTATTCAGAGTGCTCGCAAGATTAGAAGCCTGCGGAAAACGACACGCGAAAGCTAGCGAATCTTTGTTTTTAATTAATTGTAATCCTCACCTGAGAATATTTTTCCATTCATTTTCAGATAGAGCTGGAGGGAAGAAGGGGTGGGGGGTATCGACTGCCTGCCTCCCGTACATCCCCAACCAGGGCCGGGGACGAACCACAACCGGGGTTCGTGCCCTTGACCGGAATGGAACCTGCGACTCATTGGTCCACAGGCCGATGCTCTAACCACTGAGAAACCCGGCCAGGACGAGAGCGAATCTTTGCAAGCAAGCTGAAAAAAAGCCTAAAAGTAAATATTTTAAAATACATGAAAAAATCGACAGCATCAACATGGAGAGAACGAGTCCACACTCTCACACGCGTGGCAATAGTGGGGAGTTTTCCATTTGTATTTTAATGTTTGATTACAATTTCAAAAGATTTCTAAAACTCAGCATGGCACAAAGCGAATGTTGCTTTGTCATTTTGTGGGCTACAGCTAAGGTTCAAAGGGCAGGCAGTGCCCCTCCCTGGGGGGGACAGCGCCAAACCAATGCCAGCACCCCTGGTCCAGCCACGGGCGCTGCCAAGCCTTTGTTGACGGCGCAGCGTGCAGCGTGCAGGCCTTCAGAATGTGGTTGGCACCCATTGCCCAGCTCTGCCTGTATGGCAAGAGCTGAGAGTACATATGTTTAGACCTGAGGGCTGGGCTTTTGTTTTTGTTTTTGTTTTGTTGCACATGTTGGAGTGATGATACAGATTCCTATAAAAAGAAATCAAATAAACAATAAAGGTAAGCAAAGGAAAAAGCAGATGATATTCAATTTCTTTAAGACTTGCTCAGAAATCTCAACCAGCCCCTTTGGATTTAGTTTTGGACGGGAGCATGATGCTAGTTCTTATTTACATAATTAGCTTCTAGCCTGTCCAGATGTGTTTATCTCCAAGAAATGTTCAGATTCCTCCAAGTAAAAGATTGAAATTATTGTCGTCAGCAGCATCATTGCCAATCAGCTGAGCTGTTTATACTGTTTTCTCGTTCAGTTGATCCCTTGGAAAGTGTGATTGAATGTTTTTTCTTTTTTACATTGTGCTTCTGTCTGTTTCCAAAGTGCCTACATCTCCTGGAGTCAGAAACCCCAGCAGTGAAGCTGCCTGAATCGGCCGCCCTCCTTCAAGGGCCAACTCAGCATCGTCCACGAACGCTGGTGAGTTACCTGCAGCACAGAAATTTGTTTTTAAACATCTTCGTTTACATGAAGCTCTGTGCTACGTAATAGATAACCAAATTAGCCGATACAGTTATATTTCTAAAATCTTAAGACTTGAGATAGCACTCAAAAGGATGCGCATTAAAGAAATCTATACTATCAGTCGAACCATGTTTGGACACAAACAAACAAAACAAGCATCTCTAAGAAATGTGAATATTATGTTCATGACAGTGGCAAAGAGCAGCGGTAGGTATTATAAGTTTCAAAGGCACAACCTTTTTCACTCACACACACACACACACACACACACCCTTCCTGGTCATAGCACCACCTGGAGACCTTTATGGAGGGGAAGGTTGCCAGAGTGTTCCACATTCTTCCCACCAGGCTGGTCCTCAGGGAAACACTGCTCCCTTTTTAGTTCAAAGTTCAAGCAGAAAGAGCTTCTTTCCGACCAGTGGGTAAAGGGCTCCTCCCATGGGCAGAACGTCAAAACGTTAATATTATGGTACCAGAGCAGAGAGTGCTAATTTTTGCAAAGCAACCATGAGCCCTCAAGTTGGAGAATAGACAGCTACTATATCCTTGAGTGATGGCCCATATTTTGCAGAACATATTAAAAGGGAGTGAAACCTGTAGAAATCAGTTCATAAGAACATAGTCTTCACAACCTGCACTGGGACAAAGGACAAGCCCAAAGTAAAATCTAATAACGAGGACACTGAGGCAAGAAGCAGACATTCCGCACAGACGACACTGCTTGAGTCAAGATCACGTGGAGCATCTTAGGCTCCAGACCAGACCAACCCCGAGATGGCTCCCTTGGCCCTTGGTTCACGGTTGTCTCTGGATTCAGTAGATACAGGGCTGACATGGACTTCAAGGTGTACCTTCTTATTAATTATATGCAATTGATATATAAATTATATTGGTTTGAACTTCAGAGTATCTGTCCAATCACTCTCATCAAATTACCATCAAATTATTTTATTGTCTTCATAAAGCCCTAAGTTAAAAAAAATAAGTAAAACAGAATGAGGGACTATCAGTTTTACTATTTAAATTGTTACAGGGAGTATCCACCTTCGTAATTTGAAAAACTTGGGGGGAAAAAGTCTTAATCATAAACAAAAAAGGGAAAAACCTTAAGAACAATTTAAAGAGATATCAAAATTTAGGAGCCACTTGGCTACTACAATGAAGTGATGTGCCTCAGGGAAGATTTGGAAGTTTGTTATTCATTCAACAAACATTAAGTTTACTCTGTCAGGCACCATGCCAGTCAAGGGGGATACATGCAGAAAAATACAGGTGAAACAAAGCAGTGTCTCTTCAAGGAACAGTGCCGGCACAACTGAACATCCACATGAAAGGAGTGAATCTAGACCCAGACCTTACACCCTTCACAAAAAATAACTTGAAGCAAATCATAGACCCAAATGTAAAATGCAAAACTATAAAACTCCTGGAAGATAACACTGGAGCAGATCTAGATGACTTGGGGCATGGCAATGACTTTTTAGCTACATCACCAAAGCACAAACCATGAGAGAAATAAACTGGACCTCATTAAATTTAAAACTTCTGCTCTGTGAAAGACAATATCAAGACAATGAAAGGACAAGCTGCAGCCTGGCAAAAGTATTTGCAAAGGACTGTTATCCAAAATATACAAAGAACTCTTACAACTCAAGAATAAGAAAGCAAACAACCCAATTAAAAAAATGGACTAAAGAACTTAAAAGCTATCTCACTGAAGAAGAGACAGATGACAAATAAGCATATGAAAAGGTGTTCCACATCATTTGTCATCAGGGACATGCAAATTAAAACCACAATGAGATACAACTATACACCTATTAGAATGGCCAGAATCTGGAATGCTGACAACATTCAATGCCAGAGATGTGGAGCAACAGGGACCCTTATTCATCGCTGGTGGGAATGCAAAATGGGACAGCCGCTTTGGAAGACAGCTTAGCGGCTTCTTTTAAAACTAAACATACTCGTACCACACAATCCAGCAACTGAGCTATTTGGTACGTACCTAAAGAAGTTAAAAACGTATGTCCACCTATAACCTACACATGGATGTTTATAGCAGCATTATTCATAATTGCTAAAACTTAAAAGCAACCACGATGTCCTTCAGTAGGATAAACAAACTGTGGTACATCCAGACAATGGGATATTATTTAACACTAAAAGGAAATTAGCTATCAGTCAATGAAAAGACACTCATATCACCTGCATTTTACTAAGCGAAAGAAGCCAATCTGAAAAAGGTTACATACTGTATAATTCCAACTTGATGATGTTGTGGAAAAAGCAAAACTATGGAGACAGTAAAAAGATCAGTGGTTACCAGGGATCATTATAGTCCAAACAGAGGGCAACACTTTCTTAATCCATTAAGGATTGATTAGACAAAAAAGCTGATGAACACAGAGAGAGGTTGGGAAATGGTCCAAGTGAAAATGTCCTGTGACCTTGACAAGTGGTTCTTAATCCTTTTTCTGATGCAATACACATAACAGATGGCATTTATAATGTGCTATGACCGGGTACAGGATTAATTGTAACAGGAAATCCAAAGTAACGATAACTTAAAGGGACCTCTCTATCTCCATCTTGATCTAGATCTCTATGTCTATTTCTAGGGTTCAGGGCTAGGATCAAAATCCATGGTCATCACTAACCCAGAGTCTATCTGCCTTTACACTGTACCATCCTGGAGTGTGGCTTCGACTCTGAAGTCACCTCATGATCCCAAATGGCTTCTGGAGATCCAACCATTGCATCCATAGTACGGGCAACAGGAAGAAGAAATACAAAGTAAAACTCAAGGGTTTGTTCCAGTTAAGTTTGTTCCCTTTAAGCTACATTTCTGGAAGTCCCGAACACTATTTCCCCTTCTATTTCACTAGCCAGAACTTGGTCATGTGGCCATACTTAGCTGGAAGAGAGGCTGGGCCTACTGCCATCTCAAAGAAAGAGAAGTTTTACCTGAAGGAGAGAGGAGACTGGGGGAAGCCGCGGGGTGTGTTTTTCACCAGGGTTATAGATAATTCCCAGAGCACTAACTCTACCTTTCTTTCCGCTCGCCAGGTAAGTGCATGAATCTAAGAGGAGCACTATTATAGGACCAGCTTTGAATCTACTTTACCTGACTATTTAAATACAATAAACCATTTGCAAATGTTGGGCCTTAAATACACTGTTACCTGTGTGTGCCTCAAAGCCCATTGTACTTTACCAAGGTGTTGTGACATTAAGACTGAGAACACAACCTGTATGAAGTCGGTAGCTGTGTCTATGAAAAGGAAGGTGGTCTGGGAAGGCGTGAAGGGAAAGTGACAGGAGAGATTCTGTAGCCAAATATCCATCTTTTAGACATGAAGAGAAATGATGAGTAAAAAATTATTTAGAGCTCTGGTCAATTTGCTCAGTGGTTAGAGTGTCAGCCCACAGACCGAAGGGTCTCAGGTTCGATTCCCATACCTGGGTTGCAGGTTCAATCCCTGGACCTGGTCAAGGTCATGCAGGAGGCAACCAATTGATATGTCTCTCTCACACTGATGTTTCTCTCTCTCTCTCTCTCTCTCTCTCTCTCTCTCTCTCTCCCCCCTTCCTCCCCCTCCCTTCCTTTTACTCTATCTGAAAATCAATGGAAAAATGCCCTCATGTGAAAATTAACAACAACAAATTATTTAGAGGCTTCTTCTAGGAACATCAGCAATATGGCTGCGGTGGTGGCAATGGAGAACCTTTAGCTAAATACTCCTGGTTTGGAGCCTCACACATGTGGAACGGCCCAACCATGGTAGTCGGTTACTGCAGTAGCCTCCAAGGGGCCATGCCTCCTGGAATTCATGCCTTTGGCAGACCCTCCCTTGAATCTGGGCTGCCCTGTGACCACGTTAACCAGAAATGAGGCTGGGCCAGTGGCCAGACTAGTTTTAAGAAGAACTGGTAGTTTCTATTTTTGCTTCTTGAATACCCTGTGCTGCCATTTAAGAAGTCTGGCTAGCGCTGGCCGGTTTGGCTCAGCGGTTGGAGCGTCGGCCTGCGGACCAGAGAGACCCAGGATCGGTTCCCGCTAAGGGCACCTACCTCGGTTGCAGTTTGTCCCCGGCCCTGGTTGGGGTTGTGAGGGTGGCGGCCAGTCAGTGTGTCTCTTTCACATTGACGTTTCTCTCTCTCTCTTCCTCCCTCTCTCCCTCCCTCTCTATCTGAAGATAAATGCAAAAGTGTCTTCGGGTGAGGATAAAAAAAAAATCTGGCTGCCCTGCTGGTGAAACCGTGTGGAGGGCTTCAGTGGAGAGGCCGCGGAGAGACGGAGAAGGCCTGAGACTCTGTGAAGCGGGAGGTAGTCTGGAGTCCTAGCACCAACCGAGTCCAGACCCAGCCCCTCTGCCAGCTGAATGCAGACACAGGTGAGCTCTCACAAGCCCGTATTGAACAATCATGAGCAAATAAAATGGCTGGGTTTTTTAAAATTTGTTTTTTCTTTATTGATTTTAGAGAGGAAGAGAGAGATAGAGATATTGATGAGAGGGAACATTGATTGTCCTGACCGGGAATCGAACCAGTGACCTCTTGGTGCATGGGTCGATGCTCAACCACTGAGTCACACCGGCCAGGCAAAATGGCTGTTCTTTTAAACCATCATGTTTTGGGGTGGTTTATACCTCGCAATAAATCATCAAAACACCCCCCCACCCAAACCTGTCTACAGGCTCGAGCTAGGACCCTGGCCAACGTGGCTGCCACGGCTCGTGCAGCTACAGCCACAACTGCCGCACAGCCCGACTGGCCTCTGCCGCCACAGCCGAGGGAGGCGGTGCCCTCTGGATCACTCCTCACCCCAGCCCCGAATCACCTTCCACATCCCCTCCTGACGCCGGCAGGCCTACGGAAAGGCTTCTGACAGGACCCCGGCAGTCTCTCCTCATTCCATGTCCCAGCAGGATTTGTGCCATCCCTTCCCCGCCTTTGGGACCCCATCAAAAAGGCCAGGTGTGTGTGTGTGTGTGTGTGTGTGTGTGCGCGCGCGCGCGCGCAAGTGCGGGGCGGGGGGGGGGGGGGGTGAGGGGTCCTCACTGCGCGTGGTCGAGCCCTGCCCTGGATCTGGGGCCAGAAAAATGAGTTGCTGGCATCCTCAGCTGGAATCGGGAACACGTTTTCCTATAAAAGCGACCGTTACAGATGATTTTAGGTTCTGCAGCACTATTAGAACTATAGGCTGGTTACACTGATGGTTAAACAGACATTTCGGGGCTGCCCTGGGAACATAATTACCTTTATAACATTGTCCTAATGAGAAACAAGATCCAGACAACTGACTTAAGAATGAACTTTGAAAACAACCTGATTATAATTTAGAAATTCTCATCTTATACTGAGCACCAATTATATAGTAGATGGTGTGGGGTAAACAGAAGAAAAACTAAGATCGTGGCCTCTTCCCAAGAAGTTATCGTTTTTGTTAGGGAGACAAAAATACACAAGAGACAAGCAGCAGGCGAGGTGGTCTGTCAGTCAGTCCTACCTGTGTAAGATGGACCAGTAAGTGCCTCCGAGTTGCAGAATAAGCCAGTAAGTTATCTTTTCCACTGTTTTTCACATCAGCTTCCAGACATCTGTTTTGAGAGGTTTTGGGGACACATGCTGTTCACAATTGCCTGCATGCTGTTTCCTGTTCACGGGAAAGGGTTGGGCAGGTGGAGGCATCTGTATTCATCTGGCTGTGCAGTATGAGAGTCGGTGGGTTCTGGGGCTTAGAACTAGCTATAGGAAGGCAACAGCCAAGCGACTGGAGAGAAACCCAGGGCCCCTATCACTGGCCTTGTGGGGCCACCAAAGAGGCCCCACTACTGTATTTTTCAATGTGATGTGTGGGAACACCCGGATCAGAAAAATGCTGGATTCTTGGGCTGCACCCCACATCTGGGGGTGAGGCTTTGGAATCTGCATTGTTGATAGACTCTCCGGCTGACTCTTATGCTGATAAAAGTTTGAAATTGCTATCCTAGCGATAGCAGAGTCCTACTAAGATAAGATACTCAAGTGCATTTTCCCCAGAAAGCGATCAGGGGGTCCAGACGCAGGTCTTGCCTCTTACCCACTCCACTTTGGTAAGCATACTGCTGCCAGCCAAGTTTCTAGAAGAAAACACATGTGTTCAAAGAGCCTGGTGTGGAGCAGGGGCTTTTGCTCTCTCTCCCAGCACGTCTTGGCTCCATTTCCATTCCAGCCGGAGCACCGCACACACTGCAAACATGTCTGAGGCATCTGGACTGAAACCCAGCATCTGTTGTAAGAAAAATGAGGTTTTCAAGCAGGGCCTCTTTGGAGTGGGAGGATGCCAAGTGGGATGGGGCCTCCCAGGTAGAATCCATCACGTGGAAACCTACGAGCAAATTTCCCCAGGACCAGGAAATGCGCTCCGAGCAAGACTCCAGAACTCATCCGAGAACATGCTGCACAGCTCGCGCGGGCCTCTTGCCTCGGACTCCTGCCATCGGGACCCCAGCTCCCTCCGGGGCGGAGGCTCCTTCCCACTGACATGCGGTCTCTCAGGTGCAAGCATCCTGGCATACTGGGCACTGCGCTGGGGGTGAAACACTGGAGAGATAATTTCGGAGTGAGGTGCACATGCCCACGTGGCAGGATGAACCTGAGGTATGGTTGTAAGCTCTCCCACGTGAACCCGCCTCGGCATTCTGTCGCTGTTGCCTCTGGGAAGGGATCCTGCTGCCTAAGCAGAGGACAAAGGCATCAAACTCCTGGCTTCTCTCCTTCAGAAGCCTGGGCCCAGGACATAAACAAGAGATTTGGATACATATGTAAGTAGTTAGCACTATTTTCCATTCCCTCCAGTGCCCACCCCTTACCCCTGGACTAGGGAAGGTCCCCCAGACCGAGGGTAGGAAGATGCCAATCCAGTGGTCACTGCCGTGTGGTCCTTCGCAGCCTCTGGTCAAGTCCCAGCTGAGTGAGGAATCTCAGTGGAGGTGGAACCTGTACCCTGGTCCAGTCCAGGGCGAAGCAAAGGAAATAATGAAGGGTCTTGAGCAGCCCCCCAAATATCATGGGAGAACAGCCAGATACTTCCAGGAGTAGAAAATGGCTAAGAAGTAAACTGTTTGGATGGATGTAACATGTTTGGATGGATGTAACATGTTTGGATGGATGTAACGTGTTTGGATGGATGTAACGTGTTTGGATGGGACAGCAGAGAATGTCAGCCTGGAAAGATGACTCCCCCCACCCCCCTCCACTCCCCACCCCCGATGCCTTAGTACTATGCAATCACCTGGGACTTGGACACAATTCTTGGAAAGGGGGCCAGAAATCCTGAATTAACTGAGATTTGGGTTTTTCCGCTCAGTGGAAGAGGAGCTCAAAGTGGAAATGAGCTCAGGTAGGTTCAGAAGGTGGGAGACACGCCTTTCATGCGTATCTACATTTCTGCTCTAATTTTTACTAGCTTTAGAAAGTTTCTAAATGGCACGTAGTGCATACTAAAAAGTGTTCAGGGCCAAAGTACTGAGGCTGGAAAAGCCTTCCAGTTCAGAGCCCTAACCTGCACTTTTGTTCCCAGAAGAGTCCAGAGAAGGAGCCCGTGCATGCCCCAGAGTCCGGACAATGTGACATGGTGGCATGGCTGATCTGCCACAGAACTTTGGGTGAGCGGAGTCACTGTTCCACACCTTCTTCCCATCGCAAAGGGACTCACAGACCCTTGCTAAGGTGAGTGTGCAATGGCCTCATCCTACACCAGGGCTCTTTTGATTACTGCCTGAAAAATGGTGTGAAGGGCCTTTAAAAATAGAAAACATACATACACTATCACGGAACTTACTGGAGCACCATGTGGTAATCTTAGGATTCCAAAGCTACTCACCAATCAAAGCCTAGGATTTCCTATTGAGAGTCAAGGGTTTTTTTTTTGTTTTGTTTTGTTTTTTTAATCCTCACCCGAGGACATTTTTCCATTTTTTGTACAGATGAGTGGGAGGGAGAGAGAGAGAGAGAGAGAAACATCGATGTGAAGGGACACATCGAGTGGCTGCCACCCGGACGACCAACCAGGGCCGGGGACAAACTGCAACCGAAATACGTGCCCTTAGCGGGAACCGAACCCGGGTCTCTCCGGACCACAGGCCGACGCTCTAACTGCTGAGCCAAACCGGCCAGGGCGAGAGTCAAGGTTTTGATCACGGTTTTCACAACGACTCCAAGATCTCAGTGTATACACTGTCCAAACTCCAACCAGACATGAATGTTCCAAGACTCATCAAGTATTTATCAAAAATATGGTTGGGTTATTTTTTGATGAGATGATTTTAAAGTCGTGTATTATATATTTTCCTTCTTTTCCTCCGCTGTTTTCTTATTTGTATGTTTTTCATTTTCACCGTCTATATAATTCTTTCTTTCCTCCTTTCCTTATTTAATTCTACTATTTCTTTTCTCATTTTCTCGTCTTTTTCTTTTTTCTTAATTCATTTATTTTTGTTACAGATGTTTCTCCTCCCCCCCCCCCCCCCCCCCCGTCGGCACCCTCCTCCCAATGCCGCTCCCAACGGTTCTCTTCTTTTTCTGTTACTTTTCCTCTTCACATTAGTTCTTCCTCACTCTTCTTTTCTTCTTTTAACTTCCCCCTGTACTTTTCATATTTAAAAATATATTTATACTTTCTCCTTCCCTTTCTGTCCATCCTTAATCCCAGAGCTCCACAGTAAGAGCAGTTAGCATCTATTGGGTTCTCAGTGTATGCCATGCTTTCTGCAAACATTTGTATCATGGTATCATATTTTATTTCTTCTTCTTCTTTTTTTTTTTAATCTTCACCTGAGGATATTTTTCCGTTTATCATCAGATAGAGTGGGAAGGAGGGAGAGAGAAAGAGAGGGAGAGAGAGAAATGTCAACATAAGAGAGACACATCAACCGGCTGCCTCCCGCACGACCTGACCAGGGCCGGGGACAAACCGAAACCGAGGTACGTGCTCTTGACCGGAAGCGAACCCGCGACTCACTGGTCCACGGGCCAGTGCTCCAGCCGCTGAGCCAAACCCACCAGGCTCATGGTGTCATATTTTAGAGGAGGAAAATGAGGCTCGGAGACATTGAATGACTTGCCCAGAGTCACGCAGCTAGGAATGGGGAAGCCAGGGCTCAGACGAAGTGTCTGCTCCCAGAGCCCAGGCCCACTCTGCATCTCCTCCAGTCATGTCTCGTTCCTGTGCGCCGCCTTCTCCTCCCTGACCTCCTTTAGCTGGATGACCCCTGCCTGTACCCCCTCCTCCCTTCTTTCACCCACCATTATGCCCCCACACACATGCCTAGACTGCCCTCTACCCAAGTCTACCGTGTCCTCCTCCGTAGAGGGGCGGTTGGCGCGTGACACCCCAGCTTTCTCTTTCTCCTCTCTCACGTCTGTCTAGGGACCATGCTCAAATGCCCCTTCAGGTCGTTCTCAGGGCCAACGACCTTCCTCTCTTCTCACGCGCTGGCAATTCAGAGTCCGTTTTTACGTCAATGGTCAGAATTTTTCCATAGCAGCGTTCTGATGTTTCTTTCCTCTTCTGTGCATGAGTGTGTGTGTGATAGAATGCACCACTTTGATTTTTTTCAGAAGCTTCTTTGACACAGAAAATCATCATTTTGACGCTGGCTAAGTCTATTACAACCGAATGACTTCCACGAGCCTCATGCTGCCTGGCCGCTGCACATTTCCCTGGCCCTTTCCTTCCCCAAGACGAATGAACACACTCCTTCGCCATCCTCACCTTCAGCCGATGGCCATGCCTCTTGAATGACTCTGAGTAAAGGGAAGCAAGCAGAGTACAACCTCCAGGACCTTCACCACCACGTCCACCCGTCCACCCACTACCTACATCCAGCCCATGCAGGCCTCCTTCCTGCTCTGGCTGAGCAGACCCCTCCTCTGGGCACGTCATCCCACCTTCGCCGCCTCTCCGGGCGTTGCTCCTGCAGACTGCCTTTCTCTCCTGAATCCTCACTTGCCTCCTCTATACTGGATCAGTTCCAACATCATGAAAATATGCTATTATAGCTCCCTTCCTTATAAACAACAGCAACAAAAGTTTCTTAACTCCACTTACTGTCTCCAGATACTGCCAATTTTCCCCTTACCTTTGAGGCAAAACCCCTCCAAAGACTCCCCCGCCCACCTCCCTTTAACACCCCAGAGTCTCCAGTCAGGCTTGTGCCCACGCGCGACTCCACCAAGACCTCACCTGCAGCCGGCACCAGGGGCCTCTGCTGCTTGATCCGCTGGACCGCGCTCCGGAGCCTGTGGGGAGTCTCTCTGTTTTGCATGTGACACGGGCTTAGTTTCCAACACACTGCACCCTCTGGTTCTGCTTCTCCTTTCTGCCTGGTCCTTATCAGACTCCTCCTATCTTCCTAGTTTCTAAATCGGTGGTTCTCAGCATTTCTTAGGCAAAAGAATCGCCCGGAGGGCTCGTTAAAATCAGCAGCAGAGGCCCACCCCAGGAGCTTCTGACTGATAGGTGTAGGTGCGCCCAAGCAGTCGGTAGCTAAGTTCCCAGGTGATGCTGCGGTTGATGAGCGGATCACGGAATTTGTAGCAGCACCACCTTGAATTTCTGTCATTACTCACTTCTGCGGCGATATTGTGCACTGTCGGTTTTAAATATTTCTACATGCTGCAAACCACCAAATTACATCTCCCGGCAGGGCCTCTGCCCTCATTTCCAGAGCCATCGATCTAACTGCCTGATTTATCTCCTACTTTGGATGGCTAGTGGGCAGCTCAGTGTTGATATGTTTAGCCCTGAGCTCCTGAGAGTCCCACCCAAAGTCTGCCCGTTCAGCGGGTTTCCCTTCTCACTCAGGGGCAACTCCAACCATCTGACTGCTCAGGCCCAAACCCTGGGAGTCATTCAGAATGCCTCTCGTTCTCATACCCCACTTCAATCCTTCAAAGAATCCCATTGACTTTAACATCAGAACATATCTGGAATCCAGCCGCTTCTCATCACCTCCAGTGCTGCGCCTTGGCCCCAGCCAGCATTATAATAGCACCTCTTCGCGGGCCCTCACCGTCCACATTCCCTACAGTGCGTTCTCAGCAAAGCAGTTGTGGTCCTGCGGGTGGCCCTTCGCCATCATCCAAGGGTGCTCCTGAGATGAGGGGATGTTTTCTGGTGCCACCACAGCTGGAAACAATGTCCTGGCTTTAGTTTTTGCTGCAACTCCATTTGTGTACAGTGTTTTGTTTTTATTTTTGTTTTCCTAACACACACACACACATGGCCATTACATGAATAATGTACTAGGTACCTAGGAGTAGCAAGCTCTACTATAAAAAGATCATCAGAGCATAATTCCCGTCACTGTGGTTGGGCATACTCTTTAAATGAAACTTTGTCACTGTCACAGTTTGAGCCTGGGTCCAGGAGTTAAGAGTGTGTGTTCTGAAGACTCCTGGAGGGTCCGCGTCCCTGCTCTGGCATACCTCGGGCATGTTATTCTCAACTAGTTTTCTCATCTGTTGGTGAGGTTGTGGCTTAATTCACATGAAGGACTTAGACCGTAGCTGGCACGTGACAGGCGCTGCTCAATCCCAGTTGTGATGGTTAGCTAGTGGTCAGTTCAGGATACTGCGGAGTGATTTATGCCTCTTTTACACTCACTGTTCTGCAGACCAGAAACTTTTTGGCTTCCTCTGTCAGCTAACAGAGCGAGTTTACAGGGACAGAATATTATCTGTAAATGATTATTGGGTGGGGAAATGAAAGGCCTCCCCCACTAGTTGATGCCCTTTCCTGTGCATTTTCAAATGTTTCTTGATGTTCACAGATTTTCTTCTCTGACAGCTCCTTTTATGCCTCCCTGATTTCCGGAAGTGGAGGACCATCCTTCTGTGTGAGTGATAAGCATCACTGTATGTCCTGGGCAAACCTGCAGCACACTCATGGCAGTGCGTGCACATATTCATGTGCACAAAAAGGAGGAGGGAGCTTTTAAAATGGGCACGGCCCTGGCCGGTTTGACTCAGCAGTTAGAGCGTCAGCCTGCGGTCCAGAGAGACCCGGGTTCAGTTCCCACTAAGGGCACATATCACGGTTGTGGTTTGTCCCCGGCTCTGGTTGGGTTGTGCGAGTGGCATCTACTCGATGTGTACCTTTCACGTTGATGTGTCTCTTTCTTTCTCTCTTCCTCTCTCTCCCTCCTGCTCTGTCTGAACAAACATAGAAAAAATGTCCTCGGGTGAGGATAAAAAAAAACAAAACCAGTTGTTAAAATGGGCACAGCTGCCCAGACGACTTGCATCTTAGATGTGTTTAGAAAGTGTGCAAACTCACTTCTACAGGCTTGTGGAAAGCCTGACTCCGTTAAAGCAGGCCCCCAAAGGCTGGGGGCTTTGATGGTGTGTGGCTGGCACCTCACCTGGGCTCACTTTGCTTTTAGCAAAAGTTTGATTGACAGTTGCTGCCAAGATAGTTCTCACCCAGGCATCTGTTCGTTGCATAGATGAGCTGTTCAAAGTCACTTCACCCAGCAACGCAGAATGAAGCTACCGCAAGGTCAAGAGGACACACAGAAGGCTTTGTTCAATCCCATGATGACTACACTTTCATCTTATCAGTTTTTAAAGAGTGAGTTGAGGTTGAACTGAATTTAGCAGCTGATTTGGAAATCTTATTTTTCTCTGCCTAAAATCTATATGGCTTCTTTGGCATTTCCAGATCACACAAAGACAATTACAAGTACCTCATTGACTAGTTGTTGGGTCAGTCTGAGACCACAGGCCCCGTGCTGGGCTTGGTCAACAGCTCTCTGGGAAGCTGAGTCACACTGTCATAGGACCGAGCATTCTTTTTATCACTGCTTTCTTTTCTTTTCTTTTTTTAATTTTTAATTTTTTATTATTTTTTTAAATCTTCACTTGAGGACATTTTTCCATTTTTTGTTCAGATAGAGTGGGAGGGAGAGAGAGAAAGAGAGATAAACATTGATGTGAGAGAGACACATCAATTGGTTGCCTCCTGCACGAAACTGACCAGGGCCGGGAACCGAACCCCAGCTGAGGTATGTGTCCTTGACCAGAATTGAACCTGTGACTCTTCAGTCCGTAGGCCGATGCTCTAATCACTGAGCAAACCAGCCAGGGCTATTGCTACTTTCTTAAACACCAATATATCCACATCCATAAACATGCCTGAAATATGTAATGTATATTCTATTCCATACATACCACCTGGTTAATAATAATGATGATGATGATGATGATGATGATGGTGATAGTAGCAACAACTTAATTTATTGGCTCTGACTGCTCAGGGCATTATACCAAGGTCTGGCTTCATGGGTGTGCCACCAGTACAGTTACACAGGGTCCCTTTCTCAGAAGGACCCTATTCTTAGAGCTTAATAATTTGCATTTCTTTGAAATTCTTATAATTTTATCTTTGAATTTGCATTTTGTGAGGTCAGATGAACACAGGAGCATGTGCCAAGGTCTTAGAGACTCAGCTGGAATGTCTCTCTGCCTCCCACCATCTCTTTTCTCCCCATCCATGGGTTCTCAGCCACTCACTGCCCTGCACCCTGGGGCCCAAGATGATGCTTCGCCTCTCCAACCCCACGCAACCACCACCGTGGGTCTTCACCTCCAGGCACGAGGAGGAGAGGGGTCAAGCGTATGTGCCCATGGTGTCTTGGGGGTAGAGCATGGCACGCCCCCACCCTAGGCAGGCCACCCCATGAGCATACACGTGCTGGGGAGAGTTTCTGGTCCATTCCAGATGCTGGTACTAAGTGAGCCCATTTGAAGAGGTTACCGTCTGTCTGCTGTGGGTTGGGCAGCAAGCCTATGAGAAAGGAGACACCTAGTTTGATTTCCCTGACTCCAGCTGACAGCTTGCAGGAGGGGCAACCTGACAGCCAGGGAGCCACAGACAGGTGCCAAGTCACAGGGACAGGCCCTCAGGCATCTGTGGGGGCATAGAGTCAGTCACCCAGCCAGTGTCCCTACTCAGAACCACGGAAGAAAGAATACATGTTTATATTTTAGTACCTTTAGTGACACTCTTTTTCCTGCTTTTTGAATGAGGGGCCCTACATTTTAATATTGCATTGAGCCCTGCAAACTGTGTAGCCAGCCCTGTTCCTTTTCATTGAATGTGACTTGTGGCCACAGCCCAGTGATGGAGGTGGGATTCAAACCCACACAGGCCCACTGTGTTGGCTGTTGGCAAGTCTGCTGCACTGCTTCCAAGTCATGGCTCATCAGGTTGTACAATGGGCTCTCAGCTTTAACCCCAACTCTTCGCACAGCTTGGCATGTGTTCTAATTTATACACAACATAAAATCTATTCATGTATCACTTGTAAATGGGGACTGATCGAAGTGAGCATTTGGCAAGGTGGGAAAAGAAATAAGACTGCATTTAAGCCAGAGGAATAGACGGGAGAATAATCAAAAAGGCACCATGATGTGCAGAAAGCAAGAGAGAAAGCTGCTTGGAAGTTGTGGGTCTTTCAAATCGCACCCGAGTGCATTGCCAACTGTCAGCAGTGCTGCCTGAGCAGACGGGCAGGTGCAAAATCGTGATGGTGAGGGACATAATGATGGTACTGTGCCAGCCATATTTTCTCACAAAGTGTCCTATTCATCTGTTAAATAGCTAAGCACTTTTATTAAGCATTTTAGAGATTTTCTAATCTATTTAAGGCATTACGATTTTACATTTCGGAACAGATGGCAAAAGTGGAGTGAATGTGTATGTTGTCGGGTGTGTGGGGAGGCAGGGCGCCGGGTGATGAAGCAAAGGAGGTTTTGTGATTTGAACACAAGAATGAGAAGTGGCAGCAATGAATGACCAGCTTGTCTTACTCACCTCTGGCTTTATTTATGCCCTATCTGTGCCCATTTTTCAACTTAGTGAAATACATATGAGGCATAAGAATTTGAGCTCTAAGTGTGGATTCACGAAGATACTAAATTCTCCCTCTGGAGAACTGCGGATGGAGGCGGGAACTGCACTCTGGACGCACAGCTTTCTGCAGCCTTCACTGGGCAAGGGCGGGGCAGAAGAAAGGACAGCAGGCAGGGGACTGGCTTGGTCTGTGCTGTTTCATGGCAAGAAGGTGAAGTTGCTTTGGGGGAGATTTTGTGAGATTGGACAAAGCTAAGTTCATAGGTATACTATGTTCTCTCAGAAAGAATAAATTCAGCATGCTTTGTTTTATACACATACTTCTGTTTATATGGGCTTCTGTTTATAAGCATTTAATAAAATTCAACACCTATTTATAACCAAACCTCTTGGCAAACTAAGAATAAGAGGAAACTTCCTCAATTTGATAAAGGGATCTATAAAACAATCTAGAATTAACATCATACTTAAGAATGACATTTATTTTATTTTTTATTGATTTTTTTTTTTTAGAGAGAGAGAGAAACATAGATGTGAGAGAGATACCTCAATCTGGAATGTCCATCTTCATGATTTCTGTTCAAAATTGTACTAGAGATCCTAGCCATAAGAAATAAAGGGCACTTAGATCAGAAGAGAAAAAGTCAAGCTCCCTTTCTTTGCAGATGACATCATTGTTTACATAGAAAAGCCTAAGTTATCTATGAAACACCTATTAGAACTAATAAGTGAATTTAGCAAATCATAGAATATAAGATCAGAATGAAAGAATCAATTATATTTCTATGGAATAACAACAATCAAATGGAAATAAAATCTAAAGAAATCACATTTACAATAGCTTCAAAAAATTAAATATGAGTAAAAATTTAACAAAAGACATATAATACTTTTATATAGAAAAGTATAAAACATTGGTATAGAAAATAAAGAAGCCCTGGCCAGTTTGCTAAGCGGTTAGAGCATCGGCCTGCAGACTGGAGAGTCCCTGGTTCGGTTCCTGCTAAGGGCACGTACCTTGGTTGCAGTTTGTCCTCGACCCTGTTGAGGTTGTGTGGGTGGTAACCAGTCGATGTGTCTCTCTCTTTTTCCCTTCCTCTCTCCCTCCCGCTCTATCTGAAGATAAATGCAGAAATGACCTCAAGTGAGGATAAAAAAAAAAAAAAAGAAAGAAAGAAAATAAAGAAGATGTAAATTAATGGAGAGATTTAATGTTTTCATGGATTGGGAGACTTAATAATTTAAGATAAATTTTCTCATATTATTCTGTAATTCAATGCAATCCAAATCCAAATCCCATAAAATTTTTATAAAAATGGAAATGTTCTTTCTAAAATCTATATGAAAGAGAAAAAGACCTAGAATAGCTAAAACAACCTTGAAGAAGAAAAACAAAATTGAAGGACTCACACTGACTAATTTCCAGACTTACTATAATGCTGCAATAATCAAGATATTCTGGCACATAAGGACAATCCAAAGATCAGTGGAACAGAATAAAGTATTTAGAATTCAGCCCCCATGTATATATGGTCGATTGATTTTTACAAAGTTGCCAAAGCAAGTCTATACAAAAAGTTATGTATTTTTCAACAAATAGTGCTGGGAAAACTGGATAAATATATGAAAAAATAAATAAACATTTACCCCCGACTCATACTATCTCCCAAATTAATATAAGCTGAGTCACAAACTAAACTATACAGTTGAAACTATACAATTTCTAAAATAAAACATTGGAGAGTATTTTCATGATTTTAGGGGGTAAGAAAAGATTTATTACAGGAACTGAAAAAGTACTAAGTATTAATAAACTACATTTCATCACAAGTAACACTCCTATCCACCAAATACACAGCATTTATAAAATGAAAAGACAAGCCATAGACTGGGAGAAGATATTAGTAATACACACCTCTGACAAAGGCCTTGTACCTAGAATGTATAAAAGCTACAAATCAATAACAAAAAGACAAACAACTCTATATAAAGTGCGCAAATGACTTCAACAGATACGTCACTAATGAAGATATTCAGATAACTGAGAGGCACCTGAAAAGTTGTCAATATCATTAATCAGGGAAACACAAATTAAAACCACTGTGTGATAGCACTACATGCTCCCAAGAATGGCTAACATTAAAAGACTAACACCAAGTGTTAGCTGGGATTTGGAACAATGAAGACTCATACATTGATGGTGGAGGTATGAAATGACTCAACCACCCTGGGAAACAATGACCTGGCAATTCCACCTATAAGTATTTATCCAGGAGAAATAAATATATATACCCATAAATAGCCTTGTATAAAACTGTTCATAGCTATTTAATTCATGAAATCCCTGAACTGGAATTAAAACTCAAATGTTTACCACCAGCAGAGTACATAAACAAACTTTCTATTCATACAATGGAATACTACTCAGCAATAAAAAAGGAACAAACATCAATGTCAAAGACATTCTCCTGAGAAAAAGAAGCCAGATACAAAAAAAGTAAATGCTGTATGATCTCATTTATATGAAGTTTTATAATAGATAAAATGAACGTTTGTGCTAGAAATCAAAATAGTGGTTGCCCCTGTGGGTGAAGGAGGAGGACAAAACATAAAAATCTCCACTGTGACCATCTTCAAGTGTACAAAACTGTCATTAAGTGCTTTCACCTTGTTCTGCAACCCACCACCATTCATCTCCGAAACTGAACTAGTTCATCTTCCTAAACTGGAACTGTACCATCAAACACGAAATCTCCATGTCCTCCTCCCCTACGGCCCCTGGCAGCCATCCTTCTACTTTTGAGGAATCTGACTACTGTGGGTATGAGGAAACTTTCTGGAGTAATGAAAATACCCTATATTTTGGTAGGGATGTGTGTAGTACATGGGAGTATGTAACTGTCTAAACAGATCAAATTGTACATTTAAGATGTACACATTTCACTGTGTAAATTATAAGTCATTAAAAGCCCACAGGAAGGCAAATGCCTTCAACTTCCTCAGCCTGGTGAACAGAGTACCAGATAAACCACCGTCTCGCTGCCTCTTCAGGAGCACGCCCTTCCTGCAGGCCTTCCGGAGGGCAGAGGGCCACCCTGGAGGAAGGGTTTGCCTCTCTGCCTGGCCCCGGCCGTCGCCCTCTGCGTCATCCTCCGACTGCATTGAGGAGACCGTGACAGGGAGTCGGGATAGTTAAGTTTGGAGTGTCAAGACAGGTCAGGTCCCGAAGAGCTCCGTGTGCTCTGTTTGGAGACCGGTATTTTATCGTATGTGGGGGTTGGAGAGAGCCACAAGGGGATGTTTTAATAAGTCACAGATTTTCAGATCATCAGGGCAAGTTCCTTTTTGATCACTGATCTGCTCTTGGTCTGCAGTCCTCCCGTACAGACGATGATTGTGTCTGCCAATGCACGGGTCACTGGACTAATTATAGGTTTTCCTTAAACGTGGCGCCCCTAACTTTGTGTCTTAGTCAGTTTAGACACTGAGTTAGAACAGACTTAGTCAGGCTGCTATATAACAAAGTACCATAGACTAGGGGGCTTATAAACAAAAGAAATTTATTTCTCACCGTTCTGGAGGCTGGAAGCCCAAGATCAGGGTGCCAGCATGGTAGGTTCTGGTGAGGACCCCCTTTTGGGTTGCAGACCACTGTTCTCATTGTATCCTCACACCGTGAAAAGACAGTGAGAAAGGCCTTTGAGGTCTCTCCTTCTAAAGGCACTGAACGATTTATGAAATCTCCACCCTCGTGACCTAATTACCTCCTAAAGATCCCACCTCCTAATACCATCACATTGTGAAGGGGTAGGATTTCAACATATGATTTGGGGGGGACACAAACATTCAATCCATTGAGCCCTGAAAGCGCAGCCATAGTCTGAGGTGTGCCATAGTGACCCTTCAGAATAATAGAGGATCCTTGCCCACATGTCAACCTAGGACCTACTTTCCAAGCTTGCTTTCTTGTAATGCTAAAAAGAGGTTGAGGCTCTGAATTCTTCTCTGTTGTTCTAGCATTGAAAGGGCCAGTGGCGTCGACACTTTGGTTAATAAAACTTTGTTTACACTATCCTAATAATTAAGTAATTTATTTGCCCTGTTTCAAACAGGAAATTCATTCTAGGTCTAAAAGAGGGCCTTGATTTGGAATCAAGGTTAGCTTTAACCAGTAAATACTCAAGTTAAAGTGAAGATTCTCAGTAAATACCCTCTTCATCTGGCCTTCAGTAGAAACAGTTTTCAAATTAGTGACAAACTATTTCACTTCAGAGACATCACCGTCAGGCCACCACATGACAATCAATGAGCCAGAAATGGAAATCATGTTAGAGATTCCATTTATGGAATTAGACATGAGATATTATTTAAGATACAATAATATCTCAAAGAATTTCAGCATCCACCTTGTGCTTAGGAGCAAAATATCATACTCTAAAAGGGGAGAAAAATTATTTAAAATCCATTTATTTATACCCTGCCTGCAATGTCATATTGAACATTTTATTAGCGTACATGGGGATTGTGTGTTTTATTCGAAATCATAAAGAGGACCCCCAACCTCTGCTAGAAAATATGAGATGCATAATTAACACATAAATGTAAAAGCCAAAGACATTCAAAGGCAACATCAACTGTAAAAATGAGACAGCTTATCAAAACTAATTAATTATGTAAATATAAACATAATTAACTTACTTCTTTCCTGATAATAGATATTAGCTAAAGTTTCTTCTGGACCACATAAAAATTTTTAATATGTGAATTTTAGTGTTCTATGTAATTATGATATGACTTAGCAAAACTATTTTTTAACCTGTATCAAGAAAATTGTGTTTACTTGTATAAACAAAACAATAATAATAATATGCTTTGAGCTGCTTTAAAGAGGAACTTGGAATAGAAATACGAAAGATGATACTACCCCAGACAAGAAAAGCATCACAAGCTTTTTAACAAGTGACCACATAAATAAACAAAAGAAAGGAAGAAAAAAGAGCCAAACAACCGCGTCCCAAAGGCAGGAATGGCTCAGTCATCTGTACGAAGGGTAAACTGCATTTTAAAAGCATTTGTTCAATACAACGAATAATCTGTAGATGTGCTTTTGTTATTCTCATTATACTAGATAACCTGAAGATTTGGTGAGGCTAGACAGAAGCTCTGAATAAGGGCGGTGTCCCTGCCCACGGAGATGCTCAGGGAAATAGTGAGGCAGCGAAAATGGGTGTCCCCAGTAAAGGGAAGGTGGACGAAGCACTAGCACTGGCCCAGGTCCCCGCAAGGTGAGTACCTTCGTAGGTGCTCCACAGGCATGACATCATTCAGTTTTCACAGCAAGCATTAACAGTGAGTCTCGTTATTCTTATTTTGAGGTGAAATTTGGAGAGGTTGAGACTTTGCAGACTCATACGTCGAACAAGTGGCTCCACAGGATTTGAACCCAGGCTTCTTGGACTGCGAAGTGCACGTTCTTCCTGCTGTGTCCATGCTACCTTCGCATGCGTGCCTTCATTTGAGGTGTATTTGCTGGATACTAGGGGCACAACCTACAGCTCTGTGCAGGACTGGAGGCTGAGTTGGCCGCGAGGGGCAGCCCTCAGCAAGCAGGCTGGGAAGGGGGAGTTCACCCTTGTATTTCCACTGAGCGGAATGTGTGGAATCCTCCTCCTCACTCACGGCCTTTCTCCCACCACCTCTTTGCTGGTTGTCCCTGGGGGCCAAATGCTCACTGGATCCCCCAAAAAGCTGAATCCTCGGGCCCCTGTTTCTGTGACTGCTCCCAGCCCCCTCCCCGTAACCCAGGCAGGTTTGGCTCCCCCTTTCCCAGCCCCAGGGGTAGGTATTCCGTAGCTTCCTGCGGCTCCTTCACCCTTCACGCCTCTCTTCTTCATAGGCAGACAAACCTGAGACCCAAGCTGCCTTTTCACTGCAGTGTGTTCCTCCTCCCTTGCAGCATGTCCTGTCTTCGGTGAAAGTTCTTACCACCCCCGGCCTGTTTCCCTCTTACTGAACTTAAAGGGTGCAAAGGTGGGAGCTAGGGCACGGGGATGAGAAAATGTTCAAGTTGAAACTTTCAACGTGAGCCTTCAAGTGTACTGATGACTCCAGGGTCCAAATGCGGGAGCAACACTGCTGCAGCCTCACCCGGATCTGCCCTAAGCTCACGAGGATTCGTCCGCTGAGTTGGCGTCACTTCCTCGGGCTCTGAGGCCGCTGGGCCGACCTCGACATCGGTGGGGCCGGGGCCCGTTTTCTGCCATTTGCCAAAAGGTTGGCTCAGTGGAAAGATTTATTGCCCCAATTCAGAACTGATATTTGTTTTTGAAACTTAATTGTATTGGCAGAGAAGTTGTGAACCCTTTCTCTTCCCAAGTTCTCCTAGAAAAAAGCCTGTGTCTTGTACTGGGGGTCTTACGGGTTCAAAAGCGAGTGGGGGGTGGGCTGCGGGGTCTGTGCGTGCCGCTCAGCGACAGAGGTGCTGAGGAAGGAGAATAGGATCCCGCGAGCCCCGCCCCTCCCCTGGCCTTTCCGTCATTAAAACCTCACACTCAGATTGTAGGAGTACACTGCATCCTCAGTGGGGGAGGGGAATTGGTCATTTTTAATTACTTACAGGTAAATGGTTTAGAGAAATAGAATGTGATGTCTGCTTTTGAAAGTATTTTTAAGAGGCTTTTATTTTTTTCCTTTGTAACTGAGAGTGTGTGGACACCTTTACTTTTGACTTACTTTTTAGAACTTCTCCTCCTTTCTGAGTCCTTGGATTGCATTTTAGTGTCTATCTGAAGCCAACGATGTCTCCTTAAAAAGGGCAAGTCCAGTTTCTGCCATGGGCATGGAGCTGGCAAGAGGGCCTGAAATCCAGAGAGTGGTTCCCTAAACAGGAGGCACAACCAGAGTTTCCTGGTTGGAGTCCTTCCACGGAAACTCTGGCTCTACTCTCTCTTCACGTGTTGGAGGACAATTTATAGCAGTCAGTAAGGCAGCCAGGAAAAGGCTCAGGTTTTCTCTCTCCCATGCATGAGCACTTGGATTAACTGAAGACTATTTTTTTTCTATTTGGCCAAACTTGAACACATGAGAAAACCAAACAGATGGGGAAAAAAATCAGTGACCAAGTCAGCAAAGAAAAACAGCCTTCAGGTGGCAGGTTGGCAGGCTGCCGGTTCCAGGCTCCACAGGGGCTGACCAGGTGGGAACTGCCAGGCTGTTCCCCAACATGGCATAATCCGAAGAGTGAGGTCTGGTCTTGGGGTCTGACTCTTCTCTAAGATGGAGTGCAGGCAGAGTTGGAGTGGGACCAGAAGGTGCCCTTTGGTTCTTTCATGTGTGTACATTATGGTTCCACTTTGGAATTAGTGCTCAATACCAAACCAACTCAGAATGCAGCAGCAGATAGGCTCCAGGCTGCACCTCTTTGTTATCATATATCCCATGAGTTCTTTGAATATTAAGCAAAAGTTCATAAGACTCATTAGGTAACGTATCATTGTCTTTTTCCATTGGGTGAGAGAGGGAAATTGTTCTCTCAGAAAGCATATTCATCTTAATCATATTCAATGGCATTTATCCAGGGGTCATTGTCTCATAAGTTGAACCATCTGGCACACTGCTGAGAAACCAGAAGTAAGAGTTTGCAATATCTAAAAACTCATATTATATAGTATATGCACTGAACTTTATGAGATGAGTCATGGGCTAGACCCTTGCACCCTTGTTCAGAGCTTATTCACTCATGATATAACATAATTCTATTTAGTTTTAAGTTTCGTTGGTTTGGAAGATGATAAGAGGACAAGTAAAGGAGAGAAGACAGGAGGCATTATCTGTCAGAATACACCCTCCAAGAGGGTAAAGCCTTGGTCTGTTTTGTTCACTGCCAAAGTTTCAGTACCTAGGACAGTCCTGGGCTTAGAATTAGTGCTAAGTAACTATTTGCTGAATTAATTAATGAAAACAATGAGAAGCATTGGCTTTTAGGGACAGTCTGCTAGGGAATAGCAGGAAGAAGGAGAAGGGGAAAAAGAAGAAGACGGAAGAAGAGGAGGAAGAAGGAAGGAGGGAGGGAAGGAAGGAATGGGAGAGGACCTCCCAAACAAAGCACACTCACTGTTCTAGAATCAGTTTAAGGTAGCATCAAACAATACTTTGAAAGTTCTTGAGACCATCATTGTCTTATAGCTTTGATAATGATGGTGATATGATGGCTGTTTATCATGATAACTTTAAATCATTAAGACATCAAAATAAATAGAAATTAAAATATACAGAAAAAATTCAAAACATCTGAAAAATATTTTCCAAAAATACAATTGTAATTGTTGGAAATTTTTCTAAATTTAAAATTTCTACAATCACAAATGTAGAATACAATTTACCCCAATGACAGCAGATTAACAAAGTTAATAGAACAGTTATTATATTACCCAAATTATCCACTTGCAGATAGCTATAAGGATCACATCCTCTGACATCCACACACCCTGGTATTTTATGATCCATATTTATAAGTTGTTGATACAGCTCAACATAAAGTGACTGACTTCTAAGAGAGGTAAATAGCACTGTGTCCCACATGGGACTAAAGATTTCCCTGAACTTTGTATGTATAGAGAAACTTCCTGAATTTTTTTAACCAGAGCAGGAAATCATGTGGTTTTAAAGGCCAGAGCCTTAGAAATGGGGGAGTCTACCCAAAGTTAAGCCACAGGTTTGGCTGATTTTATGATTGCTTTGGGCTTTGCTTGCTGAGAAATGCTGAGATATTTACTTTCTCTAAGAAATGCTGACATATTTGAAAGGAATTTGGGGGGAATTTTTTTAATGCTAAAAAGAATCTATGAATGATTTTGAACTTCTGGAAAGAATAAGTGGAAATGGGAAACTAAAAAAATCCAGGATCCTTCTTAGAACACAAAAAGGCAAACACTCATGTGTGTATTGTCCTTTGTTTAAAAACAAGTCTCTCCAGTGACACTCTTTGTTGACTCTCTCTTGGAGTATTAAAATTGTTTCTAAATAGCTAATATCTTAACTCTCTGCTCAATGGCATCATGTTGGTAGCTTCAAATCTGCCAGGAAAAGAGTAGAAAATGCAAATGCTACAAATTAGGGCTTAACTTATTGCTTTGTCCATTATTTTTGTGATGAAAATGTTAACAATGCAAATTAAAATTAAAAGTGTGGCCCAGCCAGTGCGGCTCAGTGGTTGAGTGTCGACCCATGCATCAAGAGGTCACTGGTTCGATCACTGGTCAGGGCACATGCCCAGGTTGTGGGCCCAGTCCCCAATGAGGGGCCTGCAGGAGGTGGCCAATCAATATTCTCTCTCATTGATGTTTTTCTCTCTCTCTCTTTCTGCCTTTCTCTCTCTCTAAAATCAATAAAGAAAAAAAATTTTAAGTGTGTTGTGTCTGTAGCTATTGCATTGTGAATAGCTCAAAACAAAATATTATGGGAAAGCCAACACCTGATTCAGCAAAAGGGTCCCTCATATCATTGACCAGAGTGAAGTTTCAACACATCTTTCTTGTTTTGCTTTCACCAAACTCAACAGACATGATCATCTCGCCCAACATTCATGTAGGACCTATTCTTACCTGTTCATTGCAAGCAATTAACAAATGGGTTATCACAGCAGGTTGACAACAGATTTAATAAAAGTTCAGCAAAACCAATCAACTCTGTGGGAATAAATTTGCCTTATAAAATTTAGAGAAAAAGAAGATTGTGTATTTTATTCTTAAATTGTATTCTACTTATCCTTTATACCAGTAGAATTTAGAATAAATTTAAGTGCATCACACATATGTATTTTTTCTGGAGAGCTGGTTGTTTACCATTGACCCGCACACCAATGGGGTTTGGACACCATGCCCTTCTCTAGTGGGCCCTCCAGAAAGTTGGCAAAATGAAAGGACACTGCTCACAAAGGGAGCTTCATTTCTGCCCAGCATGGAGTGAGGGTCTTTGTAGAGTAAGAACATTCAACTATTTACAATGCATATATGAAGACCAGGATAGGTGAGGGACCCAAACAAATGCAGGACTAATTGCATTAAAGGTTTGCCCCCTCACCCCACACCTTATGTTGGCATATTCCCCATCCCCTAGATTTTTCCTTTGTGCTTTTAATTCAAGTCACATGTGTAACGAGAACCTATAAATTACAAAATGTCTTTCAAACAATGTTAGTATGTAAATATAAAATATAACATTAAATTCCCGTCATTAATATTGAAGAGTAAGTCAATATTTGATAAAAATTGCCTCAGGGGAAATGTGCCTTTCTGCCTGGTTTTATGCCTCGCAGACTTATTCAATTATTATTTAATTACCCAGTTAAATGTCATGGCTTAAAAAGCAGGGATTATGTTAATAATAACATGAGGTTTGTTTTAAACCAGCCCATACATTAGATAGAGCTGATTTTCTTTTACCGTCTCACGAGCACAGAATTGACATTATTCTTCTGCACCTGGTTTGGAATGAATTGATTCTATTTAAGCTTTCTTCTCCCTCTCTCCCTTTTCAAAAATCGTCTCCCTATATTTGTTATATTTTCCCAGTCTCTAGGCTGTCTTCCACCCCACCTCTCCCCCGATCCTCAGTCTCAATTCCATAGTAAATCAGATACCTTAACAAAGGAGTGTGCCTGAAACACAGTACCACAAAATAGATGCCAGGTCACAGGGAATGCTCTACTTTCAAAAGAAGGTGGGACGCCATGCAGAGCAGTTTCCTAGCTAGCACCTTCCGACTGGTTCGCCGGATAACTCTCCTCTAGACAGTTGCTATAGCAACCGTTCTATCAGAAGGATTTGTTGGCACCTAGGTGGACTTTATTTCTCTGCCATTTGGAGAGGGGAGTGAAGACAGAGTCTAATGAGAGGACTGAGTGACACTAAATGGCTCCCCTTTCAGCTTGGCCATATTTGGGGGTTCGAGCATGGCCTTTTGTCAGTCTGAGAGTGGAGAGGTGCCCTCTGGAGAGGAAGAGCCGAGAAGGGGGAGAGGGAGAGGACCCTGGAGGGTTGGGGAGAAGGCTGGAGGAACAGCTGAAACGTGGTGGGCCACGCAGGCCTTTTGTTCTCCACCATCTGTGAGCTGTGGTTTTGGGAGAGGAGCCAAAACACGTTACCTGTATTGTGCCTCTCAGAGCTGGGGCACGGCCGCCAGTCCTGCCTCAGACGCAGGGGCCTCGCGCACAATGACGAGGCCATAATAGCCTGGCAAGTAAACTATTAGAACATTTGGCTTTATGAATATTGAGCAAAATTCTTCAAATAAATTATGAAAATGACTAAGCGAACAGACATCTGAGTCCCATTGCAAGCCTAGGGCCACTGATTTGTAATGCTAAGTATAATAATAGTTGTATAAATGAAGAATACTTTCAACAATAACTGGCAAACTTAAAAAAAAAACCGGGTGTACTAAAAAAGCGCTAATCTGATCGCTCTTAAAGGGCACCAGCTCTGCAAGCACACTCGACAAAATCGAGACGATTTACCACTGAAGGGAAAAAGGTTACAAAGGAATATATAGGGTTAATTTCATTTTTAAGAGCATATATACATTAAAAACCTGTTGAGATATAATAAAATATTGATGGCTATTATCTCCATGCAGTAGAATTATAGGTACTTTTATTATCTTTATTATGCTTACTTATATTTTCTGGCTTTTCAACAATGAATACGTTTTACTGCTGTGCTAAAACAAAGAAAATGTACTCTTTTTACATTTCTGTTCATTAATCACTTATGTAATTCTTACCCAAGTTATTTTAGAAGGAGAAGGAACATTCCAGCCAGACGCTCCAGCCTCACGTGTCCTGATAAGTAAGCTCACATCCACTCTGGGAACTAATGGAACACAGATGTCCAGGTTCCCCGAACGCGGGGCTGTGGGCGCAGACTCCACGAAGCAAGTCTCAGTTCTGAGCTCTGTTCAGGTTCCTCCCTGTTTGCTGGGGGAACCACGCTGCTAGAAGCAGTGACAAAGGAAGTCAGGGGCAGGGAGAAATGGAGCTGTTTCTACAAACAGGGCAAAGAAGGATGTAAATATAGTGTGATTATAAAATAAGAAAATCGGTCTTATAGCTGGCTTGTGGAAAACAGCTTCTTTATTCTATAGTCACACCTAATATGGTACAGAAAGAGCCCACTGAAACCCTGCAGGGCCTCACTTTGGGACAGACAGACTACCCGAAAACTATCTCCCTTCCCCTCTTTCTGGGCACCTCCAGGAGCCCGGAATCTTACAAAGGATACCATCCTTTCCTGTCATGGCCCTCCCACCTCAGCACAGGCGGTCACTGACAACTGGTCAATCACCTGGAGTTTGCCCTGGAGCTGGGACCCTCTGCCGTTCCTGACCACACTGAATTTTCTTCAGTATCATTACAAAGGGCTGTATTTTTAACTTACCAGGCATGCTCTCTTGTGTGACAAATACAGTACACAGAATCTGGAACACCTTTACAAGTCAGATACTTTAACACAGAGACAAAAATCAGTGCACCCATTGTATTTATTGTGATCAGAATAAAAGTCACAGAATAGGTTTACCCTAACTTTCTACAGCACCTATATCAGGAATGTAATATGTATCGAGTATTTTTAGTAGTTGCTATGGCGTGTCATGTGCTTACATTAACCTTGGTGGCACTTGTATAAACTTTACATGAATAGAGTTACATGAATTTGGTTTTAGAAAAAATAATCCATCTTGGAAGGAGAGTGTCATCACCTCTGTGTACACAGTGTTCCTCTGTAAACAATGCCCTTTATTTTGGCAACGTGTCTTCCCTGCCATCTGCCTCGAGAAGCACTTGCCAGAGTTGCAATCATAATTGAGTTACAGAGGGAATTAGGTGTAATGGAGGGGAAGAAAATTGATTGCTTAATTTTTATTAACAGAAGGGGAGAAAATTGTGGTGCCCTGCTGTGGTCCGAAGTGAAACAAAGGGAAGACGCAGAGAGGTGACTCCAGGTGGCAGGAATGCTCTGGAACAAACACCAGCAGTCCTGTGGGGAGGCTGAGAAGAGGCCAACAGTTCTGGTTGCGCAGAGAAACTGGAAGGGGAGCGACAGGACACCAGCAGCCCGGGGCCGACGGAAGGGGGTGGGGGGCTCCACAGGCTTCCGCTGGGAGACTGGTTTAACCCCGACTGCATCTGCCCGTGGGCGCGTCAGGGATGTGCACCTCGGCGGCTGAAGGCAGAGCTGGGCGGTAGGGGTGCGTGCGCAGAATGGGTGACTTCCGAATCTTGCCCTCCCCAGAGGCCACTGGGCCTCGGAGGGGACTGAAAGCCTATAGGACATCCGACGAATTCATGGAGGTCCTTCAGACCTCACCAGGACAAGCGTGCATCCCCCGCGCGACTGTGTGGCCCAGTCGGCCGGAGCTGAGTTGTGTGCCCGGCTCATCCTAAACGGGACGCACCCCGCCTCCCTGAGAAGTCAGTTTCCTTCCTCCTCGGGGGCGGGGGCCGGGGGCCGGGGCCTAAGCCGAGGCGGGCTGCTAACCCCCTGCGACTCCCTGGCACTGGCTCTAAGGCGGGTATCAGATTCACGTGTTGGGTCTGCGGGCTGTGGGAAGGAAGTGGACCTCCTGGAAGTCGGAGAGGAGCGATGGGCTTGGGGAGGGAGCTCGGGTGACAATCTCACGGTGTCGCCGTGGGTAATGCATTAGCCCCTTCGCGCCATCTCACGCTGTCGCTGCGCACAGGATGGGGCGGCGGTTGGTTGCTCCTGAGACAGGAGCGCGGGCCGCAGAGGGGCCCGAAGAGCGCGCTGCACCTGGCCCCCAGCGTACCAACGCCCAAGCTTGATTCTGGGTAGCCAGTTGTGGGCTTTCAAACCGAGAACTCCAGTAACAGACTCGCCGCAATTGCGAACAGACATGTTTGCAGGAGGAAAAGCCACAAATCCCACTTTTCCTCCCTCGGAGAAAACAGGAGAGAAGGTATACAGTCACGCTCTATAGGAAGTAATGAGAGTAATTTTCATATGTTTAAATTCTAATTTGGGGGAATCTAACTGATAATGTGGAACCCAGAAAGCAGCAAGGTAGGTAGTTTTATCACCCATAATATGGGTGGGAAGAAGTTAAATAAATTGGACACATCTGTATGATGAACAAAAATGCGGCCTTTCAAGTCTATTTAAATGACATGTGAAGATATTTACAATCTAAAAGTAAGTTATAAAGAGGATTTAAACGGCTATTATATAGTGTGAACCCAATTACAGATGCTCCTCGACCTATGACGGGATTATGTCCCAATAAGGCCATTGTAAATGGAAAATCGCGTATGTCGAAATGCTTTTAATACACCTAACCTGCGGAACATCAACGCTTAGCCCAGCCTGCCTGAAACGTGCTCAGACACTCACCTTAGTCAGCAGTTGGGCCAGATCACCTCGCTGCCCCTGCCCAGCATCACTAGAGTATCGTAGAGCATATCACCAACCTGGAAAAGATCAAAATTCAACATTTGAAATATGGTTTCTACTGAATGCATATTGCTTTCACATCACTGAAAAGTCAAAAACTGTAAGTCAAACCATCAAGTCAGGGATCACATACATAGACTCAATGAGAGAGAGAGAGAGAGAGAGAGAACCAAGACGACGACTCTGAATAAATTACCAAAATGCTAACAGGCTGACTGTGGACGCTGGTGTTTTTTGGTTTTCCTCTTTATACACTTCTTATGATCCAATTTTGCTAAAATAATCATGTGTTACTTAAGGGTCAGAAAACAAGTTTTTAATGCCACTCGGTCAGAGAAGTTCTGTATCTATTGCCTCTTTGGTGGACATCAGTGTGGGGCCAAGGGAAGAAAGGACTAGTTGATTTCGGAAACGGCAGTAACTTCACTGTGAGCTGTTTCACGCGGCGTGTGCAGGATGCAGACAGCAGGCGTCCCGGAGCCTCCGCTCACGGTGCTCTTCCCCGCACTGTCGGCCGTTATCAGATTCTCTGGCTCCGTGGGTTTCATTCTGCTTTTCTGAATACAGTTGGGTATGTAACTGGATATTTTCCAAAGACTAACGACCTTTAGAACATCCTTTATTTACATAGTTCTTACTTGCAAGCTACGCCGTAATTTAAAATATGTAGTTTATAATGCTGGCCATTCAAGGTTGCCTGCAGTCCAGCCTTCCCTGAAATGTTTACTGCAGAGAACAACACTGAATTTGTGGTCACAGAGTTTTACCTCAAAATGTAATCTACAGACACCAGGATCCCCATCCTTTAGCTGCGTCATGAAATTTGAGTGATCTAGGCCATTAATTACAATGTTCCTAATTATCTCAAAGACTTTAGGTTGTAATGTGGTCTTCTCTGTGTTACACAGAGGAGACCAGCAAGATTCTTGGCCACCAGAAGACCTTGGGCTCCCACGATGTATTTGGCAGCATCTCAGGACACGAACTGACCCGTATTCCTTCCCACCTAGGCTTGTTCATGCAGTAACTGTCTGAAATCAACTTGGCACTGTGGGCGTCCCAGCATCACTGACTTCACCTGCTAACCCCAAATCATCCAGGAAGCTAAGTTGAGGACAGGATGATCATTTTAGAACCCTAATTACTCAGCACCTAAGGTGAGGCTTTACCGAATCTTTTAAAAAATTAAGTCATGGACTGGGAAAAATGGCGGCGGAGTGAACGGAGCTACACAGACCATCTCCCAGAACCAAACTGGAATTACAACTATAACACAGACAAATCGACGGGAAAAACCAACAGAAAAGCAGCTTGGAGGACCATACAACGCAGGACACTGACTCCATCCCGGTAGGATTTCGAAGGCGCGAGACGGGGCTGGGAGCGCACGGTCGGCAGCTCGGCAGCGGCCTCAGCTGTAAGCGGCGCCCTCGGGTCACACTCCCAGGCGGCCCTGCAGCGCAGCCGGGACAGAGGCTGAAACAGCCACAGCCACTCACCTTGGGCTCCGGCGGAGGGAGGGCAGACTGGACTGGAACTGTGTTGGGACACTCGGGGTTTGGAGGGCGCTCAGAGCTTTGGCTGAGTACAGCCACTCAGGACGGTGGCCACATTGCTCCTTCCCAGGGCTCTGAGAGAGGCAGCAGCCCCTCCCTCGGAGATCCAACCCCACCCTGTGGGCCATTGAAGTGCTAATTGAGGCTCACTAACAACCAGCATCTGCCCCACCCTCGTGAAAGCCCCTTGGCTGAGCACCAGAGGGAGTTTTTCAATCAACTGACAACCCAAAACTCATCAATTAACCTAGACTGCTAGCCTCCAGGCAAAAAGCTAGAGGATAACAGTACGTTTCCTGGGCTGGCAACTTTAACCAGGAAAGTAAGACTTGACAGTGGTGTTCAACGCGGGTCCTCCCTCGCTCATCTAAACACAGGAGAGGGAGCTACAAACAGCAGAACACCAACACCCACAGGGAGAACTTGACAGGCTCCAAAGCCCACAGTGATAGCCAAAATGGTGAAACACAGAAACAGAAGCCAAATGAAAGAGCAAGACACCTCCACCGAAGATGAGATCAATGTGGAGCAATTAGGCATGTTAACAGAGCTAGAATTCAGAGCCATGATCTTGAGGAAGCTGAACAGCATGAGTAAAGACATAGAGACACTGAAAATAAGCCAAATGGAAATTAAAAACCAACAAGAAGAGATAAAAAATGACATATCCGAAATGAAAAACACATTGGAAGGTTTAAAAAGCAGAGTAGGGGAAGCTGAGGACCGGATCAGTGAATTAGAAGACAGGGTAGAAAAAATCAACCAATCAGAAAAACAAAAGGAAAAAACTATTAAAAAACAGGAAGACAGCTTAAGAGAACTATGGGACAACTGGAAACGTAATAATATTCGTATCATAGGAGTCCCTGAAGAAGAAGAAAAGGAGCAAGGGATAGAGAATATATTCAAAAAAATAGTGAGAGAAAACTTCCCTAATTTGGTGAAGGAAGAAGGCATTCAAGTTCAAGAAGCACAGAGAGTCCCAAGTAAGAAGAACCCAAACAGGCCCACACCAAGACACATAGTAATTAAAATGCCACAAATTAAAGACAAAGAGAGAATCTTAAAAGCAGCAAGAGATAAGCAACAGGTTACCTACAAAGGGAACCCCATAAGGCTTTCAGCTGACTTCTCACAAGAAACACTACAGGCCAGAAGAGAATGGCATGAAGTAATCAAAGTCATGAAAAACAAGAATCTGAATCCAAGACTACTCTACCCAGCAAGGCTATCATTCAAAATAGAAGATCAAATAAAGAGCTTCCCAGACAAAAAAAAGCTAAGGGAATACATTAGCACCAAACCAGCACTGCAAGAAATGCTAAAAGGACTGCTGTAATTAGCAGTAGAAATGGGAAGAAAAATGGAACCACACTAAACAAAAATGGCAATAAATAAGTACATATCAATAATCACCTTAAACGTAAATGGATTGAATGCTCCCATAAAGAGACACAGAGTAGCTGATTGGATAAGAAAGCATGACTCATCTATATGTTGTTTACAAGAGACCCACCTCTCAACAAAAGACGCACATAGGTTGAAAGTGAAGGGATGGAAAAAAATTTTCCAAGCAAATGGAAAGCAAAAAAAAGCGGGGGTAGCAATTCTCATATCTGATAAAATAGATTTCAAAATGAAGACCATAACTAGAGACAAAGACGGCCACTACATAATATTGAAAGGATCCATCCAACAGGAAGATATAACCTTGATAAACATATATGCACCCAATATAGGAGCACCAAAATATATTAAAAATCTTCTGGAGGACTTCCAAGGAGAAATCGACAACAATACAATTATAGCAGGGGACTTCAACACCCCATTGACAGCACTGGATAGATCCTCTAGGCAAAAAATTAGCAAGGAAACAGAGACTCTAAATGAAGCACTAGACCAAATGGATTTAATAGATATCTACAGAGAATTACACCCCAAAACTACAGAATACACATTCTTCTCAAGTGCACATGGCACATTCTCAAAGATAGACCACATGATAGGACACAAACTAAATCTCTACAAGTTCAAGAAGATTGAAATCATATCAAGCATCTTCTCAGATCACAATGGCATGAAACTAGAAATCAATTGCACAAAGAACATGCAGAGACATTTCAACACATGGAGGCTAAATAGCATGTTATTAAACAATGAATGGGTCACCGAGGAGATCAAGGAAGAAATTAAAAACTTCCTGGAAACCAATGAAAATGAACACACAACAACACAAAATCTATGGGATGCAGCGAAAGCAGTTCTGAGAGGGAAGTTCATAGCACTACAGGCCTACCTCAAAAAACAAGAAAAATTTCTAATTGACTGTCTAACCTCACAACTTAAAGAATTAGAAAGCAAACAAAAAGAAAACCCCAGAGCAAGTAGAAGGAAGGAAATAGTAAAGATCAGAGCAGAAATAAATGACATAGAGACCAAAAAAACAATTCAAAGGATCAATGAAACAAAGAGCTGGTTTTTCGAAAAGATAAACAAGATAGATGGACCCTTAGCTAGACTCACCAAGAAACAAAGAGAGAGAACCCAAATACACAAAATCAGAAATGAAAGAGGAGAAGTAACAACCAACACCACGGAAATACAAAAGATCGTTAACAACTACTATCAACAACTATATGGCAACAAATTCGACAATCTCAGCGAAATGGACAAATTTCTAGAAACACACAGTCTCCCAAAACTATTCCCGGAAGAGATAGAAAACTTGAACAGACCAATAACAACTAAGGAAATTGAAGAGGTAATCAAGACTCTCCCAGCAAACAAAAGCCCAGGCCCAGATGGTTTCACGGGGGAGTTTTACCGAACATTCAAAAAAGAACTAACACCCATTCTCCTCAAACTATTTCAAAAAATTCAAGAAGAAGGAAGACTTCCAAACACGTTCTATGAGGCCAGCATAATTCTAATTCCAAAACCAGAAAAAGACACTACGAAGAAAGAAAACTACAGGCCAATATCCCTGATGAACATAGACGCCAAAATCCTGAACAAAATACTAGCAAACCGGATCCAGAAATACATCAAAAAAATTATTCACCATGACCAAGTGGGATTCATTCCAGGGATGCAAGGCTGGTACAATATTCGCAAATCAATAAACGTGATACACCACATAAACAAAATGAAGAATAAAAACCACATGATCATATCAATAGATGCTGAAAAAGCATTCGACAAAATCCAGCATCCATTTCTGATAAAAACGCTCAGCAATGTAGGAATAGAGGGATCATATCTCAACATAATAAAGGCCATATATGAAAGACCTACAGCCAACATCATACTCAATGGACAGAAACTAAAAACATTTCCATTAAGAACAGGAACAAGACAGGGATGTCCACTTTCGCCACTCTTATTTAACATTGTACTGGAAGTCTTAGCCACAGCAATCAGACATGAAGAAAAAATAAAAGGGATCCAAATTGGAAAGGAGGAAGTGAAACTGTCATTATTTGCAGATGACATGATATTGTACATAGAAAACCCTAAAGACTCCATCAAAAATCTATTAGACTTAATAAATGAGTTTGGCAAAGTAGCAGGATACAAAATTAACGTCAAGAAATCGACGGCATTCTTGTACATCAATGATGAACTCACAGAAAGAGAAACTGAAAAAACAATCCCATTTACCATCGCTCCAAAAAAATTACGATACCTAGGAATAAACTTAACCAAAGAAGTAAAAGACCTATTTGCAGAAAACTACAGGTCATTGAAGAAAGAAATAGAGGAAGATATAAAAAAGTGGAAGCACATACCCTGTTCATGGATTGGAAGAATTAACATAATTAAAATGTCCATACTACCCAAAGCAATCTATAGATTCAACGCAATCCCCATCAAAATACCAACGACATATTTCATAGAACTAGAACAAATACTTCAAAAGTTCATATGGAACCAAAAAAGACCCCGAATAGCCACAGCAATCTTGAAAAAGAAGAACAAAGTTGGAGGGATCACAATACCAGATATCAGGTTATACTACAAAGCGACTGTAACCAAAACAGCCTGGTACTGGCACAAGAACAGGCATATAGACCAGTGGAACAGAACTGAAAACCCAGAAATGGACCCAAGGCAATACGCTCAATTAATATTTGACAAAGGTGGCAAGAGCATACAGTGGAGTAAAGACAGCCTCTTTAATAAATGGTGTTGGGAAAATTGGACAGCTACATGCAAAAAAATGAAACTAGACCATCAACTTACACCATACACAAAAATAAATTCGAAATGGATAAAAGACTTAAATGTGACCCGTGAATCCATAAAAATTCTAGAAGAAAATGTAGGCAACAAAATTTTGGACATCATACGGAGCAGAATTTTCACTGATACATCACCTAAGGCAACAGAAATAAAGGAGAAAATGAACACATGGGACTACATCAAACTAAAAAGCTTCTGCACAGCAAAAGAAACAATCATCAAAATGGAAAGGCAACCCACTGTATGGGAGAACATCATTGCCAACGATGTATCAGATAAGGGGTTAATTTCCAGTATATACAGAGTGCTCATACAACTCCACAAAAGGAAGACAAAGAACCCAATTAAAAAATGGGCAGAGGAGCTGAATAGACACCTCTCCAAACAGGACATACAAATGGCCAAGAGACATATGAAGAAATGCTCAACATCACTAATCATCAGAGAGATGCAAATTAAAACAACTATGAGGTATCACCTCACCCCTGTCAGAATGGCCGCCATCAACAAATCATCAAACAACAAGTGTTGGCGAGGGTGTGGAGAAAAGGGGACTCTAATACACTGCTGGTGGGAATGCAGACTGGTACAGCCGCTATGGAAAACAATATGGTGCTACCTCAAAAAATTAAAAATTGAACTTCCATTCGACCCAGTGATCCCACTGCTGGGAATATACCCTAAGAAGCCTGAAACACCAATCAGGAAGAATATATGTACCCCCATGTTCAATGCAGCACTATTTACAATAGCTAAGATCTGGAAACAGCCCAAGTGTCCACCAGTAGACGAATGGATCAAAAAGCTGTGGTACATATACACAATGGAGTACTATGCAGCGGTAAGAAAGAAAGATCTCTTATCCTTTGAGACGACATGGAGGGACCTGGAAAGTATTATCCTAAGTGAAAGAAGCCAAGCAGAAAAAGACAAATACCACATGATCTCACTTATATACGGAATATAATGAACATAACAGTCTGAGGAATACAGTAGACCCAGACACATGGAAGTAGGGCACAGACTGACATCCCTCAGAAGAGGGGATGGGGGGTGGGGGGGTGGGAAGAGATAAACCACAGAACTTATATGCATGTATGCATGACCAATGGACATGGACAACTAAGCCGGGGACAGGGTGGAGGGGGGGTAGGGTGAGGGGTGCCAATGGGGTAAAAAGGTAAAATATCTGTAACAAAAAAATAAATAAATAAATAAAATTTAAAAAAAAAAAAAAAAAAAAAATTAAGTCATATAACTACTCATAGCAGCCCCCAAATGGACGCGTAAAAGTGCATCGGCTGATGGATGGCTGAATAAGTTGCTACAGTCACACAATGAAATGCTTGGCAGCAATGAGAAAGAATGACCTACAACTTCATGCAATACCATGGGTGACTCTCAGACACGATGATGAGCAGGAGAAACCAGACATAAAGGAGTACCGCTGGGCTAGCCTACATGTATACGTACACTTGCAGTATACTTACAAAGTGCAAAAACAACCTACGTTCATCTGTGGTGACAGAGTCAGGATAGAGGTTATACTTGTGGATGGGGAGCAAATAGGGGCTTCTGAGGTGTTACTACTGTTCTGTTTCTCAGGCTGGGTGCTGATTAGGACAAGAGTGTTCAGTTTAACAAAGTCATCAAGCTGCATACTTGGGATATGAGGATATGAGCTCTTTTGCATACATATATTACACTTTGGTTAAAAGTTACTTTAAAAAAAATAGGAAGACTGATGGAAAAATGTAAGATTGAGAAAGCAGGCTGGACCAGAGTAGGTACAGCAAATGCTGGCTAATTCCTCCATAGGGCACCTGCCTCGATGCTGCAGGGGTTACCTGCTGCTCCTTGTTGGGGGTATTTTGGATAATGGGGCAGTCCTTTCTACAGAAAGCCACAGCTTCCTTTGCAGGCCCCTTTCTTCTCCAGCAGTGGGCAGGGTTTAGTGCCCTCACGTGACCTCGAATGGGAGCTTGATGGGTACTTGCAGAGTACTTGCAGAGGTGGGTGCCCAAGGAAGTGAGCAGACAGCGCAGGACACACCTGTATGCCCTGTGAGGCCAGCAGCTGTCCTGAAACGAGACTCTCTGTGGACCCTCTGGGGCTGCAGGGCTGTCTGCTGAGGAAGCACCAGCTCCGCCAGCAGTACCTTCCTCCTGGCTTTTGGGCTGGATTCACCCTAATTTAAATTCCAGTTTTGCCACTTATGAGCTTTGTGGTCTTGAGAAAGGCATTCCTCCAGGTCTCTAGTTTTCTGATCTCTACGATGGTGATAATAATAGGTGTGCTTGACACAGAAGATGCTCATTCCCGAGATGCTCAAACAATAGTATTTTACTGCTATTACCATCCCCATTCCCTGTTCCCATCAGAGACTGATATTTCCGGTTTGAATAGCCAAGTATTTGGCCTTGCAGGAGAGCCGGCGGTCAGGAGGTCATGGGAGTTTACCACCTTTGCAGGGGACTATGAGGGACAAAGGCCCAGTCTCTAAACTCGCTGCAGAATTACCCAGGGAGTCCTCCCTCAGAAACTCCAAGCACAAGGAAAGCTGCATTAGGGACAATGGACCCAGACTTGCCAATAAGTTCCTGGAGCCTCTCCCTTATGCGTGTATTCATGGGAAACAGGGGACCATTACCACGAGCAGCTCCAAGAGACAACCATGAGCATGGTCAGGGTGTCAGGAGGACAGAACTGAGCCCCCAACATTTCCCCAGAACAGTGCGTGGTTATGCTACATACAGTTAGCAGCCACGCAAGCCAGCTGCACAAGCGCCTGAGAGGGGTGGGGAGAGGCCTTTACCGAGAAGAACTCTGGGAGCTGAATGCTGGGCCAGGCAGCCATGCCAGGAGCTCACTACCTTTGGCACCCCTCAGACAGGGCTCCCAGAGAAGCAGCTGCGAGGACCCTCTGCAGGAAACACCACCCAGAGCATCTGGATAAAGCCCGGAGGGTCAGGGTGGGCGCAGGGTGGGATGCCCAGCCTTGTGGTTGAGATCCCCTCTCGTCTGTCTTGTGCTTCCTTTGGGTCTAACGATGCCCAGAGCAATAATCTACTGTCACTTGTGGAGGGTTCAAAATGTGCATACTATGATTTAATTACAAAGAAGAAAATTGTGAAATTTAAATCTCTTTCAATTTAATAAGATTTTAGGGTCCCTAGAAGGGACCATCTCCTCTCTCCAAAAGCTCACACCATGGAGTGTTCACACTGGAAAGGGACTTCGAGACTGTCTCCATCTCGTCCTGCATTGTATGACTGGGGGGAAGGCTGGGAAGTGATGTGGTTCTTTGTACCCAGTCCCGGGAGAGCATGGAAGGCACTAAAAGCCAAAGCTGATCACCGGTCCAGTTTATACTCTGTTACACCCCTGCTGCTTCCTTCTCACTTAGCAAATAAAACGCCTACAATTAAACCCTGAGCAAATGAAACCTCCGCGTGTGGTGGGCTGGAGGAGACACAGAGCTGCTCGTCTGCTCCCTCTGGGTCCCAGCTAGGGCACGGCATTGCACCTCGTGGGGCTTCCCCTGGAAAGCAGATCTGCCCTCGAACCATAGAGGACGACGGGGGATTAATAAGCTAACGCGGAGGGCGAAGCACGCTGCTTGGTGTGTGGCTCTGTGAGTGAGCTGAATCAACATCAGCAGGCACCGCAACCGCAGAACATGAACCCTGATGAGATAATTTCCTTCTTCACGGAGAAAGAAGGCCCTCCAACCTAATGAAAAGCTATATATCCCTCTTGGAGACAGCGCCGTCCACAAAAATGCTATAGCACTTATAAAATTTGTAGTGACTCTGTACACATTGACTAAGAACATTCCTTCTCGCACCCACCCCCACCCTGTTCAGAACAGCATGTCATATTTATTAAGCGCTATTATGTGTCAGGCACTGCCCTAAGGGACTACATGCATTATCTCATCTAGTCCTCCCGACAGGCCTGTTCGGGAGGTAGTGTTTTTATGGCTATGCACAAATAACACAACGAGGGTCAGGCAGCATGAGCAAATTTCCAAGGTCACGGAGCTCCGAAGGGGTGGCACCTGAGTGTGTGCCCAGGTTAAGCCTGACCTCCCACCCCTGTCTCTCCACTTCCTGCTGCCCTGCTCCCTTCCAGGACCCAGAGTGCAATGGGACAGAGGCGCCATCACATTGTAGTCCTCTTCGGGGCATGGCCAGCAGGCAGAGGGAGGCCCAAGCACAATGGCGGGGTTTGCAAACGGCCCCAGGCTCTTAGGCTGTTGGAAGCTTGGGTGGGAGGTCATAAAAGATCAAGGAAATAGCACAGTAACAGAGCACAAGGACGTAGATGACAGGGCAAAGGGATAACTCAGGAGTTTTGAAATTTATGTTCTGTTTAAAGTCCGTGTACTTCAAGCATATTTTGTGGTATTAAAGTTATAGGACATAAAATTCAATCACTCTTATGGACAATTGAGTGAAATGAACAAAAACACAGCCTATTCCCTGAACAAACATTCCCCACATGGCGTGGTTCCTGTGGAAACAATAAAAATAATCCAATTTAGTTATGTAGGTTCACCTTCCCCGCCTGTAATTAGTGCCCCACAGTGGGGCACGGGGCACAACTGCATCAGCTGCCAATGCAGAGTCCCGTCTAGCCCCCCGTGAGGACAGCTCTCTCTTACCTTCAACTTCCGAATTCCGTCTCCGATGTAGACATGTATCCTCCCTCCTAAGACCCCTCGCAACCAGCCCTATGGCTCTTTCCATCTTTATTCCATAGTCTAATACGCGGAATAGGTGCTCAAAATAGATTTGTTGATTGATCTGAACTTTGTTTATTTGCTTGTTTGTTAATTCACAAGAGGACGCTGCTTGTCCAGGAACAATGGCTCCCTGCAGGTTTTACTAATAGCGGGCAGAGGGACCCCTACTGTCACCCGTCAAGTACCCCTCCATAGTCCATAGAAAGGGACTGGGAAGAGAGAGCTGCTGGACACCTAAATTGGAGGGGGGGCATGGATGTTTGACAGGGGTATTCTTTCCCTTCCTTAATCCCAGTAGGGTGTGAAGAAGCCTCGAGACTTATTTGCAAAGACTCTGGAGCACCTACAAGAAGGGGTGACTGGCAGTTCATGTCTCAGATTGGACATCGACTTAGCCAATGTGCCCTGTCACCGTGCCATCAGGAGAGGGATGGCAGAGTGGGAGGAGGGGCACTGCTGGAGCTCTCTGCGCCCCCACCTGTGAAGCTCCTGGGGAACCCGGACCTGACCTGCACTGTTGGTTTCTCATCCATGAGGACTGTCTGCTCCCCAGGTAGTCCAGCAGCAAAGGGCTGGTGGGCGGGCTGCCGGTGTTGACAGCGGGCGGAGGTGGAAGGTCAGCGTGGAACTAGCTCTTTCACCTCCTAGAAAGGCTTCTGTGGAACTCACTGTGCACTCCGTGGCAGAGCCAGCCTTTGGCCGCAGAGATGACAAACCAGTTGCTCTGTTTCTACCCGAACTGGGATGTATTGCGATCCACTTATGATGCTAACCCAGGGTGGTTAGCATCAGACTCCACAGGTTAAAGGGCACGGTCCCCAACAAGATTGCCCTCCTCTCAGACACCAGCTGCACGTGGGGTCCCCAAGCAACCTCTAATTCTGACTGGTTGGCTGCAAATGCAGTGGTTCCCACACCCCCCTCACATTCAATAACTCATCGGAATGTGTCACAGAACTCAGGAAAGCACTGTAACTGTGACTATAGTTTTACTATCAAGGGCACACTCAGGGTGGGGTCCGGAAGGGAATGCAGAGCGCCGTGCCCTCTCCGCATGGCATCAGCACACGCCACCCTGCCAGCACATTGGCGCACTCACCAACCACAAAGCTCCACCAAGTGCTGGTGGCCACAGTTTTTTCTGGGCTTTTACTGAACAGCCATGATTGATTACATCATTGCCACATGATTTAACTCAATCTCTAGCCCATTTCCCCCCTCCCCTCCCCAGAAGTCAGGCTGCACAGAAGTCTAATTTTTCTAATCATGTGATTTTCTAATCATGTGATTGGTCTTTCTGGTGACCAACCTCTGTCCTAAAGCTATCTTGGAACCCACCAGAGTGACCTCATAAGCATACCAAGGATATTGCTACTGCTAGGAAATCGTAAGGTTTCTGCAGCTCTGTGCCAGGCACTAGGGGCAAAGATTGGATATGTTCCTCATTATACCTCACCAGTGACAGCCAGAGAGGCAGCCAATAACCAACAGATGACTGTGAGCTCACATAACAAATTAGCAAGACATGATCAAAACTCTGTCCCTCTTTTCTGCCCCCAGCCAGGCCTGTATGAGGAAGGCAGGGACCGTCTGCGCAGGACCCATGCCTCTCCACATCAAGCCTCTTAAGCCACGAGACTCCTCCGGAGTGAAGGGAGAGAGCTCGGAATCAGATAGAGACTGACATGTTAAACTGAGCCAAACTAAATTTTAAGAACCGAAAAGGACCAAAACATTATGAAATTTTCCCAAGATACCATTAAGTGATGGGAAAGCCAGGTTTGACAGGATGATTGAAAGCAGAAGCTAGAAAAATAAAATTGTTTTATGTTTAAACCGCACACAAAGCTTAACAATCATTTATAGCCACTAGGACGGCAAACATGGAAAATACCAAGTGTCGGCAAGGATGTGGAGACATCAGAACCCTCAGATACTTCTGCGGAGTGTAAACTGCTATGACCACTTTGGAAAGATGTTTGGCAGCACCCGTGAAAGCTGAATATAAGCATACCATGTGACCCGACCACTCCACCTGACAGAAATTCAGCCACATGCTCACCAGGAGACACGTACTCCACAGGTGCAACACTATGCATAATAACCCCACAGGTGCAACATGACCCATAATAACTGGAAACTGAAGGTTACCCAAAAGGCCATCAACAGTAAAATGGATAAAAAAAATAAGTCGTGGAATGTTCATAAATGGAACACTACCCAGCAATGAGAATGATTAATCTGGAACTACCTGCAACAATGTGGCTGAATCTCACAGGTACAACATGGGTACAGAGGTCAGTGTTGGAAGTAGAGATGATGTCTCCATTTGGAGCTCGGGGTGCACTTTTAGCAGCACACGATAGAGATCCAGGTTTCCTCAGGTCAAGGTGCCTCCCCTGCAGGACAACCCACTACACATGCAGGTAACCTGGGCCCCCTCATGTCGCCGCCGTGGAACTTGGATCAGGGAACTGACACAAGAAAATGATGATTCCCTAGCTATAGCTATTTCTGTAAGTAATGTCTTCTGTCTCTGACCCAGGTGCCTCCGTGTCCTCTGCCAGCATCCGTGAAACTGGCAGGCTAACTTGATAGCTTATAAATAGGGTAAAATCTCAGACTTTCCACCGTTCTTGACATCATTATGCTTCCACACACATACATGGGAAAAAGATGCTTCTGACTCAATCTACAGGTAATATTGGGGTGGGCTGGCTAGCTACAGAGCTGAGAAACCTCACTTATCAGCCTTCTTTCCTCTGGCCCAGGTACACCCATGTATTTTCATTTTTATCCAAACATTCATACCTTAAATGTTTTATAGTGTCAGTTGCTTTCATCAGATCGTCCCAGGCAAGGCCTGAACAGCCCAGCTAGATTCACCCCACGGTCCCCTCACACTGCAGCACAGGGCAGGCCACATCGGTCACAGGTGTCTCCATCCTCTCAGCTCTTTCCCGGAGCCCCGCCCACTCGGCTCTGCTGTGCGGCTGTCTGTCTTCTTCACTAACGTTTTCCCCTCTGTCTCTGTTACTTCCACTGACTGGTTTCAGCCTCCTACTCTAACTTATGAAACTTAAGCTATATTTAACCTTTTCTGTTGCTGTACAAGTCTCTCTCTTTCCGGCTATCTTCAGGAAGGCTTGCTGGGTTCTTTGCCCAGTTAGAGTTCTCGTTTGAAATGGCACTTACTGGACTTTTGTAGGCTGGCTTTTAATTCTCCCTTCCTCTCGACACCCATCCCTGCTGTCCTCCTGCTCAGTTCTAACATGTAGTCATCTCGTATTTCCGTATGAGACTGTCACAGGAACAAAGAGCCATCATCACAATTCACGTGACAGCGAGTGTGAAATCATAGCCACGGAAAGTAGTTGATGTTTCCCCCAATCCCTCGTCCCCATTGTGTTGATCCCTTTTTTTTTTTCTACACCATTTTCTAACAGCAATATTTTAGATTATTTTTAAGGTGTCTTGATGATTACTGAGGTTCTTTTCCATATACTCTTTTCTGTTCCCACTATAAATCTACTCTTAAATTTCCCACTCTGCACAAAAGGTAACAATATCAGGAGGGTGACTTAGTTTCCCCTCAATAAAATGAACAGTTAATCTAATTATACTTCCCATGAACTGACCTAATGCTTCTAAAACAGTTTTGGGTTGAACATTTTTTTAGGCTGAGTCAGATAAACATAATTCTTTCCTTTCACAGCCTTTTCCAATATAAGGTAAAGATACAATGTAACTTCTGACTTTTAGACATGAGCTATACCCTGTAGGTGTTAAAGAAATACATATTTATAAAAGTATAGATTATATCAGACTTCTAGAAAAGATGTGACCCTTCCTCATGCCTACTATCTCAGTAGCATTTCACTCGTATTTATTACACAACCCCACACATTTGAAATTCTCCCTTCAGGAAGTTAGCTTAATTAGCTGGGGGGCTTAGGAGACCCGGCTGCAGCACATGGTGGGCTCAGGCAAGCCGAGTTGGCGCTGAGCTCTGGGTCCTGCTGTCAGTGTGCTGGACTAATTTATACCCAAGGGTAAAAATTAAGTCTAGTTCTTGGTGGCTGGCCAGACTATTGCACAGGGTTAATTCTGTGGATGCAGATTGCAAACTGAAATATGCTTAATGCGTCCTTCCTCTTCATGCTGTGTGGTATAGAAATTGCTCTCAGGGCCTCTCACCTGCACATTTGTCTCAATTTCATTTATCACATGACTTTTTGGCAAAAAGTCTGATCATGGAAACACGTATAAGTGACTATTGCACTTGAGGTCCAAATGAATAGAAACTCACTTCTCCACTCACTTACAAGTGTCAATATACTGTGCATCTTGTTTCTCTCTAAGGCTCAGCAGCAGCTAGCTTTCACTATAACCTCATCAGATCCCATGACGACACACTGCATCTCCAAGTGATCAAGCAACCATCCTGGGAGGAGGGTGGAAGAGTTTCTTCTCTCATGTTCTCCTAGACTTTCTTGTGTCCAAGTTTCTGGTGTCCAACATCTCCTACAATATTCTTGTCCCTCCATGTGCACTTGAGTCACAGGAGGGCCCTGCAAGATGTCTTTTTTGGAAAGTCCTCTGGGTGCCCAATGAGACTCATCTAAGCCAGGCTCTGTAGATCTGAATTAGGACGAGGCAGCGCCACATACACCAGCATGAGCTGTGGCGTCCCTGCCATGGAGCATCAAACAGCAGCACTCCGATTCCTTACCTGACTCTTCAGCTGGTCGTTTAACTGGCTGGAACCTCTTGTCTCATACTGATCCTTCTGCAACGCTGGGCAACTGTGGTGACAAACAGGAGAGCTGACAATGGAAACGCCATCACTGAGACATGCCAGCCCACCGCTCACAAATTGATAACAATAACAAAATATTTTCACATCTGAGTGGAACAAAGTGTTAACAATAACAAAGGAATTAGCTTATTTCTCCATTAGGGGACAATACACCCACCAAAAATATTCCTATTAAATGGGTTTAACTCATTTGAAAAATAAAAGGGCATTTGATTTGATCGCTACTCATGATATGTTCTTGTAAAGTGTTTTCAGGAACAGAAAATGATTAATGAGGAGCATTAAGTCAATAGACACACTGTGAATAAATATGAAAATTTTGGAGTGGTTATGAGAAAGTACATCACTACGTGGAAGATCATATACCAGCAATGGCTGCAGAGTGAGGGTTTCATTTTCCATCACTGGAGACACTGAGAAGAAGCTGCTAATTTAAATGTCATGCCTCAGGAATTGTATCTGGCCAGGAGTATATAGTCAATAACTATTTGTTGAATAAATCTAGAATGGAGAAACAAAGAGATGTCATCGATTATAGTAACAAGTGACGACTGGTCTCCTCAGGGACCAACTTCCACATCAAAGCTTTCGCCCTGCCCCCAGGATTCTCACCCAGAAGGGTCGCCAAGGGCTGCCTCTCGGCTGAGCTCCGCGCAGTGGAGAGAAGGGGCAAATCCGAAGAATGTTTTGAGGAGCAATAGTAGTACGGGTTGAACACAAGAAATATCAAGGGGATCCTTTTGCACAACTAGAGCAGATAAGTGTCTCCGCACAGGGTGGTGCTGATGGCAGTCTTGTCGGCATCAGTTGTAGCTAGAGGAAAAGGAGTTTGTGACCAAGCACCGACTCCCGTCACGCCGGGAAGGTGAATCTCGGCAAACTTTAGGCATCAACTTTTGTTTTCAGCCTTGAATTGTACTGAAATCACATGTCAGCTTGACCTAAGTGCCATCCTAACCCTGTGGCTGTGGCATTCTTCTGTTATGAGGACCCATCCTAGGGTGTAATTAGTGGCTGTCTTATGAGTGATAACTGGACACATTGCATAGACTTAGCCATGTTACTCAAATCAAGGTGAGGAAGCAAATGTGAATAAGCGAAGCCTATTATGAGATGACCCCTTTCTGCTTATAAATGTTAGTTATTTATTCATGATGATGAGTTTGCATAGTGATTCTGGTACACTTTCTAACCTCTTTTTTAATAAGCAGTTTACTTATGCAAGGCGGTTGGCCTGATTTAGGGGTAGGTCGTAGATGGAACTGGTCCATGTCCTATTTGCTCTCCTTAGCTTGTCCTTCTTAGGACAATGTCTGAACAACCAAAATCTTGGGCCAACTGAAACCATTGCTACCTTGTGTCTATCAAAGATTCCAGGTAATAAATAGCCCAGTGGCCCTGGCCGGTTTGGCTCAGCCGTTAGAGTGTCAGCCGGCGGACCAGAGAGTGCTGGGTTCGGTTCCCGTTAAGGGCACGTACCTTGGTTGCAGTTTGTCCCTGGCCTCGGTTGGGGTCATATGGGTGGCAGCCCCTTAATGTGTCTCTCTCACATCAATGTTTCTTTCTCTCTCTTCCTCCCTCCCTCCTTCCCATTCTATCTGAAGATAAATGCAAAAAAAAAAGTCCTCGGGTAAGGATAATAAATAAATAAATAAATAAATAGCCCAGTGAATTATGTAGTTCCCAATTCATGGTGGCTAAAGATAGAACTTGGAGAAATAAGTGTCACAGTTAATTCCGTTTTAGTTTCAAGGGCCATCTCTTTCAGCAGCTGAATCAAGAGCTGGATGACTGAGCAGAGACGCGGCTCCCTCTGGTTCTCCTGCCCCTTGGATGAAGGGTCTCTGAGCAACAATCTGGGAGGGCTGCAGTTGAGTGTCGGTAAAGCAAAGAACTTGCATTTGAGAATTATTCAAACCTTGACTAATTCCGAGTTGCTTTTTTCATTTGAAGAACACAGAGCAGAAATGCTCCATGTCTTTCTTAAGAAGGATGCAGGTCTCAGGAGGTGTTGCATTCTACTTCTGTTCCCCAGTATGGATCACAGGCTCAAAGCCTGGAGGGGCCGGGGCTGTGACTGCTGACGCGGCCTCAGAAGGGTAGGGTCTGGCGAGCTGGAGAGCACACTCCTGGGAGAAGTAGATGGGCCTCAGCTCCCACTGATGGCAGCCAGACAGCAACTGGAGTCGCTGTGGTCAGATTTCCTACTTGTCAAGAGAAAGAAATTTTAACTTGTTAATCACATCAACTAATATTTAAATGCTGGCAAATAATTCAAAAACATTTTGAATGTTCTCTGGTCCCAATAAAACACCAGTGCTGAATAGATTCAGCCGTGGGCCACAAGCTTGCAACTTGGGGTTTGACATGTCCTTGTGGTTTCTGCTGACACCCATGTTTTACACTGTTTACTTATCAGAGTTGCTATAATGTTGCTTTTAGTGGGAAGAAAATGAAATCTATTGTTACCATGGTAGCCTTAGCATTTTTCAACATCAAGTGGAGATGATTTGTATTTAAACAGTTAAGTAATATGGAATTCTATGAGTTAAAAATAGATAATTAATATTTTTTTAGAAAAAGCAAGCTATTCTGTTTTCATCTTATCCAGCATAGAATTAGTCTTAGAAACATTTTTGATTCAGTAAAGTCAGAAACGCTATCTGAAAGCATTTTCCCATTAATTTAAAACCCTGTGTACTTCTAAAGGAAACACAATAAATCCATTTCTGGTTCATTTACATTAAATCATTAAAATGTTGTTTTATATAACCCTTTTGATGTCTAAGATGCTTTTGGAAGTCATTCAGAAAATGTTCTAATCCGTTTTCCTCCGCAGTCACATTTTTGACCAAAATAAACAAGTTCAAACACCAGACGACTGAGTCTACTTCTAGGCCAGAACCCAAAAACTAAATGTTCTGTAAATTCTACACAGAGAAAAATGAATGATTCTTTCCTTAATTACCACTATCTCTATTTATTCTATCCCATAGAAATGATGAAATAAAAAACTCATCAAGCAAAGAATTCCCATTTACAATTGCTAGATATAGAATCTATCCATCTTAAATACGACTCTGAGCTGAGGTCAAACCCTTAGATTCTTAAAATAACATGAACTTGGTCATGCAGCTCAAAGCTACTGCTTGCGAGCTCTCTGCATGCACAGATAACATGGGCTGAAAAGATGCGTCATAAGGGAGAGGAATATATATTTATGAGATGATTCTTTATTCAGAGAGGACACACATTGCCTTGCATTCACATTCAAGCAGACAGGATAGATCTTCTGTGAGAGATGGAGCTATCCCCACATCACTAAGAGCTGTCACTTAAAATACAATTTTGATTAATATCAATTGCAAATAGAACACTGCCTCTGTTCCTTTCCTTCCAACAGGAAATGCAGATCTGCAGGGATACAGGCAGAGAACATATGTAAACTCTTGGGAATGGACAATGATGAAATGACCCAAAACATGATTATTCCTTGCTACTTCCTGAAATCTGTTCCTCAAATCCCCAAACTCACAGTTTTCTGAATTTATGGTTCACAAAAGTGTTCAAGGGTTTTCAGACCGCTCGCCCAGCTCCGCGGAAAGTGCGGAAGGAGGGATTTCAAAGACGCGCACATGTGGGTCAGCCAAAGTTCATTCCTTGAGATCTTCCAGATATTTATTAGGAGTCCATGCGAGGCGGTGTTCATTCTGTAGACACAGGATGGATTTTCCAAAACAAAAGTGCAGGTACTTTTAAGTCTGTGGCTAGACTGAGATAAGCTTGTCTGCTGCTGTTGGGATTGTTCGAATGGAGCAGGTCTAGCTTACCCAGGGGCCACCAAGCAAAGGAGGGGAAGTGAGAGGCATGCCAGGGAGTTTTAACTCAAAGGACTTTCCCAGGCTGGAGAGGCGGCATCTGAGCGCTAACGGAGGGAGGAGCTAGCCCGGGCCAGCGGCTGCTCTGACTGAGGAGTGGTCCTCTCTAGGGGTCTCGTGAAATAAGCACGTGCACTTCACGCAGTTGTACTTGGCTGCTTTGGCTTTCACGGGGCCAGTCTGCTTATAAAGACTCGTTCAAAAATAAGCAAGTGTTTGCTACTGTGTGCGTACAGCACTATGCTGGGCCCCAGGGCCCTGCAGGGCAGCCAGGCTGGTGTTTCCTTCCTTCTCCCTTCCACGGTCTGGCCTGGGACACGTCTCTCCACATGTAGAGAAAATAAAAGGGAGGGGGCAGATGTGGACGCTTTTCTTTTGTAGATCCCTCCGATTTGTGGCCCTTCTCCCAGTCAGTCAGAGGTACACATTTCTTGGAGAGTTGAAATTGTTATAAGGGAAAAAAAGAAAAAAAAAGACAGAAATATTTGATGTTTATCTTTTAAACTTCCCAAACGGGCTCTTTTTCTCTTCTTATTAAGTTGAGGTAGAACATGCCTACAGTAAGTACACTCATCTCAAGTGCATGACTCAGTGGATTTTCACAAATGTATATACACATGTAACCACCACCCAGATCAAGACATAAACATTCCCACCAGCTCCAGAAGCTCCCTTGGCCCCTTTCCAGTCAACAGCACCCTCACCTCCTCTCCAGAAGTAACTTCTACCCTAACTTCTATCACCATAGAACTTGTTTGTCTGTTCCTGAATTTATATAAATGCAATCTTAGAATACATACTTTTTTTTTGTTAGTTTATTTTACTCAAGATAATATCTTTGAAATTTATCTGTGTTGTTTGGTAGAGCAGTAGTTCATTTGTTTTTATTGTTGTGTAGTATTTGTGTGTGTGCGCGCATGCGTGCACATGCTAAAATGAATTTATATATAACAAGAAGCTTGATTGGCTAAATCTGAGATTATTAAATATGTATTTGATTGTGGGATGTGCTGGATATTACCTCACTCTTCCACCCCATCTCATCCCCTATCCCCAAATCTATTTGTAGCAACTGACTAACATGTGGGGTGGGGTGAGTTGCTGCCTGACGCATATCTTACATGGGATTCAAATGTGCGTGGACATATCTGGAGGAGAGGTGATAGAGGATGTGTGGGGATCGAGGAGAAAAAGCCGGCTCCTCAAGGGAGAACTCACTATATGGAATAAAAAGATAAAAATGCTCTGGCCAGCCAGAGCCAACAGCAGGTCTGGCTGCAGTGCAAGGTGTTGTGGGTGTTCCTAGAACACACATGCAGCGTGTGTCTTGGTATGGGACCCTCCCATCCCTACAGCCCTGGTGGCATTTGTTCATTCCTTGAAGAATAGGAGCTGAGCATGTAAACAGGTGTTGCAATAAACCTTGTAATAATCCGTGGCCCAAGGAACCATGCTGTGGGACCCCCCATCTGAAGGTGATGCAGAGGAAGTGAATATTTTCCTTTCTAATTTACAGGAGACTGTGAAGCTGTCATGGCCCTGTGGTGACGGATAGCACCGGTGGTGGCCAGGGTGAGCTGGCTGAACCTTCACCGGGTAGAGGTCTATGGGGAAGGGCCCCGGTCAAAGGCAGGAATGTGACTCTGGGAGGCAGGTGTGCAGGCAAGTGCAGCTGCAGGCAGCACAAGCCGAGGAGGCTGGTTGAGGTCAGGGCAGTGGGCAGCGGGGGCCCCCGGAGGCTGAACATGGATAGCAGAGACAGGGAGGGGCAGTGTCCCCAAGCGGATTCACAGATGGATGAAGTCACTCTTTGGGAAGTTTCATATACATGTGCGGGGTGTCTTGCAAGGTACTCTGTGAACAACTCTTGGCTTGGAGTTTCTAAGACATGAGCAGTAGCAGTCATGTCATTTCATGGTTTGCTGCGGGCGTTTGAGATATAAAAGAAACGTGTGGACCATAGAACAGCTAGAAAGCAGCTGCTTCTGTGTTACAGCTACATATACAATAATACATATATACATAAGTCAACAAAGCATGGGTTGGTTGAATCGGTACGATACTTTTGCAATTAATTTAAATTACTGAAGTATCAATGGATGCTTTTAAGATGCTTGAACACAGTTTGTCCTCAGGCATTTTAACATTTCAACCCACTCCCTGCCTCCCTCTAATCTTATTTACACTGTTAATTTGCTTAGCAAATATTCTCCAGCTAATGTCATGTTTGTAAGTGCCCCTGACTTATGTAACTGTGGGAATTCAAGCTCTGCTCCAGGGTAAATACCAGACACCTGGAGACCAGAGGAACAGGGCCATCTGGCCCCATGGAGGTCACAGTTTCTTAAAAGAGACAGAACGTTCATCTGACAGAGACTGGCAAAGCACTTGGTCAGATGAGAACATAACTCCTGTTGGAATGGGACCATTCTGCACATCTAAGAACCTTTCATCTGCAGTTCTCGACCCTGACCACACATCAGGATCGCTGTGGAGTGTTAATATGTCTGGGCCTGTGTCAGGAGTCCTGTGACAGTCCTGCTGGTCAGCTGCAGCGTTCCAATGCTTCCTTCTGTGAACATCAGCCTTGGGGACCTGCCATCAGGAGCACATGGCACTGCCAGCTTGGACCATTCTGTGAGCATGAGATCATTTAAATATGGTAGAGGAAGGTGAGGAAGTGAAACCATCACATGTTCTTCGCTCTGTACATCTTACTCAACCTCATGGTGATTCTGGCATGCTTGCTCCTTTGCAATATTTGTTTATAAAGACAGAAGCCTGCCTCTCTGTGCCAAACAGGAAGAGAAGAGTCGCAACTGAGTGTCATCTCTTCAGCCCTCTTCAGTATTGAGCACGGAGGCTGGCCACCTGCAGAGAGAAGCTGTGCTGAGATGGTGTCCACAGAGCACTGGTCTTAAATGACCTATTTCTCTGAAAACCTTCTTAGAAGAGAGGATCTCCAGATCTGCTCAGACCTTTGAAATTATTCATGACAAAGTGTTTCAATAGCAGAAGACTTGACCAAATGGTGTCTTGTGTAGAAATGTGATGGAAGAGTTTGCTGACAATTCCTTCTGCCCGATACTTGGTTCTTAGAATTCTGAATCTTCCACTTTGTGACCTAATAAGAATCTGTTAGTTAATTTGGGGTCTGGCAGGGAGCAGGGAGTATCCCTTGATCTTTGGCTAAGGTTTCCTTTAAAACAGGGTCCTGCCCTTGCTCCAGTAAGTCCGGAACGATTCACTGCCCTAAGATATGAATGTGCTGTGAAAAGAATCCACAAAGGGGCTTGATCTGAACCCGTCTGAAGCACTTACCTTTGCATATCTAATTTGATTACCTAACAACCTGATTTTACCAACTGGAAAACTGAGACAGAGTGGTTTGCAACCTGCCCAAGGTCCCACAACTGGGAGGCATTTAGCTGGGAGTCCCGCTGGAAGGGGGGGGGTACCTCCCCAGGTCAGGCTGGTGACCACTCCTCCGTGGCCCCCTCAGCTGGAGTCGTTCATCAGCCCCCTCCCACACCTGCTATGTATTGAGCCACTGCTGTGTTTCAAACACCGTGCTGGGCATTTCCAAAAACATGTGTCCTTTCCATTCTTAGAGAAAGCCTCTGTGGGGACTACTGATCCGTTGTGAAGGTGCGAAAGGTGAAGCAAAGCTGTCCTTCACATCCGGGTCTTTGTGACTCCAGGCTCTGCAGCGAACAGCTCTGCTCCAAGTCGGGCACTGCAGGCACACACCCTGCGCTCAGCCCTGCGGTCCTCTCCATGGGCCCTAGCACTGAGCCGGGCTCGTGGTGGCGCAGCTGTGGGGGAAACCTGCAGAAGTAACTCCACAACAGAGACACGCATGGGAGCCTCAGCACTTCACACCGATGGGACAGGACAAAGGTATCAATACCATCAACAGACATAGATTTATGTCTATTATAAATCAACTTGACTGGGCCACAGGGTGCCCAGACTTTTGATGAAACATTATTCTGGGTGTGTCTGTGAGGCTGTTTCTGGATAAGATCAATATTTGAACGGCTAACTGAGTAGAGCAGATCGCCCTTTCCAATGGGGATGGGCCTCAGCCAATCGGGTGAAGGCCGAAACAGACCGAAAAGGCTGAGAGGGAAATCCTCCTGCCCGACCGCCGAGGAAACACTGGTCTCTTCCTGCCTTTGGACTCAACCTGAAATAGCAGCTCTCCCTGCGGCTTGAGCCTGCCAGCTCGGACCGGAACTGACCCTCCAGCGCTGCCAGCCTCAGGCCGGGACCGCAGACCAACACTTACCACCGCTCTCCTGTGTCTCCAGCTTCCATACTGCAGATGTGGGGACTTCTCAGCCCCCATGACTTGTGAGACAATCCCTTTATTTTACACCCAGCTGTAAATCAGGGTTCTGGAAAAGAATGGAGCCGGAATTCCCCGAAGCATTCATTGTATGTAGTTAATCAACGTTATCTTCTATGCATCGAGTTTAGTACGAGGTATGTACCATCCTTGGAAGAATTGGGAAAGTAGTCACACAGGTCATTTTCTCTGTTCTGTGGTTCAGATGAGAAGTACTGGTTGAGAAAGGTGAAATCAGAGTTTCTTGATGGTGGCAATATTATCAGTGTGGGCTGGATCATTCTGTGTTGCGCAGGCTGTTCTGCGCATGGTAAGTGTGTTGCAGCATCCCTGTCCTGTATCTGCTGGAGGCCAGGGGCAACCTTCCACTGTCACACCCCCAGTCATAACAACCAACAATGTCTCTAGCCACTGCCAAATGTCCTCAGGTGGGAAGATCACCCCCAGTTGAGATCCACTAGTTTAGATCCTTGCTACTCAATGTATAGTGACATGAGCATCACTTGAAAGCTTGTTGATACTGCAGAATCTCAGGGTCCACCTAGGTCCCCTCAACCACACTCTGTGTTTTAACAAGATCCCCAGAAGATTTATATGCACACAAAAATCTAAGAGGCTTATTCAGAGCAGTATTAAACATCTAATATGAGCAAGACATTATTTTTTGCCCTGGGAATAAACTGATAAATAAAATAGACATAATCCCGGGTTCATTGACCACCCAGTCTATACCTATTCAACTAAGCTAAGTGTATCATACAATTATTCTCATTCATGTCCATACAGTCAAATAAGATATAGCCAAAAATTATGATGCCAGTCTGTATTTATATGTATCTATATTTTAATGTATCTTGTTAAGTAAAAAAGCAAATTGCAAAATAGTATATGCTGTACAGTATGATCTCAGTTTTATAGATATAAATTAGTTTAAATTATATGCACATAAGAAATCTATCAGAGTACATAAACAAAAACAAAATAGTATTTATTGGGACTTAGGGATCATGGGTGGTTTTTATGTTCTTCCTTAAAACATTTTCAGCATTTTTCTGAATTTTTACAATTAGTACATATTATTTTTGTAATTAGAAAAGACAAGAATCCCTTTTCAGTTGTGCAGAAGATGACCTTAACAGCTACATCTGCTCAGCCTCACAGTCTGTCCTCTCAATAGGAGGTCCGAGATTCACAAAATACGTCCTCACTATGCCCTTTCTGACCAAAATGCATCCATTCATTCTTCTGGGTCCAGGATTATTATGGAGGGTAGACATGATTTTATTACATTTCCTGTACTGGAGGTCCTTATAAACTCTAGGGGGCAGGAATAGGGGGTGCTACAAAGCTAAGTGTCAGGGCTAAAGCTGACGTGGTACAGAGACCAGCTAATGGTTCATAGTTCTAGTTCCTCTTTCTCCTTTGTGGTTCTCTGTGGTTCACCTTGGTCTTACGACTAAAGCAACGTGAGCAGAAGTGATGTGTGATGCTCCAGGCCTGACCCTCAAACACTTCCCAGATGTGATTTGCCATACTCTTCCTTCTTGTCCTGGGTTAACACAGATGGGCATGTGAGACAGAGGACAGGGCCACCCTGGGTCTCTGTGTCACATGTTGAATCAGCGCAGGCTACAAATCCAGACTCTATAGAAGCAAGAAATAATAAGCCTTGGTCACACTGGAGTCCATTATGCAACTGGGGGTTGGTTGGTTATAGCATCTTTACGGTTTTGAACGGAACACTGTTGGTGTGCAGAGGGAAAAGAAGTGGGAAGGAATTCGTGTGGGAGCAGTAGCCCCTCTGAAGGAGGACGTGTCTGAATTAACTGAATTGCTGTTGACTTGAGCCTCGCATAGGGTTACGGGAGCATTTACTGGCACAGATGATATATGGGTGGGGCTAGATGTTTGGGCTCTGCTTGATGACGAACTGATGAAGAGTGAATTAAAAAGCAATCTGTGCCCTGGCCGGTGTTGCTCAGTGGTTAGAGTGTCCACCCACAGACCAATGAGTCCTGAGTTTGATTCTGGTCAAGGGCACGTACCTCGGTTGCGATTCGTCCCAGGCCCTGATTGGAGTCGTGCGGGAAGCAACCAGTCGATGTGTCCCTCTCACGTAAATGTTTCTCTCTCTCTCTCTTCCTCTGTCTCCATCCCACTCTATCTGAACAAAAATGGAAAAATATCCTTGGGTGAGGATTAAAAAAAAAAAAGCAATCTGTTTTCTCTAGAAAACTGGTGTGTAGCAGGAATCTGAGTTCATTGGTCACTGAGCAGATCCGCACTGTCGCTGTCTCAGCAAGCTGTGGGTGAAGGGCTAGCGTTCTGACAGCACCGGGTCTGCTGGCTTGCGGAAACAACTCCGTGCGTTTGAAGTTGCATTAGGTTAAAACTTGATACTGGGCTTGTCAGCCAAGATGTGGAATTTTATTGTCAAACAAACAGACCAGAAGTTAAAAAGGTTCTGGGGATCTCAGGCTGCTGTAGTTTGAGTGTTATTTCATTGGAAAACGGAGTCAGTAGATAGAAACTTCCATTTGAGTGTAAAATTTTACAGAGTTACTACATTAAAAAAATATATGACTCTTGGTATACTTTTCAAGAGCCTTTGAAATAACAGCCAACAACAAAAGAAAACAAATGTGCTTATTAATAAACGATTTGGGTGGGCATGTGTGTGTTTTCCGACTCTCCACTAAAACAGAACCTTGATGTTGAAAAACAAACTTTGACCTACAAATAATGTTTCTATTTTTCATGGTTTTCTTTCTTGGCCTTTTATTAGGCAAGAAATTAGCACAGCCTGGATGACATCTTGACAACAACACCTGCCTTTGGAGGAGAAAAACAACTCAGTAAAAGAGGAGATAACTTCTGAACAGTGCCTGCCCAGTCACAGGGCTGAAATTTATAATCACAGGATAACATGTTAACTAAACTTCTGGATGAGCCAGAGAAGCTAACACTTTAGAGTAAAAGGCCACTTTGTCAGAACCAGAGAACACTCTGACCACCTAACACCTTCAATAACAGCATCATAAAAGTGAGGCACAGGGTGGGCACGGGCCATGTCACAAGGGAAACACTTAGAATAGCGTTAGGATCTGGCAAACCACGAGAAGATGGAGCGTAAGTAAATTACAGACCCTTCTGGAGCCCAAGCAGAGACGAAGCTCTTGCCGAAGCATGACTGCTCCGGGAGCCCAACCCGCAGCCCCTGGAAATCCCTGCAGACAGCCCGGGAGGCCCGGACCACCCCGGAGGCCACGGAGCCGCGGGTACCGGGCGCACAAAGGCAGCACTCTCTGTGGCCACAGCTCCTTTCATTGCCTAAAAGATACAATGCTACTTACAGCCCATTCTGGGAGCCTGTGGGGCTTAATAAGTTCATGTGCATAGCCACTGAGAAGCTGGAGAAAGACTGAAATTATATTATTTCTGGCTGGGAATGTTCCCTTTAAAAACTTTATAATTACAGTGCTACCCTTATAGACACAGGCCACTGTGAGGTCCTGAGCTGTATCATAAACTTATTCCCACCTAATAAACCTCCCCTCTTGGCATTTTCCTCCCTAAACAGTTTGCTTTTACCCCAAAGCCTCCTCCGCCCTGGCCCACCAGCCTCAGTGGGAATCCCGGGAGGCGGCAGCTGGGTGCGGCCGGCAGCGCTCCCGTCTAACCGCGCGTTTGCGGAAGGAGGGCAGAGGCTCAGAGGGATGACACTGCACGGGTGTGGGCTGTGGATACCGCTCAGAGGTCACCTGAGCCCTGGCCAGTTTGGCTCAGCAGTTAGAGCATTGGCCCGAGGACCAAAGAGTCCCAGGTTCGATTCTGATCAAGGGAACGTACCTCGGTTGTGGTTACTCTCCAGCCCTGGTCAGGGTCATGCTGGAGGCAACCAGTCAATGTGTCTCCTTCACATCAATGTTTCTCTCTCTCCCCTACTCTATCTGAAGATAAATAGGAAAAAAAATATCCTTGGGTGAAGACAAAAAAATAAAATAAAATAAAATAAGAGGTCACCTGAATGGTCAATTCTTAGTGCTTTCAGACCTGCTCCTTCAGCACACAGGGACATGTCCATAACGCGGTCATTTTCCCAATCTCTCTCTCTCTCTCTCTCTCTCTCTCTCTCTCACACACACACACACACACACACTTAGTAAACTGAATTTCCTCCACTGTAAGGAGTTTGTGTGTGTGTACTGAGGGTTTGTGCTTAAATTTGGGTGTCTGCTAATACATGTCAGTACGAGAATCCAAGATGGTATATCATGTAGCCAAACACAGCGCTGTACTTAGTTATTCTGAGTTTAATAGAACAAAGAAAGACTCACAGGTTTCCACCTGAATGTGTGAGGACCTCGGCACTCCAGGCTTCCTCTGCCTGTTGTGGGCTCGTCGGGAGAGAGCACCTGGCTGCTCACGATGGAGAGACACTGAGAGATTCAGGGCACCCGAGTGCTGCCAAAGGGTCAGGTTACATGAGCACGTGGGCTTTGGGGGCCGTTCCCCCCGTCTCTTCACAGAAAGCATCTCAGTCTTGGGCCTTCAGGGCTGGAAGCTTTGGGAGGACTAAGAGTCATCATTTTTATTTTCCCAAAAGGCACCATTAGCTGCAGCAACAGGGCAATCGCCCGTGCAGCACGGAGGCTCGCAATGGAAAGCTGTAACTGTTACAATGTAACAGATTAGAGCTGTGGATGGCCCACGGTGGCTGTGACTGACTTGCAGTCTGAGATCTATGAAAACTTGAAGAAGTAATGGTGCGTGCATGGTGGAGGGGGTCAGTGGAGCAGTGGTTGGCTGTATCAAGGAAAACATGCTGAAGAGGCTACGGACAGGTGAAAAACAGGCTTCGATGCTAACCACAGCACATTGGTAGCTTCTAGCTGGGCTGGTGAGGCCTGGAACATGTAAGTAACACGAAGTTAACCCTTTTATCAGGGATCAGTTTCTCCTGTTAGCACAGAACAGTATGTTAGGTACTGAAAGTGCTAAAGTTCATCCCTACAGGCCCAGCTTAGAATCAAGAGTACCTGAGCTCCGGGAAACCTTTAGTCCAGCTGATGCAGGCACAGGTAATATTTTGGTGGTATGGAAAACCAACTGGGTTTGAATCTTAGCTCTTCTTACTTAACCTATCTAATCCTCAATTTACCATCTGTTAAGTAGGCATAATAATACCAAACTCATAGGATTTAAGAAGGCACCATTCATTTATTTAATCAACAAATATTAACAGAGACTAACTATGGATCAGGTACTAGAGAAATAATGATGAATAAAAAGACACAGACCCTTCACTTACAGAGCTGATCGTCCAGTAGGACACAGGAAACAATGTATAAAAACCACATTAACATGATATTTTGGAATAAAAGGTACTGAATAGACACTTATCAGTAGTTTCCATTGCTAGTATTTCCATTAGGACTTCATGCCCATAGATAGGAGCTCCATAATGGCAAGGGATTTTATTCTGTGTGTTGCTAAAGAGCGCATAGTAGGCAACCAAGAAATATTTGCCGACTGAATAAGCCAAATATTTCTCATAGCTTTTAGCACTCTTTCTGAGCTCCTGCACAAGCAAGCATGTTTTGAATTGCAAATGCATATATTTCCCCACATGCTGTAAAGGGCTGATTTGTTAAAATGATATTTGCCTCTGAAATATTTTCCTGGAGACATTTATATACACATACACTTATGTACATATTCACACATAACACTCCAGTTTAGTCATTGTTCATCTATCTTTCCCCTGCGCTCTGAGGACCAGTTAGCTCTGCAGGCAGCAGAACTCACGGCACAGACCCCGCCTGCCTCAGAGGTGAGCACGTGCTCTCCCCAGCTCCCGAGTGGAGGGTGCTCCTAACGCACATTGTACACTCCACTGGGATCTCCCTTCAGCCGTTCGGCTTGTGTTCCAGAGGAACAGTGTTGATCCCAGATGGCTGACAGAAGATGTACAAGTCCTGGAGCCATAGCTGCCAAATGGCAGCAGGGTGGTAAAATGCACATTGCATGGAAACCCAAGGTACCTTCAAGGCAGTGGTGGTAGATGTGGAAAGAAAGAGCAGAAGGCTGTCGGGGCCTGGTAGAAATCCTTAGGCACTTGCAAGGTTTAGTCATTGTTCTATCACAGCAGATGGGAGGTCTGGCAGACCACTGTTGACCTGGTAGCTTCAGAGACCGTGGCCAGAGGCAGACTGGAAGCATGGAAGAGCCAATGCTAAGGATAAGAAAGTGTCTCTCCATAGGAAGGATGTTCTAATGGGAAATACGATGTGGACTCCCTAGAGCTCCCATCTCCTGGAATGGAACCGCTGGGGGTGTCCAGGGAGTTGATGAATGACTTAAGCTAACTTAAGCCAGGAAAGAACTTATCCAGCAGTGTTTCCAAAAACTCAAGGGGAAGCATGCAGCAGACCCGAAGATAAACTAAAATCTGAGGTGCAAAAGCCATTAAGAATTGACCCTCCTCTCTCTTCCTTACAGCGAGTTTACTTCCTTCTCTCTTTTTATACCCTGGCTCTCTCTGCTTTGGGGGGCAACACCCTTGAAAACATAAGCAACAATGATGTTCATGTGCTTGGGAAAGACCACCTCTCCACTTCACTCCTAAAACAGCTATTCCTACTGGCCCAACCTGGGCCTGGTGCCCACTCTTGGACCTATGGCTCGGGGTTGATTCAGGTACTATGAACGCGAGCACCAACCCCAATGAAGGGGGACACATGAGGATAAGGGGAGGGAGAGCAGTTCCTAAAAAAGGCTGGGGTGAGATGGGGTGACTTGCTGGACATATAACCCAATAGGTTTCCATTGCAGTGTCTGATTTAGGATATGCTCTATAAATGTACCTATCTGTAGTTTGAAATTGGGCCATAAGTTCTTAGGTGGATACAGGATGGTCAACTGAAGTTGGCCTCATGATTGGAGACCTGGGTTCTTGTTTCTGCTTTGTGGCCTAAGACAAACTCCCTTTTTGGGAAATTAGCTTCTTCTTTTGAAAAGTAGAGAAATTATATTAGGCCAGTTCTACATAAATTGTTCTATCAAAAATACTTTAATACTTACCTGGCAGGGGAGTTACCATGATCACAAAAATACTTTAAAACACTAATATTTATTATCCATTAAAAATAGGGCTGCTTGGCTTAAACGTAATTAGAATGGTCTTTACCTTTACCAGAGTTATAGCAACTGATTTCTCTGACGAGAAGTTTTGATGTCTAGACGACTGAAAGCTAGGGAGAGCAACTACGTTATTAATTCATAAATGCAGTTTTATTAGCAAACTACTTCAAAATAGAATCCACTCAGGGGTGAATAATGATAATGATAGCTACCATTTTCCTAGCTAATAATAGTGTTTTCTGTTATGACTTGATTTGCTATTTCATTTAGGTATCGCTCTATTACTATGAGGTAGATACTATTTTTAATCTTCATTTTACAGATAAAGAAAACGAGCTCTGGCTTAAAGAGGTCCAGTAAGAACATGGCAGAACCAAGTTTCGAACCCACTTCTGTAAAAGACAGAAAGCTATTGCGTGAACTGATCTCTGTCCCATAACTTAAACTAAGTGAAATGTGCTGGAATTAATAAGTTATAAAATTATACAATATGGTGTGTATATTATATATGTCGTATATGTTCCCTTTTATCTCTGATATTCCACGCTCCAATGCACGTGTCGCAAAGGTATAGGTGCGTATGAACGTTTAAATGGAGCCTATTCCCTCATCTGAAAGGCATGGCTGTGTCCGATAACAGAGCCAGGCGCGTGGGGGATACTTTGCAAGCACAGGCTCCACTATATGAGGGCGCAAAGTTACGTTTTTATTGGCCTGGGCAGGGTGATTCAAGCCTTGATGTTTTACTGCTTGGGCCATGTGGTCTGGGAGGTGCTGTTGTAGGGTGTGTGGGTTTGTGATTGCTCACGTGTGTGATTGCACGTGTGTGTGCACGGCTGGGTGTTTTCCAGAATGGAACAAGAAGGATTAACTTTCAGCATTTGGCTCCCCCTAACCTGCAGCAGATGGGCACTGGCTTTGAGTTCTCATAAAGTTAACCCCTGGAGACTCGTTAAATAATTTATCCTCAACTTTGGAAGAGCGAAGGAATAAGGTGATTAAGAAAAAAAGGCAAGTCACATAATAACGTGCCGCTGATGGAGTGGGGTTGTCTTTCGCCGTGGTGCAGGGTGGATGCAGCAGGACTGGTTTGGAGGGTAGGGGGAGGCAGTGCTTAGGACTTCGATGGCAGCCCTCGGAGCTGACGGCTTCTGACTTGATCCCCAGCAGCTGCGTCAGAGAAAGTGAGAAAAGCCTCCATTCTCTACTTGCGGAATGGCCCCAATTTAAAAACATACAGAACCATGCTAATTTTAAGGTCTCCCAATATAACCACTTTATTTCATCCAGCTGTGGGGCCTGACTTTTGGCTGGAAAAGAGAGCGAGAGAGAGAGAGGGAGGGCAGAGCTGGAAAAATAAATTCACAGGAAGCCTGTCAGTACCTGTTTCTAAGCTGAGGGTGTGGGAGCCCTAGCCAAGTCACATGGGTGATTTAACATAGACCACCACCTCCTGCTGGCTTTCAGTGACCTCCCTTCCTGTCCCTTCTGCCAGCAGCCAGAGAGGGAGCCGTCTTCAAGCCCCAGTCATGGAGCAGCCACGCTCTTGCTCCCTTTAATAATATAACATGAGCAGAGCTCGCTCCTCAGACACGCACCCATCCATTCAAACAACCTGAAGGAGCTGGGCTAGGCAGGATTTGTGGTTGCAAACCACAGAAACTATTTCTAGCTAACTTACACAGAAAAGAAATTTGTTGGAAGGAGATTGGATAACTTGCAAAATTGATGAGAAGGCCTCATGGAGAACGAGGCTTGAGCGACGTACAGGTGATAGAAACACAACCAAGGCCATGACGCAGGAGGGTCCGGACATCACAGAGCCCCGGAATCCCCGGCGCGAAGCTGCTCCTCGTGCTCTGGTACTGCAGGAACTCATCTGTATCCCATAGTTCCCTGCACTGCTCACTTCCGACTTCAAGGCCAGAACAATTGCATCCAACTCCATATGCCAGCAGCCAGGTTGCTGAGAGAGGCACCATGTGACCTGCTTCTGCTTTGAGGTGAGAGACAAGCCCTGCTCCCAACATATGTTGGGGGATTCGGGAACCGGGGAGGCAAAGTTGCCAGATATTTACAACATCTCTCAAGCTGAGAATTCCCTCTTCCCAGAGAGGGATGAAGAAGGAGGACTCCCCAATAGCGCAGTGAGCCCAGACTGGCATCGATCGTTGCATTTTGTATATTCCATTAGGTTTATATTTCTCTGACTAGGGTTCAAGCAAGAATCAGTTTGGAGGCTGTTTGTCCAGGAAGTTAACATGAAGACGTCTTGGCACCGGTCTGGGCCCTGTTGCTATGACAACTTTTGAAGCAGAGAAAGGAACGAGAGTTAGAGAAATTACATGCCTATAAAATGATAGTCCCCTCTTTACAAGTAGCCCAAGTGATTTGATCCTATGAAGAAAATCAAAAGCAAGTGTTTGTTTCTTTGAGCGCCTCACCAGACATGGCGTGTGTTCGGCTGAAGACTGGAAAACAGAGCCCAGGGTGCGGTCTGCTTGGCGTCTCTGCTCAAGTGTTTATACTGAATCTATGGCAGGCAAGACAGGCCCCGTAACCACCCCATCCACTAGTTAAGGGGGGGTTCCAACTGTTGGTCTGCTTCCCCCATCTAATGAAAAGCACTGCGGATCTGGGGGGAGAAACTGCTGTAGGAGCTGGAGACGCCCTTGGGCGAGCAGTGTGATCCTGGGTGTATCACCAGGCCCTTCTGGGCCTTGGTTTGCAGGGCAGGAGGAAAGGAAAACCCTCCCAGTCTTAAAACTAACTAAAGGACCGAGCTTTGATATACAGAGTGGATTCTGCAATGGCTAAACGTCTTTGGTAGCCTGAAAGGGAAACAATGTAAACTCCAAGAGCATTGCCGATGGAGGTCCACAGTGGCCCATCTTCAGGATCAATAGGCACCTGTCCTCACCTGCTGAAGCGTGTCTGACACAACAGGTGCCCCAGTGCCACTCATTTGGAGCTAATTAAGGGGGGGGGGGGCGCGTTTCTCCTCCTACCGAAGAATTCACATGAGATAAGATGGTTCATATATAACTTGCCAAGTGTGGCCCTGATTTAATAATAAAGATGAAAACCCAGAGGGGGACGTAATAAGAAGAGTCCGTGGAGACAAGTGAGCTTCCTGTAGGACCACGAGTAAGAGGACGGTGAAAGCAGCAAGCCCAGGGGTCAGTCTGAGGGCAGCACGTAGGGAATCAGGCAGCTCTCCTTCCTCACCATCCACTCCCCTCCCGCCACCGCCACCATCACCGCCACCGCCACCGCCACCGCCACCGCCACCGCCACGGCCACGCCTCCCAGAGCCAGTGCACCTGCCTGTTAGGATACGCCTGGGACTCTCTGCATGGACATGGTTCAGTCCAGAACATTCACTGCCACCTTATGTTTAGCAAGGTGACCAACAGCTGGCTTTTGGCTCGTGTTCCATTTTTGTGTCCTCCGGCAAGAGCCAATGTTACCGAGTTCTGTACCAGCCTGGTGCAGGAAGAGAGCGTGGCAGAAAAACGTGTCATGGGAATGAGTGGTGTTTGCAGAGCCTGTCCTTGGAGGCACTCAAGGCCACAGCAGGGACCTTCCCCAGAGCAAGGAGATGAGGATTCTTGTCCGCCCTGCTCTGCCCTCCTCGGTGGGGGCTATGTGAGCAGTGGAGACTCCGAGAGGCCGCTGGGGTCTCCGGCACCATCTCCTTGGCCAGGGGTCCGGGTGGCCAGCCTGCCGGCAGCGCTGCCTGCCTCCTCTGGCCTCGTGGGCCTCCCGGACCAGTCCTTATTCCCGATGCTCTGTGCCTTGAACGCATAACACACTTGCAGTTCTCCATCCTGACTTCTCATTTAAAGGGTAGAGCCACTCACCCAACAGGTGGCAGGCTCTTTTTTCTTTTCCTTTTTTCGTTCGTTGTTAACTAAATTTTACTTGGGTAAAAATATTGGCGGGAGTTCTGTTTCTGCCAGTGTAGCCGACTACATATTCTAAAAACTCCTCCTACTATAAATACCTAGAAACGCTGGGAAAATATAACAAACAAGAAAGTCGAGGAAATCTCTAGGGGCCAAAACTGAGGAGGGCTGGAGCCCCGAGTAGGAAGCAGGTGTGAGGCAGGTGGTGCTGAGGGTTGTAGAGTTTGGTGCCCTTGGGATTTCACAGCAACGCCGCCCGGGAGGGATCTGTGTCGGGAGAGAGGTGGAGCCGAGACTGTCAGATGCTGGGACCGACGAAGCCGACGTGCAGATTGAGGGGAATGGTGATTTGGCAAAGGGACATGTGCAGGGACTGATTTGGGTTTCGAGTGGTGAACAAGAGATTTCTGGGAAAGTTTACCGCCTGTGCTTGTCACTCTGTGGGTTTGGGGTTTGAATCTGCACCACCCACGTGGTTGAGAACACCCTCAGCAGAGAAGTGAACGCAAAGGTTTTCCAAAGGAAGAGCTCAGTGTCTGAGACCCATGCAAATCCTTGCTGGAGAACGGACTCTCCCCTAGGCCTTAGAAGAGTCTCATGAAAACAAAAACAAAAATAAAAATAAACACGATTAATGACAGTGAAAGCAAGGGACGTAGAATGTCATTTGGCCTGACCCATGAGCCACCCGACCCTCCTACATACCACACGCCCTGCCTAGGGGGGCCCTTGATGTGTGAGAAGCAATCATTCCTTGCAGTTCTTGGAGAAAACCAACCGTATGGCACTTTTTCAGGTAGCGAGACTCAAATACAGGGTCTCCTGTCTTTAGTCAAGACCTCCCTTCTAAGGAAGTTCAAACCAGCTCGAATGGTTATTTGACCGGTGAGTGGTCTGGTTTACGGCTGGGCTTCAAGGTCCGACCTTGTTTGAATTCTGGCTGACGCAGGCCACATGGCCATCGAAGACGCAGGCCACATGGCCATCGAAACCTCCCAGAAATGAGGGTGATGATAGTATCTGCCTCACATGGTTGCGAGGAGTTTTAAATAAGTGAAGCTTGCCAAGCGTTCAGCATAATTTCCTGACACATAGTAAATACAATATTCACAAAACGTTAAAGTATTATTATTTCATAATTGTTTATTATTGTAATGGTATTCATTTGTATACGTTTACTCTGAGGCTAGTGAGCTAGTATTACAAACGCCCGCACTGTGAGTACGCAGCCTCGCCTCACGGGGAATAACCAGGCTCACCCTGTCTTTGCTCAGGCTGCACCTGGACAGGACAGTCGTGTCTCACACGTGACTAGCATCGTACTGTCTGCTGGCCCTTCACATCCGGCATCTCATTTTGCTCCATTATTTCACGAGTAGAATGGACACATTGAAACCATTGTGCTTTTGTAACAGAACAGGTTTAGGGAGACTGAGTGACCAGCCCATTAACAAATGGAAGTGCAGGAGTTCCCCGTGTCTTTCAAGTGTCCGTCCAGTGACCTTTCCAGTGTGGCAGCCCACTTCCTCCAGAGACCAGCAACCGTGCAAGCTCTTCCTGGGAGCCAGGCTGGGCCGGGACACTGCCGCCCAGGGAGCCGGCTGCAACATCAGGCTTACAGGTCAGAGGAAGGTCACACCGGACAGGCAGGGAGGTGAGAGCTGGGCGCAGAGGAGGCCTCTGGGGGTGTGGGCGGGGCACCCCGCCCAGAATTGGCAGAGTCAGAAAAGGCTTCCCCACCTCTCACGCTGACCTCTGCCGACCTTCAGCCTCAGCAGCCCCTCCAGATCTGTCTCCCAAACACCGCAGCCCCAAACTGACCTCTTCACCCCCCAACGCGATCACATCCCCACTGATTCTCCACACCAGCAGAGAAGTCCAGTGACCTGATTCCAGTAATTCGGTGGGGATGAGCTGCTGCCCGAATCTCCAAAAGTGAAAATGGAGGGTGGCCGGGAGTTGGGAGGAGAGAAAGGGTACGACTGGGTGGGCTGGGGGTGGGGAGCACAGCTACGCCGCCCCTCCTTCTCCCCTTCCCTTATCAGACTCTGCAGCGGCACAAGGAGCTTGGGGTCAGGGTGCAATCTGCTCTCGGATGGGAGATGAGGTTCTTGAAAAACTTTCAAAATAAACAGAATTTGTGTTGAATGCCTTCTTTCTTCCTCTCTGAATCCTGTCCTACCTCCCAGCACCCCACTCCACCCAGCACACACAAATGGAGATATTTCACAGGCAGATGGAGATAGATTGGGGCCATTATAGAGAACCAGAGAGGCTAAGAGGCCGGAGGAGAGAGAAAGGTAAAAGAAAGGGGTAGGGGGCCCATTTTTCCCACCCACCCAGTCACCCCTAGCGAATCCCAGTCCATTCTCCATCCAGCTTCTGCAGGACTCCAGTTCCTCCCACAGTGCCCCCCAGGAGAACTAGGTGAGTGACTACAGATTATGATCTTTTACTTTGTGATTCAGAGATGTAAAATGATATATACTGCAGTTTCATTAAGGCGTAATTTTGAGTAAATAGTTTTAATAAAGCTCTTTAAATCTATTTCAGTGTTTGGATTTAAATCATTTCTTAAAACTGAATATATGTGATAAATTATAGTCACAAGTCCCTCAATTTTTCATAAGCCAAATGCTTCTAATTACAGGGTTTTAAGTTACAGGACATTTTCACCACTGCTTGGAGTTGGAACGCAATTTCATTTTACAGCTTGAAAAACATTTCATATAGTAAATACGCCAAATAAATCTATGGGACAAATGAATGTTAGAAAAGCAAGGAGAGTTTTATAAGGCAGGTGTGGGGAGGCAAAGAGGGAGGTAAAGTCTAAGCAGACATTTCTGGGGATACCTGTGGGGAAGCTGGTGGGGCGGACAGCCGTAGTCCATCTGGGCTGCTGTGACAGAATACCATGGACGATGTGGCTTGGACAACACACATTTATTTCTCACAGTGTTGGAGGCTTGTGACTGCAGATCCAGGGTCTCACGGGAGCCCTGGCCCTGGTTTGCAGATGGCCATCTTCTCATCGTACCCTCGCATGGCAGAAAGTGGAGAGGGCAATCAGGATCTGTCTCTCTTCTTATAAGGGCACGAATCCCATTCATGGGGGCTCCACCTTCATGACCTAATCACCTGCTCAAGGCCCCACTCCTGATACCATCATATTGAGGGCTAGGATTTCAACATATGACTTTAGGGTGACACAGACATTTAGTCCTCAGCGCAGACCATGGAATCTGAGTCTCCTGAGAGAGAGGCCTTGCGGGAAGAAGCCAGGAACCATCAGAAGGACCTAGAGCAAGCCATCGGCCCCGAGGAGGGAAGAGCAGTTCTGTGCACACCGAGACCGTCACTTGGTTGCTCCTGGTGTGGCACTACTGGACTCAAGGTGGGACTCAAAGGAGAACAGTATGGGCAGGAAATAAAAACAAAGAAGACTTTCTCTAAAACTCTGGAAAATGAAGGGCTCTCTGGCTGTGGATGCTCAAACTGACTGTGGTACAGATAGGAAGTTAGAGAAAGCATGGAATCAACTGAGTGTGATACAGATGGGGAGTGAGAGAAAGCACAGTGTACAACTGAGTGTGATACAGATGGGGAGTGAGAGAAAGCACAGTGTACAACTGAGTGTGGTACAGATGGGGAGTGAGAGAAAGCACAGTGTACAACTGAGTGTGGTACAGATGGGGAGTTAGAGAAAGCACAGTGTACAACTGAGTGTGGTACAGATGGGGAGTTAGAGAAAGCACAGTGTACAACTGAGTGTGATACAGATGGGGAGTGAGAGAAAGCACAGTGTACAACTGAGTGATACAGATGGGGAGTTAGAGAAAGCACAGTGTACAACTGAGTGTGATACAGATGGGGAGTTAGAGAAAGCACAGTGTACAACTGAGTGTGGTACAGATGGGGAGTTAGAGAAAGCACAGTGTACAACTGAGTGTGGTACAGATGGGGAGTTAGAGAAAGCACAGTGTACAACTGAGTGTGATACAGATGGGGAGTTAGAGAAAGCACAGTGTACAACTGAGTGATACAGATGGGGAGTTAGAGAAAGCACAGTGTACAACTGAGTGATACAGATGGGGAGTTAGAGAAAGCACAGTGTACAACTGAGTGTGGTACAGATGGGGAGTTAGAGAAAGCACAGTGTACAACTGAGTGTGATACAGATGGGGAGTTAGAGAAAGCACAGTGTACAACTGAGTGTGATACAGATGGGGAGTTAGAGAAAGCACGGTGTGCAACTGAGTGTGATACAGATGGGGAGTTAGAGAAAGCACAGTGTACAACTGAGTGTGATACAGATGGGAAGTTAGAGAAAGCACAGTGTACAACTGAGTGTGATACAGATGGGGAGTTAGAGAAAGCACGGTGTACAACTGAGTGTGATACAGATGGGGAGTTAGAGAAAGCACAGTGTACAACTGAGTGTGGTACAGATGGGGAGTTAGAGAAAGCACAGTGTACAACTGAGTGTGGTACAGATGGGGAGTTAGAGAAAGCACAGTGTGCAACTGAGTGTGATACAGATGGGGAGTTAGAGAAAGCACAGTGTGCAACTGAGTGTGATACAGATGGGGAGTTAGAGAAAGCATGGTGTCAATTGAGTGTGATATAGGTAGGAAGTTAGAGAAAGCATGGCACGCAACTATGTTGTGCATGTGGTGCCCAGGGCCTAAGCTGGCAGAGGAAGAGGTTGGTGCCCAGTGGGAGATGGCAGACAAGTAGAAACACCCATTGACATGGACCAGCACATTGGAGGGACATGTAACAGGAACCAGGCTCTTCATGGACAAGTGGGATCAGGAGGTGGTGAACTTGGGCAATTCTGCTAATTTGTGCCTTAGGCCTGGGAGACTTGAGTCACACAGGTAACTGCTAACCTGAATCCCAAGCTCCCGCGCCTATTTTCATTCCTCTCTCCCATATCCAGGAGCGATCACTCAAGCTGATTTTGTTTATCAGAATCACACACACACAAAAGCTTCTGAATATACAGACCATAAATTCATTCAAACCAAGAGCCCTTTGAGGTTAAGGATTATGTATTAACAATGCCCTGAAGAATGGGGACAGATCACAACTGCATCGAGCTTCACAGTGGTTTTAAGCTCCATTATGCACGTCTCATTTGGTCTACATAACAAGCCGGTGAGGTAAGCACCGAGCGAGAGAGCCTGACGCAAAACCAAACATAAGTACAGCCATGTAGTTCAAAGTCTCTCCGTTCAGGGGTCTCAGCCTCCCACTAGCAACTACCAGCTTCTTAACAAAGCAGGATCCATCTCCTCTTATGAGCCAGGCCAGTGTGGTTATTTGAGATCTTATCAGTTCTGGGAGGGAAGAGGTGAAATTCACGGGGCCTTCTGGAAAGGATCAAGTATTTTTTCTTCTACCTGGAGATTTGATTCTTCTTGACAAGGGGAGAGACTTGATGAGCTAATGTAAGGGACTAGTTCTTACAGACTCGGTTTGTTTTGAATTGTATTTGTGAGATTTGTTTTAAGATGTTTCTACCTGTCACAATGACATACGCCAGTGCCTGTGTGCTGAAGCAGCCCTTTTGAGAACCGCTCCTCTCCCCCCAAAAGGGCCTGAAAACTTTGTCGTTAACCTCTGCCCTTACAGATGAGACACTCTTCACTTGTGCCTCTAGGCCCGCCACCAACCACTGTCACCTGGCTTTTTAATAAGGATGACACAAAGCCCCTGAAGCCTCCTGAGCCCTGTGCATCCAAATTTCCACTTCTAAAGTGAATTCTGTGGTTTCTAATGTCCCTTTCTCACACATTAATTCTGCCATTCAATGGGGCTGGGTCTTAACCAAGGAATTTCGAAGGAAAGGTCCCTTTGGGCAAAGGAGATGCTGAAAAATCTCAGGAAGCCCAGAGACTAATGCACTTCTCTGTGGTTCTCACCAGAATTCCTTCTATTTCAGTCACATTTAGTAAATCTCTTTGTGTGTCAATTGGCCCCATTCTGTGGTTCGGGATCTCTTTCTGTGACTTTAGTTCATAGGTTTGGCTGCATGTTTCATTCATTCATTCATTCATTCATTTATTGGCTCAGTACACATTTCTCTGAGTAACTGTGTTTCTTGTTCCAACTACTATTAACTAGACACTAGGCAGCTACTGTGCTGAGCATTTTACCTACGTCATCCCGTATTCCTCCCAACAACCTATGAGGCAACCACTATTACCCCTGTTCACAGGTGAGAAAATGAAGGCTGAGGGAAGTCAGAAGAAGCCCTGGAGGAGGTATCCCACATTAGACCGCTTGACTCCAGAGACCAAGATCTTGACCATGACACTCATGGCCTCTGGGAAATTCAAAGATGAATCCAGCATGGTCCACACCCTCGTGAGCTCATAGCTCAGAAGAGGGGGAAGAATTGTAAAATAGGCACAATGAAAAATAAATGTTATCCTAAAGGCATGTGCTCCTAAAGTAGCATGGGAGGAAGGAGCATCTCAGCCTGCCTGGTTGAGAGGATGGAGCCAGTAGGATCCCACGTGGGTAGATGGAAAACAAGCATTCAGGATGAGATACACACTTCCATTACACTCAAACTTTCTCCAATAAAAGATAAAATAAAGCTTAAATCATTGTTAACAGGCTCATATTTGCTGTGGAACAGGTCAGCCCTCATTGGCAAAAGAGACATGAGCTGCTCCCCAAGAATTTGTAAATGAGTGAAACCTTCCCTCAGACAGTTAAAGTGCCAGATATAAAAACTCGAATAGTGTCTCAGTCCATTTGAGCTGCTATAACAAAATGCCATAGGTGGAGTGGCTTATAAACAACAGAAATTTATTTCTCACTGTTCAGGAGTCTGGGAAGTCAAGATTAAGGTGCCAGCAGATGGGGTGTCTGGTGAAGGCCCATTTTCTGGTTCAAATAGGACTGTCCTTTTGCTATAACCTCATATGCTGGAAGGGCAAAGAAGCCTTCTCGAGGTCTCTTTTATCAGGGCACTAATCTTATTCATGGGGGCTCCACCCTCAGGACCTAATCACGTACCAAAGGCCCCACGTCCTAATACCATCACAGTGGGGGCTGAGATTTCAACATACAAATGTGGGGTGTGGGGGGCAGAAACATTCAGTCTATAACAAATGAAGATATGCAATGTCCATGTAGCTCTAGTTCCCCTGCAGGGCCAACCTATCTGAAAGTGTTAACATGGATAAATAAGGGGCACTCCAACCAGGAAGACCGATCAGCCATGTGTAATGATCTTAGACAAGGAGAGATTCAGAACTAAAGATTGGTGCGAACTTTCTAGGCACTGTTTAGGAAAGAGTATTCCCTTTTAGGTCAAAGCTAGCGTCCCGATGTGGCCATCCACATCTGCCCGTCGATTCTTGAACACCACGTTAAATATCCCCATGGTAGAACAGACTCCCCTATTTCTCATCTTGCAACTTTGCTTCCCCAGGAACTTGTCTGTAAGGAGAGAGGGCTTTGGACTGCCAATTTGTATACCTGCTTGGGCTTGACAGTAATATTTCTCAGTGTAAAATAATAAATAAGCTTTCTAACTTCAGTATGAAATAATAAATTCAGCTTCTACATCAGCTAGTGAGAAAACCGAGGCACAGAGAGGTACCACAAATTCTCACGAGTACTCTTTGTAACCCTTCTTAAATTATCATCATCAAAGTGAAACATCACTACAGGCAGGGCATCCCCCAGAATGCACTGGGCCCTTATCTATATAAACAATTTGATTAAAAGATATATATTACAAAATTCACAGGCTCATGTGAGGTACAGTAATTTATCAATGGAGATTTGGAATAACAGATAGAAAATAGGTCCTTATGCATTTGCTTATTGTTCAATAAGTGCACATAAAGACTCTTTACAGTGTCCAAGCACCGGCTCTTCCTGTTCAAGCCCAGGAAGTAAACTGTCTTTCTGTGTTCCTCACTGTCAGACGCACTGTTAATTTCATCTGTCACCACAGAAAAAAGGTAGCAATACTGTTATTACCAACAACGCCGTGGCTCTCCAGAACCTGTTTGTGTTGCAAAAATTTAGATCCCCTTGCCTCTGTGTTCCTAGTACTGCTGATTTAACGCCAGTGACATCTTCGTTCATGACATGCATCACTCATCCCGCTCTTTGTGAATGTTGGCAGCCAGCGACACTGTCAGATATTGTTACTAGGCTCCACTGATGATGCCCATAAATGCAAGTCTTGCCCAGAGTACGTAGAAATAGATGAACAATAATTCTCTTCTGGCCGTGTTAAATTTACCATTTAGAATTTTATAGCATCAATGTAGAACAGCACATCTTCCGAGCATATCTTCTCTTGAGTTCTTAAGGCCACAAGCAGTGACTTTATAGATTGTGATCTCTCTCATGTTGACGGCACTCTGCCTCCCGCAGACCGCCATCAGTAGGGGGGATGGGTGTGGGGCCTGGGCTGCTGCAACGCTGGTCCTGTTCACACAAAGAATGTTCACATTTATCTGGTAGGCATTAAGACGCACCCGGGAGACCATGAGGTCATTACTTGGACAGGTTTGTTGGCATCACAGAGCAAAGGACTTGAAAGCCCTCATGGACACAGATGTGACCACCCTGAAGAACTACCTGACATGGAGGGGTGACTGCCCTGCTGCAGAACAGAGGGCAGCCCATGGTCAGGACACCGATGGGCAGGAGCAGGAGCGTGAGTTCACCACGCAGCTACAGGCCAAGGGTTGGCGGTGTACCCCTGGTAGCCCAGAGGGTGGCGCCTTCACCAATGGGATCAGTGCCCTGATAAGGAGACACACAAGCCAAGCGCTAGCTCTTGCTCTCTGCTCTCCACCATGCGAGGACGCAAGAGTCATCTGCAACCATGACGTGTGCCCTCAACCAGACGTCGGATCTGCTGATGCCTTGACTTTAGGGCGTTCTAGCCTCCAGAAATGTGAGAAATAAATGTCTGTTGTGTAGCCCACTACCTGTATGGTAATTGTGATAGCAGCCTGCCTGAAGAAGGCGGCTATGGAACATATATGCAAACCTTGAGGGTCTTAAAAGATTTTGGTTCCTGGATGTATTTAAGTAGCCTCTGGCCTAGGCGTCAGGGACCCTGATTTTTTCTATGTGATACTACACTTTACTTTAAATGTGCAGAAAAGCTACATAAACAGTACATAGAATTCTATATACCCTTTAGACAAATTCACCAATTATTTGCATTTTGCCTCATTTGCTTGATCATTCTATTTATCTAGCAATCAATTTATATGTTTATTTATATGTATACACATACAAATAAATGCATGTGTGTGTATAAACATACATACATTTCCCCCTAAACCTTTTGAAAATGAATCATACCTCTAAATACTTTAGTGTGTATTTCCTAAGACAATAGACATTCTCTTACATATAGTGCAATTATCAACATTGTTAAAAATATTAATATCGATAGAATACAATTATCTAAACCATAGTCCATTTACAGTTTTGTCAGTTGTCTCAACAACATCCTTCTTCACTTTGATATTTTTTTTAAGAATACAGGCTAGTTACCCTCTAGGGCAGTTCATTCCAATATTGGTGATATTTACATTTGATATTTATCCCAACTTCGGTTATATGGTTATTTCTTCATTATAAAATTACTTATTCCCCTTTGTAATTAATAAGTAATTTGTGGTGAAATTTTCTTAGACTATGTAGATAATGTGTTTCTCATCAGACTTTCCTTCTCTAATTTTAGCATCCACTGATAATTTTATAAATCATCCATTTTTGTCTGTATTTATTAACTGTCATTCTAGTTGAAGAAAAAACTCTTCCTTCCCATTTGTTTATTTATATCAGTATAGAATCAGAATTTTTACTTTATTCAATGGGTTATAAAGTAGTACAGTACAATCACTTATTTTGATATTCAAATTGTTTCAGATTTAAAAACATGGGTTTTAATAACACTTCTGACTAAGAAGCTCTGTGAACTGGGGCAAGTCCTTTGCTTTTCGAATTCCAATTTTTTGCATAACAAGGGAACTACACTAGAAAATCTATAATTTCTTTGTCTTTGTTTAGGCTGAAAGAACCCAAAAACCTAATTTTCCTTCTGTTCCTTTTTGAACGCCTTTTGTTTTCATTGTTGTTTTTGTTATGAGAGTATTTTTTACTCAACTGCATTTAAAAATCATTTATATAGCCATAACAGTGGTTAATCAGTCAAAAGCAACACATGATTAGTCCACTCCTTTCTTTCTTAGCATGGGGAGGAGGAGGAGGAGAGTATGGCCTTTGTATCAAAAAGGATGGAATAAATTGATGACCTCTGACCCTCAGCAGGGAACATTCGCCGCTTCCTCTGACAGTGGCAGCTCCTCTCAGATGGGGCATTGTTCCTGGAACTAATGGCCAGAGAAGAAGCAATTCCACACACCTCTTCATCGTCCCTCATTTCCCCACTCTTTCCCACCCACCGAGATGCCTGACACCCAAAGCCCCACGCTTCTCCCTCCCTGACAAGCTTTTATGACCAGGGTGGATTGGGGTTTATTCGTGAGAATTGGCAGGGTGATGTGGAGAGGGAGAAGGTGCACGTGAGGTCCATCTGTGTTCTCCCATCACTCGATCACGGGCGAGCAGCCCCAAGGCTGTTACACCTGCGTGGTTAGGGTGTCACGCACGCGTGTGTGTGCAAACACGCTCCTGCACATGCCCTGCATGAAACATCGATTCGTAACTAATATTTTCTGTCTGCTTAAAAAATTCTTAGATATTGTGGAATGTGCATTTAATTGAGTTATAATTTTATTCCTTCTTTGCAATGCTGATGGAACTATTAGGAACACTTTAAAATTAGAATTAAGGCCAAAGGAACAAAGGTGAAACAAAACCTGAGGAACGTCTGTAGATCCTGTTGACAATGTTTCCGTTGGCCGTTCGCTGCCCAGGGCTGGCCGTTTGGCTTCCACTCTCTGGCTGCACCCAGGTCGGTGACGAAGCAGGCCAAACGGAAGGGGTTTCTTCTTTGTTTCATGCTTTGTTTTAAATATTCCTATCAGCTTCCTAGTGCAATATCAATCCATTATCCAAACAGCTCTTACCTCCTCTCTCCAAAGACTATGATTTACCAGGGGGGAAGAGGGAGAAATTACTTATCGACCTTTTAGCAATATTTCCAGGCAAAAAATGAGCACAATACAAATTTTCCTTCAGTCGGATTCCCAGTTGTTTGGAAATACAGACTTTTTCTGTTTGCTAACAGTCCTTTCTTTGAGGAATCCCATGGAGAAACCTATGCTAATGTGAATATCAACTGTACACAAGAGTTTAGGCTAACCTAACTCAGAAGCTTGCTACAAATCAGGACCCAATCAACACCTTAAAAGGTTAGAAATAGGGCAAACACCTAGTTCTTGGACAATGCCCGCAATCTGCAGAGGCCTTTATGAATGGAGAAACTTCTAGAGTCTAATGGCTCTGAGGAAATGAGTTATTCTTGTTATCAATTGGGGACAGTTGCCATTCATGCTGGAGAAGAAAGCAGACCTATTGCAGGGCATGAAATTAAATTTTCCAGGTAGCAGCAAGTAATTGATACCACGGGGTGACCTTTGCCCGCAGCAGCCAGCGTCAGTCTGCAGAGAACAGCAGTCGGGCCGGCTACCCTGCTTGACCCCCACAAGCCGAGCCTGAAAAACAACGCACCCTACTAACTTCAATTTCTTTCTTATAAATGCTCCCCGTGTTTGTTAGCTCTATCCTCTCAGCCTTTGTTCTAATTCAGATTTCCCCGATGGTCTTATACATTTTTTATGAAACTATTAATTCATGCACCTGAGACACTAAGTGAGAATCAGATCTATCAATTTACTCCGTGGTTCAGGTTTTTTAAATTATTTTTCCCCTTGGGTTTTTCTTTCCTGGGCAGTGGGGGTTGCAACCCAACATGAATTTTTTGGGGTTTTCAAATCCTACCTTTAAAAATGTATCATCACAGAGGTTTTTGGAAAACCGAGAAAGGTAAGCCCAGTTAAGCCGCGTCACCTTTTTCCTCCCTGCATACTCTCTTACCTATTCAAAATTAATCAGTTTCTTCCGGATTGTGGCAGAGCAGCTATCAACTAGAATTAGTTTTAAGAAGAGCATTGGATGCATTTAAGTACAAGTTAGGATGGAAAAGGCAACCAACAGCAAAGAAACGGTGCCTGTCCTTTGGAATTGCTCCAAAATTAAATCATTTTGGAAAATCACTCCATAAGCTACCACTCGTCTTGAGATTCTTGACATTGGGTATGCAATTTCTCCCAAATTAGGACAATTTTTGTGCAAAGTTCCAGACCTCTTTAAACCCCTTCAGTAAGGAAAATGGACTCAAAGTCCTAATAGCCATCTGGGTATAAATTATGTAAACGCAAGGAGCAGACCAGAAGATCACAGCTCCTTGAGGCAATTTAGACTTTAATCAGATTTTTCATTCCAGCTTAATTAAAGTGTTTGACTAGAAAAATGGCTATCAGAAAAACTGACTGCCAGAAAAACAAAAGAGAAAAATCAATTAGAAAAAAATGTACCCTGGCTGCTGTGAAGATCATAGCATATGTTAGGAAAGGGAGCAGAAGAAGGCTTTAAGGAACTATTATAACATATAGTAGTAATGCCCTGGCTGGTTTGGCTCAGCGGTTAGAGCGTCAGTCCCCAGACCAGAGAGTCCGGGTTCGGTTCCCTCTAAGGGCACGTACCTCGGTTGCAGTTTGTCCCCGGCCCCAGTTGGGGTCGTGAGGGTGGCAACCAGTCAATGTGTCTCTCTCACATAGATGTTTCTCTCTTTCTTCCTCCCTTTCTCCCTCCTGCTCTATCTGAAAATAAGTGCAAAATGTCCCTGGGTGAGTATAAAAAAAACAAAAACAAAAAACATACAGTCGTATTTCTCTCTCTAGACATGTAGAAAAATGTGTGTCATGATTTTCTCCTTCAATGCTGACATTAAGTAAAAATAACAGAAATTTTCTTTTCTTTTTTTCTTATTTAAAATCTAATGGTACCCTCTAACTAACAGGCTGTAGCTTCTCATTAACTTCTTCTGCCAGGTTTGGTCAGGCTAATTTCTGTCGCAATGAATCGATCGGCTAATCCTGTTGAGTCTCTGCTGGCCTGGGCACAGGGAGGGTTACTAAAGAAGAACTGGATGTGGATCCTGAGCTTGGAAAGCTTACAGTGTGATTGAGGGAAGAGGTGGGGAAAACCTAAGACATTCAGATCTTAAACCTGAGAAATTGGATGACACATCTCTCATGCTTATAAAAGCTGAGATAAGAGGGAATCTGTCCGGTTATAGCACCTCCACTAGCACCTATGAAGGCAGGAAATTGAAGGATGGATATGAGTGGGATAGGTGCAGGGGTGTCTGAGTCACTCCAACGCAGGGGACAGTTGATCCGGCTCAGGCAGGAGAGGCCAGTCATGCCTGACGGGAAGGGAGTTTGTATGGGCGAGTAAAGATTCGGGAGTTAGGCCGTCCTGGACCTTGACTACCAGACAAAGGCATTTACATCAGACATGCTGTGTCTAACATTTATTCAGTACTATTACTGTCTGCCTGGGTTTCAAGCATTTATATTATTTCTACGCTAAACTATCTCTTTTCTATACATGCTGGAGACCGAGGGGTGAGAGGATGCCACTCTGCAGTCCAATGCTCTACCACTGAGCGATCCCCCCGAGGACGCTGTTCTGCATGGAGCAGCCTGGTGGTGTACGCGGATTGCATTGTCAGAAGGAGGCAGGGAGGCTAAGAGGCCACTGTCCCATCCCGAGCTGATGTGGACCTGTCTGTCCTCAGATGGAGGCAACAATGATGGGAGCAAAAAGGAGAACTTGCCCAGCCTGTGTGTCTCAGTGGTTGAGCGTCAACCCAAGCAATGAGAGGTCACTGGTTCGATTCCTGGTCAGGGCATGTGCCCAGGTTTCGGGCTTGATTCCCAGGAGGGGGTATGCAGGAGGCAGCTGATCAATGTTTCTGTCTCATCGATGTTTCTCTCTCTCTCTCTCCCTCTCCCTTCCTCTCTCTAAAAATCAATAAAAAGATATTTAAATAAATAAAGATATTTCATTTAGAAAGAACAAGGAAGGAGAACTCGAACTACCTTCCTTCAGCAAACATTGTCAAACACCTTCCATGGGCCAGTCCTTGGGATAAAAAAAAAAATCAGTAGACCCGGGAGGAAGGGCGAAGTCGCGGCACGCAGCTGGGAAGAGCACAGCGTCCGTGCTCTGGGAGCCGGGTGTGCACAGCCTGAGGGGCGGAGACCGGCAGGGCAGGCGAGGGCAGAAGTGGCAAGAAAGGCTTCGCCCAGATGACATTTACCTCGGTTTGGAAGGATGAGTCAGATTTTGTCAGGCGGAGAAGAAAGAAAACACAGTCAGAGGATCAAAATTAATTAGACAGTTAGGCTAGCAAATTTGAGACAGAAAGTTAAAAATTGAATGAAAGAGCTGCCACCATCTTCTTTAGTCTTATACATTCCATCTCTGGGATTTTCTGAAGGTTAGAAAAAAGAAGGGATCACATACTTTGGCAACCACCAAGACATTTGAAGATACAGGGGCAGAATATGGAACGTGAGCTAAGGTACAGTGCTCATGCCTCACTAGCAAGTAGTCACAGGAAGCAGGAGGGAGGGAAGGACGGGAGGGAGGGGAAGGATGGGAGGGAGGGAGGGAGGGAGGAAAGGATGGAGGGAGAGAGGAAGGGAGGGAGGGAGGAATAGGATGGGAGGGAGGAAGGGAGGGAGGGAGGAATAGGATGGGAGGGAGGGGGGAAGGATGGAGAGAGAGAGGAAGGGAGGGATGGGAGGGAGGGGGGAAGGATGGAGAGAGAGAGGAAGGGAGGGATGGAGGGATAGGATGGGAGGGAGGGGAAGGATGGGAGGGAGGGAGGGGGAAGGAGGGAGGGATGGAGGGATAGGATGGGAGGGAGGGGAAGGATGTGAGGGAGGGAGGGGGGAAGGATGGAGGGATGGAGGGATAGGATGGGAGGGAGGGGAAGGATGGGAGGGAGGGAGGGGGAAGGATGTAGGGAGAGAGGAAGGGAGGGAGGGAGGGGAAGGATGGGAGGGAGGGAGGGGGGAAGGATGGGAGGGAGGGAGGGGAAGGATGGGAGGGAGGGAGGGAGGGGAAGGATGGGAGGGAGGGAGGGAGGGGAAGGACGGGAGGGAGGGAGGGGAAGGACGGGAGGGAGGGAGGGGAAGCACAGGCGAGGGCATGCGGTACTGCGTTGGCTGCTGTGCCACGACAAGCCAAGAAGTGACATGACCAGTGGCCTGACAGGTGCAGGCTATCTCCAGACAAGCTGTGTGACAACCAGCCTCAGATGATACCCCAGAGGGAGGGACAGAGAGAAGGTCCTCTGCTGACTGCCTGCTGCCTGTCCTCTTTCCCATTTATCAAAATGAACCCCACGGGAGTTCACCCCTACATTTCCGTGTTGGGTCACCTGGCCTCTATAGGAGAAGCAGATGTTGTCATGGCATGGCATCAGAAGTGGGGAAGGCTGACCACACAGGGGGAACCATGAGGCCCTGCATGGAGTTTTTCCCTCAGCTGTCAGTCTAGGAGGTGAGGGTCCAGGGGACAGGTGAGGCCAGGAGACTCTGTCAAGACCTATGGGGTGCACCCTCTACCAGGCATTATCACCACCAATATATCTCATCATAATTGCGTCAGTTCTTCCTTTATGCCAAAAAATTTCCAGACCCATTGCTTGATCAATGTTCCCCATCCTGTATCCTTACTGTGCCCAGTCACTCAGGTGTTCTGCAAGGGTGGCACAAGGGGACGGGGGGCAAAGACCTGTGGGTGAGTGCTGTTAGTAGAAACTCCCCGGCTGAACTGCTTATGCAAGGTAGAGGTGAGCAAGGACAGAGGGCGTTAGCTGAGGGACGAGGGAAAGTTTCTGAACAAGTTTGCTTAAGACTGGTCTTCAACAAATTTCTTCTTTCTTTTAAACGGGGGTGGGGTGGGGGTGGGGATAGGGGCTGAATGTGTCCCTTCCCTTGAAACTTGGTCCTGTTCTCGGGGGAGGAGCAGAGACGGTCCACCAGGACCAAGAGGCACAAGCACCCCGAGACCACATGTTCACCGTCAGTTCGCGGGGAACCTCGCGGGAGCTGCCCTGAGACGGACAGAACTGCAATGTGAGCAGCGATTGCCCCCACAGCACCATCTGACATGTCCATAAACTTGAAGACCACTTTTGGAGAAACACTGGATAACAAAAGAGATGACAACAACAAAAAGTCAATGTTTGAATTCACATCTGTAAGTGGTCTAGGTGGCAACCAGCCCATGAAAATGACCACAAGCCTTCTCTGGAAGATTGCTCTTAAAGTTGAAAATGATGAGCCCTGGCCGTTTGGCTCAGCGGTTAGAGCATTGTCCCGTGGACCAATGAGTCGCAGGCTCAATACTGGTCAAGGGCACGGACCTCCGTTGTGGTTCGACCCCGGCCCTGGTTGGGGTCGTATGGGAGGCAACCAGTCCACGTGTCTTGTTCACGTCGATGTTTTGCTTTCTCTCTCCCCCCCTCCCTACCACTCTCTCTGAGATAAATGCAAAAATACCCTTGGGTAAGGATTTTTTTTAAAAAAGTTGAAAATGATGATATTATCAGCAATCGATCAGAGGTTGTGGGTCCATCTGAGCTGCGGCTCTGCTGGTTCCCCCGCTTGGCCTCTGTCCTTCTCTCTGTCAGTCAGCAGAGCCCTGCAGCGGCTCCTCCTTTAACGCAGGGTGTCTGCTGACTTACACTAATCTCCGCAGTGCTGTGCAGAGAATGAAAAGGAAAAGATTAGCTGTACCCTGAGCTACAAATGAGCAGGCTGTGTGGGTGGAAGCAGAAGAACCATTCTTTTTCCCCTTTGTCTGTTCGCGACCCTATTTTTTAAGCTGTCCAGTGTAACTAATTACAGGAGAGAATTCTGAATGCACCTTCTTGCTATGCTTGTGGTCGAGCAACCAATTTAATTAATTTTTGTCTAAATAGATTTGGTGTCATGTAAAATTTTTACCTGCTGTCTATACCTTTTTTTTTTTTTTTCTTAAAATTCAGTCATTTTCATACCACCTTTACAATTTTTTGCTATGTTTCTAGAACACTTTTAAATTGGCTTACTTGGAAGAAAGTAAATAGCTGCTTTAGGCTTGTCTAAGCAACAATATTGTGAAACTACAACTTTGGTGTGCTCTGTATGTGTGTGTGTTGGTGCGTATGTCATTTTAAAAATGTGTAATCTCATGTCATCCAGATTTTCTGGGGAGAAACAAAGTTCGGATGTGACGCTCCTTAATGAGGGCACCGACACATACGGGGAAGAAAACAGCATCAGAGACCTCCTGTCTCCCTGGAAATGCGTGGAGTCTACACTGCTTTGCTTTCGAAAGGGAAAATTTGCCACGTTTGCCGCCTGCCCTGAGTCTTTAAGCTGCCGTGTGTTAACAGCACTCTCTATACAGCTTACCTATACCTACATTTATTCATCTTTTTCTATAAATTTTCTTCTAGTAAACCTATAAATAACCAACCAAAAATGTTAGTCGTGTACTATATAAAATCATCCCATGCTCCACCATTTGTAAAAATGGTATATGGATTTAGTGAATTTGGAGAGAGCGAGGGAGAGCCCTTGACGTGTGGCCTGGTCAGACGGGTTGCTGTCCCTGAATTCCCAGCCGCACTGCTCCTCAGTCCCTGGAGGTCCAGCCACCGCACCGGGCACACTAGGGACACGTGCAGATGAAGCAGAGCTGTCCGGGTAGACACTGCAGGACTTGGACTCGGACCTCCCACCACTTTTTCCCACAGGGAATTTGGCCCCCACTCACTTTCCGTAGAGTATGTCAGACAGAAAATCTGGACTCATATCAGACAGATAGACTCTTACCAAGGAGCTCATGAAAATGAGGAACGGTGTAGATTCAGGACAAGAAGACACGAGGAGTTCTACTTTCTGAAGGGTGGCGAGGAGCTCCATGGAGTCACTCCCAGCGAACAACCCTAACCAGGAAACTCTGTTTTTACAAGGAATCATATAAACTCTCTGGAAATTATCCTAAGGGCAGACAGCACATTAAGAAACATTTCTTCAGGAACCTGCTGACCCTTGGGGAGAATGGTCAGAGTCGGTGGCACCTGGGCCACCAGCCCACGTTTTCCTTCTCTGCCTCCTGGATGCTCAGACAGAAGCTCCACTCTGGCAAGATGTGGTCAAGAAAAAGGAGACTCCTCTTTCCTTATCTGCCAGGCAAGAGATACAGTATCTCACTCAGAGGGGCCACCAGCATGTCTCACTCCCTTTAGCTCTGACTTGTAGGGAATATGATCCTGGTGAGTGTGGCTAAGAGGTTTCTCCCGTCCTTCCCCCAACCCTCCACTCATGGGGAGAGGTCCTAACTCGGGCAGGCAGTCCAAGAACACTGGAACCCCAATTACACTGGCCTCAGCTTACTTTTAGGGTGGAGGTTCCATGCTGGGAGAGATGCACCAAGAAGTCCGAAGGCTACTGCCCGGCCCACACCCTGCGCGTAAGGCAGCATCACTGTCTCCCAGCAGACGCTCGAGGTGGCCAGGGAGTAGTGCAGACCATGAGGACAGAGAGCTCTGCATCTCTTTCCAGAGGAAATGACTTTATTTGAAACAGAGTGTGGGGAAGTTCAAGCCTAAGGATGCTCTCCAAAACTCTGGAGATTTGGTGGCAGGCAAATTAAGAAGCAGTTGGTAGCTCCGTGAGAACAACAAACTAAACAGTAGGTCAGCTAGTTTAACAGAGAGAACAAGGGAAAGAGGCAGCCAAGGAAAGCCCACTGGGTCAGAACAAACCTCCAAGACTGGCCTTGCAAATGGGGATGGATTTAACAGGATCAGGGTGAGGAGCAATTCATGCACCAGGCAGTGTCAGAAACAGTAGTCAGTCAGCCAGCAATTAGGGGAAACTATCATCTGGGTGGCATATCAACTGAGACACACACCTTAATAAGACAAACCAAGGGAAACAAATTAAAAACAGTCAGAGAGGGTCCTGCTTTAACCGCTGTCATCCCAGGGTGAAGGTGTACTGACTGCGGCCCCACCCGCTAAGAAGCGACATCTTAGGATTCATACTATGGGGGAAATAGATATCACTTTAATGGGCCAGCCAAATGCACAAGTAAACAACATCAAAAACAAGTCCCAGAGCCTGGCTGGTGTGGCTCAGTGGATTGAGCATCCTCCCATGGACTGAGAGGTCCTGCTCTGATTCCCGGTCGGGGCACATGCCCAGGTTGGGGGCTCGATCCCCAGCAGGGGGCGTGCAGGAGAAGATGATGGATGTTTCTATCTCTCCCTTCCTCTCTCTCTCTAAAAAAATCAATAAAAATATAATTTAAAAAAAAATAAGCCCCAGAGAGGGGAAGGAGATCAGAATCCAGAGTTGCTACAATATGTTTTCTAAAAATGTCTAGTTTTCAACAAAAAGTTATGAGACATGGAAGGAAGCATGAAAGTATGACCCATACACAGGGAACAAAGTAAGAAACAGAAACTGGCTGTGTGAGGGCGCAGATGTTGGATTTAACAGACAAAGATTTCGAAAGAGGAAAGGAAACTACACATTATTTTTATTTATTTATTTATTTTTTATCCTCACCCGAGGATATTTTTCCATTTTTTGTACAGATAGAGTGGGAGGGACAGAGAGGAAGTGAGAAAGAGAGAGAAACATCGATGTGAAGGGACACATCGAGTGGCTGCCACCCGCACAACCAACCAGGGCCGGGGACAAACTGCAACCGAAGTACGTGCCCTTAGCGGGAACCAAACCCAGGTCTCTCCGGACCGCAGGTCGACGCTTTAACCGCTGAGCCAAACTGGTCAGGGCATGAAACTACACTTTAAAAAGTAAAGGAAGGTGTCCTGACAATGTCTCATCAATAGACAATATTAATAAATTATTTGGCCTTCTTTTGCAATAAAGTTTTGTCTTTCCTCCCCATTATTTAATAATTTATTTCTATTGGCATGGATTCATGGATATTTATTTTATACTTTGAGTTATACCAATATTTCATTTTGTCGCTCAGATTGCTCCAGCTGTCACGGGGAGCTCTTCCAGTCGCTCCAGAGTCCCTGTGCATGCCCCATGAACACGCAGTGTGGACGAAAAGGGGCCACACACTAACCCTGACAGGCTCAGGGCAGGCCTGCATGGCGGGCCTTACAAACCCAGACCAAACGTAACCACATAGGATGGTCTGAAATTAAAACTTCCTAACTGAAAGCAAGTCCTGGTGGGTAGTCATAGTCTATCTAGGTCGGTGTCTTCCTTGACAAAGGTCAGTGTTTACCTTAATTGAGCCTGTCTACTGTCTTTTTGTATCTAGGATAACAAACCTCTGGAATGTCAGAGTAATCCCCTTCTTCCAGACCCCTCAGGGCACAATCTCCCACCAGAGCAGGAGACCACAGAAGCCCTCATTGTTATCTCTGCCCAAATACCATCTATATATTGCGAGTGTTCACTATCTGGTACCAATATAAAGGCAGTACGCCTTTCCATTTTTCTTTCTATCCAGTCTCGGAGGGTTCCCCACTTTGCTTCCTCCCGCCTCCCTAACCTACCAGCCGTGGATTTCATGTAGCCCCCTTACACCTTCCCTTTTGATTCTGATGCATAAAATAAACTGTAAAACTGCCATTCTCCGGAGCATTTTCTCAGTCTGTTGATATTTTGCTTCCCAGAAATTGTCATCTGTTTGGCTCAAATAAACTCATAAAAATCCTCTCCAGGTTTGATGTTTCTTTCGTTACAACAGGGTTTGAGTATTCTGTTATCTTGGTGTGTCTGTCTGTTCTACACTTCCTTACTTTCTGGCATTGTAAAATGCTCCAGGGTCTTCTCCACCTGCCTGGTGCTAGATTCAGCCGTTTTCCCAAGGAACCCTGGTTCCTTTCATTGGAGAGTCATGTTAGAAACCACAGGCTGGGTCGTAGGGTGGTGTTTGTTTGTTTGTTTGTTTGTTTGTTTGTTTGTTTGTTTTTCAGGGTAATGAAGATGTTCTGACATTGAGTGGGGTGATGGTTGCACAACTTCGTGAATATACTAGAAATCATTCAATTATACACTTTAAAGTGGTGAATCCCAATAAAGCTCTCATTAAAAAGAGAAAAAAATTAGTCTGGGAATACTCTATTTCATAAAGCAAAGGAGAACTAGACAGGCAGAAGCTGTACACAATAAATCCTTTGCCAAGCAGAATCTCCCGTGTCCCCAGGGAGGGAAGGAATATCACCCACACATCATGAATTACTACCTGTAAATAAGAAAGGCTTAAAAACTTGTGAGCACTGTTTAAAGAAAATTAAACCATCCTAGACATTCAAATGGTCTCTTTCTTAGGGTCTTGGGGGATATTACATGTGGCATTGTTTAATTAGATCTCGGAAACAAATAGAGGGAAAAAACACTAGCATCAAAACCTCTTACATTCCTATAAATATTTGGGAGTCTGACTAGTTTATTTGTCTTTAATGGGAAACATTGTAGTAGTTTTTAAGCAGCTGCCGTGAACTTTTAATGCCTCCTGGTAAGAAGTCCCCTCCACCCACCAAACTCAAAACAAAGACTCGGGGCCATATTTGTACCCTCAGAGCTGTCAGAAAACATAAGCCTGAACAGGTGTGAGTGTGGCTGATTTCCTGAACGGCCCCCTCATTCCGTGTGTGGGAGACTATTGATTGACATGGAGAAGAGTGGGAGGAAGAAAAGGAGATGAGAACTCAGACCCAGCAGTTGTATAGCCGCCTCTGGTGTTTACCAGCATAGCTCCTGAGAAATGCCCTGCTCACCTCCTTCTTGTCCTCACTGTGCAATTTGTTCAAGAGTCAATGCATACTTTTGATGTATGAGCACATGTGGAGACATATGCACACATATGTAAAAGGAGTTAGATAAGGACATATACACATACATACAGAAATATATGTGATGAAAGACTATAATGTAATGGTTAAGGGTGGGACTCGGTGGGTTCAAACGCTGGCTTGGTCATTTACTAGCATAAGATCACGAGGCTCCATCTGTGCCTCAGTTTCCTCATCTATAAATGAGGGAGAAAATAATACCTCTGTGGTCACTGTAACAATTAGATAATAGAGTGGCATAGAGCAAACACAGATCTTAAATGCCAATATCATAAATAGCACTGTGTATGTCTCCTTAACATCGATTGGTGATAGTATCAGCAACAGCCAATTTCAAACGTATACACTATACCCAGAGAAAAACACTTCCAAGAAAGAGGATTTTAAATTTCTTCTTAATCATCTTACTTTGTGATCTTACTCTTATTTGCAAATTATTTTTTAAAATATCTATTCTGATTATAAAAAGTCATTCGTGCTTAATAAGGACACCTGGAAATAAAAGAACTAAAGAGAAACTGAAAATCACCATTAATCCATCATTTAGATGTAAGCAATAAAAATTCACATTTTGATATTTTCCTACCCATTATAACCTGCTTGAAATTACACTATTGATACAGCTTATTTGTCCTTTATATACTAAGTATTATAAAATCATCCATATTATCAAAATTATTATAGACTTCTCATTTAATATTGCATATTGACCACATGTATTTATATCATCTCCCTTCCAAAACCCACTTAAAATAAGAGTAAAATAATTTAAGTCCTAGCTGGGTGGCTCAGTTGGCCGGAAGATCGTCGCATACACCAAGAGGTTGGGGTTCGAGTTCCGGTCAGAGCACATACCGGAGGCAACCGATCAATGTTTCTCTCTCACATTCAGTGTTTCTCTCTCTCTTTCCCTCTCCCCTTCCTCTCTCTAAAATCAATAAAAACATATCCTCAGATAAAGATAAAAAAAAAAGAATTTAAAAAGTATGCAATTACAGGGACAAAGAATGAGAGACTGACAAGAACAAATAAGAGACTGTAACAAATTTTTGGAGGATAGCAGATAGAGAAACAATGTAATGAATTTTCAGAACAGAGGAGGCTACACTCCGTGGTAAACATCCCAAGGCCCCTTCATCCTACAGCACACAGGCAGCCAGGACTCCGCCGACAGGTGTTACTTAAGGGCAGAGTGAGATGCAGAGCTGGAAAGGAAGGATAGACTGAAGTCTTAACATGGAGCTGCTGGATTCTCGGCCCTGCCACTCAGCCTCTCCTCCTCACTCCTACAGGAGAGCTGAGGGGTAGTATCTGCATAAATTGATCCAGAGAGAATCTGGACTCGGGGATACCAGACACAGAAGGGGTGAAGCATGAACACCATTCAGGAGAATTAGTGAAATTCTGGCTATGAATTGTGAGAATCCCTGAGCTCTCTTTTTTTCTGTTTCAAAATGCTAATAATCAGGCATGCGCCCCAGACAGAAGAGTGGAGGATTCTTTCCTGCAAACAAACAAAAGAACCGCCTGCCTCAGGGGTAAAGAGCTTCAACACTGACACTTGAGGTTCCTTCTACAAAAAGTCAGCCAGCTACTACACTGTCGTCAGGAAAGGACATGTCCTGCCTACACAGACAGAGCTTGCAACACATTTTTCAGCATTTCACTGTTAAAAAATGAACAGAGAACCAGAGATCATCACACAGTAAGGAAATCCTCTGTGAAAGACGCTGCTAATGTTCTCTCTTCCAGGACATTCCGCTAGATGACATTGTCCAGCCCCTAGCAACTCATGAAGCCATATGACTAGTTGTTCCCCGTGGAATGTGAGCAGAATGGTGAGCGTCACCTCCAGGCCTATGAGTACAAAGATCCCCCATCAAGAAGATAGGGCATCAGCAAACATAAACAGGAGATAAGGGAAGGAGGTCTTGGAAATTAGAAATATGAGAGCTGAAATGTAAAATTTCATAGAAGGACTATGCAATGAAGTCAAGGGAACTGTTATGGGCCGAGTGTGTGTCACCAGCCCCTAGCCTGACACTATAATCCCCAGTGCAGTGTTATTAGGAGGCGGGGTCTTTAAGAGGTCATTATGGTTCATGTGGTCATGAGGAGGGAGCCTCCGGGACGGAATCAGTGCCCTTAGAAGAAAAGGAAGAGACACCAGAGTTTCCTCTCTCTGCCATTTGAGGACACAGTGAGGCGACAGCTATCTGCCAGCCAGGGAGAGGGCTTTTGCCAGGGAACTGAATAGGCCAGCACCTTGATCACGGACTTCCCAGCATCCAGAACTGTAAGAAATAAGTTCCTATTATTTAAGGCAGCCAATTTACAGTATTTGGTTGTGGCTGCCTGAGCTAAGACAAGACTGCCCCAGAAAACTGCATTAAAAGGCAAATAAATAGAACAGAAAGAAGAAAAGAAAATTAGAGCATCAATGCAGGACTTCTAATGCTCAATCAATTACACATTCAGAAAGAGTAGTAAGCCAGAGCAGGTGAGTGCTCACATAAGAGGGTCTTTCAGGGGGAAAATGAACTAATATCAAATATTTTGAGTGTTTGGGAAATAAAATTATATTTGACAAATCTATTGGAATTTTATTTGTTAAATATAAATAGACACATAGAAAACTAAGCAAAAGGAAGGCAACAATTAACTCAAAATAAAGTTTCATAAAGAAATGTTCACTGTAATTTTGCAAAGATCTACTGAGAATAACAAGAATCAACTATTTATAATGTATTGTTCAATTTGTTTGATTTGAGCTTTAGAAAAATGGGATCATACTGTATGCAATATTGTAAAACTTGTTTGTTTTTTTCCTTCTGTTTTACTCAATATTATTTGTGAAATTCTGCATAATATATGTATTTCTATTATAGGCATTTTCACTGCTGTATAGTACTCTACCATCACTATCTAGTCTTAAAGTTGCCTATTGATAAACATTTGTGTTTTTGGAGAGTTTTTAGCTCTTACAAATAGTGTGCTATGACCATTCTTATAAATATGCCAGAAGTTACTCAGGGGATGTGTCCTGGAATAGAGTTACTAGGTGAGTCAAGAAAGCCAAATCATTTTCCAGTGTTGTGGTGCCAGAGTATACTCACTCCAGAGTGTATAAGCAATCCCTCTATCTGTACCCCCATCAGCACTTGATGTCAGACTTCTCAACTGCTTGCCTATCTGATGGGTATAAGATGGGTTCTCATTTGAGTTTAATGTACATTTCCTGCCCACTTGTGAAATTGAACATGTTTTCCTGTGTACATCCATCATTTGTATTTTCTTTACCAGAAGATGTCTATTTCTGCCACTGACTTAATTTTTCTATTTATTTTTCTTTTGTAATTTCATGCCTTTTAATTTTTTATCTATTCTTAATTTTTTTTTTTTATCTTCACTCAAGGACATTTTTCCATTTTTTGTTCAGATCGAGTGGGACATTTTTTGTTCAGATCGAGTGGGAGGGAGACAGGGAGAGAGGGAGAGGGAGAGAAACATCGATGTGAAAGGGACACATCGAGTGGCTGCCACCCACATGACCCAACCAGGGCCGGGGACAAACTGCAACCGAGGTACATGCCCTTAGTGGGAACCGAATCCAGGTCTCTCTGGATCGCAGGCCAACACTCTAACCGCTGAGCCAAACCGGCCAGTGCTTTATCTATTCTTGATACTAAACATGTGTTGGTTTATATGTAGGAAATGTCCTCTGTAAGTGTGGATCTTATTTCTTTCCTTTTTTTTTTTTTTTTTAATGTATTTTTATTGATTTTTAGAGAGAGGGGAAGGAAGAAGGAGAAAGAAATAGAAACATAGATGTGGGAGAGAACCATGGATCGGCTGCTTCCTGCACCCCCCTCACCCCCACTGGAGATTGAGCCCAAAACCCAGGCATGTGCCCTGACCAGCAATTGAACCAGCGACCTCTTGGTGCATGGGTTGACACTCAACCACTGAGCCACACCAGACGGGCTTTGCTTTCTTTTTTAAAGTATGTTCTTATTGATTTTAGAGAGAAAGGAAGGGAGAAGGAGAGAGAGAGAGAAACATCCCTCAGTTGCCCCACACACACACCCTGACCAGGTATCGAACCCTCAACCTGGCATGTGCCCTCTCCAGGAATCGAACTGGTGACCTCTCAATGCATGGATGCCACTCAACTAACTGAGCCACGTTAACCAGAGCTCTCTTTGCTTTCTTTATGGTCTCATTTGATAAACAGAAATTGCTCACTTTAATCTTATTAGTCTTTATTTCCATGGGCTGCACACTTTATTCCCATTCTGCCCTTTCTGTGTAATTACAACAAAGAAATGAAACTATAGACCAATATTTCCACCACAGTGGCTCCCTGGGAGCAAACTTACAGACAGCCCTCTGGTGGGGAGGCCATCACAGCCTCAGTGCTCAGAGGGAAGAAACTTACTTGGCCCCAATTTACCAAAACAACAGAAAAATATATTTCACTAAAAAAAACTATATGTTAAATCCGATTAGCAGACCCAGCTGTGCAGCTACCTTTAATGACCTCAAGCATCCTGTGTCCATCACTGAACTCAGCTCCCCCGACTGGCTTTCCCAGTCAGATCGCCCCTGCCCCCCTGCCAGTGTGCCCACTCCTGTGAATCTTTCCCTTAGCGTTTTACTGATGAGAAATAAGTCTGGGGAATCTGGCTCTTTTCACATTTCAAATGTCTTCCTCGTTGTTCTACCCAGAAGCTCGTCACCATTCAGTTTCCCAGTGCTGAGGAAAAGGGCAACATTCTCCTTCACACTTATGTAACCCTAATTTCCAGTCATTCTTCACGTGGACGTGTTAAAAGAGGAAATTAGATTATTTTTCCACCTACTTGGCTTAGAGTTTTCCTAGAATTTACAAGCAAGCTGCTCTCAACGAGAATTAAAAGGAGTTGGGAAGGCAGGCAGGACAGAGAGAAGGATCCCTCCCCCAAAATGGCCCCTCGCGTGTGATGAGTCACCTCTTCCCTCTCGTGCATCGTCCTCAGGCAGGTTGAAGGCCCTTCCTCGTATCTGACAGGTACTTCCATAGACGTGTGCAGATGTGTGTGTACATTAACCCGAGAAAGTCTCTCAGAATTCCTGGACTTCAGTGGTTTGGAAAGATCTGCACATAGTAGCAAGGATGCTGAGAAAGACCAAAAAAAAAAAAAAGAAAAAAAAAGATTCAAAAACAAGTTCACCTTCTGGAAGAAAACCTGTTCCTTTTGCTTGTTTTCTGGCTGGTTGATGAGCTGGCGTTCTTAGGGACACAGCCCTGTTCTGCAGAAGAATAAACCATCCCCAGTCCTCTAACACCCTCTTTGGAAACTCTTATTTATGGTCTGATGTGTTGAAACAATAAACTTGGGTGTGTGGCTGGAATGGTGGGCGGGGGGCGGGAGTGGAGGCCGGGAAGGGCCCAGCTTTGTGCGAGGAGTGAAAATGAGGGGCAGCTTTCGCAGACCCGTCCTGGGCCCCTTTCTTCCTGCCAGCATGCCAGCGCCAGCTGAGGCCCGGCACCTTATTTTATTGTGTGAAGACAGGAAAGAAATCTCTCAATTATCTTCAAATTAACTGCCTCTTGCCATTATCTGTTCCCTGAGGACCAATCAGAGGGCGTGTTTGAAAAAGCTGGGAGTCAGCCTCCCACTTCACCCACTCCCTGGGATCTCTTCCCACCCACCCCTCCCACACGCACACCCCGCCAAAATCATCTGTGGCTGCCATTTCTCATGACAAACTTTAATGCTTTAATTAGGAAGCATCTGCGTGTCCACTCTTCACAAACACCATATGGTGCTCAGTACAAAATATGTTTCATTTTCATGAAGGCAAAGCCTTAGGAAAGGGCAGCATTTTGAATATTAATTGTTGTTCCCACATTGGGTGGAGAATACATTTACTGTGCTTCAGAAGCGACGCCAGTGTTGAAAAGAATAAAGGGGTCTGTTCTCTACCTGGCAAAACTTGGAGGAAAAGATGTCTTAAGTTAGAATAGAGCAGAATTCTACTTCTAAGCCTCAGAAATTCAAAGCCCTTTAGAAGTAGATTCCAAGAATCTCTAAATGGTCTCAAGATTTAAGATAACAGATGTCGTGTACTAACATTTCACATTTTAAACAGAACGGTAAAATGGTCCTCTCTTCCACGCTGAACCGAGAAAATCTGGGACCCGGTCTCAGAACGTGGAAAGGCACCCACGAGCCAGAGCACTCCGCCTCCTGCTCGGGAGAATGGCTTTTGGAGGGGGTGCTGCGCGGGGAAACCTACTACTTTGCTTTTTGACAGCCACGGGCTGACTTGGGAAATACCGCCCAATGGGATACAGTCTTTGGGTTTGTTTGCCTTTGCAATATTGTGTCCTTGAAATAACAAATCTACGCTTTCCAAAGTTCACATTTCTTCAAAATTCAAGAACCTAAATGAGGCCAAGTCTCGAGATCTTTTCTCCAGTGAGGATCAGCGGGGAAAGACGGGCCAAATTCCAACATGGGCCTTTTCCTGCTTTTATGCAAATCACTCAGCATGCAAATGATTAAATAATTAAACCATTATGGTTTTTAAATAAGCCATTCATATTTTCTTCATTGCCCAGGTCAGCTACCATTCTGTTGTTGGAGGTGATAGGAAAGGGTTAGGAGAAGTCCCTCTGGAGGGTGAGGGATTAGACTGGGAAGGGCTATAATTACTCATTTTTGTTTTAAAATAAATAAAGCAGTGGAGGCTGTCGAGTGAACACCATCCCCCTGTTCCCAAATGAGGGACTGGTTTCTTTCTTTCTGGTCACCAGGGCCCCTGGTCCTCACTCCAGCACGGGTGTCAGTCACCTCAGGTTCCTCGTAGACTCCAGTCCATAATTATGAGCTACCACATGTGGCTGCTGAGACCCAACTTGAATTACCCCAACTCCTAGCGAACAACAGACTCGGAATTGACTGAACAAAAGCCTATTAGAAGCTGATCCCCTGTGGTCACATTGTAATTACTGTCAGGGGCCATGGCGGCTATGGAATTATTTCTGTAATATCTCGATAACCTTCTATCCTGGAGTCACGTGAATGATGATTTGTGCCATAATCTCATTTCCTTTAATGGTGTGACAGTGAAAATAAAGGGGGCGGGGGGTTGCTTGACTCTGGCCTGAAACTCAATGCAGAAGGCGGCCGCCGATGCGCAAACACAGCACTTCCAGCAATTACTGCCCTGATAGCCTCTGTCTCTGCGCCCAGCGCGCCCGAGCCGCCCAGCCAGAGCAGCAGCCCCCTGAAAATGGAAATAATCAGGAACCACCCAGCAAAGTGGTTCAGTGTGTCTTTTCCAAAGAAGATTTTCACAGAAGCTGAAGGAGTTATTCCACTGTAATGGAAAGTCTTGAAATAAAGGGCATCATGTGATGCTCATGGGTGATTTTGTCGCTGTAACTAAGAATGCTCTGGCCCCATGAGGTGCTCATATTTTCGCCTTTGAACCCCTTGAGTCACTATAATGTAATTCAGCACAGATGGTTCGCGTCTATCAGTGTGAAGTGAACTGTTCAGCTTCTGTTCAAAAACGTCGGGTCAGCTTCATCCCATAACTTTTAATGTAACATACAGAAAAAGCAGTAAGTTCAAAAGCCATTGCTCTTTTCATTGCCTATTTAATAAAAATGCTTTAATGGCCTTCTTTGCATTTTATTGGCAGGACAGATACAGCAATTTAATCGTGGTATAGACTTCTAAGATTACAAACATAAGAAAATTTTGACTTCTCATCACAGAACTTAATGATAAATTGTATCATCGTATTATCACAAATTCTTTTTTCTTTCCTGAAGTTCCAATCTTTTCCGTAGACCAGTTATGTTTCCCGAAGATGTGCTGACACAAACCGATCTTACTGCTCCCACCTCAAGCCAGCTTCTCCTTGGGATTTATCTGTGTCTGTTATCACTTCCAAATGAGCAAATCTGTGCATTCAAGATGCCCATGATGTGGACCCAGGGTGTGAAACGCGTTTATTTCGCTTCCTCACCCACATGTGCCATGTAAGCTATCTAAACGAAACTCTTTACAGTATTCATAATTTCCCCCCCACCTTGCTATGTTCCTGCACTCCGTCCCCTCAGGCTGGAATGCCTTCCCTTTCCCCCGTCCCGTTCCTGATTATGACATCCTGTCCACCCTTCCTGGACAGTCCCAAGGACCACTCGCTTCTGATTAGTTCCCAGGAGTTGCATTCTCACCCCAAAACTAAACAGCACTTTTTCAAAGCATGTTCACCTCTAAAGGTACTTACTTCGTTCCACCATGCATTATAATCATTCGGGTGCTTCTCTGCGCCTCTCTACAGAGCGTCGTCACCTATTAACTTATTCATTCAACTATCTATCTATTCAATAATTATTTGTCCATTAATATTTCAATAACACTCTTGGGCTTCTACTAGATATTGGGTGACTGACTGTTTCAGGCATTGAAAATACAAAGATAAGAGAGATTGAACAGGACACAGTTCTTGCAGTCCTATCATCAAGGAAGAGCCAGCAGACAGAGACAGGGTCGTCGTGTGTATTAGTGTCCCACAGGACTGACCCTCAGCACGACTAGAACAGTGACAAATACGTGGCAGTTGCTCAAATTATATTCAATGAAAATTCAGTAGTTAACTGAGTAAACCCAATTCCCACTAAATGCGCTTGCGGGCAAGAACGGCTTTACCTAAAGATGCTAAGATATATTAGCCATGATGATCCCTCAACTACATTTCTTTAGAGGTATATAGCTCCCTTCCAATAATTCAAAAGGAAAAGGACCCAGTGCAGACTCTTCATGCATAAAACCTTCAGAGAGCGTTTCTGCAAGCTCAGGGGCTAACAAGAGTCGCGGGTGGCAAAAAGCAAGGGAGGGAAGCTGTACTAATTGCTCCTTGAACACTTGGGTCCCTTTCTTTCTTCCCTCTGACATTTGCATATCTCTTAGTGGCAGGCAATGCAATGTGCACAGTGTTGGAGAGGTTTGTTCCCCGGTGCTAGGACACTGGCTATGGTGCAAGATTGGGAAGGCTTCCTACGGGCGTGGGCTTTGAGCTGACCTGAATAATACAAGTCCATCTGTGTGTCCACGCCGGGAAGGTGAGGTCCTGGGTTGATGAAATCAATTTGTCTCTTGCATTCTTCATTCCTCTCACCCTTCTCTCCAAGATAGGGATTATCTTGTTTTTAAACTAAAAATCTAAAAGTGTTTTCATACTTTGTGTTTTTACACAATTCTCCCTGCTGAGATATTTTTAAAATGTCAATATAAAATCTGGGGTTTCGTTCATAGTAATGTACCAACGTGGACTTCTTAGTTTTGACAAATATACCTTGGTTGTGTGAGGAGAAACTGGGTGAGAGTATATGAGAATTCTGTGTGCTATGCTTGCAACTATCAACCTTGGAAACACCCAAACGTGTAGAGAATTTGAATGAGTTTATTTGAGCCAAACTGATGACAATCGCTAGGAAGTGAAATCTCAGCAGGTTGAGAAAATGCTCGGGAAAATAGCAGTTACTTAATTTGTACATTAGAATCAAAGGGTAAGATGTAAGGGGGCTACATGAAATCCATGGGTGGTAGATTAGGGAGGCGGGAGAAAGCAAAGCTGGGAAATCTCTGCGATTGGATAGAAAGTAAAATGGAAAGACCCGTCCCTCTTTTCATTGGTGAGTACAGGAGAGTTAACATGTTCAGCACATAGAGATGGCGGTATTTGGGCAGAGATAACAATGAGGGCTTCTGTGGTCTCCTGCTCTGGTGGGAGGTTGTGCCCTGGGGGGTCTGGAAAAGGGGATTACTCTGACATTTCCAAGGTTTGTTATTCTAGATGCAAAAAGACAGTAGACAGGCTTAGTTAAGATAAACACTGACTTTTGTCAAGAAAGATAGAGGCCCAGGACGGGACTACCCACCAGGACTTGCTTTTAGTTAGGAGGTTTTAATTTCAGACCATCCTGTGTGGTTACTTTAGGTCTCTGAGTTTGTAAGGCCACCACGCAGGACTTCCCTGAGCTTGTCAGGTTTAGTATGCGGCCGCTTTTTCGTCCACACTACACTTCCATGACTCTAAAATTATTACAAAATAAAAATATATTTCAACAATAAACAAACAAATATGCCTCCCTAAAGGAGTCAATGACCAACAAGAATATCATCTGGAAGCTTCACCCTTGCCGGTATCAATCTCTGTTTATGCTCTCAAACATCCTTTTCTTAAGCTGACATGATCATGCAAAGCACGGGCCCACTCGCCCATCTGTAACCTCTTGAGCTCTTGAACTCTCTGAATCCAATTATAGGTCAATGTCTTCTTGCCGGGATTGGCTGCGGTGGCCGGGTGACATTTTGCCTTGAGGCGCTAATGGTGACATAGGCTGTCCCTGGGGTTCTGACCACAGCTCTGTCATTAGCCAGCTACCATTGTTCTGTTAATGTAATGAATGGTTCCATAGGAAATAACAGAGTAAAGGCTTATTAAAGGTGAAGGCTTCATCCATTAAAATGCTCTTTGTGCTTAATGAAGGTCAGTAGAAGACTGATGGTAGGAGGAAATCTTGCTTTATGCTCACCCATATGTCTCAATTAATCACCAGGGCAAGCCAGTTCTCAGACTAGACTTGTGTTTGCCTTTATTTATAAATTGCTGAAGAGGGTATTACTGAACCAATGAACCAATGGTAGTGCATTCTGCCATCAGAGCTGTGCACAGACAACGTTCTCCAAATCGTTTGAGGTTGTTTTCTGAGCTCAAATACTTTCAAGTATATAATTTTCTTCTAATATCTAATCTCACAAAAACACATGTATTTGCAATATCCAATATAGTAGCCACTAGTTACATGTGGTTATTGACCACTTAAAATGTGGCTAGCATAAACTCAGATGTGTTATAAGTGCAAAATTTACACACTGGATTCCAGAGACATAGTCCAAAAAAAATTTATTATTATTATTATTTTTTTTTATCCTCACCCGAGGACATTTTTCCATTTTTTGTTCAGGTAGAGTGGGAGGGAGAGAGAGGAACAGAGAGAGAGAGAGAAACATCGATATGAAAGGAACACATCGAGTGGCTGCCACCCGCACGACCGACCAGGGCCGGGAACAAACTGCAACCGAGGTACGTGCCCTTAGCGGGAACCGAACCTGGGTCTCTCTGGACCGCAGGCCGACGCTCTAACCGCTAAGCCAAACCGGCCAGGGCCAAAAAAAAATTTCAAAGATCTCATTGATAATTTTTATATTGATTACATGTTGATGTATTTTTAATTATTGAGTTCAATAAAATATATGATTAAATTTTATTTCTCCTGCTTTTTCCTTTTTTAATGTGGCCAGTAGAAAATTTAAAAGTGCATCTGTGGCTCAAATTACATTTCCATCAAATAGTGCTGCCTTAGAGAACCCAGAAAAATGTGTTCAGTGACTGCCTGAGCCTCCTTTCTCCTCAAGTATATTTTAGATCTGACTTCCAGACAGTGGTAAGGTGACAGAAAATGTGATTTTTCGTGATATAATAAATTAATCCATTTAGACCTAGCTGCTCTACTTTGCTCGCGATGACACATGAATTTTATGTGCAACTGGGAATCTCCTGGCACTAAACTCTTACCGAGGACCAGGAACTGCCTGCCTGACGCATGGGGAGTATGCACAGAAGAACCCATCTTTTCCTTGTAATCAATTTTTTGTTTGTTTTTATTGATTTTTTTTCTTCTTTTAGAGAAAGAGAAAGGGAGAGGGAGAGAGAGAGAGAAACATCAATGAGAAAGAACATCGATTGGCCGCCTCCTGCATGCCCCCCGCTGGGGATCAGGCCCACAACCTGGGCATGTGCCCTGACCGGGAACCTCTTGGCGCATGGGTTGACGCTCAACCACTGAGCCACACCGCCCAGGCTGCCTTGTCAATTTGTTCCTGTCTCTGCTTGATCCTTTTCTTCCTCATGAGGTCTGCTTGGAAATCCCACCTCCAATAGTTATTCACCTTCTACTTTGACAGCTACTTCCTAGGTCTTTCTAAATTATTTTGATCTTTCAAAATAGAGTCTGCAGCCTAGCCAGTTCAGTGGATTGGTTCAGTGGATTGAGCATCGTCCCATGTACTGAGAGGTCCCGGTCCAATTCCGGATCAGGGCACATGCCCGAGTTGCAGGCTCAACCCCCAGTAGGGGGCATGCAGGAGGCAGTCAATGGATGTTTCTCTCTCACATCGATGTTTCTCTCTCTCTCCCTTCCTCTCTCTCTAAAAAAAAAAAAAAATCAATAAAAACATAAATAAAATAAAAGAGAGTCTGCAGCTTGCCTGAAGCTGCTTGAGAGCAAGGCTCATTGTATTCCTGTCCCGCCCCACACCTCCCTCAGCACCTGCATGCAGCAGTTGCTCCATCAGTAACCATAACAACTGCATCACGTATTGAACACTGATAACATGCCTGATTTTTTCCCTAAGCCCTTGTCCTGTATTCTCTCACTGAACCCTCTCAGCGATCCTATGAGATAAATACCAAAATCAGCAATAACGTACAGATGAGGAAACCAAGACATAGAAGGGCCGAAAAACATACCAGTTCTTACCCAGGTGGTGAGGGATGAGGTAGACTGGAGCCGGGCAGTCACTGAACACTCAGAGCGGATGGCATCTGGCAGGTTCCAGACGGGCTCGGTGAGGCTGAAGGCACCAGGCTCAGCCTGACGTGCACGTGTAGAAAGGGCGGAACCGGCTGTGCAGTCTCCTTCCCAAAGGAGCGCTAGACCCTGGATCAGAAGCCCTGTCCAGCCTCTCGGCGCTGCTCGGATTCTGGGAAGATGGCCCGATGAACACTCAGTTACTTCGATTTAGATAACAATCTGTCCCGCTATCTTCGTCCCAGAAAACCCCAGTCGTTGCTGGCACGTTGTGGTGGAGCCACATACTCTGTGGCGAGAACAGGCAGAGGCCCCAGCCAGGTGTGTGCACAGTGCTAACGGGCGGGGTCAGTCCAGGGCTCGGACCCTCCTCAGTCACCCTGGCAGGAGAGCCTGGCATCCTGTTCTCCAGGGAGCAATTGGACTTGGGCCTTTCTTTGAAGCTATAGGTTGATGCCGCCACCATCCACCTGGCACCTTGGAAGAACATCTGGGTAACAGATACCTGGCATTACAAAAATATTCTCTCTTCTTTATTTTAAAGAGTTTTAGGCAAAAGGTGGGAAGTGGTGGAGGGCGGAGCAGATTGAGCAAGAGTCGGGAGGAGAGGCAGGCCCAGAGCATCCGGGGAAACGGAAACGCCTCGCTGGTGTGCCAGGTGACTGATCCTAGCTCTGCCTCTGATGTGACTGGGTTCGTGACCTCAACAAGTCACCCTGCCTCAGGGTCTCAGTTCAGCATCAAAATGAATAAGGTGATCTGTCCCTAGTGTTTAGCAAACGAAACATATTGGTATATGCAAACACAGTCCCATCTTTTTACGAAGGGCAAATGCATAAAATAAATTCCCCTCTGCTGACCCCCATCCCTGGAAATAGCACACGGAGCCAGACACTGGCAGGAGGAGTAGCTGGAGGCTCAGAACAAGTGGTGTGTACGTGTTAGCGCTTCCCACCGTCCTAAGACACAGGCACCACGGCTGCTCATCTGCTCAACTGCAGACATCGTTTCCTGGTTGCTCCTGAGTTACCGCGTGAACCCGCCTCCTACAGGCTCTGGGCTGCTGACAGGTGGCCTGTCATTCACCACACTAGCTTTTGAGAAACCCTCCAGTTAGCAATTAAATGATGCTGCCTCTTTTACGAGGTATTTTCTTTTCATATGAATCCTACTAACCACAGGACACAAAAGGGCCTTACTTGTCATACGCTCTGAAATAATGCAAGGCAGTTGTCCCAAACTTGAAAACAACCCCTTGTAAGTGGCATTTCCACATTTCTTTCCTGTCCACATAAAGTTCCAGTGTGAGTTTTCTGGAAGGAGGAAAGATGAATTTGGAGAATATCAAACATGAAGTGCTCCATCTGACGTGTCTGGGAGAGTCAGTTCTTCACAAAGCCTTGCTATTTATGGGTGTTTGCATCTGTCTAATTTTAGACTTGTCTAATTTTTAAATAGTAAGCCCTTTAGGCATCAACCATGACTAATTGTATGTTTTGAAGAGTACTTAGCGCATGGTTGGTGCTTAATAAATGTTAAATAATTGAAAATGTTAACAATAATCATATTTGTAAGCACATTGAGCAAGACTGTTCTGAAATATGTTTTGGTGGAGAGCTTAGTGCGTGTTGGCAGGCAAACAACATGGAACGATAATAACACCAAATGGTCCTCTTGTTTTTTCCAGAAAAAAAGAAATTTAGTGACAAACTGATTTTAGGGTCTGTAGGAGACAAAATAATGGCCTCTTGAAATGTCGGTGTCCTAATCCCTGGAACCTTAAATATCTGAGGTTAAAAGTAGAATTAAGGTTGCAGATGGAATTAAGGCTGCTCATCAGCCGGCCTGACACGGACAGCATCCTGGGTTATCCAGGTGGCCCCGTGTAATCACACGGGGGTTGCATTCTCATTTCCTAATCAACGGAAGGGATGGTGGGGGGCTAGAAGGATCAGGTCAGGGATGTGAGGATGTCACTTTGCTGGCTTTGAAGATGCAGGAAGGGGCGCTGAGTCAGAGAATACAGGTGGCCTCTGGAAGCCAAAACAGGCCTGGGGAAGAGCAGAATTGCAGTCCTGCCAACTCTATGGTTTTAGGGCTCTGGGCTCCAAAACTGTAGGATAATAGAAAACTTTTTGTAAGTCATGAATTTTGTGATAGTTTGTTACAGCAGCAAAACAAAATTGATACAGAGTCTTGTTAGCATAGACATTTTGGCTGACCATTGGCGATGAGTGGTTTATATGTGTTCTGGGTACTACCTGGAATATTATCCAGTATTACCTCAAAAAGAGAGCAACAACACAGCAAAAAAGCAAAACGCAAATCAAATGGTGTTCTCTATCTGCACCAAGGTGGCGGCCCTAACGAGCCACTGTGGCTACTGAACACCTGTAGCTAGTATGATGGGGAAGTGAACTTTAAATGTTATTTAGTTTCAATTAATTTAAATTTAAATAGCCACTGGTGGCTAGTTGCTGCCATATTCAATAGTGCAGATTTAAAGTCTTATAGATACAGGGAATAAGATACATTTTTAATTCATATACATGTTTTTCTTGCAGAAGAATATGATGGAATAATCAATAAGACTTCTATATATTTTTATACAAGAACATATTACATTTGAATAAAATTCAGCGTAGGCAATAGAATGGAAATACAGAATCAAGGGGTGGGGCCAGGTGAGATCAAATTCCCAACTGCGAAAGTAGACCTGCTCATTGACATTTTACCTGGACTGTGATGAATATCGTATCCTTATAGTGTTTCAATTCCTTGAATACACTTATAAGAAGAATGTAGCATCTTATTTTTAAATGTCAATATTTACAATATGTAACATATTATATCCTTGGTAATAACCGCATTTCACTGAGTCTGTAGCTACCAGTTTCACATCTCTAAAATTGGGGTGCATCTTACAATGATGGAGGGTCGCAATTTTTTTTTGCTATTTTTATTAATTTATTTTTGTTACAGATGTTTTTCCTTTTTCCCCTCACTGACATCCTCCTTCTGATCCTACCCACCCCCCAGCATTGTTGTTGATGTCCTTATATACGTGCATATAAATTCTGTGGTTTGTCTCCCCCCCTCCCCAACCCTCTCCTCTGAGATTTGTCAGTCTATACTCCACTTCCATATCTCTGGGTCTATTTTGTTCATCAGCTTGTACTATTCATTATATTCTACAATTAAGTGAGATCATGTGGTATTTGTCTTTCTCTGACTGGCTTATTTTACTTAGCATAATACTCTCCAGGTCCCTCCATGTCGTCTCAAAGGATAGGAGATCTCTCTTTCTTACAGCTGCATAGTGTTCCATTGTGCATATGTAGGTGGCTCACAAATTAACAATATTTTCACCTCTTTAGCAGTACATAACATAAAGCAATCAGTATGATGCATAATATCTTACAATCAATATTCTCTTAGATTCTAGAATATATGATATTGTGAGGGTTCAGAACAAGTCACCCCAAGGTGAGCCTCAGTGATATGCAGACTAGTTTGAGGTAAAGGTAACCAAGACCCTGCAGGCTCAAGAGAAACTTCTGCTCCCCACTAACTAGGATTTAAATTAGGAGCTTGGCCCACGATATGAGTTAAAACCAGAAATTACTTTTTACCTATATATATGGTAGGACAAAACAATAACTACTGAACATGCTTTCTCCCCAGAGTTACCTTCCGAAGCCCAAGCTCATCCCTCGCTCAGAATGTCTTAAATCCCCATTTTCCCTTCCTGTCTCTGACCCTGCCATGCACGGTGCACGTGGGGTCTCTGACTCTCATGTACGCAGGGTTCCCATACATATATATGTATGTATTGAATTTGGTTATTTTCTCCTGTTAATCTGTCTCATGTCTATTTATTAGACCAGCCAAAGGACACTTGAGGGTAGAGAAAAGTTTCTTCCCCCACAAAATGAAGATAAAACTTTTAAGATAGCAACTTGGAAATGTTTGGGGATATCAGGTTTTCAGAATTCTGCAACTCAGTGAGCAAAAACACTTGTAGGCTACGAAGGTAGACCACTTCCTGCCACAGTTCGTGTCTCAGCCACACTTCTCTACCTGCGTGGAACGGAGGGGACGCGCCCGCCGCTCAGTGGGGGCGGAGAGCTGGAGGGCCGGCTGCTGGAGCCCTCACAGGGGTCAAGCACGTGCTCAGCACAGGCCCATCGCAGTAACTTCATGTCGTTTTTCCAGGACTTGCATCATCTCTTATGGGTAATAGCATTTCTCCTGTGTTTTGTTGTTTAGTTTTTCATATCTGCCTCACTTTTCTTCTTCTCTCAGTGGAAAAACTTTCTCTACCTACCCACCAGGGCTCAGATAATAACCTCAGACCTGAGTCTACACAAACTTTCAGGTCAGAAACCTACTGCTCACTGTTCCCAGTCCAAGGAGAGGGTTCTGATTTATTTAGCCCACATAAGATGTCCACCCCTGACCCAAACAACTGTGAGTTGGATGGATGATCCATTTATGTAATACAAACATCACTGAGGACAGTGGGGGTAGTGGGTGAAAGCAATTCCCAAAGATGGGGGCTGTGAGCAGGCAGGCAGCCACTAACACATCATCTAGAGTCAGCATAAGAACAACGAACACTTCCTTAGCTCTAACCATTGTCAAGACCACATGAATTGCTTCAAATACATTAACTCATTTAATCCTCAGTGTAATGCTAGTAGGTAGGCATTGATATCCACATTTACAGATGAGGAAACAGAAGCACAGAGAGCTTGGGTAAATTCTCCAAGGTCACACATTTGATAAGTGGTACAGCCTGGGTACAACCCATTGAACTAAACTGCTGGAGCAATTTCATCTCTTTCTAGCTAGACTTGCCGGGGGCAGCACTAAGCATGCAGTATTCTGCATCAAGAAGTTGTAACTAGCTCTGGCTCAGTTGTTTGGAGCATAGTTCCATACACCAGAAGGTCACAGGTTCAATCCCTGGTCAGGGCACATACCCAGGTTGCAGGTTCAGTTCCTAGTCGGGCGTGTAAAGGAGGCAACCGATCAATGTTTCTTTCTCTCTCCCTCTCCTTTCCTCTCTCTCTAAAATCAATTTTTAAAAATCCTCAGGTGAGGATTAAAATAAATAAATAAATAAATCTTTAAAATTTTTAAAAGAAAAGAAGTTGTAACTAATAGGTAACTGATATAGTTGTAACTGATATTTATAATAGTTGTAACTGATATTTATCACATAATTAAAACCCACTGAATATTTTGGGGATTAGGAAGCAAAGAGAGAGGAACTCTAGAATGCATAACTTGCCCAAAGTCTCACAAATCGGAGGTGCGAAGCCAGAGTCCTGACCCAGGCCTGACACCTGGACCTGTGGCCTGGCCTCTCCATCCCCCCACCAGGTTAGTGTCCAAACCAGCACAGCGACGTGCCAGGTAGAGAATAATCCAGTCAATCATGAAACAAACCATAATAAGAGTCAGCTTCCTCAAAGCAAAGTCATTTTTCAAAATTCACTTACAGATACGTGTCTGATTCATCTGATCAGACAGATTAACTTTCTACTTCCATCTGACTGTGCAAGCATTCACCTGACTGGCCCAAACGCTCTGTTACAGGCATTGACGTTTCCGCTGAAACAAGGAAATGCTCTGGCCGAGTCTTTGCCTGAGATACAACTGCATGATAAAGTTTACTTTTGCTCTGTCCTTCCTTGTAGTTAATTCTTTGCTTGTTGACTTAAAATGAATTCCCAGGGGCTCACAGAATAAGAATTCTTAACCCTTCAAAGGCAAACCCCAAAGGCAGGAACACATCTTTATGTTAGTTAACACTGGTACCCTGGGAGGTTGGCATGACAGGTAGGTCCTGTAGGCCCTTCTCAGCGCTAAGAAACCATCTTGTCATAGTCAGTCCAGTAGTCATTGCAGAAATTACATGTCATCCTTGAATGGAATAAGCACAAACCATCTCAGCTCAAGGTACTCTAAAAGCATTTCTGAAGTTTACTTACACATTGTTTGGGGTTTTTTTTTTGTTCAGTTTTGCACTCACCCAGCTCCTAGTACATCAGCAACTGAGAAGGTGATGTCTCACCAATAAAGGCAGGATGGGGATTCAGACATTGTGTTTCAATGTAAAATTAGAAAGCAATTGGGCCCGTGTTATAAAGAATGACGTGGCTCCTGACCCCCTGGGCTCTTTCTGAACCAACTGCTTTAATGGAACCGCCTTCAAGTGGAGAGGGAGCTTACATGTCCTGGGGCTTCCTGTGTGCCCGACGCCAGGCAAGGTCTCTAGCTATGTCATCTCAAGGGAAGTCCCCTCTCAGCCATCCTTTGAGGAAGGCCCATTAAGCCACATGTTCCAGATGAGGAAACTGAGCTTGTGGAGGTGAAGGAGAATCTGCTGGGAGCAACATACGTAGGAAATGACCTAGCTAAGAGTCAAACTCCAAAATCACATCCCCTCCACTTTACCATGAGATTTCTACCCATGCATCCTTGATGGGCGGCAGAGCAACAAGCAACCAAGAGTTATGAATCAGGGCTTCCTAGAAGAACCTGCTTAGATGTGCCCAATTGTACTTCACTAGCTGAGATGCAAATCATTCTGCTTCCAGGCCTAGATTCACAAACCCATCTAGTACACAGTTGCCAGCATATTCCTCCCAAAACGCCACTGTTACTGTGTTACCCCCTACAACGACCCTATCACCCATGATAATATTCGCGAGCCTCACCCTGCGTAGGAGAGGACAGAGACTGAGGAGGCATGAGGGGCAGTTATTGAGAGTACAGGCTCTGTCAGAAGGGTCAGGTCAAAGGTACAGGAAGGAAATTAACCTGCATAAAGAGAAGGGAACTTTCTTCCTCTGAGATATGAAGAAAAGATAAGAAAAATGAGTTTAAAGCTAGTCTTTTGGAGGTGGAATGTTGTTAGAAGGGAATCTCATAAGACAGATAACATATGTGGAAACCTTTCAGAAAGATCCTCCACAGACATCGGATCTTGGGGCATCTGCCAACAGTCATAAAAGGAAATCTGGCTCAAGAGATGAAAGTAACATTCTGTAATAATGAGAAGACTCCGCACGCTGCGCTCCTGTGCTGCCAAAACACTCATTCTGAAGTCATGTTCATGTGAGGACACTGATGCACCACCCACATCTCCCTGAGATAAAAGACCTGCTGCCCCAGCTTCTGGGAGTCTGGCGGTGGACAGCCTTCAGCTGTCAGCCCCTTCGGGACATGCCTCCGCAGCAATGAGCCATCTTGCCCAAGGTCGTATCTCTTCCCGGGCAGCTCATATCTAGTGGCCAAGTCATGATGGAGTATAAAGAGCTGACCATCTGGCTCAAGTTGGGGCAACCTGAACGACCGTCCTGGCTCAAGAGCTCCCACAGGGTTGGCCAAGGCTTTCATTGGCTCTGCATCACATCTCTACTTCTTTCCCCATCTGGTTCTGCTGCAGCCCTCCCCCTTTCCCAGGAGTGGACCCCAAGGACACCCCTTCATATATATCCTGCACACTGAGATTTGAGTACAATCTCAGCACAGTTGCAGCCATTCAACCTGCAATAGGGTTTTTATGAGCAAGGAGCCAAAAGCGAAACAGAAAATTGGCGTTCCTTTTGCTATACCCCACGTCCATGCAGATTATCACAAAACAGCGCACAATCTCTCCTCGTGGGGCTTGGGTGACGGCGGAAGCAGGTCTGCTGGGTAGCTGCATTAGCACCCCAACAGCCTCCCATGTTTCAATATTCTTATTTTGCAAAAAAACTCACAATGACTTAGTCATAAAACTTTGTAAGGTTAGAGAGTTTCTTCTTCACTATACCCATAGTCACTCAATTCAAGATTTATTAAACACCTACCCAGGCACTGTACTAGGCAGGAGCTGGGGGTGCAAAAATGGAGAGAAGCGGATGGAGGTCCCCTCCTCTGAAATAATGCGACGGGGCTACAGCGGAGGCGCAGCACACCTTCTTCCAGTCCGGATGAGGGTATGCTGGGGGCCTCACAAAGGCAGAAAGAGGAGCAGCTAGAACACATGGAAACCGCTGCTTTCATCATAGGCAACCAACCACAGCAGGGGGAAATGCAGACCCTGAGTCAGACTCTGGGGGTTGAACGCTGTCATTGTCTTCCTAGCTCCTACTGGATAAGTTACTTAATCTCCCTTGGTCTCAGTTTCATCCTCTATAAAATGGTGGTTGCATGAGTCAACTCGGGAAGCCTTAGCAAAATACCCAGACAGTGTGGCTTAAACAACAGGAATTTATTTCTCACAGTCTGGAGGCTGAGAAGTCCAACGTCAAGATGCTGGTCAATTTTATTTCCTGGACCTGGGCTCTCTTCCTGACTTGCAGATGGTCACCTATCCGCTGCGCCCTCACGTGGTGGCGAGAGAGGGGGAGAAGCTCTCTGGTGTCTCTTCTTATAAGGACACTAATCCCATCATGAGGAGACCGTTCTTATGACCTCTCAATCTAATTACTTCCCAAAGGCCCTGTCTCCAGATACTATCACATTAGGGGTTTGGGTTTCAACACATGAATTTGGGGGACACATACTTCCATCCATTGCAGCAGTACAAATAGTGATTTCCTCTTAGGATTATTGTGAAGATTTAATGACATAGCGTGCCCAGACCAGTGACTGCCACACATTCAATGCTCTATCTGTGCTAGCTTATTATTAAAGTCACAGAAACTGGGAAGTGTCCGGTGCAGTAAGGCCCTCCTGGCCCGAGCTCAGCTCCTTTGGGCATCCTGTCTCTCAGAGGATGAGAAAATGAGCTTATCCTTGGGAGTTAGGAATGGCCTATTTTCATGCAAATACCAGTTCAGAGGGCCCTTAGCAATCAATTATTACTAAGGTGAAAATCTCCAACCTCTCTATTTTCTTCGCTTTTATACCTCCCTCTCCTTTCTCTTCTTTCCTTTGTGATCAGATGCCTAACAATCTCAGAAACACGTCCACTCAGGGGATTACTCTTGTTAAAGAGTATTTAGCTTTTAATCCCACGGGGCACAAGCAGGTTGAAATATAAGACATGGTAGAAAAAGAAGAATTGAGCAGGGTTAATCTCGAGGTGAGAGGTGAAAAGGGGCGAAACGGAATCCAAAGTAAACCCATCTTGATGAAAATACCAGTTAACTTTAAAAGAGACAGGCAGTGGTTAGGTTTTGTGCCTGTCAGAGGCTCTGGGATTGTGTTCACAAAGGGCACGTTTTATTGGGCGTCCATGCCTTCTCTGCCTCCTGGCAGTCAGTGTGTCTCCTCCCGGAGCTGGGTTAGGTTCTGCTTCGAAAGACGTGGCATTAATGTCCTCATTAATGTCCTCGCGTAAGTGAGCAAAAGGAGGTTCAAAGTCCTTCCAGCTGAGAGAAATGGGTTTCTCACACCTTCCTGGAACTTTGTAGGTCCCATTCCCACCTGGCTGCCGAGTTCACTGGCAATTATTGACAACTTGATTATTTTTATTGTTTCCAGTCATTTCCATTGTGTTTAGACTGTCAAGTTGACAGCCCAAACCCTTAGATCCCTGGCTGACCCTTTAGCTCTTTCTACTCATTTCCTGCTTGGTCCGCCTCCTTTTTTTTTTGGTATGTGCCCCTAGCAGGAACCGAACCCAGGACTCTCTGGTCCACAGACCAACGTTCCAATGGCTGAGCCAAACTGGCCAGGGCTGGTCCTCCTTCTTTAGGAAGAATGGAGAAAGACTTATCATCAGAATGAATGATGATGAGAAAATACAAGCATAAACTGTCAAGGGTGAGGGGGAAACAGATACGCTTGTACTTTTTCTTTTAAGTAACAGCTTTATTGAGATACAAATCACCCATCATAAAGTTCACCCTTTTAAAGTGTACAACTCAGTCGGTTTTAATATATTCAAAGATGTGCAACCATTACACTAAGTTCGTCACTTCGGCAAAGAAACCCTGTGCCCGCTGGCAATAACCCCCACCGCCCCCTACCTCCAGCCCCACTCATCTCCCTCCCAGCTCTGTGAATTTCCCTAGTCTGGATATTTTATTACAAGTGGAATCATATAATACGTGGCCTTTTAGTGACATGCTTCTTTCACTTAACATAATATTTTCAACATCGCATACATTCTTAACTCAAGAGTAAAATGTGTCAATATCAATTAAAATTAAAAATGCATATGCACCCTGGCCAGTTTGGCTCAGTGGTTAGAGCATCGGCCCACGGACCAGAGAGGCCTGGGTTCGGTTCCCGCTAAGGGCACATACCTTGGTTGCAGTTTGTCCCCGGCCCCGGTTGGGGTGGCAGCCACTCGATGTGTCTCTCTCTCTCACATCGACGTTTCTCTCTTTCTCTCTTCCTCCCTCTCTCCCTACCATTCTATCTGAAGATAAAAGCAAAAAAAAAAAGCATATGCGCTGACTCAGAAACATTATGTCCACAAGACAGTTGCACAGAGACATTCGTTGCAGCATTGACAAAGGTTGGAAAAATCTAAAACCTATTAGTTAGGGGCCTGGTGGGACACATTAGGGTTCCACCCCACAGTGGAGCGTTGTGCAGTAGTTCACAGAGTGAGTCGGGTTCTGTAAGGAATGGTGTGGAATGATCTTCGGAACCTATTGATAAGTGAACATAGGACACAATAAAATAGAGAACAGTGAGTGAAACTAACTTTCACCTGTGTAAAAAGTGTGCATATATATTATATGTATATGTTTATATATTTATTTGTATACGTATGAGTGTTTTATTTTATTTATTGATTTTTAGAGGGAGAGGGTGATGGAAACATGGATGAAAGAGAACATCGATTGGCCGCCTCCTGCATGCCCCGCCCTGGGGATCAGGCCCACAACCCAGGCATGTGCCCTGACCGGGAATCGAACCAGCAACCTCTTGATGCATGGGTCGACGCTCAACCACTGAGCCACACCAGCCGGGCATATGAGTGTTTTATATACAGGAATTAGAGGGGAGGAAGAAGAAGAAGGAAAAGATCCATCTCTAGTGCAATGTCTAAAAAACGACTACAATGGTTGTCTCCAGGGAGGGAAATGGCAAACGGGGCGTCTAGGAGACAGAGACGGGGAAGAGAAGAAGGCCTGCTCCTCATTCTGTACCTTTTGGTGTTGTTTGACTTTTGTTTACCAAGTACATATACATCCTTAGAATTTAAAATAGAAATGATATTCATAAAGTTTATTAAGCCACTGCATGGGCCCATTAGGGTCTGGGGACTCCCCAGGGAACCCCAGAGCCTCTGCCCTCAGGGTTTGGGGGTCAGTCTGACAAGCCAGGTAGAGAGGACCCATTCCAGTGAAGCATACAGATCAGTGACTTGAAGCTCAGCGATGTCTGTTATCTTCCCAGAGGCCTGTTGTCACCTGCACGGCACTTTTACCTGCCAATTAGGGCAGACAAATACACTTTGATGTTCAGGACTGGCTGGAAGGGTGACTTCAGAGCTGTTCACTGAACCCCCTCCCTCCGCGCACTGTCTCTCTCCTGAAGGTTCCTGGCCTCATGGTGCCTTTCGGAAGCCCAGCTGAGGCCCTGTTTACCCCCCTGATCTCCTTTGAAGAGGCCTGTCAGCATTGGGTCTGCGATGCAGCCATTATCTGAATGCTCCCTTGACCTTTGGTGGAAGCACTGACACTTCCTGTCCTGTTTCCCAGCCGCTCTCCGCCACTGAAACACTGACCCCAAGCGGGAGGGAAGATAGGCGTGTCCCCGCTCACACTGCTGTTCTGCAGTCGAGTCCCTTTAAAATGTGATTCCGGCAGCTCATTTCCAACCACGGGTGTTGGGATAAAAGTCAAAGTTGAAGTGAAAGACAGACTGTGTAACTCTATTTTTAAAGGGGGTGTTTAATTATGGAAGGCATGGTTAATATTTTAATACTGTTTATAATGGCTTTCATTTATTTTTTCAGCCAATGAGAAGCAAGTAATCCTGTGGCCATAGCCAGAATCTGATATAATTCCTCCCCAGTTATACAAAAGTCTCTCTGTTGCTGTACAGAATAAAAATGTCAATGCACATCAGGTATTACAGCTCACCTGTATTTACTTGACACCTTGTAAGATACCTCTCCAAACTGCCTCAGTAACCTCTCCCATCAAAGACTGGTGAGAATACATGGAGCTTTCCTTCCTGTTTGAGTAACACCTATTAAGAAGGGTAGTAATTAAAAGCAAATCATAATATTTAAATCTTAAGGGAAGCTATTGCCGTGCTGCTGGAAACATTCAGGGATTGGAATGTGCGCTAACACCTACATACACTGCAATTAGAAATGAAACAGCGAACTCCAACAAGCTTTAAAACAAAACCCCTGCTAGGAAAAATCATCCTGTAAGTAACAGTCCATTCACACATGTACATGAAATGTCGCCTTCCTCCACACTGCCCAGCTCTCGTCTGCTTGCCTGCAGGGCGCGGCGGTTTGTCCCTGCCGCACGTGCAGGGACTGCACGCGGCCTCCGTGCCACACCAGCTGCAGCTCAGCCCAGACAGGCCAAGAGAGGCATTTTCCAGCGCCCTTGCATTCCTCAGCTCTCCACTTGACCTTGAAAGCTAATAGAAGGAAATGAAACCCACTAAAACTATCTCTGTGGGTATCTTAAGATTAACATCTTTTTCAGAGATCCCATCCGTGAAACATCAAACCCTCTCTCCGTTCCTGCTGCCTCTGCCCTGCAGTGTCGTGGTCTTATCTCTGGCTGCACGTTTTAGTCACGGGGCGGGGGAGTGGGGGGTGGTGGTGAAGGTGGGAGCACAGAGGTTAAACCATCCTAGTGTCAAGGCTTCACTCCAGAGACTCTAAATTAATTAGTTGGTATTGTGCCCTGGGATTAGTATTTTTAATACTTCCCGGGTGATTCTAAAGCACAGGCAGGGTTGGGAACCACCAGAGCCTAACACAAGCCTTTCTCTTTTTTTACCTGGATTATGGCAAAAGCCTCCTAATTGTCCTTGGTCCTCTGTACCTAAGGTCATTATCTTAATGTGTTGTCATACTGATTTATTTCCTCTATTGATCCATGTTTGATGAAAAAACAATGAGAAAATAAATATGGGCAGAATTAAAAAATATATCAATTATAATCGCATTGAATTTGTTATCATTCCTCCCAGATTTTTTCTTATGTATATGTACATAAAACACATATTTACAAAAATAAGATCCTGCTACAATTATTCTCTATACTCTTCTATTCTCCTTGAATAACAATGGAGAAATTTTTATATCTTGGCTGCATAGCATCTGAATATGTGGTTGTACCATTTTTTTCTTTAATATGATTGTATTGATTTTTTTAGAGAGAGAGAAAGAGAGAGGGCAACCTGGGCATGTGCCCAGACCAGAAATTGAATCAGTGACCTCTAGGTGTATGGGACAACTCTCCGTGCACTGAACCACCTGGCCAGGCTGTGACTGTGTTTTTAACAGATCCTTTATTTAAGGGCGGAGCCTTTACATCGTTTCCCTGTGGGTTTGCTGTTGCTATTCAGGGTTTTAGTTTTAGGTTTGTTTTGCTATTATAAATAACATTGGAATGAACTCTTTGGAAAGATGATTTTTGTGAATTGACCTATTTTCTTTTTTCTTTTTTGGTACATGCCCCTAGCGGGAACCGAACCCGAGACTCTCTGGTCCGCAGGCCGATGCTCCAATGGCTGAGCGAAACTGGCCAGGGTGTTGACCTATTTTCTTAGGTTATATTTCTGAAAGTAAATTTGTTGAGTCAGTGTAGCGATTCATTCCGATACATACTACAAATTGCTCTTCTAAAGCAAGGGGTGCTTGAAAGTATCTGTTTCTCTAGTCCTTCACGAACACTGGGCACTAGCATAAAAATCCTTGTTCGATCTGGTAAATGAAAAGTGGTATATATCTATTATAATTTGTTTAGATTATTTGTGCAACTGAACATTTTCCATCTGTTTAATTGGACATCTGAATTTCTTTTGCCCATTTTCTAGAGTTTTTTTTTCTTATTTATGTGTGCCATTTGTATATCAAGACTATTACATTTTCTCTAATTTGTCTGTTTTAACTTTTTAAAGTTTTACAAAGACTTTTGTCTTGCCTGGCTGGAGTGGCTCAATTGGTTGGTTTAGCATTGTCCTGCCTGCCAAAAGGTTGCCAGTTCAATTCCCAGGCAGGTTGAAAAATAGTTGTTGGTGATAAACACCTTTTAAATCTTTACATTTTTAAATATATTAATTTTTTTTCAATATGGTTTTAACTTTTTCATGTTATCCATGGAAAGATTTTCTCCAAGTTAAAATTATATAAATATTTACTTACATTTTTTTCTAGTACTTATATGATTTCTTTTTAATATATATAATTAAATCTGTTAATTAACTTTGAAAGTACAAATCTGATCATGCCACTCCCCTCCTTAAATTCTTCCCCCTCTCTCCAGTGTCTATAGGATTAAGCTCAAGTTCAAGTTCCTTCACGCTTCTCACATTATCTAGTCATTCTTTAGCTTCTATGCCCCTTTCATCTTTGCTTACAGGGTTCATTTTTTTTTTTTTTTTTCTGGAATACATTCTAGGTGTCCCCTTCTCCCTCTACATAGCCTTTACTTCAGGTTCCATGAGAATATGGACCAGGACTGTTTTAATCATCCCAGTACCCAACCCAATGCCTGGAGAAAATTGACATTTATTATTTGTTGAAAACAATAAATGAAAAGTTAGCTTTCCTGGGAGGCCTCCTCCCATACCTCTGGACAGAATCTGTTATTATGTTGCTAAAACACATTGCTCTGATCCCTGTTCTATTACATCACATTTTGTCATTATATTGTATTATATAAGTCAATGGACCCACATCTATCTATCAATCAGGCTCAACTCAAGTGAATCTTATTTCTTGCTCCTCAGCAAGGCTGGGATATGCAGAAGGTACTCAATCTATGCATAATGTTGAATTCAGATAAATGAATTCTAATGAGATCTCCCTGGCTTGTAGGGTGTGCCCAGACATGTCTTGTATTTAGAAGTAAAGACCCTGACAGTTTCAAAAGACAACTAAATTATCAGGTGACAATGTGTGTACCCAGGTAAAAATTATGGTCATCAATATGGCATCAAAATAGTGCACCACGAAGACAGTGTCTTAAAGTAATGGTGAAGCATGACAGTAATGCCTTTAGGCACCCCCACCATGTCATTAAGGGTCAGAGCATCATTGCTGTCCCTAGAGCCCTTCCTTGGGTGGATTTAAAAACAAAACAAACAAGCAAAAACTCTGGAATCACTGGCGAAAGATAGTGAGCTAACCAACTAACTTTTCTCCAAGGATGTGGTACCTGAAGAATTGGTCTGCTTCAAGAGATAATGAGAAACAAATCACTCACACTGTTTCCCTTAGCTGCCTTTAACTGAGAAGTTTGATATAACTATTTCCCGTGCTTTTACATTTTGTTATAATCCAATGGCTTTGTTATATGCCTCCATTTCACTGCGAGCCACTGCAAATCCCTTTGACAGGTAGCAGAGTGCCCGGTATAAATGATAACTTTAAAAACCACCTTCTTTGCCTCACTACCTTTGCCCAGAGGGCTCCATGCATGAGTAAGCACATCCTGAGGTTTTTACCAAGATATAGCATCGGAGACCTTAAAGAAACGATATTACAAATTGGTCCCACTTAGTAGCTTGGGACAGAATTGGAATTTTCTTTGGATGACATCCATGATCATAATCTCTGACATTTAACTGACCTTGGGCATGTCACTTTATCATTCCAAGGTTCAGTTTACTTATCGGCAGAGCAACAATGCGGTGGGTCTACATGATCTCTAAGGTTCTTCCCACCCCAGAACTGTATCTAATCATCTTTTCTAGGAAGATAGGAACTGAAGAGACCACCCAGGCAGAGGAGGGAAAGCATGCTCTCCTCCTGTCTGTAACCCTACCTTCTGTCCATCACCCTGTACAGATAAGGGGTAGGAGAGTCAGGTCCCAGCCCAGCCACGCAAACGCACTGTGACTGCTGAGGGCACACGCACTGCGCCGTCCAGTGTGCTAACTGGATAAACCACATGCCCGGCTGCGTGTAACAACACCGCTTGCACATTAATACGCTCGAGAGCTATTAGTGATGGGCTAATTTGGTGCTTCTACAAAGGAAAAAATATATATATTTTTTCTTTTCTTTTAAAACTCTATCTTGGATTTTAATTGCCAATATGGGTTTTTTAAGCAGAGGTGTTTGGGAGCTTAGAGCCTGTCTTACCCAAGGGGACTATGGACTTACATGGGACCTTACCAAAGATAATTTTCTATTCCTAAGATATTGCATGTCCTCCAGCCTTCACAAGTGCCCAAGTCCATCAAAAACAAACAAACAAACAAACAAACAAACAAACAACCCAGAAACAAAAAAGAGTATGCTAACAGGAGAAGGACCAAACCACTCTTGACTTTCCCTGAAGAAGCCTAAGCCAGGACCAAGGAGAGGTTGTTGGAGTGGGGTGAGGGGCAGGGGGAACGCTGTGGGTGGAGAGTATGCTTCTCTCCCCTCCACCCTTGGCCAACAAAAACAGCCGTGGTGAGCGTCCTGGGGGTTACTCAGCTCACCTTCCACCTTCTAAGACATGCACATGCCACAGGGCTCTCATGCTACATTCTGAGGCTTTGCCCCAGCTCCAGAAACTAGCCTACTCTACCAGACTACATTGAGGCAAAGGGCACAGCCCAACAGGTGCTTAAGCAGACAGAAGACACGAACAGAGAAGCAGTTAGCCCCATGATTAAGAGCAGACTGCCAGGGTTTGTAGCCTGATGTGAACTTGGGCAGATTGCTTAACCTCTCCCTGTCTGTCTCCTCATCAGAGAAATGGGGCTGCAGTGATCATGAGTGAGCAGAGTGCGCGGAACAGTGCCTGGCACCGAATAAGCCCTCTAAGAGATAGTTACTTTATACACATCAGATAAGCCCATAATACCACCTCTGTCCCCCTACATGAAGCTCATAGAATAATTCATATCGATGTTCATGTTTCGTCCTTTGAATTTTGGTTCTCCTTTCAAAGCTCCTTTTGGTAGTGTTGATCTGGATGGTATCTACTAGAATAAGAATGCTGGTGGCAGGGGGTTTGGGGAAAGCAGATAGTAAAGAAGGGCAACATAACAGCCATTGACTCCTTAAGGGACATCTCTGAAAGAACATATGGATATTGAACAATGAGTAGATTTTACTCATAAAATACACATAATATTGCCTCATAAACTTTTTTACATCAAGCCAAGGTAGACTCAGTCATCAGGCTTGAGAGTAAACTCATTATCAGAAAATGTAGTCTCTTAAATTTTGGGTGTTTTGTTTGCTCATTTTTGCATAGATCTGACCCAACTCTTGTGTTATTTCAAATGATGGGAAATTTGCATATGCCTATCAATTGAACAACATCAATATATGCAACCAATACACTTCTTTTCTAGGGGGAACACTGTTTTCCAAAGCAGGTCTTGATAATCCTGACTCAATCTTCATCTTTAATCAAGAAATTTGAATAAACTTGGTGATTCAGAAGGGTTGATTGCTACACGTAATGCAGTTATGCGAAATTAGGTCTTAAACCATGAATGCATGAACTTTAATTTGCAAGCCTCTCTCTCTGTAGTTAACCATGTGTAGCGTTGCTATCCAGGCTGAGCCAAGTCCCACATTAATAAGGAGAAAAGGTTTTTACAAGAAGCTGGTAATTAGTTGACTTGCTATTTCAGAACTCTCCACCACACTCTGTCTGGGAGAGGAATGTCCATTCACACGGGTGCGCACCACTTCCCATGCCTGCCATATTAAATAGATATAAGAAAGTTTCCACTCAAATCTCTATAATGATGCAAAAGGCTGTAACTAATCTTCATTGAATAAAAGACAAAAATCGCAAATACAGGTTGATATTCCTGCCACAGAACTTTATCAGATTTTTTCTAATAGGCAGCAAGCATGTCACCTGAGACACTCAGTCTGTTTTCAACCCCTTCTTAAGGCCATGCACGTGTTGACGGAAGAGATGATCTTAGGAGAGAACTTTTCCTTTACTTTCAAGTGCCTCCAGTTCTCCGGTGTTAGTTGGATTGACTCCCTCCACGGACTGGTTTTTAGATCAAACTGTCCAAAAATGAATATGCAAATACACGGCCAGTGATTTCAGGTCAGGAAGAAGCTGAACCAGAATCTCATTACCCTGAATGACAAGGAAGGATCCTTTTACTCTTTCTTCTATAAGAACTATGAATCCCATTAGCAGATTTTTCTTCGGTTGTCTGAACAATCTATGGGTGACTTGCTGTCTTGAACATTTTGCTGCTGAGCGACTCTAAAGGGCAGAGAAGGGGACTCTGGTAAGAATGGGCTGAAGACAGGAAGAATAGCTAATATGTGCCTTGTGTGCAAGTTTTCATTTCGGTAGTTAAAAAACAATTAAGGAAAGGAATGAGGGTCCTGACTAGATAGAATTCAATTCCCCCCCTTTTAGTGGAGTCAGAGCATGAAGAAACGCAAGGACAATCCATCACTGCATTACCGCCATCGCCGGAATTGTCTGTGTTTCAGAGGGTGTTCGTTTCCTTCACCCGGAGGACACAGACCTCTGTGTGCTGATTTGGGTGTCAAGATATATGAAAAAGATGAAAGAAGAGAATTGGAAGCAGCAGCTCGGATCAGCCCTGAGAACGTCTGCTCTGTAGTCCACGGGTCTTGGCTCCCTGTGTGTGCAGACACCTGTCATTAGACTAGGAGACTGTGGGTGGCCCTATATGTAGAATTTCCAAGCTCATTGGACCCTAGATCACCCTTGGTGCTTTCTAAGGGCCAGCTTAGGTACTGGACTGAATAGTGAAAAATTGCTTTCTAACTAATGAATGAGCCGGGGTCCTTTGATGTTATAAGAGTGTGGTTGGAGCTTAATGTGCTGTATCGTGAAGAGCACTGAATGAATGGATGTGGCAGACCACTCACAAACTGCTCACAGAGAGTCGAGCCATCGCTAACGAGATGGTTTTGTAGCTGAGGTTGTGAGTCATTAATATGGACACCAGGTAGAGGCCAGTGCTGGCCCTCCATGGCACAGATATAAAGAATACGTTTATAAGCATGGATTTTAAAATAATTCTATGAAATAATAGTAATCATTTATCGAGAACTTTATCTCTAACCCTCCCTACAACTGCTTCAGATGGCTTCCATTATTTTCTCTCTTCCCCAGATAAAGGAATTGAGGCCCAGAGGTGATGAAAACATCACCCAAGATGACACAGATGGAAAGTAACCGAGCTAAGATTGAAACACAGCCTCTTTCTGTGTGTGTGGTTGTTTTTGTTGTTTCGTTTGTTTGTTTTTTCTATTTCTCTAAGACAGATCACAGAGAGCTGCATGTCTCTGCTCTGTTTCCTAATGTGATGGAGCGAAGGGCAAGAGAAAGAACTTCAGAAACATGTCCAGTTTCCTGGCCTTCCAACCTGCACACAAAGGAAAACGGTCTGAAGGCCAAAGGCAAGAAAGCTCCCAGGAGTCATTGCTACCATGAGCGGCAGGGGCCAGGCTGGTACTTAATCAGTAAGAGGAGCGCAGCTGGGGTCTTTGTGAGCTGAGTGTAAACTTGGCAAGCCAACTATTAAAATGTGATATGACGGATAAAAGTGCTTTCTGTCCTGTTTTGGCCTCATCAAAATTTCTGGTGACTCTCCCCAAACACACACACACACACACACACACACACACACACTTTTCCTCAGCAATTCTACTTTCAGCAATTCAACCTACCTGTACACTTGTGTAAGTGCTAAAGGGTGAATGTACAAGGTCACTCCTTGCAGCATTTTGTAATAGTGGAGAATAGGGAACAGCCCAGATTGTCCTCAGTGTAGCATTGATTTAATAATTTACCAGACATCCATATAACAGAATTCTATCCTGTAAAAAGAATGAGACACTCCCTATGAAGGGATATAGAAAGATCTCTAGCATGTAGTTTATTGAAAAAAAGATGTTAAATGAAATTTATAACATGCTAACTTTTGTGTGAAAGAAAGAAGAAGAAAAGAATCTAACAATTTTCCTTGTAGAGCATGAAGAGTCCATGAAAGAGTATGTAACAAACCAACACCAGTGGGCACCGGTGGGGCTGGGAAGGAAGAACTTGGCAGATGAGGGACAACAGTAGGGAGGCTTTTATCCTTTTTGGTTTTTTGGTGTGTGTGTGGTTTTTTTTTTTTTTCAATCTTCACCTAAGGACATTTTCCCATCCATTTTCAGACAGAGTGGGAGGGGGAGAGAGGAAAAAAAACATCGAAGTGAGAGAGACACATCGATTGGTTGCCTCCTGCAACACCCCGACCAGAGCTGGGGAACAAACCGCAACCAAAGCACATGCCCTTGACCAGAATCAAACCCAAGACTCTTTGATCCGTGGCCGACACTCTAACGGCTGAGCCACACTGGCCAGGGCCTTCTTGGGTTTTAATATATGTGAATATATTAGTAATCAAGAAAGAAACCAAAGCAGCAAGCCCTGTGCTGAACACACACTCTCTCGGAACATATTTGCAGCCAGGCTCATTTCTCTCATAAAGAAGAACAGACCCCAGGCAAATGGCCAGGGTCCAAACGCTGACTTCTCCACTCCCTCACTGGGTTAAGTTTTCTCAACCTTGGTTTTCTCATTTAAAATCACAAAGGGAGGAAATAACGACATCACTATGTCGAGGGTTGACCACGATAACGTGTAAAAGTGAAGAGTTAACTCAACAACGGTGCCAGTATGTAGTGGTGCTGCCATCCCAGACCAGTGAACCCAAGGGCCTGGGCCGGGGTCCGAGAAGGTGTCATGAACACGAGCTCCGGAGTGCCCCTGGCACCCTCCTTTGGCTCAGAAGCTCACCTTCTCGAAGAAGTCTTGCTTCCGTACCTCCCACCCCAGGGAGGCAGCCTCACCCTCTCACCTCCCCACGAACCCACCTTCCTCCTGGCCATTGCTTCTACTTTGTCACATGAGTGATCCTGGTGGTAAAGCAAATCCACGTGTTTCAGTCCCAGGACGCCAGGTTTTTACCTGCACACTGGTGTCTCAAACCTACCTGCTGTAAATGAGTGACAGCAGCACCGTCCAGGGGGAAACTGTTGGTGAAAAGGATGTTCAGCAATCGCAAGTTGAGGCACGGGTCTCGGGTTTCCTGACCATGAGATGTTCAGTGGAAGAGAACTTCTTCAATTTGCATTTGCATTGACGAGGCTGAAATTCTGAGGCTCGGCTGCCTGTGTCCACGGTCACTTCTGCACTCACCTCGGGCTGGGGGCAGAGCTCGCTAGAGGGGCTACGCTCCTGCACCATGGCCGCCTGGCTCTGTGCGACATTCCAGGACAGGGTACTGCCTGCCTGTCAACACCAGCTCAGCTAAGCAGCCAAGCTTTACTCAGAATTCTCTCCCTGTCCCTGGCCTAAATGCAGCCAACTCCTCTCTCCCCTGCTATGCAGGAAGGGTCATGACTTGCTGACAGCGAAAGCTCCCTTCTTCTCCTCTCCTGTGCTCCTTCTTCCTTCCTTCCCAACCCTGAGAGGAGGTTCTTCTGCTTCGATCTGAAGAAAACAATACCTCAGAGCTGATTACCCCGCACAACTGAGCCCCAGGGTTCAAAACTATCCGGTCTCTGAAGAAATGAGCAAGAACGGGGCCATTTCTCCTTCAGGGTCATTGCCACTTTGCCTCTTCTCCTGCTTTGTCCCTCCAGTTACAGCCCCCAGACCCTGGAAGCCAGGACAGCGAGACTCGGCCTGCTGGGCCACGCGTGGGCCGGCTCGCCCCAGTCCTGCGTGTGCACCCTCAGTCCTGCCCTGACCGCTCCCTGACGCCTCTTCCACTGGCCTGTTCCAGGCGCTCAGGCACAGCCGTGAACAGAAAAGAATGTAAAAGACAATTGATTGTGGAAGCACTTATTTTTTAGTCCTCATGACAAATTTGCAAGTCATTCAGGTTTAAACAATAAACTCTTCTCCAGTTCATACACCTGATTTCGGGGGCGAGGGGGGGGGAGAGAGTGTTTAATTTCAATCCCTAATCATTGCTAACATTTACTGAATGAGGACTGAGTGCTGAGTACTCTCTGAGTAGCGGTCTCCAGTTGAGTTCCTGAGCACAGCCTGAGGCGGGGACCCCTGTGCAAGCCGGGAGAACTGTTACTGAGCAGAAACCGGAAAGGGAGCAAGAGAAACAGACAGGGCAAGGGCCGGAGCCGGGCAAAGTGTGCTTTCTAGAGAAATTGGCCCCAGCCTGGTCCCATGGGAGCTATGGATGGTAAAGTGCACCCCAGCATCCATTCCTTCCAGAAGCAACGGTGCTGGCTCTTATATCCCTGAACCCGTAGGCTACTGGCGGTGGGCCACCCCAAATGGGGTAGGGTGGCTGGAGCACATAACCGGCATCACCAGCAAGAAAGCCCTGTCAGCTAAGGGCAAGTCTCTTGGGAAGGGTGTAGGTGTGAGCTATTGAGTAGCCCGAGCCTGCAGCAGGCGGGATGGGTGTGGGTGTCTGAAAGATCTGCTGGAGCAGGAACAGCATCTATTACAGCATTTTACAGGTGTTAAATCATTTATTCTCACGACATTGGGGTAAGGTACTATTATCACTGTCCCCATTTTACAGAAAAGGGATCTGGGACACAGAACAAGTCAATCGATGAAGGTCACAGGAGAATCATGATTACAACCAAGATTCTTCCCATCCATGCTTAGCCTCCCTACAAAGCAGCTCTTCACCCGGGAAGACTGGACGCAGCGTACAGGGGCTTCTGTCCCTGACACACTCACCGAGTCCCTTAGGTTAGCACTCACATCCGCTCAGGCAAGATGGCCGCAGGACTCCGTGAAGAGATGATACATATTTTTCATTCTGCAACATAAAGATCGACTGAGACCAACACTTCCAAAAACAAAATACAGACCTATTAGCAATGCCACTGCACCAAAAGCATGCGTCTCACATGCAATAATATGTATGGCTTGCTCCATTTTTAATCCCACAGTACAGCACATGATGTTCTACTGAATATATATTTCTCATAACTTCAATCATTACCTTAGTTTCAAAGCCTAAAACAAAAATTAAAGACAGTACAAAATTAACTCATAGATGTGTTATACCATTTTAAAAAATGTCTTAGAGTAGAAGTTCGTGTCCCACTTGCCATACTTATAATCACGTTTGGCCATTTTCTTCCTCCTGGCATCTTCGATTGAACATGAAAGTTGGGACAGAGTGAGCATTTCCAGTGCTCTGGCTGTGCAAATGGTATGGAACAGAACCTGATGCTCAAGAAAACATTCTAAGAACACAAATTAATGTACTTCTACGAAGGGTGCAGAACGTGTTTTTGTCGCTCAAACTAATGGCCTGTCCCTAAAAAACCGTCAGCGTGTGGAGAGAGGCCAAGCGAGCCGGCCACTCCCTCCGGGCAGACAGAAGGGGAAACCGCCTTTGGTCATATTTTGCCAAACAGCTCCTTGCTTGCCTCATCATTAATAATGCCATAATACTATCTGAAAATATAAACTCTAAGAAACAGATACATTCCATGTATTCCTCATGCTTCGTTAGAATGCTCCCCTAAATGGAAATTTAGGAAAGAAGAGAGCTTTTTAAAATAAAACCCCAAAGCCTCCTGTTGCAGACAGCTTTGTCGTCGTCTGTTTAGCATTATTCTTTGAGATGCAGAAACTCTCCCTGGGAACCCAGGCGTTTCCTGCAGTGTCTTGGCTGAGCTCAGCAAAGCCTAGGATTTCACTAGGTGTTAGGTAGTAAGATCTACTGTGACAGTGTGGACTTCCCCTCCGGGACCTATTAGTAGGTCAGAAAACCTAGCAAACCTTCCTCAAAATGGTCCCTGAGGAGCCAGGAAGGTTAACCCAGAGTCACCGCGGCTATGCGGGCCCAGCCGAAATAAATCAGCAGAAAGCTCCAGTGGGGCCCTTAGCTTAGGGGAGCACAAGCTGGGAAGGGAAGGAGAGAAGCAAGGTCCATTTTCTGACCCCCAGAGGGGAAGGAGGAAGTCGGCTAATTAAATTTGGGAACCCAGGTGAGGATAAGGACTCCACGATTTGGCTAACCCAGGAAGGAAATAAATTTGTTGGAAAATTAGAATACTGAAACTCTAATTTCACCTTCGGTCCTCTGTGTAAGCTTGAAAGTGGAGAGATCGGCCTTCGAAGAAGCAGACGCGGCTGTATCTGAGGTTCCCAGGGCCGCCTTGGTGCTTGCTTAGTGAGGGGCGGGGGGCCTCGCTTGGAGCCCACCCAAGGTAGTCTAATTGCCAGAGCACCCAGAGGACCTTGTTATAAAGGGGTCCTTTGTCGCAAGGCTTTCTGTCCCACCCTCTGGTCTCCTCTCCGACCCTGCGGCATCCATCATCTCCTCTCTTTCTTACCTCTTTCATCTCTCTTTCCCCAGGCGCCTTCCCCTAGGCCTACACGCTCCCTCTGGTCCTGCAGATCCTAAAACCACCACCAAACCCGCCCACGAACATGTTTCCCTCTCAAGTTCCTGTTCCAGTTTCCTCCTGTCACCATCCACACCCGCTTCCTCTACGCCCTTCCCTCCACCCAGCCGCCTGGACCCTGCCCCGCCGTGGACAGCATATTCTGGAAGGTCACAGCCTCAGCCTTTCCCGCTCAGCTTCTCTAGCGGTCAACGCGACGAATCCTTCCGAAGATCTTCACTGTCTTCCAGTCCCTCCAGCGGCGCGTTCAGCAGCCCCTTCGACCACAGCCTCCGAGTCTTCGTTGCCGGCACCTCCTGTGGACACTCCTCCGAGTTCTGTGCCTTACGTCTCCACCTCCTCCCTCCACTGCGGCCTTGCTGATGTCACTGTTTCCTGGTTCCCACAATCTCCTAGACGTTCTACACAGATGGAAACGCCCGATCCGGCCTCTCTTCCAAACCCGGGCGTGCATTGCTGGCTATTAGGCGACTTGTAGGTACCTCAGATCCAACAGGCACAGAACCAAAGTCATTATACTCCTCATTAAATCTTCCTTCTTCCTAAAACCTCTAACTTTTCCACTGGCATCGATACTCAGGCTGCATTCGATAGGACGACCTTTGACTTGTTCCTCTACCTCATCTACCACATGCAACTTAATTTTAAAATCCTGATGATATTCCTTCCACTTTGTCTTTCATGTCCAAATCCACCCCCCCGACCCCCCGGCCTTGTTCAGGCTTCCAGACTGCCCCCTGAGCCTTAAGAAGTTCTAAGAAGTTAGCTAGACAACTGGTCTTTCTGTTTCCCATCACTTCCTCTAATCTGTCCCATCCACAAGCATAGAGCATCAGGTCATTGAATGAATAGCATTGTCCTCAAAAACATCTGGTGGCTCCCAGTTATTTAATTTACAGAATAATCCAGCCTCTCAGCCTGAACACCCAGGTCTTCTAGAAACCAATGTCCAACATGCCCTCTACCACCCTCCCTTCCCCAGCACAGACGCTTGCTATTTTCCAGCTTGCTGAATATACTCCGCATTTTTTCCTGACTTTTAAGTGTGTTCTCTATGTGAAAACACTTCCTCTAGTCTCAACTTGCTCAAGTCCTCCCCATACTTCTAGGCTTTGCTTGAATACTACTTCCTCCAGGAAGTCACTGCAGAGAGTGCCCTTTCCTACCCCACCCTCAAAATAATTCAGGACTCTCTCCCTCCTCTACAAATAACCCCATCACTTTTGACTTCCATTATAGCAGTGCATTCAAAAGTGGTCGATAAAACAGCAGGATCAGCACTACCTGGGAACTGGTTAGAATGTAACAGCATGGGCATGATCCCTGACCTACGAAATCAGAATGGCTGGGGGTGAAGGCCAGAGGTGTGTTTTAACAAGCCTGCCAGATGTTCTGAGACAGGCTAGTTCAAGCACAGCTGCCTTAGGGCCCTTGCCCTAGTGTCAACATTATGTGTTTGAATGTGTCCCTACCTAGACTATGAACTTCCTGAGGACAGGGCTTGCCGTAGGGCAGCTTAGCGCAAGCTTGTTCAGTAGCCACTGGCCATATCTGCTTAAATAAAGTGATTCTGTAAAGAATTTGCTGCACGTCAGCACAAGAATCGACCCTCCGCTAGAAGGTTTGAGGCTGCAGGTCCTACTCTGACCATCGCAATAAATCCTCCATAGTTTTATGCCTGCTAACTAGGTCTGGGCTTTTCGTGAAGCCAGAAGATTCTCTACTGGGTTTCATGAGATCATTTAATTTCTCAGCCTAGTTGTGAAACCAGGTTTTACTCTTCCCTGGCTTTGCTTCTGCTCTTCTCCAGCACTGAAAACTCCAAGGTTACAAGAGCGTTTTTCTTGCCAGCTTTTAGTAGACTCAGGTCAAGGCAATTATCACCTGTACAGAGCCTCCCTCCTGTCTTCAGAGGAAGTGGTGAGTGTAGCTCTCCTGAAACCCATTAAAACCTGCCTGGGAGTGCTCTGAGTCACAAGCCCTGTGAGTCACGGAGCCCTCTGAGTCAGGGTAGGCAATGGGGCCACTGGTTTTTATGGCCGTGAACTTGGTACTCTCAGGGCCTTTGAAGGCCCTGGAAATCTCCAGTTTGGGCACAGTGATGGTTATTCACAAGTGTCCCCCCACAGAGACAGAGATTGCTTTTGGACAAAGCTTATGGTCTGCAAGGCTCTGTCTGTTGGAGCATGTGCTCAACACACCAAGGGCACGCCCCTGTCTAGAGCTCTGAGCTGGTTTTACAGCCTTGGACTTGAGAGCTGAAAGAAAGAAAGGTCAGACTCTCAGTCCCCCAGTGGGCTCTTCTGAGGCACAGGTTTACCAGGGACCAGGGCAGACACATGTGCTTGGAACTTGCTCAGCGAGCTGGCTTGGACCCTGCATGAGCCCCAGGTTCCCTGTTACTGTGGGGGAGGCAGAAGTGGAGACATGCAGGGGGGAAGGGAGCAGGGGAATTACTCCGCTTTGGCACATACTCCTGTGCAGCATCCAGAAAGAAAGGCTCTACCTGCTTGGCAAGCCAGCTAGCGAGTGTTTTTCCCATAGAGTTTAAAGAGAAACTTAACAGAAAAATACCAACTATCTTCAGTCTTCATTCATTCAGTCAGTCAGTCAGTCACTCAACAACCCCGTTTGGCAGCTGCTGAGCATCAGGTGTTATAAATCAGTTGAGGCCGATCTGCAGACACCACAGCTCCTTCCTTCGAGCAGCAGCCAACCTAACCGGGTAGCTCTATCAGGCGTCCAGTGACTCCTTGCTCCCTTGGGGCCATCCCCCGCAGGCAACCCCAGGACTCAATCCCTAGAAGTAGAAAAGAACAATCTTTGCAGTTTCAGGCCCACTTCTCCTCATCCAAAACACACACACAGGGAGGCTCGGGGATTCCAGACCCCTGTCCCCCTCTGTTCCTGGCCCCCTCTGACTCCACCCTCATGAGCCCCTCTGTCCTCCCTAGGCAACCACAGCCTCAGCTGCCTGCTTGACAACCCCTGAAGACCCCCCAACCTCAGCCAAGAGAATGCTTTGTTCCTCCCCAGCCTTGCTGAGATCCAAGGTCTAATGCCCTCATTCTTTCTAGAAAGCCAAGGAGAAACATATCTCCTTGACAAATGTGGTTGCCCACACCAGATTCCGGTGTTAACCACAAGCTTAAGAGACTAGAAAATTCAAACATCACTGGGCTCAGCCACATCCCTCTTCTGAAGCTCTCCCTACAGGGACTCTAAGAACCGCAGAACTGCTCCACCTCACCCTTACCTGGCCGTGTGGCCGCTGTGGAAAACCGAGAGTGAGCGCAGCGGAGATGGAACGGTGGTGGGCGGCCCGACAGGGGCAATGGTGAAAACAGCCCCTGGCAAAGCCTCTGCGAGTGTGCTCTTCTCTGTTATGGTGACTATGTAAGGGAACAGGTCAGTCAGGGGACCCGTGAGCACACCGTGGTGTCCCTTACATCAGAGACCTAGAGTGAGACCTCCCCCGTGGACACAGGCTTCACTGCTGTTCCCGTTCCCCTTCAACAGCAGTGACGGTTCAGGCTGGGGAGGGACCAGCACACTGCGGACGTCATGGCCCACCTGCAGTCACGCAGAAACCTCCTCTTCAACGTGACCCTTCTCCTTCCTGTCCGTCCCCTCTCTCCCTTAGTCGTTAAGTCCTTAGGACATCAGGTTCTGGTCAGTACCAAACTGTCTTAAGAACAAAGCCTCAGGTTGACCACAGAAACAGAGTTTGGTCAAGGTAAAGACACCATAAGCCCCAGGCCTGGGGCCCTGTAGACCACGCCGTCACAAAACCAGAGAGAACAACGCCATGGCTGACAGCAGGACCTGGTACAGTGAGCAACTACTCCCTACCCTGGCCCCAACCAGGCAGTGGAGCCCAGGACCCCAACTCCTTTAGCCACCACGATGAACGATTTCCCCCCACATGACCCCTCGCCGGGAAGCCGTGGGGGAGCCAGGTCTCTGAGCACTGGCTTACCTGTGACTCCAGGCCTGGTGCCATTTCCTCAACTAACAAACCTCTGCTTTCTTTGCTGCAAACCTCTGTTCCCACTTGATACGCCTTCCGTGTGCGCAGGTGCGTGGCCCCTTAGTCCAGCGACACGGGGTAATTGCCACGCAGGCAGGCAGGGGACTAAGCTGACAGCTCCAGCCATGCAGGCAAGTTCAGGTCCTCACACGGGGAAGGGGAACTCTTGGGCACAGTGGAGGTGAGGGCAGAGGCGGGAGGCAAAGAAGTAGGGTGTCGATAGCTGTGAGGCCGGAGGAGCAAATAAGAGTTAACTAGAAACAAAAATAACTACCTCTCAAAAATGAGGGGCAGGGGTAGGAAGTGGGGTCAAAATTCCTACATGTTGCTGCTTCTCTTTCCTGGAGTCACTTTTACTGTCTGTCCTTCTATCTGCCCAGACTTCGTGTTTCACTTCAAATAAGTACGGCAGGACTACTTTAAACCATGTCAGCTTATGACAGACGTAGACAACATGCAATTTCCGTTCCTCCCTGTCACGTGGTGTCACCCAGTTCATCGTGCTGGTTTTTCCGTTTAGTCTTTCCTCCCAGATCCATCTCCACCTTTATCCCCTGACTCTGAGCTGGGGTCCAGAGAGCAAGTCCTATGTTCTGGCTTCACTGGGTCCCATTGCCGCTGGCTTTCAGTTGGCGGGCCAGGAGGAGGCACCAGGAGGAGCCTGGAGGGCAGAGTGAGATCTGAGAATTTCTGCCTGTGCGCCTGTCCTTTTCAGCAGCATCACTATGGTGATGCCTCCATCCTTCCAGAACTAGGGCTCCTTCTGGGCAGTCCCTCTTCTGGGCTCCAGCCGTGTTGTGGAACACGGCTCCTCCCTTTGCTTCTCAGACCTGGAGAATACTGGGTCCCTGGAGGTGCCCCATGTTGCCTTGCTGGTTCCCTTCATTCTGCACACAGCTCTGTGCGTAGTCCCGATTTCGGCGGGGTGCCCCTCGGTCCTGGCCAGGATCCGTCTGATATGCCCACATTTCAGGCAGACATGCTCTGGCCTAACAATAGTGCCGTCCAATAGCTAACCTTGTTTTTTAAATTAGGTATTTGCTAGGAGGTTTGAGACCTTATGTTTGTAAAGAAGGAGAATCAGACTAGATATTAAGTGTGGTATTTTTATTGATTCTTTAGAGAAGAGGCTAGAAAATACAATGTGGGCAGTGAAGGAGGAAATCTATGTAAAAGTAGCAATAATTTCCCTCCTTCCTCCCTCCCTCCCTCCCTCCCTCCCTCCCTCCCTCCCTCCCTCCCTTCCTTCCTTCCTTCCTTCTCTCTTTCTCTCTCTTTATTTCATAAAGGCTTTGTGTTCTGGGGACTGTGAGAGGTCCTGGGATGCAAAGATGAAAAGGATGTGAAAGATACAATCTCTGCCATAGATAATGATAATAATGATAATAATAACAGAGCATGCTAAGGGCTATGTCAAGACATGCACTAATCTGAGATAAATACTAAAGAGAAAACCAGAGAATTAGGGAAGACTTCCTGGAGGAGGTGACGTCAAATCTAAGCCTTACTGGGGAGTAGGAATTAGTTAGGAGAGAGGTACATGGGGGAAACATCTAAGCAAGAATACTCCAGGCAGAGCTGTATAGAAACCCATGGGCTTTCACACTCATCCTCACCTCAGGTTTCAGACTCTGCCCCAAGATTCTCACATGGGAACTGTGCATGCTGGACTCCCTTGGGGAGCTCTGGTAACTCACTAATGTCTGGGCACCCCTAGATCTACTCTGAAGCAATCAAGTTGACCTTTAGGGCCACTCACTTGTACAAGACCCCTCCCAAGGTCCTGGGATGGGAAGAATCCTAGCAATGTGTTCACGAGATCACATTTTTGCAAAATTTACAGAAGTTAGATATTGTTTTGTTCTTCTTATTAATGAGGGCTCTCAAACTGTATGCTCTTCGGGACTCTCAAGCCTGGATCCACCCCTGCACTTGACCCTGCCCAGCCCAACTCAGACTCTGAGACGTGATTTGGGCATCAACTGGATGCTTTCAAAGCTGCCCAGGTCAGTTTAATGTGCAACCAGAGTGAAAAACATTGCACATTTTGAGAGGGAGAAGAGATCTTAGAGTTCCTGGTAAAATTCCCCTCACTTTAAAGCTGTAACTGGAGGAGGTGACATCAAATCTAAGCCCAAGGAGGGGTTGAAAGTCCACAGCTCATCATTTGAGAGCAAGATTCAAACCTAATCCTCCTAGCTGCAAATCATACCCCTCTTGCTTAGATGTCTGGTGACTTCTGGACACATACTTGCCCTCCCTTCCTTTAAAATCTGGGTTTCAGCCCTGGCCGGTTTGGCTCAGCGATTAGGGCGTTGGCCTTTGGACCAGAGTGTCCCAGGTTTGGTTCCCGCTAAGGGCATGTACCTCGGTTGCAGTTTGTCCTCAGCCCCAGCTGGGGTCGTGTGGGTGGCAACCACTCGATGGGTCTCTCTCACATCGATGTTTCTCTCTCTCTCTCTTCCCTCCTCGCTCCCTCCCGCTCTATCTGAAGATACATGCAAAAAATGTCCTTGGGTGAGGATAAAAAATAATAATAAAATCTGGGTTTCAGAACCTCAGGATGATGAGCATCTTGTGGAGCTTGCTGAGTCCAGGACAGGGGAGTGGGACTGAGGTGGGGGAGCAGAGGTGGTGATGATGGGCCCCTCAAAGGCTGCAATCCACAGAGAACCCTGGGACTGACCCAGTTGAAAGTCCCCCGCTCAGAGAGAAAAGGCACAGGGTTGTAGCTGTTCTAAACAGAACACCCTGTGAGGTCTTTCTGGAGCCAAGTTTTTACCAAACTTGCAGGCGGTGTAGTTATCACCTGGGCAGAGTCTTCCCTCCCCAGATGATCCTATGTTGTGAGAAGACATGAAACCCACTGCTATATGCCCAGGGGCCCCTGAGTCATGCACAACACTTCTCTGGGTCTGGAAGACCATTCATTTCATCGCAGTGCATTTCCCAAGTGTTCATAATTAGTCTTTAAATTAGACTTCAAAATGTCTCTTAAAAAGTACTCTTGTATTTAAAAAAAAAAAATCTCCAGGGAGATGGAAAGCATAAGAGAATTTTGGGAAACTAGTTTAACCCCAACTTGCTGGGAAGTATAGTAGCCCCCGGGCATTTCCAGAAGGGAGACAACAGGAGAGGTAGCTGCAGGCCTGTGAGGGGGAGCAGGCAGTGACGAGGCTCTGACCTTCCGAAGGAGGCTGTTTCAAAGCCTGACTGTTCTTGCAGCGGGTGGAGGATGTCTGAGTTGCTATAGGAGAGGCAGAACCTCAACAGGAGGAGGGAGGAGCAGAAATGCACAAGCCGATACGCAGACAATAAAAAGCATTTCCCATCACCCTCCAGCATGCAGGGAGCAGGAAACTGCAGGATGTCAGACACTGTCTCTTGGATGATAATTTACTCTTTAAAAGATTTAGTTGGTATTATTACTACAATGTTAATGAGACATAGATATCTAACAATTATGCTGTCAAGTACCTGGGACTTCTGCTTCTTCCCACCCACCACATCCGGGCACCCCCTCCCTGCCCTGACAGTCATACGGGTGACCTGGGCAGTGCTTGGGCCCAGGCGTGCTCAGCTGGATCTCTCAGTTCTCACAACTTTAGACCAGTATTCGGGGCGACGGGTGACTGTATGTACAGAGGAAGAGAAGCTACTCCCTTAGAGAAACATATTATAGGTACGTGCTATCTAACGAAAAGTCCATTTAAAGAAAGGATCTTGGTCATCGAGGGTTATCTGGCCTCCTGGCACAGATGGCTGTTTGGTACGTGTTTTTAGGATTAGTGCTACTGAGCCCAATGTTGGAATCCAAACAGGATGGACTTGAGAAATACTGAGTACCTTAGCTTCAGAAAATTATGGTCTCTCTGCTCCTTTGGTGTGGAAATACATCAGTCCTGGGGGCATCTAAATTACATGTTTTCATTGTTATATCATAACTGACAACATGTATGTATACACATCTATAAAAACATTAAGACACAGTTTCAGGCCTTAAGAAACATTTTATGTAGACAGGGGAGAAAAATAAACTCCCAGGAAACACCAAGAAAACCACACAGACAGTGAGTGCATATTTGGACAAACCACTGCTAAGCAGATGAGTTCAGAGAACAGGAGATTTATGCTCTTCCTTTTACAGGTTAAAAGGGAAGAGGATGAAATGAATTTAGGGAAATATGATCAACCTAAAGTTAGTTTTTTCACTTGTACGTTTTGCATACTCACTTTCTGTTTAAGAAAGGCATTTATTAGGGAGGAGGGGGACTAGGGGGGGAAAAGGAGAAATATCTGTAACAAAAATAAATTAATAAAAATTGGAGGAAAAACAAAAAAAAGAAAGGCTTTTACAAAATTAACTTTCAACATACTTCCAAAATGATTCACAATGATCTTTTGTTTCTCTTTCTGCTTTTATATTGAAGTTAATTCATGTAAATTGTGTTGAACAGAATGAACATTTATATTTTGGATTCAGTAGGAAGGAAATGCAATGCACTACAAACCCTTTGGGCAAAGGGCTTCAACTACTCAATGGAGAACCTTCAAATTTTAAAAGCATAAACTATCTTTCGAATAATAACTAATATCTATTGAAAGCTTACCATGTGCCAGGCTCTCTGACAAGTATTATCTCTTTTAATCTTCACCTAACTCCATTAGGTAGATACTACTGTTAGCCTTCACCACAGACACACACATGCTTTACAGATGAGGAAACTGAGGCACAGAGTTGGTAAGAAAACGACCACTGTCAGAACCAGGCTTTGACACAAGTCTGTCTGTTCCCCAAAGTGCTAAGATGAACTCCACGCCAGTGGAAGTCACGGAGATTTACCTCCAAATCTCTCTTCAAGGGAGGACGTGCTGCCCAGCTGGAGGAGGGTGGTCCAGAATCTAGCTTCCGGCAACTCCTGGGGCTGCCTCAGTGGCACTAAGCTGCCCCCCCTGAGAAGCCATCCTTCTTGTGGGGTATAACGTCCAGCCGCTTCCACCCAACGCTGGACAGCTCTGTGGGTGCTACGTACCTCAGACTGACCAAGACTTTGTCGGGTCTGAATCACAGTATGTGTTTTCCCTTTTCCAAGTCCCACTGCCTCCTGCCCTTTGACAGGCGTTGATCCCTGATAAACGTCCTGCAGACAGCATCTCAGTCTCTGCCCCTGGAGAACGCGGCCTGTGGCAATGCCGTTCTTCCTCCCGAAGACCTCGTGTGTGTGAGGGTAAGCATACCCAAAAGTCTGGGTGTATATATACACGACATCCTATTCCTCGGGCCCTCGCTTCCTCAGAGCATCTCAGACTGAGCTTTCGGTTCAATTTCTCCGGCTGTTTATGGCAGGCTAGAAGTCACAGTCCTACCCTCATTTACAAGGGTAAAAGGTGATAATGTGCATAAACATCTTACACGGTGCCCATGGTGAACCTTCAATATATGGAGGCTACTATTATTGCCATCCAGAGTTTCTAAGACTTCAGTCCAGGCCAAACATGTAGTAACAAACCATTTCTTCCTCTCAGTGGGACTCTACTGGGTGGAGCTCTACTCCCAGCTTCTCCTTCTTTCTCTCTGATCTACAGGGGATGATTTAACTTCCCCCCTTACAAAAATAAAACAAAACACAAACACTTAGTTCAAACTTTTATTATAATTTCCTTTGCCTGTTGCAATAGCTTCCAAACTGGGTTCCTGCCTGTTAGACTCAACTCTCCATTTCCGATCCAACCTCCTCTTCACCAGAAGAGTGATGTTCCCAAAATGTAGACGTGGTCTCTGCTTTAGATGCTTGAATACTCTTATTTTTTGCAAAGAGAAAAATTATGTAAAATAGATAAGCTACTGAACATGGCTCCTGCCTTCTCTATGTCCTAAATATCATCAATAACGAAAACAACGTGCAGTTCCTAACCTTGTGGTGCTGTCGGGCGCTTTATGGTTCCTCGTGGCTGAATGCTACTCCCTCAGCCTTCACTCTCCCCTGCATCCCCATATCTCCTGGGAAAATCTTATTCTTCAAACTCTTTACTATGAACTGAATGTTGGTGTCCCTTCAAAATTCACATGCAGAGGCCCTGGTCACCAAGTGATAGTATTTGGAGGTGGGGACTTGGAGAGGTAATTAGGTTTAGATGAGGTCATGAGGGTGGAGCTTCCATGATAATGTTAGTGCCTTTATAAGAAAAGACAAAAATGATCTCTCTCTCTCTCTCTCTCTGGGCCATGTGAGGACACAGCAAGAAGGCAGTCATCTGCAAACCAGGAAGGGGGCTCTCATCAGACATTCAATCTGCCAGTAACTTGATACCAGTCTATAGCATTTTATTATAGCAGCTCCAACTGACTAAGACACTCCTTCTGGGCAACATCTTCCTAATGCCACTCATCATTCATTCATTCGTTGTACCTCAACTGAGCACCAAGGCAGAGCTTTTGCTACATCTTAGGGAAACAAACCATCTCTCCCCTCAAGATACATTTAGTCTAGATGCAGAGACAGACAAATAACTTGACAATTTCAACAGAACTTGCATGGGGTGCTGTCAGAGTACACATGAGGGACATCTAAACCAGACCAGGGGTTTAGGGAAAGCTCTCCATAGGGGTGATGCTTGAGTTCAGCCTTCCTTCTCTTAGGTCATTCCTAGCTCACAGCATAGCGATAATCACTTTCTTTACTGTAAAACTTCTGTGACTTTGTACACGATTTTATTGTCACTTCCTCTCTAGCTGGACTGTAATTTAATTACACATCTGTCTTCTTCCTAAAATGAACACTTAAGGACAAGAACATTTTCTTATTTATCTCACTACTCCAAGACCTTTTAGAGTGTCTGATACATTGTAGATACTCAATTACTGTTTGATGAATAAATGAATGAATGGATAGATGCAAAAACGAATGTGCAATAAACATATTTAAGTATTTAGTGTTTTTATTATCTGAGCATAACTGATACTCCAGAAAGAACTCTTTAAGTAAATTCACTTAAAATATAAATGACAAAGAAAAGATTAAGTTGAACTTTGTTAAAATAAAATTTAAATTATTAAAATAGTTTTTATAATACAGATTTAGATTATATATTTAAGTAGGTACTATTGCTTTTTTTTTTAAATCCTCACCCGAGCACATTTTTGCATTTATCTTCAGATAGAGTGGGAGGGAGAGAGGGAGGAAGAGAGAAAGAGAAACATCCATGTGAGAGAGACTCATCGAGTGGTGCCACCCACATGACCCCAACAGGGGCCAGGACAAACTGCAACCAAGGTACGTGCCCTTAGCTAAAACTGAACCCGGACTCTCTGGTCCGCGGGCTAACGCTCTAACTGCTGAGCCAAACCAGCCAAGGTGGTACTGTTGCTTTTAGAATAGAACCTACATATATATACTGGAGGGGGTGAAATTTTTAAAAAAATGACAGCATCTAGGAAGGCTTTGTAATTTCAGCTTGGACCACTGTGCCATAAGTAAAGGAAATATTTTAGAAAAAAATTCAAGATTTTATTATTTTTCACCAGGGTCTCCCTGATATTTTGATATGTAATTTAGTATATATAAGAGTGCATTTTGTTCCTTTCCCTTGGTCAATTGATAACTGACCAAATGCTCTCACATCTTTAATAGTCAGTAGCTATCTCTGTTTTGGGGCAGCACAATATCACGTTCATCAATGTCATAACATCGTGCATCCTTTGAAAGACAGAGTTTCATTCTACCTTTTAGATACACTGAATTTTATTTTCTTTTAGGCATTTTAAACAATAGGCAGGAAATGGTCCAGCAATGATATTGTTAAATGGGCATGAATCAATACAATGATTTGCAGGTAAATCTTCAACAGCTGGTTCTCAGAAAAACAAAGAGCTCTAATTTATAGTGTTTACAATTGCCTAGCGTAAATACTCCACCATGACCAAGTCCAAGTGACCAACGTGGTGTCACTGAAGGCAGAGTTGGGGAGAGATGTGTGCCCTCAGAAAGCCTTATGAGCCGGCTCAACACATCACTGGTTAGAGACCAGTGTTAAGCAGGAAGTGATTTTTGAGTGGTCACTGATTTTTAAGTTGGTTAGTTTTTAGTGAATATTTTTGTTCAATGATACTTTTGTTTTCCTAGTAAACCTTGCAACCTATAGGATTCAATAATTAAGAATCCCATTTCAGCCCTGGCCGGTTTGGCTCACTGGTTAGAGCATTGGCCCGCGAACCAATGAGTCACGGGTTCGATCCCAATCAAGGGCGTGTACCTCGGTTGCGGTTTGTCCTGGCCCTGGTCAGGTCGTGCGGGAGGCAACCAGTCGATGTGGCTCTATCACATTGATGTTTCTCTCTCTCCCTCCCTCCTACTCTGTCTGATAATAAGTAGAAAAATATCCTCAGGTGAGGAATAAGAAAAAAGAATCCCGTTTCATTATCTAAAGCTCCCTAGAGTTGCCCTAAGAAAGTAGAAAAAGCCTTAGTATTCCATTCACTGTCCATTCCCCGTGTCTTGGTGAGTTCTCTTATTCCTAAAGATAACACTTCTCCCACACTCACCACCACTCTCCATCCAGGGGCTGAAACATCATGAGATCTGAAATTAAATCTAAATTCTCCTGTATTTCTTCCACCTCTCCCAAAAGCACAGAAACCCCCTTTCAAATCGTCATGGACTGAATTTTGCCCCTCCCCCAATTCATATGTTAAAGTCCTAAGCCCCAATGTCACTGTACGTGGAGATTGGGTCTTTAAAGAGCTAATTAAGGTTAATGAGGTCATAAGTGTGCGGCCTTAATCCAATAGGACTAATGTCATTATGAGAACAGGAAGAGACACCAGGGAGGCGCCCACAGACAGAAAAGGCCATGTGAGGACACGCAAGAAGGACGTCTGCAGGCTGGGAAGAAAGGCTGCTCCAGAAACCCACCCGCCTGGCACCTTGCTCTTGCACGTCCTCCAGAGCTGTCAGAAAATGAACGCCTGTTGTGGAAGCCACCCAGTCTGTGGTATTTTGTTATGGCAGCCCTGGTGGTCTAATACACAAACGGATTGCTGAAATAGCCTTGAACATCTCCTACCCCTTCATGGTAAATGGCCCTGGCATAGGTGTGAATATGTTTGTATGCATAAAGTATGTATTACTCTGACGTTTTAATTCGGTACGCAGGTTACTTATATAAAGATTGCTGAGAAGGTGTGATATTGGACACTCTACAGATTATTACGATTGATCTGCCAAATGAAATATAACTCAGTTTCACTCAAAACTATTTATTCACTTTGAGAATTGCCATGATTAATAGAGAATGTTCTTGCACATACTTGTATAATCAAAGACATGCAGGCTATTAAAAAGAACTTCAAAGTCTGTTGAAGTAAACCTGGAGTTTCAGATAACCCTGTATCTACTTTGATGTATCTGCTTCTGAAGGAGGAGGATGGGGGAAATCAACCAAATTATAAAGGCTTTTATTATTAATGAAATGGGCCAACAATAAATGAAACTTTATTGTAAATAGGGAGTATTATTTGGCCCAAGCAGACATTACAGACCAGGGACTGACTAATCACAGACCTGACCAACACAGCTCTCTTTGCCAAAACCCCACAGTCACTTCCACCGGGTTGGAAGAGATCCAGATTGCTGGCTACCACCTGCGCACGCACACAGGCAGCTCACTGTTGGAAGGGGCTGTGAACAGAGTTTGGTTCTTGGAGTTTAATTACACCTCTGTTTGCTGCTAACAAAGGTCTAGTTAGTTTATGTTCTGGGTTAGGTAATAGGCTCTCTCTGGCTTTCAAAGCACCTTGGCTTAGCTCCTCCGTCCCATTCCACCTCCCCTCCTGCCCCGCAGCCTTTCTGCACACAGAGCACCTTTCTGGAACAGAAATCTGGAGTGCTTGGCCCCTCTGCCCTTGGTGCTGACTCAGATCCTGTGCGTGCTCCATGAAACGAATGAAAATAAGATAAAGACCGTGAAGAGCCCACCAAAGAGGAAATGCCAATGGCCGATAAAGAGATAGAAGTGCATTGCATTTCAGTGGTGAGTCAAAGAATAGCAGGTTATAACATCATATTTGGCATCTTTCAAACTGACACAATTTTAATAAAAGAATGGTCATTGTAGATACATAAACTTGATTCAACTGCTCTGCCATTTATTGACTGATGCTACTGGGGAGCAACCTGGCAATGTGTATGAAAACATCGTTAAAATGCTGATGCACCTCTGCTTCCAGCCAAGATGGAGTAAAAGGTGTCAGATTTACTCTCCTACTTGCATTTACCAAAAAGGAGTAGGGGGAAAACTAAGTAAAATATATTAAACAATGGTTTTCAAGATACTTTCGGAAAGACAGGAAACAAATTAAGTGGGCCCTACAAAATCGCTTCAGCTGACTGTCTGGCGAGTTCCCAGACTCTGGTGCAGGGAGAGGGAGCGCAGAAGGTTCCTGAGTTGAGGGCAGGGAGCTGAGATTCTGGGGAGACCAAGGCAACTGGAGTTCTCAGAACGAAGCACTGGAGAGGTAGGAACTCCTCAGAGATCTGCAGAGGGTCTCCCTTGAGTATTTCGTTGATCAGTGGTCAGCACACGCATATGAGGGAACTGCCCACGGAGAGGAAAGGCCAGCTAACAGGATAAGAGGCCGCAGTAACCGACACTCGCACAGGATGGATGCAGGGCGTGTTCCCACAGACCAGTCATCAGATAGATATGCAGAAGGATTCGCCGCAGTGTGGGGAGTAAGCCCTGGACTGACTACTAGTCCAGTCTTGCCCCAAAAATCTTAAAAGCAAGACTAAAATGGATCAAACTATCTCTGACCAACTTAACTGCATCACAGAGCATAGCTCATGAATACTAATAGGAATCCAAAAATATTCAGTACCCAGCAAAGTAAAATCCACAATGTCTGGAACACAGCAAAAAATTAACTGTCATGCAAAGAGGCAGGAAAATATGACCTATAGTGAGGAGGATAATCAGTCAATCAAGACTTCACTAGAACTCACTCAAACTTCGGATTTATAAGGCAAGGACATGAAACCAGTTAATATAATTATATTCCATATGTTCAGAAGTTAAGCAGAGATGTGGAAAATTCCCCCCACACACACACACATCTTTATTGAGGGACTATAAAATAAAAATAAAAAAAAAACAAAAACCCTAAATCAAACTTTTAAAGATAAAACCTACAATATGTAAAATAAAAAATATACTTAAGGGTATTAATGTTAGATAGGGCATTGCAGAAGAACAATTAGTGAATCTGAAGTTGTGGCAATAGAAACTATTGAAAGTTATTTAAGTTATTGAAAAATAACTTTAAAAAAAATGAACAAAGCACCCATGAGCTGTGGGACAACTTCAAGAAACCTGATATATATATATATATATATATCTGATATATATATATGTAATCAGTCCCCAAAAGATGGTGTGTGTGTGTGTGTGTGTGTGTGTGTGTGTGTGTGCCGGGGGGGGGGGGGTTGGTGGCAGAAAAAATGTTTGAAGAAATAATGGCCAAAATTTTACCAATAAATACTATAAACCCCAGATTCCAAGAAGCTTGACCCACCTCAAGTACAAGAATCAAATAAGCACAAGTCAGCGAAACCCGTGACCAAGGAAAATCTTCAAAGCAGCAAGAGAAAAAGACACATTAACATATAGGAAACAGAGCTGTGGAGCAATCTCTTTTAGGTACTGAAGGAAAAAAAGCTGTCAGACTAGAATTCTGTATCCGGGGAAAATATTGTTGAAAAGCCAAGTCAAGAAAAATGCTTTTTAAGATGTACAAAAGCTGAAAGAATTTATCACCATCAAATCCCCACTGGAAGAATATTAAAGTATAGCAATCAGGGAAAAGGAAAATAATATCAGATATGGATCTACACGAGGGAAACGAGAGAACCAGAGCGGTAAGTAACTACATTGGATAAACACACACACACACAGAGTATTCTTTTTTTTTTTTTTTATTCCAAGGATATTTTCCCACTTATTATCAGATAGAGTGGGAAGAAGGGAGAGACACAGAGAGAAACATAACAAGACAACTGATTTTCAACAAAGGTGTGAGGGCAATTCAGTAGAGAAAGTATAGTATTTCCAATAAATATAATGGAACTATTGAATATCATATACAAAAAAAAAAACAAACCCACCAAAAATGTGCTCAAAATATCTCAAAATTAACGCAAAACAGATCACAGGGGGCGCTGAAGTTAGTTAAGGCCCTGAGGCCCTCAGACACCGATTTGCATGAGGTGACTTGCCTTGCTGGAGGGTGGGGAGAAGCTGGTTTTAAGCACACTGACCTAGCAAAAGAGAGGAATGCAGAACCTGCAAAAGCATGGGCTGGAGAAAGAGGCCTCACCTCCTGAGCAGGCCATGTGGAGGGCCTGGGAGGCCAGGAGGCTCCAGAGTCTATTGAAACCATGAATATTTTGCCCTGGCTGGGTAGCTCAGCTGGCTGGAGCATCGTCCAATACACCAAAAGGTTGTGGGTTTGATTCCCCATCAGGGCACGTACCTAGGTTGCAGGTTCGATAGGTTGCACATATGAGAGGCAACCAATCGATATTTCTCTCTCCCATCAATGTTTCTCTCCCCCTTCCTCTCTCTCTAAAATCAATAAGCATATCTTCAGGTGAGGATTTAAAAAAGAAAAGAAAGAAACCATGAATATTTTGTAGGCAGGACCCTGAGCTACCCCAGGGACACTCAGGAATGATTGTGGGAAGGACTAGGGCAGCACTGGACACCCCGCAGGGAGCTAGGAAATGTGCTGATTTTTAGAAGGCTTCATATAAACCCATAAGTTGGTGAGAGAGGGCTGCATTTGGGTGATAAGGGTACCATCGGAAAACAAAGAAAATAAATCAATATTATCAGTTATTATCTTTGGATGGTGAAGTTCCAGGCGATTCTTATTTTCTTCATTATAATTTCTGTATTGTCTGAATGTTTTACAATAAACATGTATTACTTTTACAGTCATAGGAAGGCAATAAAACTATTTTTTATTTATTTAAAATCTCTAAAACAAAGTCAGAACTTAAAGGATAGTATAATTCCACTTAGTGAAATACGAACTCAGTATATATGTATAGAAAAGAAGTAAAAGAAGCAATACACCCAAATATTAAAGTAACAACCATTTAAGTGAAAGAATTGTGAGGTGTTTTTTTTTCAATTTGCTTTTCTGTTTTTCTCTTTCTTTCTCATTTTGCTTTAATAAGCACGTCATTTTTATAATCAGAAAGATTATAAATTATGATCATTTAAAAAATCTTGTGAATAGAGATGAAGGCTGGCTGAACATGTAACCAAATACACATCTTTTTAGCTCTCTGGGATCGCTCTGATTTTATAAAAATGAGGGGGTTGGACTAGATAGATTTTTAAAGCCCTTTTCACTATAAAAATTAATCTATTTTAAAATTTTAGAGGTTACATGTGAAGAACTTTGGTACTCTGATGTTTAAGCTTAAAAATAAAATTAATAGGAGAGACTTTTAATTTTGGATTGACTGGGCTGGGCATTCTGCCCCAGATTTTCTTCTTTGGAACTGAGTCCCCTATTGCTTCAGATGAGATTAATTCTGAAGTTCAAGATTGCTAGGCCTTCATGTTTATTTATAAGCTCCTTGTTGAGGCACATAACTTGTACTTGTGCAAAAACTGATGGAGCCTTTGCTGTGCCCTACTGCCCATAAATTATCCAAATACCAAGTTTCCAAATGGATATTTTTTCTTTCCCTCCCCCATTAAACCATCATATTAATCACTCCAACATTTTCCTTCATTGAGGATGTTGATGAATGGGAAGTAAATTATCTGTCAATTGCATAGTCACCAAAGTATGTAAGATTATTCCAGACTTCTTAAAAAGTAGCTATCCAAAACTGCCCACTAGAAATACCAGGAGACTGATTTCCTTTGAGTTACAACAGCAGATGTGCTGGACTCTCCCTGGAAAGGCTAATGCTCGAGTAATCACATTGGTGCACGTGAATTTGATTTTATTAGTTGCCATTATTATTTATGGTTTGCTGGGTGCAGTGATGCATAGCTCTTTGTGGGCTCACATCTTAGCTCACTTACCATGGAAATACTGGGCCCAGGATATATTTTTCCTCTACTAGTGTCTCGCCCTTAAAGGCATCAGTTCACAAACTCAAAACTGAAGTGAAGATATAGAGCAATTCTAACAGAAGATGTGATGTTTCCCTACTCTCTTAAAGCTGATGACCTCCTTTGTGGGGGACACATTTTTATTACCTTTTCAATACAGGTTCCCTAGAGGCTATTGGGACATACTACTCATGAATGTGGGAGGCAGATGGCATGACGGTTACCAGGTGAGCTGTAGAGTCACAGATCTGCACTAGGTCCTGGGTCTGCCACTGATGAGCATCATCTTCATCAGTTACTTAACCTGTCGGGCTTCTCTTTGCTAGATGTAAAGTGGAAATAATAATAATACCTACCCCATGGTTATTCAGGAGAATTAAAAGAGATGAGACATTGTAGACCCCTTAGGAAAGTGCTGAGAGCACAGATAATATCCAATACATTTTAGCAAATACACTTGAGAAGATGAACAGTTCACAGTGAATACAGTTTCCTTTTACCTGTTCCAGAGAGGCACCATGACTTCCCCAGGCAGCCATTCCAATATTCTGTGTTCCCCGAGTTTCTTTTTTCCTAGGCAGACCGTTTTTGTTCCTGACTGCGTTTCTGCTATTGTTCGGACAGAGATCTCATGCATTTCTTTGTGCTGTGCTCTTACTGCCTGCTGAGTGCTTCTGTGTTGATACCTTTCTGGACACAAGCTGTGCTGGTGAACTAACGACTAAATGATCTGGCTTAACCCTATAAGCCTCAAAAGCAACTCTTTCACTTCCAAACATTTTGAGGCCATTTAAAAAAAAAGACAACAAAAGGAAAAGAAAAAGAAAAAAGTCCCTGTTAGTGACAGGGAAAAAAATCTTAGTGACTTTATGGCAGAAAAGAAAACCACAATGATGATAGCTTGACTTCCCTCCCCAAAATGATTTGCAAAATTTATTTTATTTTATTTTTGTAGAAAGCCAAGGAGATGGGCAGAGGTATATTACTTTCAACTTGTTTTTATCAACTGTGAGGTTAAGGCCAAAAGGAGGTTACGTGCTTCCTGCTGCAATTGGTCAGTAATTCTGAAATTCTCGTTTAATATCCCCTCTCCTTGGGGAGACCAGGGGCTTCCACTGGCGTTTTATTGGAGCTACTCTGATTGTCATCATCATCATAACAATAATAACAGTAATGGCTGACATTATTGCACACTTATTATATAAATGATGCTGTTTTTACATGTATTAACTTAGTTCTTCAACAATCCTGTGACAGGTACGATAGGTACACAGTTGCTCCCATTACTAGCAATGAGGAAAACGTGCTCATCAGAGGACACACGCTGGTGTGCAGTGCACAGCATCATGGTCAAGAACCTGGGGCTGGCTGAGCTAACCTTGCAGAGGACACACTCTGGTGTGCAGTACACAGCATCATGGTCAAGAACCTGGGGCTGGCTGAGCTAACCTTGCAGAGGACACACTCTGGTGTGCAGTGCACAGCATCATGGTCAAGAACCTGGGGCTGGCTGAGCTAACCTTGCAGAGGACACACGCTGGTGTGCAGTACACAGCATCATGGTCAAGAACCTGGGGCTGGCTGAGCTAACCCTGATGAGCTAGCGGCTCTCTGGACCTGTTGCTTCTCTTTTCCCATCTTTCCATCCCTGCTCCTCTGCTGGAGTGAACTACAAACAGGCTCTTCGGAGGCAGCCCAGTCAGGGTCCATGAGGGGACTAACACTTTTTTAAGTGAGATATATATATATATAAAGTTTGATGAAATCTTACCAGTTGCAACAGCATGGATCAAAAGAAACAAACAAAACAGAAACAGACTCATGGGTAAAGAGAACAGATTGATGGTTGCCAGAGGTGTTGGTGGACTGGGTGAAAAAGGTGAAGGAATTAAAAAGTACAACATGATAAGTTTTCAAATAGTCCTGGGGATGTAAAGCATAGTATAGGAAATATAGTCAATAATATTGTAATAATTGTGTATGGTGACAGGTGGGTACTGGAAATACCAGGGGTTGGTGATGACACTTTGTAAGGTATATAATTGTCTCACCACAATGCTGTACATCTGCAACTAATGCAAAACAATACTGAATATAAACTATAATTTGAAAATAAAATTTAAAAATGAAAACTTAAAAATAATAAAAGAAAAGAGACTTTGAGACATTGGCCGAAATCTCAGTTTCTTTTACAAAATTCTACTGTTTCTTTATTATTGATTTTTAGAGAGAGAGGAGGGAACAGGGAGAGAGAGAGAGAAACATCAATGTGAGAAACATCTATTGGCCGCCTCCTGCACACCCCCTACCAGGGATCGGGCTCACAGCCTGGGCATGTGCCCTGACCAGAATCGAACTGGCAACGTTTCAGGGCATGGGAAGGTGCCCAACCACCTGAGCCCTACTGGCCAGGGCAAACGTCTACTATTTCTTATCCTTAGTCATGGGTGATTAGGAGAAGAAAGAGGGAGCATGAATAACACTGTGGTCAACTTGAATAATGAAAGAAACAACATTTGGAAGACTGTTCAATCCAGGTCTTAGAGCTGTGCAGAAATCACCCCAACTCTGTGGTATCCCATCACTAAGAGGAGGTCAACCTTCAGCAAACCTGTGCCAAGGTGAAAGCAGGGAGAGATAATGGCTCTATTTCAATGACAGTCACAGGTTGGAAATGATTAAAATCACGACTCATTATCAAACCTCAAAGCCTGACAGACATTTGTGAAATAAGGTCCCTCTGAGAGGGCTCCTTGAAACCTCTTGAGGTAGAAAACATCACGTTCTGACTTGGGAAGATAAAACCTGTAAATGAAAGATTAGCCTTGGAACAAATTCTCCACCAAATGACAAACTTATTCACTGATTAACGCAAAGAACAGAGGAAGAAGGAAACCTGGGGGCATTGAATCTTTTCTTAGCAGGAGAAAAAGTAGGTTGGTGGGAAAGCATCCAAGTAGGTGAAGAGAATATCACCATTAGGAAGATGGCTGTCCACACACATCTTCTGGGCCATAGGCCCACAGATTCTCCACCTGAGCCTGCTGTATATACCCCGTGTCCCCTCCCTGGGGTATGGATCGCATGGGACATAAAGGATATAAAGAGAGTAAAATGAGGCCAGGAGGCTGACTTCAAAGTGCGCTGAGGATTTGGGTTTCCTTGGGGAAGCCATCCAAGCATGAGCCCTGCTCTGTCAAACAGATGGGCTGTTTGTGTTTCCTCTCCTGCGAGGATTCTCAACGCGTGCGAAGACACGAGGACGAGAAGGTAAGGAAGGGCAGGGGAATTCTAACACCTGAACAAAGTGGCTGAGTATTGGGTGCATTCCACCTCTGGAGAAACAGGACACATTTTGCCCTGCAAGAGTCCTGCACCCCCACACGGTCCAGAAGAACAACCACTCCAAAATATTGGGCTCAGAAAGGTGGAAGGGCCGGTGGGCATGAGGTGGAAGGTGTTACAGCAAACACAACGGCTGGGCAGAGCGAAGACCTGGGCTACGCCTGGCCTCTGGGGGGTGCTGCAGCGTTGCCTACACACATTGCATACCCTGTGTTCTGCCCTGAGGTTTAAACATTGTCTCTATGCTCATGGGTACTAGGGCCTCTCCTGGATTTATGTATTCACTTCAAACGTACTAGATCCTAACATGTAAATGGAAATTTTATTTTTAAAAATATAATTAAGTTAAACGTTGTAAAAATACAACTATCAAAAATTCAAATTAAAACCACATTGAAATAGCATTTTTCACTTCCAAAATTAGTGAAGCTTTAAATAATAATACTCAGTGTGGCAGGAATGTTATAAAAGGAACCCTCTCTTGATGATGAAGATGAAGATGAAGATGACATCTATTTTATGAAGTCCTGTCTACTCTAGAATACTTTATTATTCTGACAAACAGCCCTAGGGTAAATGACCCTGTCTCTCTCCACACTGAAAATTCTCTTTGGCCCTGCTGAAAAATGTGATGCGTTTTGCAAATGGATTTGAAGTTCAAAGTGTGATTCATGTTCTTTGAGAGCAATCTGTCTAGAGAGCTTTCAACAGTATAAAATGTTCTTTGCAGGAAGGCTTGGCTAGTGGTGTGTTGGTTTAATGCAAACCCATTTGGTTCTATAAATACACAGGTAAGCCACAAAAGTCGTAGTGGGTTACAGCTATTTGTTCATCTTGGGGGTTCTTTCACTGGTAGAGGGTTGACTCTCCCCAAAAAGAGTCCCCAGGATACACTTTGGGTCAGAAAGAGATGAATGTAAGGAAATGCTCACACAAGAAGCATAGGACTCTAGAACCATTAAGACAAACTCATTCTTATTACAGATGAGAAAACTGAGGCTCAGAGAGAATAAATCCCTGCCCGCAGTTAGGCAGCCAGAACTGGAGCCCTGAGAAACTAATCCCCAGTCCTGGGGTTTTTTCCACCTGAACAGTATGGGTCACAGAACTTTTCACGGATTGCCAGTTCTAAACGATTTCCCCGGACATTTTCTGGAACGAAGGGGGTGTTACGGTGCGATAAGTTTCTGGAGCAGCCTATATGCACGGCGTCTGTCTACCCAAGCTCCCCCCTTCCGCCTGGAGGTTCACAGTGCACCTCAGTATTTAAAAGGCCCCAAGAAGACATGCAGCAAGGAAAGCGTCTAGGGTTGTTTAAATCAGCGTTTCCAAGCTTGTATGATCAGATTTCTGTTACATTTAATGACAAGTCTGTAGAATTTGTAGTCCTCAGAGCACACTTTCAGAAAGGCTGCGCTATAACTTCCACAAGTCTTTCCTCGCCTGAAACCAACCTCAAACAGGTGATGAAAATTACTTCCAGGCCAAAGATGGGACCTCAGAAACAGATATCTATTGCTCCCCAGAAACCCTCCTGGCCCGGAATACTGGGAGGGACTACCAGGCCTTCCCCTCTATTTTTATTCCTAAACTCTTAATCCTTCAGAGATACTGCGAACCTTGTGCCTTTCTTGCCTAAAATCCAAAGGTTACTAGCACTGTAGTTATTCCTTCTCCAGTGATGGGTGACATGCTTTACTCCCCGCCTGGGTAGGGCACTACAGGTACTGTGTCTACTCCACAGTCCCTGCCCGGAAAGGTGGCCCTTCTTAATAAACTACTCCAGAACCTAGTTGTTTTTCAAAACGTTTTCTTTTCTAATAAGCAGAACAAGTTTTTGCATTTTCTGGGTTATAGAATTTTCCTTTAGCTTAAACTAAAACATAAATGATTGAATAACTTTCCAACATCACTTTATTGGCATCAGCTATCATGCAACAGAAGTTGAGAGCCCCAAAATGATGTCTTTCATAGCAGATACGCAGAGGACTTTTTCTTAGGCGACACATTTCAGAGCTCAAAACGTACTTGCTAAAAATAGGGTCCTTTCCTACACTTGATCCCTCACGTCTTCAAGATTCCTGAAAACGCCTTGGCTCTCTTTGTTTAATAAGAAGCATTGGATCAGGTATGGCTCGTTCATTCTTGTCAGCATAATCACTCCCCACTCTGCAGAGCCCCCGATGGGCCCCATCAGGCCAGGAGGTCCTTGCAGGGCACTGCCGCCTCTCTCTGTGCGACTGTCCCGAACAGTCCTGCCAGGCACCCGTGCTCAGCACTGAGCATCATGGCCGTAAATGGAGCAATTAGGGCTTTTTTTTTTTTTTTTTGAGAACCTCGTCCGTGACCCTGAGAAACACACCTAGAGAATGGCATATACAAAGAGGAATGGGGTGGGGAGTTAGGGGTAAGCATAGCTCCTACATCTGAAAAGGTTCAGTGGCTACTTTCAGGGACACTAAACTACAGAATCTGAACGAGGAGCTTGGATTAGGAGGTAGAGAGGAGGCAGGGGCAGAGCGAACGGATGATTTCTGTCCCAACCAAGCACATTCTCCAAAAGTAGTAACCTCTCCTAATTATTTTTAAGATAAGGTATAGTCAATAAGATGCAAAGCTTATGAAATGCATGACGAAATCGCCAGTGGATGGATCTTGGGACAGAGACACTGGAAAAGGGGTGCCTCTGTCACAGGCTCTTTGCCCACCAGTCACAGGCACAGAGCCCTGGCTGCCTTCGACAGGCGTCTCAGACGTTAAACCCACAGGAGCCTCCGTGCGAGGAAGCCTGGCGGGTCTCTCACCTGCTGCCTGGCTGCTCAGATGGAAATGTTGCCTCTTGAGTTGAACGGGCACTTGAGTGTATCTAAAGTAGCAAGAGGAAGACCTCTGCTTCTAAATCCTTCAGATCCACTTCTGAGAGCCCACACTCTGGGGGACCCGGACACGATCTGGGAGCTAATCTGGACAGTTCTGCCCTCCGCTCTGGGCACCTGAGAAACAAGAAAGATGTTGACAGACGAGAGTGGAAAAGGAAGAGGCACTGAGTGATTTACAAAGAAAGATTAAAGCAGTTAAAAGATAGTTTGGCCAAGGCACTACTGAGATTAAAGAAGAAGGTTAAAAAGTCTATAAATATTTGCATCATGAAAAATGTTCTGTCCCACACATGTACATGCATATACACATACACCAACACCCCCACAGATGGGGTTAAATGCTTGCCCTTTAAGGGGTTTAAAGTACATACCCTGGGGGAAGATTTATTGCACACCTGAAAGAGTCTAGTGGCTCCTCACGGGGAACTGATCCACAGAATTTGAACCAGAAGTTTAGCTTGGGCAGGCAGACGAGAATTAGGAACAAGGAGCGAGATTTCTGTCCCAAGCACATTCTCCCAAAGTGGTGGCCTCCTTTGTGGGCTGGTGTGCCGGCAAGGGGAGCAGCGTGGGTGAGCTTTGGGTTTGTAATGATCTCTCCTCACTGATATGTGTTGCTTTTTGTGCAATCAGACAGGGAAAAAGGCAGAAGAAACATTCCGAAACAACAAATTGCTGTCATTGCTGCATGCCTTGAGATAGTGACCTACTGGCTGCCAATATGGCATGAAATGTATACACTTCATTGTTCCATTTCAGATTTACAAAACAGTACAAAAAGGGCTTCTGGTAGCTTTATTGTATGCCCACCTTGGAATACAGTGACTGGCTGCCATTCTTGCTCAGAGTTTTATATTCCTCAGAAAACAGGTAGCATTCCAAATCATTCTCCCGAGGTCTATGAACTCTTCCAACACAGAAGGAATTCTTCTTTCATTTTTATTTTTTTATTCTCACCCAAGGATATTTTTCCATTTATCTTCAGATAGAGAGGGAGGAGGGGGGAGAGAGAAACATCGATGTGAGAAAGATATTTATTGGTTGCCTCCTGCACGACCCTGACCAGGTGCAGGGACAAACCACAACTGAGGTTACCTGCCTTTGACTGGAATCAAACGCGCGACTCTTTGGTCCATGGGCCAACACTCCAACTGCTGGGCTGAACCAGCCTGGGCCACAGAAGGAATTTTGGTACGAAAAGATGAGGCCTGCAAAGTTGACCAAATGAGAAGACAAGTTCTCCTCGGTGGGTCCAAGGGCACTGGTGGAGCCGCCACAGGTGGGTTAAATTGAAGATAATCCACAAAGCCAGTAGACCAGCACTGACCCAGAGGAACACTAATCAAAGCACTGATACTCTCAAACCTTGTTTTATCACCCTCGTTATGCAGAGTAATAAGATGTTTATTTCATAAGTAATAGACACTAACAGCGAAGAGGGGACTAGGGAACACATGTAAGTTGTGGTAGGTTCCATGATAGTTCCCAAACGTCACAACTCTTTGTATCCATGCCTGTTGCCATGACTTTGCAGATCCTTCCACTAGAAACAAAGTCTATTTCCTTCCTCTATTGATTTAAGCTTGGCCATGTGGGCAGAACAGACAGTGTGCCAACTCGAAACCAAAGCCAGCAGAGATCATATGTTCCCACTCGCCCCCTTGCACTTCTGTCATTGCCATGAAAAGAACACGCTCTGCTTAGCTCACTGGTCTAGCAAAGATGAAATGCACAGAGCGGACCTGGACCCAGCCTGCAGTCTGAGAGCCACGCCTAGCCAAGCTGAGGCCAACCCCGCCTGGCTGGCCCGGAGACATATGGTTGTGAGAAAAACGTGTTTGTTGTTAAGGTACTGAGTTTGGAGTGGTCTGTTACACAGCATTACTGTGGCAAACGCTGAGTGCTACAAGTATAAAGAGGAAAATAAAAAACACACATAGCCCCAATATCTAGAGATAATCAACTTTTGGTTTACATATTTGTCCTAGCATTTCTTAATGTATGTATACGGACATGTTTGCGCTATGTACTTGTTAACTTTTACAAAGCAATATGTATATATTACATACTTCTTTGAAACTTTTTTTACTTACTTGGGAAATTTCTCCCAAACCAATATATTTTACAACATATTTTAACATAATTTAGTGACCATATAGTGTTCTACTATGTTAACATAGCATAAATATTTTTACATTTTAGTCGATGAATCTGAGTAGTAATATATTTTCTTTGTAAATAATACAAAAGTATATAGACCAAAATGCAAGTTCTCCTTTAACATATACCCTTGCAATGTATCTCTCCACTCCCCAGAGAGAATCACTACTAAAAGCTTGATTTGTCTCCGTTCAGGCCTTTTCTCTACGCTCCTATCGCCTCTACAAATAAACCTGTGCATGTATAGGATCTAATGGAGCTATAATGATTTTATGATCTGCAACTTCTCTTTTTCACTAAATAGCTTCTTTTAACAATTGTTGCATGCATGTAGATTTGCCTCATTATGTTAAATAGCTGAGTAATATACCACATTATGGTATACCACAATTTACTAAAGTACTCCATCATTAGTGGACACATGAGTGACATCAAGTTTTTGGAATGTTTAGTGAACATCTTACTTCATGCCTCTTCGATTACATATGCAAGTGTTTCCCCAGGATCAGCATCTTGAGGTGAAGTGACCGCTTTTAATAGATACTGTTGAAGTGCTCTGCAAAAGGCTGTGTCCAATTTATCCCCCACCAACAGCATATGAGAGGACCCATCCTCACCAACCAAGGCCGCTGCATTTGTTTTCAACTAACTTTGCAGCTTGTCTCAGATTTCAGCTTCCTAATCTTTAAAATGGCCATGATAATTCTTATCTCATCATGTTGCTAGAGGAAAACACCACTATTAGTAGCAGCAGCATTGCTCTCATTTTTCTTAAGATTGTCTGCTAGCATTCCTCCAGGTGCACCTTTGATTTCCTCCATCCCAGCCCACCCACCTGTTCTCACCCCAAGCTTGGTTCATAAATACCACGAACCCCGCCCCCCCTTCTTCCTACTTCTCAAAACCAGAATTTCACTATCTTTCAAGGTTAATTGCAGGCCTCTCCTTCATCACGTGATTCACCGGCCCCTCTTTTGAACTCCCACACAAGTCCTTGCTGTGCCATTTTTTTTACTTTACCTAGAATCACCAGCCATTTAATAATAATGTTTAATTGGCAGCTGTTTACTGATTCTTAACTCTGTTTAAGCCACTGTGTCAAGTGGTTTTGTAGACATTATCTCATTTATCATTACTACACTATTATTCTCATTTTACAAAAGAAAATCCAGAGGCTCAAAGGGCTTAAACAATCTACTCAAAGCCACCCATAAGTGCCAGAGCAGAGATTCAGAGCCAGGTCTCTGGGGTGCATAGCCTGCCACCGGCCACTCTGCAGTAGGGTTCTTTCCCCTTCAAGGAAACTGTTAGTTCCTGAGGATCCAGAGGCAGGATCCTCCCTCTTTGCACGGTATTCACAACATAATACAATGCCCTACAATAGAGGACACTCAGTTATCGTATTGACTGGCTGAGTCTCTTCCTCTGCAGGCCCACATTCAAGGCATGGCCAATCAATCATTTCTACTGTGGCTTATCCTATCATCTAGATTCTAGCAAGACAGCTAAGGTTGTGTTGAGTAAACACTATGTAGCCACCCTTTACGCAAGAGCTGTTTGGGCTACACAAGAAATAGATTACATAGCCCCTTGGCTTAAGGAGCTTCCATTCCATATTTAAAGAATAAAACATGGACAAGTGAAACAAATTGTTTTGAATCATAATGCCTTATAACAGCCACCTAAAAAAAAGATCTGAATCAAATGAACAGTTACATGGCAAACAACACACGGTTGGGAAGAGAAATTCTCCATCACGCTGAAGTCACATGAAACGTCCTTTGAAGAATGGCTGAGATGGGCAGGTAGGAGGACATTGCCAAGGTGAGACATAACCAGAATGAGGTCATGGGTCCAGACTTCCAAGTCCTCCTGCTTTCCCATGCTCCAGGCTGCCCTACTCCTCACTACCTCTCTGTAAAGTAGGACTAATAATATAGCACCTCACTCGTACTTAACAAAAACAATAAAAACGATCTAATTAGGCCATGCTTGTAAAGCATTTTGAACTCCATTGCAGAAGGGAAGTGACTATAAAGAGGAAAGTTATTGCCCTGGCCAGTTTGGCTCAGTGGTTAGAGCATTGGCCTGCGGACCAGAGAGTCCGAGGTTCGGTTCCCGCTAAGGGCACGTACCTCGGTGGTGGTTTGTCCCTGGCCCTGGTTGGGGGTCGTGTGGGTGGCGACTAGTCGATGTCTCTCTCTCATGTCGATGTTTCTCTCTCTTCCCCTCTCTCTCCCTCCCACTCTATCTAAAGATAAAGGCAAAAAATGTCCTAGGGTGAGGATTAAAAAAAACAGGGGAAAGTTGTTATTAGTGCAAATATGGGATAGCCCTTTTTCTGAAAACCAGAGCAATTGTCTTCTCGTACTTGATATTCATTCTAGAAAGCAGTGCCCTTGCAGACTCCTGCATAGAAAGCCTTCTCTATTTCTAGGGTTCAGGCAGATATCTTGAACTGAAAGTAACAATTCCACCTTGAAAATGGAAATAGGCAAAAATGATCAGGTCCCACTGGTATCTGAATGAGTAAAAGACTCACATATAGGAAAAAACTTAAACAAGCCAGGTGATAAAGGTGATTATGAACTAGTGATTCAATTGCAAGCCTGAACTGTGGCCAGTCTAGCCTTGGGCTAAAATCACCGAATCTCATACTTAAGCCCATTAGAACATGTTTGCACAAAACGGTTAAGCAATGCTTGTTGTTTATGTGCTAAAAACAGTCCACACAGTAAGTGCATTGTTCCCCACATAATACTAAGACCTGTCTTCCAAGACTGGAGAATTTTTCCTCTATGAAACAAATTATGAAAACAACAAAATTGCCAACTATCTAAATAGGAGATTAGAAGATATCTCCATCTTGTGGAAGAGGATGTGGTCATGCTCCCAGCTGTCAAGTCGCAGGATTGCAGTCGATTTGTAGATGTGGTCAGAGGGAGGCAGGTTTTAGATTTACCAGAAAAGAAATCCGTAACTCTTACAGCTAGTGGAGAGTGGTACAGACTTCATCTTGGGGTCGTGAGTGCCCCAACACTGGAGGTATTCAAATGCTGAGAGACAGAGAAGGGATTCCCAAAACAGAGAAAACTGAACTAGGTGACTTATAGTTGCCTATTTAAACCTATGATCAGGTGTTTCTTCATAATCCAAGGTGGCTCTGCTGAATATAAAATCAATCCGGACCCAAGAATGGGGTGGGGACCAATTAAAAGTCCTTTTTGCAAAATGTTCTCCAGCTGCAAATTATTCAGCAACTGTTAAGCATTGAACACAGCCCTGGCTTTAACAGTTTTTAGATGAGAATTAGCAGCTTGAGATTTGAGGCTCTTTACTTTTTTTTAAAAAAAATCTTTAAGAAAACAAATGTGCCATGATCTGACAAAAAATATAATATGCCCTGCTCTGAATGGTTTCTTTTTCCAGGATTCTAGTAATCCTGGCACTATGATCGCCCAAGGAGCTCAAGGTATACCCTCAACAAAGACACTGAAGAAAGTAATAATAGCAACAACAACAATAAAGATAATAATAAGAGCAACACAACAACAACAACTGAGAGTAGTATGCCCACTGATCTTAATGCTATTCTAACCAGATTAACATATTTAAACCCATTTTATAGATAAGTAGAGGCAAGATTTGGAAGTAGGCAGTTTGGCTCCATGTCCAAGCATGTAACCATTACACTATACTCCTGACATTATACATTTCTTTTCTGTCTAAATTCATCTGTTTTATGTGCTGTGTTTCCAACATCTTCTCTTTACACTTTTTAGAATGCGTGCTCTTGGAGTCCGTAGCAAAAAAAAAAAAAAAAAAAAAAGCCCTGGTGTTGGAAGCCCTGTCATCTCTCATCCCTGTCACTACCAGCTGCGCAGCGTATTCTCACGAGGGAGGCCTTCTCTCTGTAAATCACGGGTATGCTATCTCCCTGCATGTTATCGTGAGCACGAGGAACGGCCACGTCTCGGCTCCAGCACGATGCCAGCACGCGGGGAGTCCTCCGCACGTGAGACGGATCACACAGGAGCACCCTGGATCTCCTGTCCTGTTTCCAAATGTGGAATTTCCACAGGGCGTCATGTTCACAATGAAGGTGGTCATTCTGGTCTGCGACTACAGGCCACTTGCCAACATCTGGGCCTTCAGGAGACCGGCACCAGGCTGGGCAGGCAGGGCCCACCGGAAAGCTGTAGTTTCATTCAACCCTTGGAACATGTCAGAGCAGAGACCCGTCTCCTTGGTATTTACCGCAAATGCTGCCAAACATGCTCAGAGAGCAGGAATGACGGCCTCCTTCTCCATGGCCAGATTCCGGAGCCCGTGGGAAGTCAGAAGCAAGTGAGATTCCATGAAATGCAGTCAGGATGCTCACAGGGGCGGGGTGCTTCTGAAAGTTATACATTAATTTGGGTAAATCAGTGTTATCTCACATCGCTTGTAAATGGATGGGAATCAGAATCCTAGGGCACTTCAAAGGGCGCTGATAATCGACAGGTGTTGGGAATTATTTACTAAAAGGCAACAGGAAGAAAGCAGACCTATCAGCAAGTCTTTTCTCAAATAACAGGGCCGTGCAATGGCGCCCCTGAGCCAGATTGGTGCTGGAATCTTCACGGACGATAGTTAGGCTCTGCACCAAAGGCCAAAGCAAAGGGAACATGGGTCGTGAAAGCAAATATGTACATTTGTTCTGCTGGAATTCAAATGGAATGGGATGTGTGTTTCCAGGTAAGAGCCACTGGTTCTAAAGTCTTGTACAAAGAAAAGTTCTGCAAACAGATCCCTTTCTCATGGACTGAGATTGTCATTGGAGAACTGTTGTCTTAACACTTGCGGTATGTTAGGGTGATCACCGATCCCTTTGCCTGGATCGGAGTGGTTTGCCAGGACACAGGGTTTTCCGTTTTAAAATCAAGACAGTCCATAGCAAATTGGGATGCATTGCTTTACCCCTCAGAGCTTACGGCCCCCTCCTCCTCTCGCCTTCTCCTTCCCCCACCAATCTGCAGCAGCAGCTCTCCAGCTTGGCTACACCTGGATCCATCTGGAAGCTTTGGAGACTCCCACCGCCCAGGCCACGCCTCAGATCCATTGCATCACACGCTCTGGACCCCGGCACTGGGCCTCGGGGCTTAGAGTCACTGTGTACGCAGGCACCATGTTAACAGTTGGTGAGGAAAGGCCCATTGCTAGCAAAGGAAATCCTGCAAACCAGAATCCTCCTGAGAAGAATAAGCTCATGCTAAATGATGTGATAATTTTGTATTTTTCTCCCAATGTCTTTTAAAAACAAGGCCCACCAGCAGATGCTCGTGTGTAGGCACTCAGCATCGCTAAGCATTTTGAAAAATAATTGACAACTATAGTTTTACAATAAAATAAACTTGTACAAGAACAAAGCAAATTGGACTTGAATATTACTAAGAGGCCCTTATCATTGACAAGGTCAGCAATCTTCACAGCTCATAAGATATTCCCCGTAACCGGATCCATCATGTGTGCTTCCGGTCATGAAAGGCAAAGGAAGCGTGGCCACTGAAGGCAGAAGGCGGGGACTGAATCTTTCTCCTGCCATTTACTCCCTCTGGGAAGGTCAAGTCATTTCACCTCCCTGCACCTCAGTGAAAGGTGAAATAGCAGAATTACTATGCTGAGTTTTACCCAGTGCCTGGCACCTGCTGGGCACTCAACAAGTGGGAGTTTCTTCACCACCCACAGGGAAAATGAAGCAAGTGTGTACCCACCTGATAAATGATTGCTGATGGTGTGGGAAAACCAGTATCTGTGGAGAAAAAAACAAACAAAAACGACTTTGAAACTGAGGGTCTCTTTTCTGAGCCAACAGAACCCTTCATCCAGAACAAGAGGCAATGGAAATCCTCCTAGCCCATTTCCACATAGCTCTTCCCAAGTCTCTGGAAGATAATGTGTTACACAATCTGACCACAGGCTTTGGTCAGTGCCTCTCTGAGCTGTTGCTTTTTTTTTTATTTTTATCTTCACGTGATATTTTTCCATTGATTTTTTTTTAGACAGAGTGGGAAGGAGAGAGTGAGAGAGAGAAACATCGATATGAGAGAGACACATTGATTGGTTGCCTTCCACACGACCCTGACCAGGGCCAGGGATCAAACCTGCAACCCTTTGGTCTGTGGGACGACACTATAACCACTGAGCCAAACCAACCGGGACTGAGCTACTACTTTCCATGTGGACTTAGGGTCCTGGGTCACTGGGAATAAAAGCCTCGCTCACCAGCAGAGACAAGCAGGAAGGAACACGAGCTTTGGCAAGGAATCAGCTCTCGGAGTTTTAATTCAGTCTGGTCCAGAGAGATGGAGAGGGAGGGGGGGTGGTGCATCTGGGTGCAGATTAAATCTTCGAAGAGAATTGCCTGAACGTGGCATATAGGAGCAGCCAGAAAGAGGGATTACTTATACCATCTATTCTGAGGTGGAGCCTATGACCCAGCCATGCTCACCCTGAGTCCTCACTCTCCAACTCTGCACGTTGGAGGGCTTCTGAGTCCATTCCACCCACCCACCCACCCACCACTCTGACTACAGAATGTGAGGCCTGTGCCCCAAGGCTTCTCGTGTATTCACAGGTAAACAAATCGGGTTTCTATCGTCTGACATCCTCCTAAAAAGGACAGAGGTTTTCCTCAGTCTCCAGACGTTATCACCTTGCAGGACAGTGTGTGCATGCCACTGGCTCATTTCACTTTAGTCCCCTTCCTTCCAGGAAGTTGAGCGGTCAGGTGGTCTAGATGAAGGTAATGTTCAGTTATTCTCTGTTTACAAGATTAATTTCCATTTAGTTCCTTGGAGAAATGGAGGTTGTAATGCAGACCAGTGGCTCCCTAATCTGGATGATTATCTAAACAACCAGAGCGCTTTATAAAATTTCTGATTCCTGGGCTGCACCCAGATTTACTAACTGAATCTCAGGGGTAATATGAATGAGGACTCTCCAGGGAGATAGTGTCGGAATTGAATTATAGGGCACCTAGCTGGTGTCTCTGAGAAATGCTTGATGTGTGTGTGTGTGTGTGGGGGGGGTGGGGCATACATTTGGTGGCCAGAAATGTCAGAAGAGAAGTGTTCTGTCCTGGCCAGTATGGCTCAGTTTGTTGGGTGTTGTCCGTGCACCAAAAGGTTACGGGGTTGACTCCCAGTCAGGGCACATGCCCGGGTTTCAAACTCGATCCCAGGTAGGGGGCGTGCAGGAGGCAGTCTATAGTCTCGCTCTCACATCGATGTTTCTCTCTTTCCATCCCTCTCCCTGTCTCTCTAAAAATCAATTTTTTAAAAAATGAAGTGAAGTGTGAGCAGTAAAGGAGACACACAGGAGAAGTGAGTTTTTTCTTTAGAGTTGCACTCAGTTGAAAGTCGGGGATAATCATTTCCATTTTTCTCTCTAGGTGATAAGCTTCCAGGGTAAGGCGCGAGGCTACCTGCTCAGACTGCCTGCACGGTCTCCCTCTGACTCCCCTCTGGCCAGCAGACCCGCCTTTCCTTCTGACCCCTGCAACAACTGGTCTTTTGCAAAAGGCCAACCATTCTTTTTGCTGAACCATTCAGGCCTCTTTGTGCTGAAATGCCTTTTCCAAGCAAATGAAATCAACCGACTTCTTTCAGGATACGCCTAATGGTTTCTTTTAAAATTGACTTTTGAACTTAGCTTTCAGCTATGTATTGTACTTGGAACATTTGGAAGACTACAGGAATCCGAAACTAATCACTTCTACCTCTGGGAGAAATACTTAATAAACTATGATTCTTGGTTGGTCAAACGGAGCCTTTTTGCAAAGACATCATGGTCCTGAAAGAACAGACCTTTCCAACGAATTCTAAATTCCCTCAGACGTCATCCACAGCCCCCGCCACTGCCAGAGACGGAGGACGTGGGCACCTTAAACATGCCTTTTCCGGACACACTTCTACAACCACGTGCGTCTCCGTAACAATGTGGACAGACAGCGAATGGGATGTAAAGGGAATTCCTGGCTCTGAAAAGGGTAGGAGGGGCAGTGATACCCATGAGGTGGAATCTCACATCTGGATGCAAAATCCACCTTTGCTGTCTTCTAATTTTTCATATGTTTGCTCTGGTTTTGCTGAGTCCCAGGTTCCGCTGAATAATGGGGTAGCTCTAATGAGTTACTATTTTTTGAGGCCTTGCTGTGTACCGAGCTTCCAGACATATGCTGTCACATTTAATCACTGTAGAAGTCTGTGTGGGAAGCGCTATTACCATCCTTCCTCTGGTTTTATAGATGAGAGCGTTGAAGCAGAGAGAGGCTTACTAAATTGTCTGCGGACGTAGGTACCAAACCTGAGTCTGTGCCCCTGGCTCACTGCCCTGGACTGCACTTCAACAACCTTCCTCGGCCTGTTGACATATGTATAGAAAAGGGTCCCCTTCCACCCCTCCCCAAGCAGGTGTCGTTGTCATTTCCAACGCACCCAAGACATGGCTCATGGCTTCTCTTCTAATGTCATCACCCAGTTATCCCTGAAACTCAGAATTCTGTTCAGGCCACCCTGTTCCCAGCTCCAGGCATAACGTGTGGACATGACATCTAGGACATGACCCCTCCTGCCTGCTCCCACACCCCTCGGCCTCCCACATGCTGGAATCCAGGCATGGGGCTCAAATCAGAGCTTCCCTGAGTCCTTACACTGAAATGACCACGCGTCCAGCTTCATTCCTGTTTTCACAGGCACAGCATGGCAGGAGAACGGAAGCCGCGGCAGCAGGTCCCATTACCGAGCACTTTCGATGAGCCGCGCAATCGCTGATTGGATCACCGCCGTGATTGAATCTCTTCAGACACCTTGCCAAGTTGATGGTGCTGTCTCTGTCTCAGAAATGAGGAAACAGAAACTCGGGGAGATTTTACCCAATTGAATAGCTCCGTTCCTGAGCTGAGAGTTGAAACAGCGTGTGTGACTCCTTGTCCGTTTTGTCAGCTTCTGCCTCCCAAACGAAGAACATCAAGAAGACTTTGGAGGACCCACCAGAGCCAGTCACTGGGCTGTGCTTCTGCTCTCCCCACCGTGTGCTCAGCAGGCCTCTGTTCATCAGGAAGTTTTCTGGTCTCTCACTTTCTGTCTAATTTCTGAAAGCAAACTGAGAAAAAGCGGAAAGAGCATCCTGGAGTGGCATCGGAGGCTCCAGGACAGAACTGCTTTCTTATCCAAAGGACCATGACAGCATCTCCCAGGTGGCGTGTGCGCGCCATCGATGCTGTCTCCCGGCTGCCTGCGGCTGGTCTTCTTTCAGCCTCGCCTAGTCTCTGCCTCCACACGCTGTGTCTCTATTTCTGTGAGGAAAGCGGAACAGCATCTCCCCGGGGCTATCAAAGGTGATCTCACTTTGCCTTGCAAACAAAGTAAATTTATTGAAGAGGCTGTCTTTACTCCACTGTATGCTCTTGCCACCTTTGCCAAATATTAATTGAGCATAATGCCTTGGGTCCATTTCTGGGCTCTCTGTTCTGTTCCACTGGTCTATATGCCTGTTCTTGTGCCAGTACCAGGCTGTTTTGATTACAGTGGCTTTGTAGCATAACCTGGTATTCAGTATTGTGATTCCCTCCTACTTTGTTCTTTTTCAAGATTGTTGTAGCTATTCGGGGTCTTTTTTGGTTCCATATAGCTTTTGGAGTATTTGTTCTAGTTCTGTGAAATATGTCGTTGGTATTTTGATAGGGATTGCATTTGAATCTATAGATTGCTTTGGGTAGAATGGACATTTTAATGATGTTAATTCTTCCAATCCATGAACAAGGTATACAAAGTAAATTTTATTTGAAAAAAATGAGGAACTGGTGTTTGAAGGCATTTGAGTGGTTTGCCCTGTGTTAAAGCAGTGGTACCTGCCAGAATTATGTCCCAGCAAAGCACTTTAATGTCAAATCCATCAGACGTGCAACCTAGCTAGTCAAGGCCGCTGGGGCCCCGCTGCCTGCCGGGGGCCTTCGGTACAGAAGAGATATTAAAACTGAAGGTCCGGAGTCCGGCAGCTTGAATGGCTTTGCCACTGATCATCTGGATTGAGCAAGTAACTTCTAAGCCTCAAGCACCTTCTCTGCAGAAGGGGATAATAGCACCTACCTCACGGGCGTGGTCCTCCCTGCACTTGGCAGTGATTCCTGGCACGCAACGAATGCTCAATACATTTCAGCTCCATCATTATTACCAGTTATGAAGACTGATATTTATAAACAATTTAACTCAAAAATCAGTCCTGATTCCAACTTAGCCCTATAATGATGTCATTTTTCTTGCAGTCTGAGTGGAAGAGAAAGAAGCAGAGCCACAGAATTGCTCAGAGTCCTAAGAATATCAGGGAGTATCATGCATGTGAATGGCACGTGTGGCGTCCTGACTGAAATAACAGCTAACACATATGCAGCGTTCATGGTGTGCCAGGCATGTTCTAAATGCTTTATACATATTAGTTCGTTTCATTCTCAACAGCAATCCATGAAGTACGTACTATTATTATCACTGTTTTATAAATGAGGATAACTGGGCGCAGAGACGCTAAATGACCTGCCTAAGACTACATGGTTAGTCAGTGTCAGAGTCAGAATTTCCACGCAGGCAGTCTGCTTACAAAGTGTACATCTTCTGTGCTATACTGCCAAAAATAAATAAAAGGGCAGAAAATCTCTGGCTTTAATATTTTCTTGATTAAAGAACTGAAATTCCAACAATTGGCTAATTGAGTTTTAGCGCACAACTAGTATGTAAAATAGGAATTTTTCACACTTCCTGCATTCCATTGGGAATTCCATTTGTGTATTTATTTAATCAGATAAATCCCAAACGAAGCCTGAGTCTTTGGAGTCCAGTCCGCCCTGGCAGCTGGTCCTTGGGGAAGAGCAAGAGCAGAAGAACCCCTTCCCAACCCCCATGAGGTAGGCAGCATCCTAAAGTGACCCCGGAGTCACACCTTCACATACTCCCTCCCCTGAGTGCAGGTTGAACCCATCACTGGCTTCTATTCAGTAGATAATGGTAACGGTGATGCATGTCACCTTCACAGAGAGAGGGTCTCCTGCTGGCCGTGAAGAAGGAAGCCACCATGTGTTGAGATAGGGTTTGGGCGCAGGTCACACACAAGGACCTGAGAAGTAGCCCCCACCTGACAGCCAGCAAGAAGGTGGTAGTTTCAGCCCTACGCTGCGAGGCACTGAGTTCAGCTGACAACACTGTGAGCTTGGAAGAGGATGCAGAGATCCAGAGAGAAATGCACCACCTACGCCCTGATTACAGCTTTGTAAGACCCTAAGGACAGGACCCAATTAGCTGTGCCCAGATTCCTGACCCACAGAAACTCTGAGATAACAAATATGTGCTGTTTTAAGCCACTACATTTGTGGTCATTTGTTATGCTGCAGTAGGAAATGAATATGCACTACCTTTGTCATCATACAAGTTGACAAATTGAATTTGACAAGACTAAATACCAGAGGATTAAAAAACAAACCTTCTAACTAATCTAACTCCTTAATTTAGCACAGTAGGATTTCTTGTAGGCATTAAAGTAAAAATAGGAAAGAAGAAATACAAAGAGAGTAGAACTTAAATGTGCTCACCGAAGAAAAACAAGAAGGAAACGTGAGGTGGTGGATGTGTTCATCAGCTACATGGGTGCAGGGTGTTCATCCACAATGTGTGCACACATCAAATCACCACCATGTACACTTTAAATACCTTACAATTTTATGTGTCAGTTACACCTCCATAAAGCTGAAATTTTTAAAAAGAAGAGGAAGAGGAAAAGGAGGAGAAGAAATATAGGCAGATTCCCTACCTAGGATTAAAAATAGATACACCGACAGAGAGATGCTTGTTCTCTTTGAGTTAATGTTTTCCCCACTGGGCACTTGCCTTCTCTTGCAGGCACGTAGACTCACAGAGCGGAGTGCCTCGGAAGTCTCTCGTTCATTCTCCTGGCTCCAGGAAGGGCCCGACTTAAAGCAAATTTAATGAGGAGGTGTCTGCTCTTAAACTTCTCCCTTGACATTCCAGTGACTTACAACCTTCAACCTCAGAAAATTCCTTCTGCCCACTGGAAGGTCTCCCTCCGAAGACGGCTTTGCTTTGGCCCCTTCTCAGAGGGGTGGAAGGCGGGCTGTCTGCATTGTACACACAGTAACACTTCATATATTTGAAGGCAGATAAATCCCTCTTAATGCTTGTCTTCCTGAGGCCAAAATCCCCTCACTCCCACCCCATCCCTCCAGTTCCCTGATGTCTCTTACAATGGCTTCCTGCTACCTGTGTCTCTCTCTCATTAGAGTGTATGGAAACCCAACCAGACAAGTCACAATTCTTTGTCAGGCCGTGAGAGGGTGGGGGTAGGGGGTGGGGTCAGAGATACGATTTGACCACAGTACAGCCGAAGAGAACCCCACGGATTATATGGGGGTAACAAGATCAGGAACATGAAACGGGGAGGTATTAAAGAATCAGGAGCTGACGAAAATTCTTCTTAGGGAATTAAGCAGGTGCTGGCAGATGCGAGCAGGAATTAGAAAATTTAACACGGCCACGAAAGGAGAAATGGGAGTTGAAGAAAAGGGAGATGACCTGGTTGATTTTGATCGGTGTGATCAAAATCTCACAGTGTGATTCCAAGGCCAGCAACACCATGTCTCTGGAATGTTGGTTTCCTAGGGCTGCCAAAATGAATGATCACAAACTAGTGTCTTAAGACAACAGAAATGTCTTCTCTCACAGTTCTGGAGGCTTGAAGTCCAGAATTATGCTGTAGGCAGGACCATGCTCCCTCTGAACACACTACGGAAAGACCTATTCCATGCTTTTCTCGTAGTTTGTGATGTTGCTGCCAGTCACTGGAGGTCCTTGTCTGTGGACACATCACTCCGGTCTGCATGTCCGTGGTCACATGAGCTTCTCCCCTGTGTTTGCCTCTGGGTCTCTTCTCCTTCTCGTGTAAGGACACCAGTCAAATTGCGTTAATGGTCCACCCTACTCCAGTATAACCTCTTCCTAACTAATTACATCTGCAATTACCTTATTTCCAAATAAGATCCTATTCTGAGGCCCCAGGAAGGACATGAATTTTGGGGGGACACTATCCAACCCATTATACTCAGGAGTTAGCTATAAATGCAATCCTTGCGCCTCACCCAAGACCTACTCAATCATAAATTCTGGGGGAGAGGTCCAGCAAGCCATTTTAACAAGCCCCCCAAGTGATTCTGATACTTTTAAGTTTTGAGAACCATTGATTTTGATACAACTGAGGTATTTTCCAAAACACACCAAAGCGAACTTGAGTCAGAATTCAGAAATTCACAGAATAGGAGGGTAGCCTTGGTGACATGCAAAGTGAGCACTTCATTTGAAAGCGAGTCTTGGAGTTTATTTTGGTGAGGGAACATATTCCTTGCTATGAATATACATGTAATGAGAGCTGCCCACATGTAAGTATCAGGAACCAATGTGCGACTGCGTGGGTCATCATCCACTCGGGGGTGGTCCAAGAAAGGCCCTGGGTGGGAAAAGATTCTGCTCTCAGATCACAGTTCGTAAGTGGCTCCTCCTTACCCTCGATAGTACAAAATATGCTGAGAGAAGGGACCTGCAGACTCCAAACAGAGCGCCTACCCGGCTCTGAGATCCAGGCGTGGCCAAGCCGGGGATCAAGGCAGTGTGGGAGGAAACACACCAGCTCTCAGTGCACAGGAAGGAGAGAAGCCATCCTCAAAGGAAACATCTCCAGCTTCCCCTTAGCTAAATAAACACACCTGCCTGGGATGCTAGATGAAGCTCCTGAATTTTAGTACCGTCAGCAGAACTTCCTGGCCATCTGGGAAGCTTCATGCTGTATCCTTCAAACTTGCTGGGTTTTTATTGCAGAGTGTGGCCTGGAGACTTTGACTGTCTCCTGGGGTGCAGTAAATGAAGGGACATGAAAAGAAAGTAAGATAGCATTCAAAATCGCCCCTTGCACAATGTGTAATGGAAAATAATCACACTGAAAATAAATGGCAACGTGTCCTTTGGGGACTCTGCGCTGCGGCCTTGTGCCTGGGTTTCTATTCTTCTGGAAGGAATTATGCGGTGATGGTGGCTTCTGCACAAGCTGTGGGCTCAAGTTTCCCAGACAATATCCTGACTTTGGACGCATGTGTCTCAGCAAGATATATGTCCGCCGGCTTGGGAGAGCACAATAGCTGCTTGGTGGCTTGTTAGGGGAGTGAATATATTAAGCAAGGCAGCAATTTTTATTTTTAAAATTCAAGCTCTTTCTGACTCTTTCTTTATGCCTAGAGGAATAATTCTGCTTACTACCTTGATTTCATGTAGCCTTGTTCTGCCTAAAAGCTTCTTAAGAGAAAAATTGGGACATTTAGATGAAATATTGCTCAGATTCTGCATCTTTTCTATAGTGTGCTTCGAGTTTGGGGATGCACATGCCATGCAGATTCTGTGTCTAGTGTGGCTGTCATGGTTAGCTGCCACATCTGCAGGCGTGCTTTGGGGAAGCTTGAAGGAGGGGAGCCCCCACCCCACCACCACCACCAGAGGTTAGGACCAGGAGGTGAGGCAAGACTTTATGTAGATTAGATCTATCACCCTCTGTACATGCCATTCACCTTGTTGGCCTCCTTCCACTCCACCACCCCTCCCCCCCAATGCCCACCCCTCCCCCACACCCATCTGTTTACCCCTCCTCCCTCCCTTCACCAGTCCCAAGGGACACACCAAGGGGATCAGTCAGGGACTGCCCAGGCTTTGTACTCCGCCTGCCCTATGACCACCGCTCATGGGTGACACTGTTTGATACTAGCAGTCACAAGTTCCATTTCCAACAGGTGGGCACACATAGGGACCCCAATCCACTCCACCCCTCACTCTTCACAGGAACAAGAGGCACTTAGCAGTACTCACAGAGCCAAAGAACACCAATCCCAACAGGGGAAGTGTTTCTGGGAATAAGCAAGCCCTTCGGAGGTCAGCCTTGCTTTGGGGCACCTCCATAGTCCAAGTATTTCTGCCCAGCCCAGCCCGTCTAGGATGGAGTCTCCAAGCTGTGGTGCATTGAAACACAGGAGGAGGGTTTCCAGTGTAGAATTCACCACATCCATGGGTTCTGAAATGCCTGCGGGACCCAAGTGAGAGAGTAGCCATCAGTAAACAATCAAAGCCAAGCAAAACAGAAAAAAAAAAATACAGGGAGAGAGGGAGAGAGAGAAAGAACAACCCTAAAAAGGAGCTCAGCAGGGCCCACTTCCCGTTCACTTCAGCATCAGCAGAATATCCAGCAGGGCAAGGGAGGGGCGGGGGGGAGCAGAGGAAATGTAGCTGTTAGGTTGTGTCTGTTTTTTAACCAGCTTCATTAATGAGCAGATTTATTTAGATGCCACTAAATTATGGTATAACACAACAAGTGTTATGCAAACAAAATAGGAAGCACCTGAAATCTTTCCGGTAGCACTGCCAAGCGCTTTTGTAACACTGTCAACAGTACATCGGAAGTGCTCTCGTAGGGATGGTGCTAAGAGAAGGAATTCCCTCCTGGCTTTTATACACAGCTTGATGAATCTTTTTAATTAGAAAATTTGAAATATAATGCAGACTGTCCCAAAGAAGGTCCCGCCTGAAGCAATATTATGTGTGCACTTTGAAAAAAAAGAAAAGAAAAGAGAATTCTTTAGTCTTATGCTGTTTTGTGCTGTTTCCCGCCTAATTATTTAACATCTCTTTATTGTCCCAGTCCTGCAACCTTGTTTTGGGGAGGGGGGATGCTTTTTTTTATGGGCTTGTCTCTCTTCTCCCATTTCCTGTCACGGAGTCGGGGGAACACATTTTAATTTTGTAATAAGGTGGCTTCGATGGCTTCCTCCTTCTCTCTCTGGAGAACAGGATTTCAATAAAAACAGTGCATGGGTTCCTCGGTTGTCTTTCCTTTGTTGCTGACTGCTTGGAGCTGGGGGGAACAGGAACTGGCGTCACGGACGTGGGCCTGGCAAGGAAAGAACACGCTTGTCTAGAGAGATTAAGTACAAATTGGGAGGCTGGGTTTGTGCTCCGCACTGGCAGCCGGCCGCCCCCCTCCCTCCCTCCCGGGGCAAGCAGGAAAGAGAGGTGTTAGGTTGCCTTCCCACACTCCCTCGCTGGCAGCTCCGTCCCTCCCAGGGACCATTTGTGTGCTGGCAGGTAGTAATAAAGTAACTGCTTTTATCCCTCCTGAAAATATTTATGGCTAAACATTGGAAACCGCCCTGGGAAGTAGCCCTATAAATTTCCTCCTGACCCTCACCTTCCCCTATCTTGAAACTCAAGATGAATCAATCCTCAAGTTGAAAAAGGGAGGAAGACCTTTCAAGGGTGAAATCTGAGAGCAACTTCTTATCTTTCCGGCCCCTCTCTGAGTCTGCAGCGCGCAGTTTGGCAGGGTGGCTGCTGCTGGCTGGCGGGAACCACAGTTTCTGCAGAGGTTCCAAGCCTGAGCTGGAGGTGGCTCAGACACTCCGCCCTCCCTGAGAGACAGGGACACCCTTCTGCAGGCCGAAGTGCGTGCACACCTGGCAGGAAAGGTCGCCTCTCCAAAATGCTCTGAGGCAAAAAGTGAACATCTGGAAACTAGATCGAGTCCTTGGGGCTCTGTTGGAATTTGGCGGCAACGGCTCCTTTGCCATGTTTGTGAATTCTAGGGGACTCCCTTCCATCAGACCCACACCCGGGCACTGCAGGTCACGTAGGGCAAAGAACCCAGTGTGGTGCTGTGGGCTCAGAGCTGGGCAGTCCAAGGCGTGCTCCTGTGCTGGATGCGCTGTCTCGAGCTAAGGACAACGTTAGCTGCAGGCTCAGGACAAACTTCTGCCGCTCCTTTGACTACCTGGAGGAACTTGAATTAGGGGCCTTGTCCATAATGGGAGACTATCAAAGATAACCTCCTTTGACCTATCTGTAGGACAGGACAGATGTGTATTTACTAAACATGTGCTCTTCTTATCATCCCACAAGGACCCTTTGAAGCCCCAAGTGCATTACCTCACCCCTAGCTCAGGATGTCTTATGTATCCATGTTCCCTTCCATGAACCTCCCTGCATGGACGTCTCATGCACGTGGGGTCTCTGATTCTCTCATGTACGTGGGGTTCCCACACTTACGTATGTATTAAATTTGGTTATTTTCTCTTGCTAATCTATCTCATGTCTGTTTGATTATGAGACCAGCCAGAAGAACCTTGGGGGTAGAGGAACGTTGTTCCCTCGCACAGCACGCAGACAGGACCTACTCTCAGAGTGGCTTCAAGAGTCCGGTGTGGCCTTCCGCCTTCTCGGGCAGCCTGGCGCCTCCGTGGGGTCACACGCCTTCTGGCTCTGCGCGTATCAGTTGTGTGGTTCATCTGTGGAACAGAAGTAATAATTTACCTTATAAGGTAATTGTGTGAATTAAACAGGGCAACGTATATAATCTTTTGCATGTCCCAGGCATGCGTAAGTTCCAGTGAAAAGCCAGTGATCATGGCACTTGTCTGATGGTGACATTGTGATGGTTGCCCCGTGGCCCTGGGCCGCTGGCCGTTTCCAGCCTTGCACAGGCTGAGCGAGTCTGTGCTCACAGCAGAGCCTGTGTCTGGCTCCGAAGCCAGACCCACGATGGGCCAGGCGCCCTGTTGTCAGGAAATTTAGTCCATTCTGATCTATAAAACACCAAAGTATCCTCCACAATGCTCTCTTAAAAGTGTTTACATCACAGACAAAATGTCTCTGACATACAAGTAACGCACATCGAGCACATAAATAACCGCCTTTTTACTGGCATCGGGTAATGCTGGGTGAGTCGCACCCCGTCAGCGCTGTGCGTGAGTCACCCTCATTGTCTTCCTAGTCACGAGGGCAGTGATGAGCGGTCCGCGCACGTGACTGTAATTGGCCTGTCTTTCACACAATAAAACTTCAGTTTCCATTTTATTTTCTCATTTTCCTAGTTCAGGATATAAAAATCAGTGTTTGCAGTGACTATTTTCCTGATCCTGGAGATATTTCAAAACATGATGAAAGTCAGACAGAGCTTTCAACATTTCTGAGACTTATAACCGCTCCCCACTGTCTCCAGGGCCAAATGGACAGGGCTTCCCAGGATCCATCCGTCACCTCTTCTCAGACAGCAGACTGAATGTCTTTTTTACCCTCAAGGGCTTGCCTTGTAGTTCACGTCTACCTGTCTGCCTACAAAAGCTTCCATGTGTGTGCTGCAGGAGCGGCCCGTGTTCCCCAAGAAGGATCCCGGACATTATGTACTCTCCTTCCTTCCCTGCTCACCCAGGCCGTCCCACCTCGCCAGAGAGACCAGCGACTCCTTCTTCTCTACGCAACTTAAGGGATCTAGAACGTGCTCCAGTGCCCACTGCCTTGGCCGCCAGTCCCCATGGCCGGTGTCTGTACCCTGCAAACCACCCTTGACTCATCTTGTCTTATTCATTCACTCCTGGACCTGACCTGCGCTCCCCCAGCACCTGGCAATGTCCTTGGCCTCCCTGCAGTCTTAGGAAAAGATGTTCTAATGGGCGAACAGAGAAGCTGTGAGCTTAGTAACCTGAAGTTAAGGGCTGGCGCAGCCTCCCTCACAAGGCAGCCTCTTGGAACGTGAGAATGGAAACCAGAGCTCAGCAGGCTCGGCCCTTTTGTTTCTCAGCTTAAACCCTCCGCCTGCAGGACCCTGACTGTTTGTCAATGAATATAGGTCAATAAATTCCTGGATATTTTTTCTTAATTTCCCATCTCCACCCATGACCAGAAATAAGATCTCTCTCTGGGATCCGGTCCCATTTTGAAGGGCATGTGTTTTCTAACACTCATTCAGTGGAACCACATTGAGAAGCTCTCCGTCCACAAGTAGATCACTTATGATCAAAGAATATTACTCATATTGCCACTGAAATACACACTTTCTATATTCCTAGACAGAGCAGTCATCAATTACCAGGAAAACATTGCCCTTAAAGAATTGGGATAATCCTTTCCATCTCCAAAATTGGCTTTTGCTTCCTTTGGTTCATATACAGGCCCTACCCAGGCTGCACTTTATACTGTGAAACATTCTTACTCAAGGATTTCCACACAAAGTTAGGATTCTGCTAGGAAGCCATGGGAAGGGGTGGGGATGGATATTATGTAGGCAACCAACTGTGTCTACCTTTTATGGGGCAACCAATGTCGTCCTTATTCACTCCTCCTCATCAAATCCCCATAAAGTGGAGAAAAATATGGGTAGCTGCTAATTCCAGATGGAAAAATATTACACGAAAATGACTTCTGATAAATTTCAAAGTAAATTTATAACAAAAGACAAGGACACTGTCTTCTACTCCTCACTTCCTAATTTTCCTAAATAAGCTCTCACAAGATAAAAAACTTCACACTGTACGGTGTCCTCCATAACCTGGCTTCTGCCGAAGCATCCTCCATCCTGCTTTAGGAGGGGCTTGGGTGCAAGGAAAAAAGGCACATTCCATTTCACTGTGCATCTTCGGCAAGCAGATATTCCTTTAGAGACACTCATTCAGTGGAACAACATGGAACAAGATGAAGTTCAAAGGATTGCAGGTAAAAAGGGAAAGCAAGCCCTGGCCAGTTTGGCTCAGTGGTTAGAGCGTCGGCCTGCGGTCCTGAGAGACCCGGGTTCGGTTCCCGCTAAGGGCGCGCGCGTACCTCGGTTGCAGTTTGTCCCCGGCCCTGGTTGGTCGTGCGGGTGGCAGCCACTCGATGTGTTCCTTTCACGTCGATGTCTCTCTCTCTCTCTCTGTTCCTCTCTCTCCCTCCCACTCTACCTGAACAAAAAATGGAAAAATGTCCTTGGGTGAGGATAAAAAAAAAAAAAAAAGGGGGAAAGCAAGTCCTGCAATGAAGACAGGCTTATCTCAGCATGATGTCACTTATTGGCTGAAGAGCCAGAGGACTCAGATATAAAGGGTCACGCACACTTCTGGCTTCTCCAACACTTATGTCAGTTGCAAAGTGGTAATCCTCTTTTGTCTCTCTCTACTCAAGAATGACTGAACTGTGATTTTAAGAACTCAAATCAGTAGCCAATTCAGTTACCTTGAACTACAAAGAAGACTGTTTCACCTAAGCGAAAAAGTAGGGAGATCAGTGATCAGGCGTGGTGTGCACAAGGCCCTAGCTCCACGCGATGTAGTTCTCTTGGCTGTGAATAGGTATGAAAATTCCACGGGTAATTTTCACTTTTAAGCTATAGGAGTTCTGGACCTTAGGTCTGTGAATAAAAACTACTATCCTAACATTACAGGCAAGAGTTGCGAGCCCCATCCTGATTGGATTATATTGGTCACGGACCTTCCTCCTGAATAGATGACCATGTGTTTATTGTCTTCCTTAACTTGAGTAACTAAGAATGACCCCTGGGCCATGGAATGTCAGGTTGAACCATCTGAAACTGCTAATAGTCCATGATATTTGACTTGTAAAAACAGTCATTTTATATGGTTTAACCTAACACAGGGGATGTGTATGAGAAAGGATAAAGCCAAATGAAAACCCAGGTAGTTAAGAAGGTGGGCGGGAAACCAACATATCCAATATATGATCATGGCAGGGGTGTCGGCGATATTTCTCTGACTGGCTTCACTGTGTACCAGTTATGGGAAATGAAGTAAATTTTAATTTTCTCTGTGCCTTGGCTTCCACATTGACAAAAAGTATATTACAATAGCATCTACCTGAAAGGGTTGTTGTGAAGTTTCAATGAGTTCATACACAAAAATTTTAGAATAGTACCTAACTCTCAGCAGATTATAAGATATTATTGCTGTTGTTGTTGTCTTACAGTTGTTATTTCGAGGCAAATGCAGTGGCCTTCCTTTGCCATCACCATGGTGATTCATGCATACTTGGATAATGTGCTATTTTGTAAGCAATAGCGATAGCTGCACGCCCAGAGTGCTAATGTTCGGGGGGGGGGGGTTGTTAAAAATTGGAATCATCATTTGATTACATTTCATCACACTGGGAGAAGGTTGTTTTCATTTGTGCGCTTACCCACAGCGGCTCTGCAAATCACCACACTCTCAAAGCCAATTAGAGCCAGTGAATTACCCAAAGACATAAAATTAATGAAATTTTCCGACATAATTGTTTTCTAGAAAGCACAGAGTGGCTAGAGAGGCACAGACTCAAAGAAGATGACTCGTTTCATGGGCTTCTCAATCCTGAGGGAAATGCCAGCTTTCGTAACGGGCGTTCATTTGTTTGTATGTCTGTGTTTAAACCCCGGGCCTCTTATCATCAGTAGCATCCTTGGAAATCATCTCAGTTTATGCCAGAAATTTATCAAAACCATCCCAGGCTAGATGGGCAGCCACACTCCTGTGGGGGAAGAGCTCAGCCCCTGCAAGAAGCCCATCCTTTCCCATTTCCTCGGCTCTGTCCTCAGTGGGAACTAGGGCTGCATTGACATAGTAATGGCAAGGGAAATGTGGGGTGATGGAGGATTCAGGCAGAGGAAGAACTATTCTAAGATGAGCGACACAGCCAACCACTCCCCAGGCTGCTGTTCCTGCCATCAATGCTGGAGATTCGTGCTGGAGCAAGAATCGAGGACAGCAAATGTCTCCTTCCATCAAACAAGGTGCTTAGACTGCATGGCCTTTAATCATACTCAGCTACAAACTTCTAGGACTCTGGGGTTTGGAGACTCTGTTGGCCTGCCTTCTAATCAGTTCTAGCTAAATTCCCAGGGGCACCATCTGTTAACATGCTTTAGCCAGTGGCAGACACAGTGCTGAGCCCCCAAAACAGAAGATCACAGCAGGGCACAGCCTGCTCTGCACCCACCAAGCACAGGCTCTATCAGGAGTGCCTTCACAACACAGGCGAGGGCACCGTTGCAGCCAGATGTGCTTAATGTCTATTTGCTCGGATAATAAAGTCCTTGTGTAGAAATCACCTTTCATTCATTTAGCCTTTTGCAAAATGCCAAGTCATTGCCACAAAAAAACCAGCCAGCCTTTAACGTATGGGGATTCTATACAGAGCACCTAAGCTCTTTATCTGCATTATCTCATGAAACCCTCTCAACAACCCTCTGAGGTAAGATGTACTGGCCCCATATTACATATGTGGACACTAAGGTTGGGTTCAAAGACATTAAGTAACATGCCCACAGTCAGACAGCTAATATATGATGTGATGGAGGTGAGACTTGAACTAGGTGTCTGCTTTCATAGAGAATCTTCTTAATTTTTAAAATGCCCATGTTGCAGGCTACTTGGGAACACAGATCACTTACATGTCATTGGCTCCCTCACAGGACCCAACACACAGCCGTACACCAACTAGAACCTCACAAACCTCTTGGCTTTGCCTTCTCTCTACTGAGGTCAGCTAAACTCCACTTCGGACTTCTAACAGCTGCCCTGTCCATTTCTGGCTTCCTCCCCACCTTGTCACCACACACCCATGACTACTGTGTACTGAACGAAAGCAATAACTATTAGTTTTGGAAGCCTTAGCAGGTATGAAATGAATTCAGAAAATTTGGCTCTCAGCCTACTGAAACTTGAGGAATCAAGCAAGCACATGCTGTTGGTCAAGGTTGGGGATTTTTCTAAAGATGTGTGGCTCCCTTAGCTTTCGTTCCACATTCTTTAGGTGTTCGGCTGGGTGTTCAATATACAGCATTCCACTGGACTTCCCAGCCCTGATAACATCCCAGCGTTGTTAAACGTACCAAGGTACTTGGTAGTTCACCTTACTTGAAATTTTCACAGCTCGGTGAGCATGCGTTCATTATCACAGAAATCATTTAATGTTTAACAAACATCTGGCATACTCTCAGCATTCACATTTTCCTTTTTCACCTAACTCGTCATGAAACATGCTATGTGTAATCAAATAAACAATTCACGCAAAGATGATTTTTCACTCTGTCTAAGAAAAGATGTTCACATTTCAGATTCTTTCAAGAGAGAGGTTTCTCACTTCTCAACAGGCTCTGTTTGGACCCTGAGTGGCTGTATCCCCAGCGTGGTGGGTCCTCTTCTCATTCAAGACCCAGTTTAAGAGTCACGCTGTACAATGAAGGTTTCCCTGAACAACAGCACATCTACTTCTCAAGATACGTGTATGCAATTTGTGCAACACTCCCGGTCCTGAGTTGATAGTCTCTGGGTTACTAGGTCACATGAGTGTGGTCCCTTCCATTAGACTGCAGGGATTTATCAGCTTCTTCTATTTCTCTTTTGTTTCTCACACACTCATTTGTGTTTCTCACAGTGTTGTGCCCCCTGTTAACACTCTATAAATGTATGTCAATATTGGGCACCAGGATATCATGTTTCTTTGAAAATATCCTACAAAGACCCACCAGCTAGCCACAGGAAGGATGTCCTGAGGAATATGAAAAAATTATAGGCAACTCCTTCCTTTTAGATTGCCCACAATTGAGCAAGAGAAATAAGATTTTATGGATGAAACAATAAAGAATATAATTTAACTTGCAGGTTCTTGATATTCTCCAACATGCAATTTTAATGAGCTTCCCCATACAAACGGGCGACCAGCCAACTTGTCCCGGCACACACGTATAGCTTGTTTTGCATATTGTTGGCTGACAGAGAATTTACAAATTTATAAACTAGCTGCCACTTTTTAAAAAAATAGGATATGTCACAAATATCTACATTTTTAGCTTGAAATATCTTGAAAAATCAAATATGTTTATCTTTTTGGAAAGCAGGCAATGCTGGATCCATATTTCCACGCCAGGGTCCCGCTGGACGGGGTGTGAAGCTTCCACTTTTCCACAGTGCTCACCAGTTCCTACTTTTTCTCTGGCACTGAGTCAGAGGTCAGCTAACATTTATTCATCTTTGTTTCCCCCCCCTAATCTTCACCTGAGGATGTTTTTCCAATGATTTTTAGTCAGAGTAGAAGGGAGGGAAGGAAAGAGAGAGAGAGAGAAAGAGAGAGAGAGAGATACATCAGTGTGAGAGAGACACATCGACTGGTTGCCTCCCTCATGACCCTGACTGGAGCTGGGGCTCGAACCTGCAACCAAGGAACATGCCCTGACCGGGATCAAACCACGGGTCAAAGCTCTAACCACTGAGCAAAACCAGCCAAGGCTATTCATCTTTTTACCTAGAGTTTTTCTCTTCAGAAAAACAGGAAAGAGAAATAGACCGAGAAAACTGCACTTTTTTGTTGTTTTTCCAAAAATGGGAGGGTAGGGATGGCGACAGTTCCTGTGGAAAGGAAGACTATGACCACATGTTTAACAGGATAAAGTATGTTTGAATGAAAGAATACAGTTTAACGTTTCATTATAAAATAAAATATGTAAAAACTACAATCAATGAACTGGTCAGGAATATATTCAGCTGTGAGTGATAGAGAACTTGAAAACACGGACTTAAGTGAATATGAGAGTCAGCAGCTCCACAAAGTTGTCAGAAACACAGACTCCATCTTTCTGTTTTACCATCTTTTGTGTGGTTTTCGTGTTCATGATTGAAAAGCATTTTGCATGTTTCAGGCAGAAAGCATGAAAATGGATGAAAGGCAGCCCTCCCGGTGATCTCTGCCTATGGCCCCCATAGCACCTGTCACGTGTCTATTCCGAGGTGCAAGGAAACTGGGAAATCAAGTTCTAGACTCTAGACATGAGAAAGACAAAGAGAAGGGGGTTTACATGACAGTTGGATGTGCCCGTCAATGTTGTCATCACAATTGGTGTATGGAAAGCTATGTTTGGAATAGACAGGAACCGAAATGCCAATAGAACGCATACATGAACCTGTCCTTCACTCATTCACATGGCGCTGTAGGCATCTTAGGCTGCAGTCTTGGTCATGACCTATTGTAATTTTTGTGAATGCAAAACTTGAATCATTCAAGGTGGGAGTCTGGTATATACAAGGGATCACTTAGCTGAATGCTGGAGCCCAATGTAAGTCACAGCACCCCCTCAAAACTGGGCTTTGCTTCCCAGTCAGGGCCCACACAGTCATGTTGGTAACATAATAAAATTTTATTTCTTTGTAAGAAATGGCCCTAAAATGAAAGCCAACCAACTTTATAAGTAACTTAAGTCCTATATTTATAGAGTCATTAAGGGTCTAAAGGAACACTTAAATTTTTCTCCATTTTATTGCGTTGTGTGGGGGATGTTATTATGTTATAATAATATTTGCAATTTTGGGGATTCACTAAGATTTTAGAATATACCTCTAGTGAATTCCAAGGGTCTACTGTATATAATAAACTACTAATTGTGCGGTAGACATCAAAGTGATAGATACCCTTAGGGAATCCAGGGGAGGACTTAATGTGGGCTGGACTAATGAGGAAGATTTGCAGCATTCACCAGGGAGCTAACAGACACACAGGCAGACTAAGTTAAAGTGATAGATTCTTTTTTCAAGATTACAGCAACACCTCAGTTACCTAGACTTCAGACATCTTGTTATTTCCCCTATCCAGAACACCAAAACAAGCAGAAAAAGGCTATCACAAGAGCCAAAAGAGATCTCACAAAGTCCATCTACTGAAATATAAGTGTTTTATTTAAAAAACAAAAACCCTCACTCAGAGACCATTTACTCTTGTTTCATTTAAAAGTTCACTAAGATTGGTTATCTGATCTCTTAGTCAAAAGTTAGGTAGACATGGCTGATTAAGCACATTAAGCATATCAGACCTACTGATAGAAGAAGTTACTCCAACAGAATGACAGCAAGGAACAGTACAAAAAATAGTAAAAAAAAAAAAAAACACAGAATTCCATAGATATGGTCACCCAGAGCCATCTCATGAAGTGATCTCATAACACTTGGGCAAGCCTTGGATCAGTACAATGATGATGGTTTTTAACCCTCATTCTGACTTATCAAGAAATGTTTAACTTGTGTTGAGAATCACTGTTTAGGAAGTCACAGAAATATGTTTTAGGATTCAAAAAATATTTTCATGTAAATGATTAAAATAAGTTATGTTTGCACTCTTAAAGGGAATTAAGTTTCAATTATCCGGAAAATTCTTACTGTGGAAAACTTAATCCCTAATAATGCCAAAGAGATGTGACTGTTGTATCTATATAGGTGAAGTTGTATATATGTTCAATCTGTAGAAACATAAGAAAATAATCAATGTTCAGGAGATAACCATCCATTATTGTAATCCATTTTGAGTCAAGCTATAAATATTGCCATCCTTGAATATAGAATGAAATAAATATGCTCAAGGATATTTATTGACTCATACTAACTCCTTCAGTCAATTGGATTCCAATACAAACTGCCTCCTAAGCACCCTTAACCCCCTCCCTCTCACATATAACACAGGCAGGACTGGACATTACAAGACAGAAACAGAACAACTAAAGGAGTATAATGTTCATTCACCACAAGCATATGGAACGCTCAAGCATGTTTTAATGAATGCAGTTCAACTGAACCACAGTACTGAGACGCATCACTTCCAGTAAATGGACACTAAATACTTTCCATTAGAGTAACAGTCTCAAAATAAGGCCCTTCTAAATTACTCTTCTGCTCAATAACCCTGCTCCCTAAAAGGATATGCATTATATGGTACTTGATAACTCAGCAGGAAATAATATAGAGCTAATTTGCAATTGGTTCTTTTCACTTTGATAGTCAGAATGTGCTTTCCACTCCAACTTGAATGGAACGGGGGTGGGATTTGACCCCTTCCGTGTCCTCTCTCAGGTGTTCCTGGGCAGGTCAGGCAGCACCGTCTGCCCCAGGAGTGGGATAAACAGGAAGGGAAAGAACATTGCTCCGGAGTCCATGTGAAGGAGGAAATGAGCATCTTGTCTGCATCTATGAGTCTAGAGTGAGGCCCATCATCTGCAGGAAAACCAAGGTTTTTGGAGAACATCTGGAGATCAAAGGTTAAATAGAGATAGGTAAAGAAGATTCCAAGGTTAAAGACTAACGCCTCTTTTTTTGCTATCAACCTGAGACTCAAATTAGGAATCATCTTCATCATCATCACTATCATCATGCTTATTACATCACCTACCATTCTTTTTTTTCCTGGATTTTGTATTGAATGAAGCTTTATGCCAAGAATTTTACATGCATACATGCCCTTATTGAATCCAGTGAAGTAGCTACATTTCCTCATTGTTATTGCTAAGGAAACCGAAGAGTGGATAAAGATACTGGCTTAAATGGTAGAAAGTGGTAGAATTAGGATCTGAAGGCAGGCATCTGACTCCAAACCCCATTCCTTAAGTCACTGATCAGTGTTCTTACGCTCACCAAAGTAATCCTACAACTTCCTCCACAGGCACAGAGTCGGGCTCAGGGGAACTCTCCCCGTCCTGGCTGGAGGAAGGGCTCAGTCCCAGAAGGGTGTCAGTATGGAAATGGAGGTGTTCAAACTCTCTGGGGCTCACACAAAGGCTCAGATTCTAGCCTTTGTTGCTCTTGGACCCCCTGCACCTCCCAATTAAAATGTCTAGCTGCCATTTTCCCCTCCCTCCCCTTCCACTGCCACGCCCAGGCTCTGTGTGCCGACAACCCCTCCATGTAGTTATACCCTGGAGAGAGCAAGAATGGCCCGAGGGAAAGGGCTTTCCTCTGTGCACTGATCTTTAAACATGTGTAAGATCAACTGCCTCGTCGTACCGCTGCCAGGTATTAAAAAGCCCTAGGAAAGTTTACACATCATTTTATGGTTCCCTATTAGCCACCTCCCAGTCATCCCAAATATGTCTACTATGGTCCTTTCCATTCTTCATAAAGTCGATTGGCTTCTCTCTGCTCAAATCTCTCAGAATTACTTTTCTCTGGGTCCTTGTTCCCAGATCTTTACAATTTTCCATCCCTTTAATCAGTTGACCCATGGAGATGAGTGTCAGGCTAGGGAGCCCTGCCATAGGGGTGCCTCTGTAGGTATGGCCCCTCCCCCCCGGGATGGGATCCTGACCCTTGGCAGTTTTGATCAAGCAACTGCCATCTTGTTTGTCTGGTCTTTGTTCCTGTACCAACCCCGAGGCACCAGCCAAAAGAAACCCTGCCCAAAGCTCTTCATACGCAGCAAACCCCGGCCAGTTCGGGGCCAACACCATTTTGGACTCGGCCCGTCTGCCTTACAGATGTCCTGAAGAAAATCTGTTCCGGCCTCCCTTTGGCCTCCTGGTCCCTCCTTTGCCGATCTAACGGTGGAGCCAGTGCTCTGGCTGGCCAGGAGGAAGCACTGCTCTGTCAGGAAGGAAGGGGCAAGTCCTCTTTCCTGCTACATGCCATTTCCTTCTACCTCCCCTGCTACATGCCATTCTGCGCCACCCCCAGTCACTCCTTTTGCTTTGAGAAAAAGGAAGACCTCATTCATTTTCCTTTGTAGTTAAACAGTGGCCATCAGCTTCTTCCTCCTTCCACCTCTCTCCTTAGGGGCATCGCCTGCTTGTTTCTTTTGCCTGCTTGTTGGTTTCTTCTGAGAACTAAGTTTATAAGTGATTTGCATCCTGGGCAGCCAACAGAACCTAATTACTGCAGGTCCCCTTCTTTCTCCACCCACCACCATGCCCTTTTACCACAGCTGCCACCAGCTCCTCGTGGCCTGTGCCAGAGCTGCCCACTCTCTGAAGAACTTCCTACTCATGGAAACTAAACAGAGCTTTCCTGCCGCCTCCAAACGTATCACCAGCACCCTCGAAGTCTGTCCTGTCCCGGCCCACACACTCTGGGTTAGGGGGAAAGGAGGGAAGTAGGACCTGCTGGAGTAAAAAGTGGCTGGTGTGGAAAACTGGGAACTGAGGGAACATCAAGTCCAGCCCCAGAGTGAACAGCGGCCCAGGCAGAGCCAGGCTGGGAGCCACAGAGGGTCACATTGAGAGCACAATCACATAGGTTCGGAGTGAGGCTAGAGGTGGGATCCAAGAGAGGGGATGAGTCACGTGGAACAACTAATGCCCAAGGCCAGCGCAGAGGAGGGCCAGGCCAACACAAGTCATGACGGGACAAGCAGAAGCCTGAGGTGAATCCAAGGACAGGAATCAAGAAGCAGAGCTGAAAAGAAGCAGAAGGAATCAAGTGTGAAACAAGAAGATGGGGGAGAAGCATGTGGTGTGATATTCAAGGGCTGAGCTTAAAGTCTACCACTTGGACACATCCCAAACAGCTTTTTGTGTCTGTTCATTCTAGAAGCATACGTGGGTCCAGGCACTGAAAAGCTACCACAGGTGGTCTCTAACGGTTCATTGCTCCCTGATCTAAGGTATTGTTTTCTAATAGACACCAAAGACGGGTGAATCCAACGTCACCACATAGACTGTTCTTTCGCTAATAATTTAGGTGGCAGACCTGGACTCAAGTTCCAATTTCACTAGTTAAAATGAAGTTGACCTATATTTGATTGGTTTGGACCCACAAAATGGCAATTTCATGTAGTTTGACCACATGAGCTTGGACAGGTTACATTACTTCTCCAAGCCTCAGTTTTCTTTTCTGTAAAATGGAGTTAATGACACCAACCATGCTGTAGTGATTAGATGAAGTCACATATTTAAGGCACTTGGTATAATGTCTCACACCTAGTAAGTGCTCAACAAATATTAGGTATTATTATTATCCCTAGTTTTCAGAGATAAGAAACATTTTTGAATTGAATGTCATGGTAGAACACTAAGAACGCCCCAAGTAGGAAGCCTTCAATGGACATAAAATGCTCGGGGTACCCTGTACAAAGGCCCGCCGTGAGCTGTTCAGCGATAGCTAACTCAAGTGGCAGCGGAGCATGTGCCTAACACCACACTTGGGTTTTGGAGTCAGCCAGACAATGGGTGAATGAAATCTAGCTCTACCACAAAATGACCTTGAGCCAATCATTCAACCTTTCTGAGCCTCAGTCTACTCCTCAGTAAGCTGAGGCTAGGACTAGTGCCTGCAGAGACACTGCCGGTGACGTGTTAGCACAACGCTGGCATGTTGTGAGTGCTCAGTGGACGGTAGTCCTGACGTGCTGACCAGACCTCACTTCTGACCCTGGCCTGGTCACTGAACTCAGCTCCCAGCATGAAACCTTCTCGTACAGGAAGGAGAAAGTTAAGCGCGCCCTCCTATCCTTTGTCTGTTTACCCATTTCCCACCTACTTCTAGAACGAGTCTTGCCCGGAAGTCCTACTGTGATGCCTGCCATTGACCAGTTTTGTTAGGTGGCTGACGGTGTCATCTCAGGCAAATCTGGAAGGTGGTTTGGCTTAGTCTTGGAACAACTCTTACTTTGCTTGTGGTTTTCAGTTTCAGGTTGGAAAAGAATTCTTGGCAGGTGGAGACTTTCTCATTCAAAATAAAACAGCTTGTTTGCGTGTGTGTTTTTTAAAGACTCGTTAGATTTCTGGGACATAAAATGGCTCTTATGAAGGAGAATATTCATTGGTTTCAGGAGAAGGTCACTCAGAAGCAGAGAGAGAACATGCCCCCCGCATGCCGATAGGTTTCAGGACTTGGTGCGGAGCTGGCAAGGACACATCGGGTACCGTTGAGGCCGAAATGTCTGCAGGCATTTGGCTGAGCCTGGTCTGCCTGCTGCGTCTCCCAGTGGGGAACTGAGCGATACCAAAAGCACTGCAGCCAGATGACATGTTGCTGCTGGGAATCATGTCATGTCATCTCACGGAAAAAAAATCTGCACAAACATGCCAACTCTCTTCGGTAAAATCAAAGGCCCACTCCTCTCTTTCATCTTCCCGGCTCTGCACCTCCCAGGCTTCCAAGCGGCTGTGTGTGGCTCACCTTTGCATTAGGATCAGCAGAGTTTATCAGCTTAGCTCAAGGAGGGTGAGTAACTCCTGCTACGTAAACAAACCACAAAGGTAACATGCACGCAGCTAACGTATCTAAGTATACACTATCATAACTTGGGCACGGTGGGCAGAAGTGACAAGGGCCATGGGACAACTTCATTTTGGTTCAAAAGAGTGAGATCTATGAGCCCTATAACATAAAGGAATGGTTCTGTTGGAATTATCAGCTTAGGGAAAGGTACTGGGTTCAGTTAATGAGTCAATCAAACTTGTGTCCTTTCTTTTTACCTTTTGATAGTATATAACCTACAGATTCAAGATGGTCTTCTTTATAGATTCTGTGGGAATAAGTTTAAGCCCAAGAAGAAAATTAGAGCTGGACAATTAGCTTCTCCTCCAGACTCAGAGGATTTTGTGCCTCATTCAGCAGCACATCACCCTGGGCCCAACAAATTGTACCTGAGAATCCACTGGATCAGAAGACAGAACCAATAGGAATTCCTATGACATCTAAATATGAGACATACAGAAGCCCCCACCCTTAGGAAGTGACCCCTTTCTCTCCAAGTCTATTCTGGGATATATTAATCTTGGCTCAAGGAAATAGAGCGAAACCGAAACGGTCCTAGGAATGTTGTGTATTAAACTAATAGCCAGTGTCCCACTCCTGTTGACTACGTGTAATATACTGGGACAAAGGGTCATATTTCTACTAAAATTAGCATCTTGCCTGAGAGGTAGCTTTCACCAAAGCAATGGCAAATGCCATTCCCTTTTGCTCTGTGGGGTTTTGTGTTAACTCTAGCAGAAGTTCCTGAGTAGAAAACCGAAAAAGTCATTCGGCAGTGCCCCTTGTTCGTGGTTTCGCTGTCTGCAGTATCAGTTACCTGTGGTTACCCTGGGTTCGAATATATTAAATGGGAAATTACAGAAATAAATAATTCATAAGTTTTAAATCGCGTGATGTTCTGAGTAGCATGATGAAATCTCATGCCACTCTGCTCTATCCCGCCTGGGATGTGAACCATCCCTTCGCGCAGCGTGTCCACACTGTGTACGCTCCCCACCCCTCAACCACTTAGTAGCCACCTTGGTTATCAGATCAGCTGCCGAGGTATTGCAGTGTTTGTGTCCAAGTAACACACATTTTACTTAATAATGACCCCAAAGTGCAAGAGTAGTGATGCTGGCAATTTGGATATGCCAAAGAGAAGCCATAGATGCTTCATTTAAATAAATCAGTGTGTACATTACAATAAGATATTTTAAGAGGGAGAGACCACATTCACATAATTTTTATTAGAGTATTTGTTATAATTGTTCTATTTTATTATTATCATTGTTGATATCTTACTATGCCTAATTTATAAATTAAACTTTATCAAGAGTACATGTGCACTGTATAGGACAAAACATAGTATATGCAAGTGTTTGGTACTGTCCTAAGTTTCAGGCATCCGCTGGGGATCTTGGAACATTTCCCCTGTGGGTAAGTTAGGACTACTGTAGTTAAGTGTCTCCCAAGTAATGACAGCTTGAGGCTCTATTCCCTGTATCCTCCCTTACTGCTGGTAAATTAGTCATTCCCAGGTGAAGTCACTAGTTCACAAAACATGGTGAAGAGAACCAGGAAAGGCCAGAGAACCAGCCAGCTAATGATGGTCCAGGTACACGCAGCATCGTGTCCCCATTTCCCACAATGATGCTAACTGAGGAACCGCTCTTCTTCTCCACTGTGGGAAAGTGGCTAATATTTGTGTGAAATGCTGGTAGCTCCTTTGGAATTTTTATGTTCTCTTATCTTGATGATGTTGTGAGAATTAGGAGAGGTCTGCAATCCACTTCTAACTTCTGAGCTAAAGGGACCTCTGTGAATCAGTCATTTATTTCAAAGGAGTGGTGGGGATGGTGAATGCCATCATATAAATATAGTATCTGAAAGTAAGTTCCAATGATGGCTATTAATATAGTCATGGAGGTCTACTGAGGGTTTTCTATGTATCAGGTAAAGCTCTCTGAGAGCTTTATACACCTCGAAATAACCTTACGAGGTGGGCAATATTACTATCCCCAGCTGACAAACGAAAAGCCGAGGCACAGAAAGATTAAGTAATAACTCACTTAAGATCATATAAGTAGTAACCAGTAACCCTGGGCTTCAATTCCAGGTCGTAGTACCCAGGCTCATAACCACTACTCCACACTACATTTTGCAAATCCACCTGAGATCTGTTAAGGCCCCTGTTTCTACTGCATCCTATTTAAGCTATATCTAGGAAGTAGAGAAAATGATGTAGTTAAATTTCTTTCTGCAAAGCTAGGATTCTCTCTGGCACATTCTAGCTGATCTAATTACTTTGGGATGAGTTAACCATAAATTACTTCTTTGTACTCTCAATGTTTAGTTGGTAACTTCAGATTGCTCCCCCTGGAGGAGTACTTTGGAACTTCAATATAAACTCAGCTGAACGTATTGGAGGTGAAATGCCTTCACTGGCAGCATGAACTCTAATGCTTTGTATGACCAGGGCCAGCAATGAAGTGCTCTGCTCACTGGGACTGTCAGCCGTTCCTAGATGCTAATATGTAACCTTATGTTGCCTGCATGAGTCCATCAGCAGGCTTGTCACTCACAGTTGTTAGAATCCCACAGTCCCCCTAAAGCCTTTTCTTTCTTGGTCATCAGAGTTGGAGCAAAGGGTGGGACAGTTGTGCCCCAGTGGGCTACACAGGGCTGCCCACCAGCATGCAGAGCCTCTGGCAATCCGCGCGGTTCCTATAGTTCCTTAAACAATGTTGATGGACGCCTGCCTTTCATTAAACTGCCTGAAAGTCAGTCTCTAGATTGATCCCACAGGGAAAATCAAGGAGAGTTTATTTTCTGACACAGTTTAACAGCAACCAAATTAAGAAATACCTTAAACATGATAAGTAAATATTCCTCCAAGGAGAAAATTAATATAAACACCACAAGAGTTATTCCACATTGATCTGTTTAGAAAACATCTAATTAGGATAATGTGCACCACAGTTCAAGGACCAAAGGGACTGTTTTGCTTCACTCCTTTCTTGCCATTGTCAATACTCCAGGTTCCTAAGGGAATGGTACTTTTCACATGTTCAGGAGCAACATATCCTCCCAAGCGAAGTAAGTACCAGGAGCTGTATTTGGGGGCACAATATCTTGTTCCCATTCTGATTTTGAGAGGCAATGGCTTCTTAACAAGAGTCAAAACGGAAGTGATTTCGGAGCAATGAATGGAACCTGATAAAAAAGACAAACCTCATTGGGACCAAATTTTGTGTCTATTGACATGACTCTTGGCACAGTCCTCTTGTGCTTTTATCTCTATTTAACAAAGAAAAGGAGCAGCTAGTTTTTCTGGAAGGAAATGAAGGGTTCTCTTGTCCTGTTCATTTGTATTGGGTTTCCAGAAGGCCTCTGTCCACCTGGCTTCCAGATAAACGTCCCCTGGAGTGGTTTCGTTCCAAAGAATTTAAAAGTATCTTGGGTTTGATCCTTGAGTTAAAGTCCTTTACAAGTCTCACATCATTAATCTTCGGTGAGAGGGTGAACTTTACCATCCGACCATTTTACGGACGGGACACACTGAAGCGTGACAGTTCTGAGGCAACAGAGAAGGCACAAGGCCCCTCCCATCACGCCTTCCTGCTCACAGCTCGCTGAGTGTGTTGCCCTCGTGACAAGGTGGCTCTTCCCCCACGGATGCGAGGTCTCCAAATGAAGGTGGGCTGCTTTAGCTTCCTGACCTGAGCTTTTCGAACTTCCTACATGTGACAGGGCAGGGCAGGGCCAACCCTCTGATGGAACTAATTTTTGCCTGTCTGTCTGGAAGGCTGGTGTGTCTAAAGCACCCTGGGAAATCGAAGAAAGCAACCATTCGTGTCTTTGACACTTGAAACGCCTATCAGGGTCTTTTTCCTGTTCGTTATCGAGATTAATATGAAAATATGCTACTGTGAGCAGAAGAAAGGCAGTATTTGAATAACTTTTAGTCTCAATGCAATGCAAATTTTTGTAGTTCAAATGCAGAAAGTGTCTCAACTTCTTTGCTTTTGGCCAAGAATAGATGTGTGTTACCCCTCACCATGGAGAGCACGGCAGAGCCTTCATTATCTCATATCCGTGCCTTCCAAATCAATCAGCTCCTGCTACACTGCTGGGCTTTTTCATTTAAATGAGCTAAAGTTAGAATGTATTTTATAAAAATGTCAGAGCCTCATTAACTGTGGTTTTGTGTTGGTCTTGTCTATCACTTTTTGGTTAACAATGTTAAGGAAATTATTTCTCTAAGAATGCTTGCACTAAGACTCCTCTGAATTTTTATGAAACTCTTCCTGGAAATCTGAACTCTGGTTAAAAACCAAGATGCTCCAAATTACTGGTATCTATACATAATCACTTTTCAGAATGTATGCAAGGTTTGGAAATGCTTTCCCACCTTTGAATTCAGGTGGCGACTAAATAAAATAATGTAGAAGCTGGAATTTGATCAGCGTTGCTCAGTGGGCTCCGGAGTGTGACAGCTGTTCTTGGACAGGCTGTGCCACCCACTGCAGGGCCTTGTCCTCCTCTCCACTACATGCCAGCGAATCTCCTGGGTTATCACGACAACCAAAAGGCTGCACACATTTCCAAACACCTCCTGATGCCTGGGCTGCCCACGTTGAGACAAGGTTAAAACACAAATTTCAAAATCCTCATACCAGACAAAAAACAAACCAAATTACTTGCCAGCCACAAAGCCTGTCTTCACTCTCAGAGTTTCCCACTTATTTCAGTTCCTGAAACTGTATGCTCGCCTCTTCCTTTCATAGTTGGGATTTACTACTTGGTGATGCTGCTTGAACTACAAGGCTCTTTTACTGCTGATAGAGGTCTTGACTCCATAAATGGTGACCGTCTGGAGGGTAGATATCTTAGGATAGACATCTTGGTGTGACCCCACATCAAGCAGAGCCCTGAAGAAAGCAAGTATTCACTGACTTTATACTGAATGCATGGTTGATGGATGGAGGAATAGAGAGAACTGGACCACTGGCCAATGGCTTAGTAAGAAAAATGGTACACTCTGTCTCTGTGCTTCTTACTGCCTTCGTGGCTTGCTGGGGGTTGTGGATTGTGTCTACAGCATGGTGACTTTTGGGTTCTTTTGGCCTCATACTAACATGTGGAAAGACACAACAGAAGGTAAATAGTAGAGTTTGTGGCTGGGGTGGCCGGTATATAGGGTGGGGCAAAAGTAGGTTTACAATATGCGAATTACAGTTTATTCTTGGATTATTATTTATTATTGTGTTATCTTCCCTATGAACAACCGTATACCTACCTACCTTTGCCCCACCCTGTATTAAAGTGACCACAAATAGTGTGTGTGTGCATGTACATATGGAGACACACACGGAGAAGGAAGACACACTAACATTTAACAAGAATAAAATCCTGTCTCAAAATTTGACGACTTTGGGGAAAAGTAGATTTTCCTCTTGAATTAACTCCCTAACCTGGCTCAGTTTCTGTTCATTTGTTTCATGGTTTCCATTGTTGCTCTTTTACTAAGACACTTAACAGATGTCCCTCTAAAGGAATTAAAGCACTGTTGTTGGTTTTTCCTCCCATCCCAATATTTTTTCAATAAAAAAATCACTTAGAATATATTTTCCCCTTTATCTAAACGAGTTGGGGGACAGAAAACTACATTTTTTAAAAGGTCATTTTCCTTAATGACCGGGGAGATAGGAAAAAAACACAGTTGATTCAAAAGGCTAATACTAATCCTTTCTATTTCTACAGCCTCAGTAAGGGCTTTCTCCCATGCAATAAATGGGTATTATATTCAAATAAGAGGACAGGTGGAAAATACAACAGATTCAACAACCAAGCTTGAGGGTGAATGAACTACAAGTCGCACCTGGAGGAAACAATGCAGAAGTGAAGATGCGCAGTTGAGTTTTCCCCCCGGATGGTAAGAAATTCACACTGATCCCATTTGTCCCTCTTTCCCTGGCTCTATAGCTCCCAGTAGCATGTAAATGTAAGGCGTCTGACCTCTAAGATGTAAGAGTGCCACCTACAGCTCTCACCTCCTTAGAAAAAGAAAGAAATCGCCCCATTCATAGACTGCACCAAGCTGTCATCGGTGGCATGGAGAGACTGGTAAATCTCTATCTCGTCTCTCTCCCAGGCCATGCAGCTCCTCATTCTGACTCACCTCCGTGGTCTGCGGGTGGGAAGAGGCTGATCTACGCCACTGGGACACAGTCCCCCAGGAAACAAAGCACCTCCGTGACGCTTTCTGAGTCCCTATTTTCAGACAACACTACTTCCACAGATGTGAAACAAAGAGAAAATGATCATGCTTCAAAAGCTACCGGTTCTAGTCGAACTCTGCCAGTCCAACAGAAAATCCTAGGATGATTTCAACCCATTAACTCCTTCCTGCCTAGCAGGAAGGGGCAACAGGGGACACTAGTCACTGGGGCCACTAAGCAGGAGTCAGAAGGAACCTAATTTGCTGAACCTGGACCTAAACTTAATATTAATATCATTCAAGTGGAAATAGAAATATAATGTTTTAAAAATCAACAGATTAAGTTTAAACTAAAACAATTAAATGTCCTCCAAATTAAACCCAATCTAGACTGATATGTCATTTGTTTTCTAATCCTGAAGGTATTCCTCTGATAATTTCCCCATGGCACTGGGCAGCCAGTTTCTATCTTGGCTACCAATTCAGTGATGACAATACCCCTGGCAGGTTGAACAACGAATATAGTTCCAGTCTGCAAACTTGGTCTCCTTGCCAGGTAATTTAAAAACCATTCACACAGTTCAGTTTGGTTTTTGAGTGTTCAGACAACCCACTGATCCAAGAACATGCTTTTGCATATTCCTATGCCTCTTATACATCAGACCAGAAAGGGCAGAATGGATGGACTGCTTGGCCATTTCAAGCAATTGTTCTGTTTGTCATGGGTGAGGAGAAAATGGAGTAGTGTCAGAGAGTTATCAGCAGTTAGTTTTTACTGGGGAAATATTACATGTCTAGTGCCAAGCACATCTGTCTGATTTCTTTGTCTCTGTCTCAATTTTTTCTCCTCTCTCCCACATACACACACCCTTTTAATTACGAGCAGAAAACAGTGCATTCTGCACACTTCACAACATCTATTAAGGCCTTAATTAATCCAACTCTCATACAGTTTCCATAGCAACGATACTTAACAGGCTCAATCTCTGCATTCGAAATCTTCCTTAAAGCGAGTGACTGAAAATATGGGCATTACCAAAATATGTTTACATTCATTCTAATGTCAGATGTAACGAGGACTCTGCACAGAGGGTGTTTGCATGGAGAGACCAAGTTTTGACATCACATTCAGCATCACCATAGTAAAATCAATGGCCTCAAACCAGGAATACACATTAACAATAATTTTTCAAGGCATTAAAAAAAATTCTATGACTACCTTTATGCTACAAGAAATTCCTATGTTATAGAAGATTAATGATCACAGTGATCTTGATGGAGCATACAGTTATTGTTTGTAGGGACGTTCGAAGAAATGCCAGTGTTAAAAAGAAACTCATTAGGAGGTTGCTTCCTGACTTCTGGCTCTCCAGACCTTAATTAAAGGCCTATTGTCCACGGCTGGCACCTGCCAACTTCTTACCCAAATTAGAGCTTGCCAGCAACAGAGAGGAGGACTAAGGTTTCCCAAGGAGCCCATGGACGCTGCCGAAGGAAATGTCAAGTACATTTCTGGGGGTCTGTTTTAGCTCCATGGCCTATATAGATGCACTCCTTGATGCAGGCTGTGTTTGTGTTTATATTTGAAGCTGTTATGCTAGAGGTTATAAAAATAAGCACTGACAACTATCCAGAAAAGCTGCTCAGGCATTACACACGGTGTTGGGGTAGTTAGAGGGAGCAGTGGTCAAGAAAGCAAAGGCAAATGAAGCCAGGCATCTACCCTCAAATGGTATTTCAGTCCATCCTGGCTTCTGTCATTAAATGTTTAACTTTCGTTGCTAACAAGAAATAAACCCTTCATCAGAGTTCTAGCTCCTTTTCCCTTCACTGTTTCCTTCTTTGAATAGGCAAACAACCCCAAACCAGCTGAGAAGGGAGAAGAAAAGAAATTAGACAAACTCTTGTGTAAGTAAAAATATATTTTAATAGAAAAATTAGATCCCTTTTATGATATAAAATGGGACACTCAATTGTGTCTCTGAACAAGAGGACCTTCCCAACTCTTCCTCAGTGGCTGGAATTCTGTGGAGCCTGGGAACATTGGCCCTAAGGACAATTGATCCCCTGAGTGCCTAGGGACGGCGCCAAGTTGAGCCAGGAACCTGTGGGGGTCCCCAGGCTTATGAATAAAAGAGGGTCGTTGGAGGAGGTGCGGGGTAGGGGTTCCTGCAGAAATAAGGGCCAGTTCTCTAATGTAACTATAATATCTAGTGAAATTAGCAAAGTATAATCCAATTTTCTCACCAAGTTCATTCTTTGTCCTCAGAAAATTATCTATACGAGACTCTTGGCTGCTGGCAGTATCTAAAACTTCTGACTTTCTGCTTTTCAAAGAGTTTTATTGGTAGGCACACAACTAAAATTCAGTTAATGACATGTTGAAGTTTCTCAACCATGACACTTCCACAGAACTACTGAACCATGGTCCCCCTTCAAGTTACTTCACCCAAAACGATATTCAATCTTCAACTTAAAGTGATTGCTTTGAATTCACAAGCCAGAGGCAAAGAAGATAATGGAAACAGGATCAGGGTTCTAGTTCTAGTCCTGTCGCCTCTTTGATCTCCCAGTTCCAAAGACTCTTGTCCTTCCACTCATCTGCTCATTCCAGAAGTAGCACGAAGCTCTTACTCTGAGCAGAGCATCACCGCGGGCTTTGATCTTGGACGTCTCTGGGGCAAGGAAAACGAGCTGTGAAAAATGAAATAACATGCCCAGCTATGCTAGTTCTTGAGCATGCCAAAGCTCACCTTCTCCCTACCCCTGCCACCAGCAGACAATAGCTGCTGTCATTTTTAGAGTGGTTACTCTGTGGCATTCACTGTGTGGGCTTAATTCAGAGTTCTCACTCCGCAAGGCATGGGTATTATTATTACCCCCATTTCACAGATTAGCAAATGTAGCTCAGAAGCAAAGTTGCAGGACTGTGCAACTCCCAAGAGATTCTGCTCACAAGGATGCCATGAACACAGTTGCTCTGCGGGGCAAACTCCACACAGTGCATGTGGTCCGCCTTCCAAGCCCTCCAACCCCGCCTGGCCCTGGCGGAGGGGTTAGTAAGCAAAGCCCAGGTCTGTTTGATTGTTTAATAGCCTTTCACTGCCTCGCTCACACTTGGTTTATGAGAGGCAGTTACTTAAGAACGTGGAGAACTCTGAAATTGATCACAAGGTGACTCTGGAATCTTCCTTCCATGTGGCCCCTCTACTCCTGTTTCCATTTCCCTCTGTCCATTCTCCACAGAGCCCAGGTGGCGGGCTGAGGGCAGGACGGCCCCAGTAGGTGAGGGCACAGCGGGGACGGTCCTGGATGGCAGCACCCAGCTGTCTCGCTAAGGCCCAGGCCCACGGCCCTCGGCGAAGGGTCCTCCACACACAGCCTGCCACAGTCCGGAGCCGCCCTGCCGTGGGCCAGGGCAAGGCCAGACAAGGGCAAAGCCAGATGAGGACAGAGCCGGTCGAGGGCAGGGCCGAGGGCAGGGCCGGAGGAGGGCAGGGCAGGGCCGGAGGAGGGCAGGGCGGGAGGAGAGCAGGGCCGGGCGAGGGCAGGGCCGGAGGAGGGCAGGGCCGGGTGAGGGCAGGGCCGGGTGAGGGCAGGGCCGGGCGAGGGCAGGGCCGGAGGAGAGCAGGGCCGGAGGAGAGCAGGGCCGGAGGAGAGCAGGGCCGGGCGAGGGCAGGGCCGGAGGAGGGCAGGGCCGGAGGAGGGCAGGGCCGGGTGAGGGCAGGGCCGGAGGAGGGCAGGGCCGGGCGAGGGCAGGGCCGGAGGAGGGCAGGGCCGGAGGAGGGCAGGGCCGGAGGAGGGCAGGACAGGGCCGGAAGAGGGCTGAGTCCAAGGAGGGCAGGGCCGGGCCAGGGCAGAGCCGCGGGGCGGGTAGGAGGAGCTGCGGCCCGTCTCACCCCAACAGCACCGGGGCGCAGGACTCCTGAGTGGGGGTGGGGGCCCACACACCCGGAGTTGCTCCCTGAAGAATGAAAAGATCCTTCCCGCAGGGCACCTCAGCTTTTCAGACCTGCCTCTGAGACCGGCCCCAGACACCCGGCGTGGACAGCCCGCGGGCGCCGGACCACGGCCGTGAGCCTGGGCGAGGGCTGGGCGAGGGCTGGGCGACGCCTGCGGACGCGGTTTGACAGGCGCTCGGACCCCTGCCCGCACCTGATGTGCTTAAAGCTCGGCCCGAGGATCGGCCGACACCATGGGGTGCTGGCGGTGCCCCTGGCCAGAGCCGGAGCCGGCTCCCCGCGCCGCCCCCCCCCGGAAGCCGCAGGCGCCGGCTGCCCCCAGGGAGCTCTGACACCCACCTGCCCCGTCTGTGCAGCTGCAGCCCCTCGTGGGCTGGCCCGGCTCCAGGGGACCGGAACCCGCCGAGAAGTTCTGCACAGGCTACCCCTCCCCCCAGGACACTGCCCGGACCCAACCGAAACACTGCCCCTTTTCAAAAGGCCATTTGCCTGTCCTGGAGCTTTGGCCCGAGGGCCCGGCTCCTGCTGTGACCCACAGCCAAGCACCCAGGCCGCCTGGCCCTCTCTCTGCCTGGCGGTGCCTCAGTCTGGAGCCCGTATTTTGCGACTGTCGCCCAAGAGACACCTCCAGATCTCCCGGTGTGGTGGCCCGCGGGACTTAGGCTCGTGCTGAAAAGCTGCTGTCTGAGGGTCTGGCTTCCAGTGAGCCCGAATCTGCCGCTGCCTGCGATCGTCCTCCACGGGGCACTGGCAGGTCTTTGCACACACTCACTCCGGGAGCCCTAAAAAGTAACATAGGCGGCTTGCACACTCAGAGGTTCCAGAGGCAACCAAGAGCTAAGGCGGGGTGACAGTAAGCTCCATCTCCTACGGGAGGCCACTCCTTCACGTCTGGGGGAGGCGGCTGGCTCATCTAATACCTAGAAACCATCAGAGTCAAGCAAAATGAAAAACAAAGGAATATGTTCCACCACCACCCCAATACTTTAATAAAATGGGGATTAGAAAATAAAGAAAAGCAAAGTCAGCCTGCACTTTTTCTTTCCTTTTTTTCCCTTCACTTAAAACTCTGCTTTGACTCCTGTAAGTCGTTTGTCCAACAGAATCACCCTGAGGCACCCCTCTGAACCCCTGTTCTAATAGCATCTTCCCGTAGTGCCAGGGCTTCCTCTATTCTTGGTTCCTTGTGGCTTGGGATCAAGTAGGCAGAAATGCAGTGGCCATCTGACCAGAACCCAGTTGCTTTATGGTGGAGGTGGGAGAGGGGATGATGATGACTACTCCTCCACAGCTTGGCTTGACTTGGAACCTGATCAGCTACTGAGCTGAGAGAGAGAGAGAGAAACTTCTGTGTTCCTCACACTAGTACAAGAGTGCATGAAAGAGCAAAGCCAGGTGGAGGTTCTCCCTGGACACCTTCATCCAGGGGAGGAACCCGGCCGGCAGCACCTCCTAATGCATGCTCCCATGCCTCTCACGTCTTTTGTTCCGTGCCTCTAGACCTTTGCTTGCATTGCTCTCCTTGCTCAGAATGTCCTTTCCCCTCTCTCTGCTTATCCTTCAAGCCTCAGGCATCTGGCTCTCCCTATGAGCTCCAATAGCAACTGTGCTTTTTGTTGTTGTTGTTAATCCTCACCTGAGGATACTTTTCTACTAATAGTTTAGAATGGGAGGGAGGAAGAGAGAGAGAAAGGTTGATGTGAGAGAGACATGTTGTTTGGTTGCCTCCTGCATGACCTCAACTGAGGTGGGGGGAATGAACCAGCAACCCAAGTATGTGCCCTTGACCAGGAATCAAACGAGTGACCCTTTGGCCGATGTTCTAACCACTTAGCAACCGGCCAGGGCACAACTGTACTTTATATCTGTTCATGTGTTTGTTTTGCCAACAACTTGTAGGCTTATTCTTCTTTATTTCATTCCTAACAGATTATTTGGCCTTTAGCAGACAGTCAATAAATATTTATTGAATAAATAAGTTGAGTGGAGGTTTAGAGATACAATACGTTGAAAGCTAACCTTGTGAAACTCTCGTTCAGTCTATGACTAGCCCTCTCCAGGTATGTGACTGCTCTAGTCGTCATTTCTGGCTGGGTAGGTGCCATCTGCCTGAGGGCTGGGTCCAGGCTGAGCCACTATTAAGAGAGTTTTAAATTATGATAATAGCTAGCATATATTCATGACCACTATGTCCCAGGCTCTGTTCTAAGCACAGTGCCATATAGTAAGCATTAAATTCTCACAATTCTATCGGGTAGTCATCCTGTTTTATAGATGGGGAAACTGAGACCTAGAGAGGTGAAGTGACATACCAAGGACACACAGCAAGTTGAAGACCTGGTTCCCGAATCCTACTCTCGACTGCTATGCTTCTCAATGAGAAAGACAGAGGTGGCTTAACTTAATGACCTCAGGTTGATTCTGACTTTGAAAGGTGGACCTAGGTCATAGGAAGGAGTACATACTTCTTTCTGCTTCTTTATCTGCCATCCCATGATTTCATTAGGCTCACCTTCTGTACCTTATATAACTGTTGCACACATACATACACTCAGCCGCCGCCACCACCTCTGCAGAAGGTATTTTTACTTTACCCTTTTCTGAATGAACAGGGTTCCAATTGGAGGTGGGCTGGAAGGTGTTACATGACTCCAGTGGTTATGCAGTCCTGATGAAATGCAGAGTGGCTTGGACTATAAAATGAGATGGCACGTTAATGCATGTCGTCTGGGACAGAGCAAAAACACTGCTTTTCTTTCCACCCCAAATCTCTAAAGGTCTCCTGGAAGCTCTTTAGTTCATAGGAAAAAGTAGATCCTTTGGGGGGAAACTTTTTATTATGCTGGGAAAGAGGGTAATTGTCTCTGAAGGTTAATTGGAATTGCTTGTGGAGCCACAGAGTGACCTCTATTGAGATCGAAGCTCATTACATAGTGAGGCCAAAGTGAAAAGGAAGAACTTACCAAGAAAGCTTTGAAACTTAGTTATATTTAGTTGAAAAATCATAAAATTAAAGAGGAACCTATGAATCTAGGTAATTCCAAAGATGCTAAGGCTTCCCAGGGTGGCTACATGAATACCCAGATTTTGCAAAGCTTAAAAATCAACTGAGTACACATATTTTTAAAGAACTCCATGGAGATTTTGAACATTTTTATATATTTTAACATAAGGGTATTTCCATATCCACTGTCAAGAAAAAAGAAATTTATTTATAGTTTTGGAACAAGGATTTAGACTGAAATAACTACATGGTTTTTATTCCAGGGACACAGGATTCTGGAATAGACTTGATTGGAGAGAGAGAGAGGACTTTTTTTTTCTCTAGATGTCTTTAGGTATGGAAACTGCATCTTATAATTTAGCAAGAGTTCAGCTTGGAGGTGAAGTGATTAACTAAAATTTTAATAAGCTGCATGCATTCTGTGAAGATTAGTCTCTGAATTTAATATAATATGATTGTGACCAAAATGGCCAAAAGCAACAAGAGTCAGAAAAGTGCCCCCCAAAAGGCTTTTAAAAACACACACACCAAGGCTTAACTTGCCTAAGTGAAAAATATCAAATAGGTATTCAACTGGCAACTTTAAGTAGGAAAAAAAAAAAAAAGCAAACAATGGCACCTGGTGACCTTCTTTCCTTCCTATCATGGCTCCCTCCTGGCAAACTGCGATTCTGGGTGACGTTGGTACGCCCCTTTATTTTCACTTCATTAGGGGAGGTTGTGTTTGTGTGTGAAATGCGTATTTCACTATGGTCCTACAACGTCATTAAAATTACGAAGTAAAAGAGACAGGTAAAAGACATTTATTGACACTGACCAAAACAGATACGAGTATTTCTGAAGAACGAGCTGAAAGCATTTTCCGGTTTATTTTCCCACACAGAGACCCATGTTCCTCTGAAGACAGTTCCTTTGTGGAAAAGCACGTAACTGTCCGTAAGCGTTGCCGAGAGAAGCTTCTGTCCTGGAAGAACTGCAGGGCAGAGATGATTCTAGTCTAGTGCGTGGTGGTTGGTGCTCCCAGGCCCGGCAGGACAGGGCCAGTTGAGAGAGTGAGGGCACTACTGGAGTTTCACTATTTACATCCAAACTGACCTTGCTGGAGCTTGGCCCCTGGGCTCTCTTGAAAGATGTGGCTTGAAAAACAACCAGCTTTCGGACTGAGAAAGTACATCTGCAAAGCACGTGGCCCAGGTCCTAAGTGTCCACACTCTGTCCGTAGAGAGTGGCCTCCTGCTCAGAACAGTGCCCAAACAGCACACGTGGGTTGCACGGTGACCGGGACAGGTCACCACCAGCACGTAGAAGGTGACCAAGGAGAGGCCGTTCCCACAGCCCCGCTGCCTGGGGGTCCTGAGCCGCTCTCCCTAATCAGCTGCGGTGACTGAAAGTTGGCTGCTCAGGAATATCATTCTTTCCATTAAATTGCTTCATCTAGGTCTTAAAAGGCATTTCAACAACCAGATGATTCAGTAGAAAATACAATATGGAATTTTAGTCCCGAGTTGTAACTTTGAAAATACGTATGCTTATTCAAATCAATTTCTCCTCCAGAAATCTGAAATTAGGTGTGGTAAGTTAACAATTATACACACAGAGCTGCTTTCAATAATTTAATTATTAGACTCATGCCCCAAAAAGGAACTTGCATGAAATATTAACTATTCCTCTTAAAGCTATTTGGACACAGTCACACATCAGAAAAGGAAAAAAATAATTCTCCCCAAAATGCCAGTGTTCTGTTTCGTTTGGAAAAATAACGACAACACAATTAGAGGTAAACAATATTTTCTTCGGCTCCGTCTCCAGTTTCCCGGTCTTGTCTGGTCACTGTCTGTAGATTTAGCTTTTCTTCTGCTATAAACGTCTGCAGCTCAGGGCCGTGTGGGTTTGAGTCATGGGGGGTTGGGAGCTCAGTCTCAGAAATGTCCAAATCTGCAACAGACAGACAGCACAGGTCACAGGGAAGTCAGCCTGAGACTCGCACGGCAGGCGAACCCCGACTCAGCCAGCCACAGACAGAACGGCGCAGTGAGAACGAGAAGTCAGGTATCTACGGGTTTAATCACCATCATTAAAATCTTTTTGGTTGTGCATACAAATGTCTCCTGTGGCTAAAAATAACTTTTATAAAATACTCCTAGGGAAGTGTCAAATAAACAGAGACTTGTCACTATTTGTGGGTTGTGGAAATACTGCTAATGCTGAGAAAGGTGTACCCACTTATTTTAAAAAATGGGCTCAAGATTCTAGAAATACAGTGTATACTCTAGCTATGTACAAGTAACTATATTTTCATCTGCAGAGCACCTTCCCTCAAATGGATTGGCCTCAGGACAAATAATATGCCTGGGATTTTGTTGATGTGGGTAAGGGGGGGGGGGGAGCTGAAGGATGGAAACCCTTTAGCCTCATCATTATGCAAATCTGTTAACACTACACAAATCACTTAGCAAGAGTAACCAGGTTCCTAGGGGAAATCGTTCCAATATCAACTATGACTGGGTTTATTTCTTCCTGTTACCTAGCAACAGCAGGGCATAGTCTATTCTATTTTCTTCTGGTAAAACCCTCTAATATATGGTTTAAAGGGGAGGGAAGGGGGGGTTCTGATTTGAAGAAAAGAAAAGCTTTTGCTGCAAACCATTTTCTCTGTGCTTGTTCCATTGACCATCCTCCCCGAGGCTCAGCCATGTGGCAAACTTATGAATAACCAGCTCCAGTTGGAGCAGACAGCAGGGTACATATGGAGGTACAGGTGCGACAGAGGTGTGGCCCGGAGGCCCACCTGCTTTTTGTCCAGTCATTAACAGAAGTCATCAGAGTCCTTGCCACGTTTATTCAAAGCCTCTGTTATTTAGATGGATACACATAACTGCCGGCATTCTAATGACAAAAATGCTGTGACTTCTGACACCTTGACAAGGATCTTTGGTTGTCAGAGAAAGCAGACTGGCCTGGCAGGAATGAAGAGCAAAATGTCTCACAAGGCTCTGTCCTCAGAAACACGGCACCCTTCGCTGCGCCTCCTCGTCATGCCTTCCAGGAGGGGGAAGGGCCGATGGGCGCAGGGCAGCCAAGGCCACAGGAAGCAGACACGGGTCACCTGGAGGAGCTGCCCTGTGCCTCGGAAGCTGGAGGACCCCTGGGAGAGGGAGGGAAGGGCAGGGGAGGAGGAGAGGCTGCACTCCACAGCCCCTCAAAGGTCTAGGTCATCCTGACTCTAGACGCCACTGGGACACAAAGGAAAGAATCCGTTTACATTGGGGTGACTTGATTTACTGACCTTGAAGCCAAATCCCGTACCTCAAATACTGGGAGCTCACTACTAGAAACACGTGGACTGAAGATGCCTCTGACTACCATGAAGTGCCTCCTCTGGACGGTGCCTGGTCTACCTCCCTCCGGTACCCAGGTGAGCACAAGACCCCACGCAAATCTCACCATCAGAGCCAGAACCCAACCCAGACAGTCCCATGTCCTATTTCACCACGCGGGAGGCAGAGTGTCCTGTGCAGCCACAACACACATTCACAACTTCAACTCCTTCCCAGCCGTTGAATGAATAAGGCCCTTTCACTTCCAAAAGCGGATATTTCCAGTTAAACTACTGATGTGTAATATTACTCAATCTAAAAAGGAGAAACCCATCTAGAAGATGCTGGCAGGTTGAAGAACAGTTTACCTAAGACACTGTAGTGATGCCCCCTAGCCAACAGAAGGTCCAACCAGGGCACATGAAATACTACAGGGAGCACGAACAATCGTGCACTGCAAGAGGCCGTGGGGAGGTGATCAGTGACAAATGTGACAATGCCAGGCACCATGAAAGCCCTTGACCCATGTAGTTTCCCTCCTCTGGGTGTGAACACTTTAGCAAAGAATCTAAAATACTGGTAAGTCTAGGTATCTGGAAAGTCCCCTTAATGGTTTCAAGAGAAAACTTGTTCAAAAAGAGCCCAAGAGCCAAATATATATCAGAAAGAATCCTTTTATCTGAAGTTCAAGTGTAGGCCTTAGTTCAGGAAGATGGAAAACCAAGAATGATTTGAGGGTGGGGGTGGGGCAGTTAATGTGTGCGAGCGTGTGTAAGGCGGTATAGAAGTTTAATCAGAATTTTTTCAAATAAGAATAAAAATACATTTCTAGGTGACAGCTTGCTGGACCCTGAAGTGAATGGCCCACGTTGTAATCCCAGATGTATTAATGGAGGTGGCTGTGCTGTGTGTCACCTAGAGGGGAACTCAATTTCCTTCTCCGTGTTCCTTCTTGGTTTCTACCTGAACTATTTAGGTGAGGTCAGACAGCCTGTCTTTGAAATTAAACACCGTCCTGTGATTTCTGATTTTATTACTCCACTCCAGCCCTGAAAGAACTCCAGCACAGCAGTTGTACATTTCTCAAGGTCAGCACCCTTTTTCCACACTTTTTACCCTAGAGAGTCTAATCATCATATAGAACCCTAAACTCAAAAAACATTTGTTAAATAAAACCTCACTGATTCAGAAAGCAGAATTCTTGAGGAGTAAAGTTAATCACCCAATTTGATTAACTTTGAATTGCTGTAAATTGCTGGACATAAAATAGAATACCTCAGTTTTTTAATAAACAAAGAAATATTAATACAGTCATAATTTGGTCGACTAAAAGCCAAATGCTACTATAATGAAACAAAACTTCAGACTACAAAGAACCTTTCAATCTAGTGTCTCAACACAACTTTTCCTTCTTAGTTGACATAAAAGAAATCCCTGACCACGCCTCTGGAAACTAAACAGCTGAGCATTGGTGACCTTAAAATAAGAACAAATAAGACAAAAACATAAAAGCCCCAAAGTCTGGGTAAACCAAGTGGAGAGGTAGAATCCTGATGCAGGATTTTTTGTTTGTTGTTTTTTGTTTTTCCTAGTTAACTGAACTTTTATTCGGATCCTAAAACTTCATCCTTCATGAGAAATTTCCTTAGACCCACTATGAAGACTAAGTCAGTCTTCTGATACCTTCTGCATCGATACCCAGAGACAGTTCCCTAAATCCCCTATTTTTAGCCCTTAGTTGCAACCTGTTGGCTGACATTTGCATTGGTCATTTTCACACTTTTCTCTGCTCACCAGCTGTTGGAACATCAAACCGTCAGGAGAGCGAATCTGGAGTCTGGGACGACACACACAACTATGGAAATAAGCTCCTGAAAAGCTGATACCAGTAGGAAGTCACACCAGCCTTCTCCTCGCTCACCATCATCAGAATGTTTCTGCACCAACTGAATCATCGGCTATTTGCAAGCCAGACTATAAACTCAAGGCGTAAAATGCACCCAAGTGCCGTATTCTAAATGAACAAACTGCCTCCTACACTGAGAAGTGAATGAAATCTTTTAAACCATAAGGCAAAATGTAACCTTGGGCAAGTCATTTCCCTTCCTCTGGGCTTCAGTTCAGGAAGGATCAAACTGAAATCATCTTTCAAGCCTCCAAGCTTCTTTACTACGTAAGAATTTTTACATCTGCGTTTGGCTCAGTGACTCACCAAATAATAATCTAGAGGTGCTACAAATGCATGCATTTTTTTAGCTGCTTTATGCTCGAGAAATGCACGTGTATTTTACCTTATGTTGCATTAGAAATGATGTTTTTAGGGTAATTTTAAGACACATGTCCCATCCCTCTACCTTTGATCTTCCCAACAACACATCTTTGAGCTGAGCCCTCCTCATACAGTCCTCAAGGATAGGATTTGGAAAGCTACCTAAAGAGTGGAAGATAATGTCTACAATCTAGACCTGTACTTGATCTCTGCTTCTATGAACAGCCGACTTGAAGGTAACTTGTCATACGGAACAAATTTGTGACCAAGTCAGAAAGGATTGTCTATCATTTAAAAATATTTAGCCCTGGCCAGTTTGGCTCAGCGGTTAGAGCGTTGGCCTGCGGTCCGGAGAGACCCGGGTTCGGTTCCCGCTAAGGGCATGTACCTCGGTGGCAGTTTGTCCCCGACCCTGGTTGGTCGTGCGGGTGGCAGCCACTCGATGTGTCCCTTTCACATCGATGTTTCTCTCTCTCTCTCTCTCTCTTCCTCTCTCTCCCTCCCACTCTATCTGTACAAAAAATGGAAAAATGTCCTCGGGTGAGGATAAAAAATAAATAAATAAATAAATAAATAAATAAATAAATTTAATTAATGTAGTCTTTGCCTTTGCATTTTATGAAGAGAAAAGCATTTCAAATCATGATAATTTTCAAACAAAAGCTTTATTTCCATTATGAAGATCAACTCTCAAGGTCTGAATAGCTCCACAGTGTGTCCAGGGACCAAGCACCCAGCAGCCCAGCGAGACAAAAAGCATGCTGAGCCCACTGTTCAGATCACTGGCGGTGCCCCGTTCAGCCATGTCTTATCCTGTTCCATTCTCCCCAACAAAACTCACAAAACAGAGGTTTGTGTCTTCTGGGTCTTGGCTCTGTTCGCGTTTATTTTAATGAAGCGTTCTGACTTGCACTTATTACTGTATCCCTTGTGCATGTTCCTAAAATCAAAATTCACACTCTCCTAAAATAACTCTACCTCCAAAAAATGTTGACATTAATGTTCCAAGTCTGCAAAATAAGTTGTATTCCCTATTTAATGATTGATTCATGCTTATACTGTGAAACATTTAAAAAATCGTTTCCTGATGGCATTACTGGCAATCACTATTTTTTCTCAGGAGCACTAATGCACAGCATTTTCCTTCTAATGGAAAACACTTATTGTATAAAGCTCGAGGTGTCTTCAGAGCAAAGGAAAATTGGTCTCTGTCCCTTATTTTGCTCAACTCCATTTTCCATAGTGAGCCACAAACAGGATGTGAGCCTCTGGCATGAACGCCACGCTGGAATGGATATCTGAGGCCAACGATCTCAATGAGAGTTATGATTCCATTTACTATTTGCTCATGTACCGATACTGCACCTGAAATAAAATAACCAGAGTGTGCTCTGGGGTGTGTGTGTGCACACACGTGTGTGGTATGCATGTGTAAGTGTGTAATGTAAGAATGCAAACTTAGGTTTTGACTATTAGAATTGGGCTTTATTTTTTTTTTTATCAGTAATTAACCTATTTGCAATCATTTATGTTGGTTATATAGGTAATGCTGACAAGAAACACAGCAATTAAAAGTCAGTACAGCCCTGGCTGGTTTGGCTCAGCGGTTAGAGTGTTGGCCTGCAGTCCAGAGAGACCCGGGTTCGGTTCCCGCTAAGGGCGCGTACCTCGGTTGCAGTTTGTCCCCGGCCCTGGTTGGGTCATGCGGGTGGCAGCCACTTGATGTGTCCCTTTCATGTCGATGTTTCTCTCTCTCTCTCTCTCTCTCTCTCTCTCTCTCTCTCTCCCTCCCTCCCTCCCACTCTATCTGAACAAAATATCAAAAAATGTCCTCGGGTAAGGATAAAAAAAAAAGTCAGTACAATGAAGATGCGATTCTGGTAACACAAGTCACGCTGTGATGTGCCAGTTCTGTTGTCTGAACTTGGGTTTGTTCTCACACGCGTCTTTCTGCCCAGAGGGGCCCGTGTGAGGGATCATGACCTTAACACAGCCAGCTCCACGGGAGGGGGGGCCAGTGCTTTACCTTCCTCTCTGAGATACATTTCAAAAACAGTTTCTTTTTATTTAAAAAAAAAAAAAGAATTCTTAATAGGTATTAATAATAAAAGAATACACTGGTCAAGTAAGTTGATGACATGCTGGGTAGATCAAGTTTTTTGGCAGAGTCCTCAGAACTCCCACAGGCTCCCCTGCGTTATGAATCCCACAGTGAAAACAGGGTGTGGCCTGCCCCACACTCAGCGAGGTGTCCTCACAGTGGACCGCAGTGCTGTGGTCCACGAGGCACACCGTGGGGAATACCGCACTAGAGGAGGGTGAACACAGCATAGACGAGGAAAGAGAAGCAGTGACCAAGATGCCAGGATAAATCAGGGAGGAAAAGGTGAGGTTTCCCAAATTCAGAACCTCTGTGTAAAATGCCTATCGTGGACCCGGGCAGGAATCGGCAGTGGCTGCTGAAATCAGGAGAAAAGCTGATGGGAAACTTGATAATGGCTAACTCTAACGAGGAAATAAGATAAGGGGAAGGAACTTCGTATGTACAACATTTCTTTTAAAAAGGCAGAGATATCTAAAGTAAATATGGCAAAACATTAACATTTATTAATGCATGTCTGATACATATTTTCTATGCTTTTCTGTAAGTTTGAAAATTTTCATAATTAAAACTTTTGCATTAAAATACACAGCAACCAATTGCAATCTGTGGCCTTTATTTGTATATTAAGTAAAAAAAAAAAAAAACCTGGAAAAAGTACACACACACACAACTGGAATTTTAAATACTGACTATATGTTGATATTAAGAAATATTTGTTAATGTTTTTCCTTGGTGTGATAATAGTTTTAAAAATAGAACCTTATATTTGAAAGATGGATACTGAAATGTTATGGATCAATAAGTGTTCACATGATTTTTAGATACTTTTTCAAATACATGGTATGAGGGGTAGGAGTCTAGCTGAAACATGACTGGCCATAAGTCCCTAATTTTTGAAATTGGGTGGTTGTTATACTTCTCTGTTTAATTTTGTACATGTCTGAAATTGTCCGTAACACATTTAGGTTGACAAAAAAAATATGCCAAGTTCAATTTTTAAAATAAAACAAATTAAGATATTCACATCTTGGAGTCCGTGCTGAGAAGCAGGGGCACATGTTTAGAGCGCACTGAATGAAACATGTCTCCCGCTCCAAGGACAGGGCAGTTTTCACGGGACTGGATTCCTCGGAAGGAGGTCGAGACCGGGCACTTCTAAGTGCCATGTCGATAAAGCGGACTTTCTGGAAAATGCCTGCTACATGACCCTACCTACCCACATTGAAAGAGTTATGCCTCTCATTTTGCTGAGAGAAGAAAAATCGAATTCATTTCTCTGCCAGGTGAGTAATGCAGGAAACCAACCTAGGAATTTTAATGCTGCACTTACTTCTTACTGGTTCAGTAGAGGGAAAAGCAGCTGTTCAAATTCTTAAGCATACAAAATCCAGTATTTTTCTCTAAACCAGAAAAAGGCAAGCACTTAGACTAAACACACCCAAGATAATTAGTTCTACCTACTTCTTAATAATTATGCTAATTCCAGAACAAAACAAAAAAAACAGCATCCAAGTTTTGAAAGGTCTACAAATGAGGGTATTTTTCTCTTGATCAACTATAAAGCCATGTGATGTCAAAGAACTTACATGCTTTTTCTATTCTGAGAAATGGAGAGTTACAGTTTTCAGAGCAACATATAATTCTTTTTAAAAATGAGAAACAGCTCTGGCCTGTATGGCTCAGTTGGTGGGGCATCATCCTGTACACTGAAAGGTTGTCAGTTCGATTCCCGGTCAGGGCACATGCCTGTGTTGCAGGCTCCACCCCCAGTAGGGGGCGTGCAGGAGGCAGCCGATGGATGGTTCACTCTCACATGGATGTTCTCTCTCTCTCTCCCTCTCCCCCCCCACCCCGCCTCACTCTCCCTCTCCCTTCCTCTCTCTAAAAACCAATTTTAATAAATCTTAATAAAAACAAACACTATTTTCATAATTCTTATTTGAAATAATATTTGCCAAGAAACCAAACCCTGAAATATTTTTTTTCCAACTGCAGCCTTGAGTTTATGCCCCTAAAAAATGACGGTAACTTTAAAAGTACAATATAACATATAGAAAATGTTTTGTTCAATGCAGATTTTCACACCCTTGGCATTCTTTTCACATTTATATTTGTTATCAGAATTCAAGATACTACATTCTATTTCTAAAAATTAAATTTAAAATAAATATTTTAAATAAATTATACAGTGAAAGAAGAAGGCAGTTTGCAGAGCAGAGGCAAAGTTAGGATTTAAACACAAAACCATAAACTGCTCTACTCCTCAGAACCATCTCTCCCCATTTTAAATCGTCTTATTTATACAAATGTCACAGGCAGCTCCTCTGCTTGTTAATATTTGTGCTTTCTGACATGCGACCTGTGACTAACATTGGAGCCTAAAGAAGCTTGCTAATTTCCCTTTAATTATCTACCAGCAGGCACGAATCCCAAGTTGGCATCATATCCTCCTCCTCTTCTCAGGAAGGAATCATAGCATTACCATGTAATTTTTTTCTTTAGTGGAATCAGCCACCGAAAGAAAGGATCATGAAGAGTAGCCTAAGCTACTCCTTATGTGACCAGCATACCCCTTCCCCGTTCCTTCCAGACCGCTGAGGGCCACAAAGCGCGCTGCCCCGAGAAAGCCTATTCCCTCGTAGAGTAGGAAGAAGCACACCCAGATAACTACAATAAAGACAGGACTTCCTTCCTGCTCATTGGTCATGACCTCTACCCACAGCTGGACACCACATCAGAGGGAGATCCCAGATGTGCTGGCCAGGACAGGCGTAGACAGACAGCATCTGAACTGAGCCTTGAAGGCTGACCAGGATGTCTAAGGAGGAGTTGGCCTCCTATGGAGGTGTTTCAGGTGCAGTCTGAAGCTATAGGAAAGAGCGGTCAAGTTCGGCTGGAGTATGAGTTTGTGAAGATGAATAGGGGGTGGTGCTGGAAAAGCAGGCTGTGGAGGACCTTGAATGGGAGTATTGGGAGTTGCAACTCTGGGGGGAGTTCGGCAGCTGCTGGCTGGCGATCAGGACCCTTCTGTGGCCCCCTATCAATCTATATACTTGGCTTCCCCTGCCCATGTTGCTGCTCTGAAACAAGAGACGATTCAGCTCCGGGGTGGGGTGGGGGGGGGCTTTATTGCCCCTGGTTTTTGCCTGCCTGGAATGAGTCCACATTTAGCCAATTAAGTTTTCATTCCTTCGATGGATAAAGCATTCATTCTTTGTTGATCAGTAGAGGATACGTCAAAATGAAAACTGGATTGAGCTTCTTATCCATTCACTCTTCAGTAAGCATGAAGAGCCTACTGTGTGCCCGTACTGGGCGGGACACCAGGGAAACCGAGCTCAACAGGTCTCCTCCCAGCACCCAGGAAGTTTCTAGTCCGGATAATCACTTCAAAAACTGTTTGTTTCTTAAAAGTTAAATAGGCACCTACTCTAGGAGCTATTTTATTCCTAGGTATTTATCCAAGAGAAAGAAAACATAATTCACAAAAAGCCCTGTACAAGAAGGATCACGGTAGCTTTATCCACAATAGCAAAAAACTAGAAATAAGCCAGATGCCCATCAAAAATAGAATGGATAAGTAAATGGTAAAATTTTCAATGCAAGATTATTCAGTACTAAAAGGGAACCAGCTATGGAGTCATCCAAGCAACAGCATAGATGAATCGCAAAAATAATATGCTGAGTGAAAAAAAAAAAAACTGGACACAAAATGGTACATAGTGTCTGAGTCCATTCCATTCCAGAATAAGCGAAATTAACCTGTGGTGATGCAAAGCAGATGCCATTTGCTTCTGGGGTGGCGGTTGGTTGGAGGGAGGGACAGGGAGCTTTCTGGAGCGATGGAAACATTCCGTGCCTTGATATTTCCCAAAATACTGATTGAATAATCGAGTTAACAGCCGAGCATTCACAGTATGCAAATTATCTCTCAATCAATAAACTATGAAAAGCACCTTGGAGGTTGATGGGGAAAAAAGTGACAAAATATGGTGGAAAGTAATAAAAGGGTCTTCAGGATCACACACGAGAGGCTCCTGCCCCAGACAGAGAGGTCTGGATCGAGTCTGGAAGAAAGTGACCTGGAGCTAAGCCTTGAAAGATGAGTAAGAGTTAACAGGATGGAGGAGAGGATATTCCCAACAGGAAATATATATACAAAAGTTAGTGGGGACCTTCCCTTTCGCACGACTGATGGAACTTTATATGGCTGGACCACAGGGTGAGAATGGACAAAGAGTTGAGACCAAGGCTGAGAGAGTCGAGGCCAGGTCAGTCCTCCAGGCCCAAACACATGCCTCCTGTGCTTCAGCAGGGATGACTGACCTTCGCACATGGCACGTTTGAATAAGCCCAAGAGAGCTGACCCAGACGTGTCCCAGGCTGGACATGAACCCTTATCCACAGGTCTAGATGCTGGCCTGGGGGCCAAACAAAGCTCTATCTTAAATCCATCCTGTTGAATTAGTTTTCAAGAGACAATCCATGTGGTAAATTGTGTTGGGACATGTCCTTTGGATATCAACTGTTCCCAAGCGGGGGGGTGTATTTGAAGGGTGTGCCACAGGCGATGAATTTATTTCAGCATCTACTTACGTCAGGGATTTTTCCAGTTATTTCAAGAACCAGTAGCCCTGAAGACACCGGGCTGGAGAGAAGGCCGCTGTGGCTGCACAGGTTTGGAAGGGCCACTTCTGGAGATTCCCAGGACACATGAGCTCCGTAAGAGGTCTGAAAAAGTTGTGTAGTTCTCAAACCAGCATTTCTCAAAATTACCTAATTGCGGGAACCTTTTTTTCATGTAAACCTAGTAGGAGCCAGTAGAGTTGTGGAACAGTTTTTGAGATGTACCTTCTCAGATAACACCTGCATGAGACAGAATAAGTCTTCCAGAGCAACCATTCGGGGAGCAGTCCAGTGGCCCAAGTGACCAATGCACTTCCTACTGATTTTCCTCGTTGCCTAACACAAAGTATAGTAGTAACAGTGATAACAACCATGTCTATTGAGTACTTCCAAAGTTCTAAGTATTTGACGTTTGTCTTATGTAATTCTCCTACCACCTACAAAGTAGGTACTATCAGAAGTCCGATTTTATACATGAGAAAACAGACACCCACACTTGTTTGAAATTTCACAGGTAATAAGTGACAGAGTTGGATATGAACCCAGATATAATTTCCAAGCCTTCTTTTTTATCCTCACCCGAGGACTTTTTTTTTTTTGCATTTATTCTCAGATAGAGTGGGAGGGAGAGAGGGAGGAAGAGAGAGAGAGAAACATCGATGTGAGAGAAACACATTGAGTGGTTGCAACACACACGACCCCAACAGGGACCGGGGACAAACTGCAACCGAGGTATGGGCCCTTAGCGGAAACCGAACCCGGGAATCTCCGGTCCTTGGGTTGATGCTCTAACCACTGGGCCAAACCGGCCAGGGCCACGCCTTCTATCTGAACCACTAGGCCAGTCAATGTTCTCCATTGTTCAATATTAATCAACTGCATTCCTTCATGCATTCATTTCTCCATCCATTTACTTATTCATTCATTCAAATCACTCAAAAGAAAAAAAAGGTAAATGTACTTATCTTTCTTGATCCTTTGAGAGAACCACTTTTACTTCTTTTTTTTTTTATGAATTTTTTATTTATTTTTTTGTTACAGATATTTCACCTTTTTACCCCATTACTTCTTTATATTCTTCTATTATTTCCTCCTATATCTCTATTTTATAAGCTTACATACTAGCTTTTTATTTATTAATTGTAGTCATAATCTATTATTAGCTTCCTGATATGATGGATTATAATTTAACCCATTTACACAATTAGATTGCTAACTTTTGTTTTTCTTTCAGTTGCCTTTATTTGTTATTATTTTTTATCAACTATAAACAATATCTCATAACTGCATTTAACTATTCTTTCCCACTTTCAGCCATCTGGCTGATACTTATACATTTACATTGTTAAGTTGAACATTTCATTTTTGTTGTGTGTCGATAAATACTTGTGGGTTTTTATTTTTTTTAAGTGAAGTACTGATAAATTCATGTAAAATTCATTACATTGGGAAAGTATGTTTTTAGTCTATTTTTGATGAAACGTGGTGAGGAGGTGGGAGAAGGGGGATTCTTTATCTTCTCACCTTTGAGTGACAGGAAAATATCACGTCACCTACTTTCCTCACAGCAACATGTCTGGTCTTGGTCATTTGGGTCAAAAATATTTGCCAACCAGGTTTCAACCCCAGTGGATTTTCTGGGTCAGTCTTGATTCAGTTATTTAATCAAGCCTTTCATGAAACATACTTTCTGAATTTTCCTGAACCATGTTCTCAAAGTTAGCCAGTGGTCTCTCTGAAGAAAACCCTGAAAATAATCATCTCTTAAAGAAATAAAAATTATCACCAGTAACTATCACCATAAATGCTGTTAATTTGCAGAACCATATATTTATAGGAATACTATAAATTTGTTTCAGAAAATAAATATGTTGCCTTTAAGCCCACTTTGACTTATAAAAATACAAATTTAATTCTGTCCCTATGTGGGTGGGTGGGTGTGTCTCGGTGTGTGTGGGCGAGTATCTCAATATCTTAAGTACTGCAGTAGGCAAGAGACTGAATCTGACAAACACATCTGCCATATCTCTATACATCAATATAACTACGTCTCTTATCTGATGAATACAAAGAGGAAATATTTTAATTTACTGGCAGTAGTATTTGCGAAAATGCTTCCATATTCTTACCAGGAGCAATGATAACTTCTTTAAGTAGGATAATGTTAACGTGCTTTTCCCCAGTACTTCCTTTGCTTTTAGACTCACACAGTTCAGATACAGGCTCCCCACCAAGTTCATTAAGGCTTCTCAGAGCAGAGGGAGCTCATAAGAGATGAATTTAGTATCTGATCTTTCACAATGCTTTACCTCAGGCTGCTTGTTCAGCATAAAAGAAGTTGAAACAATTTTCACTCTATGTACGCAGCTGAGTGGAGTACCCTAGGAGAACGCTGAGTCTCCTTCTGTGGGGATGTCACCCCAGTGCACGGTCCTGGGGAGACATCAGTGTGCAGCTGCACCCCTCACACTGGAGCCCGATGCACGACATGATCTCATGACTACACACAGACCAACAGACCATCACATTTTGGCCAAAATTGTTCCTTGTGCTTTCTCCCTCCAGCCTATGTGCCAATGAGAAGTAGTCTGCATATGTACAACTTTGTGAGTGTATTTTAGAGCCCACGCTGAACAGAAGCACCAAGCATCTAAAAATACAGGCTAAGCTCTACTTGTGTATAATCTGCCATGCAAATCTGGATAAATGAACAAGCAATAAAAAAAAAATAGCACAACTTTGGTAGAAATAAATTCATCAAGAGTCAGAACTTTAGCCCACTCATTGGAAGTAAGACCAGCTTTGAAAACCTTTGGTTTCTTAAGAAGGTTCAATTATAATCAAATGGAATATACATTAAATTGTAATCAAGTGAAATATACATTAAACTTCCATATTCTTGTTTTAAGAACATCCTCAAAATAGAATCACATGGAAGCAAGTAAAGATGACACAATATATATACGCTTAAGCCTATATACTGTTAAGAATATGCAATAGCTCTGTACTTAGTATGCTGAGACAAGAAGAAAACAACAACCAGCATAGCTAAACGGTTAACCTCAAGGGCGCATCTGTAATGACAGGAATACAAGCCTGAGATCCTAAACACGCAGATTCTAGAGGCTTTTGGCAAAGCCAAGTATGTAAAGTCTCCTTGATTTCTAATATCACCCCATACCGTTCTCTGCCATCTGCCTCTAGCAAATGCCAGTGTATTTTGTGGATAGAAACATGCTTCCTTTCTGAATCATTCCTATAAATTCATCCAACAATATGGCCTACTGCCATTGAGCGTGACTGCCCTGAGTGTGTGTGTGTGTGTGTGTGTGAGTGTGTGTGTGTGGAGGGGGGAGGGGCTTCTTTCAGTACTCCAGAAGACTCAAGAATTCTCTCGTCTAAATGACCAGTGTCTAACTTGAACAAGGCAGACATACACAGACTCCTATACTGACAGCCTAGGAAAGGGCCAAGCCATCTTTGAGGAACGGCAACTTCAAAATTCAGAATCTGTAAGAAAGTACCAAGGCTTCTGAAGACACCTTAGGAAACAGAATGTTAAAATCAGCTTCTTATTCTGTGTTTCACATGAAGAGGGCTTTGAGCATATAATTCCTGTTTTTGTTGCCGGTGGATTTATGAGACTCAGACTGCAATGCCCTCATTGCAGTGTTACAACATTCTGTATGATTAATTGATTGCAAATCACTGCACAGGGTGCCAAGATCACTGGTAGGAAGCAGGTCATTAAATAAAATTAACTCTGCCAATGTTTTGCTTGTAAATGTTGCTTCCAAAGCCTTAGAGCACCATTCCTTCCAAAATGGCCTCACTTTACTGGAGAAGCAGAGTCTCCTGTATTTCTGGTGGATGATCCAAATATTCTATATTTAGTCCTGACATTCTGCACATTACGCTATGGGGAGAAAAGGCTCCAGAGTAATGGGAGCTGCACAAAGAGAACTGTGGCAGTGTCCCCAACTGCACAGCGTACTGTGAAACTGTTCGGCAAAAGGCTCAGCGTCCTAGCTGCATAACTAAAAACCTTGTATGACTACATTTTTCTTTCGGTAAATTTTCAAACCAAGCATTAACATATCAAATGAAATTGAATTAATATCTCATCCAGAAAGAGAATGGATACCCTGGCCCCTTAACCGAGGAAACTCAGCAGTGATTTATCATGGCAAATTAACATTCCCACAGATCAAAACTTGGGTCCAGCCTTATTTATTATCTGGCTCAAAGTCTGAGCAGAACAACAGGACAAGACTTCTCTCCTCAGCCAGCTGTGTCTGGGAACTGACCAGCTGAGAACACATAGGTGCCTTTCAGTCAGCCTGGGGTAAAGCAAAGGGATATATTTCTTAAGATGCCACCACACTTAAGTTTAAGATTGCTATAACAAACGTGATATTTTGGGCAATATTTTACAGCTGACAAGTAGAAGGTCCTGCCAGGGAAATTGGTTCACATCTAGGAGTGTACTGAACTAAACAAATACTAATTGTTTTGCCTGGGGAGATACTCTGGACTGTTAAATAGGATTTAGCAGAAGAAAAAGGATTTACAGGAGTGTTTCATTGATGTTGACCTAGCCACCCATGTTTAATGTACTGGTTTTCAAGCTACTTTATGGTTAAAAAAGAAACACCCCCGTGAACAGATAAGTTGACGAATAGTTACTGATACAACAATTAAATGATAAATTGTTTATGTGCCCTCTTCTTAAAATGACAGCAATGGATGCATTTCTACTTGTCTGGAATAAAGTGAAGCATTTATAGAGCACACATTTAGGTTTCTATTTGCTACACATGGCCACATGGGACTATACGGTACAATGATCGAGATGGGAAAAGGACTCGTATAAAAGGGTGTTCTCTAGAGTTGTACAAAGGGTGCCTATACCAGCCCGATAAATAAGACTATACGTCAGTGAACAAATTACTTCAACATTAATGAGGAAGAAAAATTGGTGATTGTTAAAGTCGGCTTCCTAGAATCCACTAAGGTATTAAAGGAGGACAATCTTGCAGTTACCCTGAGATTTTAAAAATGCCATCTAGTGCCAAACTCAGTGAAATCAGTCAGAGAAAGATAAACACCACATGATTTCTCTGATAGTGGAATCTAAAGAACAAAATCAACAAATCAGAAATAAACTCATAGACAGAACAAGCCGAAGGTGTCCCGATGGGAGGGGGCTGGGGGCTGGGTGAAAAGGTGAAAGGATTAAGAGGTACAGATCAGTAGTTACCGAATAGTCACCGGATGCCAAGTACATACAGCATAGGGGATATAGTCAATAATACTGTAAGAGCTATGTGTGGTGTCCGGGGGGTATACTAGAACTATTGGGGGGATCGCTCTAGAAGGTATATAACTGACCCCTATGCTGTACACCTGAAACTAAGATAAAATAATACAGAATGTCAAAAACGAACAATCAATCAAAGAATACCATCTGACATCCACCCATCTTAGGAAAGTTTTGAAGCACGCTCCAGCCCGCTGGCCCAAGCCCTCACCCCGCGCCTGGCGGAACCACACGCCCCTCAGCTCCCCCAGCTTCCCGAGCCCTCCCAGCGCCTCCCTAGTCCAGCTGCGCGGCGCAAGCGCACAGTGGCTTTCAGTTCTGCTACAGAGTGCAAACCTTAACTCCTTCATCCATGTCATAAATATGTATCAAATGTTCATGACATGCCAAACACTGCGCTTGGTGCTTGTGATAAAGCAATTAAAGAAGACACACATAGCCCTGCTGGTTTGGCTCAGCGGTTAGAGCGTTGGCCCACAGACCAGAGAGTCCTGGGTTCGGTTCCCGCTAAGGGCACGTAGCTCGGTTGCAGTTTGTCCCCGGCCCCGGTTGGGGTCGTGTGGGTGGCAGCCAGTCGATGTGTCTCTCTCACATCAATGTTTCTCTCTCTCTCTTCCTCCCTTTCTTCCTCCTGCTCTATCCGAAGACAAATGCAAAAATGTCCTGGGTGAGGATAAAAAAAAAAGACACACATAGTTCTCTACTCCCATGAAGCTTATTGTGGGGCAGACAGACATTACATAAGTTATTACACACGCAATTAATTACAATTATAAGTGCTAATAAGAGATGCTTCCCAAACCACGAGGAGTATAACTTCCTCAATTTAAATGGGAAAAAATAAGAAGTTAGACCACCTGTTTTCATCAATCAAGTTTTACTGGAACACAGCTAACCTCATTCTTTCTGCATTGTTCACGGTTGCTTTCGGGCTACAGTGGCAGAGGTGACTATACGTGACAGACCTGCCTGGTGGCCAAAGATGACTGAGATATTCCCACGTGGTCCTTCAAGAAAAAGTTTGCCACCCGCTGAACCAGATGGTCATATTCTTCTTAGGGAAACAGAAAATAACAGTCTTCAGCTGAACTCTCCATTTTAATCAAACCCTAAAACGGAATCTCCACAGTTGCACGGACATAGGGGTGAGGAAGGAGACAGTCCTCAGTTTTGATCCGTGGACAGGGCCAGGCGTCTTTTGCCAGTTTGGATCATTATCCCATGCGTCACTGAGACTGATAGGAACATGCCTTATCCTTTACATATGTTTGGTATGTGAATAGTGACAAACTTCCCTTCCAGACCCAACCCTTAATCACTTTGAGGAAAAAAGCCACACTGTAGCAGTCCATCTGTGGCTCATAGACCACATATATGTATGTACGTACATGGATGTATATACATATTTCATGTTTTAAGCTAAGGCTAACCCAAGGCTAGGCCTAACCTCTGGAAGCTTTTGTGCTGAGTGGACTCCCCCTGCAGCAGCTTGTTCAGACCCAACTGGAACCCAGGGAGGGAGGCCCGGGCAGCCACATGGCTGGCTGGCTGGCTGCTCTGAATCCACCCACCTGCTGGTTTGCTCCCCTGCTGTGTACTGGGCTCTGTGCGCTAAGGAGCGATGGCCCTGGCCCAGTTGGCTCACTCAGTCACTCTGCCCCCAGAGAACTATGCAATCAGGAAGTTGGCAGGCAGGACAGTGGCTCACCAGGCTCTACAAGCAAATGGCATGTTTCCCTCTCCTGGTACAAAATCTGCAAAAGGAGAAAGTCAATCATCTGCACTAGTCAGTGAGAAAGATTAAAATTAAGCCTTTGAGCCCAATTTTTCATATTCTTGTCAAGATGTAGATTACTGAGAGTGAGCAATATTACGGTTTGCTTTAAAATGTTACCCAAAGTGTTTGTCAAGATTCTAGAAGATAAGGAGTTGCCCAATGATTTCCCAATTTTGACTTCTACAAACTCTCATAAGTAGATCTGAATAATAATTAGATGTCTTAACGAATGTTCCCAACCCTTCAGCTTTGGTTTCATTTAAGCAATACAATATAAAGGCATCTAATATCCTTCCCAATCATAAAGACAGCTCAGAATCCCCAGTGCTCCTAATTAAGGCCACGGTTTGGAAATACAGCCTAATGAATCTACAGACTCAATATTTTCTGCCCTAATTTCTATGAGTTGACATAGGCTTGATAACAGATACCCATATCTATAAGCATACAGACGTATATATATCACAATTTCACTGTTATGCCATTTTTTTTTTCTTAACAAAGTTCAATTTACTTCCCTAACCAACTAAAAAAGCTCACAATGTAGGTAAATTATAGTTCAACTTCAGTACATTCATTAAAAAGCCTTCAAGACACCTAAAAATGTTGCAATGAGAAGAAATACACTTAATTCTGTGTTAAGGGTTAAAATATGCCCCCACTCCCCAATTCATATATTGAAATCCTAACCCCCCAATTACCTCACAATGCATGTGGAGATAGAGCCTCCAAAGAACTAATTAAGTGATGGCACTAGGGTAGGCCCTAATCCAATATGACTGATATTCTTAGAAGATGAAATTAGGACACAGACATGCACAGGAAAGACCATCTGAAGACAAAGAGAAGACAACCCTCTACAAGCCAAGAAGAGAAGCCCTCAGAAAGGCAACCCTACCAACACCTCAGTCTCAGACTTCCAGCCTCCAGAACTGTGAGGAAGTAAGTTTCTATTGTTTAAGCCACCCAGTCTGTGGTACAATATGATGCAGCCCCAGCAGACTAATGCATCCCCTTTTCAAACCTGCCTTAGTCACTGAAGCTTAGAGCAGCTGATGCCAGTCTCAGTTTTATGGGACATTTCCAAAGGTCTTTGGAAAGCTTCTTTCCACACAGATTACACAAATAAGGTGCCATTTCTGAATTATGGAATATTTGCAAAACATTAGAAATTATCATATACTCATTTCTTAAAGACTTACTTAAATACTCACTACAGCATTGCTTTTTATTGGGAAATTTTCCATTTCTTTCCATATGTAAAAAAAATAAAAATAAAAACATGTCATTTAAAGTTTAACACAGCTGTCTGTATATTTTTAAAAATCATTGCCAAGATGAAATATTCTGAATACAATGCTTTGAATTATGAAAATATTTTTATGGGCACCAAATTCTAATATGTAGCAAAGAGAAACATTTTATTTGGAATTCAAACATAAAGTTATTATCTTTTTCCAATAACTACATGACTAACTCATAAAATTTGGCTCATGATTTGAATTTTATCATATGCATGGCAAAACCATAATGCTTAAAGTACATTAAAAAGAAGTCTTTTAGGTAATCTGTAAATATTGAGGTACAGATAAAAAATATAACTGAAAATGAGGCTAAGAGCATTTCAGATCAATGTTCATACCATAAAGTGTTTTCTCTCTTGATTAATGAAAAACACAAACATCATAAACTAATAGATGCATTGCCTAAATAGTTCTAGAATTCTAAAGCTAGAGGAAAAAACTCATAGAAATCAAGTGTTTCTTTGTTTTGCCTTTAAGAAGAGTAATATAGTTGAGCATTTCATGGGGCCAATTACATAGCAATTGTTCTACAGGAATTTCATTGCTTAAAGAAATTCACATTTTCTAATCTTTTGGCTAGTGTCCCTCAAGGGAGTGCAGATTCAGTTCTTAAACCAACCATCCCTCTTCTATAAATAAAACCAAATATCAATTTGGATTTAATGTTCAAACACCCAAGAATTTTGTTCATGAAACAGCTTCCAAAACTGGAGAGTAAAGTGCTTTAAAGTGCTACCTAAAAAAAATATTTACAAATAACATGGGGTTATCATTAGGCATCATTAGAGAAACGGTCCTTAAGAAAGGGTGTCTTCTGGGAAGAGTTAAGCTAAAGGGTACTTATGATATCTGAAGACTCAGAACCCATGCAAGCATTGCCCACAGCAACCCAAAAGATTTAGAGAGAGTTTCCAAATGCTAATCTCAAAGGGAGGGAGAGAAAGTAAACTACCACCACCCCTGGCTCCTAATCATGAATACGCTCCTAGGCACTACAACAGGATTTATTCCATATCTACTCCAACTTCTTTAAAAAGTATAATTCCAAACAGCGTTCTAGAAATTAACAGTTGACAGTGTAGTGGTTAAGGGCAAGGACTGCAGAGCCCGTCTGCGCAGGTCCACCTCTGGCTCTATTTACTCGCTATGTGCCTTTGGACAAGTCACCGAACCGCTCCAGACCTCAGCTTCTCTCAAACGGAGATAATCACAGAACCATCTCGGGGGACTGTGGTGCTCGAGTCTCTGCATGTCAAACCTTAGCGCAGAGCTTGAAACCGGTCATATGTGTCATAGAATTGTTGGTGGCAGTGTGATACAGCCATTCAAAAGCCAATTACAAGCACAAGCAGCTCAGTGAAATCTGGTGAGGCTGAGTTGAACAAATCAATGATAATTCCAGTCTAGATGACAGCTAAACACATTTGAGAATTTTATTTACAGACAGTTTTTTCCATCTGGCTCATACTGTTTCAGAAGTTCACATTTCCACCCATCTGAGCTGGTCACGCGCACCCAGTCTGGACCTGACGACAGAGCGAGCCAACCTTTAAGGAGCTGCCTGAAAACCGCTGACCTTAGGGCTGGCCCACCGACGAGACCTTCGGGGCCGTTCACTGCATCATGGTGAAATGCACAGTTAACAAGAACCCAGACAAGAACATTACAAACAAACTTTGTCAGCGAGGGTACTGTGAACTCTGGGTCCTCAGGGGTGGTCACTGATGAGCATTCACCCAAAGACTCAGCAGCCACGTGTGAAAGCTGGGGACGATGGCTCTGCACTGTCCTTGATCCCAGCACATGGCCTGTCCCCTCCACTGGCACACCCTGAGCCTGCTTGTCCCAGCCCAGCACCCCCAAGACGATGCAGGGAGAGAGCCCTGCAAGGGACAAGCGAAGACCAGCATCAAGGGATTAGTTTGTGCTACATTTAATTACAGGAGCTGTGAAGGCTCTGTCCAGGTTCAAACAATGTTATCTGGCCCTGACAACCCTGTCAAGAATATACATCCAATTTTCATTCCGCGTCCCTATCACCTCCTAATCTCTGACTTTCTTTTCTCTCCTCCAGAAACTGCTTATCACGCTTAAGTAAACAAACATAAATAGGGTTTTTCCGACTAGTTGCGAAACACCAGTGCTTAACAGCACACACTGCATTTCTGATCTAATCCCTACCAGGATGCTCAGGGAGATTTAGGCCAAAGTTGATTTTCCTCTTCTCTGTCAATGCCCCAAGTGTCCTTGACCTACACTGGACACGCAATGTCTGAAGCTAAGTACTTTTTCTCAGCATTACTCTTGGCTGCATCTAATCCCTAACATGTGGAAAGCTGGTTTTGTATATAATCACTGTTTATTTCTTTAGTACATTTTCTATCTCCTGCAAGTGTGCTGCCAAGTGTTTAAAGCTTTCTAGTTTGAAGCACAAGCAATAGAAAAAGATGGGAGATACATAAAAAGCATGAGAGAAATACTTCTTCTAAACAAAAGCTGAATGTGGTTTAACTCAAACTGAGTTTTTGAATTATGCCACAGCCAGTATGCAAAACCCCACAGACCAAAACATCTGAGGCACTGGAAATAGCAAGTTAATGAATCAAAGCAGCAAAGCAACAAAGCTGCACGTTCCTAGGAAAAGCATGCTGCAGTGTGGGCTCCGACACATTACAGTTGCAAAATGATAAATTTAAGTGGTTACATTTTATAAATTCTTTCTGACTCTTCATTTTATTTAATCCCAATGAACTATTTCATTGCATCTTTTTTAATTTAAAGACTATTTGAAAGGATACTTCAAAGAATAATTTCATTCTCTCCTACATGCTGACAAGAAATAAGAACATAATAGCTGTGGCTATAAAGAATGATCCATTACTACGAATCAACATCTATTGAATTAGTGATAATAATTCAGAGAAGCTGAATATCTGCAAAACTTTCCACTGCTGAAAAATTATCCTACTGACAAACTAAGACCATATATCAAGCATGGAAACAAATCTGTGTCCTGTTCTAAGATCTCTGTGCTGCCGCTTGCTTTATGTTTCTGAAACATTTTGCTGTCGGTGATTTATTTCACATCCATGTGGCCAGCCATTTGTTTATTCTATTGCATGCCATCTGTTTTTTGGTAGAGAGGTTTCAAGTTCTTCTCATTCCCTACCTCATATCCCACGGAAAACAATTTATAATACACTTAGATTTAAATCATGTGGATGCATGTGGAGTTAGTAACTCAAGCTGCCTTTCATTGATATTTGGCAAATGCTTTAATGGGATTAGCAAATTGTGTTATTACGAGGTACTTATGAAGATACTACACCTTTTTTTTTTTTTTACAGTGACAAATGATGTTAACAGTTTCATCTGGGGGGTTTAATAGAAGTACAGGTTTCACTAACGTTACAGGAAATTGCCAATAGTCAATAAAGTTCTACCACAAACCCATCCATATCCTTTATTGCTGACAGTAAACAAATATGTGTATCTGGATCTAGTAGCATCTACAGTGAGGAATAAATATCAAATTGCTTCACTTTTAAGAGAAAGTTATCATTTAACCCACATAACTAAAAACACTGCCTGGTCCTAGCACCTTGCTGACATCCTGGAGGCCCTCACACCACGGTCTAGCTCGTCTAGCCCCTCACAAGTGATGGCGGTCCCCAGACTTCCCCAAAGCAAAGGTTATGCCTCCAACTCCAGCTCATCAGCACCAATTTATTCCCATGCTAGGGCCCACTTCCATTTGCTCTAAAAAGCCAAATATTCAGAGACACAGTTTCTTGTTGAAACTATACAGATGATGCTTAAAGTGTTAATTACCATTTTTACAAGAATCCTCGCTGCTTTGGTGGAGAGGGGGTGTCTGAGGACAGCACTCAGCCGCTGGCCACAGTTCATGGTTGACGCCCAAGGGCTGAGAAACGTCTGTCTTGAGGTCTACTTGATTTTCACTAGTCCTTACCGAACCAGAGTGAGACATACTGAGGGGGTAAGTGGCATCCTGGTGGATGGATGACGGAGTTGGTTTGTTGACAGTGTTAAATGACATTTGTACTAAAGCATCGCTGATGAAGAATGAATTTTCATAACGTAAACTCTCAGATCGATTAAGGTCCATTACCTGTGTAAGAAAATACAAAAAAATAAACAAACAAACAAAAACACAACAATAATTTCTCCAGTTATTTGAACAAGTTTTAAAAAGTATTTATTCCTAATGACAGTGAAGTCAAGAAGAACATTGTCCTTGACTCCTTCCTCCCATCCCCTTTTTAATGAGCGAGTACCAAAAACTTCAACTCCCTATGCACAGCATATCTTAAACAAAGAAACAAACAAACACACCGAAAACAAAAACATAAACAAAAACAAAAACCTAGCTCTGGCTGGGTGGCTCTGTTGGTTGGAGCATCATTCCATATACCAAAAGGTTTCAGGTTTGATTCCCGGTCAGGGTGTGTACGGGAGGCAACCGATCGATGTTTCCCCTCTCATATCAATGTTTCTCTCTCACTCTCTCACATTCTCTCTCTCTAAAATCAATAAACATATCCTCAGGTGAGGATTAAAAAACAACAACAACAAGCAGTAATGCTTTCTGCCATTCAAATGTTTCCATTTTATTCTGAGAGCAGCATTTTATTTAACTTTTGCTAAATAAAAAAGCTGAGAACATATTCATGCATACATGCATTAGCAATAAATGTAATTTAGCCAACTTGAAAGGAAGGTCAGAAACAACAAATCTTTCTTATCAACTTATCAACTTGACAACTTTATGTACTACCAATAATTTTAAAAAAGCACATATTTGCACATAGCACAGAAAAATAAACTCCTGGGACAAATGGAATTGTCAAGCATGGTTAGCGAGACTGTGAGTGGAACACAGCATCTTCTGAAAGGTTGTATTCTGCCCAGTCGTTAATTAGTATTCTCATGTTAACCATCATTAGTGAAAGGGATTTTGAGTTTACTATGTCAAAATGACAAAAAGAGCATAAGCGTGGAAGAACAGAATAGCATTATACTTGCTAAGTTCAGGACCTATAGTGCACATTACTAGCTAAATGATCTACTGAAAGGTACACGTGTATACAAGTCTAAGACCAGACCACACCAGAAGGGCCTTCCCCTACAGGAAACTCCGTGCACTCGTGGTGCCTGTGCCTCCAGGACAGACCTCGCCTTCCTGGGACGGCTCGATTCTGTGTCCACTCCCTTGGGTAAGGGTGTCTGTCTACAATGATGCGTATGTATTGTCTCTGAAAGTTCCCAGCTTCCGCTACCTGCACAGTGAGTAACTTGTGAGCTCTGGCACAAGAAGCAAGAGACAGGATGACTGTGAATGACCCTGTCTTTGAAGAAGCTGCCCTGGACACTGCCTTGGCAAGCCCAGTGGGTCGTACCTCCGTGCTTCCTGGAGAGAAGGCTGCGGGGAGGCTACTCTGCCGGCTGTGTTTCCAGCCGCACAGCAGGCTCTGCTGGGCGCGCATCCTCTCCCTCTCCCTCTCCACCAGGCGCTGGCCCTCCCTCAGCCGCTCCAGGTTCTGCTGGTACTCCTGGAGCTGCTGGTCCAGCTCCCCGCGGCTCCGCAGCAGCAGCTCCTCCTGCGTCTGGCACTCCCTCTCACGCTCCTGCAGCCAGCTCTCCCGGGCCTCCTGCTCCCTCCGCTGCTGGTCACACCTGCGGTGCCAACGCCGCTGGTCCTGCTGGAACTGATGCTGCAGCTTGGGGATGCTGGCCAGCTCCTCACGCCACTTCTCCAGGCTGCGGCACTTCTCCGGGTCCTGGAAGGGGCCGCCTCGGAGAGACAGGCCCGGGGACAGGCTCTCCTGCTGCTGCAGAACCAGCCTGTGGATCTCGATGTGGCTGTCCTGGATGGTCAAGGCGGCCTGGCGGAGCAGACGGGAAAAGGGAGAGCTTCCATATCGCTTGCACTTGGCGTTGGCACCACCTCTCAACACACAAGGGTCTCCAAAGGCCCGCCTTGGCTTGTCTACATTTCCCAGCGGTACAGCCTGGGATTTACACACAAAAGAAATGAAGCCCGGAGCAATGCTCATCCCCTACTTTCAGAAATGGGGTTTGTTGCCGGGTTTTGGATAACATTTAAGCAAACCGGAGTAAGAATTCAGGATATACATTCACAAGACTCTGCACTCCTGTTCTAAGTCTCATGCTTGTTCAGAATTCACGAGAAGTTAAGAACCTATATAAGCCCAGCAGTATCCTTTGAGTCTCAAACCAGAAATTACTTAAGCTATATTACATAGACAAAGACATTTAAAAAAAAAGTCAACCACTTGAAAATTTTTCGTAAAAAATCTTTTTATACTATAATGCCCAGGAATTGCAGTTAATTCATATTTAGGATATGTACGTGGTAAAGCTAATCGCGTTACTTTTATTTCTTTGTATTGTAGGAAGAAGGTCACGCATACAACACTGAGCTGACATTCACGTGTTTAATAGCTGCCAACGGGAGGCTAGAATGGGTAAGGAAACGTAGATACCCCAAAAAGCCCAGAGGATGTGACCAGCTAGATTAAAAAAATATTTCGAGTTACGGTATCTGCCTGTGAAAACTTGGGCAGCGTCATAGGAAGGAACTGAAAGGATTCCACAGCCCCAAAAAAGAAAAAGAGAAAAAAGCCTCCGTGAATACCCTCTGAAGCTTTTAATTTTAAAAGTTCTCATTTAAAGTGCAGAGAAGCACAGAGGGGACGCGTTGGAAACGGCCACATACTGGGGGTGTGTGTGCATTTTGACTTCTTATGAGAAATTATTTCTCTTCCAGGGATAAATTCACATTTATTTTTTTCCTAAGAATTGTTAAAGCTGTCCATCTAACAGATGCAGGGAAGATGGGGATTTGACCATCAGTCCTTTGTTAGATCAGCAGTTTCCTATACTTTTGAAGGAGAAAGAACTAAAACTACATTTTAAAGTGGTCCTTGTCTTGGAATAAAGTTTAAAAATATATTCACTGGGGACTTTTGAAATAAAATTCATGTTTTTAAATTTGAAAAGAACTCTTAAAATTTCCAATTCACATAATGTCTTTTAGAAGTTATTACAAAGAGAACAATAGCTACTGAGAATAGGTACCAATTACTTTGATCGTTAAATATGAAATAACAAGCCATTCAGGACTCTGAGGAACTGGTCAAACTGTAGACTGTACATCACCATTCAATTCTAACAAATCCTAAGGGGACTAGTATAGTAAAACAAACAAAAATCCAATATTTTGTATGTCAAAACTACCACAGGTAATGATAATTCTCATGTAAGGGTTACAAGTAGACTAATTGCTACCATGAAGTATTCCTCATATCGACTTAACATTTGGGATAAGACCATTCTCTTCTTAGCACAGAGGTGGAATTTGAAGATTAGATAGTATTCATTTTCACATTTAAAGTGACATTGATACTTAGGACAGAGAACAGCACTTGCTTTTCAAGTTTAGAGAAATTCCCAATTCACTTCTCTTAACTTTTCTTTGCTGGAGTAATTCTGTGCCCTTCCCTTTCTGCTCTGCCTATACCTCATCTCTAACTCTGCTCTCCTAACATAGGGATCAAATTTTATTTTCATCTGATCCAAAAATGTTTATGTAAAAACTTCAATCTTGCATAAGAAATTCAGCTTCAAAAGAAATGACTGTGCCATGAACAGAAATCTCTCAGAGCCCACATCCTGAGACCAGCTCAAAAGCTTTGGTTCCGAGAACCTCATGTGCCCCGGCCAGTGTGGCTCAGGGGTTGGAGCGTGGGCCTATGGACAGAAGAGTTCCAGGTTAGATTCCCGGTCAAGGACACATACCTTGCTTGTGGGTTTGATCCCCAGCCCCGGTTGGGGTTGTGCGGGAGGTAACCACTCGAAGTGTCTCTCTCACATTGATGTTCTTTCTCTCCCTCCCTCTCTATCTGAATCAACAGAAAGGTATCCTTGGGTGAGGATTAAAAAAAGAGAGAAAGCGAGCGAGCCCCATGTTGCTTCATCCTAATGAGTGGCAGAGATTAGGCCCTTCAGGTCGCCTGGCTGCTCTGCACCTTGAGTCCACCCAGGGCTGCATTCAAAGTTCAAAAGAAGAGGTAGGACTCTGTGTTTTCATCAGACCATGCATGCTGGGACGCTCCATGTTTTCATCTCCCCAGAGTGCATGAGCTACACTCACACTGTATCCCACTCAGTAAAAACAGAACAGAAAGAATGTTTCTTTCACATGATACATTCAGTCTCTGAGAACATCTACCCCAGATCAGCATGTCCAATGGAAGACTGTAAAGACATTCCCACTAAATCTGGAGCAAGACAAGGATGCTTACCATCACCACTATTATTTACTACATTTTCAGAAGTTCTGGCCAAAGCGGTAAGCTAAGAAAGTAAAACTGATATAATTACCGAAAAATAGCCATAATAACATTACTTTCAAATCTTTACTTTCTTTCTGGAATATCCAAAGAATCAACAGAAAAACACTATTAAAACAAAAATAAAATTCAATGAGTGGCCAGTTACAAAATAAACATATAAAAATCAATACCCTTATTATCAGCAACCCCCACTGGGGAAACATGATAAAAAATATTCCATTCCCAACAGCAACAAAGCAACAATACCCAGAAATAAACTCAGCAAAAACAAAACAAAACAAACAGTACGCACATGAAGATCATCACAAAGCTTCCCGGCACAGCATGAAATCAGAGATGATTAACATGTTCTCAGACAAGAGAACTGATCATTGCAAAAGTGCCAATTCTCCCTGACTGAATTTATAAATACAGGGTGGGGTGAAAGTAGGTTTCCAGTTGTTTGTATGGAAAATACTACAAAATGAATAAGTACTGATACAAGAATAAACATTGTGCTTCACACACTCACAACAATAAGCCTACTTCTGCTCCACCCTGGGCAATGTGACTCTAACTGAACAGCCTCAGTGTTCAGTTAGGCTCTTGTGCAAGAGCACACAGATGGGCATAGAAAAGGAAAAGACACTAGCGCGTATGCAAATGCAACCTCACACGTGAGTAACTGCGTGATACCGAGCGAGAACTATCAGCTGATCGATAGAACATAAGAGCCCTGGCCGGTTTGGTTCAGCGGTTAGAGCGTCGGCCTGTGGTCCTGAGAGACCCGGGTTCGGTTCCCGCTAAGGGCGCGTGCCTTGGTTGCAGTTTGTCCCCGGCCCTGGTTGGTTGTGCGGGTGGCAGCCACTCGATGTGTTCCTTTCACATAGATGTTTCTCTCTCTCTCTCTCCCTCCCACTCTACCTGAACAAAAGTGGAAAAATGTCCTCGGGTGAGGATAAAAAAATAAAAAATAATAATAATAAATAAATAAATAAATAAATAAATAAAAATAAGAGAAAGAAGTCTTGATGCAGTTGAAGTACAAATGAGAAAATGTCAAATGTAGCAATGACTTTCCTTTTTTTTTTCTGGTGAAAACTTAAATTCAGACTCGATTGTCTTTTAATATTCAACAGGTATGATATAGGAAGTATGACTGGTAACAAATCAGTAGGGGAAAAGTGTAATCTTAGCAGTTATCCAAAAAAATTAAATTAAGACAATCACATACCTTGATCAATTTTCAAACACAAGTAGAGAGGGGTGTTGATTATTCTGGCAATGTCTACTAACAACCTAAAGAAAATTGTTCTAGTAATTGAGCCTAAGGAAATACTCAGATATGTTCAAAGAAATGTTTATTAACATAAAAGTACTGACTATGAGGAATTGGATAAATAAAGTCCATAGGCTGGAATATTACGTATCCATTAAAAATTGTGTTATAGGAGCCCTGGCTGGTTTGGCTCAGCAGTTAGAGCATCAGCCCACAGACCAAAGCGTCTCAGGTTTGATTCTGGTCAAGGGCACGCACCTTGGTTATGGTTCAGTTCCTGGCCCTGGTCGGGATCGTGCAGGAGGCAGCCAACCGATGTGTTTCTCTCACATCGATGTTTCTCTCTCTCTCCTTCCCACTCTGTCTGAAGATAAATAGAAAAATATCCTCAGGTGAGGATTTAAAAAAAACTGTGCTACAGGAGAACCACTGATGACATAAAAAAGGTACGTGTTGCCCTGGCTGGTTTGGCTCAGCGGTTAGTGTCGGCCCGCGGACCAGAGAGTCCTGGGTTAGCTTCCCGCTAAGGGCACGTACCTCCGTTGCAGTTTGTCCCCGGCTCCCGTTGGGGTCGTGTGGGTGGCAACCAGTCAATGTGTCTCTCTCACATTGATGTTTCTCTCTCTCTCTTCCTCCCTCTCTCCTTCCCACTCTGTCTGAAGATAAATGTAAAAGTGTCCTCGAGTGAGGATTAAAAAAAAAAAGGTATGTGTTATGATTGTAAGAAACAGGAGGGTTAAACACCAACGTGACATAATACTTTTCTCCAAAGGATCACAAGTTGTTTTATTGTCTTTATTTGTATCCTCAGATTTTTCTACAAATGTGTCTTCAATACCACCATTGCCTTTGTATCATTTAAAACTATTTTTTAATCCACAAATTAAGCACCTAGATGCATTCAGCCTTTCTTGTGTGTGGCCTCAGGGAGCATCCAAACATGCCATCCTAAACACAGCAGGACGCTGATGCCTGTGCTCCCTGACCAGCCGCCCGCCGGCGTGGTCCTTCAGCCCCGGCGCGCACGCAGCCCTCGGCGTGGTGGCGGGCACGCAGCCCTCGGCGGATGTCGGGTGGATGACAAACTAAAGCATGAGGAGCGTAGGAATGATTTAACTGCTCTGAAAGGCCCAAGGCCAACATGTGGAAGTGAATGAAGTTTAGGTGTGAATTTAAGTTTTCACCAGAAAATGTGAAGTCATGCTACACTCACCTAAGAGTTTCACTGTATACTGCAAGCCAGGTCACAGTCATCAGCCTTTCTTAAAGATATGAACTGTTTTATGGTTTCAGAAGAGAATGGGGTAAAATGTGTTAGTGTTGTTGCCTCGTGATTACAAAACCAGGCGAAGTTCGGCACACCTCGCCCAGCTACGGTGGGGCCTGGCACTCTTTTTAAGATTGTTTACTGCCTCTCAAATATTCTCATTTTTAAAGTCTGGGAATCATCAAATCAAGTGAACTACATTAAGAGAAACATGGGCAAGGTCAAACATTAGGGGAGCATAGTTACCTGAAGGCTGTATAAGAGACGAGTTAAATTCTGTATCGCTTGTATAATCTGAAAAAATAAGATCCTAAGTGTCAAATTCTGAAAAAAGCATTTATATCCACAAATAAAGAGGGGATGGTGGTATATTTAAGGTATGCATAGCTCACCTCTGACTGAGAGGAACCTGAAAAACTTCTATATTCCACCTAAAATACACAAAAACATAAGAAAATGAATAATCACTACACTTTTGAAAAGCTGCACTGTAGTGTTCCCAAATGTGTGACCTCAGGTAAATCACTTCACTCTACGCTCTTCTATAGCGACCCTCCCCCCCGAAATCAAAGCCCATAGAATCGAACAATCAGCTAATGAAAGCCTTCTCTGTACACTCAGTCTTTGAGATGAATGCCCGCTTTTCACCCAGCGAGTCCTTAAAACAACAAGGGCTAATGGTAAGGAAATGCTACACACTCTTGGTAAGTGACAATATTTTCCTGCACAAACCACACTGTAAATTGAGCTCTCTTGTGCCTGGGCTGAGATTGTCTCCCATGACAGGCTGGCCCCGGGCATCCTGGAGGCCAGATTTGGAAGCTAGACAACATGCCTGGTCTCTAGCTCCCTGTCTCAGCATCTGAGATTCACAAAGTCCAAGCAGCCAATGGTGGGCAGAAGTAACCAGACCCACAGGTGGCTGAAAGGGGACCACTTAGCTGACCTGTTCCAGATCCTCCCTCTCTGAGTTCAATGGGCCCGCCAATAATGCCTTAACAGAACCACTACAGCAGAGGCCACGAACGAGGCGATGAGGGACCATCTGCCCCTGGGGAATGGGGTCTCTCTACCCACACACTAAGGGCATATGTGGATAAAGAGGGTTTCCAGTTTCCAGAGTTGAACTGAACATTTGTTCATTCATTTATTGTCTGTCTTTTCTCACGAGGATGTAAGCCGGTGAACAGCAGGATTTCATCTGTGTTCAATGCTATATCCACAAACCTGCCCAGCATGAAATGGACACTCACTGCACTCTATAAATAAATATCGGGCACCATGTATGTATTCCACACCGTATACTGTGAAAGGTCATTGGATTCCTGCCCTCCAAGAGCCTCCAGTCTCCCATTTCTCTTGTCTAAGCAGCTTTAAATCAAAACCACAAGAAACTGTCAGCTGTCAGCGCTCAGGTGACAGTGGACTTGTTAAATTCAATTAGCTCAGGTTGATGATGCCTTGATGACCTAGCCCTCTCTCTTCCCCCATAGTGCCAATTAAAGATTTCACTACGAACCAGCACCTCTAATAGGGGAAGGACAAAGGATGGAAAAGGAGATGAAGTTTATAGTCATTAGATCTGTCCCCAACCCTCTGGAAAATAATGGGGGCTAAGAACCACCATTTTGTAGTGAGTTCTGGAATTCTCTCTGCCTTTCTGATTCTGTCCTTACTCCACATTCCATGGTTTTTGTGACAAAAAAGGTAGTTTGATATACAATTTAATAGTCTATAAAAATCAGATACATAGAAATGAATCATGCAACATGTGGTTACTTATGTCCAAGAACCACACCAGGTTTGACACAAGACAGGAAATGTTTAACATCATCTTTTTAATGGAGTTGTTCCGCCACCTTGTGGTCAATGTGCATAGCTGCAGTTGGTGATTTACAGAATAGCCATTTGGGTCACAAATTTAATTTTTTCAAATTCTTTCAGAAATGCTTTTTTTTTTTTTTTTTAAACCTTTTCCTTATTAAGGACTCTAATTACAAAATATACAGTAAAATTTTTTTAAAAGTTTGATTTCAAGTGATCCTGCCCATCAGTTCATTCAGTTGATCAAAATGGCAAATATTCTAGATAGGTTCATCCAAAGAGGAATCTGGACACTTCATCTCACTTACCTGTGACTGTATCATGGAAGGAAAAGACTTTAGGGCTGGGAGACAGTCACCACAGCTTTCCAGCAAGAGAAAACTATTAGTAATCAACCCCTTCCCTCCCTTCCTCTAATAATGTAAAAGCAGTTGGGAGCTGCCGGCTGAACAGCGAAGTCTGCACGGAAAGGATGGGAAGGGGAGACATTTTGAAAAGAAATAAGTCAGAAAGCACACAGTCAGAATAAGCGGAGAAAAATACTGCATTCCTATTTTCATTTTGGCCTGTGAAGTTTTAAACAGTCACAGCCATCTTTTAAAAATACCTTTGGATTTGGTTTCTCAGTCATCTGCATATTTCTTTAAATCTGCGATATATAAAATGCTACCTATGTGTAGATCTGACCTGTCATTTGTCCACATGTACACATACTGGTATTTGGCAATGTACCTACTTCGGTTTTAGATGAAGCTAAATTCTTAAGCCCAGACACAGCCCTGCGGAGGCTCACCAGCCACCTCCCAGAATCCTATTTGTATTCCCTCTATTCTGACATCTCAGTTTCACTTGAAGTGAATGGGAAGCTGCACACATTTAATTTTTAAAAGAGTGTTCTAACTTATGTGGATATGACATTATAAAAGAAGAAGCCCTAAGCGAAAGAAACAAAGAAAGAAAGTAAGAAGCGATTTTCCAGTGACTTCTGCCACTTCAGTGCCCCTGTGCCCGGGCCACCCCTGGGCAAGAGGTGCTGAATGTCCTGAGTGAAAAGCTAGAGGTTTCAGCGCGGAAAGTGAAAGTGAGACCAGAAGACACACAGGTAAACACTGGAGTTTTAAATCTTTTTAATGACTTTTCAAGTGTTTCTCTGTTTACACCTACATGATATAGGAAGAGCAAGAACATTTTAAGGAGAAATAAGTTAGAAAGTTTAAATATGAATATTGAACTTGAGAACAATTCAAGAAAACATGTTCATACCACTCTCGGCCATGGACAGACCAGGACCTGAGGTTATTTTATTACACAGAGTAAACCAGTGCCATTTACTAACAAATCAGTTCACAATACCTTCTCCCCTGCATCAGAGACCGCCAAGTCGGCTCCCACACCCTGGGTCCCGGGATCCACATCCCAACAGCCTCTTCCTCCTGTCCCTTCTGTGACTAGTGCTGGAAAGCACGCCGTTGAGACAGAAACAAAAAGGACATCATCACACAACAGCCAGCGGACTGGGCTCTTTTGTACACAGCTGACACATATTTCCAAATAGCAAACGCCATAAAAATCACATGTACTGAACACTCTTGTTGGAGGTGCTAACACAGAGCAGAGCAACGCAGAGAGCCTGCCCGCAGGGAGCTTACACACTAATAGGTACCGAATGGCATCAATTGTCATCCATCTTTTCATTTTTCTTCTTTTCTTGCAGAGAGGTGTTCATGTGATGGTGGTGACACGGAGAAGGTAGATTCTCCATCTTACTTTCCCTTAATAGGAAAAAGCCGCCTGGGGAGGGTGAGATTGGAAACGGGCTCTGAGGAGCAAAGCGGGGGTGGCAGGCCCAGGTCCGAGGACACAGGCTGAGCCGGGCTCCCTGGTGGCCAGGACGAGAGCAGCCACCCTACACAAAGCTCAGAAGGAAGGAGCCCTCCCGCAGCGGAGCAGAATCTCTTTCGGAGCAGGTGAAGGTGGCTAACGCTGTACGACCTTACCTGTCTCCTTCTCCATCGCCAACAAACTGATTTTTAAAAAACACCTTCCAAGGGGATGTTTTTTCTCACAACTCTTATTTATGCTCTAAATTTATAATACTGTAGCTAGTCTCTATTTAATCTATAAAAACACAGAAAAATTTCTAGTCCAGAAATATTTTTAAGTACCAACTACAAATTGTACTCCATTCATTAAATCTCTATCAGTGAGGTTTTATTTCTTTGCCCATGTGAACTCAGTTAAACTTACACTGTGCTACTTTACACTGATTCAAACTGGACCTTCTAAAGCCCTTTCACAGACAGAACTTCATTGGAACTAGGTCCAATGAGGACCCTGATGAAGTAAATATTCGCACTGTGACACTGTATAATTCTCCTCCAGTGCCTTCTTGAGACTTTATTTCTGATCAAGGAAACACTTTTCCCCACTCTTTGTTTAAATGAGAGTCTTCTACTACAAAGAAGTTTTTGTTTAAGCAGAAACTACTTCAAATGTTATCAGCTTAAAGTTAAGTTCATGTTGCCCGAGCCAGTTCACGCTTGTTCATGTATAGTGAAGGGACATTTTATAGAGACTTTCCTGTCACTAAAAATTGGTTCCACTGTAGGGTATTATCCTTAACTCTTAGAGAGATGCCAAAGGCACTACCAAAAGAATTAGCCAATCTCTCTCTCTCTTCCCCTCATAGAAATGAGGACCATCAAGTGGGAAAAGCGGCTGGTGGTGGTGAGTCAAACGAAGGCAGAAGAATGAACACAGATCGGGTCCCCCTGTCCCTGGATTCGGTTTCAGAGTGGATGAGAGGGTCTCCAGAATCTCACAGGGAGGAGACTGTACTCACCAACCTGGTTAGTGTACTGAGGTCTGTGACAGGGGGCCTTGCTTGGTCCAGAACCTCAGACTGACACGGGCCTGCCTTAGAAGGACGTGGTCCTCAAGTCAGACCCGGAACTGACCCTCAGGTACAGAGCCTCATTTACAAATACTATTCTGTCCTCATCAGCTTTATAAAGAGAATCAAGCTCTTACAGCACCATGTTCCAGTCCAGCCCCAAGCTGAACCGATATTGGGGTACAGGACCCTGCCAGTGTGTGCTCCCCTCTACATGACTCCTGACACCAGGCCACTGTAAAGAGACTTGTGGTTCTGGCAGATGTCATGGGTGCCCGGGGACGCTCCCCAGACCCAGGAGATGTGGATCCTGACGGGGGGAGCCTTCCCTGCCTGGCCACGTGCTCTGAGCAGCTGCGCCCACCGCACAGAGCCCCTCCCAGCTGTCCTGGGGCGAGTCTGAGAGCAGCAGGTCCTCGCGTGTATTTTTAGAGAGAACTTCCTCGATGGCATAATGAGGCTGTTCTTTAAAGAGGAAGTCACCCAGGGCAGCACAGCTCCCCTGATGAATCTGGGCTGTGTGGAAATGAAAAACATATGTACACATTCTGAAAATAGAAACCCAGGATTAGATAAAGCAGAACTTAGGAGGGAAAAATAATTATTGATGCTAGTTAAAAAAAAAAATGTATAGAATTTAGAAACTGTACTGCTTCCATATATCTTAATTAAGCGAGGGATGTATGGAGAGAGAGTCTAAGACATTTAATCCTCCAGTCTCTAGCTACTAAAGAAATATAAGACCTGGTGGGAGTAAGGTTTTTACCACCCGAACATCATAAACAATATAGTTGTAAATATCATTTTATGCTCTTATTTCAGTAACTTTTGGAGAATTAAATATTTAGCTTACCACTATACATATAACAGTATAATTAGGTGCAGAAACATTACCCAAATCAGTTCTCTACATTCTGTTTTTCTGTATTTAAAATATATTGAAAATTTTAGTGAAAGAATTCTGACCTGAACGGAAGAGTTTAACAACACTGATCACGAATCTTTTGGCACTCTGTGGTGAGTGTTTTTTGTTTGTTGGTTTTTTTTCAGTTTTCTTTTGAGGGTTTTTTTAAATTTTTAATTTTTAAAATTTTAATTGTTGGGGTGACACTGGTTCATAAAATTATATAGGTTTCAGGTGTACACTTCTAGTACACATCATCTATATACTGTATAGTGTGCTCAGCACCCCAAGTCAAGTCTCCTTCCATCACCATTTATTCCCCTTTACCCTCTTCTACCTCCCGTGACCCCTGCTCCCCTCTGACAGCTGTCTGTCTGTTCTCCGTGAGTCTGTTTCTATTTTATTTGTTAGTTTATTTTGTTCATTAGATTCCATATATGAGTGAAATCATATGGTATTTGTCTTTCTCTAACTGGTTTATTTCACTTAGCATAATGTTCTCCAGGTCCATCCACTGTTTTTAACCACCAAACTGTGTGTGTGTGTGTGTGTGTGTGTGTGTGTGTGTGTGTGTGTTTCTACTCCTCTGAGTTATGTTTTCTCCACTGATGCAGGGGAAATTAAGTTAAATTTGTTCTCTAATGAACTGCAGGGACCCTTTCTCAAAATAAGCCCAAAGAATTGAAAGGTTCTTTCAAAACTGTATTCAACAAGTTGTATCAAAAATGTGACAGCAGGCGGCGGGGAGGCACAAAGCCGGCCTGGGCAACAGAGCAATGTAACCCGCCAGCTCATTGTTCTTTAAGTCCTTGACCTTGGACAACAGTGTCATCGTTACAAGTAAAGAAGGCCAGCATATTTCTTCTCAGGGTTTTTTTTCCGCCCAAATTTTAAAAAATACATGAAGTCCCCTTCAAATAGGAACACAGCGGCTGCCCCCACCGCATGTCAGCACGACACGCCCCGGGCTGTGCGCAGGCCCCGCAAAGGCCAGGGTTCTCACTTACAGGCAGCAGGCGACCCCGGCGGGTCACAGCTGGGCACATCTGTCACGGCAGGGTCTTCACATCCTTCCTCGGACGGGTGACAGGCATCACCCTTCTGGGAGGCCTTCACTGCGACTCGCAGGCTCTCGGCTAAGAGGCAGGAGAACAAGAGTAAATTTTAAAAAATAAAAATAAAAAAATATATGTATGTATGTATGTATACACACAGGGTGGGGCAAAAATACACTTATAGTTGTTCATATGGAAAATAATACAGTAATTAATAAATAATACTACAAGAATAAACTGTTTTGTATACTCACAACTATAAACCTACTTTGCCCCACCCTGGGTGTGTGTGTATGTATATACTTTTTAAATCTAGACCAGAAGTTGGCCTATGTCTGTTTTTGTATAGCCCAGGGGAAAAAAAAAAAAGGTTTTGACATGTTTAAAGAGTTGTCAAAATACACATCTTCAGTCAGAGTGGGAGGAAGAGAGAGAGAAACAGCGATGTGAGAGAGACACACTGACCAGCTGCCTCCCACGTGACCCTGACCAGGGCCGGGGACTGAACTGAAATCGAGGTACATGCCCTTGACCGGAATTGAAACCACGACTCTGATCCATGGGCCGACGTTCCAACCACTGAGCAAACCGGTCAGGGCTATAATAAAAGATTTTCCACTAGCATGTAGAATAGTATTCTCTTGAGGACCCCATAAATATTTCTAAAACACTGTGTCCAATGATTTAATTTAGCAAACTGATAACCTTCTCTGTTCTAGGGGCTACTGGGCATCTGATAACGAGTAAGGAGAGTTTGCAGACTGGAGGAGAAAAAGACACTAATAACTAACTGTACTATAAGGCAGCAGGTGTTCAGTGTTAAGTTCTATCATCCAAGTATTAGAACATTATAAAATGATGCAAACTCATATATAGAGAGAACATTTTGATGATTGCCAGATGGGAGGAGGGTTAGAAAGCTGGGTGAAAAGGGGGAATTAGGAAATTGCCAGTTCTAAAAACAGTCATGGGATGGAAAATACAGTCAATAATATTGTGATAACTATGTATGGTGCCAGGTGGATGCTAGACTTAGGAGGGCGATCACTTTGTAAGGTATATAAATGTCTAATCACTATGTTGTACACCTGAAATTAATACAGTACTGCATGTCAACTGTAATTGATCATTGAAAACATATTTTTAAAATGCCCCAGTAGCTCAGAAGAGCTGGAGGGTTGCATGAGCCAGTGGGGTTAGGAAGAAGTTGTAAAAGAGGTGAAGGCTGACGGCACGTGAAGGGGAACGGCATTCAGGAGGCAGAGACAGGCAGGGAGGAGAGATGAGCAGTGGGCAGAGCCAAGACCCAGGGACGCAACGCAAGGTGTGCGATGAGCCTGTTCCTCTTTCCAGAGAAATCACTGCCCCCTGGCGAGAATTCCCGCTACGTCTCTCAGTCTGGGTGATCCAGCCGGTGGCGCAGGCGGAACCTCTGGCTCTGAGCCCCTGTAGCAGCTGGGTCCACCGGCTGCTCCCAGCACCTCCATCCCCGGTGGGCCAGAGGATGAAAGCAGGTCCACTTGAACCGATCGCTAGTGGCAGTTCTGGGGGAGCAAGTGAAAGCCACGAGGTAAAGCTGAAAGCAGGAGACTTTGTTCAATAAAGACATCATCAAAGATAATGAGAGGGTCACCCGTGTTTCTCAACCCATCTGACAGTCTTTGAGCTTTATTTCTAAAAGACGTCTTGTATCTGTCCATGTCTTTCTACTTCCACTGTCAACAGTCCGGTCCAGAGCAAGGCCCCGAACCTCTCATCTCAGCTTCCGTATCAGCTTCTTAACAGTCTCCAAGCAAACTAGTCTCCTTGCAATTTGTTCTTCATTCGGCAGCCCGTGTTCTTCTCAAGACAAAAGTAAGATCACGGCACCCCCAGGATTAAGAACTTCCAATAACTTTCCATCAATTTTGGAATAATTTATTTTTAATTGTGGCCTACCAGAACCTGGTCCCTGCCCAGGGACAGCAGCCCCCGACCCCTGCCAGCCTGGCCTGCCTTCGTTCCTTGCACGGGACAAGCTCAGTCCAGATGCAGTGGCTGCCTCACGTTCTCTCCGCCCGGGAACGCTCCTCCGCCAGGTCTCCAGACAGGTGGCTGCTTCTCACCTTTCATTCCTCCTCTCGAAACAGAACATCCTCAGAGAGGTCTCCCCTGAGCTCTCTAAAGCAAAGCCCTTCGCCTCATGCCAATCCCAGTATCTGATTTTCTTGTGACTTTCTGAAATGGTCTTGTGTCTGTCTTTCTCCACTAAGTTGTTTCTGGGTTTTTTTTTAATCCTCACCTGAGAACTTTTTTTTTTTTTCATTAATTCCAGAGAGAGAGAAAAATCAATTGGTTGTTTCAAACATGTGCTTTGACGGGGTTGAAACTGCAACCTGGGTATGTGTCCTGACCAGAAATGGAACCCAAGACCCCTTTGGTGCATGGGATCATGCTCTACCCTGAGCAACACCAGCCAGGGCTCCACTAGAAGGTGTTATGGAAGCATTACCAACCACAGTGCAGAGGTAGATGCTCAAAAATTATTTGACTAATGAATGCACAAATCCATCAGCAGACCTCACTTCGGATGACCTCGACGCCCTTCTGAAGACCTGTGTCCTCAACTGTGACATGAAGATGATCAAGCTCATGACTCCTAAGCGCTCCTCCAGCTAATGTTCCGAGTTGCTAAGCCAGAGCTCGGCAACCTCTTTCTGCAAAGGACCAGGCAGTAAATATTTGAGGCTTTGTGGGCCACCGTCTCTGCTGCCACTGTTCACCCTTGCCAGTGCAGCAGGAAAGCAGCTGCAGAGGACACGTGAACAAGTGGGTGTGGCTGTGTCCCAGTAAAACTATTTACCAAAACAGGCAGAGGGACGCATTCAGTCTGTGTCTATAATTTACCAGCCCTGTTCTGAACAACAGCATGCCCTGCTACTCTCTCAGGTGGTGGTTCTTTTACCTCCCAAGCTCCTTGCCCCGATTGTCACCTCCAACCCCATTTCCCCCTTAAATTCCTTTACCTTAAAGCTTCCCTTATCCCACTCACTCCTTGTTGCCATTCATCAACAGACTCCTTGAACAATTTAAGCATCTGGTGCAATTTACCCTTCCCCGCAAGGCTACCTATCAAAATCCTCAGTAATCCAATTCTATGAACATACAACCCTCAATCCCTGGCATTCTGTGATCTTGTCTTCCACCCTACCTCAGCCACCAGCTCCCACGGTTATAGCCCAGACACTGTCATTCTCCACACAGCAGTCAGAGGGTTTATTTTAAAACACAAAGTAAATCACTCCTCAACTCAAAACTCTATAAGGCTTCCCATCCCACTTAGAATGAAATTCCAAGTTCTTACCTCCATCCAAGTAACCTGAGTCTTAGTTAACAGGGACTCACGTCCTCACACTCCTTACCTCATACTTCGCTTTACCTGCACTGTCCTCCTTGTTGTTACTCAAGCAAATCTGGCACTCACCTGCCTCAGGGCCTTTGCACTTGCTGTTTCCTATGCCTGGGACGTTTTTTTCCCCCAGATTCTATTTGGATTTCTCAATTCCTTGTGTCTGTTTATATATCACTATCTCAAAGGAGGCCTTTGCAGGCCACCCTATCCAAAATAAAACTTCCCCTACTCCATTACTCTCTATCCCCTAATACCTGTTCGTTTTTCTTTAGAGCACTAGACATAACCAGACATATTTATTTCCTTACATTTTGCTGTTTTAGGAATATAAATTCCAGGAGAGTCTGGACTCATGTCTTACTGCGCTGTATGCTCAGCACCAAGACCACGGTGCATGGCTCATAGTAGGCATTCAGTAAACATCTGTCAAACCAAATCCTTCTGGAAGCAACTTACCTTCTTTCAGTGCTGCTGCAAGTAACGAGGCTGCCTGAGGAGGCTCTCCGGGGTCAGGCTTAATGAGGAGGTGGGGCTCCAGATGGACATCCTCAAATCCACTCAGTTCTCCAAGTTCAGCATAGATATGCAGCTTCTCCTCCAAATATGTACAAATTTGTTGGTCTTGATTACAGAGTATTTCTATGAAATGGTATTTATCATAGAAAGTTATTACATTGATTTAACAACTAATATGAAAATCCAAGTAACAAGACAAAGAAGTTGCTGATGAGCAAGCAGTGTGATCTAACAGATAAAATAAAGTTGTCGGGTGAGATAGATCCAAGTTCAAATCCTAACTATTCCATTTAGTGATTGTCGCTTTCAGCCAATAACTGGATTCTCTGCGCTTCCCTTGCATTTTCTATAAATGAGGTTCTCAATAAATGTCCATTTCCTTTCCCATTCCCCTAACTCCAGAAAAACTTGCACAGCTATATTTGCTGGGGCCGTTTTCTCTTACAAGTATACGAGTAAATGCACTCAGGCGTGAAACTGAGGTAGGAGGTTTATGCACAAGGAGCAGAACCCACGAGGGAAAACTGTGCAGAGGCCTGAAATGCCCAGGCTTCCGCCAGCCTGGATCAAAACCAAACACTACGGTTTATGTTTTCATTTCTAAACATCCAATTTCTTTGACCATCTTTGCATGTATCATTTTCCTCTGATTTCAACATGTCACAAGGTTCTTCAAGCTTCAAGAGACCTCAACCAGCATTCAATCCAGGGGTTCTCAGCCCTCTCTGCCTCAAAAATCACCTGGGGAGAGTTTAAAAAGCTAGTGTCTGCACCCCACCTCAGACAGGTTCTGACTGAATGGGTGGAGCGTGGAGCCCAGGCATCAGAATTTTGAAAGACCTCGGTGATTAAATCACTTTTAGAATAAGTGATTCTAACGTCCAGCCAGAGATGAGAATCACTGAGCGAACCTAGTTTCTGAATTTCACAGACTTGGAAACTGAGGACCGGAGCTCTCATGTCCGCAGTTGTACAACTATGACCGGACAGTGCCGGGCCTTAAAATTAAACCACTGGACAGCAGTTCGAAGGCCCATCTGCGCCACACCACCCACAGTTACTGCTACGTGAAAAACTGTAAAATATTTCCTTTTTTTTACATTCAATATTATTTTGTATTAGTTTCAGGTGCACAACATCATGGTTAGATAACCATATACTTTACACAGTGTTCCCCCAATATTTTCAATACCCACCTGTCACCATAGTTATCATAATGTCACTGACTATATTCCCCATCTGTACTTAATACCCATGTGACTATTTTGTAACTACTACTTTGTACTTCTTGATCCCTTCACCTTTTCACCTAGTCCCACCTCCCTCCTCTCTGGCAACCATCAAAATGTTCTCAGTATCTATGAGTCTCCTTCTGCATTGTCTGTTCATTTACGTTGTTCTTTAGATTCTACATACACATGAAATCATATGGTATTTGTCTTTTTCTGACTGACTTATGTCACTTAGCACAATACCCTCTTGGTTCATCCATGCTGTTGCAAATGGTAAGACTTCGTTCTTTTGCATAGTCAAGTATTAATCTATTGTATATATGTACCACTGCTTTACAATTTATATATCTTTAATCACAAAGAGGAAGCAGACAGAGATACATCTTACTGAAGCACTTCTAGTACAAGTACTTATTTTTTAGCATGATGAGAGGGGGCCTTGCATGCCCAGATTAGACTCATCAGCCGGCCACAGCTCCCCACGATGAACCTGGGCCTCTCACGCGCACAGACACACAGAGGCAGCCCGAGGGGCCGGCGCTGTACCTTGACAGTGCTGGGTCTTGGCCACTCTTGCTTCAGCTTTCCGCCGCTCTTCGTCAGACTCACTGGTCCTTCCCCCTTCTTCTTCTGGGCAACTTTAAAAGACAACAGTCAAGAGGGACAACTGAAACCAAATCTAAGCATCTTTAGGTTTGTTAGAAAAACATGGGACCTGGCAGGAGAATTATTCACAGGAAAATTCATCATGCTCCCTGACCAAGAGATTTGGTTTTCTTGGGTATGTAGAAAACCTTGCAAAATGTAACAAGCCCTCAAAGTCAGTAGCATAGAATGACTCAAATGTTCCAACATAACACACATAAACATACACTCATGTACATGCATGTACACGATACCAACGCCAGCATTTAGATACTAGTAAAATAACAATTTCTGCTTTCTATTGCCCCCAGGCAGTAGTGTTAATGGGGCAGAATAGAGGAGTTGTAGGGAATGGGAGTAGGGTGCCAGGTTGCGTGGGATACAGTAGCGATGAAGGAATTTTATGTAACATCACTCAAGAGGTAACAAATCAAATTACTACTAAGAATGATGACCTCCACCCTCCCACTCCCATTTACAAAAACTGCCCATGCACAATAATGGGTAAATTGCTGAGAATGCTGAGAGCCACTAATCTAAAAACGTTTATTGAATGATTCTTCAGAACTCAGCACACAGAGAAACATCAGACGTGGTCCCAGCCCTCGGGAGCTTCCAATCTAATAAACAAACATATGTACATAAAAATGATTATTATAGCTACAAGGCCGTGCGTGACAAACACCAAATAAATGCTTTAGAGAGCATGTGTTAGAGAATTTCAGGAAAGAAAGAGACCACTGGAAGCAGAGGTCTTCACCAAGGAGGGGAGCCCCGAGCCGCACCCAGACGGGAGGATTGCCGCAGGCCGAGGGGAGGTGGGGGTCCCACGCAGGCAGGCGCACAGGACAAAGCTGCAGGTGAGGGCCTGTCGCAGGCAGGTGCAGGGGAGCAGAGCACTCAGGCTGAGGCAAAGTTTCCATGCAAGGGAGGCACAGTTAGAACATTTCCCCCAGCTGAACAAGCCCGTCTCCTAGGTTATGGACAGAAGGAAAGGTTACCTCTCGACTGCCTGCTGGATCCGTCTCATCCAGTTGTTTCGTTCCTCCTTGGAGTTGGTGTGGATCTCATACATCTCAGGGCCAGCAGAAGAAGCACTGATCAGAAACATTCCTCTCTCCTCATTAGCAACTTCTCGAGCAATAAGCTTCTGAAGGGAAATAACGGATGGCTTCTGATCCTACATAAAATAGGAGGACGGGCGGTTGAAACAGCAGCCTATCCCCAGTGCGGTCTTGCAGAACACACCGGCGAAGAAAAGCAACAGTGCTGGGGCAGGAGTGTCACTGTCCCCCCCCAGAGAGCCGTGGGAGTTGGGAAATCCCATGGAAAGGGTGTGGTGGAGAGAGGATGGGGAAAAAAAGATACAGGAGAATGTTTGTCCTTAAGAATCGGTGGTTTAAAAGGACAACTTTTAAAGAAACCAACATGTAACTGACCAAATAGTGTATATAAGCAATGGCTAAGCCTCTCTTCCAGGAGCTTTGAATATAAATCCCATCTCCTTTCATTGCTGCAAGTAAATAAAACTACCTTGCACAAAAAATAAAAGGACAACTTTTAAAAAGACAGAACCAGCATAGCATTAAGGAAAGAAAATATCAGAATGCCAGTCAGGGGCGCAGGGAATTTTTCTAGGAGGGAATGGGATAGGACATAGTATATCAAATATCACTATTTGATAGCACAAAGTAATTGAGAGAGCTGGATTTGGCAATCAACAGCAACACTGTTTCAACAAGGGGTGGATACAGAAGCCCAAGTAGCAGGGAGTGGAAAGGTGAGAATGAGGGGGCAGGCTTCAGACTCCCCCGGCATCACCAGTGCCCCCCACTACTGCACAGCACCACCACTTCCACAGTGTTACCTGCAGCTGCTCTCTTCCCGCCCACCAGGGGAGCCCTTGGTGGGCAGGATTGGGTCTAATCCATCTTCACTTGTCTAACACAATGCTTTGCACGAGCAGGCACTCAAAAATGTCTGTAGAACTAGATTCTGCTTAATCCCATCAGGGGGGAATAGGAAGGGAGTCTAAAACTGGGCATGCAGCCCGGGCCGGTTTGGCTCAGCGGTTAGAGCGTTGGCCTGCGGTCTGGAGAGACCCGGGTTCAGTTCCCGCTAAGGGCATGTACCTCGGTTGCAGTTTGTCCCCGGCCCTGGTTGGGTCGTGTGGGTGGCGACCACTCGATGTGTGCCTTTCACATCGATGTTTCTCTCTCTCTCTCTCTCCCTCCCTCCCTCCCTCCCTCCCGCTCTATCTGAACAAAATATCAAAAAATGTCCTCGGGTGAGGATAAAAAAAAAAAAAAAGTAAAAAAATAAAATAAAATTGGGCATGCAAGCCATTACTAAATCACCTCTTCTCCCAACATTTACTGTCCCCCTCTAAGTCCTAGAGATTCAGAGATGGACAAGACACTGATAATAGTAATGTAGCTAAGCAGCTGTAGATGAAAGAATAGCCAAAAGAATGCCTGCTGCAATTTGGGGGTAAATATGAAGAATCTTCTTTGGTCTGCGGCCTCCGCCACTGTTTATAGAGTCAGCTGCAGTGTGTGGCTTTGCTTCTCCCTCATGGACTGAGCGACGCCTTTGTCCAGAACATGCCCCCCCGTCTCTCAGAGCTGACTCCGCAGTGTCACGCAGCTCTACCACACCTAGCGGTGTGTGCAGGCGTTTGCCCAGAGTACCTCTTCACCCCGTTCCTCTCGGAACAGAGAACATAGGAATAAAGAAAGGCACAGACCACTGGTCTCCCCGGCCCTGTGCTGGGCCTCTGCAGATGGAAGCAAAAGCAGCTGAGACCGTGCTCTTTGAACCCTGCCCTCTCAGGCCAGAGAGAGCCCCTGCGCACTGGGATACCATCCAGGACCTTGTCTTCTTTCTTCTTTCAGTGTGTGGTTTGAGCTTCCTCGGCTCACAATATAAACAAGCCTCTGTGTATGAAGAGGCAGAGTAGGTTAAAACTGCTTAAGACATAATAAGCAAGAGGAAAATTATTTGAACCAGTTGGTTAGTGTTGCAGGAGGAAGAGAGATGGGAGGATCAGATATTTTAAAAATAAAAAAATAGGTAAGTGGGTAGAAAGTAGCATTAATTAAGTCACCATCAGACCAGGAGGCGTCAGGGACCTGTCCGTCATCATTCATACTGACCACACACAAACACTAGAGATGATCAAGAATTTAAATTCAGTCTCTAGGAGTGGCGGTAACGTGTCTACTTTGGAGACAAGATGTCAGAAACTGGTGGTGCGAAGGCCAAGCCCAGACTGCAGACGTGTTTCGTTTCTGCCACAGCATTTTAAAACCAGATCCCCAGCCAACAGTCGTCAACCATTAAAAACTCGGGGATTCTATGTTAATAATTGTAGATTTCTGGGTTCTTGGGAAAGCAGAAGGTTGGCAATCCTGGGCCCGTATCCTCATTGAAAAACACACTGCAGCACAGTAACCCCTGCCCTCTTTGAGACGGGACACGCATGCACCTGTTCACCACAGTCCCTACCACTGTATCAGCTCCTTGATCCCAAGCCCCTGCCAACGAAGAAGAGGAAAAGGAGCTGCTACCTTTAGCCCCATTGTTACAATATATTCATTGTGATTCCACAAAGTGGCTGACTCTATCAGTAACTCTATTTGTGATTCCACCGTGAGAACAGGACCTTAAGGCCGCTTCCCAGTTTGAACTTGCCCATCTACATGGTCACTTTTTTTTTTATTGGTTATTCATTTTGAAATTACCTTCTTGGATATTTAAGACAGCCTGCTACAGTCAGTATTCCAGGATTCAGTAAACACATCTACTTTTTCCTATTTGTTTCATATATTTGGGTCCTCCTGCCATTTCCAGCGGAGTCCTCTTTAAAAACAAACAAAATTATCTTTTAGAGAAGCTACTCCATCCTCTTGCTACTTTCAGCTGCCTGTCTCCTGGCCATTTCCAAATTCCTCATGTCTTCTGTAATATGTAGCAAGCATTTACTCAAGAATTTTCTAATAGCACAAGAGACAGAATTGCAACTATAGGTATGAGCATGAAGACAACCTTCTGAAATACTCAGTTGAGAACAAGGGAATCCAGATATTTGTAGCCTAAGCATCAATTCTCTCAAGATACTAATGATAAGATATTTATGACACATACTAAAGTCCCATTCAATGGCAAATGTGACTTGTGGGTGGCACAGATAACTCTTCAAGAGGTCAGATAAGAGGGACAAATCCATGTTTTAAGTCATACTGTAAGTTAAGCATCATAGCTTGATCTGAATTCATATGCTCTGTTGTCCTAGAAAAAACAGTTGTCCATATGCTGTGCCTCATTCTTGATCCACCACCAGGTTGTTTTGCCTATAAGTCACCCAAGAAGCAGGGTTTGCTTTCCCTTTAGGGCTTTGGTTTCGAAGAAGCTTCATTTCTATAAAGATGCAGTGTGAATTTGTTTTTTCTTCCAGCTTGGCCCTCATGGACACACAGGTCAAACAAAAAGGCCCCACCTTCCCAATTATTTACTCTGTATTTTCAGAGCACCAAGATCACAGCAGGGAGGGGTTGCTGGGAAAATCCCAGCTGGTGGCGATGAAATTTGCAATATATACAATTCAAACGGATCAGGGACATGAGGACGAGTTTAAAGCCTCTTGTTTTCCTCTGGTGTAGCTCTGTGAAAGAACTCTGACCTTTGTACAACATGCACACCATGCTGAGAAGAGGAAAGGTGCTGGACAGGTGCCGAGGCTGACGAGCCAACCTGAGGCACAGGCGGGTGGGAGAGGCACTGTCCCGCCTCTCTCCCCAGCGTCCAGCTCTGGGCAGGCAAGCCTCTTGGTTATTCTGAGCAGCGTAACAAAATTCGTGAAGCTTTGAACTTTCCAGAACCAGTTGGAATGGATGATATCTGTTAATGACACCTGAATAGCCTATCAGTCAATGGATGATAATCACTAGCATTTTATTATTATTATTATTTTTATCCTCACCCAAGGACATTTTTGCATTTATCTTCCGATAGAGCGGGAGAGGGAGAGGGAGGAAGAGAGAGAGAGAAACATCGATGTGAAAGAGACACATTGACTGGCTACCACTCACAAGACCCCAACCAGGGCCGGGGACAAACTGCAACCAAGGTATGTGCCCTTATGGGAACCAAACCCAGGACTCTCTGGTCTGCAGGCCAATGCTCCAACCACTGAGCCAAACCGGCCAGGGCATCACATTTTAGAAGGACACCATTATACTGTCCACATTGGTACTACATCCTAGATTCTTTTATTTAGCAGGGCCTGATGTTCCATGATGCTAACAAAGGGTTAATGATGACATCTTCCTTCTTTAAGTGAGTCATTTGGGACCACAAGATGCTGTGTAAGAAATACTTGCCGAACTCTGGTTTTACTGCTAATTGAAGTCTGACTCTGTTGGCAATGAGATGAACATAACACATTACAGAGATAATTGTTATATGAACAGCCTTTGTAATCAGTAACCATGAGAGCAGAGATAAGAAAGAATCTTCGAAATTTGGATACCAGGATGAGGTTTCCTTGTTAGACAGAAGGAATGCTGTGGCAGTTGTGAATCGGGTTAGCAACAGGTACAGCACCACCCAATGGGAACAGGCAGCAAGGTGCCAGAGTGACCAGCATTAACATCAGAGTTGCTAGGAAGCCAAGGGGGTGGGTGTCTAGAGGAGAGACCAAGAGAAGCAGACGGCAGAGGGTCACTGGGGCGGGGGTGAGGGGCTTAAGGCAGTGTTTATTCACCAACCAGTACCAAACTACTTCAATATTTTCATAATTGGTTAAACTGCTGAACCAGCTAACTACCTGTCCTGGTTGCAATAACTCAACACTCATCATGCTCGTTAAATCCAATTAGATGCTTGTTAATAAACACTGCAGTCACTAATTACAACGTGAATATAGCCGCAGCCTATTCTTGCCCATGACTACTTAGTGTCACAAGGAATTTCGGGCATTTTTCAAGGAGATGTGGGATTAAACCATTTAAAATATGCATGACATGGTCATGTACTTACAACAGCTGCAAAGATGTATTTCTGGTCTTTTTCTTGTAAAAAGAGCAGCACATCAGTTAGAAGTAGAGCTAGGATATCTTCAAAGAAAAAAGAATCATTAGTGTCCATGAAGCAAACCACAGTTCAAATGCCATCATTCAATACTGCGATTTCATGTTTGAGATTTAAATGCATTTATTAAAACTATAAAGACTTAGTCTAACTATGAAACCTTTATAAAAATGCCTCCATTATGATAGCCAAAGATATTTTATAGACAACACATAAGCTGTATTTAGGTATGCTTGTTTATGTGTGTAACTATAAATATTGCTAAATCTCCAGCAAAATTTAACGTTATAGCTTTTTAAAAGGGAATATATATAAAGTTTTAACAGAATGGAGCAAGCCCTTACCTTTATGGGGGAGGGGGTGCTTAACTTAAAATGCTGAGGGCAGCTTTTGTCTTGACTTATGTATCTGCTATTTTGTTCCATCCACATCTGAGAGAAGTTTGAGATACTCCATGTCCCTTACAAACTGTTCACAAGAACCAATCTTCACTATACCACTGGTCACTCTGACAGTTACCAGAATAGTGATTTGGTGAAATAGATCAAGAGCAAATTACTTGGACTTAGAGGCTACAGACTGTGCTTAGTATTTTAGTTTGGTTAATATTCTAATTGTGGCTAATGTTTAGATGCAACATGGCAAGTTGCTGATCAACAAATCCCATTTCAGTCATTAGTGGCAAACACCTGCAGAATCTGACAATCCTCCATTGGGATCAATAGTGCTTACCTAAGGATACTAGGATGTGTTAAAAACAAAACAAAACACAAGGACAGCAGACTCACCTGGGGGCTTTTAAGCATCCCTACACTTGAGCTTCATCCTCAGACCAATAAACTCAGAATTTCTGGGAGGAGACAAGCAGTAGTACATTTTTTAAGCTCCAGGGGTGATTCCAGAGTGTGGCCAGGGGCGATTCTAGATCAGGCAAGATGCTAGCTACAGAATCAGCCCTTAAGAATCTGAATAAACTGTTTTAGCCTCGAACCAGATTAGTAGAGTCAAGTTAATGCTGTAATCAAACAGTAGCACTAAGGAAGAGGCTACACCAATGTAAGCGTGTCTATTTGTGCAGTATATTACTCAGTACCAAAGGTGACATTCGGAGTTCATGTCTCCCCTCCCTGGCCTGTCAGCCCTGAGCTGGGTGTGCAGGTATACACCATCTCACTTCAAACACACATCTGCCTGATTAATATTTCTGTGCCAACAATTAGCAGAATTCCCAGTTCCTCTGATTCAAACATCACAAGCTTGTCCATTCATAAGATATACATAAAGGTTTTTGCTTGGAGCAGTAAACTGCCGCCAAACGTTTGTAGTATGGGCCACATTACCTATGGACATTCACAGCCCCATCCTACAGGAATTGTTCCACTGACCCAGGGTTTTTGGGGTGCCTACATCTCTGAACCATTTTTCCTTCTAAAGTCTGTCCTCTGTTAAGTGAATAATGTGTGGAAAACAAAGGAAACATTGGTCTGTTAGCACCACAGTACCTTTGAAACGGCCGGTAGCAGTTTTCCAAAAAACAAGGCCATCATATAACAGAGTCCTCTCTTTGCTTATCAGTGCCTGCTTCCTAAACACATGGCCATTTTTGAGCTTTGTATACGTTTTGTTCTCCATCTTACTTAGGATCTCAAGCCACTTTTGGTTTTTCTCATATTCGCTGACTTTTAAATCCACTGCTGCAATCATGTCTTTAATTAAGCAAAGAGCTTTGCATAAGTCTTTATGTTCTTCCGTGTTCTCTGCATGGGAAAATGAAAGAAAGAAACCTTATACAATAAGCCAGAGAGCTAAGGAAGACAATTTTTTCCTATACTTTAAAAAATACAGTTAAATGTATCATCCAAATAGCAAAAATCTCAGAACAAAAACGTTGAATTAAATTCAAATGCTACATTATCACTATGCACCGTGCCTCCCAAAAGAACCGTTAACATATTTAATTATAAAAGATTTGCTTATCAGATATGCTTCAGCCAAAGCACTGTGAAAATAGGATGTCTGGTTTCTAGGGACTAGTTTGACCTTCCCTCTAGAGCAGGGAGTCTATATACAGGGTGGGGCAAAAGTAGGTTCTAGATGTGAGTATGCGAAACACAGCATTTATTCTTGTATTATTACACAGACAGTCCAGTATTCCCCACACCAAGTTTCTCAGAACTCAACCAGGCCACAGGCCCGGGTTGCAGTCCTTTTGTAAGTTGGGAGCTACAGGGTACCTTGAATGGGCCTCAGACTTAGCTGCTTTCCTGGATCCCTTCCTCCATAAAAATAATACTCAAAATTATATTTTAGATCTGCACTAGCATGAAGATAGTACATATTAAACAATTTTGAACTAAAAAACTGGACCAAGGCATTCTATCTAGTGGCTCATGCCAACAGTAGATAATTACCAATTCCAGCTGTTATTCTTTAAAACATTGGCCACTGCTTTTATCTCTGGATTATCTCTTTTTTTTTTCTTTATGGATTTTAGAGAGAGAGGGAGAGAGAGATAGAAACATTGATGAGAGAGAACATTGACTGGCCGCCTCCTGCATGCCCCCTACTGGGGATTTGGCCCACAACCTGGGCATGTGCCCTGACCGGGAATTGAACCAGCGACCTCTTGGTTGGTACATGGGTTGATGCTCAACCACTGAGCCACACCAGCCGGGCACTCTGGATTATCTTAAGCAAAAACTCTGGAGGAGTTTCTGAAACAGCCTCTTGAAACTCTAGATGAAACCAAGTGTAGCTATTTTCTACATTTGAGGGCTTAAAAAAACACCTAGTTGATGTTTATTGAGGCAAATGGAACTGAAGAGGAAAGTCTCAGGAGGTTAGAAGGTGCTAAAAGATTAGAAAAAAAAAATTGGCAGAGAAAAAGAAAAGGTTCTCTAGAGCCTAGAGCAGCAGAAATAAACAAGTAGGAATAACAGTTAAGTGGAATGAGAACAGTCCTCGAAAGGGTGTGAACATTCAAGCTCTAAATGTCTTAGGTATATGAGGCTCTGTCAGAACCCTCGAGGAGAAGGTCCAGCCACTCACCTTGAACAGGGAGGGTTCTTCCCCACTGCCTGTGAAAGGTACACCTCACTGTTTTACTACACCGACTGTCCACTAAGCAGCAGCCCGCCCCCGACTCCTTCTTTCTAATAGAAAAGTGGAGTAGAGAAAGTCCAAGTTGAGTTACAAGGTGACTTGGGGTAAGGTCAAGAAAAGGCTCAAAGCCTTTTGGCCTTCAGAGACAAATCACCGTCTTACAATAGCTTGCTACTCCAAGTGTAGCAGCACCAGCCTCACCTAGGGAGTAAAGTAAGAAATGCTTACTTAGGGTTCTACCTCAGACCTACTGAATCGGAATCTACATATAAGCAAGATCCCCAGGTGAAGAGTAGTCCATAATAAGATGTGAGAAGCACTGCCACAACAGTCACCTGAACCAACGTTCCCAGTCGCCAGGGGGAGAGGGAACTGGCTGTCGGGAAGGTCTGACCTAAGAAGGTAGTGTCGTCAGCCACTATGACGGCTGTGTGTGAGGAGTCATACGTTGTAGTTATCATGGTTGACACACAGTAGGCAATCACTGTTATTCATTCATTATTTTTCCATTTGGCATGGGGTGATTCTTGGAGCTGACCTAATATGACAAATTTTTGTCTTTGAGGTATTGTATTAAGCTTAAGAGAATATGAACATAACACAAACTGAAAGTCTTGATTTTGTTTTCTTTTGCTGAAAACAAAATTTATGAGGCTCTTCTCTGTATATTGTGCTTCTATTTTCTTTTATGCTGTATAGTCGTCTCTCGCCACTTCGCGCTTCGAATTTCGCGGCTTCACTCTATCACGGTTTTTCAAATACTAGTGAAGCCATGAAAGAGGAAGCGCAGAGTGGCGAGGGACAACTGTGTATCAGTAAAGATCCTACTTCATGGACTTTCATTTATTGCGGTAGAGTCTGGAACTGATTAACGGCGATAAACGAGGGCCAACTGTATTATAAGGAGCAATAAAAATGGGACACATAGGATAGATGCTATTCCCCTAGACCCCTTCCCAAAAAAGGATGTTAAAAGTTGACTGTTTTAGAGTTGGCATATAAGATCTCACTGATCTTACATGATATCTTAGGACACCATTTTCATGGTCTCTAAGTCAACTGATCATAGTAAAGATAATAAGCCAGCTCCCACTTATTGAGCACCTTGTTTATACCAGGCTCTGTAGTGGGCATTTTCTGAGACAATCTCACTCAATCCTCACAATTCCATAAGATAAAGATTACTATTCTCACTTCGTAGTGGAGAAAACTGAGGCTCATTTAATTAACCTGCCCAACTAATGAGCCACAAAACCAAGCATATATAATAGCAATGCAAGTTTACACAATTCCAAACCCAACCACTTTTTATATAACACACTAACCCCCATTAATAATAAACTCGAGGTCAGTAAGCCAGCTTGAAGAACAGACATTTTTATGTATTCATTCATTGCACTGATACATGTTTGCTTATTGATAGGCTATTCTGTACTAGCCAGTGCACAAGGCATTGAAGATCCAGTTTTGAACGAGACAGACACAGGCTTCTAGATCCCTCCAGGAGCTTACAGTGCAGCCATGTGCATTAATAGCTCCTTAAAGGATGCCCAGATGTTACTTACTCCCTGGAACTTCATAAATTGACAGGGTCAAAAATAGCTCCTTCATAAATCATTCCCAATCTAATCATTCATTGCTTGGGAGAAGAGACATTTGTTGCTAGGATCAATTGGGTATGTTTCATCAGATAGCAGGAAGGTAGTAGGAAGATGAGGATGAACAGGTATTAAGAAGATCTGGATATGGAAAAACTGTAGAAGGGAAAGGCAGTGTCAAGATTTGGGCTGCCTGGAGAACAGTCTATTGGCCAAGCCACATTAAAAGATAACTTTTCAAAACAGATCCTAAGGTTTTAACAGTTTTTCCATAATGAAAATTTTTATGAATCAAAGGCCACAAGCATTTATAGTTCTTTACAACACCTCGGGTATGTTTCACACTAATGAAAGAGGCAAATGTTTGTCCCAGAAGTCATCACTCACCCTTTGTGTACTGCAATATCCTCTCCACTAAGACAGGGTATTTTGTGATGCGCTGAGTGACTAGCAGGATGCATTCTGGAATTCCTCGGCGTCGAGCCAAAAGATTACTATTTCGGAGCTTAAAAATATATAAATATATTTTTATATTCACAAACTCTCTCTGTATTTTCTTTATAGGTGTGAATTTAATAATGCAAATAATCTGCAACAGCACACTTCTATTCAGACACAACACAATTATCATTAATTGAAACTTGATGCGTTGTCATTAAATTGTATACTTTGTCATTAATTTCAACAACCCAACTCGCCAAGATTAAAAGAAGTTTTAAGTTGCTCTGACGTATTTGTAGTTAATTCCAAATGTGAGTAAATTTCTATACTTTTATAAGTGATAAGATTCATGAACAGCAAAAGTTTTGAAAAATACTCAGAAATCAAAGTTAGATTTTAAGTAAGAGTCTGCAGTTAATGGTGTTTTTTCCAACAGGGCTTCCTCTTTATGTGTTATTATTCATCATAGAACTTAAAGTTCCCTCTAATCAGGGCAACTTTTTTCTAAAAAAAATATTCTTTATGTTTTCAAGTTCTCAATATACATGTATGTGGGAAAGGAAAAAACAAACAAACAGAGAATCTGTTAGAATATTTTAAATGGTAGATAAAAATTTAGGATCCATGAAATGCTAAAGGACAATTTCTTTGACAAATAAATGCAAAAAATAGAAAAGAGGAACATTTAAGTTAAAAGAGATTTAAAAGATCTCTTTTTAAAAGACCCTTGCAAAGCTCCTGATTTACGCAATTCAATTTTATGAGATAATTGGGGAAATTCCAATAATGGTCTGCTGTTGGAAAATATTAAATCATTATTAATTTTTATAAGTGTGATAATGTCATTATAATTTTTTAAAAATATATTGTTTAGAGATACATATGAAATGATGAGTCATAGATTTGCTTCATATTAATCCAGTATGGGTAGAGGGATTCTGTCTATATTTTTACTATGATTCTTCTGATTTGTAACTTCTCAGGGCATAAAAGAGCTTCTCGGGATATTATAAAGGTGCTCACAGGCTTGGAGGATATGACTTGACAAATATAAGTTACAAAAGAAAATGATTTAGAACTATTTTACAAACACAGAAAAAAGACCCCATGTTGGCCACAAACCTATTAATACTTCCTTCTCCTTTCCCTGAATGACAGAACCTACATGGGAAACGTAATTAGATCACATAAGAAATAAGCATGAACTATTTTCCCACCCTGGTTTACCATTGTGGAGTAGAGTTTTAAAATACTTGCCTTAATAAAATTCTGAAACTTTTTATTCTGCTGGAGTTCTTTAAATAAGCTAACAGCCTCTTTGTGATGGCTACAGAATTCTCCATATATTTTCTTCATTTTACTTGCATTTTCTTCTGAAAACTATAAAAAAAAAACAAAAAACATTTCAATGATGGTTTATAAATTGAGTCCATTCTAAACACTAAAGGGAAAAGGCAATTTTTGTATATTTCAATAATTCTTTGCAAATAGAAAATAAACATCATTGTTCCCCAAAGCCTAATGCTGATGAGCATATGTTAAAATAATTGCCTATTTATTAATCTACAAATAGACAATAATGTTGGTATGTTCTGTTTGTCTATTAATGGACCTGCTTCTTAGCATTACTATAAATGTTTTATAAAAGCAGCTCATTAAACTTTTCAGGTTTTTTCATGGCATATGAGCAATAAACTATTTACACTTAAAAAAGAATAAACATCATGGAGCTTCTGAATACAATCACTTTTCTTCCCCTAATTCCTTTTAAATTAAAAAAAAAAAAAGAACATAGTCAAGAGGTGAAGGGAAGACAGTACTTCACGTGATTATATTATATTGAACTAATTCAATGATCACATAACCAAATGAAAAACATTTGATATTTTTTTAGTGTTTGTAGAACTTTATTGTTTCAAATTATACTTTGACTACTTTCATAGATTGAAGATAGGGGTGTGTGACAATATTTGGGGGTCCTCGGGAAGGGTACTCTCACTGGTTGGCACTCACACTGGCTAACTGACCATGTCCATGACTCAGTCCGCTGCTGAGAATTTGATTTTTGTCAGCACATCACAAATGGATCAAGAGACAGGTAATCAATCATTAGCCAAGATGAAAGAGAAAGGTGAATAATTAGAATACCAATTAATTAACTAATGAAGAGACATAGAAATGTGGGATAGATATTTCAATAAGCTTGACCTATAGAAAAATCTGTCTCCCAGGAATGAACTCTAGGGCTTTAATAATAATACATCTGCCTCACTCCTAAAACAAGCCAGTGTTTGCTTGGAGATGTTGGTAAGACTATCACAGGCCCACTGGGGGAGCAGCATTATTGGAAAGCCATCACAATCAGAAGTTTAAGTAGAATTTTCATTGGCGGATTTATTTATGGCTGTGACTCCAGGTGGAGGCAGTGATAGGGCCAGTGTGCTCAGCCAAGTCTTGAGCCAGGCACTGGCTATTAAAAGCTCTCGGGCATCAGTCATACAAACCAACATCAAATAAAAGAAAACCAACCAAAATCATCTGTCTCAAAATGAAATCAATCCCAGTTCTCGATAGGCGTGTAACACTATGGAGAATCTGCAAACCTTTCGGTTTTTGAGGTTGGAGCCTTTAAACCTCTCTTACCTGTTGTACTAGAATATCTCCAATTCGGTTGATGACAAAATTCCTCTCATTGTCAGTACAAGATTCCTGCCTCCGCTCCTTCATGCTATAGAAAAAATGCCTATGAATTTCAAGTAACTCATCCAAACAGGGGAAGATTTTATCCACAGTGCTGTGGTCCAGCTGCAGCTCCTCTTTCATCCCCTTCCTGAAGATCTCAGACATGATGAAGAGGGTCTGGATGTGATGCATTTCCGTTTGCATTAGCTCTGAAACATGCCAGCAGAAACAAGCTTTAAAAACAGGTATCCCTACTGACCTAAATTAGTAGCTGCACACTATGGGTTACACAAATTAAACAGAGGAAATGTTTAAAAATAACCTTCTTCCACTATAAAAGTCAGTGTCAATTACAGTTTCCCCTCGCCACGTCACACTTTGACTTTCTCAGCTTCACTCTATCGTGGTTTTTTTCAAATTCTATACTATACTATTTATAAAGAATCCTACTTCTTGGAAATTCATTTATCAGGGTAGAGTCTGGAACTGATTAACCATGATAAACGAGGGCCGACTGTAAACATTAATGTAAGCTTAAATTAACTGGCATCTCCCCCCCCCTCCCCCCCCAGATATAAGAGGATAAGCATAATTCAAATCCGATATATAAGAATCCCTTGAAACTCTCACAATATAACTAACTAGCAGCTTAGGTACCTTCAGCTAGGGACCAGGTCTTATTCTCCTCTGAGTGCTCTCTAAAATGTAACTTAGTTTGTCTGGGTTTTCTGTGGTTTTGTTGTTGTTGTTTGCTTTTTGTTGTTCTGTTTTGTTTTCGGGGTGGTGGTGTTTGTTTGCAATGAGTAGGAGCACAATTAATTTGGTGAATTAAATTGAATTAAATATAATAAAGTTCCTCAAAGCAGTCAACAGTAGGTCCTTTCTATTCTTGAATCAGTCTCCAAAATTCCACTTTCACTAGGGGAAAACAATGTGTCATGATCAAGGGACATCAACAAGAAAATAAAACAACAACCCACGGAATGGGAGAAAATAATTACAAATCATGTATCTGGTAAGAAACTTGTGCCCAGAATATATAAAAAACTCTCACAACAACAGCAACAAACCCACTTCAAAATAGGCAAACAATTTGAATAGATATTTCTTCAAAGAGATATACAAGTGGCCAATAATTACATCATTAGCTATCAAGGAAATGCAAATCAAAACCAAAGTGAGACACCACTTCACACATGCTAGGTTCACTGTAATAAAAAAGATGGACAATAAAGAAGCGCTGGTGAGGTGAGGATGTGGAAAAATCAGAACTCATACATTGCCAATGGGAATGTAAACTGGTGGAGCTGCTTTGGAAAATAGCCTTGCAGCTTCTCAAAAGGTTAAACAAAAGTTACCATATGACCCCAAAGTGAAAACAACCCAAAATATCCATCAACTAATGATTAAATGAACAGAATGTGGTATATTTATACAATGAAATATTATTCAGCCCTAAAAAGGAATGGAGACTGATACACAATACAACATGAATGAATCTTGAAAACATGACACGAAGTGAAAGCAGTCAGTCGCCAAAGATCTCGTATTGCACAATTCCATTTATGTGAAATGTCCAGGATGGGCAGAAGTAGATTAGTGGCTGCCAGGGGCTAAGCAGGAGGGAGAAGTGGGGAGTGACTGCTAATGGATAGAGGGTTTCTCTTTGGAGTGATGCAAATCCCATTGATTTAGATAGCAGTCGATGGCTGCACAATTTTGTGACTATAATAAAACCATTATTCACTATAAAGGGGTAAACTTTATGGTATGTAAATTAAATCTCAAGTTTAAGAATGTATCATGAGAAAGATAATAATGCACAATTTGTAGGAGCACCAGAAGTCCTACATTAGTATTTCTAAACTCACATGTTTTGAGAAAGAATCTAAAATAAAGAAAAAAATACAAGAAAAATATAGAAAAAATAAAATATTAGCCATGGAGTGTAAACAAATCTAATTGTAGTCTTATTATTTTATCATAAATAAAAATCTTTTTAACTGGACACCCACTAACTTTAAAATACTTCCTACCATGTTTCAGTGCTAAACACATAGCCATATCATTTCATTTAATCCTTTAATCCATTTATTCATTATGGCCCCAAAATAGAAATTTCTCTCATTTTTAGAAGAGAGACAATAAAGAAGAAAGGTGAAGGGATTTTCCCAGAATCCAGCCTTTCTGACACAAAGGCCGTGCCGTGAACTACCCTACATGATGAATTTATCCAAAACAGGTTAGGTTATCTTCTTTTTTTTTTTGGTACGTGCCCCTAGTGGGAACCAAACCCAGGACTCTCTGGTCCGCAGGCCGATGCTCCAACTGCTGAGCCAAACTGGCCAGGGCAGGTTATCTTACATAAAATACATGAAATCAAGAGATAATGAAGGAAAATTACAGTATAATGTAAATTCCATGAGAAATGCTATAAGGGACAGCATCTTTTTTTCCAAAATAACTCCTGCTGATGTATCTCTGGACAGATTTCAAAGCGACTTGCATATCATCTCACCTGACCTGCATAACCACCACCTGACCCATGAGAAGGAGTTCTCATTTGCCAATGGACTTTTTGGGCCATACTTGCATACAGGCATACCTCGTTTTATTGTGCTTTGCTTTACTGTACATTTATTACAGATAGAAGGCAAGATCCTCCACCAGCATAAAAAGTGTACAACTCCCTTTATTGCAATACTCCCTCTATTGTGACATTCGCTTCACTGCGGTGGTCTGGAACTGAACCTGAAATATCTCCGAGGTCTGCCTGTACACAAGATCAGCGAAAGCTAAGAGCTCGTCTTATCTTTCAAATAGGATGTCTTCTTGGAACCACTATTTAGCATCTACATTCCACTTGAACATTTTTAAACCTCATTTTTTCCTAACTAGTATATAATTGAACTTCCCCTGATCAGACTGCCGCCACCCCAGGAAGCACGAAACAGTAAAATGTCACCAGAGTTGAACTCATACACAGGACCGCAGCACACGGTCACACATTGTCCTAATCCAGGGGCTGCCCATCCCCCTGGGGTCTACGTGAATGGCAACCTCTGGTGTGTGCCGGCAAAGCACAGGGTCATATATGCAGCAGCCCTGTCCACCCTACATCAACATATGTAAAATTCATGATCTCACTTATTTGTGGAATATAATGAACAAAATAAGCTGATGAACAAAATAGACCCAGAGACATGAAAGTAGGGAACAGACCTCACAGGGAGAAGAGTGTGTGTGTGGGGGGGTTAATCAAAGAATTTACATGCATATATGCATAACCAATGGACACAGACAGAAATATTGTAAAGGTGGTGGGAGGGACGGGAGCAGGGAGGAGGGTGTCAGTGGGGGGAAAAGGAGAGACAAATGTAACAACAGCAGCAACAAAAAATTAACATACGTGAAATATTCCTGATTCATATAATAGCAGAGGTAAAAGTATATAGGCCATGTGTAAGTAAACTTGAAAAGGGTATGAGAAATAAAATCTGCTTTGTACTATGTACACACAATGCCTCATTTAATCCTCACAACATTTAAAACCTGAGTATCATTATCCCCATTTTACAGAGAGAGAAACTGAGGTCCAGGTGAGTTAAACAATTCATCATAGATCAAGTAACTAGAAAATAGTAGAAGAGGGATTTGAACCCAGGTCTGAATGGTTTCAAAGTCCAGACCTGTTTCTCTATATGATACTGCTTCATCCCAAGGAGCATAATTGAAAAGCTTACCAAAAATGACATCCTGTCTTTTGATGACATCCTTCTCCTGCCTACTACAAAACGAGGGATCCACCACAAGACTCCAAGATTCTGCTTCAAACTCCTGGGCATCGCTGCTGAGGTCACTCCACAGAGAAGAATCCACGACATCTAATGTGGTTTTAGGAAAGTCAGAAGTGGAGTGACACGTCAAACACAAACAGACCTTCACAAGTACCCATGTTTATGGAGTCATCACACTAAATAATGTGCTATGAATAGAGAAACAACTAAGCCAAGATACTGTTGATAGGGAGTTGACACATCTGAAAACCAAGACTGCCCTTATGAAAGCAAAGAAGACTCAGACGCAGTGATGTGTATATGCCAAAAACAGGGCACTTGAAGATTCTTTTGTTTGCTTGTTTTGGCTCACTCCATTTTGGTTTTACTTTTGGTAACCTTCAGAGTCCACATGTGCTTACCGAATCTTGCACACATGGATTTTTTTTTTTTTTTTGCCCTGAGCTGTTTTGCCCTGTTTACTCAAATCTGAATTTTGTACTTGTCCAGTTCACTTGCTCTTTACTTGGCTTGCTGGCCTTAATATAAACATGGTGCACAGTGCAAGGACTCAAGTCACATGTGTGCAGAGTTTTCTGACAGAATTTGACACACACACACACACACACACACACACACACACACACACACACCCTTCAGGAAAACTAAATGCTATGTGTCCAAACAGCACTCCTGAGAAGGATTCCAGCTCAGAGAACTAAAGATGACATGACAATGAATTTAAAGTCTTAAATTCAAAATAAAAGAAACAGATTACTGGGGCAAAGTTCACTCTCTTGTCACTACTCTCGTTTTATTCGACTCTCTTTCACTTACTGATACAACTCGGATATGGTAAGTAATTCCCCAGACTAAGTCCTATAGCACAAAATATGCTCTTTTTATCCTCACCCGAGGGCATTTTTCCATTTTTTTTGTTCAGGTAGAGTGGGAGGGAGAGAGAGGAACAGAGAGAGAGAGAGAAACATCGATGTGAAAGGGACACATCGAGTGGCCGCCACCCGCACAACCGACCAGGGCCGGGGACAAACTGCAACCGAGGTACGTGCCCTCAGCGGGAACCGAACCCGGGTCTCTCAGGACCGCATGCCGATGCTCCAACCGCTGAGCCAAACCGGCCAGGGCAAAATATGCTCTTTTTAAAAAAGTGCTTTTATTCCTCTGCAAGTAGAGGAATGGAGATAAATATCCCAGAGTTCCAAGCAGGTCCTTTCTTAAGAGAGAGAGAGAAACATCAATGTGAGAGAGACACATCTACTGGTTGCCTCCCGTACAAATCGACCAGGGCCGAGGATGAACCACAACTGAGGTACGTGCCCTTGTCTGGAATCAAACCTGCAACTCATTGGGGTCCGCAGGCTGACACTCTAACTGCTGAGCCAAACTGGCCAGGGGTGAAATATATATTTTTAATGTATAATCCTATTTCAATTCATTAACAGCTGTAAAACTTTAAAAAACAAACATACACTGTATGTCATTCTCTTCATTATGTTTATGACATATGTCCTTTAAAAGATACATCAATATGCCCTGCCTGGTTTGCTCAGTGGTTAGAGCATTGGCCCCTCAGGACTGAAGGATCTCAGGTTTGATTCCCAGTCAAGGGCATACACCTGGGTTGTAGGTCGGGGTCATGTGGGAGGCAACCAATCAATGTGTCTCTCTTACATCAATGTTTCTCCCTCTCTCCCTCCTTCCTTCCTTTCACTCTATCTGAAAAATCAATGGAAGAATATCCTCGGGTGAGGATTAACAACAACAACAAAATACAGCATATTTCCTTGGTCACTCTATGGAAGTCTTCTTTGGGGCTAAATTCTTTCTCTCTCTTTCTTTCTTTCTTTCTTTCTTTCTTTCTTTCTTTCTTTCTTTCTTTCTTTCTTTCTTTCTTTCTTTATCATAAGAACCTATACCAAAGAGACACCATGAAACAGAATTCTTTTAAAAAGAACAAATAATATTTTTCAATCTTATATCTTTCAGAAAATATTCTTTTTGGCAAATGCTCACAGAAACACAAGTAAATGCAAAAGCATTTTTTTCTCACCTTCCATTAAGAAAGAATCCGTGGAGGGAGATGAGCCCATGGACTGCAGAAGCTCATCGGAATGAGACCTGCTTCTCCAGGTGTTCCCGTCACTCTCAGACTCCAAGGATGTCCCTGACCTCCTGAAGTGGAGGGAGGCAGGGAGGGAGAAGAGTTAGCCCAGCAGTGGCTCTGAGACATGAAGATGCAACCCACACTGACTTACCTGTCCAAGGTGGTGCCTGGGACACTTCTGGACAACGGGTGGGCCTGCCCCGGGGTGTCTTTCTTTGCAGCTGGCAATCCGATGGGCATGGAGGAAGAAGGGTGCAAGGAGAGACCAGGCAATGGGACGTCTCTAAATGAAGAATCTGGAAATCAGAATGGATGCTTCATGCGTTTTCATAGAGGGCAGTTAATTACAAGTACAGGTAGTCGCTTAAAAGCCAGAAAGCTAAACACTCAAATGGCTGCTTCTAATGTATCACATGCTCAGCCTTGAAACCAGTCTCCCGGCCACATCCCAACACCTGCTTCAAATGTCCCTTCCATTTCACACCCTCCTGACAGGCAGGCTGCCGGCCTGCTCCAGCACATCCACTTGGAGACTGTGGGCGGCTGGGATTACACAAACAAACAAGAAAATGGACCGGGGAAACACTGGGACAGCTTTCTCATAAACCACTGCTTGCACTCCTTAGAGCCAGCTTCAAATAGATGCAACGTGTTATTAGCACTATTACTAGAATGCGTATGGTGTGTATAAACAAGCACACGCACACACAGAGCATGTCAGGGGATTGGAATGATGCTGGGGAGTCTATTTCTTTATGGTCTAAGAATTTCAGGCAAATAAAACCTTCAAGCCACGCTGAGCTGTTCTCTCTCACACAATGAAGACTACATGGTGCTTCGGTACCTTTCTGGTCAGTCCTAAAATACTACGGGCATAGGTGCCTTTGCATTTGATGTGTACTCTCACTAACTCACGGACAATGTTTTAGTCCTATAATATTGTAGCTGTGGCATACTTCACGTGGTTTTAAAAACACTGGTCACATTTTATTATCAAGTGGTTTTAAAAACACTAGTCCCATTTTATTACAGCCTTGAAGTGAAAAAGAACCGAAAACTTCAAACGCCTGCCACATGGCAAACAACATCATTTGAGGCAGAGGAAACTGCAAAATCTCTCACAACCAGTCAAAGGATTTCAAACTTAGGAGAGGACAGTATGGTGGTTCTTGCATACAATGTAAAGAATTGTCAAAGGCTGCAATTATGTTCAAGAAAAATAGTTTAAACTTCAGCCATACATAATTCAAAGAAAAAACACACACCAAATTTAACAATATATAAACAAAACTTGGATATGCCTTGAAATTTCACAGCCATCCCAGAGGAGCTAATGAGTTCCCAGCCTCCAGCACAACTAAGAAAAACACCAGGTTGTCATGATAATGGACAATAGAGGACAATAAAAATCTATTGATTCCAAACTTGAAGATCACCCCTACTAAGTTTGTGATTCTTACGTGTGTATTGTGTACTTGTATAGATAAATCTGCTACTGCCAGGAAAACATAAAATTATGTACATTTAATGTAGTGTTTCTTTCTTCCCCCCAAAATGTATTAGATCAGTAGTGCATATTACACTAGATCACATCTTACCATTGAGGCAAAATAATAATACTCCTCCTTATAATCTTCCCTAATGTAAAAGATCATAATCACTACGCTAGACACCTGAAACTAATACAGAATAATATCTCAAAATTAAACTGTAATTTAAAAAAAATTAAATCATATAGGTTGCCATAGAAGTTTATGCCCTTTTTCACCTCTTTGTATAACTAAAAATTATGCCAAGTATATGTTACGAAAGAAGAATTACTGAGAAATAAGCAAATGAGAAAACAAAAGGAGGAGATATTTTACACTGGAAAAATGTGTGGTATGTATGAAACTGAAAAAGTTCTTGTTTTCTACATCACTTACTTCCAAGGATGGTCTGTGGTTTGTTCTTGTTATATTTCTCTTGGAATTTCTGGTAAAGAATATTAGAAACACATAAGATCAAAGCACCAATGAACTATAAGAATGTCCACACAGTTAGTACACAGGATAGGATTCTTATCTACATCATTTTTGTTATTTTACTTATTTCAAAGAGGAATTCAAAGCAAACGACATTAAATGCAATGAAGAAAAATGTTATAACAAGATGTGCAAGTTATAATGAAGGTGTCTCATGAACATGTGTCTCGTGAATATCCCAGATTTATTAAAAGCCTAGAGGAAACAGAAATCTCTAGCTTGCATGTCTAGATACAGGCTGAAAGGGAGTTCCGATTAGTTCTGCCTTTCTCCTACTTGTTTCTTTCTACTCCTGGCTATTCCTCCTGCCTACAGGACACAGCTTGGAGCATTGAAATGTCACCTCGATGTTGTGACCTGACACAGCATGTGCTGCAGTTAAAGTGGAGGTTGTGACTCCAAGTTTTCCTCTGAAGATCATCATGCTTTGCTCCATGCATTTCTGACATGTCTTTAGAGTGGGAAAGAAAGGAATAGAATGACAGGTGCCTTCATCTACTCAAGCCCACCCCCAAACACCGAGAATAGTCCCGAACGCCTCACAGTACAGTCCCGGGACCAGCAGTAACATTGGGGAGCTTGTTAGAAATGCACATTCTCAGCCCCACCCAGACCTCCTAGATCCGAAACTCTGGAGGTGGTGCCCAGAAATCTGTGTTGGAACAAGTCCTGCAGGTGACTCTGATGTTTGAGAATCACTGTTCTAGACTTCATTTATATGCTCAGGGTTCACGCTGGTAGACCAAGCAGGTTCCGCCCACACTGCACAACACAGGTGGCCAGACCCGAGCTTTCCCTGTCGTTCTGAGAGCACAGCGATAAGGGAATTACCATACACTCTGAGCATGTGTCCTTTTATCGCTACAGCGATTGTTTTAGAAATAAATCTAGACAATAATAGAAGGGTAACAGCCTAAACAGATAATGTGAAGCAGCCAAGCGAGATATAAGCATGTCCATTCACAAGTGACAGAGATTACCTTGGGACACGGTGGTGCAGCATCTTTACAGCCTTTGTGTACATTTGCATTGCAATCTGAAACAAAGGGAGAAGACAGAAAAGCGTCCGTCTTATTTAAGTTAATCAGAAATGAGTACGACCTCATTGTGGTTTTACTGGCCACTATAAACCAGCACATGCACATTAAAATGTTTAGGAGACCTAAGGGAAAATATTGCCTCACGTGTAGCCCCACCACTCATGCATAAGCACACTGCGAAGAGTTTAATCTCCTTAGCGACCTTTTGCACAGGGCCTCATCCATGATGACACCTGGAACTGGGCATGGCATACCCTCTGTGTCTGCCCGAGAACTCACTTACTAGTATCTGCCTATATTGTAAGCAATTTCTGACGTCTGGCTGGGTAGTACAGCAGGTAAAATGTCTTTGGAAATGAAAAGAACGAAAAACTTGCAACACTGCTGGCTGAAAAAAAAACACGTATCATCAGCTCCGACAGAAATTCTTACTAACTAGAGGAAGCCAAAGTAAAAGGGAAAAGTTAGCGGCCTGCCTGTGTTTTACCCGATGAAATCCCGTGGCCTCGTCTCACTGAAAGGAGTGAGGGAACACTGCCTGCCCCTTTCTGCCCACTGGCTCCGAGACTCGAGCTGTTGTCACAGAAAACTGCCCTGGGTGGGGGCGGCTTTCTGCCAGGCTGCTGTCTTCTTGCCCTCTCTCCCCTCCCACTCACCAGGACCACTCTGTCCCACCCGCCCCATGCTGTGTGTAGATGGAGGAACTTGGGCTGATCAGAAGCTTCATTAGAAAGAATTCTCCCACAGGCATAGAGAGTTCCGTTCAGGTCCATCAAAGCCACCCTGGAAAAGTGCCCACAACCCCTGGACGCCGAACCCAACCACCCTCCCGCCTGGAGGTCTGCATAGCCCAGGCTGATCCGCAAGCTGTTCCTGCCAGCAGACGTGGAAATTGGATGGCTCTCCCCTCATTCCAGAAAAGCAAATAAAAGTTAAAGGAAAAAAGAAGCTATGAGCTACCCTAGAAAAGTTACACTAAAACAGGCAGAGTGAGCCAGATTATTATTAAATCCAGAAAAAGAGACAAATTTAGATTAGAAAAAAAAAATTTTTCTTTATTGATTTTTAAAGAGCAAGGTCTGAGAGGGAGAGAGAGATAGAAACATTGATGAGAGAGAGAACATTGACTGGCTGCCTCTTTCATGCCCCACACTGGGGATTGGGCCCACAACCTGGGCATGTGCCCTGACCTGGAATCAGGAATTGAATGAGTAGCCTCCTGGTGCATGGGTCAACACTCAGCCATGGAGCCACACCAGCCAGGCAAAATTTAGATATTTTAAATGTATTCTCCCGAAGGGATACAAAGTAGACATGCAATAGGACCACAGGCCCATGAAGGGAGAAGGATGTGACAGGTACCAACAGGGTGAGGGAGAACAGCTCTCTGTGATATGAGCAAGGACCGCAAGTTAGGGAAAAGGGCAAGAGCAGAACTTAAACTGGAGTTTAAGAATCAATGTGACAAAAACATCAAAGCAACACTTTGAAATTAAACTTGAAAGATTTCCTCCAGAATGTGGAGAAAAAGAAGGGTATAATTATAAAATAGAAGGTGTTATACAAAAAAGACAGAAAAAAGAGATCACACTTCTCCAAGGAAAAAATCTGAAAAATTAGATCACAAGCAATAGTCAAAGCGACAGCTGACAAAAACCTTTTTAAAGTTAACACCTGCCCCCCAAAAGACAGATCAAAAGCACTGTTTCCTAGGAAAAAATCATTAAATGACACCTATTCTATAGAAATATTCTGACGATATCTGTATGATTAAAAAATTAAAAGTCCTCAAGCAGACAAAGTACGTTACCAACAAAGGAATAAGGTCAGGCAGGTCCCAGACTTTTCTACTATAATAGTCAGTGCTCAGATAGAATGGACCAGTGTTGACAGAGTTTCGAGGGAAAAATGGTTGGCCTAAGAACTTAGCCAGATAAACAGCTTTTCTTGTGTGAAAGAAGCAAAGATATATCCTTAGATACACAAGATTTCAGAAAACAGATCACTCTGATTACCTTCTTTAAAAAGTAGTAAGAGCAGAATCAAAATTATATCAATTTTTTTAAAAAAAAGGAGCAAAAATGAGCACTGGAAGCAGCTAGACAAAGAACTGTATCTAAAAAACTGTAAGTAGAGATAGAGCTGAATACAAGTATCCATTTATTCTTGAAATAGAAAACTATTTTTGAAAGATTATACCTAGAATATAAAAATAATAATTTATTGATGAACTTAGTATACTAATAGAAGTTAGGGGTAAAAAGGGTAAATAGAAGGGAAATAAAAGATTATGTAATTATAAGCCTTATACAGCCTTAAAGTTGTTATTAATCTATAATAAAAGAGCATATCAACTTGCCAAATCTCTGAAAAAGATAAAAGCAAATAGCTAAACCAGACATTAAGGAAAATAGCATAGAACTATAAGAGACAGTTGATAGCTGTAAAATTAAATATAAATTAGGGAAAAAACTGTTACAAAACAAGGCCTCTCAGTTACATTACAGGGTACATATACCTAAATTAAAGACACACACCCAAAATCAAAAACACAGAATAGTTAAGGGAAATATAAAGAAAAGGAAAACAAAGGGAATATTAATTTTAAATAAAGTAAAATTCAATGCAAAAGCCATTTAATGGCATTAAAAGGGTAATTTTATGTTGATGCAAGTTAAATCTGCAATAAAGTTGTGATCTGTGAACCAAATAATGTGACATCAAAAAAAAGCAGTGAAATCTGTTTATACACAAGGAAAATCTCATAAAAATACAATTCTTGTGAAAAACTAGCAACTCAGGCTTTAACAGAGAAAAATACAAACACCAGGATTTTGAATATTTACATCATGTTTTGTTTCACATTATATTTTAAAGGTTACAAATATTAACTTTCACAATTAAAAAAAATATATACCAATGAAATAGGATTATTAAAACAGCAGAGATTGGACATGTCATATCTCCTTATCCAATATAAAATAAATGTAAAGTTAATATGAAGTTTAAAACTCCAACACTCCCTTACCCCCAAAACTGTAAATCTTAAAACTTCTAATAAGCTGTGGGTTAAAGAGGAAATCAAATGTATATTCATACTGATTCTAGAATTTAATCTAAGGCAATAATCAAAGATGTATACAGTTGTATGTGCAAAATAATTCTCATTGCCACAGTATGCTGGGAAAAACTTAAATGTACACTACGTAAGGAATAAGTAAACACATGTGATAGCATCATCAAATAAAACATGAGCACAACCAGCTGACTCTCTTTATTAGAAGGGGCTCCATCAAAATATTAAGTAGCAATGTTCTCTAGGTGGTAAAATTTTGGATAATTTTAAGCTTCACCTTAAACCTTGTATCTGCTATGAATTTTATTACATTTTTAAAATTTTCATGACTACTTTAAAAGCTGAACACATCCTACGTACTTTCAGTAATTTCCATCTTCCACTAAAATGTCCATGGCCAACTCAGTATGACCCAACACATTCCACACTACAAAGGTTACTTTTCAGCGAGCCCTGGCTCCCTAAGCTGTATTAACTACATATGAGTATCTAACTATGTATTATTAATTACATATTTACTGCATATGAGTGTGTAAGGGCCCAGCTTAGTGACAGCTGCTGTAGGGGATACAAAAGAGCTTTGTGATTATAGTCCTTACAGAAGTTAAAGTCTATTTTGATAGTTAACACCCAAAGAGGTTGTACATACCCCATATTAAACAGAATAGGAAAAGCAGGTCATAAGGTGATGTGTGGGAATTCAGGCCCCAGCGGTCAGGGAAGATCTCCGAAAAGGAGGTTAAGAAATGTGGGCTGGCGCAGAGAAGGGAAAGCTGACAAAGTGAGAAAATGGTCGTAGGTGAAGGAACAGAGGCAGGAATGCCCACGGGGAGGGAGAACAGGGCGCAGGCCTGGCTTGGCCTCTGGTTGCGAGGCCGAAAGCGGAACTAACCATAGCCAGTCAGCGGGACGCAGACTGAAGAGCTTGGGCTCAGTCCAGTACACCAGAACGAGAGAGTCCTTCACTGTAGTGGGCTGAGGAAAGTGGTGTTTCCCAAGGGTGAATGTGGTCCATGTACTCAGAGTAAACTCTAAGTGAAAGTACCTGGAGAGGGAAACCGCACCACTTGCTCTCAGCAGTCCAGAGGTGGTGACGAAGCCCCACCTGATGGTCCCAGTGAGACAGGAAATGAAAGACGGTTGAACAACACTGATGGGGGGACAAAGGGGAAAAGGAGTCAAGGTGCCCGCGGTCTGAGCATGTACCATCAGTGCAAGTGGATTTTGAGGCTCGTGTTCACCACACTGGTCTGGGAGACACAAAATCTCTGGGTGGTGATGCCCACAGAGAGGGTCGCTCTGAGCCGGTGTGACTGGGACAGTCTTGATATATTTATTATGCCTGTAGTTTTTCCATGTTCTCCAAAGTGGCCACAAATCACAGGATTGTTCAGCCTCTCTAGGCAACTGGAAATATGGAAGTAGAAAGTGAGGGATAAAGACATCAACCTGGGAAGAATAGGTCTAAATATAGTACTTTAGAACAAAAGATTGCATGACTACTAGCTTAGAAACAACAAAGGGGAAAAGAAGAAAGGCATAAGAACGGAGTCTGGAGGGCACTCAGTTAGGGAAAAGACAATGCAAGGTAAGCAAGAGGAGTGTGCCATGGGAGAGAGGACGTTTACCGAAACAAAGGGGCAGTCCACATGAGAGCTGACACACTGGGCGTCTCAGTAATGAGCGAAGACTCAGACTTGACTAGAAAGTACTGCCCAGTTTCCATCAAAAGCAGGACTTCTATTGCCCTGGCTGGTTTGGTTCAGCGGTTAGAGTGTGGCCTGTGGTCCTGAGAGACCCGGGTTCGGTTCCCGCTAAGGGCGCGTACCTCGGTTGCAGTTTGTCCTCGGCCCTGGTCGGTTGTGCGGGTGGCAGCCACTCGATGTGTCCCTTTCACATCGATGTTTCTCTCTCTCTGTTTCTCTCTCTCCCTCCCACTCTACCTGAACAAAAAATGGAAAAATGTCCTCGGGTGAGGATAAAAAAAAAAAAAGCAGGACTTCTATTAAGTAGTAAAGACAGAGGCCAAAGCGCACATGATTAAGGAAGAAGTGGCAGGGATGGTCATTAGAGCGGGGAGTGGACATCACCCTCCTTGAGGGGTTTATCCTAAAGTGAGAGGAGAGAAAGGTCATGGACCTGGCTGGGGGAACGATTGTAGGGATCCAGCCTTGTGAGCGGGGTGGAGTGACAACCATGAAATGGATGGCATCACACATATAAACTGACTGCTGGCAAGCCATAAACAATTCATAACAATACTTACAGCAAATTTCTAAAAAAAAAAAAACTAGCAAATTAAATCATATCTGAATTGCCTGATGCTGTTTCAGATCCCATAAAAAATAAATAAATAAATCAAGTCTCCAAGGAAAGCAAAGTGCAGGCACGCAGAGAGCTGGTGTCAAGTGTAAGAAGAAAATGCAATCTGCCTTTAATGCCATGTGTGGGTTGTTTTTCATGACATGTACAACTATCAATATAGTTCAAATATTAATTGAATCATTTCCTAGGAATTTAAAGAGGAATTTACAAGGAAACTTTCCCCTGCTCTTCTCTTTCCTCTGTGCTCCCATCCTCCTCCCATTTAGCTCCCGAATCTGGCCACCAACAAATACCAAACAATGCATTTCACCTGCCTGGCCCTGAATTCTTTTGCTCTGAATAATTCTTTCACTCCACAAATATTTACTAAGCCACTATTCACAAGGCATTGGCTCTGGGCACTGTGGGTATAACAGAGAGCAAAATCAACAGATAAAAGTCCAAGCCTCACAGAATCTATACTCTGGTGAAGGAGACAGACAATAAAATCAATACTTAAAACATATAGTAAGTTAATGGTGCTAACTGCTGGGGTGGGGTGGGGTGGGGTGGGGTGGGGTGGGGGGAGAATGAGTCCAGCAAGGATAGTCAGGAGAGGTCTGACTGAGAAGCTGTTATCTGAGCAGACCTGAGGAGTCGAGGGTGCCATCCTTACAGCTATCTGAGGGAAGAGCATGGGAGGCAGAAGAAACAGCCAGAAAAGGCCCTGTGGCGAAAGTATACCTGACATGTCTGAAGAACAGCAAAGATTTCCAAGGACCTGGAGCAGAGGTGGGGAAGGGGAGGGAAGACAATGGACAGAGAGCAGGGGCCTTGCAGTCATTGGCAGGGCATTGGCTTGTACTCAGGGATGACAGGACACCAGTGCAGGACTGGGAACACAGGGTCATACGCCTTCCCAAGCCCACTCAGGTTGATGTTTTGGTAAAAGCACGGGGAAGCCAAGAAGAAACTACTGAAATACTGGCTTTCGATAAGGGTGTAACAGTGGCAGGGGTGAGAAGTGGCTGGCTTTTATATCTGTTTTCAAGATAGAACCAAAAAGATTGCTGAAGAATTGGATGTGGGATGTGAGAAAGAGAGGTATACAGAAATACTCCAAGATGTTTAGCACCGGCGTCTGGCTGGAATGATGGGGATGCCATTAACAAAGGGTCCGCTTGCAGGTGGGCACAGGCAGGGGACAGCAGAGTTCCATTTCGGACTGGTAACATTTGAGAAGTCTCTAGACACCCAAGTGAAGACACTAAGTTAACAGTGAGGTATACAATTCTGGTTCTGGGAGGTTGTGGATAAAAAGTTCTGATTCGAACCGTCATGGGTCATTGCTCATACGTTGCTAAATCACATGCACAGCACTAAACAAAAGTCCATGTGAATATGCTCAGAAGGGACCCTGTTCTCGGGGATCTTACTGTTTGAGGAGACCACATGTGCAAGGCCCATGAACTTACTGGAACACTGAAATGCCTCCTTTCCCAGGAGCGTTTTATCACAGACCAAACACTGTAGAACCACAGAGAGTGTTCCCGGGACAAACTGGTGTCGACTCAGTTTCTCTTTGTCTTTGGCATCCTTGCTCTTTGTCTTCAGATATAGCAGCAGCAGCAGCAGCAGCAGAAAAATGGGGGGAAATGAGAAAAGAGAAACACTGAGAGCCAACCATCTTAGAGAAGTCATACAAAGTCTCTACATCTTCTATCAGCATATGAGGACCGGACGTCCATGGTACAATAATGCCAAAATGTACTGTCACCCAGATGTAGTTGTCTTAGCATTTCTGATGACTTAGACAATATTCCTCGTAAAATGTAGAGGTTTTCAAACGCGTATGTACAAAATCTGAGCTAAATTATTTTAGAGCAAGAGGGGAAACTATGTTAATTGTTGAGAAACTGAGATATCTATGTTTTACAGATGATAGGCACAAAACATTAGCTACCTTAGATTTATTCCGAGGGCTCGTCATCCGATTCATGATGAAACTGAAAGTTCGGCTCACTTTGTACTTTTCAGAATCCGATTTGGCAGGTATGATGTATTTATCCCATTCTTCTTCTGGAATTCTACAAACAAGAGAATGTTACTATGGCTCGTCTGACTTAAAGAGCAAGCAAAATGCAGAATATTCATGTGCACACACATATATACATATTTTAATACATATGTTTTTACACATATATATTTATATATATATATTTTATATACATATATTTTCCAGTTTTAAATGTTATTTTAAAGATATAATCTATTAAAATACATTTATAGATGGACAAGCAGATAGATAAAGCAGGTCTCACACTTTCTAAGTGGTAAAGGTAGGTATTCAGTATATAATTCCTTCAACTTTTCTGTATACCTTAAATTTTTTCATAACAAAATATTGTGAAATAAAGGATAACTGAAATTTATAATTTTACTCTGAAAACATTCATCTCCCTGTTTATTACACTAACAGAACTTTCCTTTGGAACAGAGAAGCCAAATAGCCAACACTATAAAGCTGGGTTTTCTTTATCTTTGGAACATAGAGGTCATATTCAGCAGACACATATTTCCTTCAACAATACAGCCTGAGAAGCAGATGGGCTGCCTCTGGGTTCAGTCTCTCCCACTCCATCAGGCTGTTTGCGATCTGAAACTCTCTAGTTGTAAAGGAGAGAACACTGGATCTCCCCTAAAATAAGAGGCAAGCTAGAGGTAATTGTACCCAATCCATGAACACACTGAACATCATTTATTTTCCTCTAATCTATATAATCATTCTTTAAGGGGAAAAAAAGTCCCAGCTATGAAAGGTTATATTTCCCCTGGAACTTTCTCTGATAGTCTTACATTTCTAATATTATAACAAAGAGAAAGAGGGAATATATATCATGATATTAGATAAATATCAACCTAAGTATGTATCATGTCAAACCATATAACACTTCTGCAGGCTGAGTGTTTCCTAGATAAACATTATATAACCAAAGTCTCTCCTACCAACCCCCTCCCCAGTAAAACTCTCTTATATGTCCGGATTAGTGGCTAACATGTTCATCTCTGGGAAATACTTTTCAAAAGCAATCATATCATTGATATGCACCAAAATATACATGATTACTTTTGTGAAAATAAATTCAATGACAACTTTCTAGGACTTCAGTTTTCTCATCTGATCAATGACAGCCTTAGACTAAACTATTTCTAAGGGCCTTCTCACACTTAAATATAATATGTACTTACCTGGTACACATTACACAAAACTTTATTTAACCTCTATACTAGAAATGGAGAGTTCAAACCTATGAATGTATTTAAAAAAACAATAATAATAAATGGCTCAGGGTTGCCTCTTGGTCATGCAGATCTAAAGGTATAGTCAGGACAGTGTGTGTCCTGCTTTTCAAATCCTACGCAATAAGTGGAACTGGGTTTGCTACTTAGAACAGTTGAAAAGGTAAGAAAGGAAAGAGGGTGAATAGAAGTAAATGTATCCTACAACTACTCAGACTAACAAAAAGAAACTCAGACCCTATTATTTCCTTTCTACTTCGCACAGCCACTTCCTTAAATAACTGACTGATTAATATAATCTATAAATGTCCATACCTCTTATGTCTTAAGCATCCTAATTTTCAAAACTCATTGTATAATATTTAATAGGCTCACTTTGGGAATGGGGAGAAAAACACATTTCAGTCACAAAAGGTGCCATCCAATGCATAAGAGAACAGTAGTATGCTGAGGAGACTAAATCTCAGAATTAAAAAATGGTGAGGTCACCCAGCCAGTGTGGCACAGTGGATTGAGCACTGCCCCATGGACTGAGAGGTCCCAGTTCAATGCCCGGTCAGGGCACATGCCCAGGTTGTGGGCTCAATCCCTGGTGGGGGCCATGCAGGAGGCAGTCAATTGATATTTCTCTCTCCTTTCCTCTCTCTCTGAATTTTTTTTAAAAAAACATATTTTAAAAAATAAAAAGAATGGTGAAGTCAAAGTGGATTTTGAAGTCAAGAAGTCCTTTCCTTATTTCCCAGCAAATACACAAATGAAACAAATTTATTTATCCAACTATACTCCAAATTTCCCATGCTATAGAAGACAATATCAAGAAGAATGTTTCACATATACATGCACAAATTATCATGTATCCTATATACTTCCTCAAAATTACCTAAAATTACACCACTTAACTGTTAAGCTCAAAGGCCGATAAAACCTGATACATAATAATGTAAATAAAAAATACTGAAACACTAAATATTAAATCAGAATAACCATCCAACCTGGTAGAGATGTGAATATCATAGACACAATCTACTGTCATATTGTGAGAATGGGTAGCACAGTGTAACCTGTGGGCAAATGTTGAAGGTTGGTTTATCCATGTTGAAAACTTAATCTAACTATGTGGTATTAATCTATATAACAAGTAAGTACTATAGAGAAAAACTGAGAAGGGAAAAATCCTCAAGTGATTTCACAACAGAATTTAAATAGCTTTTCCCAGAACAAGAATATCTAAGCTCTGTTATCAATGTGATGCCCAATGGAATCACCCAGAGTAAAGTTTTACAAGTTCCATTCTTCAGAGACTCTCTTGGTATTGTCTTTTAAATAGGTAAAAAGATATTTAAAATATCTTAAGAATATGTATCTTCAGTATCTTAATCCTAAATGTATTATATCTATAACCTATTTTTAAATAAAAACTGGGTATCTAAATGTTAAGAAAGTTCCCACTATCCAAACTGAAAATTGACACAGCAAGACTTCTTTGAACACTAACTGCTCAAAATATATTTTTTGACAGAAAGTAAAAAAGTAGTAAATTTTAGACAGATGGTGGCAATAAAATAAGTGAGTCATGCCATACAGCGTTTAAGAAGTTGGGATAGGTAGTGTCTGGTCAGTTATTGCTGCTCTTGCCATCATCATCATCACCATCATCATTATCATCATTATCATAATGTCATCTTCATCATTATTCTGTTCTTTTTTTTTTATCCTCACCTGAGGACATTTTTTTTTTTTTTTTTTGCATTTATCTTCAGATAGAGCGGGAGGGAGGAAGAAAGAGGAAGGAAGAGAGAGAGAGAGAGAAACATCAACATGAGAGAGACACATCAAATGGTTGCCGCACACACGACCCCAACTGGGGCCGGGAACAAACTGCAACCGAGGTACGTGCCCTTAGTGGGAATGGAACCTGGGACTCTCTGGTCCATAGGCTGGCGCTCTAACCACTGTGCAACCGGCCAGGGCCATTATTCTATTCTTAAAGGACATTCTTAGTCTTCAGGTTTTTTCATTTCAAAGTTTTTATTCTGATCTCAAAATGTAAGGACAAGCAAAAGGAATGACACTTTTATTCCAAGATTTAAAGCACAACAGTCCACCTTGATCTCTATATTAAAAGGTTTCACAGTTTTAGAATTAATATCACCAAAATTAAAACCATTTTTCTCTTTTGCATATGGTCTCTTAAAGCCAAACATTTCTGTCACTTATGCCATTTCTGACATAATCCCAAGGCTATTTCACAGTGGGCCTCATGAATAGCTGGTTACTTGAGGCCAAAAGAACTCAACAGTCTCGCCTGCTTCCTAGTCAGCTTCCCAAACATTACTCCAGTTGGTAGGTGGTGTGTGTGTGTGTGTGTGTGTGTGTGTGTGTGTGTGTGTTCGTTCGTTGTTTGTTTTTTGGGAAAAGGAGCACTGGCATAAAGCTTTCAAATCTGCATATCAATTAGAAAACTGATAATGCTTAAAGTACTTTGTGCATCATGTATTCTTTGTTTCAAACTTAACACTTCTAAAAACTACTTTATACAGACAGGTAACAGATATTAGGCATTTTCTGTAACTGCTCACCCAGAGCCTGTTATCATAGTAAAGCTCTTTGTCCTGGCAGACAGACCTAGCCAGATCCTGATGCCTATTTTCTTTCTTTTAAATTATTTTAGAGACAGAAAGGAAGGGAGAGAGAGGGAGAAAGAGAAAGATTGACTTGTGTTCCACTTATCTATGCATTCTTTGGTGGCTTCTTGTATGTGCCATGACTGGGGATCAAACCTGCAACCTTGGCATATTGGGACAGCACTCTAACCAGCTGAACTAGCAGGCCAGGGCCTGATGCCTTTCTAAAGCAGGTGGTCCTCACACTGCTCCCCTTGGTCCTGTATGTTGGTAAGTGTTTCCTTTTGACAATAACTCAATAGAATATTCTGTCGCCAGTCCAGGGGCCTGTACATCTGGGGACTGAAAAGAGCAGCTGGTCAACCTATACAGATCACAAAGGAAGCAAAGGGTTCGGGCAGCCCCATTACATAAAATTCTCACAAACTAATAAACAAATATCCCAAATGATGTACACACATTTACAAAGATGGATCAAGCAGTCTTTCAGGAAATTTGAAACAGTTAAAATACCTTTTTTCTCCTGGTGGCTCTGGTAAGCTGTAAGCTCTTTGCTCTAGAAGACAGAGAACAATAAAATGATAACTAAGACAGACAAACTAGCAGTCGAGTGCTAGTCTAAAATGCACACACTCAACCATATTTTTCATTATCTATACCAGCAGTTATGAGAAAATAAGTCACTTTATACGAGTAGGGCATTGCTCTGGATATCTTTATCACTTTCCCTAGTTTGGAGGGAATGGGGAAGATGTCAAAACATGGCACCATTTAATGATTTTATGAAGTAAGTTAGCATCAGCAAGGGCAGCAAATATTTTCAGAAAAGCAAAAAATTAGTTCTTTTTGGATATTTCTCACCAGAGCTTCATCCCTTAGTTGTAACACTAATTCCCCAACATATAGAATAAATAAATAGCTTAGCTGCTTTTTAAGCGAAGCTCTAAAGAAACATCTCGAAGGCCAGACTAAGGAAGAGACCATCTGACTGTAGCTGCAGTGCCTGGACAAAATCCTAGGAGCAGCCAGTTCAGAGATGTGCTTTGTGGCTCATGGGACAGGGAGGGCCACCTGACCCGGCGACTTCTGAGGGTGGAGGGCAGGTTCATGCAAGCAGCTCAGCTCCGTCTTATTTCCCAAAGGAACTGGAGTACCTACTACAGGGACGGAGCAGAGAGACTAATTTGAACAGTGAGAGAGACTGAAGGAGGGAGCGGCCACTGTGGAGCACACCATCTACAGAGCAGGGACAAATCCTTTCCCATTACTATCCAGAGGCGGGAAGAGGCAAAACTAGGTTGCATAGGAAGACAGGCCAGATATATAAGGAGGAACACTAATAAATATATATGTCGTGAAATGTGTAAATATCGATGTTGAACCTCATTCTATCTGGTAGGGAATAGAAAATCTACTTTGAAGAATTTGAATACTTTACTTTATTGCTATTAAATGTTCCACAAATTAAATCATGGGCAGAAATCAGTATCCTTGTTGTAAATAGGCTGAGGTACTAGAGGTACCAAGAGAATAAAGCCTCTTGTCCAAAATAATTGAGCTAATACGGTAATAGAACCAGATTCAGGCAACTGGACAAAGTCTAATAGGATTCCATCCATCAGTGCACAATAATTTTCAAAAGTATATTTACTTCACTCCTCAGATTCTTAAATGTAGAACACTTTTGTCCATCTTGGTGAGGTTATAATTATCATTTCAAAATGACAATGTTCTATCTGAACCTATGATGTACCAAAGGGAATTATGTATAGGACTGGATTTTGTTTTATATATACAAGTATTAAATAATAAAGTTGCTTTATAAAGAAAAGAAAAAAAAAGAATAAGATATAATAATAGTAACCCTTTGGAAGTGACAAGTAAGAGAGATCACAATAAGAATAAAATGGACAGAAAGACCATCCTATCTTTGTATATCTGTATTACAGCTCATATATGGGAGTTCCCATTGGGGCAAAAGGAGGCTTGGAATCTATTCAAATAGAGAAAATGTTTAGGACTACTCAAACTCATTGAAAGGGAATGTCTAACATCACAAATATCAATTTACTTCTGATTAAGCAAACTAAACAATGAAACATTTTATACAACATCTTTGAACTAGTCAAGTTATCACACCTGTGCTTTGACCACAGTTAAAATTATTCCTTCTTCCTTAAGTGTTAATTTGTTCTTCATAGTCCAAGAGTTTTGACCATGATAAATGGTGTCAATCAAAACATTTGTAACCATACATGAGTATCTGCTGGAATTGGTACATTTAGTGTGTAGCCTCAATCTAAATTACCTTTTTGACATTCTTAACTTTTGGAGAATATCAAACTTCACTCAAATAACCCTGTTTTAAAATATAAAATAGACCCAGAGACATAGAAGTAGAGTTCAGACTGACAAACTTCAGAGGAGGGGGGAGGTGATAAACCAAAGAACTTATGCATATAAGCATAACCAATGGACATAGACAACAATGCTGGGGGGTGGGGGTGGGAACAGGAGGAGGGTGTCAATGGGGGAAAAAGGAGAAACAACTGTAATAAAAATAAATTAATTAAATAAAAAATAAAATATACTATCTAAAGATATGCTTTTACTTGCAGAAAAACCAAAGAATGTCCGTTTTTATTTTCTAATTCAAATGCCAAGAGTTAAGGATTGTATGTTAGGCAAAGACAATCTACCTTATTCATTAAAGAATTCATAAGTATGGGCTCTTTTCCCTTATAAACAACCAGTTTCCTCTTAGTCATCTCTCAACAATTTCAGACTTTGAACTGTCTGACTTAGAATCAGAGATACTACAGATATAAAGGCAAGGCTTCCATCCACCCTTTTGCACATTTCACAGACTTAAAAGTGTTTTTCAAATAGTTACAGTATCAAGTTAATTAGTCATCTAGGACTTTGAGTGAAATGGTGTCAAACTGCCATTAAAGGGACTCCCAGCCTAAACTGAGATTAGGGAGAGCTGAAGATCTTAGAAATATTCATGGTATGGGCAAAAAAATAACCAGGGCAAATTCTTCTTTTCCTGTCCTCTAAAGGGTAATTGTTTCCTTTCTTTCTCTTAGTCCTTTTCTCTATCTTTCCATTCCAAAATTAAAACAGACACTTACCAGTAGTCTTGCTTTCTCCTCTTCCAAAACACTTCTCAGGAAGGGCAGCGGAGTGGGGGCGTGGGGGAACATACCCAGTAGCACTTGTTCTGTAGTATATGTGTCTTGACTACTATATTTACTCAATAATTATTTATTGATTATCTCCCCTACATAAGTCCCTGTTTAGGACAGCAGCTCCAAGCACAAAGATTATGCTTTTAATATTGTTCTTCAGAGCATGAAATGCAAAAATAATAATATAATAAAGCAAGAATTTATAAAAGAAAAAGGAGTAAAATAAATCCTATTTTAAATAGTTTACACTGAGACACTGAGAATACTCAAGTATATCTCTTGTTTTCTGAGTCTTTTAAGACTCTTAAGGATAATAGCCAAAAAAGGTGTTATCTAATTCAGTGACAAAAGTTTTACTATGATGCTATATATTACAGAGTAGCATGAATACCTCCAAACATGCCTTGAAATGCAATTATTACATATTATGTACAGAAAGTATAAAATAATTACATTTCAAAATAAAATTGATGGGGCAGTAGCTGAGAGAGGCCACAAGGGCAGCTCTGAGTGGCCTATAATTGTCCTGTTTCTTGATCTGAATTCACTTTTAAAAATTCATCAAACTATATGTTTATAATTTGCACGCCTTTCTGAAGGGATACTATATTTAAATTAAAATTTTATTGCATAAAAGTTACATTTCTGAATGCTTACACTGCTACAAAAAATGTTAAGACACATTTACTCATGTTTCAAATATGTTCTCTTATTTCAGCTCTCTAAAATCCCTTGCTAAAGAACGAAAGAAAATCTATTTTACAGTGGTTTATCTCTGAGGAGTTGGGTTACTTTAGAATTTATATCTACGGGAAGAGTAATTTTTATACTTTACTTAAATAAAATCCTCTAAAGCCCTCACAATAATGAACCTAGAATAAATTCTAGTTTACACTACTATTGAGGAAAACATTTTACTCAAAGAATAAAACAACAGAGATGGGTGTACAAATGTGTAATTTCATCAAAATTGAATGTTTAACTTGTCTGATATCTAATGAAAAAGATTTTGCTAAACTTAGAAAAATCAACTGTGAAAATAAAACGGAAAACTCTAGCGTACCCGCTGCTCTTGTATATTTTATGTGTTTTTACTAACGGAAACTCTGCTCTGGAATAGAGTATTTTTAAAGACAAGCGGTAAGTACTGCTCACCTTCATTTGAATTGCACACTGTAAAATCACGCACCAACCGAGCTTTTCCTAAAGAAATTTTGGGTGATGAGCAGGAATAAGAACGTGAGCGGATTCCAGAAAGCAAGGATTCCTAAAAGAAATCATAATAAAGTTAATTTAAAATGCTACATAAGACTTGAAAGTATGTGTTCATCATGAATGTTACTTAATCAGCATCTTTGTAAGGGATTCAACATAAAAATTTCTGAAGTAATCTTATTGTTTCTGTTTGCTGGTCACAATTTTTAAATATATATATTTTTGTAAATAGTACAATTTGTTAAGGGAAACTTACATATGAGGTGTATCTTGGGTGGTCTGCAAGACAAAATGCTTTTGGGAATAGTTCCTATATAAAGGAACTATATATAGGATGCACTTATGACATTCCAATCAAGTTGGTTAAAAGTGAAAAATTAAGTCAAATGACCCTTTCTCTGTATATTTAAAAATGAGTTTTACTTTTTTTAAAATCTGGGTTATGTTATTATTATTATTTTAAATTTTTGTTAATCCTCATCTGAGGGTATTTTTCCATTAATTTTTAGAGAGAGTGGAAGGGAGGGAGGAAGGGAGGTGGTAGAGACAGAGAAAAAGAGAGAGAGAGAGACATTGATGTGAAGGAGACACATCAACTGGTTGCCTCCTGCATGTTCCGCAGCCAGGGCCAGGGATCAAACCTGCAACCCAAGTATGTGCCCTTGACCGGGAACTTAACCCATAAGCCTTCAGTGCAAGGGCCAACACTCTAACCACTGGACCACACCAGCCAGGGCAGTTGTCAGTTATTTTTATTTTGCACTGTAGTATTCAAGCAAAATTCTGTATTAATATGTATCTTTATGCTTAATGATTATTAGAAGATGGAGGGATGGCCACTTTTAATTATAAGAGTTTTAAAAACCTCCAAACAGCTGTTGGAGTTTATAATGTTCTCTGCAGCCTCTAGGGAGCACACATCAGACCACTACACAAATCTTCCTAGGCTGGGCTCATCTTTTAATAGACTTTCCATCCAGCACTTCCTGGGATGATGTTTGAATATCACTGATTTATGTATCTTTATTCCTTTTAAATGATCTGTCATTTTTGTTTCTGGTTTCCCAATTACATAGTATTTCTGTTACAATATTTCCAACATATGTGAAAATGCAAGATGGCAAGATAATATGTGCTAGAAAATTTAAATGAATATGCAATAGAAGGCCATTGAAGTCTATGGGGTTCCCAACTCCCATCCAATAGAGAGAGGCCTAGTGGCCTTAGGATTCATCCCACCCATCCATTTGTAAGAGAGAACTTAAAGTTAGGGCTATAACAAAGTAATGCAAAATTTATTACTAAAATTAAGCCATCGGCAACTGTCCTTCATAAACATTGGTCTCTTCTGTTCCCTCTAAGTGAAAACATATGGTTTCCCTAAGCTCATCAGTATAAAGAGTCTGGAGCAAAGTTGAAAACGGATGCCTGATCCTGCTTCACAGGGTCTTGGGCTGTGGCTCCCTGACTTATTAGGGAGGACCCTCTGGGTCTGAATGTCAGGAAGGCCAGCCCAAGCTGTCCTATCACCGTAAGAGTGAGCTGGCCACAAAGGGCCCTAGCCAAATGCCATCCTCTGCATTAACATCATACATGGCAATCATTTTGTATAGTAATGGGAATTTGAAAATTATCCAGAACCTTCAGGTAAAAAGTAATAGGGTAATTGCAGAGGTAAGGCAAGCTATATTTTAAAGGACAGAGTCTTAAAAGTGGACAACACTGAACTGCTTCACAAAGACTGAATTACTTTTCACCCCAAGTAATGAGGAGTGTTTCACAATTCCACCCAAAATGCAAAACTAAGAAGGATCCACATCAACAGACATACTCATTTCTTATTACCCAAAAATATCACATGATCTTTGGGTTCCAAAGATGATGACATCTACAGGCTTCAGGGCTGAGGGAAAGGATTCAGGCTCTGTGGTCAGAAGGCCTGGATTTGAGTTCTGACTATTCACCAAGCTTGGGTACCCAGATGAGACCTCTAATCTCTACAGAACCTCATCTGCTCAAAATAAAAGCACTACTTATATCCTGGTGAGTTATGATAAAATTATATATGTTGTACATACATAAAACATGTTTATATACTGTAGACTATATCACAAAAACACAGTGTTATCATAAAAGCCATGTGTTTATGGTAAGGAGCTATTTGGGCATAGCACACATTATTTTATAGAAGTAAACTCAATTTATGAAGGAAAAGTAGACAATAATACAAATCAAAAAGGAAGAAAACATACCCAAATACAAAAGGGCTTTCTCTGCAACAAATATGCAGATGGCGTATTGTAGAAGTGTGTACCTGACACCTGTAGTTAATTCTATTCACTAATGCCACCCCAATAAATTCAGTAACTGTTTTAATTTAAAAAGAAAAAGAAAATTGAAAATAAATAAGTAGCAACCACAACAAAATGAAAACCCATGAGAAAGAGCCAGTGAGAGAAAATCTGTCTCCTATGGAAAAACTGACAAAGTTTACGGAGCTCCAGATTAGTTCCTGCAGCCAGGAACGCAAAATAAACATCACCTCTGCCTTAATAACATTATTTACCTCATCGCCCAGGCCAAGGAAAATTTCATGTGAGCAAAACAAGTTTGATCACTTAAACCCACTGAATACTACCAGTTTTTCCTCCCTTTGCTTAAGAGATGATGGCAGAAATTGTGTAAAATCGTAAAATGTTCCATGTATGTGTAAGATTATATGTACTGGTGGTGAATTAATGAAAACAAACCAGCCTTGTAAGGACTATACAGATTAGACTGCAAAAGAGTAACAAGACAGACTCAGTCAGTCAGCTCATAGATCTGCCCCGCTACCAAAAAAAAAAAAAGTTTGTACATATGAAAAAACATTTGTCTTTCAGAGATGGATAGATTTAGACAACACATTTTCCTTGCTTGGAATAAACCATATTAATACCAATAAGAATACCTTTGACTGTAGGTTACTTGATAAAGAAAGTGACTCAGTCCTGGAGATGTTAAAATCTGGTTCAGTGTTGGTCTCAAAAGAGTCGAATTCATCCCCGCTAGGAATCCCAGTTCGGGAGGAACTCGGAGACGCTGGTGTGTAGCAAATGTGTGACTGCTCCGGAGGCCCTTCCCCCTCACTGTTGGCGTCCAGGGCATCGAGGCTAGAACTGAAGCACAAAGTAAGTAAACAAGTAAACAGTCAAGAAATCAGAGTCATTGGTTTCTATATCTGAATTCAGAGTCTTCATTAGTGTAAGGTATAATGGGTATATATTTAATTTCTTTTTTTTCATTAAAATTTTTTTTTGATTGCTTTGAAAGAGAGAAACACCAATTTGTTGTTATACTTATTCATGCATTCTTGGTTGATTCTTGTATGTGCCCTGACTGGGGATCGAACCTACAACCTTGGCATATTAAGATGATGCTCTAACCAACTGAGCTACCTGGCCAGGGCCAACTTCTAATAAAATTTATATTTCAGTAGTATTATTTTTTCTTCCCCCAAATATCCTCGCTTTCAACAAAATTTTGTTTCTCCAAGTGAACATTTCTACCTAACAAAAGTCATTTCAAGTACTCTAAGAAATAAAAGCTGGTTCGAGTTAGTGTTATCCCATTTCTGTTTTGTAAATGTAATCACAAGCCCCAAATAGTTACCCTTCAAATATTAAAAATGCAGACAAAACAGAGCCACTGGGCTGTTTGGGGGTGGGGCGCTGGGGGAATCTGCACGTGAAAATCTGCAGTGTGGCATTCCCTCCTTGTCCCTGGGCTGGAAAGCTCAGTGGGCAGAGGCACGGGTGAGGAGACATGTGCAAAGGTCTCACTCCAGAACTGCTGTCACGATACAGGTCAGACAGGAAGGAGTCAGGAGGGTCCCAAATGTGTCATATTAGATTATCATTTTTAGAAATTAAAAAAAAATTATCCCATGAGAAATCCACCAGAAGCAGATAGTACTTACTGCTCAATTACTAATGCTTTTCTTTCCTCATTTAACTTTGATAACCATAAAATTTAAAGGAAAGAATTTGACCTTCCACATTCCTGGCTTGTTCCATAGCATTTACATTGTAAGCCACTCAAACTTTGAGGCCATCGGCATGTTAACTGCACAGTGAAATTTTAAAAAATTAAAATTGGGGTAACATTGGCTAATAACATTATGTAAATTTCAGTTGTACAACTTTGTAACACAACATCTGTAAACTCCATTGTATGCTCACACCCAAAGTCTAGTCTCTTTCTGTCACCATAAATTTGACCCTCTCTGTCCTCCCCAACCCCTTATCCCCTCTGGTAACTACTATTTTGTTGTCTGTAAATAAAACAAAAAGCAACAACTGAACAAACAAACAGTGCATTTTTAAAAGTATTTTTCTTTGGTTGTTACAGTTTTGAGGTTAAAATTTTTAAAAAAACATAATGAAACCATCTTGATTATAAAATATGGAGAACCAGAACATAAAATTTTGAATAACTCATTTGAGTTATTTTTGTTTAAAAACTGTAGGCTATTTAATGGCCATTGAATATCAACTTAATAAGTTATATGACACTTGGCCCTATATGTGTCTCTAATCCTTGACCTTCACAGACCCTCCTGGGCACCAGCAAACCTGGCAATGAGTGAAGGTCACGACGGGCACCACTGAGGTTTCTGAAGGGGAGTTTTCTCCCTAAAGGACATTGAGAGCCTCACCTTGGCACTGAGAAGGGAAGGACAAACTGGAGTGGACTTCACACTTTTCTTAGTGGGAACCGAACCCGGGCCTCTCAGGACCGCAGGCGGACGCTCTAACCGCTGAGCCAAACCGGCCAGGGCCACACTTTTCTTTAACTCAACGTTCAAATATGTTGGAGGACACAAAATTATTTCTCTTGGAAAACTAAAGCTTAGTGTTAAGAAAACCTTCCCGGTAAATGTCAGTCCTCTGAATGTTACGGTGATGTAATTAGAGGTATTTTTACGGAGCTGTGTAGTTTCCTTAATTCAGTGATAATCTGAGGGTAGAAAAGATCTGGGGGTGGGGTGGGAGGTCAAAGGTTTGCTGATATCTTGTGCCTCTGTGCTTGTCGTTCAATTTGTGATCTCTGTACTAGTGAAAATTAGTTCAAATGGTTGCCTGCAACTATTTCAACACAAGTCTTTCCAGGTATATACAGTATTTCTCCTTCACTATGAATATACTTTAGAGGGATTACTGAGTATTATTTTATTTTATATACTATACTTTAAAATATTTCTTTTTCTGTTCATTCAAATCAGGCTACGGTTTTTTCTTTGTTAAGTTATTAACCTAAGATATTCAATATTATAGACAATATTTTTCAAAATTACTTCTAGGTTCTTCTTTATAATACAATTTTCCAAAATTGATATGAAATCAATTCAGTAGGTGGTGACCAGAATTTTCTTTTAAAATAGTATAGAAGATGCCTGGCTGGTATGGCTCAGTGGATGAAGCGACATCCCATAGACTAAGAGGTCCTAGTTCAATTCCCAGTCAGGACACAGGCCTGGGTTTCAGGTTCAATCCCCAACAGGGGATGTGCAGAAGGCAGCCAATCAATGTTTCTCTCGCACATCGATGTTTCTATGTCTCTCTCCCTTCCTCTCTCTCTCTCTAAAAAAAAAATAGTTCAAAAATTATAAAGTAATTAAATAAAATAGTATAGAGTAGCCCCAGCCAGTTTGGCTCAGCAGTTGGAGTGTCAGCCTGCAGACAAAAGGGTATGTACTTGGGATGCTGGTCCAATCCCCCTGGCCCTGCCTGGTCAGAGCGTGTAGGAGGCAACCAATCAATATGTCTCTCTCACATTGACATTTATCTCTTGTGCTCCGCCCACCTTCCACTATATCTAAAAATCAGTGAGAAAATATCCTTGGATGAGGATTAATGAACAAAAAAAATGGTATAGAGTAAAAAACATCAAAATATATTACACATGTTATTTCATAAAATGTTTAAATTTTATGTGAATGTGGGGAGGGAGGGTATGATTCATGGTGTGACAAGTATGTCTTACTGTGAGAAAACAAAAAAATGGTTTTAAAAATATATTTTAAAACAGAACAAATACTTATCTTCTATCAAGTAATTTTTTGCAGTAAAGTTTGTTAAAATAAATGTTGCACCCTGGCCGGTTTGGCTCAGCAGTTAGAGCATTAGCCTGCGGTCCAGAGAGACCCGGGTTCGGTTCCCACTAGGGGCATGTATCTCGGTTGCAGTTTGTCCCCGGCCCTTGTTAGGTTGTGCAGGTGGCAGCCACTAGATGTGTGCCTTTCACGTCGATGTTTCTCTCTCTCTCTCTTCCTGTCTCTCCCTCCCACTCTGTCTGAACAAAAAATGAAAAAATGTCCTCGGGTGAGGATAAAATAAATAAACAAACAAACATTGCATTGTTTATTTCCCCTTGTAACTTCTTAAAATACCTATTAACTTAAAATAATATAATGGTTACATATTGTACATACAATGTTACTTTCACCAAAATATTGTTTTAAACCTTAGAAAATTTAGGACTTAGATCTCAGTCAGCCTTGTCCCTGTGTTAACCTCAGTTTTTCCTGTGTGCCTTGAAATTTCTCATTAGAATTTTTGAAGAATAATTTTTCATTAGAAGTTCTTAGCCTCTTAGCCTATGATTCACTTATTTAAAAAATGGGCATTGTTGCCCTGGCTGGTTTGGCTTAGCAGTTAGAGCATCGGCCCACAGACCAGAGAGTCCCAGGTTCAGTTCCTGCTAAGGGAACGTACCGCGGTTTCGGTTCGTCCCCAGCAGGGGCTGGGGTTGTGTGGGTGGCAACCACTCGATGTGTCTCTCTCACATCAATGTTTCTCTCTCTCTTTCTCCCTCTCTCCGTCCTGCTCTATCTGAAGATAAATGCAACAGTGTCCTTGGGTGAGGATTAAAAAAATAATAAATAACTAAAAATTGAGCATTGCCCTTCAAGTTCATTATTATTTGTGTTACACACTCTCACCATGACACCCGGTGAAGGGAAGGTCCCACAGCCATCCCAGGGTGAAAATGGGGCTTTCTGGGAATCACACGTCCTTTCTCCTCATTCCTACATTTTTCAGAGGAGACAGAATGTGCCAGAGATAAAGTTGGCCGAAAGAACTAGCTGGAAGGTTTTTCTCTTAGGATATCTTCCTCTCCCCAATCCCATTACCCGCCCCCTTCCCTCATCAGCCGTGGCATTTTTACAGAAGCTTCTAATTCCCTTTATTCAAACTGGATACTTTTTCTTATATTTTAAGATGGCAAAATTCTAGCTGCAGCAGTGAGATGTTTCAACATCCCAGAACAAGACCATCCCAGGACAGTATAATTTCGAATGCCTGCGAATGTTTGCATAAGCAGAACAGAGAGACTGTCTGTACCTTTCCTACCTCTCTTCCTAGAAAATTCATTCACCTCTAGAGACCTGGGTCACAAACTGGAAAGATCATAAAATCCTACCAGAATGCACCAATAACACAGAGTTAAATCTGTTTTTGCAGAACTGTATGAACTGTTGCCTTGACTAACAGCCTTTTGTCCCAAGCAGATATGTGGAGAGCCCAAAATTTCCCATCAATTTAATTTATAGCCATGACCACTTAGTATCTTTTAAACCATAATTCAAAAAATACAAATCTAAAGAAAATCTTTCATTATTTATCAGATGTTACCCTTAGTACCAATACCTGTTACAAAGTGTTCCAACCTCAAGTGGTTGTGTATCTGTGTAAAGGACAGCACAGTGACTGGCATCTAGTGATTGCTGCTTCCCTTCCCTCTCTCTTCTTTCTGACTAATTAAATCTCTGCTGAATACTTATTTACCTATGCTGAATGTTCATTCATAGAAAAATAATTATATACACACTCATGTGTGTGTATTCTACATTCATTTTGATTCAGATTTTATGTATGAAAATGAGCATATAATCAGAGGTCTTGGGCCTGTGGGTGGGGTGGGAGGGGAATAAGCTATTACCTAAGGAAAGTAGACAGCAGAATAGAATGAAATTAGCAGAAATTAGCCTATTTCCTAAAGAAAATAGACAACAGGATGGATAAGAAACAGATACAAAAATATAAACACACATGCGCACACACACACACACATATAAAAATATACCATCATATATCAAAACTGTTGTTTTAACAATACTTTTGTATAAATAAGAAAATATGTGCAAAGTAACTAAGTTACAGGGCATAAAAAATAAAACAAACACCTATGATCCCACCCAACTCGAACCGTGAACATTAGCCATACCACTGAAACCTTCTTTAATTCCTTTGCATTCCATTCCCATTCCCTACTTTACCCGCTAGACATAATACTATCTTGAATTTGGGGATTTCCCCCCTCTTCATTATCTTGTTTGTTTTTTAATAGCTTAAGCACATATGTATTGGCCCTATAAAACTAAAATGATTTTGTTTCGTTTTACATTTTATAACAATGAAATCTAACTAAAGTACTCTGTGACTTGTTTTTTGTTGAACTTCATGTTTCTGTGATGCATGTCATGTATGTAGATGTAGTTAGTTCATTTTCACTACTGCATAGCGCTCCTTTGTGTCACTATGCTGTAATTTATCTATTCATTCCCCATTTGGGTAATTTCCTGCTCTATGACTACTCATGTATATGTCTCCTAAAACACAGAAGTAAAACTGCTAGGTCATGAATTACGCATGTCCATATTATTTTCCAAAGTTTTTAAACAATTTTCACTCCTATCAACAGTAATAGGAGTTTCTGTTGTATGCATTTTCATTAAAATATAGTATTGCCAAAGTATCTCATTGTGGTTTTCCTCTATTATGATTTCTGACAGTTTCCTTAACTGTCTTACTGTCAAATAGAGGAACAGACACCTGAAAGGGGGCCCTATTTTCATGTAGAGATAAAAATGGTGGGGACAACAGAAAATAAAATAGAATTTTCCAGTTTCTGCTACAAAGTGCTTTGATTTTTCTACACTTCCTCTCTAAAATATAGTATCTTACCTTCTTTTCTTTAGATGACTTTGTTCCTTTTCAAATCCACGAAGACCAAAAGAAAGACTTAAGTTGGAAGCACATGAACTAGATGGTGATGTGAAGCACTGCTGAGCGTCAGTATTTGAGGTGACTTCCTTGTTCTCGCTTGCTGGGCACACGCCAGGGCTGGTTTCAGTGGGAAGGGTAGGCTTGAAGCTCTGAGGTTCCAGAGTAGAGCCCGTGGACTCAGGGCCGGTGTCTGTAGTGAGTCCTTCTATGTTTATATAGTTAATATCCAAGTCACCAACCTGATAGATAAAAGATAAGTATTTGCCAAGCAAAAGCAGGACAGATTGGGTTAGCTAAGAATATAATTCTCCCAATTTAAAAACCTTCCACTTTATTTATCTTTTTTGTTTTATTTGTTCTTGTTTTTGTTTTGTTTTATGTATGCAGAGAATTATTTCATGATATGTTTTGGTTCACCTGGCTGCTATCCCATAATTCACAAAGGGAAAAAGACCAACTGAGCATTTTAACATTGTATGAACCATTGACTCAAAATGAGAGGAAATACTTTAAATACTTGAGAAGAAAAACTAAGGAGCTGGCAGCCTGATTTAAAAAGTAATTTATAAGAATTTGGGTAAACAAGGTTGTGGTGGTTACATAAATCTGAGTCTCAAAAAAACATTACCAAACAAAAATAAGAATAAAACTATGTAAGATGCATGGACTTAGCACAACTATGAGACAGAATATGCCCTAAACTTCAAATTACCTGGAAATGAGAGAAAGGGCAGTCTGTACTATCCACCTATGACTGGCCTGACAATATCATGGGAAGAGAAAAGTCCATGTGTGCAAAAGAGCACCAGTTGATTAAGTCACTTGTCTAAGGAAGGGGTTTAAAAATCCAGGTGATCTGAGGTGGCATTCATCAAAAGGCACCACTTCCGGGGGGGAGAAGAGAGTAAAAATAAAAGGATGACATCATTTAGATATAGGGTGGTGGAGGGGAAATGAAGCAGAAGGGGAGGTTCAGGTCCTAAACCAATCAACGTCATGATAATCAACTAAGGCAAAAGCAATCAAGGAATGCTCCAACTAGTGAATGTGAGTCAAATGAATAACAAGGATATTTACAGTGACTCAAACTATCTCCCAAAAGATACTTAATATATGTTTAATAGTAATTTTATTGAAAATAAATTTGGTAGACCAAAGATAACATCACCAGTAAAATGATCAATGTCATAAAAGATGACTAAGGAATTGCCCCCGATTACAGTAGACTAAAAACACAGGACAACAAAATATAACTCGTAATTAAATTTACTTTTGCTACAGAGAACTTTGAGACAACTGGTTAAAATTGAATAAGATCTGTACACCATTAATAGTACTATATTGGTGACGATTCCCTGATTTTGATAACTATATGTGTCTATGTAAAAGAATGTCCTTGAGGGGTACAGGGGTACCATACAATTTGCTCTCAAATGGTTAAAAATATTTATATACATATTTTAAGCATCTGCAGGCACATTCACACTAACGCTCAGAGGATAATAAAGTAAAATATTAACATTTGGGGAGTTTTCATAAAGAATGTACAAGGATTCTTTGTACCGAATTAAGGAGGCCTGAAATGATGTCCAAATACAATGTGTGGTTGTGTGTTCTTTTTTCAAAATAGTGTATATGACAGAGTGATTTCAAAGTAGTTTTAACATGTGAATGTCCTCATCAGTAGGCCGATAACCTTGAGAACTCACAGGAAATAGCATTGCAAACAAGCTAGCAATCTCTTTAGGTTTCTGTGCCACATTGAGGGAGATGAAGGAAATAGATAAGATTCCTTATAGCTATTGCTAGAAATTATTTTAAATATGCAGAATTTGGACTCCTTAATTTTGCTACTCAAGTGGACACAGGGACAGAAAGAGAAACGATATGATACCTATACCACACGGATATAGGAAACTTTGTGATTTGTTTCCAGGGTTTTAGTTTTATTTGTTTTCATTGCACACATTTGGCAATCCTCTGCCACATTTCTGTTTATCAATTAGCCTGTTTGAGTTCTCTTCAAATGTATGCTTCACATTATTAAAGCAATACTTCTCTCACTAAAATCATTCCCAAACAAATTACATCCTAACTTCATCTTCAGTTTGTAAAGCTCTGTATTTTTAATGTATCTAAAGACACGGTTTCCCCTCTCATAATATCCAGTCATGTACAATTTTAGCTACTTGAGGTAAGTGAAAATGTTACAGTGTTCACTGAAACTCAGGAAAAAAAAAAAAAAAACTCGAAATATTTCATGTAAATGTTCAGAAATACGGACACAGAATAAAACCATTAAAATCGGAATGTGGCTAGAGTATACCAAGTCCAATTAGCCTATATCTATAAAGGATGTCCCTAGAACTCCCACTTTGTCTTAAACTCTGTGCCTCATCCTAGATTTCATAACTAGGGTTCATGGTCAGCTGCTTTATACCAGTTATTTCTAGCCTAATGTCCATGTCCTGATGTTCATTCCTGTCATTTTGAATATCATCCCAACCTATGCATTTATATGATGCATTTGAGGTAATAATGCCTTATAAGGAAAAGCAGAGATGTTCGACTATGGGGATGAAATTGCAATCTAGCAGACAGAAAAAATGTTTATATTGCAGCAAACATCTATAAGTAACAGTGTATAGTATATGCATACTAAAAAAAACAACAAAAGGGTAAATACCTATTGCTCAAGGAGCACATATATGATGCATTTATATGGGAATCAGGCTTTAAAGTTGGTGGAGACATTGTTTTGTCAAAATTCCCCTTGAATCCCTTAAATCTACCATGAATTGGAGTGTGCAGGAATCTTCAGATCTATAGCTGTATTTTAATTTTTATAAATATTAAAATGTAAGGGTCAGCAAGCTAGAGAAGAGAATGAAGAATAGATCCATAGGTAGATGCACAAACCACCTGCCTTTATGAGATGTAACTCAGAAATCTCTATCAGGGAATGGGTGGGGAATTCTAAAGGGTTCCCCTTCCCTGTAACATGACACGATTCTCTTTTAATATTAAAGCTCTACAACCTTGCCCTGGCTGGTTTGGCTCAGCAGTTAGATCTGAGGACCAAAGGACCAAAGAGTCACAGGTTCGATTCCTGGCCAAGGGCATGTACCTTGGTTGTGGTTTGATCCCTGACCCTGATTGGGTCATTCAGGAGGCAACCAATCAAGGTCTCTCTCTCACATCCATGTTTCTCTCTCTCCTTCCCTCCCTCCCTCCCACTCTATCTGAAAATCAATGGAAAAAATATCCTCGGGTGAGGATTAAAAAAAAAAAAAAGCTCTACAACCTTATTACCTGTTATAATAAGGTGTGTTGTAAGGATTAAACAAGTCATTGATGTGACAGCATCCTATGGGGCTGGTGTCAAGCTCTTGCTGGACTTGAATACAAACCCTGCTACAGCAGATCACACGCGTGTTGTTGTTTGAAAAGCTGTAGAGAAGAAATTGGCCTCTCGGTTGCCATTTCCCATTTTGGCCCCACTCCTCTCATTTGGCAGTGCCAAAAGACCCCTCCCTCACGGTACACCTTGGTAGGGGAAGGTGTGCTGTGTTCTGAAGGAAGGACCCCAGTTAAATGCTTACATGATGACACTCCACTGCAGCACCACTGGGGCTGCACTTAGGCTAAAATGTTCGGGGGAACACAACAGTGCTGAAAATATTTCTCACACGCTTGGGCTGTGGAAAGAGGGCAGATCCACCTTGTAACATCAGTCACGCCTTACCTGATCTATCACCATACAGTTGGCGTAGACTTCATCGCCACCATTCAGCATGTCAGAAAGCCTGCTCGCAGCATGGAACGTGGAGGGCTGCTTGGATTTTTTGAGGACATCTAAGGAACGATCTAGAGGACAGATGAAAACAGGAGAAATAAAGTGGAAGGAATTTATTTTACAGTCAACCTTTACTTTCTTAATCAAACTAAGAAAAATATCCAGATTGATTTTTTTAAGGTGGCATTTTGTGACCTTCACTTATTCATAATGACATGCAAGTCTTTTATCTTCTATATCTAAACGTTCTCAGATATCTAAAACCATCATAAAGAATGCATCGTTCTAGATAAGTGTATGGCCATTTCAAGCACTATTTTTCCAATCTTGACAGATATTTATAAATTTAAAGAGATTTTTGCTTTCAATTTCTAACAGACTGAACTAAAATTCACTGTATGAATCACTTGGAAGCATCAGCGATTGCACTGTGACCCTAGGTGCCATTGAGGGTTCAGGCTCCAGACCCTTTACTAGAGGATCCAACATGGCACCCAGTCTAGCAGTATGGGCTCTGCGCTGCCTGCTGAATACGCAGACTCTCATACAAACAGAGCTTTGCTTCTGTTTCAAATACAGAACTGATTGTGCTTGCTTCCTCTGTTCCAAATAGATGAGGTTGCTCAAAGTGGGTTCCCAGAGAGTTAAGATGTTACTGTATTTGGAGGGGACATAAAGTTGAAGGCAGTAAAACACAGAGAAGCCAGAATGCTTGGTTTCCTGTGTCTTTGGCTAAATTGCTTAATCTCTAGATACCTTTACAGTTCTTCTTCATCTGTAAAAGTGGATCATTATTATGCTTCCTCATTGTGTAGTTACGAGGATTAAATTAGTTCAGACATGTAAAGCATGTAACACAGGCCTAAGTACTTAGTAAGTGCTCAATAAACATTGTCACGATCATTATATTTTGCTACTATTAGTAGTAATTTTAACCATGTTCAATGAGAGGTACAAGGTTATTAATACTAATCATAGGGTGTTATCATAATAAATTATCAATACCTATAAATGACTTTCACAGGATAGATTCAAAGTTATATCCATAGCAAACAACATCCTCACTGACATTCCATTAGATTCTTTTGCGTGAACACAAAATAAATAGTGGTGCCTCTATCCCATCAGAAATGGCACTTAGTCCACCACCTACCTGCCTTAGCATGTCACAGCATAAAACCCAGGTAAACCCATGGGAGTAAATCAGAAAATTTTTTAAAATTAATAACTGTTGGGCTGATGTACTAGGAAGAAATTCTGTTCTTTAACAGAAGGTCCTGGACAACATAATAAAAGTTATAAAGATATATGAATTGTATGAGCCAAATGGCGTATAATTCTGCATCTAAATCTATCTCTTCCTCACAGAACACCCATCTGAGATTTTTATTAAGCTCCTTGAGGAAAAATATACAATGTAAATGTAAAACTTTATCTTGTTTTATCAATTTATTTAAATAGCTAGCAATATAACATACAAAGCTCACAAATACTTCACAAGTATAACCTTTATGATCAATTACTATACACTTTTATTCTAATTACACAAAATAAAAGTAGGTTCCAAAGGTTATAAATCAAGAATCTGACAAAATTCTTTCACTGTGTTCTGAAGTAAGAAAATACTTGCTCATTTGTCATTGTACAGAATGTTTGAAAAACAATCATCAATAACTCAACATGGTTCTCTGAAGTGCAATTAATCCAGTGTAACTGCTCTCATGTCACAACTTCACAGACTAACACCTGGCGTGCCTGCCCTCATACTTGGGAGGCTGCTTATGCCCCTCTTTAACCACTTCTATGACTGCTAAAGTGAAACTTCACCGATTGCAACACTAAGGAACTAAGAAGATAGTTATTAAAACAATTGCAAATAACTGATGGATTTCATTTTAGAAACCTAGAACCAAATGAAATATTACCCCAATAGTCTGGCGTCAGTGACATTGCCCAGTCACCTGACAGCCATGTTCTGAGCTGCCAGGACAGCAAGCCCTGTGTTCAAAACTGACCTTCACCTCGAGGATGAGCAAGACCAGGAACTACATCTGTTTTCACATGCACAAGTAAAAGTAATTTGGATTCAACTTTTTCCCCCACAAATGTATCCACCTGGCCCTATGTGGCGGTAAGAATCTATAAGGAAATCATACCCAGGCAGTAAAAGTAAACTCGAAGATGGCAGAGTTACTTTGGTTACTTTGACCAAGTTGGAATCTAATTTGTTTTCTACATGATTAATTTGATCAATGTCTTAGGATATGATGTAATTTATTTACAAGACAGGTCCATAATCTCTTATCTGCAATTCTGAAATCCAGAGAAATCTGAAAAATCAAAATTTCTTTCCCTAAGTTTGGTTCAAAAACATGTGTTGGCAAAATCTAACCCAAACCCACATGAGGCCATGTAGAGTTTCCATTTATGCCCCCGCCCCCCAGTGTGAATGTCCTGCTGCAGAATCATCATTGTGCTGGGTGATGGCATTGCCCCAGTATCTCCTACGGGAGTCATATCATATATATTATAAGCACTATACCCCAAAAATCTGAACATTCCTAATACCAAAACAAATCTGGTCCCAAGAGTTTCAAAGAAGAAATGGTGGATCCCCACAAAATTAACCATAGCAGAACTTAGACCAAGATGTTGTCATTCCTCTGACAAATTCACAATTTTCCATATCTACATCTCTCCTGTATTATTATATGCTCTACTACTTGTCTTTAGATTGACTCACCTTTTTCTTTTTAAATAAAACAGATTTTCCAAGAAATACCTATCCCCACTGTAAATGGGACTTATGCACACGAAAATAATAAAAACAAACAGTGAAACTACATTCTGACTGAACGTACTTGCCCATGAGAGCTGGAAAACTTGCCTCGGCCATGCCATCATCCTGTCAGTTAGGTAATGGTTGCACTGAGTAAGTCTTGAGGGCTGGGGGCACATGACTACATAGCAGTAAGAAGAGAAAATCTGTCTCCTCCCTAGATCTGTCACCCATAACCTGCCATGTAGATCTGCTGGGTTACTTGCTGCAACTGTTTATAAAATTGGCCCAGAAGCACTTTCATTATAACTCTCTGGGGCAGCGGTGGTTTCTCCTTGTCGAAGGACATTGACAGATAATAGCATCTAGAAGTGAACAGACACTGACAAGGCAGAAGATGACAGGCTAATAAGACCTCCATTCTTTTACTTTTTATTTTTATTGACAGGAGGACGACATGACCAAGGCAAGTTTTCCAGCTCTCATAGGCAACTCTGTTCAGTCAGAATGCAGTTTCATTGCTTATTTTTGTTTTGTTTTTTATCCTCACCCGAGGAAATTTTTGCATTTATCTTCAGATAGAGAGGGAGAGAGTGAGAAAAGAGAGAGAGAAACATCGATGTGAGAGAGACACACTGACTGGTGCCACCCACACGACCCCGACCGGGGCCGGGGACAAACTGCAACTGAGGTACGTGCCCTCAGTGGGAACTGAACCCGGGACAATCTGGTCTGCGGGCCAACGCTCAAACCGCTGAGTAAAACGCTCAAACCGCTGAGCAAAACGCTCAAACCGCTGAGCAAAACGCTCAAACCGCTGAGCAAAACCGGCCAGGCCTTTGTTTGTTCGTTTTTTCGCTTTTTGTTTAATCCTCACCCAAGGATATTTTTCCATTTACCTTTAAATAGAGTGGGAGGAAGGGAGAAAGAGAGAGAAACATCGATGTAAGAGAGAGACCTCAATTGGCTGTCTCCCACATGACCCTGACAGGGACCGGGGATCGAACCTGCAACCCAGGTACATGCCCTTGACCGGAATCAAACCTAAGATTCTTTGGTCTGTGGGCTGACACTCTAACCACTGAGCAAAATCGGCCAGGGCCCTCCACTCTTTTATTAACTGCAACAATAATCACTGCAAATAATGGGCTTCAGACTAGCAGAATAAGATTTATTGTGGAAAAAAAAAAATCTTTAAAAGTACTTTCAAATAAACATCAGCTACCTATATTAAAGTGGCTAATTGCTGTACTGTTTCAGCCCATTACAAAGAAAAAGTTACAATGGTTTCATTTTCTTAAGAAACTTGATCTTTTCAAGATTTTAAGATTTATGATTCTATTGCTTCCATATGTAACCACTTTAGTAGCAACTTACGTGAAGAATTATTGCCCCGAAAAGCCCCTCAGGTTCTTTCTCAGTGAGCCTATAGAAATAATCTGCAGTAAGAATCAGCTATCTTAAACTAATGCTATTTTTTGACTTGGGGTGAGGAACACACAATACGATATACAGATGATGTGTTATAGAATTGTACACTTGAAACCTATGTAATCCTATTAACATTTTGTAAACAGCTAACTCAACTCCCATCCACACAGATGCAAATGTTAAATTAGTGAAAAGCAGTCAGTGCGTTGCGGTGGTTGAGAGCATGGGTGCTGGACAGCCCAGACTGGAGGCCCCCTCCATCATCGATTAGCTGTGTGACCTTGGACAAATTACTTAACCTTCTGTACCTCCATCTCCTATCTGTAAAATAGGGATAATAATATGTCTATCTCTTCGCATTATCCTAAGGATTAGATGATTTATATTTTAAGTGCTTAGAACATAATCTGACACAAAATAATTACTAAGTAAATTCTTGCTATTACTGTATAAGTAAATGAGGCTGTATAGTTTTAATACTTTATGTAGTTTTAATTCTTTAAAAAATTATTTCAACCATGGTTATAACTTTACATGTTTAGAACCAACCCAAGGCAACTGGAATTCACAAAATATTCCATTTGCTACACAAAGAGCTTTAAAAATGCTGTCACTCTGTCATATGTGGCTTAGCTCAGGTTAAGAAAAGCCCATCCAGTATGAGTTACCTGTAACAACTCAAGGGTGGGGTATCATGAAACAGGAGCGATTCTAACAGCAGGACAAATTATAAAGTCAAACCATCAGAGCGAGCGTGTCTCACGCATACAGGGAGGATTTCAGAAACGACTGTGTTCCAACATGACGAAGTGGATCCGGGCCAGGTTCCCACTGCAGAGCGCCTAGAGGATAAACAGTGACTCCAAGGGGATCCCCAGCTCGCCCCTCTCCCCTTATTCTCAACGCTTTGTCATGTCGTCTGTGGAACTGTACAAGACTCCCTGGAGCAGCATCTTTTATTAGCACTTGCTTGCTGTACTAGAGGCTCTAGTTAGGTGACAACTGAAAGTAAGTATATTTCACCCCCAGAATGAAGGGATATTGGTACTAGTAAGGGGGGGTGAGAGAGAGGTAGCTGCAGATGCCTCCCTTTCTCTGACACTTTACAACGACCCCAAATCTGGCAGGAAACAGTTAAGAGCACAGACCAGCCTAGGGCCTCTGCCACCTGATTTATAATGAAATCCAACTCTCCCTCAAGAAGCTAAGAGCCTTGTAGCTAAAGGAAAATGTGGCCTACTTGCGTGCTTATGTAAGAGACCCACACCCAGACATAAACAAGGGCAGCAAAGGCAGCCCTCTGCAACCTGCCGCCGACCTGGTTCGGCCTATTCCGGGTGCCCAGGGCTGGCCTCCAAAACGCAAGAGAGGGCCTCTCAGTCCAGCTCACACTTAACTATGGCTGGGAAGATTGGCTTCATTCATTCATTATTCATTCATTGTTTCGTTTTAAACCTAGAAGTTTATGAACACAACAGGATTTAGTCTGACCCACCACAAAATGGGTAAGACATTTTATTTTTTTGCGTTGGTCTTTATTTTTTTTTAATATTTTTTTCTTTATTGATTTTAGAGAGAGAGGAAGGGAGAGGAAGAAAGAGATAGAAACATCGATGAGAGAGAACATCGACTGACTGCCTCCTGCATGACCCTCACTGGGGATCGGGCCCACAGCCGGGGCATGTGCCCTGACCGGGAATTGAACTGGTGACCTCTTGGTGCATGGGTCGACGCTCAACCAGTGAGCCACACCGACCGGGCTGTGTTGGTCATTATTTATTTTCTATTTAATTTTTATGTTTTCAATTACAGTTTGCATTCAGTATTATTTTGTATTGGTTTCAGATGTACAGCATAATCATATACTTTACAAAGTGTTCCCCCTGATATTGCCAGTACCCACCTGGCACCATACACAGTTATTACAATATTATTGACTCTATTTCCTATGCTATACTTTATATCTGCATGACTGTCTTGTAACTATCAATCTGTGTTTCTTAATCCTTTCACATTTTCATCCAGCCCCCCAACCCCTTTCCCCTCTGGGAACCATCAGTCTGTTCTGTGTATTTATGAGTCTGTTTTTGTTTTGTCTGTTCATTTATATTGTTCTTTAGAGTCCACATATAAGTGAAATCCTATGGTATTTGTGGGTAAGACCTATTTTAGAGTTTGGTTCCCAGCATTCTCCTAAGAGTGTCCATCACAGTCACCAATGACCTTGCTATTACAGAATTCAGTGGTTGGTTCACGGGTCTCACCTTGTGTGACCTACAGCAGCCTCTGATACAGTTGATTGCTCCCTTTCCCACCTTTGCCTCCAGGACACCAGTCTATCTCTTCCTGGCCCTTCCTTCTCAGTCTTCACCTTCTAGCCTTGGGCAGGTAACAGTACTCTAGGGCCAATCCCCTTTTCCCCTCCTCTCTCCACTCATTTCCATGGGTCATCTAACAACATGGCATCATATACCATTACATAATGACTCTTCATCTCCAACCCAGAATTCTCCCCTGGATTATGACTATCTCCTCGATACCTCCCGAGTTGTCCAGCAGCCATGCAAGCACAACAGATGCAAAACAGAACCCTTGCTTTTTCCCTCCTACACCAACTTGCTCCTCCCAGTAAATGGCAACTTGATCTTTCCTTGACATCGCCTTGACTGATCTCTTTCACAATCAAATAGATCCAGAATCTGACCTTTTCTCATTATCTCCACTGACACCACAGGGCAAGCCACCACCATCACCTGCCTAGATTATTGCAAGACGAGTGTGTCTTAACTGGTCTCTCTGCTTCTACTCTTCTGTCCTCCACAGCCTGTTCCTCACAATGCAGACAAGGCAATTGTTACAAAGGTGATAAAATCATGCCATGCCTCTTAGATCCTCCAGTGGCTTCCCATCTCATTTAGAGTAAAAGCCAAACTTTACCACAACATATAGTCCCTTACTCAAATGTTCTGGGACCCAATTCCTGTGTGTGTGCATGTGTGCATGTGTGCGTGTGTGCGTGTGTGTGTGTGTGTGTGTGTTGGTGGGGTCAAGGAGGGGGACCCATGCATCTAAGCAATTCTTGGATACCAGCTAGATGTCCTACAATTCAACTAAATTCTGACACTACTGGAGATAGCATCATGGGTTAAGGGGGTTTAGATGTATAAAACTGCCTGCCCCACCCCCCAAATTCAGATGCCCATTTCAAGTCTAGGTTGTTATCTGTGCTTCTGAATGGCCACAGATTGGAGGTTCCCACAACCCCCTGCATGGACTTCAGGATGCCAACCACAAGTCTGGGCTGCTATCTGTTCTTCTGACCAACTATAAATCAGAGGTTCCCACGACCCCATCCTTAGGTTTGGTTAATTTGCTAGAGCAGCTCACAGAGCTCAGAGAAACGTTTTACTTACTAGAATACTGGGTTATTATGAAAGGGTATTACTCAGGAACTGCCAGATGAAAAAGATGCAAAGGGCAAGGTATGTAGGAAGGGGCACATTGCTTCCGTGCTCTGAGCACACCAGGCTCCCAGTACCTCCGTGTGTTCATCAACCAGAAACTCTCTGAATCCTATCCTCTTGGTTTTGTTTTGTTTTATAATTCTCACTGGAGGGTATTTTTCCATTTATCTTCAGATAGAGTGGTAGAGAGAGAGAAAGAGACAGAAAAAGAGAGAAACATTGAGGTGAGAGAGACACATCGACTAGTTGTCTCCCACAGGACTGGAACTGGAACTGGGGACGGAACCACAACCAAGGTATGTGCCCTTGACCCGAATCAAACCTATGACTCTTGGTCTGCAGGCCGACACTCTAACTGCTGAGCCAAACTGGTCAGGGCTCCTGTTGGGTTTTTAATGGAGGCTTTATGATGTAAGTATGATTGGTTAAATTTTTGCCCATTGGTGACTGAACTCAATCTTCAGCCTCTGTCCCTTCTCTGGAGGTTTTTGGTTAAGATAGAAAGTTCCAACCCTCTGAACATAAGGTTGGTTCTCCTGGCAACTAACTCCCATCCTTAAGACCAAAAGTCACCTCATTAACATAACAAAAGACACCTTTAGCATTCTCATCTCTTAGGACATTTCAAGAGTTTTAGGAGCTCTGTGCCAGACATGGTGACAAAGACCAAATGTGTATTTCTTATTATAAATCACAATATCACGCTAAACATAACCTGCCCTCCTTTCCCCTCACCCGACCTTTCTGAGGCTGCTGATTACTCTAGCCGCTCTGGCCTTGCTGTTCTATGCCTCAGGCCATTTGCACTTGCTGTTCTCCCTACCAGGATTGCTCTTCCCCTGGATATCCAGATGTCTTCCTTCTTCATTTTCTTTAGCTCTCCACTCAGATGTTATCTTATCAGAGTCTCTCCTTGACCGTTATATATATAAAATAGCAACACCCTAAGCCCTGCTTTATTTTCCCTTATACCAACATATCATCACTTTGCATATTGTACTTATTGTATATTATCTGTTTCCTCCCATTACAATTAAGCTCTATCAGAAGAGTGACTTTGAATGCCTTGTTCACTGTATCCCTAATGCCTAGGATCATGTCACATAGTCGATACTTAACACATATTCTCTGAAGAAGTGAATTCTTTCTCATTAAGAAAAGAATCTCCTTGTGCCAGGTACAACCAAGACTAAACTCTTCTGGTCTGGCAAAGTTTCCTCAGATTCTGGAGGTTCTTGTGAATAGCCCAGCTATTCTAGCTTCACTCCAGGTTGTGATGATGGTGTCAACTTCTTATTTCTCTCTTCCATTTACCCATTCATTCTCTTTTTCAACATATTGAGAATCTACTGACTGCCAGGTACTGTGCTACCTGTTGAGCCTTGGCCAGGGCTCTCAGCCTCCATCTGTGACTCTTTAAAAATTCCTCAACACACAGTCCGTAAGGATTATTCCCCAGGAGATCCCCTGACAAGACCCTAAACAGCCACGGGGCTGTCCTGCTCCTCTGAGTTCTTCCTGCCTGTGCCCTCTGTATTTAGTCCTGTGTCTTCTACGTACTTTGATGATAAGAGTTTCATTTTGCCCCTCCTGGTGGGACAAGTAACTTCTTCATTGGGGTCTGAGCTAAAAATACATTACATTCTCTCATTGTGCAGAATATCACAGATGCTAAGCACTTCCTATAGGACATCATCTGAATACCTTCTGGTAGTAGTAGCCCAAAAAGGTACTCTTTAATCTGTTTAAAATATCAGTTAGGTTACTCTTTTACTAAAGGTATAATCGGATGATCAGGTCAATTTGCAAAGGTACTTGAAAGAAGCTGATCCAAAAAACAAAAACAAAAACAACAACAAAAACATTAAAAGGGAGAGAGGAAAAGCAAAATATTAGGTATTCCAAGAGTAAGCATCTACTGAACACCTGCCCTGTGTTGGGTAATTATACTGGGTAACACTACTGCTATAGCTCAGATGAGTCCAGCACTTATTATAAAACAGATACTATCTGATTTACATACACTAACTCATTTGATGCCCAAACCAACCCTCTGTAGCTATACTATTTATTATTTCCATTTTGCAGAACTGTGGTGCTATTTCAGTAACTTCCCAAGGTCACAAAACTAGTAACTGGTAGCTATAGGTAGGCACTCTGTTAGGTAGTTCAGAGTACTTTATTTAATAATTGGGGTTACTGAGTATTCTATTTTGAGCCAAAGAAAATGGTATGTCAGCAATGTTTGGTATTTTCCCTTTGGGAAGTTTCATTAATGTGTTACAATGCCACTGTGCCTAGGTGTGTTTGTTCACTCCCTGGGCCTGTGTGATCCGCTGCCGGAGATTTCCTGCCGCAGTAAGACAGTGTGAGTCTCGCTGAGGAAACATTCATTGAGCGGTAAACGTGTGATTTCCTTTTGCTTAACCACACACCACATACAAAACAATCAAGAGAAAGGACTGGGAAGAAAAACCAAGACGCTAACTTCTCTCTCTAGGTGATGGATTACAGGAGGTTTTTATTTTCAAGTCTTTACTCTCTGTAATTTCTAGATTTCCAGCAATAACCATTTTTACATATAAAATAAGAGGGAAAACAAGTTATATGTTTAAAACTCGTCTCCCATGTAAAAACAGCTGCAGAATCTCATGCAAAATAGATTATCAGTAAATCAACCCTATCAGATAAAACGTATGTAAATGTATTCGCTGGAAATGTTTTACCCAAGAGTACACAGTATTGTTTTTACCCATTTGCCAACCCTGCTCTTCAAAATCATGATTTATCACGTTCATTTTGCAGACGAGAAAGCTGAGGCCCAAGCAGACTGACTGACCTGCCACCGTCGTTAGGAAGGAAACCCAGAAGGCAGACACAGTACTGACAGAGACACCCGTCACCACGGCACACTCCCTCCCAGGTCCCCACATTCAAGGGGAACAGCCATCTTCTGAGATTCACAGAGTCCTCTGTACCAGTGGTCTGTGCTCCGGAGGACAGAACCAACCCACCCTCACAGGTGAGAGGGAACCTTTTCAGAGGTCAGCTGTCACTTATCTCCTGGCCTAGTCTTCTCGAAGGTTCCCTTAGCGTGTCCCTGATACTAATCGTAGTCTGGAAAATCTCTTGGCCTCACTCTTCTGAGTTAGACTGGAGGTGATAGGGAGGATCCATCCAAATTCCGAAATTATCCTCAGCCCAGGAATTTCCTGTGGGTCACATATAATGAGCTACAGTTACTCTGAAGATTTTAGTCTGCACAGTGGGGAATCTGGGGGAATGCAGGGAACCTTTGTCTACCAAGCTAGAGAGTCTCTAACACCCACCCAGCATCCAGGTCACCCTGACCTTACCTCACCCTCCTGGGATCCTGTAGAAGGAAAAGTGAGCCCTGGGATGAGGTCTGGCCAGCCTCCTGACCAGTCCTGTCAACAGCAGTGACAGCTGAGGCAGACGTGAAGGGACCCAGAGGTGCTGGGGTGAGAGCGGTTTCTCCAGCTCTCCCCCTGGGAGCAGCGGTTCAAAATCCCTTCTAAATAGCAAGTTACAACGTGGTACTCTAAAACCAGATCCTACAGGAAGTCTTATTCTGCTCTTTTGAAAGACCTCATTATCAAAATTATTGAAAGAGAAAACACGCCTTTCGCCTTGTAGTGCACTGGAGAAAGGCGGCGGGGAGAGGGGAGAAAGGAGCGCACAGGAAAACAGTACTCAGAGAGACAGTCTTCTCCCAAACCTTTCCAAGCTCTCGTTCCTCATTATAGTAGCACAAAGTAACTTTCAAGAGGACATGTTTATGTTTGGAAAAGAAGGATCTTAAATTGGAAAATAACAACTTTTTCCTGCCCTTGCCTCCCCCAGCTATCAAGATGTTCAGTCATGTGGGGGCCTGGGTGTGATTAGGCTGAATCAGCAATTCCTTTTCTTCTGGATGCAGTTCTCCAAGGCCGAAGGCAAACTAATCTACAGAAAGGGAAAATGGGCAAGCTCGGGGGAAGAAAACTAACACATAATACAAACACCAGGACAGAAGTGAAAGACCTCAAATAACATGCAGGACTTGGACGCGACCACGTCAGGTGACTCTAGACAGAAAGAAACAAACTGTATGTCGCCATTACAAAAAATCCTATGAATAATTCAAATCCTGCATAATCTTATGGAAAGACTCAGACACATAAAAATGATTTGTCCACTTCAAAAGTCATGAGGTTCTCCGTTTCTCTAGTACCTGTCTCCAGACATGGGTGTGTTAAACTCCCCTTAATATCCTAAACAGAAGTGAGTTCTACTACAGACAAGAAACTATGCTAGCAAAATAAACTCTCCACTGAAATGTAAATTCTCTCCCTTTTTTTTTCAATTGAAGTATAAATGATAGGCATATTAGTTTCAGGTATACAACATAATGATTCAATATTTATAAATATTGCAAAATGATCACAATAAGTCTTGTTAACATCCATCATTATACATAGCTACAATATTTTTCTTGTGTTGAGAACTTTTAAGATCTACTCTCTTAGCAACTTTCAAATAACTTTCACTTATTTTATGTATCCTCAGCAAGAACATTTTGAATAAATGAATGAATAAATAAATAATGAAAGCCAAGTACTGTGGGCATTCCTCCAAACTGTTCTGGGTTAGTTTCTAAATCTTGTTCCATTATCCTGAGCAACTCTGGGCACCGCTGAGTAGGTTATTAGATATTCATTAAATGAGATCAAAGGGATAACAAAGCGGTTTCCCTGCTTGTGGGGATGGTGAGGCCAGGAGCTACTTTGAGGGTAAGAGGGCTTTTCTCACTTCCATCTGCTCCAAAGGGAACACCTGGCAGGCTGCCCCGCGCCAGCATGAGGACCACCACCAAGCACGCTTGGTAGCGTTGCAAGGTCAGGCAGCAGAGCCAGGTCCAGATTTCCTGGGCTGCTCCTAGTTGCCTAAGTGGTAAAAATGGACCCCTAGGATCCCACAGGCCTCTGAGAGCAGGAAGTGGCTAGGTCAAGTACGTGTGGCCTGCCACGGGGCGCACCATGGTGCGAAGGAAGGGGCCCTGTAGAAGATGTTTTTAGAGAAGCACCTGAGCCAGTGGCCAGGGGCGGAGATGTTAAGATTTCTGCAGTGAAGAAAAACCACCAGATCCTGACCAATACCAGGGAGAAGATACAACTGCAGGACCTTGGTCACAGATGCTAGAGACCCAGTAATAAAACTTGGTGGCTGAGGGGACAGCCAGGCCAGCAGATCTGCAGCAGACCGGGAGGACCTAGAGAGCCCTCAAAGACGGGGCCACCTCCTCCCCACCACCCACTGCCCCCTAACCCTCACCAGGAAGTCACATTCAATACCAGCTTGGTAAGGAAGATGAGGAGGAAGAAGAAATCTCAGAGGCTGGATATTTTAAAGAGACTGAGCAGTTACAGAAAATGAATATTTTCATTATTACATAGGACCGAATTTTCTCTCAGACTAAAATATACCCTTTTCCCTCCCTACTGCCTAAAGGGTAGAACTTCATAAGACAGATTTATTATAGACAAAATAAAGAAATAAAGGCAAAATAAGAAGTATCTGAGTGTAGTGTGAGTAAATCTGTGTCTCAATACACTTTCAATATTTACTTCCTGCTTTCTGTGATCAGACACTGGGAGTGTGAAGACAGGCCGGCCAGTCTCCATCTTCAAGGAATTCAATGTCTTAGGGTGAGAGACATTAAATAATAGCTGCGATACAGTACTGAGAGGATCTTATAAAATTATACACGAGTCAGTGTGGCACAGAGGATAATATAATGAACTCTGAGGGAATTCAGTGAAGGCTTCCAGACCATGGACCCTCAAGCTACGTCTTAAAAGACAAAGTGGAGATTTCTAGCTGCAAGAAATTATAACCTGAATTTTCTAAAACAAAAATTAAATGAGGAGGGGAAATTCATTGGAGGCACGAGGGAAGCCCACAGAACGGAAGGAGTTTAACATCCAAACCTTGAGAGGGAGGCACCTGGGCAGCAAGAGAGCCCCCGAGACTAGAACAAGGGCTGGAATCTAGCAGTGCCCTAGCTCACGGTGACTTCTCTTTACACGACTGCAGGATTTCCTCCTACCACAGACTGAGTTCTCCCAGCTAATGGCTTCCACTCCAACCCTTCCAGCATTGCTACCCAAGAAGGAAGGTATCTCCCTCCAAATTCCAGTCGGAAGAATCCCAAGGTAAGACTCTGATTGACCAAGTTTGAGTCATCTGCTCACCCTGGACCAATAGCTGTGGCCAGGCAGCACAGGTGCTGTGATCTGCTCACCTGGGTGGGATGCCCAGCCCACCACATCCAGGAAGGCAAGGTCACATGAGGTGACAGCAGCATTTGGACCCATGGCCAGAGCAGTGGAAGGACACCCATGAAAGAGAGTGAGTGTTGTTCAATGAAGGGAAGGAGGATGGAGGCAGACAACACTAACCATCCAGACCAATGCAATATTTGGCACCGCTCGACATTTCTGCACCACCATGAATCCACGGTGCACAAGCCTGGGCTGTTTTCTATCATTGTGACACACCCTATGTATGCTTCTCCCTATCTCTTTGGAGGGATCACCTGTCTGTTCACCACAGGCTATTGAAATGACATCCTTTCATGTCTTCAAGTTGAACTGGTCTCCTCACCCTGAACTTCAACAGTAATTTGTCCTGACCTCTCTTATGAGACTTTCTGCCTTTATATACCTGAACAAACGACCATTGGTCTTTCCCCAAAATTGGAGTGGTAGAGAGGAGTCTCACGAACATGAGGCAATAAATGGGAATACTGCCTCCCTTCCACTCACAGGGATTAATGTAGAAATATATCTTGCCTAGGAATTGAACTAACCCAAAATAAAGAAGAAAAATAAACCAGTTTCAAATATTTGGCAAAGTTTTTATTTAACTAAAGGGAGCCATGAGGAATACATAGCCATGTGGTTTGGCAGCAGGCTTATAACAGGCCCCCTTTCCTCTGCCAACAAAGGTAGTCTGCCAGGCAGAGAACAAAACTGAAACTGCTCTACGTGAGGTTGGACACTATCTTCATTGTGAGCCAAAGCAATCTTAGCAGGTTATATCACCTTTATGAAAATGTTTCTCTTCCTTAATAAGGATTCTTGTAGTGACTTAGTCCTCCTCTGATAATCAGGCATCCTTTGGGGAGTTTCTGAACTGAATACACAAAAGCACATGGAAGCTCATGAGTGTACTCAATGGAACTTCATGAAAAGAAGGGAGGGAAGGCAGGAAAGAGGAAGAGAGCAAATAAATTCATGAGATTAAAAAAAAAACTCACTTTTATAAAAGATCACTAAACCTTCTAAAATGTCATTATACTTTTAATACCTATGTCAGGGATTATTTTTCAGACAATGTACCTGCCCTCCAAACACTCAGTGAACTCATGAAGAAGGCCAAAACAGTGGTCGCGTGATTTCCATCTCCATTCCCAGCACACTCAATCTCTGGAACTCTCTCTGTCTGAGACAAAGCTGGGAACTTTCCAGGGCACACCGGAAGCACTACCATCCCAGACTCTCTTCAGCTTGTCCTCGGCCAGCCAGCCAGTGCTGCAGTCCTCTGGCCATCTTTTCCCACCCACACCAACGATGTGTGTCAGTGCGTGGTACCTACGTGTTGGGTGTATCGAGATGCAGAAACAGCACTCCCATTTTGCTCCTCCAGAGCACAAGAGAAGGAAAAGCTAAGACACACTGGCACCTTCTGAACCTAAGGTAGCTAGCTACCCCTAAAGTCTGCCCTCCCTTACCTCTACTAAGAGGTGGTGAAACATTCAGGGAAGAATAAAACTTCTGAACTCAATGTCCTGGTTGTAGGCCTGGCTCCACCATTTATTAGCTCTGATCTTAGGCAATTCATTTCTCCACTCTGAGCCTCAGAGCCCCCCAATAATAAAAGAAGATGACATCCACATCCAACATACTGGGCTTTTATAAGATAACATGTGAACAACTCCTCACACAGAGATCACTCATTCCTTCATTTCCTTCCTTATTCTACCATGATTACTATTCCCTGCATTTCCTGGTATGGCTTTAGGTAAAACTTTAAGACTCTCTAAGCCTCAGTTTCCTCACTTGTAAAACAGAGACAGTATCTATCTTACAGAGTTATTTTGAGAATCATATATAATTTATTAAAGTAACTACCATAGCTTAGTAAACAGTGGTTATTATGATTAATAAAGTACCACATAAATATTCATTATTTTGACTAGGACCACAGAAAATTTGGCACTATCTAAGCTCTTCAAGGTGGTTAAGTTTTCTGATAGGCAATCCTTTCTTTGGCAACCATAGACTGGTTCTGCACCAGCAAAAAGGAAGAAAAGTAACAGCCCTCTTCCACATGCGTCCTTAGAGAGGCACATGAAATGAGCTGAAGCCGGAGACCAGGAGAGAAGCTACCCAAGGAGACAAAAGGCACAGAGAACAGTTCGACATTCCCCTGATGACTTACATTTAAGAATACATTTTAAATATTGAATGATAATTATGTGAAACTCAGGTAAAGCTCAGTCATGATATTTTTAAATCTTTGATTAATACACATTACATTTCTTGGTTGACTCACCTACTGAAAACAAAATCTCCAATAAAACAAAAACGCAGGCATTCCTGGAGTCCTTGAAGCAGAACAGTCATGGATTGTGGCCCACTCCAGTAATTAACCACGAGGCTCCCAGCTCAGCCTGTCCCAGGGCTGCCCATGAGATGACAAAGGGCAACTTTTGAGAATCCCTGGACTATATTTGAGGCGGCTCGGTTTTAACTGCTTTCATCCTCTGCTTACATTACATTCTCCTCTAGATACCGGTCACTTCCAAAGGTACTGCTTCTAAGCTACATCCTTTTTCCTTTCCTTCTGAAGGCATAAGAATAAGAAAGTGCAGTATTAGATGTACTTTTTAGTTGATATATAAGTATTGGTGAGTTTCTGCTAATCTAGTTTCCTTTTTTATTACCAAATCCTCTAAATTTTCACCTCTCTAAGCAAGCCAGCTATGTGTATGTACATACGTGTCTATCAAAGAATAGTGATAATAAGAACAGAAGTGGCGTTACAAGAAGGGTAATACAACAAGGAGGGGTAGGAAGAGAAAGTATAATAGAAAATAAAAGAGAATATTTCTGACCAAATATAAGAGAGGTTTGTTCATAAGTTGGAAATTCCAAGCCCACAAAACCTCCTTCATGATTTCCCAGGTGACTGGAACCTGCATTCTGAGAATGATGATAATTGGAAGGAAGGAAAAAATGAGAGAGAAATTCAAGCCACCTGAGTTTTAAAGGCTAAATAATTAGATCATCCTCTAAGAGACATGAGATGATAGTTCTTCACAAACTGATCATTGCACTGAAAAAAAAAATCAGCTTTTTGGTGTTTCTTCTACCACAGGGAGGTGGCATGTCTGGGTCCTGGGAGGTGTGGGACCCATTCCCAACACTAAGACCCCTGTAAACATGGTATCTGTCTAGTTCCCACTTTGCCCTTCCCTCTAGGACAGTGTCCGATACTCTGGAAATGCTTGTTGGACATGTGAACAATTCACCTCTTTGGGCCCCATCACCTTCATCTGTAAAATGCACTGGTTGCACCAGGTCATCTCTGAGACCTACAGTTCTGGGACCCTGTCCAGCTAACATTATAGTATGACCAAAACCTCTCTTCGCAACTAGGTCATGACCACTGAATGAAGGAAGGAAGCACAGGACACTGTCTGATGACCCTCAACTCTCTGCTACCAATCTTATTTGCACTTGTCTTTATTAGCAGCAAATAGTTAATCATTTTCATATTCTGGGTACCTGCTTTCACTTGAATTGAGTTTAATTTACACATAGCTATGTTATGACTCTGTTGTAGCTCAAAGTGGCTGGGCTCCAACTTTGGATTTCAAAGGGGAGTGTGATTAATGCATTCCCTCCAACTCCACTAGACTCTTAAGCTTCTTTACTGGCCTTCTAATCATTAATCCCACGTCTCTCCAGGCAGTTAGACTACCCGGGCCCCCAACAACATAGGCATCCAGTCAGCCAGCCAGGCAATATAAATACAGAAGTATATTAAGCAGATTATTCCCTCAAATTTCACTAGATCAGAATTAGCAAAAAGAAGTAGCAGTCTTATAGAACTCAATGAATTCTCAATGTACCTAAACTAATAATATTCACTCTGAAGTATTGGTGACTTTGTGTAGCTTCCCTCTCAGAAGTAATTTAAAAGTTTTTAAAAGTTGCATAATTTAGAAAAAATTCCTAGCTTGCAGAAAGGCTGAAAGAATTTGAAGAGCACAAAGAACACCAATATATTACCTTTCCCCAGATTTACCTAGTGTTAACATTTTACTCCATTTTCTATTTGTACTCAAACTTGCTTTTACATGCACACACTTGTACTCTCTCACAGGTATATTTTCCCCCGTGAACCATTAAATGGCAAGCTGCATACATCATAGCCCTTTACCCCTACAAAGAAGAAATTAAATTTTAAAACAGAATAACAGGAAAATAGAGAAGTTCCCCACCACAGAGTTTCAGGGATGGAAGCTGAGCAGCACAGGAGGTTTGTTCAGGCTGAAGCTTTGTACCACCCCTAGATGGTCAACTCATCTTACTCCCGGGGCTGGCCTTGATCCCAGCCAAAGAGCAAACAAACACACACACCCTTCTTCCAGAAGAAGGGAAAAAGATCCTTGAGAGAACCAGGTGGGTTAATAACTGCCAGCCTCCACTTTTCCCTGGGAACAGTATGCGGTGGTGTAGTAGGTCATTCTGGTCCAGGGAATAAAGAATTCTGCTCCCCAAAAACAGTGCTACAGAGACACCCACTTTCAGAAACACTTCTGCTTGTAAGCTCATGAAAATGTTTCTTTCCCTTTAATTAAAAACCACCACATAAACCCAGCACCAGATAAGAGGTGGGAAGGGGTTACTGACCACCTTCCTTGTTTTGGTAAACCCCAGGAGGCCACAGTCCCCACCTGCTGAGCCCAGCGAGGACGCTCAGCAGACACTCAGGGCACCTTCGCTGGACCCGAACACCAACTTGTCTCTTGGTTTTCAAGGCCTGCACCACCAGAGTGGGTTGCAGGTGAGGGAACATAGCTGGTGTAAACCCACTCTGTTATTAATCATGCTGCAGAAAAATGGCTCTTCTTCCTTTGGCAGTAAAGGATTTTGCATATTTGGTAATTATTGTTAATAAACTTTTTAATATATCACTGTATCCCCTGGAGATATACAGGCTTTCTTGTTGCAATTAGTTTAATAAAGTCCCTTCTTTAGAGCATCTATTAAAATCAGTAAAATGGTATAAAAAAGAGAGAACAATTTTTTTCAAGTAAAGAAGAGGTGGTGGGGGAGAGATAAACCACAGAACTTATATACATGTATGCATGAACAATGGACATGGACAACAAAGCTGGGGACAGGGCGGAGAGGGAGGAGGGAATAAGTGGTTGGGAAGGAGAAACATGTGTAACAAAAATAAATTAATTATTTAAAAAAATATTTGTTTAAAAATTCATACACACTTGAAAACCAAACACAGAAGAAGCAGAAACTGGGTATCAAATGCATATACGGTTCACTTCATATCCCATGACAGCCGGACACATTTAAATCAACAGGACTTTTTATTGTCAAGGTAACTCTGATTAAGTGAATCCAAAACATTTACCTTGTACTAAACTCCTTTCACTTTTATTTTTAAAAAGAGAATTAGACATGCACAATACAGCAGAAAGGTAGATTCAAAGCAAAAAGAAACATAGGAAGGAGTAGGGTTACCTCCGGAGTTTATATATAAAGTATTTACATAGTGAGAGTAATATAAAGACATGTATAAACACGTACTTCATCAGAAAACAGTCTGGCAAAGGAACAAGGAAGAAAAAAGTAAGAATATGAAGACTATGAAGATGCCTGGCTCTGGGGAAAATAAAAGAGCCCGCGATCTACCTTGTCTGGACGCCCTCCGTCGAATCTTCATTTTGGGGAAGGAAGGCCACGAATAGTTAAAAGGTGAGTCTGAGTCAGAATCCATCTTTTCGCCTTGGTGAAATCGACAGATTCAACAGTGGAAACTCAGGAAGAACTGGGGCGTCCCAGCCAGGAGGCGAGTCTCCCATGTGATGTAAAAGGAAGGAATGGGACCGAGTGAAACGCTGGCGAACACGGGGAGGGAGAGGCAATAAACGTTTTGCTTCCTTCAGGCATTCAGGCATGTACACCGAGAAGAAGGCTGTAAATATTAAAGCCAAACTAGGGAAGTAAAAGAAAGAGAGAGAGGGAGCTAAGAGTCGTACTGGTACATCACAGTCCAGTTATTCAAAAGGTCAATGGGAGCCAATGAATCATTAACTCCCCTCTTCTGGTTGCTGGAAATGGAAATGAAGATGAAAGGTAACTGGGAATTGAAAGAGCTGCTTGTGATTCAAGAAAAGCTTCCAAAAGCAGGCGACTGTTTTGATCTGGAGCTAGAGTATCATTTCTCAGAAAAGCCGCCCTGGGCAGTGTTAGGTAAAGGTTGCGGTTTATATGTGTGGACAGCCAGAAAGCGCCTTACACACACAAATGAAGGCCATCACACCCAGGGCAAGAATTTTTCCAAAGCAAGCTATTCTTTCAGACTATCGGCAGGTTTGGCAACTTTTCAGAACTAAGAGCCAGAACAGCTCTGATAATTCATTTATGTCCAGTCTCCCACCTTTTTAATCCTGAAGTGGTTGAGAGCCTTATATTTTATACAGAAGCATACTTTCCTCATTAAATCCAGGCAGAACCATCTACTACTATTTAGCACAATTGAGGTATTTTCTTAAATTGTCACCGAGTTTGGTTGTCGATCACAAGGATTGGGGCGTCTTTACAGCTCTGATCTAAACCTGCAGTTCATCTCAATAGCGCTAGTGACTAATTTACCACAAACCAGCAGTCCTTAGGCAGTCTCCCTGAACAACTCTCCAGTAATTAGCATTCAGCAGAAGCTCATTACAGCCTCCCCATAAAGCGTGACACTGTTCAAACTTTCTTCCCTGCTCCCAAAGGCACACAGATACACGTGCCCCAAATAAGCTCAAGCATAGCAACCAAAACCTGCGGTGGGGAAAAATGTATCCCAGGTCTCATAGGGGAGTCTCTTTTAAGCATTTCTTTAAGTAGTAGTGACAGCAAGAAGTATTGCGTTTTGTTTTGTGTGGTCATCTGACACCCAAATTAACTAAAGGAGCATAAAAACAATATGAGGATCTGCTCGATCCTGCAGATTTGGAACATGACAATATGTGCCTTGATTAACATTCATCTCTTCACTTCAATTATTCCCCAAATTGTTGGCACTCTCATGAAATGCTGTGTAAGGAAATGGATGCATAACCTGTTCCGTGACAGCTAATCCTCTCTGTCGGGAGGTGTTGGGTGAGGGGCACAGACAGATGTGGAGACGGGAAAAGTCGCTTAATTTCAAATTCAAATCAAAATCAGAATTACATAAGTCACTACTGTGTTTTTATCTGGCTGCTACATAAATATAACTAGAACAAAATACAACTAGAAGATAATTGCAAGCATTAAACTAAGTGAAAATAAATATTGATACATTTCTGTTTGTGGCTTTTTATTTGAATAATTATGTATTCTTATTCATCAACTAGGTGCAATTGTAAGGAAAAACTACTTCCAACCCTTACATTGGGCAATAGTTTTAGTCTATATGGGTCTTTAATAAGAAAACAGATAAAATCTTGTGGATGGGTGCTTCCATTCATTCTCAGTTTCAGGGCTCAGAACAGTGCCAGAAACATGTAGGCATGTGCTGAATGAATGAAGATTTTCACGTATTAATCTTAACTTGTGGGTAAAGAATCTTTACATAACAGCTGTAGTATTTTTTATATCCTCTTATTGTAAACATGCACCTTGACGGAAAGCTACATGGACTCTTATAAAGTGTTTAAGTATGTATCTGTATTTAATTCATAACAACAGTATATATATATTTGAAAACAAAACAGTACGTTTGGATGGAGACAACCCATTTTTCTTTAAGGTTCCTGGCAATGCTTGGGGTGTGAAAAGTCAATGCACCCTTGGGCTGCCTCAGAGACGTCCACAGACCAAAGAAAGGGAACCTCCACCACTACAGGCAATCACCAAACTGAAAAGAAAGTGTTGGACCAGGAGATACTAATGTCTTTCTCTCATTCTCATGAAGATGATGTTTCAGAGCCTCTTAACTAGGATAAACTACCGGAGCAGGCTGCTCCTCTTTTGACCATCAGTAATAGATGAGAACTTCAGGACAATGCAGACAAAGAGAGGTATGAAAGAACTTTGTAAAACACATTTCTAGCATTGGCCTGCAGACCGGAGAGTCCCGGGTTTGGTTCCTGCTAAGGATATATGCCTTGGTTGCAGTTTGTCCCCGGCCCCGGTTGGGGTGGGTGGCAACCAGTCAATGTATCTCTCTCACATCGATGTTTCTCTTTCCCCTATTCTCTTTCCCCTACTCTCTCCCTCCCGCTCTATCTTAAGATAAATGCAAAAATGTCCTCGGGTGAGGATAAAAAAAACACATTTCTATTAGTTGAGATTCTAGGTAGATAGATCCATCTTAATATAATTTTCCCCAAAGCACAGTCCTTGTTGATCAATTGCATATCAATTGATTATTGATACGAAAATTATTCTGACAATAAAACTAGTAGAACTACCCAACCAATACATGTGAGAAACCCAACAAAAAATCTGTTAATCTCATTTGCTTTATTACTTATCAACATCTTTTAAAGAAAGAAATGGCCCAGCCAGTATGGCTTAGTGGTTGAGCATCGACCCATGCACTAAGAGGTCACCGGTTCAATTCCTGGTCAGGGCATATTGACCAGGATGTGGGCCCAACCCCAGTGGGGGACATGCAGGAGATGGCCAATTGATGTTCCCTCTCATCGGTGTTTCTATCTCTTTCTCCTTCTCCCTTCCTCTCTAAAATCAATAAAGATAAATAAATAAATAGAAATAAAGAAATGATTTCTACTAACCAACCATACGCAGCTCAGTTAACATATAAAGTGAGGTGGAAATACTGTGTTTGCACAGCCCTTTTTATTTTCAGGCCAACTCACTTCCTTACAGACCCCCAAATTTCTCCTGACTCTAGGTCATTTATCCTCATTTTCTATAGTAATTGACTATTTTTTTGCCCATTGTGCCAATATGTAAATTAATTCAAGATGTTATTTACATCTCATTCATATTCAATAGGTTAATTTCTTTGCTTTCTCAGGCTGATTGCAAATTGCAGTTGGCAGAATTCAATGACATATTCCCAAGGCCACTTTCTCACCAGATAGCATACAACCATTACAATGCAAGTGTGAATGACTTCATCAGCCTCACTGTGCCTCCTTCGATTAAAAAATCCTTTACTTAGCCAATAACCTCCATCCAGTTACAAAATCCAGGGCAGATTCTGCTGCCCCGAAGTTTCTGCTTTCCGAGAGAGTGCTACAGAAGGGAAACTTCCTCGATTCTCCTCATCTAGAGAGCAGGTCACCTACCACCTTTTAACCTTGATAAATTTAAACAGAAAGGCATTTATATTTTTATTTGAATTATAGGATTTGTACAGTTTTCTTATCCTTCAATGGAGCCTCAAATTCCTGGAGGGCAAGAACTGTGTCATAACTTATATAAGGAACCACAAGCCAAAAAGAAAAATCGTGAATTTTCAGAACCATACATATCTGGGCTCAAACACTGGCTCTGTCACCTATTTGCTTAGCAGCCCCAATCAAGTCACTCATGCTTTCCCACCCTCAGCTGTTCCATTCGAAATGAGACCATCACATCTATACTTCCAGGTTTGTGAGGATCGAATGATATATAATGATAAAGAACTTACCTAAGTTTTCAATAAGTTTTAGCTTAAATATTAAAGTTTCCCTTTCATTAGATTTCTTTTCTACACTATAGACACTGAATCATTTATATCTCTACCTCAGAAGCAATAGCTTGATTTTCAAAACTCAGACATGGCAATGTGCAAAGAAGTTCCAAAACAATCATACCAGGCAGAAGGAGGAGGAGAAAGATTTGTTTTTCTTTTCTGCTTTCTCGTTTGACCACTAGAGACCACAGTTTTTAACACTGCTAGACACCATTCTTGAAAAAGTCATAAAAAGTACAGACCAGAGGAGGCAAAACCCCTAACAGCAGGACAAGCCTATCCTGGTAACTCCAGCCAGTACAGTGACAATTAAATTTAGCTTCAGGTTCTAGCATTGGGTGAAAATCAGAGATGGTCAAAATCTTCCTCCAAAATATCTCAGAAGGACACCATGTCATCTAATTTCAACACTAGCAGCTCTTTGTTGAAGAGCAGCACTGCGTCGGCTAGGCTGGGTGAAATGGCTGGCTTTCACTGAGGCCACGCTGTACAGAAAACGAGGATCTTGAACAGCACAGCTTGTCTCCGGGTGGTAAGGTATGCTCACTTAGGAGAAGCACGGTGGGAACAGCACATCCGCATCTCCAGTCCCACTCACTCGGGGACCTTATACTTACAGAGTGCAATCATGAGAGGAGCCAAGGTTCAAGTTATTATGTTTCTCCCTACCTCCCCATTCTGTTTTATATTTTAAACAGAGCCCATAAAATTGAATTCACATAATTGGGAGCATGGTGCAATCATTGTTGTCATGAATCGGAATTCTAGGATTCTACCATTCATAACACCACCTTACTTTTATTTTTTTTATGAGTTCAAATTTTATTGTTGTTAATCCTCACCCGAAGATATTTTTCCATTGATTTTTAGATAGAATGGAAAGGAAGGAGGGAAGGAGGGAGGGAAGAAAGGAGGGAAGGAGGGAGAAAGGGGGGGAGGGAGAGAGGGAGAGAGAGAGATCAATTGGTTGCCTCCCACACGTGCCCCAACCAGGACAGGGGATCAAACCTACTACCCAGGTCCGTGCCCTTGACCAGGAATCGAACCCAAGACCCTTCAGTCTGTGGGCCAGTGCTCTAACTGCTGAACCAAACTAGCCAGGGCTATGAGTTCAAATGTTTTAAATTAAATTTATTGGGGTTAGTTAATAAGATTATTTAGGTTTCAAGTGTACATTTCTATGATACATGATCTGTATATTGATTGCATTGTGTGCCTGCCACCCAAAGTCAGATCATCTTCCTTGACCATATATATGACCCCCTTTACCCTTTACAACACCCCCCCTTTCCCTCTGGTAACCACCGTACTATTGTCTAAGTCTATGAGTTTGGGGTTATTTTTCTTGTTTGTTCATTGGTTGCTTTTAGGTTTATATCCCCTATCTGAGTGAAATCATACAGTTCTTACCTTTTTCTGTCTGACAAACAATCCAAATTTAAAAATTGGGCAGAGGATCTGAACAGACACTTCTCCCAAGAAGACAAACAAATGGCCAACAGACATATGAAAAGATGCTCAACTTCACTAGCTATAAGGAAAATGCAAGTCAAAACTACAATAAGATACCACCCCACACCTTAGAATGACTATTATCAAGAAGACAAGTAAACATCTGGAGAAGACTGTGGAAAAATGGAACCCTCGTTCACCTTACTTTTAAAAATAGTATTTTAAAAAATTTCTCACCTACCTTTATTACCTTGATTTATTTTGGCAAAAAAACAACCAAAAATGGTATCCTACTTCAGAGATTCTAATATGCCCCCTCATATCACTCTACTGTCCATGGAAAAAAATGGATAAGATCCAAAAATCTAACAAGAGGACATTACTTGTATTATGATATATCCACATAGCATAAGAAGGAAATAGCTAAAACACTTCAGGACAGGAAAGTAAGAGATTTTCTGACTGAAGCAACATATTAAAAAACTATATTATCAAAGCTTCCACCAGCATTTCGTATTATATTGGTTCAACTTAGATGATTCTCGTAAGAAAAAAAAGATCCCTGGTGAACATCATTTTGTTTTAAACACTAAAGTGCCTGGGCATGACCTGAATGGAAAGAATTAGGACAAGTTGGCTAAGATTTTCTGAATAATAAATTATGAGGAATTTTGAGTTTATCTTGGAGAGACAGCTGTGGATAGTGGACGTGAGGGGCCCTGGCGGTGGGAGGGGCAAGGATTTGAGCCATGGGTCTGGACAGAGAAAGGGTTGAAGGGCTAGAAACGTATCTGGTTATAGTCTAAGGAGAAAACAATCCCTTATAGTAGGAAGAGCCAGGACACTTAGGGAGAGCAACATCTATAATTACATTTCAGGTTTGTTCTGATAATGTTCCAACTCCAGTTTTCCCAAACATGCCAAAAATGTTTCTCACATGCCACAAAAGTATTCACAAACTTATTTTTGTTAGTTTTAACATTCTCTAAACTATCAATCAGTGCCACAGTTCTGAAGCTAAAATTCACACAAAATACAATGGATGGCTCATCTTGTGTTTGCACCTGGATGGAACATTGCTGCTTCTAGGTCACCTCAACTCCAGGGCAAGGAAATGTGTGTGTGTGTGTGTGTGTGTGTGTGTGTGTGTGTGTGTCCATCCTAACCTACGTACAGACATGTATCTACAAATACTTGTCTATACAACCATGTATATCTATATTAATTAATCATGAGTGCATACTGATGTCTACAACTCTAATTCATTAGCACATGAATCATTCTAGCCTCCACCCCTTGCTTGACTATAAACTCCCACTCCAAGGGTGAGAAACCTGGCACCTACTATCCATAATCCTCTTACTTGGTTGTTCATTTTCAGTATACATTTAGAGTGGTGTCTGAATTGTTTAACTGTACCCCATGGGAAACAACTTTATCATCTAGAAGACTGTGCTTATGAGTTTCTTTTCTTACAGACTCTACTCATTTCCTAAGGTTCTGGGGTCTGCATCCCCCACCCCATACAGTAAGGTATTTCACACATTTTTAGTCATTAGACTCTCTTGTCACATTCTGCCTTTATTCATAGGATTCTCCAACTTCTTAGTCTTTTATATTTGCACACATTAGAGCTTACTCTGTGTCCACTACTGGTTTTGACAAATACAGCATCATGTATCCACCATCACAGTATAACAGTAACCTTTCACCACCCTCAACAAAACACCCACAGTGACAGGACGATGAACAAAAGACACAAAAGTCAACCAAAAGAGTTCCCATTGTCAAAGACAGAACCGTTTGAACAACAAATAAAGTAGCAGTACTAGACTATTACCCAAAGTATACAGTCAATATCCATGAATCCATACTGACGTAAATAACTGAATAAATAAGGAAGTGGGGGAATACAAGTCTCCCACATGGAAGAATTCTATGTAGACATTTCACCCACAAGGAAGTATATAGATAACTTCCGACTCGGAAGTGTGAGCCGCATATCATCACTCCCTTCCCAAGGGCGCAGCACGGAAAAGGCAGAGGGAAAGAGTGATTGTACCATGGAGAAGCCTGGCCAGCCCTACCTCTGCCGGGTGATCAAGGCCATTATTCATAGTGATAAGTAATGCTGACAGTATATACCATTGATCTGATGTAATGAAGATGGCACTTTACCTCTGTGGACTTCCTCTCAGAACCCAGAACCCCAGTTTGATGATGGGAAAATATTAGGAAAATACCAATTGAGGGACATTCTACAAATACCTGAGCAGTACTTCTAAAACTGTCAAGATCAGGAAAAACAAGGAAAGTCTGCCCTGGCTGGTGTTGCTCAACGGTTAGAACGTCGGCCTTTGCCCTGAAGGGTTGGGGGTTTGATTCCTGGTCAAGAGCATCAAGAGCATATACCTGGGTTGCAGGTGTGATCCCCGGCCCTGGTCTGGGCACTTGTGGGAGGCAACCAATTGATGTGTCTCTCTCACATCGATGTTTCCCTCACCCCGCTTTCTCTCTCTCTCTGTCCCTCCCACTCTTCCTTCCACTTTCTCTAAAACTCAATAGAAAAATATCCTTGGGTGAGGATTAATAGCAATAAAAAAGGAAAGTCTAAAAAACTCTCACAGCCAAAATAAACCGAAGGAAACATGACAACTAAATATAACATGGCATCCTGAGACAGAAAAGAAAGTTAAATAAAAATTTAAAAATCTAAATATAGACTTTAGTCAGGACTAATGTATCAATACTGGTTTATTGTCAACAAATATAGCATGATAATATATGATGTTAATAATAGGAGAAAGTGGGAAAGTGGGCATATGGGAACTCTATTATCTTTACAACTTTTCTGTAAATCTAAAACTATTCTTAAAAATAAAGCTTAAAAATTTTAAAGGATGGAGACAAAAGGTACAGAATCTAGGTTGATTAAATGTTTGGAATTCATGTTAAAAGAATGCATCACTTATTCAGATGCATAGAATTCAAGTTAAGCATAAAATTCCACTTCCTTTTGCTTAACTTATGTAAAGTTACTGTGTAACTCTAAGGCAACTAAGTAGACCTTTAAAAATTATATGCTAAAAATAATTTTAATATTTTTTAGAAACAACTAGAGTCTCTTCGGGGGTTAATAGTTCCCAGGAGTTAAACCCAATGCAGAGCTCCCATGTGCCACCTGTGGGCAGGAGACTACCTCAGTCAGTCATCAGAAACCCTCTTGGCAAACAAATCTCCAAATTCAGGATGAAACCCAACTAGCTTACTTGAAGTTTTCTTCTCAAGTCCAGATATCTTCAACTTTACTCTTATTCTGATTTTTTGTTTGTGATTTTAAATATTATAAAGAAACAGATTATTTACTGCTAGATCTCCCATTTGACCTCTAATTGTATCACTTCTCTATATTTTAACTACACGTAGTCTTCAGCAGAATCCCATATAGAGAATATGTGTTTCATAAAAATGCCTTCTAAATTAGCCCCTCTAAAAGTTAAAGCAAACTGTCCCAATAAATTGTTAGAGCTTGTGCTGCCTGGCATGAAAGCTAACCAGAATCTTAACTGCCCTCAAGTCCCTTCCAAGGGATTAGCCACTGGTGCTCAGTAAAGAAACAAGCCTAAACGCACAGAAACACATCGACACTGCGGTCAAGCCCAAGCCCGGTGATTCCTTTGTGAGGCAGTTCTCTCATTAGGTGTCTGTGCATACAAGTTTTCTGAAGTGTTTCCGCACATGAAAAAGAGAAGAAATTCCTGAGTGGAATTTTAACTTTCCATATAAAAATTTTATAAATGCTATTTCCAGAACATATTTCATATTTTTCATTTGCTTCATAATTAGTTGTAGTTTCCTTACATGGTATACGTGTTTGAAATTTATAAGCTAATCATTTGATTTAAACATCAAAATAGAACCTATGGAATTAATTTATTCACTAAGCTGGTTTATTTGAAGTTGAAGATATTATTTAGTGTTCAAAGAAAAAAAAAAAACTGCCATTTTCTCTCCCTCAATGCCATTTCAGAAATTAAGGTGGTTTGTGAGATGAAAAGGCAATTTAGATTATACTGCAGGTACTAAGGCCAAAAACATCAGGCATCGTAGTAATGCCCTTATGACATCAGTGTAAACCTAACTCCCTCCATCCCAATCTGTGCATCTCCAAGTCAATCATCTCATTAAGGTTCAAGTAGTTAGGAAATGTTTTCAATAATTTTTTCCCTAAGTTTTCACATTTCCCACAACTTTGATGATACTGATGGTGATGATCATTAAACATCTGCAAAGCTAACACAAATTGGCTTTCATTAATTGCTTTTATCATCTAAATTCCAAAAATATGAAAAACCCAGTAAGATGGGTGATTTCAGCAGAGCAGAGCTCCCTTAAGTCAAGGAACTATGTCCGTGGTTCTCCAGCTCAGCCACACCTGAGAATCACCTGGGGCACTTTGAGAACTCCTGAAGCCGAGGCTATACGCCAGACCAATTAAACCAGATCTCTCTGGGGGTGGATCCCGGCTCCAGTATTGTTACAGCTCCAAGGTAATCCCACTGAAATGAAAACTTGGAAGAGTTTAAACCATAGGATAACTGAATGCTTAGATTAGTAACTCCTACCTTACACTCACTTTCACTTTGCTACTTGTTTTTTTAACCTTGGTGAGCAGACATTAAGCAGAACATTAGACCCATCACTGTTTCCTAGACTTGGAAATTATTAACTAAGTTTTACATTTTATTTATTTATTTATTTATTTATTTATTTATTTTTATTTATTTTTTTAATCCTCACCTACAGATATGATTAGAGAGAGGAAGGAAGGGGGCAGAAAGAGCAAGAACCTCTATATGTGCTCCAGCTGGGATCTAACCGGCAACTGGACAGGACGACGTGCAACCAACCGAGCTACACCAGCCAGGCAGGTATCTTTTTGTTTGTTAGTTTTAATCAGAAGAAAAGACAATATGATCAACTATACATCTCTAGTGAGGCTTTAGTTTCTTCATGTTTCCTAGGCTATAGTACATATCAACCTAAAAATATCCCAAAATTCTTTCTTCTAATTTATGGGATAAAAGTCTTCCAATTATGTACTACTCCAATTGTCTAATTTAATGAAAAAAATGTTCTACTTGCATTCCACAACAGGAATGTTATCCAAACAATGAAGCTGCAAATATAAAACGCAGGGCATGTGTGATAAAAGAACCAAATTGAGCTTATAACACTCAGCAGAATTCCAATAAGTCAGCCATTTCTTCTACCAAAAACAATTGTTTAAACCTCAACAACTGTAATAAGAAAATTTCACTGAAGTTAACAAAATGCAAAAAATGTGAGTCAATTTTTACAAATAACTTTGCATTCTCAATGGTATTCTTGGGATATTTTTTTTGCAGCCCAGCCCACTGATTTCAAAACCAAATCTCTGGTAAGCTTTGGCTTATGGTAGAGGATGACTACCCCCCTACCACCACCAAAGCAAATGGGGGGGAAAAACGGGGGTGGGGGTCCACAGAAACTTCTGTATCCCGGGGCATAGAGAGACATCTGCCAGAAATGTGGCTTGAAAACTTATTTTCCAGAAGGATAGGAGCTTTGCTAAGGTTTTCTCCACCCCCCCCCCCCACCTCGCCTTTTTTTGTTGTTTCATGTTTTATGTAACATTCTTGAGATCTCAACATAAATACACACGTATTTTCAAATAATAGCCAACAGAGGTCCAGTTGCCACTGACATGGGTCCTGGATCTTAGGATTCCATGCTTAAGATCTTGGGACCACTGCGAAACTGTACTTTCACAAACAACTTAAACTGTTTTACAAGCTTTTATAGCTTAATGGCATTAATTCCATTTCCAAACTTTTAGTTAACATAAGAAGAAAAGAAATATTAACCTAATTAGTCCTACTTATTAGGTGGTTTGCCAAACTAGCAATATTGACAGCACTTTTCCGCCTGGCTCACCACTGACACAGGGACCTGGACCTCTCCCACACAGATCCACAGGTGAGATCTGGGAAGTTTGTACTACACCCAACATGCTGTTCAAGAGGGGCTGTTCCTTTGGATCTTCCAGTCATTTCCTTCCAGTGTCCCTTTGCTGACGTTTTCCTAAGCTTCCTGTGTGGGGCCTGTTTCTCCTTTTTGGTCTTGTCTATAGTAAGGGAAGGCCTGTGTCACCTAGGCTGAACGACCTGAGCACCTCACTTCCTAATATTTGTTTCTGTTTCTGCTTCCTTCTCTTCCCGATCGGTCTGCCTGGGCTTTGGGGTGTCAAGTCAGATTTCCATCCACATCCCACTTTGGTTCATTTGTCTCCCCCTTGCCCACCCTCCCAGTCCCTACAGCCACTAAGAGGCTCTCTTTTTCTCATATCATGTATAAGTAACAAACAACAAGAGCAATGAAGTGACCCAAAGTGTTGAATAATTGGGATTCAAGCCTCAGCATGTACTGACAACCAGGCCACTCCATAAAATCAAATAATACATAGTATTTCAAAAAGGAAAGGAGTGTTGTTGTTTTTCCTGGCCCAATAATATACTTCTTGGGAGACTCTATGACATTTTCCTTTTCTTCTTAGAAAAGTAATCCATGTTTTTTGTAGAAACACAGTCAGAATCATTTTAAGCTACCTTCTGAAATGGAGCATACTTATGGTGTACAATGTTTAATGAATAAAGCAAGAGACAAAATTCTATTGTTTACATGATCACAACTGTATAAACAATAGATACATCGGAAAAAATACTGGTAGGAAATATACCAAAAGGTACTAGTAACTGCTTTAGAGTGGGAAAATTATAGGGATGTTTTTCTCTTTTCCTACTCATTCTAAAATGTCTGATTTTTCTACTATGAGCATTTACTACTTCTATAATTAAAAAAAATACTTTTCCCAAGAATCTATTTAGTATGATATTATGTTTAAAATATTCTCTGGCACTTGTGCCAAGCCCACTGCCTGCCAACCAAACCTGGATGGGCAGAGACGCACTGCCTCCGGCTCAGGGCTTCAAGGTGCTGGGACTTCCTGAGCAAAAGGGAGGTGCCAGCCCCCGCCACCACCACCTCCCCTGGTGTCCCTCCCTCCCTCCCTCCCTCCATTGTCCCCTGACGAGGAAAGTTAAAACGTGCTCACATAGTTCTTGTTTTAATAAATCAGTTTCACCAAACCCTTTATTTTTTTCTCCATCCAAGAGCCATACAATGTACAATTTTAGCCAAGTAAGTTTCAGGTCATCTTTAGTCCAGCGCAGCCATGCTGGTAAATTATTGCAAGAACATCCACTTCAGTATGAGTGTCACTAAATCTGGCTGTCACATACAGCTCCACTCACCCTCTTGAGTATCACCTGCTGAGAGAGCAGGAGGGTCACCTTCCACAGGCTTCTGTAACTCACCTGAGATACCACAGGCTTCTGTAACTCACCTGAGATACCACAGGCTTCTGTAACTCACCTGAGATACCACAGGCTTCTGTAACTCACCTGAGATACCACAGGCTTCTGTAACTCACCTGAGATGCTGGCACTCTCACTCCACAGTCCCCAGCATGAACTTATTTTTTTTTAACTTATATTTATTATTGAATGTATTACAGATGTCCCCCACTTCCTCCCCCACTGACCCCCTCCTCCCCAATCCCACCCCCCTCCTGCTTTCCCCACACTAGTGTCCGTGTCCATTGGTTCTATATGCATAGAAGGCCTTTGGTTTATCTCTTCCCGCCCTCCCTCCCCGCTTCCCTTTGAGGTTCGTCAGTCTAACAACCAATTTGTACTTCTTAATTCTTTCATCTTTTTCACCCAACCCCCCCAGCCCCCTCCTACCAGACACTTTAATTTTTCAGATTCAACCATTTAAAAATAGAGTTTGTGCCCTGGCCAGTTTGGCTCAGCAGTTAGAGCGTTGGCCCTTGGACCAAAGAGTCGCAGGTCTGACTCCAGTCAAGGGCACATACCTCAATTGCAGTTCAGTCCCCAGCCCTGGTCAGGGTCAAGCAGGAGGCAACCAGTCGATGTTTCTCTCTCTGTCCCCTCTCACTCTATCTGAAGATAAATGGGGGGAAAATCCTTGAGTGAGGATTTTTATTTATTTTTATTTTTTTAAATTATTTTTATTAATTTATTTTTGTTACAGATGTTTCTCCTTTTTACCCCCATTGAGCCCCTCCCCACTCCATCCCCAGCTTTGGGGTGAGAATTTTATTTTATATTTATTTATTTATTTATTTATTTATTTATTTATTTAATCCTCACCCGAAGACATCTTTTCATTTTTTGTTCAGATAGAGCGGGAGGGAGACAGAGGAGGAGGAGGAGAGAGAGAGAAACATTGACGTGAAAGGGACACATCAAGTGGCTGCCACCTGCACGACCCAACCAGGGCGGGGGACAAACTGCAACTGAGGTATGTGCCTTTAGCAGGAACTGAACCCAGGTCTCTCTGGACCATAGGCCAATGCTCTAACCGCAGAGCCAAACCGGCCAGGGCGGGGTGAGGATTTTAAAAAAATAAAAAGTAGCCCTGGTCAGTTTGTCTCAGTGGTTGGAGCGTTGGCTCGTGGTCTGGAGAGACCCGGGTTCGGTTCCCACTAAGGGCACGTACCTTGGTTGCAGTTTGTCCCCGGCCCCAGTTGGGGTTGTGTGGGTGGCAACCACTCGATGTGTCTCTCTTGCATCGATATTTCCCTCTCTCTCTTCTTCCCTCTCTCTCTCTCACTCTATGAATGCAAAAAAAAAAAAAAAAAAAAAAAGTGTCCTTGTGTGAGGATTTAAAAAAATAATTAATTAACTAGTTAATTAATTAAAAGGTAGAGTTTGCAAGAGAACAACTAATGAAGCCATTTACAGCTTTGCCGATCTGGTGGTGGCTGATGCATCTCTGTTTGCAGTTGGAATTCCAACAGGGCAGCCGAAGCTCGGTCCTCCCAGGCTGCCTGCTTGTTCCTGACAGATGTTCACCTCCCTCCTCCTAGGCATAGCCTTTGCTGCTGCCACTACTGAGCCTCGACTTTTAAATCACACTCAGTCCCCTACACTTCTACACTGACCCTCGAGCCAAATGGACCTTCCTTCCTTCTTAATTTCTGTATTCACCCATTTCACCTACTTCTCTTTCTCCATTTCCTCCCAATGCTTTGCCCTCTCTTCCCATTCCACCAGCCTAGAATGTGAAGGAATCACAGACTGCGGAGTCCCACTCTCCACTGTGACAGCAACAGAATCGGATCCCAGCCCTCCAACTGATATTCTCCCTTCTGAGCAAACTACCAGGCCCTTAGAGCACCTACAGAGAGAAATTAGGGCCATCGCTGCTGAGTCATCACGGCTCGCTGAGGTGGCTGGGGGGCACTGGCTTGGACAAGCTTACTCCCTGTTACCCACATTATCCCTCCAATCAACATTCTCGGTGTGTAAACTAATGGTGAGTATGGTTATTGGTGCTCTGGGGGGTTAACAACAACAATACAAGGTTAACTTGCTGTGCAATAAATTAAGTAAAATTAAAAAGTCAATTCCTCAGTCACACTAGTCACACATCAGGCATTCTAGAAACAGATGTGGCTATTGGTGAACATGCTAAATAGCGCAGATAAAGAACATGTCCATCATGACAAAAAGTTCTATTGAAACGGTACTGATGCAGTTTATGAGATCACACTAAACTCACATCAAACCATTTTCAATAATGCAAGTCAGCTATGACAGACCATGACCCCACATGTATCAGCCCTTCCCTGGAGACCAGTAGAATATAAGCAGAATATAGAATAGCGAAATGGCCTTGGGGAAAAGCTGTTTTCAGCTTCAGACTGCAATCTGACTATTGCTCGCTGCTTGTTGCTCCCTTCTCTGTCTCAGAAGGTTCTTTTAAAATCTATTCTCATGTTCTTTGCATAAAGCTAGGTGACTTTCTTTAGTCGAAAATAGTTTAAGTTAACAAAAATGTTAGCACAAGGAACAATCATTCACATCCCCTTTCATAAATCATTGGGTTTGTGTTACACGTGGTTGTCTCTCTCAAATCCTTCAATACAATCCTCCTCACACACAGTGATGTTACTGACAGAACGCTCAGGTTAGGTCAGGCGACCACTCTTCCCTTAACATGTGTCTGCTTTACCTAGCAAGTATACCAGATGGAGAGTGGAGTGAGTTTTTAAAAACCTAAAATGAAAATAATGCTGCTATTTCATCCTTTTACCAGCCAACACTCCTCTGCACCGGCAGTCTGTCTTGGTAAACATTCTTCGGAGCTAACGTTCCTGGAAGCATGATGCACTCTGCGGACGCACATCCTGTGCTCACGTGAGCAAGGGCTGCACTCCTGGCCCCAGCAGCCACAACAACCATCCATCTGGAGGTGCTGGCTTTCAATTCTCTTCCTCTTGTCCCTTCCAGGAGTCAATCATTCCCCTACCTTATATAGCAGAAATATTAAAGGCTTGCGTGCTGCTGGGTATGATCTGAGTTTCTGTTCCAATTGCAGCAGCACCTCACACAAGGAGATCCAGCAAATCACCGCTGGCTTGTGGCCAAGCTACCAGCAGCCCAGCCAACCACCCCTGAGGTGCTTCCTCCTCTCCCAGCTTCACTCTTCATGATTTCCCAGCTGTTGGAACTGCTTTGTCAAGTGTCTGCCAAACGTGCCCATAACACCCCACTGGCCTCCAGGAAGCACCTTGACCACTCGGCTCTGCAGACCCAGCCACCATTGTTAAGGCTCCCTGGGCATGGGCTTGGTTTTCCTGGATTTCACATCAGCCTGAGCATTTCACCGCCATGGCCACCACCACCTCACCCTCTCCAGCTCCTAAGACTGCTTTGCCCTTGTGCCTTCCAGGTATGCGAACTGCTGCAGCCTCGCTGAGCCTAACGAAACCAACTAGGAAAGTCTGTGTTTATCTGCTTTCCGCTAAGCCCAGACGCCTTCACAGACCATCCACGTTGTCCAGACAAGGCATCTGCGCCTACGTATGTCCTCAAACCCAACAGCTTCATCATGCTCTAACTCAAAAGAGGAGTCTGGGACCCGAATTACTTCTGAAGAATGAGAAAGTATCTGGGGAGGAGATTTGGGGAGGTGTCCTCAGGGAAGTGTGAACTGTGATGCATGTGAGCAGATGAGCGTTTCCAGGTCAGTGGGAAGAACTACCTCACCTTGCCAAGGGAGCTCCTGGTTTCTCTGAAGGACACTGACATCACAGCCACATCCCAGGACAAGTACCTGGTCATCTCCTGAGGCCAAGGGGTAAGATCCTATGGGCTTCACTTTAAGAGGCCTCACTGGGTATCACAACGGGGTAGTGGGAATAAGCTTGGGGGCTCCAGGGCCAGGCGGACGGAGAGTCATCAGTCTCAATTTCACCATGCACTCTCCACCAGCGGAGTCGCTGCACTTGACACCGGCAGTACCTACTTCGTAGGAATAGCAAGGTAACACGGGACAGGTCCCTAGCCAGAGCTGGCGCAGAGCAAACAGCTGCTCAGGAAACGCTTGCATTGCTTTGTTTCGATTGTTTTGCTTTTTAGATCAGAAATCGAGACTCAACCACTGAAGTGATAGTATTATAACTAATGCTGCAAAAAAAATTTATCTAAGTGGGTTTCAAGAGACAGACAAGGGTCTCATAAAGAAAGATTTTGTTTTTTAAATATACTTTCTTGTTGTCCTCCATATACCTGGGACTGTGAAACCTGCCTGAGTGCAAGGGAAAGCAATATTTTGGAACATACCCATATCTAGACTGTCCTGGTCTTCATGTTCATTCAGTTGAGCCACCAGGCTTTTCATGCACTGGAAAAGATAAAGTCAGGTGTTTTTTAATTACTATGTGCCACACTGCTGTTTCCCTATTTTTGTAAACTAGAAAAACAACCTTGGAGAACATCAGTAAGGACATGTTACATGTATCACCGCACATAAACAGAAAACTAGTCTTGTCCTCAATTGATATTATTTAAGAGCTAAAAATAAGAGACGGGTCTGCGCTAAGCTGAAACATGTCTGCAAGCTCTCCATAGGCTACCTTATTCCAGAGAGTCGTGCCCAGGCTTACGCTAGCAACACACTGCTGGCAAACGTCTGTGGCTGTCAGTCCTCAAGTACAAATTTGTTTTGGAAAATGTATTAAGTCATCTTGCATATACAACTACAGTCCAGAAAGATACCTAGGTATGGTTGGTTATAAACAGCAGAGATGGAAAAAATCAATACCAAAAAACTGAATTTCAAGTTATTCTGAATATGACTTGGGACAGATCTTTGGGTTTTATTTTAAATTTTTTTGGTTTTGTAAAAAAAATGTATTACCACTAGATTTTCACTTCTAGCAACTCTGGAGAGAAGTACAGAGAAGAAATGGGGGAGTCATTACCTTTACATCCTCCTGGTCAAGTGATGATCTACTGGACATCAAATTCTTAATCTCTGCAAAAGGAATAATTCTAATCAGGATCTGCTGAGAAAAGCTTTGGTTTAAAAAAAAAATTAAAAAGGAGGAGGGAAAAATAAATAAATTAGATGAAGAATATAAATGAATTGCCCATGAGCTGCATGCATGAATCTAGGTTTTTAGATTAAGCTTCTTAAAAATGAACACTCTGCAGTGTATCTCACAACCGTACTGCCCACACTCCGGTGAAAATTTTATGGACCAAGATGTAAACAAGCCCAGGAGCTCTCACAGGAAATCCTGAGGAACAAAAAACGGTCATTAAGTAAATAAATGCCCTTGATTCCGAAGGAAGGCTGCTCACTAATCCAAACAGCACAGATTCTCAGGACATGACTTCGACCCACCTGAGGAAATCCCGCACGTCTATTTCCTCAACTACCACAGATTTCATATTTCAAAAGAGCGTCATTCATCCTCGAAGGCTGGCCTTTCCTCCAGCCTCGGTGAAAGTCAACACCACCAGCACAGCCCTTAGACGCCAACCTCCGACAGTGGCAGGCTCCGGGCTCACGAGCCACCGGCATGCCAGGTGCCTTCTCTCCGAATAAAGACCTTCCTGGAAATATCAGTGGTCAGGATGTTCTGGGATGTACAGGAAGGTTCACTTAAGGGGTATTTTTCTCTGTGCCTGGACTGATTTGTTCTCTTCCCACACACCCAGTTGCTGGTAAACAAAGGCCACTGTTGTTAAATAAGCACCAACAGCGTGTTTGGACCCAGGGAAAATAAAAAGGCAGATGGCTACAAATCTTTGCCTTGAATCTGTATTAATACACAACATCATGGGCCCCAAGGCCCTGCTCTGGACCCCTCCTCACCTCCTCTGCCCCCATGGCCCTGCCTGAAGCTGATTCTGGGGAAACCCCACTGCTTTTCCCAGCAGGCACATCAACTCCACTTTGCCACACCTGTTCCTTTAGGTCACCTGAGGCCTCAGACCTCCAGGTGGATTTTTTCAAGCTCTTCTCACTGCCTGGCAGGAGTTTCCATCCATGTCTCTGCTTAGAAAAGACCAGGAGATTCATTTATACCGTGAGGGAAGGATGAAGCAGACATCAACTTTCTCCCTGGCATGAGGTGGTTTTAAAAATCTACATAGCAATAACTGAATTTGCTTCAGATTAAACAAGTAATAAGATATTAACACTCCACAATAGTATACTGTTCTTTCATTCATAGTGTATATGAGCTCTACAAGGAAAAATGAAAAGGCAACAGCCTCATTTTGTGTGGTCATGTCAACTGACTTCAACAGGGAATAAGGACAAAGCGTTAGCTGGCACTGCCTGGGCAGCTTTTGCGCCCTGGCATCCCTGCCTACCTTTGAATGCACACCCCACACAGGCCTCCAGGTGGCAGCAGAGTAACATCTGCAGGACAACATGGTCAGCAATAAGTGTGACAACTGGGCCAACTTCACCCTTCAAAGTCTGCTGTTTAAACACCTAAATCCAAAGCTTTTCATCCTACTGCACAGATGCAGAAAGTTGATAAGAATATACTATGTTGTTTACCACATTATAGTAGCATAGTAGGGGTTTTCTTTTGAAATATGTATACCCAAACCCTAAAAATTGGGTAAGTTGGGAAAGATACCAGCAACATGTTAAAAAAGAAGGGGAGGATAACCAGAACCAGTTTCAACAGACACATCTGCGCAGACATCAACAGTCACAAACATTTTTATTTTGTCCATTATAGGATATTCCTTTAAAGCCATTTCAGATCATAGGCTCTTCAATTATGATGTTTCTACATTTCTAACGACTTCTATACCTACATTAGTGATTCAGAATAGTGCACATTTTATTTAGGATTGCTAATAAAGAAGGCTATATCATCTGGATTGCATTAATCCAGCGTGCAATAACAAAGAATGTATTTACCCCTGACAGTACACTCCAGCTTCCTGCCTCTCTCAAAAGGCTAGTGTTTGTTTATTGCCAACCTACATTTTCCCTAATTGTCTAGTGTCATTTTGTTTCCTTTAAAAAAAAAAAAAAAACTCTATTAAATAGGCAAGTCTTCATAAAATGTGTACTCCACCATTTAAAAGGTAACTTACAAAGTTATAAAACCTTTTTCCTAAAATCATTAACATATTTGTGACCATGTATAAATCCAGGATAACAATGTATCTTTAATTAATCTAGGTGTATACAGAACTGCATCTTAGAGCTTTCAAAGAATTTGGCACTCATTCTACTGAGGTTTAATTAAATTGCTCCAGGAGAGTTTCTGCTAAATTGCTAGGATCTTTTTACACTCACCCACTGTACCACCAACGCACCGTGCAATCAAACCACTCATTGCTATAGCAACCTCCGGCAGATAGTGATATCAGTAACTCCAAGCTATTCTGTTTTAAAGACATATTAATCTTGCCTTCAATGCCCACCCAGAAGTAAGCAGTACCCCTTCTAAATCAGACTTACCAACTTCATAAATATATTTTTTATTGCCACACTATAATGGAACAAGAAATAATCTCTAATAATCATGTTTACCAGTGACACTGCACCAGCAAACAGGGTTTTCAAAACAGGGTTAAGTAGCTGTAAGATTAATATCCATGCCTTAAGAAATAGATTAGCCTAATAGATCTCAATTTTGTGCATATATCTGTCTCCTTTTGAAAAATGGGACCACAGAGGCTAGACTTAAGCAAAGAAAATGCTTACATTGAAAATATAGAATGCTCAGTATTCTCCTTTAACCACCATTTGCTGTGCCATCTGACTCCTCCACAGGAAGGAGGCAAGAAGAGTCATGATCAGAGCCAGCCAGATAGCTACTGCTGTTTCATCCCTACCCTCAGGTTTAACTGTCCTCAGTCAAGTGCACAACTGGGTTAGATGTGCAGGGCAGCATCAAAAGCACAACTAGAAACAAGTCCGTGCTCTCAGCTTGCTCTACCCACCCTATAAATGCCGAAAGGAGCCTTTAGGATAGTTAATAGTCTTTACCTCAATCCTTTTCTCCCAACAGCCTGTGAGTTCTGGAAAGGCTGGGTCCAAATCGATTTTGTCCCAACATTTGTATCCCCAGTGCCAAGCTGAGTGCCTAACACACTACAGTTACTGAAAATATTTTGGTGCTCCTATATTGGGTGCATATATGTTTACCAAGGTTAGATCTTCCTGTTGGATAAATCCTTTCAATATTATGTAGTGGCCTTCTTTGTCTCTAATTATGGCCTTCATTTTGAAATCTAATTTATCAGATATGAGTATTGCTACCCCGGATTGTTTTTCCTTTCCATTTGCTTGGAAGATTTTTTCCCATCCCTTCACTTTCAACCTATGTGAATCTTTTGTTGTGAGGTGGGTCTCTTGTAAACAACATATATGTAAGTCATGCTTTCTTATCCAGTCAGCTACTCTGTGTCTTTTTATCGGAGCAGTCTATGTTCCATCTTAATGGATTTGCCTATTCTGGATATTTTATATAAATAGAAACACAATATGCAGTCTTTTGTAACTGGCCTCTTGCAAGGGTGGGGAATGTCTGGCCTGTGGACCACATAAGGTTCTTGAAATCAATACCAGCTAACATGACATGCCTCACTAAATTAGCCTGACCAAATACAGCAGGCTAATTTTTAAGTTGATAATTTTGTATGATCCACAAATGATGTTATAAGTATCCAAATGACCCTTGGCAGAAAAAAGTTCCCCATACCTGATTGTAGCATAATGTTTTCAAGGTTAATTCATTTTGTTTGTAGATTCAATTGTTGATAGATATGTATTAATTGCCATTTTATTGTTCATATTTTTGTTCTTCTCCTTCAAGAAGACCCTTCAACATTTCATATAATGTTGGTTTCGTGGTGATGAACTCCTTTAGCTTTTTCTTGTCTGGGAAACTCTTTACATGTCTATTGATTCTAAATGATAGCTTTGCAAGATAGAATCATCTTTGTTGTAGGTCGTTGCTTTTCATCACTTTGAATATCTCTTGCCACTCCTTTCTGACCTGCAAAGTTTCTTTTGAGAAATCAGCTGACAGTCTTATGGGAACTCCTTTGTAGGTAACTAACTGCTTTTCTCTTGCTGCTTTTAAGATTCTCTCTTTGTCTTTAACCTTTGGCATTTTGATGATTATGTGTCCTTGGTGTGGACAAACCTCTTTGGGTTCATCTTATTTGGGACTCTCTGTGCTTCCTGGACTTGTATGTCTGTTTCCTTCACCATGTTAGGGAAGTTTTCTGTCATTATTTTTTCAAACAGGTTTTTAATTTCTTGCTCTCTCTCTTCTTTTTCTGGCACCCCCATGATGTGAATGTTGGTGTGCTTGAAGTTGTCCCAGAGGCCCTTATACTGTCCTCATTTTTTTTTATTCTTTTTTCTTTTTGCTGTTCTGATTGAGTGTTTTTTGCTTCCTTATATTCCAAATCAATGGTTTGCTTCTTGGCTTCACCTACTCTACCATTGATTCTCTGTAAATTATTCTTTATTTCAGTTAATGCATCCTTCTTTTCTGACTGGTCCTTTTCTATGTTGTTGATGTTCTCACTAAGTTCCTTGAAGGTCTCACCAAGTTCCTTGAGCATCCTTATAACCAGTGTTTTGAATTCTGCATCTGATGAATTGCTTATCTCCATTCCTTTTGTTCCATCTTTTGTTTAGTTCTGAACTTTTGTTCTTTTCTTTCATTTGGGACATGTTTCTTTGTCTCCTCATTTTGGCTGCTTCCCTGTGTCAGTTTCTATGTATTAGGTAGAGTTGCTATGTCTCCTAGGCTTTGTAGGGTGGCCTATTGTTGCAGGTGTCCTGTAGGGTCCAGTGGCACAGCCTCCCTGATCACCCCAGCTGGGCCCTCAAGGTGCACCCCTTGTATGGACTACACACTCTTCTGTTGTAATCAAGTCTTGACTGCTATTGGCATGTCAATGGGAGGGATTTACTCAGGCTGATCAGCTTCAAGGACAGGCTGTGCCCATTGACCACTGGCAGGGCAAACTGTGTGAGCCAGGTTGCTGGAGTCTCAGATATGGCAGCAGTTGGTGAAGGGCTCACCAAAGGAACAACGGCCTCCCACAACAGGTCTGTCCAGGAGAAAGCTGCCCCTCCAGCTCTCACCCCAATGCCAAACAACTCAGTTTTTCCCCATATGGCGGTTCTGAATGATGGTTGTGCTGTAGTTTAGTTGTAATTTTGATGTGGTTGTGGGAAGAGGTGATACTGAGTTTACCTACACTGCCATCTTGACCGGAAGTCAGTACATCTTTTTTTTTATTGCCAACTACTATTGCATTTGATGGATACACAACCTTGTATACAGCCATTCCTCAGCTGATGGGCATTTGGGTTGTTTTTACTTTTGGCAACTATGAATAATGCTTCTATGGACATTTGCATGTAAGTTTTCATTTCTCTTCTGAGTATATATCTAGGAATGTAATTACTTGGTCATATGTTAACTCTATGTTTACTATGTTTTTATAATATATATTTTTTTACATCTCCAGAGAGCACATATACTCCTTGCCCCATAAAATCTCAAACAGTAAAGAATTTATTCATGGAGAAATAAAAAATACCCTCAGCCCAAAAATTTGGTTGCAACTATCAACTAGGCAGAAGCTCTAAATAATTATATTTCACATTGAGATCAGGACATACTTTTCCTAATTTACTCAACTGCTTGAATAAAATGAGGCAAGGCATCTTTCAAAGATAAACAAGGTTCAGTTTTGTCTTGGGAACACTTTTATGTCCCTAAGACTTCACACTTAGATCCTACTTTAATTCAGGAAAGAAATCCTTCCACTATATTTTCAACTAAAGCTTGTTTCAATTATATAACACTGCTTAGTTGATATGCTTAGTTAATGCTTGCCCCCTCCCTGCCCCCCCCCCCCACACACACACAGCCAGCGACTCTGACCCAGCGAGAACCAACATCCACAGCAGATGGAAACAGAATTTGTTGTATCTGGGTGCATTCTGAGGAATCTCAGACTCTTTCCAGATCAAACTATGATTTTTTTAATTCTGTGATAAACTGGGGGAGGCATGGAGGAGAATTTCTTTTTTGTATGAGAAAATACTAACATCATTATAATAATATACTAAGTGAGCAACATATCAGCTTGATATCCTATTTTTTTGTCGTTGGTGAAACTTTTTTATCCTGTGGGTAGGTGGAGAAAGTGAGTTGTCAAAGTCTATCTCTAAAGAAAGTATGGAAAAGGCTGAGCTGAACAATGAAAAGAACAATTACACACTTCCCTGAGCTTGGAAGTACATCCCCTGGGTGTGTTATGCTTAGTTGATATACTTAGTTAACGCTTGCCCCTCCCCGCCACACACACACACACACACACACACACACACGCACCCACACGCACACACCCACCCACGCAGCCAGCGACTCTGACCCAGCTGGAACCTACATCCACAGCAGATGGGAACAGAATTTGTAATTATCTTGAAAATGCCCAAATGCCTGATTCTTAGGTGAACAACGCTGATCAAGTCCTTGGATGGATATGCCATACTTGGGTTAAGATAAGAGCTGAGTATGCAACTGAGTAATTTCCTCTGCAGAAAAGCCTTCCTAATGCTGTTCTAAGACCCCACCACCTCAGGCCCCAGCCATCCTGGTGCAACAAACCTACATCTTTTTTTTTATCCTCGCCCGAGGACATTTTTCCATTTTTGTTCAGATAGAGTGGGAGGAAGAGAGAGGAAGAGAGGGAAATATCCACGTGAAAGGGACACATCAAGTGGCTGCCTCCTCCACAACCCCAACTGGGGCCGGGGACAAACTGCAACCAAGGTACGTGCCCTAAGCAGGAACCGAACCCGGTCTCTCTGGACCACGGGCCGATGCTCTAACTGCTGAACCAAACTGGCCAGGGCTAATTTTTTTTCTTTATTGATTTTAGAAAGAAAGGAAGAGAGAGATAGAAACATCGATGAGGGAGAACATCGTTTGGCTGCCTACTGCATGCCCCCCACTGGGGATCAGGTCCACAACCTGGGCATGTGCCCTGACCAGAAATCAAACCGGCAACCTGTTGGTGCATGTGTCGATGCTCAACCACTGAGCCACACCGGCCGGATGGAACCTACATCTTGATAAGACATTGGAACCACATTCAATAGTTCTAAAAAGGCAGAGTTAAAGTATTTAAAATAAAAAATTCTGGAAAGGAAATTTTGCATTGATAAAAGCCCTCTTGATTTCCGAATAATATCTAACAGGAGATATTTAAATAAAATGCATCATGCAACTCCCTCTTCACATTTCATTCACGCAGAGCACACAGAGAAGTAATGTACCCTCATCTAAAGAATATCCCAGCAAAGAGTATGCTCACCTTATCACTGTGACACAAAGAGCTATGACCTGCTATCCCAGCACATGGGTGATCACCACTGAGTACACTCCAGCCACATGATGTAGCTTGCACTCATATGACAGAGTTGACAGAGACTGGCCAAGGTGCTCTGTCCTTATGTTCGCATTTAAGCCTTACTGTGAAGAGAGTATTAAGTGACACCCCGACTCCGCATTTTCTCCAAAAACAAAGCACAGTGCAGTCACCGGCATCGATCTCTGAAGGCAGTTTGCATGGCAGAGCTGAGGTTTTTAACAGCGTGCTTGCTGCTGGCGTGTGTCATCAAGACGTGTGTGTGCCTGTGCGTCACAAATCTCCCGTCATGAGAACTTTATGAGGCAGGCCAGTCGTGTGGAAGAGAGCTCATTTCAAGGCAATGATGTTAATTTTGCATTTTTCCATCACACAAATGCTGGAGAAAACCCTAGATCAGCAGTCCAAAACCTAATGGGCTAATATTCTTTTATAGAAGGGAGGTGGCTTTTCTCTAGTATAGTGAGTTCTGACTGCCTGGGCATGCTGTGTCACCTCAGGCAAGTTATGTGACCTCTCTGTGCTACCACCTGCTCATGTCTAAAATGGGGGCAACTGATTTCTGACCCCCAGAATCATCCCTCTCTGTGACTACTGAAATGTGTGCTCTGTGAATGGACAACCTTTGCTCAGGTCACAGCTGATGTCCCAGCACGTCCAGCTGTGCCTGACATGCAGCAAATGCTTGAGTGAAATGACAGTCAACTCCTTGAGATCAGGGATTTTTCACTTTGCCTTTTTGGTTGCTGCTCTATCACCAGTGCCTAATGGCGCCTGGCACAAAGTGGACACTCAGTAAATGTTTATTAAAGGGACAGGTAAACGAGCCTACAGGACTCCCATCTGTCGCCTCGGCTGTGCTTGGCGTTTGGATCCAGGGATTGTGAGGAGGAGAACCCTCCAAGCTTGCTTGCAGCTGCTGCCTCGGCCTCGAAGGAAATGACTGTGACGCTCTCCGTGTGACTGGAACTCATGATCCAATCCCAGCTCCCTGCTTTTCTTCTTAAAGAGAATGCGGAAGTCTGGCCGGTGTGGCTCAGTGGTTGAGCATCGACCCACGCACCAGGAGGTCGCCGGTGGGACTCCTGGTCAGGACACCTGCCCAGGTTGTGGGCCTGATCCCCAGTGGGGAGCATGTGGGAGGCGGCCCATCGATGTTCTCTCTCTCTCTCTCTCCCCCTCTCACATCCTCTCTAAAATCAATAAAGGAAAAAAATTGTTTTAAAAAGAGAATGTGTAACATAATTAGGACAATTAAGGTAATTAAGATAAGTAAGAAACTAGTGGCACAGAAGTTAAGACAGCAAATCACGCAGGGAGTTTTAAAAACTACAAAGAATAAAAAAGAAAATGGATTTATAGGGTGGTCATTGGTATTTGTTTTATGGCCTCATATATTCTAGGCAGACATCAGCTTCCTAAACAACACAAAAGTGTGTGGCAAGGCACAGGTGATCTGAAAACTCAAGATGGCCAGGCGTAGTCCCTTGACACAGTCCCAGTGTGAGCATCACAGAACTAATGAATAGAGGGAACCCAAGTGACAGTGAAGGAGGAAATAAAGTCTAGAAAGGATAGGATCAGTAAAGATGAGGAAGAGCAGCATTTCTACAGTGCCTTCCACAGACCACCTCTGCGAGATGCTGAGAACTGTGAAAGAAATTCTCCCATGATCAATTCACAGAACCAATAGGTTAAACAAGATTACACCAGTTTCCTGACTGTAAGATGTACTAAAACCTACAAAAGATTAAACATATTCTCAATCTCCAACTTAGAAGCTTTCATATACTATATAGCATTTTCTAGTTATCTGACCAAAGAACCATTATTTTTCAGAAAACCTTCCAAGATTGGTATTCTGTATGATACTCTTTGGAAATCCTAATGTAGGATAATAAGGTACAAAATAAGGACCAAAACAAAACCAAAAAAGGCAAGGGAATAAACAAAGTCAGTTGGGGGATAATAAATACTAATCATTAGCTTATTCATCTCAGCATATTAAAAATTAGATGACTTTGGGGCCATTTAATTCATTTGGAATAACTACCCATTATTCTGGAAGGAGTTAGAATCATGAAATGGAAACATAATTGGTTCATAGACAATAATAAAACCATGTATCACACTCACAGAATCAGCACAGTAAATTTCCAGGCTAAAGTTATTATAGTCTTTTAATCAATGGCAGCTACAGATACAAGCTTAGAGCATCCCCCTCCATCCATGACTGCAGGAGGAACAGAAAGACATTTGCTAAAGAATCTTTGGGAGATGTCAAAGGGAAAGTTTGCTCTTGAAGTTTAAAGGGGGGAAAAAGCAAGCTCTTACCCTCAGAATGTTTTGTTCTTCCAGTTGAGTCACCTCCAGAATTATGAATGGACAAAAACTAATTGAAATATGTTCACTGTAGTTGAATACTGCCCTCTACTGGAACATGCATACAGTTTCTGATGTCCAACAAGCATGCACAAATGGAAGCATTGTTTAAAAGATCTATAGATACACTCTTTGTTTGGAGTTACAGGACTTGAGTTTCTGTCCAAATTATTTTGCTTATTGGTTGAGTAATTTCGGTCTAACTAGCAGTCAGGTATGTATTAACTTGTCTGTCCCCTAAACCCATAGAATACAACCTGTCCAAAACTGAGTACATTTTTTTGTCCTGATCCTGCTTCCTGTAAGGCCTATCCACCCAGGGACACACCAGGAATTGCCTTTCCCCATCACCGCTAACACCCACGTGACATGCTACCCCTTCAGGATAGAGCCCACCTGTCCCTACCTCTCCAAACTCATTACACTGCTATGATGCCAAGCTTCCTCTGCATTACTTTCAGCAGCTCTCTTGCCTCTCCAATCCATTCTCCACACTCTCCCAGTGACCCTTCTAAAATAATAATCTAACCTTATTTACTTCAAACAGCTTCCCAGAGCTCGCACGTTCTCGTTCTCTCTCTCTCCCTCTCTCCCTCCCTCCCTCCCTCCCTCCCTCCCTCCCTCTCTCTCCAGGGCTGCAAAATGACCTAGATTTCCTCCAGTGCATCATCTGGTTCAGGACTCTATTGCATATATTTCCTCTGTCTAGAATCCCTCTTCCAGAAATCTTTCCCTGACCACTCCACCATCCCACTCCACAGAGTTCTCACAGTGCTACAGTCACTCCTGTAGCATTTGTCATAATGTGCTGGGCAGCTTGTTTTCCTGCCCTGATCTCAAATTGTTCACCCCGTAAGGCAAAAACTTATAATTTAAGTACATGTTTACACCTTACTTTGTTCTAAATTAGTTTGAAGGTGTATTACACGGGAATAAAAAGATACAAGACATTAAGTAAAACTCAGAAGCTGACTTTTTTTAAACAAAGGAAAAACAGGGTGAAGGCTTAAGAAATAAAGGTAATACAAAAATGCATCCAGCAGTACCCTACACATTTGCAATTGGCCAGTCAGAAACTTAGCTCCAACTTTTTATCAGCCAACTAGAAGCAAGAAACCTGATCAGTTACAGTTAGAGCAGTAACGCCAGCCAACTGCTCAGAAGCCAGCATTCCTGACATGAGACCTAAGGAGGCTTCCCCTAGAAGTCGGTCTTCAAAAGAGTGTGAAGTTACCCACCTCTGCCTCGGGCAGGCAGGGCAGCTGCAGCTCCCTCCACGCAGCCAGCACATCACCCACAGGAGACAACAGCGAGGACTTCCACAGGGGCCCAGCTGGGTGCAGGTGGGTAGGAAGCTCAACGGTCAGCTTAACCCAGGGGTGTGTGCAAGGTGGGTGGGCCGCACAGACTTCCAACAACCCGCCACAAACTTTCCTTCTCCAAGGTGACTTTTTAATAAACATGGGGACAAAGAGTTTAAGATTATACTACCTGATGAATACCTGGAAGGCAACGATTCTATGTTGCTAATTACAAGCAGAATCGAAGGTATTAACCAGCTGTGAACAATTGGTGGCTTAGGGACAAAGACCTTGTCCTATTTTTTCTCCCTAACCCCAGCATCTAGCATGGTGGCTCTCTGCTCTATGACTCTGCTATCCCTTTACATTAACAGATAGTTTGTAATGCCCCTCCCACTATCCTGTACCCTATTCCAAAATATGTATAACCCTATCCTTGCATATAATTTCAAAATGTAAAAACAATACTCTAAAATATAAAGCAAAAAGAAACTGATCAAAGATCGTGTGTATTTCAATATATAAAACCTTTTCCCTAACTACACTAGAAGACATAATGATGTAGTCATATTCTTGGAACGACTTAGTTTTAGAAAACAAAACAAAAACAAAACGAAAAAATCAGAATCCCTTCCATACAAGTACAGGAATATTCCAGGATAGAGGTGAGAATGCTCCCTAGAAGCAAAACGCGTGTTATTGCCAGGACTCGCTAACAGATCAGACTTATTTGTGTACGTAAAGAGGAAAGAACCAGAATTGAAGTGGAGCTTGTATGCCCAAATAAACTGCCAAGTTGGACAAAATAAGAAAGTACCATGTCCCAGCAAATGAGCTGGGTGTCACGTACAAGTGAGGCATCAACATGATTCCGTGTGTTACGACATGGAACAGAGTAGTGACAATGTGGTATAAAAATTATACCTCCTGCCAGGACTCCTGCCTTGGGCAGATTCTACCTTCAGTGTCTGAAGCTCCCTCCGGATTGTGAACCACGGTGCATGACAACCTGAGCCGGGCAGGGCAGTCTGTGCCCTGGAGTACATCCCGCAGCCCCGCCCTTTACCTCCACATGCCAGTGATGCTGCCCACAACCCTCGTGACAACAACAACACCTCCACCACCTCCATGGTCTTTAAGACCCGCTAGCTCAGCACAGAGTGGGGCTCCACAATGGTGAAACAAGTTAAAGAACAAACAGGCAATGAAGGACTGAATGGGACAAACGAACCGAACTTGAAAATGAGGGGAATATCTGTGTGTCAGGAGAGTGCCCTGAAAATCAGGAACGTGGGAGGGCCTGGCCCTGGAGCTGGCAAGCAGCACTCAGTAAATGTTAATTGAAAAAAAAAAGTAGTAGAACACAGTATATTTTTTGATGCTGTCAGAGGATCCAGGAGCCATGTTGCATCCCACAACCCTGAGCAGACCTCTGATCCCCTTCCTTTTGCTCTGCTTCCCCATGCATTGCAACCCCAGGGAGCCAGCTAGTCTCATGCACTTTCTGGGCTCCCTGGGGAGCAGGAGCATGCATACCTTCTTCGGTGTCTGCAGCACTGGAGGGCATATCTGCTCTTTCCTCTGTCCTGGTTTCTTGCTCTTCAAGAGTCTAAGGAAGGAAGAAAAAAAAAAATCACTGAATACCACTGGAGGATTCAAATATGCAACAAAGAGATAAAATCATATTCAAGGATCTCAGAGCTGAGACAGGCCAGAGGCGTGGCCTGTGGAGGTCGGGAAAGATAGGCAGCACCCCAGGAAGATGGTGAGAGATGTTAGGGGAACCTGGAGGCATGGGCCAAAACTGTCCCTGGAACTAATCCTTTATTGCTTCCCCAGGTTACAAGGTTCTCAGGAACGTCATGCATGAACCAAAAAGGGGGGATGGGGCAGAAAACAGAAAGAAGGGCCACTGTTTTATGCATCTGCCCACCTAAGCCAACTCCCACCCACACCCTAAGACACAGGGATCTCGGGAGCCCAGATGATAGAGGAGGACCACCTTCACACGGAGGACCCAGGCTGAGCAGGGGCTGTGGGCTGCAAGCTGACACACATAGGCACAGGTTTTCCCCACAGAGACTGAGTTTGTGAGCCTTGGGGAGAAGCTGCCCTCTTTAAAACCCTCTGCATTTTCTTTTCAAATGACTTTCCCACAGCCAGTGAAAATGTGAAGAAAAACAGAATTGCATGTTAATGAGTCGAATGGTAAAACAGCCTAAGACTGCATCAGCACCTGTTCCAAATGGAACACATGGGCAAACTGGGGTGGACAACCCTACAACTGACACCTGAATCCCCCTGGGCATGAGATTAAGTGTATCCGTTCTCAGCATTCTGATGAACAAAAAGCTGCTACAGGGAGAGAACTAAAACAGGATTAAAATATATAGCTAAGATTTTGCCTATGATTTGATTTCCTAATATCTCTCTTGACAGTTTGGATATATAGTGTCAACCTATCATTGTTTAACATATAATATTCGTTACAAACGACCAGCCCCATCATTGTCAGCTGTCATAGGATGTGAGGACATGAATCCTTTACAACTCTGAACGAGTATGGCTCTGAATGGGGCCAAACGGCTCAGGCCGTGGTACAGCAAACCCAGGTTTCTGCAGCAGGGTTTTAGCATTGTTCTGGAAGCTGCAGATAACGGGGCAATGCTCAAACCCGGAGAATGAAGATGCCCCTTAGCAACTCTGTGGATATACTGGCTCGCTGAGGATGAATTAGTCCCTTAGATCAAGTCAGATATAAAAACAGACTTTTAGACATCTAAGATTTAAGACAGCACCAGTACTTTATTACAACATATAATCTCCTGTGTGTTACCCAAAACTGTAAAGCTTTAATGTGGACAACCTATATAGCAATTACCACCTGCTTACATTTAAAATAACATCTAACCAAGTAAGAAAGACGACAATAATTTTAAATTCAGTAATACCATAAAAACATTTAGGTGGGCAGGTAAGAATTAATGACTTTGGATGTCCTAAAGAGTCTCAGCCTCGTTCCCTTCCTGTGTCCCATTTACTATCCAGACACACAACTCTGGGTAGAAAGGGAGAAAAGGCAGGCTAACACCTGAGCACAAGGTCATTCCCCTGTAACTGGGTCTTTTACTAACATTTTATCATAAACAGATTTTCTCAGTGTTTTTCATGAAATGAAAATCTCCAAGTAACTCAAAAGCAATTTCCATGTGGTCTTTGTTACAAGATCCACTATGAAAGATTATCAAAGTATCTACATTTACGCCTGAATCTGCCCCAAGGTGCTCAGTGTTATCTCAAATGTGCTATGAGAAATCACAAATCCAAAAGAAGTTGGAGGATTTCATAACAGAAAGAAAGTTCCATAATTGTTGCTCTAGACCGAGCTGCTCCACCCTCCTCAGGAATTCTGTCACCAGGCGCCACGCTGCGGTCTGAGCATCCCTCCTGAGGTCACACAGGTTGCTGAGCTCTGCCCTGAAGCTCTGCACAGAGCAGAGTGCGCCCTGAGCAATGCTGCTTCCCAGGCCACGCCTCTGGGTGCCTGTGGGAGAAGCCTCAGGGGCGGCTGAAGGCTTAGCATCTCTACATGACAACCATCCGGAAGCAAAATGAGGAAACACCATATGCCAGACAATTATACACTAAAGTTCCTAAAAAACAACAAAAGGAGGTAGTTCACATTCTGAAGAGCATGTTTCATGCTAGTTGTTTAAATAGAACCTATACAGAAAAAGCCAACAATAACCTTTATTTTACATGTAGTGTTCTGGTCTAAATCTTTAATTTTATGAAGTAAACATTTGACAAAACCTGTGATAAATAACAAGATCAGCCTCCTGAACTGGACACTACGTAAAGTCTCCCAGTTCTAAAACCCGGGCCTTATTCATGGGGGTGCTTGAAAACAGGGTTCACGGGATCTGGGAGCGAATTCATGAGTCCCCTGAGCACTCTCAACTAGACTGGCTCAGCCCTTTTACTCAAAAGAGCATTTTGCTTAATAATAAATAAAAGATGTAAATATTCCTTATATCCCTCCAGATTCCACGAAAAATAAAAATGAAGACGAGACATTTCAAACCCTGAGATGGACGTGCTACCACAGCCCTCAGCGCCGGTGCTCGGGCCCTGGCGAGAGTGCGGAACCTCTTTGAAAAAGGACCGGTTCCAAGTGACCAGACCCCACCCAGGAAGAACCTGTACACTGGGACAAATTCATAACTCCCCCTAAGCCAGAAGAAACCCCACAAGTAGATACTTTACCTGTAAAATTACCCTAAATGCAACTGCTTTCGATAAGAATTATAATATACTCAATAGAAAATACCCCGGATTAGAATTTTAAAACCCAACACTGGCAACGCTGGCTCATACAATGTAAAAGAAACAAGAATATGATATAAGTTACTATTTTCTACTGCCAAAATATTACATAATAATCTTCATTCATATGTCCCCCAAGCTTCTATTAGAAAAACACTGTTCCCCAAACGATGAGTGCTCCCTGCAGGCTCCAGGCGTGTGTCATTGTATACCGGAATAATGGGGTACAAACCTTGATGAGGAAGGCTCTATCCCAAAAGTATTTCCTGAAGAGTTTAATATCTGCCTCCAGCAGATGCTCGGCTGTGTGGTTAAGCGTCAGGGTCAGCGTGCCGGACGCGGGGATGTACTGCAGGACGGCGTCTTCGCTGAGCTGCACTCGGGAGAAGCCTGGGGAGCGTCTGCCCTGGAGACTGAACCGTCACAAATCACAACCCAAGCACAGCTCGGAAACACCAACCCCAAATCCCAGTACCCTCATTGCCCCTGATATCACAATCCAACTGCCAAAACGATCCAAGAAAGCCACCTACTGACAATAAGTACATAAGGTCATGTAAACAGGTTCTAACAAAGCCATGTTTTTCTTTTTCCATCTAGAGAAGATATCAATTGAAAAGCCATTCACATATATTATATACATTAAAGATTTATGTAAATAATGAAACAGTACTATGAAACATAGTACCTCAATATTTCATTCTCCTTTCTATCTGAAAGGATGCCTCTCCCTTTAATGGGACCACATGTAACAGAACAAATGAGCTGGCAGCCACCAGTTTATTAGATGATTACAGTGAAAACAGATATGATCTCCAGGGAACATGGTAAGGTTTGGATGTTACAAACAGCGAGATATTCAAAACACACTGGCCAACTGTTGTAAACCATTTTCTCAAGCAAATTAAAACATGCATGATTTTGTTGTATCCTTGAACACCCTCATAAACAAAGGAACAATATTCCCAAACTAGATTCTTGAAATGCCAGCTTCTTTTCTGCTCTGGTTTGGCGAAGCACAATCTCACATTCGTGAGCTGTATGTAGGCTTCCTGGCTAGCACCGCACCATTCTAGACGGTTACCAGGTCACGTGATGGAAGCCGCAAAGGGGCCCCGCGAGAAAACGCGAGTGGCTCGCGGATAACAGCGCCTCAGCACGTGGTCACACCCCAGCACTTGCCCGGGTTTCTCACGTCTCGGAACTAGCGCTCTGCCTCTTTCCTCTTCACCCACGACCTCTTTTTGTTAATGAACATCCGCTTTTCAAAAATGCAGGGTACTTCCAACCAAATAAACGTTATCTCCGTCGTATGGAGTGACAAAAAGGGATCCATAAAGAGCACATATACTCTTAAGATTTGGGGCGTCTCCCTAAATTCTTGACATTAATTACTGACAGGGACTCCAGCATCTCCCAGGAAACAACTTGCTATTCCAACGACAAGACCCTGCAGCAAATGGACAATGGACCCTGAGCCCAAGCACTCAGATCATTGCTATTAATTTAGAAAATGAAAGTGCTAGATTTAGCTTACAGTCTACTTCTAATCCCATCCATGCGTGGATTTATTAGATGTGTAAATGTTTAAAACACATAGTATCTGCTGGTCTTGGACCCAGTAGAAAGATAAAAGCTACCAAGGATAAAGAAGTCAGCCTCCAGGATCTCAGTGTAACACTGAGTAAGTCAAAGGAAACAGTTTTGCCTTCTTTTTTTTAGCCAAGAAAGTGGGGTCATGTTGGAGCAAAGAAAAGGGCAATTCTCGGTGAATGGGCTCTTTCCCTGGTTGGTAATCATTTGACCACATGAGGGGAAAAAACAAAAACAAAATGCTCTGATTTCTCCAACGTCTATGTATCTATTATAAAACTATAAATTAATTACATTGAGTTCTATGAGCCAAACATGAAAGACCAGTCTATTAATACTATAATAATGCTGATGACATTTAATATCTATGTAGCATTTTGTAATTTTTAATATACTCTCCCATTTATCTAGATTATTTTTAACCACATGTTAAGTGAAGAAAATTACCACATATGAATCTTCCTTTCATAACTTAAGAATAATGACTGATCTGAACTATTCTAGGTAACAAACAATACATTCATAATTCACTGAAAGTGGATTAACACCGACATAGACAACTTTAAAGTTGACACATTATTTCATTAGATCCTGATAACCACCCATTGGCTTTATAGTATTTTAGGGTTTGCCTATTATTCATTGATTCAACAAAAATTTATATTCTTTCAATGAATGTCATGCACTGCAATGGGTTAACAGAAATAGTTTCTGCCCTTACATGATTTAGGAAGGAGACATATGAAACAGGTGATCACTATAGAGATAAAATTCGAAATTACAATTAATATTGTGAATAATTTTAGTCACAATTACTTTTGTGAATTAATAATCATAAAAGCCCATAACACAAAAGGCCTCTCTGAAGAAGTAACATGTAAGCTGAAACTAGAAAGATAAGGGTTATTAATTATTATTATTAATAGCTCCCCACAGAGATTTTGAGACATTTTCCCTAACTTCTCATGCATAAAGTGTTAATGCCAAATATATCTGTACTTTATATATGAGGACTAAACATAAAACATAAACCAATATTAGCTTGTGGTTTGGTTATTTCAGTTGTTCCATAATGCTTGGCAGACTTTATAGAAACAGATTAAGAGAGAAACTACCAAGTAGCCAAACTCACTTTGTGAAGTCTTCAACCAGCGTGGAGTGTCCACCATTTAAGGCTAAGTCTAGTGGCGTGGCACCCTCTTCATTGGGTAAAGCCAAGGCCTGAACTCCCCCTGGGAGACACACGAGAAACTGGGACAGCTTAGGCAGGCCCCATCGCACCGCCAGGTGCAGGAGAGACTCTCTGTGAAGAGTAACTGAAAAGAAGACAAGCATATATTAGTGCCTCTGTTTACAAATTCTGTCTGGTACATTGTATTAGAGACCACGTATTAGACATAATAATAATGGCAGAGCTGGAAGGAACCATCATAAGCATCTAACCCAAACACCTCATTTGACAGAGAGCCCAATGATTTATCCCAGGTCAGGTAGGCTTGGCGCTGGAGTCAGGCCCGCCTGCTGCTGGTACAATGCTCTTTCCACCCACTACGGTGCACGTTCTCATCACCTTTCCCTCACGCGCAGTGAAGTCATCCAGGGAAAACAAGTGTTAGGAACAGACCAGCCTTTGGAAACAGACGCTGTCTGGGGTGACGGTGCCACCCCAGCAAGGCCGGCTCTCCGAGGCCAGCACTGGGAAGTGGCTCCGTTTCCACCCTTCGTCCTCGGAGGTGCTCTCCCCGATGAGAAACTGGAGCTGCACGTGTCTAGAAAATTAAAGACCATGGTCCTCCCCAAAATTCATCCACCTATTAGATCTGTGGGATTATTTCAACTTGCCAAAGCCACCCCAGCTCCTGTTAGGTCTGTGTGTCTTGGCTTCATTGTGGTGTTTGCCACTCTATATTATGGTTGTTTCCTAACTGTATCATCTTACAGGGTAAGGGGTCCTTGAAGTTTTTTATTCCTAACATCCAGCATCCTCTCTAGCAAACTAAAGTCATTCGGTATTTGTGGAGTCAAATGGCAATTGACTGTTAACAACTCAATCATTTGTGTATTTTCAAATTGCCTGAGTTGTGTAGAGTTTGTACACCTGTATTTCCACAGCAATGACCCAGTGCCTGGAACACAAGTGGCCCAAGGCAAACATTACGTTGGAAATATGTAAAAGAACCAATTTGCCTACATTAAAAAAAAAAAAAAAAGGCCTGTAAATTGCATAGGCATCCAGACACACCTTAAAACAAGCCTAATCTTAACAGACTAAACATGAAAATTCTAACATTCATGATCTGTTGGAATACACATGCAGGGAGAATCTGAGTTATACACGCCCTCCAGCTAGGGAATGTTACCAGCTGTGTCATCTGAAAGGGATCCAGAGGGCACTGCATCACACGGGGTGACAGGCCTGAGGGGGAGGGACCTAGCCTGTCTTTTCTCCTAGCACAGTGCCTGGCACATGTTGGATGTGCTCTATAAATATTTGTTTATTAAATGAAGGAATAAATGACCAATGGCTCTTTCCCTGTTGAGTACGCACAGAAGTTAGCTTTTCATAATGACAGCAATTTGGATCTGCAGCTGCCATTTGGAATGTCTCTCACTCTTCGTTCTGCCTCTGATACCTCTTGACTAAACTCAGACACAAACTACATACTCCCACACCCAACTTCGACACTGAGGACAAAAACCACCAACTTCTCTACAGAGCTTAGAGTCCACATGAACATGGTTTTACCGTCCCATTGTCTTCAGCATCATAAATTGACTAGTCCATTTACTTACCCAGGCAAATGACTAACTGTCCACTACGAGAACTTTAAAACCTATCAACTCTTCAACAGACAGTTTTTAAGTCCTAAAACCAATGTTTATTATATCATGATCCTGACCCAATCCTAATCAAACTCCCCTCCCTGCCCACTACTCCCCATCGCCCCTCCACTGCATTAAAAGATTCTCATTAAACTACATATAAAGTTCTCAATAAATCCACTCTGCCTTACCCACTGGACACACTGTTAAGGCTCTGTGGAGGTGGAGTTCTCCCTCACCATAGCATGCAACAGACAGCTCTTCCTTACTAGCAGGCGGTGGTGATGCTATTTGGGGAGCCAGCACCCAACAAAGCCCTAGTCTGAAACAACCAGGAAACACTCCACTGCACATGGATGCAAAAGAAAATGGCTTAATTTACATTTTAATTAATTTATATTGCTATTTCCAGATCTAGATCAGTGAGCATAAGGCCTTGTATTTTAAATATGTAAATGAGCCCTTCCAGCGAAATGACACTGACTTTCATGTGTATTTGCTCCATCATCCACACAGCACAGACTCCCTCAGTAAGGTGACATCGGAAATGTCAAAGCACCTAAACACAGAGAAGGTGGTACACCCCGCCAGACATTTTAATATACTTGATATCTTCAGAAGAGCTGTGTTGGCTATTAAATAGCTTATCTTTAATTATTTTTATCCTTTAAATTTTGACCTTTAATCCTATTTTATTAGCAAGTAGGGTTTTTATTCCTTTTTTTTTTTTTTTTTTATCCTCACCCGAGGACATTTTTCCATTTTTTGTTCAGGTAGAGTGGGAGGGAGAGAGAGGAACAGAGAGAGAGAGAGAAACATCGATGTGAAAGGACACATCGAGTGGCTGCCACCCGCACAACCGACCAGGGCCAGGGACAAACTGCAACCAAGGTACGTGCCCTTAGCGGGAACCGAACCCGGGTCTCTCCGGACCGCAGGCCGACGCTCTAACCGCTGAACCAAACCGGCCAGGGCGGGGTTTTTATTCTTAGCCGATTCCCAACAAGGCATGTTTGATAACATTTCCATTTGTTTTCTTCTTAAATAATAATCAGGAAGAGGGTGGTTAGAATCAGGTAACAAAACAAACACATGCATGTACACTCCCCAACATGCCTGTCAGCATGAGACTGTAACCGGCCACACTGGGATGAACTTTCTAAATCACCAATCCCAATCTGAATCTGTTGAGCATGTCCTACGGAAGACAATTTTCTTCCGAGAAAAATATGACCAAAAGGGAACATCTAAACCTTTTGCTTTCCCTTTTAGAATAATACCACTGATAAAGGTAAGCATGGTGTCAACCATCTCAATGGCACTCCCTATAGTGCCTGGTAAATAGCCTGAATACCCTCAAACCCCAGGGGTAGCTCACTGTATTCAGTCTGACTGACTGGGGGCAGAGGGGCGTTTCCTCCACCAAGAGAGCTTTCCGGGCTGTTGTCAGTCCAGCCTCCCGCTCTCCCCTTTCTGGCTCTGTCCTCACATCTAGTTCGATGGGAACAAACAGCAAACACGTGGGACGAAGTGCACTCTCCCTCCCTCCCTTTACCCCTCTTCGTCCAGGATCCACCCACTTCCTGGGAAGATGGAAAGGCAGGGGAAAGAGATCTTCTAATGTTTGAAGAAAAAATAAATAAAAAGCTGAGCAAAATGTTTTAAGGGAGTGCTTTCTCGTTCAGTATAAAAGTTCAGAGCACAGAATCAGGTAAACAGCCTGAAATAGGAAACATTATGACATATATAAATTATTGTGCTTGTTATGGAGTTTCAGATTCTCAACAGCAGTCAGGAAAACAAGCTCTGAAAGGGGTTATTAATTTGGCAGAGATGGAGGTGTTCAACTGAAATGAAATCTTTTTTCCTCAAATAAATAGGTCTCTTCCTGTTTAGCTGGTGCCAGAAATTATTTGAACTAATTGTAACTACAACAGAATTACTAAGAATTATTCTAATGGCAAACATTAAAAGGTATGACCTGTAACATCCTGGGAGCAAGATCACCCAGAAACAAAAAGGAACTGATCAGGCCGTGTCATTTTGTCAACACTCCCATGAGGTCATAAAGAGAGGCCCATCTGCCCAGACAGGGAAGGAGGCTCAAAGTCCTCCTCACCCTGCTACTCCTCAGCTTCTCTGCCTGGAAAGAGAGGCTGTCACATCGGAGACTCAAGGTCCTAGGAGTGTCCATCCCTGCCCGGGAGTTTTCAGAATTGAGGCTATATGAAATACAGCATGCCTGACACACAAGAGCAGGGTTGGCCAGACAGTCTGCTTATTGCTTAAGACAAGTGATTTTATTTACTGCTCAGTCCAAATTTAAGGCCATTATCATACCTACACAGGTTTGACTATGCCTTTCAATTAGCAAAAAATTCAGGTTGGACTATTGAAAAAGTAATTATCAAGCCTTCATGAACTCACATTCATTACTAGAGAAAATATAAATAAGTAAAACCACTCTGGAAAACACAGAGCCATAATCTGATAAATTTTAAGAAACTAATGTCTCATGACTGAGCAATTCCATTCCTACTTATAAAATCTGATGAGGACTGTGCTTTTTACACATCAGAAAACATGTCCTAAAATAAATGGTTAAAATTAGAAGTGATCTTAATGTCCATCAATAATAGAATAAGGTGCAAAATAATCACACACTAGTATTGTAACAAAAATAAGAATGAATTACAGACTCATAGAAGAAACTAAGAAATATAATGTTGAAGAGAAAAAGTCACAAAAGAATATACAGACTATACATTTCAATCAATATGAAGTTTAAAACAGTAAAAATTAAACCATATTATTGACACATAAATAAGTAGTAAAACTATAAAGAAAAGCAAGCAAATGGTTACTATGCAAGTCAACATAATACTTCTAATGGGGACTAAGGAACTGTGACGGGAAAGGATGAGGGGTGGTGGAACTTCTGGAGTCAATAGTGTCTGTATGTCTTTCCCCCTGTACTTCCCCCAACCCAACCCAGCCCCCACCCACCAAAACACATAGTTGTGTTCAAGGTCCTCCCCAGAACAATTAAAACGGAATTTCTGGGGTGGGGTCCAAGGATCAATCTTTTCTGAAGATTCCCAAGTGATTCCTATGCAAAGTCAGGGTTAGGATCTCTTACCTTAAATAAGTAAGTGGTTAACAAAATACATATCTATGCTTTCTATTTATACCTCTGACTCCCAATTGGCTCTTAAGATCTCTTTGGTAAAAAATTTCACCAATGAATAAGAACAAAAAACAACGTTTGTGACTTTTGCAAGTTATTATTAATTCATATTACTTGCTGCTAAGCCAGAATAGAGCCTTAAATATTGAGCAAAATATTATAAACTATTAAAATATTTAAAAATATAAAAATATTTAAGCTATAATATAATGGGAACAATAATCTAGAAGCAAATATTTTTAAACACAAGTTAATTCAGAAGTAGTTCTACATTGTAGGGTTTAGTAGTGTTTCATAACTCTTGAGTGGAGCCATAGAAATGCATTCAACACTGTAGGTTTATAAAGAATGATTTTTTAAATTCACATACACCCAATTCATTCAAATATATAAGTTCCACTCTGGTTTCCAAAGCCACACATATGTATTTCATGGAGGTCTCAATCTGTGCATCTAAGTCATTCAGTAGATAAACACCAAATGAAACTACTACTATTGTAACCTCACAGAAACTCCACCTCTTCAACATGACCCTTCCTCATTTCTGTCCATCCCCTCCCTTCCTTAATCATTAAGTCCTTAGGACATCAGATTCTGGCCAGTATAAACTGTTGTAAAAACAAAGCCTCAGGTCTGTTGACCACAGAAACAGAGTTTGGTCAAGCTAAAGATACCATCAGCCCCAGGCACATGACTCTGTAGACCACACCCTCATGAACTCAGACAGAACAACGCCATGGCTGACATCAGGACCTGGTACAATGATCACCTATTCCCTACTCTGGCCCCAACTAAGCAGTAGAGCCCATGACCCCAACTCCTTTAGCCACCATGATGAATGATTTTCCCCCTATTTAACCCCTCCCCTGGAAGCCATGGGGGAGCCAGGTCTTTCAGCATTAACTTTACTGTGACTCTGGGTTTGGCAGCATTTTCTCAACTAATAAACCTCTGCTTTCGTTGCTGCAAACTCCTGTTTGCATTTAATTGGACTTTGATGCGTGTAGGTGCATGGACCCCTTTACCCTGGTCACACTGTACGCCAGGCCCTGGGGACCCAGAAATGGACGTGGTCCTTTTCTTTGTGAAGCACACAGTCAGCCCACTTTTGTTCAGAGTAAACTATCTGGCCCGTGAAATCAGTCTGATGACTACAGTTGTAGGCCTGACACAAAGGGTGTGAGTAGAAATAAGCACGCGGTGTGACCTACAAGAAAGCGGCCCTGCTGGTTAATTCAACCTACATCATGTACCATGATTTGAAAATGTAAAGATGTTTGTAAAATGCCAAAATGATGAGTGAAAAGTAAAGAGAAAGAAAAAAATTACCAAAATATGCATGGAGAGTTGAAAAGAGAATCTGGCACAAACACCACAAACAATCTCATATTTTTTCAGGATTCTCAATGAGAATGGAAAGAGAGGCATCTTCCACTTACACCATCGAATCAGGGCTTTGGCATGTGCGTAAACAATCAGTCTTCCACACGAGATCTGAGCATGGTGACTCCAGGGGAGGAATTACAAATATAAACATGCTCACAGGGAAGATATGAAAATAGGACATCTGTCCCCTGGAGCATAACACCAGCAGGGAGGCGTGGCTGGAGCATGAAGCCAAGAGGGAGAAGGTAAGTGAAACAAGCATAATGGCAGGTTTTTGTTTCCTGAATCTTCTTTTCTGCACTGGATGCATTTGGGACACTCGAATGAAAACAATCTGCGCAGACACCAAGCACACGATTATTCCACAACATTTGCATCGTGATGTACAGTACTGGAATGCACTTCACATCTCATGCAGGTTGGTTCTGCTTGATGTTACCTCGTGGAAATAGTGCTAAAGCAGTTGAAACACTGAAAAGTCTTTATCAGAATTCAAAGGTGGCAATCCAGTTTATGGCCTTCACACGTCCAGACCGCATTATAAAATATGAGCATCTCTACAAGATATTAACAATCCGGACACAACACCGTATCGTGCAAAGGGGAACAGACGAAAGGAGTGAAATGTCTGGATTTGAACACTTACAGAGATGTAGCTTTGAGCAGACCACTTAATTCTCAAGTTTTAAGTTGCTTGATCTGTAAAAGGAAAGTGAAATCTGCCCAGCCTTCTACCGGGGATTGTCAGGGGGCTGTAATGAAAATACTATATGGGATGAAGTTCTCAAGGTCTAGGAGAGTCACTGATCAGTCACATACATTTGTCCGATCTTTTAATACAAAAAATATATATATACAATAAACAGTCACTAAATTGATATGTGGTACATTTGAAAACAGTTTTCCTCTGGTTATAATTTAAAAGCATCATTTGCGGGACCTAGCTGTCTGCTTCGGGGGCACTGTAATTGCATCAGTGCAAGGCAGCAGATGTGCCATCAGACAAATGTGCCTCAGCCACGCCTCGGGCAGCCGGCGGTCGCTGGGTGCCACCAGCAGCAATCATGTCATGCACCCTTTCCAGACTGTGCAATGATTTTTTCCATTTGCTAATATTTCTCCAAGGCCATGGTTTGCATCCAGCATCCGTGCGTTCGTTAGATGTCTGCTGACAGCCTCAGCGTGCCTGGCATCCTCTGCCCTCCCCTCACAGCACAGGCTCCCTCCAGGTTCCCCTCCAGGAACCCCATTCTGTTTCGGAGACAGATAAAAATGCAATGCGATCTAATTTTATTCCTGACAAGCAGAAAAAGTGTAGACTCATCATATCTTGGAAACGGGCTTTGGAAGTCTTCAATGTGAGTCTGATATCAAGCACAACCAGAACACTGGCCATTCATCTGCGGTCAGGCAGGGGCCACTCGCTGTCCGCACTGAAAGCCAGCACCACAAGTCCAAAGGCCCAGACGGAGAAATAGTAAACTGTGGATATGAGCTTCAACTTCAACAGACAGGGGGAAATTGTCCTTTTCCTTAAGAGCCCAATTCTGTATTAAATTCTTTACTGCCAGAAAAGCCATTCCTTCAACATGAAAAGCTAAAAAGGGGGTAGTAGACAGAGAAAACATTCACAAATGATGCAGATCTGGGTGCGTGTGCATGATCACATGCCGTGAGGCAATTTCACCAATTTGCCTTTGGACCTATTTTAAAGAACATTCTGTCCACCTCTAGCACTAATCCAGTTGGTTACCTTAGCAACAAAAGGAATGTAATTGCAGTTTTAAATGTCAGAAAAGAAAGCGTGGAGATATTTGTCCCTTTAGATACTATCCGAAGGGACAGAAGGCTAGAAATACCAAGTATAAATACAACTGCTTGAAAAATGTCAAAATTTCGGAGAGAAACATAAAACCCCAGAATCAGTCAATACCCATAATATATTAATTTCAAAACTCAGAAAAAGATTTTTAAAACCTGGAAATTTGTATTTTGTAATAAATCTGTTCTTTATGGGTTTCCTACCCACTGGTATTTCAGCTGATGCTATTTCAAACTCGCCCTCCAGTACAAAGTTTGAGGGCAGAAAAACAAAGATGACATTTCACATAGTCTGTGGGCCAAGCCTTATAACTCAGTGTGCCATCCCCTGGTTCATAAGACCTGGGACACAAAGTGGAGGCCAGTCAGCGGAGCCAAGCCCCGGAGCCTCGCTCTGTTTTCTACTTCTATAGCCAACAAATGGTATTCAAGGATGAAAACACCAGCCAAGCTTATTTCAAGTGTTAAACAAATCTTGCTTCTTACTAGTTACAGATCTCTTTCCTCTATTCAGAGAAAGATAAACAGTTATTTTCCTCTGTCAAACATTGCTGGCCCACACTTTCTCTTCTGTTGCCTAGAAAGAAAGTGATGGTTTCGGGTATGTGGCCTGAAATAAGATGTAGATGTCACAGAAATTTGGCAGTTCCCACCGAGTCTTTGGTAATGAACTGTTAATTCTCACTTAATGGCTCTTCCTGCAGATAAGAAGAAATATTATGACTGCTCTTTAAACTCCTTAAGAAAACACCAAACCATCAAGACACATTTTAACAGTTGTTGAATAACTCCTACTCTTATAAACTTTCTTCTGAAGTCCTTTTGGCCCTCTGCATTGCTTTCCTTTTTCCCTAAAAGTTCTAAAGTGTAGAAAAACAAACATTCTCCTTCAAAGAGAACTAATTTATGAAAACTCTATAAATAAAACAAAGCATAATGCTATCCACCCTTCTTCTCAGTAACAGCATCACATTACGTAACCTATAAATCAAACTCAGGTCCATGACAAGGTTTCTACTCTTCCTTTGAGTTCACTATTCATTATGCCATAGCTTGTTTTTGCACAGACACTCTACTTGAACTTGCCCTTATAACATGGATTCTACAACTAACAAACCATTTCTCTAACTTCTGGATTCAAGTTTAAATCGGCTGTGATTGCTATAACTCCACTGATGTTATTTGCACAGTAAGAAACAAATTCTTACTGTGATCTTTGGAATTAATAATTAAAGTAATTAATTCTCTAAGCCACTCTCAGTAGGTCTTACTAGTTTCAACAATTAACTCTCCTTGGGGACAGCTCTCCAACCAACCATACATCCACAGAATGAAAAGTTGGCTCTCTAAATGCATCAGCTGTGTTTAACTTTATGCCCAAGACAGCTCTGCAGAAAAGTTACAAAAGCTCAATTGGCTTACTCTTAAAACTTCTTCCATTCATAGAATTAATTATGAAGGCAGGAGGAAAGTTTAATTCTTTCAACTTGATAAGGCAATCTAACATAAAATTTTCTTTGTTTGACTAAAGATTATAATATGTTTGCCCTGAAGATTTAATTCATAGTATCAACCTTCTGAAATGTTCTCCCTACAAGAAGGAAATGGTAACTATGTGATGGGTGGAGGTGTTAGCTAATACTATGGTAATAATCATTTTGCAATATATAAACATATCAAATCAACACACTGTATACCTTGAAATTACATAATGTTATATGTCAGTTATATTTCAAAAGCTGGAAAAATCAGGTTTTGTTATTATTTTATAATTGGTATACTAAGGAGTTCCATCTTTTCTACAACAAAGAACTTCAGCCTATAAGGAGACAGATGAACTACTTTTACCTAGAGAACTGCAAAAAAGTGCAAATCAGTTTTTCAAAATAATAATAATTTACTTTGGAAAAAAAAATCTTGAATCTGCAAATTGTTGCTATATATTGGTTTGTAAGTGTAAATATATATGGAAGTCTCTGTATAACTTTTTTTTTTAAAGTAAGTGGGTTTTTTCCTTAAATCAGAAAGCATAGGCCCTGGCCAGATAGCTCAGTTGGTTAGAGCATTATCCCAATACACCAAGGTTGCAGGTTTGATCTCCAGTCAGGGCACATACAAGAATCAACCAATGAATGCATAAATACGTGGAACTACAAATTGATCTCTCTCTCTCTCTCTCTAAAATCAATAAAAACAAACAAACAGGATAAGCTCTGCCTCTTCCATTGGGAGAGGACCTACTATGTTCCCAGGGGCAAAGCTGTCAGTCCTTTGAGGTGGCATTTGTGGTTCCTTCAGGCTCTTTACTCAAATAGCAGCCTCCCCCATTGTGACGGAAAGCCTGGTACTTGCCAGCAATGTCAAGCATCTGGGAACACAAGTGAAGGAAAGTAATTCGGTTCAGCAGGAAGGGAAGACTTTAATTCAAAAATTATCTGAGCACCAACTAAATAAAACAGAATATTTTATCCCAGTTACCCTAATTTCCAAAATATGTCAATCTCTTAGAAAAGATTTCTGTCCAAGAAACAAACAAGCAAAAATCCCCAAACAAAAAAAGTATGAAATGTTATTGAATAATTATTATATAAATATTTCTAGTTTTACTGCAAATTTGGGGTCCGGAGACCCTGCAAAACCTTTTATTATGAAAGCTTCTTTATAGAAAGAATGGGTTTAATTTTACAAAATAGGAATCCAATTTTATTTATGGCACAAAATTAAATAAAATCCGGGATGATTTCCTTCCCTAGAACACATAACGAAGTTGCACTGTGAGTAATGAGGGGTAAGATGCAGGGACAAGAAAAGGCTCTGCTTTTCTTTACGAGACACACAGTCCATTCAGACTCTGGGCTTTCTCCAGGATCTCAGGCCTTCCTGATAACTCTCGGTGATTGAGAAGGAAAAGGAAGACAGTCGTGCTTCAAACTTTTCCATGACAAAGTCATTACAGAAATCAATATCTATTCAATAACATCCATTTATTTATACCCCTAAAAAACACAAATAAACACACACAAAAAGTTTTAATAAGTGTGAAGAGTGAAGTTTTAAATAGTTTTTGGATAAGTATGACAAGAAATAATTACTAGGAAAAAACTGTTACGATGCCCCTCCCACTGACATAGGAAAAACTCCAGTAGGCCCCATGCCTCAGTTTATTTCTTTTTTTATTACTATAATTCACATACCTTAAAGACAAGCAACATTAATGAAATATGTACACTAGAAAAAGATGCACTGAGCACAAGAGATCCCAAACTGCTTGTAGTAAACCTCTACTAAACTGGAGAAGAGAATCCAAGACGGTGACATAGGAATCTCCTAGACAACCCCTCCCACTGAAGCACAAGTGGACAGCTACCTATGGAGCAATTCCCTGAGAGGAACCCAGAAACCAGCTGAATGACTCCTATATGTAAGGTGTATGGGAAGAGACCCACATCAAAATGGGTAGGAAAGGCTGAGACCCGCTCTCATTATAAACCTCTTCCCCAGCACAGAGCCGTACAATCTGGAGAGAACCTCCAACTCCCAGCTTCTCCCTAAGTAGCAAAGGCTTTGAATCACACATCTAATACCCCAACTTTTAAGACTCCCACCTGAGGGGCAGACCACCCAAAACATCTAGCTCTGAAAGCCAAAGGAGCTTGTATCCATGAATCCCACAGGAATATAGCAAACCAAGAAGCAGTTCCTAATGGTCACACAAGCATACATAATGGCCATCTCCCCAGGGCTCAGTGTGGAGGGAGCAGGCAGAAACGCACATGTCCCAGTCTTTCCCTGGAAAGGATCTGACTGCATACAAGCTATTGCCTGAGGGTTCAATTTCTAATTAGTATACATCTAGGGGCACTTCCCCCCTTCTTACTCCAGTTCACTCCAACAATACAGATCACCAGCATTTCTCTGGAAGGATCTTGTACACATGTCTGATGCCACCCAAGTGACAGCTTCCCAAATCACCCCTCTGATAGCCAATGAGGCTTGTATTATCAAAGACTGTAGTGGATAAAGCAGCAGCTAATGGGTGTACACATGAGCACTTGCTACAGCTATCCCACCAAAGTTCAGTACAGAAGAAGCAAGCAAAAAAAAAAAAAAGCCTATCTCCCAGTCATTCCCCGGAAGGGGTTTGACTGAATACTTTCCCAGATTCTGCCTTCTAATCAGCCCAAGTGATAGGTGTTGACTGAGATCCTCCCCTTTAGGGCACTGATGGGTCTTGACACAGCCTCAAGTACTGAGGGCCACTAAGCACAACTATAGCAATGTGAACAATCACAAAGATTTAAGCAGCAAATAGGAGCCTAGGCTGGGCTAACTGATGAGGCTCATCTCCCACGTAAGACCAGTCTGTCAAGACTGGGAGAGGTGTCTCTTTTATCTAATGCATAAAAGAGACAAAAAGTCAAAGAAAATTAAGAAACAGGAGAATATGTTCCAAATAAAAAGATAAATCTCCAGACACTAATTTTAAGAAAATGGATGTAAGTCATTTATCTGATAGAGAGTTCAGAATAATGGTCATAAAGACGCTCACCAAGGTCAGGAGAGAATGCATAAACAAAGTATTTCAACCAAGAGTCAGAAAATATTAAAAAGTACCAAACAGAAATCACAGGGCTGAAGAATATAATCACTAAAATGAAAAATACAATAAAAGGGTACAACAGCAGACTAGATTAGTGGAAGAGATGATGAGTGAACTTGAAGACAGAGTAGTGGAATCCATCCATTCAGAGAAGCAAAAAGAAAAAGAAGTGTTAACCTTGTCCCTTAACACTGCTGGTGTTGAGAAGTCCCATTATAAGTCAAGGCTGTGGGCAATGTTACCTCAAGTTCTATAAACTGTCCTTACAGAAAGTCTAAAAAAGTTCCTAGAAGTCTTCAAGGAACTGTTTAAAATACCAGGGTTTTACCACTTTAGCTCTAGCTTCATTTGTCCAGACCAATGGCAATGTGCTTTCCATATATGTACATACAATATATTCTCTATGTATGGAAATGCATTCATATACACACAAAAGTCAACATAGACTGAGAGCTTAGTATATTCAGACACTGTTCTAGAAGCTTCACCATACATTATCTAATGTAACCATCAAAAGAAACCAATGAAGGGGGTACAATTGTGCCTCACTTTAGAAATTATAACTTTGTGCATCAGAACTAAAATAATTTACCCAGGAAGTCTCACAGCCAGGAAGCAGCAGGGTTAGAATTTGAACCCAGCCCCAGAGCACATATTCCTATTGACTGTGATACTAGAGTTGTTCTCCCATAGAATACAATGTCTCACCACAAAAAGGAACTGTTCTGGTTTTCCTCTCATAAAAATATATATATATGTCAAAGAGGTCAGAAGGAGCCCTTGGTGATATAAGTCAGCCTGTTATAAGGATATGGATAAACCAAAAGTCATGATAGATGGAGGTTTGGAAAACAAGAATACATTTCCAAACAGAAATGAAAATGGCAATAAAATGACTCGTAGCTAATTGGGGGTAACCCAGTGCTCTCCAAACTTATTTGATCACATGTCTCTGACAGCAAAATAACCAAACATGCACTTCTAACAGACTGTGCACATTACGTGCTGCTAAGTCAGCTCCAATGCCTGGCTACCCTATAAATGAGTGATGTCCACAATGTCCTCCCTTCACCGGCCCTGCTCAGGAAATCACATACATGTACTATTGTCAATCTACAAATTAAAGATTAGAAAATCTTAATTTATTTCTAAATTTTGGGATGAAAAATAAATATAGCATGTGGGTAACATAAATCCCATTTTGGAGACCTAGTTTAAGCTATTCATGTACATTTATAATGTTCCATACTTGCAACAATCAGCCATTTAACAGAAGCACAAATTGAACCACTGCAGCCTCTAAGCTGCTGTGCTGAGGGAGCTGCTGGCTAAGGAAGGAGCCCTGGGACTGGCCTGCATCTGCCTCTCTGTGATGCTTCAGGACCTTCACTGATGGCTTTGAGAGCAGCAACCAGTGAGAAATTATGAAGGCTTTAAGTCTTGGTAAAAATGGATCTGCCTTCCAAATAATAAAACTCCTTAAATGTTATTGTTAGGATTTTTTAAAAGCCAGGAAACTTAAGAAAATGATCATCCTTAACCAGAAACACACACACACACAAACACACACACACACAAACACACACACACATGAATATATATAAATTTACATGTATATAATGAATTAATATATGAATATACATGTACATAATGAATATATATATATGAATATACTTTTGTGTGTGTATATATACGAATAAAGTTTCTCAGCTAGGAAACATTTCTTCCCTATATATGTTATAGCATAATTAAAACAGTGATATATAGGATGTGTGATTCCTTGAAGATCTAAGAATACAACCTTTATTGATTCAACAAATATTTCTTGAGCAGCTGCTATATTCCAAGCCCTTTGATAGGTTCTTGGGGATAATGGTGAACAGAACAGACACCACTCACTCCTGCAGGGAGCCCACCCCTGGCATACATGTCAATCAGCCACCATACAGTGCAGCAAGCAGGAGTTGGGCATAATTAATTCTGAACTGGGATTGCGATTTCTCTCATTTGAGTTCTTAAGAAATGAGAAACATTCTTAGGTGCCCAGGAGAGTTTTAGTATAACCCAGATAAAAAGAAAGAAACAGAGATCCTTGCTGATTGTAGTTATGGCTGCATGATTCTGCTTACAAAAATCATGCCCCTTTACCTAGAGTAGAGCATTTAATGTTGTCCATGGTCAAATTTAAACCAACCTGTAACCAGATTTTATCAGAAAGCAGAAACTCTTGAAAACAGCATTACCCAACCACAAAACTAAAGTCATGGGAAGAATACAGAAAAGCAGTAATAGTGTATGTTGTGTTCAATAAAATACAGAGCAATATCTCTGTTGTTCCAATAAAACTATGTCATTTGTATTACCATAACACGCATCTATTTTTTTTTTCTTTATTGATTTTAGAGAGAGAGGAACGGAGAGGGAGAGAGAGAGGAACGGAGAGGGAGAGAGAGAGAGAAACATCAATGAGAGAGAACATTGATTGGCTGCCTCCTGCATACCCCCCACTGGGGATTTGGCCCACAGCTGCGGCATGTGCCCTGACCAGGAATCAAACCAGTGACCTCTTGGTACATGGGTTGACGCTCAGCCACTGAGCCACACCAGCCGGGCAACAAGCATCTACTGAACAGCTTAGCCTCATGCCCAGTATGGACTTATAAACAACATCATCTCTGTTCACACACAGATTCCAAATGGCTGGTTTTTACAGTCTATTCAGGCTTTTAGTAAACAGGAGGCATCCAGAGGTAACTCAAAAAGTTAGTACAAATACAACATGAATGCTCACAGTGACACTGACTTTTTTTTTGGAACGTGCTCCTAGTGGGAACCGAATCCAGGACTCTCTGGTCCGCAGGCCGACGCTCTAACCGCTGAGCCAAACCGGCTAGGGCAGACACTGACATTTTTTAAAATGTCAACACAATGGTTATATTTCCTTCATGGCCACATTTCTTCTCAATGTTCTGCATGCTCTTCATTGCCCAATGACTCTACCTGTTTGGAAACAGGCAGCAGTATCGCCTTCTCCCAACAAGGAAACATGCCAGGGTGAGTGGAGCCACAGCCCAGGGCAGCTGGCTCAAGAGCCTTCCACAGAGAGCAGCTGCTCCCTCCGGAGCTCTGCACCTCCTGGAACAGAGGAGCATCCACCAGCCCAGAGATGAGTGTCTCAGACCTCAGGGAAACCAGCCACATCAGAGAGAGGCTTGGGTCAAAAGGGGGCAGGAAAACTGGCAATAAATTGTAAGACACATTCTGACCTCGAACAGAGAGAAGATATGCACATTTTCTGGTGAAGACCCACCTTCCAGCGAAGAATCTCCCATGACAGTCCACCCACACGGCAACTCCAGATGGGTCAGCGCCAGCACAAGTTCCTCGTCCAAGGCGGGCAGTGCTTCCACTGTCAGGGCAAACGGGGTCAGCAGGGTCTGATGGCTACTGGCAGTGAGGCGATCGGCCTGGGTGACCAGCAGACGGGCCAGCCTGCAGGCCATGTTGTCCACGTAGGCCACCGAACCGGAGCCCATGGTCACCGGGGAGTAACCTTCTGAGCAGAGGCACACAGACACCATCACCGTCTCCTGAAGTCCATGGCCTACATGACAAGACAGTGAACAGTTCAGCCAGAGTCTATAGGAGATGCTGTCACAGTGTCTGAAGTGCTAGTGGTCGCTGAGCTGCCGAAGCAGACCACATGCTCCAAGAGACAAAGGCAGAAAGGAAACGTAGCCAGTTATCTTTAAACGCTGCCAAGCCTGCGGGGCCAGATTAAAGCTGACTCCATTTCTTTCAGTGACGCCTGATTTAAAACTAACCTTTATGAGCTCTGAGCACTTCAGTGTCTATTCTCCTAAGAGTACCAGACACTGCTATTTGGCACACTTTCGCCTTCACCTTCACATCGATCCCAACCCCTGAATTCAAGTTAGTTGTCGTAAAGGTCTTTGCCTTCTTCTGCTCTACCGTTTCCTCCTGCGTCACACCTGTTTATGTGTTTCTTTAGGTGACAGTTTTATAAAGTAGCACGAGGTGACACACGCTCGTCCTCATGCCCAGAGCTCCACTGCAGGTGAGTCAGGTGGTGAGGACTACTCAACAGAAAGATATATATATATATATATATATATATATATATATATATATATATATATGTTGTTCAGTGACCCCCACTTCTGACAGTGGCTTCTCTGTCTTGTGGGTGTTCTTACTACTTCTGCTGTGGGTGGTCACCTAATCCTGCTATCTGTTCCTCCTCCTTACATTTCTTTTCTTTCATCTTGCCCAGGTTGGCAAACATCTATTATTATGCTACCCTTGGCAAAGATCCCAGGAATTAGTACTACCAAACCTCTGTAATTATGATAATCATAGCTGGACAGAGGCTAACATTCAGCCCCCACTGGCCCCCACGCACATGGCTAAGGAGTGCGAGTCACCCCTGCTCTCCCTTATCGTCCAGAGCCTTTTCCCAAATGCAATGCAGCCAGCTTCAAGGGACAAGAGCACCCCAGGTTACTGAGCAAGAACTACTGCCATTTTCACATCCACTTTTAGAAAATCGTCTGAAGTGCAGGCAGCCCCTCCCCAGCCGACACACGTCCAGTATGTAACACAGAAGCCTGTTCTACACACTTCTGAAAGGTTACCCTGGCAAGGCTGTAACCGGAGAAACTTAAGGCTCAGAGACTATTAAAATGAAGGTAAAAACCCTCACTTCTAAGCAGGCCACGATATAATCAACAAGATTCCCTTTAACACATAAGGAGGTTCGCCCCTACATGCAAGTAAAGAAAAAGATGAAATAAAAGGTTTGATATTAGAAGTGGTGCTTCATTTTTATTCTTTCTCTAGAAAAGGCTTCATGAGAAACTAAACCCAAAAAAGAGGGGGACGCTGAAGACAGGAAGCACAAAATGCCGGAGCAAAAGGGCAGAGTCAAGAGACCCGCAGTCCCAGTGCCTCCGTGTCATTAATGAGGTTTGACTTTTTCTTCTTATAAAGATGAGTTCCTGAACCAGAGAAAGAAGTGCTTAGAACTGCCCACAGAACAACCGGTGGGTTCGAGCCCAGGGAGCTGAGAGGTTTTGCACACCTCCACAGTTCTAACCATGCCTATGTTTGCATGTCTACTGTCTACCTTCTTTCCGTACCTAACAGACACACGAAAGAAGCACTTAGAAATACTTTTCCTCTAAAATGAGGCCAATCTTACCTATAAGAAAATTTGATGGTTCCCTACATGATACAATTTAAGACTAATTGAAAGATCCATAGTTAAATAAAACGGATCAAACAAGAAGCGAGAACAACAAAACTCTCCCTTCATGCAGGTAATGACATCTTAATTACACCTTTAGGCTAGAGCTTGATGTCTCAAAGTACAACCCACACCCTAGTGGAAACACAAAGCAACTGTATTTGAAAAGGGCTGTTAGCTCATGATAACATATTAACATTGATACATTAATTTGTCATCTGTCACCATGGTGATTGAAGAAGATAACTGGGAGCATTGCAGGTTTTAGAACTTGACCATTTTGGTGGTGGGAAGAGAAAGTTTTGGAGCCTGAGATCCAGCAAGGAAGTGTCTGGATGGACAGGGTGCCAGGTAAGGAACATCAGCCACCAACCGGAGCAGGCAGGGAGAGGCGGACCCTGGGCCTGCTGGACTGACCACGGGGATGAGGAAGGGAGAATGAAGACAACTGCTAATGTCTCCCTGAGCCATCCACGGCAATGGGACCTGGGACTACAGGAGCCAGCCTGAGATACAGTGCCACCTCCAGTGGACTGCGTCCCAAGCACATCCGACCTTGAGAGTTGAGTGTAAGGCTAGGCTGCTCAGAGCGCTGCAGATATAGCTGGAAGAACCTCGGAAGTGAGATGACCCATCGTGGGTGCTTTTCCTAACACACACACAGACACTCTCACACCCCCACCCCTCCGAGAAGCACTGTTCCCTTTCTCCTCCTGGTTTTCTTCCCAGCCTATCGCCCTGGTGGAAGATGCTTCCAGACGATTTCCCAACTGCACAGTAAGAGGACACCTCACCTGGAATGCTGGACTGGAGAACGTTATCCTCTGTGCGTTCTGCAACCACGATGTGTCTCTGGTGAGATCCGTTATAAATACAGTAAAACTCGGCATCTTTAGGAAGATATACATTTTTGCCAAACTTCGCGTAGACCGTCATCTGCCCCTGGAAAATGAATAAGTTGGGGCATCACCACACATCCTCTTCCTGGCTCTAAGAAACCCCAGTGAAAAGGATCTGCATCCCAACCGGGCTGGTCTGTCACATTCACTTCTGGTGAGTGCGTCCAAACAGTACAAATCCTTCTTTCCAACCACATCTTGGATGACAGGGAGATGCTTCCCAATACATTGAAGCATGGGTGTCAGAGCTGGTTTGTTTGTTTTTAAAGCTGAAGAAGTTTGGAGTATAGGGAAGAATTTTTCCTTTTCATTTATGGGATATGAAAATGTGGTACTTTGTCTTTTACTCTGAATTCCTCCCTGATGAACATCATGGCTTGTATTAACTTTCTCCTCTATCTGTGACAACACCATGGCATAAAGGTTCAAAATAATTATTCTGTAGTTATGACCTTACCCTGTAGTACATACATCACAGTCAGTTGTAAGAACCTTAAATATTCGCACACATTGCCAAATAAACAGCACCACACGCTCCCACGCCCGTGGTGCCTTTTCCAATAGCTATTTGTTGTCTCCAAGGGGTTTTCAAGTCCTCGTTCTCTTCCGGCCTGGCCTCACACTTTCTCTTGAGAGCTTCTGGTTAGAACAGAGCCCTGCTAAGTGCCTTAGTGCCAAGGACAGGAGCTGCCCCCTAAGTCACCAGGGCACTCTCTGAGGAAGCAAGGAACGTGCAGGAAGGGCCGCAGCGGGCTGGATCTCTCCGGGACATGACCGTCCAGGGGCTGTGTGGAGGGGCCACTCCGGCCGTGCTCACGGCAAGGGAGCAGCAGCGATGGACGAGCCTGCCAGGTGATCTTGGGACCTTGAAAGATTTGGGACACTCCTTCCCCTCAAACATAAAAAGGGCAATACAAAGGGGACCTCCGGGGAGAGGGAACATTCCGCCCAGCCTGTGGGAGTGGCAGGGCAATGGAAACCAGGCGGTGGGAAGGGTCGCCTACTCTGGAGGGCCTCCAGCTCAGCCAGTGTGGAGGAGCATCTGGGCTTCTGTGTGCTGGCCCAACAAAAACACAGCCACCCTCTGAGCATGCCTCACCCTGTGCTGGGGAGAAAAGTGAACAGAGAAAAGTCTACAGTCTCTTTAACAGCTGTTGGTCTTTGATGGGTATTAGCATGATATTTGGTAGGATCTCAAGAGTTAGGCCAATCAGTATCAAAAACAAAATCGGGGTGGAGCTCCTCTTCCCAGCACATGGTTATTTCTTCTAAATGTTTAAAATAAAAAGGCTATGTTTTTCTAGTAGTTTGCAATCCATGACACACACAAAACATTATCCTAAATTTTGAATTGGTGTAAGTGCAAAAGGTGGAGTTCTATAAAAAGTCACCGGTTCCCAATTTTGAATTGTCTTTTCTCTGTGTGTGAGCTCGCACACGTGCACACAAACATAATCAATAGAAAGTAACATGCCAAGAAAAATCTACCATACAATAGCTTCAAAAAAAAAGTTCAGGAAGAGGATCTGAAAAGCAAAAACAAAAAAACAATAACAAATGTCTGACATGACTGAGAGAGGAAACTTAGATGAAATTTCATTTCCTAAAAAAGGAAGAACAGCTTGCTTTAGTCATGTTCCTGGTTGCCAAAGGGACTGTTAATTACTCATGGACAGAATCTGACCTGACCTGTTGACTGTTTTTTAATAGAAAACATATTGTGTAAACAGATCTGAATTTTTCACAGATCACAAGGATTTCTTGTCTACATCCATTCAAAACAATGATCAAATTACTATTTTATCTGGTCGGGTAAACAAGAACTGCAACTTACGAAAGAGGTTAACTGCAACCATTTTCAGTGCAGTCCAAGACAGTAGTTTTACAGCTCAGTTATGCCTCTCTTTCAAGACCATACCATGCTTTATACAGATAAAGGAAGATAAACAACAGTAAGTTAGACATTACCCACTTCCATTAAAGAGAGATGCCCTGAAGACCTAGTATTAAGAATAATATTCAGACTTATACCATATACAAGAATAAACTCAAAATGGATAAAAGACTTAATTAAATGTGACCTGTGAATCCACAAAAGCCCTAGAAGAAAATGTAGGCAACAAAATTTCAGACATCACAGCAGAAGAATTTTCACTGATACAACACCAAAGGCAAGAGAAACAAAGGGAAAAAAATGAACACATGGGACTATATCAAACTAAAAAGTTTCAGCACAGCAAAAGAAACCATCAAAATGAAAAGGGACCCCACTATATGGGAGACCATAATTGCCAATGATACAACAGATAAGGGGTTAATTTCCAAAATATATAGAGTACTCATACAACTCAACAAAAGAAAGACAAAGAACCCAATTAAAAAATGGGCAGAGGACCTAAATAGACACCTCTCCACAAAGGACATACAGATGGCCAAGAGACATAAGAAAAAACGTGCAACTAATCATCAGAGAGATACAAATTTAAACAACAATGAGGTAGCACCTGTCAGAATGGCCGCCATCAACAAATCATCAAACAACAAGTGCTGGTGAGGGTGTGGAGAAAGGGAGACCCTAGTACACTGCTGGTGGGAATGCAGACTGATACAGCTACTATAAAAAACACTATGATGTTACCTCAAAAAATTAAAAATTGAATTACCATTTGACCCAGTGATCCCATTTCTAGGAATATACCCTAAGAAGCCGGAAATACCCATCAAAAAGAATATATATACCCCTGTGTTCATAGCAGCACTACTTATAATAGCTAAGATTTGGAAACAGTTCAAGTGTCCATAAGTAGATGAGTAGATAAAAAAAAGCTGTGGTACATGTACTCAATAGAATACTATGCAGCAATAAGAAAGAAAGATCTCTTATCCTTTGAAACGACATGGAGGGATGTGGAGAGTATTATCCCAAGCAAAACAAGCCAAGCAGAGAAAGACAAATATCACATGATCTCACTTATTTGTGGAATATAATGAACTAAATAAACTGATGAACAAAACAGACCCAGAGACAAAAAAGTAGGGTACAGACTGACAAACCTCAGAAGGGGTGGTGGGTGGGGTGGGGTGGAGATAAACCACAGAACTTCATTTATGCATAACCAATGGACATAGACAACAAAGCTGGGGATGGGTTGGGGGAAGATGGGGAGGAGGGTGTCAACAGGGGAAAAAGGAGAAACATCTGTAACAAAAATAAATTAATAAAAATAATTAAAAAAAAAAAAGTACCCCCCAGCCCTGGCCAGTTTGGCTCAGCAGTTAGAGCGTCGGCCTGCGGTCTGGAGAGACCCGGGTTCGGTTCCCGCTAAGGGCACGTATTTCGGTTGCAGTTTGTCCCCAGCCCTGGTTGGTCGTGCGGGTGGCAGCCACTCGATGTGTCCCTTCACGTCGATGTTTCTCTCTCTCTCTCTCCCTCCTGCTCTATCTGAACAAAGAATGAAAAAGTATCCTCGGGTGAGGATAAAAAAAAAAAAAAAAAGAAAAAAAAAATTAAAAAAGTACCCCCCAAAAAAGAATACTATTCAGCATAAAAGGAGTTTATTATTTACTAATCACAAAGAAACCAGAAAGACATGATGTAATTATAGGAGGAGGGAAGGGCATGATAAAGAGACCAACAGAGAGACCCAAGGAGATAGAAGATGATGATGGAGGAGAGGGGAGGGAGGTAGCAAGAGAAAAGGAGGAAGATGGAAATATGAATACGAAAGAACATCTTTATTCAGGAAAGTTAGATACGGCTCAGAGAAGGTTCACATAAAGCTATAAAAAAGATCAGCAGGAAGAATGGGCTTCTGAAAACGTGCTGAGGAACAAGGTACAACATAATCAGCCACAGGAGACAATTCTTCACTAAGACTGGGGCTCTTTCTAATCACTGTGGCCACTGAAAATCTGCCACTTTACTTAAAAGGCCACTAACTCTACTAATGGCAAAGATAAATTCGCATGTACAGAATTCCAGGGTGCCTCCTCACTCCTCCATCTGGATTCAATTACATACTTTGTTTTAAGCTAATGAAAACTGTAAACATTGCTAAGTGAATTTGTTGGCATCCATACCAGAATCATTCTGCTTCGACGCAGAAATAATAGAGATGTGTTATCACCTCTCTGTCAATTCACTATATCCCAAATAAAAAAACACTCAGCTATTTCACTGAAACTTCTGGAAACAATGAGACATAATGGGAAAAATTATGTCCCCTAATTCATCTATAAATTTAAGGTACTCTAATCAAAACCCAAACTGAATTTTTCAAATGAAAGTCAACAAGTCTATTCTAAAGTTCATCTAGAAGAATAAATACACAAGACTAGAAATAAACATTTTGAGAAAGAATGATGTTTGAGCTGGGTAGGTAGTGTGATCAGAACTTAACCCTCACAAAGCAAAACATACAATAAAACCACGGTAATTTAAATAGTGCAGTGGTGGCACACAGACAGACCACTAAGTACAGAGTCCAGAAACAGATGCATGGAAATTATAAAGGTAATCAGTGGGGAAAGGATGTTCTACTCAATAAATAGTTTTGAAACAATAGCTATCATTCCATGAAGGGCAAAAACATTATTCATGCCAAACAGTTAAATTCTCACTTAATGCAATACTGAACATAATTATAAGCACATAAAAGTAGAAGACTGTCTAAAATGTTTCATTATTGCACAAAATGATAGCAATTAAAGATATCTAAATTTCATCTATACTGACACCACCCTAATGTATCAACAGTTTTTCATTTTTCCTATTTCCTTCCAGTCTTTGTTCAATGCACAGCTAATTATTACATAGCTACACTTGTGGCATAAATACACATCACATATACTTGTATGTTGCTCTCTTCCATCAAAATTATTTTTCCATGTTGTTACAATCTTTGGCACCATTTTTAATTGCATTCCATTGAGTGTTTGATGCTCCATGATTTAATCATTCCTCTATTGTTGTACATTAAGGGTATTTGTAGTTTAACATTACAAAAAAATACTACAGTAAACATTTTCATGTACATTGTTTTTATATTTTAAATCACTTTTTAGAATAAAATTCCAGAAATGGTCCAAGAATGTGAAAAATTGTCACAAATTGCAAAACTGTTTTCCAAAAATGTTACATCAATTTTCATCACTACCTATTGGGCAAGCATATTGTTTTCATCCCAACTTTGCCCAAACTGTCTTTTTTTAGCATTTCCTAAATTAACAAATAATAAACAATTCCTCGTTGATTTAATTTATATTTCCATTGCCACTGAAATTTATTGTCCACTTTTATAAAAGTCTATTCGTAAATGGTGCCATCACTGTTAGGGCCTGACTAAATTTCAATTTAAAGAATTCTGGTCTTCCCTCTTCTATTCCCCTTTGCTTTACGCAGATCAACATTTTCACTTTCCCAAGTGAACCAAATGAAATCAGCATCAGAAACATTCTCCTTCCCCTCTGAACTGTGAAGGTGTACCACCTATCTCCCTTCTCATGCCCAAATAAAAAGCACTCAAATTCTACAAAACCTCTGAAAGTCAGGTAACGTAGAAACAGCAATGAAAAATGTAAACAATAAAAGCTGAACTAAGAATAAACAATAGACTACATCTCAATATAAACACAAACAAAAAATCAAGTAAGTTGAACCAACATTTTTTTTTTTACCATCAAGCAGCTCCCTAGAAAAATTCTACTTGCAAAACTCATCAGTAATTCTTGCCCTGGCCAGTTTGGCTCAGCGGTTAGAGCGTCGGCCTGTGGTCCGGAGAGACCCGGGTTCGGTTCCCACTAAGGGCACGTACTTCGGTTGCAGTTTGTCCCCGGCCCTGGATGGTCGTGCGGGTGGCAGCCACTTGATGTGTCCCTTCACGTCGATGTTTCTCTCTCTCTCTCCCTTCCTCTCTCTCCCTCCCACTCTATCTGTACAAAAAAATGGAAAAATATCCTCGGGTGAGGATAAAAAAAAAGAAAAAAAAAAACTCATCAGTAATTCTCAAAGACCAAGCCTTCTGCATAAAATGCTACAATATCTATGAATTTCCTCTCAAAGAACCAAAAAAGATGTTAAATGTTTTGCCACCTTAAACTATTTCACCCAACTCTCCTGCTCCTCTTTCAGCGGCACCTACAATGAAGGTGGTCACTGACACCAACGTGCACGTTCTAAGTATTTTTCCATTCATCTGTAACAGTCCCTACTTCAGGATCTCTAATATCCTAAATAACCTGGTGGCTGAATTCTCCTAATCACTGGGGATTCTTGTACTAACGTTCTCCCTCCTTTACTCCCTTTCTTCTCTCTCCCTTTCTATAGACAATGTACCTGTATAGAATTATATTTTAATAACAATATTATTTGTAGGATCTTAACCATCTAGTTTCTAGACTGTCTGGCATGAGTAGACAATAAACTAATACTGTAATTTCAAACAGTGACAATGAGAACAACGAGTACATCTTCTTTATAGCAGGGGGTTCTTAATCTGGGGCCACAAGGAGAGTCCATAAATGAGTTTCAGGTGGTCTAGGAACCTCTTTAAATTGTTAGCAAAATTGTTTTTGTATATATATGTGTCCAATTTTCTGAGGAAAGGTTTATGGTTTTCAATATATTCTCAAAGACATCTAAAGATTCAAAGAATGTTATGAATTCTAGCTTTTATAGTAACAAACAAAATTGGAAACTTAAATGTTTTTTAATGATAATGGTCACCTTTTTATATGACAGTAAAACTGTTCTACTATTTTCTAAGGTATTATACTATTCTACAGTGGGACAATTTTTAGGATAGAAGCACAAAGAGGGTAAATGTTAACTGAGGTATTAAATATTATAATGAAAGTTTACTAATACATGTCATGAAAACCATTATCATAATATAAATATAATGCTCTGAGTGATTAAATTTGATTCTTTGCTTTTAATATTTGAAACTTGTCCTGTTTACAGTAACAACAACAAAAAGTAATTCTGCCTATAGTCTTCCTTGCAGAGCGCAGTGTAGTGAATATTGTAAATTGCATGAAAAAGTTTTTAAAAAATACAAAAAAACCCAAAAAACTATTATCCCATTTTACAGGTAAGTGCATTAGAGTGCAGGTACTACTAACTAAGCTCAGGATCCCAGAGCCAAGTACACAGTATTGGGTTTCTTGATTTCTGCTCCCACCTCCAAGTTAGGTTCTTCTCTGTATATTCCTCAAGTACAATTCTAGAGAGAGTGCTATGGGCACGAAGTCTTTTATTTTTAATTACTGTATTTCTCTGAAGTACTTCTTAAGAACAAAGTGTAAAAATGCAAAAATTAGCTTTATATGTGTGCACATATCTGTAGATATGTGCATATCTATGTACATACACACATGTATTATCTTTTCTGTGCAGAGTACTTCACACTTTGTGAAGTGCTCCCTTGTGTACTCCTCCTCCTCTCCCCATGGCAACCCCAGGGAAGCAGTCCCAGCTCCCACTGAGCAGCTGGGCACGATAACAGCAGGCCCTGCGAGTGGCGGAGGCAGAGATCGAACCCAGACCTCCTGCGCCAACCCAGCACACCTTTCTCCCCATCGTGTCACTGGACAAACAGCAGTGCCCTGTACCGACTGACCTGTCTATACCTTTATGTTTCACTCAACATTTATTTTATGTACTTAATACAAGTATTCCCACCCTGGAATCCATGGATAGACGTGGGGAGAGGAGAGTTCAGATAAATGTTCCCCTGAAGACATATGCACGGTTTTCTGGGGAGGGTGTCTGTCTTTAAATCAGAGATTCTCAGGAGAGTACAAGGAGCATATAATTCAAAAGGTTAAGAACCATGGATTTAAAGCATGTTTAAAGCATCTTGTGTAAAATATCAAGATCATTCTAATTTATTATCCCAAACCAAAGCTAGGTCAAAAAAATAAAAAAAAAAAAATACAGGTGAATACAAATTGTTTAGATACAGGAGAAAATATCAGAACGTCATTTTATTTTAAATTAATTAATTTATTTTTGTTACAGATGTTTCTCCTTTTTCCCCCAATGATTCCCCCCTCCCCCTCCCTCCCTCCCCTGTCCCCAGCTTTGTTGTCCATGTCCATTGTTCCTGCATACATGCATATAAGTTCTGTGGTTTATCTCTCCCCCACCACCCCCTCTCCTGGGGATTGTCAGTCTGTACCCCACTTCCACGTCTCTGGGACTACCCCATTCCTCAGACTGTTATGCAGAATGTCATTTTTTAAAGGAATGTAAATTTAAATGACCTAAAAGACTTAAGACATTTCTCTAGAAATGGCCCTTGGGTAGGAATGGCTTCCATTTCCTGCCAGGATGAAATAGAGCACAGCAAGCTGATATTCTTGCTGATGACAACTAGAAAATAAACGCAGAAAATTAAAAAGTCATTCTTAAAGAGAACTATGGAAATGAGGATAAATACAATAGAACTCCAGAAAGTGGAGCACTACTCAGAGAAATTATAGAAGCCAAAATAAAGTAATGGAAGAAAATAACTGATGACCTAAAATTTCATTACTAACAAAAATATCCTTAAAAATGAAGCTGAAATTTAAATACGTAAGACAAATATTGAGGGAATTCATTGCCAGCAGGCAGCCCTGAAATACCAAAGGGACTTATTCATGCACAGGTAAAATGATCTCAAACAGAAACATGGAAATGTAAGAGATGATGAGGAACAGTAAAATGGGTGAATATGTGAGAAAATATAATTAATATCTAATGTACAAATAATCATTATAATGTTGTGGTATTTTAAATATTTGTAGAACTACAATGTTTGAAAATAATAATATAAAAGGGAGACAAAATTAAAGTATCTAGCAATTTTGAAAAAATGTTAAAAGTAATAAATTATTATATTTATAATATGTCAAGTATACATGGTTTAACCTGAGAGTAACCACCAACAGATAACTCAAAAGAATGCATAACTAACAAGTTATAGAGGAAAAAATTAAATAGAAAATATTTAACCAAAAACACAAGAGAAATAAAGAACATAAAACATGTATCAAATAGAAAGTTATATAAATCCAACTACATTAGCAATTACATTAAATATAAATGAACTAATTGATCCAAATACAACACCAAGACAGTAAATATGAATTTTTTAAAACTCAAAAACAGTAACAGTACCTATATGCTGCTTACAAAAGACACTTTAAAAAATAACATAGAAAGCTTAAAAGTAAAAAGTCATACTACGCTATACTAGCCAAAACAAAGCTAGTATAGCCAAAATATCAAAGTAGTTTTTAAAGCAAGACATATTACGAGAGAAAGAGGAACTTTTCATCATAAGAAGTGTCAGTTGAACAGCATAATATCATAGAATTAAATCTGCATGTACCTAAAAACAATATAAAGGAAATATTAACAAATCCAAGAGGAAATAGACAAATCCATAATCACAATGGGAAACTTTAGCTTGCCTCTCACAATCTGACAAACACAAAAAACAGACAAGGACACACAATTAACAAGATTACTAATAAAAAGGAATAATTACCATAAATTAAGTATATATAGTAATATTTATTTTAAAAGGTATTCATCATTCAAAACTCTGCATCAAACTCAGTTAAACACAAAAAATTCCCATGATTTTCACGCTCGATGGAATGATTCACCACTATAGAACTGAAATAGCCTTTGTTTCTGCAACACAGCTGAATTGAGCAAAAAACAATTCATGACAGAGGCTAGTAAATGACTCCAGATTCCTCCCAAGACCAGAAGCAGGCTTTGAAAAGCTCCTTAGTTGGCTTCCTTTTTAAATCATTAACTCACTCACAGATTCCATATACACATAGAACCCTTAGACATTAAAAACAAATATTTGACATTTTAAGCAGATCATAGGAGAAAACGTACTGGGTTGGGTATAAGAATACTTAAATTATAATCTCTCTTCTTGCATTATCCCAATATTTCTTGAGGAATAAAGGTCCTGCCCTTGGTTTCAAAATAATCAAATGCAAAAATAAAGAATGAAGCAAAATGCAATTTAACAGTTGGACACCAGTTGGGATTTTAGTCAAAAATCAACTAAGCATGAGTCATCACTGAGACTAAAATGCTAGTTGTGCCCAATCCCACACTGATGAAAATCCAGCCGTTCCATCAGGAATGAGTATGGACAGCTCTTTTCTATACCTACCAGATGAAGCTGAGCCATGGAATACTGTAATGTACATACAGACCAAACTGACAGCGTGTTCAGAGGAAAATGACAAGGATTCCATAGGGACTCAAAAACCATGCGGTCCTATGAGGAACAATTGAAGGAACTGGGACTGTTTTGCCAAAGAAAAAACTCATGGGTAAATGGTCACAGTTGCAAATATCTGAGGGTCTGTCATGCAGACAAGGAATTAGACATGTTCTGCAGGCCCCAAGGGGGAAGCCTAAAACAATGAGGGGAAGGACAGGACACAGTTCAGTTCTACAGCGAGAGCCCTGTAAGGACCAGAAATGTCCAAGGATGACAAGCACTGCTTCAGCTTAGGAGGAATAAGCACTTTCAGGAAATGGTGGTTTTGTTTTTGCTTTGCTTATTTGCTCTAAGAGAGAATGGGACTGAATATCTAGTCATAAAAGGCTAGAATCTATGGTAGCTGGTATACAATTCTACATTCGTAGCCTGCATATGAAAAAAGAAGTGGTGACTACATAATTGGTGTTATGTGTGTGTTTGTTTTTTTAATTTCTCCCTCATTTTTTTGCTTTGATTTACTTTCTAGCTCCTTTGATTAATGCTTAGCTTATTTTAATTCTCAGCATTAGTGGTTTTCAAACTGAGATCAGGGAAACCCTAGGTTCTAATGGAAGAATGTTAGGCATTCAAATATCCTATTTAAATTTCATTTTGAAAAATATGTTTCCAATTATTTTTAATCTAAAATTAATGCATATACTTAAATGTATTATTTACCAAATTTTAATACACTAGAGAAGAACTGAACTGCCAGGCTAAGTCAATGCTCTCATTGCATTAATAAATTAACAAATTAATTAATTAATTAATTAATATAAGAAATTAACAAATTAATTAATGTAATAATTTTACATTTGAATATATTTATAATAAAGTTATCAAGTGTATATATTAAAGTTCTCCATAATACTTTCTTTCTTCGTAAAAAAAAGATTTGTCCTTATTAAAAAAAGGTTGAAACACTATCTGCTTCATCTCTAAGGCCTCCTGACTCTAGGACACCCTCTGCTAGTTTATATTGGAAGATAAAGTTCTATTGGCTCATTTTATATTTCATATCTCAAACAAGCTTTACACTTGCAACACAGTAAAGATGACAAGTCATCAATTTCAGACTCAGGTTGAATTCATGCAGACAGTAACTGTAATGATTATTACTTAACACCTGACGTCTACAGATTTATGTCAAACCAAGTGTTGTCTGAAGATGAGTGTGGATCAGCTGACCGCACTGAATGTGCCAAATCAACACCAAGACTGTGGGAAATACAAAGAACCCTACGTTTCTGTGAATCCATCTCTCCTGGACAAAGAACAGCGGCACAACTGTCTGCATTCCTATTTCAGGGTAGACCACATAGCTCCTGTATTCCACAGGATGTCCCTCTTAGGAAAGTACGAAAGAAGGGAGCCCTGGAGAAGGAGGAGAGGCTCACTGGGGAGTCGGAGTTTGCAGATCCTTCGACTAATAGCTTCTTTACCCTGCTCATCTGACCAGCATCTGTGCCAGAACACCCCTTTCAGCCTCTGTCCCCAATGCACACAGACACACACACCCGCACAGCAGGCCTTTCTTAAGTAAGAGCACTGAAGGTCCTGCCAAGTAATGCCCCGTGCAAAATAAAAGAATCAGGGAACCCTCACTAAGAGAAGCACAGACTCAGAAATGTATAAAATGTAGAGCTAAAAAAAGGCTTAGAGTACATCTGGATCAAACCCTTACAAAATCTTTACCTTACAGCATAGAAACTGAAGGTAACCTGTTCTGGGTCCTATCACATACCCAGTCTAGGGCCTAAACTGGGTCTTCACCCTCCATCCAATATCCTTCCTACTAGTCAGAAGAGTTGCAGCCTCTGACCCTGCAGTGAGCCCCTATGCCTCCTGCAAGGACTAGAAACAAGTCAGATCCAGAAGTCACTCAACTCTCCAAGTTCCTCAACGCCCACCCCCACGAAAACATCCATAGTCCTCCACTCTCTTGTCTCTTGTCTTCCTAGACTCCCAACACCTTTATCAAACTACAGAGCACCTCGGGGCCTGCTGCTCTTCTCTGTATTCTTTCCTCTCAAATCAGCACTACCAGGTAAAGGCAGCTCAGCCACAGCACGGACATCATGAAGAAAAGGCACCAAGAGCTCCGTGCAGCCCCAGCTCCGAAAGAGGGCTTGGGAAGACAGACAGAGACAGGAGGATGGGGGGGGGGGGGGACAGCAGCAGCGAGCTGGGGAGTGATGACAATGACAAGAGGAGGAAGGGCTAAAAAAACAAAGCAACGAGGAATTTGACTAAAACAGGAAAAGAGCGAGAATGACAGAAAATAAATAGATAAGTGAAAATAAGCAGAAGAGAGAAATCTCCACCCTGCCAGGAACCTCAATCTGGAAACACTTTGGTAAAGAGGAGTGGCTTGGGGGGAAAGAGGCTGAATGTTGAAGAACGTTTCAAAGACAAAGAACATTTCATTTGATCAAAGTCAAGAACTAAGGGCAACAGAAGCACTATGGAACATGTCTTTTTGTGGCACATCATAAAGGGAAGAGGGTGCTTTTACAAACTGCTCACAGCCAACAAATTGTCATACCCCGGTCGGGTAAGTCCGTCTTTCCTGTGTCACATACAATAGTGTATGGCCGAGGGCAGGGCACACTCCATTCCCTTCTCATTCTCACGCAAAGTTTAGTAGGCAGTGGCTCTAGAATGCAGGATCCCACTTTTCTGGCCTTGTCCTTGATTGCCCCTTACTTAGGACTCTGAATCTTCAGGTCAACTGGACGGGGCTCTCAGACAGTGAAAAACAGGACCTACACACAAAGCTGCCGGTGCTGGCTTCCCCAGAGGTACATTCGACCAAAAGTCATTTGGAGTCACTCCCCTCGCCCTAATTCAGCACAAAGCCCCAAGTACAAGAACAACACTGGTAGCAACAAACACAGACAACAATCCAAAGAGCCTGAGCGTGCCATTCATCTTGTCAAGAATTATATCTTCCGTGGTAGTTACAAAATAAGCATGGGGATGTAAGATAAAGCACACCAAACGTAGTTAACGATGCTGTAGTAACTAACCATGGTGCCAGGTAGGCACCTGAATTATCAGAGGGAACACTTTGTAACCTATATGAATGTCTATCCACTGGGCTCTACACCTGAAACTAGCACAAAAAGTGTTGGATGCAAACCATAGTAAAAATACAACTTTAAACAGAATAATACCATCCATTTCCTCAGCGCTTCACTGTCTGCAAAGCACTCCTGCGTATGCTATCCTGGTTGCATGTCACAACCCCAGAGACACAAACAGGTGAGAGATTGGCCCACAGTGCCCCAGGTGCGCAGAACCAGCCCCTAAGTCCCCTCATTTATTCATTCATTTGCTCTAGATAGGTACTGGGTGTCTGCTACGTGCCCTTACAAAACGATTCTAGTGGGAAGACACAGATAATAAACAAAGAGTTAAGTGTGTGTTTTGTGAGGGATTCATAAGAACTGATATAAATAAGGTGGGGTAAGGAGAGAGATATTTTAGATAGAAGTGTTGGAAAAGTCCTCCAATGAGGTGGCATTCTAACAGAGACCTGACTACAGCAAGAGAGTGAACCATGTGTGTATGAGAGAGCATTTCAGGTTGAGGGGCCAGCAAATGCAAAGGCTCTGAAGTGACACGGGCCAGGAGTGTCTGAGAAACAGCAAGGATACCTGTAGGCTGGAGCAGAGAAGGAGAGAAATGGAGGCAAGTCAGGGATAAGCAAAGGACACTGTAAGGGCCTGGGTGGTAACTCTGCAATGGGAAGCCTAGTTTTGGACAGAAAGGTGACAATATCTGAACTTTGTTTTAAAAGGCTTGCTCCGGCTGCTTTGGGAATAGACAGTGATGGGACAGCGGTGAAGTCCGGGAGCCTCGGTGCAGAAATCCAGGCAAGAACGACAGGGCATTCTTTCAGGGCATCTTCTGCCGTATCACAGAGGCTCTTGGTGTGATGTTCTCTCTGCCAAGAGGAGGTAAAGCCACAGGTTTCCCAGGAGACTGCGTATTTATTCAGCTCTGCTTATCATTGACTGCAGCAGCTCCCACAACCCTGTGCCAGCGAGATGATGGGAGCTGCAGGGGCAGAAAAGGACCCTTTCCTCTGTGGGCCCTTGTGGAACAGCTGACATTTCTTACAGATACACGGGCAGATGATGGAGGGATGGATCACGAGGACGCTTCTATTCACCTCTCAACTGGCATTCATCTATCAGCAACTTACAACATCAAATGATCAAATAGCTGAAAGTCATATTGTAGAATCTAATCAATAAGCACATGTTATATTATAAATGTTTGTTGCTTTGTAACTTTCCTAAATTCTGTCCAGATTTTACCAATAAAAAAAGCTTTGAGGCAAAAGAAAAGTTCAAATAGCAATTGTGGTCAGATAACTTTTTAAGTTGAACATGAAAACCGTTTTGAACATCCTCTCACTCTAACCCAAACTTCTGTGGTATATAAACTTCCATTTTCATAAGGCTGACTATAAACATTCAATGGACAAATGTAATCTAATATGCTTTACAAACCTTATTATGATGGTTGCGTATTTATAGATACCTCGATATTATCAAAGCCCCCACCCTATAGATGTTTACTAAAATAATCTAAGAAAGAGGAGTCCAGACTTTGTTTTAACTAACAAAGAATATGAAATTTCTCACTGCCTAACATAGAAATTCAATATAAAAACAATAGTCTTTATCAATTTATTAATTCAGGTTGCTTAGGAACCCATAAGGGTTAAAATGGCCATCACAGGAAACCTTGACATTTTAATCAGTAGCATTATGCATTTGAATGTACCAGGCACCATGCTAAAAGAATTATCTCATTAAGTTCTTGCTACTGATGCTTTGAGAGGTAAAGTACCCTGACCCCAGTGACCTGGAGGGAAGGGCAGACCCAGGAGTCAAAGCCATGCCTACTAAGTGGGCTCTGCTTCCCCTGTAACTCCTGGCACATCCTGCCCCTGTGCTCAGGGCCACAGCCCCTGGCGGCTGGGCCTCCGCGGAAGGCAGGAGCTGCCCACTGGGTTGATGGACTGTGACAGTTTCCCCAGACCTACCTCAACCAGTTTTAAGACCTGACACAAGAATATACTTTGAGAACTTGGGGTAAAAAAAGACACTAAGTGTGAATATTGTGACCACTCCTAAACTATTTCAGTCTCTCTTCTTCCTTCATCAACAAATACTTGATGTGTACCAGGTACATGTGGCAAAAAGAAGACAAACCCGGTCCTTACCTCCAGGGAGTTCACAGCCTGGTAGGGAGAGAAAAGCTTAAACAAGTTCATACAGGGTCTCTGCAAGGGGATCAGGTGTAACCAGGCCTGCCTTGCAGATGAAAAAAACCTCCCAGAGGACGGAGGGGACTTTGTTAATGGAAGGGCCAAGTAAGGCGTGAAGACTGGTTTCTTGGGGGGTGAGTTTATTGAGACCAGGCTGTAACCCTGAACTGGAAAGCAGGACCGGAGGGGAAGCCGCATGTGAAGGCAGAGGCCAGCTCACGCAAGGCTGGGGACAGGGAATCGCTGGAGGGATTTTGAGCACGGGGTGACATAATCAAATTTGCATTTGATCTAGGGGACAGAGGCCGTGACACCAGAAAGGAGGCTATGGAGGTTGGCCTTTCTTGGAGTCTAGTCTCCTTCATAGTATCCTGCTGCTCTGTTATGTTTTGAAGTACTGATAATAACACTAGGAGTTTGAAAAACATTGATCTGGGTCATCCTGACTGAACATGCAGACAAGAGACACTGGACTGGATCACCTGCCACATCTGACGGCTTTAGTGGAAGGAAGGTACAGGCTGAGTGTGAAGCTTCTATTACACCTCGGGTCCAATACCAGCTGCCTCAGCTACCTAACCTGTAAAATGGGGATAAAAACAGGACCTACCTATGCTATGGGTTCATTGGGAGCACTGAAGGAAGTCAGGTATATTAACCCTGTATAGCACCTAACACTAAGTGTTTAATAATCTAATAAATACTAAATTAGCTAGCTGTTAATATATTAGTACTAAAATCAACATCATTATTACTACTATTCATTGTTCATTGAAGAAACATTTATTAAAAAACTACCGTATGCACTTTCCTCCATTTTTCTTAAAACAACACAGAGCCCGGTGGTACAGTATCAATACCCTCATTTTACAGATGAGGATATTGTGCTCAAAAGGATAAATTATTTGACCTAAGTTACAATGACACCCCCCCCCCCATCCTCTGGGAGTCAAAAACCACATTCAAAGAGAGTAAAAAGGTAAAGTGGACTTCCAGTTAAGGTGGCAGCGTAGGTAAATGTGGTATCTCGTCCTCCCACAACCACATCTAAGTTACAACTAAACTACAGAACAACCATCATTCAAAACCTACTGAAATCAAGATGAATGGAAGTCCTGCAACTACGGAATTAAAGCAGCAGCCACATCCAGACTGGTAGGAGGGGCAGAGGTGCGATGGTCTGGTCCCACACCCACATATGGCGGATAAAAATCAGGAGGACACCTCCGTTGGGAAGGTCCTCCCTGAGGACTGAGGGGTCCCCGTCCCACACCAGGTTCCCCACTCAGGGTTCCAGTGCCAGGAAGAGAATCCCCATAACTTCTGGCTGGAAAAACCAGCGGGAACTGAGGCTCAGGGAGGCTGATGCGGCTGGAGCCCCAGGCAGCTCCTTAAAGGGCCCACGCACAGACTTATCGAACTCACTCCCTCTAAGCCTGGAGCGGGGGCAGCCCAAGGGGCACCAGAGACACACAGGGAAGAACTGAGCTGTTTGGCATTGGAGTGAGGGCTGGAGAGGGGGCTTTCCCAGGACAAACATGCTATCAGAGGCCTTTGTTCCTTTGGTGAGCCCTTCCCTGGGGCGGCAGGCAGTCACCGTATCTATGACTCCAGTAACCTGGCTCACACTGGTTGCCCTGCCCTGGTGATTCCCTGAGGCCTTGCCCCACTCAACTTTCAGGCCCACCCAAGCTGCTGCCAGTTGCTTAACCATAGGATTGGCCTGTCTTGGATGCTGCTTCACGTTTTCCTAAATTCTTTCAAACAAGCAGCATCGGGTCTCAGATAGCCCCATACCTCTCATTAAGTAATACACAGAAGCAAACACAGGAGGCAGCCAAAATGAGGAGACAAAGAAACAGGTCCCAAATGAAAAAAGAACAGAACAAAACCCCAAGGAAAGAACTAAGCGAAATAGAGATAAGCAACCTAACAGATGCTGAGTTCAAAATACTGCTTATAAGGATGCTCAATGAACTTAGTGAGAACCTCAGTGAACTTAGTGAGGGCCTCGAGAGCATAAAAAAGGACCAGTCAGAAATGTTGGATGCACAGTCAGAAATGAAGGAGGCATTAACTGAAATAAAAAATAATTTACACAGATTTAATAGTAGAGTACGTAAATCCAAGAAGAAAACCATTGATTTGGAATATAAGGAAGCAAAAAACGCCCAATCAGAACAGCAAAAGAAAAAAGAATACAAAAAAATGAGGATAGTGTAAGGAGCCTCTGGGACAACGTCAAGCGTGCTAACATTCGCATCTTGGGGGTGCCAGAAGGAGGAGAGAGAGAACAAGAAATTGAAAAACTGTTTGAAACAATAATGGCAGAAAACCTCTCTAACTTGGTGAAGGAAACAGACATACAAGTCCAGGAAGCACAGAGAGTCCCAAACAAGATGAACCCCAAGAGGCCCACACCAAGACACATCATCATCAAAATGCAAAAGGCTCAAGACAAAGAGAGAATCTTAAAAGCAGCAAGAGAAACGCAGTTAGTTACCTACAAGGGAGTTCCCATAAGGCTGTCAGCTGATTTCCCAAAAGAAACTTTGCAGGCCAGAAGGGAGTGGCAAGAAATATTCCGAGTGATGGAAAGCAAGAACCTACAACCAAGATTACTCTATCCTGCAAAGCTGTCATTTAGAATCGATGGCCATATAAAGACTTTCCCAGACAAGAAAAAGTTAAAGGAGTTCATCACCACCAAACCGTTATTATACGAAATGATGAAGGGTCTTTTTGAAGAAAAAGATAAAATATATGAACAGACAAAATGGCAATGAATACATATCTATCGACAATGGAATCTACAAACAAAATGAACAGGCAGAACAGAAACATTCTCATAGATACAGAGAACATTTTGTTGGTTGCCAGATGAGAGGATGGTGGGGGGAATGGGTGAAAAAGGTGAAGGGATTAAGTACAAATTCATTGCTAGACCGACAAACCTCAGAGGGAAAGGGGTTGGGGGGTGGGAAGAAATAAACCAAAGAACTTATATGCTTAACCAGTGGACACAGACAACAGTGTGGGAAACGGCGGGAGGGGGGCAGGAGTGGTGAGGAGGGGGGTCAATGGGGGAAAAATGAGGAACATCTGTAATACATTCAACAATAAAGATTTCTTTTTAAAAAAGGTAAAGTAAGCACTATGCTCCCATTAAAAAGACTTCACATTTTATCAGGGAAAACCCTCTCCACTTCCAAACAGTCTTCCCTCTAAACTGCAGAAATAATAACCACAGCACACACTAGAGGCATTTATATCCTAAAGAGAGTTCCCGCTAACAGAGTTTGGCAGAGTAACATGTTATCACGCTTTCCTGGACCTGGACGCTGCACCATCTGCTCAGAGAATCAACAGAGCGCTCCCTTTTTCAATATCTTGTCTCAGTCGTGCATCTGGTTTTCTCTGGGATAGAAAGTGGTGTAAGTAAAAGGCCCTGAGAGCACAGAACAGGTACCTGTGCTATAGGTTAAATCACCACCCTGTCTTATTTTCAAGGACACACAATCATCTTCATTCCTCTTTTAAGCACAAATGCTAGTAGAAATTTGTCTAGATGTATATCTTGTTCCTCTGTCTTTCTGAAGACCCTGGAGTGAAATTTCCAGGATTTTACACATTCTCATCACCAGTAAACACTCTGCTCCTACCCGTTCTGTCCAACCCAATCCCATGTACTCCTTAAGATCATCTCTTCCAGGCAGCCCTCCATGGTACCCCTCTGAACTGCAGGTGACCTTATCTCAACCTCTCTTACAGTATTTAGACTTACTTTATATAGTCTTTCTTTTCCCTCTGCCCAAAATATGAGCCTCTGTTTTCATTTATTTACTAATTTATTTTCCTTTCACATAAAGAGGGCAGGTGAGGATGGTGAAATACACAGGCTCTGGGGTGAGGTCAGGCGGCCTGGATCCCAATCCTGCCTTCACCACTTACTGCTATTTAGCTTTAAACAAGAGCCCTAATGCCCAGCCAGTGTGGCTCAGTGGCTGACCATTGAGGTCATCATCGGTTCAATTCCTGGTCAGGGCACATGCCCATGTTGTGGGCCTAATCCTCAGTGTGGGGCATGCAGAAGGTGGCCAATTGATGTACTCTCTCATCGATGTTTCTCTCTCTTCCTCTCCTTCGCTCTCTCTAATATCAATAAAGAAAAAAATTTTTTTGCCCTGGCCAGTTTGGTTTAGCGGTTAGAGCATCGGTCTGCGGTCGAGAGAGACCCGGGTTCGGTTCCTGCTAAGGGCACGTACCTTGGTTGCGGTTTGTCCTCAGCTCTGGTTGGGTTGTGCAGGAGGCAGCCACTCAATGTGTCCCTTTCACGTCGATGTTTCTCTCTCTCTTCCTCTCTCTCCCTCCCACTCTATCTGAACAAAAATTAGAAAAATGTCCTCAGGTGAGGATAAATAAAAAAAAATGTTTTTTTAAAACAAGAGCCCCTAATTTCTCTGTGACTTAATTTCCTTTCCTCATCTGTAAAATGGGATTGACAGTAGATACTCTTTCTTTAGATTTTAGTGAGGATCAGGATTAAAAAAAAAAAAAAAAACTATACCGAAAATTTAAAATAATAGAATGATACCAAGTCCCCAGGGAGCTAGCTTATTACTGGTTTAATATTTATTTTTCAGTTAGTTGATGTATAAGATTATATTCATTTCAGATGTACCCAAGGAGCTATTTAGACTGAGTGGTCAGGAAGATCTTTGAGCCTTTTATAGTTATTCTATTTTATTACATTTATTGGGGTGATACTGGTTAATAAGATTATATAGTATATGTTCAAGTATATGTTTCTCTGGGAGATTTTGAGAGGCAGGGCATGGAGGCTGAGATCTGAATAACAAGGTTTGCAAGTTTGTTTGTTTTTTAAGTAATTTTTATGTTTCTATTACTGTTGACATACAATATTATATTAGTTCCAGGTATATAACCTAAGAGAAGAGAAATGAAAATGGAGTGAATGGGAAGGAAACAAAAAATGATATGTCAGGAAGAATACAGCAAATCTGCTAGAAACAACCAGTGAGAGCTATGTCCCCATGCCCAGACACAGGTATGAAATGAAGGGAGCTGCTCCAGTGCCTTAAACTGAGTGACAGTGAGGGGAGGTAGGAAGGTAACGGGGCTACTGTGATAGAGAAATGCTGAAAGCTGGTTGGTGTAACATAATAAAAGCTAATTTGTGCTCATGTAATAACCCCAATGCTGTTATTACTGCTTGGGTGACTCGCTTCCAAGTAGCCTTCCAGGGACCCAGGTTCCCGCCACCTTGTAGCTCTGCCACCTGCAACACTTGGATCCCAAGTTATCCCATTCTATTCCAGCCAAAAGGAGAAAATAAAATGAGCGGTCACAGCTGTCCAGGCCTGAGCATGGGGCCCATCTCTTCACTCCCATTCCATTGGTAAGAACTTACCTACAAAGAGTAATAGAAACATGTCCTAGCTGTATGTTCAACAGAGGGCAGGAATGATCTGGTTATTGGCATAGTCTTTGCCATAGGCTCAGGCACAATCAGTGATTCCAGAAAACATCTAGGAGCTAAAAATGTTACTATATCTCAAATTCAGTTTAATCAAAATTGAATAATTCTACACATAAAAACAAACAAAAGACCATGAGAAGAGAACCAAGAGTTGGTGGATTGTGTTGGAAACAATCTCTCTCTCTCTCTCTCTCTCTCTCTCTCTCTCTCTCTCACACACTCACACACACACACACACACCTCCCCTCTCTCAACAATTTTACCCTAAACATAATGCCAAAAGTTGTATTCCTGCAAGTGTCCCTCAATTCAGAAAAGAGAGGAGCTGGGAGAGAACAGCTTCATCAATAAATAATTATTTACATAATAAAGAAAAACTGTGTTACTTTAAATGCCACTCCTAATGATAAAGGATATTTCTGATACTGTAGATTAAAGTATGCCCTTTACCCTCTCCTCTTGAGATTACCCAAAAGAACAGCACAACTAATGGACACTGAAAGTTTTTCACAGGTATATGACTTTTATAATTTACAGATCAGAGAAGCACATTAATTCTTATTCCATAACTACACTATCCCTCTAAAATCAACAATTCAGAGGGTTTCTGGCCACATGGTAACTATGGGTCTTTTGAAGTAAACAACACAGAAACCTGTCAGCCACTCTGCTAACTGTGTCCCAACTATGTCCTTAAACCTGAATGAGCACTATTACACAAGACCCTTCTCTTTGAAAAAATTCCTTAATAGCCCTGGCTGGTTTGGCTCAGCGGTTAAAGCATCAGCCTGCGGTACAGAGAGACCGGGGTTCGGTTCCCGCTAAGGGCACATAACTCGGTTGCAGTTTGTCCCCGGCCCTGGTTGGGTTGTGTGGGTGGCAACCACTCGATGTGTCTCTCTCACATCAATGTTTCTCTCTCTCTCTTCCCCCCTCCCACTCTACCTGAACAAAAAATGGAAAAATGTCCTCAGGTGAGGATTAAAAAAAAAAAAAGAAAGAAAGAAAAAATTCCTTAATAGTCAAGCTAAAGCCCACCCCCAAGACTTATAATAATCTGTGTTTTTAAAGACATTGAACTGAAGAAATCCTTAAATTATAGTGAGCCCTGAAATTATTCCCAACAGGACAGACTTTGACTCACATTTCTTTTTTTTTTCTCTCTCTCTATTGATTTTAGAGAGAGAGGAAGGGAAAGGGAGAGAGAGATAGAAATATTGATTGGCTACCTCCTGCATGCTCCCCACTGGGGATTTGGCCCACAACTCAGGCATGTGTCCTGACTGGGAATTGAACCAGTGATCTCTTGGTGCATGGGTCAATGCTCAACAACTGAGCCACACTGGCCAGGTTCCAGTTCAATGATTTAAATGGTCCCAAACACATTCAAGAGGCTGATCTTCTCAAGTAAAGACACAACACAAAGTAAAAAGACCAACAGACTCTAAACAGGTGGGTACTTTATAGGGTAACCTAAAAAGAATAACTTTTTCTTTTTCAACTCTAAAGTTTTAAACCACTAAAGAAATCAATCTTTCAAGAAATTCTTCTTCATAGCAGATAGTTTTAACCTGTATTAACTGTAGGTTGCATCCAGGGACCACCCTCCCCCTCAGCCTTGCCGACACACCTTGTTAACAGGGTGAGAAGCATTTTTATCCTAACTCCTATTCTGTGAGAACATACATGTCTGCCTGGGCAGTTTACTGTTTAAAACCTCTGGATTTAAGGATACATTGGGTAAATTTCATTAAATTTTATTTTACAAATGTATAAACAGAATTATAAGCTTATATTTTAGAAAATATAAACAGCCATAAACTATACATAATATGTATGTTAATGTCCTCATTTAAACTTTAAACCTTACTAAAACTGATTTTATCCGGGATTATAGTCATTTTTTAAAAGCTACTTTTCACTGAATACCACTGTATACCACTGCTAAGAAATACCTTTAATCCTTACAATAACACTGCAAGGTGAGTTTTATAATTCCCATTTATAAATTAAGTAAGTTGGACACAGTACAAGTTAGCAGGTCATGACTGGGATTTGAGTGCTGGTCTATCTACTGCTTGCTATTATTGCAAGATCAAAATAACTACTAGAGTGGGCCACAGGTATGTAGAGGCCCCCAAGACAAGCCTCAATTTGTGAAGCTCCACTCTCTCCAACTAAAAGTATAGTCCACTGAATTTGGATGAAACTGGCTACTTAGTATAATTTGGACACATACTGAGTAAAGGAAAAGTACTTGCCTCCATAATATCAAAGAGCATAATGTGATCAGTGCATAAATAAATGAGAAATTTAATGTATTTTGACTGTGCCTTGAAATAAAGGGTGATACAATAATGAAAAATACAAATTAGCCTGACCAGTGTGGCTCAGTGGATTTAGTGTCAGCCCATGGACTGAAAGGGCCCTGTTCTATTCCAGCCAGGGCACATGCCTGGATTTGGGGCTTGAGCCCCAGTAGGAGGCAGGCAGGAGGCACAGATTGATGTCTCTCTCTTATCAATGTTTCTATCTCTCTCTTCCTCTCTCTCTAAAAAATCAATAAAAACAGCCCTGGCCAGTTTGGCTCAGCGATTAGAGCGTCGGCCTGCGGACCAGAGAGTCCCGGGTTCGGTTCCCACTAAGGGCACATACCTCAGTTGCAATTTGTTCACTGCCCTGGTTGGGGCTGTGTGGGTGGCAGCCACTTGATGTGTCTCTCTCATGTCGATGTTTCTCTCTCTCTCTCTCTTCCTCCCTCTCTCCCTCCCACTCTATCTGAAGATAAATGCAAAAGTGCCCTCAAGTAAGGATAAAAAAATAAAAATAAAAAATCAATAAAAACATATTTCTTAAAAAAATACAAATTAAAGGATTATGATCTAAATGATTTTTAGAAATACAAATACCTAGGAGAGTGAGAATTTTTCTACCTTTATTGTCCCAGAGACAAGACACTACCAACTAATTTGAATATTTCAGTCAGTTTGACAATAGAGACGGCTCCCTAACCGGCATATGTAACAGTCTCCCTTTATAGCCCAGGGGACATGTCATGGTCATCCTCATTATTAGAGCATAGGCTACATTACTTATCACCATTTACCAATATGCCAAGCCCAGTTCTAACTGCTTTCAATATATTAACTCACTTAATCCCACAACAATTTTTTGAGGTAGGGGTTTAATTAGAACACCTATTTGACAAATGAGGAAACAGAGAGGAAGCGCTTAAATAATTTACCCAAGGTCACACAGCAAGTTAGGAGGCTGAGCCAGGCAGTCTCCTCACCTCTTGCAGTCAAGTCCTTACGGAGATGCAGTTACGCACACAAGCCATCCCTACGGGTTCTTCAAAATCCTTGACACCAAGACGTGCCTCTACCTATATATACATAACTGTGAGTCAATATTTCCAGGTTCCAGTGATATTTACAAGTCCCTCCATCATGCCCAGGGCTTTCTACCATTTCCTAATTTTCTGCTCATCTTTGTTATCTGTTTCCTTGACTGTACTTTGAGCTGTTAAAACTCACATTTTAATGCTCATCACCAAATACTCCTTTTGTTTCTTGAGGCAGGTTTACAAACCTTTGGTCAACAATCCTGCATCAAAACTGCTCCTTTAGAACGCAAGGTACAAGGTGGAAAGAGCAGCCACAGAAACCAACATGATTTGCAGAACACTTAACCCAGGGGCACTTGGCTGCTCACTCATTGGCTGATCTCATCAGGATTTCCCAATGGGAATCTTCTCCTTGGCCAAAGCATTGGGTACCATGTATCCAGTGCAAGACATGTACCAGCACCCTGTGGCTGAGAATATTCTTTAGCATTCTGAACAAAAGGAAAAATATTAACCTTTCCATTTATCTTAATTCTAAGTGATAAGTTTAAAGAGGGTTTTGTTGAATTATTTTCTGCACTGTTCTCTAAATTTCTAATATTTTATCATTCAAAAACTTTTTAAAAATAACTTCTTTAAAAGCAGTTTTCAGTAACATATTTCTATATCATATCTGATTTGTAGAAAAATTGAATTTTCAGACTTGCAAAGCTAAGGAGTTGCTCCAAGATCAACAGAGGCACCACAAAGGGAAGCCATCAACTATTACCCATGGTTCAATCAGCCACTAGTCCAATCATTTCTTTACTATTTTGGTATAAAGCAAAGAAATAATTGCTTTAAGAATGAGAAGCTTTTCTTTTAAAAAAAAAAAAAAAAAAAAAGCAAGACTCTCCTGTCCTACATGTTTACTAATGGTTTCAGTAGGTGTCCTTATCAAATTTATAAATTTGCAGGAGCAAAACTGGGAGAGGCACTTATTGCAAATCAAGATTCAGAAAGGACACGGCCAACACTAACAAGATAAATTTCCCAACTATCAATGAAAGTATTATACTTAAAGAAAACTCAGCAGCTCAGTAAGAGATGGAAGAGGACCAAAGAAACATCACTGATGTGGAAAGGATCTAAAGATTTCCAATGGCAGTAACCTCGGGCAGGTCAACGGTATAACACGGCTGTCCAAAACAAGCTGAGGCCAACCTGAGACTGTAGGACAGTGTTCAGAACAAGGAAGGGAACAGTTCCACTGTCCTCTGCACTGAACAGAACCTGCCAGGGTTTTCTGTTTTATTAAGAGCACCAGAGTTGAACTGGATGGTGAGGGTCACCAGGGTAATTACAGCTCCCAAACTCACATCATGTGAAGGAAGACTGTTAAAATCGGGGATTTAATCTGGCAAAGAGAACACTTTATAGGAAGACATGAAAGCTGTTCTCCAACTTTTGAAGGATAATGTACAAGAAAGAGCAGAGTCCTATACAATGTCATGGGGACAAAACTCAAACCAATCAAGAGAATTACCAGAGACAGATATTAGACCACAACTCAAATTATTTGTAATATATAAAATGGTCCAAATGTGGATGCTCTTCCTTATTGTGTAAAGAGGTTTCTCTCCATCAACAGAAGTGTTTAAGGAGAGTAAATTACCATCTGTTCCTGTTGTCAGAGGGAATTCTTACACATAAGGTTCCATGATGAATATGATTCAAACTCACACTGCCCGCATAGGGCTCTCTTCCCCCTTTGCTAATATTTAGGAACTCACAAAAGCACAAAGTAGAAATGGTCACAAAAGATCATATCATGCCCTCTCCCTAATTCTGAGCAAAGACACAGCCAAACTCCCCCACAAAGAGCACGGTAAAATGTTCTCTTTATGTCTCCAAGATGCTATTTCCCCATCCTCTTAGTGTTCCCATCGTCCTGGCTTTTCAGGAGGTTCTTCCTAATGTATAATCTGAATTTCTCTTGCCCCAATCATACCAATTCACATGGATACCAACATGGGCTCTGCAATGATCATGACAGGAGAACTAACATAACAACATATAATAAAGAAAAATATTTGCAAAAATATATATTAAGCAATGGATTTTAAAATATTTCCAATCTTTAAATGCCAAGTGCCATCCTGAACAGTTGTAAAAACCATTACCAGACTAGTGTCCACACTCTCTTCTCTGAGCAAACACTGACCTTCTTGAGCGAGAGCTCTGCTATTCTTTTCGGGCCCAGCGCTCTATCTCTGTGCAGAAAGAACAGGACTGAAATTTAATGTGTTCAGATTAGCATCACTCAAAACTGAGGGGAAACGATATTTGGGCAGCAGGAATACAGGGAGCTTTAAAAGGCTAGTGACAACAGTCCGTACTAAAAAATGCCTAGTTTACCTAAAAGGTACCAAAATACAAATTAAATAAAACATGTTGTTCTCTCATTTCCTTAGGAACTAGATAAGTTGCCTGAATACAAAGCCGCCTTGAAATACTGTGTAGCTTAGAATTCTGGCTGGCTGTATTCCTAGCAACTTACACTGTGCTTAGTAAATTGATCACATACCACGTTGATAAACTCCTGCACAAACTAATTTACCTACTTGAGAATCAACCAATTTTCCATTAAGACTCCTTACTTCCCAATTAACTCAAAAGTATATTCTAGATTCTTTTTAAATGCTTCCCTCACAGAAATAAAAAAAACTAAGCTCTAAATCAACACTTTTAAAAGAAACTATTCTTTGTTACTACTACAGCTGGGTTTTAGATATGTCCGTAAGCAAGACAACAAACTAGTATCAACATAACTTGATTTTCATTTGCAGGTTGGCTAGTCATACCTAGTAGGCAAGAAGTTCAGAGCCCAGACGTTCCAAAGAACTTTTCAAGCTCAAGACTAAACCCTGGGCTCCTCTGTTCTGGCCTGGCAGTGAGTTTTTTACTCTATCAAAAGGTTCACTGGCTCGTGCGCGCGCGCGCACGCGCACACACACACACACACACACACACACACACATTTTCTCCCAGGTTTAAACTCTGAAGGATTTGGTCTTTGCAACCAAGCTCAGTCCAACGGGAGGAATAGCTCACATTGCCCAAGTTAGTCACTTTGACCACTAGAGGCATTCCTGTAATTGATTCTGAGAGGCATTTCATTGTTAATACTTTCTTAAGAGATAAGTATCTTGAAGCTGAGGCCTGGCAGAAGAAGGGGTTAATGCTTAGGTAAAGAAATGCTTACCAGACACTCAAATAAGGATCTTCTCAGATCTTTTCCCACTATTCCTCATTGCCTAGCTAAACTGTTAGTCTATTCTTCAGAGAACCAGGAAAATACAGCTGACGTGCCTAGGGCTTGCCAACCAGTGTGAATGAACGTACTTCTCCCCGAGAACATCCCTAGTTTTCCTAAATATCAACGAAAATAGCAAATTCACTGACTACCTCAGTACAAAGAACTCACTTGAATCAGTAATAAAAAGAAAAAGATCTTTAGTTATTAGCTAGTTATTTAATATATATCTCTAACCTTAATTTCACTTAAGAAAAATAGTGCAAATTCTTTTATGAAAGTGAAGAATATTCTTACAGTCACTATTTAAAGCATTGTCTACAACTATTGCGTTTACCCAAGGGAAAGAAATAATGTGGAGTATATCAAAATTCTATTCATGCCCATAAGCCTCAAACCTACAGGGCATATCCACACAAGAGGCAATTGGCCACATCAGTTCAAACGTTCCTAAATGAATTCACATAATACAGGGCTGTGCGAAGATGACTAGGCATGTGCAAACAGTTACAACGAGGGATTGTGAGTTCCCCGCATCAAAACAGCTCCTATATTAGTCTGGTATGATTCAGGATACTGCAATCATCAAATTTACTTCTTGGGTATTATGAAGTCATTAAAAGTTATGATAAACAATATTTAATAAGTCCAGCCGGTGTGGTTCAGGTGTTGACTATCGACCTATGCACCAAGAGGTCACTGGTTTGATTCCTGGTCAGGACACATGCCCAGGTTGTGGGCCTGATCCCCAATGGGGGGCATGCAGGAGGCAGCCAATTTATGTTTTCTCTCATCGATGTTTCTCTCTCTCTCTCTTTCTCCCTCTCCCTTCCTCTCTCTATAAAAAAAATAAAGAAATAAAGAAAAGAAAAATATTTTTTTAAAGTTTAAAATAATAATAATATTTAATGATACAGAAAAATATTTGTGAAGTGAAAAATAGGTCACAAAACAATAGGTAAATATCAACCATGTGTTTAATTTGCATATACCCAAATGAAAATGAAAGATATATGAGATGAAGGGTTTTTGTTCATCTTCTTGATAAATTTTCTCTATTCTTCAAGTTTTCTATAATAAATTTATATCACTTTTATAATTAGAAAAAAATTAATAAAATTTAAAATAAATTTAACAATCCCTTTTGATAAACATAAACTTACCATTATCACCCAGCAGTTCCACCCCAGGTATTTACCTAGATTGCATAAACTTCTACAGGGTGGGGCAAAAGTAGATTTACAGTTGTGAGTATGCAAAACACAGAGATTATTTTTTGTTATCACTTATTAATTATTATATTATTTTCCATATAAACTGTAAATGTACTTTTGCCCCACCCTACATTCACACAAAATCTATGTACAAATAGTTATAGCAGCTCTATTTATAATCACTGAAAACTAGAAACCTCAAATATCCTTCAGTGGTTGAACAGATGGACTGTAGTACCTCCACACAATGGAATACTACTCAGCAATACTACTGAGACATGCAATAAATGGATGAATCTCAAAGCATTATGCTGAATGGGAAAAACTAGACTCGACTGGCTACATAATGCACGACTCCACTTACATGACATTCTGGAAAAGGTAAAATTATAGAGAGGAAAGCAGATCAGCAGTTGCTAGAGACTGGGGTTAGGGGAGGCATTTGCCACAAAAAAAGAGGCCACATAAGGAATTTGGAGAGCAATGGAATTATTCTGTATCTGGATTGTGGTGTTGGTTACAGGACTATATGCATTGGTCATAACTCATAAACATACACTAAAGAGGGTAAATTTGCCCTGGATGGCTTGCTCAGCGGTTAGAGCATCGGCCCGCAGACCAGAGAGACCCAGGTTTGCTTCCTGCTAAGGGCACATACCTCGGTTGCAGTTTGTCCCCAGCCCCAGTTGGGGTCATGTGGGTAGCAACCAGTCCATGTGTCTCTCTCACATCGATGTTTCTCTCTTGTTCTCTCCCTCCCCCTCTATCTGAAGATAAATGCAAAAAAAAAAAAAATGTCCTTGTGTAAGGATAAAAAATAAATAAAAAGGGTAAATTTTACTATATGTACTTTATACCTTAATAAACTTGCCTTTTAAAATACACCCTTTGGGCCCTGGCCAGTTTGGCTAAGCGGTTAGAGCGTCAGCCTGCAGTCCGGAGAGACCCGGGTTCGGTTCCCGCTAAGGGCACGTACTTCGGTTGCAGTTTGTCCCCGGCCCTGGTTGGTCGTGCGGGTGGCAGCCACTCGATGTGTCCCTTCACGTCGATGTTTCTCACTCTCTCTCCCATCCTCTCTCTCCCTCCCATTCTATCTGTACAAAATATGGAAAAATGTCCTCGGGTGAGGATAAAAAAATAATAAATAAAATAAAATACACCCTTTGGAGCTGAAAGTCTATTCATGTACAGACTATATTATGTTCGGTACAATCTTTTTCCAAAATGTATCTGTGCTTTTTAAAAAAGGGATTTTTTTTTTTTTTTTTTTAGGATTCCATAATCATCACCTAATAGGCACAAAATTCTGAAGGAATGTGAAACAGAATGAGAACTTTTAATAGAGATGAGTGGAATAAACAAGGTTCAGACCCATCCTAATTTAATGCCCCTGCAGACCCTGCCAGGGGCACGTTTGTGGGCCACTAGACGACCACCAAGGGATTCCACACCGAGCTAAAGAGCAGACTCTTAAAGGGGAGTGGGACAGAAGATCGGTTCCCAGCCTAATACTTTCAGGAAGGCGGCTCAAATGCTAACTCTGGAAGCTACTCCAGACAGCCAGGGCTTTGGTTGTAGATGAGCACTTTTAATTTCCCTAATGCTTCTGCTAGGACCGTTTCTAGACCAATTAATGCATGACTAAGCAGTTGCCAAGCCAATTTCTTTGCTCAATTTAGGGCTTAAAATACCCTGCACACCTCTGATACAGAAAAGTGCTTCTGAGAGGTGTGGGAGGAGATGTAGAAGGACTTAGCCTCCTAAACGGATTTGGGGACCAGGAACTTTCCCTGAGGTTAATGAAGGAACTGGTTTTTGTTTTGTTTTGTTCTTTATTCTTTTAGACGAGCACATAAATAAGACTAACTGGTCCTCAACATGAGTTTAAAAGGGTATAATTAGACCAGAGATGAAAAAACTGGTTTTTATACAGTAGGAAATTGTTGTGCCTGAAAACATTCTTCTTCTCCAAAAGGAATAGAGTGATACTCATTTTTCTTGTCTATGAAGAAGAGAGAAAACTGGCCAAGGACAGGTAAAGGAATAATAACTGGACAGCACTTACATTGATCTCTTTCTTTAACACTTTAAAAATATAAAATTTTCCTAAATTAAAATGTGGGCTGAAATACATTTTCATGCTATATACAAAAGGGTACCTAGCACACTAATATTCTTAAAAGAGAATGTTATGGCTAATTAAGAGATTAAATTATTTTAAGGCCTTAAAAGGACTGTCTACATCAAAAGAGAGAGATTATTCTAATCTGTTCATTAAATCAGGTCACCAAAGAACAACTACTTTTAAAACTTGATTAACCTTATTTTTATACACACACACACTCATCTTGTCTTCATTGTCCCTGAAATTCTGCGTTAATAAGGACATCAAAAGAAAGATAGCCCTGTGTCTGACTGTTTCTCATCAGGGCTCTTCTGGACATTGAACTCCCATCAGGACTAGCACTGTAGGGTTTGAATCAGCATCCAAACCTCCAACAATAAATGCATGTAAGAAAATTCACATCCATAATTTTCATGTCCTACTCAAAGCAAACTAGGTCTTCCTAAACGATAAACAAAACATTATACATTTTGAAAAATACTTGCTGAAATGAGAGACAAAATGGTTACATGAAACTAGGTTCGGCTGCAGGTCGGGTCTTTCTTCTCTGTTCATCTCCACGATCATGGAGTTTTTCCGGTCTGACAGTCCCAGGGTATCCACTAAACAGCTGTGCAACCTTGGACATATCCATACTCTCTGAGCTTTGAGAGGGGAACACTACACTTAGCACACTGAGTAACTCATGGGGATTAGATTTTTTTAATGTTTCTATTGATTTTTTTTATTAATTTTTGTTACAGATGTTTCTCCTTTTCCGCACTAGACACCCTCCTCCTGAACCCCGCCCCAGCATTGTTGTCTATGTCCATTGGTTAGGCATACATGCATACAAGTTCTTTGGTTATCTCATTGCTCCCCCACCGCTCCCTTCCTCTGAGGTTTGTCAGTCTGAACTGTACTCCTTTCAATGTTTCTGGGTCTCTTTTGTTCATCAGCTTATTTTGTTCATTATATTCCACAAATAAGTGAGATTATGTAGTATTTATCTTACTCTGATTGGCTTATTTCACTAAGCATAATAAGCTCCAGGTCCTTCCATGTCGTCTCAAAGGATAAGAGATCTTTCTTTCTTACAGCTGCATATTGTTCCATTGTTTATATGTACCACTGCTTTTTTATCCACTCATCTTTTGATGGACACTTGGACTGTTTCCAAATCTTAGCAAATGTAAATAGTGCTGTTATGAACATAGGGGTACGTATATTCTTTCTGATTGGTGTTTCAGGCTTCTTAGGATATATTCCTAGAAGTGGGATCACTGGGTCAAATGGCAGTTCCATTTTTAATTTTTTGAGGAAACACCATATTGTTTTCCATAGTGGCTGCACCAGTCTGTTCCCACCAGCAGTGTACTAGAGTCCCCTTTTCTCCGCACCCCTGCCAGCACTTGTTTGATGATTTGTTGATGGTAGCCATTCTGGCAGGTGTGAGGTGATACCTCATAGATTTTTTAATTTGCATCTTTCAGATGATTAGTGATGTTAAACATTTTTTCATATGTCTCTTGGCCATTTGTATGCCCTTTTTGGAGAAGTATCTATTTAGGTCCTCTGCTCATTTTTTAATTGAATTCTTTGTCTTCCTTTTGCTGAGTTTTATGAGTACTCTATATTTTGGAAATTAACCCCTTATCTGATGTATCATTGGCAATTTATGCTCTCCTATATAGTGGGTTCCCTTTCCAATTTGATGGTTATTTCTTTTGCTGTGCAGAAGCTTTTTAGTTTGATGTTGTCCGATGTATTACTTTTTTCCTTTGTTTCTCTTGCCTTAGGTGTTGTATCAGTGAAAATTCTGCTGCATGTGATGTCTGAAATTTTGTTGCCTGCATTTTCTTCTAGTATTTTTATAGATGAGTCATATTTAAATCTTTTATCCATTTTGAATTTTGTATCCTGCTACTTTGCCAAGTTCGTCTATTAAATCTTGTAGATTTTTGATGAAGTCTTTAGGGTTTTCTATGTATAATATCATGTCATCTGCAAATAATGACAGTTTCACGTCCTCATTTCCAATTTGGATCCCTTTTATTTTTTCTTCATGTCTAATTGCTGTGGCTAACACTTCCATTACTATGTTAAATAAGAGTGGTGAAAGTGGGCATCCCTGTCTTGTTCCTGTTCTTAAAAGAAATCCTTTTAGTTTTTGCCCATTGACTATAATGTTGGCATAGATTTTTAATATATGGACTTTATTATGTCAAGATATGATCCCTCTATTCCCACATTGTTGAGTGTTTTTATCAGAAATGGGTGCTGGATTTTGTCGAATGCTTTTTCGGTATCTCTTGATATAATCATATGGCTTTTATCTTTCATTTTGTTTATGTGGTGTATCACATTTATTGGTTTGCAAATACTATACCAGCCTTGCATCCGTCAGATGAATCTCACTTGGTCATGGTGAGTAACCTTTTAATGTATTGCTGGATCTAATTTGCTAATATTTTGTTAAGGATTTTGGCATCTATGCTCCTCAGGAATATTGGCCTGTAGTTTTCTTTCTTTGTGGTGTCTTTTTCTGGTTTTGGAATTAAAATTATGCTGGCCTCATAAAATGAGTTTGGAAATCTTCCTTCTTCTTGAATTTTTTGGAATAGTTTAAGGAGAATGGGTGTTAGTTCTTCTTTGAATGTCTGGTAAAACTCCCCCATGAAGCTGTCTGGGCCTGGTCTTTGGTTTGCTGGGAGAGTCTTGATTTCATCTTCAATTTCCTTAGTTGTTATTGGTCAGTTCAAGTGTTCTATCTCACCCCTGTTCAGTTTTGAGAGACTTGTATGTTTCTAGAAATTTGTCCATTTCACCTAGATTGTCCAATTCATTGGCATATATTTGTTCATAGTATTTATTAATGATTCTTTGTATTTCAGTGGTATCAGTTGTTACTTCTATTTTGTTTCTGATTTTGTTTATTTAGGTCCTCTCTCTTTGTTTCTTGGTGAATCTAACTAATGGTACATCAATTCTGTTTATCTTTCAAAGAACCAGCTCTTTGCTTCATTGATCTTTTGAATTATTTCATTGATCTTTTGAACTGTTGTTTATTTCTGCTCTGATCTTTACTATAGTTCTTTCCTTCTACTTGCTATGGGTTTTTCCTTTTGTTTGCTTTCCAGTTCTTTAAGTTGTGAGATTGGATAGTCAATAAGAAATGTTTCTTGTTTCTTGAGGTAGGCCTGTAGTGCTATGAACTTCCCTCTCAGGACTGCTTTCTCTGCGTCCCATAGATTTTGTGTTGTTGTGTGTTCATTTTCATTTCCAGGAACTTCTTAATTTCTTCCTCGATCTCTTTGGTAACCCATTCATTGTTTAATAACATGCTGTTTAGCCTCTGTGTTTTTTGTTGTAATTGATTTCTAGTTTTATTGTGAATCTGAGAAGATGCTTGATATGATTTCATTTTCTTCATCTTGTAGAGACTTAGTTTGTATCCTAATATGTGGTCTATCTTTGAGAATGTCCCATGTGCACTTGAGAAGAATATGAATTCTGCAGTTTTGGGGTGTAATTCTCTGCAGATATCTATTAAATTTATTTGATCTAGTGCATCATTTAGAGTCTATTTCCTTGTTAATTTTTTGTCGAGAATCTATCCAGTGATGTCAGTGGGGTATTAAAGTGGGATATACTGCTTTGATTGTATTGCTGTTGATTTCTCCTTTGAAGTCCTCCAGAAGCTTTTAAATATATTTTGATGTTCCTATATTGGGTGCATATATGTTTACCAAGGTTATATCTTCCTGTTGGATAGATCCTTTCAATATTATGTAGTGGCCTTCTTTGTCTCTAGTTATAGCCTTCATTTTAAAGTCTATTTTATTGGAGATGAGTATTGCTACCCCAGCTCTTTTTCCTTTCCATTTGCCTGGAAGATTTTTTTCCATCCTTTCACTTTCAACTGATGTGAGTCTTTTGTTGTGAGGTGGGTCTCTTGCAAACAACATATATATGAATCATGCTTTCTTATCCATTCAGCTACTCTGTGTCTTTTCATCAGAGCATTTAATCCATTTATGTTTAAGGTTATTATTGATATGTACTTATTTATTGCCATTTTTGTTCATCATGGTTATATTTCTCTATTTTTTCTGCTTATTATAGCAGACCTTTTAACATTTCTTTCAGTGCTGGTTTGGGGCTAATATATTCCCTTAGCCTTTTTTTTTTCCCCTGGGAATTCTTTATTTCACCTTCTATATCAAATGATAGCCTTGCTGGATAGAGTAGTCTTGGATTCAAATCCTTGTTTTCCATTACCTTGATTATTTCATGCCATTCCCTTCTGGCCTGCAGTGTTAAGAAGTCAGCTGACAGCCTTATAGGGGTTCCTTTGTAGGTAACCTGTTCTTTATCTCTTGCTGGCTTTGTGATTCTCTCTTTGTCTTTAATTTTTGGCATTTTAATTATTGTGTCTTGGTGTGGGCCTGTTTGAGTTCTTCTTACTAGGGGCTCTCTGTGCTTCTTGACCTTATATGCCTTTTTCCTTCACCATATTAGGGAAGTTTTCTGTCACTATTTCTTCAAATATATTCTCTAACCCTTGCTCATTTTCTTATTCTTTTTGAACTCCTATAATGCAGATATTGTATGCTTCATGTTGTCCCACAGTTCTCTTAAGCTGTCTTCCTGTTTTTTAATTGTTTTTTGTTTGTTTGTTTGGTTGGTTGGTTGGTTGGTTCTCTCATTGGGTGAATTTTTTATACCCTATCTTCTAATTCACTGATCTGATCCTAGGCCTCCTCTACTCTGCTGGTTATTCCTTCCAATGTGTTCTTTATTTCTGCTAAGTCATTCTTCATTTCTGCTTGGTGCTTTTTCATTTCCAATTGGTTAATTTTCAATGTTTCTATATTTTTACTTATGCTGTTAAACTTCCTCATTATCATCACTCTAAACTTTACCTCTGATAACTTGATTAACTGCATTTCAGTTATCTCTTCTTCAGTAGAGTTCTCTTGTTCTTTCATTTGAGATTTGTTTCTTTGTTTCACCATTTGGACTATCTCAGTGGGTTTTGGAGCCTGCCAAATTTTCCCTGTGGGTGTTGGTGTTCTGCTGGTTGTGGCTCCGTCTACTGTATTTGGATGAGTGTGGGAGGACCCACGTTAAACACCACTGTCAAGTCTTACTTTCTTAAGTAGATTTGCAAGCCCAAGAAAGGTTCAGTTATCCTCTAGCTTCTTGCCTGGAGGCTATCAGTCTCAGTTACTTGATGAGCCTCGATTTGTAGCCCTTAGCTGAATAAAAAATCCCTCAGGTATAAGAGAATTTCCAGTGAGTGAGGCACTTACTTGCAATCAGACTCAATGTTAATGAGCCTCAATTTGCATTTCTCTGGTCTGGCTGGGTGGTGTTAAATTCCTGAGGGAGGGGCTGTTGCTTCTCCCCAGGGTTCTAGGAAAGGGCTCTTTGAATAATATGGCTACTGCCCTGTGAGGCAGTGATTCAGTAAAAAACTCTCATTGCCCTCCCAGCTCTCCAAGCCCCTGAGCCTCCATACAGTTCCTCCCTCTACCAAAGCTCAAGGTGAGTGGCTGTAGCTAATTTAGTGCTCTGTCCCAGCCCTCTGGGATGTGTAGCCAGCTTGGAATTTTAACCCCAAGGGAGCTGTTCACAGCTAAAACAGCTGCTGTCTGTGGGATCCCAGCCTGCCCTCTCACACCTCTGCAGTTCCTACCAGGCTCAATTTAGTGTCCTTTTCACCCCTGGTTATATGGGTTCTCTCCAGCTGCTTTTCTGTTGGTCTTTCCTGATGATTTGTCTTTATTTTCATTGTAATTCCAGTTTGGTCCTGGGAGATGGTCTGTGTAGCTTCCACTCACTCTGCCACTGGGATTAGATTTTTTTTTTTTTTTAAGGCAGCTTGGAGTCTGGTATGTAGTGGATGTTCAAGAATATTGATTATCTCTTTTTCTCTCTCCCTTCCTTCTGAAAAGATTTTATTACATATTCACAATAAATCTATTTGCTTAGTCTACTGAAAAGTTTAGCACAGAAACAAGCTTTTCTATGTCTAAGCCCACACATGTCAGATATATATGTGTGCTGCTTCATTATTTTTCAATGAGCAATGAATAGCAGCAACAGCCCAAAATTGACCGGCTCCCAGATATGATCATTAGACACTGTGTGCCCAGGTATACAGAGAATTTTCCAGGTTAGGGTGGGACCAGCACCAGGTTCATGTCACAACTGCCACTAAGCCCTTTACACCAAAGCCTTCTCAGACAAAGGGAAAACAGTATGATGAGAGCAAGATTCCTCAATAGTTTCTGGGCAAAAGGCACGGGACTGACAAATACTATCTCCAGGGTCAAAAAATATACAATAAAAACAGACACCTATCATTTAAAAAATATATAAATAAAACCTTTAGGGAAATTTTAAATTAAAAGCAACCAGCCTGAGAAGCCAAATTCAGGCTCATTTGCAACAAAGGTCCCCACAGCACTTAAGCAGAGGCAGGTTTTGGAGGGAAGTATACCTAAAGTCATTGACCCAAAGACCAAACCAAAGGGAGTATAGTCACTTTGAATTTTTCCCTCTGTGGACCTGGAGAGTATTATGCTAAGCAAAATAAGCTAGTCAGAGAAAGACAAGTACCACATGATCTCACTTATTTGTGGAACATAATGAACAAAATAAGCTGTCGACCAAAAGAGATCCAGAGTCATGGAAGTAGGGAACAGACTGACAAACCTCAGAGGGATAGGGGTTCAAGGGGTGGAAAGAGATAAATCAAAGAATTTATATACATATATGCACAACCAATTGACAGGGACACTAGGCTGGGGAAGGCAGGAGAGGGCGTGGGAGCAGGAAGAGGGTGGTCAATGGGGATAAAAGGGAGATATCTGTAATACTTCCAACAATTAAAAAAAAAAAAAGAATTTTCCCTCTGTGCCCATTCAACAGGATCGATTGCCTTTACTTTACATCTCAAAGATGTTATCAACTAGTTTTTTTCTAGTTTCTATAGGATGAGTTGCTATGAGCCCTGACTCCGGAAGACAATTGAAGTGAGAAGGAAATCTCTGACCAATGGGCATCCACAAAGCCCTGAAGCAGACCTTCATACTATACAGAGGCCAGTGTGGTCACCGAGGCAAAGGAATGCACCTCACCTTCCCCATCTTCTCTCGCACACCACACACTGGGGAGAACAGCCTCTACGGCCTCCCTTGCCCTTCACAGCCAGAGGGGAAAAGAAAAAAACAGAAAAGAGAGAATTCCAGATTCAAGAGTTTCCTGCTCTCCAGGTTCTCAAAATCAAAAACCTTAGAGAAAATTTAAATAATGAAATGCTCTAATTTCTATTTTAAAACTAATGATAATGTTATAAGTTTGAATTTATTATGAGGAAATTTGAAAATCAGCAAATTTTGTATAAAGCTGCTATTTTTAACCAGCAAGGGCCTTTCAAATTCCCCCAAAGATTCTTCAAATCTTAAAGTGGTCAGCAAAAATGCCCTAATCCACCTTCTCTTGATTTTGGCCCCAACAATGGAAAACGGTGTCAGATAAGTTACCAGTACTCCAAAAATGAGTGGCATTTGACCCACTGTAATTTGAGAAAGCTACTCTTCCATCAGCTTAGGAGCTGGTTAGAGCAGAGTAAACAGCCGCATGAAGTGGCCAGATAGCTTTCCCCAGCTAATTTGAGTTCTGGGGTGATATCGATGGGACCAGAAGTCCCTGTGCACCCCTGAGGAGGATGTAGGCAGAAGTGAGTTGAGAGGCAGAAGGCCTGGCTAGAAGAAAGATGTCCCCACAGCTGGGATTGCAGGGGTGACATCCTGGGCTCTGGGCTGGATGAGGTGACTGAGACCTGAAGGGGTCCAAGAAGAGTGCCAGCAAAGCTGAGAGGAGATGGAGTCAAGGTCAGCTCAGATGCACCACTGGGCCTTGGCAGCTGGAAGAGACCAGATCATGAACTACACAGCTGCAGACTCCATCAGCAGATCCCAGCCGGACACCCAAGGACAGAAAAGTCCATCAAAGCCAGGGGACCCCCAATCTCCACCCCCTCCCCATACATGCAGAAATCACCCTGGAAAGGAACAGAAGAGAGAGCCAAATATCTAGTACTGAGTATTTTGCCTAAATACATGAGCATACACAATCTAAAGGAATTATTCACATCACTGCATCAGATGACACGTACTGGAGTGGACTCAGGTTGTTATCTCCCAGTGGGCAGGGGGTCAGGAAGACAAGTCTTTCTTACAAAGATTAAGAAAACTGCCTTTCTTCTGCATACCTGAACATAGCTTGAGGAGATATAAACTCTTCTTAACTAGTTTACAGGAGAATTTCGTTTTAATAAATACTATTTTCAGTATAACAGCATCATTTCCATGACCAATAGCAACAGTTCTTTCTGCTCCAAGGGATACAACAATAAACTTACAAATGAGACTCTTTCACTATAATTATGGTTTCTCTTCTTTCTACCCATCTATGCTCAGAAAACTATGAGCTGTCTTCTTTATATATTTCCAGCACCTATGGTAATACCTGGCATGCAGTTGGCACTCACACTGTGACTGAATGAAAGTACAATAAATGAATGAATGAAAATTTAGTAATAAATAAAAACACAACCACTTTCTACATTATTATTGGTGTCATGTTTATACTGCATGTAATCCAAGTTACTGTCATCATTCCAGTTTGCCCAAACATCATGCTAATATTCTATAAAGAGATTTCCCAGAAAGGACTAGAGACAGGTAGCTACAGGGAAGAGAGCAGGGAGACTGACAGCAATACAAAGAGGACAAGAATAAAGACAAGAGACACAAAGAAGTTGGACAATCACAGAACATGAGCCATTTACTAGGTAGATTTCAAGAAAACCATTTCAAGAGAGGAGGAGAGAAGGAGGGACCAAATGCCTCAGGCTGGCAAATCAAACACACTACATCATTTGTCATGTTAGTGTAACAACAGGCTTTCATTTACACAGCTGAGTATAACTACACACTATAACCATGGTGGTATGAAGTCCCATTAATTTATTAATGAACTAACTGAGCATTTGCTTAGATGGATTTTTTTCAGAATTTTAAAAATTTCATTCTGGATCCTCTGTCCCAATAAATGCTCTAGGTTCACCAACTATTCAAATAAAGAATATAGCCCTGGCCGGTTTGGCTCAGTGGTCGGCCCGCAGACCAGAGAGTCCCGGGTTCAGTTCCTGCTAAGGGCACGTACCTCGGTTGCAGTTTGTCCCTGGCCCTGGTTGGGGTCATGTGGGTGGCAACCACTCAATGTGTCTCTCTCACATTGATGTTTCCCTCTCTCTCTCTTACTCCTTCTCTACCTCCCACTCTATCTGAAGATAAATGAAAAACAAAAATGTCCTCAGATGAGGATAGCAAAAAAGAATATACTTTATTCTAAGCATGTAAACAGGTCACTGGTAACAGCAGCAGTGTGCTTTTTAGAGTGAAAATTCTTTGGAAATTCTGAGCACAGGAAGCATAGAGCATCTTTCAGTAATGAAATTTACAACCCCAATGTGAACTTTATAATATTTAAAAAGCCTTAGAATTCACAGATATTTTCCTAATATTGGAAAATATTAGATATTAATTAAATATTTTAAGCTGCATTCATTTAGCTGAAACAAATATTTTCTCCAAGCCAGCATAGTCCTTCAAGTGACCTTCATCATGGAACAATAGTGTGACTATGGATAATGTTGAAAAACACACACTCTGAGAAAGTTTACAGAAGGTAACTAAGAACCTGGAGTGGGCCAGTTAGGAGAGAAGTGGTGTTTCCACAACAAAGCAACCTGAAACACAGGCCTTCTAATCACTTTATGTTTTGTTCAAATCAGAGTTGAGTAGCTTGCAAGTAAGAGCTCTGACTCACATAATGGGAGAAACGTTTTCACATAAGTAATAAGAAATGAGTTAACCTCATAAATTAGCATTTGCTTTGTATAAGAAGAGTTCTTGGTAAAGATAATATAATCAGAAATCTCACTTTATATTTTTGTATCTAAGCTAAATATTTTTGTGTCTTGCCGAAGCTATATTTTCTCGACACTAACATGTTACAACTATAAATGTTCAGTTCAAATCTCTTACTGCATAAAGCTAATCTGAGACAACAGAAGCACAGTTCTACATCTTGATCTGGCTGATAATGACCTGGGTATATTTTGTAGAAATTTATCACGTGTAATCTTAAGATTTGTGCACAAGATTGCATGTACGTTTATCTAGATAAATAAGATACCGAGATATATAGACATATGGCCCAGAAACTGTACTGATGTAGATATCATTATATTTATGATTAAAAAAACACAAAGAATGTCCTCAAAATGAACTTTATCTGTACACACTATCTCCTTTGACTTTGGACTTTCCCGGGCATTCTGTTCTAAAGAAAGAAGAATTACCCCTGGACACATTTCCATGTCCAGTGGTGCCCTTTAGTGCCTCCTGAAGATGGACACACCCAGTTCTAGTTTCACTTCTCTTCACACCTCCAGCCTCTTAAGCAAAAATCTGGACTCCAGCCCAGAGAGTTTAAGTCCTACATGCCCCACTTTACTGCATCTCAGCTCCCAAGTCTAGACACCCACTTCTTTCTTTTCTTAAGTCCTGCCCTCATGTATTGTTTTCTTGTCAAGTAATCCTGACCACTCTCTGGTCCCAGACATGATACTTAACTATATGCCAGTCCTGATGCAGGCACTTTACATGGCCAACTATTATTACTCTTGTCACTCTACATGTGAGGACAGACACATGGAGGTTAAATACTTCCTTGAGGTTAAAGTGCTAACACAGGAGGACTGACTCAACCTCTGCCTCCCAGCCATTCCTTTTACTTAGATCCAAAATCTAGTGGATGCTCAGCCTCTTCCTTTCACTCATTTTTCCTGGTGAGAAACTAATAATTTCTCTTTAAAGACAACCATTTTCCATTTCAAATTCTGCCTACACACACACACAAACACACGCACGCACACACCAAATAAAACAGGAAGAGCTATGTCAACCCAAAAGCTGTACATATTACTCTATATTTCTTCAAGATGGAGAGAGAGAGAGAGAATTTGATAACAAAGAAGAGTTTTACAAAGTAATTATGAAAAAAGCAAGAAAGACTAGGAGGTAATGGGAGAATGGCTGGGTGCGTTTGCAAATACATGTTGGAACTGATCCCGTAGAGTTTGCCTGCACAATGGGTTTCATCAGACTGGTCCCTGGGAAATGGATTTCCATACTGACTTAAAGAAAGTCCTTTATGGGTAGGTTAAGAATTTTTCACAATAATAACTGCCTCGTCAAATACTGCATTTTCATAAAAATTTGGTTTCCAAATAGTAATTTTATTTTGTTTTCTTAGGGCTGTTGCAAACCTCCACCTACAAGTAAGACAGGAAGATACCAAAATGTAAATATATTTGTATACAAGGGTTAGTGTACATACATGTCAAAGCTCTGTCCACTGAGAGGGCCTAGAAGCAGTGACACCCCAGTGGCAATGAGCACACCAAGTACCCAGATCTTGGTTTCTAAATGCCATTCTTCAATAAAAAGAAACTAGGCCTCCTTGGAGAAATGACTGAAACTAAGGCTGTGTCAAAGAAAACACAAGATGAGCCTGAAGCATCTTGTGGTGCCAAAAAGTAAGAAAGTGCTCAGCAACAAAAGCAGATGGGAGGGTTTCCAAGAGACACAGGAACCAAGCTGAAAAAGCTCCAATGTCCAAAGCTGGAATAAGTTGAGCAGTAAATAACAACAAAAGAATATAAACCAAAGAATAATGTAAATACATATCCCCAAGTCCATACTGATAATGAACTACCTTACAGAAGAACTCAAATTAATAAATAGAGAAGAAATGAGGAGAAAAGAAAGTTGCCATTGGAACATTAGAATTATAACTGCTGCAGGAATATTCACAAATGAACACTAAGATTGGTGGGCAAACTTTTAAGTTTGAATAGCCTCAAAAAACAGTATGTGAATAGCCTCAGGACCAGCCGTATGGTCCTGCAACCTGTGCAGATGCACAGGGTCCCACTCTCAGCAGGTTCACACATTTTCTGCTCTACTCCTACCACCTTGAAATTCTTCATTTTGAACATAGAGTCCCACGTTTTCATTTGGTTCTGGCCCCCATAAATCATGTATTTAGTTTTACAACCACCTCAAATTCTCTCCCACAAAATATTAAATACTGTGATTTTTAACTTATATCCAAAAATTCTGAGCTTAATTCCTCTTCCTTTGAGGGTGGGCTTATCTTAGTAACTCAGTTCTAACAAATAGAGTATGGAACAGGAAAAAATATTAACTTTACTGTGGAGAATCCTGGTAGATACCACCTTAACCAAGTGATTAAAATTAGTATCACCTGTAATAAGACACTGATATCATGTACCTCCTGATATCATGCAATGAGATGGGTACTTCACCTCTGTGGTATCCTTCTCAAAGATCTATAACCCTAGTGTAATCATGAGAAAACATCAAACAAACCTAAATTGAGGGGCATTCTACAAAATACGTAACAACTATTCTTCAAAACCTTCAAGGGCATGAAAAACAAGACAGACTGAAAAACTTCACAGATTGTGGAGACTAAGAAGACATGGTAACTACATGTAATATAGTTTCCTGAACCATAAAAATGACATTAGTGGGGAAACCAATAAAATCCAAGTAAAGTCTGCAGTTTAGTTAATAGTATTACACCCATTAATTTCTTAGTTTTGATAACTGTACTATGGATATATAAGATTTTAATATTAGGGGAAGCTTCGTGAAGTGTATATAAGCACTCAATTCTTCTGTCTAAAAATATTTCAAAATAAAAAGTTTTAAAGAAAATAAAAATGGAAACAATATTTTCTGAGATTCATAAACAGGTTACCACTTGAAAACAAAATTTCTAATGGGTAAAATAACCAGGCCTTTGTGATAATTTTCTAAAATTTTTTAGAATGTTAGTTTCTAAGGGGAGAAAAATACCAGTCTGTTCAGTATAATACAGATTAAGAAGAGGAATAAATTGACTAGAAGTTCATACTTCAATGGTTATCAATGACTTAATGTCATAGAAATGAGTGATTTTCATAGAAAATTCAGCTTTCACTAATGGTGAGAGATTAACATGGTCACTGCAGTATGATTCACAATAGCCAAGATAAGGGAACAACCTAAGTGTCAGTCAAAGAATGAGTAGATAAAGAAAATGTGGTGGACACATTCAGTGGAATGTTATTCAGCCGTGAAAAAGGAAGAAATCCCACCATTTTCAAAAACAAGGACAGAACTTGATGGCATTATGTAAGGGAAATAAGTTAGAAAGAGAAAGGCAAATACTGTACAAATTGCACTTATATGTGAAATCTAAAAAAGCCAAACTCACAGAAACAGAGAATGGTGGTTACTATGGGCTGGGGGGAGTGGGAGGGTGGGTAGGGGAAATGGAAAGATTTGGGTCAACGGGTACAGTTTCAGTTATAAGATGAATAAGTTTGAGGAATCAAATGTACAGCATGGTGATTATAGTTAATAATATTATATACAAAAGTTGCTAAGAGAGTAGGTCACAAAAGAAGAAATGGTAATTATAGGAGACGATAGAGATGTTAGCTAACACTATGATGATAATTATTTTTCAATACATAAATGTAAAATCAGCACAAAGCACAATGTAAACTTACAGTGTTATAAGTCAATTAAATAATTTATTGAGATTTTAAAATATACTTATATAATTATATAACATATATGATAATATATTATTGCTGATCTTAATTTGAGATTATTATATCACAATACAACTGGAAAATAAATAAATAGTAGAGGTCCATGATGCCCAAAAATAAATATTAGAATATTTTGATAAGTGAAGGAAGAAACCAAATAGAACAGAGGGAAAGCACAGGACACGGGATCAGAGTGCTTGAGTGTGGTCCCTCATCCAGGACATGGATAAAACTCACTCCCTGCTAGGAGATGAGTAAGCACTACCTACATAATAAGGTGGTTGGGTTAGATGTTTGTTAGAACTTCAAAACTAGCAGGGTTTGATACAGATCTATAAAGACAATGCTCATACCTCTTGTCACAGATGATCATAAGCAAAGCATGAGCCAGCATTATTGTTCTTTGAAATAAAAAATAAAAGCAACATAGTTTTTTTAAAGAAGCAGGAGACACAGATAAAATAATGACATAAGGAAGAGATGAGGGAGCCTGATGTCCCTCATAAAATCGGCAAGTTGAACAAAAAGGAAATGGCAGGAGGAGGAAAATGACAATAGAATAATAGAACATCAGAGTTAGAAAATCCTAGAAGTTATCTAGTATGAACCTCTCCTTCACAAGTGGTGAAACAGAGATCAGAAAGTTTAAGAGACTATACTAATGTTAAATAGGACAGTGGTCTCAAGGCCTGGGCAGTCTGGAATGTTATTTCTTGCTAAATGTTCAAATGTAGCATAACATTTTATAGATGCAGCTGCAAATAGGATGAGCTGACAGGAACTCAACCAGGGGAAAGTAGCCAACTGCAAAGAAGAAATCAATATGTATTTGATCAAATAGTGTATATAAGCAAAGGTTAAGCCTCCCTTGGGGAGGCAGAGCTTTGGATATTAATCCTCTTTCTCCTTTATTTGTGGCAAGTAAATAAAACTATTTTGAGACCAAAAACAAAAAAACATATTTTGACCATTAATTCCAGCCAAAGAGTGGAAGTTGCAATAGAAACTCCTAGCTACTCACAACCAATCAGGCAGAATTTTCATTCACAGGGGATTTGGGCAGCTATTCCCACAAATGCAATAGGCTCTTCATAATCACTGAGTGCAGAAAGTAGATTTGGCAGTCTCTCGATTTCTCTCCAAGCCTATTATTCTAGGATTTTAGTATACTCCCAGCCAGTACAGGATTACTCATCAACTTCTATCTTCCAGAAGCACACAAAGTATAAAACTGTATACCTTTAATACAGTGTTTGTTTCATTTGTATTTTGTTTAATTAGAAGAGCATTAATAAATTAATTTGGTTAATGGAAAGTCACTACCTAGAGACCTAATAAAATTTTACATAGGTTTTTTTTTAAACTTTATGAATGAAGAAAATTAATAGAAGTCTATGAGTTTGTCTCTGCATACTGCTCAGGAGCAAGGGGTGGTTAAAATAAACTGGACATACTCAAGACACATATGACAGTAATTTGTATCTATGTGCCTAGGCATTCCCCAATTTCTGCTCAAGTTCAGTACAAAAAGATAATTTGTAAGTCTGTTCTTTAGAACTTCTAAGTCAGTCCACTCTGTCAAACTCATCTCCTTATCCCTGGACTGGAATAGGAATGTCTCAGTCAGATGAGAGACAAAACTAATATCCCCACCAATAGGGATATTAAGCATAGTCACCTTCTTATTACCAACTACTGCTTCCTCACACACTTTACATATATAAACTATCACCCTTACCTCAAAGATAAGTCACCCTCTAGAAGGTCAACCTTTTGAATTTGCATCTCTGTTCCTATCAAGATGAGATCAAGCAAGAAGGGCCAGGACCGAGAGCAACACTAACTATAAGGTCCAACTCTGGCCAGGTGCCCATGTAGGGTAGGGTGTGTGATGCTGTACCACTTGGGAATGAGGTAGGCAGCCACACATCCCGGGGAGAGAGGACCTGGAGTCTGTGTAGGCATCAGGCTCAGAGAACAGAAGGCAGCAGGTTTCAGGTGACAGGTCAGGATCCTCACTCCAGCCCCCCCAGATCTGCAGAGACCAAGCATTGCAGGAGCAGGGCTGCTAATGTGAAAACACCCCTATTATCGGTCCTTTGAGTTAAGGATTAAAGTCACATATTACTCATACATCTGCAGATAATCACATGTTATTAACTTAAAGAAGGAGCAAGAAGAGAGGAGAAAAGAGAGGAAGAAGATTCGAAGAGGACACCTTTCAAGGAAGTTGTTTGGGAAGCTGTCCCCTAGGCACCACCTTGACTTCCTGCAGGTAACCTGGGTCTTGTCTTACCTGGGGTCTTTATACAAATGTCTCCTCCTCCAAGTGAAAGTCACACACTAGAATTTTTTCTCCAGACTTCTTAGTTGACCTAGAGCTTCCTTACAACTCATGATTTATAAATATAAAACGAATGTCATTTTCCTTCAAGTAAGTACCATTCATTCAGTGTTTGCGGAGCTCGGTACCTGAGACTGACCAGCGAAAAGCAGAGGCAAAGCCTTTGCTCTCACAGCTCACATTCCAGTGAGAAAATAGACCAATTGTGATATATGAACTTCAACAGAATCTTTTTTAAATGCTGTATGTCTCCCCATGGTATAGTTAACTTTGACACAGAGAAATAAAAATCACTGTCCATGTTGTATTGTTGGTTGATTTTTAATGGCCTTCATTTGAATAGTCTACCTTAAAGGCTAAGGACAACCGTGACCAGTTTGGCTCAGCAATTAGAGCATCAGCCCAAGGACCAAAGGGTCTCAGGTTTGATTCCTGGTCAAGGGCACATACCTGGGTTGCAGTTTCCACCCCTGGCCCTGGTCGGGGTCGTGCAGGAGGCAACCAATCGATGTGTCTCTCTTACATCGATGTCTCTCTTTCCCTTCCCCTTTCCACTGTATCTAAAATATCAATGGAAAAATATCCTTGGGTAAGGAGTAACAAGAACAAAAACAAAAAGGTTAAGGACAACAAGGTTGCATCTGCTTCCTCTCTAGGCTACTTCTGTGGCTCTAACGAAGGAGCTCTTCGGAAGAGAGCCCTTGCTGCCTCAGTTCCACTCAGTTTTGATGGCTACTGGTCCTTCTTTCTGCCTAAGCATTCCGGGATTAACAGTTTTCCTACCCACATCAGTCACCACGAAAAGCAGCCATCATGGGAACACCACCCAGCACTCCTGAAACCTGGGTCTACGCAGGCTGTGGACAGCCAGGCACTGGTACACACTCACATGCCTCAGTAATTAGTAATAAGCCAGTTTACGCACTGCCAATGTCATTCCTGTTATCAGAGGTCAACATCTGAGATGACAACATGGGTCTATAGAAACATAGTTTTCAAACATCTAGAAGGGTCCAGGAAATCACAATCCCTGGAAACTCTGGACCAAACTGATTTCCCCCGGCACAAAGCAGGCACATTAAAACCAGGTTTCCTTCCATGGCTGCCCTGCCCCCCTCTACCCCCACCATCAGCACTAAGTCACATGGCCAACCCGTCTTTCAGAGCCATGCACACTCGAGATGATTCAGAGAGAGCAGTTAATCTAGCTAGGACAGTGGCCACTAGGTGGTTTGCATTCATAGAAAAATTGGGACAGGTGATGCTGATCACAGTATTTGTGACTATTACTCTGATCAATAAACGTTTTCTGAGTGCTTATTCTGTGCCAGGTGCTGCTCGATGCTCACCTCAACCGTCACATAGTTGACCGAAAGCTGGAGGGAGAGAGATATTAAGCAGGAAGTGTGAAGTTGGTCAGCAGTGAAGGTGTGAGCGCTGGTTGAGTAAAGATGGCTGAAAACTGAACCAGAACAGAGCAGGGAGTGGTGTATTTTTAATTTTTTGTGGGTTTTTTTTAATAAACCTGACTCAATGGTTGCTTGTCTTGGTTGTTTCTGCCCCCATGTGTCAATGGCTTTCAATAGATAGGAGATCCTCCACCACTATTTTGTATGCTTTATGAAGACAAAGCAATTCATGGAGTTAAATGCCATCTAAGTGAAGAGGTCACAAGCCACAAATAGAAGCATCTCAGTTCTAAAATATTTAAGTACCCAGTTCCCAAAACGTTAAATCCTTCAACACATCCATGAAAGTGTTTTACCTATTCTACCCAAATTGTGTCCATGAACCTCCCATCCCGTCCACCCTGCCTCTATAGACTATTAACAATGGTAGAGCAGAAACTTCAGAAACCGCGATATACCAGGATGAGGTCCCAGTGAACCAGAGGACACTGACACACTGCTGGAGGGACAGCTAATCTGGGAGCTCTTCTGCCAGATGTGGTGACACTGTGGTGGTCTCTGAACCTACTGGTCAGTCACAAATCCCAACCCCAGCGATTAAACAGCTTCATGGTGGGGTGAGATGTGGTCCTCCTGAGAACACTGACAAGCAATGTTCACTTTGGAGTATCAAATCCTAACAGTACACTTTTTTATCCTCACCCGAGGACATTTTTGTTTGCATCTATCTTCAGATAGAGCAGGAGGGAGAGAGGGAGGAAGAGAGAGAGAGAGAGAAACATCGATGTGAGAGAGATACTTCGAGTGATTGCCACCCACACGACCCCAACTGGGGCCGGGGACAAACTGCAACTGAGGTATGTGCCCTTAGCGGGAACTGAACCCGGGACTCTCTGGTCTGTGGGCCGACGCTCCAACCCCTGAGCCAAACTGGCCCAGGGCCTAACAGTACACTTTTGAGCATGTCGGACAGAAACAAAGAAAACCGTAACAACAAAAGCAAATCAAAGTACCTTAAGCAATCAGTCTCCTGTCTAATTCAGGCCAAAAGTCCTGGCAAATCAAGGTGATCAAATGACCAGGATAAAAGGCTGTATCCTACTTAGTCCTGGCTGGGTGGCTCGGTTTGCTGGAACATCGTCCCATTCACCCAAAGGCTGCAGGTTCGATTCCCGGTCAGGGCACATACCTAGGATGTGGATTCAGTCTCTGGTTGGGGTGCATATGGGAGGCAACAGATCAAAGTTTCTCTTGCATACCAATGTTTCTCTCTCCTTTCCTCTATCTCTCAAATCAATAAAAAAAAACAATACTGACAATGTGAAATGCTGACAAGGATGCAAAAAATGTAGATCTTTCATACATTGTTGGTATGAACACAATATGGTACAGCCACTCTGGAAATTAATTTGGTGGTTCTTTTGAAAACTAAACATACACTTTCCATACAACCCAACATTCCATTGCATTCCTGGACATTTATCCCATAAAAATAAAAATTATCTCCACACAAAAACGTATACACAATTGTTAATAGCAGCATTATTTATAATAACCAGCACCTGAAAGCAACCAAAATGCCTTACAATAGGTAAATGGTTCAACTGTGGTGCATCTATACCATGGGATACTACATATCAACAAGAATGGACAAGCTACTGACGCATTCAACTTGAACAGATCTTCAGGACATTATGCTCAGTGAAAAAAGCCAACCTTAAAAGACAATGTGCTATATGACTCCATGTACATAACATTTTTGAAGTGACAAAATCATAGAGATGGAGAAAAGACTAGTGATTGCCAGGGGTTAGGGATGGGGGAGCAGGGAGGGAGTTTAGAATATGAATATACCATCGTTTATCTACTCATTGATGGAAGCTGAATGTGCTTTTAATTCTCTGTCATCAAAAATGCTTCAGAAATTATTCTGTGTTCCCGTTCTTTAATCAAAGACTGCACACAATTTAATGGCTCATTATCCTTCCCAGCTATCCTAACTTCCACTGAAAGCACAATGGCAGCTACCCACAGAAATTCCCCTGGCAATTTATACTCACCACAATCTGGCCTATTTTCTTTCCTGTTTTGCCTGGGGGAAAGCTTACGATTGAATTCAGTTAGTGGTTTTGACACAGTATCATCCATTTTCATGTTTAATCCTCTACTACTCATGTATAAATACTTCTTAAAATTCAAGAACACACAAGGATGTATATAGTGTGCTCCCAATTCAAATGAACTCAATACATAAAAATCTGAGTGCAAACATTTTAGAATGATTCTCAAAAGTGTTCACTATTGAGTTTTATTAAAGAGGGCACTCTCCTGCTAAAATATGATTTCATTTATATGTAACTTTTCCAAAACACTTTCATTATTTAATGAAGAATAGGTGTAAAGAACCATAAAAGTCACAATTCAAAATAAAAGCAATTACATTCTTATGAAAGCTAATCTTCAACCAAAAAAAAAAAAAAAAGTCATTCAACCAGTGTTGAAGGGAAAGGGAAAGAACAGAGAGAGGAACATCAATTTGTTTTTCCACATATTTATGCATTCATTGATTGCTTCTTTTTTAAAATTTATTTATTTATTTATTTACTTTTAGAGAGAGGGGAAAGAAGAGAGAGAAACATTGATGTGAGATACATCGACCGACTTCCTTCTGCACCCCTCCTACTGTCGATCAAGCCTGCAACCTGGGCATGTGCGGACTGGGAATCAGACCAAGACCTCTCAGCCCATGGGCTGATGCTCAATCCACTGAGCCACATCAGCCAGGCCCATTGGTTGCTTCTTATATGTGCTCTGACTGGGGATTGAACCTGCAACCTTAGTGTATTGGGATGATGCTCTAATCAACTGAGCTACCCAGCCAGGGCCACTAAGGCCATATTCTAAATAAACAATTATGTCAATGTTTAAATACATTATTCAGTTTTAGTGACCTACATTTTCAAATCGTCTGCCATGTTCACCACTTTCCACATCCAAGATCACCCACAGATACCAGCCCTCATCTATATGCTGCTCTACATTCTGGTTATTTCACAAGTTGGCACAAAGTCTTTGGGGATTTCATAGAAGGTAAACTTAGTCTTTAACACGGTCTACACCAGCAACTGTTAATAGATTGCTCTGAGTTTCCCCCTAAATCTCTCTCGCAATCCACTTCCCTTCCTGTTGGTGGCACTGGAGGGTCTGGGGGCATTTTCAGGATCTGGTTAAGAGGAAGGTGAACTGGGAATATTTTGTATGTTTATGGAATTTGTCAGCTTTTTAAAATTTTGTAATTTCTCATTGTACTCACTTTTGATCTAATTTTATATTTATAGTTTCATATTCCTTTCCTGAAAGGGAATCCTTCAAATTGCGTAAATTTCAGGCTCAACAAGCACTCCATCTGTCCCCGCCAGTACATCTCATTTAGAACTTGGCACATCACATTTGTCATGTGAAGGAAAGCATGCACGAATGCGCTCGTGGCAAGTCACCTAACATCTCTAAGTTCCCCTCCTCTGCAGAAGAGCACTGTGTGATTCAAATGAAATAGCTGATGTCTACGAACATTTTATAGAGCACTACCAGGTGCTCTAAACAGGCAAGGAAGTAGTATAATAATTTTCCCCCCGAGACTGGGAGCATAGCAACTATGAGTATTGGTGATTCTAGTACATAATGCCAAAGAAGAAGGGGGGAAATTTTGCATGATATAGTTCATAAATCATCTTTCCTGAGTTTGGGAACTCTCCAAGTAACTTCTGTTAGAGACGATAAGCTTTTCACTCCCTACTATTTATCAGAACTTTCTCATTGTTAAAATTCTAATTCTCAGATAGGAATTGCCTACCCCACAAGAACTCCTTAATTTTTTTCCCTTAATGCATAATTTTGATATATTCCATATAGTGCCTTCAAAATTTAATTGAGATTCAAACTCTGGAACATGATCCCCCAAACCTCCCAATTTCTTGACCTTCATGATGATAGCCTACCTTCTTCTTGACCTTCTGTCTGATTCTGTGCACCCTTAGCAGACACAAAAAAGCAGCAACATAACTCTCCCCTTCCCAAAATAGAGATGAGCACATTTCTGCTAGGAAAACGTACACAACAGGAGAGAAATGAGCAAACAACAAAACTAAAGTGTGCTCCAGGTTGAACTTGGAACACTGTTTATTGACTGGAACTAAATAGAACATGCATTTATTCAACAAGCATTCATTGAGCATGGCATCAAACTGGTATTGGAAAGTCAATGGACTGAAAAAATTTATATCTCTGCTGTCCTGGCACTCACAAACTTAATAGAAGAGACATTAAACAAAACTCCCTCCAAATATGTAAAGTGTAGAGTGTCTAGAAGACTTTGAAAGAGAAGAAGTATGACATTTATGAAGAACTGAGAGAAGGAGGGTATGGCTAGAGTTTATGGTGCAAGGAGTCTACACAATGTCACAGGTGTGCCCAAGAATAATCTTTTTTGTTGTTGTTAATCCTGAACCGAGAATATTTTTCCATTAATTTTCAGAGAGAGGGGAAGGAAGGGAAGGAGAGAGAGAGAGAGAGAGAGAGAGAGAGAGAGAGAGAGAGAGAGAGAGAGAAACATCGATGTAAAAGAGACACATCGATTGGCTGCCTCCCTCACAACCCCGACTGGGGCAGGGGATGTGCCCTTGACCGGAAATCAAACCTGCTACACCTTAGTCTGCGGGCCAGTACTCTAACTACTGAGCCAAACTGGCCAGGGCCCAAGCACCATCTATAATTATCATCAACCATTTTGTCAATAGGGCCCTCCCCCACAATGACCACAGCCATTATCTGGAAAGATCCTATAAAGGGTCAGAGAGTGAGCCTATCTCCCTATCAATGATTCTGCAGAAATTCAATCAGTAAACATTACTGAAAGTCTACAGTGCACTGAACCACTACACTAGGCATTTTGATATAACAAAGGGTAACAGTCTGTATCCATGGGACAGTTGTAGCACCAACAACTGAGAACACCCTGGACTGAGGATCAGATCTGGGATTCAAATCCAAGTCCCATCATAACTCACTTGGTTAGCCAAATCTCACTCAGTTCTGTGCCAATCACAGTTCCTGGCCCAAACAGACAAATGCTGATGAAGGAATACAACCCCAATTTTTTGAACCTCGATTTTATTAACTATAAACAGAGGATAATTCCTATCTCACAGGGTTTTTGTAAAAAATTAAATGAGAATTCATTAAAGAGTCTACTGAACTATACAGTGTTTAGCACAAAATAGATTAGAAGTGTTTGGTGTTTAAGCTATTTCACTAGACCCAAATGTTTGCTTTGCTCTAGAAGATTTGTCCTACGAAAATGTGAATGCTGGTATTATTAAATGACATTTTAATTTTTAAATTATAATTCATTTTTCTAAAGCAGGAAGCTTTGAATTAGCCTTGGCTTTGGAGAGCCCAGTCCTTCAGGCCATAAGCCATACCCAAGTCATTATGGGGTAGCAGTACATCCTGATTGTTGCTAAAGTACCCCGGAGGTAGGAAGCCGCTTCCAAAATGGTAACCTAATCCATAAAGTGAAATCAAGCCTTATAAATTGCCAAGAATATACCATACAGCTTTCCAGTGTCATAACCTAGATACAACCTGGTGTTCCATTCCTACCTTAGCAATAGTCCCGGTTATGAAACTAGAGCAGCTTGGGAAAAGTCCTGCAAATAAGAGAAGAAAGCCCATCAAGGCAGAGAGAGGACATGGCTATAAACAAAGAGATAAATGTAGGGGGTCACCCAATATTGAAGGAGGAGAATAAAGTATTCCCAAAGTCTGAGAATATGGCAACTCTGTGGAGGCTAAAGGCAGAAATCCAGAGATAAATTAGGATACTGGCAGAGGAGAGAAAAGACACAGCCGTAACCATCAGCACATCTTGATAACTGTCAAGTACAGAGAATTTAAAAATGGAGCGATCAGGAAAACACATATCTAAAGTTGGGTTGCCTGGGAGAATGGTGGTATGATAATAGGTATCAGGAAGCTGGAAAGAGGATTACTTCAGAAAAGAACTTGAAAACAAATTTTTAATTTAACAGTCTGGATGTGAAGCTAAGGTTGAATAATTGAGTAGAAAGAGCAAACAGGCCAGCTGGAAACAGAAGATGTGTCATGGGCAGAGGTCAGGAAGAGAACCTTCAAGGAGAAGCTGTGGTTGAAACAAAGAGATGAGCTCACCTAGAAAGAGAAGAGAAAGGAGTGGGCCTGGGGAACACCCACGTATGCAGAGAAGAAAGTTCAATAGACAAAGAAAGAACTTGAAAGAGAACCAGCAGAGCTGGAGGACACCAAGAGTACGTTTTAGACTATAAATCAGATCAGATAACTTCCCCACCTAGACTCCTCACTGACTTCTCATTTCATTACCTTGGCCACCAAAATTTTGCATGGTCTAGCTTTGCCCACCTCTGTGACCTCTCTCCTCTATCACTATGCACTGGCTGCATTGTCCTTTTGCTGTCCCTCAAAGTTCATTCCTATTTTAGGGTCTTTGTTTCTGATCCTTCTTCTAGAAGGCTCTCCAGGGATCCTGGCTTCCACCCTATCTAATCACGCTCTCCCACACCGTTCTCTACCATGTCACACTGTTGCACTGTCCTGACACGTACCAGTATCTGAAGTCCTCCTGTTTTCATTTGTGTACCTACTAATTGTCCATCTCTCCACTCTCAAGTGGGCTCTGGGAGAACGGGGCCCTGGGACCTTGTCTGTTTCCATCTCTGCTATATCCTTAGTTTCCAGAATAGTACATTGCAGTAAAGGACTTAAGAAAAAGAAACCTTCAATTTAGCAAGAGCAAAATTAGTGACCTTTATGAAATCGGTTTTGATAAATAGAACAAGGTTAAAGTCAGACTGCATCCAATTATGGAGAAGAAAAGGAGGCAGGAATTAGAAACAAATTATTCAAACACACACGTGTGCGCGCACAGCCATAGGGGTGAGCAGAATAAATTTTTGATGATGTATTCCTATACAGCCCGCCTTCTGTAAGAGCTACCTTCCAGAATGTGTAAATAAAATATTTTCACTAAATCACACCTTATTTCTTCTACGGTTCTCCCAGAGAAAAATCTGACCTATACCCACCATGCCTAAAATTCTTGCTTAAGATGATGATAATTTTCAAAAATCAAATACAATAAATGCCAGTTACTTCAAGTTCTGTGTTAAAAAAAAAAAATTCAAGATTACATATTACCCAAATCCGTGGGGGCTGTCGCTGATATCTGGGAAGTGAGACGATACGACTTTAAGAACGCTTGGTACTCATTTACCCACAGCTCCCAGACACAAAGGAATTCCTTCAAAGATGGGAGCTGGGACTCATTCTGCCTGCTGCTTCCTGTAGTGGGACATTTTACCTCCAGGCCTTTTGTCAGAAGTCTGCCGGCTCATTGGTGACTGTGCAAGGGGACACTATAAAGTGCCATTGTGTTGAGAGGAAACGCTGCTGTTTCTTTAAGATTCTGGAGAGGGGTGAAGCTAATGGAGGATTTACATAACATCTCTAAGGCAGAGGTTTTGTTCAAGTTTGAGAAGTTGTTTTTCCCCTCTGTTCCTGCCAGAACCATCAAGCAATCTCTTTCAGCAGCTAAGGAGCTCAAGACTTCACAGGAGCTGACATCGGGTGGCTGCTGACCAGGCAGAGTCAAGTAGTTGCCGTGGTTCTCCTGCTCTATGACTAGAACATGCTATTTTGGAGTTGGTTTGCCCCATCAACAGAAAAACAGGAGAAAAGGCAAAAGGGTAAAAGCAAAACCAGGCAGAGAAGGTAGAAAAAGGTCAAGTTAACAGAAAGCAAGAGAGCACCGAGGAGAGCCCGCTTCAGCCAGCCCAGCTCAAACCACGGGAACCAGCCAACAGGTGGCAATCAGTTGAGATGTACACGCTGCTGTATTGAAGTTGAGACATGGGTAATGTTAATATAATTTGCCAAAAAAACAAATTTTCACAAAGTGAACTTGTAATCTTAAGTTGATTTCAGGCTGAGGCTCCTCCTGATTCCATTCTCAAAACCAGAATTATCTACACTGACATGTGCTTAAAAAAACAAAAACCTTGCCCTGGCCAGTTTGGCTCAGCGGTTAGAGTGTCGGCCTGTGGTCCGGAGAGACCCGGGTTTGGTTCCCGCTAAGGGCACGTACTTCGGTTGCAGTTTGTCCCCGGCCCTGGTTGGTCGTGCGGGTGGCAGCCACTCGATGTGTCCCTTCACGTCGATGTTTCTCTCTCTCTCTCCCTTCCTCTCTCTCCCTCCCACTCTATCTGTACCAAAAAATGGAAAAATATCCTCGGGTGAGGATAAAAAAAAAAAAAGAAAAAAAAACCTTCACCCATGCCCTCTGACACCTGAGCTAATGAAATATCTGTTAACTTGAGCTGGAGAACTTGATGGAGGCAAACGACCATCAGATTACTGTGCCCAGATTTTTGTGAGCAAATGAGCTTCAGAGGGTCAGGGCTTGTCTAGACTTAGTCACAGGCAGCATCCTCTAAAAGCACATCAGTGTGAGACAAATGAGATACTTTAAGGTCCAGACGGCACCATTCTTCGTGTGGTAAAGCTCACGGGAGACTGCAGGTCAGGAAAGGACAAAATGACACCCTGACAGCACAATGGGGAAAGTCATTTTTGTTAACCAGTGAAGGTGGGAAAACCCCAGGCTGGGTGCCCTGGGTACAGCCTATGGCCTGAAGGGCTGCAAATCTACTCCTCACTTTCTTGGGGGCGGTGCAGGGGGGTGGGGGGATGTATGGCTTCTAACACAGCATTTAAATATCCTGTGTCAAACCAGCTGAGTTAACTTGGTCAAATAAGTCACTGTTTCTAGGAATCTTAATTTCCTCATTTTCAAAGCAAAGTCAAAGGTCTCAAAGGTATTCTCAAGTACAAATATTCCAAGTTGATGGTCAAGAGAGGCCGGTCACGGGGCCATCATGGATGCACGCCACAGCAGAGAAGGGGCAGCATCTGGAGGACAGGATTTCCTTCAACAGGAACCAGAAGCCAGAGGGATTTGCAGGAGTCAGGAAGGAGGTGTCTGCCAGGTGAACTCAGAACAAAGCCACCAAGTCACTTACCGCCTCAATAGGAAGCTGCCTCCCTGGGCTAGGAAACAGGCCCTGGAACCTGTCCTCAGGTCCTCCCCCCAGGAGGCTGGGACCAAGAGAAGTGCACTTGGCCGAGGATTCAAGAAAACTACACCAAGCCCCCAAAATAGAAGAGGTTAAATGGGGAAGGTTTAGCTCAGCTACTTAAGGTGCTAATCAGATCGATAAACATCAGATTGAACCTTCAATTAATATACACAATAAGCCCAGCAGCAACCAATAATTCTTGGGACCAAAGAGAAGACTGTGACTCAGAATAAAAGAATAATATCAACATAAAACGCTAAGGGAATAGGGAAGCAGCTTGGATCCAGCTGGCAACAAGCTACTGCAGTGAAACTCCACTGCCCAAACAGCTAGACATTTTGCAACCTCCAGAGAAAAAAAATGATGATATTCTTCTCAGTCAGTTGCTACAATTAACACTCCTGAAGGGTGGAAGAGAGCAAAAGCCCACACGCAAAGGTTCACAGACACACCCTCTGCAGATGTTATAAAAATCTCCATGGATTAAATGCTTATATTAACCAGAATTTGGGAAAGAGCAGAAATGAAGCACCATGGGGGGTAGAAAGAGATTAAGTAAAGCAAGATAATTTTTTGGAATTTTTATGAAGTTAATAACAAAATTTAAGAAGCTACCTTTCTTTGCACAATGAAAATGAGAACATAGTCCCCAATTTCATAATTACCGGGGGGGGGGGAGTATTTTGTTTTTATCCTCACCAAAGGACATGTCCACTGATTTCAGAGATGGCGGGGGGGCGGGGGTAGAGAGAAACATCAATGGGCTGCCTCCCTCTGCCTCCCACATGAGCCCTGACTGACTGGGAATCAGATCTAGGCATGTGCCCTAACCAGGAATCGAACCCAAAACCTTAGGTGTATGAGATGATGCTCCAACCAACTGAGCCACCTGGCCAGGTTATTAAATTACTGGTTATTAAAGCTAAAGCACTGGATATTAAATATCTCTAATAGTTGCTGAATAAAATGTAAACTGTTACATCTCATTTGCAAAACAATCCATTAAAATTTGAAATGTGTACACCCTTCATCCAGTAATTCCATTCCTGAGAATCTAATTCATCAAGACAAAAGTATTAATACATAAGAACACATGGACAAGGATGTCCATGGATGCCAAGGACTGAAATACAGTGACTACCTATCCACAGGGAAGTGGCTTGATCCACACCTATTCATTTAAAATAACAAATTTGAGCTATACCTGATGACCTGGAGACATTTCTACAAAGTACTGCTGAGTTGGAAAAGATAGAAAAGTCTACATAATATAATCCAGATTTTTTCATGATTTTATTAAAGCTTGTATCTGCATTATGTACTATAGGGTTGTATGAGCACAGAAAAGGGTGGAAATCTGTACACTGTCCATGGTTCTCCAACTTGAGTGCGCTACATCAGAATCACCTGGAGGCTGTGTTGAAACACAGATCGCTGGGCCCATCCCCAGAGTTTCTGATGCCGTAGGTCTGGGGTGAGGTCGGAGAAAGTGTGTTTGCAACAAGTTCTCCAGGGGTTCTACTCTCCTGAGATCAAGTGCACTAGGTCGGAGGACAGAAGGGGGGGTAGTAAATGGAGAGGGTGTGGTAAGGATTGGTGAGATCTGTCCAAGATCATCAAAACAGATTTTACATGTTTCCTTTAATGGAACATCGTGTGTGTGTGTGTACACATAAGGAAAGTTCTTTCAAATGTAGAATTTCAGGTTATCTTCTTAATAACTTTACTTATTTTTTTATAATGAGCAAGTGTTTTTTACATAATCGCTTAACATAAAACTATTTCTATTGAGAAAGAAAGGGGAGGGGGGCTTCGGAATCAACACTTTCCCAAGAAAGAGCTCTTCTGTTCTTCTGTTTTAGTCACAGCACCAAACTGATATTTTGGGAAGGTTATTACTGATTATACTTTATATAAAAATAAAATTAGTGTGAAAATGGGTAAATAAGTAAATCAGTATATAACATGTATTTGTTTTATAACCTTCCTTAACAAAAATTTTAGAGAAAACTAAACTTAAAAAGTAATCATAAAACATTCACCAGCAAAAACACACAATTTAGCTTGTGAATGCAAAATCTCTTCCTCTTTCAAAATTCAAATACCCAGTCAGCAAAAATATCTCTTTTCAAGCTCTACTTGCATCATTTCCTATGTCTTTTTATGTACAAACTAGAAAATAACAAATATAAGACTAAAAACTACAAACTAAAACAAAATAAAAATAACATATAGGACTTCCAAACTCCCAAATGATGTCAAAGAGTTTTATGCTATAAACATCTTGGATCAGTTATACTAATTCTAATTTACATATTTCTAGACTTTCAGTCTTATCAGCTTCATCACAACTCTTCACCAGCTCAAGGTATCATTCAACTTAAAAATTTAAGCCTAGATCTCAAATCAGGTTGGTTATTTTCTGTTGTGAACAAACAGCCTGGCCTTCCTGAACTGCTCCTTTAGTGCCCTTTAAAACACAGATGCAAGAACACGCCAGTGTGACTCAGTGGTTGATTGTCAACTCATGCACCAAGAGGTCGCTGGTTCGATTCCCCACCAGGGCACATGCCCAGGTTGTAGGCAAAATCCCCAGTGGAGGGAGGGGGGCAATTGATGTTCTCTCTCATCGATTTTTTTTATTATTATTAATTTATTTTTGTTACAGATGTTTCTCCCGTTTTTCCCCAGATTGAGGCTCATTAACAACCAGCATCTGCCCCACCCTCGGGAAATCCCCTTAGGCTGAACACCTGAGGGAGTTTTTCATTCAACTGAGAACCCAAGGCTCTTCAAGTAACCATGACTAATAGCCTCCAGGCAAAAAGCTAGAGGATAACTGAACCTTTCCTGGGCTTGCAACTCTACCTAGGAAAGTCAGACTCTCATCAATGTTTCTCTCTCTCCCTCCCACTTCCTCTCTCTCTAAAGAGAGAGAGAGAGAGAGAGAGAGAGAGAGAGAGAGAGAGAGAAAGGAAGGAAGGAAGGAAGGAAGGAAGGAAGGAAGGAAGGAAGGAAGGAAGGAAGGAAGAAAGAAAGAAAGAAAGAAAGAAAGAAAGAAAGAAAGAAAGAAAGAAAGAAAGAAAAAGTTGTTTTGTTTTGTTTTTTATCCTCACCTGAGGACATATTCAGATAGAGCAGGAGGGAGAGAGGGAGGAAGAGAGAGAGAGAAACATCGATGTGAGAGAGACACATCCACATTGACTGGTTGCCAGCCACACAACCCCAACAGGGGCCAGGGATGAACTGCAACCGAGGTATGTGCACTTTGTGGGAACCAAACTTGGGACTCTGGTCCATGGGCCAGAGTTCTAACCACTGAGCCAAAAAAGCCAGGGCAAGAAAATAAAATTTTTTTAAAGAATAAAGTACAGCCCTGGCCAGTTTGGCTCAGCGATTAGAGCATCGACCTGCAGACCAGAGAGTCCTGGGTTCAGTTCCCACTGAGAGCACGTACCTCGGTTGCAGTTTGTCCCTGGCCCCAGTTGGGGTCGTGTGGATGGCAACTACTCGATGTGTCTCTTTCACATCAATGTTTCTCTCCTCCCTTCCTCTCTCCCTCCCGCTCTATTTGAAGATAAATGCAAATAATAATAAAGTACAGAGGCAGGAAGATGCTCAGAGGCTGAAAATTGGATTTGCAGTGCTCACATCCCTACGGTTTCCAAGTCAATACTATAAATCTCCTGGCTACCAGTCATGCCGACCCTGCTTCTTGTCTAATGTGATCATAGTGCAGGGCCTCTCTTTCCCTGCAACAGCAACTCCATGGATCTCCGTGGTTCGCTTTCCTAGGGAGAATGAGTCTGTGGCTGAGTCCAGGAATATCCTTGCATCCTCAATACTAAGACAGAGTCTCCTTTCTGAAGACGAACAAACATAACTATTTGCCAAAAAAAAAAAAAGTGAGAAAAAAATGTTTGCCAAAATATTCTAGAGCATAACAGACAGAATCAGAGACTGAATCGCCCTCTGAAACAGAATCCTGAGAGATTTAAAAATTTTTTAAGTTCCTGCTTTGTGCTCACAATGAAATATAAAATATTCTCTCTCTAAAACTACATGGGCATATGAAGAAACAGGCCAAGATTAGAAAATACTACACAGAAACTAAAAACAAAGTAATGGAACCTAAAACTGCTGGCAAGCAGAAAAGGGGGGGAAGAGCTTGACACTACAGAAAACTTCAGTAGAAAATAAAGCATGCTTCCAGAATTCAGACCCCAATCCCAAGAAAGGAAAGGACAAAATGGCCCAACCCTGGAATATCAGTTGTTCAAGAAGGGGTAAAAAATAGTAAAAGGCATAGAAGAATATACTTTAAAAAGAAAGTTGCAAGTTTTCTTTATAGATCCAAACATAATGCATGGGACAGAAAGGACTTATATCCTTATATATCCATAGATTCTTCTATATATATTAAGTAACTATCATTTTCAGGAGGGATTCTCTATAGTGTCCCAAAAAGAGAAACAGAAAGACATTTAAGTGTAAGTATGTTATAAGAATTCAATCAAAACAGGTTATACTTAAATAAAATATCCCCTATGGGACCCACCTGAATGAGGCGCTCTTTTTGAAGGGTGGGTAGAAGTTGAGGAATAATTTCTATCAATTTTTTTACTCCATGACCATTGTTCTATTTATGTGATCTAATTCTCCTTGAGATAAATCTTGTAATTCATATTTTTAAAGACCATCTTAATGAGATTTTCCAGTGTATGAACATATAATTATTATGCTTATTTTTATAGTTTTAAGATATCATATCAATGTTATGCACTCTTCACAATTTCTGGTTTTGTTTGGGTTCTATCTAAATTATGTACTTACCAGAGCTATCTTAATTTGTTTTCCCAAAAGAACCAGTTATAACAATTAATAGACTGGTAGAAGTACTTGAAAACATCAAAATTAAGAGATCTAATATAATTTATCACAATTAGTCAAATAAAAAAAAACACATAATTGCCCTGGCCAGTTTGGCTCAGCAGCTGGAGCGTCGGCCTGTGGACCAGAGAGACCCAGGTTCGGTTCCTGTAAGGGGCACATACGGAAAGGAAAGGAAAAGGAAAAGGAAAGGAAAGGGAAGGGAAGGGAAGGGGAGGGGAGGGGAGGGGAGGGGAGGGGAAGGGAGGGGAGGGAGAGGAGGGGAGGGGGAGGGGGAGGGAGGGGAAGGAAAAGGAAAAGAAAAGGAAAGGAAAGGAAGAACACTTCATCTAAATAAATGCCAAAATTCCACACAAATATAGGAAAAATTCTGAAAGAAAAACATAAAAATGTCAATAGTGCTTATCATGGATAACAGGGTTAAACATGTTTTGTTTGTTTTTTTTTTTGCTTTTTTAAATAATAAATGAAGTATTATATGAATGTTTAAATATTAAGGGTTTATAGTTCTGGCCCATTTGACTCAGCGGTTAGAGCATTGGCCTGCAGACCAAAGGGTCATGGGTTCGATTCCCAGTCAAGGGCATGTACCTGGGTTGCAGGTTCACATGGGTTCGATTCCCAGTCAAGGGCATGTACCTGAGTTGCAGGTTCAATCCCTTGCCCCAGTCAGGACTCGTGCAACCAATCACGAAAAACATCGATTGGAGGCAACCAATCGATGTTTCTTTCTCTCTTCCCCCCCCCCGCCCCCATTCTAACTAAAAATCAATGGAAAAATATCCTCAGGTAAGGATTAACAAAAGTGTGTGACTGTGTGTGTGTGTGTGTGTAAAGGTTTATAAACCAGACTGTAGTAAACTAGGAGACACTAGACATGGGTATTTATCAAACTTCTAAAGACAGAAAGGCAGAGAGCAGAACTACTGCATCAAGATAAAGAAGTCGCTGTACAGCTTTTATGTCTGCTCTATTTATATATTAATTAATTGATAGAATTTGGCTTAAGACTTGTTTTCATTATAATATACCCTCTCCCCCACTGACTTCCTTACTGATGAGATCAAATGGTCAGATCGGCTTAGGTCAATTTGCAATAATAGTGATATAATGTTAAGTAAAAAAAAATATCAGGTTAGATCTATATATAACAATTAGAGTCAGATATGTCAGTTATAAAATATATACAATTAATATAAGATGCCATCAGTTATAATATGCATTTTATATCCCACTAAAATAATCACTGCCAATTATGTTAGAATTTTGTTTTAACTTATTTCTACATATTCATCATGTATCATGCTGCAGAGTCCATGTGTTTTTATATACTACAGTAACTTTGCCTTTTAATACCAAATCATGGTGAAATAATTTTGAAAGCAGTTAGCTCATGTTGTACCAGCAAAGTTCGTAACTATTCTGAAGTGACAACAATATAAACTATTGTGACCAAGGTCACACATGCATAGTTAATAACGGCTACATCAGGACTTCTGCCAGGATGCACAGTGTAAGAGCATCTCAATTGCACAGATATTAAAATAATAAAAAGTCATGCCTTAGAATAAAATATATTGATGTCTTAACATAACATATTATCTATAGGGGAGTGAGATGGGGGTGAGATTATGAGTGATTTATTTTCTTAACACTTTGGTATTTTATTCTAATTAGTATATATTATATGATAGTTAGAAATTTTTTTATTTGGTCTGTAAATTTAAATCCTTCTCTCCCTTGGGCAATGTTAATGGACTCTTCCCTAGTCTGGTCATAATCAAGTAGGTGTGTGTTCAATATAGCTACACCAGTATGTTGACAAACCACAAGGTTTTCTATCATGGTTAGGTTTGTGAATTTGTTTATTGGTTTGAGGTAGGAAAGCAGGGTGGAATAAATAGAGCTGAGGAGAAAGGCACAAAATAAATAGATAAATAAAACATGGGAGTATTTTACAATGTAATCTTGACCCAGTCTTTTTCTAATCTTTAATTATGGCTGGGCCAAGCCTAACTGTCTACAGACACATTTTATAACCTGCGAATCACAATCTGAAAAGAGTGCCATAGACCACTGGATAACCAGGAGGGGTTATATTCTCATATCCATTTATTTGATCACTTTGTATTTCTCCAAAGAATACAGTGGGACACATGTAAAGGGGGGAGGGGCAGGAGGAGGGAGGGCTACTTGGGTAGTGAAGTGTGGTAAGAGGGAATGAATTATATATTTTAATTGACTGAGGATTCTGATTAAACTTGTTCCAATTCCTTGATATTGTTCTATTATGAATTAATCTGCACTGAGGTCTTATTCTAGATCCCACACTCTTGCTAGATTCCATGAGTAGATAACTAAAAGGTCACCTGAAATAGCAGTCCTCCTACACATATGATACTTACACTTCCCATCAACACAGGTTCCAAGAAAAGGGGTTTTGTCTGAAATAAGGAAGATGGGAAGAGGAAACCATCTGCTATTTTATAAGAGGAGACGATCAGTTCACTTCCCTGTTACACCCATTTTTGTTCTCAAGAACAGAATCCTCCCTCAACCCAGAAGGCAGACACACTGATGAGAATCTCACGGGGCAATCTGTCCCCTAATCCCCCATGTAATCTACAGATATCCCAGCTCTTTTCCCTTTGAATTTCTATTTCATGCTTTCAACTGACAGTTGAACCTTCCCCCCAAAAGACACACACAGAACATGTTCTTGGCTATTATAATAAAATAATATATACAAGTACCATCTATATGAATAAACAGAGTATTATTGAGTTCAGAACACACACAGTTAAGAAAAAGTTACTCAGGGAAATACAATTAAAACCCAGACTTTGGAACTAGGAGCCAACCAGTTTTAAAAGGCTTCGTGCAAATACTTAAACTGGACAGTAGCACTGTGTGTTGTTTCTCAAAAGCCTCAACTCAGTAATGAGCAAAGCCTTTCTCTCCACTTCAGTCACATGGGTTTGGAGTCTAAGAGAGGGCCACTTAAACCTGAAGCCCAATGCTTAGGAACTTACGTAAAGAGGTGCTTCACTGCAGCTCAGCTCCATGGCTTCTGCATCTGCAAATAAGAAGAAGAGCATTTATTGCAGGAGTCCCCATGCAACCAACCAACAGAGTTATGTCCTGCTCTTCAGGTATCAACACTGTCGAAAGAGGAGTAACTCATTAGACAGAAAAATTGCAGACACAATTATATAGGAATAAGGAAATGAGATGCTACCTGTATAAAATACCCCTTCTTATCTCGTTAGTTTTCACATATTAGGAAACCTATCACCCTAGACATTATCCCACCGACTGTTCCCAGAATAGAAATTATATTTCAGAAAGGCAAGAAAAGTCAACATAAGCACGTTGAAAATTTCAACTTATTAAACGCTTGGATCACAGGCTTCTCTGAGGTCAGAATCCACCTTTGGCCAAACAAGGCAGAAGCCGATGGTGACAAGAACGTGCTATTGCAGATCTCAGAGAGGGCCGGACATTTCATTCCGGGGGGAATGCAAGCTGCTGTCACACTAACCAACCTTTTCACCAGCAGATGCATTTCGTCTGCCTCTGGGTGTGCCTGCCCCTTTTAAACCCGCACCCAGAAACCAGCTTTCAGCTTAGGAGGAAAAGGAGCCAGCATCGTCCAAAAGGAGCTCACTGAAGGGAGTCAAATAGATACAAACTTCCAGTTATAAAATCAGTTATGGGCCCTGGCCGGTTTGGCTCAGCGGTTAGAGCGTCGGCCTGCAGTCCTGAGAGACCCGGATTCGGTTTCCGCTAAGGGCGCGTACCTCGGTTGCAGTTTGTCCCCAGCCCTGGTCGGTTGTGCGGGTGGCAACCACTCGATGTGTTCCTTTCACATCGATGTTTCTCTCTCTCTCTGTTCCTCTCTCTCCCTCCCACTCTACCTGAACAAAAAATGGAAAAATGTCCTCGGGTGAGGATAAAAAATAATAATAATAAATAAAAATAAAATCAGTTATGGGGGTGTAATGTACATCATAGTGACTATAGTTAATAATACTATATTGCATATTTAAAAGTTGCTAAGAAAATAGATTGTAAAAGTTCTCATTACAAAGAAAGCATTCCATTACTATCTATGGTGACATATGTTAACTAGCCTCATTGTGGTGAACACTTTGCACTATGTACAAATATCAAATCATTCTATTGTACACCTGAAACTAACAAGATGTTATATGTCAGTTACACCTCAATTTTAAAAATAGGGATGGAGGATTCATTGAACACTACTGTGAGGCCCAGACCTCGAGGAGCTCATAGCTAAACAAAAGAGACGGAAAGATTGGAAGAAAGTGAAGAGTGGGCTGCAGGAGAATTCTGAATGAGGCGGCCAGGGAGACTCGCCACCGTCCCCCTCCCCTGCCCCAGAGAACAGAAGTGGGACAGGGTTCTGTTCAGCAGGCCAAGCCTGGCTCTGGTTCCTGGGCCCCAGCCCAGCTACAGTACTTTGGGGCCTTCTCTTAAGAAGGCAGGCACATAGCCATTCAAATTGTGACATTTGGTATAGGAATCCCCAGGGGACAAACTTGGCCAGGAGGAAAATATAAAAAGTCCTATGTTCATTTTTTAGAAAATCCTTTAACTTATTAATACTTTATATATATGCTGGTACTGGCATCCTCCTAGGTCACAAGTTACATTTCATGAGTCATCGTGAGAGAAGACCAAGGGTCCCACAAGCCCAAGGGGTTGACAGTGAAGCTCTTCTTTGGCCCTCATTTTCAGCACATTGTGTGTGCACTCACTTAAATGAGCTTATGGATAATAATCATCGACTTTTAATGAAACTAACCTCACATATTAGACAAATAGCTTAGGAAGCCCAGGAAAGAAACTTCAAATTAAAGATAATACTAACAAGAGTATGACAAAACTGAGACTCCCATCTCTAATATAAATTGCTTATCACTATGAAATAAAAAATAACAACTAATCCAAGAGCAATGACAAGTAGATCCCCCTAAAATTAAAAATTATAGAGAAGGCACTTAAAATACAAATGTATATCTACTGCCATATATCATGACCCCTGACCCTAAATGTACACTGTGCCTTGAGAGATTAACAATATTTTCACTTACGTTTATAGTCATGCCATACACAATCCCAATCCTTTATATTTCACTGAACTTGATAAAATTATAAGATCATTCAACATTTCTACTTGATAGCATAAGAAATGCATTCTAGCCCTAGCCAGTATGGCTCCGTTAGTTGGTTGGGCATCATCCCATGCACTGAATGGTTGCTGGTTCAGTTCCCAGTCAGGGCACAGGCCTGGGGTTTTGGGCTCAACCCCGAGTAGGGGGTGTGCAAGAGGCAGTCAATCAATGTTATGCTGTCACATTGATGTTTCTCTCTTCCCCTTCTCTCTCTCTAAAAATTAATAAATTTTTTAAAATAAAAAATTTTTTTAAAGGAGTAAATTCTTTAACTGCAATGATTTTAAAAAGACTAAAATAATATACAGAAAATAGTAAAACAACAAACTAAAGTACATTCCTTTGTGAGTAAAACTTTTAAGATTTGAAATTTTTTTTTATTATTTTTTTTAATCCTCACCTGAGGATATTTTTTTCATTTTTGTTCAGATAGAGTGGGAGAGAGGGAGGAATGGAGGAAGGGATGGAGGGAGGGAGAGAGAGAGAAAGAGAGGAGAGAGAGAGAAAAACATCGATGTGAGAGGGACACATCTAGTGGTTGCCTCCCACACAACTCCACTAGGGCCGGGGACAAACCACAACAGAGGTATGTGCCCTTGGCTGGAATCGAACCCGAGACACAATGGTCTGCAGGCCGGCACTCTAACCAAACCGGCCAGGGTTGAAGAACTGAAATTTTTAAGAAATATATTAAAACAAATTAAGCTGGGAGGGAGGCTTACCATACACTTATATACATGAAAAGTACAGATGTTATCCACATCTCAGCATGTGATATTGTTAGATTTGTCTGACAATAATAACATCAAAAAGAAACCATTTTTTATGAGAATGTGAAGACGTATTCCAAAGAGTGAAACCCCTGTCAAAAGTTCCTAGTTGAATTGTGGAAAAAATAATTCAGAGCAAATTATATACTTGATAAAATAAACTTCAAGCTGAAAGATATATTCTCTTTGGATTTTTCCAAAATTAATTTCTCTTTTATAGTAGAGAGCAGTAAGTTCTGTGCTTACCTGCAGAAGTGCATGGCTAAACCATTCTGTACCTCCTTTTACATCAACTTGAATTACCCAAGTTGTATTTGCAAGGCAGCTACAACTGCCTGAATTCTTCATGCTGTAGTTTTCCCCTATGTAAATGTCATGTTCTACACTTCATTTTATTTTCTAACACTCATGTTCCCCACCTGTAATTTAAAATTTCAGATTCAAGTACTTTTTTTTTCTTTAATTGTACTGCATCTTTAAAAAAAAATGTTTCTTAGGGAGGTAAAAGCCCAAATATTTCCATTCATGCTGGCAGACAATCGGGGATGGTTTGGGGTCCTGGTGCACAGCCACAATTTTTAAGTTTGCTCCCAAAAGGGAAAAACATCTTATGAAAAGAGCAACAAGATACAATGTTTTAAACATTATGAGGAATAAATATCCCAATATCTTTGATTGCAAGTTAACTCAAAAGAAAAATAGACAATTTTCAATAGGCAAAGATATTTTAAGACAAAGAGGAAATGAAATATAACATTCAAGTGACAGAGAAAAAAATCAGTTTTTGCCTTTATGAAATTCTGGGTTTCTCATGTTTTTGCATCTAAATGAGGTGTTCTAAGATTAATTCAATATAAAACCCATGACTTAAGTTTTGTCTCTGAACACAAAATATCTGGATGATCCTCGCCCTCCTCAAGATCTTCTGGAACATGTTGTTCACGTAGTCCTCTGCTGCAGGCTGGTCAGCAGAGGCAGCTTCTCCATGGAGAACAACACTCTTCAGATGATACCTCTTCTGGAACTTCACGAGCCAACCCTTGCTCACCGTGAAATCCGTGAACGTTGCAGAAGAGGGTCCTGGTTGAGGTTCGTCTGCTGTAAAGCGTTGATAGAGCTGCCTCACCTTCTCCCGGATGACCAGCGAATCCAAAGGAATGTTTTTCTTGTGGCTGTCGCTGATCCAGACAGCTAGGGCAAACTCCGTTTTCTCTATGAACTTATTACGACTTATCGCGACGCTCTTTGTTTCCTTGTTGAAAGAGACAGTGGCTGTTGCATGGATGTTCTTTTCATCTTTATGATGGAGCGAATGGTAGACTCATTCAAATCATAATGGTGGGCAACCTCCACAATTTTCTTGCCATCTTTGATCATATCCAAGAGTTTCACCTTCTCCTGGATGGTAAGCATCTTCCTCGGGCGCTTAGTTTCATCGTCAGAAGGCTTAGAAGCAGCATCACCTTTAGGAGCCATCATGGGGCTTAGATACAAGTTCTCAGAAATCGCAAACACTTACAAGAGCAAAGATGCTTCCTATGCATAGCGATGTAGAAGTGTGTATGAGAGAAACGAACTTGCATGAGGCTGAGCCAATCAGTGGCCAGGATAGGAAGAAGATAGAATAGCCAATCAGTGAACAGCATACTCTGATTGGCTTGGTTTCACCACACCCGATATTTTGGGAAAAAAGTTATTGCCCACACACAAGGAGTGGTCAAGCGGTTGTACCTGGCATTGAAGGATTTGCGGGCTGCTCAAATACATAGGCCTACAGTCCATACATACAGTAATTTTAATTTTAATTGTAATACAGGGGTGTATAATTGACTCAGACAACCGAGCACATGCTGTATCATTTTCACTGTCTTGATCAACTTTTTAATGAATTTATTTGAAAATACAGTAATAGAGTGAAGCCGGGAAAGTTGAAGCGTGAAGTGGTGAGGGACGAATATATAAGCAACTACCTACCCCATTCATTCTCCACCCACCTACTCAACCTACCCTTTTTTTTTTTTTCTTTAAATCCTCACCTGAGGATATTCTTCTATTTATTTTCAGACAGAGTGGGAGAGAGAGAGAGAGAGAGAAAGGGAAAGAGAGAAACATAGAGGTGAGAGGGACACATGGACTGGTTGCCTCCCACACGACCCCAACCAGGGCCCACAACTGAGGTATGTGCCCTTGACCAGAATTGGACCCTCAACTCATTGGTCCACGGGCCGACACTCTACTGATGAGCCAAACCGGCCAGGGTTCAACCCACCCTTAATGCTAGCATCTGCTCCCCGCCACTCCTCCCTGTACATCAACAGATTTTTTTTGTAGTTATTTGTTTTGATCTTCATGCAATTATCAGATGTAAATAAAATACAAATCAAATTAAAATAAAATTGAAAATCTTTTTTTTAAAGCATGAAATAAGGTTAAATAAAGTTTGGGAAAGTATTTTTGAGTATTGGAGAACTTCTCAAATCATGAAACTATTGATCAATAAGAATGTGTCAGAGACCCATTAATAAGTGAAAAAGAAATCTTAATGAGAAAAAGACTTATTCTGGTCAAGATGGCAGTGTAGGTAAACACTTGCCTCCTCCCACAACCACATCAAATTACAACTAAACTACAACACAACCATCATTCAAAACCACCTGAAATCGAGCTGAATGGAAGTCCTACAACTACGAAATTAAAGCAGCCACCACAACAAGACTGGTAGGAGGGGCAGGGGCAGAGGCAGACGGGCTGATCCCACACCCACATGTGGCAGATAAAAATCAGGAGAAACACCTCAGCTGGGAAGGTCCTCCCTGAGCAGTGAGGGATCCCTGTCCCACACCATGTGCCCAGCTCAGGGTTCCAGTGCCAGGAAGAGAAGTTCCCATAACTTCTGGCTGGAAACACTAGCAGGAACTGAGGCTGAGGCTGCCAGAGCCCCACGGAGCCTTAAAGGGCCCACGCATGGACTTACTTGGACTTGCTCCCTCTAAGCTTGGAGGGGAGGCAACTTGAGGGGTTCCAGAGACACACAGGGAAGAACTGAGCTGTTTGGTCTTGGTTCTCAATTTGGCTTTTCTTGGACACCTCCAAGCCCAGCACAAGAAGCAGCCATTAGCAGGTCACTTTGTAGCTTATGCCAGTGGCCTCGGATAGAACACAGGCAGTGGCTGACCTTGCCCCAGAGCCAGTACACCCAGTGGACAGCTTCAGACCACATCAAAACAGCACCATTCAACCACCTCCACAAGTGACACACTCAATAAGTGGACAGAGTGGGTTCGAGCCCTGATGCAGTAAGTCTTGCTCTGTGTGGTGGGCCTTTGCACAGCTGATCCTCCAAGGTAGTCAGAGGCCGTGGTCAGTGGGCACAGCCAGTTCTTGCAGCTGATCAGCCTGAGTAAATCCCTCCCACTGATGTTCCAATAGCAATCAAGACTCAGTTAAAACAGAAGGGTGTACAGTCCACACTAGGGGTGCACCTCAAGGGCCCAGCTGGGGTGATCAGGGAGGCTGTGCCACTGGAACCTATAGGACACCTACAATAATAATCCAACCTACAAAGCCTAGGAGACATAGCAACTCTACCTAATACATGGAAACAATCACAAGGGAGCAGCCAAAATGAGGAGACAAAGAAACATGTCCCAAATGAAAGAAAAGAACAAAATTCCAGGAAAAAGAATTAAATAAAATGGAGACAAGCAATCAATCAGATGCAGAGTTCAAACCTGATTATAAGGTTGCTCAAGGAACTTGGTGAGACATTCAAGGAACTTAGTGAGACCTTCAAGGAACTTAAGGAGACCTCCAAGGAACTTAGTGAGAACATCAACAACATAAAAAAGGACCAGTCAGAAATGAAGGACACATTAACTGAAATAAAGAATAATCTACAGGGAATCAATAGTACACTAGGTAAAGTCAAGAAGCAAACCATCGATTTGGAATATAAGGAAGCAAAAAACACCCAATCAGAACAGCAAAAATAAAAAAGAATCCAAAAAAATGAGGATAATGTAAGGAGCCTCTGGGACAACTTCAAGCGTGCCAACATTCGCATTAGGAGTGCCAGAAGGAGAAGAGAGAGAACAAGAAACTGAAAACATATTTGAAACAATAATGACAGAAAACGTCCCTAACTTGGTGAAGGAAACAGACATACAAGTCCAGGAAGCACAGATTCCCAAATAAGATGAACCCCAAGAGGTCCACATAAAGACACATCATCCTCAAAATGCCAAAGGCTAAATACAAAGAGAGAATCTTAAAAGCAGCAAGAGAAAAGCAGTTAGTTACCTACAAAAAAGCTCCCATAAGACTGTCAGCTGATTTCTCAAAAGAAACTTTGCAGGCCCGAAAGGAGTGCCAAGAGATATTCAAGGTGATGAAAAGCAAGGACCTACAACCAAGACTACTCTATCCTGCAAAGCTATCATTTAGAATCCATGGACATGTCAGGAGTTTCCCAGACAAGAAAAAACTAAAGGAGTTCATCACCACCAAACCAGTATTATATAAAATGTTGAAGGGTCTTTCTGAAGGAGAAGAAGAATAAAAATATGAACAATAAAATGGCAATTAATACATATCTATCAACAACTGAATCTACAAACAAAATGAGCAAGCAGAACAGAAACAGACTCATAGATACAGAGAACTTTTTGTTTCTTGCCAGATGGGCAGGGGCTGGGGGGATGGGTAAAAAAGATGAAGGAATTGAGAAGTACAAATTGGTTGTTAGACTGATGAACCTCAAAGGGAAGGGGGCAGGGAGGGCAGGACGAGATAAACCGAAGAACATCTATGCATATGTGCATAACCAATGGACACCGACAATAGTGAGGGGAAGGCCGGAGGGGGGTGGGATTTGGAAGGAGGGAGTCAATAGGGAAAAAAAGGGGGAACATCTGTAATACATTCAACAGTAAAGATGAGTTTTAAAAAAAGGCTTAAAGATAATAATTTCAGTATTGAAGGAATATGAGTACCTTCTCCTTCCTATACTATGAGAAAATGAAAGAAGTTTTTGTTATTTCTAATAAAAATTACTCCCATGACAGGGCTTTGAGAACCAACTGTGACTGCAGAAACATCCTACTATGCAATTAATTTTGTGAGTAAAAGTCATGACCCCACCCCTCCCCCCATTAATCACACACACACACACACACACACACACACACACAACTTATTTTATATTCATTCTAAGAATTAGGAGAATCCAAAACCAAATTTGCATGAGGTCACACAGAACTTGGCAGGTATTCCCAGCAGCCTGATCCAGGGCCTCCACTCCTAATCATGATGCTATGCCCCCTTTCAGCCCAAGAAATAAAACACAATTTCTAAAATAAATGTGATACTTAATTTCATAATTTTAGTTTCCTTTGCAGATACTAGCACTCCAGGCAAATCCTTTTCCGCCACTGTTTTCTAATGAAATCTTGCTTCCCCATTTTAAGGAGCCTCCCTGTACAAAGCTCTCCCAGACTTCGGCTCTCAGGTAGAGGACCCCCCGCGCAGGTCTCCACTTCACACGCGAGGAAAGAAAGCTCAGCAAAGTTATGCCACTTGGTGGAGGTCGAGGAGCTGGAAGGGGTCGAGCTGGCATGCGACCACTGACCCCTGACCCCAGAGCCCATGCTCTCCTCAGCTTCAGCACAAAGTCCTTTTGTCACAGAAATATGGCCTGAAGGACAGCGATATGCTTGGCTGAAGGAAGCAAATGCCGGAAGGCACAGGCTGGGGACCGGCTGTGTTCGAACACCAGCTCCGCCACATTCTAACTGTAACTCTGGGCCTGTTACTTCACCTCCCCTGGCCAATTTAGAACTACTGACAGTACCTACCTCAAGATTGTTGTGAGGATTAAGAGATTTGATAGTTAAAAACAAAAACAAAAACAAAAAACACAGTGCCTATCATAAGCACGCAATGGATGCCAGCTGTAATTATTACATATTTATTATTATCATACATTAAACATACACAAAGGGGTAGTGTTTTAAAGCATTTGCGTCTATTTCAAATGAAACCACTCAGAGCCTCTAAATATTAGACTGGTTAAAATGATTCAGCAGTAGTCAGGGCCAGGCGGGTCAGTGAACCTGCCCAGCTCAGCCGCACCCTGACAGCCCAGAGGAACCTCTAGGCATCGGGAATTCTGAAGAGCACTGGGCCAGATAAATACAATAGTGTAAAGCTCTACAGAATTTTATTTGATTTTATAGAGCTGAATATTCCCTCTACAGTTTGAAAATTCAAAGGGCAGAGCAATTACTATTGGGGCAACTCTATTTCCACCTCAGTTTGAAGCCTCTGAAAGGGAGATGTTGGTTCACAGCTCCTTATACAAACCTGGGAGTGTAGAATTATAATTGTATTTCACAACTGTTGTCCTAACTAGAGAAGAAGGAAAGAACAGTTACACAACTGGGAGGAAAGGCCAAGTCTAAGTAAAAACCTTCGGTGCTAACACAATGGCAGTGGGTAAGAAGAGAGCACTTTAGAAATAAATCTACTGTTAACTACACAACGGTATCCACAGACCTGCTTCAGACTAGAGTTATCCACCTGAGTTATGCAGGTCTAAGAAGCATTATTTGGTGAACTCGGAGTGTGGGGAGATGTCTGAAGATTAGAAAGGAAACAACAGTAACTATTCAATAGGATCTCATTAATTCAAACTAATGGGGGTGGGAGGAAGAGGGGGAGCCAGTCGGGCTGAAATGGAGCAGTCTAAATTAGAGAATGTTTAGAAAGCACAGAGAGCAGTGTGAACTAACTGCTAACAGAATGTTCCACCAAAGCTGCCACACTCACTTTTTCACAGAATTTATTTGCACCCAAAGTGATGAAGCCCTTAAGAAGCTTTTCAGAAATCATTTGCACACGTACACCCCCTCTATAGTCTCATTTATGCTACTAATCCATCAGTGTATCCTTCATAGTCAACACAAATCTCAATCACTCAAGCAAGAGACAACCTATCAAGGCATCCATGTCCCCAGTAGCAATAGATCTCTCAAGTTCTCAATAGATCTCTCAGATTCACTGTCGCTACATGCACAGGACACCACGTAGCCTGTCACGGGCGGGATAATATAGAAAACACTGCCCCGATCATTGATGAGCTCACAGCCTAGTTGGGATAACATCAATATCCATGAAAAGCTACAGGTTGTAAGGAGTAATAATACCACTGACCTGGCAGAACATGGGCAAGCATGAAGTGATAAATGAATTATATGGCAGGAATTGGAGCTACACATGAAGAAAACCACACGCAAACACTATTTTTAGGAAACAGTAAGGAGTTTGATAGTTTGGAGTAACAGGTTTGGTAGCCAGAGGGAGTCAAGATCATTGACTTCCTACTTTTATACATAATCCATCTCTAAAATATGCACAGTAAATCAGAAAAGTGAACAGACTTACAGGGGTCACCTTGGCCAGAGACCTGGCAATAACATTCCTAATTGCAGTGACCCTCAAACAGCACAGGGGCTAGGGAACTGACCCCCGCACACTCAGAAAAATTTTGATTACCCAAAAACTTAACCAAAAGCCTACTGTCGATCGGAAGTCTTACCAATAACAGTCAATTAACACATATTTTATATGTTATATAAGTATTATGTACTGTATTCCTATAATAAAGTAAGCTGGAAAAAATGTTATTAAGAAAATCATAAGAAAGAGAAAATACATTTTTAGTATTTACTGGGGAAAAAAATCCACATACAAGTAGATCCACATGATTCGAACCCAATTGTTTCAAGGGTCAAATGTACATGTTATATTTCAGTTCGAATTTTCAACAAAATATCCTCCAGCTTTTCCTACAACATGCTTTTCTTGATGAATTTCATTCAGGAGGAAGCAAATCAAATTTAATGACAGCCCAACTGATACTGACAGTTCTCTGCCTGGGCACAGATAATGATCATATCAAAATGTATCAGACTCCTGCTTCTTCACCAGCATCTTGTTTCTCCTATTTTCCACTCAGTTTATAAAGGAGGCAGAGCAAGAAAAACAGTAAGTCACACAAAGACAAAAGAGTCATACTGCTAAAACTGAACTGGCAAGTGTGAAAGCTCACAAGTCCATTCATTGCTGATGCCTAAAAGTCTGAACTCAATATAAGAAAGATTTTTTTTTATGGTGTAGCTGTTTAACATACAAAAGTTAAAGTAGTCATCCCGCATGTCTCCCTGAGTAGTCAAGAAATGTATTGCTGCCCTGGCTGGTTTGGCTCAGCAGTCAGAGCATCAGCCTGCGGTCCAGACACCTGGGTTCGGTTCCCACTAAGGGCACGTACCTTGGTTGCAGTTTGTCCCCAGCCCTGGTTGGGTAGTGTGGGTGGCAACCACTCGATGTTTTCCTTTCATGTCAATGTTTCTCTCTCTCTCTCTCTCTCCCTCCCACTTTATCTGAACAAAAAATGGAAAAATGTCCTCGGGTGATAAAAAAAAAAAAAAAAAAAAAAATGCATTGCTGAGAAAGGGGCAGTTGAGTTAAGGTCTCGGTAAAATAGAGCCTGGCTAAGAAGCTTGCTCTGATAAGCTACAGGGTTTCCCACTTTTTACTTTGATAACAGCAATTCTCCCTGGAGTCTTATACTGCTGTAAATTAATGCAATGGTGATAAAGCCAGGGGTTCACAAGATATGATCCACCGACTGACTTTATACAGTCTATGATCTCCATGAAATTAGATGCAAAGTTTCATGTGCATGTGAATTTTTCTGACAATAGTTTATAGCTTTCATCAGACTCTCAATGGGCCAATGAACATGAAAAGGGCCAAGAACCATTTTTTTTAATCATGCTAGACATCACAGTTTAAAGCTTGCTCTGTGGCCCTGGCCAGTTTGGCTCAGCGGTTAGAGCATCGGCCTGTGGTCCGGAGAGACCCAGGTTCGGTTCCTGCTAAGGGCACGTACTTCGGTTGCAGTTTATGCCCGGCCCTGGTTGGTCGTGCGGGTGGCAGCCACTCGATGTGTCCCTTCATGTCGATGTTTCCCTCTCTCTCTCTTTCCTCTCTCTCCCTCCCACTCTATCTGTACAAAAAATGGAAAAATATCCTCGGGTGAGGATAAAAAATAAAAAAAATAAAAATAAAAATAAAGCTTGCTCTGTGAAAGTCCATGAGAGGGGGATGAAAAGACCTGCTACAGACTGAGGAAAATATCTAACAAACAATTAGTATTTAGAATGCCTAAATAACTCTCAAACAACCCAGTTAGAAAATTGGACAAAAGATCTGAACAAACATTTCACTAAAAGAGGACATACGGATGGCAAACAAGCACATGGGAGATGTTCAACATCATTAGCCATTAGGAAATGCAAATTAAACCCACAATGAGATAGCAATACATACCACTCTAATGGCTAAAATAAAAAATAGTGCCATCACCCAATGCTGGAGAGCATGTGGAGAAACAATCATTTCATGTGTTGCTTGATGTGGGGATGCAAAATGATACAGCCAGTCTGGAAAAGAGTCTGGCAGTTCCTTAACTAAATACACAACCGCCACTACTCAGCAATGCCACTACTGAGTATTTTTCCCCCAGAGAAATAAAATTTTATGTTTACACAAACCCCTGTACATAATTGTCCATAGCAGCTTTATTGTAATAGCAAAAAACTAGAATCAGCCCAGATGTCCTTCACCAGGAGAATGGTTAAATGCTATGCATACACACATTCATATACATACATGTACACCACAGCAATGCTGCGCATTGCTGTGGTGTACATGTATGTATATGAATGTGTGTATGCATAGCATTTAACCATTCATATACATACATGTACACCACAGCAATGCGCAGCACTTTGCAATGAACAGGCACAAACTTGATACACGTGCCATGGATCAATCTTCAGAAAATTATGCTGAATGATAAAAATCCTTTTGGTCACAGACTATATAATCCCATTTATACAATATTTTTAATTTTTTTTTTTAATTATAGAAACAGGACAGATTAGAAGTTGACAAGAGTTAAAAAGAGTATTGGAAGGGAGAGAAATTTTTTAAAAAGGACAATATGAGGGTTTTTTGTGATTTTAGAAGTTCTCAGTATCTTGGCTGTGGTGGTGGATACATGAACCTACACAGGACAAAATGGTATCAAAATTAAAGTCATGCGTACTGATGAATATAAGTAGTACTGGGAAACCTAAATAAGATGGGTGCATTGTATCAATGTCAATACTGATTGACATTGCTTCTAAGGAATAGTATACTATAGTTTTGTAAAATGTTACCATTGGGAGAAACTGCGCAGAGATACAAAGTATCTCTATTATTTCTTATAACTAAATATGAATCTACAATTATCTCAAATTTGTCAACTAAAAGTATCATGTGCTAGAATTTATGTCTCCTAAACAATTCTCTCTTGTGGTGGCTACCACAGGTGGTTTCTCTCTCTCTCTCAACCTCTTCCCTCTCTCTCTTGCTCTGTATTTTCCAATAATATTGTCATTGCTTATAACATGTTTAGAATTTCTTTCCCAACTTGTGGCATGTTTTGATTATTCTGTCTGGTAATAAGGCTTTATCCTTAGAAGCAAATTTGAATTTTTAAAATAATTCAGAACCACCCTAGGGAAGAAATGTAAGTTTTTCCCACCCTAGGGAGAAAAGGTAGGAAATATTATTTACGGGTGAAAACAAAGTAACTTTTAAACCATGAGACGAGTTTTCTTTTGTGGAGTCATGGGCTTCATTTAAGGTTTTGAGATCCAAGAGGAAAATCACATTTTTCTGGATGAAAAACTCCTAGAGATAATGCAAAGCACTGAAAGGTTTGGAGTGAGGCCATAACTTACCCAAGGTTGCCTTTTCATGAAACACACCCAAAGACTGCTGAATAGACAGACTGGAGAGAGATGAAAGTGGAGACAGAGAGAGTAGCTGGGAGAACAGATATGTGGGAAATTATCCTGATACCCAGAAGTGTTTCTAGCCAGAGAGGAATCCTCGAAGTTAACAAATCTAAAGAGGAGACAGCCACCACCTCCTTCATAGCTTTCACCTGTATTTCAGGCAACAAACCTGGCTGTGCACCACCCCAGCCCTGTCCCCAGACCGAACTAAGCTCTATACAGTCTCTGTAGGAAAGAAAAGTACTCTCCCCCTCATAAAAATTAAGACATTCTTTAACTAGAATAGCCAGATTAGTGTACCCAATTCTAGACTATAAAACTAATGTTAGCCCAGCCGGTGTGGCTCAGTGAACTGAGCATCGCCCCATGCACCAAGAGGTTGCTGATTCAATTCCCAGGCATGGGCACATGCCCGGGTTTCGGGCTCTTTCCTGGATTGGGGGCATACAGGAGGCAGCTGATCAATGTTTCTTTCATTGATGTTTCTATCTCTCTCTCCCTCTCTCTCCCTCTCCTTCTAAAATCAATAAAAACAAGTAAAAAAAAATTTTTTTAAATCTAATGTGCAAAACCTAAAAAATTCTAGAATAATGCTTTAACATTTACAAATATGCCCTTAAAGCAAAGATAGAAAAAATGAATTTTAACCTTAGAGATATGACTAGTCTCTAAATGTTTGATTTAGTTTAGCACATTTAGTTAGAACTTCTTGTATGCTTAGGACAGGGCGGTTGTTTTTTAAGAAAAAGCATAAGTATCTCCCTTAAAGTATCGATCACTCTATTTGGAAAAAAAAGGGCATATAGATATGAAATACATAAAAAACAAGCTAAAGGAATAGACAACTAAATACCAAAGATAATAGAAACATTCGCTTATCCTACTGATATTTATAGAGTATCTATTATATCCTAGGAACTGGAGATGTAAAGATGAATCCTGTCCTAAAGGAATTGCCAGCACAGTGAGAAAGGAAAACAATGAGAATATAAAGTATGCGTGTGGGGTTCTATGAATACAAAGAGGCAGAAACACTTCAATCAAGTCAGTAGCTTAGGTATCGGCCTTGGCTCCCTAGGTAGGAGAGGAGGCCTAAACTAACTCCTAATGAATATGGTTGTTTTGCCCAGTCAGTGTGGCTCAGTGGATTAAGTGCCATCCCATGGACTGAAAGGTTCCAGTTCAATTCCCAATCAGGGCACATGCCTGGGTTGCAGGCTCGATCCCCAGTCGGGAACGTGCAGGAGACAGCTGATCAATGTTTCTCTCTCACATCAATGTTTCTCTCTCTAAAAAAATTCAATAAAAACATTTTTTTAAAAAAAGAAGAAGAAGAACCTGGTTGTGTTTAATTGGAGGCATTCTTACTCAGAAAGGCAATTGGAGATGGGGATGGGGATGGGGAATCGTTTTTGGTGTTGACATGAATGGGTGGGTGGGGTGGGGAAAGAGCAGAAGGGTAAGAGAACGACCCTGGGCACTCAGCACCTGGGAACCATGGATGCTAAGTGTCCTGTAATGCCTAATCCATCCTGCACAAAGAATTGTTCTCCCCAAATGCCAATGGAGATTCCTATTGAAAATCATCAAGGTAGACAATAGATGTTCACTAGGTAGACTATGAAATGAAAGGACACTTTAGGCAAAAGAAATAAAGACAACTGCATGGAAGCATAAAAGAAAGGGTTATTCCTGGAGCTACAAACATCTCCAGGGCTACTGAGAAGTGGGGGGGGGGGGATACTGGGAGGGGGGGAGAAGGAGAGATACTTTTGCCCCAGTGGTGTCATACTAAGGAATGTGAACTTCAAGTCAGTGAGTGGCCTTAAGCAGAGTTTTAAAAAGCTCTCTGTGGCAGCAGATGGAGGATGAATTGGAAGGAGAGAGAGAGGGCAAAGTCATGGAAACCAAGTAAGAGACCACTGCTATAGTTCCAGAGAAAGACATGGAGAGCCTGATGGAAAGCAACATCACAGGGAGGGCAAAGACAAACTGAAGGGATTCAAGGACAGACAGAGAGTCCTTGGTGTTGAACTAGATGCAGGGGATAAGAACCAGGAGGAATCCAGGGTGACTCCTTGGTTCCTACTTTGGGAAACCAGGTAGCTAGTATCATTGACAATGGTGGGGAAAGTGGAAGGAGAAACAGATAGACTAGAAAAGAAAAAAAAAAAAACAAGTATTATCCATAATGAGTTTGAGGTTTGATTCAAAGCAGGTCAAAAACCCAGATCTGGAGCTGAAGAAAGAGGTCTTGGCTAGAGAGAAAGATTCTGATGATGTGGTACAGTAAAGTCACTGGGAGTAAATTAGATGAGTAGAGAGTAGATGCACACAAATTCAAAAAGGTGTACAAGAAAAACTTGGAGAACTCCAAGAGAAAGGCAGAGGAAGAAGAGCTCACACAAAAACATTAATAGAGAAATAATAATCAGGGCTGACATTTATTAAACACTAGTTATTGTACCAAACAATATTCTGAGTGCATTTTAACTCATCCAATCCTCACAACCATATAGAGTATCATCCACGTTTTACAAATAGAAAAAGTGAGGTGCAGAGCGGTTGAGCACCTTGCCCAAGGTCACACAACTAGTAAGTGGCTGAACCAGGGTTCAAACTCAGTCTGGTTCCAAATCCCGCACTCCCAAACATCTGACTCTATTGCTATGTTACAAATGTGGAAGGAGAGTAATGTGGCAAAACCCAAGAGAGATGGCCAAGGCAGCAAATTCTGTGGATCAATGAAGCAAAGCAAGGTAAGACTTGAAAAGGACCCCTGGAGCCTTGATTTGAGAGGTTGGCTGGCCTCCTTCAGCCACAGCCGTTTGGGTGTAAGGACCAGCCTTATGAGGGTGGGTGGAGCAGTAACCAGGAGGTAAGAAGTGGAGATAATCTTGTTGAACAGCAAATGCTGCAGAAGTTTAGGAAAAGGAGAAACTTTTGTAGCTGTCGTCATCAGAAAAGACTTCACTGAGGAAAGGGATCATGAACTGTGTCTTGAAGGAAGGAATCAAGTGAGAACTGGTGTTTGAATGGTCTCCTGGTGAAAAATGAATCAAAATTGTTTTGTTATTGTGAATGAAATCCAGCTATACTCCTAGCCTCCCGTAATCTGAACGAATGTGACCTACATATGCTAAGAATAATATCCACAAATTTCTATCAAATACAAAACAAAGAAATGAGATTCAGCATTTGGGATACAAGATTAAAACAAAAAAAGAACTTTCCTATAGGATAAATAATAAAGCACTGCAATGAGTTTCAAAAAATATCTGCAACAAATTATTTATGAAAAACATTGTCCTAAATATTAATGTTAGCACATGGAACTGTAAGATAATGCCCTCTAGACGTTTACAGAGACAAGTCCAAACACATGAACGGTTTAGCAACAATTCAAGAGTTTAAATAATAGTTCAATAATACACAATACTTAGAGCTTACAAAGGACTGCAGTGAAGTCAAGAAGAATGAGGACCCTGAAGAGGCTGTGGTCTTTGGAAATTAGGAAGTTACTGGTTAGCATTTTAAGTGCAATGAATAGAAAATTAAGGAGGTTTTCCTTATTTTTAAATTTTTTTCTTTATTCTTTTAAATCTTTATTGTTGAATGTATTACAGATGTTCCTCATTTTCCCCCATTGACCCCCTCCTCCCCACTCCCGACCCCCTCCTGCCTTTTCCCACACTATTGTCTGTGTCCATTGGTTATGCAAATAAGTTCTTTGGTTTATTTCTTCCCACCCCCCAACCCCTTTCACTTTAATGTCAGTCTAGCAATAACTTTCTACTTCTTAATCTCTTCACCTTTTTCACCCATTCCCCCAACCCCCCTCCCATCTGGCAACCAACAAAATGTTCTCTGTATCTATGAGAATGTTTCTGTTCTACCTGTTCATTTTGTTTGTAGATTCCATTGTCGATAGATATGTATTCATTGACATTTTGTCTGTTCATATATTTTATATTTTTCTTCAAAAAAACCCTTCATCATTTTGTATAATAACGGTTTGGTGGTGATGAACTCCTTTAACTTTTTCTTGTCTGGGAAAGTCTTTACATGGCCATCGATTCTAAATGACAGCTTTGCAGGATAGAGTAATCTTGGTTGTAGGTTCTTGCTTTTCATCACTCTGAATATTTCTTGCCACTCCCTTCTGGCCTGCAAAGTTTCTTTTGGGAAATCAGCTGACAGCCTTATGGGAACTCCCTTGTAGGTAACTAACTGCTTTTCTCTTGCTGCTTTTAAGATTCTCTCTTTGTCTTGAGCCTTTTGCATTTTGATGATGATGTGTCTTGGTGTGGGCCTCTTGGGGTTCATCTTGTTTGGGACTCTCTGTGCTTCCTGGACTTGTATGTCTGTTTCCTTCACCAAGTTAGAGAGGTTTTCTGCCATTATTGTTTCAAACAGTTTTTCAATTTCTTGTTCTCTCTCTCCTCCTTCTGGCACCCCTAAGATGCGAATGTTGACATGCTTGACGTTGTCCCAGAGGCTCCTTACACTATCCTCATTTTTTTGTATTCTTTTTTCTTTTTGCTGTTCTGATTGGGCATCTTTTGCTTCCTTATATTCCAAATCAATGGTTTGCTTCTTGGATTCAATAGTACTCTACTATTGAATCTGTGTAAATTATTCTTTATTTCAGTTAATGCCTCCTTCATTTCTGACTGTACATCCATCATTTCTGACTGGTCCTTTTTTATGCTCTTGAGGCCTTCACTAAGTTCACTGAGCATCCTTATAAGCAGTATTTTGAACTCAGCATCTGTTAGGTTGCTTATCTCCATTTTGCTTAGTTCTTTTCTTGGGGTTTTGTTCTGTTCTTTCATTTGGGACCTGTTTCTTTGTCTCCTCATTTTGGCTGCCTCTTGTGTTTGCTTCTGTGTATTACTTAACGAGAGGTATGGGGCTATCTGAGACCAGATGCTGCTTGTTTGAAAGAATTTAGGAAAACCTGAAGCAGGATCCAAGACAGGCCAATCCTATGGTTCAGTAACTGGCAACAGCTTGGGTGGGCCTGAAAGTTGGGTGGGACGGGGCCTCAGGGAGTCACCAGGGTGGGGCAACCAGTGTGAGCCAGGTTGCTGGAGTCACAGATATGGTGACTGTCTGCCGCCCAAGGGAAGGGCTCACCAAAGGAACAAAGGTCTCTGACAGCACGTTTGTCCCGAGAAAGCCCCCTCTCCAGCCCTCGCTCCAGTGCCAAACAGCTCAGTTCTTCCCTGTATGTCTCTGGTGCCCCTTGAGCTGCCTCCCCTCCAAGCTTAGAGGGAGAGAGTCCGATAAGTCCGTGGGCGGGCCCTTTAAGGAGCTGCCTGGGGCTCCAGCCGCCTCAGCCTCCCTGAGCCTCAGTTCCCGCTGGTTTTTCCAGCCAAAAGTTATGGGGATTCTCTTCCTGGCACTGGAACCCTGAGCGGGGCACCTGGTGTGGGACCAGGACCCCTCAGTCCTCAGGAAGGACCTTCCCAGACAGGTGTCCTCCTGATTTTTATCCGCCACACGTGGGTGTGGGACCAGCCCGTCCCCTCCCCCCTCCTACCAGTCTGGATGTGGCTGCTGCTTTAATTCCGTAGTTGTAGGACTTCCATTCAGCTTGATTTCAGGCGGTTTTGAATGATGGTTGTTCTGTAGTTTCATTGTAACTTTGATGTGGTTGTGGGAGGACATGATACCGCATTTACCTACCCGCCATCTTGACCGGAAGTCTTAAATTTTTTTCTTTATTGACTTTTGGAGGAAGAAGAAGAGAGAGATAGAAACATCGATGAGGGAGAACACTGACTGGCTGCCTCCTGCATGCCACCCCCTGGGGATCTGGCCCACAACCTGGCCATGTGCCCTGACAGGGAATCGAACCAGAGACCTCCTGGTATATGGGTCAATGCTCACCCAGTGAGCCACACTGGCCAGGCGGGGGATTTTTCTTTTAAAGAAAAAATAAAATCTTACATTTGCAACAAGAGGGTATTGTGCTAAGGTGAAATAAGTCAGCCAGAGAAAGACAAATACCATGATTTCACTTATATGTGGAATCTAAAAAACAAAATAAACAAACAGCCCTGGCCAGGTGGCTCAGTTGGTTGGAATGTCATCTCACACACCAAAAGGTTGAGGGTTTGATTCCTGGTCAGGCCATATACCTAGGTTGAAGGTTCAATCCCCAGTCAGGGTATATATGGGAGGCAACTGATTGATGTTTTTCTCTCACATCAATCTCTCTCCCCCCTCCTGTTTGTCTCTCTAAAAAAATAAATCAATAAAAATATATCCTAGGGTGAGTATTTAAAAATTATTTAAAATAAAATAAAAAACAGAAACAGACTCTTAGATACAGAGAACAAACTGATGGTTGTCAGATGGGAGAGGATTTGGGAGTCTGAGTGAAAGAGGTGAAGAGATTAAGAAATACGAATTGGCATTTACAAAATAGGTATGGAGATGTAAAGTACAGACAGGGAATATAATCAATAATATTGTAATAACTATGTGTGGTGCAGGTGGGCACATGAATTATCGGGGGAAATCACTTTGTAAATTATCTAACTACTATGCTGTACATTGAAGACTAATAAAAAAAAAACATAAATAAAGAGAAGGGTATTTCTGAAAAAAAATAAAAGGGTTTGTGTTTTGCCTGCCTTTATGTCGACAAGGACCTAAGCATGCTCACAGGATTGGTAAAGAAATGGGGTGTAGAGGCTGGGGAGAACAGATCCCGGTGCTCAGCACCCAGGACTGTTCAGTGAGCTATAACAGAGACAGTCCCAAACACTGAAGAACTGCCCCGTGTCCTTCGCTGAAGTTTGAACAGATTTTAATTTTGCTTCTGATGGCTTGGGTGTGTCTTTTTTTCAAAGAGAAAGGCTAGCTGGCCTCCAAAAGTCTCCTCCAAATGAGGGATTCTTCACAGGATAGTTTCTACATTCAAGAAAGTCATACCAATTAACTAAAAAATACTGTCTTTGATGCAATTTCCCAGGAAATTAGCATATACATTTTTTATATCATTAGAATTCCTAAATATTTTCGTTTCTATTACAATTTGATAACCCAACTCATACTTCATAATATATTACTATTCATTTTTGATTAAAAAAATTAATATAGAACACTCATCTTAATGCAATATTTTTAAAATATTGTAAAAATTATTTTGATATCTGAATCTGCAGAGATTCCATTGGCGTGAACAATTTCATATTATGGTGTATAAGTTCCTTGTTGATATTCCTCACCAAGAGAGACCAAAGAATAAGGCTCTGTCTTTCTAGGCAATCTGAACTTGGACAAGCTAAAAATTGGATGTGCTCCAAAAAATGCAATGCCTGTTGCGAGGCAGGTAGAACTTGGGCCTTTTCCATCTTTGCAGTATTTACTTAAGTCCTCAGGAAAACTAAAAGTCCTCTTCTCAGATCATGTTTTCTATGGCTCTTGTGTAACAATGTTTCCTAAAGCAAAACTGAGCTCAACCGTTTGAAAAAATACACTATTAACAAAGGAACTAGGAAATAAATGCTACACTTTGCAGAACTGAAGGCCATAAAGGCCAAATCAAGGCAGATCCTCACATGCCATAAACAAAACTACTCTCTACCTGCTCCAGAAAAGAAATTCAATCAGAAAAATTATCATTAGCAGCAACAGAATATACAGGTGTATACATAACTGCTATAGTCTGTGTCCCTACTCCAAAATTCATATGTTGAAACACTAACCCTCAAGGTGACAGCATTAGGAGGTAGGGCCTTTGGGAGGTGCTTACGTCATGAGGGTAGAACCCCCATAAGTAGTATTAGTATCTTAATAAAAAAATACCCTGCAGAGTTCCCCGGCCCCCTCCACCATATGGAAGTTTGCATCCTGGAAGAAGGCCCTCACCTGACCATGTTGGCGCCCTGATCTTGGACTTCACAACTATGAGAAGTAAATTTCTGTTGTTCATAAGCCAGCCAGTCTGTAGCATGTTGTCATAGCAGCCTGAGCAGACTAAGATAATGCTAAATATATGGTTAGCGCTTAACCGATACTTTACATTAGGACTGATCGACAGGACTAACTTTAGTTCATCTCAACCCCACTCCCAACATACACACATACATGCACACACACAAATGCCTAACAAACTTTTACCTCTCATGTCTTCTACCTCTTTATATTCCTATTCTCTACTAGGAGAGAGTTCATTGAGTGATATAATACAGGTTAAAGTAACAATGGATATCAAGTCCCAATTTTCGCTACCAACAGAGAGTGCCTTGATTCAAAACACAAACTAATGGGAACACAGAAGGAATGCAGGACACGCCGTTTGGGGCAAGCTTGTCTATTAGCCAAATTATAAAAAAATACCCAGTTCCCTGAGTGTGTGTGTGTGTATCTGCCTGAATAAATCACAGACCTATCTAGGCATGTGGACTAACAATTTAGATTACATGTTTGTGGGGAAATCCTCATTGTAAATAAGCATTCATTTAGCATTTAGTGAAACACCAATACTTCCCAGGTGTAAAATGTGTCTAGAAAACTCAATTATAATAATTGAGTGATTTACTGAACAGCCAATTAAACAGTCAACACCATGTAACAAACATTAGCGTAGAGAGAAGTCCCGAGTGCTAGCAGAGAACATAGGAAAAGCACTATCCACTGGGGATGGGCAGGGTAGACTTGTAAGATGACTTAACAAAGACAAGTTAACTTAAATTTTTAAATGAACTTCTTTTAAAAGAGAAGTTCTTTTAAATGAACTTCTTTACTGTCTATATGTTGGATTGAGAGATCTGAGGACCCTATTGTTCAAAGGATTAGCTAGACACTTAAGTAATTTAAGAATTAATTTAAACATGTAGTTGAACCCTCCCAAGAGAATAAGGGAGCTTTCCGAGAGTCAGAAAATTGAGACTTAATCAAAAGATGTAGTGACATCCTACTGAGAATCTTTTCCCTGAAGAATTTTGCTGGTTTCAGCCCAGAAAATTGGGTTTAATGGACACTGAGGGCAAAAAACAGAGTCATGAATCCATGTGTGGTAGGGAATTAGAACTGAAACTCTGCATAAGGCAATATCCCAAAGGGCCACACCTTTAGTCAAGTAATAGAAAAACATGATCACTAGGAAAAGACAAGGGACTTTTTGTCTCAGCCTAAGCCTTTAGTGAGGGGGAGAAATGTTCCCTGGAAATCTTCAACTGAAAAATTAATACACAAAACAGTCTAGACTGGTCATGATTAACTCAGATTTGGTTACCTCGGAATTACAAGACTCCCACTTTTCATCTTATTGGTCATAGGCTCACAAGTCAAAGTTATCAAACACTTGACAAAACTACCCATCACCAGAAAAACAGTTCACACAGCAAAATTAGAGCCTCGGAACTTCCAATAGACTCACCAAATATTCTGTAATACAAGTATGTTTAAATAAAGATGTTTTAAAAACAACTGGAAACATAAGAAAGGATCAGGATACTATCTTCAAAGACCAGGCCAACATGACAAAGAACCAAATGGAACCTCTGAAGATAAAAGGTATAGTGCTTGAAACTTCACTGGACAGGTTAAATAGCAAAGAAAGAAAATTAAGAGATAATCTGTGACTCTTGGCTCAAAGACCTACTAATTCTATGACCTGGGGCTACCTCTTTTGTCTCACAACACAGTTGTGTGGACCAAATGGAATCCAGCAGGCACAACACCTATAGTACTAACACTCAATATCAAATTCTAAGACCCTCCCTCCCACCATATTCCCAATGATCTCCCCTACATTTTTTTATTCTACAATCTAACCTTCAATTATATATTTCAGCACGTTTTGCTCATTGTTTCATGTATTTGTCTTATCTCCCCACCGAAATTATTCCTCTTGCATCCTCTGCTGTGCCCCATACATCCCAAAATTTAATTAGGAGACTAAGCCCAATCAGCATATTTTTTCAACTAGGACTGGAAGGCAAATGTGAATGTTCTGAAAACACCGCACATTCATTTAATAATATTTGAGCATCTATTGGGCACCAGGATAGTATGTGCTGGGGAAATATAGATGGTGCCCAACTTATGATGGTTCAACTTAATGGTTTTTCAGCTTAACAATGGTGCAAAGTTATACACATTGAGCAGAAACCAGACTTCAAATTTTAAATTTCGACATTTTCCTGGGCTAGTGATATGTAATATGATACTCTCCTGTGATGCTGGACAATGGCAGCAAGACGATTTTGCCCAACTCTAGGCCAATGTATGTTCTGAGCATGCTTAAGGTAGGCTAGACTAAGCTATGATGTTTGGTAGGTTAGGTATATTAAATGTATTTTTGACATATGATATTTCCAACTAATGATGGGTTTATTGGGATGTAACCCCACTGTAAGTGCAGCCGCATATGTATAATCAAACAAACAAACAAAATCCCAGTTCCTCTGAAACTTACAGTACAATTTATTTAGACAAAAAGGAAAATATGATCATATATCTGAAAGTGATATGTGCTATATAGAAAATGGAACAAAAGAGGAAAGAGTGGTAGAAGTAAGAGGTGGGGTCCAATTTTAAATACAGTGGTCAAGGAAGACTATGTTGTAACATTTGAGCAAAGACAACATATACAGGAGAGACCTGGCTGGTGTTGCTCAGTAGTTAAAAGAGTCAGCCCATGCACCAAAGGGTCATGGGTTTGACTCCCAGTCAAGAGCAGGTACCTGGGTTGCTGTTTCGATCCCCAGCCCCAGTTGGGGTGCTTGCAGGAAGCAACCAATTGATGTATCTCTCCCACATCGATGTTTCTCCAATTCTCTCTCTCCCCACTCCTCTTTCCATTCTCTCTAAAAAAAACATACATACACACACACACCCCTATATCCATATCTATATCCATACCCATCTCAATAGAAAAATTATTCTTGGGTGAGGATTAACAACAACAAAAAAGATACAAGAGAAAGCCAGGCTGACGTCTGGGCTAAGAATCTCAGGTAGTCGAAGTAGAGTGGGAAGCCCTGAAGCAAGGTGAGAACATATGTGGGCATGATCAAGGAACAGCAAGGAGGCGGAATGAGTGAAAAGGAGAGGCATAAAATATGAGGACAGAGAAGAACAGAGGGCCTGGTCATATATCGCCTTGTAGGTCATCATGTGGGCTTTGTTTCCTCTTCTCAGAATGAAGAGGGGTCATTGGAAGGTTCCAAGTGACATAAATACTCACAGTGTCATTCCAGCTACTATGCTTCAGGCTGACTGAGAGGGGCCAAGGGCAGCGCAGGGAGCTTTTGGAGAAACTGCAATAATCCAGGCAAGAGATGATGGTGGGCTAGAACAGGGTGGTGGCTAGAACAGGGTGGTAGCTAGAGAGGCTGCGAGCAGTAACTGGACTCCAAACGTATTCTGAAGGTAGAGCCAATAGGATTCCTGACAAACTGAACATAGGATGGGAGAGAGAGGATGCCTCCCAAGTTTGAAGCCTGAGCTAAGGATGGAATTGCCATTAACAGAGATGGGGAGTGGTATCAGTCATGTAGAAAATGAAACCCCATCAACCATTTTGTGATAAAACTGCTCCAAACTCTTCCTTCTTCCAGTTCTGTTCCCTAGGTAGAATTTGGTCTACAGGGCTATTTCCCTTGGAAAGCATAATTATTTCCCAAAGGAAAATGAGTTTGAGTGCCCTAATGGTCAATGGAGAGGACAAGACTAAGAACTAGGCAGCCCCAGTTACCCCTGGCTCCCAGCCACAGGCCCCGCCCTGCCTGTGCCTCATGACTTGGTTTCTCAGTGTGTAAATACTGCAGCAGGGAAAAAATATTTTCCACTGCCTACACACAGGGCTTTTGGGAGGATTAATGAATTAATGTGTATAAAACACTACGAGCCACTCAAATAAACAGACAATGAAACTCTATTTCTGAGTTTTTGAGTCCAGACAGAACCATATCTCTTCTTACAAACCCCACTGAAAATTAGACTGTGAGATCAGAATTCATCCTGCGTGGGCCCAAAGATACAAAATGAGATCTTGTGTGGATGCTCGTTGTAAAGTACAATTCCATGTGAAGATACCTAGAAACAATCTCTCTTGATAAAAATGCAATATTAAAAAGGATCAAAAATCATTAAAAAGAAAAGACAATGAAAAATACTCCACTTGGGGATTAAACGTGTTGACATGTGAACTATAGTGAGGCCAAAGTCCTAGTTGTTGCTAGAAGCATGACAAGACTCCAGCAGAAGATACAAACCTCTGTCTATGAGCCATAGAATCAGGAGCCGCCCGTGAAAAGAGCTTTGTTGAAGGTGTTTTTCCTTATTTTCTAAATGCTGCCCAGCTCCACTCAAATGGGCACAATTAACATAGACGTGAATGGGCCACTGTATATATTCTGTTCATACTCCAAATAGATGGTTTTCCCTGCCTACTGTGATTTTACATCAGTATTCAAACAACCTTTCACTTTGTCCCATTCCTGGCTCAGAATGTGCCAGCGACCAGGTGAACACACAATCTGGAGGTGACATCTCTCCCCGACAAAGCAAGGATGTGCTCCAATTACTGTGAACATCAGGTTTTCACACACAGTTCCCTCAACTTTTCATTTCAGACAAAGAAACGTGAATGGTGCCTAGAAAAGTATTAGACAAAGAGTGGAAATAAGCTACAAGCTAAAAATGACCATGATGAACCTAAATCTGGACCAAAGCTTTTGATGAGTTTATCCCCACCCTGTCTCCCAAGTAGGCCAGCATAACCACCTGGCTGCGGGCACCTGAGGCAAGGGAAGTCTGACAACTTGCCCAAGGTCAGCAAGTTCTAATCCCTAATGACTCATGTAAATTCCAGAAGCTCAGTTCTGTGTTGACTGCACACTGACACTAATCTCCCAACCGGTCTCTCTCCTTTCAGCCCAGCTCTCTCCAGTCCATGGGGCCCATGACCAAAAGATTCATCTTTTTAAAACACTGCTCTGGGGTGCAGCCCCCTTCACCTACTCTAAACTCCTCAGTGGCTCCCCACTGCCTAGAAGGAAAGTCTAGTTTCTGTACCTGCCATTCAAAGCTGCTGTGCGGGAGTCCCTCTCAGTACCTCGTACAACACTTCTTTCTCCTCTAGAGCAGACGTTTATAGATCTGGTTGTCGGGCACCCTTCCTTTTTTTTCCTTTTGCACCTGGATGTCCTCCTCTGGGGAACCACCTCCCCTCCACACCCTCACCCCTGTGATAGGAAGTAGAATCCCACTGTCCTTACAGAAGCCAATAGGAATTCATCATCCCTCTCTCTGTCCCAGTGTAGTGGGGAGGAGGGGGACAGGGGTGTTACACAGTTAGGGTGTGTAAGCAGGGGTCCAACCTTAAGCAATTAATGACATGGTAGTAGTTAGTCATATTTAGGCATCAAAGTCTGCTTCTGTTATTAGCACCCAAGAACGAGGGCTGAGGCACTCCCCACTTATTTCATACAGCTCCCTTTACAAACCAACCATTCTACCCAGGGTGGCCTACTCAGTATGCCCCTCCCCGCACTCCACCCCCAATGCTGCATGTACACTTCCACCCCGTGCCACCTTGCTGGAAGCAAGCACAGGGCAGGGACACCACACCCGGTCCAGGAGCTGGGCATGCGGAGTCTTGAAGGTATGAATACAAGTTAATGAGACTAAAAGGAAAGACAGAGAGACACATTCCACCACAAGCACTGAGGACAGAGAACATGTCAAACTAGGTGCAGGATTTGAAGTTCCTTCTCTAGAGCTGTATACAAGGGGGACTAGAGACATAAGCAGAGTTCCACTCACTTGGTATCTTATGACTCGAGTCTCTATCCGAAGGTTAAAGAGGAGGGGGAGAAGAAGTACAAGAATATGTCCCCAGAGGCCTAAAAGAGATAAAAATTCTACACTTTTCCTAACTAGCTTTTTGACATTCCTCATATTTTCTCTTAATATACACACTCACCTTCATAAAATACAGTGTAATATTAAGCCAAGACACCCACTCTAGCTAAACTCATTCCAAAATAATTTAGTTTTGTATACATAAGCACCTAGAAAATCCACCCTATTGCATTCCTGAGCAAAGCAGGAAACAGAAGTAGCTGCAACGTGGCTAAGTGTCAAGATACTGGAAAGAACCAAGGCAGCCAAGAGGCATGCACACCTGGATGAGGGCTCCCGCTCCGTTACTGACCCTCTTCAAACCTGATCTGTAAAATGTAGTTACAAGACTGTTAGGGTGATAGAATCAAGTGTAGGCAAAACACTTGGTGCATATCAGCAACACCCGGTCACCATCCTTTTCTTTTCAAGAAACAGTTCCCCCAATTAAGGCCTAAGTTTCTGGAAGACATGTCCCTTGCACCCTGACACACCACTGGAAAACCAGTGGGCCAAGAGGAAGGAGATTTGGGTTCCTATGTCACTCACCCACTTGGCAGCTCCATTTTCTGGAAAAGGGGGCCAATAACCATTGCCCACTTCTGGACATGTAGGAATTCAATGACATTTGTGGAAACTTTTAAGGACATCAGATATGCAAAATAGTATTATTACCAAGTACTTGTGTACTTACAAGTGACCTTCTCAAAGAGATTTCTGACACCACCTCTGAATTTCCAGTTCAACCACTTTCCTCTGTCACTCATGAACCTACAGACTCTTTATGGCTTATTATGCCTCTTTGGAACTGTTTGGCTTACAACCGCCTTTATTGGGCCCCACACTACCTGGTTAATTGCATTTCCTTCTGCTCCCCAATATTTTCACACTGTGCCTCTTGTGGTCCACATTCAGACCCACTCCTACAATTACTTCTGGCTCTTCTGCCCAAAGCACCCCTCTCTCACCCCTCTACCTACCTAAATGGTAGATAATGAGCAAATCCTAAAACCCACCTCTACCTGATCCACTACACCTTTCATCACTCCAGCAATAAAGATTATCTCTCCTAGATTTGAACTTCTAACCAGATTTCCAATTCATATAATTTTTACTAAATTCTAACTTTTCCTTTCTTCTAGTGTTGTCTCAACTACATAATTAGCTTCTTGAGAGAAAAGATAATATCTTTTTTATGCCCACTCTCCATTCCCCAAAACTTCAGAATAGTGTAACAGAAGAGAAGCATGGACTGGAGGTTCTCAAACCTCTTTGTGCACCAAAACTTGTATCCTCAGCTCATTTCTGTTAAACCTTTCACAAGCACCTATTCTGAGATGGATGCCAATGGAACTAATATGAGTAGAGCAGATTCCCAGGTCTTACAGGCTCGAGAACAAGCAGGGCAATGACTAGGGAGCATAGGAAGCTGGGACTGGGGTGGTTGAAGCACCTGATTCCAACTCACATTGTTTTCTGTTTTGCTCTGATAGGTTCTGCCTCAGGTTTAGGTGTACAAACAGCACAGGAGGACACCAGCCCCATGCAGACAGCAGTCCAGGACTCACACCAGTCCTTCTGCCCTCACATCGCCAGGCAGAGGCCTCTACTCTGGAGCCTTCATGGGACCTGGACACCTCTAGGAACCTGAGCCACAACCAGAGCTTTAGCCACAGCTTGGGGCTTGCTTTGAGCCCTGGCCTTGCCCTTTGGCTGGCAGAGCCTGTGACTCTTGATGATGTAGGCACAAGCACATGTCCCAAGCTCGCGGTGAGTGATGTAGACAAGTTGATTGAGTGCAGCGGCCGCCCTTTGGGATCTTGAATTGGGCCTCGTTGGGCTCTACGAAGGCCTTGGTAGGCTCGGCACGTGCGCTCATGGCCTTGGCACTGTTGCTGCATCTTCTTCGGGTCCTTCCTGTTGTGCTTCCTGGCAAAGTGCATGTTCCTCAGGAACTCGGGGTCTACCCCCTTAAGAGAGCCATATCTTTGTGATCGGGGTTTCTTGTGCTGTTTCTCTGCCATTTTCAGGACTGGTTGTGTGTGGTGTGGTTCCTGGACTTGGCCATATCTGCACCACCCCTGCCTTATGGCCTCCAGGCCCCCAGTCTCCCTGTCTGCCCGTGGCTTATGCCCTGCTGCCATCCAGGAGTCGCAGATGGCTTCCAATGCCACACGACCAATACCTACTGAAGCCCCAACTCAGACTTTCAATTCACAACCATAGCACAAACATAAAATTTCTTCTTTGCTTGCAGAAATTCAGCCTAAATATAGACAAAGATGAACTCCACACACTGAAATAAGGAAAATGTTGGAAACAATTCTGAAAGTCGCACATGAAGAATAGTACAATATTAAAAGAATTTTACGCAGTCACTGAAAATAATGATTTTTCGAAGGATATGTGATGATAAAAACATTCACAGTATAAAAAGTGAAAACTAAGGATGTTTACTGCATATACTCTGTGATCTCCATTACATTACCATGGTGGCAGGTTTCCTTACACCTGACCCTGTCTGCTAGCGCTTCACACAGTGACAGCCCCGAGGACATCCTGGGCGACCTTTAACATGCCAGCTTCCCCCAAATAACACAACATAAGTAAACAATGTATGTGCTTTCAAGACAAGATCCCACCTTCTAGTGCAATGGCTCTCCCTCTAGTCCTACCAATTGAAAAGCTGAGTTGCCTCTTATCATGTTAATCATTTATTCTGCACAATAATCCATGAAGTGTTATTTTCCCCCATTTTAAAGATGAGGTGGAAAAAATGAGGATCCATGGCCACCAGCTTAAAAAAAAAAAAAAAAGTGGTCTAGCTGGGTATTAAACTCGCCTTCATCTCATTCAGGTCTCATTATCTGGACCATAATGCCAAGAGCATTTTCCTTCTCCTTCTTGGGCCCAAGCTCAGCAGACTGTCAAAGCCCCAGATTATGTGAGCAGGCCAGGGCTGAGCTTACCCCATTCAAGTGCTCATCTTGACTCTTCTAAACATATTAAACTTAACTGTCTTGAATATTTGTTTTTCAAAAGTATTTTGGTCTCCCTGAGTTGTAGCATTTCAGAGTGTCTATTAACTCCTCCATGTGCTAATTATTAAGCAACATTTTCACAGACAAGGCTTTCATTTGGGGAGCTCAGAACCCTAAGTATACAGGTAATTTCAACCTCAGGTTATGAATGGGCCAGATTCAAGGCTTGTAAGTGGGTTGTGTGCAGCTCTGAAACCACCCCACATGCCATGGGGGCCAGACATTCAGCCCACAACACCCTTTTACCTCAAACACCGACCTCTGGGTATCGCCCTAAGCACCATGTTTACCCATGTTGTTATAGGACAATCAGAGTTCCCAGGTAGAATTCCAAAAACATACTTCTACCTGCGACAACCCTGGTGGTAAGATTAGACATGTCTCCCTCCATAAGACATGAAAGCCGAGACAGCCAAATTCGTTGAGAAACAGGGCCTGTGGGAGGACTACAGAAGGGTGGAAAGGGAGGAACTCTGAGGACCCTGCATCGGTCGTCTCTGACACACACATACACACTCCCTTAACTGCAAAGGGACCCAGGGACCCACCTACAGTTCCTTCCCTGCCACCATCCTCTGTGTCGGCCCCTTCCTTCACCTGCACTCCTTAGGCAGCTGAGAAACAGATTTCTATCACAGCTTCTCATTACCCTATTATTCCTCAAGCAAGCACACATTCCCTTCTTATATTTTCCAGGCACTTTTTCTATTGGTAACAAATAGAAACACATAATAGAAATAACAAACAAAGGTTGGTTACAAAGTTCTAAAAGGTAGTACTAAAACACTGTAACTAAATAAAATTCATTTGGAATCAGAAGAAGTAGTTCAAGTGCCCTATTCTCCCTTATTTTATTCACTAAAAGCATGCCCTCTGGCAAGTAATTTCAAGTCTCTGAGCTCCAGTTTCCTGGTCAATAAAACAAGAGGACTGAACTGCTGTGTGGCTACAGCTCCTCAATCATAGAGGTTTACAATGAAAACTCACCCAATACTCAGAATGTGAGTCTCATATTTCTGGCTCCTCCTTGCTCTACCAACAAATCATCCTTGTTCCAAAAACCTCATCCAAACCCCCTCAACTCTTTCTATTGTAGATCAGGTGTTCCTGGGCCCCTCTCACCCCATCCTCTCTGCTCCAACCCCACCACCACCAAAAACATATCAAATAGAACAGAAGCCAAATACGTGATATTTAGGAGGGAGGACCATATAATTGTTAAAGGCCCATGATTTACATTCAGATATGGGTGTCAACCTAGTTTAGCAATTTATAAGCTTCTGACTCGAGGCAAGTCGCTTAGTCTAAGCCTGCTTCCTCACCTATAAAATGAAGGTCATAATAATGCTATTTCATAAGGTTGGTAAAAGGATAAATGAGTAACACACAGAGCCCTGAGCAAGAGCCTGGCACATGCACGCACTGTAATGTCATTATCGTGATGGCAGCAGAGATTACTGCTGCTACAAATGTTATTTTCCTGAAGGATGCCCCTGCCTGACTGAAATGAGATTCTCCCCCCCAAAGAATGACCAGCCTAGAATACTCATCCCGAGCCACTCCTAGGATAGGGAGGAGAGGCAGGGAGCACGGGGCTGAGAGAGGGGCTAATGGGCGCGGAATGTTCTTAATGAAAAGCGGAGAGACACAGTCCTGTGCACTGACCCCTCCTCTCACTGCCTTCCATCCTCAAGGGAGAAGAGCCATGCCGGCCACAGGGCCGGCCCAGGAAAGACGTTCCTGCAGCCACTGACTGAGAGATGCCGGACAGGCTGGTCTGAGAGGAGCAGCCAGTGACATCTAGAATTTAACTTGTTTATGGAACATTCAGTCCACCATCTCATTTAGTGAGAAGCTGCATTCGTGTTTCATTCGATTCTAGGAAGCATTAATAAGTTTCGCTCACTTGTTGACTTTTTCACATGAAAATATTATCCTCGGCCTCTGTCTTCTAGCAGCAAATATTATTTATAATATTTCCTGGAAATGGCATATTTCCCCAAGCACTGAACAGGAACTCCCAATGCACGGAGTGTCACGGCAACAGCTCCATCCTTCCCTCTCGGTGCCGAGGCACCCTTGATGGAAGATTCCCTGTTTCAAGGAAAATGAATTTTCTGGACAGTGGACATATTTTCTAAATCATCATTCGTAGAAGCAGAGAACCTGTCATTATATCAGCATGTGGATACGAACCAAAAGCATCTCTTTTTTTCTTCATCTTCTTTTTTATTGATATCAGAGAGAGAGAAGAAGGGAGAGGGAGAGAGAGATAGAAACATTGATGAGAGAGAGAACATCAATTGGCCACCTCCTGCATGCCCCCCACTGGAGATCAGGCCCACAACCTGGGCATGTGCCCTGACCAGGAATCAAACCAGTGACCTCTTGGTGCAGGGGTTGATGCTCAACCACTGAGCAACACCGGCCGGGCCCAAATGCATCTCTTGATGTGAATTCACAGCAAACTTATCCCCCAAGAAAAACGAAGTAAATTCATCCCAAGAGCAATATAACTTGAGATGCACAAGAAAGAGGGTTATTCATATTGGTGAGGAAAATCATAGGCATTCGTCTAGAAAAAATGAAAACAATTGAGGAGTTAAATGAAAAATGAAACTCCCATTCACTTTATTCACTTACTTAACAGATCAGGTAATGACAAGTTGCCAAATACTAGACTCAGATCTGGAGAAAGGAAAACTCATCTTTCACCCTTAAAATGCTCAATCCAATGGCAACGACAGACTAAACAGATAATTATACGCACACCATGCCATGGGTAATACCAAGCACTAGCATCAAATTAGAATAGGGGAGCAGAGACTGACTACTAGCTGACCCCAGATATCCATTCTCCCCTTCATTTTAGTGGTAGGGGTGGTAGCCATTCGCTGCCTGTGGCCACCGAACACTTGAAATGTGGCTAGTCCTACATGCTGAAACAATAACATTTTAGATATACTAGGTTGGTTATATAGACTAGGTTATTTTCACCTGTTCCTTTTATTTTTTTTTAACATGGTTATGAAATTTTTAAATTACACATGTGGCTCACATTATATTAGTGCTGAGCTAAGGACTATTACCCAGCCTCCTCTGAAATTAGGGGTGGGCATATGATGAACTTTTGGCTAAGGCGATGTGGACAGAAGCAATGCACACAATGTCTGATTCTCCATGATTTATTTTCCTGTTCTTACCGGCTGGACGCAGATGAGTGGCGGTGAGCCAGCTGCGATTATGCCAATAAAGATGATGCCCTATGGAACATGGTCCTTAGATGACCTCAGAACGAGCCGCCCTACTCTCCAGCTTAGACTTTTACATAAGAGAAATTCTTGTCTTATTTAATCATTTGTTTAAGTCTCTTTGAAGTACCTCAACTATATTCTCACTAACACAGAAAGGCAATAAGACATCTCCTAAAGGAGATCATACCTTTAAAGATCTCCTAAAGAGCAGGAGTTTGCCAGGTGAGAGTGGTGTATTAGTCATAAAGACCAAGAGCCAAAACGGAGGGTGTTTGGGGCAAAGGAGACAAGAGAGCCAAGACAAGGAGGCGGGGGTCTGCAGGGTGTGCTCGGTGAGTTCTCACACAGGAGCACACACTTGGAGATAGGCAACACCAACTGGTGAAGAGACACAGGCCAGTCAAATGCTGCACCGTCTTGAATGAGGGGTTGAGAACCTTGAACTTTTTTCATGTAGGAATGAGGAGCTACTGAATATCCTATCCAAGGAGGAATCAATTCCGTTTTCTCATGCATCACTTTGGTGTCAACACAGAAAACAGATTTTCAGGAGGCCAAATCAAAGGGAGGGAACAGTCACACTCCAGACAAGGTATGATCAGAGTCAGACCTGCAGCAAAGCAGTGTGGAGATGATGTGATACATTTAAGGCCTATTCAGAAGGTAGAGTCACCCCTAGGGAATAAAGAAGAGGGAGAAGTAAAACCAGACTCTCTGTCCTTGAGCTTAGAGGAGGATGCCAGCAACTAGGCAGGAGGAGGCATTTTGAGTGAGGTAAGGAACTGACAGGCTCAGTTTCAAACACACTGAGTCTGAGATGCCGGGGTTCATGCCAGTCATGTCATTAAGCTGCCCCTTGCCCAATGCTTAAATATGGTACCAGGAAAAGGATGCAGATTCCAGGTGAGCATGTATGTACCCAGTGTCCACAGTCACCGATGACCCAAACGGGACAGTAAGTGCTAGGAGGATGGAGGAGGGAAAAGGAAGAGAGGGGAAAATAAATCAAAATCATAGGAATGTAAGATACTGCTGAGACGCTCCAGGCTCTTCTCAGAAAAATAAGCAAGGAAACACAAATGCACACGTTTTTTAGGGGAAAATGGAGAACAAAAAGGAGTTAAAGCTATTATAAGGATTCAAGGCCAAACTTTTGTTCAAAATGACTCTTACTTAACCTCTACATTAAGTTGTAATTGGTAATAATAGCAAATCCAAGTGACTTAGGATCCTTCATGTTCTGTAGTACATTACCATGTTTTCTGAGGAAGGATCACACAAAGATATTACAATTACCATTTTAAGTTTTGTTCAAAATTAAAATTAGTCAAAATGAGATTAAGAGGTCAGTGCTCGAATCCATTGGAATATGCCATTTTTGCAGAAGTTGCATGTTTATTTTGCCAATTTTTTAGGAAACAACCTGAGAACCAATTCCATCACTCTGAATTTTGAAAAATTCCAGTGATTGGGAACCCTAATAACCTAGTTATGTAAATACCTTTTTAAAAACAACATGAGACTGAACAAGTTGCTTAACATCTCTGAGCTACAGTTTCCTCACCTTTATAATGAAATCTGACCCACCTTCCTACCTACCAGAATTGTCGAGGATTAAATGAGATGTTAAATAGGAGTCCTCTGTAAACTGCAAAAGGATAAACAAGTTTTCTCATACAGAAGGGACTCTGCTAGAGTACTAAAATCTTACTTGGATGAAGCAGCAAGTTCATGAATAGAGATACAGCAATAGCAATAATTAACCATGACTTTCATAAAAAGTTTTCTAGGCAAAAAATGTATACCAGTGGAATTTAATACAGATTCATAGATTCGATATGCCAAACATTCTAATTTCAGTGGTGTCAGTGCCCAGGAAATTGTACTTCGAACCCCCACCCCACCAAGTAGTTCTAATGACCAGCTAGATTTGGGATGCTAAGCTAGAAAACGGTCCCAGATCACAGACCCTTTCGCATACACTGTAACTCAGCTGGCTGGAATCTGGCTGTCAGTCTATCCATTCATGCAGTATTTATTGAGAGCCTCCAGTTTGCACTAGACACCAGGCTAGGTGCTAGGAGCCTGTGCTCTCATGAGGGGATCACAGACAACACAGGTACCAGTAGTGACAACATGTAGCAGAAAGTGCCAGGATAGGATAGATGTGGGTCCTTACAGAACACACAGGACAATGGGAACAACCCAGACTCTAGGAAAAATAGGAGTTGCCCAAGTTTTTTAGAGAACAGGGGAGTAGAGAGAAAAGAATGGTGAGCAGAGTGGAAAGGGCAAAGGCAGAAAAGCAAGGCGTGTCTGGGGAGCTCCAGGAGCTCTGCTGGGCAGGAGGGAAGGGTCAGAGAGGGCTACAGGAGCCAGGCCATCAAAGGTCATGAGGACTAGTGAAGGATTCTAAGCAGAAACCCGACATGCTCAGGTTTGTATTTTAGAACTTCACTCTGAGAGCAGAGTGGAGGATGCACAGTGTGAGTAAAGGGAGGCAGGAGGATGCAGACAGGTGGGGGGAACCTGCACACAGGGTCTGCAGTCAGGAAGCCACTACAGTAACCCAGAGAAATGGGAAAACCTGAGCCATAGGGAGCATAGCACAGACCACAGGAAGAATTCCACAAAAGGTCACTCAGGACCTGCTGGTTTAAATGCTTCTCTATAACCCAGATTCTCACTAATTTTGCAGATAACGCATGATGGGAAGTTACCAGAGCAGCATTTGGAGTGACCCTGGCAGTGACATACCTAGTATATTTCATACCCAAAGCAGGTCATTTAATACCCCCCCTTCTATACAACAAAATGTTCAGTAATAATTTTTATATGCACAATAATGACTCAAAAAATGCAGTGAAAAATGTAATATAGAAAATAAATTAAATGAATAAAAATTGCAGTACATTTAAAAATGCAGTGAAAATCTTATTTTACGCAACTACACATATATGATCATACCGACAAAAAATAATAGCAAACAAAAATTAAACTCTTAAATGTTTTCAAAAGACACAACGGAGGCAACTAAGTTGTGCAGTCATGTAACTTTATTCCTTCATCTTTTAGTTCCAAGGCCACTTAAAATTTCAATTTGAAAGATATTATTTAAATTCAATAAAATATTTCAAATATACATTTTTCACTTATGAAACAAAAATATGAACACTCACAGCTCTTAATCTGTTTCACTGCTTTATATTTTAAACACAAAAACTCCAGGTATCACACAGAATGGCACAATTAAAGTAAATTAAATTAAATCCAAGTTTTGTTTCTTGGTTTTTACCAACATGCTGCTATCATTGCTGACTTCATATCTACTGTTTAAATGTACTGTTAAGTAGTACTACAGAGACTGGACACACAAACTGGGCCTGAAGCAAGCTTGAACAATGACAAATCTTTGTGAATTTACTCTCACAACAAACTTGTGCAGCACATGTTGGGGACCAACTATAAAACTGGAAGTTGTGCCCTGGTCAGGTGGTTCAGTTGGTTGGAGTGTGATCACGTAACAGAAGGTTGTGGGTTCAATTCCTGATAAGGGAACATACCTGGGTTGTAGGTTCAATTCCCGGTCAGGGCAGGTACAGGAGGTAGCTGATCAATGTTTCTCTCTCTCTCTCGCTCTCGCTCTCTCTCTCTCTTTCTCCTTCCCTCTAAAATCAGTAAGCATACACTCAGTGAGGATAAAACTAATAAAAATAAATAAATAAATAAATAAATAAATAAATAAATAAATAAATAAATAAATATAAATAAAACTGGGAGTCGCATTAATTAAATTCCATGTTGAACACAATGTTTATTGAAGGGCAAGTCATTAAAATGCACTAATTTGAAGCTTACATAGATATTAACATACAACAATGACTGCTCCAGTGATTTAGAACTTATACCAATAGAAGAATATTTTTTGGGCAGAAGTAACACTAACAGATTTTGTTTAGAATTTCTAGTGCATGGTGAGAGTAAGACCAGACTAACTAAAATAGATTTTAAGTGTTTTTCTGCAGAAAATGCACCCGCTGTTGTCTGCACCCTGGCCAGGCCCGGGGAGTGGAGGAGGGAGGGGCATGGCCCCTGCCCACCCCTGGGATGCCACTGGAAACTAAGAAGGCCCAAGAGACAGAATCAAGGTCAATAAAGAATAAGTGCAGAGTGGGAGGGACAGAACAAAAGCAAACAGAAAATTCTTGGGAGTGACTAAATGAGAAGTCACCTTCAAGTTTAAAATACAACACATTTAAAATGCAAACAGGCTGCTGGGAACAGAGCCCAGGCATTGAGAGGTCAGGTTCTGGGTCCGGAGTACTGTGCCTAGTCTGAAGATTTTTCTCTAAGAAATAGCCATGAACTCGAAGGGCACTCTGGACCAACAAGATAGCATATTAGACTCTATGAAAAAAGATTTTTTTAATTTATATTTTCATCCTGGAAAGATTTAGGATGACAAGCTATGTATACCAGGTCCTCAAACACAAGTACCTGTGACAAGTGTAAAAGACAAGGCACTTAGTTTCACTATAAAGTCAAATAGGGAAATGTAGAGGCCGTGAACACTTTTCAGATCAGTTTATTAGAGCATAAGCTCTTCTGGTGTCTTTTACATGTGAACAAGCTGGATTTTCCCCTCTAAGCCTTCTGAGTGACACCAGGGGAAAGTGAAGAGAGAAAGAAGTTCTACAGACCAGGGATCAATAAACTGCTGGACCTAGAGCAGGTTGTTTAACCTCTCATATCTCCTTAGCTTCCTCATCTATAAAACAGAGATGATGAAGTGGTTGTAAAAATCAAAAATAACAAGCATAGAGCCGAACAAAGGGAAAGCAATTGACAAATGGTTATCATCTTCATTATTATCAAACTCCAGAACCCCAAACCAAATTATACAAACAGGTCTTTCTATAGCTGAGGAAAATTCCCAGATAGTCCCTGTAATAGGGTCATCAAATGCTACAGAGTCTGCTTAGATAGTTGGATAAACCTGGTAAGCTTCATTTTTTCCAACGGCAAAAGGACATTTACACAGTGGCTCTATCTACTGTGACCTATGGCAATCATGTGCTAATTAAACAAAGTCCCCGTCTTCTGCAGTAGGAATGCTGTGTGCCCTCCCTCCAGAAGACCCAGAAGTGAGATTTTTTTTTCAGTGTTAAAGAGCCAGGTCCTTCCCAAAGAGGAACCACAACTCAAGACTCCAGGACAGTTGATGCATACTTAACCCAAAATATTTCTAGTATGAAGAATCAACTAATAAGATATTGTATTACTGTCATAATTGAACATGAACCCAAATCCAGATGGAATAAGCAAAAACAGTTCTTTACCCTGCCATCACCTCTGGACCAACCAGTCCAAGAGAGGAAGGTCTTTTTGTCACTGGCTTTGAAGAAACTTTATTTCTCAATGAAAGAGTGAGACAAATATTTACAAACTGTTTAAATGTATATATCCCCAATATGAAAAAAGTACTCACAAAACCTCTTTGGGTGGTTTTTCCCGAAAGGGGCATTCGAGGTCTAATAAAAATGCCTCACTCATGCTCTTTTTCGAGTGTCTTTATTCTCCAACTAAACAACAGAAGGAAAGGAAAACAGTGGGTTTTTTGAGGTATTTTGTTTGTGTTTTATTTTTTGCAACCTCTAGTTCAGAACCAAAATTCCTCCCAGAACATGGCCACTCATCAGCCTTTGCTTACACAACGGGCCCAAGACTTTCCTCCCCTTGCGAATTGGCTCCACATTATTAAATGCAGAAGTGCTAAATTAACACCCAAGCCGTAGGAGCTGGCGTGGCACCGCCTGGTCGCATCCACGGGTTCCCATGTGTATGTTTGCAGCAATAATAAAGTAAAGCTATAAATAACTTCTCATGAGGGAGCCATAATTTGTTTGGCTTTGGTTTTATATAGATGTAATATAAGCTTATATATCATTTACACTTTTCAAAGTATTTCCCTCTATAACTGCATTTGATTGGCAAATCACCATTTTATCTAGAGGGCTGGAATCATCCCCATTTCGTAGATGAGGAAACCAGAGGTGGAAAACACTCATCTAAAGTTAAATAGGTTTGCATCCCATCTCAAGTTTTATTTTAAGACTCTAAGTGAGAACAACTGCACTTTGCAAATGTGACCAGTCAACAAATCTTTAACTAGCTAATTTTGGTTAATGTTAGTAACACAGAAGAAAGGGCTGCTTAAACAGAGCACGTGACCATTTGACCTCTGCTAGCTGAAATTTTCTTTGGCACTATGAACATCAAAGCCCTGCCAAACTAATCGATAGTTAAAGGGCATTCTGATGCAAGGCACATAAAATGTACTCAATGAGGCTGTTTAACTTTCTTAGGGCTTTTTATATTGTCCATGCAACTATTTATATATTGCTTATAGCATCCCAGAAGGTGACAGATGATGAAACTGAGAACTGGGGTAGGAGTATCACTTATTGGGCTCGGGGCTAGGTACCTTCCTGATCCCTGTGGCAGAGCGCAGAGAAGAATTCTAGAAAGAGAGCTGGGATGAGAGGCAAGAGCCCAGGTCGGGAGTGCCCACCCTCCTGTCACTGTGTTTTGTAGCTCTAGTGTCCTAGACTTGCCATTTTCAAAAGCACTAGCTATTTCCTATATGTGCAAGTCACCTTAACCATATTATGGTTTTGACATTGGCCCCACTAATAAGATACAATATAAAAATGGAACATTGACTTTATTGTAAACATTTATTAAACAATTGATTGGCTTGCCAATAAATGGTATTATTTTCCCACACAATTTGTTATTCCTAAATAGAAAAAGAAAGAGCACAAATGTGAAAAAACAATGTAGAAAGCTAGTTTCCTAAGCATAATTGGAAATGTATACTGATGTGCATAGAAGGACTGCCTATAACTGTGTAAGTGTGGACCCCTACAAGCATGCCTTCTTAAAAGTCCATTTGTAGTCTTCAGTTTTACATGGGATACACTGCGAAGTTATGTGCCTTTAAATGTCCAGTGATGTCAACCTCACTGTCTGTACTGTGTAGCCCCACATTACAAGAAAGGGAAGACTTCTGGTGGAAGAAACCTAAACCACTGTCATTTTTATTTAAAGGAAATCACCTACTGCATACTTGTACTTAAAACACAATAATTCTAAATTCAATAAAGAAAAATAGGGAATATGAACCATAAATGTATCCCATCAAAGAAAACAAGCAGTTAGTTAATCATTAGATTTAAGTCACGCACAAAAATATAAGGCAGACGATAAAGAACGCTGTGGCTGGTCATTCTCACTGAAGAAAATCAACACAATTTACAAAAGTGTTTTTATTACGTAATGAAATATATATAAAATCATAACTGAATGTATATACATGTTAACCAGTCAGAAATATACTGACCCAATATCCAAAGGCAAATACATGAATGTTCCCAGCAGCTGTACAAGTTATTGAACTAATTAAGAATTCTTCCTTGTATATATTAATGTAATTTCTCAATTTACAAAAAGGAGGCTTCTTGAACCTGCTACCACCGGAGGAGGCTACAGGCCAAGAAAGGCTGCTTCACACACTGGCTCTTTTCCCTCCGGAGCCCCCAGCTCTGAGCACCCAGGGATCTAACCCAGCAGCTGCCCCGGCAGCCCCCACACAGGCTGCCCTGTGAGGGGGAGCTGTGTGCCCACACCTCAGGCAGGGGCTGCAGCAAACTTTTCACATCCTTCACATTTTCTTGAATAGCACTTTGCTTATAACAGAGACCAATATTTTATGTTTCTAATTTGATCTATTTCAAGATAGCTCATGCTCGCCTGGCCGGTTTGGCTCAGCGGTTAGAGCGTCGGCCTGCGGTCCCGAGAGACCCGGGTTCGCTAAGGGCACGTACCTCGGTTGCAGTTTGTCCCCGGCCCTGGTCAGTTGTGCGGGTGGCAACCACTCGATGTGTCCCTTTCACATCGATGTTTCTCTCTCTCTCTCTGTTCCTCTCTCTCCCTCCCACTCTACCTAAAACAAAAGGTGGAAAAATGTCCTCGGGTGAGGATAAAAAAAAAAAAAAAAAGATAGCTCATGCTCATTTAAAAATGTGTGGTAAATTGTATTTATACAAAACAGAAAATGGAAATTCCCTCTAAAATCTCCATAGACAACTGAATGAACAATACTCCACGTACATCTGGCCTTGGACTAGATCTGTCAGCAGGCACGTCTTAACACCTTCTTGGTGAGATCCTACATGCTGGAGCCAAGGAGATTGCTCACCACACAGAGGCATCCTGGTTGGATGTCATCAGTCTCCAAAATAGCTACTCATGCTCTCTGCCCTGTACTAAATCTTAAATTCAATGCAAACAAAAGCATACTCGCTATTTTAAAGAAGGAGGAAATAAAAAAAGGAAAAGGAACTGTGAAAGTGTACCAGTATGGAAATCAACCACATATTTGGAATTCTATGGGAATAAGTTAACAAGAAGAACACAGGCACCTGGCAGGAAATAATTTTAAGGAAATTATTGAGACGTGATACACATCCTGTCAAAACAACACATGAATTGGTGATTCATTTGATTACTATCTTCTAAATACTATGAGACTTTAAATGCTCCATTAAGTTTATTAATATTTCTTTGTGGCACAAAATGATCTTTTAAATTTTTTAAGTACTAAGCTGTTCAAATGATCCTGTCAACAAATCTTTAGCCCAAAAATTAATAAATAATGAGCATGTACTCATCATATCCACAACAGTCCTCTTTAAGGTCATCAAGAGTCTGACCGCTGTGGTTCGGTGGTTGACCATCAACCCATGCACCAAGAGGTCGCCAGTTTGATTCCCGGTCAGGGTACATGCCCAGGTTGTGGACCAAATCCCCAGTGGGGGGCATGCAGGAGGCAGTTAACTGATGCTCTCTCTCATTAATGTTTCTATCTCTCTCCCTCTCTCTCTCTAAAATCAATAAAGGGAAAAAAAGAAATTAAGGTCACTAAGATCACTTGCCTCCCCTAATTTTGTTTTGGCTAACACTGCGGTCATCAAAGTAATTCTGAGTTGTGGAGTAAGCTTAGCCCTGGACTGGAGTGCTTCCCCAACAACAGAAACATCAGAACATCAGTTCACTCTTGACAAGTCAAGCAGAACACCAAGACCTTGAGCAAACATCTCCAGAATTCTGTAAGATTGTTTTCACTCTCAAGTATCTATAGTTGGAAAAAAGATACTATATACAATAAACCAGGTTTTTCCATACAGATTTAAGATATCAAGTCATTACAAGCGTATTGCCAAAACAAATTAAAATACAAAAGAACAGCCCTGGCCGGTTTGGCTCAGGGGTTAGAGCATCGGCCTGCAGTCCAGAGAGACCTGGGTTTGGTTCCCGCTAAGGGCACATACCTCGGTTGCAGTTTGTCCCCTGTCCTGGTTGGGTCGTGAGGGTGGCAACCACTCAATGTGTCCCTTTCACATCAATGTTTCTCTCTCTCTCTCCCTCCCACTCTATCTGAACAAAAAAATGGAAAAATGTCCTCAGGTGAGGATAAAAATAATAATAAATAATTTTTAAAAATGAAAATAAAAAAATAATAAAATACAAAAGAACAATCTTTTCTGTGTGATAATATCCAAGGTTCTCTCCCCCACCAAATGTTTACTGTAAATGTTTCATTTATTTATAAGCCCACATTTAAAAGGATTTTTAAATTATTAGCAACAAGCAATTCTGTTACTTCAGTAAATAAAAGTTTTAAAGCAAGTGCAAGAGCTTGTGATGGAATGTGACCTCTGAAAGATAACCACTCCAATTATATTTATGAACTAAGATAAAGGATACAGATTTTCACTAAAATATCCGTTTCTTAAATTCACTTGTTTTTACAACGTACATATTTACAACGTAGATTGTATTTAGGACTTTTAGAACAGAAACACATACTGGACAATACTTTGATTCCCATTATACTAGGTATGGCTCCCAGAATAATGCCTTCACTCAGGCTGCTGAGAATGCCCTGCCCCACACCATCTCCACCTCAAAATATATTTATTTGCTTTCATGGCTGCTGATCTGGCAGCACTGAAAACTCCTCAGAGCTACCCCCAAGCCTCTTATCTCTAAGCCTCCAACACCCAGTATACGCCTGCCTCGTAGTAGTCACTAGCTAAACTCAACTCCAATAGAACCTTCAAAGTCCATGGGATGGAAAAGCTTTGGAAAAACACCAGGATAAGAGGGTCTAGAGCCCCACACCCAGCAAGTAAAAACCTGAAAAATAAAGAATGCCCAATGTCCAAATCACCAATCTAATAGGATGTCTTTATCCTGAGGTTCTGTGAGAAGTGGAGGGACATTATGCCTTAAAATGCCATCTTTTTTATGAGCACAAGTTTTTCTTTCATGTTACTAGTCAGGAGCTACATGAAATACTAGAGGTTTTAAAAATCTGCTGTGCCTTTTGGGAAAAAAAAAAAAAAGCTGTGAAATCAAACAGAAGAGAACTCACCAAGTTTCTTAAGAGAAAGGGGGGAGTAAAGAAGAGGAGAAGAGGGAGGGAAGAGAAGAGAGAGAACCATTATAAGTGTTATTTTAGCTAAAAATAGACATTTATCAAAAATGCCATAAATTTCAGGGCACATGCCCCACCCAGCCTCAATGGAGTTAGGTACACGAAGTTCCATCGGCTAAAATGAAATGAATACCCATTTTTAGTCATCTTTATTCAATTAAAAATAATTATTAGATTATTCCTGGCTGATTCCACCTCACTGCTCATGAAGTATTCAGACAACAATAACATGAGCTGCCATCACAGGGAAATCTCAGCGTATGAGCAATCATTTCTCCCTGTAAAGATGCCACATTAAAGCAGCATCTTCAAACACAGGTTTCTGAACAATTTAGATGCGGCCATCACATGTCTGAAAGAACTCTAGGAATCAAGACTTATGCTAGTGATCCAAGGAAGGGTTAAGACACCATCCTTACCTCCACAGAAACACACAACTTGAGAGATAGGAAAAGGGCTTGGCCCAACCCCCCAGGTTTCCAATAAGGTCACCAGGGCCCAGAGAGCTGACATGGTTCACCTGGTATGCGTGTCAGTCACAATGCTAAAATTTCAACCTAAATTCTGCTTCAGATTCAGACTTTGTTTCACCCAGACTGCCTTTTAAAAACCTTATTGCACACAACATACTATCATTTTTTAAGTATGTTTTTATTGATTTTTTTAGAGAAAGAGGAAGGGAGAAAGAAATGGAAACTTCAATGTGTGAGAGAAACATCAATCGTCTGCCTCCTGCATTCCCCCTACTGGGGATCAAGCCCATAACCCAGGTGTGTGCCCTGACCAGGAATCGAACTGGGAACCATCAGTCCATGGGATGATGCTCAATCCACTGAGCCACACCAGCCGGGCTCATTTTTTAAATGAATGTCATAAAAGACCAATCATGTACAGCTCCCATTAAAATAAATTGTTCTTCCCCTGGTCAGGTGCCTAGGTTGGTTAGAGCGCCACCCCATGCACCAAAAGGTTGCTGGTTTGATTCCGAGTCAAGGGGCATAAGGGAGGCAACCAACCAATTGATGTTTCTCTCTCACATTGATGTTTCTCTCTTTTTCCCTTCCTCTCTCTCTAAAATCAATAATATAAAAATCAAGTGAAAATTGTTTAAGTTGTTCTTAAATTCATTTAAATCCAGATATCTTGTTTGCTTCTACTAATTTCTGATGTTGCTTATCCACAAAGATGCCGTAACAACCAATGAACATAAAACTTGCTACTATGAATGTGAAAGAAAAAAGTGCTTACTCCTATTTTTAAATTAAAAACATTCTAATAAATCTAAATTAAAATTACTTTTGGCATTCCTATCAAGATGATATTTTTCTAACTGTTCATAGTAAAGTTGAAATGTCCCTAACAAGCACCATTTTTGTAAGTAAGCCAACTGAAAAGCTAATTTGGGACTTTTTGCAGATATGGAGATAACCTAGAACATTCATTTTTATTGCAAAACAACCTAATTTATCTGTATGTGAATCTAGTTCACCTTCTTACATAAGATTTTTTTAAGAGTAAGGCCCTCAAATTTAAGTTTCCTAATAAATTTTACCTATATTCTTTCAATTTGAGCACTGTAATTTTTTTCAGACATTTAAAAAATATATTTTTTCACTGATTTTTAGAAAAAGAGGAAGGGAGAGGGAGAGAGAAAGAGAAACATCAGTGTGAGAGAGAAACATCAGCTGCTCCCTGCATTCCTATGGAGATCAAGCCCAAAATCTGGGCATGTGCCCTGACCAAGAATTGAACCAGCAACCTTTTGGTGCATGAAATGACACCCAACCAACGAGCCACACTGGTCAGGGCCTTACATAACATTTTAACATGTTTTTATAAGGCTAAAAGTTTGAAGACATGAGACCTTTGTCTCATAACCATTTGTCCAAAATGAAACCTTCCTAAAGATTAAGGAATAATTAGAATTTCCATAGGTGAGATATTAAAGATCTTTGACATTCTTTTATATTCAATGAGTAAGCTATCAATATTTCTGGGTCATTAAATGAAAGAAAATACTCAAGTATTTTATATAAAAACTCAGTGTAACAAGAGAAGTACTTCTACTTTATTCCCCCTATGAATTCATCAATTAAAAACCTATTAAGTTATCAGTAATAGGTTCTGTGTGTTGTCCCTTATTGCCAAGAAATGGAAGTGGTCAGCTGGAAACTGGCTAAGTCTCTAGGGGCTCTAATAATTGGTATAAAAGCAATTTCCAGAAATCCATTCCCTGAGAACTTTTGAGAAGTTGAAAAGCTGGCAATTCCATAGAAGGCAACACTGGAAGGTTAGATGAGCCATTTCTTATATTTAAAGGTATTCTCCCTTCACTCTATCCCATCCAAATTCTACTTCCTCGAACATTATTAACAGCAATGAAATCACTACCCAAAGAGATTATCACTAATCATAAAAACAACCAAGACCTCCCATTTGGAAAGAATAGAAAAAAGTGCCAGGATAGGAAAGTATCCACTGAGATTCCCAACCATAATCCATTGGTAAATGTGGAGAATGACAGGATTCAAATACAGAAGACAGGCATATGTCATTCCAACTTCCAAAAAGGCAGATTCTACAAATTACAGACAGAGAGTGCTTTATGTTGATTCTAGACAAGATCCTAGAGCAGAATATTAAAGGTTTGATGGCTGAGTACCTCATAGAGGAAGCAGTGGCTACTTGGATCCAGTATGGGCTCCCCAGGAATAAGTCACTTGAGAATAACCCCAAGTTATGTGGTTATGTTATGTGGTTACCAAAACTGGTAATTCCATATAGTAGAGGTATAGTAGATTTGGTAGACAGTGTATATCCCGATGTCAAGTCCAAAGACTAAGAATCAGATGCTAGTACAAATAAGAATAATTGAACAATGTAACATGAAATTGATAAACATCTGAAATGAGATTTATATAGATGTACTAAATTGCTCTGCCCTAGACTTCAAAATAGGTAATAGGTTTATTTCTTAAGGCATTAAAGAAATGCATATAAAATCTGTGGATAACATGGAACAAACATATAAATCAATGAAACAGAACAGAGAACCCAGAAATTGACCCAAGACAGTATGCATAATAATATTTGACAAAGGAAGCAAGAGCATGCAAGGAGAAAAGACAGTCTCTTAAAAAAATGATGTTGGGGAAATGGGACAGGTACATGCAAAAAAATGAAACTAGACCACCAACTTACACCATACACAAGAATAAACTCAAAATGGATAAAAGACTTAAATGTAACTCGTGAAATCATAAAAATCCTAGAAAAAAATGTAGGCAGAAAAATCTCAGACATCATACATAGCAGAATTTTCACTGATGTATTGCCTTAGGCAACAGAAACAAAGGAGAAAATTAATACATGGGACTACATCAATCTAAAAAGCTTCTGCACAGCAAAAGAAACTAAGATCAAAATGAAAAGAGAACCCACTGTCTGGGAAAACATATTTGCCAATGATACATCAGATAAGGGATTAATACCCAAAATACACAGAGTACTCATACAACTCAACAAAAGGAAGATAAACAATCCAATTAAAAATGGGCAAAAGACCTGAATAAACACTTCTCCAAACAGGACATACAAATGGCCAGGAGATATATGAAAAAAATGCTCTACATCTCTAATCGTCAAAGAGATGCAAATTAAAATGACTATAAGATACCACCTCACCCCTGGTAGAATGGCTGCCATCAACAAATCCTCAAACAACAAGTGCTGGCAAGGATGTGGAGAAAAGGGGACTCTAGCACACTGCTGGTGGGAATGCAGACTGGTGCAGCCACTGTGGAGAACAATCAATCTGGCATTTCCTCAAAAAATTAAAAATGGAATTGCCATTTGACCCAGTAATTCCACTTCTAGAAATATATTCTAAGAAGCCTGACACACTAATCAGAAACAATATATGCACCCCTATGTTTATAGCAGTACTATTTATAATAGCTAAGATCTGAAAACAGCCCAAGTGTCCATCAATAGATGAGTGGATAAAAAAAGCTGTGGTACATAAATACAATGGAACACTATCTATGCAGCTGTAAGAAAGAAAGATCTCTTATCCTTTGAGATGACATGGAGAGACCTGGAGAGTATTATGCTAAGTGAAATAAGCCAATCAGAGAAAGACAAGTACCACATGATCTCACTTATTTGTGGAACATAATGAACACAATAAGCTCTCGACCAAAAGAGATCCAGAGTCATGGAAGTAGAAAACAGACTGACAAATCTCTGAGGGATGGGGGGGAGGTGGGGATAAACCAAATAACTTATATACATATATGTACAACCAATCGACAGGGACACTAGGCTGGAGAAGGTAGAGGGGGAGCAGGAAGGAGGGGGTCAATGGGGATAAAATGGGGGAACCTATATAATACTTTCAACAATAAAAATAAATAGACCTAAAATAAATAAAACAAAACCAAGAAAAGGGTAGTGAACATAAGTTTATAGATGAACAATCTAAAAGACTTAGAAAGGCTAGAACAAATGGTCACATACAGGAAAATAATTTTAAGAGAGAAATATTAAGTTCTATTCAGGGGACTAAGAAACCAATTGCACACATCCATGAATGAGATGGGTCTCAGCCATATAAAAACAAACTTGGTAATGTTGAGATGACTTGAACATCAAGAGTCAATAGCCATGTTCAGAAGTACCATAGTTGGAAAGTCATTGTTTGAGAAATTATTCTATCCCAGTTTCTGTGCTAAGCACTCTACATAGACTAACTTATTAAATCCTTATAACAACTCTATGAAAGAAACAGGTACAAACTGAAGCTATAAGTTGTAGTGGCTTGTCCAAGACAATGTAGAAGTAGCAGAGCTGAGTCACCCCCAAGTCTCTGATTAGCCCATGGCAACCTTAACCTTGGGGCTTCCCTGCTTCCCTAGAAGGAGGGTAGGGGTGTCTCAGCAAGGGTGGGAGTGGTTCTACTGTGCTCGACAGCATCTGGAAGCACTACACTTTAAGAAGAGAGAAAATTGGAGTGTGTTCAGTATTCCAGGGGTGAGAGAATTCAAAATCTTATCACTGAACAAGGGTTAAAGAAACTGAGATTTTTATTTTCCATCTTAAATAAAATAAGGCTTAAGTGTAGGATATGTATTTAATTTTCAAAAATGTAATGGCTGTCATGTAAGAGAAATTGTTCAGCATGGCCCCCAAACAGAAGTATAATAAATTTAATACAGGAGAGATTGCTTTTAATATCCTAAGGTTTCCAAAGCTAGATTGTGAGTTGGGGGAGGGGAGTCAGCAAGATGGAGGGCTAGGAAGTCCCAGCATTCATCACCTGCCCCCCCGCACCCCCAAAGCAACCAACCAACCAAAATAGCTCCAGGTAAGTTCTGCACTACCACAAAGCAGCAGCAGAAATGCTGCAGAGCTAAAAAAAAGTACAGAAAAGTACAGGGAGCATTTTACCCACATCACTCCATCCCCCAGTCCTAAGCAGCTCGGTGCCAAGAAGGACCTCCTTGGATTTCAGCCAACAGGGAAAAGAACAGCAAGAAAACAAGATGGAGGTTCCTCAAAAAAATCAAAATAGAACAACCATATGATCCAGCAATCTCACTTCTCGGTATATATCCTAAGGAGATGAAATAACTATCTCAGAACTATATGCATTTCATGTTCACTGCAGCATTATATACAATAGCCAAGACATTGTATAACTGCCCATCAGCAGATGAATAGGTAAGGAAATGTGGTATATAAACATGATGGAATATTATTCAGCCATAAAAAAGGAAGTCTTGCTTTTTGCAACAATATGGATGAAACTGGAGTGCATTATGCTAAGTGAAATAAGTCAGACATAAAACGACAAGTACCATCTGCTGTAAAATACAACATCAGTAATATGTCGAATCTTTTAAAAAGCCAATTTCATAGAAACAGATAATAGGGGCTGGGGGCTGGGGCATGAGGAAATGGGGAGATGTAGGTCAAAAAGTATAAACTTTTAGTTACAAGTTCTGAGGATCTAATGTACAGCATGGTGACTATAGTTACAGTGGTAATGCATACTTGAAAGTTGCTGAGAGTAGATCTTAAGTGTACTCACCACACTCACACACACACACACACACACACACATGAGTAACTATATGAGATGATGGATGTGTTAATTATCTTGATCTTGATCATTATTCTACAGTGTACATTTACATATTTAAAGCATACATAATTTGATATACAATTATACTTTTCAATTATTCTTCAATAAAGTTGAGGAAAAGAACATAGACTGGGTTATCGTTATGGTACCCCACCACAATGTATTCAAGGACAGTATTCAAATGGTTAACCATTTGGAGGTATGCTATACAGGGAGATTGTGAATCTTCTAAAAACTAGGAGAAAACTTTAAGGTTTCTTTCAATCCAAAGATTGATTCTAATCAAGAATTTCATTCATCTCCCCAAATTGTACAATTTTCTGAGAGGCCTAGGGAGTCTCCCATTTACATCTGAGAAGGACTAGCCATCTAACTTCCCGAGCAACCTTTATCTTCCCTCCCCTGCATCCCAATATTTTCTAATGCAACCTACACCTGATACATAAGAACCCATCACCATTAGCTTTTGCAGGGAGGCTGTAAACCAAAAGGACTTGTCATGACAGTTAGCAAAATAACTAACAACCGACATCTGTATATTCTACTTTAAGCACTCTACAAAGTAGCCTAAATCAGGGTCCCTACTATCAATGGGCTTACAGTCAGGTTGGAAAGATGAGACTTACATACAGGAGCATATGATGAACCCAGAGGCAGGTGGAAAGCGATAAATGAAAGATACTAGCAACAGGAGAATAGGAGTTCAGAAAAGAAAGCTCAGTTGCTACTAAGTTGGTCAAAGGTTTCAGAGAGAAGGTGGTCTGAGCATGCTTCGAGGACTGCAATACAGGCAAGCCTCCTGCTATGGTGCTTCACTTTATTGTGCTTCACAGATGTGTGTTTTTACTAATTGAAGGCAAGACCCTCCACCAGCAAAAATATTACAACTTGCTTTACTGCAATGGCGAGAACTGAACCCACAATATCTCTGAGGTATGCCCATACATTTTAGCTAGAGAGGAAGAGATGCCTACCATGAACAAAGTCAAAGAAGTTAGAAAGTACACAGCATGTTCCATTAGGCAGTTACTAGTCCTGGCTGATGGAAGTGGAGGGTTCACAAGAGGAGGCAGCAGGGAACAGGTGAGATGCCCATAGCATAAAAGAAACACTATGAGCCCTGGCCGGTTTGGCTCAGCGGTTGGAACGTCGGCCTGTGGACCAGAGAGTCCTGGGTTCGGTTCCCACTAGGGGCACGTACCAAAAAAAGAAAAAGAAAAAGAAACACCATGAGAAAATGCAGTCATTACCCTCTCCTGGATACTTTCAGATACATAACACCAGAAACACCCAGAGGTTAGGCAAGTAGCTAGTAAACCAAGCTGTATCATCTTTTTAAAAATATGTCGGGCCCACCTGAGAGATTCTGAACCCAGGTCATTTAAATGAACAATGAGTCTTGAAATCCTAGGTTAGGGGCTCAAATAACCCATAATCACCCCCTACCATTTGAAACTCTAACAACTAGTCATTCAGCAAACCATGAGGCTGGTAGAGCACAAAGAGGAGGAAAACTGCCCTAGCTAGTGTTGCTCAGTTGTTTGAGTGTCATTCTATGCACCACGTGGTCACTGGCTCAATTCCTAGTCAGGACACATACCCAGGTTACGTGTTCAATCATCAGTTAGGGTGGTGCAGGAGGCAGCCAAACAATGTTTCTCTCTTTCTCTCTCTCCTTTCCCTTCCTCTCTCTCTCTAAAAATCAATATAAATATTTTTTTTAAAAAGAGAGAAAGAGCCCTGGCCGGTTTGGCTCAGCGGTTAGAGCGTCGACCTGCGGTCCTGAGAGACCCGGGTTCGGTTCCCGCTAAGGGCATGTACCTCGGTTGCAGTTTGTCCCCGGCCCTGGTCGGTGGTGCGGGTGGCAGCCACTCGATGTGTTCCTTTCACATCAATGTTTCTCTCTCTCTCTCTCTCTGTTCCTCTCTCTCCCTCCCACTCTACCTGAACAAAAAATGGGAAAGTGTCCTCGGGTGAGGATAAAAGATAAATAAAATAAAATAAATAAAAAGAGAGAAAGACTATTGACAAAGAACCAGGTGACAATACACAAACCATAAACAAGGGTCCCTAAAGGAGAAAGAAATTTGCCTCAAGAACTTTGCCCGCACCATACAGCTCAGTGAAAACCTCTTGATCTTCACTAATGCTCATAAGTCCGAGATCTCCTTTGCATCAAGTCCTGGTTTACAGCGTCCCTGCAAAGGCTAATGGTGATGTTTTCCTGTGTATCTGGTGTGGAAATTTTTATCATGAAATTCAGAAACAATCAACCCACTCATCTTTCCTCTTCCCAGAGCTGCCCCACCCCTCCTCCCCATGGGGAGCTCCTCAGAAGAGAGGGAGCAGGGTAGTCTATGGCCTGTATCCATGGGATCCAGACATTTGTGCCTGAAATCTCTCTGGACTAAATCCAGAGAGATAACTCAGTCATTACAACCTGATAACTGTCTGGTGATCAAGGTGAGGTACATTAACAGTAGTAATAGTTCATAATCCTTGCAAATGTTGACGAACTACCCACTGAAGACTGACCCTAGGGACAGTAGTGCTGCTGAAGCAGAAAGGCAGACTTGACCAACGCCCTCTTCACCAATTCCTGATGTTAGAATTGGCAGGTTCTTAGAGACCATCAACTCTACTCCTTCCATTTCACCAGATGAGACAATTGAGACCCAGGGAGGGCTCAAACTCACCCAAGACTGCACAACAAAGAGACCACAAGCTCTCTCTATCCCTGACTTGAACTCAAAGCCTAGATTGCTTTCTCTTGAGGTCACACTGCCTTCTGAAACCTAGAGAACCTGCTAAAGCTACTTTTTTTAAATGTCTGTTTTCCATTTGTTACAAATATAACCACCTACGTTTTCTGCCAAACACTACTAGAAGAGCTCTTTGTAAATTTACTCATTCTATTCTCACCATCACCCAAGGGGCCAGGTTACAATGCTTATCCCAATTTCACAAATGGAAATCCTGAAGTAGAGAGAGGTCACAGGCCGGGACAGAGCCAGGGCTGTCTAACGAGACAGTCTGGCTCCAGAGTCCCCACTCTTAACCACTTTATAATGGTTCATGAAAGATAATTTCTTTAAATTATAAAATGATGGAAGAAAAGGAGCAAGCGTAGCACAAAGAGCATGATCACTAGTGTCTGATAATGAATTTAAGAGCTAAACCATAAATTCAATTAATACATGTCATATATCTCTTGATCATCTATTTATTAAGTTAAGGAAAAGTCTATGTACATACCAGAAGAAAATACATAAAGCATATTAACATTTTAAGCATTTTTTTAAAAGGCGGAATGATTGTGTGTGCATACTAGTCAAACAAAGCCTGCCACTTGAGACAGGAAGAAAGTTCTTTGAGTGCTGGTTTTAGAAGGGTCTCTTCTGGACATGCCTTGGAAAGTGAAGGTATCACAGATCTCACCTGGTCTGGCTTCACTCACCAATACAAGATGTCTTCTCCACTCTTAAAAGAACATTACTTTTACATTAACTTTCTACAGAAATCCAACCTCAAATTGATAACTGAGGAAAGGGTTAAACTAAAATAGGAGAAGACACCACTGAAGACAAATAAAAATACATCTGATAAAAGTGTTCAAAACCAAGATGATTGAAACAAATACCTGATATTCAATTATGTTAGTCTTTTACTTTCTCTCATATTAAAAATGATGTCAAATCTCATTATCTTGGGTATCCAGGAGAAGAAGTCCAGAAACAGTAATGCTAGGAATAAACAAATTACAATTGTGCCTAAGATCAAATTTCAAGGGAAAAACTGCAGTCAATTAAGCAGATGTACTATCACATAAAAAAAGTTACATGACATTTTACCAGCCAAATATCTTAGTGTCAACTATGCAAAAACCCACTCAAAATGCAACAGATCCTAAAAACTCTAAGACCAGAAAAGTATTGCTTTAAACATGAAAGCCAAAGTTCAGAGAATTAAAGCAAAGAGCAGTGTCAGGTGCACAGTAAACCCTCAAATATTTGTTGAATGAATATAAAGGAAGAAAATGGTCACAGAAAGAGGAGCATGAAAGAAACTGTCAAAACAGCTAAACAGCAGAGTGACACTGCTTTGAGCTCTGAGAACTCTTTAATACTAGGATAATAGCAAAAGGACTAAGGATTATAGATACTGGACAAAATGACAGACTGCCACCCAATCAGGGCAAAATGCTTGGTAGTAAAGGACCTGACTTGCACTTCTTAAGAAAAATATCACCAGTCCTCATAAGGGATGTGGACTCAAGCCCTACAAGAGTGACATAATGTTTACAGTACAACTCTAACATGGCAAAAGTCCCTGAACTTGGTGCATTTCAAATACAACAATGTTTTTTAATTTAGAACTCCCAACAGGAGTTGCCCAGCTTGACCCATCTCTTCATAATAAATCTTATTTCATGTTACAGGGAGAAAAAATATCCTATAGCACCCTGGTTGGTTTGGTTCAGTGGTTAGAGTGTCTGCCCCCAGGTTTGATTTCTGGTCAAGGGCACATACCTGGGTTGCAAGTTTGATCCCCAGCCTGGTCAGGGTGCGTGCAGGACGCAACCAATCAATGTGACTCTCTCACATCGATGTTTCTCTCTCTCCTTCCGTCCCTCCTTCCCTCCCTCCCTCCTTTTCCTTCTCTCTAAAAATCAATGGCAAAATACCCTCCAGTGAGGATTAACAACAATAAAAACAAAAATCCTATAGCTTCTCTGCTCCACTAAAGCAACATAAATACAAATGCAATTAGAGAAAACCTACATAAACCAGATCTGTCATATCTGATTACTAAATTAAAGTGTAATAAAATTATAGTCAGGCTGGGAGTTTGAGAGTAATTTGGGATCTGTGCAGTACCATCCTAGCCAAGCCTGAATCATAAAGTATTTTCCAACACTTATGTAATAAATCTTTTCTAAGGAGTCAGTACTTGGTCATAAACCCTAGCAGGACTTAAAGTTGGAGTTTAAGTACCAGTTTAGTGGTTACCAATTTTGTACAGAATGTTTAACATAAAAGTAATATTATATTCCACTATTTACCTTAATACCTATTTAGAACACATTTCCTTTTCTCATGTGGCATATACTAAAGGAGGTCATGTATCAGGGCTCACCTGAAATTCCTGCCCAATTTAAGTCTTAGCCACAACAGTAGTCTCCTATAAGAGCACAATGGGAAAATATTCCAAATTCTTCTGCAGTATTCACATGATTTTTAAAAAGGTGTGAAACCCCACTGAGGCCCCTGATGAAATTTCATAGAGCCTTAGTTACCAACTACAAGCATACCTCATTTTATTACTCTTCACTTTATTGCATTTCACAGATGTTGCGTTTTTTTCAATTGAAAGCAAGACCCTCCACTGGCAAAAACAATTGCAACTCTCTTTATTGTGATATGCTCTTTATTGTGGAGGTATGGAATCAAACCCAAAATATTTAGGAGCTATGCCAGTACTCCTTTCCTCTTTGTTTCTAAACTGCTTAAAGGACAAGACGGGTGCTTCAAAGGAAAGTCTAATGGCACACCTGTTGCATAACTTGTTCTTGGTTAGCCAGTTTTTGATAAGGAAGGAAACACAGTCAAAAGCAGGTCAAACACTGATTCTCTGTTCTCCATTCTCCCACTAGCCAGGACATTCTCCTGAATCAAACACCTAGCAGCTAGCTGTGCCTCAGTTTCCCTAACCACTAAATACAAGGTCTGATGATATTCAAATTCCTATTTGACCAAAGTTAATGAGCACATTCACATAGAAATACTACATTAGAACATTACATTGAAATACTATATTGTATAAATTCCAAAGGCTTTTGCAGTATTCATTTCTTTTCCTCCAAAGACTCCAAAGGAATTTGCTTGGCCATTAATTAAGAGCAGGCAAATACCTATGTGCTTTAAAAACGTGTACACACGCACACACACACACACAAAACAACAACAACAACAAAACCAGAACAGATATGTAGAAACCTTCCCAGGTAAAGTTATCACTCTGCTTGGATAATCATGTGGAAAGAGCAACCCACAGAACATAACAAGGATAGGTCTTTTATTTGCTTTTGTTGTGAAAACAGGATTTGCTTCCCCAACAGCTTCAGGGCCTAGGTACATTAGATGTCAAAGCTTCGGAAAACCGGAGACCCCTTGCGACTTCAAATGATCAGTTCTTTCTGAACGTGGTACTTTTCCTTATTTCTTACCCAGTGGGCACTGGTCTGGTGGCTAACCTCCATAACTCTGGGTCTGCGGATATTTGTGGAGACCCAGGCAGGGGTCAAGGAGGGAGAAGCTGCGCAAACACAGATGTTGCTGCTGTTCCTTGACCCACCCAGCTGCAACCAATGCGGGGACGCTGTGCGTTCCTAGGGAGGCTGATGCATTCTCTCCTGGAAATCTAATTGGTGTCTGGGAAACCAGAGCTGGGTTTCCAAGGCGGCCTCAGCACCGAGCTTCCACAAAGCCCTGGACAGGCGAAGATACCTCCTTGGCCAAGCACAAGCCCATCGTTATGACCCCTGTAGAAGCTCCACGCACGGGAAGGTTAGGGTACCACCACCCACACAAGGGGCAAACAAACCTACAACATAAGCATAAGGAAATCCAACAGAATTCCGACCGCTTCTCCTCACCAAGATAACTGTAGATACCTTTTAAGACGCAGCACATGTTGCCACACGAAGGAAATGTTAGGGCCTCTGTGCTAAGCCTGTGCTTGGTCCGCTCTCTGGAGACCCGGCCCCGCCATGCACCCTCAACCCGAAGCCGAGGATACCGATCAGCAGAGGAGACCCCAGCTTTCAAGGATCTTTCTCCTCCACCGTAGGCGTGCCAGTTACTGCCCTAGCATCCGAAGGACCCTGGCAGGGCTTCCACCCACCCAGCCCCGGTCTCCGGAGCCGGGGTCGAGGGGGTCGAGAGGGTCGCCGCCTTCTCGGTGCGCTCCCGACTGCGCCGCCAGAGCGACCTCGCGCTCCGCAGCTGCCGCCGCCGCGCCGGGCTGTGCGCCCTTTGCACTTGTTGCCGTTCCCGAGGGACTAGAAGGCGGCGGCCATCCCTCGCGCCGCCGCGCCGCAGCAGCACCCCCTCCCCACCTCGGCTGACCCTCGCGTCCCCTGGGGTCCTGGACAAAGTAGCTTCGCGACCGTGAACTCAGGTGAGGTGGCCCAAGTTCTCTGCCCAGGACAAGAGAGACGCCGGGGATGGAGCCCCAAAGAGCACTTACCTGGAGCTGTGGCCCCCGCAGCCCGCGCAGCCCTAGCGAGGCGCTGGCCCCGCGCCCTGCCCCAGGGCGCCCGGAGCCGGGAAGGCTCACCCGCAGCTGCCAACGCCCGGCGGCGGCGGCACCACGGCGGCCAGCGCGAAGGGGGCGGAGCCGCGGCCCCGCTCCCAGGCCCGGCTGGCGGCGCCCGCGGCTGGTGCCGCCCCCGCGCTCCGCGCCTGCCGGCTGCCACAGGATCCCCGGCCTGCCCACCGCCCGGCCTGGCATCACATGGCCGGGCCCGCCCGCCGCCGCGCCCGACACCGGCTCCAGGAGGAAACCCGAAACCCCGACTGAACTCTCTCCGCCAGCCCCCTCCCGACGCGGGGCGGTGGCCGGCTCGCCTCGGCTTCCCTCCCGGGACCCGGAGCGCCCAGGCGGGCAGAGGCTCGCGCGGCCCTACCCGGCCAGAGGAGGGCGAGGTTGCGCCCTGGTGGAGGCGCCTGCGCGCCCCAGGCTCCCACCGGCCTTGGCGCTGCCTGGGGAAGGAGCTGGTCTGCCCGCTCCTGGAAGGATTTGTGCCAGGCCTGAGGGAGGCTTAGGCTGTCCTCAGCCCTAAGTCACCATACCTGTGACGTAACATGGCCCAAGTATTACTTTAAAATATTGAGGCTCATGTTCATCTGGGCTGGAGCTTGGCGAGCTGCGATTCTCTTGGTGTTTATACCCACAAGTGGCTCCATTGGAAGCCTTCCTAATTCAAACATTCTCATGAAAACTAACCTGCTTTTGCAAGTTGAGAGGGATTCCCTTACCATCCATCCAAAGTGCTTCTCTAGTTAAATCATCCCAACTCCAAGCCGAGAAGCCTCTCCATCAGCCAGGCCTTCATAAGACAGACTTCAGACAATGATAGCAACTTCAAAGGCAAAAATCCCAATTTGACTTTTCTTGTAATTACCGTGAGTCTCTTTGTCTTTCTTGCGAAGGCCTGCCATCCACAGGACCAGGACAGGGGTGTAGCCGGAGGAAGCTGGCAACCAAGGCACCTAGCCAGAAAGGAGCACCTCTCCTTAGTTGTCACCAACACCTCTCCTGGCGCTTGAGCCTCCCTTCACATCTCACCTTGTCCAGCCCACCTTGCTGACACGGCCCTTGAGGACAAGAGCAAGGCTGAAGAAGACAGCAAGGATGCACTGTCGTGTGCCTGCAGCCCTCAGCCCTGCTCCAAGGCAAAGGTGGGGCATTCTGCCTTAATAAAGGGATCCCGGCTGACTTGCATGGAGCGCAATCCCAGTTCATTCTGTTTCACCAAAACCAAGGCCTGGCCTCACGGTCTCTATCTTTTAAAGAAAAAACAAGTTCCTGCTCATTGCCAGAACTTCAAGGTACTCAAGATAAAAATAGCCCTGGCCGATTTGGCTCAGCGGTTAGAGCGTTGGCCTGCGGTCCAGAGAGACCCGGGTTCGGTTCCGCTAAGGGCACGTACCTCAGTTGCAGTTTGTCCCCGGCCCTGGTTGGGTCGTGCGGGTGGCAACCACTCGATGTGTCCCTTTCACGTCGATGTTTCTCTCTCTCTCCCTCCCTCCCACTCTATCTGAACAAAAAATGGAAAAATGTCCTTGGGTGAGGATAAAAATAAATAAATAAATAAAAATAAAAACAAATAATACCCTTTAAATCTGTTCCCCAATAAATCCAATTTTTAAAATTTTTCCAACCTCTCACACTGTCTACTGAAGATTAACTGAATCAACACACAAGACAAAAATGGTTTCCAGACTCTGGTGGCCTTTGTTGTTATTCTGCTTTTTACGTCACTAGTATTGAATCACTGTGTATTTTCTTTTCTTTCTTCTCCCCAACCCAACCCCTGACCTTTTTTTTGTTTGTTTTTTTTAATTCTGTCAGATATGTAGATAGGGGGGAAAATGTGGGAGGAGGAACAACTCTTCCAAGAAGTTGCCCCCAAACTCCTTCCCCATGAAAAAGAAACGGGCAAAACTAGTCATTGTGAAACCCCTACCAGCTGAGGACATACAATCATGCTATCTGCAGTTTTCTTGCCTTCTCTCAAGCACTGAGCTTGATCAATATTTAAATAAGTACTTGGCTTTCAACTTCTCTAGGTTCAAATATTAAGTAAAGTGTACTCTAGCAACCTTAAAAGAAGCTAGAGAAAATATGAGTCAGGAAGCTATCAGTTGCATAAATAAGCTTTTGCATCTGATTGATTTTGCTGCATATAAGTCACTCAGGACACTGAGACAGAAGACTCGTATTCTCTCAGTCCCCAGACAAGGGACATTCAGACAGTAAGAAACCAGGTTGGCAATTCATTTGGGAAAATTCTAACTTCTTGGTGAGTCTTAGGCCAGTGTCCCAGCTGAGCTCTGTCATTGCCACTTACTCAGTCTCCATTCACCCTTTCAGACAGACCTCCTGCATAAATCCTTTCTTCATTGTCCTGGTTCCTGCCAGCCTCTGAACTTTGACAAAGCTTACTGACCTTATCACACAATTTAGCACCTGATTTATTCACCGTCATAGGTTGGACTATTACGGGTTCCTATCCTTTCTTCAATTTCTCATTTCAAAGACAAAGACTGTTTCTTATCCCAGTAATCTCCATAGTCCTAACAGAGGGCACCTCTGTAGTATTTAATATCCATATAGAGACCCTAGCTCTGGGGTAGTTAGTATTTGTTTTTTTAAGTGAACTATCACATCAGTTATACAGGAAGGAACATGTGTATCACAATTTTCAAACTATTTTTGAATAGATTATAAGCATTCCAAATTCTCTTACCTACTTAGTTATTTCCTGCTCTTCATTCTATTTCCTTTGCCAATAATTCAGTGATTAAATAATTGTAAATTTCATGTCTGGCCATATGAGTTAGCATGATACTAAACAACAATAGATTGGAGGAAGGGGACACGTTTTAGAATTTAAAATAGGATGACCTTTGGAAGATTCAACCTTACTAAGCCTCCATTTCTTCATCTGTAAAGTGGGCACAGGAATAGATTTGCTCATTGTGAAGATTAAATGACTGAAGATGATTTAAGAGATATAATAAAGATGCAAGAAATGGTTGCAATTAATATTTCAGAGTATGGATTTATTAAAAGAACACTTCAGAGTTTTGAGATAATTAATAGAGTGTGTCAGACTCTGAGGTAAGAAACTAGTTCTGGATTGTACACTTGCTTGGTCAGACTGAGAAGGTTGGGGAACACAGAAAAAGGAAGCCAACATGATCAAAACCGGGGCCCAATCTTGTTGGGGATATGCTCACAGGCTCTGAAAAGTTTTTTAAAAAATCATGATTCCCACAATCCCACCCCAGACCAATTATTTCAGAATCTCCTGAGGATGGGGCCCACACACTGATATTGTTTTAAGGTTCCCCCAGGTCTATCCAATGGTCCATCGACATTGGGAACAGCTGGACTAAAGGATTTGAATTTACTGCCACTGGAGAAAGGTGAGAGCCAGCCCTCAATTATATGAGGTTAATGGAATCAGCTCTTCCATTTCTACTAATGATGAACAATCCTGTTTAAACTGCAGGCCAGAGTGCTTCAGTGTAGTGTACATATGAATCACCTGGAGACCTTGTCAAAATGCAAATTCTAACTCAGTATCAGATGGAGGCTGGTACTTTGCATTTCTGACAACCCCAGGTGGTGCCAGTGCTGCTTGTCTGTGGACCATACTCTGAGTAGTAAAATAATAGAGATTCAAAACGGACATTAGGACAAAAAGGAGAGAAATATTCACATTAAGAGAAGTCTTGATATTTCTGAATATTTTAAATCAATTAATATTTATTGTACACCAACTATGCACAAGATATATTTTGCAATCTTTCTAGAAAATACTAGGGAATTTCTAGCCAGTTTTAAGTGTGAGGTCTTCCCTAAAGGGACAACACAGCCTCTCAAACAGGGCTGACTTCTCCACTAGGCTCAGTGCCCAGGGACCGCAATACGTTTAGGCACCAATGAAAATGTTTTAATTTCTTTTAAAACTCAAAGAAAAAAGATGAACTTTTAGGTCAAAGAAAATGTTTTAATATGTAATATTTATATATTTGTTTTTATGACAATGGAATAGTAAAACGTGTTTTATTTTTTTCTTTATTGATTTTTAGAGAAAGAGGATGGGAGAGGGAGAGAGAGATAGAAACATTGATGAGAGAGAACATCAACTGGCCACCTCCTGCATGCCCCCACTGGGGATCAGGTCCACATCCTGGGCATGTGCCCTGACTGGGAATCGAACCGGCAACCTTTTGGTTGGGTCAATGCTCAACCACTGAGCCACACTGGCTGGACCTATTTTTTTTATTTTATATTTTATTTATTTATTTACATTTTATATTTTATTTTATTTTATTTTATTTTTTATTTTATATGGAGGAAGGGACCCATGAAGGCAAAAGTACCTAGGGCCCAAAAAAAGACATAATGTGCTGTGTGCTCAAAGTCCATTTTAGTTCCAGGTACTTTTAGGAAAGAACATGAAGCCTATTATGGCTGATATTTGCATATTGATATTTACATGATTAACGGAAGATATCAGGGAAGATATAAATTACCTCTTGAGCAGAGCTGGCCCTATAAATATACAAAGTTCAACACCTCCCACGTGTGATTTGAGGAACACTAGGTATGTTTCATTGACAAAAAGAGTTGTTCTACAGATGATTCCTGAGGCTCTAAAATTCTACCATTAGAGAATTATTCCACCTCCAGAGCCAGGCTTTAGACTCGCAGTAGTTCTCAACTTTCTTAATGCCGTGACCCTTTAATACAGTTCCTCATGTTGTACGTGGGTGTATCTGCATGTGGGCGGACCCGCCTGGAGACAGTAGAGGAGCGGTGTCTCGGTTCCTAAGACCATTGGAAATAGGTGTTTTCCGATGGTCTTAGGCGACCCCTGTGAAAGGGTCGTGACCCACAGGTTGAGAACCGCTGCTAGAGATTCTCACTACCTAGAGACCCATTTCTTGTAACACTGACCTTCCTTCTGACCTAATTCTTTTTACCCTACAGCTTCAGGCCCACATCTCAGAAACTTCTCAGGGGATTTTCTTCAAAAAGAAAATAACATAAGATGAGATTCCATTTTAAAGGAAACACCAGCCCGGCTGATATGGCTCAGTGGTTGAGCATTGACCCATGCACCAAAAGGTCGCCGGTTCAATTCCCGGTCAGGGCATATGCCCAGGTTGTGGGTCTGAACCCCAGTAGGGGGCATGCAGGAGGCAGCCAGTCAATGGTCTGTCTCTTCGATGTTTCTATCTCTCTCTCCCTCTCCCTTCCTCTCTCTCTAAAAATCAATAAAGAAAAAATAAAAGAAAAGAAACACCAATTCTAACCAGTTCCTAAAGATTGACATGCAGTCATTCATAGCTAAACAACGTCACTTTTATCACTATTATTCACTACAGTAACCTCCACAAACATTATAGATTGTTTTACAGTCTACTACGATAGCCACGTGTGGCTATTTGCATTTAAATTAACTAAGGGAGAAGATAGTGGTGGGCAGGACCAGAGGGAGGGTGAATGTGTGAGAGAGTGTGAGTGGATGTGAAGGTGGATGACCAAACCCGTGCAGTGCAGAGATGCGGAGCACAAGTTTCCTGTGCTGTGGACGGGAGCAGCTGGCTACCGCGGTAAGCGGCTCTTCAGGGGACTTCTCCTGGCACCACGGGGAGGAGGTTGCACCATTTTGGAGGATCCTGGGTCTTCCCTGGGAGGAGGCAGTGGGAGCAGCTAGGGCCCAGCAACCTGAGCCCACCAGCGCACCTGGCACCAAGGACCAGTGGACACTATGTCAACACAGACCAGTTCGCAGTAGTGGAGCTGCCAAGGTGCCAGTCACGGAAGCCGCAGACAGCCCAGAGCCCAGCACCATCCCCCACAGTAGCACCCAATCAGAGTCAAGATATACCCCCAGCAACAGAGGCAGGGGAGCAGACATCCATCCCCAGGCAATAGAAGCACAGACCAGCAGCTGAGACCCATCCCCAAAAACTACAGCAAAAGCTGAGCAGGAGTTGAGCCCCATGGGGCAGCAGCACTCCCCAGCCACCAGCGGTGGGACCTGGGGCTCCACAGAGGCCTATGCGGTCCAGTAGCTCACAAGTGCAGTGGGAAGCCAGAGCCGGAGAGGGATTGGTGCGATCCAGCTGCCTGTGGGTCCTGCGGGGTGCTGGGGCACCAGAGAAGCCTGTGCGACCCAACTGCACACAAGATAGGCATAGAGGATGTGAAAATGGCTGTGGAGTGAATGGAAGCTACACAGGCGATCTCCTAGGACAAAGCGGGAATTACAACTAAAATAAAGACAAATCCTCAGAAAAAAAGCAACAGAAAAGCAGTAGGACAGGACCATATAACCAGGGACACTGGTAGGATCTGCAGAGGTGTGAGAGGGTGGTGGGCTGGGTGCTCATGGACAGCAGCAGTCTTAGCTGTGAGCAGCGCCCTTGGGGAATAAAGACCGAGCCCACTCCACAGCGCAAAGAGCCGGGACAGAGTGCTAAAATAGCCACAGGTATTAACCTGGGGGCTCCGGCACAGGGAGGGCAGACTGGGCTGGAACTCTCTGGGGACACCCAGGATTGGAGGGCACTCAGAGTTTTGCTGAGTTGCGGCCACAAAGGACGGTGGCCAGTGTGCTCCTTCTCAGAGCTGTGGGGAAAAGCAGCAGCCCCCCTCGGAGATTCAGCCTTTCCCAGGTGAGGCAAAGAAATGCAAATTGAGGCTTATTAGCAACCAGCATCTATCCCACCCTCTGGAAATCCTCTTAGGCAGAACACCAGGGCTACATTCCAAGGCACTGAGTAACTGAGACTACTAGCCTCCAGGTACAAGCTAGAGGATAACTGAACCTTTCCTGGGCTTGCAAATCTACCCAGGAAAGTAAGCCTTGATAGTGGTGTTTAACGTGGGCACACCCAGGCTCATCCAAACCCAGTAGAGAGAGCCAAAAACAGAAGAACACCAACACCCACAGGGAAAATTTGGCAGGCTCCAAAACCCACTAAGATAGCCAAAATGGTGCAAAAAAGAAACAAATCCCAAATGAAAGAACAAGAGAACTCTATCGAAGATGAGATAAATGAAATGCAGTTAAGCAAATTATCAGAGGTAGAGTTCAGAACCATGATCTTGAGGAAGCTCAACAGCATGAGTAAGGACATCAGCACCATGAGTAAAGATATAGAAACACTGAAAACCAACCAAGTGGAAATGAAAAATGACATGGAAGAAATTAAGAACACATTGGAAGGACTAACCAGCAGAGTACAGGAAGCTGAGGACCGGACCAGTGAATTAGAAGACAGGGTAGAAAAAAATCAACCAATCAGAAAACCAAAAGGAAAAAAAACAATTATAAAACAGGAAGATAGCTTAAAAGAACTGTGGAACAACTGAAAACGTAATAACATTCGCATCATAGGAGTCTCCAAAGAGGAAGACAATGGGCAAGGGTTAAAGAATATATTTGAAGAAACAGTGACAGAAAACGTTCCTAACTTGAAGGAAGAAGGCATTCAAGTTCAAGAAGCACAGAGAGCCCCAAGTAAGAACCCAAACAGACCCACACCAAGACACATAGTAATTAAAATGCCAAAAATTAAAAACAAAGAGAGAATCCTAAAGGCAGCAAGAGATAAGCAACAGGTTACCTACAAAGGAAACCCCATAAGGCTCTCAGCTGACTTCTCAACGGAAACACTACAGGCCAGAAGGGAGTGGCATGAAGTAATCAAGGTCATGAAAAACAAGGATCTGAATCCAAGACTACTCTATCCAGCAAGGCTATCATTCAAAATAGAAGGTTAAATAAAGAGCTTTCCAGACAAAAAAAAAAAAAGGCACAGCAAGATATGTTAAAAAAAACAACTGCTGTAATTAGCAGGAGAAATGGGAAGAAAAATATAACCACACTAAACAAAAATGGCAATAAATAAGTACATATCAATTATCAACTTAACTGTGAATGGTTTGAATGCTCTGATAAAAAGACACAGAGTAGCTGACTGGATAAGAAACCATGACTCATATATATGTTGTTTACAAGAGACTCACCTCACAACAAAGACTCACATAGGTTGAAAGTGAAGGGATGATGGAAAGGAAAAAAAGCTGGGGTAGCAATACTCATATCTGATCAAGTAGATTTCAAAATGAAGGCCATAACTAGAGACAAAGAAGGCCACTACATAATATTGAAAGGATCTATCCAACAGGAAGATATAACCTTGGTAAACATATATGCACACAATATAGAAGCACCTACATACATAAAAAATCTTCTGGAGGACTTCAAAGGAAAAATTGACAGCAATACAATCATAGCAGGGGACTTCAACACCCCGCTGACATCACTGGATAGATCATCTAGATAAAAAATTAACAAGGAAACACAGACTCTAAATGAAGCAAATGGATTTCATAGATATCTACAGAGAATTACACCCCAAAACTGCAGAATTCATATTCTTCTCAAATGCACATGGGACATTCTCAAAGATAGACCACATGTTAGGGCACAAACTAAGTATCTACAAGTTCAAGAACATTGAAATCATATCAAACATCTTCTCAGATCACAATGGCATGAAACTAGAAATCAACTGCAACAAGAACATGCAAAGACATAGGAACACATGGAGGCTAAATAGTATGTTATTGAACAGTGAATGGGTTACCATGGAGATCAAGGAAGAAATTTAAAAATTCCTGGAAACCAATGAAAATGAACACACAACAACACAAAATCTATGGGATGCAGTGAAAGCAGTTCTGAGAGTGAAGTTCATTGCACTACAGGCCTACCTGAAAAACAAGAAAAATTTCTAATAGACTATCTAACCTCACAACTTAAAGAATTAGAAAGCAAACAGAAAGAAAACCCCAGAGCCAGCAGAAGGAAAGAAATAGTAAAGATCAGAGCAGAAATAAATGACATGGAGACCAAAAAAGCAATTTAAAGGATCAATGAAACAAAGAGCTGGTTCTTTGAAAAGATAAGATTGATGGACCCTTAGCTAGATTCACCAAAAAACAAAGAGAAAGAACCCAAATACACAAAATCAGAAATGAAAGAGGAGAAATAATAACTGACACCACAGAAATACAACGGATTGTTAACAAATATTATGAACAAGTATACGGCAACAAATTCAACAATCTAAGCGAAATGGACCAATTTCTAGAAACACATAGTCTCCCAAAACTGAACCGGAAAGAGATAGAAAACTTGAACAGACCAATAACAACAGAAGAAATTGAAGATGTAATCAAGACTCTCCCAGCAAACAAAAGCCCAGGCCCAGATGGCTTCATGGGGGAATTTTACCGAACATTCAAAGAAGAACTAATACCCATTCTCCTCAAACTATTTCAAAAAATTCAAGAAGGAAGACTTCCAAACTCGTTCTATGAGGCCAGCATAATTCTAATTCTAAAACCAGAAAAAGACACTACAACGAAAGAAAACTATAGGCCAATATCCCTGATGAACATAGATGCCAATATCCTGAACAAAATACTAGCAAATCGGATCCAGCAATACGTCAAAAAAATTATTCACCATGACCAAGTGGGATTCATCCCAGGGATGCAAGGCTGGTACAATATTCGCAAATCAATAAATGTGGTACACCACATAAACAAAATGAAAGATAAAAATCATATTATCATATCAATAGATGCTGAAAAAGCCTTTGACAAAACCCAGCACCCATTTCTGATAAAAACACTCAGCAATCTGGGAATAGAGGGATCATATCTCAACATAATAAAGGCCATATATGAAAGACCTACAGCCAACATCATACTCAATGGGCAAAAATTAAAAAGCATTTCCCTTAAGAACAGGAAAAAGACAGGGATGCCCACTTTCACCCCTCTTATTTAACATAGTAATGGAAGTCTTAGTCACAGCAATCAGACAGGAAGAAAAAATAAAAGGGATCCAAATTGGAAAGGAGGAAGTAAAACTGTCATTATTCGCAGATGACATGCTACTATACATAGAAAACCCCAAAGACTCCATCAAAAATTTACTAGACTTAGTAAATATATTTGGCAATGTAGCAGGATACAAAATTAACGTCAAGAAATCGATGGCATTCTTATACACTAACGAAGAACTCACAGAAAGAGAAACTAAAAAAGCAATCCCATTTACCATCACAGCAAAAAAAAATTTAGATACCTAGGAATAAACTTAACCAAAGAAATAAAGGACCTATTCGCAGAAAACTACAGGTCATTGAAAAAAGAAATAGAGGAAGATATAAAAAAGTGGAAGCACATACCTTGTTCATGGATTGGAAGAATTAACATCATTAAAATGTCCATACTACCCAAAGCAATTTATAGATTCATTGCAATCCCCATCAAAATACCAAGGACATACTTCACAGAACTAGAACAAATACTTCAAGGTTCATATGGAACCAAAAAAGACCTCGAATAGCCACAGCAACCTTGAAAAAGAAGAACAAAGTAGGAGGGATCACATTACCAGATTTCAGGTTATACTACAAAGCCCCTGTAATCAATCTGGTACTGGCACAAGAACAGGCGTATAGACCAGTGGAACAGAACAGAGAACCCGGAAATGGACCTAAGACATTATGCTCAATTAATATTTGACAAAGGTGGCAAGAGCATACAGTGGAGTAAAGACAGCCTCTTTAATAAATGGTGTTGGGAAAATTGGACAGCAACATGCAAGAAAATGAAACTAGACCATCAACTTACACCCTACACAAGAATAAACTCAAAGTAGATAAAGGACTTAACTGTGACTTATAAATCCATAAAAATCCTAGAAGAAAATGTAGGCAACAAAATTTCAGACATTATATGCAGCAGAATTTTCATTGATACATCACCTAATGCAACACAAACAAAGGAGAAAATGAACACATAGGACTACATCAAACTCAAAAGCTTCTGCACAGCAAAAGATACAATCATCAAAATGGAAAGGGGACCCACTGTATGGGAGAGCATAATTGCCAATGATATATCAGATAAATGTTAATTTCCAATATATATATATAGTGTGCTCATACAACTCAATAAAAGGAAAGCAAAGAACCCAATTACAAAATGGGCAGAGGAACTAAATAGACACCTCTCCAAACAAGACATACAAATGGCCAAGAGACATATGAAGAAATGCTCAACATCACTAATCATTAAAGAAATGCAAATTAAAACAACAATGAGGTATCACCTCACACCTGTCAGAATGGCTGCCATTAACAAATCATTAAACAACAACTGTTGGCGAGGGTGTGGAGAAAAGGGGACTCTAGTACACTGCTGGTGAGAATGCAGACTGGTACAGCCACTATGGAAAACAATATGGTGTTACCTCAAAAAATTAAAAATTGAACTTCCATTTGACCCAGTGACCCCACTCCTAGGAATATAGCCTAAGAAGCCTGAAACACCAATCAGAAAGAATATATGTACCCCAATGTTCGTAGCAGCACTATTTACAATAGCTAAGATCCGGAAACAGCCCAAATGTCCATCAGTAGACGAATGGATAAAAAAGCTGTGGTACATATACACAATGGAGTACTATGCAGCTGTAAGAAAGAAAGATCTCTTATCCTTTGAGATGACATGGAGGGACCTGGAAAGTATTATCCTAAGCAAAACAAGCCAAGCAGAGAAAGACAAATATCACATGATCTCACTTATTTGTGGAATATAATGAACATAACAGTCTGAGGAACGGGGTAGTCCCAGAGAGGTGGAAGTGGGGTACAGACTAACAATCCCCTGAAGAGGGGGTTGTGGGGAGAGATAAACCACAGAACTTATATGCATGTATGTGTGAACAATGGACAACAAAGGTGGGGAGGGAGAGGGAGGGGGGAATCAGTGGGGGGAAAAGGAGGAACATCTGTAACAAAAATAAATTAATTTTTTAAAAAATTTTTAAAAAGTAAATTAAAACACTAATTCAAAAAGAAAAAATTAATTAATTAATTAATTAAATAAAATTAAATAAAATTGAAAGTTCCTTGTTGCCACATTTTGAGTACTCAATAGCCACATGTTCCTGTTGGACAACACAAATATAGAACATTCTCATCATCCCACAAAGTTCTATTGGACAGCACTTTGTCCATAGGTTCTGAGTAAAGTAGAGGCCACCCTTCCTGGGCCCTCTGAAACACAAACCAGTTTGGGAATTGTGTGGTACAATGAAATGTTTTTGTGCCCATTTGTCAACTGATCTACAACTAGACAGATAATCAGTCACTCTGCTCTTTTCTGATTCTCCCAAACCAGACTTTCTAGGAAACAACATTTTCTTGATACTCTCTGCTCTTCGAGAAAGCCAGACTTTTTTTACGTGTAGAAAACATCCAGTAACTTTCATTGGATCCCTGCCCTCCCTGGGTACTCATCCCCAGCACATAGGTATGCAGTGAACCAGACAGGGAGCAGTATCTGTCTGCAAGTTAGCAGAGTTTATTTAGAAGTGAAATGGGTAAAATAATCTAATACCCAAATTTCTGAAATTTGCATACACTGCACTCGACCTTTTGAACTTGTGAAGGGCCAGTAAATCCTATTCTTGATCCACTGAAGGAACTGCGGAGGTTTTCCCCTAAGCTCTAGAATAGCCTTCATCTCAGAAAGTGATTGTTTATTTGCACCATTGGTTTTGTTTTTTTCTTCCCAAAGTGGATCCAGCTGTCCTCAAGTTGTAGTTGATGTCTTAAACATCAACTACATGTATTTAAACCAACTCAAAGGCCTCCTTTTGCTCTCCAGGACATAACTGTACCAGGCAGGCCAGCTGGAGAATGCCTGAAGTGCATCTGTCTATAAATCTCCCATCAGTCAGCAATTTTGTTTCCAAGAGCACCACTAGAGTGTACAAGTCTGGGGTGTGGAGCAGAATAACTCAATATCTAGCATTTCTTCAATCCCCTAACACCTGCTGAACACTCACATGAACATATTAAATCCCAACCTGGAGCAAGTTTTTAATTATATAATAAAAGCCCTTTAAAAAAGCAGAATTGATAACTAGAGACACTAACACCATTTTAATTAGGGAGATGTAACCACTAGTCACTGATAATACAGGTGGGAAATAATGTGTGCACCTGTCAGATGGGCTGTAATTATGTTTAAGACTTCTGGTGACATACAGATGGTGAGAATGAAGCTTCACTGTTCTGCACATGACATCATCTGGAACCCTCAAAATGCACACATAGCTTTGGGCAACTATTACTCATTCAAGAGGATCGAGATCCTGTTTTTCTATTTACAAAGGGCAGGCAGAGGAAAGGAAAAGACAGGAAAATCTCTAAACAAAATTGGTATGAATCAGTCCCTCCCCCTCCCCAAAAAAATACATAAATATTTTAACTCAGCTTTTTAAAATTAATTCAGATCCATTTGGTTTCTCATAACATATAATTCAAGAACTAAGTTTGAAATCTTGCCACTAGAGGATCCAATAATTTTTTTAATTGCCCAAATTAAATATCCTGCAATTTCTAAATTTAATTCAAAAGATATAGGTAATCAATGCCAAGGCCAGTGCATGGGAACGGTTTTGTTAATTTCAATTCTGAAAGACCCCAGTCCCACTTTGTCCTGAGGTTGGACATCTCAGCAGATCTTTTCTTCCTTAGCACTCTAAGGAGGCAAGTAGAGCAGGAAAGCCTACAGAAGCCTTTCTCCAACTCACATGAAGAGATGTAAGAATCATCCATAAAATACAGAGGAAAATTGAAAGACTTGGAAAAAATGAAGAATCTAAAAATAATGTCTATAATTATCACTGGTGTTTTTTTCATTGTCCTACCCAGAGCCCTCCCATAAAAGGCAGTTTATTCTCCTCTATCAAAGAAAATTTCTTTAAATTATCACTCTCTGATATTATTTCATACTGCAAATCATTAGTTGTTTTTCATTTTGAAAAGTCATTTCAGCCTGATGGGATAGATGAGCATGGGAAGCATCCACGACAGAAGCATCCAGCTCAGACAGCTTGCAAGATAGCCCTGCTTCTCCCTCTGGACCAGGGACCAGCAACCTTTATCTGTAAAGGGCCAGGTAGTAATTTTTTAAAGCATTGTGGACTATATGCTCTGTTACAACCACTCAACTATGCCATTGTAGTTCAAAGGCAGTGACTGATAATATGTAAACAAATGAGCTTGTGTATGTTAAAAAAAAAAAAAGTATTTACAAAAATAGTCAGTGGACTAGATTTGACCAACAGGCTATATAGTTTGCCTACCCATTGCTCTAGACCACTAGAATAACATGCAGAGCTTTAAAAACCAAAAATGCCTCAAATATGGACAGCTAGTCATGTGGAAAGCCATAACATATCAAAAACAGTCCAAAATTAAGCTATAGAAATTAAGAATTAAGCTATAAGAAAAAAAAATAAAACAGATATCATACAGGGAAGAAAAGAGATTTTCCATAATTTCTCATTAATATACTCCAGAGGTATAAAAGAAAATAATATATCCATCAAACAAGAACAAGATGATATGAAAAGGGAACAAAGGACAAGAAGGTAGATTTGCAAGTAAAAAATATAAGATAGTAGAGTTTAAAAATTCAACAGAGGATTGAAGATAAAGTTGAGCAGATATTCCTGAAATTTTAAGACAAATGCACAAAAAATATAAAATAAAAAACAAAAGTCTTTTTTAGGATTAATCTCACATGTGCACTAAAAAGAGTTGCAGGAGAAGAAAGGAAAAGAGGAAAAAAATAATCTAAGCTACAATTTTTTAGGCCCAGAACTTAAAAGCCTACTTCTACAAATTTATGCTAAAGATATATACGGAGGTGAGAATACACATACAGTACAACGTTTGTTTATTAGCAAAAAATGGAAACAGCCCTGGCCAGTTTGGCTCAGCGGTTAGAGCGTCGGCCTGCGGTCTGGAGAGACCCGGGTTCGGTTTCCGCTAAGGGCACGTACTTCGGTTGCAGTTTGTCCCCGGCCCTGGTTGGTCGTGCGGGTGGCAGCCACTCGATGTGTCCCTTCACGTCGATGTTTCTCTCTCTCTCTCCTTCCTCTCTCTCCCTCCCACTCTATCTGTACAAAAAATGGAAAAATATCCTCGGGTGAGGATTAAAAAAAAAAAAAAAATGGAAACAACCTAATTGTTCATATGGTTATTTGATTAAATAAACTGTGAAATACATATACTATGTAGTTAATTAAAAAATAATAACATGGCCCTGGCTGGTGTGGCTCAATTGGTTGGAGTGTCATCCTGTGCACGGGAAGGTTGTGAGTTCCATTCCCGGTTATGGCCCATACCTAGCTTATGGGTTCGATCCCCGGTCAGGGTGCATATGGGAGGGAACCAATCCATGTATCTCTCTTTCTCTCTCTCTCTCTCTCTTTCTCTCTCTCTCTCTGTCTCTGTCTTGTTCTTCCTCCCTCTCTAAAAGCAATTTAATAATAATAATAATAACAACAACAACAACAACATGGCTCTGACTGTACTAACATGGAAAGAGGTCCAGGATATACTACTAAGAAAAGCAAGTTGCAGAACAGTATGTTTACTATGCACTCACCTTTATTTAAAAATACAAATAAAATGTATATAGATCAACATATGTTTACAAAAGTAGTGGTTCTCTCTTGGGAAAGGAATGGAATTGGAGGTTAGTGAACAGCCCTTTTACTTACATTTACATTTTTTTTACAATATACATGGCTTTCTTCTGTAATTTTTAATACTCAAAAACAAAAAGTAAATTATTTAAAATATTATGCAGAGAAAAAATTGTTTTGCCCTTTACAATATCTATGGGAAGAAACAGCAGATGATGATCAGAAGATGATCAGGGATTAGGATGAAAAGAAAATTAAATTCCTGTTTAGAGAAAGACCATGAACCCAGCTAAGGAACACAAGCAGAAAAAGGTACTGCCTGGCCTTTCTAGAGCTTACATTAGAATTGGGAAGAGACTCACATAGATGGCAATAGTAACCAGGACTCAGTGGAATAGCCTTCTGCCACAGTGTACAGTATGTCAAAGCCAGGGAGCTCAGAGGACAGAGACCAGTAAAGGCTGGAGTAGCCAAAGATGCCTTATGGAGGAAGTGAGCCTTGAAGATGGCAAAGGCCGAAGAGAGAACGTTAAAGCCAAACAACCAGCACTAGTGAAGACATAGATTGTAATGAGCTTGCAGCAAAGGTAAAGCATTCATGCAAAGGTAAAGTGAGTAGCCCATCTAGATTAGAGGGATCATGTTAATTAGGATTAGGTTGGCTGCATATAACAGAAAAGTCAAATATTAGTAGCTTAAATAAGATAGAGGTTTACTTTTCTTTCATGTTGAAAGAGTCTAGAGCAGTGGTTCTCAACCTGTGAGTCGTAACCCCTTTGGGGGTCAAACGACCCTTTCAAAGGGGTCGCCTAAGACCATCAGAAAACACAATGGTGACTCATAACAGTAGCAAAATTACAGTTATGAAGTAGTAACAAAAATAATTTTATGGTTGGGGGTCACCACAACATGAGGCACTCTATTAAAGGGTTGTGGCATTAGGAAGGTTGAGAACCGATGGCCTAGAGGCATACAGTCCTAGGCTATTTCAATTGCTTCATCATCATTAGGGCCTAAGATTCCTTTTCCCTTCCTGCTTCACCATCTTTTGTGTGTGTGTGTGGTATGTGCCTCTGCGGGAACCGAACCCAGGACTCTGGTCCGCAGGCCTACGCTCAACCGCTGAGCTAAACTGGCCAGGGCGATGCTTCACCATCCTTAGCACTGGCTTCCTTCCTCATAATTGCAAGATGGTTGCTACAGTACCAGCCATCATACCTATGCTCCACACAGCAGGAAAGAGGAAGGATCAAGAGAAAAGAGGCATACTTCCCAGTTCAGTCAGCCTCTTTTAAAGATTTTCCCTGGAATCCACACCCAATAACTTCCACTTATATCTCATTGGCTACCCCTATCAGTTACAGGAGGCTAAAAACATGTAGGTTTTTCAGGGCAGGACTATTGCTGTTCCTATTAATACAAGGCTTCTAGGAGTAAAGAAGGACTGTTAACCACTTCCATCAAATAATGAGGTAAGACTGCGAAGGTCTCTGAAAACAAGGCTGAATAAAGGTTTTAAATCAGAAAAGGAAAAAAGAAATTAAATGATTTCTCATTCATAAAGAAGTATATAGAGAAATAAATAAACTTAGAGTTTTAAAATCATAGAAATAAAATTGAAAAATAAATAAGAAAACCCCTGCTTACTTCTAAAAGTAGTTAAGTGGTTGCACAACAAAGTGAATATTCCTTTATAAATATATATTTTTTTTCAATCCTTAATTTTGAAGACAGTCTGCCATGGTTGCCAAAGTTGCTTTTTTCTTTAGTGACCTTTTTTTTTTTTTTTTTTTTTGTTACAGATGTTTCTTTTCTTTTTCCCCATTGATACCCTCCTCCCCATCCCCCCAGCCCGTTCCAGCTTTGTTGTCCGTGTCCGTTGGTTATGAGTACATGCATATAAGTTCTGTAGTTTATCTCTTCCCTTCCCCGCCACCCCCTCTTCTGAGGGTTGTCAGTATGTACCCTACCTCCACGTCTCTGGGTCCACCCTGTTCCTCAGACTGTTATGTTCATTATATTCCACAAATAAGTGAGATCATGTGATATTTGTCTTTAGCTTCTTGGCTTGTTTCGCTTAGGATAATACTTTCCAGGTCCCTCCATGTCGTCTCAAAGGATAAAAGATCTTTCTTTCTTACAGCTGCATAGTATTCCATTGTGTATATGTACCACAGCTTTTTTATCCACTTGTCTACTGATGGACACTTGGGCTGTTTCCAGATCTTAGCTATTGTAAATAGTGCTTCTATGAACATTGGGGTACATATATTCTTTTTGATTGGTGTTTCAGGCTTCTTAGGGTATGTTCCTAGAAGTGGGATCACTGGGTCAAATGGCAATTCAATTTTTAACTTTTTGAGGTAACACCATATTGTTCTCCATAGTAGTTGTACCAGTCTGCATTCCCACCAGCAGTGTACTAGAGTCCCCTTTTCTCCACACCCTCACCAACACTTGTTGTTTGATGATTTGTTGATGGCGGCCATTCTGACAGGTGTGAGGTGTTGTTTTAATTTGCATTTCTTTGATGATTAGTGATGTTGAGCATTTCATCATATGTCTCTTAGCCATTTGGATGTCCTGTTTGGAGAAGTGTCTATTTAGCTCCTCTGCCCTTTTTTTTTTTTTTTTTAATCCTCACCTGAGGACATTTTTCCATTTTTTGTTCAGATAGAGCAGAAGGGAGAGAGAGAAACATCGACATGAAAGGAACACATCAAGTGACTGCCACCCGCTTGACCCAACCAGGGCTGGGGACAAACTGCAACCGAGGTACATGCCCTTAGTGGGAACCGAACTCGGGTCTCTCTGGGCCACAGGCCAACACTCTAACCACGGAGCCAAGCCGGCCAGGGCTCTGCCCATTTTTTAATAGGATTCTTTGTCTTCCTTTTGTGGAGTTGTTTGAGTACTCTACATATTTTGGAAATTAACCCCTTATCTGATGTATCATTGGCAATGATGCTCTCCCATACAGTGGGTCCCCTTTCCATTTTGATGGTTGTTTCTTTTGCTGTGCAGAAACTTTTTCGTTTGATGTAGTCCCATGTGTTCATTTTATTCTTTGTTTCTGTTGCCTTAGGTGATGTATCAGTGAAAATTCTGCTGCACATAATGTCCGAAATTTTGTTGCCTACATTTTCTTCTAGGATTTTTATAGATTCACAGGTCACATTTAAGTCTTTTATCCATTTTGAGTTTATTCTTGTGTAGGGTGTAAGTTGATGGTCTAGTTTCATTTTTCTGCATGTAGCTGTCCAATTTTCCCAACATCATTTATTAACATGGCTGTCTTTACTCCATTGGATGCTCTTGCCACCTTTGTCAAATATTAATTGAGCATAATGTGTTGGGTCCATTTCCGGGTTCTCTGTTCTGTTCCTCTGGTCTATATGTCTGTTATTGTGCCAGTACCAGGCTGTTTTGATTACAGTAGCCTTGTAGCATAACCTGATATTCGGTATTGTGATCCCACCTACTGTGTCCTTCTTTTTTAAGATTGCTGTGGCTATTTTTTTATTTCATATGAACTTTGGAAGTATTTGTTCTAGTTCTGTGAAGTATGTCCTTGGTATTTTGATGGGGATTGCATTGAATCTATAAATTGCTTTGGGTAATATGGACATTTTAATGATGTTAATTCTTCAAATCCCAAAGTGAATATTCTTAACACTACTGAACTGCATACTTAAAAATGGTTAAGATAGTAAATATTGTTATGACTATTTTACCACAGTTGAATTTTTTAATTCTAAGTAGTTCATTTATAGTTTCTATAGTTACATATCTGAACTTACAAAAACATGTGGTACTGCCCTGGCCAGGTAGCTCAGTTGGTTAGAGCATCATCCCTATACACCAAGGTTATGGGTTTGATCCCCAGTTAGGGCACATACAAGAATCAACCAATGAATACATAAATGAGTGGAACAACAAATCAATGTTTCTCTTGCTCTCCCTCCCTTATTTCTCTCTCTCTCTAAAATGAATAAAAAAACTTTTTAAAAACATGTGATCCTGCTCCATTTAGAAACTTTCAACCTTCTACAATTTTGTAGAGAGAGAGTAGTAACACTCAACTATGTACCCTACCAATACAGGGTAGACTTCTAGTCTGCATATGATGATAGAAGTCAGCCCTTTTCCTTCTCATCCATATGCCCATGGTGCTTTGAAGATTCCACTATAATAATGGCTACCAGGTTGTGCTTTAGTTGGTTGTTTGTCATTTTGCTGGTTAAGATGCAACGTGGTTGAGTAGAAAGAGCAGCATGAACTTGTCACCAGACAGACCCAACTTTCCACGTGCTATTTTGCTCCAGCAAGTTACTTTAACTCACTAAGATGTGTTTTTGTCAGCCTTAATGTGAAGATCATAACATGAATCTTACGGGCATGTTTAAGGTTGTGGTGAGGATTGGAACCTAATACTCAGCAAGAACTCAGGAAATAGTGGCTTTCATCATTTCTTATGTCTTCCCTGCTAGATGCTGAGGTCTTTAAGAGCAGGGCATGCCTCACTTATCTTTTTGTGAACCCGTGTCTAACACAATTCTGAACGCCCTGACAAGAGTCATTTCAGCAAGTGGAAGGTCTCCAGTCAGGCCTGCAGGAGAGCTCTAAGGTGGCAGCATGTGGGCCAGCCTGTGCCAGTGGAGTTAATGGCACTGGCCCATCACAGTGCCCCAGAGCTAGGAGGGAAGCTGTAGGAATTAAATCTCCCCAGGGATGGAAAGTGACATTGTAGAAAGCTCCTTGTGGGACATTTGAAATTCTGACATTCTAGATACCTAATAATTGTTGCTTCTTTTCCTTTTTTATGTTTCATGGTTTAATAAATATATTTTACATTAACAACTCTTTCCTTCGGTGTGCTGTGGCCAGTGTGCTTGTTATAGAGTGCTTCCTGATAAACATGCACATGGGACAGTCCCTTTCGGTTCCAAATGAGGAAATGTGGAAATGCCTGACCAGTTCCATCTGTGTCCCCTCCTCCAGGGAGTTCATCTGCATCAGTGCTTCCATGGGTGCTCGTGATGTAAAAAGCACAAAGGCTCTGCAAAAGCTCTTCAGACCATCTCTTGTTTTGACCTAAGTCAGGTCTCTGCAGCGTAGGGCACTCTGCCTTAACCCCTCTGGCTGCAAAGCTCTCCCATTGCTCCCGTCCTTTTATCTTTTGCCTTTCCCTGTCTCTTGATATGTGCACATTGGAGTTCAAACTGCAGAATGGAAAGGGAGACTTATTTGATTTCTTCTGGGCATTCAGGAAAACTCCCCTGCAGCACATTGTACCTGTCACGTATCTACTCTAAATGTGTTCCCTTGTCAGGTTGTTATTTCAAGTTAGGCAGAGCCATCCATCTCCTCAGGCGGAGGCCTGAGCAGACATATCACCTGGAAACCCTTTTCCATTACTCATGCCCAGGCCTCACCCCTGGAGTTTCTGATTCAGCAGTTCTGGGATGCATCCTGGATGTGTATGTTTTCAAAATGCTCCCGAGGTAATTCTGTTAAGTTCCTTCCTCACTCTGCCCTTGGGAAACACCGATGTAAACTGTGCTCCCTTCTGAAGAGCTACCCATGGCAACAGTTTCCAGAAAGCCACTTTCTCATTGGCCGCTGGTCTCGGTCACCAGTGCTGCAAAGAACTGCACAGTGGATCACAGCCTCAGAATCACCAGAACGGCAGTTAACACTTATTCTTCACTTGTACCAGGCACTGTGCTAAGCCTTTTACTTATATTAACTCATTTACTCCTCGCAACCACACTATGATATACTAGTGGTATCTTTTTACCAAGAAAGAAACTAAGTGACATGGCCCAGATTTAAACCCAGCTCATACTCATAACCAATAGCCAATATGGTCTCATGCAGTGAGTTTCAGAAGAACTCAGAGCTGCTTATTTCTTTAAGGTCACACTAAACCCAATCACCATGCTGACCACTCCTACCCTGGTCACCGACCCCAGCCCTCCCATCTGCTCAGCCACATAAATTCTGAGTACAACATTGCAGATCTCAGTGTTTTTCTACTGATCTTCGAAGCCTTACTTCAGTGGCTCCTTCCAGAAAACCTTCCCCAATACCCCCACCCTCCATGCCAAACTGGGTTAGGTGCCTCATCTACACTTCCTTTCTACTCTGTGCATTTCTTGACCACAAAACTTACTGGGTAGCATCTTGATGGTCTGTGTCCACTTCCACCTCGCTCAGCTGAGAGTTCACTAAGGCCAGGAGTAAGTTTCAATTTGATTCTCTGATGCCTAGTACAAGATCTGATGAAAGGAACACATACCTGTTCATTGAATAAACAATATTGGCATCAATGATACCTTCACAACCACCCCCCGACACGCACACACCTTACAGGAAGGATTTATTAATTCAGCTCTGGAGTCTGGGGCAAGAAGAAACATCTTCCAACTGGCCCCTGTCAAGACTTAATCTCTAGAACCTATAGACTCATATTCCTTGCATCTTTTCCTACTTTGCCTTCTGCACCCCACCCCAATATACTTACATTCTTTTTCTACATCTGTGGGACACAGCAGTCATGCTTAATCTGCAAAAGATTCACCCCCATTCAAACCCCAACTCTTCTAAAAGAAAAGTTCTCTTTATCAACCTTAAATCCTCTCCGCCCCCACTTAAACTTATTAGTGGGGGACCGACTGCAACAGGGAGAATGGGGTCTTAGGAATTCTGGATGGAGGCTCCAAAAAGTAGACACCCAACATGTTGAAACATTTCACAGTTGTCTACAACATGAAGGTCGCAGATGCAAACTCCCTTATCTTTAACTTTTAAGATTTGAGGTCTTCAGAATTAGTTGCACCTTGTGAAGTTCAAAGAAATACAGAAAAAAAAGATGAGCTGGAACTGCCAATGGAATCAGGCAGTGGTCAAGGACATAATAAGCTGAGTGAGGAGAAACACAGAGTGGCATTAACTGTTTACAATTCCTCCGTGAGACTTTGTATTTGGCTTTATAGATAATAAATATTCTCTTACAACTTCTATGAGGAATTTTATAGATAATTTCTATGACTTCCCTAGAACACTCGTGGTATACTCCAGGATTACTAAAGACATTATCAACCAACCCTACCGGCCGTCACCTCACACAGCCCCCCTGCCCCAGTCACACGAGTGTAGCTCAGCAGCGGTTTTGCCAGTCATCTCAGTGCTGTTAAAATGTGCCACCAAAATAACTTTGATGACAAACACAAAATAAAGGTCTTAAAATGTTCCTCAATATAAAGCACTGTATTCTTCTTTTATACAATATAAGCTGTATTAAGAAGCTGGGTAAAAGTGTTTCGGAGAAGAATGGAAATGGTGTTCCATAGAACCTTGAACACACCGCTGTTTGACTTTCACCTGTGATACTGACAGCATGACAAACTGTATCAACCGTAATGAGTAAACATCACACCACAAGATTAAAGCCCCAAGTGCGAAAGGATCATTAATCATACCAAACACATATTTGCTTTTCTGTTGGCATCAAAATTTGTTTCTCTGTAGTTTAAAATTGTTTCTCATGGTACTATGCTGATCCAAATCTGTATACTTGGCAACATAAAAGGGAAACTTATCTTTCATCCATTGTATGGACAAGTTATTCTCCAACCAAAATGATCAACTTGAATTAAACTTTATTCCGTCCTCCTCTAGAAATGTTGCCAAACCCAGCACTGAACATTTCAGTAAATAAAAGAGAAAGATCTATGTTTGTCCACTAGGCCGATTAAAGGCATAAGGCTTTGCTGGGAAGGAGTGTGGTCACAAACACATTTGAGAATCTGAAAAAAAGCTCAGATATTTACCCCAATATAATACACATCATCTCATATTCACCAAACTGTGAATTAACTTTTTAGGGCATTCTTAGTTACCCCAAAGCTCATTCATGGTCCACAGGTTAAGAACTTACACATTCAAGCAGAAAACTTGACTGGGTGCAGAAATAAAATCACTTGCATTTCTTGATAGCAACAGCATACATAAGTTGTGCAGCCACTTAATTATCATTATTAATGAAATGATTCATCTTCTTTGTTAAATTAGCGTCATATTGCCTAAGATTTAAAATAATATTTTGAAGTAGGAGTTAATAACAACTTAGTTTTTAGAAAGTTTCGCAGATCCTTTCCCTACTGGTCCCTCACAAACAGCTTGTCCATAAATATTTGCAAACCATCTCTCTGATAAGGGGTTGGTTTAAAAGGAACTCATAAAACCCAAGAGCAAAAATAAAGAAATAATGCGATTAAAAAATGTGCAGACGACCTGAATAGACATTTTTCCAAAGAAAACATACAGATGGCCACCAGGAACATAAAAAAGTGCTCAACACCACTAATCATCAGGGAAATGCAAATCAAAACCACAACTAGTGGGTGAAACTTTTAGCCAAAATAGGATATTTGCATCATCTCAAAGTATCTACCCTAAATGTTTCTCAATAATATCTATTGAGGAAAGGGAAAAATAATAATAGTGGAGAAACCTGGCCTACAATGCCTTAACTAAGGGTTCAAAGTTAACATCCGCAGTAATAAGGCATATTGACATCATATATACCTGGTACGATACTCTGAGAAAGACACAATATCACTTCTGTGGTATTCTTGCCCAAAACATGTAACATGAATGTAATCACGAGAAAACATCAGGCAACCCCAAAAGAATACACATTCAACAAAATAACTGATTGGTATTCATCAAAAGTTTCAAGATCACGAAGGCCAAGGAAAGACTAAAGGACCATCACAAGCTGGAAGAAACGCAGGAGACACAACTAAAGGTGGTGTAGGATCCTGGATTGGATCCTAGAACAGAAAGAAGACATCGGTGAGAAAACTGAAGAAATCAATGAATTTTCATTACTAGCACTGCACCAATGTCATTTTCTTGTACTGTGGTTAACAACACCAGTTGTTAACATGAGGGGAAGCTGGGAGACACTGCACTATTCCTGGAACTTTCTTGGAAGTCTAAAATGATTTCTAAATAAAAGTAAAATAAAATAAAAACCCTAGGGTTTTAAAGCAATAGCTGAGACAATGTTTTATTTACAAGGACAACCAGTTATCTAGGATTCTTTGCAAGATCTTGAGGTAGTCATCTTTTAATGACTTAGATATCTTCAGGTCCATTATTACTTAAAAGAAAAAGAAAAAAAAAAACTATGGCTAACATTAGAGAATCTTCACAAGAAATTTACTGACTTAAGCAACGGTAGATTTGTTTTTAACAAAATAAAACATCAGCAAGTCAAACTGAATCAGGAGTTTAGAGATAAGAGTCCAAATCTGAGTCTCCCTGCTACTTCAATTTCTCCACTTGCAGAAAGGGAATAAGAACCATTTCCTATGCCTTCATAATGAGCATTACACCATGAAATTTTACAAGGCAATGAGCCCTGGGAACTCTGATTTAATATAATCTTCTATATCTCACCTCTCAGATACATTTTCCCACTTACCAGTGTTTTTGATACCACGAAGCCTTTGAATCCCTAATTCTTTATTGATACTGACACAATAGATTGGGGGAGGAAAGGGACAAAAATGCTTACACATTTTACAAACGAATCCATGTTGCCCCTTTTCATATGGGAACACACACACGTAAAGTGGGAGATCTCCAAGTCTTCAGTGGCAAACATGCCTAGTTAGAGGTCTTACCTGGGGGTACGTTACTCTTACAATGCCTGAAAGCATTTTTCTTATTCATTGAAGATTTTAACATTGACATTCATAAATAAATATAGTTTATAGTTTTATTTTGTGGGGAACAGGAATGTATCAATCCGGGTAGGATAGGTTATGCTGTGATAATAAGAAATTGCCAAATCTCAGTAGTTCAGAGTATCAAAGGTTTAATTCTTACTCACATTATATGTCCTCTGTGTCTCTTCTCCAGGTAATCTTCCCTCTGGAGTGAGTTGAATGAAGTAGCTTATCTGGCACATTTCTGGTCATCATAGCAAGAGACAATTGGTGAACCAGGAACAGGATTTAAAAACATCTGCTTATAAGTGGCACAATGTCAATTCTACCCTTATTTTATAGGCCAAGGCAAATTACGAGACACCACATGACCTCTACAGGGTGGGAATATATCATCCTCCACTGGGAGGAAGGCCCCATGTCTCTGGCATGAACTATAAGCTGTCCCCAACGAGGGACAGTAGATACTTTGAACAATATCGTAAAACCTACCAAAAAGAGATGTCAGGTTCATATTTATGTTTGGCTGGCAAACATAAATAATGTTGAAAATTTTTCTTTTCTAAGTTCTAGATCAGTTTAAATATCTTAGAATTTTCCATTCCTTGAAAGTTTGAAAGTATCCACTAATAAAACATTTGAGTCCAAGGCTCCTTGGATTACCTTCTCAATTTCTTCCCTGGTCAGTGTTCTGTTTCAATTTCCTGTCTCTTTGGGACCTATTTGGTTCACTTATACTTTCAAGAAAAACATCCATGTAACCCAACTTGTTAAATATATTTGAATAAAGTTTTGTCAAATAGTCTTGGTTATTTTTCAGGTGGCTCATTCTTTTTTCCCCAGCTTTATTGAGGTATAATAGAGATGTAAAAATTGTATATATTTAAATTGCACAACAAATGATTTGATGTGTGTATGCAATAAAATGACAACCAAGCTAATGCATCCACCACTTCAGTTACAACCTTGTTTCTAATTGTTTACTTTGTATCAACTTTAAACAGTATAGAAATATGTATTTGCAAAAAAAGTAACTTTGATCAAGATAGTAACAGTACCTACCCCAGAGTTGTTGTGAAGGTTAAATAAGTTAATATATGTACACTGGTGAGAATAGTGCCTTAGTAAGCATATTATTAGATTTGGCCATCATTATTATTGTCCACAATTTTCCAGTTTTGATCACCCTTATAGTTATTGTTAGGCAGAATTCTACATAATCCTCTTTACAAGTTGACCATAGAGTTTCCTATCATTAGTAACGTCCTTACTTACACTATCATAAATAACTTGTAATGTCCTCACAAGTTAAGTAAATAAGACTGCTAGGTTATGTTTAAGTGTATGAGTAAAGATCTTATAGTAGAAAACCATGTGTATAAACTCATAGTATTCTCTTGGAAATTATAGAATAAGGAAATTAATATATACTACTGTCAATAAATTGCACTGCAATTTTCTATTTTCTTCTTTCTCAGCTCTTGGTTACTATTTAGATCTTTTCGCACTGGAAGATAGGAATGGGTTAGGCAGCAAGCCTCAACATGTTTTATCCTAAAGTGGACAGTCATAAAAGAAAAAAAATCTGACCACTGCTTTTTACTTGTGTCCTCTGAGAGAACTGCTTCCATGCAGGGGTCATTTTTTCTTTCACTGGGAGCACTTTACTAATATAATTTACTAAAATAATACTTCTTATGAGTCTAATGTTTTATAGTAATGTTTATAGAGAATTGGCAACCCTCTTTAAATTAACACAGTTTATATTTTTAACCTTTTGGTCAGTAAAGTAAGTCATCACACAGTCTGATCTAATACAGTTAACTTGAATAAGGAAAAGTTTGCATTAATCAATGTGCTTAAAAACAATTCTATTTGCAACTACAACACTAATGATTCTATGGAAATTAACATTACTTTTCATGAATAAGTGGCTAACATCTTATTTGTATATGTTGTAAATCATACCATTTACTTTCAAAATGCGTGTAAACAGTCTGTCTCAAGTCAGTTACACCCCTCATTTTATGGTTTATATGATTTATTTAGAAAACATCCTTTATAGAAAAGAAAACCTCAACTCAACCCTTATCTAAAGGATTCAAATGATGTTACTAATCAGGGAAGCTAAGAAAAATCTCCCAACTGGTGTAGAGCAAGTAGATTTTCCATAATCACAGACGTGAAAAACGCAATAAGGTAGGTAAGACACTTTTTATATATATCATTGTATTTTTTCTCACAACAATCCTGTGAGGGAGGTGATATTAGCCCATTCTGCAAGTGTTTCTTAATGCCTATTGAGAATTTTAATCAAATGAAACAAACCATGCATTAGGGCAATTTACCTTAGCTCACCATTTGTCCACGAGGTGGCAATATTATTTTGAAAATCAAAATAATATGGAAGCAGAGGCCCAGAGCAGCTGAAACTTGCCCCAGATCATAAAGCTCATGTTCTTTCCATTATTCTACATTGTTGAAAAGTTTAAGCTTTAATTCAAAGAGGGCCTTGGTGAGACTTATTTCCATATTTCTGGTTAGCTTTTAGTAATTATACATGGTTTATGAACCCACTTTATCAACATAATAATAACCAAATATCTTGGTTGTTTTCTGAGAACTCACCTTACTCCTTAGAAAGACCCACTTGACTCAGAGAAAGGGCTATGGAAAAGCAGGTTTCCATGATTTTCAAAATAATACTGCCACCTCGTGGACAAATAGTGAGCTAAGGTAAGTTGCTTTAATGATTAAAATTCTCAATAGGTGTTGAGAAACACTTTCCGAAACATTGAGTTGTAGCTCTCAGAAAAATGATAATTTCAGCTCATACACAGTATAACCAAACTGTTTCTGTGTGAAATGCCAAGCTGGATCCAATAAGCATTTGTTCACTCAGCACATATTCGCTAAACACCAACTTTGCATTGTGAAATGTCAAGGATAAAGATGAGTAAGGACATATCCCATGTTTCTAGAATATGAAATGCTATTCCCGTAATGGCCAAGCCAGACTGCCTGAGTTCAAATCCCAGATCTGCCACTAACCTGCATGATTTTGGACAAGTCACCTCAACTTTGTCACTTTGGTGTCACCATGTGCAGAGTGGGAATAATAGTAGCCCCTGCCCCATAATTATTAAGTATCCTGTGGAATACAAAGTACCCTGTCTGAGAAGGTCTTCAAGGAATACATCTTGGAAGTGATACTGGTGAGCAGTCTTCAGTGGAAGGGCAGATGACATTTCCTTAGATGAAGATGAGCAGCAGGGATGAGATATTACCAAACAGGCTTTGGGATGGGACACAAAGATTCCCTCTCTAGATCAGAATTCATATTAACTTATCCCACCCAGTAAACACCACTCAAAATGCACAAAAATGTAAAAGCTTGCTCAGTGCAGAATTGCTTGTGACTGTAAAATAGAAACCATCTAATTGCCCATTGATTATGACACATCTATATAGTGACTTAGGAGCCCAGCATAAATAAGAATATAGCTGAGCTATACGTACTAATATGGAGCAATCTCTAATAAATAGTAAGTGGGAAAACTGAAATACAAAACAGCATCTAACAACTGCAGCTCTCAGTGAAGTGAAGTTCTGTCCAAAGGAATGAGGACTTCCAGCCCCAGCAGGCAGACCAGTTCAGACTGCTGGGACAATAAAGAACTCAAGCTTGGGGAAGTCAAGTGAAATTAACTATTGTAGTGAATTCAATATTAAATGAAAATATCAAGCTTGGGTGGTTGTGCGAATCAAATAATGTATGGGAAACCCTTGTCGCATGTTACTACACACTTGATGGCAACTAGTTTTAGATAGAATTTCAACTTCTAATTTTTATTAGTACACATACTTATGAAGTTTAATTTAAAAAAAAAAAAAACACTTTTAAATACAAATTTATTTATATAAATGAACCCTTCTCAAAATGAACAGACAGTTTGACCTTGACTAGTCTCGTAATTACTCCAGGAAGCAAACTCCTGGTTTCTTATAGCCATTGTGCTGTATGATTGCTTAAATCAATTCAGGAAAGGGAAACAAGACCCTTTTTGAGCATATGCCCTTACCAGAACACAGAAATAATTTTTTCTGTTTTAAAAAAATAATATGAATTCACAGAATAAATTTTAAGAGGAGATTCCCATTATAAAATCTTTAAATAAATGTTCTTCCAGCCCAAGGCATGGTTCCTTACAGTTAATTAGTGAGGTGGGATAGGAATTGGGGGAAGATGGGAGAGGTAGCAAGTGTGAAAATAGCCAGTGACTATCCATCAGCAACTGATACATCTCAGAAAGCCAAGGAAAAAATAAGAATCTCTTTATTTAAAAATGTAATTTATACTGAACTTGAAAAAAATACAACTATTGGCCTGGCCAGTTTGGCTCAGCGGTTAGAGCATTGGCCTGCGGTCCAGAGACCCGCTAAGGGCATGTACCTCGGTTGCAGTTTGTCCCCGGCCCTGGTAGGGGTTGTGTGGGTGGCAACGAGTCGATGTGTCTCTCTTGCATCGATGTTTCCTTCTCTCTCCCTCCTGCTCTATCTGAAATGCAAAAATGTCCTCAGGTGAGGATAAAAAATAAAAATAAAAAATACAGCTATTTTCCAAAGCAAGCTACTCTGGCTGGGGTTCTGAACTGCAAGATGATTGTGTAATGAAAAAAAATCTAAATACAGATCAGAGAAAATGGTTTCCAGAGAGGTAGATAGCTACAGTGTAAGTTCCAAACACATGTATAAGCCTGGCCAGTGTAGCTCAGTGGCTGAGCATTGACTTATGCACCAAGAGGTCACAGGTTCGATTCCTGGTCAGGGCACACACCCAGCTTGCAGGCTCAATCCCCAGCAGGTGGCATACAGGAGACAGCCAATTGATGTTGAAGTTTCTCTCTCATGGATGTTTCTATCTCTCCCTCTCCCTTCCTCTCTCTTAAATCAATAAAAACATATTTGAAAAAAATACAAAGGTATAAAAGGCTCTTTATTACCAGAGAAATGGCAAATTTTATCATTCCTCTGACCTGAAGCAAATTGAAAACTTATAAGACTGCCTATTAAGGGGAATTAAACAAACAAACAAAAAACACGGTCCTAATAAGGTCTCTCCATAGACCTTGCTCTAATAAGTATAATTGACATTTAAAAAAGAAAAAGAAAATTTGGGGTGGAGAGCCCAATTTTTAGGTATCAAATCTGCCTCATCCCTCTCTCTGAATACCATTATTCAGAATTGGCCGCTGATTTGCCACACTTGGGAACAGCCACAGTCATATTACCAGCTGAAGCAGAACCTGTGACCTAGGTGGTTAAGTGATGATGTCAAGGAGAGGGGCAGCAGGCTCAGCTGGGGCCTGGAAATCCCAGGCACTGAATAAAGAAATACTTTATTTGTTGTTGCCATTTGTTTTGTTGTTTTTCTTCCAGGTTAGGATTAAAAAATAAAGCCCTGTGCCTTTGGCATGATTCCCAGTTGAAACTCTCTCCACAGTTCTGAATGTGTACCCAATTGCTGATACAGAACTTTCCTGCATTAAAACTAGTCTCGACTTGTCCAAGGTGGACGTGCAGTATGACCAAGACAACTGAGATCTTCTAGTCAAAGATGTCACGAAATAATTCAAACTATTACATGGAAAACCATGTCATAAAACAAATACTTATTTTCCAATCATAGTTATTACAGTCTCTTCCATAAAATTGCTTCTGTAAATAGTTTTGTGGTAATGTGTCAGAGAGACTCTTTCCAACAGTAATAGAATCAACTCTATCCTAGTTAGTAGTTCTGTGTCTCACTAGCAGGCACTATGACTCTCTCCGCTGGCTCCCTGGAAGTCCGTCTGACGCAAGCTGCAGCACAGAAGTGCTGTCTTTCCTTGTCATGGTAGCAAAAAGCATATCCATCATCCCCAGGGTTTCCAATAGTTCTTTTTGGTAGTCAATCTCTTTTTCTACAAGTCCTTGAAGTAACAAAAACTTTTTATCAACTACAGGTGACTGACCAATCACAGGCAGATATATATCTAGAAACAAGAGAGAGAAAACACATTAACTAGAAATATCTTTCCAAACAATCAATGAACAATATTTAGAAAAAGCATAAAAATGTATATAAAGACACTGAAAAACCTGTACTTACTTTACAATGTGTGATTTACAGAAAGTAAAACAATGCATTTGAACAAATGTATTTCAATGGTGTGGTGAAAGCATGGGTGGGGCAAAGCTGGATAGAGAGGGAAAGTGGAGGGTAAAATTGGGGACGTGTAATACTGGCAACAATAAAAAATAAACAACAACAAAAAAAAGATACAAAAAGTACAGCTCAGAAGTTCCGACTTATTTTTATTTTCCCAGTAAAAAAGAGTCATAGTCATTGTAGATGTTTAAGGAAAAAAAATTTTTTTATTATCATAACCCTAGTCCCAGCAATTCAAAATCAAACCACTGTAGACACTTTACTCCATTTTTAAATGAACTGATTTACTGTTGTTTTCTCCATTAAAATCTTCTTTGAAGCCCTGGCTGGTTTGGCTCAGCAGTTAGAGCGTCGGCCTGCGGTCCGGAGAGACCCGGGTTCGGTTCTCGCTAAGGGCACGTACCTCGGTTGCAGTTTGTCCCCGGCCCTGGTTGGTCGTGCGGGTGGCAGCCACTCGATGTGTACCTTTCACGTCGATGTTTCTCTCTCTCTCTCTCTCCCTCCCACACTCTATCTGAACAAAAAATAGAAAAAAATGTCCTCGGGTGAGGATACAAAAAATAAAATAAATAAATAAATAAATAAATCTTCTTTGAAGAATTAATAAAAACAAGAAATTTTGATACAAGTTCCAAATTTGATTTCAAACTGGTGATCTCCTGGTGCATGACACCATGCTCAACCAACTGAGCCACACTGGCCAGGCTGATTTCATATTTTGACATCTCACTTTTGCAAGCATGCTAGGATTTTGCAAGTTTTAACAACTACTTACCAATAATTATTTCAGCAGCATTGATCAAAACAGAAGCAAATCTTGGCTGAGACAGATTCCTACAAAGCAAAATTTATTTATTAAAACGTGCCAACATTTTTTTTTTAAACTTAAAATAAATTTACTGAGTTGTATCAGTTCTCTACAATGATCAAATTAAAAGTAAATGTCTCTCATTTGGGGGATAAAAGATTTTAGATGTAAAAATACATGTGTTTCATACCCATGAAACATACCGTATCAAAAAATTAAGAACACGACTGATTTCCTTTTCATCCCGACCTGCAAGGGCATTTGCAAGAACTCCTCTTCGATTTAGCTCCTTTATGATGGACACTGTAACCTCAGGTGTCTTTATTGTACAACTGGGCTAGAAAAATTTTCAGAGTCAACATAAGCAGAAAAGACAGCACAATAAAAATTATTGTCTTGGAACTTACTAACAATTGCCAGATTTAAATGTTTTCAACTTCACAGTTTTGAGTCATGGTAATGCACAAGACAATAATAAAAGGATTCTTTTAAAAATATGTTCCCACCCTGGCCAGTTTGGCTCAGCGGTTAGACCATCAGCCTTCGGACTGAAGGGTTGCAGGTTTGATTCCTGGTCAAGGGCATGTACCTGGGCTCCAGGTTTGATCCTGGATCAGAGTCGGGGAGCAGACAACCAATCAATGTCTCTCACAATGATGTTTCTATCTCTATCTCCCTCCCTCCCTTCCACTCTATCTAAAAATCAAGGGAAAATATCCTCAGGTGAGGATTAACAAAAACAAACAAAATATATATATACACGTTCCCTGTAGGTTCATCAATTGTAATAAGTGTACCACTCTGGTAGGAACTGTTGTTAATGGAAGAAGCTGTGCAAGTGTGGGGGTAGGGGCTATGTGGGAAATCTCTGTACCTTCCCTTCAATTTGGCTATGAACCTAAAACTGCTCTAAAAAATATCTACACACATACACACACACACACACTCTTACTCTTTACTCACCTCAAGGACTCTGTCAAGTGCTTTGGAGATGCGGAAATTTTTCAGATCCCTATCATACAATTCTAGGTGTTTTTTTGATGGTCTGTTGATTAAAATGTCATCCTGCATTGAAAAGTAAATTTATAGAGAAAAATCAACACCTGTATAAAGTTTCATTCAAAATAAACTTTTTCATAATGGTATTTTTTATACCAGGGCACTCCTAAACTATTCATGAATAATGGTCATATGTCCATAATATAGATACAATGAAAATGGAATATTTTGTCACATCAATATGTTCTTACTCTCCTGTGATTTTAACTTACAATGCAAACACAATACCTCAATTCTGGGAAAACATTACTGATTTCAATTCCCTTTACATGTCAGGCAATGTGATTTAGTAGAAAGAAAAAACAAGATTCAGAGAAATTATGATCCAGTCAACAATTCTGGTTACCAGTAATGAAATTCTGGATCAATGACAACTTCTCTGTCTCCATCTTGTCAGATACCAAATGAAGACATTACTGACTCTTCCACATTTCAGGGATTTTTAGAAGATAAATCAGACAGCGTGTGAAAGACATCGCTCTGAGTATGGTAAAGTACTAAAACATTGTTATGATTCAGGGTATTAAATAAAGACGTCCTTATTCCCCACCGCTTGTTTGTTAGGTCTCCAATCCAGCAATCTAGAGATTACTCAGAGAGAAGCAAAATAAAGTTAAATGCCACGTAAACTGCATATTCCAGTAATGTGCAGGGAAAGAGTCAGCTACTAGAACAAATTTCACATTAAAAAAATATATATATATAAATACCCGTTGCTTCATATAACTTTTCCCTTTAATATAAGTTCTGTATGCAGGCCTTCTTCTTCTGGGAAGAGAATCCTTCTTTGCTTCAGATTTCCGATGTTTAACACTCAGTATTCCATTGGTCATTCCTACAACTATTGTCTCATCTTCATGCTAACAGGAATTAGAAAAATAGGTTAGACTATTCCTAACTCATAATTTATCTCACTTTTCTTCAAAATACCATTTATAACATGTGTGCTACTTATCCATACTTTCACCAAGAGTTCCATTCAGATAAAGATACTCTGCCTAACAATGATCTATGCAAAAAGTTAGAGCAAAATCATTTTCTCCTCTAGGATACTATTATATTGACAGAACTTAGACCTGTTGTAAATTATCACTGGCAGTTTGTATAATAATATACAGTTAATGACATCTTGGAAAACTTTAAAATATTTTTTTTCTGCATCCTCTTACTGGAAAAAAAGGATTAGGTAGTGACATGATTTTCTACACGCTAGCAAAGAAAATAATTGATTTTCCTCTCCCAATTTAGATTTCTATTTAATGTATTCAAATATCCTCCTCCTCAATGGCTCATGAAACTTGACAGTGGACATTCCAGAATGAGCAGTCAACAAAGAAAAAGAGATACTTCATTGTGTTGTCCCCTCTTCTCCCCCCGCCTCTTTATTCTTTTTACTCAAAGAGCCAATTTGACTTTCTAAAGTATTTAACCCTTGAGTTAGATGTTTTGAAGAGATATTTATCAACTTCCCAGGTCCTGTCATTAGTGTTAACAATGCCTACACTGCACTTGGTTTGAAACTATGCAGTGAGTGAGACCTAAATCTGAACACATGCTAAGTTACTGGCATTGTTAATATATTCTAGTAACTGTCTTAATTCAATTCTCTAGTGTGGCAAGAAGAAAATAAGACTTATTCAAATACAAATATAAACCCTAACATTCCATTTTAGTTTCATTTAACAGGCAAGATTAAGGAAAGCTTTAAAAGGAAATAAAAGTACTTACTGCAAGTGCAAGACTCAAAATTGAAGCTGCATAATCAAAACTGTGGACTACTTTGTAGGAAGTTGTGCTGTATACTTTCACCTTCCTAATAAAAAAGACAGCTTCGTCACAGATCATCTTGGAAATAAGTATAAAATGCAAATTTTCTATTTTTGAAAATTCAATATATGAATATTAAAATTTACACAATGAAGATAAACAATGATTAGTAATATTAATTACAAACTAATTCATCACTGAATCTCTCTTTTAAAAAGAACGATTTATTAGGACTAGTCATAATGTTTGTATAAAGGCTTTGACTAGCCCGGCCGGTGTGGCTCAGTGGACTGAGAGTCATCCCATGGACTGAGACATCTGATTCGATTCCTGGTCAGGGCATAGCCAGGGTTGCGGGCTAGTAGGGGGTGCGCAGGAGGCAGCCCATTGATGTTTCTCTATCATCGATGTTTTTATCTCTCTCTTCCTTCCTCTCTCTCTAACAAAATCAATAAAAACATATTAAAAAAAAAAGCTCTGACTAGCCACCAGAAAGACAGACCATGAACCAGTTTCCTGAAGATAGACCTTGAGAGTAAAGAACAAGCATCAGTGGAAGTACACTGGAAGTCAAAAGAGCAGGCTATTCAACTTCAGCGTCAGTGACATTTTGGGCCAGATGAGTCTTTGCTGTGAGGGCTGCTCTGTGCACTGCAGGATGTTTAGCAGCACCCTTGGCCTCTACTCATTATACAGTAGCAGCTCTCAGCCCCAAAGTTGTGACACAACCAAAATGTCCCCAGATATTGCCAAATATACCCTGGGGGACAAAAATCACTCTAAGTTGAGAACTACTGCAGATAAAGCAACTTGTAGCTGTTAAGGGACATATCTAAAAATCAAGTCCAAAATTGCCTGGTAACACCATTAGAAAGAATTTGCTATATATTTACAAAATAAATTCCTTTGTATTAAGAATACTTTGTAGCTTTAAAATATGTATACTTCTTAATAAACAGGCTGAAAAAAGCAAGGCTTTACATAACAGGGGGAAATATAATGGATGAAATGACCAACAATAGATGACTATAAGTGAATTCTAGAACTATGCCATAGTTCTAGCTACATGTGGCTACTGAGCACTTGAAATGTGCTAGTGAGTATGAAGAAATTAATTTTTTATTTTCCTTAATTTTAATTAACTTAAATTTAAATTTTTAAAGCTGAAACAGTATTAAAATATTTTCCTGTTAAATACTGGCACATTTCACTTTAATCAATGTAAAATATTATTGTCATCATAGAATATGTATTACATGCTCAAATTGTTTATAGTCTCTCAATTTTTTTTTTTATCATCCTCACCCGAGGACATTTTTCCATTCTTTGTTCAGATAGAGTGGGAGGGAGAGAGAGGAACAGAGAGAGAGAGAAACATCGATGTGAAAGGAACACATCGAGTGGTCGCCACCCGCACAACCAACCAGGGCCGGGGACAAACTGCAACCAAGGTACATGCCCTTAGCGGGAACCGAACCCGGGTCTCTCCGGACCGCAGGCCGATGCTCTAACCACTGAGCCAAACCAGCCAGGGCTATAGTCTCTCAATTTTTACATTGATTACATATTGAAATAGTATTTTAGATATATTAGATTAAGTCAATTTTACCTAGTTCTTCCTAGCTTTTTAATGTGGCTACTAAAATATTTTAAATAACATATATTGCTCACATTATATTTCTACTGGATAGCACTGTTCTAGAATATTAACTAATGGAATACTAATACCTATTTAAAATAGTAATAACTCGACTACATTAATATATAGAAATGTTTACATAAAGTTTTAAATTTTAAAGAATATAAGCTAAAATATATACATATACTCATTATAACCATTTGAAAATATGCAAATATATAATAATGATTTTAAAAGAAACTACAAAATATAGACTGTCTTAAAAAAACAATGTTTGAATGGTTCAATAAAATTCCTTAAGTATGCCCTGGCCGGTGTGGCTCACTTGGCTGGAGCATCATCCTATGCACCGATGGGTTGCAGGTTCGATTCCAGGTCAGGGCACATACCCAGGTTGCAGGTTCGATCCCCAGTCCAGGGCATGCAGAAGAGGCAACCAATCAATGTTTCTCTGTCACATCGATGTTTTTCTCTCTCTCTCGTCCTTCCTCACTCTATAATCAATAAAAACATGTATCTTCAAGTGAGGATTAAAATTTGTAAGTATATAAGTTAAAGCAATAAACTATAACAAAGAAGAAAATACATTTGCTATATGAAAATAAAAGGTCAAAACTATTTTCAACTCAACAGAATTTTTTTCATGGAAATCAGTTCACAGAATACTTATTTTATCACAAATACTGCAGAAATAACTAATTTCCTCAAGCAGTAAACACTTGTATACTAATAATGATGAAGAAAGAAAATGAAAATGCTAACCTGTCCAGTGAACCAGAGAGTAACCTCTGTCCAGAGCTGCTCAGACATAAACATGTTACAGTTTTATGATGATTTTTCAAAGACACTAGCAACTGTCCACCTTTTAGCATGTCCCAGACTTTAACATAACGACCTCCTATAAAAAGAAATAATCATTAGTTTGATATTCCACCAACAGATTAAATTTTTTAAAGATCTGGAAAGCATTCTTCACTGTACGGTCCATAGCACAGAGGGATTCCGGAGCAGACTGCCTGGTTTCAAAACTAACCTGACCATGTACTAGGTGTGTAACTGATAATAATAATAGTTCCTACCTCACAGGGCTGTTATAACAATGAAATAATTCTACATTTGTAAAGTACACAGGACTACCTGGTAAACTAAAAAGTAAAACCAAAAGATTTTAAGAAAATTATAATAAAAGCATTCTTCAAAAGAAACGTTGCAAAACCACAGAAATAATGTAGATTATATTTCCCTAAAATTTTGAGAATCCCAATGAAACTGGTAATTGTTTTTTTTTTTTACTTTTGTTTTACTCTAAGAGTTGGAAGGATCCTAAAAGGCAATTTAATCCAATGATTTAAAAAGAATTTTTTTACTACAGCATTTTTTCTTTCAATTAAATGTTAAGCAAAATTTTAATAGGTAAAATAGAAAAAGGAGTTGTGGAGGGGGGAGCAAATTTCTTACCTATCCTGACTACACAAAAGGGCTTGGAACCCAATTCACAATCCCTGTCTCCTCGCATTTGGCGTCTCATGAGAGAGAGACAGTTTGAAACCACTGATCTAGCCCAACTTCTCATTTTCAAGATCTACAGAAGTTAAGGGATTGCTCAAGGTCACATAACCAGGGGCACAATGGAGATTAGCATACAGGTACCTACTGTCCCTGTTCATCTTGAACTTTCCATTTCTCAAACAACAGCAAGACAAATAGACATGTCTGACAATGTTATCAACTTATTTTGAAATCAAACAGGTACTGGGGAAAAGAGTATAAAACAGAATAATTTCAGAATTTTTTAAAAAAGGCTACACACAGCCATGTACACGCTATGAAGTAAACATATTACCTATATATTCTTCTAAAGTCAACACATTAATTTGGACTTGACAAATGAAAACAGCCAATTTACTTCTTCCATTATAATTTTGAAAATGTACTATGATCAACATAACAAAAACACCTAAGTTCCAACTAGATGAAAAATGTAACAACGACCTCTTTTAACCTCACACTACCTCCTCCTCCAGCATCAGCTGCTATTTGCTGGATAAGGCCATTACACCAAGAGTCACATGAAAAGAAAAAAGCCTGAGTCTACATCTGAAAGAAACTGTTTTCAAAAGCTGCCACGGATCTCTTAAATAACAGCAGGTGTACAACCTGGGTTTCTAGGTTAAGGACATAAGTAAGCTCTCAAGTTCTGGGATTTCGGATTTACTTACCATTTTGCCTTGGACAAATTAGTTAAAATTTTTATTTATTTCCTTAATTGCAAAATAGGGAGAAAACTAACTACCTTTTGGGCTCATATAGGGCATCAGAGATAATATACCTGTATAAAAGCATAGTGTCTGGTTCACATTAGGTACTCAATAAATAACTGCTTGCCTGTCCCACTTATCAATTGTTTTTTGAGCAAACACCTACATAGGCAATTCAAGTGAACACTGATAAATTACAAAAAGTAACTGATAAAGAAATGACCTGGTTCAAGACCAAAAATATTGGTAAAAACAATTTTAAAAAGAAATACCTGCTGATACCAGAAGACCTCCAGAGGGAAAAAGCAGGACACTCTCCACTGGCTGCCCATGCTCAACAGAGATAACACTCTTGTTTGTTCGTGTATCAAACATCTTCACAGTATGATCATATGAGCCTAAAAATGTCAATTTTTGTATTATGTGAGTTTCACTACTCAAAATAACAAAAACTATATATTGTGTATATGTGCATGTATGTGTATTCAAACATAAATTTTAAAAGGAGAAAGGCTTAGATACATTTTTTAAAGACATATGTAAATTTATAAAGATATAGTACCTCCAAACTCTTTGGTACCACTGACTTTTTGAAGAAGCACATCATTACATTACACAGAATCTTAAACTATTCCTATCTTCAGGCTCTGTCACTACTGAATCATCTGGGAACCTCTGCACAGGCACCCACAAAGACTGACTGCATTGTCTTTGTTTCTTGGCTGCTAGACACTCTGAAATCAGAGTACTAAACCCATTATAGTTCTGACTATCTTATGTTTTCAAGGAGCCTGATGTTTCCAAATGTATTTGGAGGACAATAAGAGCAATCACCAAAAAAAGAAAAAGAAAACAACTAGATAAATAAAAACATATTTCTTTATAAATATTTTTTTAACTCCTCTATCCCAAAAGAGTCCCAAAGCATATTAAAGTCTAGAACAATAAAGTTATTAATTTCAGGAGAAAAAAAAAGAGTTTACCAACCTGTTACAAAGAGATCTGAGTTCAGTTTACTAGCACACCCACACCTCACATAATCAGAATGTTCTCTGAATGTCAGAATTTCTTTGGAGTTTGGAATATCCCATAATTTAACTGTATAATCATCAGCCCCAGAGACCACATGGTATTTGTCAGCTGTAAAATCTACTGTATGAACTGCTCTGAAAGATCAAGGATCAGTATATTAAAAAGCAAGAAAACATTATACTTCTGGCACCTTCTAACATAAAACACTCCTTTTCCCCAAATGGTAAAAAAAGCAGTTCAATTTCAGGGAATAACTGCAGGGTGGAATCATGAGAGAAAAAGAAAATCTTTAAAACAGGTGTTTGTCCTCAAGCTAATTAAAAATTTTAAATACTCATACACTGTGAAGTAAATATATTAAACAATACCTTAAAGTTATATTTTCTAATACATTAACCATTCTACTTAGCTGCTCTAAGAAAGTAAATATTCTAAATGTTGATACAAAGTTACTTTTATTTAAAATTTTCAAAATGGGTAGTTCTTTAAAAAATTCTAAGATTTACCATTAAGTAGGATCATGTTAAATGAATTTGTTATATTTTAAATGTTTCACTGATGGGCAAGACCATCCTGATACTACAATATAAAAAACACTCTTGAGAATTTAAATCAATAGCAAATTATAGCAAAGACATTGGAAATACTGAAACAAAGTTCTAATATAAAATTGCCCTGACAATTCAATTTATCAAGGGGCAAAGTGCTAAATCCAAGAATAAAAGAAAATCCACCTTCCAACTGACTTTAAAATGAGAACTTCTAATACAGTCCAGGCTTATAAAGTTCTCATTAACAGTCGTGAGGCTACCTTTAAATCAGTGGTTCATAATCTCAGTCGGGTCACAGAACTCACAGGGTGTCTTCCTAGATTAATATCCATTGCTAAAATGTCACATACAATTCTAGAGAATTTGTGAGCCCCATCAAACAGGACCTTAGGACTGAACCAGGATACAGATTCTGTCTTAGAATAACCAGGAGATAAAGTACATAAAGGTACATAATGGTCTCTATGTTTTATTCAAAGCCCAGAAAACAAATAGAGGTTACGAAACAAAACAAAAACACATGAAAACCAACTGTCTGTAACTGTATGGTGAAAAAATGAATTAGACTTATTGTAATCATTTTGCAATCTATACAGATATCAAATCACTATGTTATACACCTGAAATTAATATAATGTTGTGTGTTCATTATACCTCAATTTAAAAAAAATTTTTTTAACTGTTTCTTACTTAGTATGGCCTTCAAACTGCCTGAGGGGAGCCCTCCCAGTTATATCAAAAAGCTGAACACCACCATCTTCACTGCCAGCCACAAGCAATCTACCATCCTGTCGAAAAGTAGCACAGTATGCTGTGTCTTTAAATCGGGAAAAGGTTTTTATAGGTTCTTGGGAGTATCGGCCATAAATGTGAATCTATAAGATAAAAAACATAGTATTTCACCAGATGGCTCACAATCAGTAGTAAATATAAACTATACAAATCAAAAATAAAAGCAATGTTATACTTACCCTTGAAGATGCTGTGACAGCATAATTATATGGAGGTTGTGGAGAAAAGTCTACTTTTGACACTGCACCAAACTCCTTGATCTGAACAGGGGTCTTAATAAAAAATAATACAGAGTATTAACAATTGCAGTATCAACAGAGTTACAACTGGTAATACATATTCAAGCACTATATAATTTCTTACTGACCATTTTTTGTTGTTCTTCTTAGTAACATTTACTAGGTTGTATTTAACACAGAAGTATGAAGAAAGCAAAGGGTCCAAATCCCATCACCCTATCCTATTCCTGTGGCCACTGAAGTATATAAGTATATGGTTGGAAAGCCATACCCCACTCATTCTCTTCAGCTGTGGAGTTTTCTGTGATTATTATTGGGGGGATAAAGTTATGGCTACACCAGCATACACTGAAGAATGTGTTTAACTGACACAAAGATCATACCACACAGGCTGTTCCGCACCTTGCTTTTTTTTCTCACTTCAAACCACATCTTAGCTAACTTTTAATATGAGCAATAGATTTATCATCCATTACAGGATACACCATAATTTATTTTACCAGTCCAGTACTAATGGACACAGGTTTTTCTGAGATTTCTAATATTACAAATAATACTTCAATGAACATCTTTTTACATATATCTTAACAAATTTGGGGGAGTATATTCACTGAATAAGTTCCAAGCTGTGGCATTTACAAAGCTGAAAGATCAGGTTAGATAATGCCAAACTGCCCTCCAGAAAGTTTGCACCAATTTCTCTCCCTCAAGTAGTAAATCAAAATGTCTCACTTGTATCCAAACCAGTATCCAAATTATTGTTTTAATTTGCATTTCTTTCATTATGAGTGAAGATGAGATGCTTTCAATAGATTTATATTTATTGGCTATTTAAATATTTTTCGTATGCTCTCTATGGCAGCCCATATACTAAATTTCTACTTGCATTAATCTCCTACTCTCAATCTTTTCCCATTTTGTTGTTCATCCTTTTTACAAAATCACTTGTCTTTATAGTCTAGAATTAATTTTGCATCACTTCCTCTTTAGATTAAGAAAAGCAAAAAAAAACAAAAAAAACCTTGCAGCCTGGCAGGTGTGGCTCAGTGCACCCAGCTCCTCCCATGGACTGAGAGGTCCTAATTCTGTTCCCAGTCAGGGCACATGCCAGGATTGTGGGCTCGATCCCTAGTAGGGGGCATGCAGGAGGCAGCTGATGGATGTTTCTCTCTCACATCGATGTTTCTACCTCTCTCTCTCTAAAACAAATCAATAAAGAATATATGTACCCCCATGTTCATAGCAGCACTATTTACAATAGCTAAGATCTGGAAACAGCCCAAGTGTCCATCAGTAGACGAATGGATAAAAAAGCTGTGGTACATATACACGATGTAGTACTATGCAGCTGTAAGAAAGATAGATTTCTTATCCTTTGAGACAACATGGAGGGACCTGGAAAGTGCTATCCTAAGCAAAACAAGCCAAGCAGAGAAAGACAAATACCACATGATCTCACTTATTTGTGGAATATAATGAACATAACAGTCTGAGGAATAGGGCAGACCCAGAGACATGGAAGTAGGGTACAGACTGACAACCCTCAGAGGAGGGGGTGGGGGGGAGGGAAGAGATAAACTACAGAACTTATATGCATGTACGCATAACCAATGGACACGGACAACAAAGCCGGGGACAGGGCGGGGGGGATGGGGAGGAGGATGTCAATGGGGAAAAAAAGGAGAAACTTCTGTAACAAAAATAAAATAAAAGTAATTAATTAATTAAAATAAACATATTTTTTAAAATTAAAAACCTTGCATTTGAGATTCAAATTCTAAAATGTAATTCATTTGTTGTTGATTAACTGTTCTGTTCTAGGCACTTGTATGATTAAACTGATTAAGCAGGATGGACTTTTATATAAAATTCCAAAGATATAGCCTGGCCAGTGCGGCTTACTGGTTGAGCGTCGATCTGTGCACCAGGAGGTTGCAGGTTCAATTCCTGGTCAAGGCACATGCCCAGGTTGTGAACCAAGTCCCCAGTGTGGGGTATGCAGGAGGCAGCCAATCGATGTTCTCTCTCATCGACATTTCTATTTCTCTCTCCATCTTCCTTCCTCTCTCTCTAAAACTAATAAAGAAAAAAATGTATTTTTTAAAAATTCCAAAGAAATATAAGGTATCAAATTTTCTGCCCAAACTACAAGCTGCTGACAGATTCTTTTTAGTTATTAGTTCTCTACTGGAGTATCCAAAGTATAACACATGCTGGAGAAATTGGCATAAATACTTACCTTATAGTTGTTCCAGTATAATGTATCTTGGGTGATTTTTTCACCAAGTATAGGATATGCCTGAATAGCTACAGGCTTATAACCAGCCATAATTTCATATAACTGGACTGTTATCCAAAAGTAAGTAGTGTGAAACTGGTGTTAGAAATAATGGTAGTGATTCTGCCTTACGTCTGAAAAAGAAAACATTTTATATAAATGTTATTCATAAACTTGTATCTGTATAGTCATGATTTTCACTCTCTGCCCTTTCAAAAGGCTGTATAGTAGCTCAGTGATCAATAACCCATTTAATTATAAAACAGAAAAAACAATCTAAAGGAAGCAGAAAGACCACAGAGAGGGCTACCATATTGTACCATCTACTCGGCTATACACAGAGGCAATACACAAATGTTCTCACACCTAACTGACCAATTTATAACACTTGGGAATAGATCTGACTTAGCCATCCAGCAGCCAGAGCAGAGAGAAATATGGCTTAGAATGATCATTTATTGAAGGTGAAATTACAAATGCAAGTTTCCTAAAACTAAATTAAAGTGACATGTAATCTCCCCCGGCCGGTGTGGCTCAGTGGTTGAGCATCGACCCATGCACCAAGAGGTCACTGGTTCGATTCCTGGTCAGGACACAGGCCTAGGTTTTGGGCCCGATTTCCCGTGGAGGGCATGCAGGAGGCGGCCAATCAAAGTTCTCTCACATCGAGGTTTTCTCCCTTCCTCTCTCTCTAAAATTAAAAAAAAAAAAAATTTTTTAAATGACATGTAATCTTTAAGAAAACAGTCTAGGGACTTGACTTCCTGAAAGTCTAATAATGCCAAAAAGAAAGGAAAACAAAGCTAATGTTCTAATGTAGAAGCTTAAAATTAAATTTAAAAGTTTAAAAGAAAATAAACCTAAGAGTTAATATTCTGATGTAGAAGCTTAAATTAATTTTAAAATGTTTAAACAATAAGAAAACAAGAATAAAGCAATTCTGAAATCAAATTACAAATTAAAGTGAGAGAATAGGATAAAAATGAATTAAAACTTTTAACTGGCATGTAATTAAGCCAAAATGTCTTTCCAGAACTATTCAGTTGCAAGAAATTCAATTTTATCAAGTGAATGATTCCAATGTTGTAACTTATTTATTCCAGAAAGCTTGAAAATACTGCATCAGTAACACCAAAATATATAAGTGCAACTTATTTTAAAGGCTGTTTTTATGAAACATGGTAAGCAATGATAAAAAAAAGGGAAATTTTTTCTGTTCATTCAAGTATTTACAATGTGTAGGACACTGTTCTAGGCATAGGGATACAATGATGATTGAAAGTCAAGAACTGCACTCTCACACACTCCAATATTCTCCACTTCAGCTTGTGATTGGGCATGATCTAGGAATTTGGAATCAGCCTTGACTTGTCCTTTCTTCTCATTTCTAACATCCAAAAAGATGTGCTAATTTTACTTCCCAAATCTTTCTCAACTTCATTGTGTTCACTTCCCCTAGTTCCACTGCCCTAATTCAGATCTTCTCATCTACTGAAATAGTGCAACATTAAGGTCTCCCTAACTCCCTCATCCATCTTCCAAATAGCCATCAGAGTTATCTAACTATGATGCAAATCTGGCTTTTGCTACAAAGCCCAACAATGCCCAGAAAAGAAGGCCCAAGCTGCTAAACATGGCATGAAAGGCCTCTGTGATCTGGCCCTTGCTTACCTTTTCAGCCTCACCTCTTGTATTCCCTTAAAATGCTTTTTCTTTCAATGTCTTTGCTCATTTGTCCTCTGCCAGGAATGACCTCTTTCTACTTACTTTCTATTTATCACTTAGAGCTCAACCCAAGGATCACATCCCCCAGGAAAATATTTCTGACCCCCCCTAAACTGGGTCAGGGCCTGTTTTCTATAATCCTACTTGACTGCACAGATATGCACATAATCACATGTGTGATTAAACTGAACATTTTTTTAAAAAAAACTGAACACATCCTGTCTGGAAGGTTTTCTTAAGTGCTCAAAGGATGTTTGTGGAAGGAAGGAAAGAAAGCATTGTGTTAGATTCTATGGGAAAACACAAAATTTAAATCACAAGTGAACATTACTATAGAGCAGGGGTTGGCAAACTTTTTCCATAAAGGGATAGATGATAAATATTTTCGGCTTCGCAGGCCAACAGGCAAAACAGAAGATATTATGTAGTTATTTACATAGTAAGAAGAAAATTTCCAATACTTTTACTAATGAAACCCCAAAAATAGTTTATGAGTACAATTTTTTTTATTTATGAATGAAAATAGAATTCTTTGGAGGAGGAGGAGACTATTTCACTTACTTCAGGTTCAAAGTTAGTGTTTCCTATCCTCAAATAGACTGCAAATGTTCATCTGTAAAAATCATTCTGGCTCACTGGCTACCCAAAAACAAGCACCAGGCCAGATGCAGCCTGCAGGACTTTGCACCATACTAGATAGAGTACAGGCAAAAGAGCACATAGCTGTGTCCTGAGAGAAACAGTTTAAAACTTTAGGAGAAAGGACTGAGGAGCAATAGCAGTGGTTCAGATTAACGCGAGAAACAGCGCTGGCAGCCGGGGTAGCACGACACAGTGCAAAGGCACGAAGGCACGAAGTGAGGTGAAAATGAAAAGTAAAAACATGACCAAGGAGAGGCCAGAGCCTGAGAAATTGGTACTAAATGAGTAAAAGTACCACAGCAGAGTATCAAATATATTCTATATGTACCGTACAGAGTACTGAGAGTTAGGGAGAGATTTTTAATTCTAACTGGGCGGCTCCCGGACAGATACAAAGTATGCATTTCAGCTGGGCTTTGAAGAATAATATTTAAACAGACTGACCACTTAAGATGCGCGCAGAGGTGGGGGCGCAGGAGGAAGCATTCGAAACTGGGGGGACCTCATAAGCACAGACAGAGGACAGAGATGGCAATTCGCCCACTGCGCTGCAAGGGTGCGGATCACTCCAAGGACGAATCACAGTGTTAAGTGTGAGATGATGTGACTGTAAAGGAGGAAAATCTGGGTCGAAGCGAAACTGAGGGATCCTCAGGGGCTGGTTAAGGAGTTGAGCCATCCTGAGGAGACTGGGGGCCCCAGAGGAGCATGCCAGATACCAAGGAAGGCCCAACGTGAGTCTAGGCTACCCACGCTGGGAGCCGCCTTCACCTACCTCCGATGGGCCCCGACGGTCCGTTGAGACCCCGAGCGTCAAGGAGAATTTCTTGGATTCCGCCAGGCCCCTCCCTGGGCTGCCCAGAATCACTTGGAGCTGATCACATGGATCCTACAGGGAGTCTCCGAGACACACGGCGGATAGAACGGCCACGCTGGTCGCCCGGTGATGACGTAACGGCCCAGGCCCGCCGACTCTCGCCGTCCGGGCGTCGCGGGGCAGGTCGGGTGGGCGGGGCGATGGGGAGGAGGAGGCGTGACCCTAGGGCGAGCTCGGGCCTGGCACTGGTCCGAGTGGCCCACTGAAATGACCCTGCCTCTGTAGTACTCGGGCGTCCAGCACCGCGCGGCGCAGCGGCCGGGAAGGACCCGGAAAGCCTCGCGGCTGCAGTGATGCGGGACGTTTTCTATCCCGAAAGCGAAAGAAGAAATCGGAAGTGACGTCGCGGTCAAAACAAGCCGGGGCTTGAGGGCCTGTAGTGAACCTGTGGCCGCTGATGGAAAGGCCCAACTCGCTGTTGGCTGTCGAAGGTGGTCGCGAGGCTCTGCGCTCCCACCCGGTCGGCCCCAGGCCCCTGTCCCCTGGACCCGCCCGCCGCGGGTGAGCCAGAGTGCCCGCCAGCCGTCCCCGAGCCGCGCCGGGACTTCCCTCCCCACTGCAGTCTCCCCCCTAGCGGGCTCCTGCCCTGGGACGCCGGGACCCCTGTCGCCTGTGAGGCATCATTCATTTTCATAGCACTTTTCCTTCCCTTGTAGGACAATTCCAGGATTAGGAAGAACCGGGAGGCACCTGTTGTTAGCGCCCTTTGCGGACTAGCACAGTTGCCCACTTTGTCTCGTTAGGCTCTCTCTCTGGCCCTGGGCTCTGCCAGATCGAGGGGATCCTTGGCCTTCCCTCCTTTCTCACCGCCTTCTCTTCCCGATCATCCTTTTTTCCCTCCTATAATTCAAATTTTTGGCGTAACCAGTGAACTTTGCTTCTCACTAGAGTAGTGCCAAGATAAGCATTCTATTTCTGCTCCTTCCTCCCTCAAATACATTTTCACTCCTCCCTTCAAAGACCCGTGGTTCCATCTATAATCCCTGATTTATTACATGGAAGATGTTTAGAGCTGGAAAGTCTATTAGAGATGCCTATTTCAACCATCTTTATTTTATGGATGAATAAAATGAATCTCAGAAGACTTACATGATTTGTCTGTCCAGGATTGCACAGCTAGTTAGTAGTGTTGTTGGGAATGGAACGCAGGATGTAATCAGCAATGTCTGTTGAGCTTCATGCAAGGTCATTTCAGAATAGAAAACAATATGACACATGTTAAAGTTTAGAGCAAAAAATATTTACGGAATACCTGATAGGACCAAGCACTGTTTTGTGTGCAAAATTAGTAAGATTAGTCCCCATTCTAGAGGAGTTTTTCATTTTGGGGGTGTTGAAATGAAAATCTTCAAGAGGATGAAATATGTTCAGGTGCTGAGAGAGCCCAGGGGAGTTGCACTTAGGCCTCCTCAGGGTAGGAGTCAGTAGGGCTGACTCTCAGCTAAGGAAACACAGTTCATATCTTATATTCTACTCTGGTTTCCTTCTTTGTTTCTGCTAAAGTGTATTGACTTTGTTATCTGTTACTTTCTTTTTTTTCAGATTATTATTACAATTTGTTATTTCTTCAACTCTTTTTCCCATGGAGGTTTTGGATTAGTTTAGTGCTGCTGCTTATTGTAGTGGACAGTGTGATGGAGTGAGGAGAGCTGGATAGTCCCTCATAATTCATGAGCTCCCATTTCCTCTTCTCTGTGGTGGACATAATGATTACCTGCCCTGAATACTCAATGGATTGTTATAAGGATCATTCTTGGAGAATGTTTACCAGTAAATGTATGGAATGGATTGTTATAAGGATCATTCTTGGAGAATGTTTACCAGTAAATGTATGGTTTGCCAACCTCTGCTTCACTGTGATCCTAAATTCTTCTATTTTAAACACCCTACACCCTCTCAAAACTTCTAAGAGGCAGTAAACGCTAACATGAAATAATTAACTGTTGTCTTCATGTCTCAGTGATTATAATCTAGGACAATTATATATCTTAGAGTTCTTTTTTTAGAACCAATTTTAGGTACAACAGTGAAATGTCTCTTAAAATTATATTCAGGTTCATAGGGAAGTGCCAGTGATTACTGAAAACTAATTTTAAAATAATAGTAAATGATTCAATAACAAATGTGCTTATAATCTGTGCTTTGAGAGTTAGTATTTTTGAGTTCACGTCTCGACATTACTATATATTTTTTTAAATCATTCTTAATACTTATTACAAAGGTTGAGATCCTGTTGTCCTAGAGATGCTAAAGCAAAGGAAGCCAATCTATAATCTCCACACTTTATTTTCACAAAAACCTAAATTAGGTTGGTAACACAAGATCTGCACAAAAACTGATAAAGAACTATAATTTCAGTTTATCATAACCAAAGCTTTGTATAGTCTTTCACTATCCAGGAATCACAGGTGCTGTGGATTCCAATACACTTGGGTACAACATGAGTTGTACCTTAAATTCAAACTGAGAGCCACTTATAAACATAGCATGCTAAAAATGAACCTAAGGTGAGAGGTTAAAGTTTTCACATGAAAGTTTATGTTTTATTGTTAGCTTGATCTTTTATGCATTTGGCAATATTCAGGAATAGGAAAGGGGAGAAAAGGGTGACTAAAATTTGTTAGAACCTAGTGATGGAGGTGAAAATGTTACTGTATTTTATTTGGTCTACCAGGATCCTGTGAGGTTAATGGTGGTATCCCTATTTTACAAGTGAGGCTAAGGCTTAGAGAGGTTGAGTAACTTGCACAGGTTCACACAGCTAATAAGTGGTGAAGCTTGGATTTATATCCAGGTTCTCTCCCTATGAACATTGTATGCTTTCTGTTATTAATAGGTGCTTATAAGAGCATTGTTTGCACACTTGATTAAAAATTATTATTTTATGCACTTTTACCTAAGTTGATATAATATTTTTAATTTTTTTTCTTTCAGATTTTTTTAATATACAAATTTCAAAAATACACTGGATACCACTCTTAAAAAACCAAGAGGAAATTATGAAGAAATGTTTTAATTATTGAAACTACAGTTGAAATCATGGCTACATCAGCAAATCTGGATCTTGGAGCCCAGCTGATAGTAGAAGAGTGTCCCAGCAGTTATAGTCTAACTGGCATGCCAGACATTAAAATAGAACATCAGCTGGACTCGAATGCAGAAGAAGGATCAGCTCAGGGTGTTGCCATGGGAATGAAATTCATATTGCCTAACCGATTTGATATGAACGTGTGTTCTCGATTTGTGAAGTCCTTAAATGAAGAGGATAGTAAAAATATTCAAGATCAGGTTAACTCTGACCTGGAGGTGGCATCTGTCCTATTTAAAGGTTGAAAGTTATGGTATAAATATCTGCATTTGTTTTGGTTTTATTTATTTGGTGTGTGTTTTTTCTTTCCTTTCTAATGAGATTTTGAGTTTGGGAAGTAAGTTTGGAAGTCATTTTTAATATGATTATCTAGAATCTCACAGAAACCAAAATTAAATTACTTTATGTTTATATAATGTTTATAAGTACATGCTGATTTTTTTTTTTTTTTTGCTTAACTTCTGTTTATTTAGAAATTTTCTAATAAAGTTCCTTATTGTTCTTTTTTAAGTCATAGGAGAAAAATATTATTGGTGCCTTTTAAAAATGAATTAGCCTAATATTCCCTTTTCTATGAATACTTTATTAGCATTAGCGTCCTTCCTGTGCTTTAATTCAGTGAAATCTGTCATCATACTGTAGATTTACTTTTATAACAATCTATTGAGTAAAAATACTAATTCCAGAATAAAATTGCTCAACATTAATACAAATTTTTTCTGGAGCATTCACTATGGTAGTACAGACATTTTATGGCAAAAAATAGTTTACTATCACTTGAGAAACAAACTTAACTATATACCACATGTAGTTCTTTTTTAATGTAAACATTGACATAGAACTTTGCAATACTTTGTCATTAAAATATTATTTTAATGTGTTTACATTTATTTTACTTAGCTGAATGCAATATTCATACATCTCCTTCTCCGGGAATCCAAGTGAGGCATGTCTACACTCCCTCTACAACAAAGCACTTCTCACCCATAAAACAGTCAACTACCTTAACCAACAAACACAGAGGAAATGAGGTGTCAACCACACCTCTCTTAGCAAACTGTAAGTATTTCCCCCTGTTGTATTAAACTATTCTTTTTACTAACATAATGGTTTCAGGAGTTTGGTTTTGAAAAATTAATTTCACTAAATGCATATTCCATTTTGGAAAGCTGAAGTGAAGCTGTAGTTATAGTAATTTAATACTTTTCCACAAATTATTGCATATTCAAATAGTTCATATTTTATGTTTCTCTGTTCAAAACAAATACTTGAAGTATTCTTAAAAGCTTTGTAGTTTACTATAAAAACAGTGAGTTATTCTAAGCTTTGTGCAAAGTAAGCTATTGTGTTTTTGTGTTCTTGGAGTGCAAGGCTTCACATTTGCTTATAAACTAAATCACTAATCCACAAGTTATTTGTAGTAAGAGCTGAGTGAGTTCTACTGTAATTTTGAATTTGAATATAATAATATAAATATGAAATTACCTTTTTTTTACGTTTTAGTCCACAGTTTTTTTTTAAATGTATAATCATTCTACAAGAAATAAAATGAAGCTTTCTATATAAACTATATTCTGTATAGTATGGGTAAGTTAATGAGAGGAACCCAGTTAGCAATTTGATGTTAGGAACTATATGTGAGAATATAATGTAAATGCATCCATATTCTAATGCATGGTGAAATATATATCTTTACTTTGGAAACACTATATCCCTCCTGATTCTGAATCGCATGCTGTAGCATATGACTCACTCCACCTATTGGCCATTTCTATTTTACTTGTATAAAATTTGTGTGTGCCTCCCAATTGCTTTCCTTTCTGTATTAAGGCCACCCAGTCATATCACTGCAATCAAGGATCAAGTGATACTAATTTTTAATATGAACTCTCATAGAACAGTGCTTGTTTGGCTTTGTTTAAAGTAGAGAAATTGTCTTAAAATATTCCAACCATAGAATTTTTTAGCTCAAAACATCTAGAGATCATGTATTTCACATACCTCATGTTACAGGCAAAAATGTTTAATTAGTTATCTAAGGACACATCCAAATCAACCACAGCTAGGTCTGTACTCAAGAATTTATTCTCAATGTCAGTTATCCACTAACTACCTCACTCCTCCTAAAGTTAAGAAAAACCCACAGTCTTGAAATAATGATATTTGGGACTTCAGTGAATTTAATCAATGAAAAGACAGCCCGGTTGGTGTGGCTCAATGGTTGAGCGTCGACCCATGCACCAAGAGGTCGCCGGTTCAATTCTCAGTCAGTGTACATGCCCAGATTGTGGGCCCGATCCCCAGTGGGGGGCATGCAGGAGGCAGCCAATCCATGTTCTCTCTCATCGATGTTTCTGTCTCTCTCTCCCTCTCCATTCCTCTATCTCTAAAAAATCAATAAAGAAGAAAAATTTTTTTTTAAAAAAAGAAAAGACAAAGGTGTGTCTTTATCTTGTAGACCCACTTCCTTATAAGTTTGAAAAAGAGATGGCATTTTAAAAATTAAGTACCCAAACCATTTCTTTGATGGATAAGCTCAGTAACAATACGCAATGTTAGTAATTGATCATAATAATTTGCATATTAATTAGTAATAACATTTTGCAGATGTCAGAATTACCTTAAACATATAAGAGTCAATTCTCAGGTACAGAATGACTACTTGCAATGTTAGGGTATATTTTAGTTAGATTTTTTTAAGCAATCAAATGATAGTTTTTAGAAAAGAAAATTGCTGCACCAACATGAGCAATGAGATGATGAAAGTGTACAAAAGTCTACATGCATACATGAAACTTTTTATGGTATTGTTTCAGCTTTATCTGTTCACCAGTTAGCTGCTCAGGGAGAGATGCTCTACCTGGCTACTCGTATTGAACAAGGTAATAGCCTGTTTTTTAAATGTATTTGAAACAAATGTAATAGGATTTATCGGATTTGTTATTTTTTTAATACAGGAATATATAAAGACAAAAAAAAAAGGTATGTAATCTCACCAGGCAGGTAATAGTTGTTGTGTGTTTTTTTTTAAGTACTCTAAAGTATAAAAGTTATAGCTTCCCTTACCAGCCTAGCCTTTTCCCCAAAAGCAAATATAATTTTCTTATATTTCAGAAAACTCTTCTAGGAAACGTTTCTGTTTATATTTGGGGTTATATGTAAGAATATGTGCTTTTTCTTATATACACTGGAGAAAAAAATACTGCACACTTAACTTTTTTTCACTTAATATTTTTGAAGTCTTTTCATGTAAGCACATGAGGATCTATTTTATTATTTTAATAGGTCCAAGATTTTGCATTGTGTTACATATACATATATTTTGTTTTTTTATTTTTTAACTAGTTCCTCTAATGATTCTGTTTGTTGCTATAAAGTAACAATATTGTTGGTATTCCTTTTAAACATATCCATGGGGTAAATTTCTTCAAGAATATTTGCTGGGTTAAAAGGTATATAAATTCTCATTTTTATTTGTATTGCCAGATGTTTGTCCTATCTTCACACCAGAGCTATTTCTATTTCCCCTTACCCTCATTGTCACAGGATATGATCACACTAATCTAAAAATAGTATTTCATCCTGGTTTTGTTTACACTTTTTAAATTATGGTATATTTTCCTTTTTTGTTCTTTTCTGTGAACCCTTATCAAGATTAAAGAAATTTGCTTTTTGTTGTTTATGTTGCATATTTTTTTTTCCAGTTTGTGATTTTTCCTTTGACTTTATGATGATTTTCAAATAAACACTTAATATTTTTTTTCTTTATTGATTTTAGAGAGGAAGGGGAAGGGAGAGAGAGAGAAAAACATCGATGAGAGAGAACATCGATGTACTGCCTCCTGCATGCCCCCCAGTGAGGATTTGGCCCAAAACCTGGGCATGTGCCCTGACCAGGAATCAAACGGCCACCTTTTGGTACATGGGTAGATGCTCAGCCCCTGAGCCTCACTGCCCAGGCTGTACTTAATGCTTTTAGGTGGTAAATTTACTTTTTTCCTTGTGACTTCTGAGTTTTATGTCTGCTTAGAAAGGATTTTGTACCCTAAAATTATAAATAAATTCATTCATGCCTTATTATAGAACTTCCATGGTTTTCTTTTTACATTTCTTTTTTTTTTTTAATCCTCACCCGAGGACATTTTTCCATTTTTTGTTCAGGTAGAGTGGGAGGGAGAGAGAGAGAGAAACATCGATGTGAAAGGAACGCATCGAGTGGCTGCCACCCGCACAACTGACCAGGGCCGGGGATAAACTGCAACTGAGGTACGCGCCCTTAGCGGGAACCGAACCCGGGTCTCTCAGGACCGCAGGCCGACACTCTAACCGCTGAGCCAAACCAGCCAGGGCTCTTTTTACATTTCAATCTTTGACACATAGAAATATGTTTTGGTGTAATGAGATAAAGATCAAGCTTTACATTTATTTTCATTTTCCAAATAGTCATTTGTCCCAGTTTTATTGATTGAATACAATGTACATGATAAAAGATGTTTATTTTTGCCCAGCCAGTATGGCTCAGTTGTTGAGCATCAACCCATGCATCAAGGGGTTGCTGGTTCGATTCCTGGTCAGGGCGCATGCCCAGGTTGTGGGCCCGATCCCCAGTAAGGGGCATGCAGGAGGTGGCCAATCGATGTTCTCTCTCATTGATGTTCTTATCTCTCCCTCTCCCTTCCTCTCTCTCTAAAAATCAATAAAGAAAAAAAAAATTTTTTTAAGATTTTTTTTTTAATCATTCTTTTATAAGAAAAACTTACTTCCTCATTATATTTCTGTTTATTTATAAATATTTGAAGGTTTCATTCTCAAGCTACTAAATAAATTTGGGGGAAAACTGGACTTGATAACTAGTAGACTAAATCTGGGGAACAATATTTGGTTTAAGGCAGAATTGCATGGTACTGTCTTTCAAATTACTCAGTCTTCATTCACATTATATCATTTTAGTAAACCACCAAGAATGAATGAAATTTAAAGGCAGCAATGTTAGTTATAGACTAGAACATAACTTTAACAACATTTTGGAGTTTTTATAATAGGATACATTTATGTAATTCTAAGGGCTATTATATAAATTCATTTATATTGTGATCCTCCCAACTACACATTGAGATAAGCAAGGTTTTATTCTATGTATTGAAGAAATTAAGTGAAATGCCCAGAATCACACTTTTAGAAAGTGACAGAACCAGGATTCAAACTCTGGTCTCCTGATTCCAAGCCCAGTGTTCTGTGAACTACTTTGTACCTAGCATTATGTCCTGTCTAGTAGTTTATACTTTAAATAACAAGCTATTTGAACTCAGTGTATACATTGAGGCACATTTTAAAACAGTCAAACTGCAAATTGCACAACACATAACAAGACTTCAATGAACACAAGTCAGCACAAAGTGATCCTCACTGAGTACTATAATCAACTTTTTAGAGTGCCAGTATTTTCATAGTGATATTAATATGTGGTTGTTAAATTAGATCACAAAAATTGCTTTTCTTTTAAATAGAAAATGTTATCAATCACACGGATGAAGAAGGATTTACTCCTCTGATGTGGGCTGCAGCACACGGGCAAATAGCTGTGGTAGAGTTTCTACTTCAGAATGTAAGGAAAATGCCTCAGAAAATGTATATGTACAGTTACTTAAAAGCAGTTAAGTCTTTAGTAAAGTTTACAGCCAACTAGATGTATTGGTAGAGGATCCAAAAAACTTTTAAATGCTTATCACATTCTTGTGGAACTTAGATATAGTTGGGCAGGCAAGACTAATACACGGACCAGTGAGAGAGCATTTAAAGCCCAGCCCCCTCTAAGTGCAGTGGGAACAGAGTACTGTCAGCCTGGTAGGAGAAGCTTCATAGAGGAGACATAATTTGACTCCAGAGTGAAAGGAGAGTTAGGATTGAGATAGAGACATCCAGACAACCTTGATAACAAGAGCATTCATGAAAGTTTGCATTATTTCTTTATTAACCCCAGAACATTACCTAACCTAAGTGTTGAACTGTAATTATTATCGACAGAAACAATATTCTTGTTTAAATTAATTGAAAAGTTTTGTATCTCCACTTCCCATTGCAGGGTGCTGACCCCCAGCTTTTAGGAAAAGGTCGAGAAAGTGCACTGTCCCTGGCCTGCAGTAAAGGCTACACAGATATCGTCAAAATGCTGCTTGATTGTGGAGTTGATGTAAATGAATATGATTGGGTAAGTCTATGACACTGATTTTTAAATTACTGTAACAAACTCTAGGATTTATTTGGTTTGGGGAAACATAAAAGGTTTATTTAACACTTGGAAGAATAATTAATTTAGTTAATTAAACACCTAGAAGAAAAAGTTAATGACATAAACTCAGTTACTAATTCTGATTTAAGTATTCTTCACAAAATATTAAAATTACCTTGAACTATTTTACATGCCCAGTTCTTAGTAAAACTTCTCACAGCAGCATTAAATTCTTTAAATCTTGCTCATCTGGACAAACTAAATCACTTTTTTTTTTTTTTTATAGAATGGAGGCACACCTTTGCTTTATGCTGTACATGGCAATCATGTGAAATGTGTAAAAATGCTCTTAGGTAAGCAATAAAAATGAAAATATTTAGAAAATATGAGGACTTTATTTTACTTTTTTGTTGATTTTTAGAAAGAGAGAGGAAAGGCGGGAGAGAGAAGAGAAAGAAACAGAAACAAACATCTACTTATTGTTCCACTTATTGATGCATTTATTGGTTGATTCTTGCATGTGCCCTGACCAGAGATCGAACCCACATGTAGGTGTAGCAGTCTGGTTGGTGTAGCAACTGAGCTACTTGGCCAGGGCTGACTCTGTTTTACTTTTTACAAGCTGGCCTCCCCTCATATTACTCAGCAGAATCATTAATTACTGTAAAATGCATTAATCCTGCTGCTGTTCACCATGGTTGCTACCATAGTGTTGCCCGTGTGAGAAGCAGCTCCATCACACAGCATGCCTGCAATTGGAGCATTTGTCCTGGTTGCTTTCCTTTTGGAGATCACGTGTGAATCCACAGTTGTTTTCCCTGTCTGCAGAATCTTTGTGCATAAATTCTGTCTCTAGTTTGAAGTTTCAGCTGCTCCAGAGGATGCTTGTTTGTTTGAAGTGTCTTCCCTTCAACCCACCAAAGTGAATTCTGTGCACTCCATATACTCTCTATTTTGTCAGACCATCCTGAGGATACTCTCCAGATTTTCTGAAACTCTATCTTGCTATTTTGCACATGAGTCAGTAATAGACAAACATAGCCACATTTTCATTTATTTATATAGATTTTTCTATTTTGGTATAGAAAATGGAGCTGACCCAACAACTGAAACTGACTCTGGATATAATTCTATGGATTTGGCTGTAGCCCTTGGCTATAGAAGTGGTAAGTATTTCAGAATGCTCAGGTTTCATTTGAGTAAAGCTCTGTAAATAGTACAAACTAGCAATCCAAACCAATTTCATTGCTGTAGTCATAGAACATTGCATGTTAGCCTAACTCCTGATATACACTTTTAACTGTGGTCAGAATCAGTCAATTCCTACAAAGTCTAGAAATGAGTTTGTTACTATTACTTTTTACCAAACCAAATAATTAGTTGCTGGAAGATAAGTGCACATCTATTTACAAGATGTGTTTAACATTTTTGTAGCAAACTATAAAATGCTCTCATAGTTGCCCTTTTGTGTTCCTTAGAATAACCTTATGCTCTGGACTCTTCTTCAGTTTCAAAATTTAGAAACCAAGAACAGAATATTCAATAATTTGAGCAATTACTAAGTCAGTGAGAGGCTAAATTTTAAGTATATTTAAATATTGCCAAAAGAATGTGAGTATGTCCTACCTAGAAATAACTTTATTTTAGGATAAAGTTGGAGATGTAAATTAAATGTGATAATTCTTTTAAAAAATTTTTAAATCAACATGCTATGGTCTTGATCACTTATCTGTTCTAGTTCAACAGGTTATTGAGTCACATTTATTGAAGCTGCTTCAAAATATCAAGGAGTAGACAGAGCCGTCAGAAAACATTGTCTGCCCTTCTGTTTACTTTTTGGCCCTTATAAATGATAGTTTTGTTTACTTATAAGTTTTTACCTCAGTTGCAATATTTACTGATTTTTACTAAGTTTTAATAAATATTCCTCTGAGTAATTCACTGGTTTATAATAAAATTAATGTTGATGCTTTTTTATAAATGTGTTTTATGGCATATTTAAAATTATAAATTAATGTTTTGTGGTGTGTAAATTTTTATGGTACAGATAATCTGTCTTTGTATCAAGTGCTGTAATTTAACATTTTCAAAAATTATTCTACCATTTTCATCTTTACTCTTGTATTAATTCATTGACTTTATATAGGGTTTGCTATAAATCCATAGGAAAAAATGTTATTATTAAATTGAAAGTGCACAGTGTGATTGTTTACAAAATGTTATAAATAAAGTACATTTTCTGTTAGTTTGCATGCTGTTTTTTTTTTTAATTACATAAGGTTATTAAGGGATTTAGGATTTTTAGATTAACCCTTCTGTCCTGCCACAACACTCCATTAGGTCAAACAATATAAATAAAAGAAATTGAATGTGCCTGGCTAATGTGGCTCAGTGGATTGAGTGTCCTCCCATGGACTGAAAGGTCCCGGTTGATTCCTGGTCAGGGCACAGGCCCAGGTTTTCCGGCTCAGTCCCCAGTAGGGGGTGTGCAGGAGGCAGCCAGTTGATGTTTCTCTCACATCGATGTTTCTATCTTTCTCTCTCCCTTCCTCTCTCTAAAAAAAATCAAGAAAAACATGGTTTTTTAAAAAAAAAAATTGAATGTAAGTCAGTCAACAGAAATTTACTGATTGTCATTTCTACAAGGATATTTATAATAATTTTCTCTTGTAAATAAGTTTTCCAGCAGGAAAAGTCTTCTGTGAAAATAACTCACTTCTTCAATAAAAGTAAGATGCTCTTTAATTCTACTAAAGGAACACTATAAACTTGTGTTACACCAGAACCTAGAAGACAGCCGTGCACTCGAAGTTAACTTCAATTCTGAGCGTGGGACTTGCATTAAATCACTTCATCTGGAAAATGTTTGTTATATCAGTTATGATACTTTGGTTGTAAGGCACATAAACTATCTCATTTAAGCAAAAGGGAATTATTGGGAAGATGCAGGCTGGAAGGAAAAGCTGAAGAAGCAGGCAATAACCAAGAAATGAAACTAGGCCAGGGATCTCAATCAGAAAATCACAGCCAGTCACTTTGAATGCTGCTGTGGTAATATGTATTTAGCTTAAATCGCCTTGCTTATTCTCCTCAGGATTTAAATTTCCAGGAAGCAGAAAGTGGTTTAGATAGCATGTAAATGTACTGCTATATGGAGTTGGGGGTAGAAGGGGATGACTGGCTAACAATCTACCATTGCCCCCAGACCACCTGGAATGCAGGACAAAGGTGCCTAAAGGAAAACCACGGGAGAGAAAAATAATAAATGTTCACTCCAAAGGCAATCTAAATAGTATGTGAAAATAGTACTAGTTTTTCACCCATTGTCAGTTGGGCAACAATTTTCTAGCACTTCTGGGCCATTTACCTAAAACCATTCACCCTTTCATTTGGTTCCTTTCCTTACTAATGGCACATATCCATGAAGTGTTAGTTCCTGCTTATATAATGAAGTTAACAGAATCCAGTGATCCGTTTGGGCACATCACTCTGAGTATTGCTTGCACATGCTTTCGACAACTGAAGAACAACCCAACGACCTATGCTGAGATGGTCTCTGTAATAACCACTTCACTCCTAGTCCTGACAACCAACAGATCTCAGAGAATATCTTAAAGAAAATTTCCCTTTCCAATTCTGTCATCTTTTGCCTCAAGGTCCCTGATAACAAACCCCAGAAAAATCCCTTTAAGAAATAGAGACTTCTTTAAGGGCCAATTGTAAAATTCCTCTTTTTAAAATAAAATACCTCCCTGGCCGGTTTTGCTCAGCGGTTAGAGTGTCGGCCTGCAGTCTGGAGAGACCCGGGTTTGGTTCCCACTAAGGGCATGTACCTCGCTTGCAGTTTGTCCCCGGCCCTGGTTGGGTTGTGTGGGTGGCAGCCACTCGATGTGTCCCTCTCATGTCAATGTTTCTCTCTCTCTCTTTCTCTCTCTGTCTGTCTCTCTCTCTCCCCTCCTCCCTCCCACTCTATCTGAACAAAAAAATGGGAAAATATCCTCAGGTGAGAATAAAAAAATAAAATAAAATACCTTTTAGGTAGTGGTTATTGTTTGCACAAACATTTATTTGGAGCCTATGTACCAGACACCATGCTTGATGCTAGGATAACATACTGAGCAAAAACAGACAACAGGTCCTACTCTGACTGGTGGTGAGGAAGGTCACTTCCTGGAAAGCTAAGGACCTTAGCAAATTTTGCAGACCTCAAGAAGGGAGGAATAATATCCTGATGTAGTGATCCTGTAGGTGCAATCTGGTGGAAAGACCTTCTTGGGCTTACTCCCCTAGCCATGGAATAGGGGAGCAAATAATCAAGTGTGTTAAAAGTCTGAGATTACTTATGAAAGTTTCTGAATAGAAGGTAAATTTTTTTGGCCTAATTAGTTGCTCAGTAAGCTAAGGCTCTAGTTTTGCAGGAAAACTTGAGGCCTATATGATTAAATAACCAAGGCAAACCTAACAAGATCAATCTTTTTGTGATTTAAAAATTAATCTTTAAGTATTATAAACCAGTAACATGAACCAGTATCAGTCATTTATCATTATCAAGTAGTATATACTGTACATAATTGTATATGCTATACATTTATATGACTGGCAGCGCAATAGTTTGTTTACATCAGCATCACCACAAACACGTGTGTAATGCATTGCGCTAGGCCATCGTGTCACAAGGGCTGTGACGTCACTGGGCAGTAGGAATTTTTCAGCTCCATTATACTCTTACAGGACCACCATTGTATATATGGTCCTGCGGTAACTGAAATGTCTTATGCCACACATGACTGTAATCCAGAACTAGACAAAATCACACAAAGCAGAGAAATTATTCCGGTGAGACCTGGAATTTCTACTATCTGTGCAGATAATGCAACAGGTAAAGAATAACCTTTACTGCCACTAATTAAAAGCTCTAAGACCAATTTATCATTTAACAGTAAGAAAACCAAAATTATAGCTTTGCATTAATGTAAAATTGGTTAGTAAAGATTTTATGATCTCCTTTATTTTCCCTTAGGTCATCCTGTATATAAGGCCATCAAAACAGCAAGAAATTTGCCAAAATTCTAACATATTTATATAGCTTATTTTCAGACTGATGTGTTACAAATCAAGAGAAATAAAATTCCCTTCCTTCATCCCCTCTTCAGTTTGTTATCTATACCCAAGTTTTATCTTTTCTCTACGCTCTCATATTCTGGAATAAACTAACACATTACTTTAGGTCAAAACTATTGCCTTTTTTCTTGAAAAACAAAGAAACATCCACAGTTGCATTTCTCTGCCATGACTGATTGTAGTACAGTCTTAATCAGCTCTATTAATTACAACTTTTAACCCAATTAGTAATTCTATTTCATGGAGGAAACAGGAAGGTAAATAATTGAGGATTATTTGTCATATACAAGCATTTCAGCAGGGTAGAAAAGCTCATGAATATAAAACTTTCTACAACCACATACATGCCTTTTATATTTTCTTAAAGTGGTAAAAATGAACATATTTATTGTGTCCCAAAGATATAGCCAATCTATAGCAAATAAAAATAAGAAAAAGTCTATAAACCCAAATATGCTTAATAATCAATGTTTCAATATTCCATATTGCTTGGAAGTTACTTAGGTATCTAATTAGTATGCATTAATAACAATTAGTAATTAAAGTTTTAAGTTGCTTAAGGATTTTGGAAATTACATTTAAGATAACAAACTATAAAATACATTGGTGATATAAGTTTGTCAAATTTATGACTCAATTTGGTTGGATACAAATTTACAGTTTTATAAGCTTAAACATTAGGTAGTGGTATTTTATTTGATCAGTAAACTAATATAAAAACTTTAGGAAATTCAGATTAACTAGTCTTTTCCTGAGATAACAAACCCAAATATTATTATTATTTTTATTTTTTATTTTTTTATCCTCACCCGAGGACATTTTTCCATTTTTTGTTCAGATAGAGCGGGAGGGAGAGAGAGGAAGAGAGAGAGAGAGAAACATCGACGTGAAGGGACACATCGAGTGGCTGCCACCCGCACGACCAACCAGAGCCGGGGACAAACTGCAACCGAGGCACATGCCCTTAGCGGGAACCGAACCCGGGTCTCTCTGTACCGCAGGCCGACGCTCCAACCGCTGAGCCAAACCGGCCAGGGCGCAAATATTATTTTTAAAAGTCAAATCTATGCTTGTATCATACTCCATATCGATAAACTCATGGTAAAGACATATAAATATTATTTTTTAAAACCAAAAGTATTAAACCAAGATAATTTGTTCAAAGACTCGCCTTTATTATGTGAACTTTGATTCCTAAAATGTTTCTGAGCTAACAAGTTCTGTTCGTTTGTTTGTTTGTTATCCTCACCCAAGGACATTTTTTCGTGTTTTGTTCAGATAGAGTGGGAGGGAGAGAGAGGAAGAGAGAGAGAAAGAGAAACATTGACATGAAAGGGACACATCAAGAGATTGCCACCTGCAAGACCCAACCAGGGCCGGGGACAAACTGCAACCGAGGTACATGCCCTCAGCGGGAACTGAACCCCGGTCTCTCTGGACCACAGGCCAACACTCTAACCACTGAGCCAAACCGGCCAGGGCTCTGAGCTAACAAGTTCTATAAGAATTATTATTTTTTAAGTCTAGCACACTTAAAATACTAAGGTTCAATTTCTTTATTTTCTGGGGTTTGTAGGAATATCTGAGTCAGAAATGATTGTTCTATAAGGCAATCAGAATGATGCTTCTTTAATTTAAGACACACTGTAATCTAGTTTTTCAAGACTCTCCATTGCTAGGAGAAGATTTCATACTTAACCTGAGAGGTAAAGGCCTTTCTCAGCTACAGACCTGCAGACACACAAATGCAGAGAGAGTGCATAGCTTATGATGTACAACTAAACCTCAGTCGGAAGAAAACCTGAAAAAAACTTGAGTTATTTTCCTTTCCAATGAGCACATGATTGTTTGTTGATTTGAGCTTACAAATAGACAAACAAATCAATAAACAAAACAGAATGAAGAGACTAATAAGTTGGATTCTCTGGTATTTCTTGCCCCTCAGAGTATAAGTCTTCATTATACATCCAACAAACATCCCCAAATAGACCATAAAATTAAGCCCCCAACTGTCTCTGCCACCAAGGCTGACTAACTCCTTGAAGATGTACAAACCAGAAATAAAAACAAGTGCATAATATCAGTAGAAAGAAAAAAAAAAAATCTAGAGTCAGAAAAGTTAAAGTTCTGTTGGCATTCAGAATTCAGGGCAGAAGCCAAGAAAAGATGTTTGGGCAAATCAGTTTGTCTCCACCAGGTTAATCCTCTCAACCATTTCACTGCATGACCTTCAAAACATCTCACTGTGTGATAAAATGTCATTTTCAAAAGGTTATATGACTCATACAATAAAATAAGCATGTGACAAGGACTTTATTCAACTTAATAATGTAAAATCTGAAAACTGGCTCCAAGAACATTTGAGAAGCTGGGCGTTTTGGGCAACATTAAGATGAGGTTGCTGGGTTGTGCACAAAGCTGGCTAATGTCCATTAGGTACATAAATCTTCAATTTAGGGATCTTTTCTACAAGTTGGAAATTATTATTATTATTATTTTTTTATCCTTACCTGAGGACATTTTTCCTTTTTTGTTCAGATAGAGTGGGAGGGAGAGAGAGGAACAGAGAGAGAGAGAGAAACATCGACGTGAAGGGACACATCGAGTGGCTGCCACCCGCACAACCAACCAGGGCCGGGGACAAACTGCAACCGAGGCACATGCCCTCAGCGGGAACCGAACCCGGGTTTCTCTGGACCTCAGGCCAACGCTGTAACCACTGAGCCAAACCGGCCAGGGCGGAAATTATTTTATTTCTACAATCTGATAAATAGTAAATCAGAATCCTTGGGTAGCCTCCATCTCACAGGACATGGAAAAGACACGTGGCCCTGACCTTTTTTAGTACTTCAGTGAGAGCAGCCTGAGGTTAAGGTAACCGCCTTGTAATCACCCTTCTTTCAGCAGCTGAGAAGCAAACTCAGAGGTGTCCTCATGCTGGTGACAACACTTCTCTTACACCACCCTCCTGACCGGTCTCCATAATTCCCTCCACCGTGAAACAGGCTGCGAACTGGAGATCTGAATGAAAAACGTTAATAATTTTAATATTCTTGAAGTTTAAAAATACATTGCCTATAGCTTGAAAAATGTATATTTTTTAAAAAAATCTAATGGATGATGTTAACCATCAAACTATAAAGATTTTAAAGTTTATAGCTTTGAATTTTCTTTGAAATACCAGTAACCTACTGCTTTTTAGAAAACACTCTGTGTAATTTCATTATTGTACTTTTTAATCTTTATACATTACAAAAAGTTAAAAGCTTAAGTTTTTTATTACAACAAACTGGCTATATATATATACATATATATATTTCATATATATATGTATATTTTTTTTTAAGAAATTTTCTGCATGGTATATATTGAATATTTACATTCCCGGTGGATAACATTGAATGTATTCATATATGTTGAGTGAGTTCCTGTGTGATAAACAATATATTTACAGATCTAATACTTGCAAAGTAAGTAAAAATAGCATGAAAAGCAGAACAAACTCCGGCTATTACAAAATTCTTAAACCAAGTGTTCCTTCCTTTAATATTCACATTTTTTCTATGACAGGCCTTCTCATATCACATGCCTAGCAAGCGCTTCAGCCATTTGCCACCTTACTTCTTTATAGTGGATATTGGTTTTTAAATAACAGTAAAGATATGAAGGGGGATGGTAATATGAATAAAAATGTTTAGGTGTGCATTTTGACAGGAAATGCAATCATTTAAGAAACGGAGTACAACCCAGAGAGATTTGTATGAATGTTCTTTGAGATTAAAGTATACTTCAAAGGTGTATTCTGTCTTTTGTAAGGATTTAGACAGTAAATCTTTTCAGACAGTAAAGCCTTTCCGTTGGAGTGTGAGCTGGGTGATACCAGCTGTGTGCACAGGAACTGAACCCACCTGCATTAGTACCCTGTCCGTGACTGGAAGCAAGAAACTTTATTATTGGTGATTTTATGCTCTTTGGTTGAAATCACAATCAGACACATAATTATTTCACTGAAAACAGATCACTGCAAACTCCTTGCTTGCTGAATTCTCCTCTCTGTGGAACAGAGCACAGACCACTATAGATGCGTTTGCCCAACTGTTTTGTTTTGTTTTTAATTCACAAATTCAGTGAAATTGCTTCCATTCAGACAGATTCACTCATGTTACTTTAGGGGAAGCATCTTAAATTTTTAGGTATTTCTGTTAACTTTCCTTCTCACATCCACTGAGAATAGTTGGATATATTATCCCAAAATCAATTCTTGGAAAGCATCCTAAATATCTTTTTGGTGTTCAGTTGATTCTTTTGTTCATCCTTTCTTCTCCAACAGGTTAAATGTTTGAGACAAGAAATTTCCCCCAACAATCATTCAGTCCTTCAACACGCATTTATTGAGCCCGTACCCAGTACTAGATGTGGGCTGGTCCCTGAGAATGCAGTGGAGACCCACACAGACCTGGTTCCCTGTCCTCCCCTGCAGACCTCACATAGTGAACCTGCCTCCAGGATGAGTTTGGCTTTGCTCAAGTGTCTCCCCTCTTCCCATACGTTCTGAGGACAAGTTAAAAAATGTCATGTGTTGCCCGGCCAGTGTCGCTCAGTGGTTGAGCACTGACCCATGCACCAAGAGACTGTCAGTTCAATTCCCAGTCAGGGCACATGCCCAGGTTGTGGACCTGAACCTCAGTGGGGGACGTGCAGGAGGCGGCCAATCTATGTTCTCTCTCATCGATGTTTCTCTCTCATTGATGTTTCTTTCTCTCTCTCTCTCTCTCCCTCTCCCTTCCTCTCTCTCTAACATCAATTTAAAAAAAACATTTGTGTGTTGCCCAGCCGGCGTAGCTCAGTGGATTGAGCGTCCTCCCATGGACTGAGAGGTCCTGGTTTGATTCCCCATCAGGGCACATTCCCAGATTTCAGGCTTGATCCCCAGTAGGCCTGCAGGAGTCAGCTGATCAATGAATCTCTCTCACATTTATGTTTTTCTCTCTCTCTCCCTGCCTCTCTCTCTTAAAAAAAAAAAAAAATCAATACAAACATCTTTAAAAAAATGTCGTGTGCCAGCTGGGGCATGTTCAAGCCTCTACTATGGGTTTCTCATACATGAACTGCTCTGCTGTGTTAAACATCAGTCCTCTCTATTGGCACATCAGAAACCTCAGTGTCCTGGGAGCAGTCAGAGGGCTGAGGGTCTTGGAGCAGTGAAAGAGAGGCCCACTCCAAGGTCAAGTGGTTTTCAACCTAGGACGCACAGTGGAATCATCTGGAGAGGTTTGAAAACACCGAGGCCCGGCTCTCTCCTCCGGAGAGTCTGTTTTATGTCTGGGATGGGGACATGTAACAGCTTCTCAAGTAATTCTCACATACAGCCACGGCTGAGAACCGCTGACTGCTCTAGGGGCCGCAAGCTCCTGGCTGGTGGAACCAGGGCATTGCAAAGCACATTCTAACATTTGCCCCTGACATCGCCCTGTATCTACTAAAGAACCTTAAGAAAGAGCCTAGCTTCCCTTTTCTCTCTGACCTGTTAGTACCTGCCATGATTCTTTTGTAAAGACAAACATGTTCCCCTTAAAGCCTACGTGACAAAGAATTTCAAAATACTAATCTTACCTCTTGTGAGTAATTCACCTTTTGTCACTCGATGAGATGTCATTTGTGACTGTGTCCTTTACTAATCTGTGTTTCTGAAAGAGCCCACAGTTGTTTACATTCCTTGCTTACCTTTTGGATAAAGAAACAGTCCTGAACATCGAGGGCAATAGTTTGTACCAACCAGTGCCAACGTGGTTTCTTGTTATTCCTTAGTTCTAGGGTTTCCTTTGGGACCCCGGTGTTGACAGAAGCTCTGCCCTCCAGAACTCCTGCCAGCTCACGGAGTTCACCCACAAAGCCAGGTACCGTCCTCCCAAACACACGTCTGTTAGGAAAACTTCTCCTCTCTCCTCTTACTTGGCTGTCCTGGTATTCGCCCTGCGACCAAGGAGACTGTCAACAAGAATGAGGTCCGTTGTGTGTGCCCCTTTCTCAAAGGTCCCTCAGCCGCTTCAGATTGTCAGCCTTTAAGGAAGAGCCCGTTCCACCCACTGTGCTTCACTGCCTTCTCCCGAGAAGATACCATGCTCTACCATTGCAGATTTTTCTCTAAAAGACAGTGCTGCCTTGCAATGTTGGCGAGATGCTACAGGGCCCTCCCCAAGAGAACGTGTGCACCTGGTCAGCTTTCGCACAGCCTTCCACCTGGGAAGAAATGAAACAGAGCAACTACTGTATCTTAAGAGAAAGCCTAGCACGAATGTCAAGGTCTGTGCTGAGGCTGGAGTCCCAGCCACATGCCACAGGGGTCTGGTCAGGGAGGGAATACAGCACAAATCCAGTAACCACCGTCATATGAGGTAACGGATAATTAATGTCAAGGAATAGATAACAAAAGTTAACTTTTTTTTTTTTTATCCTCATCCGAGGACATTTTTCCATTTTTTGTACAGGCAAAGTGGGAGGGAGAGAGAGGAAAACATCGATGTGAAAGGGACACATCGAGTGGCTGCCACCTGCACAACCAACCAGGGCCGGGGACAAACTGCAACTGAGGTACATGCCCTTAGCGGGAACCGAACCCGGGTCTCTCCGGACCGCAGGTGGACGCTCTAACCACTGAGCCAAACCGGCCAGGGCCGAAAGTTAACTTTGAAGGAATGAATTTGAGGAAGAAAACTATTTCTGTGGCTTCAGGAAGCCAAGGTCAGAATCCTCAATACCTTGGCATTTAGAAAAAGTATTACTCTACTGAATATCAAAGTAATGTATGCTTCTTGCATCTGTTAGGGTGTTTTCAGCTGTAAAATAAAACCCACTTAAGATAGCTTAAACAAATAAATTAGCCCGGCCGGTGTGGCTCAGTGGTTGAGCGTCGACCCATGCACCAAGTGGTGCCCAGTTCGATTCCCAGTCAGGGCACATGCCCAGGCTGTGGGCCCGATCCCCACTGGAGGGCATGCAGGAGGCTGTCAATCAATGTTTCTCTCATCGATGTTTCTATCTCTCTCTCTCCCTCTCCCTTCCACTTTCTCTAAAATGAATAAAGAAAAAAAAATTAAAACAAATAAGTTAATGTATTTGCCCATAAAAGAGGATGTCCAGAGTCAGGTGGGCTTCAAGTTTGGTTGATGTTAAGTAAGATTCAGGATCCTTGTCTTTGCACTCTGCTGGGCGCAGTTTAGCCTGCTTCCCCTTGGGGTCATATTCCCTCCCTCTTTCCTTCCTTCTCCCTCTCCCTCCCTCTTTCTGACTAGGTCTTGCTCCTATCCCTAATCCAATTAATTGGCTCAAGTTGGGAGTAGATGGTGATCAGTCTGAGTTCATTAGGACCCTCACCCAGCAAAGTATATAGATGAAAATAGGGAATAGAAGAGAAATGCCAGCCTATGTAAATAACACAGGGAGAAAGAGCTAAGGGCATCCACTACACACAGGCAGGGTAGTTCAGCCAGAGTCCCTTCTCGTTTTATCAAGTCTGGATTTCTTTCAGCCTTGCACTTATGCGCTCAGTTCTAGCAAATAGACTTCTATACCTTAAAGGAACAAGCCCTACGAAGTGCAAATAATAGAGAAAAGAGTCACTGATGCCAGCATAAAAAATGAAATGCTATTTTAGCCCTGGCCGGTTTGGCTCAGGGGTTAGAGCATTGGCCCATGGACTAGAGTCCCAGGTTCAATTCTGGCCAAGGGAACGTACCTCAGTTGAAGTTTGTCCCTGGCCCCAATTGGGGTCATACGGGAGGCAACCAATCGATGTGTCTCTCTCACATTGATGTCTCTCTCACTCTCTCTTTCTCTCTTTCCCCCTCCCTCTCTCCCTCCTGCTCTGTCTGAAGATAAATGGAAAAATATCCTTGGGTGAGGATTAAAAATAATAATAATAATTTTTAGATAAATTTGGAGGCTGAGATATTTACAAGAATGATATTCTATTTTAGATTAAGTAACCACAAGAGGTTCCTTGTGAGGTTGTGTGCAACAAGTCCTTTTCTGAGATATCTGGCTTTCAAAGTTTTATGTGCTCCCTGCAAAACATAGGTTTTAATTTTAAAAACCTTGTATTCCGACTGGCTGTCATGGATATTTATATTCACACGGAGACTTGTAACTTTAGAAGATATAAACTACCCTCTCACAGTTAGAGTCTAACTCTTCTTTGTTAAAAACAGTCTCAGAACGCCCTTCCTCTCTTCTCCTTTTGGGCATAAAGGAGCGTGAAAAGATGACTCATCTTAAACAAGGTGTTTCAGGAAGTTTATCCCAACAACCAATTTGTCATTTGGCTTTTAGCTTTATGTTAATTTTTTCAGAGCAGACATACATTATTTTTGTGTAAAATTTAACAGTTCACTGTTGCTCCCAAAACAATGTCTCAAATCACCTCCCTATAAAGAAGACTACAAGTCCAGGTGGTTTCTTTCTTAGCTTCCCCTTTACCCAGCACCCACCCTCCAGCCTCTTTTGCAGCTAGAGTGCAAGTATGTGATGGAGGTTTAACATGCTCCCCTCCCAGACTCGTGATGCTCCCACCCCCCATGTTTTATTGGCAGCTACTGACCCAAAGCAGTGAGAGCCGCAGAGTCCACAGCAGTGACAGTGGCAACCCCAGCAGTATTCTGTCGCTGGGAGCAGTAGATGCTGTACAAGATGTGATGGCCATGTGCCACTGGCCAGATTCAGCTGTGGCCCTGCAGCTGCCTGGTCTCCCTTGTTGCTTGCCTTTGTCCAGGCTGCTTCTCAAGACATTCTGGTATTTCTGTGAACCAACAGCTTTCAGTCAATTCCTTTTCCGTTTAACAGAGGTGGTGTCTAATGTGGAGAATTTTGATAGTTACAAAGAAATAAGGAGAACATCCTCTCCCAGACTCTGTGTCCCACTTTTGCCACCTGAGCACAAGGGGTCCTGCATGAAAACAGGTTCTTTAGCTGAAGTCATACTTCCTTCCCCCTTTCCCCCTATCTCCCCCCCCCCCCCCCGCTGTCTCGGGGCTCAGGGCTCAGGTATGATTCCAGACCCCACAGGACCAGCCCAGCCGGCATCAGAGACATTCACCGCACTCTCTCTCCATCCCTCACTGCCTTAACCTCCTCCACAAACCTTCCCTGCAAAGAGCCTCCACACCACACAACTCTGACTCGTCAGGCTAGGAACCACTTGTGCCTGTGTTAGAACCCCCTGCATACTGACGAGTTAGTTATTGTGAGAAATAAACTGTCCTCTTTTTAAAAAGATCCTCCTGAGTTTTCTTTAGCAGGACTAAATCATTCCTGCTGAGCCTGATCCCGCTTCCTAAAGGCTTGAACCTACCAGTGTCCTTCTCCCCTCCCCATGTCCCCCACAAGCGTTCACTGAGCACCTTAAGAACGAGGAAATGAGGAAACGAGAGCTCAGCTCAGCCAGCTCTCAGGAGCCTCACTTCACCCCAGGAAGTTCTGTAACAAAATCAGTCACGGTGCATGCGTGTAGTCAAGGCTGTTCCTTCTCTTGCAGGTGACAGAAGTCCCTTCTCTTTTCAGTGCAAAGGAAATGCCTTTAGATCTGGATCATAAAAAAGGTGACGTTTCTACTTTTGTTGAAAACTTTTAGAAAATAAAATGGATCTGCTAAATAGGAATCATGTCCTGGACATCGGTCATGTCCCAGGAGACACCCAATAATACTTTCCCTCAGCTGACGGCTTCAAGGTCCCTAAAGTACCAATAGGGGTTTCCCAGACTCTGACTACAGGGAAGCTTTAGCTGGGGGGCAGATGCAGGTGAATTCCGAGTGACCGAGCAGGTGGGGGTACAACTGGCTGCCTCTGTTGTTCTTAGACCTTCAGAGTTTCCAGGGACCTACGATTGTGCACAAGAATTGCTCAGTTACATTTATTGACAGTCATTTTCAATAGTAAACTTTCCATAAATGCCAATATACTTACATTGATATATACATATAACACACACACACACATATATAATGGTTTCATTATAAAACAATTTAATAAGTTATTAATATACATAAACATAGTCTCCAATTAAAGTATATATATAGTTGAATTGTTAAAAAAATTTTGCCCTACAAGTTATAAATAGGCTAACCATTCACAAAATAAAGAAGCCAGCAGTAATTTTCACTCCTGCCGAAGACGACGTTCCATGATGGTGACCTCAACAGATTGCTTACAAGCCACAGGACCTCGGGGGGTCAGACTTTCTGCATCTCCAAGTGCTAGGGTCACACTCACGTGTAATCCCTGCCAGGGATTATTCCGAATCATGTCCGTTGAGAGGAAAAGGAGAGGGTTTCCCAGGTGACCCCCCACAGAAGAGTTCAGGGAAGCCCCTGCCTTGACCTGCTTTGGGTAGACCGGCCCACACCCCACGGAGTCCCCGAGGCACAGGCTCCCCTCAGCCTCAAGGAGGCTCATTTTGGAGACAACCTGGGTTCTAAGGGTTTGGCCGCCTAAAGTTCTGAGAGAGAGGAGTTCATGCTGCAGCTCAGAAGGTCCCCACCCACTTGCCAGGTAAGCGTGGACCTGGGAGAAAGCTGCGGCTGCTGTTGAGGTTGACTTCCCGGCAACCTGTGCGCCAAACTGTGTCCACTCACCGAACGGGACTTTAACACCATCATCAGTGGCTTTAATGGCAGTCCTGTAGGATAACAATTTGTCATCATTTTTAAACCCTGAAAATAGACTGAATTCTTTGTGCTACACAGACTTAGATCCAATCCTTTGATTTTGTTTCCAATTATTTTAAAAATCAAAAAAATAAACCGAAAAGATTTGTTTCTACTATGGCAGCACTTGCCAAAACATTCTCCAAGTATTATCAGTGTAAGGTCAGGGGCTCCAGGGAGTCACATGACCGGGGAAATGGCCGGCCAAAGGACAAATAGAAACCACTAACCAAAGACTTCCCCTCTTGGTTCTGCAGAATCAAGTACCTCCCTCCCCTCTTTGTTCCTCAACCTCCCCTAGAAGACGTTCCTGGGCGGCCTTAACAGTGCGACTTTCCTGGCCCCGCCACGGGGACCAGCGAACCCCGCCCTGAACGCTTCAGTAAAACTTCTTTGCCTGCTTTTGCAGCTCCATTTCTCTTTCTTCCTCGGCAAGATACCTTACAATCAGTGTTCTCATCACACATTGGCATAAAGCTTTTAATAGTTACCGAAATAGTTGCCTTGTTTGGTTCATCCAGAGGTCCCTTGGAGTTGGAAGGATTGGGGAACACAACCATTTGGCAACTGAGAAAACCAGGACCCAAAAGGAATAAGACTTGCTCAGCCAGTGAATAGTAAAGGAGTCAGGCCTTGACCGCTTGTGCTTTGAACATGCTTAAAATAAGACCAAGCAGGACTATACCTCAGCATTTCCCAGGCTGAAATACTGAGGAACAAAAACCATTAAACCTATCTTATGAGGTCTGCTCTTAATTTTTTTATGTGAAGAGAAGAGGCTGACTCTAAATAATTTTGTTATCTGAAAGGGTTAGTAATGTTTTAAAGGGTAAAGGTAAAAGTTTGCAAAAGGCAGAAACTGTGGAAATTGCATTACTTGCATGACTTTGGCTCAGCCTTTTGTTGAGTATGGATAAGGTTTATCTGGATTGTCCGCAAGGCAATGGATAACCCACAGATGCTGGACGAGATACCAGACCAGCCCTACTTTAAGGTGGACAATGGGCCGGATAAAGTACATCAGCAGAACTGCCAGAAGCTAAAAGGAGGGTATATAATCGACACCCCAACCCTAATTCGAGGCTGAACTCTTTTTGCCTCAGCCCGCCTGCACCCAGGCATATGCAATGAAGCCATTTTGCTCTACATTGGCCTTGCGTTGTGGATGTGATCTCCCACCCGCTCAGACCTTTTATTATCTACATTTTGAAAAAGGAAAGACAAAAAGCAGAAGAACTGTTATGAGGACTAAATGACATAAGAGCGATTTCTCTGCGCAGGTGAGAGCCAGGCAGCAAGCACAGCCTGCCTGCACAGCGGTCACCCGTTTCCCATAACAGCGATAGTCCGTCAACATGGCGTGGCAACTAGGATTTAGCAAACCAAATTGTATTTTAAAGACCAGAGTCATTAAGGGCCTGCTATGGAAAATTTATGCAAAATGAATGATTAATTCTTAATTTTCCTTTTATGCAAATACACCCTGTTCCAACAATCCTGAAGTGCACTCTTTGTTTTCCCATTTTGACGTCTCTAAGATCAGCATGCACCTCTGAAAGCAGGACGCAGCTGATATGTCATACAACAACTGTCCACCAGGTAACAGTCATGAGGAAACAATGTGAAATCTTTCATGGACACCTAGGGTTAGGATAAAAGAAATCCTCAACCTCCAAAGCACTCGAGATTTGATGAAGTACACAATGGCTTACTTGAAGCAAGACACAACTATAAGAGTTTATTTTAAATGGGGATCCGACAATAATATTAGAACCTAGGTTATTTATTTTATTTTTTTTTTATGTTTTTATTGATTTTTTATAGAGCGAGAAAGGGAGAGAGAGAGATAGAAACATTAATGTGATAAAGATACATCGATTGGCTGCCTCCTGCATGCCCTTTACTGGGGATGGAGCCCGCAACCTGGACATGTGCCTTGACAGGGACCTCTCAGTCCATGGGAGGACACTCAATCCACTGAGCCGTATGGGCTGGGCAATTTTTAATCCTAGCTTTAGAATTCACCAGTAGTGAACCCATGAAACCCTAGGCACCCCAACCTCAACCCACAAAGACAGAACCCTAGATCCCCAGAGACTTCCAGGTGTGTGTGTGTGTGTGTGTGTGTGTGTTTCTCTCTCTCTCACTCTTTGTGTGCCATGTACCCTCTAAGACTTGCTGTGGGTAACAAGTCTTGTTTTTTCAAGGTTCCTGGTGGTTGTTGCTGAGGTACATTTTGCAATCATACTAAGAACCGCAGGAGTAGGTCCAGCCACCACATTGGTTGGGAAATGTCTGTGGGGCTCCATAGTAGTACCACCCACTTGGATGCTCCCAGGCACTCCTACCTGATGGCATCACTCCACTAGGCTGAGACCAGACACAAAACAACTGTGTTATCTTAAATAGCTCACACCAGTATTTTGTGAACTTTTATAGTTTGTGGCATACATAGAAAATTGCAAGTACAGGCTTTGCACTAGGCAGCCTTCTGTCCATCTGTCCTCACTGCATATTTTATAAGTACACAAGTCAGTATGATAAAAAAATGTCCCGTAAAAGGCAGCCAATCTTCAAAGAAGCTAATAATACATGACCTATTCATGAAAAGAAAGGAAAAAAAAAAGTGGTTCAAAAACAACTAAAATGTCAACCTGGTTTGAAAGAAGCCAGTTAGCAATACAGATATAAAGATGCTGCGCTCGTGATAAGCTTGCTTAACAAAACAATGAAGCCTATTAGAAAACTTACAATCAAACATTCTGGTGTTGAAAGCTTATTTTTGATGAGCTGGAAAAGCAAAGAAAAATAATCCTTCCAGTGTAGAAAGATTTTGTTTATCCTTCTTTGCTAGAGTGGGAGCCAACAGTTCTGATGGTTTGGACTCGGTCTCAGTATTTCCAGCCATTTGAGTGTTCAAATCAATGGTGCATTTCTGGGAACAGGCAATGTGGTCACAGGCAGCAGGCTGAGGAGCGAAGCTTCCCCACATGTAGGTCATAAGCCCTCTCTCTCCTTTCACCGCGTTGGCCAGTGACCGGCCTTCAGTCATGGACTCTTGGGCATCAACACAGCAGGGCCACACATCCAGGCCCCAGATTCTCCACATGTGAAATAAGATTATTGGACTAGATGACTGTCTCGAAACTCTTCCCAAGGAGAGTCCCTGATGGGTACAGGAGCTCAGGGTGAAGTTACAGTAAGAGAAGTGTTGGGGTTCACACTGCTGAAGACAGGGGGAGAAGAGATGGATGTGGAAGCAGCTCTCGGAGGTGAGCTGTCCTGCGTGGGAAGTGGGTGCCGTAACGCTGCCGGAGGAGACAGGACAGCTTCCTCTGCTGTAGGTCCTCAAACCCAGATACTTAATGAACCCCTTCAAGTCTTGGAAAAAGATTGCAGGCCTCTTCACCATGTTGCTCTTGTTTTAATTTTTATTATAACTTTATTTCAATATGTGCAACCATAAAACAATGTATAAACTATATGTTTATAGATCGCTATATAATTGCAGAACAAAATTATAACCAAATACCATAAAGGTAATAAAGTTCAAATTTGTGACATTAATTTAATGTAATAGATAATTGGATGGTATTGTCTTTTAGAGACTCAGTTGCCAATTTGAGGTAAAGGGTAGAAAAATGTTAATTCAGGTCTAGTCATATATTTAGTCTGTTTCTATATTGTAAGTTTGAAAATCTATCTCCTGAGAACATCTGTTTGCATATGAAACAGAAGTGTCAGTACATTCCAGCCTTGGTTTATAGCTCAGGAGAAACAAACCTTTCATTTAACCAACACCCTGTAGGTGAGCAATGCAGGTATCGCTTGATAACGCTGCCAAGTTCTCTCTTGGATTTGAAGATACGAGTTTGCATTCAGAAAGCAATTAATCTAATTACTGTTGCACTCCAGAACAGAGCCATTCTTCAAGGCATACTTACCACTAAAATTATTGTGAATGGAATGGTTGAAAGCTGATATTTTCAGTGACGGAGACTGTAGTGCACGTCTATGGAAATATGCACATGGTTATGGGGCATGTTCCTGTTAAGCCTGTATTTTGTGTGTCCTGAGATGATTCCGTTCTCTCACCACATTTCCATGTTCAGTCTGCTACGGAATCTCTCAGTGATAGAGTTCACCGCAAAGCCACCTGGATCTCACTTGGTGTGAACCCTAAGATAAATATGCATTGAAGGATAAACGTAAGGATTCTGATGATACATATACCACTACTCATCTGGTTGTCCAGATGACTCAGGATATGCTGAGAATAACTGTTATAGGCCATCACCTCAATGAAAACCAAGATTTAGATTCTCATAGAGAAGTTGCATATCCTTGAGAAACTGTCCAAGAACTCGAAGAAAGGCTAGTTTAGCTGGGAAATATAAACTGCATTTGCTTTCAGGAGTCTTGGGTCTAAGTCCAGCTCTGCCACTAACTAGCTATGGAAAAGTTGCTTGGACATCTGTTTCTTCATCTATAAACCATTCCTACATATCCCATTTACCTCACAGGCTCACTCTGAAAGTGAATGAGACAGTATATTTGAAGGTGCTAAAACAATCCTTCCACTGCTTACAAATGGAAAACACAATCACAATGGCAGGGGCAGGTGGCTGCATTACCTCCCAGTGCTTTAAAATGTCCTGGCCAGTCATCCCTAAATAGCATGGGACAGATGTGCACCTCTCCTGGCCCTTACAGTTCCTCCTGTCCATGCGTCTCCTGAGCCAGTGAGGGTGGTATAGTTAATGGTTAGTGGGCTGAGAGGATCCCAAGAGGAAGTTAGAGCCCATTTGTTGCTCTCTGCTGCCCTCTTCAGTACAGAAGAAGGCATCGAGTGGGGTCTCAGCAGCAAGTGAGGAAATGCTATTGGGCAAGTCCAAGGCTTCTGGGCATCTCTGCTCAATATTTCTGCCCCAAGCTCCTCCTCAGAATCCCACTGGCCTGAGCTGACCCTGAGCCACTGCCGCCCCTCAGGCCTCCACGCCTGTGTGAGCCCCTCTGTTTATCTTGCAGTCTGCACAATTCCTTCTCCCTCCCTCTTGCTTGTTAGGGCTTAGTTAAGATGGATTTCAGGGCCCAGAGACTCCATAAAGTTTCCTCCTGTCTATTGACCTGCAGTGGAATGGCCAATCACACATTAGCCTCTGAGGTGATAGAGACACACTTTGTTGATCTGATTCCAGTTTAATGTCACAGGTCTATTTTAATGTCCAATTCTATTTCAGCCATTAGTGTTTGCATTCATCTTTCGAACATCTTTAAGGGCTATCACATTAAATAAGTAATAACTTCCTAAAATAGCTTCTTTCTTGTTTTCCAATCACAGTCTCATTATCCTTTAGACTGGAGAAGTAATGTTCAAACGAACCACACAGGTGCACAGGAGAGGACGCAGTGGGGTCAGGGAAGAAAATAGAGAAACTTATTTTAACATAGTATATTTAGTTTCATTCTTTTTGAATTTCAATTTTGGGCAATGTTTTACAATATACATAATATATTTATTAGTGGACTAGTACAGGCATATATTTGGGGGGAATGATAATTTTATTTCATTTATTTATGTTGTTAAGGGATATACAATTATAAAAGTCTGAAAAGACCTCTCTTCTAGAAGAGTATCATCCCATTTGTGTTTCAGAATCACTAGGGAGCTTAAAAAAAATTATTGTGCCCCAGAGTGGATGTTTAAAAACCACCCCTGGTGATTCTGATGTGACCCCCATCACCTGCAAAATAATCACACTGTTCTCCAGACTGCAAGCTCATGTCTATCCATCTTGTTCACCACTGTATCTTCAGGGCCTAGTACACTGCCTGACACAGATGTTCCACAAGTACTTGCTGAAACAATGAACACATGACCCACAATCCAGAAACATCCACTGCTAACTCCCCCAGCCTTTGTTTTCATGCTTAATGTTTTTATATAATTGTTTTATATGTTTCAGAACCCATCATACATAAAATTGAGTAAATTATATGATCACTTTTAATACATAGGTGTTTAATATTTAAAGTGACTAAAGTGTTTTAGCACTGTGTAGCATTTAGCGTTTCCTATTATAAATTGCACTACGTAAAAAAAAATCATTGTGCATAAAGCTTTCTTCTACACATCCAATTATATGCATAAAATAGAGTTCCAGATGTGGGATTTCTAAATCAAAGATTAAGAACATTTCAAAGGCTGTAGCTACTATGGGAAGGACAAATTAACACTGACCCAGGAGCAGGAAACTGGTTTAAGGTGCAAAGGCTTATAAGGAGTTTGTGATCCAGCAGTGAGGTTCCTCCTGGGAGCTTTGGGTGTGGCAAAAAGACCTGGAGTGTTGACTGAGTTCTAGTTCCTGTTTTTTTCACTTACTGGCTGTGACACTTTCACTTTTAACCCTAGGTTTCTTCACCAATAATATGAATATTCATAGCTGCATGACAGGCCTGCTGATTCTAAAGCTCTATTAGATGTTAGAGGTAAAAGAATTCATTTTCATACTTAATATAGTTCCAAAGGCATAAAAACTTTAGCGTCTAGGAGTGTTTCCTATGAAAAGAGGCTCTCCCTCCTCTCTTGAATACTAATTCCTTCAGTGAGGGCCCAGGAAATCCCACATCTGCAGACTCTTGAAGAAGGTTCAGAGATTTTTCAGGACTCTGGTCAATGGGTCATCTCAGAAATAGCAAGGATAAGTCTTAGTTTGCAAAAGGTCATACTAACAAAATGATCAGAAGCAGACTGTGCACTCTGTTTTCGTGTTTATGGTGTGCCAATAAAACCAGTCAGGCAAGTTCCCACAGTGCTCCTCCCCTGCTCTTCAAGGACTGCTGACTCCAGGAAACACCGTGCAATGTCCTTTGGAAAATTTGTTTGGAACCCCAGGCCACAGTCTGCATTTCATCTTCGGTATAGGGTTGTAGTCCTCAAACTCAGGTGTGTATAAGTGCTCAAAAACCATGCAGATCCCCTGCCTCAAGCCTTAGAGATTCTGATTCTGTAGGTCTGGGTGGAGCCCAGGAATCTGTATTTCCTTCCGTGATTCTGATGTGGGCAACCTGAACGCCAGGTTTGAGGAAAGGCTGGCTTAGTAGACAGCCCTGGACAGGGAACTGAAAGACCCGGGTTTGTGGTGAGATAGTTCCATTTACATCAGCATTAACCTCAGAAGTCATATCACCTCACTGGCCCTGTTTTTTCATTTTAAAACTTCATTTTCATAACTGGGGGAGCAACACTCATTCATCATAAGGCTGGTTGCCCAGAAGATAAAATTAGAAACTGTAGAAAGCAAAAGCACCACTATAACTCACAGCACATGTCTGAGGTCCTGTAATTTTGGTTCCTGCCTTTCACACTGAGATAACCATGAACATCTGGTGAGTTGACACAGTCTCCCCAACATGAGCCTCTGCTCTGAGATGAAGACAGTCTTCTCCTTCGGGATGTTTTGCAGTAGCAGAGCAATGCTGGCCTCCCACCAAGCAGTGCGCCTGCATTTCCTGCGTGGCAGTCCTTGTGCTCGGAGTTCCGGCTACTGTGATCGGTTTGGGGATTACCTTTGGGACGCCTGGAAAACCTGCAAGTATGTCTCCCCTAGGGGACAGATGTGTCAATAATTCACACAACCTATGAGAGTATATTAACCCCCCATATTATTTCCAAAATGGGTGACTCTTCTGATAATAAGTGTTTGGCATATAGCATGTGCTACCACTGCTCCAGACACTTCACACATCTTTATTTCATTCTTTTCAACAATGTTACGAGGTGGCTACTGTTACCGCCATTATGAACAGAGACTCAGGGAAGTTAGGTGGCTTGCCCAAGGTCATATAGCTGGTTAATCAACAAGCCAGGGTTCCAATCCAGGTCTGCCCAACTCCAAAGCCTACACAGGACATGGTTTCTACCTTTACAGAGTTTCTGCTGTAATCAGGGAGACTACAGAAACAGTGGTGAACAAGACAGAAGAGCATGTAATTCAATATTAAATTCGCTGTTAATTATTGTTGCTAAGTGGAGAAAAATCACTCACAACCACAATGTCAAGCACCTCATGAAGGGATACATGTGGGGTCATCTGCCTCTTAATTATCAACCAGGTCCCAACTACAAAACTTTCAAGTTGCAAAATGCACCTTTACCAAGCCCTCACCAATGCTACACCAGGTATCTAAAATATTTCCAGCCTGTTTACCACTCTACACACCAAACCAGAATTTTCTGGAGATCCATTATTTTAGGTATAAATATATTTGAGATATGTGTTATCAATCTGCTATTTACATCTTAACTTCCATGAAAATTTTATAGTACTTAAACATTTTTTAAAACACCATCACAGCCCAGCCAGTGTGGCTCAGTGGATCGAATGTCATCCCATGGACTGAGAGGTCCTGGTTCGATTCCCAGTCAGGCCACATGCCTGGGTTGTGGGCTCCATCCCCAGTAGGAGGCATGCAGGAGGAGCCACTTGATGTTTCTCTCTCACATGGACGTTTCCATCTCTCTTTCCCTTCCTCTCTCTCTAAAAAATCAATAAAAACATATTTAAAAATAAACACCATCACATCATTTTGACAAACTCCCACTCATTTTTTTTTTTTTTTGATTTTGAGAATAATTTAATATTTTAACTTCAGCATACAACTACATTTTAATGTAATTATATTAAATGTAAAGAAACGGATCCTTACAAAACCAAAATAACCCACAGGCCATGAGGTTGGTTTCACTTTTTCCTTTTTTTTGTTTAAACAAATGTGCACCACGATGGTTCAACGAGTAAGGCAAATGACATGAATGTGAAAGCTACAGTTTGCAATACACCACATCTAGAATCCAGAGAAGGCGAATTAAACAGAGGCGGCAGTCATTCTAATTAAACAATAAGGACAAGTTGGTTTGCAGCATCAAAACTGTGGATTTAAGCTTCTTTTCTCTTAATGATCAGAGGTCCCACGTTGTCTCCGGTCTCTTCGTTGTGTTTTGTGTGAGCTCCATCACAGAATGGGAACTTTTTGGACCTCCAACAGCGACAGTACACAGCTTTATCTCCCAAATCCTCCATATCAAAAGCATGTACAATCTTGGGGTTGTCTTTCTGAATGTGAAGGTTGACCATAGATTTGTTGCGATGATCTTTAACATAAAATCTTTTGTAAGCTAGATAACCAATTGCGGCTGTCCCAGCAGCAATGGTAACTGCTGCGATCCATTCAACTCGTATGTTGGAATTCAGACTCATGGCGCCGTCACTTGCAAGGCGTGTGCACAGGACCCTGAACACAAACGGGCTTGTGCGGACAGACAGAGTCTAGGTGCGAAAGGCGTCTTAAGGGCACCGACTCCAGGCAGCTACGGCGCAGGCGCCGCCCCACTCATTTTTTGAGTGTACAGATTCATTGTATTTAAACAGTGATCTCAATATAACTCACAGTGTCTCCTAGAGGTTGTTATACCAAGTTATCTTTGTTCCTATTTCTAGCTAAGAAAATAATGGAGGGGGCTAGGAATATGACTCAGCCACAAAAAAGAATGAAACCTTGTCATTTGCCACAGCATGGATGGACCAAAAGGATATTGTGCTGAATGAAATAAGTCAGACCGAGAAAGACAAATTCCACATGATTTCACAGATATGTGGAATCTAAACAAAATAAACACAGAAACGGACTCATAGACACAGAGAACAGACTGGAGGTTACCAGATGGGAGGGGGTTGTGGGACTGGGTGAAAAAAGCCAAGGGATTGAGAAGTACAGACTGGCAGTTACAGAACAGTCACGGGATGAGAAGTTCAGCTTCGGGAATAGACTCAGTGAGGTCAATAATATTGTAGTAACTATGGACGGTGGCAGATGGGTACTCAACTTACGGGGTGATCAATGAGTAAGTTAGATAGATGTCTAGACACTATGCTGTACACCTGAAATAAATATAATGTTGACTGTCAACTGTAATACAAAAATTTTTTTAACCAAAAAAAAGAAAATAATGGAGGGGGCTCCATGGAACCAATCCACAGCAAAGCTCACGCCAGAGCCCGGGCTTGCTGACTCCCCTCCCAGACACCTTCAATTCCTTCTTAGGCAGGAGTGAGTCCACACTTGTTTGCCCAAAGTCAGTGGTATTGCAAGAAAGGCAAGCTAAATTGGCCTGGAGAGTTTTGGAGCGTGGGGGAGAAAAAGAAAGAAAAAGAGAATAAATAACAGGGAAAAAAAACCCACAAAAACAATGGAAAGAAGCAGGAAGAGGAAGGAAGATGCAGATTGTTATATTACTACATTCTTAAAGCTTGATTTTCAAGGTTATAGATGCATACACCAACATCCAGCACTTGTCTTAGAAACATTTTCTAGATTGGCCATATCGACAGTGTAAAACAGCTTCACAGCACCTTGGCTTCTTGTGTGAGGACCTTACGACTTGTTTGCCGCCCTCCCTGCTCTGTGGCGGCAGGCTGGACTGCAGCCAGGCCGAAGATGAGTCTGCTGCCTACTGTGGTGAGGTGGACAAACAATCAAAATGAAAGAATAGGCACCAGCAACTGATAACTAAAATTTAGAATTATAATTAAAACATTACCATATATGAGAGATTTTCATTAGAAATAATGTTTTTATTTAATATAGGCCAAATGCCCAGCCATCTCCCACAAAACTTGATATTCAAGTGTCCCAGCCAGAAGACTTGGACATATGTAGACAAGATGTGTAATGCAAGAAACGACTGTGGTGATTGTTCAGAAAAATCAGGTAAAAATAAAAATATGTAATTGATACTTTAATGGGTTCGATGACATAAATGAACCCATACTTAGAAAACTTCCTAAGAATATTTACATTCACAATTAAGCAATTCCATCATTTCCAGTAGTGTACATATTTCAAGTAGGTGAGTTCTCTAGCTAAAAAGCAAATAAAGCCCTGGCTGGTTTGGCTCAGCGGTTAGAGTGTCAACCTGTGGTCCAAAGAGTCCCGGGTTCAGTTCCCGCTAAGGGCACGTACCTCGGTTGCAGTTTGTCCCTGGACCTGGTTGGTCGTGCAGGTGGCAGCCACTCGATGTGTCCCTTACACATCGATGTTTCTCTCTCTCTCTCTCTCTCTTCCTCTCTTTCCTTCCCACTCTACCTGAACAAAAAGTGGAAAAGAGCCCTCGGGTAAGGATAAAAATAAAAAAATAAAAAAATAAAATAAAAAGCAAATAAAGCCAGCCCAGCTGGTGTGGCTCAGTGGTTGAGCGTCAACCTATGCACCAAGAGGTCACTGGTTTGATTCCTGGTCAGGGCACATGCCTGGGTTGCAGGCCTGCAAGAGGCAGCCAATCCATGTTGATGCTTCTCTCATCAATGTTTCTATCTTCTTCTGCCTTCCTCTAACTGCCCCCCCAAAAAAGGCAAAGCAAATAAAGCCAGATTAACAAAGGAAACACTGATCTTGATGGATAACTCTTATCTGCTATTAAATTCCTTTTGGATTTCTTTGGAAATTTTGGTAAAGATCAAAGAAAAGTCTGGTGAATATTTTGGCTCTCAAAGATTTTGTTAATTCTCACCCGAGGACAGGGGCCAGTGATAAAACCTGCAACCCAGGTATGTTTGTACGTGTCCTTGATCAGGATTCAAACCCAAGGCCCTTCGGTCTGCAGGCAGGCCAATGCTCTAACTGCTTAGCCAAACCAGCCAGGGCTTAAGAATTTTATTTTGTTTATTTAACCTTTGGTATTTCCTTGCTCCTCCCCCACTCTCCTTTCTGTTTCTTAATGTTCTCTATGGTGGTTTAGCTCAGTGCACCACCCTTCATCATCTTGCAGTCTGGCAAGGCTGTGTTATTAAAACCATGGCTGTAGATACAGCTCCAAAACCTCATGACCTTAATCAGTATAAACATTTGTCAGAAATATAGTACACTAGAGAGATAAGTTCCTGCCTTTTGCCTGGTCATCATGGAAGTTAGGAAAAGAAATGCTGCTGAGTTGCGTGTTATCTAACAATGTGTTGGCAACAAAAAGCTAAAAGTATAAACAAATCCTTTTCTTCTTGCTGCCAATTAGCAAATACTAACTCTATTCCTTGCTTACTGAACATACAAACTCATATGGACCCTTGCTTGTTTATGAAGCACATCATTTGTGCTTATTTACAGGCTTTCAAAGTACAAATTCTTTCACTCAAATGTGTAGACTCTTTAATAAACATCTACAATTTCCCCTTTGGACAGTTTTCACTAATGGACCCTAAGAACCATTTTATTTCCAATAGCATCCTTTCCAGTCCACCTTAATATTTTAAGTTATGCTTTTAAAAATAAATAAAATTGTCTAGTTTCACAGTGCCCAAAGTGTTCAGGCTGGAGATGTGATACTGTTTTCTTTGCTGACTGTGCCTGCATTCCCAGAACTCGATGTAAAAATGGCATTCAAGACTGTGCTGATTGGAGTGATGAAAATTTATGTGAAGAGACTTTTCTAATTTTCTATTGGAAAAGCTAAAAACTACTATTAGTTGCCTTAAGATCCCCCCCCCCACACACACACAAATGGACATATTTTTATGGGGGGGGGTAATCTACTATAGAAGCCAGTGTTATGGAATAGAGAAAAATAATGATTAGTAGAAATCAGACTCTCGACTTTAGTGACCTTGAACCCCTTTCTAAACTTGTTTCCAAAATTTAGAATGTAGCTTTCTGCCCTGTGCACACATGGTTATTATAGAGATGTCATACAAGGGTACTCTAGTTTGACTATTAAAAAAAAGTGAGGGTATTAATCAAAATCAATGTCTCTTTGTTAGTGCAGCCCTGGTTCAGATCCAGCTGAAAGCTAGTTTGGCCCAGTTAGTCTTAATAGTGGACAATAGCCAGCATGTAGTGACAACAGCAAAAAGTTCAACCAGATCAGAACCATCTGCCTTTCTAGGATGCCAGGGCCTGAAGTTCTCTCCAGTAGGTCCTGAGGTCAAGAGCAGACCTGGGTTTGAATCTCATCCTACCACTTAAAGGGATGTGATCTCACAAGAGCAATTTCACCTCTTGAAGACGGTTTCCTTGCCTGTACAAGGTGGTGCTTTTAGGGGATTATGTTAAGCAGTAAGATATAACACAAGTGGTACAGTGTTTAACATATAATAGTTATAGCAATTGTAATTTAAAAAAAAAATTGTAAGAATATGATAGATTGGCCCTGGCCTGATAGCTCAGGTTGGTTAGAGTGTCGTCACTATATACCCAGTTTTCGGGTTAGTTCCCCGTCAGACACATACAAGAGTCAACCAAACAATGCATAAATAAGTGGATCAATAAATCAATATTTCTCTCAAATAAAATTTTTAAAAAAGGAATATGGTAGATTATGTCGTTAAAAAATTAACTGCTATCCTGTTCTGGAAAGGGACTGTACTTCCCCAGTCCTTTTGGCCATCAGACTTGACTATGTACATGACTTGCTCTGGCTGATCAATGTGGTTATTAATAACGTGCATCACTTCCCAACACAAGTTTGAAGAGCCAGCTGGTTGTCTGCTATTTCTTTTCCCTATCCTGAGACTGCCAAGGTTCAGATTAGAGGCTGCTCCTGGGGGAAAGTGGGGCCCAGCCAGCCAAACCATTATCAAGTGCGACAAACCTTTATAGCAACTAAAAATTTTAGTCATTAGTAACTAATATAACCCTACCCATCTCAATATTGAAGATATTACAAGATCCCTCATTAATTCATAGCCACCAGCACATACCAGATTATGTCATGTATTGTCAATCCTCACCTGAGGATTTTTCTGATTTTTAGAGTGGAAGGAGGGAAAGGGGGAGGGGAAAGGAAGAAATGAGGGAGAGGAAGAGAACATGGATGTGGGAGACATTGATTGGTTGCCTCCTGTACATACCCTGTTGGGGGCCAGGGGTTGAACATGCAACCCAGGTACATGCCCTTGACTGGGAATCAAACTTGAGACCCTTTAGTGCAAAGGCCGACGCTCTAACCACTGAAACACATAGGCCAGGGCTGGTTTATTTAAATACACCAAAGAAATAACATCTTTAAAGAATGTTAGGCCCTGGCCAGTTCAGCACAGTGGTTAGAGCGTCGGCCCACAGACCAGAGTCCCGGGTTCGGTTCCCACTAAGTGCACATACCTCAGTTGCAGTTTGTCCTCAGCCACGGTGGGGGTCGTGGGTGGCAATCAGTCAATGTCTCTCTCTCACGTCAATGCCCCCCCCCACTCTATCTTAAGATAAATTCAAGTGTCCTCAGGTGAGGATAAAAAAAAATGTTACAACTCAAAGTTTGAGTACAGGCAAAACAGAATTAACCTTAGCCAGCAACTGCTACAAGCAAGTTGCCCTGGGATAGGCCTAGCCTGGAAACCTATTGCACTTTTCTGTTTAGTTCCTTACCTATACAAATCCAGTGTAAAAAAACTGGATATTCAGATAGTGGCATTCTTCAAATACTCAACGTCAGCCTGTCAATCACCCCAATTTCTTGGGATGAATACAGAACATCTCCAATTGTGCTATTCAAAGCATGGTCAGTGTACCTGCAACATCAGCATCACCTGGAAGCGTATCAGAAACATAAATCTCAGGCCCCACTCGACCATCCAGATCCTCTGCCCTTGTTTACCTATTTCACATGCTGTGGTTGGTTACCTATCATCTCACTCTGCCAGAAAGCCAAGTGTCCCAGAGGTTTTCCCATTAGTCTGGGACCAGGAGTGACCGAACCTAACCCACAATGGTCTGGAAACAGAATTGTTTTGAAATCTTATAAATCATTGAGGCTTTGGACTCCTTGTTACTGTAGCAGTGTAGTTTAACTGATACACATACTTTAAATAAAATAATACAATGTTAAAATATAAAAATACTGACACATTTCATTGATAGTCAATACTTTGATACAGCTAATAGAGTACCTTCAAAAGGTACTTGGAAGTTGGTATGAAAATTTAAAGTGAATTCTTATTGTTGAAGTAGAAACTAAGACAATTTCCAGTTGGCCTTAATGCAGAGCACACATTATTGTCTTACCATTTGTAAATTGTTAAAATTGCTTCAACATTATAATTGCTAATACACATTTTAAAAATGAGCTCTAGTATCAAGGGAACTTTCTGGTGATGAAACTGCTCAGTACCCTGGTTATAGTGGCAATTACATGTTAAAATTCTTACAACTTCATATATACGTCAATTTTACTGTAGGTTACTTTAAAAAGCAATTAAAAAAAAAAAGTAGCCTTATTCACTGTGATCACTTAAGGAAAAAGACAAGGTGATATTGCTATTACTTTTATCCCAGCTATTTTATAGAATATCCTACATAGGAAGGATTAACTACTTTTCCTTTTTTGAAGTAACGTACAGGTACATCTATAAAATGGAGCAACTAGTTCCTACTTCATAGATTGAGGATTAAATGAGAGAAAATTAAGTGTGATAGTACATAAAAGGCACTCAATATATGCTCACAATATAAACATTAAAAGAAAAAACCCTTGCTCACCCACGAAGGAGTAATTCTATTCCCGTCTTATAATCACACCCATCACATAAACCATGGAAGCCTTGAGGGCTACTGGAGAAATGTTTACAAACACGAGGAACTTTATACCACCTTTGTTACATTATACTATCATTTTAAATCTTTAATAAAATTCCATCAAAAAGTATGTCAAATTACATGCCATGATTAGCTTTCTACAAACTTTGTTTTCTGTGTACAATGTCAATGAAATACAAAATAAAACTATACTAGGCAAAGAACTTTATTAACCTGTTTCAAACTTTATTCCCAGGCCTCTTCAGCTTAATTAGCTGCAAAGAATGATTTATGTATAAGCAAAAACTGAAAAGAGCTGCAATGTCCAGGGGGGTTGGGCTAAAAAATATTAGAGATCTAGATTTTATCAGATCCATAAACAAAATTTGAAAAAAGCAGTCATAATATAGAATAGCTCCCAGTAACTTCTTCAAGATTATCTTCTTCAGAAGTTGACTCAATTCAGTTTGCCTCATTCTTGGAAGCCTCATCAAAATTCTCCACAAGATCTGAAAAAAGATAAAAAGAGGCAGAAACTCAGGGAGAAAAGTTAAATCTACAAATACAGCTCTTAAGAGGAAATCAGGAAATGCTCTCAAAATATATCCTACAGTTAAACCAGGATATCAATTTAAACAGTTTTTATTTTAAAGTATATATTTTGGCATATAATTAAAACAAGGGAAAGAGAAAAAGTCATTAATTAATCTGCCCATGGCACAAACACTGCACTTAAAGAATATGTATATACCCTCCAAGAATTAAACTTAAGCAATGTAACACATTAGTCAATGTGGGGGCTGAACTAAAAAGTACCGTGGCACACAATTCTCAAGTTTTCCTGGATTCTTAAGGACACCTGTCCATGCAAAGTGGAATTATTTATGATCTAGTGATTCAACTGCCCAATAAATATTTGTTTTACCACACATAAAAATTATCCAGTAACAACTAAGATGGAAAAATGCCTCATGACTGCCAAAGGAGCTTTTCTGCTGATTTTAGAATGATTATATCCCAAGATATCTGAATAACTTCTCCATGTCTTCTTATAAATTATATGGATCTCATAGGAGGAAACAAGGGTCACTTGTGATCTGTACCTAGTTATTACATTTAGGTAACAATATACATATACTTTATTCAATACTTAAGGTTAGTCGTCCCTCACCACTTTGCACTTTGACTTTCGTGGCTTCCCTCTATCAGTTTTTCTAATACTAACTATATTTGAAAAAAATGCAATAGAGTGAAGCCGCAGAAGTCGAAGCACGAAGTGGCGAGGGACGACTGTATAGTACATAAAGAATACTACTTTGCGGAAATTCATTTATCGCAGTAGTCTGGAACTGATTAACCGCAATAAACGAGAGGTGACTGTATATACCTCCAACTACTTGGGATCCTAAACAGAAAAAAGCCAAGCCCACAAACGTTAACTCCCAGTTAAATATCACTGCATTACTTTTCTCATTCTAAGTGATTGAGGTTTATGTCTCCCTTTCCCCCTCTTTACTCTATACCATCTCCCTCAAGGTAGTCTTCCCTACAGAATAAAAGTTTCTTTTTCTTTATTAGTATGAGAGAGAGAGAGAGAGAGAGAGAGAGAGAGAAAGAGAAACACTGATGAGAAAGAACACTGACAGGGTGCCTCCTGCATGCCCCCCAATGGGAACCAGGCCCACAACCCAGGCATGCGCCCTGACCAGGAATCAAACTGGCAACTTCTTGGTGCAAAGGTCAATGCTCAACCACTGAGCCACACCGGCCAGGCAGAAAAAAGTTTCTTTATTCTTCCGTGCTAAGATTCTCCAGTTTAACCACAAGTGAAGATCCCTACCTGGAACTTCATCATCATCATCCTCTCCAGTAGCAAGTGGTGCTTTTCCATCCACAGCTGTGTAACAGGGAAATGTAAACGTTACTCACACAGTTGTCTGTCTTCAATAAACATTAACCAAAAGAAGTACAGATGAAAAGTTTATATTCATCATATGACATCTGGGATTTCATCTATAGTACCAGCAATAAAAATGAGCCAGAACACTAGTAACAGCCAACAAACCAAAGTCTATACCCATCCTTTCAATCCTCTGGCCCACCACAGACACTGAGGTAGTATGAGAATAAGGCGCTCCCAGGGCACAGGTAAATCCACACACCAAATATGGTAAGCTTTATTTGGGGAGGCAAATTAAAAGGCTGTTTTCTCAAATACTCTGTTGTGTTGTGCATGGTATAAGAGACAAACCTTTACCGAAATGCAAATAAAATGATCACCAAACCAGTATTATGTGATATGCTGAAGGGTCTTCTTGAACATGATAAAAAATACAAACAATAAAATGGCAACAAATACATATCTATCAACAATTGAACCTACAAAAAAAATGAACAAGCAGAACAGAAAAAGACTCAGATAGATGCAGAGAACTTTTGTTGGTTTCCAGATGGAAGGGGGGCTGGGCAAAAAAGGTGAAGGGATGAAGAAGTACAAATTGGTTGTTAGACTGAGGAACCTCAGAGGGAAGGGAGATGGAGGGAAAAGATAAACCAAAGAACTTATATGCATAACAAATGGACACAGACAACAGTGTGGGGAAGGAGGTGGCAGGTAAGAGCAGGTAGGAAGGGGTCAGTGGGGGGAGGACACATATAATATTTTCAACAATAAAGATAAAAAAATTTTTTAATTGTCTTTTGAGTGGTAAGCATCCAGTTTCCTTTTATTAAACAAGAAAGTGAACTACCATACACCTGACAGTTGGGACCTCACAGTACTAACCCCATATGGTTTTTCAGTGGGCTGTTTCAAATACCTATTTCAGCTCTGAAAGCTTAAGACTATCTCTTATGCCTCTCAATGTGACAAAACAATATATAAATTGAAGCAGAGAGAGTGAATGCCTAGGAAACATGGATGACTAAATAATAAACCATATAATAAGCCTGTCTATATTCCCATTCTTCAAAATTTTAATCAGAGGGCTTCAGCATAAAGTAGCCATACTCCTGAGACACACTTACTCATCTATGCGATTTTTCTGCCTTGAACAAAATCCGTATCATACTATTAAAAACACCAGAATAATGGCAGGCCAATTAGATACAACTGAAGAAACCTGATAATTTATAATTTAAAAAAATTGATTTATCTTGATTGTTGAGGGTATTACAGATGTCCCTTGTTCTCCCCCCTCCACTACCTCCTCCACCTAGTTCCCACTCCACCCCAGGCCTTCACCACACTATTTGAGTACATGGATTATGTATATAAAACTCTTTGGTTATTCTCTGCCTGACCCCTCCCCCTTTCCCTTTGAGATCCATCAGTCTGTGCCATGCTTCCATGTCACTGGGCCTATTTTGTTCATTAGATTCTCCATATAAGTGAGATCATGTGATACTTGTCTTTCTCTGACTGGCTTATTTTGCTTAGCAAGTATTCTACAGGTCCCTCCAAGCTGTCTCAAAAGGTAAGAGATCCTTCTTTTTTACACCAGCTGGTAGTATTTTAAAGTCTCTCATCCAAAGCAAGAAAACTAGTAGGAAACAAACAAGTATAATAATCACAGCATACTAAATTATTGAATACACTAAGAATACTTGCTTAAAATCAGTGTAAAAGCTGGTATTTTTTAGAGGAAAGGCTGAATTTCCAAATATGAGAAGATTCACATCCCATTTGCATTCTGACATCTTAGAAATCTATTGATAAATCAGTAACCCGTACAAAACTCACATTGTTTGGGCAGAGCTTCAGCCAGTCTCCTTAAACTAGTCAGACTGTCTGCACCAAGCTGGTTTAAGATGCTGGGTAGCATTTCTGTCAGCTGCTTTGTCTCAGCATGGCCTGTAATGGTGAAAGTGTTCGCTGCCAGAGATGCCTGAACTTTAGGATTGTTAAAGTGGATCACTGTTCCTTGGTTTGTGAACATATTTACCTATAAAGAAAAATTGTTTTAAAAAAATTAGCAATGCCCACCAAATTCCCTTTAAATCCAAATATTTTATTAAACAAAAACTGAAGTCTGGCTAACTAATCTAGTATTTCACTGTGAAGCAGAAGTGGAATGGCAAGCACAATCTCCCTGACACTCATCAACAGAATAGAAACATCTTAGAGGAATACAAAACATTCTGTTTAACATACTGTAGAGTAATGAGGAAAAAAAAAAAGTCATTTAATGAATTAACATTAAAGCTTTTTTCAGACAAATCCTGTTTTCATAAAGAAATAAAACTTGACACTTACCTCCTCAATACCAGAAATATTATTTACCCCTAACTTCTTTAAGGAGAACTGAAGTTTTTTATCATCTGCTGTAGCTGTTCTGTGAACCACCTTCTTCTTTCTACGAGCAGTTCCCTAAAGTGGGGAGAAAGGAAAGAACACAGCACACATTTATACCATAACAACAGACATTTTCAAACAGAAACAATTTCAGATTCCTTTCTGACCTTTGGCTCTGTATAAGAAAATCACCACGACCACAAACTTTTATGCCGTGAGTCGGTAGGTTAAAGCAATGATGGAAGTCAAAAGAAGGAAAGGAATTGACTACAAATCCTTAATAATTTCTAAAATTCTAGTTTTGTCAGATATAAATGAATGATCTTTTCAAAGTCCTACTTTTCTCCCCCATTGATTTTTCAGAGAGAGTGGAAAGAAGGAAAAGAGGGAAGGGGGAGGGTGATGGTGGGAGGGAGGGAGCAATACATGGATTTGAGAAAGACACATCAACTAGCTGCCTCCTGTACACGCCCCAACCAGGGCCAGGGATCGAACCTGCCACCCAGGTACATGCCTTTGATCACAAATAGAACCCTCAACCTTTCTGTTTGAGGGCCAATGTCCTACTTTTTACATTAACTGCTCTAAAGTGCTCAAAGAGGTGGCATGTGTCAACCTAAATTAAGCTTCCTTTAGAAGCTCAATATCCAGAACTACTAACTTTTCTGGGTTTTTTTGCACAAATCAAAGAAAAACCAACAGCTGTTAATACTCATAGGCAAGACAGTGTATAACACAAATGTCTGTACAGACTTCTATAGCACCCAAGAGAAAAAATCTAAAATTTTTATTTTAATATTGATCTGTCCTGCCCCCTACTATGCCACTCTTGACCACACACATCTCTTATCACACACACAAACTCATCTTCAGCCAAATAAACCTCTTTACTGTTACTAACACAAGCCAAACAGGAGTTCTTGGACACTGTTCTTCTTTCCTATCATCTGTATGGCTCCTTCTCTCACTATAAATTTTTGCTTTGTGTCACCATATCAAGAGTGGCCTTTCCCAACGACCCAATATCAAATACCAGCTCCACTACTCACCATTTTCCATCTATCCAGGTTTACTTCTCTTTACAACACTTATTACTGATGGAGATAAGTATACTTTATTGTCTACCTCACTAGCATGTCAACTCCTTGAAGGCTTCTATTCTATCTGCTATAAAACTCAGTATTTAGAAGTGTATCTGGCTCATTGAAGGTACTCAGTAACTTGATGAGTGAATAAATACAGACTTTAGGAAAACTTGTGGTCTCATACATATATGTCAAGTATTCAATCTCCCCTTTCTCTAAAATATCCTATAAACTTCCAAAACCAGAAAAAATGTGACCACCTATATTCTGCTTAAATCCCTTTAGCCATTTACACTGTATACAAGGCTCTTCACGAAAAGATTAGCACCCACCTACCTCACTGTCCCCAACTTCCACACCAATTTTGATCATCCTTTAAAATGCTGCTCAAGCCATTATCTCTCCTGTGCTTTCCCTAAACTCTACAATGAATAACCCCACTCAGCTAAATCACTCCCATCTCTATATCTTGAAAATGCTTCTCTTGCACTATGTGTATTACACTGTGAAAAAGATATTAAAAAAAAAAAAAAAAAGCTATCTCCCCTACTAAACTTAAAGCCCCCTAGACACTTTAAACTACCTAAATTTTGTATTCTCAGGATCCAGCATAGTAAAAGCTTAAATAAACCATAGTTTAACTGAAGAAAAAATCAGAGTTACACAGAAATCCCCTACCCCAAAAAGCCTTTAAAAATAGCAAGTACCTTGAAGTGGTCATATAGATACCTGGTTTCCAGAGAATCCTCTCTGAAACACATGCTAAGAAACTACTATAGGATTCTAAAAGTAAAACCAGCATACCTTCTATAGTTTTCATACACAGGGTTCAATTTTCACTGAAATAATTATCATTTATGCTCTGATCAGACACTGAAATAAAGAGTTTTTATAACACTTACCTAGAAGTATCTAACACTTGTTATTTTCTCTAAGGCAAAACTCACCTAATTTCACATCCCATAACTAGCAGGTTTCTTAAAAGCTGAAGAAAATGTTTCCACATTACAATGACAGAAATACTTACCCTATTAATAAATAAGTCAAGTTTAATCCTACATCAGCCTCAAGAATCCTAGGAAAAAACCCTGACTCTCTTTTACCTAGAATAGAATGATTTCTCTCACAAGTTAAAGATGAATGATCCAAGTAACAACAAAAAATGGCACATTCAAATTACTCCTTCTGAAACCTGCACTAAAAGGCACGATGGTTAAAAATATCATAAGAGCCTGTCTTGTGTAGCCCATTGGTTGAGTGCTGACCCATACACCAAGAAGTCGCTGGTTCGATTCCCCCTCAGGGCACATGCCCAGGTTGTGGGCCCGATCCCCAGTGGAGGGCATGCAGGGGATGGCCGATCCATGTTCTCTCTCATCAATGTTTCTATCTCTCTCCCTCTCCCTTCCTCTCTAAAACCAATAAAGGAAAAAAAAATTTATATTTAACAACAACAAAAAGCATCATAAGAGAATCCAAACATTGGCCCACAAAGAATATGATGAGTTTTTGCTGGCACTTGAAGGCCACACCTAGCTTATAATTGCTAAACAGAACAAGAAACACCTACTGTTTTTAATAGGTAGGTATGGATCTTGAATACTACTAGCTTCGGGGGTGAGGGGGAGGATACATACACTGCTGGCAAAGTCGAGTACTTAACAGATGTACATCTCTACTATTTAAGTGCAAACTTTGGCTATTGCACTGTAGATTCTACTTGAAGTTAATGGAAAAAAACTAATAGAGAATAAACTTGTAGTACAGTACAGAAGCTTTTACCATACAAGTGAATACCTTACAAGTTTTACCAAGTGAAGACATGCTCTGTTCCAACAGGCTATCCCACACCTTGTTAAATAGTAGGAATGTGCTAACAATGCAAAATATAACCAGGTAACCCTCTGTCTAGAGTGGACTTCCAATTTATGTAAATTACTTAAAGAACAACCTCAAAACTTACTAAGTTCAAAAAAGAATCCCCTTGAGGGCCTCAGTATCCACCAGTAAAAAAAACACCAATCAACCAAAAACTGATCATTTAAAAACTCCCCACTCTATCCCTTCAGTTTTAGTGAAATTGCAAAGTCAAAATGAAAAGACATTCACTTAGGCAGTATTTTCAAATCCCTAGTCACTGCTTTTAAATTCCAAAAAGGTCTTCAAGTACACCAGAAATATACAACTACTGCACTGGACTGCACTAGCTAAGGAAACATTACAAAAAGGTCTTAATTTACAAAAAGACACCAACTTCTCACTAGTAAGTCGACTGCATACAACTGAGGCCAAAACAAGTCAGGGGTATGATGCCCACAGTGATATGTAACTGAAATGACACATTACCTTAGGAAACACTTTTGTTCTACTTAAAACACTGTAACACTGGAAAGTATATTTACATAAAAACAATGTTTGCAGTTTAAGTACTCTTTCCCATCGACTCACTTGCTTTTTTTCCTTTGATTATACAACCTGCATGTTTCACCGACACGTTATAGTGTACATCTAATTTAATCCGCAGCTCTCCTCACAATTTGCTAGATCTGTGAAATGCCCTCTGTAGATAAAGTGACAGGCCATAGATATTAGAAATGCAAAGGAAAAAAACCTAAACCTTAAAACTTACTTTCCCACCAATGCGCACTTGTGCCTGCAGTTTGGCGAGTTTCTCCTGGTTCATGATAGTTTCTTTCATCTAGAAAAACAGGAAACCCTCAGCGAGGAAAAGGTCTAGTTCACGCTAGCATTCCACGCTCGTTATTTCCTAACAAACCCAACAAATGTCCCGCACAGGCCGAGGCCTGGATCCCAAATCCACCCCGCAAAGGTCCCAATTTCAGTTTGCAGAGGGCCCAAAGAGCACCCACCTTCCTACCCGCCCCTCCCAACAATTCCCCCCTTTACAGGCCCGGGAAATGGGGTCTAAACCACGCCCGGGCAGCACCCCCCGCCCCGGCCCGGCCTAGCCAGGGCCTGCCCGAACCGGCCACTCTCCGAAAGCCTCGCGGTACCTGAGGCTCCGGTCCTCGGGTTCCGCCGCGAGGTGGAGGAAGAGACGGCGTCGCCTCGCCCCCAGGGCAGCCGCCCCTGGCTCGACCTCGACCCCGAGAGTCAGCCTGAGTGGGTGCGCCTGTCCGTCGCATCGCCTTCCTCTCCTCAGCCCTGTCCCTCCCTGTCTCGCTCCTTCCGGGCACTTCCCGCCCCCGTTCCCGTCCTCCTCCCACGCCGGCGTCCACAGCCTTTTTGTACCTTGTTGGAGAGGAAACGGGGCCGCGCGGGGGACTAGGGTTGGCGCTCAGGGGGTCTTGGGCAGACCAGCTGAGAATAAGCGCACACACGCGGGGACGCAAGATGGCAGCTAGAGAGCGGCCGGAAGTGACGCAAGGCCACTTCCGTGAAAAGTCAGGAAACGGACTTCGCCACGAGCTCAGGGCTTTGCTGCGCAAGCGCGTCCCTAGGACGCGGGGTTTGTGACCGTCGCGCGTGGACGTCCTTCTCATTCTGCGCTGGCCGGGTGGCGACCACACTAGAGACTGGGCTGGAGGCACCGCGAGTAGCCCGGGGAAGGCCATAGAGGGGTCAGAGAGCACGGTTTCTTGCACAGTGAGGGTCGAGTGAGTCGGCCCTGTCTCCCTCGATCCTTGTTCTTTACTCGCAGAAGGAAGAGACTGTTCAGGTTTGCGGAAACGCTCGGGGCGCCCAGTGTGTGCTCACTCCTATAGCCGCTGGCGGCTCGCTGCGTGACGTAGGTTGGAGCCATCTTCTGAATGTTTTAGGATTTACCCTTCGGCCCCAGTGAGCCTTTACCAAAACGTCTTGTCAAAACTTTGTCAAAAACAATGAAGCTAATTTTGCTTTCTAAGGTTAGGTGGTTTGTTATGTTGCAGGACCATGGTTCGAAATTTCTGGGGAGCGTGTTCAGAAAGCGATTCAGTCGGACTGGGGATAGGACCAGGTAATCTGCATTTCGGCAAGCGGAGCAGGTGGCAGCTCACCTGAGACCCGTGTACGTGATTACCGTCTCTTGTCTCTGTAACGGACCGAAAGTTGTCTCGCTTGGCATATATTTAACAACTAGCGAGTCACAATTCAACAAACTACTTTTCTTAACTAGTAAGTCAATCAAAGAATTTGTGCCCAGTGTGTTTGGAGAGGCTAAACTGGTGTAAGTTGAAATGTTTTCAACGCTAGGACAGGTGTTAAGACAATCTTAACGTAAAACGACTGATGTTAAAAATGGAAATTTAAATCAAAATACTGAGATCAGCCTTTCTGTGAACTTAGCTATGAAAAAAGCCTTTGCACATTCAAAAATGAGCTCGAAATCTTAGCTAGAGAAAATACAATTTATATAGCAACAAACGTGTAGGTGCAGATTTCTCTATTTAGGTTGTCTCTTTTAAAGATAATTGTAACAGGTGATATTTTCTCAAAAAACAATGTTGCTTCTATTATTAAATATGAATCAAGTGTAGCGCAGAAAAGGGTGTTGGTATTGTCAAGCTATGTGGGTCACTGTCCTAACAATAAAGATCAAAATGACTGTGCCAACACTGTTCAGTGCTATGGAAATGTTACAAAATGCATAGAAATACTCCCCTTTTTGAAACTTTATCTCTGTTCAGGAACGATTTTTTTCCCCCTTTATGTTATAATGGGTGTATTCGAGGCTTCCTAGTCATGTGATGTTTTCTGAGTATTTACGTAAACACAAAGTTCTGATTCACCTTTCAAACACCTGTTTTCAGGAAATATTTCAGGTTAATTTTTAGTTTCTTTTGGTTCCCACTTTTCTCTGTTCTTTTGTAACTTTGACTTGTACCATGTTGAAAATCCTAAAAGGTTCCCTAATAATAAAAAAATAATATATTTTGGTTTCTTCAACTGCTTCTGCTTATTTTCTGATGCTAATTTTATTAGGAGAATTATGCTTCTGCTAATATTTATATACCACTTTGCAAAAAATAATTTTTTAAAACTATAAGAGTTACTAAGTTGCTATCTTAGCTCAAGGATGGCAAAGGAGTAATTTACATGCTTCTATTTTCTGTGTACTCTTAATGCTTATGGCAAATAGGGATGACTGGCCCCACATTTTACTGCTAAGCTTGAACAAGCCTAAGAATCATTTAGTCAGCATGAGTAGGCAAGAAACAGGAAACCTGTTTTCCCTCCTTGGTTTATAGCTTATCGTCTAATCAAAGTTCATAAATTGTTTTCATGTCACAGTTGGACTTGAGTCTGCTTCAGCAAGAGCTAAAATGTTTATATTATGTTCAATTCTGAAAAGTCCTATTTTACTATGGATAAATGTTACTATGCCTTTAGTTGCTTCATGATGTGGCTCTTGGCTGATAGCCACAGTGGGCTTTTTGTATGCTTGTTTCTAAACCTCCTTAAACTCTCCTAGCACCACTTTTGTCATTTAGCTTTCAGTTTAAATGTCTCAGAAAAGCCTTGTCTGACATCCTCAACCCCATTAAGTTACAGTCATTATAGTTGTGGTATTTTGTTAAATGCAAAATGAGAGGTGGATAATTTTGTTGAGTTAATGGATAATTGAACTAGGATTATTAATAACAATCTCCCACTAATTTAATATTGAGTGCTGGCTCTTTGGTCGTTGGATCCTCAGCAATCTTATGAATTAGGTAGTTCCCATATTACTGGTGAGGGAACTGAGGCTTTGAGAGTTACAGGTGTGAAAATAGACACAATCTCATCTCCCTTCCACCAAATCTATCCATCTGTATGTATCTGAACTTATAAATATTGCCTTCACTCTTGTCACATATGGGAGAAATATTTCCTCTATTTGTATTTTGTTTCATTCAGGACCTTGATTCTTCTATTACTGTTTTCCTCCTGTATCTCTGTTTCCCCCTTTTCAACTACATCATTCTGCTAATACACTAATATGCTGTAGTATCAGGTACCTAAAAAGAGAACAAATTCAGTTCTCATTTTAGCCTTTAGGTAGCATTTGACACATTTGACCATTCACACATTTTTGAAACATTTTCTTTAGACTTCCAGAACATCTCACTGCCTGATTTCTTCTAAACCTCATGGCATTTTCTCAATCTACTTTATCTTTTTTCACGGACTTCTAAATATTAGAGTTGCTCACATCTTAGTCCCATTTTCTTTTCTTTTTATTTTTATTGCATGATATTTTTATTCAAGCCACCCAACTCCTTATATATACATCTGCAAAAATGTGGTTCATGGTGAAATAGTTTATAAGTGTTTCTAGCTACAGGACATTATTCTTTTCTATCTGTACTCTCCCAAAATGGTTTCCATCTACTCCCATGGCTTTTAATGTCATCTTTATTTTGATGAGCCCCAAATTTATAACTCAGACCCTACCTAACTTTTTGAACATCAAACTGAATATTCTTTTTACATTATTATGGAAATTTTCAGGCACACAAAAGTAAAGATCATAAGATGAACCTACATAAGCCCATCACCCAGCATCATCTAGTATTAAATTAATATGTAGACTCAATATTTTTAATATATGGTAGGGTCAGTACCTTTTTTTTTTTTTTTTTTAAGTTGACATATTTGCAGACCTTTATTCCATATACATTTTAGGTTTTGCTCCTTTTAAAATTTTTAATTGGGATTTATTGTATAGATTAATTTGGGAAGCTTTTGTATCTTTACTAATTGTTGTATGAGTCTGCATTCAGTTGAAAGAAATATATCTGGCTATTTTATTTATCTCTTTTTTTAATCCTCACCCGAGGACATTTTTTTCATTTTTTGATCAGATAGAGTGGGGGAGAGAGAGAGGAAGAGAGAGGGAGAAACATCAATGTGAAAGGGACACATCGAGTGGTTACTACCCGCACAACCCAACCAGGGCCGAGGACAAACTGCAACCGAGGTACATGCCCTTAGCGGGAACCGAACCGGGTCTCTCTGAGCCACAGGTCGACGCACTAACCGCTGAGCCAAACCGGCCAGGGCTGGCTATTTTAAATATAGGGAATTGGTGCTTAGAAATTTGTTTAAAGGGCTGGAGGTGTGGGTTTTAGTGTAGGTTATCAGTAATAAACCTCAGGATAATAGTGCAGAACTGGGCTGTTAAAGGAGCTGCTACCACTGCCCCCATCCATTTAGGAAATAAAGAATCAAGACCCCACAATAGGAGTTTCTGATGTTAAGAATTCACTACTGTAGCTATAATTCAGGAGTAAAAAATATATACTGTAGCAAAAAATACTCAAAACCCGAAAAGCAATGATTGTGTCCTACAAAGCTGCTGCAGAAAATACTATTATCTTCACCAACATGCTTGCCAAAAAACAAAGCAGCAGGAAGAAGGCTTTTGCCTTACTTCTACCTTCCAAATCTTACTTAAATCTACCTAATTAGCAGAAATCATTTACCAGTTAGAATCCTAATTGCAAGGATGTCTGGAAATGTAGTTTTTACCAATCTACCTTATGCACCCAAATTTTCACATCCACAAACAAGTGCATCTATTTTTTCAAATCTTTTATGTATTTTAATAGAGAAAACCTAAAGATCTTGTGCTTTCTTTGTTAACTGTACTACCAGATACAGTCTTTATATTTTGTTTCTCCCATTTTAGATATTGCAAATATCCCTCCTGGTCTGTTAAAGTTGTCTGTAGTACCTGTGTTGAATAGAAATATATCGCTTTTTGACCACAAGGTGATCCAGCCATGAATTGAAAGAAAATAAAAAGGACAGAAAATAGGTTAAATTATTCCACAGAATGCAATAAAAAAGTCAAGTTACAGAAAATGACAGGACAGTTAATCTGCTATTTCAACAAATAAATTCCAAGGGAAAAAAGAAAAGAAGGGATTCTTTAGATAAAAAGAGACCTAAGAGACAAAGGTAAAACAATAGTGTTTAGGGATGCAGGTATAGGTAATACAACTGAAAAGGAAGGAATATCATAAACATCAGAATAGTAATTGTTCTTGGGAGGAGAAAGGAGATTGTAATTGGGAGGAGACACCTGGCAAATGCAACGTTGCTAGGGTTGCAAGGATTTCTCTTCTGATCTGTGTAGAGGGTATTCAGTTTTCCATATTTGCTGTACGTAACAATAAAAGGTTTTTTAAATCACACAAAATGACATATGTGATACATATTGAAGGTCACTTTTTAACATTAGTGTTGTATGAGGGGAAATATATGCGTATTTGCTCTTTGTCCTGGATTTCTAGGCCACAGCTCCTAAAACCCTTGACACGTTAAGAGTGTCTTTTGTTTGCTAATGAGATAACTAGTATGCTGAGGACCCCTAGATAGCTTCAGGACATGGCTGGTTGCTAAAAAGACCAAGGCATGATTAGAGGGTTGATGGTTGGAATTTTCAGTCCCATGCCCTAGCCCCATCACCAAACCTCTAGGGAGAAAAGGGCCTAGAGGTTGAGTTCAGTTACCAATGGTCCATAATTTAATCAAGCATGCCCATGTAATAAAACCTCCATGTAGTAAAATCCTCCAACAGAGCTTCTAGGTTGGTGAACACATGAAGGTGCTAGGAGGGTACCAGAGCCAAAAGAGGGCATAGAGATTTCAAAAATCCTCCTTCTCCCATACCTTCCCCTGTGCATCTCTCACATTTGGCTGTTCCTGAGTTGTATCCTTTATTTTTTTGTTTTTGTTTTTAGAGGGAGGAAGGGAGAGAGAAATGGCTGCCTCCTGCACGCTCCCTACTGGGGATCGAGCTAAGCAACCCGGGCATGTGCCCTGACCAGGAATCGAACTGGGACCTCTCAGTCCATGGCACGACGGTCAATCACTGAGCCACACCAGCCAGGCAGTGATTTGTATCCTTTATAATAAACTAGCAAACACATATTTTCCTGAGTTCTATAAGCCATTCTAGCAAACTGAACCCAAGGAAGAGACATGGGAACCCCTAATTTTTAGACAGTTGGTCAGAACTAAGGGTGGCCCAGGACTTGGTACTGGTATCTGAAATTGGAGGCAGTCTGTGGGATGGGACCCCTTGAACACGTAGAATCTAATGCTAATTGCAGGTAGACAGTGTCATCATGAAATCGAATTATTGGACACCCAGTTGGTGTCCAGAGAATTGGTTGTTGGTGTGGGGGAAAAAACACTCAGCTTTGTTAGGGAGGAGAATGGGAGTGAAGATCAGGGAAGAAAACTCAATGAGAGGGCATTGCATGCACTGAAGATGGTAATGGGCTAGTGATACCTAATGTTTATGTAGCCTTTACAATAGGCATTGTTCTTAGTGTTCTACAGTTTAACTCATTGGATCCTATGAAGTAGGTATTATTACTCCCACCTTACAGAATCAGAACATTGAGGAACAGAGAGGTTAAGTAATTTACTTACACAGTGCTGATAAGTTGCAAAGCTGAAATATGAAGCCTGGCATTCTGTTCCACAATCTGTGTCTATAACCATTATATTATACTACTGACTACTGAGAAATATGATTACTTCCCCTCTCAACTTGGTATCTAATAAAAATATATTCTACTGCTTGCTCATTATCTCTCCCTGACTAACAGAGATCCCAAATATACCACTATTTCTATTAAATCAATATTTAAGAGTCAATTCTTTTTTCCTATAACCTCCCATATCCAATCCCATCAACAAATGTTATTAGTCCTACCTCTAAAATATATCCCAGCTTTGTCTACTGACGATGTTTACTGCTGCCACCCTAATCCAAATCACCATCATCGCTTACTTTGGCTACTATAATGGCCTTCTAACTTACCTCCCTGTGCCCACTTTGCCCCGTGCAATTCATGCTGCACACAGCAGTTTATTTAGAAGGCAAATGAGCTGGGCCGGTGTGGCTCAGTGGATTGAGCATTGTCCCATGGACTGAGAGGTACTGGTTTGATTCCCAGTCAGGGCACATGCCTGGGTCACAGACTTTATCCCCACTAGGGGGCGTGCAGGAGGCAGCAGATCAATGTTTCTCTCACATTGATCCCTTCCTCTCTTAAAAAACAACAACAAATGACACTACTCTTCTGCTCATATTATATAGCATTCCAATGACTGTCCATTGCCTTTGGAATAAAATCTAGATTCTTTACTGTGACCTACAAAACCACACACAATCTATCTTTGCACAGATTTTATCTCGTCACTTCCCCTAGTTCTTACATAATTGGGCTGTACAGAACACACACATAACAGAAAAATGTTTCCTAGCCTTCATTTTAATTTTGAAAATATAAATAGGGTCAAAATACCAGAAATGATTAATTTATGTCAGTCTGAGGCAGTGCTTATGTAAAGTAATGTTTGAACTGACATTCCCCATCCTCAATTGTTGTCAGCTTCCTTAGTCCTAATTTTGAAATAGGCAATGACCACCAAAAACAAAAACAAAAATACCTCATAGACACAGGTAACAGTATGCTGATTACCAGAGGAAAGGGGTAGGGGGATAGAAGAGGGTAAGGGGAGGATAAATGGGAATGGTGACAGAAGATAACTTGATTTGGGGTGGCGAACATACAATACAATGTACAGATGATATAGAATTAGTCACTTAAAACATACAATTTTATTAACCAATGTCACCCCAATAAATTCAATAAAAAATTTTTTAAGTCACTGATAACTGAAAAATTTATAGGAGCAAAGATGACAGGGAGCAAAACAGGAAAGACAGAAGAGAAGGAAGGAAGGAAGGGGTGGGAGAGAAAGAGGGTGCACCAACTCTACATTGATAAAAGACCAGAAATAAAGTTTTTTTAATTAAATTTATTAAGGGAACATTGGCTAATGACAAATTGCATATGTACAATTTTATAATACAACATCTGTATATTATGTGTTCATCACCCAAATTCAAGTCTCTTCCCATCATCTGTATTTGACTCCCTTCACCCTCTTTGTCCTTCCCTCACTCTGCTGCTTCTCTGGTAACCACCGTTCTGTTGTCTGTATTTGTGGTTTTATTTTTTCAGAAAGAAATGTTTTTTGTTTTGTTTTATATTTATCGCTGAAAGGAAAGAAAAGTTTGAATTAGGCGCTAGCCCTAGTTCAGCACAAATAAATGGCTGGAGCTTCTCTTCATTAAGATAATGTAATGTGCCCTGGCCGGTTTGGCTCAGCGGTTGGAACGTCAACCTATGGACCAGAGAGTCCTGTGTTCAGTTACTGTTAGGGGCACGTACCAAAAAAAACAACAAAACAAAAACAAAAAGATTATGTAATGTAAATTAGTAATATAATGTGGATCATTCCATCTTAGAGGATTCTACTACACCTGACACAGTATTAAAGTGATAGGTGGGACACAGCATTCTTTGGCTTTTCCAGATTCTCTATTGTCATAAGGGTTGATTCTGATTTGTTTGCAAAAATAACATTGTCAAATCAAAATTTAAACTAGTGCCAGAATCTAGGCTGTAGCATCTGCTTTTCTAACTCGTCTCTAATCATTGGGCATTGCCTGTAGAACAACAGGTATTTTTTGCTATAAATGTAAATTAGGTGGTAGAGAGGAATAGTTTCAGTCTCCTGTAGTTTAACTGAATTCAAAATTTAAATGCCATACTCCCTTGTTTCTTTCTTTCCTTTTTTTTTAAATCCTCACCCGAGGACACTTTTTGCATTTATCTTCAGATAGGGCGGGAGGGAGAAAAGGGGGAAGAGAGACAGAGAAACATCGAAGTGAGAGAGACACATCAACTGGTCGCCACCCACACAACCTCAACCGGGGCTGGGGACAAAGTGCAACCAAGGTACATGCCCTTAGCAGGAACTGAACTCAGGACTCTCTGGTCTGCAGGCTGATGCTCTAACTGCTGAGCCAAACCAGCCAGGGCACCTTGTTACTTTCTTTCAGCATACTGTTTTGTTTGAGCGTAGATCTGCTATGCACATGAAGAGAATGGTATTTGCATTAAACCTGTGTTAAATTACAACATATATTGAGCTTTGTTTTTATTAAATATGGTGGCTAATTTTCAGACTTCATCCTTCACCATTGATTCAAACAACTGAGGAGATTTATTGTACTAACTAGAACATAACCATCGTTTCATATTTCCAATGTGAACAGCCTTTTCGTGCACATTATAAAGACGAATTGAAAACTTTAATAAACAATGGTGAATTTTCCCAGTTTCACTTCCATATCAGTCCTTGGACAGATTATTCTTTCTGAATCTGTTTTCTCACCTGAAAGGTTCTCAAACTTTTGATGTTTGTTATAATCACCTAGAGTCCCAAGCTCACTGGGACAGGCTGGCTGTCCCAGGCTGGGGCTGCCTCAATTTGAGAACTGTTGTCTTAATATACTTGTATAAACTGATTACTTAATTCATGCATTTATGTATACATTTATGCATGTGTATACATGCACTTAGTGACTGGGAATTGTCATACAGTGCCAAGGTTTCAGAGATGAAAGGCCTGCCCCTGACCTAAAGTTCTCAGTTTAGTAGAGACAAACTGCTAAATGCATTATAGTGTTATATGGTCTGAGGCAGACAAGATGCTGAGGAAGCACAAGGATAGGCATTCACACTTCTATGGGAATAGCACATCAGGGAATATTTCCCTGTGTCTTGAAGGGCTAGAGGAATCAATCATATGAGAAGGAGAGGAAACCATTTTAGGGACAGAAGAATAAGGAGGCATGAAACTATAGTAGTCTGAGAAAGTTAGAGTAAGTAGTGTTTCCCAACTAGGACACAGCACACCTAATACTCAGATTTAGGTGGTGCATGGTCAGATAAGTCATTATATAGTTATACTCTTTCCAATTCTTTTTTTTTTTTTTTTTTGTTACGTGCCCCTAGCGGGAACCGAACCTGGGACTCTCTGGTCTGCAGGCCAACGCTCCAACGGTTGAGCCAAACCTGCCAGGGCTCCAATTCTTTTTCACATATTATTTTGTAAGAAGAAAGTCTTTTTGGTCCCAATGTGTAACACCTTTGAAACATTTGCTAATCTTTTAAGTGTAGGTTTAAACCCAGAACTTTAGCTGACAGCATTGTTACTTTATGGTAGTTGAAACTAACTTGCTATTTTGTTAGAGATACAGTTTTGTTTTTTAAATCATTTATTTTAATCATTCCTTCGGGTATGGCAGAAGCTGTGAAGAAGGTATATGAATAACTGAGTTTTTTAAGCCTTGACAGAGATAAGTGGCAGGAGATAAGGCTACAAAGACAAAGGAGCAATTATGAGGGACCCTGGATGCAAGGCTAAGGACTGAGTTTTACAGTGAAGTGAATGGGGGAGTCAAGAAGAGTGTCAAACAAGAGGATTAAACGTGGAAACAGCCACAAAAGATAGTGGAGAAGGTGGAGGGTGTTGAAAGAGGACCAATAGAAGGAATTCTCAGAGGTTTGGCTATCGATCATTCAAAGCTGTTCTTCTCGATAGACTTGGTCTATTAAATCAGTGGAGAATTCTGAAGGGGGTGAAGTTGATTGCTTTAAGAGCCTTCAGCCCTATTGGGCTGATAGCTGTAGTTTAGGTAAGAACAGAATAGCTAGTTTACTAATATGAAGCATGATAGCCCTACAGATTATTAGTTAACAGAGGTAATATTTCCATGCTGAAATTTCATAAGACATTTGTAATATAACAAAATTACAGTTGCTTTATAATTGGTACCAAAAATATGTACCATTAAAAGACAAACCCAAACCCCTTTCTTCCATGTAATTTAGGTGAAATGCTTCATACTACTCCCCAGTCCCCCAAAATCTGGATACACAACTGTTGGCAGTCATTGTCCGCTCCCCCCACCCCAAGAGATTGGGCCAGGCATGACTGCCAGCTGCTATAAAACAGTGACCATACTTGGTCATAGAACCAGATGCCAGACATCTGTGTTCCATCAACTAGGATCAAAATGAAGCCCTACCCACTAGATGACTTAACATATAACATATAACCTAAACAAAGATTGCCTCAATTATAAGACTTCCTTTCCCACCTTCTCAACAGCTGTGAAGATACAAGCACTTGCAATGTGGCCTTTTGTTCTTTGCTTTTTTACTTTTTGATGCTAAACTGGCTTATTGTTTTCAAGTGCCTTTTTAGGCTTTTCTTCTCTTCTTGACCTTAGACTTTGTACAGGTCCTTCTGCTTTTCTCTTTCTCCTCCAGAGAATCTAGCCGTTGTTTGAGCCTCCACAATTAAATTTTTGCTGACTTCTGAATGTGTATTACAAACCCTGGCCCCCTTTTCCCAGGGCAGTATCTTCTGATGTCTTCTGAATCTCCGTCCTTTGGATGTCCACAAGTGTAGTGTATTCCAACCAAAATCTTCCTAGTGAGTTAAATCACATTAACCATTCCATTTTGACTACAAGTTGCTGAAGCTGATAAGTGATACACTACAGAACTACAGGCTAGGACTTCACCTTCCATTAGTTGATCATCTGTTCCATGATTTGTGTCCACAGAGAAATGGACAATGTTAACTGATTGTACACCCAGAGAATTAAACCATCTTTTGCTTCTTGTATCTTTGACTAGTGAATTTCAATTTCTTTTCTTTCCTCCCCCCCGCACCCATGCCTTTAGAGAAAGCATTGGCAGTAGGGTGGAAAATCTAGAATTCACTGAATTTCAGATTATTGAGTACAAGACTATTAAATGGAATACTCACAAAGAATACTGAACATATTAAACAGCTTTAGTTGCTAGTGATTGCACTGATTAGAACCTTATTTTAAAATTTCTAAAATTTAGCCAATATACTTTAGTTTAATTTTTAAAATATTTGTGAAAGATATACTTTGTAATACAATTATCTAAATCAGTTTCATCTTCTATTTGTCATAAATGAGCAACAGTCATTTTTCACGGAGATTGGAGTACAATTTCATAAGTATAGATTCATGTTTGTTGCCTTACAGTATGTAGTCCATTAACAATATATAATTAAAAAAATTATTTTATTGATTGATTTTAGAGAGAGAGGAGAGGAGAGAGACACAGAGAAACATCCATTTATTTCACTTATTTATGAATTCATTGGTTGATTCTTGTATATGCCCTGACTGGGGATCAAACCCACAACCTTGGTGTATCAGGACAATGCTCTAACCAACTGAGCTACCTGGCCGGGGTAATGATACATACTTGATAAGTGAGCTGATAATGATAGAATATCACATAGATATATTAAACAAAAACTTTCACAGCTGAATTTTTGAAAGGTTTTATTGAGCCAGTGCTAGCCGGAAATGGACAAAATTCTGGAGCATGAAGTCTAAACCACCAGCAGCATGGATGGCTAGGTGGAAAGACAAGCATGTCTGCTACTGGAGTTGACCGGCACTTTTATACATTATGTTTGCAGGAAGAAAGATATAAGTTGTTTAAAGGAATTTACATTGCCATGGCCGGTTTGCCTCAGTGGTTGAGCATTGGCCTGTGGACCAGAGAGTCCCAGGTTCGGTTCCTGCTAGGGGCATGTATCACTAAAAAAAAAAAAAAGGAATTTACATTGGCTACAGATAAGGGGAGTGGGAAAAGGTGAAACGGGGGTCACCTATGATGGGTACACAGTCTATAAGTAAGAAATATTTACCGTTTTTAATTGGTTACAGACTGCTGAAAGCTATTGCATACACAGGATGCAATGGTGTTTAGTGGTGAGCCAACAGATGCCTGGAGGTTGATTCAAAGTTCCAACATACCTTCAGGAATGTGAGCAGTCTTCTTAGTTAGCCCACAGCTATTAACTGGTTAATTATTCCTGGTTGCTAGTGACATCTCCAGTTGGGTTAAGCCACAAAGCACCCCAGGAGCTCCAGGGATTCAGATAGCTTCAAGCATGACTAGATCTAGGTTCTCAGTGATATCACTGAATACTGTCTCTCTGCTTTGGTCCCCTGGCTCTGCTTTCTGCTGGGTTGGCTTTATTCTCTGGTAGGCTTTCCCTGGGTTATGGCAAAGAGAGAGTCCAGCAACTTCAGGCTCACAGCTGACAAATGTAACCCCTACAGAAAAGGATATCCTCTCCTCAGTTCCTGCAAAAGTCCCAGGATTAACTCTGATTGTCCTGGTTCAAGTGACATGCCCACTGCTAGCCAGGCCTGGGTCACCTACTACCACTGGAGCTAGGGTATGGGAGTGTGCCCCAAAAGGAAAAAAGTGATTCTGCTACTCGAAGACATACAACAACTTGGGGTGACAAAAAAAACAAGAAAGAGGATGTGAGGACGAAGAAAATGTGAATAAACCCATTCTTTTTTGTTGTTGTTCAGATAGAGTGGGAGGGAGAGAGAGGAACATCGATGTGAAAGGGACACATCGAGTGGTTGCCACCCACACAACCCAACCAGGGCCCGGGACAAACTGCAACCACAGTACATGCCCTTAGCGGGAACCGAACCTAGGTCTCTCTGGACCGCAGGCCAACACTCTAACCGCTGAGCCAAACCAGCCAGGGCTAAACCCATTCTTATTTTCAAATTTTGACTGGGATTCATCCTTGTAAACAAACAGCCAACTGTTTTTACCCTGAAATGCTTAGATGGCTTTAATTTTTTCAACTTTTAAAACATTTTTGTTCTCCTGGAGAGCCTTTTTATTTTTGCCTAATCACCCACTCATGAAATTTAATACCACAGTATACTGTGTATCTATCTGTATATTATGTGCATCTCTGGGCTTTATACATAAGAATAATAAATATAAAGCTTATTCTTTTTATCATGCAGGGCTAAGAACAACAATAAAATTTTACGTTAAAATTTTAGTTAAATTGAAAGTCAAAGCTATTAACATCTTTATAACTGCATTTGCTGAATAATTTTCAATATAATTTATGAATTGTAATTTCTATATATGCATATTAGCAATGTTTAGAAGTACATAATAATAACAATGTGATCAATTTTTGTTGTTAATCCTCACCCAAGGATATTTTTTCCACTGATTTTTTTTAGGGAGAGTGGGAGGGAGCGGGGGAGAGAGAGAGAAAGAGAGAGAGAGAGAGCCAGCAATGTGAGAGGGACATATTGATTGGTTGCCTCCTGCATGCACCCCAACCTGGCCAGGGATTGAAACTGCAACCCAGGTTTGTGCCCTTGACTGGGAATCGAACCCACTCTGGCCAGGGCACAATGTGATCAATTTTTAAAAATTATTCAAAACTTATTTTTTCAACTAAAGTAAAACAACTGAGAAGAGTTAATTTCTTAAGTATTAACATTTAACTTTCACTTGATATGGAAAAAATGGCTTTTAATTTAACTGCACGCTAGATATTGCTGACACTTTTTTAGCACTTGACATAGCTAATGATGGGCTAAATAACTTCTGTAGAATAGTAAAATATAAGCCACCTTAATTTAATTCTCAAAGCTCCAGTAACACACAAAGCACTGAGGATCAAACACAGACAACATCCTCAAGGCAGTCAGTGGTAGCCCATAGCACATGTAAGCCACCTGTGACAATATAACTAATATAACTGAGATGGAGCAATCGAGAGCGAGCCCTCCAGTCACAGCCATCTATTCGGGTTTGTAGTACTGATCGTGCATACTTTGTGTATCTTCTATGTCAGTGTCAGTGATGCTCGTGTAACACCTAAGAAAGCTCAACATGAGAAATTAAATATTAAGGAATAAGATTTTGTTGGGTAGGATTGAGCTTTAAAGGGCTAGAAACCATTGTAATATCATTTCTTGCCCATCCTAAGAATCAGTTGTTGCCCCCTTGAGGGCACTATTACTCCCACCGAGAATGAATATACTAATATAATGCGTAGGTTAAAGAACAACTTTCCCCCCTTACATTGAATTGAACTTTGTCTTCCAGTAAAGCTCACTTTTTGGTTCTAATTTTCCTATACCAGACAGATTTAATCTCTCTTTTATATGACATCCTCAAATATTTGGTAACCAAAATTATAACCCTTTATACCAAATGGCTCCTTTAAGCATTCTTTCCAAGGCTAAACTTACAGGTTTCTTAAACTGGCACTCTTTGACTCAGTTTCCCCCATTGCATTAGGTGGCCTTTAGGGACAAGCACTATGTCTTGTTTACCAGGCTGGGTACCCTGTTTGGATCCACTCCAGCTTGTTAAAATGAGGAATCTGTATCTGAACACAGTATCTGAATCAGAGTTGATGAAGGATTTGTTGCCCTGTTTTGGAAGGTATTCACCTATTAGCATAGTCTAAGACTTCACCAGGGCAGCCTGAATGACTTGCTGATGCCTGCTGAGTAGTGAATTGAAATCTCCAAGCCTTTCTTCATGCCTTCTGTGATATGCTGAATTTCTCCCCAATCCAGTTCTGGTTTACTGAGACATAGGTGTGGTTTGCATTCACACTGGTTGCATTTCATTCTGTTAGACTCTTCCCATTGTTCCATCATGTTGAGACATTTGAAGACCCTGATTCTGTTATTTCATTCATTCATTCATTTATTCATTTCTTTCTTCTTTCCTTCCTTCCTTCATTCATTATTTTTACTTTTCTAAAGATTTTTAAATAAGTTAATAAGAACATAAGCAAAAAAATCACTATGAGCAAAAAGGAAGAAGTAAATTTCCCAGTGCCTAGAGTCATATAGGTGCCGAGACTGAGCACCTGAAGTTTACATCTAAGTTCCCCCCATAAAGGGGAGGATTTCATTCCTCCTCCATGCATCTCCTGTTGTAGGAACAGAAGAGATCTCAGGAGTTTTCTGACTGACTTGGCACCTGAGATCTAATCACCTAATACATGTCAGTGTGCATTATAAATTGTAAATGTTATTGGAGTAGCAGGATCTTATAAAAATGCAAAATATGGCCCTTTTCAACCTCATAATAATACAAAAAGTATGTTATCATTTTGGCTATATTACCATGTTAGCAGTGTGACATCTAATATGGAGTCAATCAGCAGCATAATTTAAAGGGAAAAAGGTCTTGCTACTGATACTCTCTATAATGAAGGAAAAAGAGTGTTTCTGACTTGAATTATTTGGACATTTGGCCCAATTCTTTACTCAGTGAGAATAGACCTGGCTTATGAGAGTTAATTCATACCAGCTGGAGGCTGAAACAATTATAAAGCTGCTTTGGAACATCCTAAATTATGCCTAAGAGACCTGTTTTTGACAGCTGTGTTCATGTAGTCCAGTCAGTTGGCATGTGGAATTTTTATGTACAAGCTAGTGCAACAGTTTCAACATGTAACATTTATTAGTGCTTCTACTGGCATGGGGAGACAGATGGTATACACATTAGGTGCAGAGGCAAGCTTTGCAGCTGGCCTTACAAACCTGACTTTTCTGTTACCTAGGTCACTTAACATCACCTCCTTTCTCACACTCCCCCCCCCCCCACATGCATGAAAAGCCAAACCCTCCCACCTCCTGCCCAAATCGGCTATAGGAATTCCCTCCCAATTTCTTGACTTAAGATTTCCCTCTTTCCTGTCTTTTCTTTGGCCCAGATCCCCACCTCCAATGTCTTTTCATCCTCTCCAGCTGGTCCAGGGTGAGGTCTGGAAGCTGAGGTAGGGAAGAGCACACCCCCACAGCTCTTCTCACCCCCAAATCCATCCCTAATGTTAGTCTTGGCAGCTTCCAGCTCATTTCCCCACACTGACCCCAAATTCCCCCTCTCTTTAACTCTGAGCTCCAGCAATGAAGTACCCAGGTGAGCAAGAGCTGCAGATTAATCTGTCCCAGATATTCCCAAAGAAAAGCTTGGGTTGGGGAAAATGTCTTCCCTTCTTTGTAGGACCTACATAAAATAGCACAAGTCCCTACCACTTTCTCCACTGCTAGTAAGAGTACAAACTCTTAATAATAATAATAATAATAATAATGACACAAAACAAACCCTTAAGAAAGTGTTTTGTTTTTACTTTTTTGTTTTGTTCTGTGTGTGTGTGTGTGTTTAAAAGGTATATCTGAAGAGATGAAAAGCTATCTGAATTCTCTGTCTTTCAGTTGTCCAGAGGAAGAGAAAAATTCTGCTCAGAAGCTACTAATGGTGGCAATGTCAGAAGCAGGCAGGTTGCAGTGACTGAGGAACCAGCCAGGGAGCCTTTGGAGATACTTTAGTCAGAAACCCTGACAGCCACAACTCCTTGAACCCTTGTCCCAGAGAGGTCCATTTCTCCTCTGTTCCATTTTCCTGGTCTCCATCTAGATCCTCATTCCAGTCTTGTCCTAGCCTCTTTTCTCCTCTCCCCAATTCTATGTTTTGGATAGAGAAGTAGAAAGAGAAAATTTCCCATTTCATTCTAGAGGTGGGGGTGAAGGGTAGAGAAGAGACAGAGAAGAGTTCTGGACATATATTCTGTAGGTTGAATACTTTGTAGGCCACAGGGTGTGATACAAATAGAACTGGCCCAGGAATCTGAAACTTCCCTTCCAGTCTTGGCTGAGTCACCTAGCACTTTGGACAGATCATGTAACTTATATGTTAGCCTTTCTGAACATCCATTTACACAAAATTGCTTACTTTATGTGTTAGCTTTTCAAAACATCTATTTATACATCTTTCAAATAGAAATCATACTCACCTCACAAGACTGCAGGGGATTTTAGAGTATAAAACATGTAAATAATGCTTTGAAAGACATGAGCAGCTGTACAATAGGGGAGGGCACTGCACTATTGCCAATATGTAGGAGGAATATTTAGCACGGTGTGAGAAACTAGAAATGCATACTCCACTGGACAATGCTCAGATGGGATGCAAACTTTTGTTTTAAGCCCCTAAAAACTTCTTTTGAAATCTTAGGGTTCTAGTGTTGCACAGTCATCACAGACAACTTCTTGTGTCCACTTACCAGGCCCAGTGGTGAAGCACTGGTGACCTTTTGCTGTTCTCTATTCTATTCCTTCTCCTAGGAGATGTAGCAAACCTTCCTGGGTACTGTATCCTTTTCAGTCCTCTCCCACGGATGTCATGACTTAATGCCCCTATTTGTTGATATTCTTTTCCTACATGTGATAAGCCTCTTGAGGGCAAGGATTGAATAAAATTTATATCTCCAGTGCCTCACACATGCCAGGTTAACAGTAGGCACAGGTAATGATTACTGAATATTGGAAAGAAGAGTCAAAGAGAGGTTGACCCAGGTATTTCTAGAACATTAAGTGTAAAAGTCAAGTTTTGACAAAATAATTCCAGAATTCATTTGGAAGAATAAATGTTCAACAGTAGTTAAGAAATATTTGAGCCCTGGCCAGTTTGGCTCAGTGGTTGGAGCATTGGCCTACAGACCAAAGAGTCCTGGGTTCAATTCCAGTTGAGGGCATGTGCCTCGGTTGTGGTTCGGTCCCAGGCCCTGGTCAGGGTCATGTGGGAGGCAACCAATTGATGTGTCCGATTGCATTGATGTTTCTCTCTCTCCCTCCCTCCCTCCCACTCTATCTGAAGATAAATGGAAAAGTATCCTTGGGTGACAATTTAAAAAGAAATAAATAGTTGAAAAAAAAATGTTATTAAAGAAGGAATGAACTAGCTCTACCAGATATTAAAATGAATTACAAAATTACAGAAATTAAAACAGTGTGGTACTGGTGCAAGAACAGATAGATCAGTGGAAAGAACAGAGTCTAGAAAGAAAGCAGAGTACATGCAAAAAATTATTTATATAATAAAGGTGGTACTTTAAATCAGTGAGGAAAGTGTTATCATTCAATAAATGGTGTTAGAATGACTGGCTATCCATCTAAGGGGGACAGTTAACTCTAGAGTCCTTTCCCATACCTTACAACAAAATAAATTTCAGATGGATTAAATGTAAAAATTGAGACATAAAGTTATTGAACAAGGTAGAGGTAAATAACATTAAAAGTTTAGTGTGAGCAAGGTCTTTCTTAGAAAGACCCCGAGGAAGAAACCAGAGCTCTGACCACATAAAACTCCTGCGCTGCAAAGACAAAGTCAAAAGACAAATTGGGACAAAGTATTTGCTCATATATGACAGAAAATTAATATCCTTAGTAAATAAAAGAGTTCTAATACATCAATAAGAACCATTCCCAAACAGAAGTGGGTACAGAACATGAAAGGGCAGTTAACAAAGAAAGAAAACAAACCCTCAAATAGATGTCCTTAACTCCAACAGCAATTAAGAACATGCCAATGAAAATAATGAGATTTTTATTGCTACTATCTTAATGACAAAGATTTTAAAAACACAGTGCTCAATCAATGCGGGTCCTCTCCACTTCTCAGGTGGATTGTTCAACACAGGTGGGAATTAAGATGGAGTGTGGAAGAAAAGGGTAGAGCTGTCAGGGGTGGAGAACATAGGGCCTAAAAGAGGTTGATGTGGTATTAGTCCTGGCCAGCTCAGCTAGAGAATTCATGAAGGTTCTTGATGGGGTAGGGCAGTGGACAGCAGGAGAGCAAGGGGAAAACAGATTCAAAAGGATACTAGGAATAAGGTTGATTTCTGATGTCGTCACATCTAGGTTTCCCTTCATAAAGTCTTTTTAGCTCATGCCTTTGATTTTTATAGAGCATCCCTAGAATCAACTCTTAAAACCCAGCACACATTTATACTCGTTTCTTTTTTAAATTGTATCCATTTTCAACATTTATATCAGGAAGTGTAATGCAGTGGTAGAAATAAGCCAGTGCTGGCATTGTGTGTGGTGTGGAGGCAAAGCCACCCCCAGATGGGCAGAGAGGTAACAGTGAGAGAGAGAATCTCACTTTATTAGCTGTGGGGTTTCAGGCACATCATGCAATCTCCCTGAATTTGTTTCCTATGTTTGTATTTCTGTAAGTAGGAATACTACTACTAACTTCACAGTATGGGCATTAAGTAAAACTGTGTAAAATCCTGAGAATTAGTATATACTCAATAAAAGTAGGTTCCTTTCCTGCTAAGAACACCAGCAAAGGGAGTACTCATTTTACAGGTGTCCCTTCACATTTCTTTTGTGCTCTAGTTCCATTCAAATAGGCCCCGAGGCCTTACACTGCCTGAAGCTCTTGCTAACCCTTAATAAAAGGTTCTTGGAAAAAATTGAGCTGCCTCCTATTTTGTTGGTCTCCAGGCTGAGAGGAAGGCTCTGGTTTCTGCTAAAATACTGATGGGTTCAATCAATCAGGGCCTCCCTCCAAATCTCTAGCTGCACAGGCTCATGTGTTGTGGTTTGCATAAAAATTGTGGAGTATGTGACCCCCATCTGGTGAGGAAATGGAAAACAGAAGATGGGCAAACAGGAGCCCCAAAGAGCCTCCCAAGATGTTTTAATCACATTGGGGTGTCTGTGCCATCTTGGAGCATCTACTAAATGCTCATAGCTATTAAAATGTGGGGATTATCTGTAGCCATCATGGTAAGTACACAAAAACCATGTGTAAAGGCTAAACAAAGGGTTGGGGAGGAAGCCCATACCCAGCACTAGGTGATGGAGATTTGACTGTCCCATCTCACATTGACTAATTTGCCATAAAATCAAGTAGCTTCTGCCCTGGTCAGTTTGGCTCAGCGGTTAGAGCATCAGCCCGCGGACCACAGAGTCCTGGGTTCGGTTCCCGCTAAGGGCACGTACCTCAGTTGCAGTTTGTCCCCAGCCTCAGTTGGGGCCGTGCGGGTGGCAACCACTCCATGTCTCTTTCACGTCAATGTTTCTCTCTTTCTCTCTTCCTCCCTCTCTCCCTCCCGCTCCCTCTGAAGATAAATGCAAAAAGAAAAAAGAAAAAAAAAAATGTCCTCAAGTGAGGATAAAAAAAAAGTTAAAAAATCAGGTAGCTTCTGGCACTGCTGCTGCTGTTATTGCCGTAGTCTTCCTCTTGAGAGATAGTGTGGAAGGGTGCGTAAAAAAAAAAGAGAGAGAGAGAGATAAATCAATGTCAGAAATAGAAAAGCAAGATCTTAATTTCCCCACTGCTATCTCCCTGGTCAGTGGTTCTCAAACTTGAACATGCGTCAAATCACCTGGAGACTTGTTGCGACAGATTCCAGAGCCCCACCCTCAGAATGTCCAGAGTTAAGCCTTGAGACTGCATTTCTAACAAGCTTCCAGGGGATGCTGATGCTGCAGGGCCAGGATGGCTCTGAGAAGTGCTGCTCTGGGTGATTTTAGAAAAGGTCTGGCGCTGTTGCTAGAGGATCTACCCTGAAGATTTGGTCCCCTGCCCCACCCTCACCCTGATTATTCAGGCCAGTGCCCTCTAGTTTTCAAAAAGTAAAAGTAATTACCCCAATCTGTTTTGTTCAAAACAAGAAAGGATTTATCATTTGCAACAGAACTAAGTATATAATAGGGGTACACTGAAGTCCAGATCAGTAATCCCCAAAACTGACTAAACTTTAGAAAAATCTGGGAAACTAGGAAGGAAAGCAGCCCAGGTCTCTCACCCAGATATTTTGATTTAATTGGTTTGGGGTGGGGATCCTTGCAGGAATAAGTTTTAAAAGCTCCCCATATGATTCTAATTTACAACCAGGGTTGAGAACAGCTAGTCTAGATCTCTGTTTCTCCAATTTGCCTGCACAGTGGAAGTACTTGGGAGGTTTTGAAATATACTGATATCTTCTTGACACTTTCAAAGATTCTAATTTACAATGGAATGCAGCCTGGGCAGCTGAATATTTTAAAGCTCTCCAGTTGATTCTAGTATGTCTAATATGTAGATAAGTTTGAGAGCCACTGTTTAGATTTAACAAGTCAGTAGTAGCTTGCCGTCTCTCTTGGCCTGCCAGGGGTTGGCGCAATGCAATGAACTACAAGCACACGCTGGTAGGAAGGGGAACATAGCAAGGAAGCAAATGCTCCAGATCTCTGGATGCAGCCCAATTTATTTGCAGATTTGTTCCCCAAGTTACATGTGGATTTATGTAAATTATTTCTTTGAGATGGTGTCTTTGCAAACCATACATCCTAGCTTTGTCTTTCACTTTTTACGGCAGAAAGAGACTTCAAAGCTAAAAAATTAATAAACCCAGCCACACCTGGGCCTACAGCCTATTATCCTGGCTAGGTGGTCTTCCAACCATGTCATGCAAACCTTATTATATTCACATGCAAACACAGCATGCAGAAGTGCTCAAGGTGGTTTTCCTGCCTTCCAGTCAAACTAGTCTGTCCACACACACTTTGATCCTAGGCTGGCCAGATCGTAAGAATGCACATCACAAGGTTACAAATTGCTCATCCAACAACCCCCCCATCCCTACAGTAGCTTGGTCCACCCTCAACACTCTACCACAGTGGTTCTCAAAGTCTGGTCCCTGGACCAGCATCAGCATCACCTGGGAACTTTTTAGAAATTCTCAGGCTGAACTGCAGACCCTCTAAATCAACAATTCTGGGAGTGGCAAACAGCCATGTGTTGTAACAAGTCCTTGGGGTAATTTGGATGCACCTTAAAGTCAGAGAACCACTGCTGTGTCATCATTGCAGTCACATGAGGGTCTGCTTGCCATTCCCCCAGAGACCAGCCTGAGCAAGAAGCAAGGACTTCAGTCATCAGAATGCTGAGCAATACCACACCCTAGGTTTCCAGATGAGCAATACCAAAGCTCTTGGAGTGACTGAATTTTTATATAATCTATGAAGTTTTTGTTGGCTGGAAACTGCTGATGTTAAATTGAGAGTGTCAGTTATAGGCTGCAGCTGCAATCTTGGTCAAAGTTACAACCAAAGGAGAGGTAACAGGAGAGAAGGCAGGCACTACGAAATAAATCAGCCCCTGTTGTCTAGGATGTGAAATGAGGGCATGAATATCAGAGAGAGAAAGGTGAGAAGGCAAGTGTCCATATCTTCTTTTCTATTCTGTTCTGTTCTGTTCTATTCTATTCTATTCTATTCTATTCTATTCTATTCTATTCTATTCTATTCTATTCTATCCTGTCTCATTACATCCTGTCCCATCCCATCCTATTCTGTTCTCTCTCAGTGCTGATAGCAACCCAGTAAATTTATTTCATGAGCCAGAATTTTGTCCTTTCCAGCTGCTTTTGAAAGACTTCCTGAAAACGACCTTCAAACTCAATCCATCCTTTGGCTGTATCTATTCTATTTATTCCTTCTATTTGTTCTTTTATCTATTACATTCCTCATACTTAATGTTTCCACTAGGATTTTTAAATTTTCCTTTTCTTATTTAATGTTACTAATAAATGTCCTTCCTTCCTTAATATACTTAACATGCTTATTTTAAATTTTTGGTGCTTGTTCCAATAACTATGCTTCAATATAAACTGCTCAGTGTGTAGCCTTTCTTTTACACTAATTGTGCTTATTAGGTATCTCAACTGAGCAATTTGGAAATTGCTCCTTGTGAAAGATTTGGAAAACACAGAAAAGTACAATATAAATAAAATAAAGCCATCCATAATTTCACCTCCCAGAATTAACCTTTCAGTGTATTTCCTTTCAGTCATACCACTTACACGTATAGAATATTAAATAGTTGATAAAATATTGTATGTAATTTTCTATATGAACTTTTTATTTACCATTAATCATAAGATATTTTCAAATTATTAAAACTTTAATAATTTTTAATGGTTACAAAATATCCCACTGTAAGGATATATAGTCATATATTTAACTCTTGGGCATTTAGACTATTTCCAATTTTTACCCCTTTAAAAAAATCACTGCAACAAATATTTTTATACATACATTTTTGTTCATATTTCTGGTTATTTCCAAATAATAGAATCTTATAATGAATGAATCAAAGAGAATGAGCACTTACGATTTAAGCTTTGTATAGCCAAACTGTTTGCTAGAAGGTTTGTATCACTTTACAACTTCCACAGATAGCATATGATTGAGTTCCTACCATCAGGTCCATTACCCACATGTCATTTGCTAATTTGATAGAGGAAAGTGGCATTTCATCATTTTCCAATTTATTTGCATGTCTTTTATTACTAGTGATCATTCATTATTTGTGTTTACTCATCTGTAAATTTTGAGTTCAGGCCCTTCCCCAATTTTTTCTGCTCTGGAAGGCTAGCCAAACAAAGCTTCTTGGCAAAGGCAATTTGCTTCAGACCTGCTTCTAGTGGAATATATCCAGAATGCCTTCTGCACTGGGGCCTGTATTTATACTCACTGCAACCAACCTCCCACCCCCATTGGTGTCAGATCATGGTGTCAAGTGAAGGGTTGCCCTTGAGAGTGGACATCAAAGTTCCAATGTGTTTGCATATTTAGAGCAAAGGGGTGATATTTCCATCTTGGTTTAAGACTGGGCATCAAGTGGTAACGTACGTGTGTGTGTGTGTGTGTGTGTGTGTGTGTGTGTGTGTGTGAGAGAGAGAGAGAGAGAGAGAGAGAAGGTTGGTCACTATATACATTTTAAATGAACAGTAAATTACAGTCTTAACAAGACTTTCTCATGGTCTTATGAGCATTCTTTAAATTTTCAGAGTGTCCAGTAGTCAGCTGCACCCCTAGAATCATATTAGAGAGCCCTATATTTCCTAAGTAAAAATATTTATCTTCATAGACAACCCCTGGATGAACTACAAAGAAAAATAAATAAATAAATGCACCCTTTCTAGACATGGTAATTCTTATATTAGAATTAAAAATAATATGTTTACTTCCAGAAAATTAACTTGTTAAACAATGTAAATAAATACTAGAAGATTACAGAGCCACAAACACATACTCATGAGGGTTTTATATTGAAGGTAGCCCCCAAAAGAAGTCCTCTCTGGAATGGAGATGTATATATTTTGTAATTAAATTCATGATATATAAAGAAACCTTTTGGGGATCAATCCAATGAAAGGATATAACCCTTATAAACATTTATGCACCCAACACAGGAGCACCTAAATCTATAAAGCAAATCTTGATGGACATAAAGGGAGATATTGAAAGTAATACAGTGATAGTAGGGGATTTTAACACCCCATTTACATCAATGGACAGATCTTCCAGATAGAAAATCAACAAGGAAACAGTGGCTTTAAATGACACACTAGACCAGATGGATTTAATTTATATTTTCAGAGCATTTTACTCCAAAGCAACAGAATATACATTCTCTGTAAGTGCACACGGAACATTTCCTAAGATAGACCACATGTTTGGAAATAAACCAAGTCTCAATACATTTAAGAAGATTGAAATCATATCAAGCATCTTCTCTGACCACAATGGTATGAAAGAAGAAACCAATCACAAGAAAGAAAACTGAAAAACACACAAACACATGGAGGCTAAATAATATGTTACTAAACAATGACTAGGTTAACAATAAGATAAAAGAATAAATCAAAAGATACATTGAGACAAGTGAAAATGAAAACACAACAACGCAAAATCTATGGAACACAGCAAAAGCATTTCTAAAAGTAAAATTTGTGGCATTCCAGGCCTACCTCAAGAAACAAGAAAAATATCAAATAAACAATCTAACCTTATACCTACAGGAAGTAGAAAAAGAATAACAAACAAAGCCCAAAGTGAATAGAAGGAAGGAAATAATAAAGATCAGAGCAGAAATAAATGAAATACAGACTAAAAAAAATTAAAAGATCAATGAAACCAAAAGCTGGTTCTTTAAAAGGATAAACAAGATAGATAAACCTTTAACCAGACTTATCAAAAAGAAAAGAGAGAGGACCCAAATAAATAAAATCAGGAAAGAAAGAGGAAAGGTAACAACTGACATCACGGAAATGCAAAGGAGTATAAGAAAATATTACAAACAACTATATGCTAACAAGTGGGATAATCTGGAAGAAATGGATACATTCCTAGACCCACATAATCTTCCAAAACTGAATCAAGAAACAGAAAATTTGAACAGACTGATTACAACTGGAGAGGACCCGTATAACCAGGGAGAGAAAGAGGACACTAAATTGAGCCTGGAAGGGACTGTGGAGGCATGAGAGGGTGGGCTGGGAGCCCATGGACAGCAGCTGTTTTACCTGTGAGCAACTCCCATGGGGTTAAAATCCCAAGCTAGTGCCACAGCCCAGAGGGCTGGGTCAAGTATGAAATTAGCTACAGCCATTCACCTTGGGCTCTGGCAGAGGGAGGGCAGACTGGACTGGAACTTGGAGAGCTAGGAAGGCAATGGGAGTTTTGTACTGAATCACTCCCTCTCAGGACAGTAGCCGTATTACTCAAATAGCCCCTTCCCAGAGCCCCAGAGAGAAGCAACAGCCCCTTCCTCAGAAATTTAGTACCACCAGACCAAGCCAAAGAAATGCAAATTGAGGCTCATTAACAGCCAGCAAGCATCTGCCCCACCCACTGGAAATCCTCTTACCCTGAACACAGAGGGATTTTTTCATTCAGTTGAGGACTACAACCTAAGGCTCATCAAGTAACTGAGACTAATAGCTTCCAGGCAAAAAGCTAGAGGATAACTGAACTTTTCCTGGGCTTGCAAATCTACTCAGAAAAGTAAGACTTGACAGTGGTGTTTAACATGGGTCCTCCCACACTCATCTCAACCCAGTAGAGAGAGCCACAACCAGCAGAACACCAATACCCACAGGGAAAATTTGGCAGGCTCAAAACCCCACTAAGATAGACAAAATGGTGAAACAAAGAAACAAATCCCAAATGAAAGAACAAGCGAACTCTACCGAAGAAGAGCCCAAGATGAATGGCTGTAGCTAATTTAGTGCTTGTCCCAGCCCTCTGGGCTAGGGAGCTGGCTTAAGATTTTAACCCCAAGGAGTTACTTACAGCTAAAAGAACTGCTGTCTGTAGGCTCCCAGCCCGCCCTCTCGCACCTCTGCAGTTCCTACCAGGCTCGATTTAGTGTCTTCTTTCTGTCCCTGGTTATACAGGTCCTCTCTAGCTGCTTTTCTGTTGTTTTTTTTCCCAATGATTTGTCTTATTTTAGTTGTAATTCCAGTTTGGTCCTGGGAGATGGTCTGTATAGCTTCCATTCACTCTGCTGCAATTTTGGAATCCAATTTGTACTTCTTAATCCCTTCACCTTTTTCTTCCAGCCTCCCAACCCCCTTTCCCTCTAACAACCATCAGTTCTTTCTCTGTGTCTATGTGTCTGTTGCAATTTTGTTAGTTCATGTATATTGTTTTTTAGATTCCACATATAAGTGAAAGCATATGGTATTTGTCTTTCTGACTATTTTCACTTAGCATAATACCCTCTAGATCTATCTATGCTGTTGCAAGTGTTAAAATTTCATTCTTTTTTATGGACAAGTAATATTCCATTGTATATATGTATCTCTGCTTTTTTATCCACCCATCTATTGATGGGCATTTAAATTGCTTCCATATCTTGTCTACTGTAAACAACACTGCAATGAACATAGGGGTATATATATTCTTTTGAATATCTGTTTGGGGTTTTTTAGGATGTGTATGCAGAAGTGGAATCACTGGGTCATAAAGCAGTTACATTTTAAAAATTTTTTTGAGGACCCTCCATACTGTTTTCCATAGAGGCTACACCAATCTGCATTCTCACCAACAGTGTACTAGGGTTCCCTTTACTCCACATCCTTGCCAACATTTGTTGTTTGTTGATTTATTAATGATAGCCATTCTAACAGGGGTGAGGTAATATCTCATTGTCGTTCTAATTTGCATTTCTCTGATGATTAGTGACATTGAGCATCTCTTCATATGTCTACTGAGCATCTGCATGTCCTCTTTGGAGAAGCATCTTTTCAGGTCCTCTACCTATTTTAAATTGTTTTTGTTTCTGGTTTTGAGTTCTATGAGTTCTTTATAAAATCTTAGATATTAGCTCCTTATCAGATGTATCATTGGTAAATATGTTCTTCCATTCAGTAGGTTATCTTTTCTTTTGCTGTACAAAACCTTTTTAGTTTGATATAGTCCCATTTGTTTATTTTTTCTTTTGTTTCTCTTGCCCAAGGAGATATATCAGAAAAAAATATTGCTAAGAGAAATATGTGAGATTTTACTGCCTATGTTATCTTCTAGGAGTTTTATGGTTTTGTGTTTTACATTTAAGTCTTTAATCCATTTTGAGTTTATTCTTGTATACGGTATAAGAAGGTGGTCTAGTTTCATTTTTTTGCATGTATGTGTATAATTTTTTCAACACCATTTATTTAATGGACTGTCTTTACACCATTGTATGTTCTTGCCTCTTTTGTCAAATATTAGTTGACTGTAGAGGTGTGGTTTTATTTCTGGACTCTGATTTGTTCCATTGATCTATATGTCTGTTTTTCTGAAGTACCATATCAAACTATACTACCATGCTGTTTTGATTACTACATAGCTTTGTAGTATAGTTTGATATCATACAGCATGATACCTCCAACTTTGTTCTTCTTTCTCCTAGATTACTGTGGTTATTGGGGTCTTTCGTGGTACAATATATATTTTTTGGATTATTTGTTCCAGTTCTGTGAAATATGACATTGGTATTTTGATAGAAATTGCACTGCATCTATAGATTGCTTTGGGTAGTAGGGACACTATTTTTTATTGAGTTTTAGAGAAATAGGAGGGGAGAAGGAGAAAGAAAGAGAAACATTGATGTGAGAGGAGACCATCAATTGTCTACCTCTTCCATACTCCCTTTTGGGGATCAAGCCTACAACCTAGACATGTGCCCTGACCAGGAATCAAACTTGCAACCTTTTGGTGCATGAGACAATGCCCAACCAATTGAGATAAATGAAATGCAGTTAAGCAAGTTATCAGAAGTAGCATTCAGAGCGATGATAATGAGGAAGCTCAACAGCATGAGCAAAGAGCTCAACAGCAAGAGTAAAGATGTAGAAACATTGAAAATCAACCAATTGGAAATGAAAAACCACCAAGCAGAAATAGAGAATAACCAGCAGAGTAGAGGAAGCCAAGTACTGGATCAGTGAATTAGAAGACAGGGTAGAAAAACTCACCCAATCAGAGAACCAAGAAGAAAAAACAATTAAAAACCAAGAAGACAGCTTAAGAGAACTGTGGGACAATATGAAATGTAACAACATCTGCATCATAGGAGTTCCAGAAGAATAAGAAAATGAGCAAGGGTTAGAGAATCTATTTGAAGAAATAGTGACAGCCCTGGCCATTTTGGCTCAGCAGTTAGAGTGTTGGCCCACGGTCCAGAGAGACCCAGGTTTGGTTGCCACTAAGGGCATGTACTTTGGTTGCAGTTTGTCCCCGGCCCTGGTTGGGGTCATGTGGGTGGCAGCCAGTTGATGTATCTCTCTCACATCGATGTTTCTCTCTCTCTCTTCCTCCCTCTCTCACTCTCACTCTATCTGAAGATGAATGCAAGTGTCCTCGGGTGAGGATAAAAAAAAAAACAAATAGTGACAGAAAACTTCCCTAACTTGGTGAAGAAAAAGGCATACAAGTTTAAGAAGCACAGAGAGCCCCAAGTAAGAAGAACCCAAACATTAAGTATTGCTACCCCGGCTCTTTTTTCCTTTCCTTCACTTTTAACCTATGTGAGTCTTCTATTGCTTATCTCAAGACACATAATAATTAAAATGCCAAAAATTAAAGACAAAGAGAAAATCCTAAAGGCAGCAAGAGATAAGCAACAGATTACCTACAAAGGAACCCCCATAAGTCTATCAGCTGAACAGAAATGCTACAGGCCAGAAGGGAATGGCATGAGGTAATCAAGGTAATGAAAAACAAGGATCGGAATCCAAGATTACTTTATCCAGCAAGGCTATCATTCAAAATAGAAGATGAAATAAAGACCTTCCCAGACAAAAAAAAGGCTAAGGGAATATATTAGCACCAAACCAGCACTGCAAGAAATGTTAAAAGAATTGCTGTAATTAGTAGAAGAAATAGGAATAAAAATATAACCACAATAAACAAAAATGACAATAAATAAGTGCATACCAATAATAACCTTAAAGGTAAATGGGTTAAACTCTCGATCAAAAGACAGAGTAGCTGATTGGATAAGAAAGCATGACTCATATATATGTTGTTTTCAAGTGACCCACCTCACAACAAAAGACTCACATAGGTTAAAAGTGAAGGAAAGGAAAAAAGAGCCGGGGTAGCAATACTTATATACAATAAAACAGATTTCAAAATGAAGGCCATAACTAGAGACAGAGAAGGTCACTCCATAATATTGAAAGAATCTATCCAATAGGAACAGACTTCAAAATGAAGGCCATAGCCCTGGCCGGTTTGGCTCAGCAGTTAGAGCGTCGGCCCGTGGTCCAGAAAGACCTGGGTTCGGTTCCCACTAAGGGCATGTACTTCAGTTGCAATTTGTCCCTGGCCCCAGTTGGGGTCATGTGGATGGCAACCACTCAATGTGTTTCTCTCACATCAATGTTTCTCTCTATTCCTCCCTCTCTCCCTTTCACTCTATCTGAAGATGAATGCAAAGTGTCCTCAGGTGAGGATAAAAAAAAAAAAAATGAAGGCCATAACTAGAGACAGACAAGGCCACTCCATAATATTGAAAGAATCTATCCAACAGGAAGATATAACCTTGGTAAACATATACGCACCCAATATAGGAGCACCAAAATATATTTTAAAACTTATGGAGGGCTTCAAAGGAGAAATTAACAACAATACAATCATAGCAGGGGACTTCAACACCCCACTGACATCACTGGATAGATCATCTAGACAAAAAATTAACAAGGAAACAGATGCTCTAAATCAAATGGGTTTCATAGCTATCTACATAGAATTATACCCCAAAACTGCAGAATTCACATTCTTCTCAAGTGCACATGGGACATTCTCAAAGACAGACCACATGATAGTACACAAACTAAGTCTACAAATTCAAGAAGATTGAAATCATATCAACCATCTTCTCAGATCACAATGGCATGAAACTAGAAATCAATTACAAAAAAAAACACACAAAAACATTCAAACACATGGAGGCTAAATAGCATATTATTAAACAATGAATGGGCTACCAAATAAGATTAAGGAAGAAATTAAAAACGTCCTGGAAACCAATGAAAATAAACACACAACATAAAATCTGTGGGATGCAGTGAAAGCAGTCCTGAGAGGGAAATTCATAGCACTACAGGCCTACCTCAAGATACAAGAAAAATTTCTAATCGACTATCTAACCTCACAATTTAAAAAACTAGAAAGTAAACATAAAGAAAACCCCAGAGCAAGTGGAAGGAAAGAAATAGTAAAGATCAGTGCAGAAATAAATGACATAGAGACTAAAAAAACAATTCAAAAGATCGATGAAACAAAGAACTGGTTCTTTGAAAAGATAAACAGGATTGATGGACTTTTAGCTAAACTCACTTTTAAGAAACAAAGAGAGAGGATTCAAATAAACAAAATCAGAAATGAAAGACCAGAAGTAACAACTGACACCACAGAAATACAAAGGATCATTAACAAATACTATGAACAATTATACACCAACAAATTGGACAATCTAGGTAAAATGCACAAATTTCTAGAAACACAGTTTCCAAAAACTGAACCGGGAACAGGTAGAAAACTTGAACAGACCAATAACAACTAAGAAAATTGAAGATGTAACCAAGAATCTCCCCGCAAACAAAAGCCTGGGCCCAGACAGCTTCATGGGGGAGTTTTACCGAACATTCAAAGAACAACTATTCTCCTCAAACTATTCCAAAAAATTCAAGAAGGAAGACTTCTAAACTCATTTTATGAGGCCAGCATAACTCTAATTCCAAAACTAGATAAAGACACTACAAAGAAACAAAACTACAGGCCAATATCCCTGATGAACATAGATGCCAAAATCCTTAACAAAATATTAGCAAATAGGATCCAGCAATACATTAAAAAAAATTATTCACCATGACCAAGTAAGATTCATCCCAGTGATGCAAGGCTGGTACAATATTCGCAAATCAATAAATGTGATACATCACATTAACAAAATAAAAGATAAAAACCATATGATCATATCAATAGATGCTGAAAAAGAATTCAACAAAATCCAGCACCCAATTCTGATAAAAATGCTCAGCAATGTGAAAATAGAGGGATCATATCTTGACATAATAAAGACCATATATGAAAAACCTACAGCCAACATCATACTCAATGAGAAAAAACTAAAAGGATTTCCCTTAAGAACAGGAACAAGACAGGGATGCCCACTTTCGCCACTCTTTTTTAAAAAATGTTTTTCTTTCAACTGATTCCGAAGACTCTGTAACAGGGGTGTTCAGAATCAAACACCAGCTGGCTAATAAATGGCTCTTATTAGGGAAAAAAAATTTTTTTTCTTTCTTAATTTTAGAGAGAAAGGAAGGGAGAGGGAGAGAGACAGAAACATCAATGAGAGAGAACATCGATTGGCCGCCTCCTGTGTGCCCCTCCACTGGGGTTTTGGCCCACAACCTGGGCATGTGCCCTGATCGGGGATCAAACTGGCAACCTCTTGGTGCATGGGTCTACACTCAACCACTGAGCCACACTGGCCAGGCTTGCCACTCTTATTTAACATAGTACTGGAGGTCTTAGCCACAGCAATTAGACATGAAGAAAAAAATAAAAGAGATCCAAATTAGAAAGGAGGAAGTGAAACTCATTATTTGCAGATGACATGATATTCTACATAGAAAACCCTAAAGACTCCTTAAAAAATCTACTAGATTTAATAAATGAATTTGGCAAGGTAGCAGGATACAAAATTAACATCAAGAAATCTACGGCATTCCTTTTTTTTAATTCTCACCCGAGGACATTTTTGCATTTATCTTCAGATAGAGTGGGAGAAAGAGAGGGAGAAAGAGAGAGTGAGAAATATCACACATCAACTTGTTGCCACCCACACAACCCAGGGACAAACTGCAACCAAGGTATGTGCCCCTAGCAGGAACTGAATCCAGGACTCTCTGGTCGGTGGGCCGATGCTCTAATCGCTGAACCAAACTGGCAAGGGTTTGATGGCATTCTTATACACCAATAATTAATTCACAGAAAGAGTAACTAAAAAAAAAAAAAAATCCCATTTATCACTGAGGCAAAAAGAGTAAGACACCTAGGAATAAACTTAACCAAAGAGGTAAAGGACCTATTTACAGAAAACTACAGGACATTGAAAAAAGAAGTAGAGGAAGATATTAAAAAAAAAAGTGGAAACATATACCTTGTTCATGGATTGGAGGAATTAACATCATTAAAGTGTCCATACTACCTGAAGCAATCTACAGATTCAATGCAATCCCCAATAAAATACCAACAACATATTTCACAGAACTAGGACACATACTTCAAAAGTGTATAAGGAACTAAAAAAGACCACCGTGATCGTGAAAAAGAAGAGCAAAGTAGGAGGGATCACAATACTGGATATCAGGTTATACTACAAAGCCATTGTAATCAAAACAGCTTGGTAGTGACACAAGAACAGGAGTATTGATCAGTGGATCAGAACAGAGAACCCAGAAATTGACCCAAGACATTATGCTCAATTAATATTTGACAAAAGTGGCAAGAGCATACAATGGAATAAAGACAGCCTCTTTAATAAATGATGTTTGGAAAATTGGACAGCTACATGCAAAAAAATGAAGCTAGACCACCAACTTACACCATACACAAGAATAAACTAAAAATGGATAAAAGACTTAAATGTGACCTGTGAATCCATAAAAATCCTAGAAGAAAATGTAGGCAACAAAACTTCAGACATCATATGCAGCAAAATTTTCACTAATATAACGCCTAAAGCAAAAGAAACAAAGGAAAAAATGAACACATGGGACTACATCAAACTAAAAAGTTCAAGCATCAAAATGGAAAGGGAACCCACTGTATGGGAGAGCATAAATGCCAACAATACATCAGATAAGGGGTTAATTTCCAAAATACAGAGTACTCGTACAACTCAACAAAAGACAAAGAATCTAATTAAAAAATGGGCACAGTACCTAAATAGACACCTCTCCAAATAGAACATGCAAATGGCCAAGAGACATATGAAAAAATGGTCAACATCACTAATCATCAGAGAGGTGCAAATTAAAACTACTATGAGGTATTACCTCACACCTGTCAGAATGGCCGCCATCAACAAATCATCAAAAAACAAGTGCTGGCAAGGGTATGGAGAAAAGAGGACTCTAGTACACTGCTGGTGGGAATGCAGACTGGTGCAGCCACTATGGAAAACAATATGGTGTTACCTCAAAAAATTAAAAATTGAACTTCCATTTGACCCAGTGATCCCACTTATAGGAATATATCCCAAGAAGCCTGAAACACCAATCAGAAAGAATATATGTACCCCCATGTTCATAGCAGCACTATTTACAATTGCTAAGATCTGGAAACAGCCCACGTGTCCATCAATAGATAAGCAGGTAAAAAAGCTGTGGTACATATACACAATGGAACACTATGCAGCTGTATGAGAGATCTCTTATCCTTTGAGATGACATAGAGGGACCTGGAGAGTATTATGCTAAGTGAAACAAGCCAATCAGAAAAAGACAAATACCACATGATCTCATTTGTGGAATATAATGAACAAAATAAGCTGATGAACAAAATAGACCCAGAGACATAGAAAGAAGTAGGATTCAGACTGACAAACCTCAGAGGAGGGGGGTGAGGGTGAAGGATGAGATAAACCAATAACTTATATGTATGTATGAGTAATCAGTGGATATAGACCACAATGCTGAAGGGGGGGGGGCGGCGGGGATTGGGAGGAGGGTGTTTAGAGGGGAAAAAGGAGAAATGTCTGTAACAAAAATAATAAAAATTGCAAAAAAAAGAAAAAAAAGAAGTACAAATTGGTAGTTGCAAAATAGTCACAGGGATGTAAATAATACAGCATGGGGAATATAGTCAATAATATTGTAATACTATGCATGGTGCCAGGTACGTGTACTGGAAATATTGGGGGGAACACTTTGTAAAGTATATGGCTGTCTAACCACTATGTTGTACACCTGAAACTAATACAAAATAATACTGAATTTTAAAAAAGAGAAATTCTTATTTTGTTTTTAAAGGAACCTTTTGAACTTTTGATTTTGGAGTACAAAATATAAACGTGTGCTACTGTAAACCACGGAGATCCAGAGCTAAATAAGTCTTTGTGTTGGTATGTGTTGGGGTGAGAGGGCTAGTCCAGGTTAACTGGTAATGAAAATTCCTGAGTCAGTGTAAATAATTGTGCTGTTATAAAAACATAGATTTAGACCTTTGCTGACATTCTGAATTCTTGAGGATTTCTGAATCCTGCTCAGGCCATGAAATGCTTGTTTAAGGAGCTATTGTGCAAGCACAGACTGCCTAGTAAGACCCAGGAGGCCACCAAAATAGCTTCTTCACAAAGGAGTCTCACCTCCCCACTATACTGCCTGCAGACCCACCGTTTGAAACTGGATTTAGGGCATTTTATCCACAGAATTCCCAGGTTAAAATGTGCCTGCTCTTGAGAGAGGTACCAACCTTTATCAGCCAGTTATATCTTGCTTTGAACTTATTTTCAGACTACCTAACTGGCCCTGAAGAACAGATTTAGGGAGTGGAAAGAGCATGGCCCAAGGTACTGGTGTTCTGCACTGGAAGGGGCTTCTCAAGGAACACAGGAACAGGAGGCTCTTCTCTGCCATCACTACCTCAGTGACAGCTAGCAGCAACCACCAGAACCTATTTCCTCAGCCGTCATGTGGAGGTACCCACTTTACCAGTTATTGTGACCTTAAAATTAGTTTAGTGGCACGTGTGAACCAACATTCATGCCAGGTAATATTACATCACAGGAGAATATTAAGTGAAAGGTCCTGGACAACCAGAGAAAATGTTTAAGGCAATCTTGGGCCCCCAAGTGTTAAGGCAGGTAATAAGGTATAAAAGGGATGTGTGTGTGTGTGTGTGTGTGGGGGGGATTATCACAATTTTGTCTGGAACTAATTTTGGTGGAGTTTTAAGTCCTACTTTTTTACTGAGCACAATGTACAGTCTGAGTCTGAAAGTCTCAAAATTGTGAGCAAGTTGAGGTTACAGATTCAGACAGGCATGGCAGAAACCATTACTGTGACTTCAATGTGTGTGCTCTGTTAGGGCAGTGGGGTTCCCTTTGAAGATTTCTGAGGTGAAAGGGTATAGGAAAATGAATGAACAAACCTTTACTGAGTGCCTACTGTGTGCAGAGTGTTACAAAGAGCTAGGCGAGTGGAGGTTCTAACAAAAAAGGAGGAAACACCCAAATGCCCATCAATGGGTGAATAGATAAATAAAATGTGGTGTGTCCATACAATGGAATATTTTCCAGTCTATAAAAGGAATGAAATTCTGCCACATGCTACGACATGGATGAACCTTGAAGACATTATGCTAAGTGAAATAAGCCAGACACAAAGGACAAATATTGTATGATTCCACTCAAATGAGGTAGCTAGAATAGTCAAATTCATAGAAGTAGAATCATGGTTGCCAAGGAGCCTGGGAGGTGGAGTTGGGTGGGGGAAAATGGGAGTTAGTTATTCTTTAATGGGTACAGAGTTTCAGTTTGGGATGATGGAAAAGTTCTAGAAATAGTGCTGCTGGTTGCACCAATGTGAATGTATTTAGTGATTGAACTGTACATTTAAATTGGTAGATTTGATGCTATCTATGTTTTAACATACCCAAAACAGCCAAACACAAGGAGCCCTTTTTTGGCCTCCAGACGTTTGAGTCCAAAAAGAGAAGGTACAGCCACAATGGAAGGTAGTGCATGATGAAAGAATGGAGCAGACATTCTTTGGAGCAGGCAGGGACCCTGAAGCATAGCTCACTCTCAGCTAGGGGACCCAGAAAGCATTTATTGGGCATAATAATTATCTATTTACCTGGCTCCCCCATGAGACTGTGAGTATCCTTCTACCAGGGACTCCTGTTTTCTTCCTCTCCCCAGAACTGAGTGCCAGCCCCAAAGTAGCATCTCAATAAAGGCTTGTGGAATGATTCTTCGAGGAGGAACGCGACCCAAAGTATCTGCCGTTCGGAAACACATTCAGGTTGATGATCATGGGTCAACTCCTGGACTGAGCTAGGGACCTAGAAGGGAGCCATCCTGGTTTCCGCCCCCGCGAGTTTATACCCCAGGTCTCTGCCAGCTTTCGCCCATTTTGGGAAGTCCCTGGACCTTACGGAGCTCTTGGGCAGGAGCCGAGGGCAGCGGGCGAAGGCAGCGCCTCCCTGGCTCTTGGAGCGCATAATCCCAGTAACCTCCCCCCGCCCCCGGGGGGCTCCTGGAGCGCCCAAACCAACCGCATTCTGCAGTCCAAAAAAATGCCTCCTCGCCAGTTCAGTGGCCTCAGAAAAGGAGAGGTGAGACCTCGAAAAGGAAAAAGAAAAGAAGAGAGAGAGAGAAAAAAAAAACCAGCTTGGGAGTCCAAAGCTTTTTGGGAATGAAGCGAAACGCCAGCTGCTTGGCGAGCTCCAGATCCCAGCCAGCGCCGGGGCCAGCACGGCGCCGCGGCGCCGCGTCTCCGCCAGGGGGCAGCCCTCCCCTACCCGGTCTCCATGCGGCGTCGCAGGCGCCCCGCCAATTTCCGCGTCTACGCCTGCGGGACACGCAGGAGTGGGGTCACCGTGTTGTCCCTGGCCCGCCTCAAGGAAAGGTGTCTCGTCCCTTGTACCAGCTTGGGGCTGGGGGGCAGTGGGGGAGAAGCGCGTTCCTAGCAGCCTCAGCCTCAGCCGAGATCTGGGTGCGCGTTAGGGAGGGAGGGCGATGGGCTGAGGGATGAGGGGGCAAAAGGGGACGCGCGGGAAATGAAACGCTTGGGTTTCCGCGCTGGGGGAATTTTACGAGCGCAGAGCTAAAAATCACACACAAATGTGTAGCTTAACTAAAACAAATAAAGCAAGTGGGCTGCCCAAATGTGGGGCTTTAGTAAAGCTCACCCAAATCTCTGTTAACACTCTGTCGCTGCAGCGGTCCTCCTGAGTTATCTTCCGTTCTGACCTTCAGTAAATCCTAACACTTTCTCCTGAACGGTAAGAAGACAATTTGCCGCGTTAAAAAAACAAACAAACAAACAAAACCCCCCACAAAACTCTTTCAGGGAATAGCCCTTTAACCCTTTGGGGAGGGAACTTCAGACAGTTACAAACGGAACGCCAGGTCAATCTCTGCGCCCTTCTTGGCCAGACGAGTACAGGGCGGTGGTAACAACGGAATGACGGCTGTAACTGATCATCTGAAGTAACTAATGGTCCGCAAACAAATTCTTCCTCTCCGTTTCATCTTTAAATACTTCGCCACACATCAACCCTCAGTCCAACGAAAATCATGGTGTTTATTTAGATACCGACTGAGTAGTACTTATAAAACTTAAACTTTCAAATGTAAAAGTGAACTCCTTGGTAAGGACTCTTGGCTACATCAACAAAGCAATGTAATGCCTGATTAATAGTGCTGATTAATGTTGGCTCAGGTTAATCCTAAACCCCCTTACAATAATTAAACGGTTCAGCCATATATCAAATGGGAGTCAATGAAAAATAATTTATTTAGAACTTTGGGACATTTTCATAGATCTTTCAAATCTATGATGAACTTTATGGGTCATTTGTAAGTGTAACTGGTTGGTAGTTGTTCTCAGCAACAAAAACCCGATTTTAAAAGAAGTCTTAAATGGGGGAATAGTTTATTTTTGAGGCTCTGTGATTGATAAGGGGAATAACGAAACGTTTTAAAATGTGAAAAGTATTTGGTTCATAAAATGATATACACAAGGGCAGCTGATGATTGTTCCTACAGAAAGCCATTGAGTTTTGATCCTCAGTTCTTGTCAAGTGGTCATTTTAATCAGAAATCTAAAATGTTGAGGCAAGTTCCCCACTTTGAAATAGAAGTGTTTTAGGAAATGCCAACATCCAAAAGATATTATGTGAGTGTGAAATCCACAGCTATTAGAATTTTTCACTAGCCAAAATAGAGTTAATGACAAACATAAGTATACTTAGAATCATATTTGAATTATTTCCACTCACTAACTTGTCTGTCAGAACTTGAATGTTTTCAAAGTTTCGTTTCTTTTCACCAGTAGCTATTGGAAATATTTAGTGAATTAAAAAAATTTTTTAAACGGATCTGAAATTTTTTATCATTGTCATTTCTATTAAGTCCATCTGAGTAGAGATGTATGTATAAATTATAGCAATTTAAGTATTTGGAGATTACAGTTAAGTGTTGATTAGAATGTTCCTCTTACTGCTAACTATAGAGTTCCTTACCCCATTATGAAAAAACTTTTTTTGAGTTTCTAGGTGCAATTTTATGTGTGTGTATTTGGGTTTTCAATAAGTGTTTCTATTTCTTCTCAGCACCCAATCATTACTTTCTTTATTCCCATTACCATTTTCAGATCCTCTCATTAGAGTAGCTTAGTTTAGCTGTCAAGTTTCTAGGGCATTCAATTGCAGATAAGTGACTAAAACGCCAGCCTAACAGCATTTTTATTAACAGATGGTGGAAAACATCTTTGGAGAAGAACTGAAGGAGACAGGTTAAAAGGTCAATAAACAATTATTGTGCTTAAATTGGGTAGGGGGTTCTCATTAGATTCGATGGGGAGCTGCTCGCCCAGTCTGGGGGAGATGGGACAACCTAACAGACCTCCGAGCTATTCCCCAGGAACAAGTTGAGACGATGGAGTGTTATTATTCCTGGGCTGAACGGCTTCTACAGGCCGTGGAGTGGTCTCGAGTAATGGGAGAGCTTCTGAAGTTAGGGTTGAGAAGGAAGGAGGCTAGGAACTCGAACTCGTGCCATGGGTCCAGACCACTGCGGGCCAGCCTGTAATTCAGGTCTTAGCCCTTTTGGCAAGGAATGGTGGGGTCCTCTCTTCTGCTCTCTCGTCTCAGTTCCTGCTCCCTCCTACGGATGAACTTTCTCTCTTGAGCAGGGCTGATTTCCTAGGCTTGCTTTCCCTTCCCTCGGTAGCGCTCTGACGTGCACACCATGTGACAGACTTCCTTCTGCTATAAGCCGAGTAAAGGTCCGCCCTCTCCTGGTCTCAGCCCAGTACTCGCCGAGGTCTGTCCCTAGACTCTCACCCGTCCCGCACCCTCCCGGGCGTTCCGACGCTTTGACTTGCTCTTCCAGGACCCTGCCACCACCTCAACTGACCCGGCCAGTGGCGCTCCGAGAGGGGAAGGTCAAGTTCCCCGCCCGGGCCGGTGCGCGCAGAGCTAAGGGAGCGCAGAGACTGCGGGGAGACTGAGGCGGCGCAGGAGTTACAAAGTCGCAGCGCAAGCCTGGGCCGCCGCCGAGCAACGCCGAAGCGCAGCTTGGCGAGTGGCAGCGCCCCCAGCGTGGCGCCCCGGGGCCGGGCCCGCCGCCCGGGACCCGGGCTGGGGCGCGGCGGGAGCCCGGAGCCCGGCGCCCCTATGCGCCGCCTCAACGCCGCAGCGCGACAGCTATGACCCTGAGCACGGAGATGTCCGATGCCTCCGGCCTCGCCGAGGAGACAGACATCGACGTAGTGGGGGAGGGCGAGGACGAAGACGACGAGGAAGAGGAGGACGACGACGAGGGCGGTGGTGGCGAGCCCCGGCTGGCTGTCCCTGCGCAGCGGCGGCGGCGGCGGCGCTCGTACGCCGGCGAGGACGAGCTAGAGGACCTGGAGGAGGAGGACGAGGACGATGACATCCTGCTGGCCCCGCGGACAGGGGGCTCCCCGGTGCCCCCGGGCCCAGCAGCGTCGACAGGCGCCGGGACCGGTGGGGGCGGGAGCGCGGGCGGCGGCGGCGGCGGGAGCGCGGGCGGCGGCGCCAAGAACCCACTGGTGAAGCCGCCCTACTCGTACATCGCGCTCATCACCATGGCCATCCTGCAGAGCCCCAAGAAGCGGCTGACGCTGAGCGAGATCTGCGAGTTCATCAGCGGACGCTTCCCCTACTACCGGGAGAAGTTCCCCGCCTGGCAGAACAGCATCCGCCACAACCTCTCGCTCAACGACTGCTTCGTCAAGATCCCCCGCGAGCCCGGCAACCCCGGCAAAGGCAACTACTGGACGCTCGACCCGGAGTCCGCGGACATGTTCGACAACGGCAGCTTCCTGCGCCGGAGGAAGCGCTTCAAGCGGCAGCCGCTGCTCCCGCCCAACGCCGCCGCCGCCGCCGAGTCGCTGCTGCTCCGCGGCGCGGGGGGCGCGGGGGGCGCGGGCGACCCGGCGGCTGCCGCCGCGCTCTTCCCGCCTGCGCCGCCACCGCCCCCGCATGCCTATGGCTACGGCCCCTACGGCTGCGGCTACGGCCTGCAGCTGCCACCCTACGCGCCGCCCTCGGCCCTCTTTGCTGCCGCCGCCGCCGCTGCCGCCGCCTTCCACCCGCACTCGCCCCCGCCGCCCCCGCCGCCGCACGGCGCGGCCGCCGAGTTGGCCCGGACCGCCTTCGGCTACCGGCCGCACCCGCTCGGCGCCGCCTTGCCCGGTCCCTTGCAGGCCTCCGCGACCAAGGCGGGCGGCCCCGGCGCCTCCGCTCTGGCGCGCTCGCCCTTCTCCATCGAGAGCATCATCGGGGGGAGCCTGGGCGCCGCCGCCGCCGCTGCCGCGCAGGCCGCCGCCGCCGTGCAGGCCTCGCCCTCGCCGGTGGTGACGCCGTCGGCTCCCGGATCCGGCGGCGGCGGCTGCGCAGCTCAGGCGGCCGTGGGTCCCGCTGCCGCGCTCACTCGCTCCCTCGTGGCCGCCGCGGCCGCCGCCGCCTCCTCCGTCTCCTCCTCGGCTGCCTTGGGGACTCTGCACCAAGGGACTGCCCTGTCCAGTGTCGAGAACTTTACCGCTAGAATTTCAAATTGTTAATAACGCTATGTTAGCTCGCTTGAGAAAGAGAAGGTAGGAATCCCGCTGCTTTTTTTCATCCTGGTGGTTTGCTGTTTTGTTCGGTCCTCCTGGAGCGGCCCCTCCCGACCTCACGCCCCCATTTTCGCCGCTTCGGATCCACAGAGACTGTTTGGCGACAGCTCAGCGCGCTCTTTGGCTCTGCAGGTCTCTCTATTTATGCAAAGTCTCTCTAAGCTGCAGCCTCTGGCCCGGGTGGGGAGGAAGAGGGTGCTGGTGGATTCTGCCCTGTCTAGGCGCAAGGGGCTTCCTTGACTTTTGGGAAATCTTAAAAATTCTAAGCCTTTTTGAGGTCTAGAGAGTCTCAGGTCCAGGCGTTAAAAAATAAGTAATGTTCAAAAGACGAATACAAAAATAGTAAAGGTCCCGCAGAATGCCAGCGAAGCAATAGTTTTTATTTGAGGACACTTGTCTGGTGTACTTTTTCATAAAAGGAAAAAAATGATTAACATGTTTACACAAGGAAAAAAGTCAGAATTACTTCTTATTTTAACCTGTGTTTTGTATCATAATAGACACGCGGAATTTTTATTTTGTACTTACTGCGTATTCTTTACAAGGAGTATTGTAAATTTTACTGGCAATTATTGTACCATTCTATTGTAGTGTAAAGATTTTTACACTTTTTCAGAAATAAAATGCTTAATTTTCAAAGAAAACCTACAAAAAGAATTGGCTTCAGTCGTCCCCTTCTTAGTTTACTTTATTTTCTATTTTTTAAAAAAGTTGCTATGTGAGAGAAGTAGAACCCATTATAGAAGAGACATATATTATTTGCAAAGAGAATTTAACAAAGCATCATTGCAGGAGATCAGAAGTTATTTTTAAATGACTACAAATAAAAGAAGTCACTTTGGTATACATTTTCAAATCTCATTCTGTTGCATTTTGATGAGCATTAAGGCTGTTTAAAATTAAAAACACAGTTACCCTAGGATAATATTATAGAACTTCTCATTTTACTTTTGAGCTTCCCACTTCAAGCAGTTTCCACTCACATTTGAGCACAATATTGTATATATCTGTAAAAACTCTGCAACATAGTATTATATAATAATGGAAGCAACAGAAGCAAGTAGGTAATTTTTAGTTTTAAAAATTGAATAGACATGATCATCAGTTAAGTAGCCTTAAAGTCCTGAATAAGAAAATATTTACATATACAAAATAAGTTGTATATGTAAGTCCTGGTATTTAAAACTGCTATTTTCTCAACAGAAGGGATCCCAGTTACTGCATAAAGAAGTTTATATCCTAAAAGGCAAACATCAACGTTCTAGTTTAAATGAATAATAAATAATAAAAATGAAAATGCATCAGGTGTTTATTGAACTATCTATATTTATACAATTTAGATAATTTGGTCTATCTTAAAAATTTCTTTGTGTTTTGTTAAACTACTTGCTGCAGGCAATTTTTAGATCTTGCAAATATGTGAGACTGGTTTTGATGCTATTGAGGGTTCTAAATAAAACCAGAGCATGTGGAATACGTAATTTAAATGTCAGTGAATTGCAGAGTAGGTAAAACCTGTTTATTAATTTTTTCAACTATCTGAACAGGTATATATCCAAAGATCTGCAGATTTAACCTAGCAAATTAGTGAAGACTGAATTATAGGCCAGTATTTTGCAGTGACATGTGTTCTTGACGCCCTGTCCTCTCATTTATTTTTAGAAAGGAAAAAACTGACTCACAGACTCAAAATTAATTCCATTCCCCCCCCCCCCCCCGTGAAATGTTTGGAAGATTAAATGAGTTTAAAGTAAACACATTCACCCTCAAATTTACCACTAAATATATAGATACAGATTGAAGTATCATGAGATAAAAATCTTTTATGCAAAAGTTACTTTTATTCTAGCCCGGCTAAAAGAAAGGAGCCATTGGAACCAAGGACACGCGATGCCACTGCCGCCGGGGCGGAGAGGCGTCAGCAGGCGGAACCCAAGCGGCACAGGTACAGCTGGTGCACCTCACAGCCTCCGTAACGCATAGATCTGACTGTTCTGAAAGTAATGATGAAGGGAGAGCGAAAGAACGCGTGTGTCATTATTTGCAGGAGGCTTGGAAGTCCTGAAAGCAGGGGATCCCAGCCAATCCCTCTTTAAGTGCACATTCCCGCATCTTTAAAAACAAGTGCCAGAACAGGCCCCACCTTCCAGGTTGCCAGTGCCCTTAAGGGAATGTCAGGTAGGCCCTGGGCGATTCAGCAAGGGCCTCGCTCCAGGTCCCAGGGTTCGGTCCCGCTTTGTCCGCACCCGCTAGAGAGACCACCAAGCGTATCTTGAGGCCTGAGCCATAAGAAAAAGTAAAGTCGACCCCCCTGCCTCAGTCGATTTTTGCGTCCTTCGAGTCAAGCTCCACCCTCCCGGTTTGTGGTTCCGCGGTGGGCTTTGCTGGCCCTTCCGAACTGGCCAGCAGGCCGGGGGACATGTGTGCTGTGGCCGGAGTGGGCTCTGGATTGCGGGGCGAGGGCTGCGGGGCGGGCGAGGGCCGCGGGGCGGGCGAGGATCGGACCCTGGGCTGTGGACGTGGACCCCGCGAGCCGAAAGCTGGGGCGCGCCCCGTCTGGCCGCGCGGACGAGCAGGTGCTGGAACAAAGGCCGCCTGGCTACCGTGGCCTTTGATGGGCAAGGAGGTCTCCTCCCGGGGCTCCTCATTCGCATGCAAATCCAGTTCTGGTCCCCTTTTCTTTGAAGGCAAACAGAAGGATGTTTGTGTGTTTGTAAGGATGAAGCCTGCTTGAACAAGCCTTCTTCAATGGCTGGGTCTCGAAAAATAAACCAGTTGGACAAACATTGGCCACCAGCTCTCCTCCTCCCAACTACAAAGTGTGGATTTGCTACAACTCATTAACCCGACGCTTTTCTCCCCTTCTCCTCGTTTCTCTGCTCATCAAACGCCCGGGTAGAGCCTGGAGACAAATGACCGAAGCGCAGTCGGGAGGGAATTGCAGTTAATAGGGAGAGGGATATATTGGGGCTAATGGTTTGGGCAGATCCCGAGAAGGACCACACAAAAAGGAGCCTCTCCATTCAGGGCTCTGTTGTGCCGCGGAGATTTAATCTGCAGCTAGATTTAGCCAAATGTTATCTATTGCGGAGGTAATGAAGCCCTTATGGATTGAATTGCTCCTTGTACCACACATGGTGTCATGACCTTAGATTGTTTCTTGGTTGAATTCTTTTTTCTCTATTGGGTAATTATTTTATTTCTTTAAAATAAGAAGCTAGTGCTTCTGCTCAACGCGTTTACTCTCCATCTCCATCCCTGCATTTATTTAAGGGCCACTTCCTTTCCTCTTAAGAAAAAGAAAAAAGAAAAGAAAAAGAGAAACTGGGGAGGAGAAGGAAAAATATGTGAGGACCAATTTTCTCCCTATTTTTTACTCACTGATGTGTCTGTCAGCACATCTCTACTTACTTGTACCCTGCTCAAGGGCCCTTTCCTACCCAAACTTTCTGCTGATGGAACTAAAATTTTGGGTATATGTATTATCAAAACTCATTTGGGAGAAAGGCTTCTGCCCTTCACAGTATATATATATATTTTAATCCACCATTTCTTCCTGTAGCCTGTCCTCTGAGAGAGCTGGGGGAGGTGGTTATTCTGATGGAAGGTGATTATTTTGATGGAATACCAGCCTGTGTCATTTATTAAAGGCTGTTTGAGGCCAGTGGTTGTGCCGGTTTTGTTTTCCTCTCTATGGCCCTGGTGGCTCTGATTTCCTTGCTTGACTGAGAACCAAGCTTGGAGCAACTAACGGTGTTATTACAACTGCTATTGATGGGTAGGGATATGATCTTACTACCCAAAGCCAGAAATTAAAGACTTTAGTTTTAGATTTTAAATTCTCTGCTGGCTACACATTGTACTCACACCTGTTTTTATTACTGACTGAAAAAAGTCATTTGGCGGCAACTTTACAGATCATAACAGCATCAAACTCAATTCAAATCAGAAATCTGCCTAGGAACAACCCTGTTGTTTTTGGGCTCCTCCAGGGGGTCACCTTGGGTCTAATTGGAATGCCAGGGGTCCCTCTCCCCTTTTAGAACTGAACCAGACAAGACAGGCCTGGGGAGCAGAGGACAAGTGAAGAGGGCCGGGCATTGTCAGCATCCATTCTTGTCTCTACCGGTTTCCTGGTGTTGCAGCTGGGTTACACACATGCACACACAGGCACACACACTCATTGCCAGTCAGCTGCCACTTGCCTTCCCTCTCCCCTATGATTTTGTAATTAGGCATATGCTTTTTGTTGGTAAATGTGTTTGATGTCATGGCCAGTGAAACGTGGAGTGTTTATAGGGCCACAAATGTAAATGTGTAAATATGTTTAGTGTAAAATCTGGACCTTCGACTTTAGCAATAAATACCCTGCCAACTCGGATATGATTACATTTGACAGAAAGATGGAGAATCTGATCATGACCAGCTGCTCAAGGCTCTTTGGGGCTTATACTTTCCCAACTAAATTCACTTTTCAGATAATTTCTTTGCATGTTACATCTCTCTAATCACATCTTTCCCTTGATGTGAACAGCTTGGGCTCTTTGCTTTTTATTGTTGACCCCTCTGGCATGCAGGAAACTTCCTTGTTCATTCCTTTTGCCTTTTCTTTTTTTTTAAACCAGGAAAACAGTATTCAGTAACAACCAAAACACAGAGAGAAAACAATTGATTATTATCACCAATCCCTTTCTAAGTCCCGAGTCTCCAGGTGTGATATGATGGCTAGGCAGAGAAATGAGGATAGATTGTGAGCTCAGACCCACATTTATAAGTTTCCTTGCCTTCATCGTCATCATCATCATCATCATGATCCTAATTTTAAAACTGTTTTGAGCTGTTCTAACTTTTAAAAGTAAACATTTAAGGAAAGTATAATACACATACAGAAAAATGCACAAAATTCACTCACTTTTCACAAAGTAAATACACCCCTGTAACCAGCATCAGACCAAGAAGCAGATGTTACCAGCAACACAGAAACCCCTTTTCTGTGTATTCCAGCCACTAGTCTCAGCACACATGAACTTTTTCAAAGGACTCTCACTAATATTTCTCTCAACTACACTGTGAAATAGAGAGGATATTTTTTTTATCTCGTTTTATAAATAAAGATAGCAAGGCTCAAAAGATATGAAGTGACTTGCCCAGTGTCACAGCTACTGGGACTTCAGCATTTAAATCCCATTTTATTTCCATTATGTTACACTGCCGCTTTGTTGCCATCATTGCGATTTATTAAACACCCACTGAGATGGGGCAATTGCCTTAGAGATCAGTGTGTAGAAGAGTCATTTATTTCTTATACACTTTTTTTGGATTCTTGCTAGACCTTCCTTCCTGCCATCTCTACTCAGATGCATTCGGAATCTATAGCTAATTATTTCGAATGTGTCAGCTTCCCCCACCTAGTTCCGCATGACACTCCTCTAGCATCATGCTTCAAAAAAAATTTTTGGCAGCAGCAGTCTTCTTTAAAAGATATCACACACACACACACACACACACACACACACACACAGAGGCTTACCTTTTTACCTTTTCACCTTTGTACTATTTGTCCATTTCTTCTGCTTCTCTCACTGATTTTTAAAGGTCAAAATCTGCCAAACTGACAGAACTTTTTGCTAAACTGCTAAGGAGATCTTTATAACCAGACCTAGAGTCACATCCTTCCCATGTGAAAAAGGGAAGAATATGTAAAGGTCAGATCAACTAACTCAACATTTAATGAGAAAGCAAATCATTTTTCTGTGAATGTGCCCATCCTCCCTTCAGACACCATCTTGAACATTACTGCTGTTGAACAGCTGGGTATGATGTGGCTAGAGTGGGTCCTATTAGCCTTTGCACAATTAATCAACTGCACTGGAGCCCCCAGGGGCAATCCCACCTGGAGCTCGACCTGCCTGGCCAGAGGTCTCCCTAAAAATGCTTTTGGGGGGAGGGAATTCCAGACCACCTGCTGGAATCACATCTTTCCCTTGATGTGAATAGCCCATCCTTGCCCATTGCTATAGAAGCCTCATTGAAGTCCAGCTTCCTCAGGCAGGTGCTGGGGCCAGCGCTTTGTTCCTTATGGACACTCAGGCTGGAGTCAATGCTGGTATTGCACCTGACTGACTGTGAGCTGCAGACTACCTGCAAAAGTGTATATGGCACCCCCACCCCCACTCAGGGGCCAGTGCTTTATATAAGATAACACTGATTTTCTAGAGAAAGAGTAGTTTTCTTAAAAATCAGAAACATTTTTTTTTTAATTCCACACTGTAAAAGACAATAAAAATTCATTCCAGGAAGAAAAGCAGTCAATTACTAACAGAAGCTTTATTTAGAAAACCTGGGAAATTCTGATTCTGAATTTGAAATGAGGAGGAGTCTGGAACGATATTTTTCTACTCTTAAAGCGAGATTGACTCTCTTGTTCAAGATAAGGTGTTTCCCTGTACATAGGATGCCAGAGCTAAGGGGAATCTATTTCATCTGGGAAGCAGAATGCAAGCTATATGAAATGCACATATTGGTCCGAGAATTCGAGCCCGCTGAGCACTGGGAGAGGATCAGGAAGGCCCCAGTGGTAGAAGATGGGGCTGAGGCCATGAGGCCTTGTCTATGTCTCCCTGTCCCAGAGGCAGCCAGGCAGGCACAAACTGAGGATGCTCTTTCATGTGCACCTACTGATAATAACAGACTGGCAAAGAAAAAGAGGAGGGTCAGGTATTAACATGGCAGAAAGAAGAAGCTTCTTTGCATGCTTGCTTAGGAATTCTCATTAATATAACTAAAAGGCAGATCTTTTCAGTAATAAAAGGAAGTGACATGTTTTTTGAAAAGTCAGCAATGAAGGGTTATCATGAATGAAAAGTAACTTGGTTCTCTATTTTTTGTTTTGTATTATTTTTATGCAGGTAATTTCATATATATGAAAATGACTGTGACAAAATTATGTTTTGTTAAATGATTGACTATGGAGAAGGAGGGGGAAAAAATCACAAGTAAACAAAAAAATCTCCAAATTCCACAACAGACAAAATAAGACTAGATTGTAATGAAATGTTAGACCAGTTTTCACACTCATTTATAGTTTTGGGGAGTGTGGACCTGGGTTGTGGGAATTAAACAAGATGATTTCTGTGAAAGTTCTTTGGAAAATATAAAACCAAAACAAATGTATAGAATCATGATTCCTTTTTTGGCTTCTTTCCCACATCCTTATTCTTCCAGGAAATAAAAACGTCTAACTTTTGGAGTACACCAACATCCCTAAATTAGTTAAGAAAAAAACCTTTGGGTCTATGTAAAAACTCATCTTTCTTTAAAATTTTCACCCCATCTATGAAATAAATTGTTACCTAACCCTTTGTAGAAATGGTGAGGGGGAAAAAAGTTTCTCTTACTTCAGCCAGATGTGTATTTGGACAAATAACTTTCTCCTCCCTTCTAAAATAAACAAACCAGTAGTGTTTTAAATCCACTCCTCTAGTCTCTTGCTCTGTTTTTTTCTCTAGTTATCTACCAGTCATCTCTTTAACCTCTAAGCTTTGAAAACTGTGATTACTCTGCAGTATTTACTGAGCACCTGCTACACTGCAAATCTTCTTATTCTCACTTTAAATATAAGAAACAAATGAAAGACTTCCCACCACCAAGTTGCTTCTAATAGCATTAGCATACACTCGTGGGACAAAAGAAGCAAGCCTTTCAGCAGGGAACAGTGGGGTGGAGGGACGGCTAACAAGGTAATTTTTTTTCATTTATCCATTTAACAGAACCAGTAAAAAAAATCTGTAAACTATTCAATTCAAGCATTAACTTCACCCTTAAATTATTACCAAGAGACTGTGGGTAAGTCATCAGGTTTAGGTCTTGTTTTCTTCTACAAACATAACTGGGTACAGAGTACAAAAATAAAATGTGGAGGAGCTCTATGTTCTGTTTTTCTATTTAAGGAATTTAATATTTCTTTGCCTTCCTCCTCTTTCTCTTCCCCCCTCCCCCCCATCCATCTGCATACATAGCAGGAATCCAGCAAACTACCCCCCACACGTCTTTAGAATTTGTGGGCTGGGATCCCTTATTTTAGGGGGTTGGTGGGTGCAAGTTGTTATTGTAACTCTATTCTGTAACTAAAGCTCTGGCATGTAATAAATCTCTCCCTAAAGACTTTTGGATCTTTGATTTGAAAAATCGGATTCCATTTGTGGAAACAGTTGACAGGAACCTAAAAGGATTAGTTGCATTCCACATAGGATAATTTTTACTGGCAACATTTTGAAACTATTTGGTCCCTTTCAGGCCTTAAACAATGTCCAGAAAAATGATCTAACGAGACTTGTATTGTTTTCCTTTGTCTGTGAATCCGTTTACCGCTTGTGCCAACGTCTCGATAGGGTTTTGACAGAGTTTTGCTCCCGAGCAGTGTACCGAATTAATTTTTGATCTCCTGTTCTACTTGGTTTGTTACCTCCTTGAGCCAGGGGCGCAGCAGTGTTTTCCCAGCGTTAGCCCCTAAAAAGAAGCAGGAGCCGATGGTTTGTCTCTCGGTAATGCCGCGTCTGGGAGGGGGCGCAGGGACCCGTCGTCACTTGCCGAGAGCCCGGCGTCCCGTGCTCAAGGGCCCGGCCCAGGCGGCCAACAGCTCGGGCGCCCGGACGTCGCAGGGTCGGGCGAGGCAGCGCGCATTTCCTAAACCTTTCACTTGTCTGACAGTCCTCTGTCCTCCGGGATGCGGTGCGGAAGGCAAGAGGGCGAAAAGGGAGGTGATGTTGCTTCTCCTTCCTATCTACCCCCTCACCAAAAAGCCCCAAACAAAAAGCCGAGAGAGGCCTGCTTTCTACTAGACGGCCACTGTGTTGCTGCACGCGGGCCGCGGGCCGCGGGCGACTGCGCTCCCACCGCCCCCGACCCTCTCCATTGTTTATTTTGTTGTCAGCGGACTTATCAAGATGTTAGTTGCTGGAGGTTCTGACCTGCCCGGGCGCTTTGGCTGCTCAGCCCCGGCTTTCCCCTCTGTTTTTACACCTGCACAAACTCCACCGCACTCCCCTATCTGATTTATAGCCCAATTAAAGGTTCAGTGTTCTCGAAGCCACCCGCGCTGCTCCCTTCCCGCCTCCCGCCGGCACAGCGAGGGCTGGAATTCTCCGGCCGGGCCCCTCTGCACCCGGGGCCAGCGCGCGGCCGCGCAGCGCGCCCAGACCCGAGGAGCAGGGGCGCGGGTGGAGGGCCTGCTCCGCAATAAGGGCACAGAAAACTCGCACGTACCCTACCCGAAGCCGCGCGCAATTAAGCCTCGTCCCCAAACCAAAGTGTTTTCTTTCTTGGGGTCTCGGCTTTATTGGGTTAAGGCAATGAGCCGACGGAAAGCAAGGCCCGCGGAGAGAGGGTGCCGGCAGCGGCCACGTGGCGCGGCCGAACGCGCGGCCCTGCACCGACCCTGTGGCCCCTGCGCTGTCCAGGCCGCGCCTTCGCACGACTGTCCCGGCGAGGAACCGGCGGCCGCGGGGCTCGGAAAGGACGAGGGACACCAGGCTGGGATGAGAGGCCGTGTGCATCTCGTCCACGGCCTTTCCTACCCGCCTGGCTGGGCAGGCCGCGGCCCGGAGACTTGCCCTGGAGAAGCGGGAGGTGCCTGCGGCTAGGCCCCGGCTGTGGGCGGGAATGGCGGGGTCAACGACCGCCCGGCCCGCGAATCCGGCCGGAGCCGTTTCCGCGCGGGCGGGCAGACTCCAACCTCCTTCTTTTCGGCCTTTTCTTTCCGGAGAGAATAAGCGGCAATCCAGCCGAGATTGGCAGCATTGAGCATCTTCCTAACCCACTCTGCCTTCTTTCCATCTATCAATCCACCTTTCTAATTAGACTAATTAGGAGCGTTCTGGAGTGTCGCTAGGCCCAGGGACTGAAACGCTTAGAGGTTGTGAAAAGAGCTCTGAATGGCCACGCTGGGGGCCGGACGGGGGTCTTCTCGACCCATTCAGCACAGAGTAACAGTGACTACATTTATCCCTGGCCATTGAAGAGAGGCTCGATTAAACTGTTTGGGAACTAATGCCACCCTGCATCCCTTCTCTAATTAGAGGACGCCAAGGCGATGGCGAGAACGCCAGGCCCCGCAGACTTAAGTCCTAAGCGCTACTGCTTTCCGCCCTTTCACCGTAGCCGATTTCCTTCCCCAAGACAAAAGTCCGCCACCTCCCCACCTGTTGCCAGGCCCTCCTTTCCCATGCATCCTTAGCCCCTTCGCTCTTGCCCCAAGCTGAACGCTGAGCCAACTGCTTTAGGACACACAGCACGGCAGAGAGGTTGGGGGCAGCCGAGAGGAAAAGGGCTCCAGTTTCCTGTTCCCGTCTTGGAAAGCACCCCTTTGCAATCAGTAGGCTCCATATTGTTCTCTTCATCTGTCCTCCTCGGTATTTCTTATATTGTCTATGTATAGCTTGGTCTTAACCCCCCCCCCCCCCTTTTAAATACAAGGATCTGGGACTGGCAGTTTTAGGTGTCCCCCGGATCCTCTGTCTTGGTTGCACACTTTGCTTTAGGAGTTCTTCACTTAAATAAATAATGTGTCACAAGTCTTTTAAAGAGATGTATATTGAGCACCTACTATGTGCCTAGACCTATAGATTCTTACCATACTCCTCAGCCTCTTCCTTCCCTCTTAGTCCATCCCCAAATATGTCTTTAATTCCTTAAGAAAGCTGCTGATTTTATCTCCATGGTATATATGTAGGATATATGTAAATTTTATCTTTTTCATGGCTTAGTAGAAAGAAACCAAGACACAAGATATTAGGGAAACACAAGATAAAAATGAGAAGCAGCAGACATATTGCAACTACAGATTTTGTGTATTTGTATTGTTTGTTCATTTTCTCGGTAACACGGTGGTATCTGATATTTCTACAAAAATGTGAAACACATTTTGCTTTAGAATAAAGGTGACCAGGAAGGTTTGATTTCCTCTCTTTCTCATTTTTTGTTGCCCTAATCCTTCTTTTTGGAAAAAAGCCAGATGTACAAAGAAATATCATCAGGTCACCGTTCTTGATCTTGTTAATTTAGAAAATGGAACCTCAGCAAAAGATGCTATTAACTAAATGTCAACCCACAGCATGCAAAATTCCTTGGATCCAAACTTCAAAAAAAGGAATGAAAGATCATGTGAGTGAAAAGAATTATGGAATTTTTAAAGGCCTAAACAGATCTTAATAGAATTTTATTGCTTCCACACCCTGCTTCACAATATTTTAACAGTTACAAAATGCATGACATCAAAACATAAATCTAACTAGTTAAGAAGCTTGGAAGGGGCAGAGCAGAGGAAAGAAATGATCCATTTGCATGGGAGAAAATTATAATTTTCAAAAATTTAAAAATCCTTGAAACTTTGAAATGAAAAACCAGAAATCTATTCCATCTGTGATTTTATAATCAAACCTCTTATTTTTTCATTTCAGTTGCTAATCTAAAATTTAATTTAAGAATAACATAGTAAGGTGCTCAACTCCTAATCACATAATTTGATGAATTGTACATCTACATACACCTGTGTAACCATTTCTTAGATCAAGTTATTAAATATTTAAACACCCAGAAAACTCCTCCATGTCCCTTTCCAGTCAACACTATGCCACCAACAACCACTATTCTCACTTCTAGCATCACAGATTAGTTTTAAACACTCTTGAACTTCATGTAAATGGAATCATACAGTGTATATTTAGTCTTTTGTTTGGTTTCTTTTACTCATCAGTTTGTTTTTGAAATTCATTTGCTCAAACTCCTATTTATAAGACAATATAAATGGTAAGTCAATTTATATAGGTCAAGAAAGGAAGGCAGATACTGGGAAGCTTTACTTTACTCGGAAATTAAAAACAAACAAAATTAAATTAAAAACAAACACCCCCTCCCTCCAAAACTCCATGCCCCCAAAACCACATCATTATAAAACAGCAGAGGTAATTTTATTATTACAGGTAAGTAAATAAGTATGATGTAATATTTACCATAGCAACTATTAATTACATCATTTTTAAGATTGTGGGTAAATGTAAGGTGATCAGAAGCCTCAAGCTACTTTTGTAATTGGATTTTATTTCCTACTTGCCATTTCAGTCCTTAACACTCGTGGTAAGTACTTTGGGCCTCTTCATAAAGATGGCATGAACTTTAGGAGGAAAGTAAATTGCATCCAGTTTGTTCTACCTCAGATATGCAAGTATCTGATGCAGCAACCTCTTAAGTGCACTTTGAATTCTGTTTGAAAGTAAAGTGTTTGCAACCTAGCAGTCTATACTTTGTCCCATCTATGGGATATTAGACAGGCCAGTTAACTTTGAAAAGAGAAAAGCTGTGTTTTAGAAATGAAAGCACAGTAAAACTGCAGAATTAGGATTGTTCCATGCTCTCCTATCCCTAGCAATCAGCCACAAAGCCAGCTCTGTCATGCATTCCTGCTGTGGGTGACCAACCAGAGACAACAATTATGGCCCATCATACCCCCCCCCCCCCCCATTAAAATGAGAGAAAGCACCCAGTAGGATATTTTCCCCCAGAAGAGGGAGCATTTTTAGGCATGGGCATGTTTGTGCCATGGGAAAATTTTTGAGACCAGGTAGAAGAGACTGAGGTGAGGTTTTAATTGCTTGCTACTGGACATTGGTAAATTTGAAGTAGAGAACACATCTTTTTATAATCTTAAATCTAAAGATTAGTATAAATACAAGTCTTGGCGTTCATACTCAGGAAGACATTGTGAAGACAAAAAGTTATTCCTACTAAATTATCATAGTACCAGTCATATAAATTGAATCAGTATTTTCTGAAAATAAGTTTAAAAACTACACACCTATTAAAATCTCTGAAATTGAAATGGCAATAATACCAAATGTTGGCAAGAATGCAGAGAAACTGGATCTCTCATGGTGTGAATGTAAAATAGGATAGTCCCTCTAAAAATTAGTTTGTCAGTTACTTACAAAACTAAATATGCACTTACCATACAGCCCACTAACCATACTCTAGGACATTTGCCCCAGAAAAATGAAAATGAATATTCACAGAAAAATCTGTACATAAATGTCCATAGCAGCATTACTTGTAATAACAGCAAAAGAAAAACAAAACAGCCTACATGTCCTTCAATGGATGAGACTCTGGCACATTCATACAATGGAATACTGCTCAGCAATAAAAAGGAATACACTATTGGTGCATGCAATGAACTGGATTTCAAAGGCATTATGCTTAGTGAAAAAGTCAATCTCAAAAGGTTATATACTGGATGATTCTCTTTAAATGACATTCTTGAAATAAGAAAACTATAGAATAGAAACAGATTGGTGGTTGCCATGGGACAGGGAAAGGGTGGAAGGGGTTCATATATAAAAGGGTAACAGGAGGGAGTTCCTTGTTATGGAAGAGTTCTGTGCCTTGATTATTGTGACTACACAAATTTATATATGGGATAAAATTGCACAGACCCACACACACACAGATGTAAAAATAGTGAAGCATGAGCAAGTCTTCTTATAACCTATGCCTTACATAACAGAGTTATACAATGTCAATTTCCTGGTTTTGATATTGTGCTGCAGTTATATGTCACCATTGGCAGAAGCTGGATGAAGGGTGTGCAGAACTCTATGTACTAATTTTGCAACTTACTGTGAGTCTAGAATTATTTCAAAATAAAAAGTGAAAAAATACATAAAAGATCCTTCAGCCAGTGTCTCATTAATAGAACTTTGCTGATCACAAGACCTTTCCTTGATTGATTTTTCATAATTAATAACAGCAATGAAGTTAGCCCTGTCCTTGTGACAGGTATTTGATGAGCAATGTTTAAAAGACTGATTATTTATATTTGTATGTTCTATTAATAGGCCCAGTGCTGAAGGCTTTTTAGAACATAAAAACATTTGTCCATTCGTTTGAAAAACTTTATTATTTCAGGGTAGATTTGATTTTAGAAATAGCCAAATGTGCCTGAGAATCAAATATTGTGATTAAAGCATATGACCAAGTTCGGTAAAACAGTTTTTTACAAAGCCAAAGGGTCCCTGAAGATTTATCATCTTGTGTAAGCTGGTCACAAAAGGAGAGTTCTCAAAATATTCTTGGAAATGACAGCATCACTGGTATTGTTTTGGCCTCCTAAGGTGATTGCTTAGAAAGATACACTCATTTGCATGCATAAGTTCTGTTGAAGCTTTAAAATTCTGCCTCATTTTTAGAGGCAGGCTTTAATTGGGTTCTTGGAAAACTTTATCTTATTTTGGAAATAGTATGTTAAACAAGGTATTGAATATTTAAAGGGTAGTGCTTATTAATCTCTTTCTAAGCAAAGCAGTACACTTTACCTTACTGATTTTGCAATTTTGAACTATTTTAAGTGAAATGTTTAACTCTAGACATGGTTGTAACTCTCTCATTCCCTTCATTAAAGCTTAGGATGGCTCAACTAGTACTACCATTAGTTGTTAAAAATCTCCATTGATGATGAATGTGTTCAGCCTTCATGATCAACAGTTGGCACAGTTACAGCAGGGGCTTAATGCAGATCCCACCCATGAGACCTGGCCTGCCAATCTGTAAGTGGATCATGACATAAAAACAATCTAAATTCCCACTGCAAGCAGACCAAATCATGAGCGACTGGATTTCAGACAAGTTTTGAGTCCTGGTGCCAGTGTTTTAACCATGGTACTTGTTCTTTTCCTTGAATGTTTTTATTGCTTCATTATTTTATTTCCACTAGGAATTGTGGACTTCTAAATATTATTAGTGGTTTACTACTTTCCACAAATGTATCCTATTATTTTTGGAGATTTATATGTGGAGGGAGAGACTAACCTCTTTTATTCCACCCATTCATTTACCTGTTCACATAGATGAGCTCCCATCTGTTTAAAGAAGCCAGAAGGGACCACACAGAACCCGAGACTTGAACAGAAGAACCAGATCATGGGTATCTGACAACAATTTGGTTTTTTGGTTTTAAAGTTTTTTGTTCACCTCTTGATTTGCCTGAAAACAGTGAATTATTTTAAAATAAAGCCACTCAAGGTACATTATTTTGCTCAAATTCAATAGGAATTCTTGAAAAAGTTGTCAATATTTTCATTTAAAAATTCAGTAAAAAATATGAAAAATTAACAAATTAAAACCACTTCTTAATGACATATTACAAAAAGTGTCAAAATTTGGGAATTTTTTTTTTTTTACCAGATTATTGGGTCTATATGACACGATAGGCATAAAATAGCATAAAGGTAGAAGAAAAAACAAAGATCACATAAAAATACTGATATTGTAACTAAAACAAATGATTCAGGGAAACCAAAGACCTACTCTTGATCATTTATTCATAAATTCATCTTGCTTTTAGTGAGCACCTACTGTATCTCAGGCATGCTGTGATATGCTGTAGATACAAAGAAAAATAAGGCATCTGGTTGGGGGTGAGGAGGACATAGATACTATTTAAAATATTAAATGATGTGCTTCATTAGAAGTATGAACTGATTAACATAAAACTCCAGAGAAAGAAATAAGTATATCTGGGAGGGTCAGGGAAGACTTTGCAGAGGAGGTAATGTTTGAGATGAGCCTTGAAGAAGGAAGATAAATTATACTTGGGAATAGAATATATAAAAAATGGCAGCATGAAAGAGCAGAATGTTTTCAGTGAGCTGGAAATGAATATGAGAACCTCATCAAATTGAGTGAACCAAAGCATATAAAACAATCAACGGATCCTCCTATTCTGATCACCAGAATCTGAGGTTTCTTTGGCAGTGCCTAGAACCATTTTGGATGTAAAGATCAGGAAAAGGGACAGTTATGTGGTTAATTGTTGAAGTATATTTAACCCTTCCAGCATATTTCTATTATATTGATGCCAAAATGGGAATATGTAATTTTGGGGGAAACAAGGAGGAGGTGGAGGGGAAGAGGTAGGGGAGAAAGAGTAGTTTTAGAGACAGGTCTTAGTCATCTATAGCCTGTTCTTTTTTGTTGTTGTTAATCCTTACCCAAGAATAATTTTCCTTTTTTTTTTTAAGAGAGAACAGAAGGAAGGGAGGGAGGGGAGGAGAGGAAGAAAGAGGTGGATAAACATCAATGTGAGAGAGACTCATCAATTGGTTGCCTCCTGCATATGCCCCTACCCCACATGCCACTACCAGGGCCAGGGATCAGACCTGCAACTCTTCAGTCCCAAGGCCACTATAGCCTGCTCTTAATTTCCATCCTGATAAAGGGTGGAAGGGGATTAAGGGATAGAGAGCAAGACTACTAGTTGGGGCCAGCTGGGAAAAGTGAAAAAGATAGTGAGCTAGACATAGGGAGAACAAACCTGAGGGTTCACGGTGATGTCACTTCTAGACATAACATCACGCCTTCTCTTATTTAAGTGATAATCAGATCTCATTCCCAACATCTTCTCCAAACTCTAGTACTAAATTTCTAACACCTGCTAAACATCTATTTTTTTCTTTTTTATCTTTATTGTTGAATGTATCACAGATGTTCCTCATTTCCCCCCATTGACTCCCTCCTCCCCACTCCTGCCCCCCTCCTGCCTTCTCCCACACTGTTGTCTGTGTCCATTGGTTATGCATATAGGCATATAAATTCTTTGGTTTATTTCTTCCCATCCCCCAACCCCCTTCTCTTTTGAGGTTTGTCAGTCTAGCAACCAATTTGTTCTTCTTAATCCCTTCACCTTTTTCACCCATTCCCCCAACCCCCATCCCATCTGGCAACCAACAAAATGTTCTCTGTATCTATGAGAATGTTTCTGTTCTGCCTGTTCATTTTGTTTGTAGATTCCATTGTCGATAGATATGTATTCATTGCCATTTTGTTTGTTCATATATTTTATCTTTTTCTTCAAAGAGACCCTTCATCATTTCATATAATAATGGTTTGGTGGTGATGAACTTCTTTAACTTTTTCTTGTCTGGGAAACTCTTTATATGGCCATCGATTCTAAATGACAGCTTTGCAGGATAGACTAATGTTGGTTGTAGGTTCTTGCTTTTCATCACTCTGAATATTTCTTGCCACTCCCTTCTGGCCTGCAAAGTTTCTTTTGAGAAATCAGCTGACAGCCTTATGGGAACTCCCTTATAGAAACTGCTTTTCTCTTGCTGCTTTTAAGACTCTCTCTTTATCTTGAACCTTTTGCATTTTGATGATGATATGTCTTGGTGTGGGCCTCTTGGGGTTCATCTTGTTTGGGACTCTCTGTGCTTCCTGGACTTGTATGTCTGTTTCCTTCACCAACTTAGGGAGGTTTTCTGCCATTATTGTTTCAAATAGGTTTTCGATTTCTTGTTCTCTCTCTTCTCCTTCTGGCACCCCCAAGATGCAATTGTTGGCATGCTTGAAGTTGTCCCAGAGGCTCCTTACACTATCCTCATTTTTTTGGATTCTTTTTTCATTTTGCTGTTCTGATTGGGTGTTTTTTGCTTCCTTATATTCCAAATCGATGGTTTGCTTCTTGGCTTTACCTACTCTACTATTGAATCTGTGTAAATTATTCTTTATTTCAGTTAGTGCCTCCTTCATTTCTGACTGGTCCTTTTTATGCTCTTGAGGCCCTCACTAAGTTTGCTGAGGTTCTCACTAAGTTCATTGAGCATCCTTATAAGCAGTATTTTGAACTCAGCATCTGTTAGGTTGCTTATCTCCATTTCACTTAGTTCTTTTCCTGGAGATTTTTTCTGTTCTTTCACTTGGGACCTGTTTCTTTGTCTCCTCATTTTGGCTGCCTCCCTGTGTTTGTTTCTATGTATTAACGAGAGGTATGGGGCTGAGACCAGATGCTGCTTGTTTGAAAAAATTTAGGAAAACCTGAAGCAGGATCCAAGACAGGCCAATCCTATGGTAAAGCAACTGCCATCAGCTTGGGTGGGCCTGAAAGTTGGGTGGGGCAGGGCCTTAGGGTATAATGAGGGCGGGGCAACCAGTGTGAGCCAGGTTGCTGGAGTCCCAGATATGGCGGCTGTCTGCGGCCCCAAGGAAGGGGCCAAAGAAACAAAGGCCTCTGACAGCAGTTTGGCCCTGGAGAAAGTCCCCTTTCCAGCCCTCGCTCCAATGCCAAACAGCTCAGTTCTTCCCTGTATGTCTCTGGTGCCCCTCGAGCTGCCTCCCCTCCAAGCTTAGAGGGAGAGAGTCCGATAAGTCCGTGCGCGGGCCCTTTAAGGAGCCGCCTGGGGCTCCAGCCGCTTCAGCTTCCCTGAGCCTCAGTTCCCGCTGGTTTTTCCAGCCAGAAGTTATGGGGATTCTCTTCCTGGCACTGGAACCCTGAGCGGGGCACCTGGTGTGGGGCGGGGACCCCTCCAGTCCTCAGAGAGGACCTTCCCAGCCGAGGTGTCCTCCTGATTTTTATCCGCCACACGTGGGTGTGGGACCTGCCCATCCGCCTCCGCCCCTCCTACCCGGCTGGATGTGGCTGCTGCTTTAATTCCGTAGTTGTAGGACTTCCATTCAGCTCGATTCGAGGCGATTTTGAATGATGGTTGTTCTGTAGTTTAGTTGTAACTCTGATGTGGTTGTGGGAGGACGTGATACCGTGTTTACCTATGCTGCCATCTTGACCAGAAGTCCAACATATCTCTATTTTTTTAAGAGAAGCATATTTCCATAATTAGCTTCTCTTCTTCTTTTTCTTCTTCTTTTTTTTTAGAGGGAATGTGTCAGGAGTTAGGCTCCAGAGGTAGGACACCGATAGGGTAGTGTTTTTATTTTATATCTTTATTGTTGAAAGTATTATAGATGTTCCCCTTTTTTTCTCCACTGATGCCCTCCTCCCTGCTCCCACCCACCTCCTATCTTCCCCACACTATTGTCTATGTCCACTGGTTATGCATGTAAGTTCTCCGGTTTATCTCTACCCCACCTACCACCCCTTTCCCTCTGAGATATGTCAGTCTGTTCCCTACTTCCATGTCTCTGGATCTATTTTGATCATCAGCTTATTTCGTTCATGGTATTCCATAAATAAGTGAGCTCATGTGGTATTTGTCTTTTTCTGACTGGTTTATTTTGTTCAGCATAATACTCTCCAGGTCTCTCTATGTCATCTCAAAGAGTAAGAGATCTTTCTTTCATAATAGCTGCATAGTATTCCATGTACCACAGGTTTTTAAGTCACTCATCTACTGATGGATACTTGGGCTGTTTCCAGATCTTACCTATTGTAAATAGTACTGCTATGAACACAGGGGTGCATGTATTCTTTCTCATCGGTGTTTCAGGCTTCTTACTAGCTTCCTTTCTTGACTGCTTTACTTATAGCCACAATTCTCCATTTTCCTATTAACCCGGGTTTAACGTTTTTAGAATTATCTTTTATTCCTTCAGTATATTAATTTTCACACCCAGCCATTCACCAAGTTCGGCATAGCTCTGCAAAGATATGCCTTTCCCCCCTTCTTCTCTACTCCCACTGTTAAAATCAGGGCCCAATTAGCCTAAGCCTGTACCACTGAAATATTTTTTCCCTTCGGGTCTCCTTACCTTCACTCTCCCAAATTGCCCAATATATGCTACAGATTAACTTTCTACAATACCATAGAGACTTCCGAAAGATGATGAGTGTGAGAGGATGATAGAGACCAAAATGATACAGTTGGGAGGAATGAAGATTTTGCCGTAGCATTTCATGTGTGATGCTAGCTCACCTCAGAGTTTGCATTCCTACTGGAAGAACTTAGTGCATAGAAGTAGCTTTCTTAGCCACCGCACACCTTACACCTGTGGACATTTTTTTTTTTTTTTTTTGGTAAGAGCAAATACACAGTTTAAGAACCGATTTATAGAATCAAGGTATTTGAACAAATTTGGCATTTAGACAACTGAATGAAATTTTTACTGTTGATTAGCTGTTTTGAAGTTTTGTTCAAGTGATCTCATTCCCTTTGCTTACCAGACCTACAAAATACCGTCTTTGGAGTTAGGTGAGCGAGGTTGAAAAACTTAAATCTAAGTAAAAAAAAAAGTCTTCTGGATATGTCATATGAGGTACCATTGCAAGATGTCTCCTGGTTTATGATTATTTAAAAAAACCATTATCCTCATTATTTAAAACCATTATTGGAAACCATTAGCACTCACGAGTATGCTGACAATGTAGGGAGACCTTCTCAGGACAGAGTTCCTGGTTGAGTAGAAGAAAATTGGGAGGTCCAACCATCTCTGCTCCCTTTGTTTTTAAGGCAATATTTCTCAAACTTTAGCATGCTCAGAATCACCTGGCAGGCTTGTTAGCATGCTGGGTCCCATTCCCAGAGCTTCTGTTGCAGTACGGCTGGACTGGGCCTAAAAATTTGCAATTATAACAAGTTCCCAAGTGCTGCTGCTGGTTCAGGAATCACACTGTGAGAACCACTGTCCTAGAGTATAAAGTAGGCCTAGGATGCAAGGGAAGTGTATTCCCAATAGTTATCAGGGATGTGTAGGCAGTTTCTGACATAGCTCCCGATGTAATCCCTTCCCCTTCAGTGACTTGCTTCCATCAAAGAGAATGCAGCAAAAGCAATGGGATGTCACTTCCATGCTCAGGGTATGAGAGACTGTCTTCCAACTTGCTGATACACACTGTCTCTTTAGGTGGCCTCTCTCTTGCCCACTTGCTTGCTCATTCTGATGCAGCCAGCTGACATGTGGTGAGATGCTCATTGGAGAAACCCATGTGGGAAGGACCCTGGGGAGGCCTTTAGACAACAGACCTCAGTCCACAAATCATCAAGGAACTGAATCCTGCCAACAACCATGTGAGTGAGCTAGGAAGAGAGTCCTTCTCAGTCAAGCCTTGAGATGACTGCAGCCATGTGAGACCCTGAGCTGGAAGATCCAGCTAAGCTGTGCTCAGACTCCTGACCCACAGGCACTGGAGATACAGATGTTGTTGTCTTAAATGGCTAAGTTTAGGGGTAATTTTTAATGCAACAATAGATAACTAATACAAGTGACCTCCTCTTGTTCCATGAGGTACTAGCTGGGTGGCAAGACAAGAGAGGAAAGCTGAGAGAGACAGTGCCTTGGAATGAGTGATGAGAACCTTCCTGTACTCAGAGCTTCACTGGTACTGTACCAGCCAGTTCAAAAGTCTCTATTCTCACCCTGGCTGGGTGGTTCAGTTGGCTGGAGCCTCATCCTGTACACCAAGAAGGTTGCAGGATTGACTGCCGGTCAGGGCACATAATTAGGTTGTGGGTTTGATCAGGGTGTATACAATATACGTTTTTTCTTCTTTCTTTCTCAAATCAACAAAAAACGTATCCTCGGGTGAGGATAAAAAAGTCTCTATTCTCTGAGTTTAATTTATTTATTTTGGACTTAAGAGTGTCAGAGTGTCATTTTTAAGTGAGAATGTTTATCTAGATAGTCTGATGCTAATTCTCACAAGTTCTCTTTTTGTACTCCAAGAATAGCTATATGGAAAACAAAATGCTAATGAAGTAAACAAAAATCTCCATGTGTTAGTTTGTGATGTATCTGCACACTTAAGCATCTAAGAATCATGAGTATTTTGTAACAAATTTACATCTCTTAGAAGCTAATACCTACAGGCAGATAAGAGCTAAAAAAAATTCTCATCTCTAGCATGATCACATTTATAAATGACCAAAAAGAACATTTCAAATTCACATAATTGTAAATGCTGCTGTGGATTATTTATATACACACACACACACACACACACACATATGTGTGTGTGTATATATATATCTTTAGAGAGGAAGGGAGAGGGAGAGAGAGAAACATCAATGTGAGAGTGAAACATAGATCAACTGCCTCCTGTACACCCCCTACAGGGGACTGAGTCCAAAACCCCAGGCACTTCAACCGAGGATTGAACTGTCAACCCTTTGGTGCATGGGACAATGACCAATGAGCCACAGCAGCCAGGGCATTAGGTAACTTTTTCGTTTTTCATAGGAGAGAAGCAGATCAAAGGAAATATTCTTAATGTTTTCTACTTTGTCAATATATCTTGAGATGATCTATTTTAATACAAGTCAGTAATAGAACTCTATCATAAAAGACAAAGAGATTAGAGGGTTTTTCCCAATGACTTTCATGGATTAAAATCAGGATGATCTAAATATTAATAGATTAATTTATGTGGAGGAAAAGTTACAAATCATTCACTTATAAACTGGCTGAGTGCCCACATTCTAGAGGCACACTAGGGAGCGTTGTAGCTGCACAGCGAATGTCTACACAGAGTGAATTTCTGAACATAATTTATGTAGATGAAGTGTGCAGAATGTTTTTATTTGTTCTACATCTCACTGTCTCACCTCTGCATGAACTTCCCAAACCCAGATCTACTCCAAATACTCTTACTCCCCTTCTCCACACTTCCCTCCAACGTGTTTGCTTTGGCAACTTTCATGTTCTTACAAACAATTCTCCCAACGAAATCAATCACTCTTGCACCCAAAGAGAAATACTGTGCACTCAGTGCGATGACAAAATGAAACATGTTTGAGGCAAACCATGTGTTCCCGCGTGTCCGGAATTATGCTATTTGCTCAAGGAACATGTTCCTAATGTGTTTGGCTTCTGTTACCCCTCGTGATTGCAACTTTCATTGTCTTTTGGAATTTATGATTTCAGAAGCAACTGCTTGGACTCATTTAATGGGACACTTTTGGAATGTGAAGCCTGGGGGATTCACTAGGCAAAGTTGTTCTGTTCTTTCCAGGCAAGTCTGGCCCATATAAGGGCACCTGGTGTTTGAGGAATTCTGGGGGATGGATCCTCTTTTTCATTTGGAACCCCAGACAAATGGCTTATCTAAACAACATGCATTCATCATGATTTAAAAGCTATTTGGTTCATCAATCACGTTATTTGGGAAGAAATACTTTCTGGTGATGGAGTGAGGCAACATCATTTTAGAAAAGAACTTTTCCATGGTGCTTTCCTCAGAGGCACCCAAGGTGCTTGGCCAGATCTGCCATCTCAATTTGGCAGTATACTTACTTAGGAGAGATGCCACCAGTGTTACCAGCTTTGTTTTATAAGCATGAGACCCATGAGCTAATCAGGACTCCTGGCCATGTTCTTTTTTCTCTGATGCAAATCCAACTCTTAACCCAAAGACTGTCATAGCAGGAGGCCATTCCCAGACTCACTGGGCATTTTAACTGTGTTTCTGCACTCTCTGCCCTTGGAGCATTTCAGCAAGCTTGGGGCTCATTTCCTGTCCCGATTCCATGTACCTACTGGGGGTCCTGGGAAACTCAGTTCTATGTAAGTCTGATTTTATCCCTATACCTCATCAGTCTTAGATTTTTTTTAGAACAACAAATGGGATAAATAAAATTTCCCACCACTTTGATGTTTAATACATCTATAAACTAAAGCTGTCAATTGCTTATCGCAACCAATGGAAACATGTAACCTCAGGGAAGGTGCAAAACAGAATCTAGTTATAAGTAACGAGAAAAGACCTTAGTTTTAAAAGGGGGATTGGGGTAAGGATTAATACATTGTAGAAACTGGAAATATAATTTTTCTACCCAGTAAGAAAAGGATTGCTACTAAAAAAATTTAGGCTTTCTTTGATCTTGGGGACATTAAAATAAACTTTAACATTATTCTCTACAGAATTTGGGGGACCCATTGTGTACATAAGGAGGGGATTATGTGATAGTGAACTGGTTAGGGCTTAGGCTCAGAAGGCCAGTGGTTTGAGACCTGGTTCTACCACCAATTAACCTGGTGAATAAATTACTTAACTTCTCAGTTTTCTCATTTGTAAAGGGCACTAATAATACCAATCTCACAAATTTACTGTGAAAATTACATAATATGATGCATGCAAAGCACTGGCACATGACACATTAGCTGCTGTCATCACTGTATCACCATTTGGGGCCACAGAATATAACCAATTCAAAGTAGCTTAGGCTAGGAACTAAACAAGGATGCAAAATTTTTCAGAGGGATGAGAATTTTGAAAAAGGAAGACAAAGAAAGGTTCAAACGAGGAGGTGGGCCTTTTGCAGGGTTTTGGTCTGTGCCTTGATAGTGAAGTGGGATTTGCTCCCCAGTGTCCCCACCCCTTCAGTTCAATAGTTGCATTGCAATGATATGTGCCTCCCTGTTGTGGACTGAATGTTTGCATCCTCCTCCCCACCAATTCATATGATGAGGCCCTAACCCCCCATGGTATTGGAAGACAGGGCCTTTGGGAGATAATTAGATGAGTTTACAAGGACTACCCCCCCCCCCTCAGTGGGTTAGTGTCATTATAAGAGGAAGACAGGTGCTCACTTCTCTGTGTCCATGTGAAGACACAGGGAGATGTCTGCAAGCTGGGAAGGCGGCCCTCACCCAAAACTGAATCTGCTAGCACCTTGATCCTGGACTTCCCAGACTCTAGAACTGTGACAAATAAATGTCTGTTATTTATTTAAGCCACACAGTCTGTGGTATTTGTTATAGCATCCTGAGCTGACTGAGACACCATCCTGAGTGGAGGTGAGGGGTCATCAGAAGCCTTGGCTTAGACAAGAGACCAAGCCACCTACCCAACAGGCAGGCTTCTTGGTTCACTGGACATCCAGGTATTTTACTGATGTCTTTCTCTTCACTGGCAGGAGCAACATGTCCTCTTTTGGTTGGAGTCACTGAGTCAAGGAAATTTGGGTTGGAAATATTGAAACACATTCTCTTCTTTGATTCCAAAGAATTTAAGTTCTTCAGCTACAATTATTTTTGGCCCTCTGAAACTTTTATTTTCCTTAGTCCCTTCATCTCTGCTGACAATTTTTATTAGTGCTGTCTTTCCTGCTCTGTTTTAAATCCAGGGCCATGGATCTATTTGATCAAAAGAAGCCACAAGCTTTTTGCACACTTCATGGAGACATGGATAATTTAATCTTGATATGGGGGAGCACTGGGGCCAAAATTAGACAGGTGGCAGCTGTCATTAAGATCAGGTCACTTAATGACCAATATAAACCAAGCAAGTAAGGAACTATAGGAAAGAAAGAAGACTTTAAATTCTCCAAATATCTTTAATTGTGGCTCCCCAAACTGAGTAAAATGCTCTAATATTGAATAAAGGGAGAAGTGGATTCATGGTTCCTAACAGTTGACTTTACTTTTTTAATCTTAGTATTATGTTTGCTTTTGAAAATTACCAGATTGCACTGCCAAGTGATAATTAGCTTAGGGTCTTTAGAACTCTTCCGATGTTTTTCTTCTATGCATATGAACCAGTTCTGTCTCATCTTGCACTTGGGAAGTCTTCTTTTTCATGATGGGTGAATTTATGTTCTGCTTCTCTGACCCAACTTCATATTTTGAATATATATGCTCATTTATACTTTCTGCAGGCACTTCTTGGTAGGGAAACCCTGCATGCCCCCTTCCAGGAGAACCATGCCCCAATTCCCCTTTTCCCAAGACAGGGCCACTGAGAAGTCTTCTTTAGGAAGTACTTTTTAACTGTTAAATTGTTTGAGGTTAACAATTAGGAGTTCATGCCACACCAATCCATTTTCTTAATGACTGTCACTGCTATGAATTAAGTGATTTTAATCCAGTTTTTAGTCAACAGCATTTTAAAAATGCGAGTCCAGTATTTTTGCAGATATCTTTACAATTCAAAGTTGTTTACTATGAATCTTCATTTTTCCTTTTTCAAACTTCACTTAATCTTTCCCGGGTTTTCCTAGATAGCGGCCAGTGGATTTGCAATGACTTGTTTAGTCACTTTGGACTAGATTCAACAACTTTATTTCAGTGAAGTTGAAAGTGAGTCTTTCTTGAGTATTGGGAGGAAGAAAGACTGAAGAGGAAGGAAAGAGGAGCACGTTGGAGGGATGTATTTAGATAGATGTGCTGTGTTAATCCCGTTTTGTTGTTTGTGTTTACGCTCTAACCTCTGGGCTTTGGCTTTCCTTTCTCAGGACTGGGACATTTTCCGCTCTTTTCCCTTTTGTTGTTGGATAGGAAAGGCGTGCGTTCCTCTTTTCGTTCAGCCCAAATATTATACACGAAGCCTCTCGTGCTTTGGGGGACATGTGGTTGTGCTCTAAGCACCATCTGCAGAAAGATGGTCTTGGGAAACCTTCTTCCCCAGAATAGAGAAACATCTCCGGAGCGAGTGATCTCCGGCGCGCAGATTCAATAAGCCTAACCGCGCTTGGCTCCGTCACAAACCTAATACGGCAGCCCATATTGTTGCTCGGGAAGTCTCCAGCCAAACCGAGTTCTTGTAAAAATAAATACTCATCAGCAAATATTTTGATTAGTTAAAAATGTTCTAAATGGCTAACCCCTCGTTCCCCTGCTCCCCCACAGCGCGAGCGCGGAGAAGGGCTTTCTCCCCTCCCCCACCCGGGGGCGGCGCTCCCGGGCCCGCGGGTCCCCGCGCCGCTGCGCCCCAGCCTCGGCCGGACCGGGCTCGCTCAGCCTCCGGGGCGCGCGGAGCCCGGGGCCTGCGGGCGCGCGGGGCCGGCAGCAGGCGGCCTCACCCTCCCCGGGTCCGAGGGCGCGGCGGCTCCGAGACGCCGCCACCCCGCTACACGTACTTGCCTTGAGCTCTTTATTAACTCCCCGGAGCAGCGCGACTGCGGCCGCGCCTCCTGCGCCCCGGTGGTCTGGCTCCTCCGCGCGGCGCACATGCTAAACAGATTAACATGCCTTGGCTGACCCACGCTTCGCAACCCGCGGATAGGGTTTCTGCAGCTCCATGTGGAAATTAACCTATCTGTACCCGTGGTCAGCTGCGCCCGGCCGCTCCTGCGCCGGCCGGGCAATCCAAACAAACCCAGGCCGCCCTCTTTGTTACTCTTGGCTCCCCTCCCCCCTTCCCGGCCAAATATTTATTGGAAAAGAGGTTCTCCTCTTTGGCCGAAGGTAGGGCCCATTTCTGAGAGCTCTTTATTTGTAAATGATTTTTGGCAGGGCCAGGCACCCTTAGGAGGGGGTGGCAGGGAACCCAAGCTCCACGACTGGCGGGTTTCTAGCCCTGCGCAGGCAGGAGCTGTTTATGTTTGCACAGGGCACCCTAGTCCTGGTCATTAAAAATACATGCGCCGTCTATATTTTGCTTTTATAACAGCACCTCTGTTTAACATGGTTGATTGAGTTGTTCTAGGGCAAGTTTATTCCCTCGCCTCCCATCTTTGCTTTCCAGTTCACACCCAGTAAGCAAAGAGAGGCGATTCTTCTAGGTTTTATTTCCTACTTAGAGGAGCTGAAAAGGCGAACTCAGACTAGTGGGTACCAGCCTGACGTTAAATCCAAATCGCAGCAGCATCTGCCTCTCAATCGCTGATCTTCATCAATTCAGGGGCACTGGGGGTTACTGACTGGATCTCTGGTTCGCTTGTCAAGCATTGTTTTCCTTTGTCCTATTATTCGTATTATAATTACGAACACAAGGCTTGGCTTTCACTAGATACAGACTGGAGGAGTCTGTTTCAGGTGGATGGGATGCTTTAGTGCATACTGCTGCCAGGAAGATGAGGTGGCTCTTTATATTCCTCCCATGTTGTTGGTCATGAAATGTCTCCATTGTTTGGGAACCACAAATGGCAGTTTTCTGGGACCGCTGCTACTCATGATCCATCGATGGTTGCCTTATCCCATTACTCAAAATGAGCCCAGCTGCTTGAGGTTACCCGCCGTGCCATCATTCTTCACTGGCAGCTAGCAGTGTTGTGTCACTTTGCTGGGGTGGTTTGAGCATGTCGGTGAGTGTGTTTCTCAAGGCCTGTGGCAGCCATCCATCCCACTGGCATTTATTTCTCAGCCAGCCCTCCCTGCAGTGCCTTTCACCGTCTTGGCATCAAGGAACTGTGTGAGACACTCAGGTGGCACCCATCAAACGGAGTGATGGCAGCATCTATGTGGCAGGGCCATAATGGACCCACATCAGCGAGAAGGTTGGGCACAACTGTCCCTCAGCACATCCCTGCTTGCCAGCCCCTGAGTGACATGCTGACTCTGTTGATTCATTTAGCCCCCCCCCCCTTTTTCAAGTAGTGTGTTTCTTGGATGAAAGGCACGTTCCTGAGGTAAAATGCTTTCAGAACTGCAGGCTTCCAGAAAAACAATCAGGAATTAACTGGCAGCACATTTTAGGGGTTTCAGTCAGACACTGAGAAGATGAACGAGAGCTGGCTCTGGTAACGTGCCCACAGCTAAGAACTGCATTGAAACTGAGCTATAAACCAATGTGCTGAGGAAAAGGGAAGCCATGGTCCCTCCAAACAGGAATTGCTGGGAGAAACCTGCTAAGGCAACAGAAATTGCTGAGCATGAAAAGAAAAAAAATTAGGCTCAAGGTCCAAGGCATCACAAGGCCCAAGTCAGTCAAGAGCTGGTGGTTCTTTTTACTGCTGGGGATGGATGACATCTCAGAATTCCTTCCAGCTCTGGAACTGTGGTGTTTAATCAAGGCTCATTGTGAGAGCATTTCTCTGCCTTTCTCACAAGGCAGCTGGCATCTTGATTTCTGGTAATCCTCTATTTTTTCTTCATCAGCACCTATACTCGATATTGTCCATATGCATTATGTGTGTGGGAACACACGAATTACAGCAACTTTTGTCTTTTGTCGTGAAGGGCTGACAGGGCAATAAACACACGCAGCTCCCTCCTCCAGGAATTCTTCATCCTCCCTGTGTGGCTCTAGCCCTGTGGATAATATCATTACAGGACTAAACAAATAAACAGTCGATCCGAATCAACCAGGAAGCACTGGGGACTACACAGTTCCTCTCTGCAAAGATGATACAAGTAAATTTACACTCACAGCTTGGAAGTGCTCCAGCAGCTGTGAATAGCCGTTCAGTTCTGTCAGGCTGGGGAGGAGCTGGGGCACTGGGCTGACCGCCCCCCACCCCAGCTCTGTCTTTGCTTCAATCAATGTGAGCTTTCAGGGTTCTGTTTTCCTTACTATCCTCAACTGGGAACATCAAGGACCAGTAACACTTTTTATGAACCCTGAGCTCAAAGAAGAAGCTTTTACTACAAAGTTAACATATAAAACCCAAATGACATGGATGAAAGGTTAACAGGCTTCTGCCAGCCCCGAGCTTCCCCTTCAAATGTGATTTCCCGTGTTCAGGCTGTCGTGTTCAGGCTGTCGCTGCCATGGCCTCTGCCACATCCCGGTCCAGCAAGCACATCGATTCATAAAATGGGCACACTCCACTTCAGCAAAGGAACAGACGCCGACTGCAGTCAGAGCTGCGGCAAACACTTATTCTCACCCTGGCCAACACATTAATTAATACCTAGCGTTTCACTGAAAGGTGCCAGTCGCAACGATAACGTGAATACCACACACAGTGTTCTTTTTCCAAGTTTAAAAATGAAGCTTTCTCGTTTCTGATCTTTATACACATGTCAACAGTTCCTGGATGTGCAGGCCTCTTTTTCTGCCTGTTCTTGTGACCTAAGACTTCAATTCCTTTTAACCATTACTTTGCCTGAAACTATATGATAGTTCTGTGTATGTGTTTAGGAAAAAAAAAAAAAAAAAGATGGAAAAGAAATACCTGAAAACATTAACGGTGGCAGTGGGAAAATGCTTTTTAAAACTTCTTTCTCTGCTTTTCTCTTGCCCCCACACCTCCAGTTTTGGTCCAAGAAGTAGATGTTAGTTTTAGAGTCAGGTAAAGTATTAACAGGATTATTCTTAAATGATATTGGTCCTCTTGAGGTAAGCACTAATTATAGGTCAGCAGGCATGGAGTTCCTGGCTTTTCTCATTTATCCGTTCAAAACCTAGGGATTAGGCATTCAGAGGGCCTGCCTACATCTATTCAGGAGGGTGGAGGTGGGCCAATGGAGAAAAAACTAGAAAAGCAGTAAACACACATATGGAAAAGACAGTGCTACTTTCAACAGGGGCTTTCCTGACCCACTCTGGGACCCAATGGAAAACAACTCCACCTTCTTCCAGTACCCAGAGGCCTGCACAGGTGACACTGCCCAGGCTTGGGCAGTGTCTATTTTTTACATATGAATCTGCAAGGATTCTGGGTGAACACAAAGGAGTGTGCAGCATCTGGAAACCAAAAAGGGGCCCATCGGACTCTGGGGGCAGGAGAGGGAGACTGGGACGGCCTGTGGCCCGAGGTGCGAGCACCTCCCGCAGCTTCTCTGAAGTTACCAAGCAGAGAGCAAAGCAATGAAGAGTGCCGAGGTGAAACAAACACAGACTTGGGTTCCAGGCGCATCTCTGCCACTGAAAGGACATAGGAGCCTGAGAAAGCTACTAGTCACTCTCTAGGCCTCAGCCTCCTTCTTTCAAAATGCAGAGGTTGGTTTGCTGATCTCAGGTCAGGTCTTTGAGTCAGCTCCTGTTTCAGAGTGTGTGAGGACTCCTGCTTTATGTACATGTGTTGAAGTTGAGTTGTTCAGTGTATGAACAAGGAGCTTGTCCTGAGAGAAGGGCCCTAAAGCGCTCCAGAATTGGATGGGACAGATAACTGAAGTCATGAAGCCCATCATCCCAATCCCAACAATTTGAGAAAAGCGTGACCATTAAATCTAAAACTAGAGTTACGTGGGAAGACTTTGGTTAGCTCTGATCATGTATGTAAGGAAAAGTTTTGAATTTTCATCCAAGAGACATTACATTGAGCCCCAATATGTGCCAGGTGCTATATTGGGCAATGGGGCCGCAAGGAAGAAAAGACTCTTCCCTCTGCTAATAGTGAGTACTCATGGAATCCTCCAATGCCTGACTTAGGAGACTAGTCTTTTGGTTGGTCTTTAGAAGCTCCAGGTTGGCGGGAAGGGCCAGACTTCTGGAGGTTAGAAAACAAGCTGTGGCCCAAAACCACCTGGCAAAGATCTGCAGGGAGCTGAGGAGGAAGATGTCTCTGACAATGCATTAGCCCTTCCGCCATTGTCAGTATTGAATCAGAAATCTCTCTATGCCTTGAAAACCTATTGTTATGTTGCCTGTGTTTCCTTTTGGTTCTTCCGTCAAACTCAGCTAAGTCATTAAAAAAAAAAAAAGTTTTTATTGCTTTTTTTTTTTTTAGAGAGAGGGAGAGAGAGAAACATCAATGTGAGAGAAAAGCATCTATTGGCTGCCTCCTGCACGCCCCCTAATGGGGATTGAGCCTGAAACCCAGGCATGGGAATCGAACCAGGATCTCTCAGTCCATGGGAGAGGTTCAGTCCACTGAGCCATACCAGCCGGGCTCAGCTAAGTAGTTTTTAAATGCCAGCCTGTCTCTGCTGCATGAAGGGAAACTAAAGAAAGGGGGTTTACTTGTGCCCAGGAGGAATTTTAAATGAGGAACTGGGTACTACAAGGAGCCAGGCATGGCAATGGCAGTTGGAATCAAGCCATGATACTTTCAAGAGAAAATGCAACTCTGGAAATGTCCTAGGTTGGCAATAGAGAAGGAAAAGAAGATTCACTTGGACAGTCACTTCTTTCACCTGGAGAAGTCTTCCAGAAAATTTCTCAGTTCACACTAAGTTTAATAAACTAATGTGATACTTTTACAAAATACCTTTCAGTTTTAAGATTCAACAGTTCTGCCCACACAACTCTTTGATGCCCTCCTGACCCATTGATTGGTTCAAAATCCCAGGGACTGGAGCACAGTTTGGTACGTGTTATAACTCTGGTTTTCTATGTCAAGACTGGGAGCACTTAGAGGATATGGACTGAGGTTTGGTGAATGCATATGTGAAGGATCGAGTAGCATAGAGTTCTGTTTCAGAATAATATTCGAGGCTGAGAAGTAGTAGTTATTGGTTCAAGGTTTTTCAAACCTTCCGGTTCTAGCTGAATCAGAATGCCGTGTATGGACCTCACCACCTGTCATTTTTGTATTGATCAAAGAGAAATGACTGGTTCTCAAGACGTTTCTCTTGCAAAAGCTTCAGTTCAGCTGAAAAGGTGCTTTTTGTCTAACCTCCATGACTCCCTCTTCTCCTGGTCTCATCACCTCCACACCCTCCTGTTGCCCCACCACAGGGCTCTGAACTCAAACAGCCCATGGCTGGTAGGTTTGTTTCCTCACTCATGAAAATGGACACAAAGGGCTGATAGGAAGGAATGAGGATTAGAGGCAGACTCTACCTTATAGACTATTAATACTTAAGTATGTACCTTTTTTTAATGGCTGGAAATAACCTTGATTAGAATGATTCAGTGTGACTTCTGATTTTTCTAATCTGAGATATGGAAGATTGGTAGCTCCTGCCATGGCCAAAGGTATTGTCTATGATTCTGGAGACGACAGAATTTGACCAGAGTTTATAAATGATTTAATGACTAGAAAATACATCCTATCAAAACTAGGGAACTAATATTACTTGAATTTATATATTTGGTCTGCAGGGGAAAAAAGAATAAGGAATACCTGTTCAGTGGTGTTCAAATATAAAAAAATTTCTTGACTACCCACTGTTCTCAATTTCACCTGAAAAGACCAAAAATAAAGAAATAAAAGGAATTGAATTTAAGTAACAGCATGGGGAATATAAGACATTTTCTGACACTGTTGATCTGTGGTTCTCAAATTTTAGTGTGTACAAAAACCCCAGGAGCTTGTTTAAAATTCAGGTTTCTGCCCTGGCCGGTTTGGCTCAGCGGTTAGAGCGTCGGCCTGCAGTACAGAGAGATCCGGGTTCGGTTCCCGCTAAGGGCATGTACCTCGGTTGCAGTTTGTCCCCTGCCCTGGTCGGTTGTGCGGGTGGCAGCCACTCGATGTGTCCCTTTCACATCGATGTTTCTCTCTCTCTCTCTCTGTTCCTCTCTCTCCCTCCCACTCTACCTGAACAAAAAATGGAAAAATGTCCTCGGGTGAGGATAAAAAATAAATAAATAAATAAAATAAAATAAAATTCAGGTTCCTGGCCTCTACACTTAGCAGTTCTGACTTTGTTAATCTGGGGTGAAGCCTAAGAATCTTCATTTTTAAAAATCCTCACCTGAGTATATATATGTTTGTTGATTTTTATTTTTAGAGAGAGAGGAAGGGAAAGAGAGAGGAACATCGATGTGAGAGAGAAACATTGATCAGTTGCCTCCTGTATGTACCCTGACTGGGGTTTGAACTTGCAACCTAAGAATGTGCCCTGACAGGGAATCGGACCCACAGCCTTTTTGGTATTTGGAATGACACTGCAACCAACTGAGCTACCCACTCAGGGCTCAGAGTCAGTCCCTTCTGAAGTTGAGTTGGGGCAAAGTGGTCCTTAGATCACACTTTGAGAACCAACGGAGTAGATGACTAAATGGAATTGATTCTTAAGGGACTCACTGAGCTTTTCTTTTCTGGAACACTCTGTAAAGACATCTTACAATTTGATTTCATTTAAACACAGGAGAGATGATCATTTGTATAAGGGGATGTGGTAGGTTGAATAGTCTCCCCTGAAAATTCATGTCCTTCCAAATGGGCCAGCACTTTGATCTTGGACTTCTAGCCTCCAGAGCTAGGACTATGACAAAAGAAATGTCTGCTGGCCGGTTTGGCTCAGCGGTTAGAGCATCGGCCTGCAGTTCGGAGAGACCCAGGTTCGGTTCCCGCTAAGGGCACGTACTTCGGTTGCAGTTTGTCCCTGGCCCTGGTTGGTCGTGCGGTGGCAGCCACTCGATGTGTCCCTTTCACATCGATGTTTCTCTCTCTCTCTGTCTCTTCCTCTCTCTCCCTCCCACTCTATCTGTACAAAAAATGGAAAAATGTCCTCGGGTGAGGATAAAAAAAAAAAAAAAAAGAGAAAAAAAAGCCCTGGCCGGTTTGGCTCAGCGGTTAGAGCGTCGGCCTGCGGTCCAGAGAGACCCGGGTTCGGTTCCCGCTAAGGGCATGTACCTCGGTTGCAGTTTGTCCCCGGCCCTGGTTGGGTCGTGTGGGTGGCAACCACTCGATGTGTCCCTTTCACGTCGATGTTTCTCTCTCTCTCTCTCCCTCTCTCTCTATCTGAACAAAATATCGAAAAATGTCCTCGGGTGAGGATAAAAAAAAAAAAAAAAAAAAAAGAAATGTCTGTTGTTTAAGCCACCCAGTTTATTATATTTGGTTATAGCAGCCAGGTAGATTAATAAACTGGCCCTTTGAAGAAGAGGAGAAGAGACACGGGAAGAAGGTCATGCAACAATGGAGGCAGAGATGGGAGTGATGCATTTATAAGCCAATAAACGGCAAGGATCACCAGCAACTACCAGAAGCTAGGAAGAAGCAAGGGAGCAGTCTCTAGCAGAGACTTTGGAGGGAGCATGGCCCAGCCAACACCTTATAAGATATGTTAAGAAAATCCCCCTTTTTGGTAGTTGCTTTGTAATTGTTAAATTATATGAATAGATGTCACTTCTCAATGCTGAAGCTCCTTATGTTTTGTGGTTGGCACTTCAGTGAATCTAACATCTTAAAAGCCATAAAGCCATATATTTGCTAGCATTTAACTTACAATCTCCTACTTCCCTGAGAGGTGCTACATTACGGTGTAATATGATAGAGAAGGGCGAAGAGCTTGGATTGCTGCTGGCATATCAGTTCCGTTAATAAAACACTCAGTTGAGTCATTTTCTCTGGCCACTTTTCCATTGTAAAAAAACTTAAATCAAAGAACATGACTGCTTTTATTGGCAAAACAGTAGATAAATCAGGGATGTAAAAATGCAAGAAGAAGGATTCAGTACAAGCACTACACAGAGTGGACTCACTGGGTGAAAGGTTTATTCTGTCAATTTTCCTCTTGAGACACTTAGGTTTAAAGAAATGTTTGTACTGCTCTAGAGAAAAAGTTGGCTGTGTGTTTTTCTTTTGTGTTTAGGCCACTCTGAATGTAATTCCTTTGGGCACAATTATCTAACATATGGTGATTTAGAAAAAGCCTGAAGAAAGGTCATCTGGATGTTTTAGAAAGGAAAGAATAAAATCCATCTTGGAGAATAAAACAAAGTCAGGAAGGGCTGAGGTTACAACTATGGTCAAAAGAACATAAAAGTAAAAGTGAGAGAGACTTCAACCAAAAAATGCACCTCAAGTTCTTTGGTTTTGCTCCTTTTTTGATTTTTGCATGAAGAAATTAAAAAAAGAAAAAAGACCTTAATATCAGAGGAGTTTGATGCTGGGTGCACAGTCATGTTCTCTGACTTAAGTTTTTTTACAGTGGAAAAGTGGCCAGAGAAAAATGACTCAGTTGAGTGTTTTACTAGCGGAAAGAACTGATGTGCCAGCAGCAATCCAGCTCTTTGCCCTTCTCTATCATGTTACACTGTAGTCTCTGGGAAGTGGGACATTGCAAGTTAAATGCCAGCAAGTCTATGACTTTTCAGTAGTGGGCCTAAGGCTTCCAGAAGGGCACCGGACTCAGGAAACCAGCACAGGGACATTCTCAGTAAACTGGAAAGCGTCCTCCATAACTGTGATGTTCTGTATCTTCACGCGGACGTGGCTCTCAGAAGTCATATTTTCAGTGGATTCTGGATGAAGTGAGGCATCTTAAAATATTGATTTTTAATTTCCTTTTAAGATCAGAACAAAAGAGCTGTTTTTAACCTTCATGCCCCAACCAACTCTTCACAACTTTCTGATGATAAACATCTATGGAACTGAAAATGTAGGTTTGTAACTCTTCCCAGAGGTTGTCAACCGGAATTCTGTCAGGCCAGAATAGGCAAAGGAATTCCTAAAACACATTTTGCCTCCACGAAAAACATCTTACTTCAAATTCCCTCGGGGTAAGTCAGAGATGAATTGACCCAGCTTTCATCCAATCCACAGGGACAAAAGATGCCTGAAATCTGATAACAGATTGAAGAAACCTGGTGAGAATCAGCTATCTTTCTGATACAATGCTGATCCACTGTGATTGGAAGAGGTGGCAGGGGTTTCACTGGCTGAGTGGAGCCAAATGTGCAGAAACTATGGCTCAAACTCTTTTATAAAAGAAACATTTGGATTTTCCCAAGTGTCTGGTGAGGGTGTGGAAGGGTGAGGCATCAGATATTTTCCATGTGCAGGTCAAGTATAGAGGAGGGAGGTGTGGAAATACAAGAAAACAAATTTAAGATATTTGTCTTGGCAAGATTTTTACATCATAACATCTTGGAGCTGAAAGACCCTCTATTCCTCCACTCACATTTTATAGCTGAGGAAACTGAGGTCTTGGGAGACTGAATTATCTGAGGTCACTTGGCCAGTTGGAAACAGAACTAGATCACTAGCCTCAAAACGCAGGCTTCTTTCACAAAGCAGGCGGCCTGGGCAGGCTCTAAGTGTTCAGAGCTTCCAGGGAGAGGAGGCGGGTCTCTGTTAAAGACTGAGGCAGAGCGGCATTAGCTCCTGGTGCGTTGGTGGCCCAAAGCACATCTCTTGGGGCTGCATTTTTGAGCTTGCTTGGATTTTGAATGCTGCAGCAGTTACAGAGAACTCATTCAAAGCGCCTTTCTCAACTCGCTCCACTCATGACTGCAATGGTACACAGCAAAGGGGAAAGAAAGAAAGAGAGGAAGAGAGGAAGGAAGGAAGGAAGGAAGGAAGGAAGGAGGGAGGGAGGGAGGGAGGGAAGGAAAGAAGGAAGGAAGGAAGGAAGGAAGGAAGGAAGGAAGGAAGGAAGGAAGGAAGGAAGGAAGGAAGAAGGAAGGAAGGAAGGAGAAGGAGAGAGAGAGAGAGAGAGAGAGAGAGAGCCCAGAGCCACGTAGAAGGTCTGAGTTGCCACACCAGAAAAACAATAGCGGCTGCAGTGGTGCTGCTGGAGGTCCAGACCCGCTCTCAGCCCAGAGTTCTGTTTCTGACAGCTGGAGTTCTTTTTTGACCTCAGAAACATCGAGCCCCTTAATCTGACCACGTTTAGATGAACAGCTCAGAGGAAAAGGCTGAAGAAATATATAATCAAGCAACTGTTATAATCGTATATATGTGGGATCGGCTTCTGCAAAGTAGCAGGTCGTTGTGAAATGAGAGTCTAGGGGGACCAATGCATGCCCTCCCACTAACACAGTGGTGCAATAGTAGTAGTGATCGCTGTTTATCCAAGGGCTGGTTTAGAAATGAAAACAATGGTGCCAGTTATAAAGGTACTGTGGCCTCTGGACCTGGCTGATATACAGACTTTTAAAATAGCACCTGGTTCCCTGAAAGAGTTCACTGGGTGAAATGGTTTACCATCTCCTCTGTCAGAAGTTTTAAACCTATGAAAATTGCTTTTGAAATTTTTCCTTAACCCATACAAAAAAAGCACCATGAACTGTGATGTTTGCTTGAATATAATAGCAACTTATCCTAATCACATGCATTCCAAGTTACCGCAGGTGATGTGAGAAATTTAATTGACTCCACAGTGAGACCTCCAACCCTCCAGCCCCTTACTTACCCAGCCCTCCACTCCTGTCACTTGGGTTCACTTCCAAAAGCAAACCACCTGTATGCAAACCCACGTCTCGGCTCTGCTTTTTAGAAAGATGGGAGCTAGGCTGAGACATTTCTCATGTCTCTCACAGCCCCGGTTCCCTCCTCTCCGCCCACCCCGTGCTGGCCTCGTCCACACCCTTGATTTAGCAGTTCAGTGTAATGCTTCCATTCCTTTCCAATTTTCTTTCTTAATTCTGACATCCTGTTTGGCTTCCAAATATCCTATTTATTCCTGATTTTTAGCCTTTTTTTTTCTCATTCAAACCTAGTCTACCAATACCCCAAGTCACTTCAAATCTGCAGCTATAAAAATGCCTCAGTTCTTCCTCCTTTGAATCTAAATGGTCACTAATTTCAGTGGATTTAAGCCCAAGATCAGGTGAGCACAGTGTTGTATCTTTAATTAGGCACTTTTCAAATCTCCTATGGTATGTACAGTTTGGATTACTAAATTATGCCAAAAGCATTTCACGTGAAGGGGCTGTGATGATTAATAAGTCATGGTTTCTAAATTACTTTAAAAGTCTAGAATGAATGGTATTTTACAAATAGACAGGGGTGGGCAAAAGTAGGTTTACTATTGTAAGTACACGAAACACAGAGTTTATTCTTTTTTTTTTTTTTTTGTACGTACCACCTCTTTTTATCTATAATAAACTGTATTTCTTATATTTCAGAAGATAATTTTTAGAATCAAAAATCATGAATAACAAAATTAATAAATGTCAGCTATTACTTTGAAAAGATTTATGAAATTGGTAGACTTTTGAAAGTTACTTTTTTAACAATTGAGGTGTAGCCTGGGCCAGTGTGGCTCAGTTGGTTGGGCATTGTCCTGTGCACCAAAGATTGCTGGTTCGATTCTTGATCAGGACACATGCTTGGGTTTCAGCCTCGATCCCTGGGAGGGGGCTCACACATCAACGTTTCTCTCTCTTCCTTTCTCTCAGTCGCTATGTGGCTATTTCTTTAATTTCATAGTTGTAGGACTTCCATTCAGCTCGATTTCAGGCGGTTCTGAATGATGATTGTTCTATAGTTTAGTCGGAATTTTGATGTGGTTGCGGGAGGAGGAAATAACTGCATTTACCTACACCGCCATCTTGACCAGAAGTCTCCAGTCAAGATTATATATTATATATTTATATTTTTCCATACGAACGACTGTAAACCTACTTTTGCCTATTCCTGTATAGTTATGCCTTTGTTAACAGACAGAATAAATTCTCATTTGGGAAAATGTCTTGTCCATCTAGGCCTGGATAGGATGAACCTGCTGTATAATCACTGCACTTTGACAGCACAGGCTGCTGCAACTCATCCGTGAATCTGCTCAGAAACACGCATGAGGTATTTGTCATGTGTCAGGAACCGTGCTAGGCCCTGCAGTTGAAAAGAACCACCTTCGAGTTGCTCGCATCTCAGTATGTGCATGTGTGTGGGTGGGGTTTGAACGGTACACAAACATTTATAACACGTAGACTGTCATTTAAGGAGAAGCAAAGTGTTGGCAGGGTTTAGAAGAAGGAAGGCACAGTGAGCTGGCGAGTTGAGCAAGGCATCACGGGGGGGGGGGGATTTGGGTGGAGCTTGAAGGGGAAGTAGAATTTTGTTTAATACAGGTTTTATTTTGGAATAAGATAAGATATACAGTAAGTTGCAAAAGATAGTACAGAAGGTTCCCACATATCCCTCATCTAGTTTCCCAATTTTTAACATCTTACACTTCCATGATATGTTTGCTAAAACTAAGAAACAACACTGATACATTACCATGAACTACACTTTACACTTTTGGGGATGTCACCAATTTTTCCATTAACATCTTCTTTCTGTTTCAGGATCCAGTTTAGATAACCACATGGCATTTCATCGACATGGCTCCACAGTCTTCTCTGGTCTATGACAGTTTCTTAGTGTTTGCTTATTTTTATGACCTGGGCAATCTTAAGGTGTGTTGGCCAGGTGTCCTGTAGGACGTCCCCCAGTCTGGACTTGTCCGATGTTTTTCTTATGCCTGGATTAGAGTTATGGTATTTGGGAAGAACAACAAGAGGAGCAGTTCCCTCTTTATCACACCACGTTAGGGGGCACCTGATATCTGCGTGGCACCATGGGTGAGGTGAGCCCAGAAGAAGAATTGTAACGGGGGATTGCTTCCCAGGTGAAAGGGCCTGTGCACGGTATGTTTGTAGCCTGGAGAAAAGTCCGGTGGGCTCACAGAGTACTTGCTAGGCAGTCGTGGGAGATAAGCCATGTGTTGGTATGATGCTTGTAAGTTTTAAAAATGTTTTATAGAAACAGACTTTTTCAAAGCTTGACACCTCATGGTAAGGTGATTGGGTAGATAATATCCCTCACTAAAAAGCTCACACAAGCTAGGCAGAGCAAAGTCAATTTTTTCTTCTGAGTAAATCAAAGCTCGCTCTTCCATGCAGGTCTGGAAAAGTTTTCTTCTGTGTTGCTATTTTACACCAGTGCTTGCCCTGCTGTATGTCTCTAAAGGGGATATGCCATTGCAATTCTAAGTGGAGAGAGTCTACGATGAAGTTCCTTATAGCAAACGTTTATTAGTCCATTCAAGGAAATGAGTCATCAAGGGAATATGAGGGCTACAGCTCTTGTGGCCACTAGAAGCTAACTATTGGTCTTGGTTGACTCAGGTACAGATTGAGAGGAGAAGGAGAAAGATCAGAGGAATTTCTCTTATCTTCTTTCCCAATGAACCCTGGGACTTGCCCTTTACTGTGTCAGAAAGGGAGCCACAGTTCGCTAATTGGGAAGTTCCCTTATCCTACCTTGTTAGGTTTAACATTCACTTGTTTATTTCACAAACATGTATCATGTACCCACCATAAGTCTGGATTTTTTAGTCAACAGGAATGTAAGATTAATAATATCTAGGTGGCTTCTTGCTTTTTAGAAGCTCATCAGCCTGGAAGACAGTAAGGAAAAAGAAATTAGTAGGAGAGTGGGCTTCATAGAAGAGATGATGCTGGGGCTGGCTTGTAGGATGTCAAGGAGCTTTAGTGGTGGGAAACAACATACACAAAAGCATGGGAGCAGCAGCACTGCACATCTGGGGAGCTGGGAGTCACTTGGTACTGCTGGAGCATGACAGAGGGTGTTGGGAAAAGAGGGAGATGGGGCACACCCAAATCCTGCCCTAGCCTCCGTCCGGAGCCATCCCCTGGGGTTGGGAGGCACAGAGCTCCAAGAAGAAGTCCCCTAGCATTTTACCTGCTAAGGTGCCATCCTTTAGACAGCCAGGCACTTGGACTTTAAGGGTTTTGCCTGACTTCCCATTATTGCAACTTGATCTTAGAAGTGTATAGCCATAATGCCTAATCCCTTTAAATGTGTTGAAAGCATAACAGCATTTGGTCTGTGATCAGCAACAGATTCTCATGCAACTAATTTTTACGCAGCTCAAGATTGAGTGGAAACATGCCACTGTACTCAATGCAGCGTTCCTGTAGAACTGCAGCTTTTGGGGTTGGGGTAGCCTATCTGCTGATCTTTGATATTCATTTGTTCACAGAGCTTTGTCATTATACCATGTCACATGGCTCCCTTTTAGTTTCCAAAGCCATTAAATGCTAAAGAAAACAGGATTTTTCCAGCTCTGATCTCATTATATGTACAAATTCCAAGAGCAGCCTCCCAGAAAATAAAAGTTTTTATATAAGAGAGTGGATGTGTTCATGAAAGATATATTGTTTATTTTCTTGGCACAGAGTTAACTCTAAAATAAGATTACTTAATTGAAGAAAACATTTCCTGACATGCTGAAAAGCAACATTTGAACCAAATCTCCTCTCTCTTAGATTAAGTCTGGGTGGATGTGTTCTAGGCTATTTAATCCATTGAATCTCAAACAAAATCATTTTAACTACTGAGGCATTTTGTTGGTAAGGCAAAATGTAACTCAATACTGTAGGCAACAGCTTGTAATCAATTATGATTTTTAGTTGGGAAAGTTCCTGGGGTTTGTTACAGTAGTAGTTTATTTATTTATTTATTTATTGGCACAAGAAAAATCTTAAATCTGGAAGCATTCAATTCAATTTTTTATTGTACTAGGCTGCTCCTGACTTTGTTTTGCAGGGTAACTCAGCTCATTTTTTAGTGGCTCTTTTATGCTGTTTTTAGGATTTTGGGGTCAGCATCATAATATATAACTACCTATTATCTATTACTACCTATATTATAGATAGTATAATATAAATGATATATTTTATTATATATAGCATAATATAGTACATTATTATAGTATAGTATAGTATGTAGTGTTATTATATATTAATATTACTTATTATATATAGTAATAGTCACACTGTTAAAACTCATCTATATATGTGTGGCAGAAGCAGCTAGTTGTTCACCAAAATACCTTTACTCTTTCTTTCTTGACACATGCCTACTTCATTAGAACAGACTTCCCAATCTGGCCAGTTTGCTCAGTGGTTAGAGTCTCAACCCACAGACCAGAGAAGCCCGGGTTCAGTTCCCACTAAGGGCACGTACCTTGGTTACAGTTTGTCCCCAGCCCCACTTGATTGTCTCTCTCACGTCGATATTTTTCTCTCTCTCTTCCTTCTTCTCTCCCTCCCACTCTATCTGAAGATAAATGCAAAATGTCCTTGGGTGAGGATTTAATAAAAAAAAAAAGAACAGATTTCCCAGTCTTCCTACAAGTTGGGCAAGGCCATGTGATGAAGTTCTCACCTACAGTATGTGAACAGAAGCGATGTTTGCCACTTCGAGGGCCTTATATGTTGAGTATGCCTCCTCCAAACCCTCCTCTTGTGTCTTCCTGCTGGCTGGAATGTGGATGTAGACACTCAGCTTTGACCAGGTGGGTAAAGACAATGCCTTAGGACAATAGTACAATATAATGAAAGTCAGAACTCGGGTCCCTGAATGTTCATGTGGAGCAGAGTCATGCTGTTCACCTGGATTGCTCACCTTTGAACTGTTATGTGTGATGGAAATAAATTCCCCCATTCTTTAAGCCACTAACCAGGCAGGGTCAATCAGAGAAACAAGTACATAGGGAAATATACATGTGATAAGGGATTTGTTACACAGATTTGATCTTAAGCAGCTGTAGGAGATGGTTAAGGAGTTTCTCTAAGGCTGTCTTTATGACTGATGCTAGAAATCAAAGTCCTCAGGGTAGGGAGCTAGGAGGAAAGGTTGAGTGCAAAGCAGGGTAGAACAAAGATAAGGTGGAACCCAGAAGCATAAGCTGGCAGTTTAAAAAAAGTGTTTTTCTTCATTGATTTTAGAGAGAGAGGAGGGGAAAGGGAGAGAGAAATAGAAAAATTGATGAGCCCTGGCCGGTTTGGCTCAGCAGTTGGAACATTGGCCTGCAGACCAGAGAGTCCCGGGTTCGGTTTCCGCTAGGGACACATACCAAAACAAAAAACAAACAAACAAAACATTAATGAGAGAGAACATCAATTGGCCGCCTCCTGCATGCCCCCCACTGGGGATTAGGCCCACAGCCTGGGCATGTGCCCTGACTAGGAATCGAACCGGTGTCCTCTTGGTGCTGGGCAAGCTGGCAGTTTCAACTGCTTCTGAACTTCATGGTATGAGTATCTGCAGAAGAAGCTGATGTCCTTCATCATGGACTTAGCACATACCTGACCCAGGAGTCTGAGAAGCTGAAGGAGGATCCCAGAGAGAGTGGAGTGGTGCAGGCCTGGCTGCTGCGTCACACCAATAGGGTGAACCAGGAGGTCAACAACAGCGGCTGCCAATTCTTTCCTGCCCTTCAGATCTCACACAGCATCTGACACACATCAGATCTGACACATCTAACTGGGAATGAACTCTGGGAAATAGAATACAGTCTAGCCATGTCGACACGTTACCATGCCACCACAGTCAACCCTTGTCAACTTGCACTGTACACAGCTCCTTAAACCATATTTTATCTCCAAATGAAAACCATAACTAAGTCATGCTTCTGCCTGACATGATACAACCATCACACAGACAGTTAAAAACACAGTAATTCCTCAGAAGAGGATTCAGAGTCCCCACTTTTTTGTTTTGGGTGATGTTAATTGTTCTTCTAGCTGATTCACAATTCCTGTAATTTAAATATTGGAATATAAAGTTAAGTACCATCTAACACATTTTAGGTTAGGTGATATGAGGATAAAGGAGGGGAAGAAAACAAACATGTTTGGTTAATATATATACAAATATATAAATATCAAAATAAGGAAGAAACATACAAACTATTACAGTCTTTATTTATGCGATGGTCACATGGCCATTGCTGATATATATCATTTCCTTCTTCCACTACCCACTCCATTTTCCCTAAGCAAGCACTTCAGCTGGTCATGGTTTCTTGCCTAGTGGGGTGACTCAGACCTTCATTTTTGAAGTATCTTGGTCATTAGCAGTTCTGTTTGAATAGGGATGTTTTAGTTTTCCATTAACTTTATCCTATGAAATAGGAACAGTAGGAGGTGCCCCAGAGGATCATCTGCATTCCAAATATGTTGTTCCTTGGCCCTGTTGTACAGTAATCCTCATTTTCCCATGATCATCGAATCAATCACTCCAGCCAACACAGTAACCCTCTTCTTCGGTTTTTGATTCACTGGCACAAGGAGGGCAAAGTGCTCAGGTGGCAGTCTCAGCTTCCGGTTCACGGGAATTGCTGTGGTGTTCCTTTTGAAAACTCCTAAACTAGCAGAGCCCAGTTGCAGGGATGGGAATAAAAAATGTTTTTCATGAATCACTAGGGGTAATAGTCATGAGTCACCCCATTTTTACCCCTCGAGTCTCAGACCCATGATTTTTGGCTTTGGTATAAAAAAATCACCCTACAGTGGACATCAGTTTAGAGATATACTATATCCTAGAGGACACTGTTCCAGCCCTGAAAGGTACTGTCACCTAGCTGGCACCATAACTGAGTCCTCAAAAAGCTACTCCACTACTCAACCAAGCAGCTACTTTAAAAAGATGGGGGGCCTGATAAGACTAAGGAGTGTCATGAGCATGGGTCCACTGCTACAGCTTCATTTGCTATGAAATGAATTCCTTGGTTGGAAACAATGCTGTTCAGAATAATATGAGAGTGGCTAAGACATCCTATAAGTCCAAGGATAATAGTGTACTAGGAACACTGCAACATGGAAGGCAAGATGAGTAAGTGCCCATTCCAGCAAGAATAAAATGCTGCCCCTTCCATTATGGAAATAGTCCAATGTAATCAACTTGTCATGAACTAGCTGCCTGATACCTCTGGGTAATTGTGCCATATTAGGAGCTCAAGAGCTGCTGGAAGTTTGGGCCCTTAGCAATGGCTGTAGGCAAATCAGCCTTGGTGAATGGAAATCCATGTTGCTGATTCCATGCATACATAACCTTCATCCCTACCATGGCCACTTTGTTTGTGAGCCTATTGGGCAATGTCATGGGACTGAGTATAAGTGCCATAAGGGTAGCAGTTTGAGCCTCTTTTGAACACCACTGAAAGCACAATTCTCGAATGGTATCTGGAACAGAGCAGATGCCTTATGAGTGTTTGCTGAATTAATGCATGCATGTGTGAAGATGAAGCAGACCCATGTAGAAAGGGAGGGGGGTAACATTTAGGAGATCTCTCTTCAATTTGGGTAAGTTTGTGCTGCATTTGAAATGGAGTAGGAAGGTTTCTGGTCTCTGCTTGTCTGGGAGGTCTCAGATGGAGCGCACTAAGAGAAATAACACCTCTGCAAAAAGCTTCCATCGTCAAATAATATGAGTTGGTTTAAATATTAACTGCCATTGCTCAGGAGTCCTCCTAAGCAAACTGGCCACGTTGTGCAGCCTGGAGTGCTGTGGGCATGGTTAGGAGCTTTGTTCTGGGGGCCTCTGCCTGAGCTCGTAGCCAGTTTCCTGACCAAGGCAGTGCTGTCCAGTTGAAGAACTTCTGTGAGCTTCCTACTGTGTGTTTTAAAACATTCCTTTCTGAGAACACAACCCCACAGAACTGCTGTTAACACTCAATAAAACTTTTTTCTTGGTAGCTGTTAAACTTTAACATCAGATTATACTACACATCAGCAGAAGAGTCCACACAGGCCTTCCTTGCTAAACAGATTGTTAGTGCGCCTAACTCATCAGCTCTGGGGAGAATACAAACCTCGCTCACTCTCACGGCAGAGAGAAACTCTGCTACAACAATATTTCTGGTCCTTCAGAAAGGGCCCTGGCACATATGATGTTAAAATATCTCTCAGACAAACAAACAAACAAGATTAAGTTAGAGATTTGAGACTTAAAGAAACAGTTTAAAATTAGAAAGAAATTCTGAATTACTCATAAGGCATGCATACTATTTTCTTACATTCTTCTAGCTCTGATAATTAGTAACACAAATCTTTAATTTATGAATTAAAAATGTAAATAACTTGACAAATTTTGTCTGATGAATCCAGATCGTCTGGACTCAAGAAGAAAAATCCTTTGGACAGAGCAAAGAATTTTTCTGGTCTAATTTAAAACAGCAATGTTGACCATGGCCTGGAAGCTGAAGGTCTCAGTCTGAGCTCCAACCCCCACTGTCATGGTAACATTTCATTTATAACTTAGACACAAAGGTGCATCTAGTCTGTGCGGACAGAGCTGGCGATGAGCAGCGGTCCTCTCTGAGAGTGCTCCACGGAAGCCGACACGGACCTTTCTCCACAAGCGCACAGAGGAAACCCTCCTTTCCCTGCACAGGAGGTTTTCACTGGAAGCCAGAGTTTCTGCTTTTGATTTCACTTGCCGTTTGTAGATAAACGAGCCTAGATGCTTTCACTTTGCACAGATTGCCCATCAGGGCACGAAGTCCAAGATGTCTTGGGAAGATAAACACACAGAAGAATCTGGGCCCTCAAGGTCATAGGCTTTGCCTTTGTAAACTAGACCCTGAGATAGTGCAGTACTGTGTCATGTCCTCATAAAGGATGAGTTTGGACCGTGAACTGCAGAACAGCAAGTCTGAGGTTTATTTATGCATCTCTGACTTATACTTCATATGTTATTATCTTTATATAACTACCTGATTAAAAAACAAGGATGAGCCCTGGCCGGTTTGGCTCAGCAGTTAGAGCATCGGCCTGCGGTCCGGAGGGACCCGGGTTCGGTTCCCGCTAAGGGCACGTACCTCGGTTGCAGTTTGTCCCCGGCCCTGGTTGGTTGTGTGGGTGGCGACCACTCGATGTGTCCCTTTCACATCGATGTTTCTCTCTCTCTCTCTTCCTCTCTCTCCCTCCCGCTCTATCTGAACAAAAAATGGAAAAATGTCCTCGGGTGAGGATGATAAAAACAAAAAACAAAAAACAAAAAACAAAACAAGGATGAGCCTGGCTGGTGTGGCTCAGTGGTTGAGCATTGACCCATGCACTAAGAGGTCTCCAGTTCAATTCCCGGTCAGGGCACATGCCCAGGTTGTGAGCCAAATCCCCAGTGGGGGGCATGCAGGAGGTGGCCAGTCAATGTGCTCTCTCATCAATGTTTCTCTCTCTCTCTCTCTCCCCCCCTTCCTCTCTCTCTCTCTAAAATCAATAAAGAAAAAAATAAGGATGAGACAATTCATTAAAATATTTTTAATTGATTTTTGAAAGAGAGGGAGGGAGAGAGAGATAGAAACATTGATGAGAAAGAACATTGATTGGCCACCTCCTGCATGCCCCCCACTGGGGATCAGGTCCACAATTTGGGCATGTGCCCTGACTGGGAATTGAACTGGTGACCTCTTGGTGCATGGGTCAATGCTCAACCACTGAGTCACACAGGCTGGGCCAAGAAAATTTACTTTTATTAAAAAGGGAAAATAGTTTTGCCAGGTGGTTCATTTGGTTGGAGTGTCATCCTGTACACCAAAAGGTTGTGGGTTTGATTCCTGGTCAGGGCACATATCTAGGTTGTGGGTTTGATGCCCAATTGGGGCTCCTGCAAGAGGCAACTGATCAATGTTTTCTCTCACATCGATGTTTCTCTCTCTCTCTCAATCAATAAAAACATATTCTCAAGTGAGAATTTTTATTTATTTATTTATTTATTTATTTATTTATTATCCTCACCTGAGGACATTTTTCCGCTTTTTGTTCAGATAGAGTGGGAGGGAGAGAGAGGAAGAGAGAGAGAGAGAGAAACATCGACGTGATAGGGGCAATTGAGTGGTTGCCAACCGCACGACCCAACCAGGGCCGGGGACAAACTGCAACCAAGGTACGTGCCCTTAGTGGCAACCGAACCCGGGTCTCTCTGGACCACAGGTCGATGCTCTAACTGCTGAGCCAAATCAGCCAGGGCTCAAGTGAGGATTTTTAAAAAAGAGAGAATAGTTTAGTAGTCTTCAGATTTAAAACAAATGTGGTCATCTAAAATTATTTTAACCATGTAACATCACATGGTAGCTTTTGGGGAAAATGGAAGAAATTAGAGGTTAGTTTATAGACGTGATTCTGCAAAACTTTACCAATTTAAACAGGTCTAAACTGTCAATGGGAAGTTGAGGAATAATGACTTTATCTTTTTATTTGGTACATGTGAAAAATATTGCTCTTCATTGTTGTAATCATCTTTAACATCTCCAAATACAACATATGCAATTCAATCATAATCCTATTTGTTTCTGGTACAGAATGAATTTAAAGTCCCCCAAAATCAGCAGTGATGGAGATGCCTGTGTAAAGGACATGTGATTAGAGTAATTACCTAGAATCTACACTGAGAAAAAAATCCATTTTCAGAGATAGGAAGTCATAGGAGTTTCAGATCTGGTAAAATTATTCCTTCCTCCCTCCCTCCCTCCCTCCCTCCCTCCCTCCCTCCCTCCCTCCCTCCTTTCCTTCCTTCCTTCCTTCCTTCCTTCCTTCCTTCCTTCCTTCCTTCCTTCCTTCCTTCTCTTGGTGGTAAAATTCTTAAGGTGAGTGCCTTTTTAATTCATTTGCATATCACCAATAGCAATCAGCACAATGTCTTGCACAAAATTAGTGTCAGGAAGGTTCTGTGCATAAGATAGGATTTCCAAATTTGTTTGGAAATAGGATAAAGTTTACCTTCAAAATCTCTTAAAGAAAAGGTAAACACTTTTCTTTTCACTCTCTTTACATGTCTTCTCTCTAAACTTCCCTCTTTAAAGAAAAAAAAAAAAAAACAAGAACACTCTCCCTCAATTTACCTTAAGTCCTTCTTCATAAATGGGGAACCTCCCATAGGTTGCTCTGCTTCTGCTTCTTCCTGGACAGTCTCTCTCCTTGGGGAAGCTTTTCGGTGGCTGCCTCCTCACAGGAGAACCAGAAACAAGTCTGGAACATCTATCCTTCACCACGTTGTCATCCGAACTGTTTATGTCTGAGTTGTATTTTCTGTGTAACTCAAACTGGAAAGCTTCATATGCTTTTGAGTTAACTACACTGGAATGCTGAAATTCATTGAGAATGCTTGAAAAAGTCATAAATAGTCCAAATTGTTAGTCTGGTTTTGTAAATAAGATTATGAAACGTGAGAGTTTCCGTAAGACACGTGGAAAGTGAAAGAGCTAAACTTTCAGAGTGTGATACTGTTAAGGTGCTCTGGTCCCTGCCTGGTTCTTTGCTGAAGAGGCTCCCTCCTTATCACTATGAAAAGAGACTGAGTGCTCTGGCTGCCAGCGGTACCTCTCATCAATTAGCCTCGCCTTGCAGAGGGGTCTGAGGAGTATCATGATGGATTAGGAAATCATGAAAATCACGTGTGCTTCACACTAGACCTAAAACAAAGATGCATGAGACCAACGCTTTGAGAAAAAAGCAGCACCTCTTGATGTGTGTTCAATATCAATAGCTTTCAAGAATGTGCCAAGCAGATGTTCTGTGATGATGCAGCTTTTTATTCAGTTTTTACTTGTATCAAAGGTACATGTGCACTCATGTAGAGTCATGGAGTTGTACAAGGCTTGCATGGAAAACGGAAGTCTCCACTCTGTCTCTCCCACTTCCCACTTTCTGAAGGCAGACTCGCTCGACTTTTCCAAAGAATTATCCTGGTGTTTATACCCATATCTCTATATCATATGCTTTTACTGCTACTTCTTGAATTTTTACTTTTAAATGTCTATTAATTCCAGCAATGGAAGATAAGAATTTAACACTCTTTCTCACCCCTTCCCGCCACCCACATTCACATGGCCCCTCACTCTCCCACTCTGTACTCCCTAATAGTTTTATGTGCTTTTAGTGAGAGCAATCTATATGTTCCCATGTAATGACCACTTTAAATGCTATTGACAACTGAGCTATGTAGTATACTATGATTACTTTTGTTTCCCTCCACAGCTTACTGTTTTTCTGGCATTAATAATTGTCTTCCTTTTTCTTTTGCTTGGCTTTCTATATATTTATTGCCAAATAAGCACCAAATAATTCCCAGTTATGGAAATTGCCTCTCAGCGGGCTCAAACACATTAGATATACTGCCTGAAGTCACTCCCGGAGCCTTCTGAGCCACTCCAATCTTGATTGTTTGGTCCCCAGTCTGGTTATCTATCTGTTATCATGGGGTTTCCCTTCATCATCATCTTGGGGATTGTCTTAGCCTCTCTCTTACCTTGAATTCCCTGTTTCTTGACTTCGTGTATTTCTCTGGATGTGTTCACTTGTTTTGGTGGAACACATCCTCCAGTAGCTTTCTGAGAAAGGGTACATGGTGATAAATATTTTGAGAATTGCATTTTTCTTTTTATCCTCGCCCAAGGACATTTTTCCATTTTTTGTTCAGGTAGAGTGGGAGGGAGAGAGAGAGAGAGAAACATCGATGTGAAAGGGACACACCAAGTGGCTGCCACCCACATAACCAACCAGGGCCGGGGACAAACTGCAACCGAGGTACGTGCCCTTAGCGGGAACCGAACCCGGGTCTCTTTGGACTACAGGTCAATGCTCTAACCGCTGAGCCAAACCGGCCAGGGCGAGAATTGCATTTTTGAAAATATTTATTCTACCACTTCATTTGATTAATGTTGGGGCTGAGCATAATATTCTAGGTTGGAAATATTTTTTCCTCAGGAATAGAAGACATTTCTTCTTGGCCTTCATATTTCTATTGCTGTTGAAAAGTCAGATGCTAGTCAGACTCCTGATACTTTGTATCTATTTTTCAGGCTCTTCTCTTTGTCCTAAAGTGTTAAAATTTCACAATGATGAGTCTGGGTAAAGATCTACTTTTATCCATTGTGGCCCGCATCTGGTATAGCTTTGCTGACTTTAATGAACTGCTGGATGATCTCTTCGAATGTGCTCTCTAAGTCTTTTTCTGGAACTCCTACTCATCAGTTGAAGGACATCCTAGGCTGGTTCTCTAAATGTTTTACTATTTCTCTCCTATTTTATATCTCTGTTTTACCTTAGTGATATTTATTCAGCTTCTTTTGTGAAATTTTTATTGAGATTTTCATTTTTACTTCCTACTTTTAAGTTTCCGAAGGTTCTTACTTTTTTATATAACATCTTGTTCCCTGCACATAATAGTTATTTTTTAAAGGTTTCATTTTCATATATTATTTTATTCCAAGTTGTTGTAAATTTTCTTGTTGATTTGGCCTCTTTCTTTCCTATGAGAAGTCTCCTTCAAATGTTGGTGATCTTGGCTACCTGTTCATATGTAAGAGTAGGGTGCTACATCGCCGACAGGAAGCTCTGTATGCAAGCAGGGCTTGTCAAACTCTGAGCTTCACAGCGGGGTGTCTGGCTAGGCCAGTTCATAGGTGAATCCCTATGTCAGTCCCTGGGCCTCTTCCTTTAGCTGGCTAGATTCCCCCAAAGAAGTCTCTTTAACTAGGGGAACAAAATACAATGGGGTTAATTTCAACATTGTGTCAGCTTTTACTTATTCAGCCTGTTTTCAGGACACTTTTCTACTTTGACTGTTCTTGTTTTCCCCCAGTCCAACTGATCCCTGTCTTATCCTCTTCAGGGAACAAGTTCCTAGTCTCTGTCAGAATGATGGAGGAGATCGGGTCTCACTGCTTTTTTTTTTTTTTTTTTTTTATCCTCACCCGAGGACACTTTTCCATTTTTTGCCCAGATAGTGTGGGAGGGAGAGAGAGGAAGACAGAGAGAGAGAAAAAAAAACGTTGATGTGAAAGAGACACATCGAGTGGCTGCCACCCAACGACCAACCAGGGCCGGGGACAAACTGCAACTAAGGTACGCGCCCTTAGCGGGAACCGAACCCGGGTCTCTCTGGACCGCAGGCCGACGCTCCAACTGCTGAGCCAAACCGGCCAGGGCCTCACTGCTTCTTAAACAAGTTCAACCAATCCTCTGGATTTTAGCCCTATCACTATCCCCACTTCCAAAGGTAACTGGTACTGCCAGTTCTTAGACCTTTGGGGGATTCTACGGTGTATATCAGATTATCTGTCAGCTTTTCTACTTTCTTGGGTCTGCTATATCATTACTACTTCTCCAAATACTTTTCAGTTTCTAAAATGTTGTTGGTGTTTCTCTTCTCTTTGTTTACCTTTTTTTTAAAAATATGTTTTCTCAGTCCCTTACTTGTCACTTCAGTGGAGTTTGGGAGGGAGTAGAGGCAAATGTGTATATACAACCAGCTATCTTTAACTGGAAGTCCACTAAGTAATCTGATGTGCTTTCAAAGAAAAAATAGAATTAATGTTCTACAGAGTAAGCTTCCTCTGTGTGCTTGACATACATACAGTCTAGGGTTTACTGTAAATTGCTAATTTAAACGGAAAATAGTACCTTTGTCAGTTCTCTCCAATATCAGATCTGTAGGTTGGATCCTTGAGTCATATCACTGCTCTGCTAGCTAGAGGTCCTAGGACGTCCTACACCCTTGGGCACATACTATACCCACAACCCAAGAGTCTCAGGGAAGATTTCAGACTCTTACTTTACCACTCTACCCTAACCTCCTGTCGCTGATTGTTAGGTAGTAATGGAAAGGCTACAAATGGGAGGAGAAACCCAAACTGAAGATGGAAGAGGAGGCCCTAAAACTCTAAGAAATCCATTCCTTCCCCACCCAGTGGCATAGTCATGGGGTTGCCCTGCTAGCCTTCCCTTTTTTGTTTTTTAAATCCTCACCCAAGGTTATATTTTCATTGATTTTAGAGAGAGAGAAAGGGGGGAGGGGAAACATCAATGTGAGAGAGAAACATTGATTGGTTGCCTCCTGTATGCACCCCAGCCGGGATCAAACCCTCAACCTAGGTATGTGCTCTGACCAGGAATTGAACCTGAGATCTTTTCTGGTGCACGGGAAGAAGCTCCAACCATCTGAGCCACACCAGCCAGGGCAGGCTGCCCTTTTTGACCTCTCCTTTCCCTGGTCCCCTACACAACTGCAAGACAGAAGAGGAGAGCACATACTTCATTAGTCCACTAAAGGTTGCCCAGCCTATGGGGTCCGGGACTGGGATTCTGCCAGGTCGCTGTTCTCAGAAGCCAAGTGGATGACCACATCCCCGCCAAGAGATAGTTTCATCTGCCTCTCTTATTTCCATCACTTTTTTGGGAAAAGGAATAAAGAGAAGCTTTTAACATTTTTAAAGCTAAGAGCTCCCAACAGTGTCAATACTTAGTAAGGGAGTTTACCTGGGGAGCTTTCAACTACCTACTTACACACACACACACACACACACACACACACACACACCCCTCCCACACTCCCTTCAGGACTTTTATGTAGGGCAAATGAGACCAGAATGAATATCAGGCAACCCTGAAACAGTAAAGAATTCTCAAAATGGAAATTTCATAGTCTCAAGGGGGTGTTTATGGGAGGTGGAAAGGGAGGACCCTTAGCTTGGCAAGCATGGGAGGAAAGTGTGAATGAACTGACTATATGTAGATCGGCCTCAGGACTGTCTATGTGTTTGCTTTTCAAAGTACCTGGCTGTCCAGTATCTTAGGCCCCACATCCTGGCCCTTTGTGGACTAGTTGTGTCCCAGAGATATCTCTGCCTTCCAGGATTATGGCTCTAGAGACAAAGCTTGCTTGGATGATTATTTTTTGGATGATTCACACAACAACTTCTTGACATTCCCTGCTTGGGTTGTGGAATGCTAGCAAAAGCTCGCACCTAACAGGGGCCTTCTTTCCCTTCCCTCTCCAGCTTGCTCTCATGTTTCCAATTCAGACTTCTGTCCCTGGGTCTGCTACAGAGCTCAAGGGCTCAGAAACTGAAGGAATTCCTGGGGGTGCTTAGAAGCTGCTCAGGCCTGGACGTCAATAACGATGTATAATTTCAGCTTCTCCAACAAGTGCTGCAGGCTCCATTCTGCTCTGAAGTCTGGGTGAGCTTCTTTTGGAGCCAACACCATTTTCTGCATGCAGGTTTTTATACATAATTTTCAGTAATGCTTTGCAGGCAGCTGCCTTTCTACATAGGATCAGCTGCCGGAAATGCAGGAAACCACACAGGCCAGAAACAAAAAGACACTCGAGGTATTGTTTAGAGAACACATGTAAGATGTTAGAAACCACAACATCCTACACCTGTAGCAACATCTACTGCAGATGTGTAAGTACTTTGCAGTCCATTTTAGACTTGAACACATACAGCTTCTAAGAAACAAACTTGGGCTGCCTTTCTGCCAAGTTCCCTGCTGTAAATGATTACTCCTGAAAGGCCACACATATTACAACTTTATTACCTCTGGAGGAAAGAGAAGATTTCATTTGCAAGTGTTTGTCCCAACTGAAGCCAGGGTCATCAGCTGAATTTTCTGTCAGAGCAGTTTTGGCCCCAGAGATTCTGCTTGCTCTTTCAAAGTGAACAGGAAACCAAAACAAATTCTACAGGGCTTATGCCTAACAAGAAGCAGATTCAGCTCGTCACTCACTCATTATTGTCCAAAACTAGCACTTACCATCTCAATATTAGTTCTATGAAAAATGCACTAGCTCTGTAGTTTTAATGCTCCCTTAATTGTGTTTCTGAGTCAGGACCTGGAGAACTCACTGTGCAACAGGAAACTTTCCATTCACTGGGGTTTGAGCACCTTATCAAACAGAGATTTTATCTTGATTCGTTTCCTATTTAAACCCAAGCTACAAACACAATCATCATTAATAGTTTCACTGTTCAGAATATATGAATGTTCTCAAAATCGGTGACAAGCTACAATTGTGGGCAAGATCCAAGACTACAAACTCTTGTGTGCGATGCGGACCAGAGAGGCTGGGAGCAGGAGTGTTATATAATGCCGACTGCCTCTTAGAAAATATTTTTAAAGTTAGGGACTCTTTGGGATTTTTTTTTCATTTTTGTTTTATTTTGTATTGATTCTTAGGGTGTTTCTGCCTAAGCCAACTTCTAAACAATGATCCTCTCTAAAGGCTCAGTGAAAAGGATCCTGAATGCTTTTCTGTTCATTTTGTCCCCGAGTAACTTGAGTGAGTCTGTCTGATGGTCAGTTTTCTCAGATGGCACTTTCTCTATTCCTCTCAGAGTTGCAGTGAGGACCAGATATGTCTTCTTTGGAAAACATAAAGTGATTACAAACATAAGGTCCTTTTTTTTTTTTTTTTTTTGCTTTTAAAGTTAAGAGGTTTACTCAATTATCCAGTATATTAATTTATTTATTTCTATGTACCAAATCACCCCAAAACCGAGCAGTTTAAAACAACAAGCATTTGGCCCTGGCCGGTTTGGCTCAGCGGTTGGAGCGTCGACCTGCGGTCCTGAGAGACCCGGGTTCGGTTCCCGCTAAGGGCGCGTACCTCGGTTGCAGTTTGTCCCCGGCCATGGTCGGTCGTGCGGGTGGCAGCCACTCGATGTGTCCCTTTCACATCGATGTTTCTCTCTCTCTCTCTGTTCCTCTCTCTCCCTCCCACTCTACCTGAACAAAAAATGGGAAGGTGTCCTCGGGTGAGGATAAAAAAATAAAAATAAAAAAAAAAATAAAACAACAAGCATTTGGACTTCCGGTCAAGATGGTGGGTAGGTAAACGTGGTATCACGTCCTCCCACAACCACATCAAAGTTACAACTAAACTACAGAACAACCATCATTCAAAACCGCCTGAAATCGAGCTGAATGGAAGTCCTACAACTACGGAATTAAAGCAGCAGCCGCATGGAGACTGGTAGGAGGGGCGGAGGGGACGGGCTGGTCCCACACCCACGTGTGGCGGATAAAAATCAGGAGGACACCTCGGCTGGGAAGGTCCTCCCTGAGGACTGAGGGGTCCCCGTCCCACACCAGGTGCCCCGCTCAGGGTTCCAGTGCCAGGAAGAGAATCCCCATAACCTCTGGCTGGAAAAACCAGCGGGAACTGAGGCTCAGGGAGGTTGAGGCGGCTGGAGCCCCGGGCAGCTCCTTAAAGGGCCCGCGCACGGACTTATTGGACTCTCTCTCTCTAAGCTTGGAGGGGAGGCAGCTCGAGGGGCACCAGAGACACACAGGGAAGAACGGAGCTGTTTGGCACTGGAGCGAGGGCTGGAGAGGGGGCTTTCTCCAGGACAAATGTGCTGTCAGTGACCTTTGTTTCTTTGGTGTGCCCTTTTCTGGGGCGGCAGACAGAAGCCATATCTGGGACTCCAGCAACCTGGCTCACACTGGTTGCCCCACCCTGGTGACTCCCTGAGGCCCCGTCCCACCCAACTTTCAGGCCCACCCAAGCTGTTGCCAGTTACTGAACCATAGGATTGGCCTGTCTTGGATCCTGCTTCAGGTTTTCCTAAATTCTTTCAAACAAGCAGCATCTGGCCTCAGATAGCCCCATACCTCTCGTTAAGTAATATACTGAAACAAACACAGGGAGGCAGCCAAAATGAGGAGACAAAGAAACAGGTCCCAAATGAAAGAACAGAACAAAACCCCAAGAAAAGAACTAAGCGAAATGGCGATAAGCAACCTAACAGAAGCTGAGTTCAAAATACTGCTTATAAGGATGCTCAATGAACTTAGTGAGAACCTCAGTGAACTTAGTGAGGGCCCCAAGAGCATAAAAAAGGACCAATCAGAAATGATGGATGCACAGTCAGAAATGAAGGAGGCATTAACTGAAATAAAGAATAATTTACACAGATTCAATAGTAGAGTACGTAAATCCAAGAAGCAAACCATCAATTTGGAATATAAGGAAGCAAAAGACGCCCAATCAGAACAGCAAAAAGAAAAAAGAATCCAAAAAAATGAGGATAGTGTAAGGAGCCTCTGGGACAATTTCAAGCGTGCCAACATTCGCATCTTGGGGGTGCCAGAAGGAGAAGAGAGAGAACAAGAAATCGAAAACCTATTTGAAACAATAATGGCAGAAAACTTCTCTAACTTGGTGAAGGAAACAGACATACAAGTCCAGGAAGCACAGAGAGTCCCAAACAAGATGAACCCCAAGAGGCCCACACCAAGACACACATCATCATCAAAATGCAAAAGGTTCAAGACAAAGATTTGAGTCTTCAAAGAAGCAAGAGAAAAGCAGTTAGTTACCTACAAGGGAGTTCTCATAAGGCTGTCAGCTGATTGCTCAAAAGAAACTTTGCAGGCCAGAAGGGAGTGGCAAGAAATATTCAGAGTGATGAAAAGCAAGAACCTACAACCAACATTACTCTATCCTGCAAAGCTGTCATTTAGAATTGATGGCCACATAAAGAGTTTCCCAGACAAGAAAAAGTTAAAGGAGTTCATCACCACCAAACCATTATTATATGAAATGATGAAGGGTCTTTTTGAAGAAAAAGATAAAATATATGAACAAACAAAATGGCAACGAATACATATCTGTTGACAATGGAATCTACAAACAAAATGAATAGGCAGAACAGAAACATTCTCATAGATACAGAGAACATTTTGTTGGTTGCCAGATGGGAGGGGTATTGGGGGAATGGGTGAAAAAGGTGAAGGGATGAAGAAGTACAAATTCATTGCTAGACTGACAAACCTCAAAGGGAAAGGGGTTGGGGGATGGGAAGAAATAAACCAAAGAACTTATATGTATAACCGATGGACACAGACAATAGTGTGGGGAAAAGGCGGGAGGGAGCAGGAGTGGGGAGGAGGGGGTCAGTGGGTAAAAAATGAAGAACATCTGTAATACATTCAACAATAAAGATTTAAAATAAAAAAAAATTAATTAAAAACAAAACAAAAAAGCATTTATTATCTCAAAGTTCCTGTGACTCAGGAATTCCAGGGTGATTTAGCTGGGTAATTCTGACTCAAGGTCTTTCATGAGGTTGTAGTTAAGGGTTGGTCAGGGATGCCGTTATGTGAAGGTTTGATGGGGCTGGATATTGGCAGGAGGTTTCAGTTCTTGATACATGGATTTCTCCATAGGGCTTCTTCAGTGTATGTGACATGGTAATAGGCTTCTCCAGAGTGGGTGATCCAAGAGAAAGAGCAACATGGAAGCCACGATGTCTTTTGTGACCTAGCCTTGGAAGTTACACATTGTCATAATAACCTATTAGTCAAAGGTCAGCCCTGTTCATCATGGGAGCAGACTGCACACAATCATAAACTCCAGGAAGTGAGGGTCTTTAGAGGCCATTTTGGAGGTTGCTTACCACAAATCTGAACTATTTTGACAAATAGCTAAATGAATTAAAAGTGTTTTTTAAGTACATGTTTGAACTCAGTATACTGTTTCTGAACATTTGCCCATGCCCCAATCACAAAAGTTCCTATCATCTCTCTAAGTATCATCTGACAAACCCAGAGCATAGAAGCAGAGTTAAGTACTCAGACTTTTGAGTCAGAGTGATTGGTACAAATCTGGCTCACTTAACTGCTTGTTTAAGCCTATAATTCCCCATAATAATATACATTATATACTATTTTATTTTGTAGCCAGTAATCAAAAGACCATTCAACAGTACCTAAGTACTTAATCAGTGATAGGTATCTTTATTAATTATTATTGCTTTCACTATACAATTTAGCTTGAGAGGTGAGCATGCATGCACAGCTTGCATTCTGGCAATCACATAACAAGAATTCTGGATATTGACTAGTTTCAGGTTTGATGAATACAGTGGCTCAGTGACATCAGGTACCCAGATTCTTTTCATCTTTCTTATCTGCCATGAAGATATTTGGATTCTCTCCTTGATAAGATAACTGCTGCAACTTGGATCATTATGTCCTCACACACTACATGAAAAGGCCAGCTGAAAAAGTCAGTCTCTTCTTTATACCCCTTTTTGAGATGAAGAAAATCTTCCCATTCCTAGTAGACGTGCTCAGATTTGAGTGATCTGAGTGGTGTTATTTACCCATTTCTAGGCCAATCATTGTTAGGAGGTAGGGAATTACAACTTGTTAGCTTAGATTAACCAAGGCTACTTCTTGGGGCTGGGGAAAGGCTTGGCTTCTCAAAAGCACCTGGCTATGTGATGCTTTAAAAAAATAAGAAGAAGAAAGAAAGACCAGATGGTTATTGAGTGGGTCAACATTGTCTGCTGCAGGGTACATAAAAATAAAATTTTGAGAACTGTGCATGTCTGAAAATGTCTTTTTTTCTATCTGTACACTTGATGAGTAGTTTAGATAGATATAGAATTTTAGACTGGAAATGACTTTTCCTTAGAATTGTAAAAGCACTGCTCTATTTTCTTTTTACATCTAACGTTTTTTGTTTTTTCAAGGCTTAATTCATTTTATGTTTCTTTTTTGAACAAACCTGAAGATATATTTCTTTTTAAAAAAAATACTTAATTTATTAATTTGTTTTATGACAGATGTGTCTCCTTTTTCCCTCTTTGACACCCTCCCCCCCACTCCAGCCACCCCCACCTTTACTGCACTGTTGTCTGTGTCCACTGGTTAGGCATATATGCATATAAATTCTTTAGTTTAGCTCTTCCTGCCCCTATCCCCTCCCCATCTAGTGTTATTTTTAAGAAGTTCAATGCCATTCTGATTCTTGGTTTTTGGTACGGGACCTGTTTTTCTTTTGGAGGGGTTTTGAAGTTTCTATTTTTTCATGAGTTTCTAAAATTTCATGATTATGTCCTTTGGTATGTTTTCTATCATTCTTTGTGCTAGGCATCCAAATAGGCCCTTCTAGTCTGAGAAATTATCCCAGTATATTTTGGGAAATTTTCTTATATTTAAAAAAAGTTTCCTCCTTATTATCTCTGTACTTTCTTACTGGTATTCAAGTTGAGTATTGGATTTCCTGTATTGATCTTCGAATTTTTTAATCTTTTTTTTTCTATTTTCTCTTTGTCCTTTTGTTCTTTTCTGGAAAATTTCTTCCATTTCATCTTCACTCTTTTACTGAATTTATTTCTGCTACTTTATTTATTTATTTAATTAAATGTATTGGGGTAACATTGGTTAATAACTCTGCTACTGTATTTTTAATTTCCAAAATTTCTTGTTCTCATGGGTTTTTTACATTGTAATTAATTAATTAATAGTTAATCCTCACCAGAGGACATGCTTAGAGAAAGGAAGGGATAAGAGTGGGGATGCGGGGGGTGGGGGGGGCGGATATTGATCAGTTGCCTTCCATACATGCCCTGACTGGGGATCGAACATGCAACCCAGGTATGTACGCTGACCACAAATCAAACTGGCAACTTTTCAGTGCATAAGATGATGCTCAACCAACTGAGCCACTCCAGCCAGGCCACTTCATGTTTCTTTTTTAGAGCATTCTTTTCTAATTTCATGGATGCAGTACCTTTTCTTATTTCTCCAAGGATTTTACTTGAAGGATTTAGTTGTTTGTATAAGTGTGTGTGTGTATGTGTGTCTGTATGTTCCTTTAAAACTTTATCTAATTTTTTCTGGTTACTTATTTTTCCATTTTGGTTTTGTCTTTTGTTAAAGGTTTTCCTTAAAATATCTATGATTCTTCTTCACGGTCTCATATGTAAAAGAAAACAGCATTTTCTCCCACTTCACTATCTACTAATAAGGTAAATTGTTATATTAGAGCAAAGAGGAAGGCCAGAGGCCTCACATTATGACATGGTACCCCAGGTGAAATTAAGAGCAGCCATTGCTAATATTTATTAAGTGCATGTTATTTTATTTAGCCCTCATAACTCTGTGATATAAGCATTATTATTATTATTATCCTCATTTTCCAGGTAAGGAAACTGAAGCTCATAGGGTTAATAACCTGTCCAGGGACATACAGCCAAACAGCGGTGAACATGAACTCTTAGCCACAATACCATACTGCCTCTTAGTAGGTGAAATTTGTCCTTGGCATTGGCCCACCTCCTCTCTCACTTTTTCTGGCCCACTTTCAAGTGGTGTTTTTGTTCTCTCATTCCTTGGTATCTTCCTGTTTCCTAAGGTATCCTCACTGTGTATTGATCCCATCCCTATTATTTTCCCTATGTCCTTCCCAATAAAAATTTCAGTTCCTTCAATGGTACTATCTCAACTGCAGTTCAGAAGAAAACAAATCTATTTACATAATTTAGAATGAAGTGGGAATGAATGAGGGAAGGGTTGGTACTCTACCCCTCCCCCCACCACTCTGGTTATTAGCATTCATTTTAGAAAGGACTGTAATTAGTTTTAGATTCTAATTAGTTTTAGAATCAATATAGATAACATTTCTTGATCTGGCACTGTACTGTGAAATAACACAGACAATTAGTCTTAGTCATTGTCCCCAGGGGTTAAAATTTTAGTTGAGGAGATAGCTTACCTAGAAAAGTAATTGGAGTACATCATGATTTACTTGTGTGCACTCTTGGGGATAGTTAACATCTTAAAGGCAATGACTGCTTAACATCATAAAGGCAACTTGACCTTCTGAGTACACTGAGATTTCAGAGGAAGGTGTGGGCTTAGGGAGGGCAGCCAGGTCTGCAAGGGTTAGAAGTGCCCATAAGAGGCCAGAAGATGTGTGTGGAATCTAGACAAGGGAAACTGATGAGTAAGTGTGTGTGTGCAGGGAGGGTTGTGAGAGGTGACCTAGTGCTGCCCTTGCTTAGGTCACCAGAAGAACGGGTGTGTAGCAGGGTCCTCCACTTCTGAAACGCAGCACTCTTTAAAGCAAGGATGAGGAGCTGCAGGCATCCACAGTCACACCAGTTTCTCCCAGTTCTTAACCTTCTTGGTTCTCAACAGCAAACAGAGCTGCAGGGAAAGAGGGCTTCTTCAGAGCATTACTCTTCTGACCTGAGTGTTTTAAAATGAAAACTCTTTCTTTTAATATATTTGAAAAATCTGGAAGGAATAATATAAATCAATGCCTTAAGCTTTACCAGCTTCAAGTTTAGTCATTTTTCTTGAACCGAATTCCCCACAGTGTTTAAAGAGCAATAAGAAAGCAGAGCTGTCGGCATGGGAAGCCAGTCTTCTAGACTTAAGGATGAACTAGTAGATCGACTGCTTTTCAAAACAAACAACAAATCCTTTCTCCCACTTATTTTTGGCTTTCAAAACCGGCACCCAGCCACAGACTGAAAATGCCTCCTGTCAGAGTTGGCCTTGCAAACTCTGGCTCCTTGAAGGGGTGAACCATTCTTCTCTCCCTGTGCCGCACAGTCACTGGGGACACCCTCGTCCTTCGTAGTCAGGAGGACTGGATTCCTGGGAAGGCGCCCCAAAAGCCCCGCGGCCCAGGGCGCCGCAGAGATACCGCAACCCAACCACCAGTGGCAAGCACGTCTGGCCTGTGCTACTGGGATGTTAAATGTGGGGTCTGTGTTGCTTTAAAAAAGCAGGACAGTCACTTCTCACAGACCAGCAGGTTTCCCTGGGGCAGGTATGTTCCCTCGGGAGTCAGCGGAAGGACTTGGAGGGAGAGCCTAGGGCAGAACCGCGCGGGCCTCGACTTCCCCGGCCTCCAGGACGCCAGGCAGCCTCTGCCTCTGTGTAGGTTCCTCCGGAGCGGCCCGGGGCTCATTTTCCACTCGGCTGCTTCCTGGCCGAACTATAAACCCAACCTGACGTGGGCTCATTAATTTGGCAGCGACTGGAAGGCTGGCCAAGGCAGCGCACCCAGGAGGCCTTTGTGCGCCCAGGGTCAGGTCAGAGGGCAACCGAAACACTGCTGAACCCTGCACGCGCTCCCGGGAGCCGGGTGGCTCGGCCCGAGCCGCTCCCTCCGGCCGGAGCGCCCGAGCAGCGGGCTTTCCGCCCCGCGGCCCCGCCAGCGCGGCTTCCGGAGCCCGGGAGCGCGGTGACCTGGGCCCTCGGCGGCGACAGGCGGGAGCTCGGGAGCAGGCACTGCCCGCCCTGCCCTTTTCCCTCTACCCCGCCCTGCATTAGCTGGGAGGGTCCCAACGGGCTGGGCCGACGCTTTCCTGCTCACGGCCTCCCCGTGGTCTCCGCGCCCTCACCAGACCGGGGCGCCAAACCCACGAGGCTGCGGCGCGTGGCCCTCCCAGCCCAAACCCACTTCGAGCCAGGCCTCTGCCGGCTGGAAAATGTTCTTGAGGCTCTGGGCCTGGCGCTCGCATGGCCGGGCCCCGTGCTATTATTTATGCACGTGGGCAGCCCTGACCTCCCTAGCCGAGGCGGTGTGCAGGCGGAGCGGGTGTGCAGACGCACCTGGGGCGGGGAGTAGAGGCCGGTTCCGCCAGGTCTGTGTGCGAGATGGGGGGAGGGCCGGAGACCCAGCGTGCGCCCTGGACCCTCGAGGCCCGAGAGGGCCTGCTGGCGTTTCTTTCTCTTCCCGTTTTCTGGACTGGCAGATTCAGACTTGGAAGCCCTGGCGCTCGGATCCCCCACCCAACGGCTCTGTCCTTCACAAAGGCCTGAAACCCCGCGGCGGCGAAGGGGAGGAGGCTGTTCTGCTTTTTTACAAGCGGCTCCAGCACAGATCAATTTTAGCAAGTTTCGCAAAAACAAAGCGGCCTCCTCCTGTGCCTTTAGGTGACTTTTGTGACATTTAGCAGCAAGGAAAACTATTTCCTCTGCCATTCAGAGCTAACCACGTGTAATTGGCCTAGAAGTCTGTTGTATTTTGGGGAACTGTTTGCGATATCCCATCTGTTTTCATCTCGCGGTTCAAACGAGTCTGTGTTTACCCTTCTGTCGGGGAAATTGGTTTACATGCGCAGCAATTTCGGTGCGACACCGAAATATTCCCTTGAACTAATGCTACGGGTCCGACAGGCTTTGTACTGCTAATAACCCTCCATTACGTCTGTCAGGAGACATTTACACAGCCTCATGGTCGATCCCATCAAGGAAATTAAGATCCCAGCTTTATCTTAACTATTTAAAAACCAATTGGTCTCTGGCAATGGCCAGAGACGCAGACGCGGATCCTGGGAGGTGGCCAAGCGGTCGGGGAGCTGGTCACAGGGGTAAAGTCCGGACGCGTTCTGGTTTACAAGGGGTGGGCTAGGCTGACGCTTAGCGACCGCCAGCTGCTCCCTCCTCCGGTCCCGAAGACGCAGACGCGTCTCTCTCTCTCTCTCTCTCTCTCTCTCTCTCTCTCTCTCTCTCTCTCTCTCCCCCTGTCATCCTCACCGAGGACATTCTTCCATTTTTTGTTCAGACATAGTGGGAGGGAGAGAGAGAAACATCGACGTGAACGGGACACATGCAGTGGCTGCCACCCGCAGGACCAACCAGGGCGGGGCACAAACTGCAACCGAGGTACGCGTCCTTAGCGGGAGCCCAACCAGGTCTCCTACGCTCTTACCGCTGAGCCGAAGCGGCCAGGGCAGACGCGTGTCTCTTTTCTCTGCTCCGCGATCTGGAGCTGTGGGCCCAGACCCCCCCACTGCGCAACTATAGAGAAGTGACGGGAGCCCGGGGCAGATGGGTCTCTGGCCCGCCGTATTTAGCAGATTGAGGACTGTTGGAAGTGTATGTGCTCCCAGGAGGGACAAATCTCCTTCCCAGGGCTGGGGGCACCGAAAGGGACCCGATCAGTGGACCCGAGGCTCCGCGCCAACGGGTGCTGGTGGGTGGCAGTCTCGTTTTTGGCCCTTGATGAGGGCCTGCCAAGGCCCACCCGGGTTGAGGAGCTTGGAGCCGACAGGCAGCGGCGTAGGGGGCTCCGCACGCCCAGGAGTGTGCGCTGGAGCCTCGCCCCGGCTGTCCTGAGGCTGAGTAATCTGAGAAATTGCTCTGAAATCGTGTCGGCTGCCCTGGCTGAGAGGCCCATAATCAGCCCCTGGCATGTGTGCAAATGCTGATTTTGCGGGTGTTACTTAATCCCCGCCGGCAGTAAAAAGCGTCGGGTTGGTGGCAGGCTAACCTCCTACCTTCAGGCTTCTTCCTGGTCTGCTCTAGGAAACAGGTCCAGTGCCCAGGTCAGGGTGCAATGACGTGAGGGCATGTGTCTGATCTGGGGGCTTCTTTGGCCTAAAGATTGGAAAATGAAAAAAAGAATGTGAAAATGAAGCTGTTGACAGTCATGTCTGTGGCCTTAACTTGGGCAATTGCCCGTGTCCTGGTAGAAATTAGCCATTTCCTCTTCATCCCATGCTAACTTACTCTTTCATGGGGAGGAAAAGTTAGTGGAGAAAACCATGAGTTACACATAGTACCAAAGGTGGCCAAGGCTGTTGTGAAGGTGCAAAGGGAGTAACAGTTGGTTGTTCGTTTAAACCTCAGTACTAGAAAGTCAAAACTGTCTGTGGAAGGCAGTAAAGTCACTCAAGGACTTCCTGAAAGGCAGCCCCAAATTTTAGTCTTAGGTGTTAGAGAAGTGACCTTTGTAACTCCATTAGGTGGAGGCCTGCTCCTGCAGAAATGCAGGAAAACAGATATCTGAGTCCAGACCCTGTGCCCCACAGTAGTGTCCATTTTCTCCAAAGGTGGAAGGAAATAAGTCCCCATGCCCTCCCCCCCCCCCAACTCTGGCCAGCCCTGACTTCACTCCACCACCCTACAGTCCCTATTTCATTTGACTTATAAAGAGTATGTGGAGAAAAAGTAGTGAAAATTCCAATCTACCCCCAACCCCTTAAAACCCCTAAAGCAAATAATCCATTGCCCCCCTCCCCAAAGAAACGAGAATTTTGATTTATTTACATAACTGCTTGGATATAGGTCTGTATAGGCACAATCTCTCTTTTCAGATCCTGGAACATTTTATTCTGTGGCATTTTTAGTACTTTCTATGAAAAACAATTCCACAGAGGATGTGAGAAGACCCCAGCTCTAGAAGCTACGTTTAGTCAGTTAGTGAAGTTGAACCAGACGGTTAGTCCTGAAAAGCAATGCTTTTAAAGTCATGAGTCTACTTTTTATTCATGGTCAGCATAGCTACAAAGCGTGAGGAAAGGCAACAGAATTATCTGAGAGTCCAGTGCTCACATACCCAAGGCAATCGTAGACATAGGGTTTTAATTTAACAAGGTTTCTTAGTAGAGGCTGACTTTGCCTTGCTAATTGTCATTCCTGATGTTTGCTTTCTTTTGTCCTTCTTACCATTTAGTACAACCGACTAAACTTGCACCAAAGAGACTCCACACACAATTTGTTTTTGAGAGACTGCTCTTTGCTTAGCACTGTACTGGCAATAATGAAGGGGCACAAAAGGAACAGATGTGTTTCCTGCCCTTCTGGAGCTTCCAATTTGCTTGGGGAGAAAAGACTTAGAAAACTTAAAATATTTATATTCATTAAGGAATAGGAAGGACCTATACAATATTGTTGGGGGAACAGAGTGAGGAAGCCACCAGCTTCTTGGCAGCACCATTAGAGCACAAGGTCACAGGAATCTTTTCTGGGTCACCCTAGTGACCTTCAGGTCACACGGGAGAGAAAACCAGATGAGGAGATTGGGAAGCCAGCAGCCAGATGACCTGGCTGAGCTTTGTGCTTCTTTTCCTGCCCCTTCTGTTCCTGTAGGGGCACTAGAAAAGACTGAAGGGCAAATCTGGAATTCATGGTATATGTCTATGTGAGTGTAGGGGTGCGGTGGGCGAGGGAAAGGTCAAATCCACGTCTGACCATTCTCTACCTGTGGTGGGGTTAGGGAGCTCCATTTTCTGGCTGTTGACCCAGAGCTACTTGCCTTGCTATTTGCATCAACATGATATGCCCGCATGTAATCTCAGGAAAATAAACTAACTGGATTATGAACTGAAGAATCAAGTGGCCTTTTTTTTTTTTCCTGCTAGGATATCAGCAGCTGCTCTAGGACAAACATTGCCCAACAAGACTGCCACCATCAAGGGATGAATCTAAAGGACTTAATTGCTTGTGAGTAATTTACAGAAGTATTTGAAATTTGTATGTGATTAGAAAGAATAACCATGGTGGAACAGCCACTGCATTTCTAATCATTTTTGAGGCCATTTTTACCTGGTTGGTGATTGATAACAAAATCATTCTTTCTGCTTGAGAAAATGGTTTGATTCTGTTACTCCACACGCTTTTGACAGAATTAAAAACATATCCGGATACAGTTGCTGTTTTGATTCTAACAGTCCTCTCCTTCCACCGCCACCCCCCCCCCCCCCCAGCTCCCTAAACACACAGTCTGTTTGGTTTGATGTTTCAGACCACACACACAGAGAACTGAATGTTCCACAAGTGATCATGGTCTTATCGATTCTATAGCTGGCGGAAGAGTTGCTCTTTGACCACCTGCTTCTTCACAGTGTTGCACTGTGGGATGAGGTCCCCCACTTTCATAATAATGTGGGAAGTGGTGGGGCAACTCTCTTGGCCCATCTGCTTTGTCATTTCAAACATAGCTAGTTTAAGTCCAGTTAGTCTGCAATCTGCTTTCTTCAGATTTTGTCCAAGGTCTATAACTCTAATCATTGGTAATGAACCTCTGTTGCTGAATCTGCCCAGCCTTGTGCCAGTCGACAGGGCTCAGCCCCTCTGTTAGGGCATCCAGAAGGAGCCTGCAGGGGAGATGCAGCCTGGCATCTCCACATTCACCTTCCCACTCCCCCTGGTCCTGGAAGACCAAGAGCACTGCCTGCCCCTAAAATATCTGAAACATAATACTTATTTTAAAACCTTTGTCAACCTCTGAACAGTTTAATTTTTCCTATTAATAAAATTATTAGGCATTTCTCTTCCATGTATTCATTTGCTCATTAAAATTTTGCCCAGCCCACGGAGCATTTGGCAATCAGTTTCTTCTCTTTTGGAAAACCACCTATATGAGTTTTCAGGGATGACAATGGAGACTGGGATTACGTTTCTACGTAGTCAGCGAAGCCTCTAAGGAGTAGAGGCCATGCTCCTGGCAGAGGAGCGGGTGGGGTCAGTGCAGCAGTGGACAAGGAGAGGGAGGGAAAGGCAGTGGACAGATGATCTGGAAATTCTAGTTTGTAATGTTTCTTAGCAGGTTCTGGCCCTGATGTTATATTGCTGTGCTTTCAGATATGGTAAAGATCATAGATATTAGATGAGAAAGAGCAAAAGTATCAATTTTTAAAGAAAAGCAACTTAAAAAGAAATAATTATAATGCATGTTTAATTCTGGCAAAACAATGATTATTCATAAATAAGATATAACATTTTAGTTATTCCTAATGCATTTTTGCTTAATTTTTTCCATCTGTATTTCTTCCATCTAGATACCTAGGTAGAATCTGAAATCAAAGTCAGCATTTACCATTTATCATATTAGTCATAAAAATTAATTTTTCCTTAAAATGTACAGAATTTTTATTCTATAGACCTCTTTTTAGTCATGAAACTCGTTTTAGATTGTGAAAAACACTTTCAGTTGTTTCTTTAGCTGAGTTAGCTTTGCCCAATTTTCTAACTGTGCTTTTATACATTTATTTATTTTTGTGATTTATAAAAATGTCCTCATCATTTTAATAGTCACCCCTGGGTGCATGGGCAATGGCTTAGAAAACTTACAAAATATGGTAATACCACTATAGCAAAACACCATTACAGCAACAAAATACACAAACCCACTGAACATAAGCCCAGAACAACATTCCTCCAACTATCTAGGGAAAATAAACCAAAAAGAGCTATCTTTCATCGTGCCTGGAAGGTCAGTAACCAGGGCTCTCAGGAGAACAAGAGGAATGGTATTTTATGGAGGAGGGCCCCTTATGGAAGACCCTCTGCTTCTAGCCCCCTAGAAATGCACTCCAGGGCGGGGTGTGGAGACTGATCTCATTCACGAAGAGAGGTCAGAGGAACAAAGCAACATGGAGCCTGCCCCACCTCGGGTGGATGTCGGCTGCATGGATGAATCGACGCATATGCTCCATTTGAGCTGAAAACCACTCTTGTCCCACAAGCTGAGGGCAGAGATTTTTTTTTTTAAGGTATTGTTATTTGTAAAGGGCTGAAGGAAAGATTAGTGTTTTGTGTTGCAACACTGTGATGTAGACATGGATTTTGAGTCTCAGCTGTGATTTTTACTAGATGTGTGATCTTGGGCAAGTCACATAGCTTTTCTTGAATCTTACGTATTTTTCCCACTCAAGTCTGAGACTACAATGGCCACTTCACTGAGGTACTATGAGAATTAAATGAAATAACACATGTGAAGGCACTGAATTTATATATTGAAAGTGCTCTATAAATGACTGTACTGCTATCTGGAGTTTTTCTTGTGTCTGAATCATCAGAAAAAAAATTGCCTGGACTCTTTCCCTGTATTTATTTGAGTATGTACAGCCTTCTCCGACTGTGAATCAGACCTGACTGACTGTCTGAAATATCCAGAGAAGGAAAAAGTAGCCTGGTCCAAGGGTGGGGCCCCACGTTGCACCTCCAGTGACGGGACAGTGGCACACAAATAAAAACTTAGCCTGTACGGTGGGTTCTGCAAGAGCCTGGAGTTAGGGAAAATGTAACAGGGCAGAAGAAAAAGGCAGAGGGCACATGGGTATGTTCACTCGACTGCCAGCCCTGTTGAGAGGCAATGTGGAGTGATGGTTATAAGAGCCCCTACTTGGAACAGTGCTCTATACACTGGGTACTGGTACTTTTGAGAGGCAGCAGAGACTCAAGCTAAAGTGCCTGACTCTGAGTGAGCTGCCTGAGTCTGCTTTCACCACTTATTGGATGCCCTTGGGAAGTTCCTGTACCTCTGTGCCTCAGTTTCTTCATCTGTAAAATGAGGGTGGTAATAATACCTACTCCCTCGTGTTGTTGGTATGATTAAATGGCAAGTGCTTAGAACAGTGTCTGGCAGGCAGCACGTATTTGCCCATATTACTGTTATTGTTCCTCTTATTATTGTAGGGGAGCTGGCCCCTTCCCTTTTGAAACCTCCAGCTTAATAAACATAGATTACCCCACAGCAACCTGAAGGAGAAGACTCTGCATCACCCAGAGACCTTCCTATGGCTGTCACCAGTACCACTGGACATGTCTGCACCCTTCTGACGTTGCTTTTTAATAGTCCTCTCGGAAGAGACACCTTACCCGTCCTAGCAGGCTCTCCCATGTCACACCCTCACTCCACCTGTGGACGGAGTCTCCACCTTCCACTTGTGCTTGTTCACTGTCTTCAGCTCTTCTACTCGGTTCTTCCTCTTTTTTCTGGTTCTTGAGTGTCACCAAGGGTTCTTCTGTGTCCTGTAGATTCTCAGGGGCTTTTGCACTGGTCAGCCCAGGGCTGCTATTGGTCTGAATGAGTATGTGGGTGGATGGACTCAAACAGACAGTACTTAATTTCTGATTTTTATAATAGCAGCAGGAAACAAAAAAACCAAAAACAAAAATGGAGCATCAAAAAATTAAATGCCCTGTTGGTTTTTAATTAATTCAATAACCTTATTCTTCATGCTACTATAGATGCAGAATGATAACCACCATTATTTTGAGAGATGGAGAATAAATATTAACACCTTCCTAAAACATTGCAGGACTCTGCAGCTTTCGCTAAAAACTCCTTTCCTTTTAGGAGTGGACTTGAACTTAGCAGTGGGAGGGCATCGCCAAGCGTGCCGCCCTTGTTAGCCGGCTGAGATTCAGACCAGGGGTCATGGTCTCCCTTCAGGACGGACATAGAAGAATGAGTTGGACGTGGCATTTTAGAGCCCTCCAGATTGTGAGTAGCTTAATTCAAACCCTCCATGCAGCTTTGCTATTGACATTTATTAGCTGAGAGTGTTGCTGCCAACACAAGTTTTGAGTAGATTGTGGTATAAACAGATTTCCTCTTTACACATTCTAATCAGTGCAGAAGGACTGTTTTTATTGAAACTGTATCTCAGTTTAAGCTTCTCCAACATGTAGGCACACATGCACAGAGTTTAAATTGTATTTATGGTTGGTAAATGTTCTAATTATGGGCTGCATGTGTTCAGAGAGGAAAATTAAATCAGTGAACATGGGAGGCCAGGATGCCCTTCCGCTCTGGTTTGGGTTCTTTATGGTTTTAGGCTTTGAGAAATCAATGCCATGAAATGGTGGGTGACCATCCAGGCAGACATTTGTCTCCTGGCTGATTTACAGTGTTATCTACAGATTTCTTTTCCTCCTTGATGAGGTACAGTTTGATTCCTAATTGCCTGCTTTACCCTAATCCATCACAATTTCCAACAAGCGACTCTTCTGGATAATGTCCTGGGCCTTGTTTTCCATATTAGAATATGTGAAATGTTAAACTAAAAAGGGATGTAAGTGACGTTGTACCCTCCAGCCCAGTCCCATACTGCTGTCACAATGATGACAGTGAGTACTTTGCCATTCACTAAGCAGTGCCCAGCTTCTTTGGAACTCACCTAAGGACAGGCGAATGTCCCATCTTTCCCAGCACCACTAAAGAATGCAGCCCTGGCCCTGGCCAGTTTGGCTCAGAGGGTAGAGCATTGGCCCATGGAACAAAGGATTGCAGGTTTGATTCCCGGTCAAGGGCATGTACCTGGGTTGCAGGTTTGATCCCCGGCCCCAGCCGGGGTCATGCAGAAGGCAGCCAATCCATGTCTCTCTCTCACGTTGATGTTTCTCTCCACCACCCCCTTCTCCCTCCCTCCCTTCCACTCTATCTAAAAAAAAATCAATGGAAAAGTATTCTGGGGTGAGGATTAACAACAACAAAAAAGAACAAACAAAATGCAGCCCTGGCTGCCACAGACCAATGGATGCTAACGGGTTTCGAAAGTAGCTGCTGCTGTCGCTATATAGTTAACTCAAGTAGGATTGTAGTTTGTAAAATGGGCAAAATGTGCACTCGAATATGTAGAACATCATCTGGCCAGCTCTACCCAACCGCAGTGATTTTGCTGCTGCAGGCAAAATGCCTTCCTGGTGTAGGTTTGAGTTGACAGATTACTGAAGGAAATTTTTGTCTCGCCCACACTCCCAGATTATTCAGCTTACTTTTTACACACCCCTGAGTCCTCCTCTATGCAGATTGTGTGGTGTAGACCTGGCACCCTGGACTGAATAATCTCCTTACTGACAGCTGAAAAGTAAAGGCATCTGTGGCAATCAGATGGGGTGCCTCAGGTTGGTTCCAGATGTCAAGTTGATTAATGTCGGAGTGAGGGCTGCCAACAGCGAGGTCGTGTGAGTGCACAGATTCCCAGGAAACAGCCCCGGTGGTTGTGGCATCAGTGGGTAGAGACATGTGAACAAATATGTACTGAGCAGATGCCAGTCCTCCTCTATCAGAAAATTGTGGGCTCCTCCAGGATGCAAACCTCACACATACAATTTTTCAGCCATTTTTTCATGTTTTCAAAGATAGGAAGTTTGTTCCATTGAATAAACATCAGTATTTCTATGCTAAGAAGTCCAACTCAGGAGGGCCCCCGTGGGAAAAGCCCAATTCCAAGATAGGATCTTTGTGATGATAAAACAGTACATTTCTCTAGTACTTCTGATTTTCCAAAGCACCATCAGATTTTCTTCTTTTCTCACTTTTAGTTTACAGCACTGTGAAGAAGGTGCAAGGTGTGATCACATGAGACCCAAGCCTCATGTTTTGAAGTACTGTGTGAGTATAAGTCGCCATTGCCATTCCCCGCCTCCATGGGCCAGCGTGAGGTGGATGAATGGTGGGTCTATCAGAAGTCATGCAGTTCAGTCAGGACAAGAACTACAAACTCATCGGCCGCCATCCCTGCTCCTTCTCTAAGTGTAATCCCTGGACCAGCAGCATCAGCATTACCCCAGACTTACTGGATCAGAACTTCTGGAAGTGGGGCCCGGGAATCTATTCTAAGCAGCCCTTAAAGTGATTCTAATGCACACTCAAGTTTGAGGACCACTGGCCTGGGTCAGTAGTTCCCAGTTCAGGTTTTCGGGACCCCAGGGCCCAGTAGACATAATGATGAAACCCCAGAAGTTGTTTTCAAAACTTCATGAAACTTAGGGGAAATCCTACTCTTAATATTTCTTTTAAAAATTATATGTTTCATTACATATAGCTGATAAATGAAATTTGGAAAAGGAAACTGATTATTAATCAACGCTGTCTAGTATTCTTTCATTCATGCAATCACTTATTGAGTCACTTATTGGTTATCATATGCTCTGTGCTGGATACTGGGAGATCCAAACACAGTAAGGTCCTTGAGATAATTAATTATAGGCTTATAAACAGATTGTTGCTATACAATATAATATGTACTGAGAGGCAGATTTAAGAAGTACTGTGATAGAAAAAAAGTCTTCTGAAAAACTTGGAGGGGAAAATCTTCCGACTAGGCCATGTTGCTTCGAGGCTTTGTGCTTGAACTTGTGTGGTTGGGATGGGGTGAGGGGGACCCTGCTCCTCCCTCTTTACTCCCCAGCCACCCTGCTGAGAAGCAGCAGAAACATGATCCCACATCTGGGTTCTGGGTTTGCCCCTTTCTTGGAACCTCCTGCCTTTTTCCTGGTCAACAACATTTCTGCATATGAGAAGCATGACAGAGCATTTGAAATAGTCTCACAGAGGCTCTGCAGTAGTGAGGAGAATTTGCAAGTGAGACCTTCAATACATTTTTATAGATCTGCCTTATCTTTGATTATAATGGGCAATTACTTAAAAGGCACTTTTCTGTTTAACCAGATACTGAAACCAAATGAAATGTGAGCTTCATTCAGTCTATTTGGAGAATATTTCGGTTTTATTCTAGTACAATTACTTTAGAAAATACATAGATTTAATTTCAGTGCAACTATTTCACAGGTCTTAGTCTTAAAAAAAAAAAATTCGTGATTATGTGGTTTGGATTTCAGGAAAAAAAAAAAAGACTCTCTGGGTTAATTTTGCTTTCAGATTGCAGTTAGGTTTGTCCCTGTTTGTCAGATTCTTGGTCCCAGAGCCTCAAGCCTAAGCAGATGACGGGCTTCCTCTCCAAGTTTACTTTCCGTCTGACTGTAATTCCACTTCAGAATGTGTGTGTGCACCAAGCACACCCAGCAAAACTGAAACAAGAGGCAAGGGAAAGGGTAGGGCAGGGATGTTAATACAAGGAAACTCCATATGTAACAACTGAAACTTGTATCGAGAATATTAGCAATTGCTTTCTTGTGTGTGTGTGTGTGTGGGGGGCAGGGGGTACTTCTGGTTCTGAATGAAGTGTTAGTGTTTGTGGGGTGATAACCTTGTCCCACTGAATTATGGTGAGAAAACAACCTAGTTGCCTACAGAGCCAAAAACATACTTCAGTCCTGCTGAACTCATCCGTCAAACAAATTGTATTTTAGGAAATGCAGGACAGAGAAAAATGCACAAAAGAAAAGGAGATTTATTTATTTGTACAAAAGTAGAACGACAGGCGTTTGAGTGGATCCAAATAGCATTTTGGGAGGGAAAAAAAACGTGATTCATTGCCAGCTATTAAATCTTGTTTATCCTTCTTTAAACTAACCAGAAACACATTTTGGAGAAGTGCTAGTTAACGGTTTAAGCATCGAAGGCCTCCTGTTGGTGCAGCCTTTGCCTCCCTGCCTTCCAAGGGGCAGAGGGGCGCGCAGCAAGGGGCTGTGTCCTGAGGGTCCTGCTTTCCAGCTTCACCCCCAGATCGGGCGGAGTTCCTTCAGCTTCCTCAAAGGGGGATGCTCACCTCACGGCAGCAGCAAGGTCCATGTTTACAAAGCGGTTTCAGATGAAAGGCCCCAAAGGATACAACACGTCACTCCAAAGACATAGTCACTGACAAAGTGACAGGTCCTTCACAAAGTCCCATTTCCATGATAGCTGTCATTATCAGAGTATCTCCCAGACCAACAGCTGACCTGATCAATGTTGATTCCAGACACAGCTATGTGACCAAAATTCTTCAGAACCCTTGACAAAGATCTGAAAAATGTGCTAGCATTCCATTTCCTGGTGGAAGAAGCCCCTCCAGGCTGAAGTCTGCTGTGGTGGCCCCTCCAGGCTGGCCCGGGGCTCTTTCTCTACAGGGCCTGGGGAGCAGCTTCCTCCACGGTCCCCACCCTCAGTGCCTCCTGGCTTACGTGTATTAGCATACATTTTTGGGAGTCATTCATGCCTTTAGGATTAGAGGGATCACTTGATTTCATTAATTGCCACAACATAACACATTTCTGAAAGAAGCCACCAGCATCTTTTTGCTTTCCAAGCAAATAATTCCACCATGAGGGTTGTCTAGGGTTTGCGATCTCAGTAGTGTCTAGAACGGGGGCTCTGCTGAGTTTAAGGCCACAAGGAAAGGCCAAGTGGACTCATTAGATCCAAGGAACCACTGCCCCCTCCCCTCTCCCCTCTCACACGGAGGTCTAGGCAGAAAGCGTATTCACATCACCGTTTCTGGCTTTCAAGCGGCAGAGCACTTGGGGAAGCAAAATGCTCTAGTCCCTCCCCCTCCCTCATAACCTCAACCATTCTTGTTTGCCTGTGCATCACGTTCCCTCACATGTTTCTATTACTATTATAAATTCCCGAGGACAAGAAGTGTGTCTTATTCATTTTCTTATCCTTCTCTTAGCAGCACACCCACCACGGAAGGTCGGCACTGAAAAACGGTGGTTCCAATGGGTCCTGTGGGCAGAGACAGGGCCCTCTCACCTGCCAGCATCCCGAGCCACCCGGGCTGGGTCTGCACAGCTTCTAGGTGCAGGTTAGGACACGTTTCCCCCAGATAGCCACCTGAATACCTACCTTTAGGAAGATTGCCCTTTTTCCCTTTTAATGAACTCCAGAAACAGCATTTCCATCTTAGCTGCCACCACAACAGAAAACAGCATCGTTACCCTGTGGGCGTCCTCAGCGCCTGCACTGTCAGGGTGAGGATCCATTTGAACTGTTGCAGTGGTGCCTGTGGGGTTTATCTGAGAGGTCAGAGGGAGACACACTGAGATGAGAAGAAAGGTGTCTGCCGGGGGAGTGAAGAGGAAGGCACAGAGCATCACGTTGGTTCAGAAGTGTCATGGGGTGCATTCTTCCAGAAGGCGCAGGGGGCACCACAAATTCTTCTGGTCTCAGAAGGACATTTGGGGCATGAGATGGGCCAGGACAGTGTGAGCAAGGGCTCCAGACTGGTAGTTCTCTGACTGCATCACAGAGCACAGGGGAAAGGGAAGAAAGGCTTGAAGAGCGAGTAAGTCAAGTCCCTAGGTGCTGCAGGCTGACTGTTTGTGTCCCCTCCAGATTCACACGGTGAAGCCTAATCCTCAATGTGATAGATTTCGAAAGTGGGGCCTTTGGAAGTGATTATGTCAGGAGGGTGGAGTCTTGAGGAATGGGATTAATGCCCCCATGAAAGGGGCCTCCGAGAGCTCCCTCACACCTCTGCCATGTGCGGACACAGTGAGAGAATGGCAGTCTGCGACCTGGAGGAGGGCTTCCACCAGAATCCCCCCAGGTCTGGGCAGGACGTGGCCTTCCAGCCTCTAGAACTGAGAGCAATGAATTTCTGTTGTTTGTAAGCTGCCCGGTTGATGGTAGGTTATTAACAGCAGCCCGCACTGACTAAGACATCAAAGTAGTGCTTAAAAAATCTTACCAGCTCTTGGCACCGATTCATTTGACTACCTGACCCATGCTTTGGTGCTTCTGGGAAGAACAGCAGTGGATGGAATGTGGATGGGCCTCAGGCTCCTGGGAGGAGCCCAGCTGACAGCAGGAGGCGGTCACGCTCCCTGCAAGGGTCCTCTGCCGCGGACCTGGTTTCCTGTGCCACATCACCTTCTGTTGCCTCTTTCCAGGGAGACTGTGGTCCCGACCACATTCCTGCAGGCAGCAAGGGCTCATGTTGAACCACGCGTGGCACCCTCTGTGCCAGAAGCACGGCAGCAAGGGCAGCTCTGCGGTCATTTTGCCCCGTACTCCCGTACTGAGGACAGACGTGCAAGAAGCAGTGACGTCTCCGACTTAGCAAGTCCACTCCTAGACTACACCCAAGAGAAACGAAAGCAGATCTTCACATAAAAACTGATATGTGAAACTTAAATGTTCACAGCAACGCTGTTCACAATAGCCAGAAAGCGGAAACAGTCTATGTGCTCACTGACGAGTGGATCACACACGGGAATAGTATTCGGCCATAAAGAGAATAAGGAACTGACACATGCTATAACATGGATGAACCTTGGAAACATTATGCGAAGTCATGGAAGCCAGACACAGAAGGCCACATATGGTATGCTTCCATGTAGATGAAATACCCAGAATAGGCAAATTCACGGACAGAGAGTTGATCTGTGGTTAAGGGGTTGGGGGGGAGAACGGGGAGTGACCGCAGGGGTTTCTTCATGGGTTCATGGCAACGTTCTGCAATTAGATAGTGCTGATGCTTACTCTGTATTGTGGATCTACTAAAACTCACTGAATTGTGCACTTTAAAATGATGAATTTTATCACATTTAAAGAAATGCAATAAAAAAATGTTGCCAGGAAGCAGCAGCCCCCTTTGGTTCTCTTCCTCGGAGCCAGTGGGGAGCCTTGTCCAAACACTTGCACACCCAGACCTGTGTTTTGGACCGATCTGGCTCTTCCATCTTTTCTTCTACCTTCCAGCCACATTTCTGCACTTCGGTGACCATCACCCGAGACTCAGATGGGTATTCAGTTAAGAATATTCCGTGTGTCTGCGCTATGCCTTGGTTTTGGGGGCTGGTTGGTCTAGATAGAGATCTCAAATCAGCACTCTGTCTCTGGGAACACTGCTCCTGTGAGCTGTTCCCCGTGGAAGCCGGATTTCTCAAATGTTGGAAAGCAGCAGGGAGGCTGTTTTAAGAGACTGACTGATAAACAAGGTGTGGCAAACTGCCAACTCAGCCAGTCTGTTCTTTTCTGCTGCCGTCATTTCTGCTGCTAAGACAAAGCCTTGGAGTAAAGAGACGACTCTATCAGGGGCATCCTGAGGACGCCTGTTTGCTCTTCTCCTGCCTGTCCCCTCCCCAGCAGGCACCACCATGAGCCCCCCCCCCCCCCCGAGGCCCCTTGTGTGGAATCCACACATCTATTTAGCCATAAGTGTGAGGGTTTCTCAGGGTGTAAATCTCATCTAGGTGGCAGCATGGGCACTTTGTGTGCCCACTCGCTGAGGTCCCCTGGCTGCAAGCTCCATGGCCCTTCCTGCCACCTCCCACACATGACTTCCTGCTCTGCTCTCCAGGGGATGGTGTTCTCTGTCACCGGTGCCCCAGTCTGGCACTCCGGGACCCTGCTGACCTTCACCCTCTTCAGAGAAGCACATTTGTTATTCCCACAGGTGACTCTGAGGACAGGTAAAATGGGAAGCTTTTCATCACACTGGCTCTGGGAAGGAAAGGGAATCACACCCACCGAGGGTTCTCCAGCAGGCGTGCTGAGGTGTGGTGCAACCAATACAGGGCTGTCCCATCGGACTATAATAGGCTAAGTGGGTTAATAAAAACAAAGGCTCTGGATTTACTTTTTGAACTGAGGACTAAATCCCAGAATAGTCAAGTGGGTTGAAAATTATTCAAGCGATTCACCTCAGGGTAGTGGCCACCGTGTGGTCCAGGGGAGTGCTGGCGGAGCAAGCCTGACCATGCAGCTGCAGGCTTGATGAGAACACAGGCCTGTCAGCATAAAAAAATATCCAAACCTGTAGAGAATTTTTATTTTATTTTTAATTTTTAAATTTTATTTTATTGATTTTTAGGAGAGGGGGGGGGAGAGAGAGAGAAACATGAATGTGAGAGAAACATTGATTGGCCGCCTCCTGCACGTGCTCCAACCAGGGATCGAACCTGAAACCTGGGTATGTGCCCTGACGGGGAATCAAACCTGCCACCTTTTGGTGTATGGGACGGTGCTTCAACCAACTGAGCCAAACTGACAACTTATGCTGGGGAGCAAGATCTCAAATGCTCTGGAGAATAACAGTTTTGCAGCTTCGTTTACGCCTTTGAAATTAAGGAGGGAACTGATGAGAACGGCATGGAGAGGGGAGAAAGCAAGGTGGGGATTGGATTACAGGACAGTGAACCAGATTATGTGCTCTCTTGCAGATGGTTACAGCCTATTTCAAAGGTGTGTTGACATAGATGTACAGAAACAATGGACAGGGCTTGCTTAAGGCAAACATAAGCCTTTCACTAAAAATGTATATTTTTATACATGCGTCACGTAGCCTGCGTCATGACTACTCCATATGACGTGCACAGCTAGGAATTTATGATCAGATCACCCTGTGGTTATTTTCCATAGAACCCCCCCTTTTTTTGTCCACAGCCCTAATAATTAAGAGTTTTCTGAGCTATCTCCTGTAGACCAAAGAGAAGATATTTGTGGATTCAGAAGTATGTTTTCCTCAATTGTGTTAGTGGGTTAGTCAGAGGGCTGCGGTGCAAAAGATTCCGGATGACCCAAGTAAAGGGGAGTTTATTGGCAGCTCTCTGGTGTTCACAGATTGACAGGGAGCCTGGAGAACCAGACTTGAGGATAGGCAGAAACCAAGCCTGCTCCAGAGTGAGGAAGCCTATCGTACGGGAATGATACCAGAGCCGGAACAGTCTGGATAAGGCAAAGCTGCTACCCTTGCATCAGTCAAGATCCAAAGGCATGGAGGCGTCCAGCTGGTTGAGTTCTTATTGCAGGTGTGCCGGTGGCTATCCTAACGTGACAGGAGAGGAAACAATCTAGCCCCTCAGGTCCACGATGGGAAGTGAGTGTGGTCCCACCAACACTACACAGGAGGGGAAAAGGTAATTCCCCCAAAAGCAATATGAGTGCTAATTAGGAAAAGAGAACAGATGCTAGGTGGACAAAAGCCAACCATTGTTTATTTCATTCAAAGTACAGAAAATCACTTGAAACAAACTAAATTGAATGACAGTTTCTGTCGGAATGAGGATGTCCAGTTATCTGCAGTGAAATGATTATGTGTTTACACTGAACCTTAATTTTATGGAAATCCTGGCAAAGGTAATACCATATCTGGATATGAGCTAAAGGACTATCTGAAACTTACTACTCAGCTTGACTGTGATACAAAATGAGCTAGAGCATTTATACAGTGAATCTGAGTCAAATTAGGTAAAGTAAGCTGAATAAACCGACTTTGTAGGGGTCTTCAGACATTTTTTCCTGTCAAATGATTTAATAGGGCATTAGCATTTCGGGTACTGAGGGGGTGGGGGCAGGAGGCTCACAAGTCGAATGGAACCTCTGAGTAAATCATTAGTGTCCACAGATAATATATACATTTCCCATTCACATGTGCTCTTAGCCAATGAGAGCAGCACAGCCCCCAGTGAGCAGTAGCGCCCCCATCCTGCACATGCAGTCAGCCATGAGGACCCTGCCACGTTATTCTGGGTAGAGTGTGTTAGGCAACATCATTAAGTGGGCTGTTTGCTTTGCTGCGGCCTCTCCTGCCATTTGCATTTTGTTCTTGCCAACAGTGTAGAACCCTGATGGCTGAGAAAGGTCTACAGTAACTGCTGGACCTGTTCCAGAGAAACAAAGGCAAGAGTGTGCTGGACCACAATTGTAAGTTTTACAGCCGCTCTTGCCTCCTTAAGGATATGGTTGAGTAAACACAGGGTAAAGTTAGTAGGCAATTAGGGATTGGTGGAAGTCCTTTGACATTGTGGAAAAAAAATCACAAATATCACAGCAGCCTTGGAAAATGTAGCAGCAATTATGTGAACAGGAGCTGGAGGGACTGCACCCAGTTTGTGACTTCAGGGAACTGTAAAGGAAGGAAACCCGATTGCCAAGGCCATCTGCTCGGTCTCCAGAGGGAGGGCCCAGGCAGCTCTCTCCAGGAAACGCCTCCTGGCTCCAGGAAGGATGCCCTACACAGGCACCGCCTGCCGCACGTCGCTCTTTCCCACTGGTTTCTCAGAGAACTGACTCAGCGTTTCACTTTCACAGAGCAAGTCAGCAAGGTTTTAGAAGGGAAGTCTGTTTGTCTCTGTAGGTTTCAGCATGGTTTTGTGGTTACAGTAGGTATTCCATTTGGATTCTTGGATAAACCACAGATAACACTCTCCATGCCTCTTTGCATGTAATATTAGTAACCAAGTGCTTGGCCAATATTTTATTGATTATTGAGAATTTTGAATAATAATGGTTATGTTTGCTGGAGAGCTTCTGGATGAAGATAATTAGAAACATATTTTTGTTGGGGCAATGAAACAATTGTCATGTTAGTTTTAAAGGAATTCTTGTAAAATAATTAGAATTACTTCTTTTTTTTTTTTTAAAGAAAGGCAAATAAAGACCATGATGTAATGCTAAAATTAATGATATGCTTGGACAACTTAGAAATCAGTTTGTGAGAAATACTATTAGTAGTGAAAACTAAAATACAAGCCCTGGCTGGTTTGGCTCAGCGGTTAGAGCGTCGGCCTGTGGTCCAGAGAGAACCAGGTTCGGTTCCCGCTAAGGGCGGGTACCTCGGTTGCAGTTTGTCCCCGGCCCTGGTTGGGTCATGTGGGTGGCAACCATTCGATGTGTCCCTTTCACGTCGATTCTTTCTCTCTCTCTCTCTCTCTCTCTCTCTCTCTCTCTCTCTCTCTCTCTTCCTCCCACTCTATCTGAACAAAAAATGGAAAAGTGTCCTCGGGTGAGGATAAAAAATATAAAAAAACTAAAATACAAGATTAGTTGTTATGGTTATGTAGCCCCACCTCAAAAATTTGGCTTCCAGGAATGGGCACATCAAATAGAGGCCAACTATGCAGGTTTCCCTAATATTCTGGGGCTTCTTAATGTAAGAAACATGCATGTTAATACAAGTTTATAAGATACTTAAGGTCTGTGTCAATATAAACAGGATTAAAATGGCAATGACCAAACTGTTTTATATATATTAGCTTCTTTAAAAATGAAGAAATATGGAAGAAGCATTTCACAATCCTAGACAATTTGGACTTTAATAGTAGATCTCTAGACACAGCCTAGGATGGAGTCTTTATAAAGTCAATATTATGCCTACGACCTAATATATTTCTCTGCGGGTATATTCATGGGGAAATAATTCTGTGTACCTGTTAATACATGGTTCTCACCCCTCCTCAAACTTTAGCAGAAGGATGTAAAAACCACAGCATTTTAGCATGGTGGAAAGGATCGTTGGCTGGGGTAGGGACACCAATGCGGAGACTATTGCAATAATTTCAGCCAGAAATGGTGCCAGTGGAGAGAGTGAGAAGTAGCTGGATTATGAATCTTTTTTGAAAGAAGGCTCAACAGGATTTGCTGATGGATTGCATGTGAGCGCAAGATAGGGAGTCAGAGATGACGCCAAGGCTTTTACTGTGAGCAGACAGGAGAATGAGTTTGCCACTGCCTGTCATACGAGGGCTGTACGAAGAGCTAGTTTTAGGAGAGATCTAGAGTTAGGTTTGGGACCAGTAGATCTGAGGTGCCTTTGAGACTTCCAGGGGAAGATGCGGGGAAGACAGTTGAAATAAAAGTCTGTGTCTAGGTGAGAGGTCTGGCTGGACCTAGCAATCTACAGGTTATCAGTGCATTTGTGGTATTTAAAGGCCTGAAAATGAGGACAAAAAGAGGACTGAGGACAGGGAACCCTGGGCTATGCTAAGATTGGGAGGTCACAGTTCTCTCCTGATTCTCTCTGCTTTCTGTGTTCTCTCTCCTCTCTCTCTCTCTCTCTCTCTCTCTCTCTCTCTCTCTCTCTCAACATCAATGTGAGAGAAACATTGATGGGCTGCCTCCTGTACACATCCTGACAGGTGATTGAACCCACAACCTAGGTATGTGCCCTGAGTGGGAATCAAACCCAAAACCTTTTGGTGCATAGGACGATGCTCCAATGAACTGAACGACCAGGCCAGGGCTCCCTTTCACCTTTTTCACCCTTTCCTCCAAACCCCCTCCTATCTGGTGACCATCAGTTTGTTCTCTGTACCTATGAGTTTGTTTCTGTTTTGTTTGTTCATTTATTTTGTTTTTTATATTTCATATAATAGTGAAATTGTACAATATTTGTCTTTCTCTGGCTGACTTATTTCACTTTGCGTAATAACCTCTAGGTTCATCCATGTTGTCATAAATGGCAAGATTTCATTCTTTTTTATGGCCAAGTAGTATTCCATTGTATATGCATACCACATCTTCTTTATCCTTTCTTCCATTGATGGATGACACTAGATTGCTTCTATATCTTGACTATTGTAAATAACACAGCAATGAACATAGGGATGCATATATCTTTTTGAATTTGTGTTTTGGATTTTTTCCAGATAAATACCCAGAAGTGGAATTGCTGGGTCATATGATAATTCTATTTTTGAGGAACCAACATATTGTTTTCCATAGTGGCTGCACCAATTTACAATGCCACCAACAGTATATCTGGGTTCCCTTTTCTCCACATCCTGGTCAATACTTGTTTGTTGATTTATTGATGATAGTCATTCTGACAGGTGTGAGATGATATCTCACTGTGGTTTTTTTATCCTCACCCAAGGACATTTTTCCATTTTTTGTTCAGATAGAGTGGGAGGGAGGGAGGGAGGGGGGGGGGAGAGAGAGAGAGAGAGAGAGAGAGAGAGAGAGAGAGAAACATCGACGTGAAAGGGACACATCAAGTAGCTGCTACCTGCACAACCCAACCAGGACTGGGGACACACTGAAACCAAGGTACATGCCCTTAGCAGGAACCGAACCTGGGTCTCTCTGGACCGCAGGCCGACGCTCTAACCACTTAGCAAACCGGCCAGCGCCTCACTGTGGTTTTGATTTGCATTTCCTTGATGATTAGTCTGTTGGGTGCCAGTACTTTAATTTTTTATTTTTTTATTTTCTTAAATCCTCACCTAAGGATGCCTTTTCCCATTTATCTTCAGGTAGAGTGGGAGGGGAAGAGAGAGAGAGAGAAACATAGATGTGAGAGAGACACATCGATTGGCTGCCTCCCACACGACCCTGACCAGGGCCAGGGATGAACCGCAACCAGGGTACATGCCCTTGACCGGAACTGAACCCACCACTCTTTGGTCCATGGGCTGATGCTCTAACTGCTGAACCATACTGGCCAGGGTGGGTGCCAGTTCTTCTAAATGTGCTGACTTCACCACCAATGTGCTGGAGGAGTATTGATGCCTGTTTTAGGGATATGCAACCTGAGGCTCAAAATGGTGAGTTTCCCAAGATCATGGTGTTAAATTGGCAGAGCAGAGATTTGAGGGCCAGTCTCTCTGACTTCAGGTCCCATAGTCCCAAGCAGTTTGCTGCACTGCCCCTCAGTTTCCATTCAGTACTTAGTAGGTACATTTGTCTTGGGAGGGTAGGGGCACTGATGATCTTCATTCTCTCCCCCTAACTTGGTCAAAGGCCGACATGCCTCGCTTAAAACCAGCCTTTTTCTCTGTGGCCACTTGATAGCCTTAGGCTCTCTAGCTCTAGAGTTAATTTTCATTTAGCTACAGAGGCTAATTTAAAGTCAGGACCCTGAGTGTGGGGAGCTTCACACCCTTATAAAATGCCAGTTCCCACCATATGAGTGGGGAAAAGAATGAAGACACTCACAGTATGCCCACATCACCTAAAAGTCAGCAGCAGTGCCCTAGTAATTCCAGCGCCAAGTCATGCTCTAATTATTACTTTTAGAGTGTACTTCTGGTTGACGGTAAGCACAGGAGAGTTGTTTTTGTGCAGTAGAGGTGGGATAGAGAGACCCTGCAGAGAGGAGAGCCTGTTTTACACTTAAAGAAGCAGAAAAGGAAATTGTACAGCCAGAAAGGGCTGTGGATGTTGGCTCTCTGGACCTGAACTGTGTACATGAGTGGTGATTTCTTCCACGTGGACACTGCCTGTCGCTCTGCTTTACACTCGGGTGCCATGCCTCAGTGACAAGCTGGACTCCTGCAGTTATATAGGAGGCTGCCTGTTGAGCACTCCCCACGAGGGGTGTCCACAAGGACTGCTCCCTCCCAAGATGTGCCCCCCAAACACCCCCAGCACAAGGCCTGCAGAGCCCGTCTCTGAGTCCCATCTTTCTTTCATCCCGAAGAAGTGTTTACCACTGTGCCCAGGGAAGGCTTCGGGCAAGGCACGCCAGCATTGGGGGTGCCCGCATTCTGTGGGATTGCCCCAGGACCTCAAGTCCGGGCAGTGAGCTCCAACACAGTCTCTCTCTTCAACCAGCTCTAAGTACAGGCCACCACACACAGCGGACTTTAGGAAAAAGGAGCATTTTAAAATGTTGAGCTTCCCACTGGAAGTTGAAACAAGAAATGAAACAGCAGGGGTCTGCTGCCTCCGGTTGTCCGAGAGCAGCTGCGGACCAGCGTCTCGGCCCCTGGAAAGCAGAGCCTTCCCCAGGAGGCGCTGCTTCCATCCAAACCAAACTTCCCCTCAATGACTTCATTGAAAGCTGGTTTACATCATGAAGAGAAACTCCATTTATTTATTTGTAATAACTTTGGGATTTTATGGACCCACAAGAGGGTGTAATTTAAGAAAACATTAGCAAGCTATTCCAAACACCAAGGTTTTGAAACTTACGATGCCAAATAATCATCAATGGGAATATTTCAATAGTAAGAGTGGAAAGCAACAGCAAACCCCCCTCTGAACGGGTCTTTGGAGGTGGAGAGATTCTGAAATGTATGTTTCTGGTCATCCCATCCTGGGGTCCTAGGGAAAGACAACTGGATTGTAAGGAACTCATTGTGAACAACATATGACCTCATAGACGTGGGTACATCTAATGCCGCCCTCATGGGGCTTGAGCCCTATGAATAACTAAGCAAATACATGGGCTGGTCCTCTCTCTGTTGCTTCACTTTGAACGAAGTACTGGGCGGAATTCCATGATGTTTTTATTAGGGTTTTTAAGACAAAATAACTGAGAGGTTGCCGCGAGACCACGAGAGAGTGAGCTAAGCGTGGCACTCTGCAGAACTGTATTTTTTCAAGTTCCCTTTCTATTAGCAATTGTATGTTAGTGATGTTTTTATTTCCTTAAATAGCCGACATCATAAATCTTCAGAAAATTTTTGAACCATGTTCAACCCTCTCCTTTTATTGAAAGCATGCAGGACCCAATGGTGGGAGACACAATTTTCCCACCCATCAAGTCCTCGTCTTTTATCTCTAGGAGACACACATTGGAGAGGGTGGGGGTATACACATGACCACCTGCTCATCTCACTATAATTATGTGCACGTGTATTTTACTTATAAATTTAGATATTTGTCTCCTACCTCCACCCCACTCGACTGACCTTCCTGAGGGCACAATTAAATCTTATTTATGTTGATAGGTCCAGACCTACACTGCTGCTCCATTGTTGAATTAGTTTATGGACTATTTACTGTGCTGAACACTGTAAAGCACTGAGTGCTGGGTGGGGAAGAGACGGGGGAAGTAGAATCTGCAAAAGTGACTAGGTCACTCTTAAGCAGTGACTAGGTCACTTTAAATCTTATGGAAAATTATTATTTCAGAGAAAAATTTAAGACCTTAGGGTTATAACTAACATTTAAATAGTAAGTTGTAGGTTATAAGATGCTTTTGTAGACACTATCTTATCTGACCAATACACAAACACCCTGAGAGGGATGTTATTTTCCCTATATTGCAAATGAGGAGGCAGCATCAATGGGATTAAAGGTGGATTTTTACAAGGTCCTAAGAACAAATAAAGGGGGAAGTTGGGTCCCTCATCCCCCAGTTTGATTCTTGCCCCATTATGCCTTCCTCTCCCCACACTTTCCCCCAAGTCAGGACATGTTTTTGTTTTTATTTTTTTAACAACTTTATTGAGATTTAATTCACATATCATAAAGTTCAGCCTTTGAAATGTATAATTCAGTGGTTTTTGGTGTATCTGCAAAGTTGAGTGATCTTCATCTCTATGTAATTCCAGGACATCTTCATCACCCCAAAAAGAAACGCCATATTATTAGCAGTCACACTGCGTTCCCCCTCCACCCAGCCTCTTGCTAATCTACCTTCCGTCTCTGTGATTTGCCTATTCTGAATGTTTCAGATAAATGGGATCATGTAATGTGTGGCCTTTTATGTCTGGCTTATTTCACTGACCATAATGTTCTCATTCACACAGCAGTATGCGTCAGTACTTCATTCCTTTTCATGGCGGACCAATATCCATTGTATGGATGTCCTGCATTATCTATTGTTTATCTATTCATTAGCTGATGGATATTTGGGTTGTTTTCATTTTTGGGCTATTGCAAATAGTGCTGCCATGAACGGTTGTGTACAGGTTTTTGTGTGAAGATATGTTTTCAATTCTCTTAGCTATAGAGCTTGGAGTGGGAATTGTTGAATCATATGATAACTCTGTTTAACATTTTGAGAAACTTCCATACTGTTTTCCAAAGTGATTACACCATTTTACATTCCCACTCATGATATATGAGGGATGCAATTTCTCTACAGACTTACCAACACTTGTTATTTCCTGTGTGTTTTTTTTTTTTAATTTTTATTATAGCCCTTCTGGTGGATATTAAGTGGTATCTCATTGTGTTTGATCTACATTTCTCTGATGACTAACAGTGTTGAATACTCTTCCATGTGCTTATCAGTCATTTATGAGTAAGAATCCCACCCTTTAGAGTGTGCTGGGGGCAAGAACCCCAGGAAAGATTGTAGGAGTTGTAAGCTGCTGAGATACTCTAGCACTATTTTATTTTATTAATTAATTTATTTTTGTTACAGATGTTTCTCCTTTTTCCCCCCACGATACCCTTCTCCCTACCACCTACGCCCCAGCGTTATTTTAAACTTCCATGGAAATATTGTGACCACATCATGATTCCGATGGTATCTGTAGAGCTACTTGACACTACTCTTACTCCCTGGATTAGTCCATTGGCAGAGAGCACACGGCAAAGCGGATAGGCTGAGGCACCAGGAAAAGTAGCCGCATGATGTATGGGGTGAAATAGCATAGAAACTACTGGGTCTTCATCTTCCTTTGTTTCCTGTAATATCTTAGAGAGCCATTTCTGGTGTGATGTTAATGTTTATTTGGCTACAACTTTGAAATTTATATTAAAAGACAATCAGTTAGAGGTCAGGAAAAAAACAAGTGGCACTAACCAGCAGAGGACAATGGACACACATTAAATACACCAGAAGGGAGCATGTTTTCACTTTGTTCTGATTATATGCCCTGCGCACAGGACGTGCTTTCTCCGGGCGTGGATTGGCCCCAGGCAGCCCTCCAGTGCGAAGCTCTGGGCGATGCTGAGCCAGGGGCTGGCCCTCACTGTGACAGTGCAGTGCTCTGAAGACTCGGTCTTCACCCGTCAACTTTCCTCCAGAGCCAGGGAAGGATTTCTGGTAACCTCCTGCTTTTGGAGCAAGATTAGGAAAAGAAATCCCTGGGAAACATGAGGGGGTGGAGAAGTTGCAGGAAGGTTCCTGAGCTTTCTATAGCTGCTTTCTCCTCCTTGCTTGGTGTTTTCTGTCAGGTGGGCAGGGCCACCAGGGAAGAGGAGCTGGCCTTTGACGTGCAGTAGTACTCTGGGAGCCTGCTCACACCTCTCAGCCCTGGGAAGCTGCATTTTGAACCAGGTGTTTGGTGGCATTCTGCAGCTCTTGAATTCCCTCTGTGCCATTGGCGGGTGAATCTGTGCCATTGGCGGGTGAATCTGTGACCAAGGTCTGCAGTGAGAAGTGCAACCAAAGCAAACAGCTGTGGGCATTCTCAGGTGAATAGCTGGGGCTTGGGTGGGAGATCTATTGGCAGTTTGTGCATATTTGGGGGTGGGGGCTGCTCAGGGGGTCTCAGAGGGTAGACCAAGCCCTCAGTAGTCACCTTTTAAAATAGAGTATGATTGTGCTGCCTACTGAAGTGTGATGGGGGGGGGTCAGTAATGCCATGATGCTGGCAGATTGGCTCTGAACTCTAGCCACGAGAAATTCTCCCTTTGATACTAGCAGGGAGAAGGGAGAGATTTTATAAAAGGAAGGTAGAATCTTTCAAAGGCCACTAGATGACACTACCCCTATTTCTGACAGTTGTCAAGGTAACTTTTTAAGTCTCTCTGCCTTTCTTTGACTCACCTACTCAGGCAGGTGGATGATACTTAAACAGACTTGCAGGAGAGGCTGGTGGGCTGGGGTTAGCTACTGCTGAGTGTCGCCAGGCTGTGCAGCTGGCAGCCCAGCTCCTTGAAGTCCACTTAGCTTTGAGGCCAGGGAGAGGACCTCTGTGCAGCTCCCTGAAATCGTTCCACACTTGATCTGTTACCCCTACACTCTAGGCTCCTTGCCCAGTGTGGCTCCCTCTCCCATACCTCCCAAGTAGGGGCTTCCAATACCTTTATCTTCTTTATTCAATTGCAGTCCAATTGTAGGTTGCTAATGTTGCACTAGCAATATACTTGTTGCATATTAGAGTTGTGTTTTTTTTCATATTGTGCAACCATCACCACCACCCATTTGCAGAAGTTTTCCATCTTGCAAAACTGAAACTTTATACCCTCTTAAATAACTCATCTTTCCTACTCCCCCAACCCCTGGCAACCACCACTCTACTTTCTGCCTCTACAAATTTGACTGCCCTAGGTACCTCCTGTAAGTGGAATCATATAGTATTTGTCTTTGTTTGACTGGCTTGTTTCACTCAGCATAATGTCCTCAAGGTTCATTCATGTTGTAGCATATGTCAGAATGTCTTTACTTTTCAAGGCTGACTAATATTCCATTGCATGTATATACAGCTTTTTGCTTATCAATTCATCTATTGATGGACATTTGGGTTGCTTTCATGTTTGGTTATTGTGAATAATATTGCTGTGAACATGGGTGTATAAATACCTCTTTGAGATCCTGCTTTCAATTCTTTTGGATATATACCCAAAAGTGGGAGTGCTGGATCATGTGATAGTTATATTTCTAATTTTTTAGGAGCTGCCAGACTATTTTCTATTTCTAAAAACAGTGCACAATTTCTCCACATCCTTGCCAAAATTTAACAAGTTTCCAGTTGTTTGATATTAGTCATCCTAATGGGCATGAGATGGCATCTCATAGTTTTGGTTTGCATTTCCATAATGATTGTTGATGTTGAGCATCTTTTTATGTGCTTATTGGCCATTTGTATATCTTCTTTGGAGAAATGTCTATTCAAGTCCTTTGCCAATTTTGAAACAGGTTGCTTGTTTGTTGTTGCCGTTGAGTTTAGGAGTTTTCTATATGTTCTGGCTATTAATTCTTTATCAGAAATGTGATTTGAAATTAAATTTTTTTTTTTATCCTCACCTGAGGACATTTTTTGTTCAGATATAGTGAGAGGGAGAGAGAGGAAGAGAGAGAGAGAGAGAGAGAGAGAGAGAAATCGGCGTGAAAGAGACACATCAAGTGGCTGCCACCCGCACGGCCAACCAGGGCCAGGGACAAACCACAACCGAGGCACGTGCCTTTAGCGGGAACCGAACCCGGGTCTCTCTGGACTGCAGGCCAATGCTCTAACCACTGAGCCAAACCGGCCAAGGCTGAAATTTAATTTTTAATAACATATTTAACCTCTGCCAGGCCATAATGTTGCTAACTATCACTGAGCCTTTACTGTGTCTGGTCCTGCTAAGTGCTTTACATACATTCTCTCACTGAACCCTTCACACAAGGCTATGTGATTGTCTCCAGGTACAGAAGAGGAACCGGTGGTAAATAAAAGCCAATGGGATTTGAGCTTGGGTCTGCTGATGGTAAAACTCTACGTGTAAGTTCTACATTAGATGGCTTCAAAGGGAAGTGTGTGGCCCAGGGACCCGAGTAGCAGCAGGTATATTCTATGATAAAGAAAATAAACCAGGTTCTACAGAGGCACGGATACACGGAACAGACTAACAGAAGTCAGAAGAGAGGGGCTTGTGGGGACTGGATAAAAAAGTGAAAAGATAGCCCATGGACACAGACAACAGTGTGGTGAAGGCAGGGGGTGGGGGGGTGTGGAGCTAGTTGGAGGTGGGCAAAGGTGGGGGAGGAGTGGGGGCCATCTGTAATAGTGTCAACAATAAGAAAAAACACATACAGGTTCTAGTCTGAATCTGCTACTGACTGAGGGACTGTAATGGGCTGAATGGTGGCCCCCTAAAAGATATGTCTGTCCTAATCTTTGTAATCTGTGAATACTACCTTACATAGTAGAAGAATATAAAGCAAAAGATGTGATCAGTGATTCTAAGAGGATGAGCTCATCCTGATTTATCTAGATGAAACCTTCATATCATCACAAATGTCCTTATTAGAAATAAATAAGAGCCCTGGCTTGAACGGGTTTGGCTCAGCTGTTAGAGCATCAGCCTGTGGACCAAAGGGTCACAGGTTCAATTCATAGATTCGCAGGTTTCTGGTCAAGGGCATGTACCTGGGTTGCAGGTTAGAATCCGGCCCTGGTTGGGGGGTCATGCAGGAGGCAAACAATTTCTCTCTCTCTCTCTCTCTCTCTCTCTCTCTCTCTCTCCCCACACCCCCCACTCTCTCTAAAAAAAAAAAAAAAAAAATCAATGGAAAAATATTCTTGGGTGAGGATTAACCAAAAAAAGAGAAAGAAACAGACAAGGGAGATAACACAGAGGGAGAGGAGAACACAGAGAGCCTGCAGAGGGGAGGCAGTGTGAACACAGAGCGGAGAGATGCAGCCACACAGCGAGCCCAGGAAAGCCAGAGGCACCGGAAGCCAGAGGGGCAGGAAGGACCCTTTGTGAGAGCCCCCGAAAGAACACAGCCCTGCCGTCACCTTGATTTTGGACTTCTGGCCTCCAGAACTGTTAGAGATACATGTCTGTTGTTTAAGCCAGCCAGTTTGTGGTACTTTGTTACAACTAACACAGGGACCTGAGACACATGAGCTTACTCCTCCATGAAATGAGCTTGTGGCGTGTGACCAGTTTAATTGGTTGCTGCACTGGAATCAACCACCCCTGGGGTCACCAAAGCTTACCAGCGATTTGAGGTTTGAGCATCACCCCAAAGTAACTGAAGCAGAACCACTTGGGTGTAGGCTCAGAAAACACATGCACGCTCTCCAGGAGCTTCAAATGGGGCCCAGGGTGCAGCCCCCTGCTTTCTATGTCTGCTTCCCTCAGAGTCTGATTCTCACAGAACTGAACTCAGCATCCCCTGTCCTCACCTTGCTCCAAAGCCTCCAGAAACAGCCGGAGCCCCTCAGCAGGAGAGGACCAGGACTCCTTAGGTGTCAGAGGAGTCCTCCAGGGCCGCACAGGCAGCGGAGAGTGTGGGGAGAAAGGAAGGCCAGCCGCCGGCGGGGGAATGAAAGCCCCTGGGAGGTCTGGGGAGCCTCCAATAACATGGGACTGGACAGCGAGGGGGCACCTGTGAAAATAGCGAGCCCTTGAGCAGGGACGGTGCACATCCTGCCCTGGCTCTTTCAGGCTCCCCGCAGCGGCAGAGATCACAGGGCGAGGGCGACGTGTCTCCCACGATGTCAGTGCTCCCCAGGGCCCATCAGGAATTTGTCAGGGCCCTAGCTCAGGAGCTGCGGCGACATCTCAGGGAGGCGCGTGAGCCCTGGAGCAGGAGCGACAGTCAGGTCCGCATTCCCGAAGATATGGCTTCAACCTCTGTCCCCTCTTGCCCGCCAGGTTGGGGAGATCCTGACACACCGAAAACCTCCTCCAGAAAGGGTGGGTGGGGGCGGGCCTGGGCCAGGCGCCATCCTCTCCCCTCCACCACGCAGCTGACAGACACTTGAGAACTTTCTTTCCCAAGCCCATGTCCTGCTGGTTTGGGGCAAAGTGTGCAGCTTTCCCACCAGGATCAGTGAGGAAATGGCCTGGTTTAGACTCAAACAGATTGGTTTGTTTTCCCAGCGAGGCCTCAGCTCCATTGAGGGAGCCCCAGCAATGCCCATTTTTCCAGGGTGCCTGTCTCTCCCCGCCTCCCTCTCCAGGCTCTGAGAACACATCACCTAGTGTCTGTAAGGCTTCTGCTTCTTGTTTGACATCCCTTGTTTACAAAGCAAACAGAATGTTCTTTTTAACACACATCATGCTAAGTTTATTAATGCAGAAAACAACCCCAGGGGGCCAGCCCGGGGGACCCCTGAAACCGGCCAGCACAAACTCTTCAGACGCTCAGTGCGTCAGATCCTCCAGGACAATATTTCACACAATGGAGTAAAAATAATATTTTTCTTTGGGCCTTTCCAGCCGCTTTTGTGGCAAGCAGACAGAAATTATTTTCTTACTCTGCTCCCAGAGCAGAAATCTGGACGAAACTGCGTTTATTTGTTTAACACAATGATTTCATCCTAAATGTCTCGACAGCAAATAGTTGGGGGTTTAATAAAGGGCCTTTGAAAGGAGGCTGGAACTGGGGAGATGTGAGGCATGTGGCCCTTGGGGGCCCAGGGTCCATGAGCTGCTGTGACTGGGGCACAGGGAGATTGGGTGCCCCCTCGGGCTGTCAGGGAGATCGGGGGTCATGGCATGTTATGGTTCCCTCATCAGAACAATTTGTGCTGCTTTTATCCTGAAGAAGGAAGGAGATTGACCCTTTGGTCACAAATGCCAGATCGTCCCCAAGACCGGCCCTCCCAAATACAGACAGACACAAACCCAAGAGCAGATAGTCAGACTTGCTCGGAGAAAAGAGGCCATTGTATTCATTTCTGCTGTCCCCTGATTAAAAATTATGTCCCATGTCAACCACATGTTGGTTGCTGTTCTGATGCCAGCCCAGATTAGGGAGAGGGAACAGGACCGGCTCAGGCCCAGTGACTCCTCCAACAATCAGAACCCTTCACTCCAGACAGCCAGGTCTTCAACCTGCAATTAGAAGTGTCAACAAAAACTCAAAAGGCTCATTTGTGCTTCACTTCTTTTCCTGGAGATGAATTGTCAGGGGAGTGAAATGAAACAAATACACACAGAGAAGGAGGGCCAGGAGAGGTGGTGAGTGGTATAAAAACTGCCCAGGTGGTCCCAGATCCTCAGAGTCACCCTCCCTCATTTTACAGAGGAGGGGGTGGCTCGGAAGGGACAGCGATGGGTCTGAGAGCACACAGCTCTTAGCGCTGTGACTGGAAGCCAGGAGTCCAACCTCTGGGGTAAAAGGGGAAAGAGCTTGGTCTAGCCTCACAGATGACAAAACCCAAAAGCTGAATTATGGGTCTCAGTGTTGCCATCTGGGACTTGGATGGAACAACTGATTTGGTTCCTGGTGATTTGGTTCTTGGAATGATTTGGATCAGAATGAGCTCCCAGAGGGGATGCAAGAACCAACGAAGAAGAGAATGTCTGCTTACACTCACGCAGATATATTTCCAAAGATAAAAGTCATACTTAATTATTGAAGATTATATAAAACATATGCAGATATAAACAAGACAACAAAGATTACTTATCATTATTATAATTACTTAGAATAATGGGTAACTGTTCATTTATTGGTCTATCTCCTCTTAATGTTTTTTCTTGCTTCGATATGCTTATGTATTTATTTATAAAGTTGAGATCCTAATTACTTTATATTTTAAATGGTTTAATTTGTTCTCAACCATCTCCCCGTGTCATTAACTGTTGCTATGAAGCATGACCTTCGTGAAACTGGCTTGGTGGTATTTCATGATATTATATGACTGTCATAATTCCTTTCCCCAATACCTCAAGGCTGGTCATAGGACAGAATGTCTTTGAGTAGGTCTTAAAGGGCAGTCACTGAAAGGCTGTCAGTCTGAGTGAGAAGTGGTCCTCCAATTCTAAAAGCACTTGAAATCTCTTTCCTCCACCGCAGAGTAGCTTCAGATTGCTTTCAAATCCAACAGCCCCTCCCACCCCCGCCCCGCCCCAGCTCTCTTTCATCCTTCCCATTTTTCTCTCTTTTTGCTACTTCCTTCCCAGGCAGATATTAATCCCTTACATCTGCACAGTGTTTTACAACCTCTAAAAGTTTTTATAGAAATGGCCTCATTTGATCTTCATAAAATCGTGGGCAAGGCAGAATGATTCCAATTTTACATTCAACAAATGTTGAGTGCCAACAATTTGCGCCCTGGTTGTCACTGAAGTGGGGACACAAATAAGTCAGTCCTATCTCAAGGAATTTTAGTCTAGTGGGGGCAGTTTTGAGGAATGCAGTAGGTGGTGGCTGCTGTTTTTATTGTCTTAAATGCCTTACCTCTGTCACATGGCAAGTCAGTGGCTCAGGGACGTGGCCCAGCACACCTTCCACCTTCAGGACTCTGCCTCCTATATGACATTAAGTTCACCAAGAATCGACTCAGAATTGGGGCATTGGCGATGATGGGGTACTCAGATGATGGCAAGCCTTTGGAACTCCCTTCACCTCTTTTTTGTGTGTGTATGCCCCTAGCAGGAACCGAACCCGGAACTCTCTGGTCTGCAGGCTGACGCTCCAACCACTGAGCCAAACCTCCAGGGCCTCCCTTCACCTCTTCATCTCAAGCCCTAGGGAAAGGTCCTAACATTTGAGATGCCAGATTCCCCTAAGAGGAGTCCATGGAGCGAAGCTTTCAGTGTAGTGGAGGTAGAGAAGATATAATTTATCTTTAACGAATAATTGGTTGTTTGAGATTAAACTGCATCTACATCTCCCAAAAGACTAAGAGAGACAGTGAGAGAGAGAGAGAAGATAATAGTTATTAAGCATCTCCCATGTACTAATCTTGATATTAGATGCTTTACATATGCATTAATAAATGCTAAATCAGTGCCCTTTTTATAGTTGAGGAAATGGATGTTCTGAGAAGGCCGTCAGCACTCGTTCACACAGCTGGTGAGCAAAAGAACTGCCATTCACACCCAGTGTTCCTGGCTCTAGGGCCATGCTTTCCCCGTCTCTGCAGCCTGCACCCTCTGGTAAACTGTGCACATGCTTCAGGCTATGGAAGGACTACTCAGTCATCCTGGGTGGCGGCTTAGAAAATCTGACTTACTGTGCACAGAGTACCCTTTGGTTCATTTTTGTTTCCACTTTCCTATGGAAACAGCACGTGGCTGTTTGCTGGTTGACTGTTCCCTTCCTCTCAGTCTTCCCTTCCTCAGTCTTACTAGAGGCTTCCTCCTGACCTGGTCGGTCGCACTGGGGTCTGACTCTGAGAGTGGAGAGTATTCTGAGTACCGCCGTGTCTTCACACTCTCTTCGAAAGTGTGAAGAACACTGGACTCCCTCTGAGGAAGCAGAAGGAAAAGACAAAGTCTAGTTTGGCAAATGTTGCCTCTGGATGTGGGCCTGCTTTTTGAGTCTTGGACTGTCAGTGTTCTCATTTGGTTTGGCCACATGGTCCTGGCCAGACAGCTAATTGTTAGATTTTGAAGGAAGGCTCTTGCTAGCCAGACGACCTGCTTCGCACGCATGCCTTTAAATCCATTCTCTCCGCCACTGCAGAGGTGTCTGTGGGAGTTTAGAACCCAGATGCCGCTGTTTCATGAATTTCCAAGATGTAACATTTCATAAGGTGTGGAAAATAGAACCTTATGAAATAAAATCAGAGTCCCGTGCTCTGAGGCTCAACAGCATTGAGTTATTTTCTTTCTGAATAGTGAGATCTTTGCTGCTAATATACATATTGACATAAGAAAACAAAGATCTCTAAAGGGTTATGGGCACTCTCTGGGAATATCTAGTTGATACTACAAGGCTCTGTCAGAACTGTTTGGGAAAGAAAATTGATGTGTGTCAAGGAGAGTTGCTTTCCCCTCTGGCAGAGAACACATGGGTTGCGTTTTCATTGTCCTTACCCCTCCCCCATTCCAAGACTCCCACCCGTTGCTCAAGACCGCAGTGCACTTGGACTGAAACACCACTAGCTAAATATTTCAACGCCAGCAAAATGTGGACTGCTCCAGTGTGATTCCTTTGTCTTCATCACCCAAGTCTGGGTCTCACTCCAGCAAGTCACTGAGTGTGTGCGTGTGTTTTTTAAGGTGGAGAAAACATGGTTTAATTTGCAGCTTACCAGAAGTAATAGAATCCTTTCTGAAAAAGTTTTTGAATCCCAGCATGTTACCTGACTCTCCTGATTGTCACTTTCTCTTTACAGAACTTACACTTTATTTGGGGGCTCATTAAGTTATCTAGTCAGCCTGTTCATTTCTAACCTGAACCCAGTGTAAGCAGTTCCATGTGGAGGTAACCTAGGGAATTTTTTTCCCACCTTTTGAGACTTGCTGCCTGTGTTCCTGGCATGCACACGTATCAGTGATGTAATTGACTGGGGATTCTAAGCAGACCACTCAGATGTAATGTAGTCCTTGGCCTAGAATAACTTACCTTCTTACTCAAAGCAACCAGGCAATAGTATCCTCCTGAAACCTCCAAGTGCTTGTAATAAAACCCCTTACACTTATCATCGAATCATTTAAAGCACAGTGACAGCCTGGCACTTTTAATATTCTTTTTATGACATGTCATAGGTATCACAGGTCGAAAGGGGTCCCCCAAAGAAAACAATAACATTGAGTGAAAACTTATATAAAGTCTCTCTTTATTAGAAAAGTTAGTTTTGGCCCCTAAACATCAGCTTTTATGGGTTCCTATAAAATCATGACTATTTCTTAGCAGTAGGATTTTCCAACCCTTGCAATGAAATTTTTAGTTATACTAGTTACTTAAAAATGAAGAAGGAGTGACTTCAACCTCAGAGAAGGTAGAATAGACATATTATTCCTATTCCCGCCACGACATACGACTAAAAGCTCTGGATGTTATATATGAAACAAGCATAGAGGACTACAGGACGGAGGGAAGAAGGCAGACCAGCAGGGGACAAGAGGATCTAAGGAATGCCACGAAGGCGAGTTCCCTGCGTTTTCTCGTTACCTCCTAAGTCCTAGACTTGGAACTGAAGATCTGGCACCTAAGAAATGCCAACGAGTGCAGACAGAAAAAGCCCCAACAGAAGCCTCTCCTTCTAGCCAGAGGGCCAGAAAAGATGCATCTTAGCAAAACAGAAAACTTAGACAATAATCAATCTTCTCCAGGCAAACACCACAGAAAAAACAATGGCCTTGCCCCACCCACGCCAACACAGGTCTAGACACCCACCTTCACAGGATTGTGATGAGGCACCCCACACCTCGACTACAATGGAGTCAGAGAAGGCCAAATAGGGGGCCAGGACTTTTATGCCAACTAGTTGGTAGTGAGGCCCCACCCCCACCCCTGTGGTGTCAGGTGGAGACCACCTGGACTTTTACCCTCTCCAGCAGTAATGAGGAACCCCTCCTCTTCCCATTGGGATGGGGTTAGAGGACGCCTAGTAAAGAGTCAGAGCTTTTACAATTGCCAGTGGTAATGAGGCCACCCCCACCTCAGTGTCAGTGAAGACCACCTGGGGGCCCAGAACTCTTACCTCCAACACAGCAGTGAAGTGGACCCCCACCTCGGATGTCAATGGAGGCCAAGTGGGGAACCTGAACTTCTACCTTCACCTGTAAGCAACAAAGCGATATACCCACCATCTTCTTTACCTGCTTGGGCTGGGGTTAAAAAAGGGGGAGGAGCTAGAACAGAAGATATATATGTATATAAGACCCATTCTCTTAATATGATACAAAAATGTCCAGGTTTCTATTGAAAATCACTTGTCATACAAGAGCCAGGAAGATCTTAAACTGAAAGAGGAAAGATAAGCAATCAATGCTAACACTGAAATGACAGAGATGTTAGGATTATCTGGCAACAATTGTAAAGCAGCCATGATAAAAATGCTTCAGTGGTAGATATTTGAAATTACTTTGTCAAAATTTCACAGCTAATGACATGCCAAGTCTCAAACTCAGGTCTACACTATTCTACAATAGCATTTTGATGCTCACATTTCTTTAAATTCATGGTTCATAGATTGCTCTGCATTTTAGCATGCAAGTCCTGTACATGTCTTGTTAAGTTTATACCTAAGTATTTTTAATATCCAAGAAGTCTCATTACTGTCCTCTGTTTCTTTTTTCATAACAAGCTGTTCTTGTTTTATGGTTACAATAACTTTTCAAGTTTCTCACAGCATATGATTATGCAACTTCAAAATTTTTCTTTTATCTTCTATATTATATCTGTTCCCTCTGTTGTAGATTATCCTGTTTTATACTTTTGGTTCCCTTTTATGTGTTTGTTTTTCCCAAATGTCTGTTAATTCTTGATGGTCCATTTAAAAAAAATATTTTTATTGATTTTTTAGAGAGAGAGATAGAAACATCAATGTGAGAGAGAAACATCCATCAACTGCCTCCTGCAAGTTCCCTACTGGGGAATGAGCCTGAAACTCGGCATGTGCCCTGACTGGGAATTAAATCGGGACCTCTCAGTCCATGGGACCATGCTCAATCCACTGAGCCACACTAGCCAGGAGATGGTCCATTCTTGATGGTCTATGTTTAAAAGTGAAGGACTAGGTTCATAATATGGGAAGATGATATGAATCTTTTCTGCTGTTGAGTAGGCTTGCTGAGAGCTCTTGGTTACCATTTTTTTTATTATTGGAAATATTCATTAATTTATAGCTCATAGAATTGAAAAATGAGATTTGCCTATCTCCATGATTTTGGCAATTCATATACTACCCATGATTTTCCAAAGACTACCAGCAACCCCACCTGAAAATTGCAAAGTGAAACAAGGAGGAGTCAAGATGAAGAAAAAAATATTTTAAAAAAGGTAGCAAGCAAAAGGATATGCTTAGGAAGAGGTGGTGACTGTAGAACCTGATTTCAGATAAACAGTTTCTTTATTTTTGTTCACTACTATGGAACACAGTGCCTCAAAGGCATGGTGAACTGTTCATAAATATTTACTGAATTGAATTATTTTCCCCTAATTCTTCCCTTATATTAAATAAAAAATTATTAAGAACATTCACAAGGACTTTAGAATGTTTTTTAGTGAAAGATTATTTGAACCGCTTGAGTGTGAATGTCATCTGGGAGAGCATTACTCCATGCCGGACATTGTTCTAAGAACTTTATGTATTTATTTTATTAAATTATGATAGCCATCCTACGAGGGAGTGTAGCAGACACTATTGGTGCCCTGTCCATGTCCCTTCTCACTCTCCTGTGCACTGTAGGCTGTTACTCCAAGCACCAGAAATCCTCTGCCTAAATTACCTTTATTCCCCCCTGGCTGAAGGATCCATATGCAGAACACTGGGATGCTGACAATTAAGATCCTCAGATAGCCCTCAACCATAACGGATGGGGACTTGGTGGATTAATAGCCCAGCCAACTTGATCATCAGGTGGGAATATCTGGGTGTGTTCCATGCACTCTCCCAGAGTTCCCCAGTGCAAAAAGCTCCAGTTGCCCACAGAGGTAACTAACTCTTTATTAGCTTCCTTCCCTTCCCTGTTTCACTTCTCTATTCCCCTAATCCTGTGTCCTAGGAGCACCTTCCACATAAACTTCTTGCTCTCAAATCCTTGTCTCAGAGCTTCTGGAGACACCCAAACTAAGAGCATTGGGTGATATTACTGTTCCCATTTTGCAAATGAAGAAACGAGGCATTGAGAGGCTGGTTACTTGACCACGTTTAGAAAGTTAGTAAATGGCAGCCAGGGAGAGAAACATCAATGTGAGAGAGACACATCGAGTGATTGCCACCCACACAACCCCAACCGGGGCCAGGGACAAACTGCAACCGAGGTACGTGCCCTTAGCGGGAACCAAACCCAGGACTCTCTGGTCCGCGGGCCGATGCTCTAACTGCTGAGCCAAACCGGCCAGGGCTTAACCACCACATTATAATGCCATCATGCCTTTGTGTGCTGACTATGAGCCAGGCACCATGCTAGGTGCTTCACACAATTTATTTTACAAGGGATAAAATAAACTTAGGTTATGTGACATGTCCAAGGTCATGAGGTAGTAAGTGTTAGATGAGGATTTAAACTCAGGTCTGTGATCTTAACCATCCTGCCATGCTGCCCCGATGTGAGCCTGCATGTTTATCTGTTTGTTCAACTAGATGACTTCAGGTGGGGTAAGCAGAGGCCCGGGCTCTCAGTGGTAGGTCCAAAGGGACACAAATTATATGCCCCAAATGGGCTGCATTTTTTGTCCTAAAGTCATTTGTGCATTTGTGTGGTGTTTCACAAGTCTGCGAGTTAGCCTGGATCAGTCTCCAGGCTATTTTCTTTCCTTTAATAATGCTTTCTAGTGCTTATTTTCCTCTGCCCAGGAGCATTTCTGCATGGAGGCTGGTCTCATCCCCGAGCAATGGAAGTAAAGAGGCCTGGGGTACGGGAGGTACCGAGGCCAGTGATCATGGAGCTTTGTATAAGTTATATCATTTAATTTTCTTAGAAATTCCTTAATGCAATTACTTTTTTTCCCATTTTTAAAAACCAGAAAATGAGGTTAAGGAAGGCTAAGTAATTTAGCCAAGGAATTCATCCAAGGTTAATCCAAAATCTGAGTCTTTTGGCCTCTGAAACAGTCTCCTCTCCACCGGGCCAGCTGAGGGTCTGGCACGTCCAGAACAGGTAGAAAGCTGCCAACAACTTCCAGGCGCGTCTTGTCTAGCACCTGTTGAGAGGTTCCAGGCGATTTCTGACTGTGTTGCTTCTGCCTTAAAAATCCTGCTCCAGTCGCGGTTGGCTGGGATCAGTGCCCACTGTAGGGGCAGCTCCAGGGGTTGGGCTTTGTGCTGAGCACGACAAGGTGGGGGAGAGAGAACAAGGCAAAGGTCTGGTTTCTGCTTCGGAGGAACCCGGTTTGGAAAAACGGGCCACATGCAGATGTGGCAGCTAAGTACCCACGTGACACTTGTACACGCGCTACTTGTGAGGGGAACAGGAAACGGGAAACGGCTGGTTGGTTGGTGTGAATTCCAAGCCCCTCTCTATACCCTCTTGACTAATCTATCATACCTCGTTTGGGATCCCACAGCTTGAACAAGATGGGAAAATTGGGAAGGAGCCAAAATAAATGTACACTATCAATTGCTCCATGACACTCAACTTATAATAAATGTCACATTTATTCTTCTAAATTGAAATAAATCCAGTACATACACCCACTCCCAGATGTTGAGAACCTCAGGACCAGTTGTTGGGGTTCTGCATCCCCTCTTTATGTGAGGACCTTTGGGCTTGCAGGGCAGCAGGTCCATCCTCATCTATCAGTCCCCGTGTCCGTCTGAAGGAAGGTGGCTCCCCAACATGTCCTCCCCTCCACACCAGGCTGGGCCTCAGGAAGCATCATGGAGGGTCCCAGACTCGAAGGGGTCAGTGTCCATCTCCACAGACACTGGGCATCCTGGTTCTGCTACCTCCGGGTCCCTACATGTGAGTAGGCTCAGGCCTCTGCCACCCCTGGAATGTTGTGTGCACAGACCTGGTCCAAATCTTGGGAGACCAAGTGGGGGCTCTTCTCTCAACCTCAAGCTCACAGCTTGGCCATCAGCCAAATTCCCTTCCTGGGCCTTCATCTTTGAAACCAAAGGCCTAACTACGGGTGATTTCCCAGGGCAATTCTCTGAACCACCCTACACAAAACAAAACCAGCAAAACAAAACAAAACACAAAGTAAGAAGTTGTTTATCACTTCCTTCCATTACACACTGTGTGTGTACATGCACACACACACACACACACACACACACACACTAAGCAAACTCAGCATAAATGTCTGTTGTTCAAGCTGCCCAGCCTGTGGTGTTTTGTGTGGCAGCCCCAGCAAGGAACACACCCTCACATGGATAAGCACTGTCAGTGTCTAACTCACATGGTTCCCAGTCTTTGACCCTCCCCGGGGAAGAGGGCGTCTGGGCTTTGGGAACTGAGTTTGTGATGCATGGCAGCATAAACCACACTTCCTTTTTCAATCATTCACCTCCCACAGCACCACCCAGCTGGAAATGTTAAGAACACCAAAACAGCAGATGCAGGGTCAGAAATTTCCAGAAGGCACTAACATAAAGAATTTAGTGTTGCTCACCTCAGGAGGTAAAATAATGCTTATGGAGAGTGAATCAAAGGTTCACACATTGGCGAGCGTGTGGAATTATGTGGAGATGTGCCCTTCCCCGTCCCAGCGATTTTTAAAAAATCATTTAAGCACTATATAAGCCCAGTGCCTAGGGCTTTTCAATAACCTACAAAAGGTTTCAGAATGAAAAATTCTATTAATTTCAAAAGCAGAAAATAAGGTGGCCAAGTAAAGACAAAAAAAAAAAAAAAAATGTTTCCAAAGCAAAGTTATAAAATGCTTTACAAATGTCTTCAATGGCATTTGTATTTAAATTAGGAGCATTTGGTTGTAGTTGCTGGGACCATGTAAAGCCAGCATGCCCTAGGACCTGCAAAGACTGGAGTTAGTGCTGATCTCTCCCCACGCCTAGAAACTCACCACAGGCCCCGCTGGGTTTAGGAGATGACCTGGGGACAGGGGCTGTAATGTGGGAGGCGGATGAGGGGGAGGCTGACACTCCCACTGAAAAGCAGACATGCCATACAGGAAGGTGGTCCAGAGTCCAGCTTAAACCTGGGTCCAAGTCTGAATTCTACCCCTGTGTGACCCCGGGCAACTTGCTAGACCTCTCTGAACCTCTGTTTAATCACCAGCACAAAGGGGGTAAGAACGCCTACCTCATAAGACTTTTGTGAGAATTGAAGAGAAGAAGAACTGAAGGTGCTGAGCTCTGTGCTGGGGAATAGGAAGTCTTGATCGGTGCTCGGGACTGGAATGGTGGTGGTCTTCAGCAGATTCTTCCTGGGGTCCAGGAAAGAGAGGGGTCCTGGTTACTGGACTTTTGCTCAGACTTCAACCACGAAGAAAATATTCAGTAAGTGGATATTGACTGGATGTGTTTTCGTTCTCACAGCTGAGAGAAAACAGCAGTGCAGAGAGGTATGTGACTCACTGAATCACAGGTCCCTAGGGACGGCTGGGTGGCGAGAGGCAGGGCAGGGGTGGGGAGCCTAGGGGTGGGCAGGGCTCCAAGAGAACACCTGTGCAAGACCTCAGGGGGCAGACAGACAGGTGCCCAGGACCTGGCGGGCTCAGACACCTGTTCTGCAGCTCTGGGGCAGGGGGTGCAGAATGCCCAGTGGGCATCCTAGGAATGTGGGCTGCTTAGGAAAGTTAGCTCGTGTTTGCCGGTGGCAGGGCACTGATTCTGGCAGTGACAAAGGCAAAACTAAGTCTGGGACAAAAAGAACACAGGCTGTTAATCCATACATTTTTCTGCAGGTCTCTTTTGTTTCACGGGGTTAAACTGTAGCTTCATGAAGTAAAGAGAGTGAATACTGAAGAGAGTCTCTGATGAGCAAGCATTCTGCTCAGGTGGGAGTTTGGGTGCAGGGGCACTTCCTAATTGATCTTTGGGCCCACGAGGCAGTCCTCTATTGGCTGCAAGGGGGCAAGTGAGCAATTTGGGGACCTTTCAAATGAAGATTATTTCATGTTAGAGGTGGAGGACTTTTCGAGGCTAGTCATTTCCTGCAATAAGTTTCGGGGTTGATGGGGTACTCTTTGTGGTCAAACTGTTATCATGGCCCCTCCTGGGAAGTAGGGACTGCTATCAGGTCAATTTCTCAGCAGAGATCCAGGTCAGAAGATTCCAGGCCAGGGAGCCAGAAGACCTGGGTTCTTGGCTCAGCTGGTCACTAACTGAATGGGTTGTCTCCCTGGACCTGTTATCATCTGTATGTTGAAGGGGCCGGATCACACAAAAATGTCAAATTGCTGACCCTTCAGCCAAATCCAACCTGCAACTCTGTTCTTTCACCTATGAATTATGACTATGACTTTTTGTTTAGCATGTGCCATTAGGAATGCTCCATGTTTTAGGTAACCTGTGTCCCTGTAGGTGTCTGGGCTGCAGCCCGTGAACTAGGTGACTTCTAGTGCCTTCCCTGGTACTGGTCTTCATTGTTCTTCAATGACATCTTTTCACTTTCGCTGCCTCTCACAGTCACCTTAACCACCCTCCACAAATATTTGACACTCCAACTTCTTGAGTCAATTATTCCTTTCAGAAAGGTGGAGAGAGGAATGATATAATTAACCCCCTGAAAGAAAACGAACAGAACAACAACCTATAAATACTGAGACCCACAGTGGAGACTGAAACCAGGCCCCCACTTGACCTGACCCAGCTAAGAGTGGTCTGATGCCTCCCGGGTTGGAAAGAACCAGTCACGCCAGTGTTCACGCTCAGAGCCACAGGGTCACACAGCAGGCACGGCGCAGCCTCAGCCAGCCGTCCAGGAAGAACTCCATGCACCCCTCCACCGAGCAGCCAGGACCACAGTCAATACCCAGGAAAGCACATGCTCTTCTCACGTACTGTGCCCAGGGATCAGCTCTGTCCCTAATTTTGGGCCCGGACACTCTTGTGTCACTGGATTCTTCCACCCCATCCTCTAACCACGGACCAGATAAATCAAGTTGAACTCACTTCAAAGCAAACACTTAGCAGAGCCATCTGTGATTCATTCCCTTTTCTAGTTATGTAACCAGAGAGATCCAGACAGAAAGACAGATTGGAAGAAGTTTTGTTTTTTTTTTAAACCCCAAACCTTTACAGTATTGGGATAATTATGGCTTTCATAGCGTTGATTACTTTAAGCTGTCAGTAACTTGAGTCTTTTTCAGAGTTAGTGACCAACTTTCTGTAATTACATTCTCTCTTTCCACTTCCATTTCTAAGTAAAGGACACAGAATCCTGAGTTCACAGGACTTCCTTCAGAGCACCTCACCTGGGCCACTTTGTCGCCACACCCTGGACACTACAGCAGGCACATCTCCTTCCCTGTGCCCTCCTGAGTTCATGACATACTTACTTCCCTATCCACAGTCGTGTTGGAGAATACCCATTGGTGCCCTCTACCTAAAAGAATTGTGAAGCTTATGTGGTCAGGGATTTTGATGTCAATCATTCACAAATCACCCAAAATATTGTGGTTCATGGTTAAAGGGCAATGCAAATACTAGATACTCTAAGAAATGAGATTTTTCCATTTTTAAACATTTTGTTCTCTGATTATGAAATTAACACCTATCAAGGTGAAACATGACAAGTATGAAGAAAATAATTATCCCAAATCCTTGCCTGGGAGAATTCTTCAAACAATAATTGATGCTAATATTTTAGCACATTTCTCTCCAGTCTTTGATTCATGTAAGTTTATATTTCTAGAGTTAAAATTATACTCCATGTATAATTTTGTATCCTGTATTTCCACATAATCATTTACCCACATAATAAAAAACTTCATAACCTTAGTTTTCAGCATAATTTCAAATAAAATGGATGCACCACCTTTCCAACTTCCTGCTTCACATCTCCACCTGGATGGCTCATCAGCACTTTACACTTAGTAGGGACCAGTCAGCACGTACTTTCCTCCCAAACCTTCTTCCTTGCTAGTCTGATGAAGGCACCACCAGGCACCCAGCCTTGAGACCTGAGGTAGGGAAAGTAAACATATCACATAGGTAAGGGGTTTTCTGTGGTGAGTAATTAAAAAAATTCATATATGAGTAGAAGTGGGCAACTGGCAACGAGCAAGCTGAATAAATATACCCATCCAACAGATATGTGTGAAGTACCTACCACGTTCAGGAGGTGCAGTTGCTGGCCTGGGCGCTTGGTGGTAAATACATCAGGCAGTGTTCTCTACCCTCCTGGAGCTTCATTCTACAGGTACCAGGCCTTTGAGTTTGGCCCAGGAATAGCAAGCTGCACCCTCTTACCAGAGCATCAGGTAAAACCAGGGGGACAAATTCCCCTGAAGACTGTGCTTCTGTCAACTCTGGGTTTTGAAGTCTTAGACGGGAAGTAACATCACAGAGAATGATGAGAAGTAACAAGGAGATGACTCGGCATGTGTGGGAGGCTGAATAATGGCCCCCAAAATGTGTCTATGTCCCAATCCCCAGAACTTGTGAAGGTTACTTCACATGGCAAAAGGAAATTTGCAACGCGATTAAGGATCTTGAGGTGGCGATATTATCCCATATTATCTGGGTGGGCCTGGTGTAATCACCAGGATCCCTATAGAAGCGAGGCCAGGTCTAAGGCTGTAGACAGAGAGGGGACGATAGCAGCAGAGGCTGGAGTGACACCCTTAGAGCTGAGGAAGGGGCCACAAGCAGGAATGGAAAAGACAAGAGAACACATTCTCCCCTGGAGCCCTCAGAAAGAACCCCTGTATTTTAGCCCCATGAGATTCATTTGGGACTTCTGATCTCCAGTACTATAAGATACTACATGTGTGTTATCTAAGCCACCGTGTTTGTGGTTGTTTATTTTAACAGCAATAGGAAACAAATACAGCAAGCAAGCAGGTTAGCCACCACTCCACAAGCACTGCAAGTAGACAGGGAGACTCCCATCAGCTGTTACCGATAACACAGCGAACAGCCAGGAGCGCCCACACGAGCTGCCGTCATGGAGCAGACTCCCATCCGTCACTGCCATGGGAGCTGTGATGGGCCAGATGGCAGCTGTGTACACAGTAGCTGCAGCTAAGGAACCCAGGGCCAGGAACTCAGCACCTTTTATATTTTTTATATGTGTTTTTTTAAATTGATTTTTAGAGCGAGAGGAAGGGGGAGAGAGATAGTAACATCGATGTGAAAGGAGCATCGATCAGCTGCCTCCTCCATGCCCTCGGCTGGGGATCGAGCCTGCAACCCAGGCATGTGCCCTGCACAGGAATCGAACCGGTGATCTGTTGGTGCATGGGTCCGATGCCCAACCACTGAGCCACACTGGCTGGGTGGAACTCAGCACCATTTACATCAGGTAGCAAACAAGCCACTTCTCTCCACCAGTGAGCAAGTGGACAGTAGTGTGGTCATGCTCTGGTCACCTTGACCTGCTTAGTTGTCTACATGACTGGTTCTAGCTACAGAAACAGCTCAGGGACAGAGGACTATTAGCTTTGCAGTTTGACATACTCAGCAAGGACATACAAGGACACACGGGGCCCAGGCTGGACTGCCTCTTCCCAACACAGAGTCGCCTCCCTGTTCCTGAGAGCTGCTGCCCCAACCTCAGCCCAGCCCGGCAGGGCTGAGAAACTGCCTTCAGCCACCTGGAGGGCGTTCCTTTACAGGCCCCAGCAAATGCCTCTTTGTCCCCCCGGCAGTTCATTTCAGCTGCCAGGGCTCAAAAAGTTCTTGTTCAAGTTTGAGAATTGGGCAGAGGTGTTCCCACGAGGGCCCACAAAAATGCCCACACAGTCTACAGTGGGCCAAGCAAGGTCAGCGGGCAGTTTTAAATGTCACCCTGACAAGACCAGCAAGCTAGCCAGAGCTGAGCCTCAATCGGACCTCTGTGTAGGGAGCTGGTTGACTGGGTGCCCATGGGAGACCTGGAGGGCAGATGACCAGCCAGCAGCCTCCAGAGAGGGACTGAGGCTCCGCCCCTTCTCATAATCAATCAGGTGTGTGGGAGGGAGATGGGTGAGAAATGGGCTCTGAGTTTCCTTTCTATCAGGTTGGCATTTACCCCTTGGAGGAAGCTACTGGGGCCTGGGGCAGTGAATAACAGATGCTGACTTCAGGGCTCCAGGAGGTTCGACTCCAACCATCGAGGATTTAAATGTGTGTGTGTGTGCACACGTGCAAGCATACGTGCACATGGGCACACATGCTATTCCCCCTAGTTATGGAAACACATGAAACAAGAAAATCTATAAGGCATTTATCTTTTTTCTCTAGCACATTACGCTTAAGTATTTCCATTCCAGAATATTAGCTAAGCCACGACAGTAGTTTCTCTGCAGTGTATGAGAACAGGCTTGCTTCTTCCCAAGGAATGTGTTTTTCTTGCGGTAGTTGGTGTGATTTAGACATAACTTGGTGGTACGAGGGGATTCCTAACCCCTTCGCTGGACACGCCGGATATTAAAGAGTTACCGCCACACTGTATTACATATTGAGGATCCCCAAACGAAACAACAGAAAGACAAAATATACTCTAGTCTAAACTCAAAAATAAAAATATTTTTAGTTTCAATGAAATTATACAAAATATATGTAATAAAGGCCTATTAGCTAATATATTTAGTTCAATTAAATTTTATAATTTAGTGCATTGTACCCCAAGAAAGGTTTGCAATCAGATACTTCTTCTAGTAATTAAAATGTATGTTCCCAGAGTGTCAAGAGGTAGGTGACAAACATTCACAGTGAGATGCTGAGTACTAATCCAGGGAGGTTGGCCAAGGGCAGGGACTCCTTGCCATATGCCTTGTGCCCAGAACAGTGCCAGGCACACCATTAAGGCTCAGGAGTGAATTAATGAATGAAAGAGACCCCTTTCTTTGAAGGCTAGTCTGGAACCTGGTCTATCACATGACTGAAGAGAAAAACAAACTAAAAGCAATGTGTATAGCACAATACTCTTTTTTTTTGGCTTAAATTTTAAAAAGAAAGTTTCTATGCATTTGCAAGAACATAGAAAGAAACTACTGGAAGAGTACATCTTGCCCTGTTTATGATGGTTACCTCTGAGGACTGAGACTGACTTTCAGTAAGAATACTACTACATTTGGCATAATTTATGCATTTCTATGTTTAACTTGGCAGGGCAAACTTGCATTGCTTTTTTTGATTAAAAAAATAATAATTTTTTTAGACCTTGCATAAAATGTTCAAAGCATTCTAGTGAGTGATTTCATTGGGGAAAAAAAAATGTTAACTTTTTATTGAAGGTTCATCACATCTGAAAATCATGATGATTTTCCAATTTTTTTTAATTTTTTTTTTTTTTATCCTCACTCGAGGACATTTTTCCATTTTTTGTTCAGATAGAGCAGGAGGGAGAGAGAGGAAGAGAGACAGAGAGAAACATCGATGTGAAGGGACACATCGAGTGGCTGCCACCCGCACGACCAACCAGGGCCAGGGACAAACTGCAACCAAGGTACGTGCCCTTAGCGGGAACCGAACCCGGGTCTCTCTGTACCGCAGGCCGACGCTCCAACCGCTGAGCCAAACCGGCCAGGGCGATTTTCCAAATTTTCACTAAATGATCTCTAACCACCAGGCCAGCGGTAAGTTTTTTAAAAAACAAAAAGAATGTTATTAAAAGATAGCAGAGCACTAAGGACGACATTGGGTTCCATTTTTATTTATTCAACAGGTATCGTAAGCTGTGTACTTTAAAAACTTGTAAGTATAGCAGGAAGTAATATAATGTAACGTCAGGTACTACAGAGGCAGCATAGTGGGAAGAAGTTAACGTTCTAGATGCATTTCTTAAGGTCACCTGAAGTTCCTGCCAGAACTGGATCCTCACTCCGTGGCATGTCCTTCATCAAGGGTGGTTATTACAGCCTGTTCTTCATCTCAGTGCTTTGCTTCTATTCCTTGCCATGTGCAGAATGCCCATTTAACATGATGTAGTCATGTGATGTTTTTCCTGTAAATTTATCATAATTGCAATTGTAGATATGTAACAATCTATACACTCAAAGAAAATAAACCTTCTAATGAGGACTCAAGCTAACCACCTTAGGGAACTGTTCTTTTTTATTTTATTTTAAGGCCATTAAAATATTTGTTTAGTGATTTATTCATCCTGTAGACAGATGTAGGGATCGGTCTATTTTTCACGTTACAGTGGAGTTTTCTTTTTAAATATTCTCCTTGGCTTTGTGGTGAAGTGTGCATTATGCTACTTCCTCAAAGTGACACACGCTAAAGCATTATTCATCAAACAGTATTTTCAAGCATACTTCTCATTATTCTTTAAAGTATATAAACATAGGGAAGCCCTATACTCTTTCCACAATATAAAAAGAATCAAAGATGTGGTGCAATTATTGACCTGCGTGGCTTTGGATTTTAATGACGGGGTCACCATATTTCACAGAGTTCTCTCCTGGTTTTTTTCCTTCTCCTTTTTTCTCCCCCACGCCAGATACATAACTGTACTTGTTCTGATGCTAAATCAAGGTAAATGAGACGTGACCTATTAAAAAGGAAATGAATAATTTGAAAGAGGGGGAAACTGCATTCCTGGCTAGAAGCATGGACGTCATGGCTTGAATGCGTAGGTTATTCTACCACTTCACTAGATGATTTTGCTTTTTTGGGTGGCATGTCTTCCATCATCCAAATTACCTCATGAAGTCAGCAGAGTAACTCGAACCATGTTTTGGTACTATCTACTTTATATATTTTTTCAAGGTCCTTTTTAATCAGTTCTTTTTAATTAATAGATGTATATATAGCAGACCCAACTTTGAGGGGTCCCTGGGAATAGTTCTTATTAAATTCCCTAAAAGTTGATCTAAATCAGGAATTAAATGATCTGTGTGAGCAGGCACAGAGGTCAATGTTTCATGGGCAAAACTTTTAGTAGGGTCCCTTATGTCTTCTAAGTATCAGTGGAGCCAGTCTGTCCTTCCTTGTGGACCATGGAGGAGGAGGTGAGGCTGGGAAGTCATTCTGGGGAAGTCATACCAGGCAGTTCCTTCATGTTCCTGGCTGGGGCTGGCCCGAGTGCACAGGACTCATCCAAGGAGGCCAGGTCTCTGCAAGTAGAGCAAAGTCAGAGGACAGAGATACTTTGGCTGCAGGACCAATAGAACATTGTCTATGGTACTCTCTACTGAGTGTCAGTGATCAAAATGGCTTTCACTGGGCAACTCACATAAATACCAAAGTATTTACTAGCTTACCCAGGCAGCTAGTTCCTTAGGTTCTATGTCCCTTGTCACTATCTGCAAATTGCTGCATCCTAGTCATTGCACAGCCTTTTGCTTCCTTTTTCTCTCTCTGTATGTATAAAAAGAGTCCTGATACATTATAATCATCTACATTGTCTCTTTATGGAATGAATAGTTCCTATTATTTCTAGCCAATCAAGACCGAGAAGTAATAAACAAATCCTCTTTACTATGATTGAAGCAATCATTAGAAAACAGACTTTGAGCCCTGGCCAGTTTGGCTCAGCGGTTAGAGCGTCGGCCTGCGGTCCGGAGAGACCCGGGTTCGGTTCCCGCTAAGGGCACGTACCTCGGTTGCAGTTTGTCCCCGGCCCTGGTTGGTTGTGTGGGTGGCAGCCACTCGATGTGTCCCTTCACGTCGATGTTTCTCTCTCTCTCCCTTCCTCTCTCTCCCTCCCATTCTATCTGTACAAAAAATGGAAAAATATCCTCGGGTGAGGATAAAAAAAAAAAAAAAAAGAAAAGAAAACAGACTTTGATCATGGGATTTGACCGGTGTGCTACTGCTTGCAGGAGGCACACAGATGGGGCCCAGGAGTGCTGCTACTCAGTGAGCAGTCCCCTCAATAAGGGAGTCCTTAGGGTTCTTCCTTCTATGCTACTTAAAGAGTTAATGTATGGCCCTGGCCAGTTTGGCTCAGCGGTTAGAGCATTGGCCCGCGGACCAGAGAGTCCCGGGTTTGGTTCCTGCTAAGGGCACGTACTTCGGTTGCAGTTTGTCCCTGGCCCCATTTGGGGTCGTGTGGGTGGCAGCCACTCGATGTGTCTCTCTCACATTGATGTTTCTTTCTCTCTTCCTCTCTCTCTCCCTCCTGCTTTATCTGAAGATAAATGCAAAAATGTCCTCAGGTGAGGATAAAAAAAAAAAAAGAGTTAATGTATGAAATCAAGAACAACAATGTATTTGCAGGTGTCTTACAAAACCTAAATTGAAAATCAGGTAGTGAGTTGCCTGTGATAGGCAAAAGTAAGGGGCAGGTGAACTTCTGAGTCTGCTATTTCTCAGCTTCAGACGACAGTAGCATAGAGTCTTGTGAAAGCCAATTCTCTTAGAGGAAGTACTCAATTGCTAAAGTATTGTGAACAGTGATACTTTATCCTTGATCTACATACATGTCCCTAAATTTTTTGGAAATCGAGAAAGGACATATTAAGAGCCTGGCGTTTATAGAATTTCTAAACAATGTCAAGTCACTGCCAGTGATTACATCAGAAATATTGTCTGCAAATTGGAAGTATAATGTAAGCATTCAATGTTAACAATTTTCATTAGTACAATCATGATTACAATAGCTCATCTGTACTTTTGCTCACATAGAGATATTTGCCTTGGAAATATGCCTGCTGATGACTAAGTTCTGAAATATATAGACCTGAGCTAAATTTGGATGTATTCTCTCTCCCTCTTTTTTCATGATTAAAAACAACAATATAATAGCTTTTGGGGCCATTTATAATAGTCCAAAACTGGAAATAGTTCAATGTCCAGCAACTGATGAGCGGATGAGGAAATTATGGTACATACATATAATGGAATATTACTCAGCAACAGAAAAGGACATACTACTGATACACACAACAACAACATGAATGATTCTCAAAAACACTCTACCACCAAAAAAAAAACAATTAAAAAAACAAAAATAAAGAAAGAAACAGACACAACGAATACATGAAACTCTAGGAAAAGCAAAACTAATCTGTAGTGACAGAGGGCAGATCAGTGGGTGCCTGGCACGGGGGCGGGAAGGGACCAGTAGAGAAGCACAGGCAACTTACTGGGTGATGGAAATGTTGCATGTCCTGACCCTGGTGGTGGTTATAAGGGTGTGTATACATTCACCAAAATGCATCAAACTGTACACTTAAAATGGGTGTATTGTATGCAAATTTATCTTAATGAAGTTTTAAAACAAAAGCTGAAAATAGCATCAGAAACAAGAGCATGACCCTGGAGTATTTCCTTGGGTCACTGAAAGTGTCTGTGATTTGACAGGATATACACCAAACAGTTAGTCATGGCTATTCCCAGGAGTGTGGTTTCGGGGAAAGGGATGAGAGGAATGTATTTTCTTTTGGTTTGTTTTGTTTACTTTGTGTCCTTCCTATAAGTAGGTATTACCTTTGTACTAATGAGAAGAAGAAAGGAAAAAAAGATAAAGTCCCAGATAAGATAATGGTACACTGAGCGAAGCCACCCCTGTTCTTAATGTACTTACTCTTAGGTGTGGGTGTAGCTATGTGTGTGGTTGTTGTGTGGTGAAATTAACACCACACAGCAGGCTTGCAAGGGGGCAAGCTTCTGTAAGACCCTGGCCCTGTATGGGAGCTGAGGTCTCATAATCTGAGTTGGGGTGTTTATGGGGCACAGCTTCCCCGAGCAGAAAATGAAAAGGGGCCAGCCACATCCCCGGGGGAATGGTTGAGTGAAGGTTATGCCAGCCCCGCAGGTGACAGGGTCTTACAGGCCTTGGAACTTCCTAAAGAGCGTCACTGATTTAACAGGAACTGCATTTCCAGCCTCCACTCCCCAGAGTTGTCAGTATTTCTTTGTTAAAAATGCTAGCCTATCTCAGTGGGGTTAAAAGAAACCAAAAACCTCTTTTGTTGTTGTTTCATTTGTTTTTTTCATTGAGTTTCAGAGAAAAGGAGATCTGGGTGTCCGGGATGGCCAGACTTTGTGGTGACTGAAGGTATAAAAATGAGGAGCAAAGAGCCAAGACTCTTCCCACCCCCCGAGTTCCTTTTCCAGGATTTTCTGTGAAAACCTTGCGGGAGGGGGCGTGCTTGGTTATAATAACATACACCAGATAGAAAACAGTCATTTCGAGATTAGCCTGCACTGCTGTGTGCCTTTCCACAAGGCAAGAAGCGAGTTGTTTGGCCTCTGTGCGCCCGGGTGACTTAGAGAGGCCTTTGAACAGCGACGCTTGTGGTCCAGCAAAGGCCTGTGACTAACTGACCTGTCTGTGTACAGTCCACTTCGGAAACAGAAACTTCCCTGGTGGCATGGGAAAGAAAACACCAACCTGATCCTGAAAGGGTAACTTTAAACCAAAGCCCAACAAGACAGAGAGTGGGAGAGACTGCCAGCTGAGCCAGGCCAGAAATAAAAGTCCCATTGTCCAAGCCGAGGCTGGCTCGCAGGACATGCTCCCGCCTCGCTTGGCTGGCTCTGCAGGCTGACACTTCTCGTGCCCGGGAGAGCACATTCCAGGGCCAGGCAGCCTTCATCCGAGACTCAGCAGCTGGAGCAGAAATCACACTGGAGGCTTGAGGGTGTTGGGTAATGGGTGGGGGTATGACATGGAAAATCTTAAACACTAATGGAGCTCACCTCAAACCTGCCAGGAATGATGTATCTGGGAGTGTTGGGTCCATGGGAGGAGGAGAGTAAGAACAAGGAAGCTGAGAAAGCAGAGCTGTCCCAGCTTAGCTAGAGCTGAGGATGGAGAGCCTGCCTCCAGGAGTTAGTCCAGGTCCTAGAAGATTCCGGTGGTCTTCGGGGCCCGCCGAGAAGGAGCCCCATTAGCCAGAGCACTAGCTTAATAAAGATATATTGGGCTCTGGCCAGTTTTGCTCAGCGGTTACAGCTTTGGCCTGTGGACCAATGAGTCACGGGTTCGATTCCAGTCAAGGGCACGTACCTTGTTTGCAGTTTGTTCCGGGTCCTTCCTGGTCGGGTTGTGCGGGAGGCAACCAGTAGATATGGCTCTATCACATCGATATTACTCTCTCTCTCTCTCTCTCCCTCCCTCCCTCTCCCTCCCTCCCACTCTATCTAATGATAAATAGAAAATATCCTCAGGTGAGGAATTAAAAAAAGATACATTGGAAGGATAGAAAGCTCCAAGATAAAGATTTTAAGTAAAAGGGTAGATAGACCATTGACAGAATGGCGAAGTGGGAAGAAGCTGGGATGGAAATCGAGAGCCATGAATTTTAGTCTGTGACCCCGGTAAGTCACCTGCCAACTTTGGGTTTAATGTCAGTTAGAGTGAGGGGGTCGGGCCCTGCATCTGCCATCCCTTCTCCATCTGGAATTCTAGATTCTCTGAGCATGTGCCTCCGGGGTCCAAAGAAGAGGATTCCTTACCTGTTTTCTCCTTCCCTCTTCTCATCCCATTCTCAGGACTATTCTCTAGAGATCTCCAAGGTACCCCCCCCCTCGCTGGGATATCACCCAATTCCGTGACAGGAACCCATTCACACCAGAAGTCTCAATGCCTCAAACTGGATGAAGAGGGGAGAGTGCAGCTTGGAGAGCTTAAGTGTTGTTGTAAATGTTGGGGAGAGAAAATGCTGTCACCATGGTGACAAGGGCCCAAAAAGAGGAGTTTGAGCATGTTGAAGACAGGCAAGAAGGCTTTGCAGCTTCATACCCTGGGCCCTCCTTCCTCATCCTCAACTGGAAGTATTAAAATAGAAGTTATTCCCAGAACTTAAGAACCTTTTAAAAACATGTCCCTCATTATAAATGGGCTGCATTCCCAGAGGTCTTGTCAACCTAGGTGTGATTATCTATGTGTCAGCAAGAAGTGCCAGAGCTAGCATTCAAGCCTGGGTTTGGGCCTCAGCTTTGGTTTTTACTGGTTCTGTAGTCTTGGTAGCATCATAGCACCTCACTGGGTCTCAGTTTCCTCATCTGTAAAGCAAGGAGCTGTCAGTGTCTACAAGCTGAACCCTCAGGAGATCCAGAAGAACTACAAATACTTTTTTTTCATCCTTATCCAAGGATATGTATATTAACTTTAAAGAAAGAGGAAAGGAGAGAGAGAGAAACAGAGAGAGAGAGAGAGAGAGACAGAGAGACAGAGAGAGAGAGAGAGAGAGAGAGAGAGAGAGAGAGAGAAACATCCATGTGAGAGAGAAACATCAATTGGTTACCTCCCATACGTGCCCTGACAGAATCAAACCCACAGACTTTTGGTGTATGGGATGATGTTCCAACCAACTGAGCCATCCAGCCAGGGCCACAAATACCTGTTCAAGGTGAATGACAGATGTTTGGTTGGCCACTTCTACCTGTAGTCAAAGGTGGTCGAGCAAAGAGGTACTTCAATGAGGAACTTAGAATCCAGGCCCAGGAAGATAGAAAGGAAGGTCAGATGCCCCAAACCTGACCGCTCATCTCTTCCCACCCCACAACACTCAATGCTGCAACCTCTAATTTTCTTTTCTTTATTGATTTTAGAGAGAACGAAGGAAGAGGGAGAGAAAGAGAGAAACATCGATGAGAGAGAATATTGATTGGCTGCCTCCTGCATGCCCCTCAGTGGGGATTGGGCCTACAACCTGGGCATGTGCCCTGACCAGGAATTGAATCAGTGACCTCTCGGTGCATGGGCTGATGCTCAATCACTGAGCCACACCAGCCAGGCTAATTATTATTTTTTTAAGTGAGAGCCCTGGTGACATGATCTCTGACGGTCCTTGCTGACATTCACCGATACGGAGCATGAGCCATGTTTGGCACACCCTGCTTTGCTGTCCTCTCCTATTTTTCCATCCTCGTTGGCCCACAGAGGCAGACGCGGTAAGAGCCTGAGTTCGTGGCGGTGAGGGTGAGACGGCGCCCTTGGTGGAGCTACCTGGAAGCACAGTGGCCCTTTGCCCAGTGCACGCACTTCCCCAGCAGCACAGGCAGGCAAAGCAGGGCAGGGCTGGCTTCGTGGAGGTGCGATACTACGAGGGCCCCACGCTTGGTTTAATGCTCTGCTGTTGACATCTTGAAAGTTTTAATAATTTTTAAACAAGGGGTCTTGCATTTCAATTTTGCAGTGGGCCCCACAGATTATGTAACCCGTTCTGGCAGGGGGCCTTGCCAGTATGCAGCCTCCTGGAGCAGGAGCTAGTGGAGCCAGGTCTGGCAGGGGACCCTTGCCACAGGTACCGGCTCCAGTCTGAGGGATCCACAGAGTGTGTGGATATAGCTAAATATTCAGGTGTGCAAGCACATAACAGCGAAAATGTGCTTGAGCTTTTTTTAAACAAAAAGCACAAACAAATGTATATATCCAATGTGAGTGGATACACACCCACACAGACATACCCACAGAAACTCTAAATGGCCAAGTGGACCTTGAGCAATTTAGGTCAACGGTGAATCAAATGTCGACTTGCATATGCTTTGCACTGAGCAAATTTTCTACATCAACTTATTTGAAAACCCTAGTAAGATATTTAGACTTTGAAAACTTTAGAGGTGACTTTTAAGGGGGCGTGCAGAAGGCAACTGATAGATGTTTCACTCTCACATCAATGTTTCACTCTCTCTCTCTCTAAAAATAAATAAAAAATCTTAAAAAAAGAAAGGCTCAGAGAGGCTAAGTAACCTGAGGTCACCCAGCTGATCTGTACCAGAACCTCACTCTTCTGATTTAACTGGTGGATTTTTCCACTAACCCACCCGCCATAGAATCAGGAAGCATAAATAAAGTACCTTTGCTGTTTACTCACCACTTATATATAGTCTTCCTAACCCTTAATTATGGAGGAGAACTCAACTGTTTTAATTGCCACCTGCAAAAGGACTTCACAATCTGCTACAGTTGTTTTTTGGCAAGCCCCTACAAAAGACAACTGGAGATCTAAGGCAAAATTGGAAGGAAAGAAGGTCTAATAAAAGCTCTTTATTTGTAGATTGGAATTAAGTGCTCTGTGCCCAGGCTGTTGGCTTTCTCCTGACTTTAGGGTTGTCGCTTTAACGCTTCAGCGAGCAGAAAATTGGAGAATAAGAGCATCAATCACTCAGTCCTGCTAAGTGACACCTCCTCAAACCTAAATGAAATATAATATTTTGCTTGCTCAGAACAACTCCAAAACTCTCTCAGTTCCATTCATATCATAGGTTTTGGAAAGCTGTGACACAATTATTTTGTGTCATCAGTGAGTCTATCCCTTTGTGTGATTCCTTAAAACTGAATTTCTAAAAAGGATCATCCTGGTCACAGGTAGCGAATCAGATAGCCCCCCTAAGCCCCAAACAGCACACAGCTGGGCAGAACTGACATCAGATCGCTGCTTTCAGGGAGGGTGGAGCAGTGACCAGAAGCATTAAGGTTTAGCCAGGAAATTAGTGAGGTGCAAATTACATGGTGGTGGCTTCAGGCAAGAGGAAAATTGTAGGCCATTGCCTGGACAGAGAGAGAAATAGCAGGGTGGTATTTTGGGGCCTGGAGACTGGGCCACTGAGCATGCTCATCATTGCCTTAAAATGCACACACACAACAATAACAACAACAACTTCTTATGGAAGTACAATATACAAACAGAAAAATGCACAAATCATAAAGCTCAATGAACTTTTATAACCCTAACTGCTAACCTGCACCCAAATCAAGAAAGAGAACACCCCCCTCCTATCCCCTTCCAGTCATCCCAGGGGGAACTGCTGTTCTGATTTGGCCTTGTCTTTTAAAAGTAAGCCAAGTGGGAGCCGAGGAGGAGACAGTGCGGTGGAGTTTGTCCAGATTCTTCCCACAACTCAGAGCTGTGGACCCAGCCTGGCAGCCTGCTGGGTCCCAGAATGCCCAGCAGCGCCTTGGATCATGACAGGGTCAGATTGGCAGAGGGGCAATGGGCAGGGCCTCCAGGAGGGGAGGGCTAAGGACAACAAGGCATAGCAAAGGAGACAAGACCACAGACCCGCCTGAGGCCCCTCCCGCCTGGTTGCAGAGCTGGTCCCGCCCTGCCCAAGCGGGTGGAGGTAAGACCCCAGCCCCCTCTCCGTGTCAGGTTCTTGGTCGCACTTCACAGCATCGCGTTGTTCACAAAGGGCTTCTTCTGTTTCTTTTTTGGTGTTTTTGTGGGTTTGCTCTCATTGTAGGCTCTCCGACTTGCCTTATAGTGGTCAACCATTCTGGGAGAGGAGTAAAGGCTGTTTTGCTCCACTGGCTTCCTGTCAGACAGCAGTCAGGCCTCCATGGCTTGGCAGCCTCCACACTGATTCTTGTGGCCTGGAGCCATGGCTGGTTTTGCTTAGTTTGCCACCTGGCTCCAGTAGGCTATTCTGCCCCGAGTTAGACGCTGTTTCTGAGGAGAATCAGGCATGTTTTAAATAGGTTTTATGGTCTGGTTCTGAGTTTTGGCTTGGCTTCCTTTCCCTCGGTGCTCAAGTTCACGTTCATACCTGAGGGAGAGCCCATTTCGATTTGGGCATCAAAAATAACAGCCAGATTCTTTTTATATTCGGAGTGGCGAGGAGATGCTTGTATTCTCAGGGGAAGAGATCTTTCCCCATCGTAATTGCATCCTTGGCTTGGGGAAAGACGTTCCTGGTCTCTCTCAGTTCACCTCCATTCACTTCTCGGCTCACTGCAGCTCAGCTGCGCCGGCCTCCCGTGTTTCTCTTCTTGCGAAGGCCACCCAGGACTTCTCAGAGGTCAAGTCCAACGAAGACTTTTCCATCCTAATCTTCGATGAGCCTGTGGCAGCACTGGCATCGCTGACCTCTCTGTCCACCATGACACTCTCTTCTCCCTGGGCTGGCAAGAGGTCATGCCTTCAGGTTTTTCTCCTGCATCTCAAGTTCCTCCAGTTCAGTCTCTTCTTCCACTTTTCTTGGTGTGTGCTTTCCTAAGGTTCTGTCCTCAGATATTTGAGGCTCTGCACCCCTTTCCTGGGCAACCACACGTGGTTTTCACCTTAGGTCCGGATCTCCAAACAGATTTGTTTTCTTAAAGCTCCAGGCTGACCATTGGCCTCTCATGGATGCTCTATAAGTGTCGATAGCAACTGCCCTCGACGCTGGCTGCACATTAGAATCATGCCTGCTTTTTAAAAAATCCCCATGTCTGGACTTTATCACCGGAGCTATTGATTTAATTAAGCTGAATGAATCCTGAACATCATTATTTTTCAATGTCTCCAGGTAATTCTAATGAGCAGTCAGAAATGAAGACACCGAGGTACAAGACACATATATGTAGAGAGCTGAGTGCTTTGGAGAGGACTCCCTTTACATCCCCACACCAGGCCCTCCTCCAGGAAAACAGATCACAGTGCTGACCCTCAGACTTTTCTAACCTATTTGTAGGCATAAATTGGTGACTCCGTAGCCCCACTGGGAATCAGAAGTGATCCCTGGGCTAGAGGTGAAAAAACTGAGGCTGAGAGACAAGACATTTAGAAGACCACGTCTCCACCCCTCCATCTCTTCCCAAACAGAAAACCCGCCCTGATCCTGCTTGAATTCTGCAGCTGCTTTCGGGCGTTTTTAAAACCTAAAGTGTAGTTTTCCATTCTGTCAAGTATTTCTGACTTCTCCCAATGCTCTGAGATTCTCCAACTGTAGAGTGACCAACAAGCCATGAACAGAAGGGCTGACAGGAGATGTTTCTAAGGGCAGTGCTAGAAATCACTCAGAAGAACCCTGAGCCTCACTCAGTTTCCCTATCAAAACAGGGGTAGCAATTCCTACTTTCAAAGAAGGTGAGAAAAGCAAGTGGGAAATGACGAAGATACTAAAGTATTGTTATTTGTATTCTCATTTAACCCAGAATTGAGTTTATTCACATGGGAGCCTTAAATAACCATAAAGTGTGTGCACAGGAAGCGAATTTAGAGAGAATCCTGCCCAACCAATTTATTTGACAGGAGGGGAAAGTGAGGCCCAGTGGTTGAGAGCCTTGCCCAGGGTAGCCCTGCCAGCTGGGTGTCAGGTTTCCTAGTTCAGTGCTCATTTCACTCCAGACATCCCCCAGGTCCGTACCACACACATGTGGCTGGGCTTGACCCTCACACATCACCTTCCCAAACAGAGCACTCTGTCTGGGGCCAGGGGTCATTTGGTGTCCTATCTGTTCCAAAGGAAACCAAAGCTATTCTGTCCCCTTCTCCCCATTCTGCTTCCCTCTCTACTCAAGATCCTGAATGTAAGTAGTCAGATTTTCTGTCTGAGGCTGAGAAATGTCTCTGGCCTTCCTACCTCTGCCTGCTATAACCTTGGGGTGTCTCTCCAGTGGGGTAACACTTTGGGGGTGCGGGAGAGGTGTTAAAGTTAGAAGGGACTTGGCCCAGAGAGGTTGGATACCTGTTCTCTGGCACCTGAGAAACCTGTTTTGTTACTCTGGGCTGACCTTGGACCAAATATAGATCCTCATTAAGCCTCAGCTTTCTTATCTATTAAACGGGCACCATAATTGTATCTACCTTGTGTAGTCGTTGAGAATTAAACTAGAAAATTTCCCTAAAGCAATGGTTTGCAAATATGATTACACGTGGGAACTACCTGAGGAGCGCGCGCGCGCGCTCGTGCACACACACACACACACACACACACAGATGGCTGGGTCCTACCTCTGGAAATTGTGATTTAATTGCTCCAGGCATCTGGATTTTAAAAATTCCCCCAAGCGATTCCAACCCTGCAGCCAAGATGAGAAACATGGCCGTAAAAGGGCTCAGCATAGCACCAGGCAAATGATCAGCACTCAAATAATTAGCTTCTCATAGGAATTGAAAAATGATGATTCAGCACTGGCCAGTTTGGCTCAGCGGTTAGAGCGTCCACCCGCGGTCCAGAGAGACCTGATTCAGTTCCCGCTAAAGGCACGAACCTCGGTTGCAGTTTGTCCCCAGCCCTGGTTGGGTCCTGTCGAACATCTCCCCCCCCCCCCCCCATTCTATCTCTATCTGAACAAAAAATGGGAAAATGTCCTCGGGTGAAGATAAAAAATAAAAAAAAGGAAAGAAAAGTGATGATTCAAAGCTCCCTTTCACCGAACCTCACAACCCTCCTGAGTACCTTCTTTCTGGCAAGGATCTTTCTCCCTCTCCCCATCCCCAGTTCTGCCCAGAAATTTCATCCTGAGTTTTCTGAAACATTGGGCTAGTGATTTCTGCTCTGAGAGGTCAGTGGGGGAAGTGAAGGGCGTCCTGCCGCAGGTGACTGTCCGCAGATCCATTCCAGGCACCTCCTGGCTGTGTCTACCAAGAAAGATTGTTGAACCACTCAGTGCCTTCCTCTTATAAAATGGGAGGGAATTGACCTGTATTACGCCCCTAGAGGGGCTGGACATTGTGCTAAGAGGTATGGACAGAGTGCCTTCTCTAAGTGGGATGTAACTTCTGTCTTGAGGATCATTAGCCAGGAGGAGGAAAAGACTAAACCCGCGTGCAAAGAGCCTAGAGACAGGCTCTGCCCCGCAGGTTACGTCAATAAATAGGAGGAGTGGTTCCTTGTCCCCTGGAGGCAGATATGCAGGTCGCTGCTGATCACACCTTGCAGATCGGGGAAGCTCTGGAAGGCGAAGACTCCTTGGGCTGGTTTTACAAACCTGTCGCAGACACAATTTCTAAACCGCCCCCTCCTGGCCAATTTCTGGAACCTTTCTCCATTCCAGCCCACTTCTCAGCTGCATTCTGACTTTGAGATAGAATCCGCAATGCGGTGATGCAGACATCATTAATACCCAGCGCTGACTAGCCAGGAAGGCTGTGCGCCTCCCTTGAGTGCATGCAGGGCGTCCACAAACGGCCAGGACGCGTCCTGTGGGGGGAACGAGGTTCTAGTCCTAAGGGAAAGGCCTCCTGAGCCCCTCAAAAGCAGGGCGCAGCCGACCAGCCTCCCGGTCAGGCTCCCTGCACTCTTCTCTTAATCTGGCTGGATGCGAGCCCTCACCGGCCTCGCGCTCTGGAGGGTCGCGCCGGGATTCCTGGCAGATGGCTCCTCCTTGAGGTTCCTTGGATATGTCTCAGAAAACAAACAGCTGCCCTGACCGCGGGGGATCAGGTGGCAGAAGAAATAGCTTAACCCTCGGCGGGCCACACCACCTTTACCCCTGACTCCTGTTGCAATGCACAATCCACGCCTACGGCTCTTTGCCCCGCCCGGGCAATGGAACCTCGTTGGTGCGTCTCGGGTGGGGCGACGAACCACAGTCCCTGCTCTCCACGACCTGGGTTCCAATCTTGGCTCCTCTTCATCTTCGCTTGAACTTCAGATAAACCTCAGTTTCTCCCAGCGGTATAGTGCCCAGGCCAAGATTTCAAAGTCTAGGTTCCAATCTCTGCCTTGCCATTTATGGCCTGTGACCTTGGACAGATCACGCGATCTCTGCGTGCCTCAATTCCTCATCTGTTCCCTGGGAACGACAATATTCCTCCCCGTATCGGGGTTGTTGTGAGGAATAAATGAATGTAAAACAGCACTACAGTGCTGAACACATAATAAACAAACACTGTGTAAGTATTTGATATTCGTAATAAAGTAATTATAATATTCACCCTGCAGCGTTACTATAATAAATGAGATAACGAAGGTAAATTGCCTGTATTAAATAAATGACAGATAAATAATATTGATTAGTGTTACTATTACTCCCAGGGAATCGGGTTTTTCTTCCTTTTCCTTTTAAAAGCTTGACCTCCCCACGCGTTCATCGGGGAAAGAACTGTGCGAGTTGACCCTGCAGGCTCAATATAAAATGGCCCCTGAATTCATGCCCAGTTGTAATTTCCTTGAAGGTTATGAAAGGGGCTCCTCCACGTTGCCAGGCTAGCGCTGCGCTTTTGTTTGCAAGAGGGCAGTGAGTAAATTGTATCCTGGGTTGATTAAAGCAAGAAATAAACACGCTCACAGTAGGACTCTTTGGATGAACTATTTTATTTCTCTTGTGCTTTTGTTCTTGGTGGTTGATGGTCCGCTGCAGACCAATGTGATACTGATGTATCTTAATATTAATGGTTTGGAGCTGAAAACAGCCGTTCGCCTCACGCCTCACGTTGTCCGGGCCGCACTGTCAGGGTTGGACGCCACCAAGAGGCCCAAGCTAGGGCACTAAAAGATTCCTTATGTCACTTTCTCCCTCTCTAGTCCAGTACTCATGTCTGAGTTCCGAGGGAAACATCTTCTAGATTGCGAGTGAATTTAAACATCGCTGCGTATGTGATCATAATTTTCTGCTTAAGCAAATAGTAGGAGTGCCCTCCTTTGCCAGGGTGCCCCAGTCTGCCGCCATTGGGAGCATTTAACCATTTATATGTGAAATTTGGCTGAGCCAGGCACCGGTATTCCAAACCGCCCTCACCCAGGGCACCTGCTGTGAAGTATTAAAGGCGAGCACAAGCTGTGTTGGCCTAAATGTTGGTGAAGGCAATTTCATTAAAAAGAGGCCTTGGTGGCTGTTGAGGCCCAAAGCAGGGACTGCACTTCTCCTCCCTCCCCGGGGCGCTGCTGGCCTGGCAAAGCACAGGCGGTAAAGTAAGTGTACCGAAAGAAAAGCAATCACCAGCCTTTACCTGTGCAGTTCAGTCGGGCATTTCCGTCCCCAGGGTGCTTCCAAATGCTTTCGAGACTCCGGTGCCTAGGCCCAGAATCCCCATTCCCCCACCCTAGGCTCCTGTGTAGCGCCCCCCACCAGGTTATGAGGAAGAGAAGGACCAGTGTCCAGGGCTGAGTCCCTGCGCCCCGGGCTGTGTAGAAGATCTGGAGACCAGGGAAACTGAGCACAGAGAGACGCGTGTAGATGGGCTCTGGACGTAGCCAAGTTTCTACCTTTTAAAGAAAGAACCGTGAGCCTGCCCTTAGCCTCACCGAAAATATAAACGCAAAAACAAAATAAAGCGGCGGAGCAACTTTCAGGAAAGGGGGACGCAGACGAGAAAGCGGGTGCGAGGCCGTCTGCGCGCCCCAGGATGTAGGCGCGCCCAGGGTATGTTCGCAGGCGCGCTGGGTTGCGCGCGCCACAGACGCGTCGTTGTTTATAAACTCATTGGGAGCATCAGGGCAGCGACCACGCGGTTCACGTTGGATGCCTTTCATCCTGGAAGGGACGGGCAAACCAACCAATCTTTCGCAACGCTCAATCTCCCGGTGGCATTCCGATGCATGATGGTTTTCAATGTAAATGTATTTCGAAAACGCCATAACAACGACTGTTTATTTGTTTTGGTGTAGAAAGGTTAGCAAAAACACCGGAGCAGTCCTTCTCGCTTCCCTTTGATTGTGTCTCAGATTTACTGGTTTTTATTCGGCTACACAGCCGGGCAAACCCCCATCCCCACCCCGCCCACACTCCCAGGAGCCCCAGGTCCCCGTCCACCCGCCGCAGCTCAGAGGAAAGAGAAGGCAGGATTTATCAACCCCCTCCCCAGGACCTCGGATTTCATCTCTTTCTTTTCCCCCTATGTTCAGTTTGTTTTCTCAAGACCTAAGCAATTTTTAATGTACTCTATACTTCCCGCTTAATCCTCATCGTTTATTGTATAATTATAGTTTCAAAGTGATTATGTAATTAAAATCATGTTTCGTTGCAGCAGGACTTCAAAAGGGCGGCAGACCCCCGCTCTGGCATTATTTTCTGGTGATGTAATAATTTCCCTGTGATATTTAAAATAAACACATTAGTTCAAGAATTCTAAACATGTCTGAAAGTATATAGTAGGCTTGATTGGCACGAGGCTAGGTTGTAAAGGAATGGTAAAACCTATCACTAGTTTAATATATTTCTATGCTCCCATGCAGGGTAAATTATAGGATAATGGGGCGCAGGCGATGGTAAGCTCTGTTTATATAATCCATTTCTTCACACGAGTTCCCATTGCTTTCCCTTCCCTTTGCTGTATGTGGTGGTTCTCTGATCCCCTGACCTCAGCCATGTGTTTTCACTTTTTCTTCTGATCTCAATTCCATGACCAGCGGGGAATAAAATACAAATTGAATAGTAACCATTCACAGGCCGCTCTTTTCAAACTGTTGTTAAAACCTCTTTGTCTTGTCTAGCGGTTGATAGATAAATGTGTTGTATTTCGCCTGACTTTTTTTTTTTTTTTTTCCTTCTTCCTCTTTCTTTCTCCCCTTGGTCAAGGAAAAAATAACCCTCCTCAGCCCAATTATGCTCTTTAAAAATTAAAACCCACACCTTCTTTCAAACTCTTCCCAGTGCGTCCCGTTCTCCCCCGTCGGCCCATTGGTTGGAAACACCGAGGATTCACCACGTGGAATAAAGAAGCGGCGGGAGCCAAACGCGGCCGGGGGAAGGCGCGGTGCCCCCGTGTGAGGTCCACGCCATTGTCCCGCAGCCTGAAGGTTCTTTTAGCATCGAACCTGTATCGCCTCTGATCTCCCAGCGGAGCTCCCCGAATCGGCTCCCAGGGCTGGGGGCGGCCCCTTCTAGAATCAGAGGAGGGCAGAGGGTGACGGAGCTCGGGAAAGGGAAGCTATAGTGGTCTGAAAAATAAACCTCCTCCTTCGCCCGCCTTTTTCTTTTCATAGTCAGACCTGCTTTCGATGCGCGGGGGACTAGAGGCCGCGCTGTTTTGCAGCTTTTCTCCCAAATGAAAAATACAATGGCTCCTGATTTCTGGGCCTTGCCTTTCCCAGATTTCTCTCCCTTTTACCTCCTCTGCTTCTTTTCGGGAACGTAAAGGCAAAAGAAAAAATAACTGTGGAAACTTCTATCCTGCGGCCTGCCTTCCTTTTCATCAGAGCTTCTTCGGGGTCAGTGGCGCGGCAGCGTCTTTGTTACTGCACTGCCAGCTCCGGAGAGCGAGGGGTGGAGTGGGGCGAGAGACAGAACTTATGTGGGTGCGGGACCCCCTAGTTCTGCATCTCCAAATTGCAAAGGGCTCCCACTTGGGTCTATTTCGAGGCAAGCTAACGCTGCCCTTCCCGGGAGGGAAGAGCGCTTCCGCAGGGTGGCTCGCCGCGCCCTTGCCTGGGCGCGCACAGCCCCCTGGGCGCTCTGTGGCCGCGGGGGTTTGCGCGCCGCGCGGCCGGCCCGCGGGGGCGCCTAGCGGCCGGGCGGGAAGCTCGCAGCCACCGGCGCCCGCACAGCCAGGCTGCTCTCGGCGCCCGGGTAGGGTTTCCCGCGAGGCGCAAACCCACCCGGAATCCTCGAGGCCGCTTGACAGCGCTCTTCGCCGTCCGCCCGCGTACCTGTAAGCTGAGCCCCGCTCACATGCTTCACATTAAACCTCCGTGCCCGATGCCTTTTCTTTTTTTTTTTTCCTCCTCCGAAAGGGTTCTTATAAACTTCCCTTCGTTTATTTAGCCTGGTTTTCATTGCTCCAGTTTTGCATGGGTTGCCTTTGTTTAGTTTATTAACCCACGGGGTTACTTTAACTAAACATTTGGGCTGAATACTTCGGGGTTGAATTTCAACGTTTTCTAACGAAATTACCGAGTTTTTTGAAGCCGCACAGAGAACGCTGTGCTGAGTTTATTAGTCAATTTAACAGACTATAAGGGAGGGGAGAAAAGAATTTAGGGCAGTCCGGGTTCGTACCCACTGGGCAAGCAGCTCGCGAACCCTCGGGGTCGGAGCTTCCATAGCGCGAACAGCGCGTGGGGACGGTCAGGGACGCGCGCCGGGAGCCCTGGGCCCTTCTTCGCTCGCAGGCCCGGCTCCCCCCGGGGAGCGCGCCCGAGTTGGCCGTGCCGCTCCAAATTCGGGCTCGCTCCGGGCCCCGCCGGAACCACCCGAGCACGCGGAACTAGGGAACCAGAAAAGAGGCGGGGCTCTGAGATTGGACTGGGCTGCGCGTCTCCGGAGTGGCCTCCTGGGCGCTTTCTCCAGGTTCTCAACCGCCTGTTGAGTTTGTACAGTGCCAGCAGCTGGAGAGCTCTGTGCCCCCCCCCCCCACCCCCCATGGGACGACCAAGGGAAAAGGGGCTGTGAGGGAATCTGCCAGAAAGATTGGGACCAGTGGAAAACCATCCAAAGTGGGTGTGGAGCACGCTGGTAGCTCCATCCCCGGGCCTGGGTTTGCCCCCACCCCACCTGGAGACTGTGGGGGCTTTGTCCCGAGTCCAAGGAAGACCTGGGGGAGCCCAGGGAGTTGGACACACTGGGAAATGCCACCTATTCTCTGTAAAGCTGCCATTTGGACGGACCCGTGCCATCCCACCGCCCATTTGGCTTAAGTGAGCAGGAATGATGAAGAGAGGGATCCTGACACTGCTTCCGGGGTCGGTCTGAACTTCTCTCCACCGCTTCTTTTACCAACTTGTCACACCTTCTCTCATCTTCTGACAGATTTTTGGCACCGTGATTTCCACCTTAGAGGTGTCCTAACTAAAATGTCCTTGACCCCCAGGCTTCTTAGACCAAACTGGAACTTGGTTAGGTTTCTTGGATGGAGGTAATGAAATGGAAGTCCAAACACAAAAAAACTTCAATTATCTGGGGGAGGAGGGGTAAAGGGTGGAAGGGAATGAAACACTGAGATTTCCCTAATTTGTGCCAGGCCGGTGAAGCATAGGTGAAAAGCAGGTTTTCTTTACTACAGTACGCAGTTACCCTGGATCCCAACATTTTCTAATTTAATTATGATTGGTAGTACATACAAGAAGTTCAACACGCAAAAATGCAAATGGAGCCCTGGCAGGTTTTGCTCAGCGGTTAGAGCCATGGCCTGCGGTCCAGAGAGACCCGGGTTCAGTTCCCGCTAAGAGCACGTACCTTGGTTGCAGTTTCTCCCTGGCCCTGGTTGGTCCTGCAGATGGCAGCCACTCGATGTGTCCCTTTCACATCGATGTTTCTCTCTCTCTCTCCCTCCCACTCTATCTGAACAAAAAATAGAAAAATGTTCTCCAGTGAGGATTAAAAAAATGCAAATGGGTATAAACAACCACGGTTAATAGATTCTTGTGAATTGTTCTGGAGAAAATTGCAAGCTTTTGCAAAAGGCCTATCCGTTCCTTTCCTCACTCTGCTTCTATCCTCTGGCACTCCTGTGAATTTGCTGACTGCTCAATGTCTTCTCCAAGAGAGCCACCCCCACTTTAGCAGTTGTTGCCTCTCACATTCCTTATCCCAAGTTTTGCTCAACACATTCATCTTGAGTTCTACTAGTTTGTCATACATAGGATTTACTTTGTCTTCTTTCCTTCACACAAAGAACCACAATCATCTCTCCCCCTATCCAAGTCCATACTTCTTCTGCAGAATGACTTTTGCCTTTGCAATTCCTCTGCCCCTATTCCAGGTCAGTCCCACATTCCTCTTCATTTGCACCATTGAGACAGTGTGTCAGCCAGCTTCCTGTTCTTCTGTTTTCTTCCCTCCAAGGCCAACTTTGAGGCCCCTATCTGACCCAGAGCCTCCATTTCTTTCCACCGCCACTAAGTCACAAGCCTGCAGATTGCTGCTAGAGCAAAAGCCTATCAGATCCATTGCAGATGGTCATGTCTCAGCCTGGCTGGCTGAGACTTCCCTGGGATGACCTCATCTCCCCTCCTTCCCCTCCTGCCAGCCCTCTCCTCTGAGTGTTTGTCTGACCTTCTTCTCCACCAACCTGATCCCTATGCCTCGCCTGTCCCCAGATCTTTTCTCAAACCTTCTAACACATGGCAGACCCCTGTTCCGTCTTCACTGGTCAAAATCCTTCAAGGTCTTTCTCAAACACTACTCACTATCCACCTGTTTGAAATCATTCCTTCCCCTGACTCCCATAGTAATTTGTTTTGCTACCATTTATATAAATGTATTTAATAGTCATTTGGGTGTTTGCCCTATATCCCCTTTAGATTATAGACTGTTAATTCCTAGCACATACAAAGCAATCAGTACTTTCTTTTTCCAGTTAATAATACTCCCTCACTATTCCTCTTTTCTCTCCTTCCTCCTCCAAAGAAGAAGAAAGAAAACTCCAATAAATAGTAAAATACCTTTCTTTTTCTTATATTAGCTGTTAGCTTATCTTAGTAAAGCAAATCTCACTAAAGTCTGACTCATTTACAGGATTAATCCCTCTAGAATACATATGCCTTTATTAAAGAGAACTGGTTATTCTAGTGAATCTTAGGAAAATGGGATGGGACATATTGGGGCATTGTTTGCAGCAGCAGAACAGTGAATTATAACTTAGGGCTCCATTTCTGAAAGGTTTTAGAAGCCTGGTGAAGATGCTCTCACTTAAGAATGTTAAATGTTGTGACGGAAGTTCTGGGTTAAGATGGCCGGCCAGACCCTCCTCCTGCTCTCTGCTCCTAAGGGGCAGGAAAGCAGACTCCTGGGAGCAGGAGGAGAATCTCCTCCAAGTCCTTGACCCCAGATTCTCGTTAGCATATCTTCACACATCTTACCTGGTCTGGGCCAGAGAGGTGGCAGAAAGTGAGGTAAGAAGTTTGAGCCCCCCATTTTTCCTCTCCATAGGCTCCATGAGGAACCTTGAAATAAAATACAATAGAAGTAAAACTGTTGGCTATGCCCGTATATCCTTAAGCCCCAACACCTTCCTTTCTTAGCCAGATTGCTATCTTTAAGCCCCTTCTACAGCTATCATTGCTATGAGCGGTTTTAATACCTTAAGGTCCTGCTTCCTATAAAGATTCAATGAAGTATGCCCTTCCTCCACCCTGCCCCAATGCTGTAGGGGCGTGGCAAAGGGTAATTCAATATTCAACAAATATTTGTTCCCCACCCCTTGTTATGCCAGCCAAGCAGATGCCGGGGCTACAATGGTGCACAAGGCAGACAAAGACCCTGCTCTGGAGCTTACCTTTCCTATTAGAGGGATGACAGAAAATGTATTTGAGACTTAGCTCCATGTAACCCAGTCTCAGCTGATGCTGCGCTGGGACTCAGACTAGGGCTCTTTGAGGCCATCTGTGCTCCTTATGTCTGGAGAATGATTTGCTCATCCTCATGGATCAGTTTCTCACCTCCAGACTTGGAAGGTTTTGGGAGACTGACCAAATCAATGGGCATTCAAATCCTCTAAATATGAAGTATTCATATGATTGGGTCTGGAAGTTTAATTGTGATTATAAAAGGAAATCTGATCAGTTCTGTGTAATAGCAAAAACAGACACACTTCTCTCTCCTGTTCTCCACACACGATGAAAAAAAAACAAACACCCTGGAAAGAATCTGAAGTTAAAATAAAAAGCAGCTGGCAACAGGCCCATCGTGTGTGATGATAATTAGACAAATGTTTTCCAAGTATGGGAAGATCTTGTGAAGACAATGGTTGGCAGGGGGGGAAAGCTTAGGAAAGGGAATTTAGTCAAGCAGTGATTTCTGCCTGCTTGCAAGTGGCACATAATGTCACACAATCTTCAATTTGGTACCTTTTCCTGCACCCTGGGAAATATATTTTCGGCTAAGAAAGTAAAGACAAACTTGAGGCTTTGATTTACAAAAATTAAAGCCATGACTAGGCTTTGGATCAAGGTTGTGTCCCTGGCCTGGAAAGCCTCATCCTTCATTGTCTCAAACCTTTCCTGCCCCAAGGAAAAGGACTTAAGAGTCTTAAGCTAAAGCAGCTCTTCTGCCATCTGGGGCTCTGACTTGGTTGACCCTCTCCCAAATTATTGTAATCTGGAGTCTGGAATGGATATAGATCTGGTCAGGGTGACAATGTCTGCCTTTTGCTCCTGGGTGGCTTGGGATCTCCTGAGCAGGCCCGGATGGAGGTCCGGGCTGCAGTGAAGGGGAAGCAGTAACCTGGCCAGCTCCGTGAAGGATTTGGGCTTCACTTTACCCATCCCCCAACCCAATTTTACTCCTTAGAAATTATATCCAACATTTACAACCTTAGTGTGAATATTAAGGCCAAGTGTTAATTTACCCTGGGTTAATTACATTTTAAGCTTGCACTCGATTGTAGAAGAAAGTATTTAAAGAATCCCCATTTAAAGAATTTTGAGTATGTGAACATGTGGAAGAGGCTCTTGGTGGCAAAGAGGGTTAGGAGAAAAGTAGGAAACTCTCTACTAAGTACAGGGCTAGGGAAAAACTGGTGGAATCCCCTAGAGCTAAGCAAGAGAGGTAGCACTGTGGGAAGCATGTGGTTTAGAGGCAGAGGGAAGATTAATGGCAGGGAGATTACTTTCCTTTAACAAACGGACCCATCTGCTCTCTGCTTCAAAGGGAGGAAGAACAGATCGCCTAGAATTTCTACAGCATTTACCCTGAACTCTCAGATACTCTGACCTCTCCCCTTCGTTCACCCTCAGCTTTTACCACAAATGTGTACTGTCCACTGACAGGAGGGACAGTGGCTACTCTGTTCAGAACCGGCCTTGGAAATACTTACAAACAAGGACGATTGCAAAGTGTGTTAGATGCACACAGAGTACATCATGTCCCTGGTTGATAGGCTTTGGTATTTACTGGTTTGCGTCTAGAGAAAATAAAAAGCAGATTTTTATTTCCTTTTTAATCCAGGAGGGGTTTTTTCAAAATAAAAACCATTTTCTGAATATAAAATGGTTTGCTGTGTAAAAATGCAAACAAATACAGAAAAGTACAAAGAACAAAGAAGAAAGTAAAGTAAAAAAAAAAAATCTCAAAATCTGACCCAAAGGTAAGCACTGTTAACATTTATGAGAATCAGTTCTTTGGGTAACTTTCTACACATACAGGTTTGATGTTTACAACTTAACAACTTGAGTGAATGGAGTATACCTCTGTGACAGGGCCTGCACCTTTTCCATGTCCCATGTCAATCATGTAGATCAGCATCCTTGTTTCCTTTTTTTTGGGGGGGGGGGGTGTATAACATACACACAAATCATATGTGTACAGCGTCACAAATTTTCACGAAGTGAACACACCTGTGTGACCAGTGACTAACGACCAGATTAAGAAACAGACCATTTCAACATCTCTTGGTCCTTCCCAGTCACCACCCCTTTCCAAGATAACTACTGTCCTGACTTCTACCAGCCTGGGATTAGCTTTGCCTGCTTTGGAACTTCATATAAATGAAATCATACAGTAAGATTTCTTTATTTCCTCTTTCCCTCAACATGCTGTTTGTGAGCTGCATCTGTGTACTTCTGTATAGTGTTTACCCACCTTCATGGCTGTATGGCATTTCATCGCACAACTATAACCACATTTTACTTATCCAGTCAATATGGATGGACATTTGGGTAGTTTTCAGTTTGGAGCTATTATGAATAGGGCTGCTGTGAATATTCTTTTGCATAGGTTTTAGTGGGTGTATATATACACATTCCTGTTGGGTATATACACAGGAGTGGAATTGCTAGGTTTTAGGGTAATGTATGTTTAGCTTTAGTAGATACAGCCAAATGTATTGTCATTTTTAATAGCCAGGCCACATAGGGTCCCGTTGTATTCATGACGCACATTTACTTCTTTATTTAACCAGACTCCTACTGATGGGCATTTACTTTGTTTCCAAAGGTTTCTATTAGAAACAACAAAGGGACTAAATCAGTGGGAGATTGAGAGACACACACACACCCCGCTTAAATTAGGGCTCAGCCCTACCCAAGTTTGTGTCGCTTAGGTGACTTTCACCGGTCCTGTCATTATTCATGCAAGAAAGAATAATCAGCCTTTGTCATTCTCAGAGTAGTATTTTTCCTGATTACAAAGAAGAGAACCAAGTCAGGAGTCCACCTCCACAACTGGAAACATCAACTCAGTCCCTAATTCTGCTCATCTGTGAAGACATGAATATAAAGTGTCTTCTCTCAGTCATATTCTTTATTCTAAGACACTGACAGTGGCCTCCCGGACTGAATCTTCAACATTACCTGCACCAAACCTTGGTGAGGCAATCACTGAGCTACAAGACCCCAATTACTATCAATTATATTCAAGAATCATTAAATTTTTAAATTAAATTTCTTTACAATAGTTGTTAATACAATCACGTGGTTCAAGAATCACTTTTTTTTTTTTTTTAATCTTCACCGGAGGACATTTTTTTTCCATTTTTTGTTCAGATAGAGTGGGAAGGAGAGAGGGGCGGGGGGAGAGAGAGAGAGAGAGAGAGAGAGAGAGAGAGAGAGAGAAACATTGACGTGAAAGGGACACATCGAGTGGCTGCCAGCCGCACTACCCAACCGAGGTACATGCCCTTAGCGGGAACCAACCCAGGTCTCTCAGGACCACAGGCCCACGCTCTAACCGCTGAGCCAAACCTGCCAGGGCAAGAATCAAATGAAATGGAAAAGTATGTATTCAGACATCTTGCTCCTATCCTGTGCCCACCTACCCTGTTCCCCACTTCACCTGCCTGCGTGTAACCACTTCTATTGGTATATCCTTTATCCCGCCAGGGTTCCTGCGAGCGCAAGTATTTTCTTTGTTCCATCCTTTTAATGCCTGTGATGTGCTCTGCTGTGCACCTGCCCTTTTGATTCCACTCTATCCTGGAGCCCTCTCCGCATCAGCACAAAACTTGCAAGGAGGATTTGATGGTTCGGTGAGTGGAGGCACTGGGCAGCTGCGGCATGGCGGAGGACTTCAAGCTGTTTGAGCACTCCTCTACTTTTCAGTCTTCCCTTCATCAGTGTTATTTGTTTCACATATGTATACAGTCTTACTGTACTGTGTACATATGGAAACCACAGAAGCTGGGCCAGCTCTTCTCAAAGAAAGGAAAATGGATCACGTCAGCTCTTTCTTCTCACCTTGATTTAGAAAAAATGCTTTTTGGGGAGCGTGTTCTTATACCAGCTTAAGCTTATTATCCAAAATCGGTCATAAAAAGAGAGTCTGTGCTTGGTTTTGGCTTCATCGGTCACACTCCAGGCTCACATCTACAAACCAGCCCCTTTCCTGAGCTGAAGGCCTACATTTTCCACTGTGACCCCAAGGTCACCACCTGAGGTTCCCCCGATGGCTTTCTCTATACCCGGCACTGACAAAGGATGTGTCTACTCACCTGGAACTCACACTGTGGTAGACGAGACACAGATCATAAGCAAATGAACAAACAAGAAAACTCAGGTCATACTAAGTGCTGTGATGAAAACAAGCATGAGAAGGAAGAGGAGACGAGATGGCTGCTTCAGGTGGGGTGGTCAGGGGGGCCTTTCTGAAGAAATGATATTGAAACTAAGCAGCCACGGGGAGAGCTGAGGAAAGAATATTCTTTCATTTGAATAGATGAGATGAGGGTGATGTGGCTTAGAAACAAACTAAAGGTGGTCGGTGTGGCTGGAGCATAACAAGCACATAGGACAGTGAAATTCATCATCCTCCCTTCCAGCCGACCTTGACTCTCAGCTTCTCTGATCCTCTTGATGATGTGAGTCTCCTGGAAGGCCCACCAGGAACCCTCGAGCCCCGTGTCTCTCCCTCCCTTTCAGCCCTGCATCCAGCCAATCCCAAACTCCCTACCATCCATCCTCTCCTATTTCCAGTCACCACTGGACGCCAGCCCTTACTGCTTCATACTCATGTAGGTTGTGCTGAATTGCAAAAAGAAATAAACCATCAAAGCAATTGGAGAGAATGACAATTTGACAGTAATTAGGCCCAAACGTCTTAGTTTTGTTTTCATTACTTTTACATAGTTATGACCTAGGCAAAAAAAAAAAAAAATCCAGATAATTTCAAATAATCATTTTGGGACGCTGTGTTCTGTTTGGTAGCTGATTGTTTTAATAGAGGGAGGATTGCAGGACAAGGAATTGGAAACCCCCAGCCCTCCCAAGTCTAAAAGGACAAATTTGGCATCAAGCTGGGGACCTGGGTTTGCATCACATATTCTTTTCAAATGGTCCTCTACAAGTATTTTGTAGTGAGTGAAATTAAATTAAGCAAATTAGAATGATTTTTACATTGTTTTCCTCATTGTAATTGTCTTTAGCAATTCTTTATACACTTGGTGGGCTCCCAACAGAGGTTTGTTGATTAGATTTTGTTTGTTCATTCAGCAAATATTTTATTGAGCACTAACTGTGAGCCAGCCACTGTTCAAAGGGTTGAGGATACACCAGTAAACAAAACAGATGAAAGACCCTGTTTTGGGAGCTTCCTTTATGATGGAGTGTACATTTGTGAGAAACATTGGGAGTGGTTATATACTTCACTGCCTTCATAGATGATCCTAGGAAAGGATTTTCTGTACTTCAATTTTCTTATATCTGTCAAAAATTCAATTATAGCCTTTGGAGATCACTGATCTGATTCCAGACTCAGCCCTTATTAGCCACATGTCCCTGTTCCTCATGCTGAGCATTGCTTTTATCATAGAAAAATAGACATGAGAACGACTCACTAGAGGTATTGTGAGTATTAAATAGGTAGTATAGCCCTGGCTGGGTGGCTCAGTTGATTGGAGTGTCATCCTGTACACCAAAAGTGTACGAGTTTGATTTCCAGTCAGGGCTCATACCTAGGTTGTGGGTTCGATCCCTGGTCAGGGCATGTACAGGAGGCAACCAACTGATGTTTCTGTCATTCGCTCTCTCCCTAAAAATCAATAAAAACATACCCTCAGGTGAGGATTAAAAAAATAGGTAGTATATATAAAGTACTGTGTCTGGTGTACCATAAGTGCTTAATAAATAGCCACCGTTATTATTATGTGCTTTATGGACATATTAAAAATGTATAAAGCATGGTTTCTTCCCCACTGGGGTTCAATATCTACCCAGAAGACCAGACTAAAATGCAAGCAATAGTCCCCCATACCTGAGAGGATATAATTAAGTGGTTCAGTAAATTGTAGGGTGTTGACTATCAATGCCATAGGAATTCAGAGGAGGAAAAGATGGATTTGAGCTGCTGGGGGGTTGGTGCCTGGCTTTGTAGGAGAGGTATGAGGGAGGATTCAGAGGACCCCTCCAGGCCCTGGGGATAGGGACAAGACAGGAGTAAGTGAGAAGATGGCTGAATGGATAGGTAGCATCCAGTCATAACCCGTGTGGAAAGCCGGGCAGTGGAATTTAGACTTGGTATGTAGGGAGAGAATGGGCACCAGCCTTAAAATTCCCACTCAGGTCAATTTAGGTCAAGGGAGGAGAGGACACGCCTCTCCTTTATTCTGGGCCCTCACAGTGAGGAGGGAAGGCTGGGGTGGGGGTAACAGGAGGCTCTCAATTAGGGCTGGTGCTGGTATTATAAGACTCTCTGACAACTCCCCACCACACTCATCAGGGATTAAGTTGGCTGGCTTGGAAAAGCACGTCAAAAATAAGCAGTTTGGTTTTAAATGCTAATTTCAGGGTATACAGTAACCTATAAGTTTTAGCCCATGAGGATGGCATGCCCTATTTGATTTGCCAGTTTGGTGCAGGATGTTTTAAAGTATTTGGCAGGGGTACTGAGAGAATGAACATGAGCCTTTTGCGTATCTTTTCCACCTCCCTACCACCTTTGTCACGGAGCTGATGAAGGTGGCAGGCTCAGGACATCAGTACCGCTTCTGCGCTTCAGGGTCAACTTCACAGTCTGGCCAAGGATTCTATGATCTCTGCTTTCTGCTCCCTGCTTTGTGTGCAAATGATCATCATAATCAGCATTCAGAAGACATACAACCAGACTTGCCAAATATTGTCAAAAGGATCTTTTTTACTTAGCCTTATTTAAAAAGGGGACTCGAAGCATTTCACAAATACTAACTCCATAGGCTCCTTCAGAGCCTGGGTAAAGGAAGGTCACAAAACGAGATTAGACAACCCCAGAGGGTTGATTTCTATCCTCAAGGCTGGGAACCTGAGTGGGGCCTCAACATGCAATAATCCAATTAATATGTCAGGGTTGGAAAATCATGTTCCTACTTTTTAGATTAAAAAAATGAAAGCAGCCCACCTGGTGTGGCTCAGTGGTTGAGCGTCAACCCATGAACCAGGAGGTCGCCGGTTCGGTTCCCGGTAAGGGCATATGCCCAGGTTGTGGGCCAGATCCCCGGTAGGGGGCATGCAGGAGGCAGCCCATTGATGTTCTCTCTCATTGATGTTTCTATCTCTCTCCCCTTCTCCCTTCCTCTCTCTCTATAAAATGAATTAAAATATATTTTTTAAAAAATGAAAGCAGAGAGCAATCAGATCATCTGGATTTGCAATTCGAGATTCAGAAAATCTGGCCAAGGGAAAGGCCAGACAGAGAAGTAGGTCCCTGAAATCCTTGACACCACCTGGCTGCAATCAGAGCAGTCATAGGTAAGATGATAACATCAATCCAGTGTGATGAAATTCCTACAACATGAAATGTATCATCTCAGCCATTTTTAGGTGTACAGTTCAGCACATCAAGTACATTCACATTGTTGTGGGTGCTGTCTCCAAAATTATTTCAATCTTGCAAAACTGACACTTTGTACCTGTTAAACATAACTCCCCATTTTCCTTCTTCCCAGCACCTGACTACCGTCTTTCTTTGTCTCTATGAATTTGACTACTGTAGGTACCTCCTATAAGTGGAATCATACAGTATTTGCCTTTTTGTAACTGGCTTATTTCACTGAGCATAATGTCCTTAAGGCTCATCCATGTTGTAGCATGTGTCAGTATTTCCTTCCTTTTTAAGACTGAACGATATTCCATTGTATGTTTATACCACATTGTTTATCCTTTCATTCATCAATGGACAAGTGTTCACTTCTTTTTAAGGCAACTATTTTTTAATTTAATGTTTTTTGTAGTTTACATTATTCACATGGTTCAAAATTCAAAGTGTATTTTTAAAAAATGGTGAGTCTCCCTTCTGCTTTTGTTCCCCACTACCTAGTTTCTTTCTTTCTTTTTTTATTTTTGTTATCCTCACCCGAGGACATTTTTTGTTCAGACAGAGTGGGAGGGAGAGAGAGGAACAGAGAGAGAGAGAGAGAAACATTGACATGAAAGGGACACATCGAGTGGCTGCACGACCAACCAGGGCCAAGGACAAACTGCAACCGAGGTATGCGCCCTTAGCGGGAACCGAACCCAGGTCTCTCTGGACCGCAGGTCGAAGCTCTAACAGCTGAGCCAAACTGGCCAGGGCTAGTTTCTTTCTTTAAAAGCCACCAAAGTAATTCATTTCTTTCAGATCCTTCCAGAGTTGTTTGTATATATATGCACAAATGCTAGCATATATATAATACATGCTGTTCTGCAACTTGCTTTTTTGACATTTCTTATAGATGTTTACATACATAGAACGTATACACACGTGTGCATAACCACACACCTTTACATCTGCACGGTATTCTATTCCATAATTTATTTGTAAGTCCTCTATTGATAGACATTTAGGTTTAAAATCTTTTAATAATTTTGCAATGAATAAGTAACATTACATTTTTCATTTTGTACAAGTGAGACTATCTGAAGGGTAAATCCGTAGAAGTGGAATTGCTTCACCTAATGTTCATTTGTCAAAATGTGAGACTGTGACAGACACTGCCAAATTGCCTCTCACAGGGGTTGCATCCATGTTTACTCCCAGCCTTTGCTTATATGTTGAATTGCTCCATTTTATTATTTTTTAATCTAAGTAGCTCGAACTTTAGAAATATTATGAACTATGTCATAAGCCTGGTGGAAAAAAGTTCTTATTTTCTTTCTCTCCTCTTCTACTTGGGCAACTTTCAGGCTCAACCTCTCTGGCTAGGCTGATTCATGTTGCAGTGACAGGGAGCATGATGGCTTAGGGTTGGGACTGGGATCAGGAACATTTCACCTGAGACATCAAAGGGGCAGGCTGAATGCCTTTATCCAATGGCTGTTCCATGGCTTCTGTGAAATGACTCAGTGGTCTGCATATAGCATCTCCTGAGCAGGTGTCCACATCACAGAACCCTCTCCACAATCAGTTCTACTTGGTCTCTTTCTTAGTCTAAGCAGGAAGTGGAACTCCCCAGCCTGCAAGCCCTTCCTCGAGGCCAGGGGCCAGCCCTGCCATCACAGTAGGACCCTCTGGGAAAGTCTACACAGTGACAGCCCACTGGGCTCTGGCTGGGGTAAAGACCAACACCCTCACTGCCTAATCATGGACAAACTTTGGCTTCTTCTTAAAAGCCATTTCAAAGAGAGGTGTTTTGAGTACTAAGTGCCATTCAGTACTGTCACAAACACAGACGGCAGAATGAGAGAGTGGGGCTGGGACCCTGACAATCCCTTCCAGCTGTGCACGTAGTAGGCGCTTAGTAGGGATTCCTCATGCATCGCACTCAGTCCGCGTAACCACTCTACCACGTATTATTCTGCCCTCAGAACTCAAGAGGGCAAAGCAACTTAATCCAGATGACAGAGCTAACTGATAGGGTCCGATTTTAAAGTTGGTGCTGAGACAGCAGAGTAGCTTTATCGAGCTGTAATTAACAAATAAAGCTATAAGATTGTTTTTAAAGTTGGTGCTGTACCCACAATTCCACATGCCTCGCTGTTGCAGTCTGTCTATGCCCTGTCTCCTGCCCCGAGTGCCTCCATCCTCCACTTGACCCCATCCTGTCTGGAGTAGGCCTATCAGGAGGCCTGTGACCAGCCCAGATGCTGTTCAGCTCAGGCCAACCTCAGACCCTCTGCTTCTGTCTCACACAAGCATTTGGAGCAGCTGCAGGAAGAGGAAGACAAAAGGAAAATCCCACTCAGTGTTCACAGAGTGTTGGGTGTCCAAAGTAAACTTCAAGGACTTCCTTCTATCTGACAGCCATTCTCCAGCGCAGCCCCTGGCCCCAGCTCCTCCGAGTCACCCTTCAAGGGTAGGGACCTCTCCGTGCCCTGGACTGTGCCCCCCTCTCTGCTCCCATAGCAACCGCCCTCAACACAATGGCTTATAAAACTGCTTCCTTATCTGTCAGCAGACTGGGGAGCTCCTTGAGGGTGATATCTGATACCATTTGGCACTCACCTTTGTAGCCCCAGCCCCTCACTCGGAACAGGCCTGTCCTAAAATTTTTGATCTGAACTGAAATCACTCACTTGATCCAACAGCACTAGACGAGCACGGGACTCAATGATGAAGCCAAAAGACAAGAGGGCTGGCGAGCAGCACAGTTTGGGGAGCCTTCTGAGGGTGGTGGCCCCGCATTCATGGAAGGTTAGTCCAGCTCAGAGGAAAAGGGTTAGAGTAGACCACCTCCTAAGGTCCTGACGCGGGCCCCACCTCTCCTGAGCTGTCCAGCCTGCCTCCTTCAGCCCACAGTGCTGCGTTTGCCTCCAGCTCCAAAGTGACGCCCTGCGCACCCTCACGCACGGCCTCAGTCCTCCGGACGTGACTCTTGATGCGTTTCTCTCTCCAAGTGACAACAGCTAACCTTCACACAGCAGTCATTTAATCCTCACAGTGAGCCCCCACGGAGGTACTATTTGTATGCCTTTTCTACAGAAGAGGCCACTGAGGCACAGAAGGGTTAATGCCTACAGTCACACAGTGAGTGACAGGGCTCAGAGTCAAACCCAGGCAGCTGGTTTTGCAGACTATGCTTGTTACCCTCCTAAGTAGAATGGAAGCCCCTGAAGCCCACATTCCCACCCACTCCCCACTGACCCAGCCCAGTGGGAAGGATTTCAGTCACTTCTCCTAAAGAACAGCGGGCAATGGGGTGGCTGCCTCAGACCTGCTGCGCACCTGGCTGGTATAGTTTAGTTTAGGGGCCACCTGGGCTTCAAAGAAGTGTCAACTCTGGCCCTGGCTGTTTTGGTTCAGCAGTTAAAGCATCGGCCTGCAGACCCAAGAGTCCCAGGTTCAGTTCCCGCTAAGGGCACATACCTCAGTTGCAGTTTGTCCCCAGCCCCGGTCGGGGTTGTGTGGGTGGCAACCACTCCATGTGTCTCTCTCACATTGATGTTTCTCTCTCTCTCTTTGTCCCTCTCCCTATCGCTCTATCTGAAGATAAATGCAAAAATGTCCTCTGGTGAGGATTAAAAAAAAAAGTGTCAGCTCTGATTATGTCCCCTTATGGGTTTCATGGCCAAGGCTGCTTTTGGGTGTAGACCACCACTTTCTTCTCCTCGCTCTGGGCAGATTATCCCCTGCGGGAGGAAGACAGCAGCAGACTGTCTTTCCCAGGGGTGTCAGCGTGCCTGCTTGTTCCCCTAATGGTGAAGCTGTACCAGCTGGAGTTTCACTAACCTGAAAGCCCTCGAATCAGGCCTTTCGCATGTCACCTTCTGTCTAGAAATGGACAGCAGAAACTGAGGGTGACAGAGCAAGTGGTTTTAGGGGTTGGGGTGTTTGTCCTGGTGGGAGAAGTGGGAATCATTACTCTCACTGCCTGAGGTGGGGGTGGGGGGAACAGATCTTTAGCTTCCCAAACAAATGGGAATTTACACAGGAAATCGTTGCTCTTCCATTCACTTACAGTTCTTAGGAGGGAGGAAAAGAGAGAGAGAGAGGAGGAGGAGGAGGAGGAGGAGGAAGAGGAGGAGGAGGAGGAGGAGGAGGAAGAGGAGGAGAGATGAGATGACCCTCCTGGGGCCACACGAATTAAGTTTTGGGTAACAGGAATTTCTGCCCCACCTGGTCCCCCAAGGTATGGCACCTCTCAGGGCCAGGCCTGTGAGGTTTGATTTGCATTAAGCGCAGAGTTAGTGCTGGGAGTGTTTTGACTTTCATCTGGAAGTGGAACCCGGCATTCTATTGCCGTGAAGGCAAAACCCAGGCCCAAATACCACAAGGAGACACCAAGGTTCTCAATTAGTCACTTACTGCTGGGGCTAGCTCGTCACTTCTGCACACCCCACCCCCCGCGAAATGGAACCAGAGTGATTTATGCTGGGCTAGAAGGAAAGAGGCTGCTTTTAGTTATTTCACTCCCCATGCCTCCTGCAGGGTGGCCAGCTGGTGAAACACCCGTGTGGGCTGCTCGGGTTTTCATATTGATTTGCAAAGACTCCCACTGATGCAAATGTCATAGCTGGTCTGGTATTCAAAGTTTAAATTCCTTGATTCGGGTCAACTATTTTGTGCAAACTGAACCTGATGACAGTCTGCAGAGATTGAGTAAGTATGAACTCTGATTCTAAAGTGACATGACAGATCTTCAGACAAAGAAATCAGAACTTGCTATTTGCAGTGGTCACCTGTGAGGTCGACTCTGGTATTTTTCTTGCTCAGAACAGTTTCGGAATCTCTGGAACTCTAGGATTTACAGTAACTTCTTTTGCACGCCCGAGGCGTAGCAAAGATTTGTGGGTTTTGTTTTTTTTTTGAAGGTTGATTTAATTTTTGGAAGCTGTCAAAAATAAGTCTGGTGAATCAGGCCAGTGATCAAGTTGGGTGATACTGTTTGGGACTTGAAACCAAAAAGCATGATTACCAAGTAAGTTATCTAATGTTTCTGCTGGACTAGCCTTGAAGGCCCCTGAAAAGGATAGAGCTGTTTTAGGCAGTTGGAGCGTCCCAAGGTTTTGCTATCAACTTTGAATGGACAGTATTTACTTGGCTAAATAGGCTGTGTATTACTTGGTGTGTGTGTGTGTGTGTGTGTGTGTGTGTGTTTAAATCAGCCTCATTACTTAAAATATATGTATGTAAATACTCCTCCTCTTAAACAACCTTGTGATTTTGTTGGCCTAAGAGCTTATTAACTAGAATTGTTTTTCCTGTATTTATCATAGGCCATTAATTTATATCAATAGACCTACCATTGCTCCTGAGTTTGCCTTGGCAGCAGTCCAGTTCCTGAATGTACTGCTGAGCAAGGAGCAAGTAGTTTATCATAACAAGGGGCTGGGATTATTGCTGAGAAAAGCAGAGGGAGGTCGCATCTGCCCTGCCAGTCAGCACCAGCTGAGTCACAGGCAAGGGGTGGAATTGGGGCTTCTTTTCCATCCAGTGCAGTCTTTCAGGTGAGGTCATCCTGGGCCATTCATTTCATTTCATTGTGAATTCCGGAGCCCTAAACCTGCCCTGGCATTGGGCTTGGCACTTGGGAAGGTTTAAAGAGAACATAAAGAGAATGCCACCCTGAGTGGAGGAGAAGAAGAGGGCAGTACCTGAAGGAGGTACCAATAAAATGGCCTAGGGTTTTGGGAGGGAAAGCTCTGACAGCAGAGACAGAAAAGGGGATCTTAAGGAGATGACATCCGAGAGGCAGCCTGCGGAGGGTGGCGTTGGCAGAGTGGCTGGAGCCCAGGTTGGTGAAGAATCTGCGGCACCCGCCCTTCCTCTGAGAGCCGAGCTCCCAGCCAAGCCCGGCAGCTGGCCCTGTTCTACGTGTGGGATTACAGCATTAGGTGAGAAGTTAATCACAAACATGAATCAGCCTTGTTTCTTCCTTCTCAGCCTGGCTCCTGAGCTCTGCAGGGGAGCGGGCAGGGCCCCTCGCTGGATGTACAGGAAATCATAAGAGGGGGAACATGAAGCCAGCTATTTCTCACCGGGGCCAAGCTGTTACCTGCACTTTAAGAGTACACGGGGATTTACTGCATTGCACAGGAAGAGAATCCCCTCCACATAGCAGGCAGGAAGAAGAGCCGATGCATGGGCCAACTGGCTTGTTGGGTTCCACCCAGGCTGTGACCACTAGACAGTTTTTCATTTCAGGGAGCCCCACCCCCACCCCAGCTCTGCGGCTCCTCCTGGACTGAGCTGCACCTAGGTCAGAAACACTTTTTTGCTAAGGTTTCTGTTCTCTCTCCTTTTCCCCAGGCCTGGATGGCCAACTTGTACAGAAAACGCACTTCTCATCCAAACCAGCAGGACTGGGTTAGGACCTGAGGTTCTGCCAAAACCCTTCCCTCCCTAACCCCCTTCTGGAATGTCTGACTCTCAGCTACCCTTATGTTTTCTCACATTCCTACTACTTCAGCTCCAGAGCATCCCACTTACCACCTAACATTTGCATGGCAGTGTTCACTTGCGGGGACTGGTGACGGTCAGTCTTCCCTGCTTTGGAAACCCCTCCCCCTCTGCTTTCAGATTTGGTCACTGCCGCCTCTCTGGATGCTAACCCGATGGCACAGCCAGTCGGTGAATGAATGCCATGCATGGCTCAGAGTCATGCCATGACGAACTCTTCTCCTCCATTCCTAATTCTGTTTGCAAAATCCTAAGTTGAAGGCCTCAGCGTCATAGAGGAAAGTAATCCTCATCAGAATCTTAGTAAACCTCAGTAGGTAGCCAGGACTGCAAAGTATTTCATTTCTCTGTTTCTTTCATTTTTAAAAAAGCATTAAAGTGACTGCATGCAAGTAATTAATTAGAAAACTCTAGTGACTTTGACTTCATAGGTCATTGCACAAGCCTATAAACGTTCAAGAAATTTCATTTAGCTCTGAGTTTGAATGTCACATTTATTTATGTAGCCAAAGAAGTGTGATTCTTTTTTTCTCCTGCCCTGAGAAATGATTCATCTGGGAAACAGGCGGTAGGGAGTGCTAGAACCAACAGACTTTCTTACTATTAAAACTTAAAGCAAGTCAGTCCAGCTGCTGGAGTTGAAACACAAGTGGACTTTGGCAGTTGGACCCAGAAGAGAGAACTCACAGAGGGAGCGGGATGGTCCAGAGGGCAGTGACCAGGAGAACACACGGGAAAGACATGAAAACCATCCAAGGAACTGTTCTCCCTTCCTAAGGATCAGAGCTGCTGCAGAAAAGGGTCAGATAACATGTGCGACCAAACACCAACATGTGTTCTTTCAACCTGGACAAACACACCCGAGGTTATGCACACACGATGCCCTCAAAGTCAAAATCACTTGTTATCAACAAATCCCATACTCACATCTGGCCAAAGGCAGAAAGATCACACACAGACACACACGCACACACTCACCTGAGACATGGATAAACAAGCACGCTGTCCAAAGCTGTCACCTCTATCTGTAACAGACTGCAGGGGTCTTCTCTCGGGCCTCTCCTGGTGCCTTTCAAAGCTAATTGTTTTCTCAGACCTCTGTTTTGACTTTCAATACAACTGAACACATTAGCAGATCAGCTCAGGCAGGATTTGCTGGGGCTGTGGGTTGGCATCCTTTAGCAGGAGGAGGGGTGGGGTGCCCAGGATACGCAGTACAGTGGGGAGGGGAGAGGGCTGCAGGTCTGGGGGAAGTTGGGGATGACCACTAACACATTTGGAAATCTCTGTACCCCACTGAGGGTAAGGCCAACCCCAGTTACCAAATTCCCAAAAAGTCCCATGGAAACTGGCAGCCTCATAGCCTCAAACACTATGAAACACTGGGTGATGATGGTGGATGAGAAGATTCAACCATTGTGAGTTTCTAGTTTTACATGTAAGAGCTGAAAACCAACGCCTGGCAAACTGAGGTCACGCTGGATTCTTTAAAAAAAACCCTGCAGCTTGGCCAACTTCTAACCCAGATTCCTACTCCTACCCTCCCAGGAGGTCACCTGAATGAAGCCCTCCCTCCCCCGGTGCAGCACTTTTATGCTTGTCAACCGCTGGTGAATTCCAGCCCTCTGCAACTCTCCTGGTAAATGCAGGAGATTTGGGGGGAAATGTATCAGATTTCCCTCATACTGATTCAAGTAAAAAATTAGCCCTTTCACTCCAAAGGATGGGTAAAAAAATGCTAATGGACACTTATATTCAGAAAATGGAAATATTTTTCAGTCAGTTTTTAATATACTTGCCACTTAGGCACCAAGGATGTGTTCTAGTTCTTTAGATATAAAACACATTCAAGTGGCCCTCATTTAAAGTGAACTAAAGCCCTGGCCGGTTTGGCTCAGCGGTTAGAGCATCAGCCTGCGGTCCAGAGAGACCCGGGTTCGGTTCCCGCTAAGGGCACTACCTCTGTTGCAGCCTGTCCCCGGCCCTGGTTGGGTCGTGTGGGTGGCAACCACTCAATGTGTCTCCTCAATGTGTCCCTTTCACGTTGATGTTTCTCTCTCTCTCCCCCCTCCCTCCCACTCTACCTCCCACTCTATCTGAACCAAAAAAAAAGGAAAACTGAAGGATAAAATAATAATAATAATAAAATAAAGTGAACTAGATCCACAGACCCCCTAGCTGAAGGTGGCGTATGGAGCCAGCATGTTCTGATGACTCACGTCCAAGGATGGGGTAGCTGGAGTGCTGTACACAGTGCCTACTGGTAGCTTCTCTCACCATCCATTCTGCCATCCATTCTGCCCATCCGGCGCCTGCTCTGGAAGGGGAGAGGAGCCACCACGTGAGGGATCAGAGGCCTCTCCGGAGAAGCCAGAGTGCTTAACCACCAAGGGAGTAAGTGGTAATAAGTGGTAATAAGTGGTAAGGGAGTAAGTGGTCCGCAGCCGGGCGGGAGGGAGATCTCAGAATTGAAAACAATGTTGCGGAATGTTCAGTACAAAAGCCATCCGCTAATGGATCTACAACCCCCGAAGGCCCAGCACTTTTTAGATGTATGAGATGCAGCCTGAACAGCATGGAGCTCCGTCCTCATCCAAAATTTATAACACAATCAATCCATTCAGTGTGTGTCCCCAGTTGGAAGAGACTTTTAGTGTGTTTAAATGCTGATGTGAGAGCTAGTTTAGAGGAAGAGAAGCTGAAGGAGAGAAAGGGGATGATCAGTGGAGAGAGATTCCTGAAGAGGCAAGAAGCTGGAATCCAGAGGACAAGCCCAGGAACTGGTCCTAAGTAGGGGAAAGGCAGTTTCTCTCACTGTCTCAGGAGGGGAGGTGGAAAACACAGGCCCAGCTGCAATTGGGTTTGTAGGTTTGGTGGTAGAAATAAAGGAGTGTGAGCCTGCCCACCATCACGTCCAACTCTGCATGTTAGGCAAGAGTTGTCTTATATCACCTGAGGATTTTTGCAAGTGCAAAGCTTATGGAATTGGAGCTGGACAAGGAGGAAGAGAATAATGGTCAGAGATCAGCATTCTGAAAGCAGCATGGTTGTATAACAGGAATTTCTTACATGTGTAAAGTGTAGTGTTTTTTGTTTGTTTGTTTTTTCCACTTTTTTAAACTTATTGCTTTGGAGTGCTTAGAGTTCATCAGAAAAGTTGGCAAATATCCTGGGGATGTCATCTCATAGAGTGCCCAGAGAAGACAGGCCCAGCAGGTTCTGGGGGCCAAGCCCCCTCCTCCCCCATCCAGAAAAGTCTCTAGGGACCTTGGAGGAGCAATTAGCCTGGGCCTGGGTGCTCAGTCAGGAAAGATGCCAGGGGGAACTGCTGCACATACTGTGAAAAATCCCTTCAATGTGACTATACAAATGATGCCCTTTCTCTGTCAGTTTAAAAATGAAACAGTACATACCCAGTTCTTTTCAAATGAGAGTTCCTTGCACATGGGATTTGTTTGTACAATGCTCCTAGCACAGAGCAGTCATACAATTCATTCACTAAATGAATAAATAAATGACTGTCTGCAGGATGAGAAAGTACCTATGGGGTAGAAATGGGAAAATAATTTGGAATGACTGGAAATCCACTGAAACAATTTCTATGCCCTTTCAATCACTAGGGATTAAAGTGTTAATTTTACATTTGAATTAAAGATTTTAAACCCTACCACCCATCCACTGTTAACGTCTTGTTTATATAGTTTTTCAGATATTTTTCTATGCATATGTCCTTTTCTTTCTCCCACTTTACAGAAATGGAATAAAAAAGCACATCTTATCCTGTGAGCTGCTTTTTTTTTTTTTTTTTCTCTTAGCAGCACCTAGTAGATATTTTCCCCAATGTCAGTAGATGCCATTGTAGTTCAATTCTAGACAGTGATAGTGGATGCCAGGGTAGACGTAAGATTGCCACACAAGGGAGTGTGGGATGCTAGAAGGGGAAACCCTGGGGGACATCTACACTTAAGGGACAGGCAGAAGAGTGACAGGAGAGACTAGAAGGTGGCCAAATAAAGGAGAAAATGCCAAGGAGGAGGAAGTAGCCAATGGCCCAAATGCTGCTCAGAGGTTCAGGAGGTTGAGGGCTGAGGACTAAAATTGAGCTCATCAAGAGGGATCTGACTCACTTTATACTTCCCACTACCCCAGTTTCCTTATGTTATGAAATGAGAAAAGAGTCTTGTTCTGTCTACCAGCTGCACTGACCATTCCTTGGCCTAAAGTGATGGTGTCAAGTTTGCTTTGAAAAGGAGTTGGTTAGGATTGCATTTAGCAGAACCCCAGATACAAAGTCTTAACCAAATGGGTTTTATTTTGCTCAGCGGAGAAAAAGTTTTGAGCTGGGAAATCAAGGGCTAAGATAGACATGAAGGACCCATACCCTTTTAGCTGTTTATTCCACCATTCTTTATATGAGAATTTTATCCTTATGGCTGCAAGGCGATTGCTGTGCCTCCAGCCATCGTGTTGGCAAACCAGCCGAGAACAAGACAGAAAAGGGGGCACGCACAATTCTCATATTATCTGAGTCCTTCCATTTTCATCAGAAGCCCCACCGTGTAGACTTTGCTTACATGTCATTGGCCCGAACTGAGTGTCATGGCTGCTCTACGTATTGGAAACTCTGAGGACATGAGTATTTTCACCTAAGCACATTGCCAGTCGCTTCTTCCCACAAGCAGTAAGAGAATGGATACTGGGGAAGCAACCAGCAATACCTTCTGGAGGGTGATTATGTGAGAAAGGTCAGGCCTGAGCATAATAGCTTGCAGCCTTCTTAGATGTATTACTTTTCTTTGTGAGAAACAAAAACATTAAAGCAATCCATTTGATTCTCATTCTAAGGGGACGTAAGCCCTGGGCCGTTTTCCTCATGAAGTAGGGCATTCAGAAGGCTCAGTGTCAGCTCCTGCTCTGTGCTCCAGCTCCCTCGGCTGTACTGACAGGGCCCTCATGTTTTTTACATTAAATTCCACCTTGCAAAAATCATTGGAAAAAGCAAAGCCCAGCAAGTTGCCAGGAGACCTGAGGGGCTTTATTGGGTGAGCTGTTTGGAGCCTGCGATTGAAGTTCTCTCCGCTAAGGACAGACACACCGGAAACCTGTCTCACCCCCGGCCAGTGCAGGTGGCAGTCTCCGCTCTGGGCAGAGGGAGATACCCCCTCACCCAGTTCTGCAGGAGGAGCTGCTGCCTGTTCTCCGAGGTAAAAAGAGAAGCCAAATTGCTGAGGTGGAGATAAGGTTTCGCGACCTTTCCTTATTGAGCAGTAACCCTACAAGAGCAGCTCCATTTTCTCCGAGAACCCCCTGCCCTCACCCTGTCAGGGCTTCCCTCGGGTGCTGGTCTCCAACAGCGAGCTGCCAGGAGCAATCTGGAAGGCGGCCCGCCGGTCTGGGGCGATCTGGAGGTGCCTGGGTAGAGGTGCTTCTCCTCAAGCCCCGCCGTTTCTCTGCCCAGTCTCCCTGCCCCACATTGCTAGATCAATCTCTTTGCAGGCTCACGGAGCGCATGCCAGGCGCAGTTCATCTGAGTGAGCAAAGTGCTTTCTGGGACTCGGCCTGATGAAAGAGCCGCTGAGCAGCGCTGGGAGCCTGCCAGCCCCGGGCCGCTGAAAGGAAGCCCGTATTGGTCTAAGAGGACTGTGTGCCAGCCCGTGGGCAGACACCAGGAAGGGGCAGCGTCACTGAGCAGGATCTTCGTTCCTGCCCAGCTCTCCCTGCCCGGCCCGCGGCTGAAGATGAGAGGTGGCTCTGGGGACATTCCACTCTGTAATTCATCGAAGCAGGATAAACAGAGCTCCCGCCCTGGAAGACTCGGCCGGGCAAAGCACACTTGGAGCTGACGCTGGGAGCTCAGATGTCCACGTGAAACATGGGAGAGACTGCCGAGCCAGGCGACGAGATGCAGCCAGTCTGACCCCAAAGAGCAGCGGAACCTGAGTAAGTGACTTCCCTCCCTTGGTCTGTCATCTGGAAAGTGCTCTGTAGAGCCCTGAGGGCTGCAGAGGTTTTTAGAGTTTCCACAGATATTCAATTTAAATTGCATTAAAATATTTTTCCAGCTCTATAAAAAAATGGACACAATCAAATATTACATATGCCGAATTTTAACACACCGCAGACTGCCAGCACCTTGGTGATAATGCCACATAAACACCTCTTTGTGAGTAAACCTCCGGTAAAGCATATCCCCAGGAAAGTTATCTGTAAAAAAGCACACACTGTTACCATGTGCAACTACTTATCTGAATGAGGATTTTTTTTCTCAATATTTTGCAATCAACCATTTCAGAAATAAACTGGACACAGAGGCAGACCTGACTGCTTTTATTCGTCTAACTTGAGTGTAGGGGATCGAAATAGCCTTATTATTCTCATTGCTTCACCTACAATTTAACTTCATTTAACTTCAAAGTGTATTTTTCACACTGGTAAAATGCTGCTCTGTCTCATTTTCTGTGTAGGTGTTCTAATACGGTTATTTTACTGAACAGTTTGGAAATCGTTAGAGCAGATACTATTGCTTTCTACGTTTTGGTGACTGAGCACCCCGCTGTGAGTCAGGCAGTCCGACCACAGCATTCCACAGGGAATGGGCAATAATGGGCAGAGGAGGTTTTGTGGAGAGAGGACAGTTCATGGAACCTGGCACCCATCAGGTGTTCAATAAATGTTTGTTCAGTGTCAGCGCCGAGCTTTGGAAGGTGAGTCAGTTCTAGACTGCTGGAGACTCGGAACCCACAGTTGTGCAAAGACAAGGGTGTGGCACTGTCGGCTAACGAGCAGTTCAGATAGGTTGCTGCAAAGTGCTTATGGGGCAGGGGACCCAGTGGGAGGAAAGAACAGAAACTTTGGGACTCTCAAGAGAAATCTCCCAGCTAACTGGTAAAGCCTGGACCACAGTCCTTGCTGATGATTTCAGAAAGTTGTCTGTTTAGGACCACGGGCAGAGAACCTTGTAACTGGCTGACGGGCAGTTGAGTCCCTGGGAACTGGAAGGAGTAGGAATAATCTCCCATGACTGCCCCTTCATCCACACAGCTGTCAGTTGAGAGAGTGGTTCTCATACGGTGTAGGAACCACCAGGGGAGCTTAGTCACACAGATTCCTGGGCCCCTGGGTCCCTGGTTTAGCGTGAGGCCTGAGAATTTTCATTTCTCACAAGCTTTCAAGTGAAACTAAGGATGCTGGTCCCCAAACAACACTGAGAAGCACTGTCTTAAATATTGATGGGACACTTCATACATTCTCAGCACCATGCAGGGGCGCAGAAGACAAGAAAAGAAACTCCTTGCCCTAGCCGGTTTGGCTCAGCGGTTAGAGCGTCGGCCTGCGGTCCTGAGAGACCCGGGTTCGGTTCCCGCTAAGGGCGCATACCTCGGTTGCGGTTTGTCCCCGGCCCTGGTCGGTTGCGGTTTGTCCCCGGCCCTGGTCGGTTGTGCGGGTGGCAACCACTCGATGTGTCCCTTCACATCGATGTTTCTCTCTCTCTGTTCCTCTCTCTCCCTCCCACTCTACCTGAACAAAAAAAAAAAAGTAAAAATGTCCTCGGGTGAGGATTAAAAAAAAAAAAAGAAAGAAACTCCTTGATAGAATAAGGGGAATAGGCTGCTTTCCTTTGTGATCAGTGAGTGTAGTGGCTAAAGAGAAACCTGGACAGAGGATCCATAGGACAGAGGTGGGAAATTGCAGGACACAGAGAAATAGGGCAGGTCCCAGCCTCTGACCTATATCCTACACAATTATCTATGCCAGAGACAAAATGAAGATGAAAAGCAAGGTCAGGTCAGGAGCAAGCCCTTGTGAAATGAGTATGAAAAGTGAAGGAGAAACAAAAGGTGCTCGTAAAGCATTCCCAAAGTTGGGGCTAACCGGATGTGATTATCTGAGCAGCGTGATGAGGCACTTTCTTGAAAGTTCTGTTGGGAGGAAGAGTGTTCATGTGATGCCAAGAGCGAATCTTAAGCCAACAGAGCCAGAATCATTTGTCTATTCACTGACCACTTACTCTCCATTTTCTTTACATTTCTCTTATTATTCCTACAGTGAACACTTTTCTTTGGCCAAAGAGATGCCACGATGTCCCCCTTGTCCCATCAATGGTTTAAAAAGGTGTGCTACAACTTAACAGGATCTCTCAAACAGCTGCCATCCTTTGATGTAGTGGCCCCAGGAAGTAAGGGCCCAGGACGAACCTTTGCCAACATGGTGGTGAGCGTAGCTCTGTTTGCTGCTGTCATCTTGTACTAACCCTTCTGAAGGAGGCGAACAGGTGTCTACAGTGCGAGGTGCTGTGTGTTGTGGCTGCATTTGGGGAAATCATATGACTCACTTATATAAACTTATTAAAATGTTTTTCTTTCATAAGTTAGCCACAAGCATTAATTAAGGCACCAAAGAATGTATATTTGGACCTATAAAATCTTCATAGCCAGCCAAAGCAAAAGGAAAAACTATCGAGCACTTAGAACTTTAAAAATGCATTTTTTAAATGACTGTATTGGAATTGAACATTTTTCTTTAGCAAAGTTAGAGTCCAAAAAGGGAAACAAAAACTAAGACATAAACCAAATTGCTTTTAAGAATTATCCTGTGGCAAAGTTATTTATTTTACTTGGAAGAACCAACCGAGAATGTATTTGTGCTGAGTGATCCACATTTACATGTGGTAGAGATAGTCTTCAATGTTAAAAAAAATGACGAAAGCATATTTTAAAGTCAGTGTTAAGAATGAAGAAGATATTTTCTCATAGAAGAAATTGTTATACACGGTGGGAAGAGTCCCGGGTGGGTGCACACCAGGCTGCGCAGCCTGCGGTTGGGTTGAATGTGGGATAAAGGTGCTCGACTGGGTAATGGAGCCTGATCTTATGAGCAGGGACTATGGGGAAAGGGTGGCTAGACAGGGGAATGAACCCCCCTTCCTTCTTGGCTGCCGGAGTGTTGGAAATGAGCTGTTTTATTTTTCAAATGAACGTTTTTATTGAGCATTTTATGTGCCAGACATTATGCTGGGCCAAGGGATATAATGAATGAGACTGAAAGATCCCTGCCCTCAGGGGGTGAATATTATGGTAGGAAGGATAGGTGATTTAATAAAGAATTACAAGTGAGTGGAGCTTCCAAAATTATAAGAGCATCTAACTCAGACTTGAGGTTTCGAGGAAGGCTTCCCAGAAGAAGTGCCTTCTAACCTGACACCTAGAGATGGAATAACAGCCAGATGAAGGGGTCAGAGGGTCAAGGGGAAGAAGAGCACTCTCCAAGCAGAGGACTCTGCATGGACAAAGTTCTCAGGACGTGAGACATCAGGCTGGTGGGGAGGGGAGAATGTGCTAGGTTCCATTTTGGAAATGTTGATTGACATGCGTGTGAGATATAACTTGTCCTGTAGACAGCTGGATATGGGGTATACAGCTCAGGAGCATGGTCTGAACATGGGAGTAATCAGCATGTGAATAGTGAGAGGGGTCCAAGTCACCCAAGAAGAGTAGGGCCAAAGAAGCCAAGGAAAAGAGTTGAGGAAGCAGAAAGAGATCACCAGAGTCAAGGTCTTTGGGAAGGTCAGATAAGCTAAGAACTGAAGTTTTCATTGCATTTTATCACAATGTCACTGGTAATTTGAGCAAGAGCAGTTTCACAGAGGGAGGAGAGCAGAAGACAGAGGTTGAGGAGAGAGTGGAGGGTGAGGACGTGGGAAATAAGGAGTGTAGGCAACTCTTCCCAGAGTCTGGCTGAGAGAGGATGAAGCTGGAGTAGAAAGTGGGTTTAGGGAGATTATTTTTTGTTTAGTTGGTGAAACAGATGAAAGGAACCAGGGAGATAGGTTGACGATGCTGGAGAGAGAGGGAAGGAGCTCAAGTGAGGTCAACTGGGAAGAGGTGGGATCTAGCAGGCAGAGGAGAACTTAGCCCCAGGGTCAAAGTGCCACCTGCTGCTTTAATCTTCAAGCTGCATCCTTCCAGCCCTAAGTACTACTTAGCTCCCTATATAGGTCATCAAAATGCCAGTTTTTCATTCTAGCTGACCAGCTGTTAGAAGGAAAGCAATCTGAGCAAATAGGTTTACACTCAAGTCCGAAGGACGAATAGCTCATAACCCTATTTGGGGCATTTGCATTTATTCACCTAAAACTTCTCATTTAAAGATTTTCAAGTAGAGGAATAAATGGGAGGGAATAGTTTTAGGCAGTGGGCCAGGATAACTACCTGGGGTCTGCCTCTGAGGGTACCCTTTATCCACAAAGTGATCCAAAGAACAGATGCCAAGGAAACAGAAAGATGTGCAGAGGAGACACTGTGCAGCCAACTTCACGGGGTGGGTGGAACCAGATGCCCTGAACAAACGTCCGCAGGCTCTGCCAGCTCTAACCCGCCCTGGCAGTGGAATGGCCCAGAATCTAGAGATCACACAGCTCCTGAAACAACCTATATAATTAAAGTCGACAGCCAGGGTGAGCCTGACCGCTGCATGGCACAGCAGCTTCCTCTGTGTTAAGCTCACGTTAGGTAGCACACATAAGGTATAAAGCACACATCATTGACAACTGGAATTGACCTTGTAAACGTGTCCACCGCTGGTAATGGTAACAATTTGCAATAGGTCAGCACTAAAGAGCACTATTTTGTCATCTGTTACTGCAGCCTGGGGCATTTGGAACTGTTAAAATATGTTTAGGCTGGTAAAGTCTTTAAACCTATCTGTGCACAGTATACAAAATGTGTGGGTGTGTGTGCTCCCTGGCCTCTGGGCTGGGCTGCACTAGCACACACAGAAGCTCTACCTTTAACAACCCTGAAGTCTGTCCGCTCATGTGCTCAGACTCAGAGTTAAAGGTCATTGCATTCTGAATCAGAAAACAATTTTTTAAACATTTTATTGATTTTTTTTAATGTTAAAGAAAAGCAGGCTCATTGTAAGTAGACAGTTTAGAAAACACAAAAGGCCCCAAAACAAAACAAAAGTTACCTGTAATCCCAATTCCCAGGGATAATCATTGGAGTCTATTTTGGTCCATTTTATTTTAGTCTTTGACTTTTGTCTCTCTGTCTTGCTCTCTCCTTAGGGATCATATCACCACATAATTGTGTATCCTGCCTTTTTCATTAACTAAACCAGGAAATGTCAAAGCAGTACCAGAACCATTTTATTTCCACATTTTCTTTTTTATTTCTGTTTGCATCTTTCCCTCCTCCTTTGCCAATATTTCTTTATTTTGGAGTATTTCCATTTTTATCCAAGTTCAATTCAAGATGTAAAATAGTTTATGCTTTTTGAATTTTATTTCCTCCCTACACTTGTTAAAATAAGCCAGTGAAAAGAAAAGTTTTCCAGATTATGATAGATCCACCTCCAACTATATAACTGGTTCGGTTTAGAGTCTTGGGATAATGATCTGCCACCATATGTGGGTTATAACTTGAGGTTTGCATAAAAATATGTCTTGGATTAACTGACTGTGCCACAGTACCGGGTAGCTGGTTTGTTTCTAGGAAGTTAAACGCCTGACTTTTTCTTGGTGCAGTCAGTAGATGAAGGCAAATAAAACAAACAGTTAGGGATGTGACTTCCCGTGTGGCCTCCTTCGGACAGAGGTGTGCTCTGTGTTCAAGATTTCCTACAAGCGAGGCACAGTGCCTTGGGAAGCAATTATCTTATTTAAGCCTACACTTGTCTGAGGAGCTGAGGTCAGCCGCAAAGCCATTGGAAAAGAGGAGCAGTCTGCAATAAAAAGCAGTTCCTTGGCGGGGGTGGGGGGTGGGGTAAGCTTGAATAACTTTGCTTTTGAACTGAGTGACCTCTGGAGACCAGAGACTGTGTAGATTAAACACAGAGCAACCTCAGGACTCCACAGTCCCTCTCCCTTCAAATCACTCCCATTTCAAAACAAAAACAAAAACAGAAGTACTTTCAACTTCGCTTTCCAAAGCCAATGGCCCGCCCCCCCTAAACTGTCTGTTACCGCTTCTGCTTGGATTATTTTCATTTGGGTTGTGTTTTTCTGACCGAAGGCCAGACCCTTGTCTTTGTGTATTTGTAAAGTGCCATGTCTACTTACTAGTCTTTAGAAATCACAGACAAAAACAGGAATGCAGGAGGAGCAGCTCAAACCTTCCGCCTTCCTGAACCCGCGCTCTGCCCAGAACCAGAATGGAATATTTGTATAAGGCGAGACTGAAACATTCTAATCCCAAGAAACTAAATTAAGTCTACATTAGCTGAATATAAAACAGTGCCCGGAGCTGGCACTGTGTCTGCCACTCGCATGGCCCGTCGTGATGCCACGTTAATGAGCTGTTGCTCTGCGGTCAGTATAAAAGGGCGCAGATCCTTTCCAGGGAGTGAGCCTCACGACAGTTTCATGACAGCGACGTCTGCGTTTAGACTTCGAGCCGCCCTCTGTCCTTTTCTGTGCCAACCTCCTGGGGATCCTGAAGTTCCTTAGGCGTGCTGGTTTTCATCTTGCGACGTGTATCTGGCTGTGCTCAACTTGCAGAATTCAGGAACCACAGGCAAGAGAGCCCATCTGGAGAGACAGAAATGTGAATGTTTGGATTCAGCTGTGCGGCCAGGTCAGCACAAGAGGAAGCAAAATGGAGGCCAAGTAGACAAAGCAGAAATGCTCCCATCCTCCCTCCCTTCTTTTCTTCCTTCCCCTCCCTTTCTTGGGGTTGGATATCAAAGATAAGGTCTGTAAAAGCTTCCTTTTTTAGAAATTTTCTCCTAGTTTTATAGAAATGGGTGTATTGGATGTTTTCGGTCATTTAACGATATACTTATGGACTAAAAGATGTAAGTGCTGTATAAAAGCAGCCACTTAATGTTAAAGTAGCATCTCTGCCTTTGGTGTCTGTCATTAGCTTGAATAGAAAGGCCTTTAAAATTGGATTTTTTAGAAAGCGTTGGAATGCATTTGTTTGGTACTGTGTGTGTTCAATAAAATATTCAATTAGTTTTTTAAAAAGTCTTCCCTCCTCCTCCTCCTCTCCTTCTCTCTCGCATTCTCTCCCCCTTCCTTTCAACTGTATTTTGTAGTAAATCGTTTCCTCCTTACTTTGACTGTAGATATCACTTCAAAAAGACAGAAATAACTCAAAAATAACATTTGAGATCCTAATGTCATGAACTGTCTTGCTCAACCAAGTCTAGAAAGTAATTTGTATATGAGCTATGGGCTGGACATCAGAACAGACCTTGAAAGCGTTTGTAGCCAAATGTCCTCTCTCCGGGAACACAGCGATGGCCTTGGAGCGCACAGGGAAGCAGAGCAGTCTCCCAGAACTCCTTGCAGCTGAACTGCCCTAACGTGAGCTGGCAGCCCCGGGCAGCTTTGTCACCAGGGTGCTAGGCCAGGCCAGTGAAGGCGCCACTTTGAGTTGGAAGCATAAGTATTGAATTTCTGACCCAGGCAGCAGCGGAGGTCATCACCTCAGCACTCAGACAAAACCACCCCACACGGCTCCCTGCTGTCCTCCTTACAGCAGCCCTGGAAAATCACAGGGAGCCCTGTCAGAATACAGACTTTTAAATTCTACTTTTTATTTTAGGAATCAGTAACTGAAATATTTAACAACATGCAAACCTCCCAAAAATAAGGTTTGGAAACTCACAGCTAAGCTTTCATCACGGATTTTGTTCCAAATGTACATTGTTGAGGAAAAGCAGTTAAAATCTATGTTTTAGAACAATTGTGACTATTATAAGAGGATTTTCTTTATGAGAAACATTATTCAGTGTAGTCTCATTTCATTTCTAAAAATAGACAAATAACAATGATTCACAGATGTTGATTTATGAGGAAATAGTGAATTATATAAACTGAAATGTACTTGAAGGAAGGGTAGAGGCCCTCACTAGAAACCATTCCATAAAAAGCACCTCCTTCTCCCTGACTTCCCAAGAAGTTCCAAAGCCTGGCTGGACCCGCAGCACATGGGCTGCTGGGCACCAGGACGGCAACTAATGGCCAAGGTGTCCAGTGGTTCACATTAGAATCAGCTGGAATGCTGATTAAATGCGGGTTCCCAGGCCTCATCTCTAGATACTCAGATCTCATATATCCAGGATGGGGCCCAGAACTTTGCATGTTAAACCTGCATCACAGGTCATTCTGCTCCAGGTGGAACGTGAACCACACTTTGAAAAACAACACTTCTGGGGGATCCCACTGAAGTCATTTTCCCACTGTCATATCCTGCCTTCAGGTACCAACTGGGGCTCATCTGGTCCTGAGGGAGTCCTTAATACCCGCGTTTTGGGGAGCACTAAAGGAGTAATCCACATTATGGATTGAGACTATAAACTATTTACCTATACAATTAACTCAAGCATAATTATATAGGTGAGACTGCCATTCATAGTGTGGTTCTGGAAATACACCTAATCCCCGCTATACTGTATTATTGTCAAAAGATTCAGTGCCCCGCCTGACTGGCGCCACCCTAGTGGTTGTCTCTGGGAGCTTGAACTTCCTGCCCCACTGCAGGCAGTCTTGGCCATGTGACTTTTTTTTAATTTTTTATCCTCACCGGAGGACATTTTTCCATTTTTTGTTCAGATAGAGTGGGAGGGAAAGAGAGGAAGAGAGAAAGAGAAACATTGGCGTGAAAGGGACACATCGAGTGGCTGCCACCCGCATGACCCAACCAGGGCCGGGGACAAACTGCAACCAAGGTACATGCCCTTAGCAGGAACTGAACCCGGGTCTCTCTGGACCGCAGGACGATGCTCTCTAATAGCTGAGCCAAACTGGCCAGGGCCACATGACTTGTTTTGACCAATGAAATGCGGTGGGAAGTGGTGGTGGTGCCACCTGGAGCAGAAGCTTTAAAAGCCAGGGTGCAGTTCTGCAATTCTCTCTTCCCTCTGCTTGGGGGAAGCTGCTCCTTCAGTCTGAACCCTGTGGGGAAGACAGGCGAGGCAGGCAGGCCCCAGGAGTGAGAAATACACCCTGGCAGCTCAAGTCCTGGGAAGGCAAGTTGCTTGATGCTGCCCCGAACTTAGCAAAGCCAGCCGCTAACAGGGCTCCTCGTCAGTATGGGTGAAATTCTAAGCCGGCCGTGGCTGGGGGACATGTCTTGGTCCCGCTCCTGTCTGGGATTTTCTTTTGTCATGTGAATTCTTTGTGTTCCACACCAGTGTGTGCTTCCTCTGCGTATTTAATATTAACTGCAGAAAACTATGAGTTATCTTGTAAATGCTCAAAGTTCAGAGTTGAAATAACCAAAACTTGCATCAGCTACATCTCTATACTTTAATTATTAATTGCACAGAACTTAGGAAATTCTCTCCACATCTGGTAACTCTGCGGAGTGGCTGGCTCCCAATTACTAATTAACAGAACCCCAATCTGTATGTGTAGTATTGTAGCTTCTTGTCCTACTTCCCGCTGCAAATATGTTGCGATCTTAGTGTCTCCATGGAGCTATGGTGCTGGGAGTGGTATTTTTTTTGCCTCTACTTGTGGTGAGAGAGAAAGAACTTTCCACTTGAGACCAAGCTTTTAGAGCACCAATATGGGGTCTATAATATTTCCTATATAACATTATCAAATATCTCTGTGGGAACTTGGGTTTAATTGCTTAGCCTTTTCATGCTCCCAGCTGTGTTAAGCCAGTGTCCTTACGTCACTGGTCGCTGTCAGACATACTTGTGAGGTCAGACCCGTGGCAGAGAAAGGACTGGGTTGAGCCTCACTCTCTGAGACAATGTCCCAGGACTCACAACCCATTTAGCTCCAGAGCCCCTGGTAACAAGTGACCTACTTTTCTGTTAATCACACCTAGACTTTTGCTGTGTCAACTTCCAAGTTTTCTCTGTTGTCTTCTGCTAACACCCTTGAACTAGCTGAAGCACAGACAAAGGAGTTAATTCAAAAACAGTGGTTTGCAGCTTGGCCTTGGGAAAGCCTGAGAGCAGGAAGGAGAGAATCAGTGGGAGCCAGGCCAGGTTCTCGCTCTCCGGGGCTCTCCAGGTCTCCGTCTTCACTGTGCCCCCGTTCCTCAGTCTCCATGGTGGGGTGCGGCTGCCCACAGCTCCAGGGTGCACAGGTGACAGCTCCAGCCTCAGGCACAGGAGGAATCCCTCTGTCCCAGGACCATCAATTCAGCAAATATTTATTGAACACTTCCTGTGTTCCAGGTAGTTGTAGGTATTTGGGATACATGAGGAAGTAAAGAAGGTCCCTGTGGGGTGGAAGACGGGAATCAGGATTATGTCCCATAAATATGCTTGCCAGGAGTCCAACCCTATAAATCTCATCAGTGACCTCAGTAGAAAGGGCCACTGTTAGCTGGAAAGATACCCCAGAAGGTGACAACTCACACAATGGAAAAGAAAACACCAAATGGAAAAGCCGTACCTTTTTAGTTCACCCACATGGACATGATCTCATGCAGCATTTTTCATTTAAGATTCATCAGTGCATTACGCGCCTAATGTTATCATTCCTCATTAATTCTCTTTACTCAGAGCCAGTTTAATGACTCATGCTATTAACTTCATTTCACAGAACAAAAAGCAAAAAACCAAACCAAAAAAAAAAAAAAAAAAATCCAGAAAAACAGGGGCAGTAAAAGAAAGAGTTAGATGAAGTCAGTGTTGCTTCGGCACCATTCCTAAGAATTCTTTTGGAACTGATGTTTCACAAAATACGGTCAAATGACCACGAGAGTTCACTTCTGGAGGGAATTCGTAATTTTCTCTCAGCATTTCTCAAAGCTGTCTTATCCAAAGCTGACCTGTTCTTGTGACACATTCTGTCCAACCCTGGGAGGATAGGCGGAGGGAGTGGCTGTCGTTCCAAACCTTTCTCCTGGTCCTTCCAGGCACCCAGTAGGACTGCAGTCAGAGACTTATAGGCTACGGTATGAAGGGCTAGTTTGTAAGTAAAAATATGCATTGATTTTGACATTGGCATCGTGAGAGCAACCAGACCAAGAACCTGAATGGAGCTGCTTCAGCCCTGCTGGGAAGACAGCACAACGAGGGGCAAACTAGAACAGGAGTGAGAATAGACGTTAAGCAGTTATCTGACCCTGCCACAGAAGTTGCTGAGAAAATCCTGGAGACTCATTTTCCTGGAACTTACTGTGACTTCATTCCATGAAGAGAAGTTTCATTTAGGGAAAGAAAAAAGTTGCAAGTGGTAAGTAATAGTTAAATAACGAGTAAGGATTGTGGGCCCCAAGAGCCCAGAGACAAACATTAACCCAACAGCACTCAGAAGGCCTCTGAGCCTTAGAAGGGACTTCACAGAACATAGATGAATGATTCTAGGGAAGGGAGGGGAAAACTCAGACAAAGTGATGACCCAAGCAGAAACCTAGAGGGAAGAATTCGCACATTGTTTGAGGGGCTGCGAGTTGTTTCTGGCTCACATTGTGAGGCAGGGAGGGTGAGCAATGAGGCTGGCCGAGGTGGGCAGTGTCAGTTTAAGAAACTTGACTTTATTCTGTAGGTTTTGGGAGCCACTGGATGGCCTGAATTGGAGTTTGGCTGTTGTTAGGAGACAATTCCCCATGGGTGTCTCATTTTTCTGCATGGCTTGTGAATGAGGTACTAACTGCCCCTTTGTTCTGGATTATTCTTTCAAGAATGTTTATATAGCAAGCATCTTTGGTAGATCAAGATAGCGGCACCCTTTGTAGCAGAGAGCAGGCAATTTTGCTTGCAGCCCGTTATAAAAGATTCAGGTTCTGCATTCCTCGGTGTCCTCCTGCCTTCTCTACTGTTGAGTTTCCTGGAGTTCAGAACCTCCACATATTTCCTTTTCTCTGTGTGTGTGTGTTTATTGATTTTAGAGAGAGAGGAAGGGAGAGGGAGAGAGGTAGAAACATTGACGGGCTGCCTCCGGCACACCCCCTACTGGGAATCGAGCCCGAAACCCAGGCGTGTGTTCTGACTGGTAATGGAACCGATGATATCTTGGTGCATGTGATGACACTGAACCAAATGAGCCATACCAGCCAGGCCACATATTTCTTATAAAACTACGTTCTGTGATTGGGTGATTTCAGTCAGACTCATGGTCTCAAAATGTACTTAAACATCTGTGACTCTCAAACCTCTGTCTTCAGTCCAGGCAGCAGTGCTGAGTCCCAGACCTGGGTAAGCAAATGCCAGCTAGACAGATAAAGCTCGGAAGCCACCTGTCCCACACTGACCAAACTCTTGATTACCCCACATACCTGCTTCCCCTTTTTTTTTTAAATCCTCACCCGAGGATATTTTTCCAATTATTTTCAGACAGAGTGGGAGGGAGAGATAGAGAGAAACATCGATATGAGAGAGACACATCGATTGGTTACTTCCCGCATGACCCTGACCAGGGCTGGGGACTGAACTGCAACCAAGGTATGTGCCCTTGACCAGAATCGAACCCATGACTCTTTGGTCTGTGGGCTGATGCTCTAACCGCTAAACCAAACTGGCCAAGGCACCTGCTTCCCCTCTTGAAATTCCCTTTCTCTGTGAATTTCTCCACCACTCCGGAGTCCCCTAAATCAAATGTCTGGGGCTCTTTTTATACTTTTTCTGTCCCATGCTGAGTCATGTCAATCCCACCTCCTAAAGAACTCCTGGATTGGGGCCCTCTGCGTCACCTCTTGCCTGGTTCAGACCCTCGTCATCTCTCATTAGACCAAGGCCTCCTGTCCTCAGGAGTCTCCCCAAGCTCCACTCTCTGCTCCCTGCACAATCTTCTACTCTGCTACCAGAATCCTCTTCCCATAACCAATCTCATCTAATCTGGTTACTCTTTTGTTTACTATCTCTCAATAGCTCTTCTTTGCTTTTAGAATACAATCCAAAATTTCACCATGGCCCACAAGGTCCATCATTGGATCCCAGCCCTGGCTGTCCCCAAAAGCCTACTGTACATGAATCTCTTGTCCCTCCTACCTGATGTCTAGCCAACAGAATTGCTTATTTCAAATGGACTGAATTCTTTTATGCTTCAAGGGCCTCTGTCGTATTCTCTCCCCCTTTCCAAACCTGGTGAGGCTGCTATGAAAATGCTTGCCTCAGACCTTCTGCTGTAGACACATAACTGACCCCTGGTATGCTTTGAGATCTGCTGCATTTGCACTAGGGCTGTGCTTACCATGGGATGCTTGCCTCTGTTGAAAGAGCCTGGCAGAAATTTAAGGCATGTCCTATTTCTAGGAGAGACAGAGCTTTCTAACAGCCAGCTTTGGCTTCAAGACTCCCTGACAGCCTTGCTGAACCTTCCTAGACTGAACTCAACCTTCTCTCCCTGTTCTTCACCCCAGGTCAGACCTGCACAGTTGTCTGATGGCTTCTCCCAGGCTTCTCGGGCTCCTCCCCATCTCCTCACACAGATATTTCTCAAACATGTTTAATTCCATCTTAGTGTCTGTTTCGCAGAGGATTCAGACTAGCATACCGAGCTTACGTGTCCCAACACCTCATTTTTTTGAGGAAACTAGATAAGAGCAATCTAAGCCTATGGCAAGGAGAAGGGAAGAAATAATAAAAATTAGAGAAGATATAAATTAAATCTGAAACAAAACAATAGAGAAAAATCAACAAACCCAAAGGCTGGTTCTCGGGGCGGTGGGGGGAGTGGGGAATCAGTAACATTGATAAACCTCTAGCCAGATTAACCAAGAAAAGAAGAGAGAAGACCAAAACATATTAACGTTAAGAATGAAAGAGACATGATTCTGGCTGATCCCATGAACATTTAAAAAATAAGCAAGGAATATCAAAAACAATTCCATGCCCACAAATTTAACGACTTCAGTGAAGTGGACCAATTCCCTGAAAGACACAGACTACCAAAACTTACACAAGGAGAAACAGATCATCTAAATAAGCCTGTATCTATGAAAGAAATTGACTAAAGCCTTGCCCTTGCGGCTCAGTGGTTAAGCGTCGACCCATGCGCCAAGAGGTTGCTGGTTCGATTCCCGGTCAGGTCACATGCCCAGGTTGTAGGTCTGATCCCCAGTGGGGGGCATGCAGGAGGCAGCCAATTGATGTTCTCTTTCATCAATGTTTTTATCTCTCTCTCTGTCTCCCTCTCTCTCTAAAATCAATAAAGAAAAAAAAATTTTTTTTTAAGAAATTGATGAAATAATAACATTCCAACAAAGAAAGCACCAAGCTCAGATGTTTCACTGGTGAATTCTACCAAACATTTAAGGAACAAATGATACTAATCATCTACAGTCTCTTCCAGAAGACAGAAGCAGAGAAAATACTTCTAACTCATTCTATGAGGTCAGCATTATCCTAATACCAAAACCAGACAAAGACATAATAGTAAAGAAATACAACATACTAACATCTGTCATGAGCATAGATGCAAAAAATCCTCAAGAAAATATCAGCAAATCAAATCCAACAATGTATAAAAAGAATTATACACTATGATCAAGTGGGAAATATTCCAGGTATGTCAGGCTTATTCAACATATAATATCAGTCAATATATTTCACCATATCAACAGGCTAAAGAAGAAAAATCACATGATCATATCAACAGATACAAAAAAAACCCCAAAACAAAAACACTTGACAAAATCCAACACCCATTAATGATAAAATCTTTTAGCAAACTAGGAATAGAGGAAACTTTTCTAAACTTGACTTTTAAAAAACTACAAAAAAGACTACAACTAACATATTTATAATGGTAAGAAATTCAAAGCTTTGCCACTAAGATCAGGAACCAGGCAAAGATATCCCCTCTTGCCATTCCTTTTCAACTTTGTACCGTGAGTCCTAGCTAATGGAGAAAGACAAGAAAAAGAAAGAAAAGGTATACAGATTGGGAAGGAAGTAATAAAACTGTCTTTGCAGATGCCATGATCATCTATGTAGAAAATTCCAAAGAATTGATAAAGTATTCCTGCAACTATTGAGTGAGTATAGCAGGGTTGCAGGACATAAGGTTAATATACAAAAGCCTCATCTTTGACTCTTCCCTGATCTCTCTTGGGTAGCCTTAGTAACTCCTCCTCAGACCCTCCAAAGTACTTGTACCGACCTCTGTTCCACCATTTTCTACACTGTGAGGTCATGACCTGCTGACTTGTTAGTCACCCTCCCCTCTGTAGGTTGGGGGTTTGGTGGATGAACAAAATGTAACCTTGATGTATGCATTCTGGTGGCCTGGCCAGCCAAGGATCAAAGTATGCATGTGAATAGATAAGGTATGCATGGATATGGGCTGGAACTCCACCCTGAGTGTAAAGTATATGTGTGACTAGATAAGGTATGTGTGAATTGGGTTCAGAAAGCCACCTGAAAGCAACAATGGGCGATAAGCCCAAGCACGAATGTATTTGTTATGTATTTCCTATGTATCTCTGCTAAAAACAGCAAAAAATATGCTGGGCTGAGCTGTACGTTCAGCAGACACATGATCTCAAGGACTTAATTACCTAAAACACCATGTAACCTAGGGAACCACTTTGCAAATAAATTGGGCTGCATCCAGAGATCTGAAGCATTTGCTCCCTTGCAATGCTCCCCCTCACTCCAAGCAGTGTCTGCTTGTAGTTCATTGCATTGCAATGACCCCTGGCAGGCCAAGAGTGTAGACACCCCTCCCCTCCTCTCCTATCCTCTCTCTCATCTGCCAGGTTCTTGAGTGATAAAGGAAAGGAGAAATGCATATGATAGTCTCACTTGAATCACTTCCCTTTTAAGAAACATTACTTTACATCAATATTAGGAAATATCCAAAATCTGTGTTAGGACAATATTTTTTCACTTGATATGTCTATCTTAGGGACAACAGACAAACCATCAGATTTCAGCCACCAAATTTATATATGAAAAATAGGTGAAATAATATCACATCTGGATTCTAGCACTGTCTCAGTCCTATGTTAACAACATGGTTTTTGATACAATTCCATGCTGTATGGTAAGTTGTTGCCACGTGCCATAGGAAATGAACTGCTGAAGGCCTGAAGAAGGGCACCGTGCTGAATCAAGTGACAGAAATAATGAGCCGGTGGTGATGATGTGGAGGGAGCCTCTCAAGGGGAGCGTGAAAGGTACAGCAGTGAAGTCTGTGAGGGCAAGTGGTTTGGGGAGAATAAAACTAAAGAGATGATGCACTGACCCCTGTCCTGGCAGGGGCTCTGAGTCGGCAAACCTGCCCATTGTACTCATTTGCTGGTTTACCTTTGAAATTCAAGGTCATGCTGGTGAAGAGGAAAGAGAACGCCTGCAAGGGGATCATTCCCGTGTGAGTCAACTACCTCTTACAGCATCACCGTTTCCTCTCCATGGTGATTCAGGTCAAAAGTAGAACAGGTTTGTCTCCTCTCCTCCTTCCTGACTCAATCTCACTGTTGTCCTTTTTAACCTAGAATCACTTTTTCAATACCTCTGTGCAATACTTATTAGGCATAGAAGAAAATGAATTTACTGCCAACTGAATGGATACTTTTTTTGGTGCAATAGCCTGGGACACATTATTGTAACTCAGTGTGCTCTATGACAACTGTAGGGCTCTCTTATTCTCTCGAGTAACCTAATTACCTGGCACATAGCTAGTGTTTCATACATTTTTAAATGAATAAATTTTATCCACTTTTGCCTTATCTGCAACAAATTTAAAAATCAAGGTTCATTTTTTGTCTGCCAACTACACCACATCTGAGAAACTTCCCCACATGAACAGTTTATGAACATCCAGAGGATAGAAATTAATTTTATTAATCCTTTTAAAAATACAAAGACAGTAAACCTACTGAGCAAGATATGAGTACTCTCCCCACCCAAATATAAAATTTAACCTTAACCGGTCCCTCTTGTCTAACATGGATGGTTCTCCAATTTCTGTTGGTTGGGTTTTCTGTAGCACACTGCTTGCTCTGTTGGCCTGCATCCTTGAGAGTTAGCTAAGCCCTTCTATTGTAGGTTTAGACACAAGTCTGATTCTAGATTTTGGAAGAAAATTTGGCCCAATTTAAAAGCTGATTGTGCTGGCCGGTGTGGCTCAGTGGATTGAGTCATCCCACAGACTGAGAGGTCCCTGTTCAATTTCCGATCGGAGCACATGCCTGGGTTCAGGCTCAATCCCCAGTAAGGGGCGTGCAGGAGGAGCTGATAGATGTCTCTCTCTCACATCGATGTTTCTATCTCTCTTTTCCTCTCTCTCTAAAAACTCAATAAAAACGTATTTAAAAAATAAAAGCTGATGTAATGAAATAGATGAGTTTCTGGACAGTTGATTCTCTCTTAAAACCCTAATCCACCACTTTAATTTAATTTAATTTTTTTTTTTTTTAATATGCTCACCCAAGGACATTTTTGGATATTTTGTTCAGATAGAGTGGGAGGGAGGGAGGGAAGGAGAGAGAGAGAGATCTCGATGTGAAAGGGACATATCGAGTAGTTGCCACCCACACAACCCAACCAGGGCTGGGGACAAACTGCAACCTAGGTACATGCCCTTAGCGGGAACCGATCTTGGGTCTCTCAGGACCACAGGCCGACACTCTAACTGCTGAGCCAAAACGGCCAGGGCTTAATCCACCACTTTAAAATGTAAAAAGGATCTCACATCCAGAAGTCATGGAGCCTCCTTGTAGCTCCATTTAAACTTTCATTAGCATCTTTGAGGATGGATTGTTATGGGTCTATGCAACACTGATTTATTTAGAGAGCATCACGTGTTTGAGAGTGCTTTGGTGAGGAACTGTGCTAAACATAGCGATACACACTCCATGCCCACTAGGCTCACAGTAAAGGGGAAAAATACACAATAGGGTTTTACCTCAGTGGGGTGAGGCCTGATATTTTCCAGATGGTGACACCACAAGTGAGTTCAATAGAAATCTCTTTAGGAAAAGATGCTTGAATATTAAATAACCAATGAATATGCATCAAGCCCCGATCTGCTGCATCTCTACATCTGGGCTGGGAGTGTCTCTCAGTCCCTTGCTGCAGATGGGGTGGTCTCCTCTGTCAGTGGGAGGCCCCATTAGATTTCCCATTAGGAAGATTATCCAGGCAGGGCAAATTCTAGAACTGGAACATTTGTCCACAAATAGATTCAGGACTTTGGGGAGAAATAGAAGAAAGCAGCAAAGGAGAGGTTTTTCTTGGTTGCAGGAGTCAAAATGTATGCATTGCGTGTGAAAGACCAGGCATGTCCTTCTGCATCTTGGGAAAGGTCAGTAAGTGCAACCATCAGAAAGCATAAAATGAAATTGGTCAAAACGAGGATCATGAAATAGCTCAGAAATGAGCTGGCCAAGACTCCAGAGAGTCACTGGTAAGACCCGACCGAGTCTATCAAAAGGGAACAGAGTGAGTTCTTCACAGGGCAGGGAAGGCCCAACGACGGCCTTACATCAGGCATTTTATAAGTCTATGTCTAAAGAAGCCAAGGTGATGATGAGAGTCTCACATTATCTGCTTTGCCACTCCATGCACTGCCAAAATCCTGGTTTGTGACGCCGGGCACCCTCCGTGGACAGTTTTAGAGATGTGTATTTGTGATGTGCTGTCAGTGACGCCAGCCCTGTTTCCCCTCCAAAGAGGTGCCTATGAAGTCTCAAGGCTCATCCTCGCGATGACAGAGCCAACAATCTTCCACCGAGTTTTTATACCATCACTGATGGGTTGATGTTTAAAGACCCATTGAAATATTTTCAAAATCCTGACCTCTAGTAGCATTTCCCAAATACCCCTTGAGATGAGAATTACCTGGGGTGCTTTTTCAACCACAAATTGCTGGGCTTCAACCTTAATCTACTGAAAGAGAATTTTCTGGAACATAGGCATGGTAATCTAGATATTTAACAAATGCCCCAGGTAATACTTATCATCAGGATTCTCAACCCTGAGGAACTTTTGAAAATTGCCTGTGCTCAAGTTCAGTGCTTCGTTTGTCCAGTGGTCTAGCTGCTGTGGGATGGGGCCCAGAGAGAGGTGCTTCTTTCCCCAGGGGATGCTACTAATCAGTGGTTACCCCGGGGCATGTGTAATTACCCTACTCACCAGCTGTGGAGTCAGGGCTGCCTGAGTTCAACTCTGGACTCTGCTGTAGCTTGCTACCTGGACAATGCCAGGCAATTCATTTAACTTCTCTAAGGCTCAGTCTCTTCAACTCTAAAATAGAAACCACAGTATGACCTAACTCCTAGGATTAAAGAGCTCACTGTGTGAAATACCTGGCACATTGCAAGCACTCAGTAGTTTTAAGCTTCTGTTATTTATTTCATACACCTCCTTGCTAAGAACTGGGACATGGAGCACACCTTCCATTTCCACCACAGAGGGAGGAAGACTGCATCTTCCTGGCTGAGCTGAAACACCGAAAGTGTCTTGCCACAGCATAGTGAAGCAGACCAGCATGGAGCAGAGCAGACCAGCGCAGCACAAAGCGTGCAGCAGAGCAGGGCAGGCCATCCAGGAACAGAGCAGAGCTGTCTGATCGGACAGGGGCTTGGCCCCAGGGCTGCATGGCCCCAGAGTTGTTCTGTAGCTGGGCTATTTTCACAGCCATGAAGCATCACAATTTAGCTATTTTGCACTGAATAAAGTTTACTTCTTCAATGCAGGAGTGGGGGGGGGGGCATGAACTGGGAACAAAAAGATGAATATGATGCAACCCCTGTGCCCTCAGGAAGTGTGCCATCCCTTGGAAGAAACAGATGTATGCAAGCTAATGAGTAACCCATAGGATGGGTCATAGGAGCAATATGAATAATGATGTCAAGCTCAAAAGGGATGGTAAATGTCTAGCTGGAGAAGGTGATATCAGGGATACATTCGATAGTGGTGATGTTTGAGATGTGGTTTGTATAATGGGGAATATCTAGCCTGACTGAGAAGGTGGCCAGTGGGCAAACCCCAGTAGGGAGAGCAACGTGTGAACGGGAGTGCATGGTGTCTCAGGAGATGATGTTTCAGAGTGGATGGGCTTCGTGTTTGGGAGGGGAGCCTAAAAGGTAGATTGGGATAAAATTCTAAAGACCTGTGAAGGTGATACTGAGGGTTTGGTCTTTTGGCAGTGGGGACCAATCGGAGGATTTTTAGGTTGATAGGTGATATACCTGGATCTCTGTTTTAGAGCAATAATCCTGACAGGAGCATATAAGATAGGGAAACAGGAAGCAGGTTGAAGACAGGGGTGGGAATTTCACACATTCATTCATTCACTCAGCCAATATCTTTTGAGCACCTTGTGATGCCAAATATTCGATGCTGAACTACAGCAATGAACAGAATAGAGTCGTACCCCACAGTTAGAAGGTGTTCTAATTGTCTAGGTGCATGACTGGGAGGCCTGACAGGACAGCAGCTGGGGGACAGGGGAGAAGGGAGTGGAGAGGAAAAGAGATTGTGGAGGTCCAGCCAATAGTCTTGGGCACAAATAATGCACATAAGACTAATACGTCAGAAGAAGAGGGAAATTAAATGGGACAGCATGGCACCAAGAGGTTGCATATGGGACAGACCACAGATCACTGGTTTCCAGTTTGAGGTTCCCACTGATAAGAAAAGTATATGGACTTACTTTCAGTTCTTTAAAAAGCTAAAAGTAAATTATGCATTTAGTAATTCATGTTAAGAATGCAGATGCTAACTACTCTAACTGTTGCTGTGTAACAAATTACCCCAAACTTTAGACAGTAACTGTTGACTTAAGCAACAGTTCATTGTATCTCACATTGCACAGAAATCAGCAGGGGGGTCAATTCTTCTGTGCCATGGTGGCATTAACTAGGGTCCTGGGGTAGTATTCAGCTGGCAATCAGACTAGTCTGGAGGCTCCAAGATGGCTTCGTTCATATGCCTGGCACCTTGATGGGAACAGTTAGAGGCTGGGCTCAGCCATGTCATGTCAGATCCTCTCCATGTAGTCTCTCCAGAGGGGTAATTAAACCTCTTACAAGAAAGCTCAAGTAAGCCTGAAGCAGAAGCCGCCAGTTCTCTTCAAGTTTCAGCCCAGCACTTAACATCACACGACTCATGTTGCATTCTGTTGGTCAAAGTGGTCTCAGGCCAGCCCAGATTCAAAGGGGGGAGATATAGGAAGATTATCAAAGAATTTGCAGCCACTTTTAATCACATCAATATTAAAACATGCTGTTTCTTTGCCTTTAAAAGCTGGGATTATACACTGTGAATAGCATAAAATGGGAAGTTTTCGAGGATGACTTGTGATGGATGAGGAACCTACCTAGATGGGCTTGTCAATGAAGTCTTCTCCAAGGATGGAGAAGGAGCCAACCATGAAAAAATTTAAAAATAGGGGGAAAGACATGCAAAAGGCCCATCTTGGACAGAGCTGGGAGAGATCAAGGAACTAAAAGACTGTAGGGCAATTGGAACACAGTAGTAGAGAGAAAGTGTACAACCTATGATGAGGTTAACGGGTCAGATCTCATAGACCATGGTGGGGCATTTGGATTTTAGATTAAGTACTTATCAACCTTTTTACCATAGGGTGATAAAAATGATCCTTTCATTACATTTTATTATATTTTTCAAGGGCCTCCTGTTTTGAAAATCTTTTGTCTGTCCTAATTAATCAGATTACTGCTAATTATTTCTTATGCTCAGAAACCAGTGTCATCTGGCCATCGGGGGCTGGACCAGGAAATAAAGAACTGAGGATCCTCTCTCCTCCTCTCATGCCCTGGGTCTCTGTGCTGTGGCTCTGTCCTCCCACCTGTCTCCACCGAGCAGACTCCACTGCTTCCTGTGGTTGACTGCCTCATGACTTCAGCTGGCATATGGCTGACTCCAGTCCAGCTCTCTAACTTCCTGTGATGTTGGGTCCATCACCATCCATTAACAGGCCCACTCGGTCTCTCTGTCTCAAATGCAAATGCTCTTGGGAGAAGGATTGGCTCACCTGGTCCATAAATTGACTCCCCTTTGGGTCAGGTGCCTGTCCCTAGTCCAGTCATCTCAGGCCAGATCTCTGAACAAAAGAGACAGCTGGGGCTGGGCCTGGGGAGGAGCGTTGGGGGCAGAGAAGGAAGTGGAGCAAATAAAAAAGGTTCTCTTGAATGTAACTCCTGCACCACTCCACCTCTAGTTGTTCTGTTAAAACTGGTCTCGATGTCAGAAGAAGAAACTAAAAATCAAATTACATCATTTAAGAGTAGTTCCTAAATATGGCACAGATTTAATAAGTCCAATGAAGTCTTAGTTTAAAATAGTAACTTAAATTTAGTAAAGCAATATAATATTCTTTATGATTCAAGCAGGTCCCTCTAGCCTTTTAAAGCTTCTTTGAGATTATTTACCCTAAAATATCTTTAAACTCCTTGAATCACTCAAATAGAAACAAGTCAAGTAACATTCCATTTGCCTTAAATATGACATGAACTCTAAGTGACTTTTATGTCTGAATTTTTAATGGAATATTTTGCTTTTGTATATGTATTTGTTCATGATACATATAGATTGTACAGTTTTGTAGAGATAACCAAAACCCTAATAATTAATTATAGTGCTGAAGTTTTTTTTTGTAAGTCTGTTTCTTAAAAATTGCCTTTGAAAAGAATGAAGTCATGCCAGAGTTAAACAAAAAGACACCAGACACAGAGTTCAGTGGAGATACAAAGTGGAAGGGTGCCATCATCTCTCCTTCCCTGATGACACATTCACAGGAAAAATAAAGAACCTTATTAAAAAGGAAGACCATGGTCCGGAAGACTACACAGTAAAATGTCAATGTACTTCACCTGACCCGAAATGAAACCTCGAGTCTGTAGCGAGGTGCCTGTCCTAGTGCTCACTCATCCGTGAGCAAGAACCATGAGGGGGTGTCCTGAACACCAAATGGCAGCATGCTCATCACTAACCAACTCCCGGAAACTCCCTGTCAACATTGTAGCACCCTCTTGAAACAGGTCTGATGAATAAACCAAGGCTGGGGGAAGGAGGAACAAAACAGAAGAGCCTGGCTGGAGAAAACATGCTTTGCAGTTATACAGGAGGGTTAAACCCCAGTTCTGCTGCTTGCTGGTTGTATCTTTGGATAAGTCACTTAACCCCTAAGTTTTCCTATCTGTAAATGAAAAGTATAATGCCCACCATGTGATATATATATCACCTTATACATAGGAGGTACTCAATAAATGGTAATCATTACTATTATGAAAAGGAAAACACAAAGGTAGATCCATCAGATCCCAGCCTTGTTTATATTAAAACCCTTTGGATAATAGCTTCTGTGAGGTTCCCAGCTGGCTGTGTGCCTGTGCCAAGCTTCTTTAACCCCAATCCATGTCTTACAAGCACAGCACCCCTTCCTGTCTCCCCGTCTTCTTCACTTCCACCCGGTGAGCTCCTTCATTAAATGACTTTGCACTTGCCCACCCATCATCTCTTGAGACTCAAGCCAAGATGCACATCCAGTGGTATCCTGGTGGCCCAGCCCTCCATAAAGAGCCCAGATTTATAGAGTTTGCTGAGTTCCAGGTGATCAAGGTCAATATCAACAGTGATAAACCTTGTTGATTGCATGGACTCTTGATATGTGATGAAAATAGCATTTTAACTCTGTGGCCTTCTTCCCCAAAACATAAAACCCCAGTCTCATTATCAGAAAAATTTCATATAAATCTCAGCCGAGGAACAGTCTACAAAATACCTGACCAGTACTCTTCAAAATTGTCAAGACCATCCAAACCAAGTGAAGTCTAAGAAACTGTCATAGCCAAGAGAAGCCTAAGGAGAAATGACAAGTAAATATTACGTGGCATCCTGGATGGGATCCTGGAACAGAAAAGGGACAGTAGGTAAAAACTGACAAAATCGAATGAAGTATGAACTTTAGTTAATAATAATGTATCAATACTGGTTCAGTAATTGTAACAAATGTACCGACTAATTCAAGATGTAGGTAATAGGGGAAACTGGATATAGAGTATATAGAACTCTCTGCACTCTTTGTAATTTTTCTGTAACTCCAAAACTGTTCTAGAATGAAAATGTTTATTTTTTTTTAAGTATTCCTAAATGGTAACAGTTGGGACTCACAGGCCAGTACGCCACTGTACCCCCAGAGCTGAACCGAGACTTCATGTCACCAGAGCACGAGGCCCTGGGGAGCACAGCACAAGCTTCACTCAGCTGTGGAGCCCCAGACAGAGCGCCTTGCATCTGAGGGCAGAGTAAGTGCCCTAAGTGTTGAATCCTTACCCTACACTGAAGGACACTTGGGAATGATTCACCAAGGACATTCATCATAACTCTCTCTTTCCCCCTCTTCCCATCTGGTTTCTGACCAAGTATCTGGCACTACAGCATAGGAGCCGATAACGTGGCTTCCAACCAGAATGGTTCAACGCCAAGCTCTGCTTCTTCCTGGCTGTGTGGTCTTGAGCAAGTTATGCAATTTCTCTAGACCACGTGGTCTCTTTGTCTATAAAATAGAAAGGATGATGATATCGTTGTCATAGGGTTTTAGGAAGACTAAATGAGGCAATCCATGTAAAGTGCTTAGAATAGTATTTGGCACAGGGGACAGCCTCTCGGAGAGCTAGCTCTTAATATTCCATCACTGCCGCCTACTTCCTCACCTGAGCTGAAAGGTTTAGCCAAGCAAATCACCTGCTTGCAGTCTTGGCTCAGCTTCAGGTCACCTTAGCTTCAGCTCGCTTCTTTGTTGCTAAGCCTGATATCTTGCCTCCTCCCCGGTTACATCAATATGTAGGGTCTGGGCATTCTCTTTGAGACACCTTTGAACCTGCAAACCGCCAGCTTTGCCTCTATTTTAGTTTGAAATCATTGTGAGGCATGAATTGGTGAGAACTGTCACACAAACACGTCTCTGTTTACTCATGAACTCAAATATTTAGATTCCAAAGGAAGTGTAACTTTTTCTTTGCTGCCTCTCTTTTTAGCCATCTTGGGGGAGTGGGAGGGTGAAGAACCTCAAAGGAGGATGGAATCTCAAAGAAACAGCTTTAGGAGCTGAGAGGAGCCAGAAATTCAATATATTTAGGTCTCCCTTGTGAAAACACAAAAACAAAAACAAAAATGCCTCCTGCTGCTTCAACATCTCTATTCCACTGACACCCACCCCCCATAACATTTTCTTTCAAAACAAATGGAAAAAGCCAAGTGTTTATGATAGTCGCTGGGGGGTTAGAGTGTGTCCCGGTATAGAAGAGGCAAGCTCTTTCACAAAAGAGGAGCTCTGTCTTGACTGACAAGTCCTTAAAAACAAAAAACCACAAGTAAACGCTGGGGGGTAGGGTGGTGGTGCTGGCAGGGGTGTGTGTGTGTGTGTGTGTGTGTGCGCGTGTGTGCTAGTTCATGCTCACGGGTAGGTGGGAGGGGTCTCCACAAGAGTCTGGATTTGATTTGCAGGATTATGAATTGTCTTGAATGTTTTGAGAAAAGTTTGAGAATTTGGTGAATATTTAAGAATTTGAAGTTTTATTTGAGGGACATTTAAAGATTAAGAATTGGTTGTTTGGGAAACATTTAGGGCAGTCTGTCCTTAGCTACTTTCTTTCATAGTCTTCTTTGTTTCCAGGAAGTTTGAAGTTCTTTAAAAGAGATATGTGTTCCTGAGATTCAGGAGTGATGATGAGTATAGTCTTAACTGTAAAGAAAAGAAAAAGGCAGGAAAACCTTCAAACATTGCTTGAAGTTCGTGCACCAGATGGCCATACCTTCCACTCCAAAAATTTAAGATTCTATATGTTGAATACGTATTATATTTATTTATTTTTTTGGTAAGCCTCACCTGATGATATTTTTCCATTGTTTTTATTTCTTCTTCTTCTTTTAATCCTCACTCGAGGACATTTGGCCCTTTTTTTTTTTTTTTCAGATAGAGTAGGAGGAAGAGAGGAAGAGAGAGAGAGAGAGAAACATCGACGTGAAAGGGACACCTCGAGTGGCTGCCACCCACACAACCAGACCAGGGCCGGGGACAAACTGCAACCGAGGTATGTGCCCTTAGTGGGAACCGAACCCGGGTCTCTCTGGACTGCAGGCCGATGCTCTAACCGCTGAGCCAAAGCAGCCAGGGCTCCACTGATTTTTTTAGAGTGGAAAGGAGGGAGGAAGAGAGAGAGAGACACCTCCCACACAAGCCAGGAATCCAACGCTAAGCCCTTCAGTCCTCAGGTGGAGGCTCTGACCGCTGAACCAAACCGGCCTAAACTGTTATATAAGTATTTTAAACATCACACTAACTTTTGGACTATGTGGACAGTGTTTTTTCTTTATAATTAAAAAAAAAAGAATTTAATAAATCCGATCGGTATTTCATTTTAGCTTTAACTTCTTTAATTACAAAGGAGGCTATCCATATTTTTATGTGTGTATTTCCTTTCCTGTTAATTGTTTGTTCATGTTGTTGTCACATAAATATTTTGAAGTTTTAAGAGTTTTTTTTTCCTTAGTAATTCATAAGTCCTCTTTTTTTATTATCAAATATTTCAGAAATATGGAAAAATTAGAGCTGCTTTATAAACTTACTAGATTCCACTTCCCACCCCATTTTCCAGAGATAACCGCTTACTATGGTTGCTCTATATATTTCCCGTCCACATTGTAATACTTTTAGACTTTGGTCATAACACATACACACACACACACACACAGCATAGATTTGTAAGTTTTAAAATATAATAAACAGCAGTCTGCAACTTGTTCTTTTTAAACTCAATACTATATTGTTGAGATTTATCCATTTTGACAAATTATAAGATGCAGTTCATTCATTTTAATGGCTAGATGAATTCCACAGTATGATTATACCATAAGTTATTTTTCCACTCTGAGGGAACTCTTTATATAATTATATGTATTAACCCTATTTCTGGTTGGGGTATGTATGTGTGTAACAAATGCATTTCTCCATGCCTTCTTATTTTAATTATTTTTGTTTATACAAAAGTGTAAACATTTCTTATAGCATTAAATCTGTTAATTGTTTTCACTATGATTTCTTCTGTTACTTCAAAACATACAATGTGTTTACCATTCCAAAGAGCTAAGAAGTGTTTTTTCATATTTTCTTTACTTTTTCTGCGATTTTTCTTTCTTTTTCAGTTTAATTCTTTTTTTTTTTTTTTTTTTACACTTAAAACAGGGGCAGGGGTATAGTGGAAATACATGCATAATTCCCCCCAATATAGTAATCAGTTGTCCCAACAGGTTTATAAAATTCTACTTTTATCTGGTTATAATTTCTGTATCATATATGTATGATAAGGTTTATTTCAGGGCTTTCTATTCTATTTCATTGATATCTCTATTCAGTGTTACTTCAGTATTGGGATTCTATTTTATTGTTATTTTAAAACACATTTTCAGAGCTAACAGCCCTCATTGCTCCTCTCTCTCAAAATATTCTTTGCTATTCCTATTCATTTATATTTCTTATCAATTTTATTAAAATTTCATAGAGTTTCAAAGATTGTGTTGGACTTTCTGTTTGTTTGTTTTTACTGGGATTGGGTTAAAATTACACATTAATTTTGGGAGAATTGACAATTTCCTCTGTTTACTCTTCCATCCAAGGCAGAGTTAATTCCAGATTTTCCAGTTAATTCTTTTGTCTCTTCTTCTTTTTTTTTTTTTATCCTCACCTGAGGACATTTTTCCTTTTTTTGTTCAGACAGAGTGGGAGAGAGAGGAAGAGAGAGACAAACATCGACGTGAAAGGGACATATCGAGTGGCTGCCACCCACACGACCCAACCAGGGCCGGGGACAAACCACAACCGAGGTACATGCCCTTAGCGGGAACCGAACCCAGGTCTCTCTGGACTGCAGGCCGCCGCTCTAACCGCTGAGCCAAACCGGCCAGGGTTGTCTCTTCTTTTTATAGTCATCTACTAAAAATGACATTTTGACTGATTATTTGAAGTATTTACTCATCTCACTTTAATTTACCTTATATTATCCAAAATTTCCAAGATGATAATGTTATTAAGGCCAACTTTGTTCTGGATTTTCTTTCTTTTTTGGGGGGGGCGGGTACCAAATTACTTTATTTGAAGGAATGGTACAAATGAAAAGATGTAAGTGGAAGATTTGGTACAAGTTATAGAAAAGGTAAAGGTAACTCCAACATGCACGTACTGCTTTGGTGACCAGGGAAGTCACCCCCCTGGCTATGGGAAGCCAGCCTAGGGCTTAGCTCTAGTCACTGTCTCCCAGGGTGTGCTTGTCAAAGATACTCTGCCATGCCAGTTTCAGTGGCCCCCAATCTGCACAAGTGGGTTACATGGTCACCCAATTCTTTGATGGATTTCACCTGCTCATTCAGGTAGTGAGTTTCAAGGAAGTCACACAAGTGAGGGTCATTTTTGTCAGTGGCCAGTTTGTGCAAATCCAGTAGCGACTGATTCACTTTTTTCCAAGTGTAATGCACACTCCATCGCTTTCAACTCATTCTCCCAGTCGTCACGGTCTGGTTTCTTGATATCCTGGAGGAAGATTCGGCCACCTCCTTGGTTCTGCAGCTTCATCAGTTTCTTAGGATGTTCCCTCTCTTGTGAGATTGGTGAAGAAAATATTTGGCAAAGTTCTTCGAAGCCACATCATGGCGGTCAAAGTAGTAAGACATGGACAGGTGGACGTAGCAGGCGTAGAGCTCCAGGTGGACCTGGCGGTGGATGGCGGCCTCGGAGTCCTGGTGGCAGTTCTGGCGCCTGCGAGCGGGACGCGGTGGACGTCATGGCGGGCGGCAAAGGACAGGCGGCCGCTGGCGCTGGAGCGGGGCCTGGGGCATGTCCGAGGCGCTGTGAGGAGGTGGCAGTAGGCTGGATCGGGTGGCTGGCGGGGATGGGCCGAGCGCCGGTTGGTCCAAGCACTGTTGAGGCAGGAAACCACGGAGACTCCGCGAGACTGTCTGTTCTGGATTTTCAAGTGAACATGTCCAATGCATCTTTGTATATTTTTGGATACTGGTATCCTTCTTTTCTGTTGTCATTTAATGTTTTTACATGAATCTCTATTAAAATGATCATATTGTCTTTTAGTGACTCATTAATATACATTTATATCACTATGATATATTTCTTTACATTTGTAATATCCTTGAATTTTTTTGATAAATACAGTATTGTATATATTGTTCTTTGTATTTTACATATGTTTAATTCTGTTCCCCAAATTTTTACATTTTCAAAATATCTATAGTTTTTGTTTATATTTATTGGGGTTGGTGTCAGAATTGTGGTTGCTTCATCGGATAATCTAGATTCTTTGCATGCTTGTGGAGGGACATCGGTCAGTGTGGCAGTGCGGTTCCTTCTGCCTAAGTGACTTCTTATCAGTGAGTTTGGGGTAGAGTAGACCCCTGCCACCTGCGCTCCTCTTGGAAGCCAGCCTGCCTGCAGAGACCCTGCCTTCTGATCTCATGCTCAGCCACACGTTACAGGGCAAGCTCTGGGTGGGGAGCATGTGGTAGTCCCATGTTTCCTGCAGACAGGGTATGGATCATGCTAAATACAGGGTTTAGTTCTGAAAGATCTATGATTGCCACACATCTAAGCCAATCCTCTAATACAATATTTATTAGCAATAAAGCTACAATTTTTATTTCAACTTCTGTAATTTCCTTGCCTATCTCTCCATTCTCAGTCATTCTAATACACACATAGTCTAAACTCATGGTTCCTTAAGCTCCTCTCCCTCAGTGATCTCGTCCTCCACCTACCCACCCGCATAACTGGAACCCTCCACAATTTCAGTTTCATGTAACCCCTCTGTAACCACCACCTCCTGGGTCTTTCCAGCTCATTCTTTCTAGTACTCTAAATCCAATAAACCCTTTGACTGACCAAGACCTCCACTCCACTGATCCTGCCACCTTTTTCATTGTCTCTCATGCCTTAATATTGTCCTCTCTTCCTACTTTACTTGGCCAACATTCCTCAATGTCATTGTCCCTTTCTCCGTAGTACTACTCACTTGCCAAAACTATGATCCTAGTTAAAGCCAACTTTCCACCTACTCTGAACCTGCAGAAGAAAAACATACAACCATGTGACTGGCTCATTTTAAATTCAGGATCATGAACTTCAAGTGAGCCCTTAATACTCCCTGGCAGACATACTATATTTCCCAATACATTTATCTCCTACTCTCATACTTGACTATTTCATACCTTTTTCTTTATTCTCATATTTCTAATAACTCTTGCCACATTCTCACTCACTGAAAACCTTGCTTTCCATTCACTGAGAAAACAGAAGCAATCAGAAGAGAACTTGCACAGATTTCTACTATTACCTTTGCCCTCTGCCCTGCCTATGGGCCCACATATTCTGTCTTCTTACCTGTTACTACAAATGAACTATCCATGCTCCCATCTGAAGTCAACCTCTCCACTTTGAAATTGGGTATTATTTCCTCTTACTTACCTAAGGGCTGGGAAAGGACATATCTCCAGAAATCGCTTGCTCTCTCTCTCTCCCCCCTGCATCATTTCTGTTAGCATATAAACATATGGTTATTTCTTTCATCTTGAAAGAAGCTTTCTCTTGACCCCACTTCTCCCACCAGTTTCAATCCCTTGAAAGTGTTGTCTACACTTACTCCACTTCCTTTTCTCCCATTGTCTTTAAAATGGAGATTTCCACCAGGTTTTCACCTGCACCACTTCACTGAAAATACCCTCCTCACGCCTCCAAATTGCTCAGTTCAATGGACTTGTACTTGATCTTTCAGCAGTATTTAAAACCAGTCTATCACTCCCTTCTCCTTGATACCCTTTCTTCACTGGGCTTCCAGGATATTTCATTCCCTTGGCTTCCTCCTATGTCACTGTTCACTCCTCAGTCTCCATAGCTGGTTCTTCCTCTTCTCCCTGACTTTTCAACGTTGGAGTGACACCAGCCAGCGTTCTGCCATTCTTCCTCCTGTCCTCTCTACCTATGCTCCTTCTCTCACTGTTCTTAGTTACATGGCTTTACATGCCATCAATATGCAATAATTGCCAAAGTTCTATTTCCAGACCACAGCTCCCTTCTGTGCCCTAGACTCAGATGTCCAGCTGCTTAATAGACATCTCCACTTAGATATACATTAAAAATTTCAAATTTAACATTTCTAAAACTGAAATTCTGACCTTCTCCCACCAATCTATCTCACTCCAGTCTTCCTCATCTCAATTGTTAGCAATCCCATCTTTCTAGTAACTCAGCCCTAACACCTTATAGTCTAAAAGTCTTTTTGTCTTATTTCCCACATCCAATCCACCAGGAAATTCTGTTGGCTGTACCTCAAAATATACCTATAATGTGACCTCTACTGCTACCATCTACTCTGAGTTTCTATCTCTCATCTGGACTTCTGCAATAGTCTCCTGACTGGTCTTCCTGCATCATCCTTACCCTCCTGCAGTTCAGAAATCCTTTAAAAAGTAAGTCAGGTCATGTGCTTTCTCTACTGAATCCATAGGCCCAAGGCAGAAGGCTTACACTCTTCTCCACACCCACCTCCCTTTCATTTCTGACCTTGTCTTCAACCCTCTTCCTCCTTCTCATCTCTCCATTCCAGCCTGCCCACTGTTCCTCCAATAGCCAGGCTCCCTGCCTTATAACTTCTGCTGTAGCTGTTTCCTCTGCCTGTAATGCTCTTCTCCAGACATCCGCATGAGTAATGCCCTCGATTCGAGTTTTTGCCTAAATGTCATCTTCTCAAACAGGTCTTCTCTGTTAAAAATTGCAAGCAACTCCCCATCACCAATGCCACACTCCTAATCACCATAGCCTGCTAATTATTATTTTGTGAGCTTTATTGAGATATAATCCATACCATGCAATTCACTTATTTAAGATATACAATTCAATGATATTTAGTATTTTCATAGACTTGTGCAATTGTATTTATTTTTTTATTTTATTTTATTTTTTAATCCTCACCTGGGGATATTTTTTTTAATCTATCTTCAGATAGAGTGGGAGGGAGGGAGAGAGAAACATCGATGTGAGAGAGACTCATCGACTGGTTGCCTCCCGTATGACCTTAGCCAGGGACAAACTGCAACTGAGGTACATGCTCTAGACCGAAATCAAACCCGAGATTCATTGGTCTGTGGGCCGATGCTCCAACTGCTGAGCCAAACTGGCCAGGGCCATCACTGCAATTTTAAAATATTTCATTACCCTCAAAAGAAACCCTATACCCATGACAGTCATTCCCCATTTCCTCCAAATTCCCCTCCCCGGAGCCCCTGCCAACCACTAATCTACTTTTTGTCTCTATGGATTTGCTTATTCTGGACATTTTATATAGAAATGGAGTCATACACTATGAGGTCCTTTGTGGCTGGCTCTTTCACTTAACATTAAGTTTTCAAGGTTCATTCATGTTGTAGCCTGTATTACTACTTCATTTCTTTTTACAGTGGAATAATATTCCTTTGTATGGATATACCATATTTTTGTTTATCCTTTCATCAGTTGACAGACATTTGGGTTTTTTCCATTTGTGGGCTATTATGAATAATGTTGTTATGAACAATTGTGTACGAGCTTTTGTGTGGACATATGTTTTCATTTTTCTTGGGAGTAGAATTGCTGGATCATATGGTAACTCCATGTTTAACTTTTTGAGTAATTGCTAGACTGTTTTCCAAAGCAGCTATACCATTTTACATTTCCACCCACAATGTATGAAGGTTCCAATTCCTCCATGTCCCCTCCAACACATTTTATTATCTATCTTTTTAATACTTGTTTTAGTTTTACAACAGTACTTATCACATTCCATGGTACTATATCATTTATTTATTCATTAAGTTTTCTAATGTCTATCTCTCCTCTACAATGTAAACTCCACCAAGGCAGGGATCTTTGCCATTTCTCATCTGTTTTGTTCACTGTTGAGATTATTTAGAACATAGGAAGTACTTGATAAATATTTGTAGATTAGAATGAGTTATAACAGATACCAAAACAAGGAAGTTTTCAGTGTGTGAAAAGAGGAAGTATAAGTGGGTCTCAAGTATCAGTGCATAATAAAAAAGTTAAATAAAATATTACCAATGAAATAGATCAAGATTATAAAAACCATGTGTACCTCAGACAATATAAGCTAAAAAAGACAAAACTAGGTACATATTAGTCAGCTACTGGGAGACACAGGGCCAAAAATTCCTCAGCAATGTAAAACAAAAAGTCATTACTGAATTTTGCATCCTACAGGGCCCATAGCTCATTAACTATGAAAGAAGCAGAAAAACAAATCAAGGCACTAGTTTATCCTTCAGGAAGCCAGCAGACCAAATGGGTGCCAACTTGGCACCAAGTTTTGTTATAACTTGGGCAGGCTCCTGCACAAGCACACTGGGTCTTAGCAAGGCTAGAGTGGGAAGGAAAAAGTAAACAGGAAGAGCAGAAGGAGGGTGGGGGAGCGAACAGCCTAGTAGAGACTTGATGCACCAAAGAATTCCGGTGAACACAGGCAGCAGCTGGTATGCCATAGGTCCAATTCAGTGTGGGGTGTGGATGTTGAGTCAGGCAGTCAGCTCTCCTGATAACCAGTTCGTTCTGAGCAGGGCCCCAAACACTGGCTAAGGTACAAAGAACAAGATCCTGGCAGAAATCAGGCAGGGTATCAGACCAGCCAAATAGGTGGAGGGCAGGGTTCCAGTCCAGGAGGTGAGAGGCAGGTAATCTATAAGGGATGAATAGCCAAGTCTAGCTGTGAGAATTGACCAATATCGCATGATATGTGTGATATACTGGGGGGGGGGGGGGCGGATTACAGCAGACAGTTTCACATATTTGGCATTTGTTGTCGTTTTTTAATACTTATTTTTCCAAGGGGAGATTTCTGTATAGTCCCTGTAGGACTTTGTCAGCCCCCATCTAAATTGTGCATTCCCTGTTCCACCCTAGCTGGGCCCAGCAGAATATCCAATAAGCCTTTGTAATTTATAAATTGGACCCATTCCCTGAATAAAGAGGCTTTCTACAGTGCAGACTCTACATCCACACAGTCCTCCCTAACACTTGCTTTCTTCCTTTGGGGGGCCCCAGATGGCCCCCAGGGCAGGACCGTGAGATTCATGGGACATCTGAACTCTGTCCACTGCACTGTTTAACCCTAAGGCAACCCCTCTGACTGCGCTGACCTTTGGGCAGTGGGGGGAGCAGGAAAATCACCCTTCCTTTACTCCTCGTTATCCCACCCTGTCACCTCTGTTTTCTACAAAACACATGTATGTTGGGGGGGGGGGGTTGTCTTTCATCTGGGATGTGTTTTCATTACCAGAGCAAGTGTGTGTGAGAGGAGAGAAGGGTGGGAGCCAGGGCGGGGAAGGGGTACCAATGTGTCCAGCAGCAGGAGCACCTACAAAAACAGTCTTCACATGGTGAAGCACCGAGGGAAAACCTTTCTAAGGAAAGCGACTAGCAACTCCGGGAAGGCTGGGCGGTTCACCACGGGCAGTCCTGGCCATTGGTGGGAGGCAGAGGAATGAAGGGGAAAGAGATGGAGAGGGGGAAGGGCAGGCGGAGGGGGAGGGGGCGGTCCCGAGCAATTCAATGGCGCTTTGATTTAACAACTCCAAGCCCTTTGAAAACATTTTGCCAAGAAAAGCTTGCCATCAACACGTATAATCTCTTATCAGAGGCCCCTGAAAGCCCGGGCCCCGGGGTTAATTCCCCCATCGCGATGAGTTTGAATCAGCCCTAAACCCGCAGTGACATGAAAGCGCCTGAGCCTCGGGCCGCACAGAACCCACTGCGATCCGCCGACCAGGGAGGATTACGGGGGCCTGCTCCGCGGTGAGCTCTCCGGCGGGACGGGCAGGCTCAAAAGAAAAAGAATAATTAGGGATAATTGCTTGTGTCCAAACACAAGCATTAAGGCCCCCTGTTCCCCTTTGGGACTCTGTGAGCCAGAATGAAAGAGACACCCCCTGTTTTGACAGCTGGACCAGCGGCCTGGATCTGTGACGGAGGGAGGAAGCGCTCCCGGCTGCTGGGAACTCAGCGGAGGTGGGCCGTGGGTGGGCGGGGGCCCCGGGGCCCAATGCGGGCCGAGTCCACGCGTGCGGGCCCGGCTAGTGCGCCCGCGGTCCCGGAGCTCGGAGAAAAGCAGCTTGTCTCTCCGCCCAGCGCCTGCGGCCTCGGAAGCCTGGGGCAGCCCAGGGACCTGCAGCTGAGCTGGGGCAGCCGAGGCCCGCGCCCAGCGCTAGGCGGCGGGTTGGCGGAAGGTGGGGCGCCGGCCTGGGCCCCTAGCTGCCCGGGCGTGGAGTGCACACTGAGCCCTATGTGGTCTCTTCAGTCCCACCAAAGCTCCCAAACGGGAATATCTGATCCCGCCTCGCTTGGCGCGGGGCGGACTGTGGTCCCCGCCACATCCGACTGCGCCCTGGAAGCTGGGGCCGGCATAGGAGGCCTCCCTTCGTGGCTTGAAAGTGACAGGAGAATGAAACGCAACAACGGAAAGGTGTTGAACATTCACCCGCTTCATCAGCACTCGCCAACACGGCCCGCAGCCCTGAGAACAGCTTGCTATCGGGGTTCGGGGCTAGGGTTTTCTGGAGAAGAGACTCCACAGACCTCGGCCAACAACTTCTGGGGGCAGAGCTTTCTGGGAGGTTGGCTAGTTTGCCCTGCGGAGTTCAGTGAGCCACAGGATCAGAGACGGCCACGCCAGGTCTGGAGGGATCCTCGAAACACTGGGGTGCGGGTGGGAGCGGGAGGCAGCTGTGCTAGTGGGATGCCATCTCCTAGGACGGGCAGGGAGGAAGGAAGGTGGAGAAGGGAGAGAACCTGACAGAAATATGGTCTTCGAGACCACCCGGAACACCTGGACCACCCAAGCCGAGGCCTGCAACTGTGAAGCCTTGAGATCTGAGTAGCCAACTGGCTAGAAAGTCCGGGAGAGGGAAGTGGATCTTCCTGAGGCGGATTTTACAGAGTATCACCAACTGGGGTCCTCGAAGGCGGCGGCAGAGTCCACGCCCGCACAACCTCCAGATGCTAGGCCTGCGCTCCCGCTTCCAAATGCGGATCATATGTGGGGCTGGAGGAAGAGCGGGGAAGCGGCGCGGCGGACACGCGGACATGAGTGATTAATTAAAGAGAAACCACATCCGACAAGAAAAGAGTTTTCTGAAAGGACCCGAGTCCTAGAGAGGAGCTCCCGACCCTACAGCTGTGGCCCAGACGGATCCACCAGCCGCTGAGCCCTCCCCACACAGCAGAGGACACGCGCTGGGGCCTGCTGGCCAAGGAGAGGGGACCTGGCTTCGGAAAACTGTGTGTTTTAAATAAAGCTCAAGGTTAAAAGTTTCCCAGTTGCCTTGAGACTGGGGGAAGTGGCTGGGACGACTCCTGGGCCTCCTGCAGCCTCCTGCGTCCTCCACAGTGGTGTTAGATACAGCACCCGCCCTGCAGTAGTCGCCTAAACTCGCCAGGGTTCTGAGTCTACACAACAGAAACCCGGGTAGTAAGCCAAGCCAAAACAGCTGGGGTTCACCGGACAAAACTGTGATGCAGACAAAGATTTAAGATAGTAAGGTTCAGATCCAGGTAAAATACACACTTGCCCACATTTTTCTCTTCTTCGTCTCACTCCCATAATGAAAGCAATAAATAGAGGAAGAATGTTATTTGCTGAATATCTATTTTCATTTTACTTCTAATTGCAGTGTTTATTAAAATACCCTCAGCCCACCGAGGATTAAATACAAAATAAAGTTTATAATTAGGTAGATTTTTAAAGGTTTTCTTGCCCAGAGAATATTTGGGAAGATTCTAAGTGAGGAAAGGCATTGTATTGCCCTGCCATGTAAGGATGACCTAGCCCACCTCCCTTCTGTGAGTATACAAGTCAGGACATTTAAAAGCTTGGATTCGAAAGTACCCAACTGTTACCTCGCATAGAAATGGGTGATGCTCTCTGGAACTGCAGACCGAATCACACGTTCCAGGTTAGGCCTCAGGTTTAGAGGTAATCAGTGTTCTATTTATTTGTTCTAGAAGGGAGTGGTGGTTCTGATGACAGCAGGGGAGACCTGCCAGCTCCTTTCTTGCGATTATGAAATCCTCCCTGTTCGCTCTCCAGCTGCTCAATCAGGCTGCCCTAAAGAGGAGGCTTTGGTTTGGGGTTTTGTTTTGTTTTGTTTTTGAGATTTAATACTCATATATTTCATCACGCCACACTGGTTTCAACAACATATAAAAGCCATGAAATGTAATATTCAATTTCAGAATCTTGGCCAAGAGATGAAATTATTATACCAAGAGAGAGAAAAAAAGATGCTTAGGAAAATAAGAATTTCCATTGAATCTATACTTCCTTGGAACAGCAACAGTTTTGTTTAAGCCGCTGTAGGGGCCTGTTCCCTCGGTGGGCTCAAAACAGGCGATTCAATCCGAAAAAGGAGGTGTGAAAATGATGTAATAAGTCCGACTCTGCCAATTTGGCGATCCCGAGTTCCTTGGTAGTTATGCCTGCGGGCCTCGCCCCAAACAGGCCGGTAACCAAAGAGTGCGTTGCTGGGGATGGAGGTTCTGGCAGAAGATAATGGCCCTGTTGGTGGCAGGACGGGTGGGCCACCGTGGGGAGTGGAGGACCTGGGTTTAGACAGTGGGGAAGGGGAGGCTTTAAAATCAAGCACATGTTTTGCAATCCAGAATTGCTAAGGTCCCTCCCAGGGATTTGGAAGGGGTAGTGCAAGTGAAGGCCCTGGAAGTTTAAGCTTCGTGAGTTTTATGATAAATGCGCTTTGGGGTTTAAAAATATATCTGCTGCAGCACAAGTCCCCACCAGGGCGGCCACTGCACCTCTCCTGCCTGCGCGGCAGCAGCTGGTTCTACCAGGCGTCGCCCCGTGGACTTGGCACCCACCGAGGAGATGAGGACATTGCGCCCGAATTACTAGTGCCTGGAGGAGTTTAGGACTCTTTGATGAACTCTCCCCACTACCCCCTCAAAGGTCTGAGTGGTGTGACCGGCGTGAGCGCCTCCAGCCAGGAGCCCCGGGGCTTCGACGGCCCCCTCTCGGTCTGGCCCAGCAGGCTGTTTGGAGTCCCGACTGCCGCAGTTGCTCTTGGGACCTGAGTGTCCCAGCAAGAAGGACCCAAACTTAAGATCGCACTTCTAGCCAGCAAACTAGCGAGCGAGGGCCTGCTCCAGCCTCTGGCCAGGGAGGGGCCGGGTGAAGCGGGCTCACGGCCCCTCCGAGGGCGCATGTCTCCAGGTTCAGGCTGCACAGTTGGCTCCCGCTGCGTTGGGGGAGAGGGCAGCAAAGAAGATCTTCTTGGAAGATCTTTCCTGGAATGGGAAGCCCCCCACCCTCACTCCCACCCCTTCCCACTGAACCAGGAAAGGGTAAACAAGCCAAGCAAGCCCTCTGGGGAACTGGATGCCTAGGAAGATTGCTGGCAGATCTCAGCCGCCTGCCCTGGCCAAATGGAGGGGGAGTTAGAGTTTTATTTATTTATTTATTTACTTTTTTGTTATGTGCCTTTAGCGAACCGAACCCGGTACTCTCTGGTCCGAAGGCGGATGCTCCAACCGCTGAGCCAAGCCGGCCAGGGCGGGAGTTGGAGTTTTAAAACAAATCCCCAGTTTCGAGGTTTAGCGGATGGACTCAACTTCTACTTTTAAGAAGCAAATCAAAGTATGGGAAAGGCTAAAAGATATTATCCACATTTTAGTCTCCCTCTTTCTCCAAAAGCTGCATATCCCCCACCCATCATAGCTGCCTGCAATACTACAGCAATGAAACATTTGTTTTGTGGGATATTAGAATAAATTACAATAAAAGTTATACTTTTAAAAGAATACAGATTTTTACACGTTTCTATGCGAGAGTGTATGTATCTATGTAGACACAGATCTATACATATTTGCTAGAGTATATTCTGTGGACTTAAATTTGCATTCTAAAATTCTGCAAAAATACAGTCATATATTCCCTATCACATATGCCAAGCTTGAGTATGCAGGTCTTAAAGTGATATTTTCTTTTAGTTTTTATTTAGAACCCCCCAAACAGTTACAAACAGGACTTTTAGAATGAAGCAACTGTACATGTGCAAAGATGACACGCATAAATTGTATTTACAATGGAATGTTTAAAATTCATTTCTTCTCTGCCTTCAGGGCCTGGGGTTTTCTCTTCTTGGAGGGGCCTTTAGGCAGAGTCAGTTCTTGGCTCTCAGAGTAGTGTCTGATGCTGTAAAACACTAAATCTGGACAGATTTACACAGAACAGAAGCTTTAATTTCACCTTTCAAATTCCAGCCAAACAGCTTTGGGGATTTTTCTATGTTCCAGACCCCCTGAATGTTTTTCCAGGTTTTATGGTTGAGCCGTAGTCTATGGCAGCTCAACCAAAATCATGACATTATTAGACACAGCAATGAGGTGAGGTGTCATGTTTTCTTTATTGTGGAACAAAGACATTTTATGTTAAAGATGCAACTACTATAACATTGATAAAAATTTGAAGATAGGTTTTACATGTAAAAACGATCTTTCTTTTGTAGTCCTTTTCTTGAAACTGTCTTCACACAGTTCTTTTATTTTTTAAACAGTATATATTTTTTTATCCTTACCCGAGGACATTTTTCTACCTTTTGTTCAGATAAGTGGGAGGGGGAGAGAGAGAGAAACATCGAAGTGAAAGGGACACATCAAGTGGTTACCACCCACATGACCCAACCAGGGCCAGGGACAAACTGCAACCGAGGTACGTGCCCTTAGCAGGAACCAAACACGGGTCTCTCTGGACTGCAGGTTGACGCTCTAACCATTGAACCAAACCGGCCAGGGCTAAACAGTATTTTTATGAAGACAAAAAATAAAGTATTCAAAATCATTTTCCAGATACCATCTGAATGAAACTAATTTCTTCCCATTGAAACAGGCATGGATTTTCTTCTAACTTTAAAATAAATGACTACTACCCAGACACATGGAAGTAGGGCACAGACTGACATCCCTCAGAAGAGGGGATGGAGGGGTGGGGGGGTGGGAAGAGATAAACCACAGAACTTATATGCATGTATGCATGACCAATGGACATGGACAACTAAGCCGGGGATGGGGTAGAGGGGGGGTGGGGTGGGGGTGCCAATGGGGTAAAAAGGTAAAATATCTGTAACAAAAAAATAAATAAAAATTCATAAAAAAATAAAATAAAATAAAATAAATGACTACTATTTATATTGGTAAAAAAGACTACTCAGGAAGCTGGTTTCCTCTACTGCTAATGAAAAGTATATCGCATTCCCCCCATATGAAACTCAGAATTCTTTAACTGAACTGCCAGGTGTAACACCATTAATAAATAACATTTAAAATGAAGAGCTATTTTGGAAGATAGGAAGCTCCTCTGGCAAGCCCTGGCAATGGAACTATATTCTCAAGATTCTTATCGCTTACCACGAATATAATTCAAGACATGCAAGTCAAGTACCTATGTACATTCTGCAAAAGCAAAGAAATTTGGATGGCCAGAGTTAGGACAGAGGGTAGACTAACAATAATTCTCTCTGATGGGAAACCCATTCATAGCTGGTGAGATCATTAAAGACATTCTTTGCCCATATTAATTTAGTCACATATAGATGAAGCTTGGTGCAAGCATAATGTGTACCAGCATTTCTGTGGGGTCCCTCCAAAGCACTCAAGAAGCCTAAAATATTTAAGGTACCCCCATACATCTCCCTTTCCCTACAGGCCCTATTTGGGGAGAATAGTGGAAAGTACAATGTACTGCGTTAAACAAATATTTAACTTGCTCCATGTCCAAGGCAAGTCAGATTTCAGGCCAACATAATGGGCCCCAGCTCAGGGCTGGAGACATGGCCTCAGGATGGGAAGTGATTGATGTGTGTGCTCATTGTCAGAGGCTCTGGCTGGGCCAACAGACTCAGGGTTATCCGCCTTCCCAAGGACTGAAGAGACTGAGCTCCGCTTTATTCCAGAACCCATCACGGGTTAGCGCTCTCTGAGGTGGACCCAACATGGCAGATCTAGATTCAGAATGTAACTACACTTTTATCCAAGCTTCTTTAGGATAGGCCCTATGATTTATTGATTTGGGGTTCCCCACATTTAGCACGGTACCTGGTACATAGTAAGCACTTGTTCCAGCTCTGATAAAGCACTTAAATTGTTTAAGTTCCTAGTGAAAAGGATTCCCTTAGTTAGGGTCTGTGGGTCTCGGGAGGCGGCAGAGGGTCAGGTATGTGCCGTGCTGAGGCGATGGCCACAGGTGGCTACAAGAGCTGACATGTGGCTAGTCCAAATCGGTATGTTCTGTGAGTATGAAATACGTACTGGATTTTGAAGACTTCATATAAAAAAAAAGAAAGTTAAATATCTTATTAATAATTTTATATTAATTATGTTAAATAATATTTTAGCTATATTGGGGTAATTAAAATATATTTGTAATAGACCCTCTCTAAGATGATCCCCAATGACCTCAATCTCCTGGTATTCATGTCCATAAGTAATTCCCTCCCCTAGAATGTAGGCTGGACTGAATGGCTCAATTCTAACAGAATATGGCAGGAGTGATGGGATATAACCTCCAAGATTAGATTATTAAAAGACTGCAGCTTCTGTCTTGGGTGCTCCTTCTCTCCCCTATTAGCTTGCTTCCTCTCTGTCTCTGTCTCAGAACCCAACCACCAGTGAAGAACAGACTTTCATGCTGAAGATGCCAAATGGAGAAGAGAGGCCCTAGAGGATGAGAGGTCACCTCAGCCAACAGCCAGCACCAACTGCCAGCCACATGAGGGACACATTTTGGAAGCAGACTAGTCAGTGCTTCAGATGATGTAGCCAGGCTGATAACTTATCTGCAAACTCAGGAGAGACCTTGAGCCAGAACAGTCCAGCTATGCGGCTCGTGCATGCTGCCCCACAGCAACTGGGAAATAATAAACTTGTGCTTTAAGCTAAGCTTTAGGATGATTTTTTACACAGCAATAAATAACTAACACACTATTATTATTATTATTTTAATTCTTACCCGAGGACATTTCTGCATTTATCTTCAGATAGAGCTAGAGGGAGAGAGGGGGGAAGAGAGAGAAAGAAACACCGACTGGTTGCCACCCACACGACCCCAACCAGGGCCGGGGACGAACTGCAACCAAGGTACGTGCCCTTAGCGGGAGCCAAACCCAGGACTCTCTGGTCTGCAGGCCGATGCTCTAACCGCTGAGCAAAACTGGCCAGGGCCACTATTATTAAAATAAATTTCAATTGTTACTTTTTAAAATGTGGCTACGAGAAAATTTTAAATTAGCTGTGTGGTTCACATATTTCTGGGCTCTATGGCTTAGATGCAGCAAAGGTGCTCCAGGTTTAATTTGGGACTCTGGGGAGCTGGACCCAAATTTTGGTATAGAAAACCATGAAATAGTTAAGAATAAATCTAACAAAATATGTTCTAATCTCTAATCCCTTGGCTAAACCAATTTGTATTATTTACATATTAAACAACTATAGATTGATAGTCAAGAGTTATTCTATTCCCAGTTTGCTCCCAAGTTAGCTGGAAACTGTACCCAGGTAAACCTCTTTAATGTCCCTTCCAGCTCTAACATTTTATGATTCATCAATTCTCATTTCAGCATTTTCTCGCAACCAATGAGCAATGGCAACATGGGTGATTGCTAGTTCAATTTTTCTTGTGATAATGAATGCGGCATTAGCACCTCCACTCGCCCCAAATGGTCCTTTAGCAAAGAGTGGTAAGTCAGGGTGAGGAGTGGACAACCTGAGTCAAAGGAGCAGTCTTTAGCACAGCCCTAACTGCTCCCACAATCCTCTGCGGCCCTCCATCGCTGTTCTTGGAATTCTTGTGTCTCTGCTCTTCACCACTCCTGACATCTAGAATACTGGGAAGCTGTTTTCATTTAATCCTGTAGCTAAGCTTGAAGTTGGGAAGAAATGAAGGACTTAGCATTTGATTTACTCATATTTGCAGTACCACAGAGATCTATTGTGATAATTAGAAAATTATTTAGAAAATAATACTTTCTATTGGATTTTATTTTTTCAGCACAGTGAAAAGTTCTCATAAGTTTTCAGTGGCGAAACATATCAGAGTTCCTTTCCATCTTTTGGCCAGAAGGCCACTGGTTTGAGTCTCCTTTGCTCTGGCTGTTTACAGATAATCATGGACTAGGACCATGTTACAAGAAGGAGCATTGTCTTCTGTGGCTTTTTTCTATATTTAATTAAGAAATTCTCTTCCTTATGCCTTCAATGCATTTTATTTTGACATGATGGCAGATGTAATACATGGCATTTCAAAGGAGGATGACTTCTATAGTATAATTTTGACCAAAACTAGATAGTTTACTAAAAGGCTATCACTGATCATATCAATCACTTAAAAGTGACCCTTGATAAATGTTGCTGAAAATATTCCAACTTAATGATCAGTTAAAGGTCAGGCACTGCTACACAAGCCATCATTCCCTAAATGTTAGGAGACAGTGGCTAAACAGTTTACTAACATAAATTAGCATTACTTTGGCAGATGGCATTTATTGTTTCAATATATGTATTTCCATTAGGTCTTTAATTTTCAAAATTTTATAACAATATTTTAGTAGATTTTAGATTTTCCTTTGGAGATAAGTTTTAGAAAGCTCTTGTTAAACTGGAGAGGCAATACTACAAGGGAATGATAAAGTGATGTCACATATTGAGATAATTACAAATCAAAACCTTGTGTTGTGACAATTTTAATTCTAGATTTTGACCTTCAATTTTCTAAAACTACATAATTTTTTTCCCAAATAAATCCTTAGTATTTGTCTAGGTCTACAAGATTAAAAAAAAAAAAAATCAGCCATTTCAGATAATACCAAAGCATTTCCAAGTTTTCAAAATGATGGGATTAAAGTCGGGTGTGTGCTATTCTGTTTCCACGGGCTCTAACGCCAGACATTGCTTCACAGAACGAAGCAATTCGGTTTTCAAAACCTACTCAACATATGCTTCTGATAACTTTCTGAAACAAGTAATGAACAGCACAGTATGTTAAAGTATGCTTATGTAAATTAATGTCCAAGTGATGGTTCTTAGTTTCACATTTTCTATTCTCATTTTAAAACCAATTTGCTTTGCTTTAGCTTTTACTACATTCAATCAATTTTCATCCAAATCTTGGAGAGCTTTATTTTTTTTGGTCCACATTTGCAGGCACAACATAAATTTTAAAAAATAAATAAATAAAGCCATTATTTTACCAGTGAAATTCTATTACTTTAGGGAATGATGATTTAGACGACAAAGGTTTAGAACATAGAATTTTATATCTTCAGCTCCTGGAATGCAATCAAACCACTTTCAAGCCTTTGCCTCCTCTTTAATCCTCCACCTCCTTCCTCCTTCTTCCTCCTCGTCCACCCCCTTGACCATCTCACATTCTTCCCAGCCACACACAATCTTATTCTCTGAAACTCTCTCTCTCTGAGGTGGACCCTCTCTCTACCTTTGGTGATCCCACAACATTAGCAGACCCATGCTGGTCCCTGAGCCTTCTACCAATCCAACCACTGGTGAATAATTCGATTTCTTCCCCCTATCCCCACCTTTCCCTCCCACAATACTCTCAGCAGCAAGATAGCATGCTCTCTCTCCATCTCTTTCCTTGCTGACACCAGAGAGCACTCCCCAAGGAGCTTGTGGGATAAACTTGGATTCAGTAAAGGAAATTGCTCACAGGGTAAAGAAAGGAAGAGGGAGGATTTATCAGGACTTAAATGAACATTATAAACAAGGAAAGGAGTTGACATGCAGCTTTAAGTGTGTGGAGCATGCCTCCAGTTATCTTTGTAAAGTCCTGCCTTCTTCTATTCCCCCAATTTCCCCAAGGCACTCCCACATAATTCGCTGTTACCAGCCACACTAATATTTTTCTAATTCCCATTTCAAGCTCCACCTCACCCACAGGTGCCTTTTTGTGCAATCGGGATAAAATACGTGTGTGGCTATTACTCGGTTGCTTTGAAAAGGTGACGAAGGGCGTTAGTGGCTATGAGGCCAGGCCATCCCTGGGTTATTGGCCAGGGGGTTCTGTGTGGGTCCAGACCCTCCCTTTGTTTGAGATCCAGCACGTGACTCTTGCAGATGACTGACAGAGGTGGACTTGTAACAACATTATTTCAGGAGGATAATAACCAGCCATCATAAATTCCTTTTTTAATAGTTTATTGCAGGTTGTAGGCTATTGACAATGAGTGGACTTTACAGCTCGAAGGAAAAGAGTTCCTTGTTGCTGCTAGTCTCTAAAACCACTTTAAGACTTTTTAGTACCCTCAGAGAAAGCCTAGCCTTTCATGAAATGAATCATAAATAGTTGAGTGAAGACAACCATTGTTAAATAGGAAGAGAGAGGAAGGGAAGAGAAAAAAAGAAATATCTGTTTGAGATACAGAATAAATGCCCTAGGAGCCAGGCCCATGAAAATAAAAATTTCAACACAACTTTCATGGGTATCCTTCTGTGCCTTATTTTCCGGAGTGATAAATAAAATTGAACAAAGAAATATCTAAAAGCCTTGACCATAACTATGTAGAGAAATAAAAATGAATTGGGAAGTAACTTATTTCGAGATTTGAATGAGGAACTTTGGGTTTCATTTCATTTCTTGTTCTGTTGGAGGCATATCGCTTTGTCACTCATTCCTTACAGTGAAAAAGAGACAAATTGCCACTTTCACCTAACATCTCATATTTTGTTAGGATTTCTACATCCTGGCTTCAAATGATGCTGCAAGAGATCTTTATCATTGTCAGTTCTTGTAGTTTCAGACCACACACTGGTAGCTATGCCATAAATGGCCAACATGAAATAGAAAATAATTTTACGGATGTTTATTTAGAGGAGAGAGTTTTTAAGCACCTGTGCATCTATTTTCATTTTCTTTCAAAAATGGAAAAAAAAATTAGTGGAAAAATAAACCCTAAAATATCTTTTTAAAAAGCAATTCCTATAAAACATACATAGAGTTAAAAACCATGCAAGTCAGGTACATATGTGACTAATCATATTTTTGATGTATCTCTCTGCCTAATCATTAACTTTAAATGCCATATAAGAATTTGTAATCCACAGTAAATTATTTCATAGAAATAATTTAAGAGGGCTGCTGACTAATGTGAAACATTCTAGTTTCCACCAGCAGTTGGCTGCCAAATGTTGTAAAAAAAAAAAAAAGAATCCCAGATATAAATTGACATAAATTATAGTGAATATAAATCTCTAATGATCAAGTGGCAGTTAGAGATTATTGGGTTTAGAAGATAGGGAAAAAACATATTAAACACCATGAAGTCTTTCCAAGTTCCATTTTTACACATTAGGAAACTGGATTTTTTAAATCCCCTCAAAGCCTTTTAACTTCTTTGTTTAATGCCCTAGACTCAATGTCCTACATTTCAAAATATATTGTAACAGAGTTTAATGAGCATAGAAAATAGAAGGGAAATAATATTTTAATTACCAGAGAGGCTGCCTAAGCTCTATTTTTACAATGTAAATTAGAAAATTTAGCTGTTAAACTCAAACGTTTAACTTTTTTCAAAGGTTTCTCTCAAGGTATCCTTTTTACAGCAAAAATCAGAATAACTCCAAGTGTTCATTATCCAAATGATAATTATAAGCAGCCCCCCCATCCCACTTCAAATTCTTAGGCTTTCTGCAAAGCCGAGAGCTTTGAGTGGAAACAGCGTTCAGATTATAAAAAGCAGCAGCACGTGAGTGGAGTCAGGCAGAAGTGGCCTGACGGGCCAGGAGCCAGCAACAGGGACACGCAGCCACGCACAGGGCAGCATTCTTCAGGTAGAAATCCATAATTAGCTGACTTTTTTTGAGTTTAAACGATTTACTATAAAGTGCAGGGGGGGAGGGGGGAAATAGTAAGTCTGGTGGAGAAAATTAATTCCTTTCCAAATCTTTCTTTCCTTCAAGATGTGACTCTAAAGAAAGACAATTACGTCAAAGAAAGTTACGAGCCTAATTCTGAACACTGCCTTTTAAGCACATTCTCGAGGCCTATTAGACATCATGTAAACTGTAGACAGCAGCGCTTCTACCACCCCAATACTTAACATCTGTACAACAGCTTCTTGGGAGCAGCAATGGAGACATGTGCATTTTAACATATTCCAAGAACACAGTCACAGGGGAAAATCTACCTTTCACCATATATGGCCATCGTGCAACTCTATCCAAGAACTCGATGCAGATATTTATGTAATATCTCCACTCCCTCTCTCCCCAGGTTGGCAGAGGTTTAAGGAAATACTTTGGGGAGGCCCCTGCAAAGTCTGTCTTCTAAGATATGAATGGTGCTGATGGAAAAAGCTGAAACGCTTTTCTGAGCATGAATTGGACTATCACTGTGTGGGGTATGTCAGAGAATTTTTTTTTTTATCAATCTTTCTAAAAATACCTGTAGATATAAATATTTGAAGTTATTCTATATACTAACCATTTTATTTGTTTCATACTTTTTTGTTTGTTTGTTTGTTTTGTTTTGTAAGTTGCGATCTTCACCCATTCCTTTGACGACTATCTCAGGATGCACTATTCTAGCGATGGACAAGAAGATCAGTGGGGTAAATGAAAGCTGGGTGATATTTTATAAGGGAATTTAAGTAACTTTGGGAGGAAACTGTCCAAGATGGCTACACTAAAGCCTTGCTGATTACTATGGAAGGGGAACAACTACTAGGCTGAATTGCAGTAATGGAATTCCAAAGGAGAGACCGTGTTAAAAATAATGCTTAAAATTTTTAATAATTTAAACCAGTGTCAAACTAGCATGCTTGAGTGTAGCAGCCATTTAGAGAACATATAACAGGCATGCTAATGTAGACAAATAAGAAATGATGATGATGTCTCATTACAGAGCTTGAATGGTATGTGGAGGAGGAGGTCGGAAGGCCTGGGTGCTAGTTCTGCTCTTACTAGCTTTCGAACTGTGGCTAACTCTATCAAAAAGACGTGGAGATGATGATATTTGTCCTTGCCTCACCAACAGTATGACAATTCAATAAGAGAACAATATAATATTGTTTTGAGAGCTGTCAAATGCTACCAACACACAAGATACTATTATTATGATATTCTTAATCATCCTGCAATAATCAGATGCCATTTTCATGTCAGTGCTAATGTAAGGCTCAAGCTGGGAAGACAGTAATCAAAAGAATGCATTTCCTCCACTCAAGCTCTCTGGAAGGAGCTCTGGGCACTGAGGACAGCTGGCCACGGTCCCTCTCTCAGCATCACCACTGCTCCCAATGGACACTCCGTGTCCAGAGTATTCACCAGCAGGAGGGTCAGCACACTCATGCTCACAGAGAGAGCATGACCCTATGGACTGTCCTCTATCTCGCACACATGTGAATAACAAAGCTCTTCTAACACCTCCAGGATCAGAATATACCTTGGAGAGCAGAGACGTTTGAATTCGCCGGTGTGCTGTCTGGCCTGTTCTCTCTTAATACAACAGTAGTGCATTAACTGCTTCTCTACTCAGCTCACCCTTCCTGCAAAATATACTATATTGAAATGGTGTTCAGTAAATTGTTACATAGGAGTGATTTTAGCCTCAGAGGGGGAAAAATGCTTAAAAATGTTAATTAGAGTACAGAGCTTAACATTCTGGACTCCAAGATGGTATTTAAGCCTATTTAGGTTTTCTCCAAATTCTTTGAAACTAAAGCAACTTCTGGATGTATCTAGTAATCTCTAATTATTTGTGGAAATGGTAGATGTGAGAAGACCAGATTAAATCCACAGATAATCCCCAAATCTCATTTTAGCCAACAGTATAACTGTTTTCCCACCAAGCCCAGCCCTGGAAGGACTACTAAGAAGAGCAAGGCTGACTGGGGTTCCAATCTCCCTGTTCTCCTCTGGTGGAGATGTTAATAGAAGGAAGGGCCAAACTGCCAGGAAAAAAGCCAGCAGAAAGGAAAGTGGAAAATGAGGGGTCGGTCTGGGCCACTGACACTCTAGGAAAGCAGACACAGAACGGGAAGGCACTGCAGTCCTAGCAGAGAGTGACCCACGTGCTCATGCCTCGGGAGTTCTGGGCTACAGTTTCGAGAAGGAGCAGCACCCGTCCATTTTGTGATGCTGCCGCACTCAGATCATTGCTGTCTGCCCAGTTTGACCAGTTAGTGTTCCTCCAAGGTGAACAAGACCATGCTGTAATCTGGGGCGCCTCTCCCAGCTACAGCACCACGGCGGGGGGGGGGGTGGACTGATCCAAGCACTCTCCTCAGTAAATACAATCTACTAACAGGCTGAAAGGAAGAGAAAGACCAAGACTTTGTGTTTAGGACTACTTAATAAATCCCTCTGACCTTAACTTTATTGTTTCCCCACACTGGGTGCTTTTCAGTTTTTCTAACTTGACGGCTTGTTAACATCAGAACAGAAATGGTTCACAATCCTTTTGAACCCAAATATAGTTTTAATGACCCTACATTTTTTACATGATCGCTAAGGTTTTTGAAATTTCACAATAAATACTGTCAGTGAAACAAGTCGATGCAAGCCATTTTGGAATAAAGCTTTTCAAAAGCAAAGAATATTTTTAGACAATTTCATGTCTCTACTTGGTAGAGGGCCCACAACGATGCGTTTCCTGGGCTATTTCCATTTATGTTAGAGCTCTCTGGACTACAATTTATGGCTAGATTCGAGTCAGATGCGTCAGGAATTAAACTTGGAAGCAGAAAGAAAAGGAGAAATGGAGCCCATCCCATGAAGGGGATTTCCCACAACTTCTTGGGATGAAATGATGGCAATGTGTGCAAGTCTGAACTGAAATAGAAGAACCGGTGTGGAGGGTCCATGGTCGGAGAAAACAGAAAATTAACGGAGTCCAGCCAGTAGGATTTTCAAAGCGGGCTCCTGAATTGAAAGGTTCTGAATCATAGAGCCCAGGACAACATACTTGATTTATGTTCTAAGTTATGTCCCTTAGGCTCACAGCACCTCCAGGCCCAGAATCTGCAATACTCGGTCGCCAGACGCTGGGCGGTTGGGTTCAGACCTTGGGAAAGAAGGGAGGCAGGGGGCAGCCCGTCACTTTTCTTCCCAGGGCGGCCTTCCCCTCCGGGGCAGCAGTGATTGTCCCCGGGGCCTGGGGCAGCGGCACAGGCAGCGGCGGGAGGATGCGGCCCCTTCCAGGACTCCAGTCACAGCGACTGTCCAGAGCTGGGTGCTCAGGCAGGTGTCTCGGACTGCGCTGCATGGATCCCAAGGGCTCCCAGACCCTCCTACCACCGGGGAGCCCCTCCCTAGGGCCCCTCCGCGAGCAGCGGGCTCCTAGGCTGGCCGGAGCCTTGCGCCCTTCTCTCCTGCCCCCCTGCGGCCACCAGAGACAAAACAGCGCGGCCGCTCCTGGGCCCGGCCACCCAGGGCCGCGCAGCTGCCGCCGGACCGCCCGGGCTCCAGGGTGGCACGCGGTGCGCTGCGCGGGCGGGACAGGAAAAGCTTCGCGGACCTTGGTGATTCCTGGGACCGAGACCCCCTAGGATCTTCGAGAAGGTTCAAGAAACTCTGCCCCGCCCTCTCTTACACGCCCACCTCAGTCTGTTTACCAAGAGCAGTGGAGACAGGCGGGGAACCCTTTTCCAGTGCCGGGCTAGCGGCTTCATGGACAATATCCTGACGATCTGCAGCGTGGAGGTAGGAGATGGGGCCGGGGTCGCAGCCTGGGGTTTAAGGCAGCATGAAGAACCACTAGCCACCACCTTGCAGACCGGTGCTGAGGTGTTTATTTCATTTTAACCGCCCCCCGTGCCTCTACTAGCCCGGAGGGAGTTACAAATGACTTCCACATCCTGGTAGTACGTGGGTGCGTGGCCTTTCCCTTAGCCAACCCAGCCAGCGAGGGTTCGGCTGCCAGAAATGTGTTTCCCATCCAACACTTCTTGCACAAGGACAAAATATAATGTGTCTAAAAATGGTGAACTTCCTGTCTGGGCTTCCCTCACCCACCCCAGTTCCCCACTTAGGAATAAGACTAGAGTAACAAAGATTAGCTGGAAACCTATTTTCCTTTGTACATCCCAGATTTCTGCTGTTTCAGTGTCCCATGTCAGGTGAAATTATTCATGAGGCTCTGAACAGAGCTGATAAGTCTTACTCCCCCCCTCCCCCCGAGAAATTCCAAGTGGATTTAAATCACTCCCTCGTTGCTGCAGAGGGTCTATGTTTTATGGGAGTTCTCCAGTGGGCTTTGAAGTATTTTCTTACCAAATCTATTTCTCAGCTTCAAGCTCCTGAATAAATTACCTGCCCCTTCTCTCAGCTGCCACTCTCCCCGCCCCCCTCAAGTGAGAGCAGTAGAAATGTCCCTGAACAATAGCTTGGAGCAGAAGCTCTGGGCCATAGCAGTGGATTGCCAGTCCTGGGACACCCATTTGCTACCTGTTTGACTGAGATTATGAACATCTAATGGAACAGTCAGGGAATTGGGGCCCTTGGACTTATTCTGTGTACAGATTTATCTCTTGCTTGCAGGATCGCTTAACTCATGTCACCATTTACTGTCTTGAGCCTGGTTGCCTTGTCAGGAAAACAGCCATTCGAATGCTCACTGAGAGAACACACTGAAATCCTCCAATGAAAACACCTTGGAGTTTCTTTGAGGATTGCCACTTGGCAGAGGTTAGAGTTCATTGATGTCAGGCAGGTCTGTGGTGATGACTGCAGACTTCTATTTATTTTGTTGTTTGCATAAGGGCTAGAGAGGGTAAAGGGGAAATGGGCAGCTAAGGCCCTTTGGTGAGCCAGGAGGCATTTTGCATTATCTGCCAAGTTACTTTAAAAAATCATTGTCATCCAGCCTTCGGTGTGAGCAGGATGGGCATGGCTAAATCGTACATTTTGATGGCTGCTCTTCCTGTCACCATACCTAACAGGCTGCTAAAATCACCATTCCCTTCACTCACACAATGTGTGGAAGAGATCATGTCCCTGGGAGATTCAAGAGCAGCCACTTCTGGGGTTGAGATTTGTCACATTTTAATGATTCTCTTCTCCAGGGCCTCAGCTGCACAAGGATTCCTGGATTCTCCAGCTGGGCCTTCCCAGGCAAGGACAAGGACCCTATTACCATTTTCTTATTTAGGGTTTTACTAAAACAACATCATCAACAACAAAAAGTAAAACAAACAAACAAGATAAAAATACACAAAGGCACAGACATCTGGCATGTTTACAAAGCACAGACTTCTTACCCTAAAATAATTAAAACCTGTCAGACTTGGCTGATCATGCTTCTGGCTGGGCTCATGGCTGCAGATTCCTTGTCACCCACATCAATGCTGCTTCATCTGAGGAAGTTAGTTCCTGCCACTCTGCTCCCTGGTCTTCGGGGGGCCTGCGGCCTGGCTGATCTCCCACTTTTGTGCATCCTCCACCCATGGCCTCTGAACCTGAGAAAAGCATTTTCCAGTCCAGAGTTGAGGTTCCTCCCTGTGACTCTTAGCAGTCTCAAGATTTCCCTGAGTGGCAAGCAGGGAGGTGCTGAGCCCCAAGCTGTCACTCTCTCCTTTCAGGCAGCCAGCCCAGGCTCCGGGCACTGGCCCCACCCTTCCAGAAGCCTGCCTACTTTGTATTCACTCCTCCCCTCCCTTCCTCTCCCCTAGCCAGCCAGCACCACAGAAAACCACCTGTTTTGTGTTTTGAAAGCCTGGAAGCACCCCCATCCTCCACCCTCGCAGACCTCCCACTGAGTTCCAGTTTCCCTTCCAAACTCCAGATTTGCATTCTCCACTCATTTGAAGAACATGGGAGCTCGCTGCATATTCAAGCCTTTTTCCCTGGCTCAGATTGCCTGTGGTTCCCCTCTCCAGGAAGGAATGGTCTTATAAAGTTCTAAGCCTGACAGCCCTCAGGGGCTGTCCTCAGACTTGTTAGAGGTTAGAGTGCCTGCAAAGTCATGGTCATCTCTGCAGGGCACCATGTCACGGGTTAGTTCCCTCCAATGTGCTAGGAACAATTTTACAAGCAGAAAATATAGTACTGCTAAGGCATGTACTATAAAATCACAATCACAAGTAAACAGGTTCGAACACGCAGAAAGGAAACTACTGACATCCCTGACTGGCAGTTTCTGAATGCTCTGTCAATGCTAATTTACTCAATTATTTTTCCATCTTCTGCCAGCATTTGCTACCAGGCACGTGGGAACAGGTGTCAAAGGTTAGATAAAAACTTTTGGAAGATTAAATAGTTGAAAACCAACAAACGTCTCCCCCTGTAGTAGGCAGATAATGGCCTTCCAAAAATGTCCACTTGTTTTTTTAAAAAAATATTTTTCTTTATTGATTTTTAGAGAGAGAGGAAGGGAGAGGGAGAGAGAGATAGAAACATCGATTGGCCACCTCCAAAATGCCCGCGACTGGGGATTGGGCCCACACCCTGGGCATGTGCCCTGACCAGGAATCGAACCGGCAACCTCTTGGTGCATGGGTCGACATTCAGCCACTGAGTCACATTGGCCGGGCAAAAAATGTTCACTTTCTAATCCCCAGAATCTGGTAATGTTACCTTATATAGCAAAAGGGACTTTGAAGATGTGATTTAGTTAAGGATCCTGAGATGGAAAAGTTGTCCTGGATTGTCTGGGTGGGCCCAGTTCACCCACAGGGGTCCTTGTAAAACAAGGGTCCTGTGCCTAATGAAGAGGGAGACAAGAAAGTCAGACAAAGGTTTGCAGAGTTAAACTGATAGCTTTGGAGATGGAGGAAGAGGCCAAGAGCCAAAGAATGCTGGAAGCCTCCAGATAGAAGGTGGACAAGGCAAGTGAGTGGATCCTCCCCGAGAGCCCCCAGAAGGAGCAGAGCCCCCAGAAGGAACAGAGTGCTGCCAACATCTTGACTTTAGCCCAGAGAACTTCATTTCAGATTTCAGACCTTCAGAACTGGAAGTTTAAAAATTTGCACTCTTTAAACCACTGAGTTTGTGGTTTTTTGTTACAATGGCAACAGGAAATCAATAGTCTCCATTAACTTAATTGTTTATGTGACTGGAGAAAAGAATACCTTTTTTTTTTTGGATTTGATGGGAACACCCTGATATAACGAGTCCCTGATGCTCTGCCAAAGAGAAACTGTCAGCGCCAGGCCCCGCCCCCGCCAGTTACACCGCGCTGTCCGCTGTCCGCTGTCCGCTGTCCGCAGTGGGGCCTGGGCAGCCAGGGTCAGAGCCTCCCAGGTGACTAATGTGCAGTCAGGCCCACTGCCGGTCCCTCACTGGGCAGATTCTGTCCTTCACCTGAGATAGGTAGGTGCTTGCCACCACAGGGACACTCGTCTGGATGTCTCAGCTCTGGTGAGCCAGGAGCCGGGAGGCCTGAGTGCCGGTGTCCCTCTCAGGAGACACGGAGAAACCTCATTTAGAGGACCCTGTGTGGCTGAGGAAGGGCGTCCCTTGATCCTCTCTTTGTGTAAGTGCTAAAATCCGGCATTCTGACTGGGAACTGGGAGTCTGAGGGCTACAGGAAGTCAACTCTCCCAGCAGCACTCTGGCATCAGAGGGGTGTGTCATGGTGTGTGCTTTGTGACTGTGTGTGTGAGTGTTGCATGGGTGTGTGAAAGACATGCATTAGTGTGTGGGAGTGTGTGTGTGTGTGTGTAGGCATTCTGGGGACCGCAGACCTTGCAGCCCTGAAGGGCCCCACTGCAGTGTCCTCTAAGCCATCTGAAGGCTGGCCCTGGATCCTGCCAGAGAGCAGCCCAGGGGAAAGTCTACCCTGAGGGGCTCAGTGAGTTCGGAGTTAGAACTTGTCCATTTATTTTGCTCTGTGACAGTGTAATTAGCTTTGTCTCTTATGAGGAATGAAAGGGCAGTGTGCTTTCTGACAGCTGGGGGAGCTGCCTTCCTGCCTGGATACATCCAGTCTCCCCCGATATTGTTACACCTGTTCAAACAAGGACCAGAATAGGTATTTATTTGAAGTTCAAGAGGCCATATGTGCCATGACCTAAATATAGGCCTGGATATAATTATAAAGATACTTAATTCTTTGTTCTGAAAGATGTTTGCAGTCCACTGTTTCCTCAGAGGCTCAGGCAGCTTCCTTAAACATATGCACCTCCAAGAATGAGCGGAGGCAGGGGCGAGACCGCCTCTGGGGCGTGGAGCACTTGGTGCGAGCTGAGGAGCACCGAGCAGCACCGAGCACCACTCCCAGAGGCTGCTCGTTAGAGCCACCGGGAGGAGGCTGGAGAAAGACGCAGATCTTGGGGTCCGCTGCTGGAGATTGTTATTCTTTGGTCTTGGAATGGAGACCAGAAACCTGTATTTTTAAAGCTCTCAATCACCTCTCTCCAGGTGATTCTGATGATTACCCCTGACCTAAGGCCTGGGGGGCGGGGGCAGACACTCCTTCTTTTGAGGCATTTCTGGGACTAGGTCCAGGATATGGACAATGACCATTTCCTGAGTGCCCCTCACATGCAGGCACCCATCGTCATTATCCCCGTTTTGCAGATGTGGCAAGAGTCTTTCCATCCATTTCTCTGCTGTATCCTGGAGGTCTCAGGGCAGGAGTTCACCATGTTTTTGAGACTAGAGGCCCTTTTGAGACTCTGATAAGGCCATAAATCCTCTCACCATAAAACTGTACATGACATAAGATTTTGCACAATTTCATAGGCTTCATGGAGCACCCTGAAGCCCGGCCAAGGACCTCTGGTTAAGACTACCCATCATCAAGGACATTCTCTAAGGGGAGCCCATGAACAGGGACCATGAGCTGGGTCCCCAGCAGCCTGAGTAAGGGCTCCTGGGCACTCGCTGTGAGGTTCCCGGGATTTCAAAGAATGCTGGAGATGCTGGGGATACAAGAAGTGAGGATGAGACACAGCCGCTGCTTCCAGTTCAGTGGAAAAGACACAACTGCACAGGCACAACAATACGAAGTTCAAGGTAGTTTACGGCAAGCCCAAACCAGGCCGACGCTGTGCTGGGCTCAGTGAGGTGTCAGAGGCTGCGGGAGGGCCGAGGGGCCGGGAGGTGAGGCTAAGCCTTGGAGGAGCCTGGCCTGAGCTCAGCAGGAAGGAGAGCATTCTGGGCGGGGGCAACTTGGTGATGCTTTGGGAGAGAAGACGAGAAAACCACACACAGGGCACAGACAAGGAAAGCCAGGCCAGGCCATTATAATAAAATTAAAAAAGGATCTTGTAAGCTAAAAGAATAAGAGAAAGAAATACTCAAGAAAATGACAATCTTTGTGGTCGTTTTAAAATATTTTTACATTGAACAATTAAATTATTTTAATACAAAACATAATGCTGGAGAATTGTACGTTTCACAGGAATTACCGAACTTAATAAAAATACATTGATTTAAGCTCCCCATAGGCCATGTGGTCCAGGACCACGACCTAAGAGAAAACTTCCGGGGAACCCCTGACAGTTTATCCCTGGGACTATATGCATCACCTCATTTGCAAGTTATGTCAGAAGTCTAAATGTGGGCTCTTTGTGAAAATGGGGATTCTAACCAAATGGCCCTTCTGCCCACCCTCCCTACGCTCCACCCTGTGATAGACCCTGTCACAAAGTGGCCCAAGGTCTGTGCCGGGAAAAGGGAAAATAAATGTGTTAGTTTGGATCTGATTGAAGAAGGCTCTTGGCCCAGTGAGTGTCCTCCTTTGTCCTGTAGGGGGAGCTGCTGCAATTTTGAAAGAAGTACTGAACCCCAGCAGGGTTAGAGGTGGGGGCAGGCAGAGGACTCTGGTTATGGGAGAAACAGGAGGGTAGGAGACTGGCCCAGAAACAAATGCAGATGGGCAGATGCAAGGAGAGCCTGGACAAGGGCCAGGGAAGAGCAGATTCCAAGACAGGAGGATTATCCCTAGGGAAAGAGGTGAGGCTAAGAGGAACCCTGATTTTGCCTGAAGGAGGGTGACTAGGCCATGATGGCTCCGTGGACAGAACCAGAAATTACAGGGTCTGCAAGGTTCTGCATTCGTCTGTCCCCTGGTGGGCGGCGGCAGGCAGGCTCACCACATACAGAATCTCAATTGTGCTTCTTCCCAGTAAGACTGTCATGGTGGTTCCTTAAAAGACAAACACTGCAGGCAGGACCTTCTGCTGCCCTGGCACTGTGTTCCCTGAGGGATATTCCGATTCTGGGGAGCTCCTGCTTTTTCCAGCTAGGGAGGGTCCCTCTGTTTGCTGTGCCCAGGACATGGCACCATAATGTAAGACTTGGGTTCTTTAAATAGACAAGGGACTTCAGCAATTCCAGGGCAGGGTGCCTTGCAGATATATGCAGAATGTTATAATAACACTTAAACACATGAAATTTAATAGTTAAAACAAAGCCACGAGTGACTCTGGCGTTAGGTGGAGGCAGAAATAGGGAAATGGCTGGGATGAAATTTTACTCTTTAGTTAGGAACAGCAGGGATTTACCCAGAGAGAAGCTTATGCGAAAGCAGAAGGAAGTGTGGAGTCAGACATAGTACCTTCTTCCCACAGCCGTTCTGTGCCCCGCGAGTTTCAGAAGTGCACATGGCCACTGTCTGGGAGAGTGAGATGGTTTCTTAAGCAAATAAAGTGGTTTCCTGCCTCTGAATATAATTTCTTTGCATAACAATAAGCTTATTAAACAGACCCAGAAATTATTCCAAACTCATTTACTCATTTTTAAAAACATGTTGCAAATCTGATCACAGATGTTTAGACAAAGCCACAGACGACTTTTAAAGAATAATAGCAATATAAAGATACATTTAGCTCTTGTTCCCATTTAAAAGGACTCCTTGTAGTTGGTCAGGGATATGTTACTAGTTCTGGCCAATGAAATGCAAGTGGAAATGCCCCCATTATTCTGGGCTGAGGAGTGAACCCCTGTGTAGTTCTCCAGGTTCTCTCTTCCCCCGCCGCAGTGGAAGCCTTGAGCTGACATTGTGGAGTCACAGAATTAACACCTATGAACTGCCTCTTGGAGGGTGGCTGCCTGGAAAGTCACCTGGGTGTGTGGTGGACTTCACGTGAATTTTTAAAAATTAACTTTTGCCTGGCCGGTGTGGCTCAGTGGTTGAGAGTTGACCCATGCACCAAGAAGTCGCCAGTTCAATTTCCAGTCAGGGCACATGCCCAGGTTGTGGGCCTGATCCCCAGTGGGGGGCGTGCAGGAGGCAGCCAGTCGATGTTCTCTCTCATCGATGTTTCTAGCTCTCCCTCTCCTGTCCTCTGTCTCTAAAATCAATAAAGATTTTTAAAAACTAGAAAAAAAATTAACTTTTGTTGTGTTAATCACGGAAATTCAAGGCTTGTTTGTTCTTGCAGCAAAACCTAGTTTATGCTGACTAATGTATTTACCTTTCTTTGTTTCTTAGTTTTCTGTTCTTTTACAGGCAATTTACCAACTCCCTACATTTTTCAATATAGAGGATAAGTGGTGTTTAAAAATCATCTTCCCCACACTTTCCATATGAATTTTTTTCTTCTGGAACCAAGAGGTATGGGGTTATAGGGTTGCATATGACTGTACATTTATGTTTGCCAAAACTGGTCTTCTACCCCCCACACACACAACCTTCTTTTTGAGAAAAATTTACAGAGCAAGAAAAAAATAAATAACAAGGACCCCAGCTCCCACCACCCAGGATTCACAGTTGTTAAAGTTTTGTCATATTTGCTTTAAATCTTCTTTTTATGAAGGAAATAAAACAGGCACCTTTGGAGAATGCACCCAGTTACCAACACCCTCTTCAGCTGCATGGGCTTCACACACATCCCTACCCTCATGCCCTGGGGTAGCTGCTGCTGTGAATGTGGGGTGCTTCCACTGAGTCCTTTGTGTGTTTTTATAGCTTATATATTTGCTATAAAAACAGAGCCCATTCTTGAGGACTTTATCCTCCTGACCTAATCACCTCCCAAGGGCCCCACCTCCTAATACCATAACCTTGGGAGTCAGGGTTACATGTATGAGTTTGGCAGGGACACAAACATTCAGACCATAGCATACATCCACAGGAAATTGGATACTGGATGGTGATATATTCATATAATGAACTATGAAGAGTGAATGTATATATGGCTCACTATGGCAAATCTCAAAATAAATTCTGAGTAAAAAATCAAGTTCAGATATCATTTATGTGTATATTAAAAACAGCCCTGACTGGTTTGGCTCAGTGGTTAGAGAGTGGGCCTGAGGACCAAAGAGCGGCGGGTTTGATTTCCGTCAAGGGCACGTACCTCGGTTGCAGTTTGGTCCCAGCCCTGGTGGGGGTCGTGTGAGAGGTAACTAGTCCTTGTGTCCCTCTCATGTCAGTATTTCTCTCTCCTTCTCTCCCTCCCACTCTATACGAAGATAAATGGAAAGATATCCTTGGGTGAGGATTTTAAAAAATAAAAATAAAGACACAAAACATGGAATTGGACCATATTTACAAATAATATCAAAACACAAAAAGGACTCAGTATCAGCAGTGACCCCGGGGCATGGGTAGGGGCTGTGCGTGAAGCCAGTTCCCACCAGAGGTTCTGACTTCTGGACGTGAGGAGGGGAAGTGAGGGCCCAGGAACATGGGAGGCAGAGATCTGGTGGCTGGGGGCTGCCAAGTCTAGTCACTGGGAAGGAGAGTGTAGGGGCCTCTCCGAGCCCCCTCAAAGTGCCCAGAAAATAGATGGTGAGGACCAGGGTTGGCTGCAGCTTCAAAGGAGCAGTGACAGGAGCCATGGTAAAGGGGGAAGGCAACAGGGCCAGGGCCACGCCACAGCCTCCCCTCCTGTCCCTGCCGTTGTTTAGCACCACCTAAGCCCAGCTTCCCTGTCGGCTCCCAGGATGGGGGAGGGAGCACCCTCATTTCTTGGAAATTTGATTTTGGCGAAATAAGAGAATGTGACATCCCTTGAATTCACTATTGTGACCTAAAATTCTGGATTGACTACATGGGTATGTGACCTGTGCTGTCACTAGAGACGCACTTAGAAGAGCCCTGTGCTTGGTTTAACACTGCTGTCACCCCCTTGGAACTCTCAATGATTTCTGAACAAGATGCCCCGCATTTTCATTTTGTACTTACATGCAAATTATGTAGCTGGTCCTGCAAAAATGCATGCCTGCTGCATCCCGTGTGGCGGGAGTTTCAAGCATCTTATGTCTCTAGGGGAGCCCTCACCGAGAGCTGGAGCAGTTAGTGCGACTGCTGGGCCCGGGCAAGCCCACCACGCCGCCACCTGTATCAGGACCACCTGGCGTTTGTTTGTGCTGGTACATTTCCACAGCCATCCTTTGCCAAAGGGGTGGGTTACACACACTTTTTCCATGACAAGAGAGCTAAATATAAACTTACTATGTATTATTATGAAACTATATGAAAACCATGGTGGTGTCCTGAAGGGGTCGCTAAGATGAAAGTGAAGCTGTTGGGGGCCATTTGGGGTGGATTTTAATGGAGAGGGCTGGGAAGTGCCAGGGAGCCCAGAAAACAGGAACACGTGTGTCCCAGCCTGCTCCCAGCAAGGAGCCGGCGCCCGAGCAGACAGTCTGGAACACTGCTCCCTACAAAGTCTCTTCTTGTGCCTTGGCCTTTAATTGCACAGAACTTCAGAGATTTTACATCAAGATGGAATCTGTGTGTGTGTTTGATGCTTTGGAGTCATCAGATCCTGCGTTTGTGATGCCTCTGCTGTGTGTCCCCAGGTTCTTGGAGTTTAAAATGACTCTTTTGTGGAGCGAGGACACTTTTCTCGAAGTTCTGAAATTCATAGTGCTTCGTTCTGAGGCTGCCAGAGGCAGCCTGCAGGTGCCTGAATGCATGTGGGTCCTTTTATGAAATGCATCTGGGGGAGAGACTGGTGTGATGGGGGTGACCAGGAACTAGGAGACTGGGGCGCGCCCCCCCGACTGGACTCCGCCAGGCCCCCACTCACTCGCCTTCCCTCACCGCCGTCTTTCTCTACAGTGAAAGCAATGCCTGTCTCTCACAGGCCTGTTCATCACTCACGACACAGCTGGACAGGCACAGACCGAAGTACTGAAGAGGAGGGAGGGTGTGCGGCCAGTGCCTTCAAGCAGATCTTATAAGTACTTCCGGTGTTCTAAGCACCGTTCTGGGTGAGTCTACTTAACTCTGACAACTACCCAATGAATCGGGCACTCTTACTTCCCCCGTTTAACAGATGAGAAACATGAGACCCTGCGAAGCCAAAGTTGACCCAGCTAGCAAGGGATGGACCAGAATCCGGACCCCGGCTGAGCCTGCCGATAGGATCCCGCACGTGCTCCCCAGCAAGCTGGTGGAGAGAGGAGGCTAACTACAACAAGGTCCTCAGAACAAGGGCAGGAGCTGACACCACTAAGCAACTTGGAGTGTGTGTGCCCGAGTGAGGCCAGGGAGGCAGCGGCCTCATGGGAGAGACGGTCATGCAGACAGCAGGGGAGCACCAGGACCGAGCCTCCCAGGCAGTGCCCAGGTAAGGATAGGGCCTCCTTATATATAGCACGATGGTTGTGAGTGTGCACTCTGTAGGTGTGATTGTATCTCCACAGCTTGCTAGCTAGCCAGTGAAATGGAATGATGGTAGTGCCGACCTCCTAGGCTCTTTATGAGCACCCAATAAATGTCAGCTATTATTATTGGCTCCCCTTTCTCTCTCTCTCTCTTCCTCCCTCCCCAGAATCTCATTTGATTACTGCTCTCAACCATCCACATGAAGGTGGTATTGACTGACCAGAGTTTTTCAAACTTTAATACATATATGAATAACCTTATTAAATGTGGATCTCATTCAAATGCAAGTTCTGATCAGGAGGTCTGGGCTGGAGTCTGAGATTCTGCATTTCTAACAAGCTCCCTGTGATGTCACAATGTTGGTTCATGGACCTCACTTTGAGGTATGAGGGTGAAGATAAGTTAGTCTCCTTTTAGGTCTTCGTGGAACAAAATGCCCTTAAATGTGTTCAGGTATTTCCCTTCTCTCTTGGGCGGTATATGTCATCCTGTTTATCAGTAAACATAAACACCTACCTCTGTATAGATTCTGGGAACTCAAGGCTCTGTTATTAGACAGGGCCCCTGCCCTGAAGGAGCTGTATTCAACACCTAAACCTAACAAGGTAGACAGCCTGAAGAACCTATCCTGGGTGCTAACTGAGGGCTACAGACAGGGACTGAGAACAAGCCTACAGGGTGCATTTTGCATCCCATAGAGAACGAACATCCACATACTTACTTTGAAACGTTGAGGATGAACACATGCTCCAGAGGCAGATGGCATTAATACGTCTTGACTTTTAATACAAGAGTCGTGTCTCTGTAAAGATACGCTCCCATGGGGTCTGTGAGGCTGTGCAGTTTGGCTTCCCTGGCTGCAAGTCTTCTGCATTCCTCGGTAGTGGAGGGACCATGCAGAGACGTGGAAGTCATCTGGGACGAATTCACAGGCTTGCGGTCACACCACACCACTGCGGCCATTGTTTCAGGAACATGTTGGTCTCATTTGGCTGCATTTTGTGGAGCTTTCAGCTCCTCCTTTATTCCATTTGAAGATTATTATTTCCTATGGAAACAGTGATGTCAACTTGATATGGGTGGGGCTCTGGGCCACGAATAAACTCGAGTTATTATTAGGCTCAGGAGTCGCCAGTTGGTGCAGGACCCCCCTCCCCAGCCCTGTGTTTGGGTGGAGTGGTCTGGCAGGCTGTGGGTGGCATGCTTGGAGAAAGTGTCCATGTTAAATAGCTCGAGTGTCTTGGAATAGCTGCATCGGCCTTGCTGAGACGACATGGGCTGCCCACAGGAGCATCGTGGGGAAGAAGAAGTGACTCAATTGGGTACATGGAGATGGGTGACCAAATGTTGGAATGTTTTCTTGAGTGGTTATTGCTGGAAGCAAAAACTCAAGAGATAAGGAGTTTCTCTCAGGTGGGAACAGTTTGGAAAGGGAACTCCTAGAAAATGGGGCTTTTGGGGGGTCCTTGGAGTTGAGCAGACCTGCACCTGGCAGGAACTGTCATGGAAGCCTTGGGGCCATGAAGAGAGTCTTTAGGCCTGGCTCATGGGGACAGAGATGTAACAGGACAGCCCAATAATAGCAGCTTTTTTTTTTTTTTAAACCAGGTGCTAATAGTGTTCCAGGCATTTTCTCCTTTGATTCTCCCAAAAAACCTTAGGGCATGAACAATAGTGGTACTTCACAGATGTGGAAACTGAGCCTCAGGAAGGGCGAGAACTTGCCAGAGGTCATAACAGAATACTGGAGCCAGATAAGGCCATTTGAATCCAGAACCAACTTTCTTCCTTCCTTCCTTCCTTCCTTCCTTCCTTCCTTCCTTCCTTCCTTCCTTCCTTCCTTTCTTTCTTTCTCTCTCTCTCTCTCTCTCCCCCTTCCTTCCTTCCTCCCTCCCTCCCTCCCTTCCTCTCCTTCCTCTCCTTCCTCTCCTTCCTTTCTTTTCTTTCCTCACCCGAGGACATTTTTTGATATTTTGTTCAGATAGAGTGGGAGGGAGAGAGAGAGAGAGAAACATCGATGTGAAAGGGACACATCGAGTGGCTGCCACCCACATGACCCAACCAGGGCCGGGGACAAACTGCAACCGAGGTACATGCCCTTAGCGGAAACTGAACCCGGTCTCTCTGGAGTGCACGCTGATGCTCTAACCGCTGAGCCAAACCAGGGCCAGAACCTACTTTCTTAAACACCATTCTGTGGTCCTTAAGGAAAAAGATTGAACCAGAACCTTAGAGTTCAAAGGTACTCTGCTTCAGGCATTTGTCATCAGACCCAGGAAAACACACACATCATGGCGCAGTGACAGAGGGCCCATCAGGTCAGGGCAGAGGGGCCTGGAGGGTGACCGGGTTCCCACCAGCCTTCACTGGTGAAGGCAGTGAACTCTGAAACCTGGAGCCTGTGGGCAAATGCCATTGCCACCACAAGGGCTCCAGGCCCAGGCTAGACATCGAGCCTCACAGCAACTTTCAGCAGCCCGGACTGTTCCGTTTGACAGATAAAAGGCACAGAGATGAGACAATTTTCAGTGATGTTATCACATATCAGAATCACTCAGCCGCTAAGAGGCTATCCTTTGGCTATAGAAGTCAGCTTTGGATTGCTAGGCTTTGCTCCATGGGAGCCAGAGACCTGGAGCTGTAGGTGGGCACCAGAGCCACCCCTGGGCCTGCATGCTGGCTCACCAGGACAGCATAGGAGGGCCCTGGGACTTGCCTGCAACAAGGCTGAGGGCAGGCTGAGGCCAGAAGAACCCCAGGCAGATGTACACTACTTAATGAAGCGTAGCATGTTCCATTCTCCTCCAGGGCCACAGTTTCTCTCTCCGCACCCAGAACCACCATCCGCACCTCCGGCCTCCTGGCGAGGTTTGCGCTGTATCATTCACCTTCGTACGTGTTTCCCTAAGCGTCCCCAAGTGTTTCCCTGGTTCCGAACAGTGGACCTTTGGTGGAGGGGTTGGCACTGCCCCAGCTTGAGGGTGAAGTTTAGCGAGGATGAGGCAACATCACAAATGCTGATTTTGCCCTTAAACTCTATTCTCTAAGTCTTTCCATAGGCATTGAAAACTCAGAGAAAAAGACAAAAAAGAAAAAAATTCCCAGTAGAAACCACACGTGGAAAACCAACACTCTGGGATTAATGGCATCTGATCTGAGGGGGTAAAGGGTTCAGACTCCATAGAGGGGGCGCAGAATCTTCATGAAGTGTGCAACCTGCTAAGGATGATGGGTATGGAAAACGTGCTTTGCAAACTCTGAAATGACCCTTGAGTGTCGGTTGCCGTTTTAATGACATAAGATCCATGTCTTAGAAGATCCAAGAAGGGAAGCTCCAGAGCTGGGGCAGATTAAAAGTGAAATTTGGAATCATATAAGCTGTTCAGGAACCCAAACCATTTTGCTGGTTTGTGGCCCAGTTTCTAGATTTGCCATTGAGTTATTTTCTTTCTGGAAGGCATACCCATCTTCCCACTGTCCTCTGCCATCTCTTTGCTTCTCCATCCCCACCTAGGGCTTTGACATATGTCTGTGCAGATTGTCCCCCACACAGCTGCAGGGGAAGTCATTCATATCAAAAACTGTGGGAGTCAGACCGTTGGTTCTTAAATTTGGCTATACACTGGAATCCCTTGGGGGATTTTAAACATTTTTAATGTCTTGGCCCTGCCTCCAGAGGGTTTGATTTAATTGGTCTGAGGGGCAGCCTGAGCATTAGATTTTTTCAAGCTGTCCAGGCGATTCTAATATGTAGACATGTTTGAGAACCACTGATTTAGACTATGCTGTGAATGGTGTCCACTGGGGATGTATGGTGTACAACCTGCTAGCCCTTCAGATTTGCCCTGTTTACTGACCTGAAATTGCTAGTAGGAGAGATCACAGATTAAGCACACATTTCCCTGCCTTTTGAGTTATTTTCCCCCTAGGATTGAGCTTGAGGTTGAGGAGAGTGTAGGCACTGACTCCCGAGCCTGCGGAGGCTCTCTTACCCTTTCTGAATTCTTCTGAGAGAGGCAGGAGAGGCAGGGGTCTAATCCTGCGGAAAATGGGGACTTTTCGAGCCTGGTTTTGGAGGCTGCCCAACTCTGGTGCTCTGCCCAGGGTGCGCATGCTGTTTTGATCCCCTGGCTAGGAGAATGATTTAGGCCTTCAGGAGAATCTGGCTCATTTCCCCTGGTGCCTAGGTTATTCCCTGGTTATAAATCAGCCACCATTAGCAGCTGCATTTTACTCTCTCTGGCCTCAAGGGAACTGTGCAGTTTTTACTAAATTAGCAACTTAATTGCACTAAATATAGCTCCAATGCCCCAAAGAAGTTATGGCAGCTCCCAAAGGTGTCTGGCTTCCCACACTCTCCCCCCTCCTCCGCCCCACACTCAGGGAGCAAGTTAAACTCTGAACAGTTCAAGCTTATTAAATCACAGCTTCTGGAATGAACTTTGTTTTGCAGCATCGAATCCTGCTATGTGAATTCAATGTCACTGTTTCCATAACAGCTCGTGTCCTTCAAACGGGAAGATGAGGGAGACCAAGAATACCACAAAACCCAGAGAAATGAGACAAACATGGCCCACGCAAGTCCGTGGTGTCATGGTTCAGTCAGAACGCTGCCTGTTTTACAACCTAGATGCTCTGTGACACATGGATGGTCCCCGGCTGATGAGCGAATCTGTCGTTCTAAAATGACAAGTCCAGCTTCTTTGGCTGAAACCTTGCATCTGGCATGTATATTTATACTTGGCATTTCAAAATTAATATTTTTGATTCAGCAGAGTGATTCAAAACAAACATTTTCTGAAAAGTTCCACATTCTTGAGCAGATAGATATTTGAATCTAGACTGAAGTGAGAGAGGGAGGGAGGGAGAGAGAGAGAGAGAGAGAACCAAGTATGAAAGAGCCTGCTAGTTGCTTAGCTAATGCCTTTTCCCTTTGCAATAGAATAACAGTAACAAAAACAGCTGCATTTCCCAGACTTCTTTGCAGTTTGGTATGACCACGGACCAAATGACGGTCAATGCGGTAGCAGTGGGAGCCTAACCTGGAACTTCCAGGAAGGTTTTCATTACAAATGTTGAATCTGGTGTGAAGTGTGCCCTTATCTTTATCTGAACCCTTCTACCTTCTAGAATGTAGACAATGGAGCTTTAGCAACCGTCTTTGACCATGGGATGACTTTGAAGAGGAAAGCCAGGTGCTGAATGAAGACGGCAGGAAGATGGGAGTCTGGGCCACTGATCACAGAGGGTCAGCCCTGTACTGCCAACCTCTACACTTTTTATGTGAGAGAGAATAGGCTTGCTAAGGTTAAAGTTATTTAGGCCTTTTAGTTGTATGAAAATAAATCCAATTCTAAATGATAGATTCTAGTAGGGTAAAATTAATTTTAAAAGTCCATCTGCTAGAGTGAAGAGCACTATTTGAAAAAATGTACAGCTCAGCAGTTAGAGCGTCAGCCTGCGGTCCAGAGAGACCTGGGTTCGGTTCCTGCTAAGGGCACGTACCTCGGTTGCAGTTTGTCCCCGGCCCTGGTTGGGTCGTGCAGGTGGCAGCCACTCGAGGTGTCCCTTTCACGTCAATGTTTTTCTCTCTCTCCCTCCCGCTCTGACTGAATAAAAAAATGGAAAAATGTCCTTGGGTGAGGATAAAAAAAATGTACATAAATAATTTTGTGCTCAGCAAGGTTAAGCAACTTACCTAAAGTCACCCAGCGAATAAGTGACAGAGCCAGTATTCTAACTCAGCCTGTGCTTTTACTTGAACCTGCTTTTCTGATAAGGAGAGCATGAGTAATAACGACAGCTCTGTAGCATTTGCCATTTTTAATCAACAACTTTTTATATTTAATCCTCATCAGGCTGTGCAGTGGTCAGGCCTGACCTGAACCCATCCCAACCCAAGGAGCCTGGGAGAGATTTGCTTATTCCAAAGATGCTACTCCTTCTGGAATTTGCTGGTCTTTGTGAGTAAGGCTTCTGTGTAACTCTTCCTCATCCAACCCTCACCTATGATGCCCCAAATAAATGCTAATAGACTCTGTAACAGGAAGGAAGGGACAGCTCGAGTTTCCAGAGAGTCACCTTTACTTAGAGGACTTCAGTTACAGGTGGTTCCATGGACAAGGTTTGTTGGCCTCCTACCGCCTACTTTCAAAGGCAGTCAGTTACTTGATCGATGATGTAGCATGAGAGACACTCAACGACTGACATGAGTAATCGGGAAAATGAGATACGTTAGCCCATCAAAACTAAGGAGAGGGCAGAGGGAAGCCTCTTGGTTTATTTAGGCCATTTTGGTTCATTGAATGTGGGTGACAACAAAATTACCCAAGATAACTTTCATTCCTGCCCCGGAAATAGCCATGAAGTGACAAGCTTTCTGCCGGGCTGTGAGGACGATGTTCAGCCCTGGAGCGGGGCGCTTGTCTCCCTGGACCACAAGGGCTCTGAGGGCCGTGTCCCCAGGGCTGGCTCACTGCCCGCCAATACCATGGGCTTCCTAAGGCGTGTTGCTCAGCAAGTTGAACCAATTTCCAAGTCTATAGGACTGACCCTGAATAATGTTCTTTCAACATCACACCTTAAGACAGTGGTTGACATAAGAATAAAACCCCATCTTAGAAATACGTATTAAGTAATTATATGATCCACATAAAGCTGGGCCCTTTGTGGTTTGTCTTAGCATATTATCCCACTTAAAGGAAGAAGAATTGGGCTCTGCCACATGTAACAGAAAAAGCAAAATAATAATGGCTTATACAAGACTTAAAAGCTTACTTCTCTCTCATTTAAAAGAAGTCTGGAATCAGGGAGCATCATAGTCACTGGGGACCCAGCCTTTATTTTGTAATGAGTCATCTTAATCCTCAAGGTCACCTCATGGTTCAGGGTGGCTTCTGGGGCTTCTGCAATTACATACAAGATATAGTGTTCAAGAATAAGAAAAGGCAGACGGTCAAAAAATGGAATTGGCTCCCAGCTGTCTCTTTCCTGGGAGTCTTTCAAGAAGCCCATTTGAAAATATATGTTTCCATCCAATGATCCAGATCTTAATCACATGGCCAAAGTTAGCTGCAACTGGGCACATTGCCACTCCCCCTCCCCCTCAATAATATAGGCCACAGTTCTCAACCTTTTTGATCTTGGGAACCCTTTGTACCCTTACAATTTATTGAGGAACCCAAAGAGCCCTTGTTTATGTGAGTAATATCTGTTAGTATTTACCATATTAGGAATTAAAACCAAATAAAATGTTTATCCATTATACTTTAAATATCTTATAATTTTATGTCAACTAAAAGCTTTTGAGATTAATTGTGGATATTGTTTGATGCTACACCTAAACTCACAGGGTAGTTTTTGTTTGTTTGTTTGTTGTTGTACGTGCCCCTAGTGGGAACCGAACCTGGGACTCTCTGGTCCACAGGCCAACGCTCCAACTACTGAGCCAAACTGGCCAGGGCACAGGGTAGTTTCTTCTTTTTTTTTAAATCCTCACCCGAGGACCATTTTTTTGTTCAGATAGAGTGGGAGGGAGAGAGAAGAAGAAAGAGAGAGAAACATCGACGTGCAAGGGACACATTGAGTGGCTGCCACCCACAGGACCAACCAGGGCCGGGGACAAACTGCAACCGAGGTATGTGCCCTTAGCGGGAACCGAACCCAGGTCTCTCTGGACCACAGGCCGACGCTCTAACCGTTGAGCCAAACCAGCCAGGGCACAAGGTAGTTTCTTAAAGGCTAGTTGCCAGGTAATGTTTGAAATCGTATCAACGAGTACTTTGTACTCTCTTAAAATCCACTGGTTTATCTTGCACTGTGAATGGATATTTTTACCTGAGCATGATTTTATAATATCATGTGGTGGTCATGTGGAAAATATTTGTTCACTGAGTTATGCAGACCTTTCAAATGTTGACATATTTCATTATATAAAACTTTTAAAATCACATTTTTAAAAATATCACTACTGATCTCAAAAGAAAAGTCCGCTTTGGGGGATGCTGTCAAGCTCATGATGATAAATATAAGTTCTCAAGAATTTTAATTTTCACTTGAAAGGTTGAATGTTATCATTGGCAACAAATACTGTCAGTTATTTCCCTTGGAGTGACTGGCTGATTTTGTTCAGTTTTGAGAAAATGTCTGCCAGATACGTAAGTCTCAGTAACCATGGTGCCTCCTGCCACAGGCCTTCAAGGACCACAGAGTAAGCTGGGAAGTCGGGGTGTTACTTGAGCACAGGGACCAGAAAGGTCACCCATATGAGTGAGTCCCCAGTGGCCTCTCCTGGGTGCAAACGAGGTGCAGACACACGGTAATCTAAACCTGTCCACTTTGAGCTTTGTAGACAGAGCTTTTTGTTTTCCCTTTGCAGTCTATTTTCCTTCTGAAAAATTCCAAGCATGTTTCTGTGGCTCCTGTTCTGGCCGATGAGGGATCAGGGCTCCTTCCTGGCTGAAGCGGGATCAGACTAGCCCCAGAGGCCAGCAGGAGGAGTGGGAGGAAGGGCCCTGACTCTCTCACACACCTGTCCAGAGTGGGAATGGGGGCGAAGTGAATCCCTGTAGCTCCCTGACGAGGACCCAGTTTACTTCGGTTCTCTCGGTCTCACCTCTGAAAGTTCAAAGGTGGTGGCTCTTTGGTAAGCAAATTACCGTTTGCGGTGAACCGCTCCCCAGGTGTGAAGGTGGCGGCTGGGTTGAGAAAAACTATCAAAAAGAACCACGTGGACTCTGATTTGTGACTCTGTTGTGTGCTACTCTTATGTTGATGTCGTTGATACTGGCCCGTGTTTACCTGGCATGACATTAGCTAGCAGAGGACCTTAGCGACAACACAGATCCGTGAAAAATCTTCCATGTACACAATGAAAGCTCTTCTCTCCCCCAGAGACCTTACGTGAGTGTCCATGTAAAAGCGTTACTCATATGGTGGTGTGTTTGTCCACAGAGATGTGTGTATACATACCACGCTAGAATCTGTATGTCTTGTGTATGTGTATCTGTTACATATAGAAGTGGCAGTGACCATGAAAATTACCTACTTTAGGATCAAGAAGATGATGTTAATAGTAAGATCATTTCTTTCTCTGCTTCCTCTGTTCTAAAAATAATTTTATGAGCAGGTAATATATGAACACAGTAAAATATTTCATTAATTAGCACGGAGTAAAGTCTCCTGTTCTCTGCTGTGGAAATGATTATTGCCAGTTCTTATGTATTCTTCAAGAGTTATTCTTTATATTAAAAAAGAATACACACGTACATCCCCCTTTTCAAAAAATGTGTTCTTTTAAGTGAATGAATGGGAGGGTTGCACAGGAAAGTATCTATCTCCTTATTTCAGCTTCATTTTCAGCCCCTTGTGTGTAGGCACAGACTCCAGCGCACATATTTGTATCTGTGATTTACACACATGTAGGTTTTATGCTGAAGGACAGGTTCTTTGTTATAAGAAAACTTCTGGAACCTAGAAAACGGATTTCCTTCCAAGTTCATCTGGTTATTAATCTTCCTAAAAGCTTAAGGCAAATAAAATCCCCATATCTGAGACCTTTGTGGTGTCCCAGAGGCAGGGGAGAATCATTGCTGTGGCGTTGTCTTCACTTTCTCATTTGTCATCAATTCTGAGAGCAGTCCAGTCGAGGTTTATTTAGTTCAGCTCTCTGTTGATTTTATAACCAACTGCTGACTGCTTGGGACATAAAACTCTTGATGATTTACAAGTAGTAAGTGGGCAAGAAATCCATAAATCACATACTAAGGGAGTGTAGGGGAACACACACACACACACACACTCACCTTCAAAGGAAGATTTGTACACATGTGCAGAAATAGACTCATTTTTAATTTGAGGAGAGTTGAGAACTCATTGGGAAGAGGCCCATAGTTAATAGCCTCTAGAAGTAAAATTGTACCAGATAATATTTTAATACAGAGCAAGAGGCCTGGCCCTTTATTTCTTAAGGAGGAGACTCTAGTTCCCACTTCAGATATGTTCAAAGGAGTGTTTCTGGTCTCTGAAGGAAAAAAACATTTTTTTTTCCTAAAATGTATTACTGACCAAGCCAAAAATGCTAAAGGTTGTCAGTGTTTTCTGATACTTTTGAAACTAATCTGCAACAGATATTTCTCAACTAAACATCAAAGATTCTTTTTCTTTTCATGTATATATTTTTCTGGGCCTATTCTTAGAAAAATCTCTAATAATATGCTAAATAATATGCTAAAAGTAGGAACAAATAAGTTTCCAATTCCAAAGGATACCTAGCGTCTCAGGGAACCGGCAGAGAAGGAGATAAGGAGTAAAAACATCTTGAAAAATGGTTTTGTTTGGAAAGTGAAATTTAATAAATATAAATCTGCTACCATGAATAGTGTGCCAACTGTAGTTAGAAACTTAGGATGCATTTAGCAAAAACTAATCTCATCTGGATCCTGATTCAAACAAAACAAAGAGGTAAAAATAAAATGTAGAAAATTGGAGGAAGTTAAACACTGACTAGATATTTAATGACATCAAGGAATTATAAAATTTTTAAGGTATAATAATGGTATCGTATTTTTTTTTTTTAGTCTTTATCTTTTGAAAATACACAATGAAGTACTTTCAGGATGAAATAATTTAATGGTTTGGATTTGCTTTAAACATCTAGTTGGGGGGTTGTAGGTGGGGCTACAAACGAAACAAGTTTGGCCATGAGGTGCTGTTTGGTGATGGCTACATAGGGTTTCATGTCCTATTCTCTCTACTCTTATATTTATTTGAAATTTTTCATAATGTAGAAAACAATGAAACAGCTAAGTTGAGGTAGAATGATCCTTACCTACTTGAAAAGTTCTTCATTTATTCATTTCATTTACTCAACAGGACGGGGAGCGCGGGTTGTGTAGCGGGCTCTGGATGAACCTTTGGGGAACGCTGAGTGGTCGGAGCTGCAGACGGCACCCTGGTTTCCGGGACAGATGGGGACACTCCGAGCACTGGGCCGCAGTCGCCTCCATGCCATGTGCAGAAAGCTCATTCTCTCGGTAAGAAGGCATCTACGCACGGTCACTGTGAGGAGTGTCTGTTTGGAGGAGAAACACCAGCTGCCCAGGGGTGCGGGGCTTCATCACAACCCTGCCCCAGCGATGCAGCAGTAAACAAGGCCGAGGAGACCCGAGGTCAGAAGCTGAAAGCAGACACCCTGGCCAGCTCTTCTCAAACAATAGGTTTTATTTTTATACTGTATAACCCCCCACCCTCGCAAAATAGAGAACACTTAAAGGGCTGGCTTTGTATCAGAGAACCATTTAGTGCATTTGAAATTTAGACCGGTGCCTGGCTCAGGGGAGCAGAGGAGAGGGCACCTGCGATCTCAGGAGTTCTCGAGCCTGAGATACCCCCAGGAGCTCTGCCGAGGGAGTGGGTGCAGGTCCACACTGCACAGGGGACCAGCCGCTCTGTTGGTCCAAGGGGAGAAAGGAGTCCTAAGAGCTCTATGAAAGCTTCTTCTGCTCTGTTCTAGGCCTCATTTCCCAGGCCTGGATGATCCCTTCCCGGCCTGTCAAGATTGTCAGCCGTCTTCAGTTTCTCCAGCCAAAAGGAGCCCAGAGGGACTCACAGATGTTTGTAGATAACCTCAAGTTCTTAAGAAGCCTGTCTTCTTTGATGAACAAGGCCTTTTAGCTTTTATTTAGAATTCCATGTAGCTCACCCGAATGTGCCTACCTGCCCGGCCCCACGGTGTCGAGGTGGAGGAGAGGGATGTCCTCTGGTTTTCTGGTCGCTTAGATCTGAACCTTGCCAGCAAGATCACTACTACACCCCCAAGTCTCTGGGTCTCGCCCTAACAGTAAGTGCTCAGAATCAGGTCATAGGTATTATTCAAACACATTAACAGCTTCCCAACTGCTCTGCAGATATATACCAAAACGTTTGACAAGGCCCAGGGCTCTGGCCTGGACGCGGAGCCTCTGAGCACATGAGCAAAGGCAGGCCACTGCCTCCACAGTAATCTCAGGGTGGAGAGCGCGTCGGGGGCCAGACAGACTTCAGCTCACTATCCCCAGATCCCAGTTCTCCTTTCACCGCGATGAGATGCTCAGAGAGAATGGCAAATGGCCAGGCAACAACCCAGACACTCTGCCAGGAATGTGTCCTCCTTGGTCAGAGACCGAGCAACCCCAAACAGACAGAAAGAGAGCATTGTGGGATTGTCCTGAAGCAAGCGTGCTGGTGGGGTCATTTGTCAGGCACTGGAAGGCAGCTCTGTTTGAGGGCTGTAGCGGCAGTGAAACATGAAGGTTTCCACCGCCTGCAAGGCCCCTCCTAATACCTCGCCCACTGGGGGCTGTGCCAGGCAGCTCCCTCCTCCTCCTTGTATGGGCACTGGCTCTTCAGTTCCCAGGACAGTCCTCAGGGCCCAACAACACCCGTCCCTGGCTGTCCGTGTGAACAGTGCTCCCTAGGCAAGGGCCTTTACTTCACTCCCCACCTAGAAAACTCCTGGGACTCTCCTGACTGATTCAAATCCCTCTCACAGCCGCAGCACCTCTCTTTGGTATCAGAGAATAATTGATCTGTGTCTCCCCCAGGAGATTAGAAGCTCTGCAGGAGCAGAGTCAGATCTGCTCTTCTGTTGGTTTGATTTTTCCCTTTTACATCCCCGCTTGATGGCCCCAGTCCTGACACAAAGTAGATGCTCAATCAATAAATATTGACCGAGCAAACAAATTCCCATGTTCTGACCCCTTGACTGTTGCAGGCCAGCCTCCCGTCTTGAGCTCCTGAGGCTGTTAGCTCCGACACACTGTCTGCAGAGGTATGAGTTACCTCCACGGTTAGCACGTTCTCACTGTCCTAGAGCAGGGACAGTTTAGTCGCTGCTGTCTGGAGCTAAACACTCCCCAAGGCCACTTCCTCGCATGTGGGATTCCTGGTGTCACCCAGACAGTCCACTGTCCTGCCCTCCCAGCTTTCCCACAAAGACATCCTTTCCTAACTTTCTTTTTTCCATTTGAGCATCCCTTTATGCCAAACCCAAGCCCAGTTATATGAAGTTGTAGGGTGGGTGAGGATGAGGGGGAAAGGGGTGAAGGAGGCAGGCATACAGGGCTGCAGGTGTCACTGCTGACGCTCAACCATGTCCCTGTCTCCCAACTTCCCCCCAGAGCCAGTGGCCCTCAGCTGGGACTCCAGTATTTCATGAACACGTTGCGTCCAAAGCTAGCTTCTGTGAACTGAATTATGTTTTTCCATCACCTTCTATCATCAAACATGAAAATGAATTGTCATATGAAAAGATTTTGTTCCCAGGATATGATACAAATCACAATATTCTACAAAGCTTGTATTAATCACATCCTTGGATAACTAGATATTTCTGATAAAAATTAGTAAATATCACTCCATCTATGAACAGACTACCAAAACTTTGAAGAATTGCTAAAGCCTGTCTTGCTTTGGGTTAGCCTCCCTGTGTAGCCCTGAGTGGCTTAGGTTACCTTTGTAACCTAAGGAAAATATTTTCGCTTAAAACCTGCTGATTTTAACGGTCTCTTCCAAAGTCTGTGAGTCTGTTCTGGTTGTTTATTACACAGTCCAGATTCAGGGAAATTGAGGGCACCACGTGTTTGAGTTTTTGTTTTTTTATAAAGAAGATGAGCTTGTCTTGGGCGTAGAGATTGTTTCCTCAATTGGTGACTTCCCAGGTGTTGACACGGCAGCTCTATTCTGTCTAACGCAACAGAACTCTTCTCGGTGCTTGGAGAAGTCCCGGGCTCCGTCGGCACTGGGCCGGGTGGGCCATGCCCAGCACGGATCCCAACCTGGGTGGATACTTCAGGCTTCAGCCTTGCAGACAAGAATATCAACAGCCAAGGGTCACTGCGCCGCCACCATAACTTAAGAATTTAATGACATCATTGTCCTATTATTATTTATTTAGTATGGTTTAGCCACCTATCTAATATCCTAACAGATGTTCTTTATTTTATTTCATTTATTTGTTTGTTTGTTTATGAGGCCTTTAAGATACCAGGTCCTGTCCAGCCGGTGTGGCTCAGTGGTTGAGCACTGACCCATGCACCAGGAGGTTGCCGGTTCAATTCCCGGTCAGGGCACGTGCCCAGGTTGTGGGCCCGATCCCCAGTGGGGGGCATGCAGGAGGCGGCCAATCAATGTTCTCTCTCGTCGATGTTTCTATCTCTCTCTCCCTCTCACTTCCTCTCTCTCTAAAATCAATAAAGGAAAAAAATTTTTTTTAAATAGCAGGTCCTCAGGGGACACCCAATGGCAGCCAAGTTGTTTGGGATGTGCTGATCTGCCTTGGGAACCGAGAACAGGCTCTGGGGAAGCTGCAGTTGAACCTGTTTTCTCTTTCCTGCTGGCCTCCCACCCCACTCTCACTACTGGGGAAACCCCCAAAGGCACAGCAGTAGTGATCCCCTGCCTGCTGGGGTGAAAACCCAGACGACGTGACTTGCTGTAGGAAAGGAGTGAGTGATGGGTAAACAGAGGAGATTCCTCCTTCTGAACTGTCTGGGGACAGCAGTATCAGAAGGTCATTTCTCTCCCCAGCCTAATTTTTACCACTTTGAGACATTTCCCCTCCCACCCCCATTGAACGGTGTCTGTCGGGCTGCCTGGGCTCTCTGCGGTCGGACTCCTGAAGTTACAGCACAGAACACTTCACGTGTCAGCAACAGTGACCTAAATGCTGTCCCCTCGGCATTTGGTCTCTAGTGAGGAAGGGAGAAGATTTCCTCGTAGGGGGGAGGAGAGAAGCAAGCAGAGTCCTCCTGTCCCCACTGGGTGTCTTCTAGCTGCTCAGCACCAGGGCTGGACCTGAAATGTGAGCGGAAAACACAGTGTTACAGCACCGCTGCCCAAACCAGTGCCACCAGCCTGGCAATAGGCTGCACAGAGAATTGTTTTCCCACACCGCCTTCCCGGTAGACCAAGCATAGCCTTAGCCTGTGACGGTGTCCGCCGGAAGAGGGGGTTCCCCCCCCAACACCATACCTGTCATTTCCACCATCCACGAAGGCAGGGTAGTCCTGGTCATCCACAAAGGCAGAGTTCTCGGCCGGGTAGATGGTGCAGTACTGAGGAGGGCTTGGCGTGGCAGCAGCCACCACTCCAGACGGCGTGAGGCAACACGGGGTCAGCACTGGCTGCAGGTGGGGGGTGTTCATCCCAAGGGGCTCTTGAGTGCCATAAGGGGGAGGGATATACTGCACCACAGTAGCCCCATGGAAGGTGATGGGTTGGTTGATACCAGTGAAAACAAACGACTGTCCTCCTGCTGTCTGCTCCAGGTCAAGGATCCTTTCCTCACTTTCTTTGCAGAACTGACAGGAAAGCATTTGGAACTTGCACACAGCAATCAGGATGAATGTCACCCCGACCGACAGCATGATGGGCCCAAGGAGCTGGGTCCATTCAAAGTGGGAGACCCCTTGGTATTTGATCCAGCCCATGATGGTGAAGGTGATCCCCACCAGTCCCAGGAAGATGCCTGAGAAAAGTAAGGTGGCCCCAGCCTTGTCATCGTCGGACACCTGGATGTCTGCGGTGCTGGTTGTGTAAGGAGTAACCGAAAACACGTTGAGAGGGAAGTCCTCCAAGGGCCTGCTGCCCTGCTCCATCGTCCGCATGCGATCGCCCGCGTCTTAGAGGGAAAGGGATTATGAGAGCTCCTAAGAGCAGAGCAAACCAACCCCAGGTTCAGATTACTTATGGAAGAACTTTGGGCTTCTGTGGTTAACAGAGCAGAACAGGCAAAGGCCTGAACTTTGTGTAGAAGAATAAAGGTCTGAGAAATGAAGCCTGAAGTTTTCTCATAATTGTGAACAACTGAAGGTCTCTGTTTTCAGTTCAATGGCAAGCGCTCTCATTCCCATTCATTCACTCGCTCATTCACAAAGTGTTGATTGAGCTGCCTATGTGCTAGGAGGTGCCTTTTGAGACACTTGGGCACTGCTCCAAGGCCCTTTTGTGTCTTGTCAAAACCAGGACAGTAGAAATGGCAGAGTGACCTCCAGGGCCTCTGGCCAGGCAAGGGCCCTTGACATATCAGCCACCTACCTCAATTTTCCTGCTGGGCCAGCCCATTAGAAATAGGCAGACTTGGCCATGTATGTGTGTTGCTTCCTGCTTCGCATGTGCCTTTGGCTTTCAGCATTTGGGGAATAATTCCAGCTGTGGAGAGGAGAGACACCACAGGAAACCTTCCCATGCACTGCATCGTTGGCAGAGGCCAAATGAGCATCAGGCATGACCTAGCGTCTTGGGGACACATGCTTCAGATCCTCACTCCCCCCATGGTGGCAGCACAGTCCCTGGTTCCCAAGGTTAAAGTAGACAGATGTATTTTCAAGCTTGCTATGTTTTGCAATCAAACCCAAGCTCATTTAGAGAAGAAAGCCCCATCTTCACTGACATTATATGTCATTCATCACTACAGAACTCCTTCAAAGCAACCCCATGGGTGTCCTCCTCCACAGAATAGAAATGTGGCCCTCTTTCTTTCCTGGATAGATCTTAGGCGCACAGATGTCTCTCTTGAGTGGTTACATATTATATCAGCTCCTTTTTGGCGACATTGAACAAAAGGAAAAGAGTTGCTCTCTTGTCCTAAGTCAGGGCTTCCCAAACTTTCCTGATGATAAAAATCATCCAGGCCACTTTTTTAAAAGGTAAAATTTGAGCTCCCAACTCAGAAACACAGAACCAAAATTTCCAAAGGAGAATAAGTGCCCCAGGTGGCTCTTGTGATTGGGAACCTTTCGAAATTCAACTCCAAGTTAATCCCAATGCTCCTGGGAGACCAGGGAACTTGCTTCTCCACTGCAGTGCCTCTCCCTGCTACAGAACAAAGCCTGTGATCTCCAGCTTCACTGCCAGCCAGACGGGAAACCAAGCAGATGGTCAGCTCCTCGGGTATCTTCCCAGAGGTGTCTGCCCCATTTCAGTCTATTACTCAAGCAAGTCACTAAGCCAGCCCAGATACAAAAGGAAGGAAATTAGATTCTTCCTCTCAAAAGAACGTCAAGGTCACCGTGCAGGTAGGAGATATTAATGCCGCTCTCTGGAAAATACAGTCTTCCACAGAAGAATGTTGACTGAATTGTCACTATTTAGCCAGTGATATTGCTTGGATTTTTGTCCATGTGGACATCCAAGGGTGTCCCAAGATTTTAGATCACCCATATTGTATCCTCACTCATTCAGTCTTGTTTACTGGCAAGTCCTTGATGGGACCCATGGGGACAACACTCTGTCACCGTTATCAAGAATGTCGAATTCCAAATTTTCCGAAGTTTCTTGTGTATTTTCACTGTTTTTCAGACTTACATATCAAACTTCCTGTTTTTAACCACCAATCCACATTCCTAGTTAAAAATTGTAATTTTGAAATGATTACAGTTCAAAGACATGAATGAAAAGTGACACTAAAACCACAAAAACAGAGTTTTCAGAGCTTATCGGAGAAGTCTCGGGAAATGAAACTAGCATGGTCGTGTATTTGCTAACAAAACAGATGATTGACTATGTCGTGGTGGGAAGGAAATTGCTTTATGAAAGTGTGTGTGTGTGTGTGTGTGAGAGAGAGAGAGAGAGAGAGAGAGAGAGAGAGAGAGATCAAATGACTTTTTTAAAAAGTTTGGTAAAGTGACAAATCCATCTTTCAAAATTCTATCTGCTCGGACCATGAGCCTGCAGTACAGTCTGTGTTCGCAGCAGCATGGGCCATATTCACTTGATTTGACCACAGATGAAATACCACCAGACCTCTAGTAGCAAGAAAAGTACCAAATATTTCAACCACTCCAAGTATACTGTGGTAGGGGGCGGGCTCAGTAGAGGCCGTGAGGGGAGGAGAAAGAAGCAACAGGAAAGGGGCTGGGAGCTCTGCTCTGCAGAGGAGAACCCTGTCACTAGCCACCGCCACTCCGCAATGGGGAGAAAAATCAGCAAACGCAGAAGTGGTCTGGAGGGTATGACTGGGTGAGGAAACTGGTCCTTGGATTCAACTCCGAATTCAGTTACTGTGAGAGGAAAACAGTCGGACATACAGCTCCTGACTACTTGGAAATCCAGAAGCTGGTCTGGTCCTGGGGTCCTGCACTAGGCAGCTGTGACGTGGCTGGCCATTAGGACTAAAGCAGCAAAAGGGGGCAGCTGTCATGGAGAGGGCCAGCTAGGGTCCGAAAGCCATGCCCTGACCAGCTCTGTGCCTTCTGAGGGCCAAGGCTGCAGACTTGCAGGGAACATGGTAAGGCCATGTGTGCTACTCAGCTGCACCCCTGTCGGACTTGTGGTAAGAGGATCGATGCATCTAGTAAGGGTCCTGGGTGGAACATGTGGAACCCCAACCCTGAGAGATGAATCTGCACTTCAGTGAGTGTTGGGTCTATTAGTCAGGTGGAGGGAGGTGTTTGGGGGAAATCTCAACAGTAGGGATTATCCACTGCCAACCTGTTCCATTTACTTGAATTGTGTCTGACTGTGGGAACAGACAGCTATATTCACCTTTTCACAATAAAAAGACATAGTGGTTGGACGATGGCTGTACTATTCTAACTATACTTTGGTCATGTTGAGAACCAAAACTATCCCCACGCATTTTGCTTTGTTACAAGAATCATAAGAATATCTGGGGGGGGAGGTCGTTGCTATAACGACCCTGCACATGTATCCCACCCTCTTGCTTGAGCTTCCCCACATCCTGGTGAGGGACTGTGCCTCAGCTCTATAGATGATTAATCTCAGAAACAGGGAAGGATGTGATGTGACCGAGCAGCAGTGCAGGAGGACAGCCTGTTTTGCTAAACTGTTTTTAAACTGCTCTTCCATGAAGGGCACACGCTGACAGTGATCTGTCTGTGCTGTTGAGCCAGCTTGTGTCTGCTGAGGGTCGTTGGGGCCAGCTGTTCTCAAGGTGTTCTAGTGGATAACCTTTAGATTTCTTTTTTTTGTAAATTAAACTGAATGTTACCTTGATGGAAATGGAATTTAGGTCACAATCTCCACTGACATTTTTCAGCAAACAACAAGGTGAGCTTCCCAGGGGCCCAGCTTGTGGTCTGAGGATCTTTTGGATGGGGAGGGTCTGCACTGGGCAGTAGTAGCTCCCTCCTGAACTCAGGAACATATGTACTTGTGCATTGATTTTTATTGTGGTGAAACCACAGACAGAGGCTGCAGCGACCCTCATTTAGTAGCTCAGAGTTCTGTAGATCCGACGTCTGTCTTAGCCAGAGGTGCTAGGGAAGCCTTTTCCTAAGCTCGTTCTGATTGTGGGCAAATTCAGCCCCTTTTCATAGAGAGGTTATTCCACTTCTAGCGGTCACCTACTCCCCTTCTCCGTCTTCAAAGCAGCTCCAGCATTTCGAGTCATTCCCCGACCTCAAATCTCCTTCACCTCCTGTTCCACCTTCTCCTTCTGCCTCATTTTTCTGCTGCGACAGCCATAGAAAGTTCTCTGCTTTTAAGGACCCATGTGATTAAAATATTACCCACCCAGATAATCCCTTTTTTACATCAACTGTGACATATAACAACACGATCACAGGAATGGTACTCTTACCGCACTCACGGGTTCTGGGGGAATAAGGAGTGAGCAATCTCTTTTGGAGGAGGGCACTTACAGAATTCTGCTGCCACATCCTGGTTCTGCTGCTAGGAGCCAAAGAGAGCGTTATTTAAGAACAAGTGACTCAAGTGAGGATGACCCTATTGGGACTGTGTGTCCGGTCAAGGCTCTACCAAGAACATTCAAGCAAAGCACTGCAGTGGGTCTTATGGACCTTATCATGTCCCATTTGCTGTCACGCAGTGGTTTTCACAGTGAGGTCCCAGGACCACAGCAGGAGCATCCCCTGGGATCTTGTCAGAAATGCAGATTTGGGGCCCCATCCCAGACCCACCGAATTAGCTGCTCTGTTGTGGGCCCAGAGATCTGTGTTTTAACCAGGTGATTCTGAAACTTGCTCAACTGAGAACGATTTCTCTAAGGCAAGTCCTCAGTTGTGTGTGTGTGTGAAATCATAAGTGGGGGTCAGATAGGTCATCCCTAGGGTGACTTCCACTCCCAACCATCTATGATTCTGTGGATATTATAAAGTAATTACAATGTATAAACCAAAGGGGACACGTACGCACCTTCAAGTGTGGATGTGAGCTTGCACACGCATAGTGGTGAGGGCTCAGGCTCCGGAATCTTTCCTGCCGCCAAGTGCTGGCCCCAATTACCAGCTGTGTAGCTGGGCCAGCAGCTTCAACTCTCTGAGCCTCATTTTCCTCTTTTATAAGAGGCTGATAATAGTACCAACTTCCTAAGAGTAGGAAAATCAAGCGAGACAATAAAGAGAGCGCATGTAGCATAGTAAGCTCTGTGACTATCAGCTATGATTATTTTATTTATTTATTTATTTATTTATTTATTTATTTTTATCCTCACCTGAGGACATTTTTCCATTTTTTGTTCAGATAGAGTGGGAGGGAGGGAGAGAGAGAGAAGCATCCATGGGAAAGGGACATATTGGGAGGGAATGGTTTCCAGACCCTTCAATGCATAGTCAAGGTGTCATCTCACATTCATTCATTACTCAGTCTTTCATTTAACACTTATTAACCCATGATATGCACAGAGAGTGGACCAAGACCTGGTTCCCGTGGCCAAGGAGTTTATATTGGAGCAGGGAGGACTTCCATGTAACCCACAAACTCTGCTCCAGGACAGAAGAAAATATGAATGACAACAAAGTTAAACACACACTTTTATTTATGATTTATTTTTTTATTTTTTTCTCATCCGAGGACATTTTTCCATATTTTGTTCAGATAGAGTGGGAGGGGGAGAGAGACAGAGAAACATCGATGTGAAAGGGACACATCGAGTGGCTGCCACCCGCACGACCCAACCAGGACTGGGGACAAACTGCAACCGAGGTACATGCCCTTAGCGGGAACCGAACCCGGGTGTCTCCGGACCGCAGGCCGACGCTCTAACCGCTGAGCCAAACCAGCCGGGGCAGCTACAGTTATTTTATTGTCTGAGTTATTTTAAGCTTTCTCCTTGGGTGCTTGAGGAGCTGGGTCCTGGTGAGGCTGGAGCAACCAGGCCCTTGTCAGGAGGCCCCAGAAGCCATTGCCTGGGCACCGAGGAGCAGTGCTACTAGGCCTGGCGGCCGGGGCGGCCCTTCTCTGGGTCTTCGTGTCGGCTTGAGTCCTACCGCTGCAAAAGAAGGCGTCAGGTGGAGTGTGTACGTAACCCTGTAAATGCACTCATCTCCTCTGGGACACTCAAAACACACAAAGTGGAAACCATAGGCTTTTGCTGTGTGTGTGTGTGTGTTTATTTTTCTTTTTGTATTTTGTTCTTTTTGTTTGTTTTGTATCTCCAAAGGAGCAAAAATAGTTAAGGCCTGGAAGAGAGTCAAGATGTGCCTCTGTATGATGTTTAGGTGAGACAGTGTGTCACTTGGGGGACCTAAAGGCCCCCCGCACCCACTCTGGTTTCAATGGGCCGTACCAGTCAAGCTTCGAGGATCTCGCCTGAGTTTGCTGAGAGGCCTGAATGGAGGTTAAGACCTTGTTGAGCCAGATTCATGGGAGAGAGGAGAGGCCCTTCAGCAGGGCCTGTTTTCTGCAAGGGGAGCTACGCCTTTCCCAACCTTCTGGATAGTTCTCAGTGGCGCTGACGTAGGAGGGAGGGCAGCGGCCACCCAGCATGAATCGCTGCTGCCTGAAATGGAATCCATTCTCCCAGGCATAGGCAGGCAGTGACATGAGGGCCGTCTGCACAGCTGCTCCCCACCTGCAGCCTATTCCCAGACACCACATGGCTCCTTTAGCCTCAATGCCACCATGAGAGCGTCTCAGCCTGTGACACAGTGCTTTGCTAATAACCACTAAGAACCACAAGATCTCTCTGGGCAGGGCGCCGGCTGGGTCCTCTTCGGCCTGGGGAAGAGGAATTAGAGTTTGCAGATGTATGCACTACTTGAGGTCTATCTCTAGCTGAGGTCTTAAGCAGCTGCCATAATTTTCTGTACCTGGTGAAATAAGAACCAGAGCCAGGGAATGCTTCTTCCCTTCTCCCCTAGAAAAATGTCTCCCAGCTTTATGCAGGCAGTGAGCTCCTCCAGGGAGACCTCGTAGGACTGCAGATCTGACGGTTTGGGGAGGCTTCTAGTTCAAAGAGTCAGAGGCCCAGAGATGCATTTATAACTGCTCTTGCCATTCAGAACTTCATTTATTCCCCGTTGATGTGAATCCGTCACATCATGGGTTCTCATACGAATCCATCTGGTCCCCTTCATGCAGACCAGAGTGATGCAGTTTGCGGAGTAATTAAATACACTTTCTTCTCCCCTCTGCCACTCCAGAAAGCCCACCAATAATTTGATTCCAGGTGGCTAGGACTCCGGATAACAGAGCATTCTGCAATACTAAAACATATTCTTAAAATATCACTATGGAAGGAACCTTAGAGACCAACACCATCATCATGGAGATTTTTTTTAAACAATGCTGAGTAAAAGCAGGAAGTGAGGTGGGAAGGTAGGAGGAGATGGGAGAGGAGCAGAGAGGAGAAACTTGCTTTAAGGACGAGAATAGCAGGCCTTGTCTTGAGAAGTATGAGTAACTCTACCCTCTAGAATGAAATTCCAAAACAAAACAAAAAAGCAAGCCCTGGTCTAATCCTTTCATTCTACAGATGAAGAAACGGAGGCTCAGGAAGATGAATTCAGTGGCAGAAACCAGGTATTTGACTCCTACTTCATTACTCTTTCTACTATGCTGCACATGTATTTATAACACCTTCATTCCCTCCCTTCTAATGAGTAATTCGTCCAGGCATAGTTTTAACTAGAGAGTTGATCATTGCTGGCCCAACTCACCCCATCCTCAGAGAGGATGCACCCTATGCTACGGAAAGACAGTGGCCCAGCTGGACACCTGGTAACCCAGCCTTCCTCCTCGTGAGGTGGGCATGTGATACAAGAGAGCCCTTCCGTAGCTATGGGGAAGGGTGGCCAACCATCTGGTTTCCCTGGGACTGAGTGGGTTCCCAGGATGCAGGCCTTTCAATGCTAACACTGGAGCATCCTGAGCCAACTAGGACAGGTTAATCACTCTAGCAGGAAGGGACTTATGACCTGCGTGGCCAGGCTGAAAACCATAACCTGGGAAATCAGATTCTCAGAAACTAGAAGACTAAAAGATTGAGGCCATTGGCTGAACTGGAAGTGCCGTAATATAGAAAGAGGGCAAGGAGAATTGAGGAACTGCCATTCTGGTCACATGTAAACAAAACTTAAGAGCAGAAACTATGAGCAAGTAGAGGATGCTGATTGCATTTTCAGAAAATGGACTTTCAGTAGCTTCTTCCTTACAAACCACCGTGGCTAATTGCAGATCCTTGTAGAGACTCTTTCCAGATGCTTCTGCTTGCTGCTGTTGTGGCTTCTGCTTTCACTGCCAAGGAACGGGTATAACAGAAGACTCTTCTCTTCCAAATTAAAAAGAAATGAGCAAGATCTGGGACATTGAGACATTTGAAGTTGGGAAACCCAAGAATAGCTCTAAGTGATTTCCCCTTCCACCTTCTGGAACCCATGAGGCTCTTAATCAGCCAAAGCTGAGGTAGGAGATTGTTTTGCCCGGAGATAGCTGTGACAACATGGCTCATTTGTCACTCTCGTCTTATGTGGTTACTTTGACATTGCTCATATTAAGAGGTGGTTTATCTCCCTGGCCCTGAAACTGGCGGGCTGTTGTGACTGTCTCCATGAGTATAATGGAAGCAACACTCTATGACCTCCAAAGCTAAGTATCAAACACAGCTTGCACCTTGCCCCTGGAACACTATCTCTGGAAGTATTTAGTCACCATGACTGTCCAGGGCAGCCATGATAGGAGGAAGCCCAAGCTATTCTACATGGGAAAGCCACACAGAGTGGTCCTGAGACTATATCGAGAGAGAGAGAGAGACAAATGCCTGGCCAGCCCCCAGCTCCTTCAGACCTCCTCTCTTCCAACTCCAGCCAGCATGTGATTACAACTACATGAAAGACCTTGAGCTGGAAGTGACCAGCCAACCCCTTCCTTAATTCCTGAACCACAGAACCATAGTTTATAAGAGATAATAACATAATTGTTGTTGCTTTAAGTCACTAAGTTTTAGGGGATGACTTTTATACATAAATAGATAGCAGAAGCAGCTGGCCTTGAAGAGGTGATAAAACTCATCGCTCAGAACCACGGTGGCCACAGCAGGACCAGAAGAACATAGCTAAGTACAGTAGGCAGCCGCCCTTCCAGCTAGGAATATGACTCCACATTTACCTGAAGAACAGATTAGAGTGGCCAATATCTTAAAAATAATTATTCATTTAATGATTTGTAAACATATCCTTTTATATACGCAAATATTTCCAGTAAGTTCAAAATTATTTTCACTTACAAGAATTGATCTCAAGTCAACTTTTTGGGAGAATGCATGGCCCACCACCTGCAGCTGTTTTCTGTGTCTTCTAGGCATCAGAACTCAGGCAGCCAGCCCTGATGCTGGCGGACACATAAAGAGCATATAGTAATAGACCAAGCAGAAGAACAGGCACGGAAACAGAGCCCTTGGAGGATGAATGATAGAGTGGGGATATTAGGGCTGCACATTTTCCCTGAATGAGGGATGTTTCAAGTTTTAGCTGAGCATATAATTGTCTGGGTATAGAATGCATTCAATCCCAATCTCTTCCAGGCAGGTGTAGCCATATGACTAGTTTCTGGCTAATGAGAGGTGAGTGAAGCCTTATATGCCACTTTTGGATTATGCCCATAAAACAAATGAGCCAAGTTCTAGAGATGGACGGTGATGATGGTTGCACAATGATGTGAACGTACTTAGTGTCATTGAACTGTACACTTAACAAGGTCAAAATGGTAAGTTGTATGTTATGCGTATTTTACCACAATATGAATGAATGAACAAACAAATAAAAGAATGACCCTCTCTGGCCCTTTCCTCCTCCCCTGGCTGCAATGCAGATACAGCAGCAAGACCTGGGGCAGCCATCACAGACTGTGCTGAATCTTCATGTTGAAAAAGGCAAGGCAATACAGACTGGTTCTTGTCCCTGGTCGCTGGTCCTTGGACAACCTCATGGAGTAGAGCCACCTCTCCAGCGCACAGCCACCTGCTCCAGCCTGTTTTTGTGAGGGAGAATGCACATCTGTCTTGCTCAATGAACGCTTTGGGGTCTGTTTGTTATAGCAACTTAGAATGAACCCTAACCAGTGTCACAGGTTGCAAGCATGACCATCTCTTTTACCAGGGAGGGGAAATTCTAAGGTAGCATCTTTATATGGGTGACTGGAGAGTCTGCTGATTTCCTCTGTCCCCTGACTTCCCCGTCCTCCTCATCGCTGGTAGGAAGAGATCTTTCAGCTGAAGGACACTTCAAGGTTACAATGTGACAGGTGAATATTATTTGTGGCTAAGATGTTTGTTTCTCTGTGGCTAAGATGTTTGTTCCACAGAACTTGACCGGAGCCATAAGGGACCACCAGCTTCATGAACACCCTATGGCCCTTTCAGTGGCACCAGTCGTGACACCAGTTGGTTGGAACTGGGACCCTGTAGGGCTGGCTGAGAGGGAGAAAGGGGGAAAAAAGAAGGCCTAGGGGAGGGGAGCACCTGTGGACCATCAAAGATAAACTCTAAATGGATTGAAAATCCCAGCCTGGATTTCCTTAGCCAAGCTCTGGCACCCACACTCTAGCTAGGCTGCTAATGGCTCACAGCTGTTCCCAATGCCGATGATTGCCCTTGGCCAATGGGAGCCTTTTCTCCTAGAGAATTACACCCACCCCCAAGGGAACCCCAGCCAAAGCCAAGCTGACATAGAGGTACCAAAAGCCAGCCTCCTTACCTCACAGAGCACCAACACGGTAGCACAGTTCATGCTCCAGTGCTCTGGGATCAGGCTGACGCTGGTCTCCAGCTGAGACGCAGCCTCGCTTGGTGTGCCCCCCCTTCCCTCAGTAGTTTTCCCCAAGAGCACTTTCTTAACATATCTCATGGATAAGAATCCCCCATCCAAGGCTGTTTCTGGGGATCCCAATCTAGGACAGACTCCTCCGGGGATAAGTAAGAGCTGTGTACTATTGATTGAAATTTATGTGTGATTTTATGTAATTGGTTACTAGGAAGAGTGCATTCTTTCTAGTAATGTACTGTACTGGGATTGGCTTCCAGACCTTTCAATGCATAGTTAAGGGGTCATCTCACATTCATTCATTTGCTCAGTCTTTCATTTAACACTTATTAACTCATGATATGCACAGAGAGTGGACCAAGACCTGGTTCCCGTGGCCAAGGAGTTTATATTGGAGCAGGGAGGACTTCCATGTAACCCACAAACTCTGCTCCAGGACAGAAGAAAATATGAATGACAACAAAGTTAAACACACACTTTTATTATTTATTTATTTATTTATTTATTTATTTATTTATTTATTTATTTATTTTTATCTTCACTCGAGGACATTTTTCCACCTTTTGTTCAGATAGAGTGGGAGAGAGAGAGAGAAACATCAACATGAAAGGGACACATCGAGTGGTTGCCACCTGCACACCTGTAACATCTCACAGGGTCAGTCTCCTCACCTCAGACTCAACTCCCTTCACTGGCTCTGCCCCCAACTTGCTAAAGATGCCCCTTCTGGAGGAAGCCCTCAGGATTCCTTACCCTTCTCATCACTCCAAGACCTCGCCCACCCCAGGCTCTGGGCAGTGTCTCTGGGTATCAGTGACTTTGAGATGTGAGGGGAGACATTTTTATGCAAAAACGTAACCTTTTGTAAGGTTCCCCTGTGAGCCTGATTTTTACTCTTTAGCAAAAAAGGTCACCTGGACCCGGGCCTTTGCTATGAGACTGTTAGCTTGGCTGTCAGGGTTGAGCGAGGGAGTGACCTGGGCAGGCTCAGAGAGCACTGCAACGCGCAGGGTGGGCAGCTAGGGAACCATTCACCTCCCTCCTACCAAGGCAGTGAAGAAGTGGCCCCAGCCCTGGTGCTCCTGACACGTGTGTTTTGAGACCCTCCCTGCCCCAGCCAGCAGCCCAGGAAGCCAGAAGTTCAGCAGAGCTGCGACCTGGTAATGCTCTGTTCCTGGGATTCTGCTCAAAAGCACAACACACAGAAGAATTGGGAGAAAATAACTCTAGCCGGGTCGGATTTGTAGACTTCAGGGAAAGCCATAACACTTCAACACTAACTTTTCTTACCCCTATTATTATTATTTTTATTATTATTATTGAAAGTTGGTGGAGAATGTTGAAAAGTCAGAAAAGTAGAAAGTACAATGAAAATCTATATATCCCCTGCTTTCTTCAACAGTTATTAATATTTGCCCAACTTGTTTCATCTCTGTGTGTATTTGTATACATATTTTTGTTCTTAATGAACTATTTGAATATAAGTTGCAGACATCATGACATTTCAAAATACTTCAGTACACATCTCCTATAAATAAGGACACATTTCTACCCAACCACAAAAGCATTATTGCACCAAAGACTATTAGCAATAATTCTATAATATTATCTAATAGCCAATCCATATTCTAAATTTTCTAATTATCCTAATATCTTTTATGGCTTTGTTTTTACCAAATCAGGATGCACTTGGGATTCACACATTACATTTGGTTATTATTTCTCTTTAGTCTATTTGAAAAATAAAAATAAATAAATAAATAAATAAATAAATTCAATAAAATGTCCTTGGGTGAGGATTATTTTTAAATGGTATCTTTTAAAGAACTGAAGTTCTTAATTTTGATGAAGCCTAATCTATTAATATTTTCTTTTTTAAAATATGGTTTTATTGATTTTTTTAGAGAGAGAGGAAGGGAGAGAGAGATAGAAACATCAACGTGAGAGAGAATCATCGATTGGCTGCCTCCTGCACACCCCCTACTGGAGATCGACCCCACAACTGGGATATGTGCCCTGACTGGGAATTGAACCAAGACCTCTCAGTCCATGAGACGATGCTCAATCCATTGAGCTACACCAGCTGAACTATTAATATTTTCTTTTCCTCTATGTTTTAGTCTAGAAGTTTTGTAATTTAGCTTTTATGTATAGGCCTATACATAAAATCAACTCTTCATGAAGAGTTGATTTTTATATACAGTGTAACCTAGGAGTTAAGATTTTTTTTCATACATATATCCAGTTGTTCTAGCACCATCTTTTGAAAAGACGATTTTCCCCCATTGAATTAACATGGCACCTTTGTTAAAAAAAAAACTCAGCTGGCCATAGATAGGGGTCTCCTTCTGGACTCTAGTCCATTGTCTAGCCTATGCCAGTGTCACAATGTCTGGATTACCATAGTTTTATAGTAGGTCTTGAAATCCATAAGCCCTCTTCCAAATTCGTTCTTCTTTTCCAAAATTATCTCGAGTCTTTTGGTCCTTTACATTTTTATATATACTTTATAATACGCTTCCTATTTTCTATTTTGTAAATGCCTGTTGAGATTTTGATTGAGATCGCATTGAATCTATAAATATATTGGGGAGAACTGACATTTTAACAATATTGAATTTTTAAACCCATGAATATGGTAAATTTGTCCATTCATTTAGAGCTTAATTTCTGTCAACGACGTTTTGTAGTTTTCGGTATGCAGTTCATATATTTATATTTATACTTATATTTATAAAAACTTATATTTATACTTACATTTATATTTATACTTACATTTAAATTTATATATAAATTTATCTGAAACATTAATTTTTAATATTGTAAATAGTATTTTATTTTCCGATAGTCTGTGCTGAATATAGATATACAGTTAATTTCAATATATTAACCTGTGTCTTGCATTCTTGTGGTGTCACTTTTTGGTTTTAGTTAGTTGCATTTTTTGTAGAACCATTAGGATTTTCTAGAGTCACAACCATGTTTTACCTCTTTGTTTTCAATATGTATGCTTTGGGTTTTTTCTTTTTTTTCTTTGCCTTTTTGCATGAGCTAAGACCACAGCAAAATGTTGAATAGAAATGATGAAGGAAAACTTCCTTTCATATCTCTGAGCTTAGGGGGAAATAGTCTTTTACCAAAAAGTATGATGCTATCTTACAAAATTCAAAATCCATTTACAGTAAAAAAAAAAAAACAAAAAAAAACCTCTCAGTAGGCAGAGAATCAAAAGTCAAAGGCATCTATGTCATCTTCCTCCCAAGACTGTTCAGTTTTGTTTTCACAGGCGGTTATTTCATGTGTGGATTAACTTGTTGTTTTGTTTTTTTTAAGACATATTTTTAAGCTTTGTTGAGGCAAATCTAGAGTGGCTAGGTCAGCTCTAACCCTGAGGTGTCGACTCTCTGGGAGTCCGCTCAAAGCCCTTGGTGTTCACTGAGGCCTTTCCAAAATGAATGGTCAAAACTTAAGCAGCTCTCAACTCTGTGTGAGCTCCCCCTACACATGCAGAATCTAGTATTTAGACAAAGACTCAAAGGGAACTCCATGGCCTGGAACTCCTTCCCTGGGTAGTTTCTTCCTCTAAAGTGTTCTGCCCTGGGACTTCCGGTCAAGATGGCGGGTAGGTAAACGTGGTATTGTGTCCTCCCACAGCCACATCAAAACTACAACTAAACTACAGAACTCACATCCATCAGAATCCCTTGGAATCTGGCTGAATGGAAGTCCTACAACTACGAAATTAAAGAAGAAGCCACATCGAGACTGGTAGGAGGGGCGAAGGCTCGGACAGGCTGGTCCCACACCCAGGTGTGGCAGATAAAAATCAGGAGGACACCTGAGCTGTGAAAGTCCTCCCCGAGGAGTGAAGGGTCCCCATTCCACACTAGGGTTCTAGTGCCAGGAAGAGAAGTCCCCATAACTTCCGGCTATAAAAGCCAGCAGAAATTGAGGTTGAGAGAGGCCGAGGCTTCTGGAGCCCCAGGTAGTTCCTCTTAAAGGGCCTGTGCACTGACTTACTCAGACTCCCACCCTACAGGCTCCAGAGTGGGGGAGGCAGCTTGAAAGGCACCAGAGACATATGGGGAAGAACTGAGTTGTTTAGCACTGGGGTGAGAGCTGAAGAGGTAGCTTTCTCCCAGATATATGTGTTGGTGGAGGCCTTCGTTCCTTTGTTCCTTTGTTTCCCAAGAGGCCGCCAGATAGGCACCATATCTGGGACTCCTGCAACCTGGCTCAGTTTGCCCCACCCTGGTGATTCTCTGAGGCCCTGCCCCATCCAATGTTTGGGCCCACCCAGGCTGTTTCCAGTGGCTTTACCATAGGATTGGTCTGTTTGGGCTCCTGATTAGATTTTCCTAAATCCTCTCAAACAAGCAGCATCTGGCCACAACAAGCCCTGTACCTCTCACTAAGAGGCCCCAGGCCTGGCACTAGAAGCAGCCAGACTAGGTTCACAGCTTGGCTTTGCCTGGGCACCTCCAAGTTCAGCACAGGAAGCAGCCATCGGCAAATTGCTTTGTAGCTTATGCCTGGTGGCCCTGGGTAGAACATAGGCAGTGGGTGACCTCGCTCCAGAGCCAGCACACCCAGTGGACAGATTCAGACCACATCAAAGCATCACCACCCAACCACCTCTACAAGTGACACACTCAAGGAATGGACTCAGTGGGTACCAGAGCCCTGCTGAAGTAATTCTTGCTCTGTATGGTGGGCCCCTGCACAGCTGATCACCCAAGGTAGTCAGAAGTCAGTGGTTAGTGGGCACATCCAGTCCTTGCAGCTGACCAGCCTGAGTAAATCCCTCCTACTGACATGCCAATAGCAACCAAGACTCAATTACAACAGAAGAGTATAAAGTCCACATGAGAGGTGCACCTCGAGAGCCCAACTGGGTGGCCAGGGAGGTTGTGCCACTGGGCACTACAGGACACCTACTATAACAGGCCACCCCAGGAAGCCTAGGAGACATAGAAACTCTACCGAATACATAGAAACAACCACAGATAGGCAGCCAAAATGAGGAGACAAAGAAACAGGTCCCAAATGAAAGAACAGAACAAAACTTCAGGAAAATAACTAAACGAAATGGAAATAAGCAATCTAACAGATGCAGAGTTCAAAACACTGCTTATAAGGACACTCAATGAATTTAGTGAGGACCTCAAGAGCATAATAAAGAACCAGTAAGAAATGAAGGGTGCACTAACTGAAATAAAGAATAATTTACAGTCCTGGCCAGTTTGGCTCAGTGATTAAAGTATCAGCCCATGAACCAATGAGTCACTGGTTTGATTTTGGTAAAGGGTATGTACCTTGGTTGTGGTTTGCCCCTGGCCCTGGTTGGGTCATGTGGGAGGCAACAAGTCAATGTGGCTCTATCACATCAATGTTTCTCTCTGTCTGTCTGTCTCTCCCTCCCCACCTCCACTCTATCTGATAATAAATGAAAAAAATACCCTTGGGTGAGGAATAAAAAATGAAAAAAAAAATATACATATATACACACACACACATATATACTCAATAGTAGAGTAGATGAAGCCAAGAAGGAAACCATCAATTTGGAATATAAGGAAGCAAAAAAACAACCAATCAGAGCAGCAAAGAGAAAAAAGAATTAAAAAAAAAAAAAAAAAAATGAAGGCAGCCCTGGCCGGTTTGGCTCAGCAGTTAGAGCGTCGGCTTGTGGTCTGGAGAGACCTGGGTTCAGTTCCCGCTAAGGGCACATACCTCAGTTGCAGTTTGTCCCTGGCCCTGGTTGGGTCGTGTGGGTGGCAACCACTTGATGTGTCCCTTTCACATTGATGTTTCTCTCTTTCTCTCTCCCTCCCACTCTATCTGAACAAAAAATGTCCTCGGGTGAGGATTAAAAAAAAAAAAAAAATGAAGATAGTATAAGGAGCCTGTGGGACAACTTCAAGTATACCAACATTCACAACATGGGAGTGCCAGAGGAGAAGAGAGAGGGCAAGAAATTGAAAATCTATTTGAAAAAATAATGACAAAAAACTTCCCTAACTTGATGAAGGAAACAGACATACAAGTTCAGGAAGCACAGAGAATCCCAAACAAGATGAACCCAAAGGGGTCCACACCAAGACACATCATCGTCAAAATACCAAAGGTTAAAGACAAAGAGAGAATCTTAAAAGCAGCAAGCGGAAAACAGTGAGTTACCTACAAAGAAGCTCCCATAAGGCTGTCGCCAATTTCTCAAAAGAAACTTTGCAGGCCAGAAGAGAGTGGCCAGAAATATTTAAAGTGATGAAAAGCAAGGACCTACAACCAAGAAAGCTCTATCCTTCAAAGCTATCATTTAGAATCGATGGACTTTTGAAGAGTTTCCCAGACAAGAAAAAGCTAAAGGAGTTCATAACTACCAAACCAGTATTATGTGAAATGTCGACAGGTCTTCTTGAAGAAGAAGAAGGAGAAGGAGAAGGAGAAGGAGAAGGAGAAGGAGAAGGAGAAGGAGAAGGAGAAGGAGAAGAAAACAATAAAATAGCAATAAATATATATCTATCAACAACTGAATCTGCAAATAAAACGAGCAAGCAGAACAGAAACAGACTCCTAGAGATTGGTTGTTAGACTGACGAACCTCAAAGGGAAGAGGGGAAGTGGGGCGGGAAGAGAGAAACCAAAGAACTTATATGCATATATGCATACTCAATAGACACAGACAATAGTATGGGGAAGGCAGAAGCAGGGTGGGAGTGGGGAGAAGGTGGTCAAGTGTGGAAAAAGGAGGAACATCTGTAATACATTCAACAATAAAGATAAGTTTAAAAAGGAAAAATAAAGTGTTCTACCCTGCAAATTCCAGCTGCCTCAGCTTCCCCACAGTCTAATATTGGTCTTGTCAGCTCAGTAAGAACTCTGTATTCTGTTTGCACCTGCCTCCCTGGTTTGGGATCCAGCAAATGACTGTGGTAGAAAGCCTGGATAACTGTAAGGCTCACCTTGTTTGTTTACTTTCTCTCAGAGGCTCCAGCCCTGTGCTGCCAGTTATTTCATGTCTGAAAACAATTATTGAATATATTTTGTCCAGGGTTCTAATCATGTGTGACAGAATGGCTAGCCAGTAATACTTATACTGTCATCGAAGGAAGCAGAAGAGTGGTTGATCTCTTTTAATTTAGAACACGGATCAGCAAACTTTTTTCCTGAAAGGGCAAGATTAGGAATACTTTAGGTTTGCAGGCCACACTTTTTCTGTTGCAGTTGCTTAGCCATGACATCATAGCACAAAAGCAACCATAGATAATAGGTAAACTAATAAGCATGACTGTTCCAGTAAAATTTTACTTATTAAAATAGACTACTGATCGCCCTGGCCGGTTTGGCTCAGCAGTTAGAGCGTCGGCCTGCGGTCCTGAGAGACCCGGGTTCGGTTCCCGCTAAGGGCATGTACCTCGGTTGCAGTTTGTCCCCGGCCCTGGTCGGTTGTGCGGGTGAACAGCCACTCGATGTGTCCCTTCACATCGATGTTTCTCTCTCTCTCTCTCTCTGTTCCTCTCTCTCCCTCCCACTCTACCTGAACAAAAAATGGAAAAATGTCCTCGGGTGGGGAAAAAAAAAAAAAATAGACAACTGATCTGCAGGTCATAGTTTGGTGACCCTTGATCTAGAATTGTTATCAGAGAATTGCATGGATTGCCTTTCTCCATTGCTAGTGGGAGTGGGGTTCTTACGATGTCTTGAGAAAAAGAATTTTCTAGGGAGAATGAATGGTTTTTTTGTGTGTACAGTTATGTTCCTTAGTTTGCAAAGTCCAATTTCCCTTAAACCAGTCTTAGAAAATATGCTGCTGGGCATTCAGCAGAACTAGAAGCAAAGCCTGTGTCCAGTTTTCGTTCCATGGTAGAGTTAAGTGCAGCACAGCATCAGGCTAGTCACAGTCCATCAGTCCATTGTATGGTGGTGAACCCTGTGGGTGACTGTAGGAGCAGGAAAGGCTCGCAAGCCAGGAGTCAGGCACGAGCGGCAAGAGAGCAAAAAAGGGCAGAACTCCTTTGTTCAGGAGTTTAAATATCAAATCGTCCCATGCTTGCCGTGGCCACGCGTATTCTGGCCAATGACCGGTTCCCACATGTGACTGACAGGCGAACACTTTTCCATATCACCCAGACTTTACTGGGCATGTGTCTATTGTCCAGTCCCTTCCCTCATCGATCTGCAGGGAACAGACATGGAGAATGTTAAACTACAGCTTCCTGGCACGGCCGTACAAATGGCATGCCTATATTATCTGGCCTTCCCTTTGCTCCTTTCCTGTTAATTATTAATAGCCAGGTTATTACAATGGTATCAGAACAGTACCTCTGCCTGTTACTCTCCCCTGACCCCTTCCAATACCATGACATGGACAATTTTTTAATGATTAAGTTTACTGGGGTGACATTGGTTAATAGGGTCATATAGGTTTCAGGTGTACATCTCCATGATACATGATCTGTACATTGCATTTTGCCCTCCACCCAAAGTCAAATAATCTTCTATCACATATATTTGGCCCCCTTTCCCCTTTAATACTGCCCCCATTCCCTTTCATCTGGTGACTACCATACTGTTGTCTATGTCTATGAATTTCAGTTTTATATCCCACACATGAGCGAAATCATATGATTCTTAGCTGTTTCTGACATAGACTCTTTCAAGAGTCCAAGCCAGTCATCTCACTGAATTCCTCAAATTCCGGATTCATCTCATTATTTCCTCAAAGTATTGTGTAATGTATTCCTTCATCCCCTATATTTTCTATAAACTGTTAATTAGGTCAAAAGGCTTCATGACAGTCAGGTTAAATATTTTTTAGCAAGCCCTGGCCAGTTTGGTTCAGCGGTTGGAGCATCGGCCTGAGGTCCAGAGAGACCCGGGTTCGGTTCCCGCTAAGGGCACGTACCTCGGTTGCAGTTTGTCCCCGGCCCTGGTTGGGTCGTGCAGGATGCAGCCACTCGATGTGTCCCTTTCACATCGATGTTTTTCTCTCTCTCTTCCTCCCACTCTATCTGAACAAAAATGGAAAAATGTCCTCAGGTGAGGATATTAGCAAGAATAATGCGTTAGGTAATGTTGGGAATGTTCACTGTTGAAAAAGCATCATTGCAGTCAATGAAACCTGTGCTTCAATCGTTGATGAATTCACCCACCCATCAACCATCCTCAGGGACCTGTGATGCGCTCACCCTCTGCCATGTGCAGTTCTGGGTGCTCTGAGGGCACAGTGGTGTGGTCCAACCTGCCCTGGATGGGGTGGGGCAGGACTGTTGAGTGACAACAAAGCACGGTGCTAGAAAAGCCAGCGCCTCACTCTATCTTTCTGGACCAGAGCCAAAAGCCCCACTTTTATGTAATAGTTATAAAAATGCAGATTCACTGGCCCCTCTGACCCAATAAAATAGAATCTCTTGATGAGTTCCAGAAATCTGCATTTTAACCAGTTCCACTGTTACCATAGGGTCAAAGGAAAGCAGGGGTGATGAAAGTCAGTTCCTAAGTGGGGAAGCCATCCCCTGGCTGGAGGCCGGATCTTCCTCTGATTTACTGTTGGGTCCACCAGAGACGTGGACATGCCTCCCAGCCCTTCAGTTATAAGAGATAAAGCATCCTGGCCTCAGGAACTGCGGCACTTTTTAAATGTGTCCACAAATTATTTGAGGCACCTCCCTTCACAAGGTGGAAATTAATTCCTCTCCCCTTGAGTGTGGGCCAGACTTAGTAACTTGCTTCTAATAAATAGAAAGTGGCAGAAATGATGATGTGTAACTTCTAGTCTATGTAAGACTAGATCCTAGATCCTAGATCCTAGATCCTGCAGCTTCCCCCTTGCTCTCTGTTAAATCTCTAGGGAAGCCAGGCATCATGTTGTAAAGATACTCCAGCACCCTGTGGCTGTGCCATGGGAAGGATCTGAAGCCTCCTGCCAACAGCCAGCATCAACTTGCCAGCCCTGTGAGTGAGCATCTCGGAAGTGGGCCCCGTCAAGCCAAGCCAGAGACCTTGACTGCAACCTCACGAGAGACCATAAGCCAGAACAACCCATCTGAACTGCTCCTGAATTCCTGACCCACAGAAACACGTGAGATAATGTACATCTGTTGTTTTAAGCTCTTCATTTTGGAGTCTTTTTTTTTTTTTATGCAGGAATAGGTAACTAATCCAGGGCCTTAGCACTACTTCTGGGGTGGTCCCAGGGAGCCCCACTTGCCACTCCTTTTGAGAACAACACATTCAGGACTCTGGGTGCTTTCCCATTTGATATATGTGTCTTCTCAACTGGCTGCTGACCTCCCAGTGAAATTCCCAGACAGAAGCCTACACCAGGTCTCTAGAGAATCAGGAGTTGGGGCATCCACCCCCTGGTGAACTATGTCTTACCCACAGAGTGTTCTTTTGAGACTTAGGTCTGAATGTAAGCCAGCTGGGCAGCCCCATTTCTGGCCGGGAAACAGCGTTTCTCCATGTAGAGCCAACAGCACACATGAGTATCAAAACTGCACCTTTGATTCATTAGCACCATGTTCTAACAAAACCAGCTGACTGGCCATGATTTTGAAAAATAATAAAACAATGCTTTGGTGCCAAAATACTCTATAGGGCCTATGATGAGAAGTTAAATTTTAAGGAATCACTAATACTTTTTGGTTTAGAGTGAGGTTAGGGGTAAGGGAGCAAGGTACAGTATTGTAATGTTTCCCTGTTGGTTTGATTTTTGTATTTTATATATCTCTGGTAGGTACAAGTGTAAAGTGACTTTGCTTGCATCAAGAAATATTTGGTAATTTTATTTTTAATTACACTATAACCCAGTAAACAATGGGCAAAGAAAATAAACATAGTTCACTGAAAAGAAGATCCAAAAGGCTCTTAATGTTTGAAAAGATTCTTAGTCTTACTCATAGTTAGAGAAATGTACATTAAAACTGCCGTGAAATATGATCTCTTACCTATTGGTCTGGCAAAAATCAAAAGTTGGATTTGGATAACATACTCTAATAATGAAGCTGTGAGGAAATAGTCACTTTTTTTTTCTTTATTGATTTTTAGAGAGAGAGAGGAAGGGAGAGGGAGAGAGAGATAGAAACAGATTGACTGTCTTCTGCATGTCCCCCACTGGGCATTTGGCCCACAACCTGGGCATGTGCCCTGACCAGAAATCAAACTGGCGACTTCTTGGTGTATGGGTTGATGCTCAACCACTGAGCTGTACCGGCTGGGTGGAAATAGTCACTTTTATATGTTACTGATGCGATACAAAATGGCACACACCTTATGGAGGAAAACTGGGCAGTATATAACAAAATTACATATGCATTTACTTTTTAAAGTAACAATGTCACTCCTAGAAGTTTGCACTGAAGATATATCACAAAGGCTATAAGCACAAAGTAGTTATTGTAATTACTTGTAATATTAGAAGATCAAAAACAACCTAGAAATTCATAATTAGAGGAATGGTTGAACAAACCATGGTGTATTCATACAGTGGGGTACTATGTAGCTGTAAAAGAAATGAGAAAGATCTCTATATAGGGAGTGATTGCCAGTAGATATTGTTAGATAAAAAAAAGCAAGGTGCAGAGAAGCATATATTAGATTTTATGTGTGTATCATATGTTATATACTATACTATTGGTATAGTATATATTTTATAAGAATTATATATACAGTATATTATTTTATATAATATATACTATATAGTATATGCTATACTAATAGTATGTATTATATTAGCATAGAATATATTATATAGTATATACTATATATTTTATAGTACATTATATTATATATTGCATACCACTATGTATCAGTATATATTAGTATATGTGCTTATATATTATACATATTACACATGTATAGAGAGAGAATAAAAAAGAAATGCTAGATGAATACACCTGAAACTAAAAAAATAATAACAACATAAGAGTACATATATTCTTTCTGATTGATGTTTCAGGATTCTTAGGATATAGTCCTAGCAGTGGGATCACTGGGTCAAATGGCAGTTCCACTTTTAATTTTTTGAGGAAACTCCATACTGTTTTCCACAATGGCTGCACCAGTCTGCATTCCCACCAGCAGTGTACTAGAGTCCCCTTTTCTCCACACCCTCGCCAGCACTTGTTGTTTGATGATTTGTTGATGGCGGCCATTCTGACAGGTGTGAGATGATACCTCATAGTTGTTTTAATTTGCACCTCTCTGATTAGTGATGTTGAGCATTTTTTCATATGTCTCTTGGCAATTTGTATGTCCTTTTTGGAGAGGTGGCTATTTAGGTCCTCTGCCCATCTTTTAATTGGGCTCTTTGTCTTCCTTTTGTTGCGTTATATGAGTACTCTCTATATTTTGAAAATTAACCCCTTATCTGATGTATCATTGGCAATTATGCGTTGCGTTAGGCATTGTATCAGTGAAAATTCTTTTGTGTGTGATGTCTGAAATTTTGTTGCCTACATTTTCTTCTAGGATTTTTATGGGTTTATGAGTCACATTTAAGTCTTTTATCCATTTTGAGTTTATTCTTGTGTATGGTGTAAATTGGTGGTCTAGCTTTATTTTTTTTGCATGTAGCTGTCCAATTTTCCCAACACCATTTATTAAAGAAGCTGTCTTTACTCCATTGTATGCTCTTGCCACCTTTGTCAGATATTAATTGAGCATAGTGTCTTGGGTCAATTTCCAGGTTCTCTGTTCTGTTCCATTGATTTATCTGCCTGTTTTTGTGTCAGTACCAGGCTGTTTTGATGACAATGGCTTTGTAGTATAACCTGATATCTGGTATTGTGATTCCCTCCAACTTTGTTCTTCTTTTTCAAGATTACTGTGGCTATTTGGGGTCTCTTTTGGTTTCATACAAATTTTTGGAGTGTTTGTTCTAGTTCTGTGAAATATATCATTGCTTTGGGTAGTACAGACATTTTAATGATGTTAATTCTTCCAATCCATGAGCAAGGTATATGCTATATCTTCCTCTATTTCTTTTTTCACTGTCCTGCAATTTTCTGCTAATAGGTCCTTTTCTTCTTTGGTTAAGTTTATTCCTAGGTATCTTAATTTTTTTGCTGCAATGGTAAATAGAATTTTTTTTTTTTAGTTTCTCTTTCTGTGAGTTCATTATTGGTGTATAAGAATGCCATAGATTTCTTGATGTTAATATTGTATCCTGCTACCTTGCCAAATTCGTTTATTAAATCTAGTAGATTTTTGATGGAGTCTTTAGGGCTTTTTATGTACAATATCATTTCATCTGCAAATAATGACAGTTTCACTTCCTCCTTTCCAATTTGGATGCCTTTTACTTTTTTTCCTCTTGTCTGATTGCTGTGGCTAAGACTTCCAGTACTATTTTGAATAAGAGTGATGAAAGCAGACATTGCTGTCTTGTTCCTGTACTTAAGGGAAACGCTTTTAGTTTTTGCCCATTAAGTATGATGTTATCTGTAGGTTTGTCATATATGGCCTTTATTATGTTGAGGTATGATCCCTATTCCCACTTTGCTGAGAATTTTTCTCAAAATTTGGTGCTGGACTGCCTGGCTGGTGTGGCTCAGTGGTTGAGCATCAACCCATGCATGAAGAGGTCGCTGTTCAATTTCCAGTCAGGGCACATGCCCAGGTTGTGGGCCCGATCCCCAGTGAGGGGCATGCAGGACGTGGACGATTGATGTTCTCTCTTGATGTTTCTGTCTCCCTCTCTCCCTCTTCTCTCTCTAAAATCAATTAAAAAAAAAAAAAAAGAAAGAAAAATTAAGTTCTAGTGCACTTGTACCTTTTTTCAAAATTTATTTATTTTTTTACAAATGTTTCTCTTTTTTTCCATTGACAGTCGCCTCCCATTACCACCCCAGCATTATTGTCTATGTCCTTGCTTACACACACATGTGTAAAAGTTCTGTGGTTTATCTCTTCCCTTCCCCCACATCCACCTCTTCTGAGGTTTGTCAGTCTGCAACCCACTTCCATGTCTCGATCTATTTTGTTCCTCAGCTTGTTTTGTTCATTATATTCCACAAATAAGTGAGATCATGTGATATTTGTCTTTCTCTGATTGGCTTGTTTTGCTTAGGATAATACTTTCCAGGTCCTTCCATGTCTTCTCAAAGGACAAGAGATCTTTTTTTCTTACGGCTGCATAGAATTCCATTGTGTATATGTACCACAGCTTTTTTATCCACTCATCTATTGATGGACACTTGGGCTGTTTCCAGCAACATCACTAATCATCAGAGAGATACAAATTAAAGCAACTATGAGGTATCACCTACCAGAATGGCTGCCATCAACAAATCCTCAAACAACAAGTGTTGGCGAGGGTGTGGAGAAAAGGGGACTCTAGTACACTGCTGGTGGGAATGCAGACTGGTGCAGCCACTATGGAAAACAATATAGTGTTTCCTCAAAAAATTAAAAATTGAACTGCCATTTGATCCAGTGATCCCACATATAGGAATATACCCTAAGAATCCCAAAACACCAATCAGAAAGAATATATGTACCCCTATGTTCATAGCAGCACCATTTACAATCACTTATACCTTTTATAAAAAAGTGGGTGCTGGATTTTGTCGAATGCTTTTTCTGCATTTATTGGTATGATCATATTATTTATATCTTTCATTTTGTTTATGTAGTGTGCCACATTGATTGATTTACAAATATTGCACCAGCCTGGCATCCCTGGGATAAATCCCACTTGGTCACAATGAATAATCTTTTAAATCTATTTCTGGATCTGATTTGCTAATATATATATATATATATATATATATATATATATATATTTTTTTTTTTTTTTTTTTAAATCCTCACCCGAGGATATTTTTCCATTTATCATCAGACAGAGTGGGAGGGAAAGAGAGAAAGAGAGAGAAACATCCATGTGAGAGAGACACATTGACTGGTTGCCTCCTGCACGACCCGACCAAGGCCAGGATGAATCGCAACCGAAGCATATGCCTTTGACCAGAATCGAACCCATGACTCATTGGTCCATGGGCTGATGCTCTAACCACTGAGTAAAACCATCCAGGGCTTGAGGATTTTGGCATCTATGTTCATCAGGGATATTGGCTTATACTTTTCTTTCTTTGTAATGTCTTTATCTGGTTTTGGAATTTGGATAATGTTGGCCTTGTAAGAGGAGCTTGGGAATCTTCCTTCCTCTTGAATTTTTTGGAATAGTTTGAGGAGGAAAGGTATTAGTTCTTCTTTGAAAGTTTGGCAAAAATCCCCTGTGAAGCAGTCTGGACAAGGGTTTTTGTTTGCTGAGAGTTTATTGATTACAGCTTCAATTTTCTTAGTTGTTATTGGTCTGTTCAAGTTTTCTGAATCTTTCTTGTTGAGTTTTGGAAGAAAGCACCAATCTAGAAATTTGTCCATTACACCTAGGCTGTCTAATTTGTTGGCATATAATTGTCCATGGTATTTTCTTACAATCCTTTGTATTTCTGTGGTGTCAGTTGTTACTTCACCTCTTTCGTTTCTGATTTTATTTATTTGGATCCTCTCTCTTTGTTTCTTGATGAGTCTGGATAAAGGTTCATCAATCTTGTTTATCTTTTTCAAAGAGCCAGCTCTTATTTTTATTGATCTTTTGTGTTTGTTTTTTTTTTTAGTCTCTTTGTCATTTATTTTTGCTCTGATTTTAGTTATTTCTTTCCTTCTACTTACTGTGCGCTTTTCTTGTTGTTTTCTTTCTAATTCTATTTTTTTATCCTCATCCGAGGACATTTTTCCATTTTTTGTCCAGATAGAGTGGAAGGGGGAGAGAGGAAGAGAGAGAGAGAGAGAGAGAGAGAGAGAGAGAGAGAGAGAGGAACATCGATGTGAAAGGAACACATCGAGTGGCTGCCACCCGCATGACCAACCAGGGCTGGGGACAAACCGCAACCGAGGTACATGCCCTTAACAGGAACCAAACCCGGGTCTCTCTGGACCGCAGGCCGACGCTCTAACTGCTGAGCCAAACTGGCTAGGGCTCTTTCTAATTTTTAAAGTTGTAGGGTTAGATAATTTATTAGAAAATTTTCTTGGTTTTTTTTTTTTGAGGTAGGCTTATAGTGCTATGAACTTCCCTCTTAGGACTGCTTTCACTATGTCCCATAGATTTTGGATTGTTGTGTGTTCATTATCATTTGTTTCCAGGAATTTTTTTATTTCTTGCTTGATCTCATTGACAACCTAGTCATTGTTTAATAACATGTTATTTAGCCCCCATGTATTTGAATGCTTCTGAGTGTTTTTATTGTAATTGATTTTTAGTTTTATGCCATTGTGATCTAAGAAGGTGCTTGATATGATTTCAATCTTCTTGAACTTGTAAAGACTTAGTTTGTGTCTTACATGTGGTCTATCTTTGAGAATGTCCAGAAAACACCCAATCAAAACAGCAAAGAGAAAAAAAAGAATTTTAAAAATGAGGATAGTTTAAGGGACCTCTGGGACAACTTTAAGCATACCAACATTAACATTGTAGGGGCACAAAAAGTAGAAGAGAGAGAGCAAAAGATTGAAAATCTATTTGAACAAATAATGACAGAAAACTTCCCTAACCTGGCCAAGGAAATAGACATATTCAGGAAGTGCAGAGCGTTCCAAACAAGATGAACCCAAGGAGGCACCCACCAAGACACATGATAATTAAAATGCCAAGGGTAAAGACAAAGAGATAATCTTAAAATCAGCAAGAGAGTCTGGCCAGTGTGGCTCAGTGGTTGAGCACTGACCCATGCACTAAGAGGTCACTGGTTCGATTCCCAGTCAGGACACATGCCCAGGTTGTGGGCCCGATCCCCAGTGGGGGGCATGCAGAGGCAGCCAGTCGATGTTCTCTCTCATCGATGTTTCTATCTCTCTCTCCCTCCCCCTTCCTCTCTCTGTAAAATCAATAAAGGAAAGAAAAAAAAAGGCAGCAAGAGAAAAGCAGTTAGTTACCTACAAGAGAGTTCCTGTAAGACTACCATCTGATTTCTCAACAGAAACTTGGCAGGTCAGAAGGGATTGACACACAATATTCAAATATATGATGTAAAACAAGAATCTACATCCAAAGTTACTCTACCCTGCACAGCTATCATTTAGAATTGAAAGACAGATAAAGAGCTTCCTGGACAAGAAAAAGCTAAAGAAGTTCATCACCACCAAATAGTGTTACAAGAAATGTTAAAGGGCCTTCTTTAAGAAGAAGGAGAATGAGAAGAAGAATAAAAATATGAATAATAAAATGGCAATAACTACAGACCTATCAATAATTACTTTAAATATAACTGGATTAAATTCAATCAAAAACAGGGTGGCTGAATGGATGAGAAAACAAGACCCATACATATACTATCTACAAGAGACCCACTTTAGATCAAAAGACATACACAGACTAAAAGTAAAGGGATGGAGAAAGATATTTCATGCAAATAGAAACAAACAAACAAACAAAAAAGCTGAAGTAGCAAGACTTATACCAGACACAACAGACTTTAAAACAAAGGCTATAACAAGAGACAAAGGACTCAGCAATTCTTCTGGATAATTTTCCAAAGAAACCCAAAATGCTAATTTGAAAAGACAACTTCATGTTCATTAACGATAATCAAGATATGGAAGAAACCACCCTGGCTGGTTTGGCTCAGTGGTTAGAGCGTCGGCCTGTGGTCCCAAGAGACCTGGGTTCAGTTCCCGCTAAGGCCGCGTACCTTGGTTGCAGTTTGTCCCCGGCCCTGGTTAGTCGTGCGGGTGGCAGCCACTCAATGTGTCTCTTTCACATCGATGTTTCTCTCTGTCTCTCTCTCTTCCTCTCTCTCCCTCCCACTCTACCTGAACAAAATATGGAAAAATGTCCTCAGGTGAGAATAAAAAAAAAAACACACAAAAACAAAAAAAAGATATGGAAGAAACCTAAATGTCAACAGATGAATAGATAAAGACAATGTGATACATAATACAATGGACTATTAGTCAGCCATAGAAATGAGTGAAATCTTGCCACTTGCTACAACATGGATAGACCTAGAGGGTATTATGCTTAGTGAAATACGTCAGACAGAGAAAGATAAATACCATATGATTTCAGTTATATATGGAATCTTAAAAACAAAATAAACAAACAAAGCAGAAACAAACTCATAGCTACAGGAAACAAATTGATGATTGACAGATGGGAGGGGAGTTGGAGGAACGGATGAGAAATCCGAAGGGGTTAAGATGTACAGATTTCAGTTGTAAAAACAGCCATAGGGTTGAAAAGCACAGTACAGGAAATATAGTCAGTAGTATTGCAATAACTATGTATGGTGTCAGATGAATATGTGGACAAAAAAAGGGCCACATACTAAACCTGACAAGCTCAGGAGAGGCCCACATGGCAGGCCTTACACACCCAGAAACCAAAGTACTTACACAGGGTGGTCTGAACGTAAAAATTCCTAACTAAAAGTGGGTCGTGGTGGGTCGTCAAGTCCTAGGCCTGTGGCTTCCTTGACAAAGGTAATTTTTAACTTGGAAATTTTCTGTTGTCTTTGTGCATCTAAGGCAGCTTGTCTTTGAAATGTCAGAGTAAGCTTCTTTTCCAGACCCTCCAAGGCACGGCCGCCGGCACCAGAGCATGAGACCACGTGGCTACCTGCTGCCCACACACCGTCTCCGTGTGCTGTATTCTAAACTGTCCTGCACCACCGATGTAAAGGAAATATGTCTTTGTTTTACTTCTTATCCAGTCTCAGAGATTTCCCTGCTTTGCTTTCTCCTGCCCCCTACTCTACCACCAGCTGATTTCATGTAACCCTCCTTTGATTCGAATGTATAAAATAAGCAACAAAACTGTCATTCTCCAGAGCATTTTCTCAATCTGTTGAGATTTGGCATCTTGGCAATTGTCAGTGTGGCTCAAATGAACTCTTATAAGACTTTGTCTTAGGCTGGACATTCTTTTGTTGACAGGTACTAGAGTTATCAAGTAACTTAACATAACTTATCACTTCATAAGTTATGTAAATGTCTAATCACTACATTGTACACTGGAAACTAATACCATATTGTATGTCAACTGTAATTAAAAAATAAAATATTTTAAAAATAATCAAATTATATTAAGTTAAAAAACAATACTAACTGTACTATTGAATAGAAATGGAAATAAATGACCCTAATTGTATATCAAATTCGTAATATAAAAGCAAAGGAAAATAATTAGTTAAATGACTTTCAACACACTACTCAAATTACATGTGTGTGCTTAGTGAGATACATTTTAAGGATTAAAAAAACTTCAAAAAATCTTTTACTTTACTCAGTAGTTTAATTAATAGTAATATTAAACTGTAATTCAGCCCTGACCGGTTTGTTTCAGTGGTTAGAGCATCAACCTGCGGAACAAAGAGTCACAGGTTGGATTCTAGTCAAGGGCACGTACCTTGATTGTGGTTCGAGCCCCAGCCCTGGCTGGGGTCACGCAGGAGGCAGCTGATCAGTGTGTCTCTCTCATATAGATGTTTCTTTCTCTCTCTCTCTCCCTCCCTCCCTCCCTCTCTCCCTCCCTCCCTCCCTCCCTCCCACTCTGTCTGAAAATCAATAGAAAAATATCCTTGGGTAAGGATTAAAAAATAAATAAATAAATGAAATAAACTGTAATTCAAAGAAAAGTGACTCCCAACCCAGCAACCTACTATAGAAAGAGGAGACCTTTAGAGGAGTTGGATCGCAATTCTAGTTCCTTTCCAGAGCCCAAGGGCACCCCAGTAATGGTCAAGGATGGCAGTACAGTGACCTGCCTATGGCCTCGTGGAACTGGGCGCTACGGTCCCCTCCCAGTGCACAGCCATGAAGGACACAGACCTCGTGAAGGACATCAGGCTCTGCCAGATTCTACCCGTGGGGCCTTAGCAACTTGTTCCTTTTCGCAGAGTGGCAGGGAGGAGTCAACGGGGCACAGCAAAGAAGCAGCTGGGCTGGGACAGCTGTCAGAGCTGTGCAGGCTCCTGGGGAAACTCTGGCCCCACAGAAAAGCAGCAGAGCAGCAGAGCAGGCTTCTAGCAACTTGACCCCCAAGGACCGCGAAGGAGGGGCAGAGCTAGAACCCGAGGAGGGTCATCTTGGAGGCACTTCCACACCCCCTGGCCTGAGGGAAGCCTGGAGCAGCACAGAGAGGGTCTGGCCAGGCCCGGGAGACTTGACAGACAGGAAAATGGCCACTTCCTACGTGGGTTTGGGACACCAGGATGACCTTGAGTGTGAGGAAGAACCAAGTCCCTGCAAGGACTGGCCAAGGAACTTTTCATCATGTTGGGTCCTGGCCCCTCAGCCTCATGGAAAATACACAGTCCCCCTCCTTTGCAAAACCCCTACTAAATGAGCCATTTGGCCCACCTAGTACAGGTAGGCTGGATGCACTCACCAATTCACAGGCCTTCAGGGACATGTCCTATGAGTGGTTTCATACATGAGGGTAGTGGTGGCTCATCCACCCCCGAAAACACACCCTGCCCAAGTTCCGGCTCCTTCAGGCCCAAGCAGCCTCCGGGAGAACACGGAGTAGTTACATCACTGCCGACCTCCCTTCCTCATCAGACTGCTGTCTGCCACCCTGCCCCCTTGGAGAGGGGAGGGTGACATCACTGCCCTCCGGCACTGCCCCACCTCAGCCGGATGGCGGGGCACCTCCTGAGTGAGGTAAAGGGCAGACAGGACTTTCCAGCGGTCACATGTTTCACCCAGCTGGAATTTCCCCTCCCCTCCCCCAAAGCATCCCTTATGAGGGAGAGCTGCATCCAAGTCCTCCACTTTGTTCCTGTTGGGGACTCGGTTGGTGGCAGCATGCATGATACTCCAGGAATCCCAGGTATGCACGATCCCAGGAGCCTCCCGGCATGAAGCTGGCCGGCCATGCGTGGTTCCCCACCAACAGTCAGAGGACATTTCTCCCCTCCGGCCCACCCACCACCTCCACAGTGTGCTTCCAGACTTCTCTCCCCTTCGGAGAAGCTCCTACATCAGAGGCTCAAGGACCAGGGGTTTTTTGTGTCCAGAATGGCAGATGGCAGAGCCCAGCTCACCACACTGATGGGGGGAACTCTCTCAACTGGGTTCACCAGGAGCTTGGGAGTCCCTGAGAGGAAGTCAGGGGCCAATTCTCATACTACTCTCCACCTGCACACTCTCGAGCACTTTCCATTTAACCCAACTATGTTTTCCTCACTCCGCATCCTCTCAATGAATATCACTGATGATCCAAGTGGTAGACATGCAGCAGTCTTAACATCTTCCAACACACAAAAAGCAAAGATAAAGCCATGCCTTCCTTAATAAATGAGTTCAAAGTCCTCCAGTCTGCAAACACAGGAGAACTCCCCCCGTGAGAGAGGAGAAAGCATGTGACACAGCTCAGACTTTGTTTCCCCACCCGCTGGTGGCTCCCACGTGAATCCTCCACAGAGCTGCCGCGAAGGCTGGGTCACCGACACCGTGTGAAGCCACCATCAACACTGGAAACGCTGGAGGCTGCCTGTGAACCCACATCTTTCCCTTAAGGACCCTTGGGGTGTGTCAATGGGACTCTCCAGGGGGCCTAGAAATCACAAGGAGCTCGTAACCCAGAGAATCTCCTACACAGTGTTTTCACCTCTGCAGGTTCTATATTCCCACGGGCGGTGTTTCCCAGGTTCCCTGTGTGATGAACGTTGCCCTCCTGCAGATCTGGATGCATTGGTCTAGTCTAGAGTGGGACTCAGGATTTTAACTTTTTCAACAATTATCATAGTTCTTATCTTAGATCCTAGAAGATCCATCCAGACTACCTGCCATCTCTCTCCTGCCTGAATAAGGCCACCTTCCGAGGCTGATTTTCTATCTCTGGGTCCATTCATTTCCTACAACCTGCCCTGGAATAATGACCCCCCCCTTTAGGGAAGACCCACTCATGTGGCCTCTGTCTTCTGCACAGCAACCACACCAGAAGGCCAACAGTCACATCACGTGAGACGTCACAGAGGTCACCTTAACTCCTCCTGTTCCGCTCCCCACCTCTCAGGTGCAAACAGAGTGGACGCATCCTGACCTTCCCCGAGTTCTCATTTACTGAGGCCTGTTTCCCTCGGCCTGCCCCTTTTCTCCTTAACGCATACACTGAATACCAAAGGGACCTTACCTTTGTCAAAAATGGCTTTAGTTTCCGTTGAATTGGTTAATTGGGTTAGTCCCTTAACTGACCCCAGGGAGGATAAAAAATTCACAAGAAAGGGTGTTCGTGGTGTAGAGGCAGCATGGTGTAGAGGGTGCACCACTCCCCTGTGGGTAGTCTCCCTTGCGTTTGCAGACTTCCTTGCTATTTTCTATGAGGTGAGTCATCACGCCATGCAACATCATAGGAAAAGAATCTGGAGTAAGATTTCTTATGCTACTGATAATAAGGTTAAAAAACAAGTAGCACACTTGAGAAGACTCTCAACATTATTAGTCATCAGAGAAATTACCACATGAGTTACCACTTTATACTAGCTACGATGGCTATAGTCATAATTAAAACAAAACAAAACAGAAAATAAGTATTGCTAAGGGTGTGGAAGAATTGGAACTCTCATACATTGCTGGTGGGAATATAAAAAGGTACAACTTCTATAGAAAACAATTTTTAGTTCCTCAAAAATTCAAACTAAAGTTAGCATATGAGCCTGGCTGGTGGGGCTCCATTGGTGGGGCATTGTCCCATGCACCAGGAGGTTGCCAGCTTGATTCCTGGTCAGGGCATATGCCTGGGGCTGTGGGCTGTGATCCCCTGGTAGTGGGCATGCAGGAGGCAGCCAATCAATGTTTCCCTCTCACATTGATGTTTCTCTCCCTCTCTCTGAAAATCAGTTAAAAGATCTTAAAAAAAAAAAAAGCATATGATCCAGCAATTCAATTCCCAGGTATGTACCCAAAAGAACTGAAAACATGTACTCCAACAAATACTTGTACATGGATGTTCATACCTGCATTATTCACAACAACCAAAAGGCAAATACAGCTCAAATGTCCATCAACAGATGAATGAATAAACAAAACTGTGTCGTGCATACAACGGACTATTATCCAGCTCTAAAAAGGAATAAAGCACAGATGCATATTACAATGTGAATAAATCTCAAAAACGTGCTAAATGAAAGAAAGCAGACAAAAAGCTCACATACTACATGACCCCACTTATATGAAATACCCCAAAAAGGTAAATCTATAAAAACAGAAAGCCAGCCCGGCCGGTTTGGCTCAGTGGTTGAGCGTCGACCCATGCACCAAGAGGTCGCCAGTTCAACTCCCGGTCAGGGCACAAGACCAGGTTGTGGGCCCGATCCCCAGTGGGGGCATGCTGGAGGTGACCAATCAATGTTCTCTCTCATTGATGTTTCTAGCTCTCTCTCCCTCTCCCTTCTTCTCTCTCTAAAATCAATAAAGAAAAAAAATTAAAAAAACAGAACACCAATTAGTGGTTGCCAGGGGCGGGGAGGGTGGGAGGGAGGAGGAGAATGGGGAGGCTGCTCAATGGCAATGAGTCTTTATTTTGGAGCGATACAAATGCTTTGCAACTAGAGACAGGCAGAGGCTGTACAACATGTGAATGTTCCAAATGCCACTGAATCGTTCACTTGGAAATGGTTAATTTTATGGTACAGTCATACCCTATAGATATTGCAGGTTCAGTTCCAGACTCCTGCACTAAAGGGAATATTGCAATAGAGTCAAATGGATTTTTTTGTTTCCCAATGCATATAAACATTCTGTTTACACAAAGTACTTTATTTCTAAAAAATGGTAACCATCATCTGAGCCTGTTGAGAAAAATAGTGCTGATGGAATTGCTCCATGAAGGGTTACCACAAACCTTCAATTTGTAAACAAACAAAAACCACATCTGTGAAGTGCAATAAAATGAGGTTAGCCTGCATATGAATTTCACCTCAATTTTTTAAAATGTTAACACAGCCCAGCCGGTGTGGCTCAGTTGGTTGAGTGTCATCCCATGGACTGTGAGGTCCCCATTCGCTTCCCAGTCAGGGCACATGCCCGGGTTGCAGGCTCGATTCCCAGGGAAGGGGGGCGTGTAGGAGGCGGCCAATCGATGGATCTCTCTCACATCAATGCTTCTCTCTCTTCTTTCCTCTCTCTTTAAAAAATCAGTAAAAACATTTAAAAAATAAAAATAAATAAAAAATGTTAACACATATAAGGAAAAATGAAAGATAGAAGAAGTAACAGTAGCAGGTGGGTTTTCAGGTGCTGTCGTCTTTTGGCAGAACCTTGGCAGACAAAGGCTGCGTCTTCCTATGACTAAAGGATTCACACCAGCTCTGCTGCCTGTGGCTTTAGGCCTGAGTGGATGTGTTCGCACCTGGAGACCCCTTTCAGTGCTGTGGCTTCAGGCCCCACCTTGCTGAAGACCGAAGAGACTTGCAGATAATAGGATAAACTTCCCTAATCAGAAGGTCAGACTTACACCTAAGTATTTCTAACAGTTTATTTGGGTTTATTAGAATATAAAAGTAGAATATTTCATTACAAACCCCAACTCAGAGGCATGAAAAGGGCTCTTGATTATATATGAGAACGCATGAATGTTTAAAACGAATTCTACCTAGAAGTTTCAGCTTAATCATTATAAACAAATAACAGCAGAAGGAAGTGGTGATAATCTACCCTCTGTTCTAATTTTAAAATGTGAATAATTAACCTTCCAGGAAAAAGTGCAGAATTTTAAGAGCAGTTCAATCCAATGAATGTCCAGTTTGGAACTCTATGGGCACGGCTGGGGGCAGGCTGGACAGACTGCTGCCCGGATTTATTCAGTAGCAGTTCCCAGGAGACCAGTCATTACTTCAGCTAAACTAAACGCCTTTAAGTTCCGTTTTCAGGCACGTACATGCTGGATAATACTGATTTTTATGGGGATCATGGCTTGTGTAAAAGGCATAAAAAGTTTACATTTTTGCTACATCAAATTTTGTTACCAAAAATGCTAAGTTACTACAAATTTCATATTTTAAAAATCAGTTTCTCCCAGGTAGAACTGCTCATACTTCATGATGATTACTTCTTAAGCTTTAGACCTAGAATTAAATAAATATTTATCATTGTACCCAACCATACCAAAGCTTTTGTTCAGCAGTAGCCTTATGGGAACAAAAGTCAGTGGTGCAGTTTGGCACCGACCAGTTAGAATGCGGAAAGGTACATCTTCCCAGGATGCTTCCGGGGAATCTAGACACCAAAGTGTCCCAAGAAATCTGTTCTTTGCAAGTGTCACTTCACTGTAAGGAGGCTTCTCGGTCAGCAGACTGGTAACAGCCCCAGTGTAAATTACTTAATCACCCTAATTACTTTCTTTCTAAATGAAGGGGGGAAAAGGGATAGAAAGAGGAGGAAGAAGAAGAGGAAGAGAAAAGGAAAGAAGAGGAAGAAGAAATAATAAAGAAATTAGGAGAGCAATCTGGTGTCGCGGCCTCAGAAGCAATTAACATTGGAAGCAGAATGGACCAAGCTAAACATTAACAACCACTTCTGGTTGGCCTTTGACAGCACAGGGCCCTGACGTGTGCCTGGCTTTCAGAAACCACCTAGATGGGCTCAAAACCTACCTCTCCACTGAGAAGCATGTGACCTTGAATAAGTTAATTAACTTCTCTGAGCCTTTTTATTTTTTTCTTCATCTAATAGGAACGATCCCACCGACCACCTAGAAGAGTAGGTCTAAGTGAAATAACCAGCTTAAATGCCTGGCCTGAAGCACTTCGCCTCTCTCGGGGTGTGAAGCCCAAACAGCTTAACCTGTGTAGGGGTTCGGAATGAGTCACCCCAAGATGTGCCTCTGTGGTATGCAGATTATTTTGAGCTAAAGGCAACTGAGATCCTATAACAGAAACTTCTGCCTCTCTCTCCCTTTAACTACCTAGAACACTTGAATTATGGGCCTTGCCCATAAGAAGAAATGATCAGAAATAACCATTTTGTCTACCGATAGGGCAGGGCAAACTACTAATTATGGAGCACCTGCTCTTCTTCTCGTCCTGCAATGACCCTCGGAGGCCCAGGTGCCCCCTCCATCCTTAGCTCAGAATGCCGTATACACCGCATTTTAACTTTGTCCCTGACCCTCTCATGATATTGATGCTGCACCAGGGAAATCAGTACACAGCCGATGTTATTGTATTTTTTATTATAAAAACAAATTAAATAAAATAGTGATCGATTCTATATAAAATTGAAGTGGAGTCCAGAGTTCACGGTGGGGAAGGCTGAGAAGAGGGAGACAAGGATGCGGCTGCAGTAGTTTCTTTCTCTTCGTATCTGGGAGGCAATTCAGATGAGAGATGTGCAGGGATCTCGGAGGACGAAGGAGTCCCAGAAATAGTATATACGGATACACGTGCTCTCTCAGAGGCCGCGCGCTGGCCCTCCGAAGTTGGGGTCCTGCTGAAAAGGGAGAGAGGACATGAAAGGGAGGAGAAGGAAAAAGGAACACACCTTAAGGAGAAGGTTCTTTTTAATTTGCGAGGATCTAGGGAGTAATTTTTTTCACATTCTATTATTTATAGCTATGTTTCAATTCCGTGCCCCTTACTTTCCTTAGAGCTGATTGTAACAAGGAGACAATCTCACTCCTGTTGTCATGTCCTTTGTCACCAAAAACACATGGAGTACCAAGTGCAGGTGCCATCCAAAAAGAACACCACACAGTCGTTCTCCACTATTCTGTCTTCTGAGGCAGCTAACCTAAGGTAGAGGAACTTATGCAAACAGAAAATAGAATCATTATGTCAAAAACTTGAAGGAAGCAGGAGGGTATACTCATTGCTGGAGGGGGCTTTAGCAACAGGCAGACCTGCCTCTGAATTTCCATTCTGCTACCTTCTGTGTGCTCTCTCAGCCTCAGTTCCTCATCTGTGAAATGGGAATAGGTGCAGACCTCCTGGAACTATGAGAATTACATAAGGTAATGCAAGAAAGCCAGGCTGGCATACAGAAATCATCATAGCAGCAGGAGTAGTTTTATGTTTTGTTTTTTGTGTGCATTTTTTTTAAGTTAACGGATATTTATTTTAGGGCTTAGAGAAGCCCGTCATTGGGGAAAAGAGTAGAAAAAGTCACTAACGGAAGTCTGCAAACATCCAGCCCCTAACCTCCCCTTCACCCATGCAGGGCGACACCTACGCATCTCGTCGGATCTCCGTCAGGAGTCTGAGGCACAGGAACCTGCGCCCCGGCGGTGCGCGACTGCAAGGCAGCCCCGTCCCGCTCCCCGCGCCCCCGGGCCTGCTTCTCCCTGCTTTCAAATGCCGGTCTCAGTGTCTCCGAGGCCGGTTCACACTGAGTCCTGCTCATCCACTCACCTCGCCCTGTGAAATCTTCTAGAAACCCTTCTTTCCCTTCCTACCTCCTGGTTTCCCATTTGAGAAGGTCCCAGAGCCTTTGCAGCCCTGCTCCCCCCTGGCACTGCCGGAGCCGGCCTTCAGCGCCTGCCCTGTGGATGCGCCGCAGGCCGGGACCGCTGCCCTCGCGGTTTCAGCGGCCTCTTCCCAGCTCCAGCTCCGCAGGACCCCGCCTCGCGTCTACCCGAAAGGCCGGCATCGCGATGGCCCTCCACCACAGGCCAGCTCCCCATCCCCCCTCCGCCTGCAGGGCACGCTGTCCCTGCCACTCCCCCTAGACCTGATGATCCCCGCTCTTCCTCTGTCCTCTCCATCCAGGTTCCCTCGCACACTCCGCCCCTGCTCATCACCACAGGTCTGGCTCCTGTTACCTGGGCCTGGCCCTGGGACTCCGCCCCTCACCGGCCTGGCCAGCACCAGCCCCTTCCCATGGGAACTGTGCTAACTGACCTCTGACCCCAGAACCTTCCACGGCATTGCCCTGCCAAAGGAAAAGCATAGGTTTCTGCTGTCTGATCTGACCCCAGGTAAGCCTCCTAGTGTGTGGCCTGTGGGAGCAGGGGGTTGGGGGGATCCTATCTGTCTGTCAATCTGAGAAGGCTCTGAGGCCCAGGGAACAACTTAACATTGAAGGGAAAATGCAGCTTGGTCAGGTCTGGGTGCGGGTGACATTAGCCGGTCACTCAAGTACCTCCGTTAGATATGAACACTCTCTGTACCTGTTGGAGGTCCCCTGGGAACCCACCACACCTCCCTACAATGTAACGCAGCAAGCAGGGGGCCTCCTGAGCCGTGCTCAGTGCTCAGTGTGGCTGAGGGGTTGTTAAACAATCTGAGGGTCACCCCTGCTAGGAGCACAGAAAAGGGCCTGGAGAAGGCCACCCTGACCTGGCACAGCCACTTTCACAATTGTTAACTTGTGTGCTGCGCAGTGTTTCCTGAAAGGTGCTGTTAACATCAAGGCAATAATGCTGACACGATGTCACACTCTGACGTTCACTCCTGTACTGCAGCCTTAAAGCTAATTTGGCCCGAACTGAGGTATAGGCCTGGAAAAGTGAAAATGTTACTCTTGGAGTTCAAATGGAAAGTCTTACCCATAGTTAAAAATACTGTAGTATGAAGGTGGACTTTCATTTGGAAGCAAACCATCCGCCCCAGGACTTCGAGTTACTGCAGAGGCGGGAGACTCAGGGAAGTAAGGTGGCGGAGGGGGCGGGAATATTATCACAGCATCACCTAAGGAAACACAATATTTTGTTGAAGATAAATGAGTAATAAGTGCAAACAAAAGAGCAAGCGCAAAATAAATTCATTACATATTTGGCCCATCTATAGAAATGGTCAAAATGCCAACTCCAGAATCAAAACATGGGCTGAGCAGATTTAGAGAGACAGAAGGTAGAGGTCACCAGGGGCTGGGGCAAGGGGAGCTGGAGCTGGTGTTTAACGGGTGCCAGGTTTCTATTTGGGATGATGAAAAAGTTCAGGAATTGATCGTGGTGACAGTTGCACAACATTGGGAATGCACGTAATGCCCCTGTACACTTAAAATGGTCAAAATGGTCAATTTCATGTTAGATATATTTTACAACAATTAAAAAAAAATAGTGTGACTACACACACCAATGAGTGGCAGGTTCGATTCCGGTCAAGGGCACGTACCTCTGTTGAGGTTTGTCCCTGGCCCTGATCAGGGTCACACGGGAGGCAGCCAGTCAATTTGTCCCTCTCATGTTGATGTTTCTCTCTCCCTCCCTCCCTCCCTCCCTCCCTCCCTCCCTCCCTCCCTCCCACTCTATCTGAAGATAAATGGAAAAATATTCTTGGGTGAAGATTAAAAAAAAATAGTGGGCCTACCCCTGCCTGGTTTGGCTCAGCGGTTAGAGCATTGGCCTGCGGTCTGGAGAGACCCAGGTTCGGTTCCCGCTAAGGGCGCGTACCTCGGTTGCAGTTTGTCCCTGGCCCTGGTTGGGTCGTGTGGGTGGTAACCACTCGATGTGTCCCTTTCACATCGATGTTTCTCTCTCTCTCTCCCTCCCACTCTATCTGAACAAACTATCAAAAAATGTCCTCAGGCGAAGATAAAAAAAAAAAAAATAGTGGGCCTATATATATCATTGCAAGTCTGAGCTGAAGCACTTCAGTGAAGCTTTTCCTAACAACATACCTCCCTGGGGATGTCTACATCTTTAAAGCTTTTCTTGTTTTTAACTTAGAATTTTAATTCATCAAAAGTTTGCTGTTGGATAAAGTGCCTTGTTCCTCAAATGCAGTTTCACTTCTGAACAAATGACAATCAGCTACCCTACAGCTTGTCATTGTTATTGCCATAGCTGTAGTTTACGCCCTTGTAGAGTCTTTAACCTGCCAACACCTCACCCAAGCTTCACAAAACAAACTCAGACTCAAAGGAACGCTTGTTTTTAGCATTTCCAGCACACACTGGTGTTTGGGGGAGGAGAAACGAGGGGCCAGATGCACACCCTAATCTGTGTTCCGATTCCCGTACAAAATGCACCACGTGAGCCGCCCAGAGCATTCTAGCCAAGAGGCAGGCACCGCTGCACAGAGGTCTGAGGGCAGCCTGGAGAGGTGGCAGCACCAATGACAGCTTGGGAAAAGTGAAGGAGGAGAGGGGACCTCTGAGCTGAAGGAGCTGGGTTTGCACGGGGCGGCAGGGCTAACACTTGCCTGGGTAGGGACAGGATTCTTTAGAGCTCCCAGGTTCCATTTGCCAGTCACAACCCAGAGTGGCCCTGACCACGTTATTTAACCCCTAGGCCTCGGCCACAGTGCATAGGTGGGAAGATTGGATTCGTGTGTGGCCGTTGAGACAGTGCTGGGCACACAGAGAACCCTCTCAGCTGTTTCACACCCTCACAGCGGCTTTCTCCACACTGCCAGCCAGTGGCACTTATTTGCACATCTGAAGAAACACCCCCACCTGCAGTCTTGGCCAGTGGTTCCACTCTCCCCCTTGTGCCTCGAGAACTTCCAGGAAGGTAACTGAGCCCTTCAGAAAGTGAAGTGACTCCATTGCTCCTAGCTGTGAGAGCTTACCTTGCTAACCTAAACTTGATAAAACATAAAGATTGCCCTTTAATTTATTTCAGAAGGTCTTGGTAGGTCAGAGGAAGTAAAAGGTTAAGTGTTCGCTTTAATTACACATTGTAGAACGTGGGACCTGGGAATGAGTCTCTAAAGGAGGCCAACCACCTATCAAACACAAACAAGGAAATGTGCAAAGTCAACAGTTATCTCTGGGGCTTGTCCATCCTGCCCAGTCAGCTCCCAGCCCCCTACACTTTGTAATCTGCTTTCACCAGGAAAGAAGTTCCATCTCCCTCTGGGCTTTCCCTTTCACTAGGTCCTGCAGGACTTGGTATATCCTCTGAGACTTGACAGCATATACCCGTCAAGGGAGGGCTATCTCCTCCACTTGCTTGCACGTCCAGGGTCTAGCACCGAGTGTGTCCACAATGAGGATATCATTGGTTTATCTACTGGAGGGTGGGAGAGACTTCCATCCTGGGAACAGCTGAATTCTGAGACTTAGCCAAGAACTGCCTCTTATCGCCCTCGTAGGACAGAACTGATTATTGAGAGACAATGTCTAGAGTCTTATCAATTGTACTAAAAGTCATGATTTCTAAAAATTTAAAGGCTGTCCCATAATATCAGAGGAGAGAAAAACAAGAAGTTAGGATGCCAGATTTTCACAAGTTTGATGGAACTTAGAGGGTTAAGTGGAAAAATTTTTAAGATTTTAAACTATGCAGTGCCAACATCAGGACAGAACTGCCCAAGGGTTAGAGCCCCACTACCCCACCCCACATACACACACACATTCCAGCCACCAGGACGGAGGCCGCCCTGATACTCCCTTGATAGCAAATCCAAAGGGCACAACTCAAAATGTGCTCAACTAAGTGGAAGACTGTGCATCCCCTGAGTGTGTTCACCTGGACCCCATGGTGCTCCCCAAAAGGACTGAGAACCATCTCTATTGGGTGAGCCTTTTTGTCATGTGACAACTACCCAGAACACTAGGTGAAGATAAAACCAGCAGAAACAGGATTACAGCCCAGTGCCCTGGGGTAGGTGCTATGCAAGGGCCATAGTATATGCGTGGGTTTGGATCCTGGCTCTGCCACTTGCTACTTTGTGACCTTGGACAAGTTATTTGATATCCCTGGGCCTCAGTCTCTTCATCTCTAACATGGGCATAATAAGAGTATCTGCCTCAGTGGGTCACGTGGACAAGAAGGAATTTCACACAATAGGCCCTTCAAGAGCACATGCTGAAGTACTTAGATGGGTGCTGGCACAAGAATAAACTTTACATATGTGTCAACTGTTATTAATAACTAATATTTGTGTTGTCGCCATAAGTATATAAATACACAAAGAAGTAAGCTGAAAGCATCAAACTGGCTCAGTGCAAGGACTGTAAGTCCATCTGTCCCTCCTCTCTGCGGACGGTGCCCTGCAGGGCCCCCAGCCCAGGGCCCGCCCCAGTCTGTGCTCAGGAGCACGGTGGCTCTGCAGACAGCCCCGAACTGGAGGAACATCTCCCTCACCACTCTCCTTGTTCCCTCCACGGGTTCGGCTCTGTGATTCTCTTTGCCTAGCCTTTTAGATGTCAAGGGTGTGGCTTCAAAGCTTTATCCTTTCTTAAGTGGGAGGCTGGACAAAAACACACAGTAATTGGCAAAAATGAGTAGTGATGGGGTTTTTCCTTGGGTCTGTGAAGCTGAGGCCAAAGTTACCGATGTTGTTCTTTGGGGGTTGACTCTGGGAAATGGTAATCCATCTATTCAGCAGAACCCAAGGGACCCAAAAGGAGTTTCTAGGCATTCTATGGGGGAAATAAGTGACAGGTGTTGTCACATTTCATCTTCATTGATGCCACTGCTTCCAAACTTCGCCCTAATCCTGAAGTTACAGAAAATAAAGGACCCTCAAAACAGAAGACCAGTGGACATGGGACAGACTCAGAATCCTGGAATGTGGCGCTGGAAGGAATCTCAGAAATGCAATACTCACTTTATAGCTATATAACCCAAGGCCACAAGAGCGTAAGGGCTTACCAAGGACAGTCAACCAGTGACAGTCAGGGATGAGAACTCACATGTCCAACAATGCAAAGTGCCACAAGTTTCAGTGTGAGAATAACATGGGAAAGAGGGCTGCTTGGTAGGTCTCTTAGGTGACAGAGGAGTTGCAGACTGCCCTTGAGGTCATTTTCACTTTCCTCTTACTTTGCTTGGTGACTTCAGTCAAGGTCACCACTTAATGTCCCAAAGCTTTTGCTAAATAATCTGGAATTACTGGGGCAAAATGATGTGTACAAGGACTCTGTGGGGCTTACCACAGCAGCACTGTGTATGTGTGTCTCCAGTGGGGGTGGAGGGAGAAAGTGAATGTAGGCCAGACCCCAGGGCAGCCCAGTGAAGCCCAAAGCAGCAGCCACTGTGATATGAGCACGCACAGGAATGACAGCCACCTACCTACAGTGACCTGGACAGGCTCCGTGTTCTGGGTCTGTCTCTCTTCACTTTCAGAGGCATTCTGGCCCTCGTTCAAGTTGTTTCTTTTCTTAACGTGGGCAACCACGAAGAAACACAATCCCATGAGCACAATCAAGGGTCCCATGATCTGCAGGGACAGGAATCCACAGATCTGGGGCTCCCCGTTGGCAGTATCTGTCTCATTCAGTGGTTCTTGCTCCCAGTCTGAGCCACAGCCAGGGACCCAAATGCCCAGTATGCTGATGAGCATGCCGCTGGTCAAGAATAGAAATCCAAAGATGAGGCACTGGGCAAACTGGCGACTTTCTCCGCAGATGAAGGGTCGGTCAGGCTCCTCCCGACTGCCTCGATGGCGCCCCTGCCGGAACTGAAGTAGTGCCCGGGAGCGGGCCAGGATCACGGCCCCAAGCCCAATGGCAGCACACGCAGGCCCAGCGACCTTCAGCACCATGCTGCAGTCTGGGAGGGGTTTGTATTGGCATGCCTGGAACCCAAAGATGGAGAGCAGGACTCCCACAAACAGCAGGATGGCACCGAAGACAAAAAGGAAGAAGATGAGCATGCTGACATGCCTGTCTCGCTGGACCCCATCTGGTTCAGCTGCTGCAGGAGACATGGCCAGAAGAGACCCCTTCCCCGGAGAGGGGTGGGGTGTGCTTCCTTCCCTCCAATGGTGTCAACAGCTCTGCAAAGAACCAAACACCAAATTAAAGTAGGCACAGGTGTTTCTGACCCACCCTGTTCTTTTGCTGGCCATTTCAGAAATCATCCCAGGATGAAATCATCGGGAATAGAGCTTTATCCAACTGATACTCTGTGGAACAATGAGTTGGTTTATGAGTCAGAAGGACTGGCATTCAGAAACTCCTGAATATTTAATTTTATGAAGATATTCAAGAAAAGGAGATGCAATTACCAGGCACCTAAGAGTATCTCTAAAAAAATGAAACTTCTTACAGGGATGTAAAGTACAGCATAAGGAATATAGTCAATAATATTGTAATAACTGTGTATGGTGTCAGGTGGTTACTAGACTTATTGGGAAGATCATGTCATAAATCATATAGTTGTCTAACCACAATGCTGTACACTTGAAACTAATATAATATTGAATATCAACTGTAATTTAAACATTTTTTTTTAATTTTTAATAAAAATCTTTTTAACCATATAACAAAAGTAACTGGGTGTGGCTTTTCCTGTTCTGAGTCTTACCAACTCAGTCCTCCAGGCAAACAAACAATGGTGAGTGAGGGAAGAACCACAGGGACTATTTTTGATTTACAGACATCCCACATTTCATCACAGCTGCTCTGAGCATTTCCATGTCAGTAAATTTTTGTTCAGTAACTAACTTTCCATTTCCTGTTTTAGACCCGCAGCAACTTTCCATTCCATGCTTCATTCTAAGGCCTCATCTACAGGAGAGCCGAGTTCAGCAGTTTCAACCGAAGGGGAAAAGCTCAGGAACTCAGTGGGTTTGATGGGTATTAAGTTAATTCTGGCAAAATGAAATTCTTGAGTCCTCACTCAGGGGCTGTTTTGGCCTGAAACCTGGTGTCCTGGCTGCTGGGACCTGGGATGAACCAAGCAAGCGTGGCATAGCAGGTGAGGTGGACCTTGTCTCCCAGGTGGCCAGGCAGCCGTTCACACCCTCCTTTGTGGCGCCACCCACTTCCACAAAGAGACTTAGGCTGTTAAAAATAAGCAGCTGATAAAATCACCAGTTACAATGCACTAAATAGCAATAGAACTTGACTTTGAAAGAAGAGTATAAGTGAAATCAAGTGGGAAAGCACTTTCCACAAGATCACCCAAGCCCTGTTCTTCAAGTGTATCGCATATTAAATAACCCGGAGCACTTGTTAAAGAGTGGTCTAGTTTACGCAGACTGACTTTGTTATCCAGTTATCTTGTTTACTCTAATGAATGGGATATTCAAGTTGGGGCACTCGAAAAGACCATCGGAGTGTGAAGACTGTCTTCATTGCTCCAGGAAAGAAAAACTTAAAAAACATCTTGCGCCACTTGCATCCATGGTCACAGGAAGGAGCTCAAGGCTGAGGCTCTAGCACCAAGGCCATCTTGACAAACCCAAATTATGACCAAGTAGGGTCAGTTTAGGTAAAGAAAGCAAACAGCCTGTCTTATAGGAGGAAGTAATTTTCCAGGAAAAAGTATGATAGAATCAAAAGGAAGTTGAAGAAAGAAGGAAATGTAGAAGGGAAATAAGTTTTCATTTTTAAACTCAAAGGAACTATATGAAGATGCAGTTAAACTGATACAAATACTTCAAGTATTGCATGTATATATATATATATATAATCATTATTTTTTTAAATTTCTGAATCATGTAATCCCTTTTGCTGGTTCCAGAGATAAGGTGACTCTGCTACAAAGTCCTATCAGGAATTCACTGTATTCCTGACACCTTCAAATTTGAAGTGAGTCACAGGCTTCAACCTTCTGAAGACAAATTTTCAAATACCAGTAAAGAAAATAGACGCCAAAAACTGCATTTGTAGCTTCTTTTCCATGGCCTAGTGGATTAATATGTGTTAATCCCTGATGCAAATAGTGTGGGGGTAGTCGGTCAGTCAGTCTGTCCATTCTCTATCGTGCATGAACCCACGATCGGACACATAGACATCTACACTAATAGAAAATGAAATATTTTCCAAATACCAACCTACACTTAATTTCCCAAAGCCAAATTCGCCTCCCTAACACTCGATCCATTTTCCAAATCAGCGGCACCTAACTACATCCAAAATCTCCTGTGCATTTGGGATCCAGGCAAATGTCTTTTATGGGAAATTAGCTTCGTGGGTTTTCGGGAGCCGGAGCGGCTGGGCGCGCAGCCCCCACCCGCACAGGTGAGCGCGCGGTCCTTGGCGCTGGCGCGGACCCTGGCACCAGGCTCCGGCGGAAACGCCCGGACGCGGAGACGCGCGAGGCCGGGAGCCGCTTACCTGCTTCGTCCTGCGTGCGCGCTGCCTGCGCCGGGGCGCTTCTCGGGAGCCTGGCTCTGGCCTCGGGGCGGGCGCTCGGCGGGGCAGCGCTGGCCCTGGGCAGCGGGCTGGGCGCGGATCCACGCCGCACACTCCCACCTGCCCGTCCAGGGGCGGAGGCGGGCCGCCACTGTATTTACTGGAGGAGGCGGTGCCGGGGGGCGGGGGGGCGCCCAGGGGGACGGCGAGCGGAGCAGGGCAGACTGGCAGGAGCTGGCTGCCACCGGGTGCTGCCCTTCTGGGGCGGAAGCGCGCCCAAGGCTGGGAGTGGAGAGCAAAGGGCGGCCTCGCGGCTCAGGGCTGGCGGACCCGGCAGCTTCCGAGCCGGTGACCGTGCGCGCGAGAAATCCGGGGGGGAAAGAGCGCACCTGCCGCCTCCCTGGTCTGCAGCCTTGGGGTGTCGGGGTGGCGAGGTGAGGTTCTCCCCCTGGTTGTCTGAACTGCGCGCTGCGCCAGCCGAGATCCCGGCAGCGGGAAGGAGCCGGTTTCCTTCGGGTCTGGGTTCCAGGATTCGGGGGAGGGGGCGTATGGGGTCCCCACCGTCCCGCCACGACACCCGGGAAGGGTCCACCCAGTGGCCCTGTGGCCCTCCTTCCGTTCCGCAGACTTTGACTTGGGGTCACGGGAGCACGTCCTTCGCTGAGAGCTCCCGGACGAACAGGTTAGGGAGATACCAGATCACAGAACCGTGCGCGCCAGGAGAATGTGGGGCGAGGGTCCTCCATACCCGAGCCGGTCGTACGTGTGGTCCTAGCTCTGAGACTGCCTGACGCTGGCCCCTGCTGTCTCCGTGCCGGGTCAGCTCTCCCTTCTGCGCCCACAGGTGTGCTCACAGCCCTCCTTGACCCTCGAACCCCTTTCCCAGTTCTCACTCGCTAATGATCTGCTGGAATTGAACCGGTAACTTTCCCTGCCCTTGAACCAGAAGTTTCGGGATGGGTTTGCTAATCCCCTGTGCTATTTGTAACCTGCCCCATGACACGTGACTCGGATTCAACTGGGAGAGTTTCCACATTGGAGGTCAGGGCGCTGTGGAAGGTGAGTAAGGGCTCAGCCCAAGCTCCAGGAGCCCTGGGGACTTTCCCACCCCCGCCACTTCTCCCTAGCTTCCTGTCCACTTTGCCTGAAACCCAGCCATAAGATAATGCCAATTACATTAACCTTTTTAAAGAACAAACACTTAGCATACCTAATATAGTAAGTTGTTCCCAGTAGGTCTCACTGAGGGTAAAGAATGAGTTGGGTTTTAGCTAATAACCAGAGGTGAGGAGACTCTCAAAGAAGGGGTCAGAGGGAGGCAAAGAGGGAAGGCTATTAGCTGGGCTCTGAGGACTGGACACCTGAGTGGTGAGACACGACTTCACCAGGGAACCATACTGGACAAGTTACAGTGTTGGCATTTGCTGGGGACACTTGCCTGTGGCCAAAGGTGGTCTTTTTCAAAGGTCAGCTGCCCTGGCCTCTGCAAATATCTTCCCTAACAAAATAAAGAGTGTTGGCTATGAAGAATTCTAACCTTGTGACCCCATGGTCCTGCCAGGTTCTATGTTACTGCCTTTACCTGCAGCCTATGGCTCTTTACTGTCTGTTTCCAGACCTCAGAGCAACTTGGGGCCAGAAGGCAATAGGGGAGTACGAATAGTCATTCTTTGTTGTTGTTGTTGTTGTTTTATATCACCTGAGGATATTTTTCCATTTATCTTTAGATAGAGTGGAAGGGAGGGAGGGAGAGAGAGAGAGAGTTAGGGAAAGAGAAACATCCATGTGAGAGAGAGACATCGACTGGTTGCCTCCTGCAGGACCCTGACCAGGGCCGGGGACTGAACCGCAACCGAGGTATGTGCCCTTGACCAGAATCGAACCTAAGACTCTCTGGTCCTCGGACCAACGCTCTAACCGCTGAACCAAACCAGTCAGGGCAATAACCGTTTTTCAGTTGAGAAAACCAAGGCCTAAAGTTAGTCCACAGCTGGTTAATGTGAACCCGATGTACTGACTCTTCATCGTTCCTGCTGGGTACACCTGTCACCCAGGGCACACGCCATACCACACACTTACATGGTTTTGTGATCGTTATAACAACACAGACACTGTGTCCCGAGGACATTGCAGCAATTCGTTTCGAGGGTGGAGCTAATCCTGGTCAAAGTGTCAGGGTATACCACCCTCTGGAAGGGCCTCAGAGGACATCTGGCTAACAAGCAGGTAACCAGCAGGAGGGCACCCCAGCAGCGGGCGCTGGCCTTCCTAGGACCGCAGACCCTGGACTGTAGAGTTGCCCTTTCTACACGGGCCTGCCTATGATTCCTTGTACAGGAGGACTTCTGTCTCTTCTTACTCATTCTTTCCTTCTCCCTCATTTAAAACTCAGTCTCCAGTCATGTTGTATGCGGACTTGCAAGGGGCCTGTTGATACAGCTGCCCCTCTGGTGCCACATGACTGCGGGCTGGCCACACATGACAGACTTGAATGTACTGGCACCAAGGACAATCAGATTAGCTTCCACTTGGAATATCTGCTGTTTGGACTGTTTGTGTCTTTTGGAGCCCGTTTGACTAAATTAAATTCCATGGAAACCAGTCATGGGTCAAGTAGGAAAGACATACCCACCAGCCTTCAAGGTGCTTGTGGTGGTAGCAGACCTATTCTTAGGAAAGAGACTGGATGGCCCCATCACTATCTAAAACCAAAGGGCCTTTTCCAGCCTGGGTGGTAGTGAAAAAAAGATAAGCCCAGACCAAAGTCTTAGAGAAGTAGCATCAGAACAAGCTTAAGAAATGGGTGAACCTTGAATTCAGAAATATATACAGAGAGTTAAGCCGAGGCAAACATTCGTTTATTCAATCAGCAAATATTTGAGTGTTGACCCTGTGCCAATAAACAAAACAGAAAACGCTTTGCTCACGTGGAACTTAGATTTTAATGAGAAGGAGAAAGACAAAAAAGAAACAGGTAAATTATACAGAGTATTAGAAAGCACAGAAGGAAACGGGGGTGCGGGGTGATTTCAATGTCAGTGGGGTAGGCGAGGAAGGCATCTCCCCGAAGGTGACATTGCAGCAGAATGTGAAGGGGATAAGGAAGCAAGCACATTGATAAACGATTGTTGTGTAACAAATTGCTGCCGAATTTAGAAGCTTAGAACAGCTAAAACTGATCCTCTGTCCGTTTCTGAGGGTCAGAATGGGGAAGCCGCATGGCCCGGTGGTTCTGGTTTCAGGTCTCCCAGTAGGCAGGTGGCTGGGCTACCTCATCTGCAGGCCTGCCTGGGGGCTGTGGGTAGGAGGCCTCAGTTTCTCCCCATGTGGACCTACTCACAGAGTGACCTAAACGTCCTGAGGACATGGCAGCTGGCTTCTCCTGGAGTGAGTGATCCAAGAGAGAGTATACGAGGTGGACCTGGCAGGGCCGCTGTGATGTAGTCTCTGAAGCACCACACCGCCAATGCTGCTGAATTTTAGTCCTTGGAACTGAGTCACTAAGTCAAGGGATTAGGCTCCACCTCTAGAGGGGGGAAGTATCAAAAAATTTGATGTATTTTAAAACTATGAATTTAAACATATTTTAAAATGATCACTGAGAAATACAATGATATTTGGGGGAAGAAGGGACGAGCACTGGCAGAGGAAGCAGAGAGTGCAAAGGCCCTGAGGCAGGAACAGGTATATACAAGGAAGAACAAGAGGCCAGGGTGCATGGAGCAGGTGAACAAGAGAGAGAGGAATAGGAAAGGGACTTGGAAAGTATACGTGTGGCCATGTGCACCAGTTGCGTATGGCTTTGTTGTGGGCCGTTGTAAGTACTTAGAGTGAGATGGAAATGCTTTGGAGGGTTTGGGGAATTTTTTGTTGTTGTTTTTTAACAGAGTGTGATATGATCTGACTTATTTTTAAAAAGAAGACTGTGGCTTCTGAGTGAGGATAGCCTGAGGAGGAGGAAGGTGGAAGGGAGGAGACTGTTCAGGAAGCCATTATAATAGCCCAGGAGAGAGAGTTGTGGCTTGTGTTTGGAGGTGCTAAAAAGTGATTGGATTCCCTATATATCTTAAAGATAGAATGGCAGGATTTTCCATGGACTGGATGTGGGTTTTGATTCCAAGCTCTTTGGCCCAAAGACCTGGAAGGATGGTTCTGGCATTGACCAAGATAGGAGACTGAGGGCAGGGCAGGTTGGAGGGGGAAGTTTCGGAGTTCGGTTCGGGGCATGATAACTCTGTGATGTCCATTAGACATCTGAGTAGAGAAGCTCAGTAGGCAGTTGAAGACACATGCCTGCGGTTCAGGAATTCGGGAAGGAATACTCCCCTGTGGTCTGTCAGAGATGTTATTACAACATCAAGAAGGCTGGCCCCCCCTCTGGAAGAGCTGACACGTGTGCATGGGCCACACCTGCCCGGCAACAATCTGCTGAGACCTCCAAGAAGGCACAAAGCAGGGGCAGACTGGTGCCACCCGATGTGGGGGTTTCAGATGTTTCCAGAGGGCAGATGGAGCAGCTGGCACCTGTGGGAGGAAGGAGCTTCTGCTGGGGAGCACCTGCTGCTGCTCTGTGCCTTCGCTCCCTCAGTGCTGGCTACAGGACACTCCCCGGGGCACCACAGCCTGGGAAAGACCTTCTGGGCAAATGATGTGTTTTGGCTTGTAGAAGTCACTGTCGCCATTTTTCAGAATTCACACGATTACAGACAGTCGATCACGAAGTCTACCAGCCTCTGGTTTCTCTTTTGTCTTTCGGTCTCTCCCTGGTACTACTGCCCCGAAGTCACCTAGCACCCGGAAGCATGCTTTCCTCTCTTCCAGCTCCTGACATTAGCTGAGACTCCGCTGGGGCCGATAGACAGGAATTCACTCGAGCACTCGGTCTTGGGTGGATGTTTCAACTAACATTCCCAGGACTGCCAGCAATGCTAGCCCGGCCCCATCTAACTGCTGCTGTGGGGAGGGGAGGCCACGCTTCCCGGAGCATTTTCCTCCTCCCCCACCCCTATGTTGGACTTAGACCCAAGGGCCTAAGGCACATGTCAGAGTAAGATTGACTGATTTGACAAGCTTGAATTGAGGGTTTAAATTTGACCCCTTAGCTGACGCCCAGGGCAAAGACTAATCCTTTGCAGTCGATTTATTGCCTGGGATGGTGCTGTTGTTCCTGCAAGGTTTGTAAACAGCGAGAGTGCGGTTGGCTGGAGCTGGGGGTAGGGGATGCTAGGCGTTGTTTCAGAGGGTGAGGATTTGCCTGGAGCGCACGTGGTCTCACCGGCAGAGGCGTCCACGTTGCCGAGGGAGAGTTACCACGGCCGGCCGCAGTGGCGACAGCATCTGGGCAGCAGGCTACAGGAGACCAGTATGTTGATAAAAAGAATTTACAGAAATATAGCAACCTCCTGGCATCTTACGTTGGCTCCATCAAACACCTACCACTAAATGGGCCCCGAAGAATGAATGATTTCTCTGCAGCGTGTAAAAAGGGGATGAGACAGACCAGAGCTTAAATCCTGGCTTTATCACTAGCTGTGTGACCTTGGCCAAGTAAACAACTTTTCTGTGCTTCAGTGTCCTCAGCTGGAACATGGGAATTAGCAGATTCACCTCAAAGGATGCCTTGAAGAGTACATTCCTGGCACATGGCGGGCCATTGGTAAATGTATTTCTCTTCAGTCTCTGGCTACTCACCTCATATTCTACCTGTGGCTCCTCTCCCTCAGGAAGGTGGACCTGATGAATCCATGGAGGAAGTAAAGAGAGAGGAAGGAAATCACGGTTCTCAGTGAGAACAAAATGAGACCATGTTGACTTCTAGCGCTCAATCAGTCATGGTTTAAGCTGCCGCCAGCACACCTGACCGCTCCCTGAGCACATTCCCCAGGTGTTTCTAGGCGTCCTCAAACGTGTGTTCACGTGCCCTGGCCGGTTTGGCTCAGCGGTTGGAGTGTTGGCCTGCGGTCCAGAGAGACCCGGGTTCGGTTCCCGCTAAGGGCACGTACCTCGGTTGCAGTTTGTCCCCGGCCCTGGTTGGTCGTGCGGGTGGCAACCACTCGATGTGTCCCTTTCACGTTGATGTTTCCCTCTCTCTCTCTTCCTCTCTCTCCCTCCCACTCTATCTGAACAAAAGGTGGACAAAAAAATGTCCTTGGGTGAGGCTAAAAAAAAAAAGGTGTGTTCACGTGATCTCAAACACTTGCCATCCCAGGGGTTACCCTGTGCTAGCTGCTCTGTCATTCTACCTCTGCCCCCGCCCCACTCCCTCCGCCCGCAGCTGCCACAACTCCTGTGAGGCACCTTGGGGTTCTGGTGTCCCTGGAGCGCTCTGTGGGGGCCAGTCAGCAGCCAGGTTCAGGGCTCGACCGGCCCCACCCCTTCTGGTTTCAGCTGCGTGTCTTAGCCCATCACTTCGCCCTTGGCTCTGGCCCTGTACTTCCTGGTTGACACTTATGATTCCAGAAAGGAGTCAGATCAGCTTACAGTGCTTCAAAAATACAGCAAGGTGAAATTAATATGAAAATAAATGAGAAAAAGAAAAAAGGTTGACAGCATTCCCTGCCTCATTCAAACAGCTTGCTGGTCATGTGCAGGGTGGAGTGAAATCATTTTGACATTGTCCACACAGGTAACTCACCTGCTGTAGGGTCCGATGTGGAAACCTGTCTAAGACACTGGGAGACAGCGCTCAGTGGCCCGACCAGACACCTGGGCCAGCTGTGGTGCTGTGTGCGGGGACTCAGCACCAGCTGGGGTCTGGTGGGCGGGGCAGCGTGCAGCCTCGCCAAGCGCCGCTGGTCATCACCTCATAGCCACGCACTTGGCCTCTCTCACGGCAGCTGCTGGCCTAGAGCGTGAAGCAATAAGAGCCTGAACACCTGAGAGCTGAGCGTCTGATAAATTAAAAGGCAGCTTGGCAGGATGCCACCTCCTGAATGCCCCAGATTTTAACAAAAGGAGCCTTGTCACAGCCACAGAATGCAGGTGAGGCCAGGGCTGGGGCAGTGTTGATTTAGAAGGAAGAAAAAGAAAACTTCTTTTGGGCTTTTTCTTGCTAACCTACCTCACAGGGTTATTGAAAGGATGAAATGAATACAGAGAGAAGACCTGCTGAGATCTGTGGCCAGATGCCATCCCCGGAGAAATGTTGTAATCTCAATAATGGCCGCAGGGAAGCCCTACAGAAACCTGTGTGTGTTTTGGTGATGTACACATCTCTCTCATTTGCATTTCATAATAAGCCCACGAGGTTAAGTACTGCCATCCCGTGTTACAGACGCGCAGAGAGGCCGGGCAGCTTTCCCCGGGCCAGGCCGTGGCAGAGCAGGACTCGGAGCACCGCGTTCCTCCCGTCTCCCGGGTGAGCCTGCCCACAGCATCCTTTGTCATTGCACCTGGGAGGTGGCCATGGCTATGTTTGCAATGTCAGTTTAGAGTCATTCAAGGGCAAGCTAACAAACTCCCATTCACTCTTTAATTCTCCAATTAAAGGTCATTTCCCCAGAGAGACCTAATCTAAATAAGCCCTGGCTGCCCCAACCCCTGTTATTTTCAGAGTACCTGGCATTTTTCATTCAGGCACAACCACAACACGGTCATTTATTAGCCCTTTGAGACCACTTCCTGCCCCCACTTTGCTGTTTAAGCCAGCGGGTCACCCTCTGCCCTTCCTGTCGCTGTCATCAGCGATCTCCCATCTTCCAGCTCGGGTTTTGGCACCTGGCACTCAGGTCTCTTCTATTTCAAACCCTGCCTTACACTTAGATGCTTTTAACTTCACGTGGATGACCCAGCCGACCTCTGGCTTCTCCTCTCCCAGTCCTTCCTCTCCTGTCCACCTCAGCTGACCCCTCCCGCCAGCTCAGTGGGACCAGCCATGACCTGAAACAGCTCCTCCTGCAAAAGCAAAAATTGGAGCGTCTCCCACCTCGCTTGTCTAACCATTCCCACCACAACGATCCTTTCCTCCCAACTGGACCCTTCGTTTGCACCAGTTGACCCTCATCCCCTTTCTTCGCTTCCTCCTTGTGTGGTTTACATTCTAAGCCTATCCGTTCAGTGGCACTTTCCGATAGCCCAGATTTCCAAGTCTGTCTTTCCATGACACCCATCGGCAACACTGCCTTTGCTCTCTTTCCTGAGGCTGTCTCTCTAGCTGAGTGCGGCCAGTGGAAGACACAGCTCTGGGATCTATTGCTGTCCGTGTGAGTCGGGGTTCCCCAAACTGCAGGGCCCTCAGCAGTGCTTGGCAACCCAACCCCATTTTGCTCCTAGACTCAGTCCCTACACCACTATTTCAGCAGGTGGCCCAAAGCCCAGTGCTCTGGCAGCACCCCCGATGCTCGATCCCTGGTTCCTCAAGAAGCGACACGGGCAAACCCCTGGCCAAGGGGCTCCACCGAGAACGTCCTGACTCGGGATCCCAGGAAAGAGCTCTTCAATTTGTTCCTGAGTGCGTGGTTCATAAAGCAAAACGGCCCCAGTCGGGGGGCTTCAAGCCCTAGCCTCCGGCTGTGCCAAGGCTGGTTCTCCCTTCACTGGTGACTTGGCTCTGGCATTGGACCTACATCACCATCCTAGGCTCCCTCCCTTGTCATGAGTTCTTCCTTGAGGGCCCTAAATATTTCTGGCCGGAGGCCTAAGTCAGAACCGCCTCCATCAGTTAGCAGGATGCAGGGGAGGAGATCATTGTCCTTCTACCCCTCTGCATAGAAACCCTGTAATAAAAGTCAGATGAACAAGAGGACAGAAGTTTACATCATGGATACATGGGAGACACGCAGGGAGAAATGAGGAACCAACCGACCAAGGTGGCTAAGAATTCAGGCCTCAACACCATCCTCGTAGGGAAAGGGGAGACGGAAGGGAGGCCTCTGAGGGGAGAGTAAATGCTTTTTAGGAAAGGTGAATGGGTCCTCAGGAAAGATGGGGGTACGACAGTTTATGACTGAGTGTGTTGGAGTGTGGGTGGACTTCTAACCTCCTGTCCTGTGATAAGGGTCAACCCTCCCTGGTTGATGAAACTCCCTGGTAGGGGATTTATGACCATCAAATCCCTTTTGGAGGACCTGTCTTTAGGCAGATAGGGGAGTTCAGAGAAAGTCTCTCTCTGCATTTGCTGTTATCAGGTGCCTACAGCTGAAAATAATCAGTATGCCAAAGTGGTACATCTTGGGGTGGCATATCCTGCTACCCTTCAAAGGCTTAAAAACTGCCTCTTCAGTAGCAGAGAGAATGGTGAAATGCTGACACTCAAAAGAAGTTCCGAGGAACCAAATTAGCCAACTGCCCCCACCGCAGGGTACACATCACACACTCTTAGTTTGACTGATTTATTCAACACTGTATAGCTCAAAAAAGATTGAAGCGGGTTTACTAAATGCACATAACTGTATACAGTAAAATTATAAATACTACCCTAACGTAGAATTCTGCCTACCTCCCGGACCTGATTTGAGTTTCCTGGAAACCAGAACACTGTGTTTGGCCTGTCTTGCTCCTCCCTTGCCGGGGGAAGGTGCATAAGGATGAGGAGAGAAAATGAAGAACCAGTCTAACAGGAAGCTGCATGCTTCCCTTTCCTGCATGGTCCTGGGGCAGTAGGATGCAAATTCTGCTACAAGCTGTTGAGTCATCAGTGTCCATGGTAGTTGAGAGCCTGGTGGGGTGGAGCTGTCTGGGAGACTGCACCTGTCTGCAGTCCAGGGAAACAGAGAGGTGCCGGCCGGAGCCCCGCAGCCTCCCAGGCAGCCGGCGTCGCCCCCTGCCTGCAGTGTCTGGATGCCGGTGGACGATGTCCACAGCGCCCCATGGCTCTGGGGGACCCAGTGCTCTTGATCCGCTTCTGCTAGCTCAGCCAGGAGACTTGACTAGGTAGAAAATAGAATGGCTTCGGTGAAGAAGCTAGTCTGCTGATAGGCTGGGTGTGTGTCTATCAGATGCTGCTATCTCACTAGTCAGGAGACAGAAAAATATAATCAGCTCATATTTCTGATTTCCCTGGCTAGCCACCTGAGCTGTTTATGACTCCAACCAGGAGGACTGAAAGATGGAAAAAAGCATCTTGGAGCCCTGGTTGGTTTGGTTCAGCGGTTAGAGCGTTGGCTTGCGGTCCAGAGAGACCCGGGTTCGGTTCCCGCTAAGGGCACGTACCTCAATTGCAGTTTGTCCCCGGCCCTGGTTGGTCGTGCGGGTGGCAGCTACTCGATGTGTCTCTTTCACATCGATGTTTCTCTCTCTCTCTGTTCCTCTCTCTCCTTCCCACTCTACCTGAACAAAAAATGGAAAAATGTCCTTGGGTGAGGATTAAAAAAAAAGCATCTTGGAAATAACTGTACAACTTCACGTATTATTAACAAACTTGACTTCCCATTACCAGCTCCAGAGTTGTGATGAGATTTATTTTTATCCAATCTTTGACTACTACTCAAAAGAAAAATCTACCCTAAAATGTCTACACTCTTTGTAATTAAACCCATTTCTCTCAACATCCAAAAATTATAAGATCCCAAAGAAAAGTAGCCATTTGAAACACAAATCATAAATGGATTCTATAGAGATGTAGCCAGTCAGAGAGAATGCATGTGTAGATGAGGTGGGTTTCTCATCAGGTAAATGCTTAGAGGTACAATAGCTGGCTGTTAGGTCATAGGTTCAAGTCTCAACTATTCCAAGGGATGCTACTGAATATTAAATCGAATTCCTCTGGGTAGAGCACAACTATCTCCAATCTCAGAGGAGGCAGCAACGCAGGGGCTAAAACCACCAGGAAACAAGCAGCGTGACCAGGAGGTCAATGAGCAGTAGCAGTGAGGGGGCGATGGGTGTGTATTCAACGGGTGGGGTTGGTGAGAGGAGGAAAAGGAGAGGTCTGAACATCTTGGCCTGCGGAGCATGGTCCTCTGGTAGGATGTGGGGAGAAACGGCGACGCCATTCACCACAGCCTCCGAGCGAGACCGTTCCCACCGTGACTCCAGAGCAGCTGCTCCCCGACATCCCTCAGGCAGAGCGAGCTCACTCTGCCGTCCACCTTTCCTGCGTCCACCCACGCCGACCCTCGGGGATACGCTGAGAAGCAGGACGAGAGACGCGAGACCAGGTCTGCTGGATGGGACGGGGCGAGCGTGACACTCCAAGGCTGTTCCTGAGGAGGGGGGACCTGGGCCTGGCTCCCGTACCGCTGGGTCACAATGCCAGGCCGGATGCCAGTTCCACCCACGACCTTGAGGAGAAGTGGCAAAGGCCACCTCTGAGAGATTTGGCATGATCTCGGGGAACATTTCTACACAGAACAGACCAAGTGAGAACCACAGGGCCACTGAGGAAAGCGGAGGGCTCCTCTCCCTGCGAGGTCCTCAGCAACGGGCCAGTGGACTGCTCATGATTTCTCCAGGTCCGAGTCTGTAAGGCCCTGCCCCTGTGTCCTGGACGCTGCTCTGGGGTGTTTCCAAGTTTAGGGGGAGGTGGGCTTAGGAACACAGAACCTCATGCTCAGCAGGGAGTAGCACAGACCGAAGACGAGGAGATGGAAATCCCTTCTTGGCCTGTGGAAGGAACGACTGCCGTCTTTTCTGCACAAGCAGAGCTTCACTTGCGGGTTCTCTCCCCACCCCAGCTGGCAGAGGCCAAGCCTGGTGGGGCCTGCTTTCCTCAGCTTCGTCTTAACCTGCTTTGGTTTTCAATTAGGAGAACATCTCCTTGCCCGTGTGAAAGCGCTTTGTGGGATGCCCGCTGGGGGCCCCCAGCCACACTTGTGAGAGTTGTTTCTCTCCAGGCCCAATGAAAGGACCATGGACAGGGAACCAGGAGGTCCAAATCTCATCCTGGTCCTGAGCAGGAACCAGGCAACTTATTTATCTTTCTGTGCCTCGGTTTCTTCATCTGCAAAATGGAGTGATAATGGCAACCTTCCCTGTCTGCCTCCACGCTGAGGCGGGGAAGAGAAGATCGCTTGCTGGTCCAGGAGGAGCCGCGTGAGCCCGCCGCCCAGAAGAGCGCTCACTGGCCAGGGGGCTCTGACAGGTGGGCCAGGCAAATCCACGCTTGGGCCTCAGTCTCTGACGATTAGAACTTGTCAGGGAAGGAACAGAGGGCACTGGTCATGGACCCTGCGCAGAAAGGAGGGGAGGTCCTGAAGGAATCCTGTCCCCACCCCCACACTGACTATGAGGGAGGGAGGGTAGGAAGGGCCCAGGGGCTCAAGAATGAAAATTCTTTTTTTTTATTTTTTTATTTTTTATTTATTTTTTTGTTACAGATATTTCACCCTTTTTACCCCATTGGCACCCCCCTCCCCACCCCACCCCCGCCCCGTCCCCGGCTTAGTTGTCCATGTCCATTGGTCATGCATACATGCATATCAGTTCTGTGGTTTCTCTCTTCCCACCCCCACCCCCCACCCCCTCTTCTGGGGGATGTCAGTCTGTGCCCTCCTTCCATGTTTCTGGGTCTACCGTATTCCTCAGACTGTTATGTTCATTATATTCCGTATATAAGTGAGATCATGTGGTATTTGTCTTTTTCTGCTTGGCTTCTTTCACTTAGGATAATACTTTCCAGGTCCCTCCATGAAAATTCTTTTTTCAGCCTAAACCCTTGACTCAAGCTCAGCCTCACCAGGAAGGCTCAATGTGTAAAACAAATCCTGGGCTGGACTTCTCAGAACACTGCCTGATCGCGTGAATCCTCTCTGGCCCCTCTTCACACACAGGGACACGCGCCTGGAGAAGTCAGTGCCCGGGTGGTCACACAGCCAGTCCATGAAACGGCCAGAACAAAGTACAGACTGTCCAGAGGTCCTCCCTTGCGTGGAAGACGGTAGATTTCAGGACGCGCACAAGTGGGGAGATGGACAGAGGGAGGCAGCCAAAGGTAGCAAGAACCCCCCCCCCAAGGACAACCCCGAGGGAGCGATGACTCCACCTGTTCCCAAGGAGGAGGGGATGTAAGGCCCCTTGGGGCAAGAGGCGGGGAGTCTGGGAAGGAGGCAAGTCCTCTGAAAGGGGTTGGTGGCGGAAAGCTCAACTTTCTTCGCAGCAACTCTGCGGCTGGGGGAACAGAGCCACGACGACTTCTCGAAGTGAGGGTCCCGCTAAGTGTGGGGGTCCTGCGAGTGGTCGGGCTGGGGTTTACTACAGGCAGACGGCGGAGATAGTGCAGGTTTGGTTCCAGACCTTAGCATTAAAGCGAGTATTGCGATAAAGCAAAGTCGTAATTTTTTTTGTTGATGGAGGGTCTTGTCTTCGATTTGTTAAAAAAAAAAAAAAAAAAACAAACCAACATCTGTGACGTGCAGTCAAGTGAAGCGCAATGACACCGCACGTGACTGGCATGAGCTTGGTGGGCCACTGAGTATTTGTTTTGATGTAAATTGAATTAGTGATTGTTGGATAAAAATGAATTGGTTATTACTTAGGTGTGGGAAAGAAAATGCTTGGAAATATAATTAGGTAATTAGGTAATCCTTACAGTTGGGGTAGCAAAAGAAATGAAGACATTTTTGTTCATTTTGTTTCTTAAGGAGTATAATGTTTTGATGCTTTAATTGTTTGATTCTGGAGTCGAAGAATAAGAATGTTTTGAAAACATTTTTTTATTCTTTTTCTCAAATTTTTTTTTTTTTTGTGTGTGTGTGTGTGTGTGTGTGGTACGTGCCCCTAGCGGGAACCAAACCTGGGACTCTCTGGTCCGCAGGCCGATGCTCAACCGCTGAGCCAAACTGGCCAGGGCTTTTTCTCAAATTTTATTTTATTAATTAATGTATTTTTGTTACAGATGTTTCTCCTTTTTCCTCCCTAGCCATCCTCCTTCTGATTCTGCCCTGCCCCCCCCCCCCGCCCGCCATAGGATTGTTGTCTATGTCCATTGGTTATACATATATGCATATAAGTTCTTGAAATATAATGAACAGCACTATAATTATTGATATATTAGCAATAAATCATGTTGATCTATTTGGTTGTGGCATATTATTAAGAAGAGGTTAAAACTGTCTTTAACTTAAAAGATTAATGCTAAATTAAAACGACTATTAGTTATCTCCTCACACCTGCCAGAATGGTGGCCATTAACAAATCATCAAACAACAAGTGCTGGCGAGGGTGTGGAGAAAAGGGGACTCTAGTACACTGCTGGTGGGAATGCAGACTGGTGCAGCCACTATGGAAAGCAATATGGTGCTTCCTCAAAAAATTGAAAAGGGCCCTGGTCGGTTTGGCTTAGCAGTTAGAGTGTTGGCCTGCAGACCAAAGCATCAAGGGTATGATTCGGTCAAGGGCAGGTACCTCAGTTGTGGTTCGGTTCCTGGCCCTGGTTGGGGTTATGTAGGAGGCAACCAATGTGTCCCTCTCACATCGATGTTTCTCTCTTACTTTCTCCCTCCCTCCCACTCTATCTGAAGATAAATAGAAAAAAATGTCCTTGAGTGAGGATTCAAAAAATTAAAAACAGAATTGCCATTTGACCCAGTGATCTCACTTCTAGGAATATATCCTAAGAAGCCTGACGCACCAATCAGAAAAATATATGGACTCCTGTGTTAACAGCAATGCTATTTACAATTGTTAAGATCTAGAAACAAAGCAAGTACCCCTCAGTAGAGAGCGGATAAAAAAAGCTGTGGTAAATTTACACAATGGAGTACTATGCAGCTGTAAGAAAAAAAGATCTCTTATCCTTTGAGACAACATGGAGGGATCTGGAGAGTATTATGCTGAGCAAAATAAGCCGGTCAGAGAAGGACAAGTTGCCACAGTCCAGCTGCAGCAGGATCCAAGGGGTCCCGAAGGTGGTAAGGCGTCGGCGCTGGGAGACAGATGACTACACGACTCAGAGGAAGCGTGACACTGTTCCGATTTATTACAAGTTTCTATGTGCTTATATATTTTCTTTTTGGCATAAATTTAACATTTCAGGTTAAAGAAGCAGGGAGTTACATTCTATAGTACCAGGATGTTAGTTTCATTTTTATCAGAATTAATTTATAACTTTTTGTGTTTATAGATACAAAGAAGGAGTAGAGTAACCTGTAAGGTGAGACAGTTTTCTATAGGCCCTTTGTCTGAGATTAATAATTGACTTTTATTTAAAATCTAGTTCTGGGTTTTTAGATCAGCTAGTTTTTGCCTCCCTAACTAACTCAGGACAACATTTCTTATAAAACCTATTCAATTGCAATAATTGAGATTTCTTTTGTTCCTTTGTGTGTAAGCACCAAGGGGACCTCGGCGTGCTAATCGGTCCATGAAGGCAAGCTTGCATAAGGAACATGTAGTCCGCCTTTGTTAACTATTCTTATTCTATCTTCATTATATGCTCCTGTAAAGGGCAAGAAAGGGTCAGGAATTCTTTGATTACTTCTAGCCCCTCTAGGTGGGTACCAGAGTTTTCCTTTTATCCAATAAGCTATATAAGGAAACCCTTGAGCAGTGGGTAGGGGTCGATATAATTTTCTTTTATTCTCTTGAAATACTCCTTCTATCTGGGGAGGAGGCACAGGAATATAAGGTGTCTCCATTAGTTCTACCTGTCATAATTCATCCATGAATTGTTTATTAGGGACTTTCGGGAAAAAATTTTTACCTAATTGAATTAGTAAATTGTTAGGACAGTCTGGACGTGCAGTGGTGACTGTTTCAGGGGAAGCCGGACTTTCTTCAGAATTTAATTGCAGAGGCATGATTTCAGATACCTTGTTTGTTATTCCTAGGTTAGTCATATAGTAGAATAAGAATTCCCAAAATTATAATTCCCATAATACCGATTAAACCCACCCCCATGCTCCGTCCTCTTCCTAGAAGATGCATCCTTGAAGCTTTCTTTTCCATGTCCGGACTTTGTCAGACAATATGGTTGGAAGAGGACGCAGCAACAAGTACCACATGATCTCACTTATAACAAAATAAGCTGTAGACCAAAATAGACCCAGAGTCATGGAAGCAGGGAACAGACTGACAAACCTCAGAAGGATGAGGGGGTGGGAGGGGTGAGAAGAGATAAACCAAAGAACTTATATGCATATTTGCACAACTAGTGGATACAGTCATTAGGTTGGGGAAAGCAGGAGGGGCTGGGAGCGGGGAGGAGGAGGTCAATTGGGGAGAAAAGGGAGGCATCTGTAATACTTTCAACAATAAAAAATTAAATAAAAATAAAGATTAATGCTATTTATAAATGATTTTATATTATAGATGCAGATCATTCTTTGAAATATTTTAGTAGAGACAATTCAAGGATAATAGACATAAAGATAGGATTTGACCTACAAATTTCTGAACATTGTCTATAGCATAAACCTGATCATGTTAGGGTTGTCTGATTAAGGCACCCTGGAATTGCATTTGTGTTTAGGCCTAAGGAGAGAATAGCTCAAAAGTGTAGGCCATATTTGGACAAATTTAGTGTTCAGATTGTTACTTCTATAGGTAGGACTACTTCATTATCAACTTCTACTAGTCATAGTTCTGGCTTTTGATCCACTGTGGGAATTACATAGATCTTCACAGTTTGTGTCTACACAGCTTCAGTATCATTGGTGACTATAGGTTTGTACAGTTGGTGAAGGTTATTAATTTATCTATTGTGTAAAGAATTTGTAATGCTAAAGCAATTCAAATAAAGATAATGGGCCCTGGCTGGTTTGGCTCAGCGGTTGGAGTGTCGACCTGCGGACCAGAGAGTCCCGGGTTCGGTTCCTGCTAGGCCCTAGCGGAGAGGGGCACGTACCAAAAAATAAAAATAAAAAAATAAAGATAATGGGTAGAATAGTTCAAACTGTTTCTATTTCTTCTGTGTTTCTTGTACTTGTGTGAGTTTAGTTGTTAATGAAATGATGTAAAGGACTAAAGAGCTAATTAGGCAAACAATTATTTGTGTATAATCATGAAAATGTAAAAATTTTTCTATAAGTGAAAACAGTGTTGTACCTTGGAATCCTAGTTGGAATGGATATACCATAGAGATATAAAGGTTTGAAACTATAATATTTTAACTTTGAACAAGTTATGTCATTTTCACTATCTCACTTATTGAGAAAGATATAATCATTATGAGGTTGGCTTGAAAAGACTTAGAGAAAGTTCAGTTCCTTCCTTTCATATTTTAAATTTAAATAAGTAGGTTCTTCAAATGTATCATTTGGTGGGGGGCATTCATGTAATCATTTGATTTTGGTAGTTGTTAATTCTACTGATGCTTCTCAATTTCTAAAAACTATTCATTAGTATTACTGCGGTTAATGAAATGAATGAAAAAGTATTTCGTGTTGTATATGCAAATAAATGGTCAGAGTAACACTGAGGTATTCCTGAAAGACCAAGAAAATGTTAAAAGAGAAGTTATATAACGCCCACAAATATAATTGTAAAAAGAATTTTTGCTCAGGTTGAATTGAGTGTATAGCCTGAAAATAATGGAAAGCAGTGTAATATGTATCATGAAGGACAATGTCTAAGGATGAATTGGCTACAACCATTCCTGTAAATAAGGAAATAAAGCCTAAGGCTTATGATACAGCTGGTGATCATTTAACATTGCTTCCATAGAGGGTTGCTAGTCAGCTACATACTTTTAGTCCTGTGGAGATAGCCATAATTATAGTAGCCGATGTAAAATACGTTCATTCCTACTGTGAATATGTGGTGAATACATATGACTGATGCCAGTAAGTAGATTCATGGCTCAAATTATTCCTATAGTCTGAAAGGTGCTTTTTTTCCTGAATAATATGTGATCTTATGTGAAATTATTGAAAACAGGTAAAATAAGGACATAAAATTCTGGGTGGCCAAAGAACCAGAATAAATGTTGATCACCTCCTCTTGAAGGATCAAGGAAAGCGTTATTTAGATTGTGGTGTGTTCGTCACAGGAATGTGAAGTTTAGCATAGGGTAATAATATTGTAATAACTATGTGTGGTGTCAGATGGGTACTAGATTTATCCAGGTGATCACTTTATAAGTTATAAAATATCTAATCACTATGTTATGCACCTGGCACTAATATAATATTTTATGTCTACTGTTACTGAAATTTTTTAAATTTAAAGATAATAAATAGGCAGGTACTCCACAGCTGCAGCAAATTGTTGCCATGCAGGAGAGGGGCCCAGTGTTGCCACATGGTTTGATCCCACCCCCACCACCCCCAGGAGAAGCCAAAAATCTAAATTTTTTGTGTGTGTGTGAAGGTCTTCCAATTTTTTAAAAGTTGCCAAACTAAATTCCAAAGTTATACTGGTCCAATAAATTATCTTTGGTTAAAAAAAGAGATTGTGGTTTGTTAATAATATAGTCATTCCAGCCCTGGCCGGTTTGGCTCAGCGGTTAGAGCGTTGGCCTGTGGTCCGGAGAGACCCGGGTTCGGTTCCCGCTAAGGGCATGTACCTCGGTTGCAGTTTGTCCCCGGCCCTGGTTGGTCGTGCGGGTGGCAGCCACTCAATGTGTCCCTTTCATGTCGATGTTTCTCTCTCTCTCTCTCTCCCTCCCACTCTATCTGTACAAAAATTGGAAAAATGTCCTCGAGTGAGGATAAAAAACTAATAATAATAATAATATAGTCATTCCAGCTGCTAGAACTGGGAGTAACCATAATAATAGCACAACCATAAAAGAACCAATTAAGTGAACAGTGGTGTTTGGTACTGAGATACAGCAGGAGATTTTTATATTAATAATTTCAGCTGTGGGGTTATCATATACGGTCTTTATTACGTTAAGGTTGAATTTCTTCTATAGGCAATTTTTAAGTTTTTTCAATGGACGTTGAATTTTGTCAAATGATTTTTTTTTGTATCTATTCAGATACTTTTTTTACAGTAAAAAATTTTTATATTTAGAATTAGCCGGCCGGACTCAGTTTAAATGATGATTCCAATTTTGTTGGCAACATCTAAAGCATCACAGTCAGGAACCCGTCGAACATATGCCTTCTTCCCTCCATCAGGCCTGATCAGGGTGTTGACCTTGGCCAGGTCAACGTCATAGGGATTCTTCACAGCCTGTTTGATGTGGTGCTTGTTGGCCTTGACATCCACAAGGAACTCAAGTGTGTTGTCTTCTATCTTCTTGGCTGACTCAGTGGCCAGGGGGAACTTGATGATGGCATAGTGGTCAAGCTTGTTTCTCCTGGAGGTGCTCTTCCGAGGATAAACAGGCTGCCTTCAGAGCCACATTGTCTCAGGTTGTCAGAAGGCGAGTAGAATGTGGATTGTTTTTTGGTGACTGTGCATGCCTTTCAGCATTGCTTTTTTTCCCCCCCTTTTGCCTTCAAAGCCTTTGCTTTGGCTTGGGCTCTGGGAAGGGCAGGGACTTCCTTTTTCACGTTTAGTGCCATCTTTGTGAAAAGCTATGATTTTTTTCTTGCATTCTATTAATGCTAATGTGATATATCACATTGATTGATTTGCATACGTTGAACTGTGTTTGCATCCCAGATATAAAAACGCACTTGATAGTGAAAAATCCTTTTAACCCTGCTTCAGGTTTTCCTAAATTCCTTCAAACAAGCAGCATCTGGTCTCAGATAGCCCCATACCTCTCGTTAAGTAATACATAGAAACAAACACAGGGAGGCAGCCAAAATGAGGAGATAAAGAAACAGGTCTCAAATGAAAGAACAGACCAAAACTCCAGGAAAAGAACTAAGCAAAATGGAGATAAGCAACCTAACAGATGCTGAGTTCAAAATACTACTTATAAGGGTGCTCCATGAACTTAGTGAGAACCTCAGTGAACTTAGTGAGGGCCTCAAGAGCATAAAAAAGGACCAGTCAGAAATGAAGAATGCACAGTCAGAAATGAAGGAGGCACTAACTGAAATAAAGAATAATTTACACAGATTTCAATAGTAGAGTAGGTAAAGCCAAGAAGCAAACCATCGATTTGGAATATAAGGAAGCAAAAAACACCCAATCAGAACAGCAAAAAGAAAAAAGAATCCAAAAAATTGAGGATAGTGTAAGAAGCTTCTGGGACAACTTCAAGCATGCCAGCATTCACATCTTGGGGGTGCCAGAAGGGGAGAAGAGAGCAAACAAGAAATTGAAAACCTATTTGAAACAATAATGGCAGAAAATTTCCCTAACTTGGTGAAGGAAACAGACATACAAGTCCAGGAAGCACAGAGAGTCCCAAACAAGATGAACCCCAAGAGACCCACAGCAAGACACATCATCATCAAAATGCAAAAGGTTCAAGACAAAGAGAGAGTCTTAAAAGCAGCAAGAGAAAAGCAGTTAGTTACCTACAAGGGAGTTCCCATAAGACTGTCAACTGATGTCTCAAAAGAAACTTTGCAGGCCAGAAGGGAGTGGCAAGAGATATTCAGAGTGATGAAAAGCAAGAACCTACAACTAAGATTACTCTATCCTGCAAAGCTGTCATTTAGAATCGATGGCCATATAAAGAGTTTCCCAGACAAGAAAAAGTTAAAGGAGTTCATCATCACCAAATCGTTATTATATGAAATAATGTTATTATATGAAGGGTCTTTTTGAAGAAAAAGATAAAATATATGAACAAACAAAATGGCAATGAATACATATCTATCAACAATGGAATCTACAAACAAAATGAACAGGCAGAACAGAAACAATCTCATAGATACAGAGAACATTTTGTTGGTTGCCAGTTGGGAAGGGGTTTGGGGGAATGGGTGAAAAAGGTGAAGGGATTAAGAAGTACAAATTGGTTGCTAGACTGACAAACCTCAAAGGGAAGGGGGTTGGGGGATGGGAAGAAATAAACCAAAGAACGTATATGTATAACCAGTGGACACAGACAACAGTGTGGGAAAAGGTGGGAGGGGGGCGGGAGTGGGGAGGAGGGGTCAATGGGGGAAAAATGAGGAACATCTGTGATACATTCAACAATAAAGATAAAAACAAAAAAGGAAGATCCTTTCAATGTTCTGCTGATTTTTGTTTGCTAGTGTCTTATTGAGAGTTTTTACATCTATATTCATCAGGATTACTGTTCTGTAGTTGCTTTTCTGATAATGTCCTATTTTGGCTTTGGTATGTGGCTGACCATGTAAAATGAGTTTAGGAGTGTTCCCTCCTCTTTGATGATTTTTTAAAAAGAGATTGAGAAGGATTGGTATTAATTCTTTATTTTTTATTTATTTATTTTTTATCCTCACCCGAGGACATTTTTCCACATTTTGTTCAGATAGAGTGGGAGGGAGAGAGAGAGAGAGAAGCATCGATGTGAAAGCGACACATGGAGTGGCTGCCACCCCCACGACCCAAACAGGGCTGGGGACAAACTGCAACCGAGGTACGTGCCCTTAGTGGGAACCAAACCTGGGTCTCTCTGGATCGCAGGTCGACGCTCTAACCGCTGAGCCAAACCATCCAGGACATTAATTCTTTAAATGTTTGGTAAAATTCACCAGTGAAGCCACCTGGTCCTAGATTTTTCTTCACTGGGAGATCTTAATTACTGATTCAGTCTCCTTACTAGTAATTGGTTAATTCAAACTTCCTATTTCTTCCTGATTCAGTCTTGGTAGATTGCATGTTTCTGTGAATTCTTCCATTTCTTCTAGATTATCCAGTTTGTTGGCATATATTTGTTCATAGTAGCCTATGATTTATTGTATTTCTTTGGTATCAGTTGTAATGTCTCTTTTTATTTATAATTTTTGTCCTCTCTTTTTCCCATGGTTAATCTAGCTAAAGGTTTGTCAACTTGTTTATCTTTCCAAAAATCAACTCTTAGTTTGGTTAATTTTTTCTATTGTGGTCTTGTTCTCATTCATTTATTTTTGCTCTAGTCTTTATTATTTCCTTCCTTCCAAGCTTTGGCTGTTTTTTGTTTTGTTTTTTACTTTATCTAGTTGCTTAAAATGTAGAGTTATGTTGTTTATTTGGGATCTTTCTTCTTAATGTAGGCATTTATTGCAATGAGCTTCCCTCTTAGAACTGTTTTTGTTGCATCTCATAAGTTTTGGTATGTGTGTTTCCATTTGCATTTGTCTTAAGATACTTTTTAAATTTCCCCTTTAATTTCTTCTGTGATTTGTTTAAAAGAGTGATGTTTAATTTCCATGTATTCATGAATTTTCTAGTTTTCCTCTTATTGTTGATTTCTAGTTTCATACCATTATGGTCAGAGAGAATACTTGGTATAATTTCAATCTTCTTCAATTTTTAAGCCTTGTTTTGTGACCTAACATATGATCTATGCTATAAAATGTTCCATGTACACTTACTTAAGAAGAATGTGTATTCTGCCATTTCAGAATGTTCTGTTAGGTGCCTTTGGTCTACAGGGTTTTTCAACTCTGCAGTTTCCTGATTCTCTGTCTGGATGATTTATCTATTTTTGAGAGTGGGGTATTAAAGTCCCCAACTATTATCCTACTGCCATTAATTTTTCCTTTTAACTCTGTTAATTTTTTGCTTTATGTGTATGTAGGTGCTCTCATGTTGGGAGCATAAATATAACAATTGTTATATTTTCTTGATATATTGACAGCTTTATCATTATATAACAACCTTTACCTCTTTCATCATTTTTAAAGTATATTTTGTCTGATATAAGAATAGCTATCCCTGCCTCCCTTTTTATTACCATTTGTCTGAAATATATTTTTCTGTCTCTTCATTGTCAGTCTATATGTGTCTTTAAGGCTAAAGTGAGTCTTTCATAAGCAGCATAGCATTGGATTTAAAAAAAAAAATCCATTCAGCTACTTTATGTATTTTGATTGAAGAAATTAATCTGTTAAAGTTTAAAGTAATTATTGAAAAGGACTTGGTATTGCCATTTTGTTTGTTTTCTTGTTGTGTTGTCCATCATTGCTCATTTCTTATCCTGCTGTCTTTGTGTGTGTGTGTTGATGTCTTGTATTAGTATGCTTTGACTTCTTTATCATGTTTCTTTGTGTAATTACTATAGGTTTTGTGTAATTACCATAGGTAATTACTTGTCGTTACCATGAGGCTTACATAAAATATCTTAAAATTATAAAATTCTACTTTAAATTAATAACAACTTAACTAGAACTTATAAACTTTACATTTTCACTTCTCCCCCTCATGTTTTAGGTTATTAATGTTACAATTTATAATTTTTTATATTGTGTAATTAGTAACAGATGATTGTAGACATGATTATTTTTACATTTGTTTTTAAATTTTTAAACTAGAGTTGTGAATGAACTATGTACTACCATTATTGTATTACAGAATTCAACTTTGACTATATATTTACCATTACCAATGCATTTTACACTGCCTTCTTATGTTTTTATGATGTTAATTAGCATCTTTTATTTCCACTCAAAGAACTCCCTTTAGAATTTATTGTAAGGCCGGTCTAGTGGTGATGAATCCCCTCAGGATGTGTTTGTTCAGGAAAGTCTTTGTGCCTCCTTCATTTCTGAACAATTTCACTGACTATAGTAATCTTGATTGACATATTTTTTCTTTCAATATTTTGAGTATGCCATCTCATTCTCTTCTGGACTGCAAAGTTTCTGTTGAGAAATATGCCTATACTTTTATGGGGATTACCTTTTATGTAATGTAACTTCTCTCTTACCTTGGTACTTTAAAATTCCTTTTTTGCCTTTGACTTTTGACAATTTTATTATAATGTGTCCCAATGTAGCCTTTTTTGATTCATCCTATTCGGAATTCCTTGGGCCTCTTGGATCTGGATGTCTATTTCTCTCCCCAGGTTTGGAAACTTTTCAGCCATTATTGCTTTAAATATACTTTCTGTCCTTTTCTCTTTTTCTTCTCCTTCTGAAATTCTCACAATGTAAACACTGCTGCTTTTCATTGTGTCCATAAAGCACACACGGTTTCTTCATTCTTTTTCATTTTCATTTCTTTTTGCTTCTCTGACTCAGTAATTTCAATTGTCCTACCTTTCAGGTCACTGATTCTTTCTTCTGCATGGCCAAGCCTGGTTTTGAAGCTCTCTATTGAATTCTTCAGTTCAGTTCCTATATTTTCAGCTCTAGGATTTGTTTTTTCCCCAACCAAATAGATTTGGTTTCTTTTCCTTTATTGTACTTTGTTTTGTTCATGCATTGTTTTCCTAATTTTATTTAGTTTTCTGTGTTTTTGTAGTTCACTAAACTCTAAGATAATCCTTCCAACTTATTTGTCTCACATAGATCTCCATTTCTTTAGGATTAGTTGTTAGAGCTTTATTAGTTTCCTTGTTGTCATATTTAGCTGATTTTTCATGATCTTTGATTCCATATGTTGATATCTGTGTATCTGAGCAAGGGGTCTCCTCTTCCTGACTTTTCAAGTTTCCTTTGGCAGAGACAGATTTTCACCAATCAGCTCAGTCTAGGTTTCTGGATGTGTCTACTGATAACATCCTTGGGCAGTCAGGGCCTGCTATTACAGTCTTTTTTGGGTGTGGCAACAGTTGGAATTCTGGGATCGGGTACGGGGGTATGTGCCACTAGCTGAGAAAGGCTGGATAGAACTGCTGGTTTGATTTCCTGTCCAAGCAGAGCTATAGGGTGGGCTTCACAGTTACTTGGATTCCCCGATTACTAAACATTTGGAACTAGGTACTATACTCCAGTAAGTGGAGCTGTGACTTAGCCTTCCTGCCCTGGCTGGCAGCAGGATGGGACCCAGGGACTTCAAGTCTTGTTGTTTGGGGGCCTTAATTAGGCAAGAGTATGCACTGAATATCTTCATCAAGTAAGGCCACCAGTTTTGCTCTGGAGACAGAGAAAGCAATGGGCTGTGCTCTCTGTTCAAGTTTCACTGTAAGCAGGGCTGTGAGTTACAGTTTCCTGTGTGCTCCAATTCCAGGATCAGGCAGGCTGTAGACTGTATTCAGCAATAAGAGGTCTGTGGATTAGTTTTCTTGCCGATGCACAGCAGGGAAAGCAGCTCAAAGGCCACTAATACTCTATCTGTGGTCTTGACTCAAGCCAACCTGTGTCCCAAGCTTCCTGGCAGAATAGGGCCACTGGCTTTGCTCACAGTGGAGGAATCTGCTCTGTCTTCTTCTCAGTTGGAGAGTTGCTGGTTTACAGTTTCCAGGTGTTCTCACCAGCCCAACTAGGAGCCATCTTCTTTAGTGGATGAGGCCATATGTCTGATTCCTACCTGGGGAGTGGGGAGGGGGCTGGGAGGGTCTGATTTAGGTAACTCAGATTTTCCCCAAACAGGCTTTCTGGTTGTGAGGGGCCAGGAGCCACATCTGCAGTAGGTGGGGCTGTGGCTCAGTTCTTCCTGGGTGTAGGGAGCCCATGCTCTCGGTATGGTAGAACTCATTTGGGGAGCCAAGTTAGGAAGGTCTGCATCCCGCCAAATCCCCCAGACTGTGCCACTGATCTGGCTCTGCAGATGAGCAAAACTGTCATTTGGGATTACTACTTGGGCTCTGCAAGTAGGAACTGTCTGCCAAGACCAGAGCAATGGTTGTTGGAAGCCCTTTTCCACTTCATTGTCTCCATTAACTTCCAATGGGTGAGCCCAATTCCCCTATGACCCCCATTTGGTGAAACCAGAGTAGGGACTCCCACGAAGCAACCCACTTGCTGGGAGTAGCATGCTGAATGTCACCCCTGAGCTCTTTTCCCACGGGAGGAACCATAGGCTCAGGGGATACCTCACAGCATGATGCTGCACCAACCAGAAGGAATAATGCAGATGGTGTGTAGCTAGCTGTTTCTCTTACATTTCTAATGCTATCTGTCTTGGTCTCCGTAGTGTTGGTGGATGCCACAGCCTCAATCCACTGTTCTAGAATTCCCTCAGTGATGTTTTGTCCATTAATGGCAGTTGTTATGGTGAGGCGGAGCAAAGTCAGGAATGACCTATGTTGCCATCTTAGTGATGTCACTACCTTTTTGTTATTTCTTGAATAATCACTCATTCAGGTAAAACCCATGAAAGTGGTGAGAGGCCTCCTAATAACACAATAGTGAAAATGAATATAGCAATTAAGGTGTTTTATTTCACAATACAAAGAGAATAAAAGTGCTGTGGTGCATGAATTATATATAAATAATTGTAGCAAATGTTAATGATATAAATAAGTGTATAATTATGATAGTTGGATTATAAATTAAAATAGCTGTTATTCAACCTATGTGAGCAATTAATGAGTAACTATGATTTTTTTGTAGCTGAGTTTGGTTGAGTCCTCACCATTCTGCTATGATTGATAAAATAGCTGTAATTAGTAGCCTATTTAGATTAATGGATGACGAAATTTTATATAAAATTGATACTGCTGCAAGTTTGTCATGTTGTTAAAACTAGGCCAGATGTTAGTGGAATCCTTTGTGTAACTTTGGGTACTCAAAGGTAGAATAGAAAATGTCCAAGTTCTAAGATGAGGGCTATTGTCATAAAAAATTTTGTAATTGTTCATTAGCCAGAATGTATTAAACAATAATATTTATTATTAAAAGTAAAGATCTGGTAGCTTGTAAAATTATACTTAGTGAGTGTTTCCATGGCTCATAGATTGAATTTTTAAAAATTAAACATGGAATAACAGCTAATATGTTTATTTCAAAGATTCAGATTAATTACTGTGAGCTTAATATAACAATCATAGTTCCTGAAATGATAGTACAGGAAAAATATAAACCAGTATTTTAGGGGTATGAGTCTGATAGTTTATTTAGTTGATTGTACAATAGAGAATGTTATAATGTGGTACCACAGATTTTTTTTTTTTTTTAATTCTTAGGAGTAGGTTCAACTCCTAGAATTCTAGAAATAAGAGGATTTAAACATCTATCATTTACTCCAGCAAAGCAACTCTTTTCAGACATATTTGTGGTGAGATGCTTGACTTAATAATACCTGTCATCTGCAAAGGGCTAGTGTTAATGGTAAGAATTTTTTTTCAAAGATGTATAAATTGGTCATATTAGAATCATGGACAAGATGCTTAAATGCATAGGAACAGAGTTTTGCTAATAAAAGTGACTATACTTCTGGTATACAGAGTTGTAAAATGCTGCTAAGAATAAAGCTGTAGCAGTAGCAGAAGCAGTAGTAGTAGTAAATGTTGGTGTACTCTGCTAGGAAGAATATGGCTAATGGGCCTGCTGCACACACAAGTGGAAGTCAGAAATGAGTTCTGCTTCTCCTTCTGCTAGGTCAAATGGAGCTCAATTGGTTTCTACTACGTCTGAGATCAAACGTATTGTGGCTAGGGGTCAAGATGGAAGAACTAGTCATAAATATTCTTGAGTGGTGATTAATGTTGAAAGTATAAATAATGCATTTATTAATAGAACTGGTAATAGAATGAGTGTTAGTATTACCGCCTATGAAAACTGTGCTGCTACTTGTAGGGCCCCAATTAATGCATATTTTGAATTTAAGGCTCAACCCAAACAAAGAATAGTACACCTTGGATTTATGCTTGATTAATGGACATGGTATGGATAATGAAATTCATATTGATAGGGCCAAAGTGAGGGCTAGGACTGGTGCACTAATAAATATATTGATGGCGTTAATGGCTGCAATCGTTCTTTAATGAATAGCTTGATGGTATTGGCAATGGTTGGAGTAGGCCATGTGGTCCAGCAATAGTTGGTCCTTCATGGAGTTCAATATAGTACTAGTACTTTTCATTCAATTAGTATAAGAAATACTATGGTGAGTAAAGTGGGAATAATCAATAAAAGGTTAATTATAAACAAATTGTTAAAGAGAGGAGTTGAACCTCCTATTATAAAGGTTTAAATTTTATATTACCAAGCCCTGATACCCTAACAAACCCTGTTCTTGGGCAGGATTGGTATAGGTTAATTAGATTGAGATTATATTAATTTGAAGGTAGATTTGTAAAGTAGCCTTATTTCTTTCTTTCTTTCTTTTTTTTCATACTAGGAGAAATAGGAACTAGAAACCAACCTGGATTACTGCAATCTGAACTCAGATCTCATAGGACTTTAATCATTAAGCAAACCAACAATTAATAGCAGTTACACCACTGGGATGTCCTGATCCAACATAGAGGTCATAAACCCCATTGTTGATATGACCTCTAGAATAGGATTGCCCTGTCTTCCCTAGGGTGGCTTGTTAGGCTTTATTAGGTTCTTCTGAACAGGATGGTAGATAGGCTGTATTAACAAGGATTAGTGAGCTCTGTTGAGGTTTATCGATTATAGAACAGGCTCCTTTAGAGGGATATAAAGTATCATCAAGTAGTTTGAGTTGCAGGCATTTGCTAGTAGTACTCTGGTGAATAACTGTTATAATTATTTGGGTTTAGGACTAAGTATAGCGGGGGATCTAATCCTAGTATGAGTGTTAGCTATCAGTTAAGCAGGAATAACAAAGGCACTTTCATACCTTTTTTAGCTGTAGCTTTTTACAGCCTAATTAAAAACTTTATGAAAATATCTTTAACACACTTGATGCCAAAAATCTTAATTAGTTTATCATATGATGTGGTGGCTGGCAAAAATATACCAACCCTATTAAGTATAACTTAGTCAACTGGGTTAATTTTTATCACTATTTCTGGTGGGGATGTGGTTGAGCAAGGCATTATGAGCTACTTGTTCTAGTGTGCTTGACACCTGCTCCTTTTAACCAATGGTGATCTAGAGGCCATTCTCAATGGGATGCACACTTGCATGTGTAATTTTATTAAGAATGAATAGAAGAGCTGGACCACACCTGTTTATGAAATTAGTAAACTCATCTAGGCATTTCAGTGTCTCGCTTTATCTATGAAGCTACATTATCAAAAGGATCAAGGGGTTACCTGTCCATTGAAATGTTGTGAATTTAAGTTGCATGCTAATATTAGTGGAAATATTTTCAACTACTGGGGAATAAGTTTTTCTAGTCCATAGATTTGAGTTAGAATTTTGGTGCCAGAAACTTTTACTTAGTTAAGTATCTTGGCTAAAATATGTCTTCATTTAATTTGTGGTTTAGATATTTATTATAGAATGAGGTAAGTATGCTTTTATGTAGTCATATTTTAATCTTGTTTGGGGGGTTGCCAAGATTAATAAATATATACAGTTGCCCTGGCCGGTTTGGCTCAGCAGTTAGAGAGCATCAGCCTGCAGACCAGAGTCGCGGGTTCAATTCCGGTCAAAGGCATGTAGCTCAGTTGCGGTTTGCCCAGCCCTGGTCAGGGTTGTGTGGGAGGCAGCCAGTTGATGTGTCTCTCTCACATCGATGTTTCTCTCTCTCCTCTCCCACTTTATCTGAAGATATTTGAAAAAGTATCCTTGGGTGAGGATTAAAATACACACACATATATAAAATACACACACACACACACACACACACACTTTAAGGTTTACAGGGGTAAGGGAGGTTTGCTAAGTTAATTTTTATCTGGAAAACACACATGTATGTGTACTGTAATCCCCCTTATTTGTGGTTTTGCGGTGGTCAACAGCAGTCTGAAAATATTAAATGGAAAACTCCAGAAATAAACAACTTTTAAGTTTTATGTTTTGTGTTATTCTGAGTAGCATGAAAAAAAATCTTGCACTGTCCCACTCCATCCCATCCAGGACATGAATCATCCCTTTGTTCAGCACATCCATGCTGTATGAACTACCCACCTGTTAAGTCACACAGTAGCTGTCTCGATGATCAGATCAACTGTTGTAGTATTGCAGTGCTTTGCTCAATATTTTATTTAATAAGGACTCCAAAGCTATTCATAACAATATACTATAAAAAGTTATAATTGTTTTATTTTATTGTTAATCTCTTATAGTGTCTAATTTATAAATTAAACTTTATCACAGATATGGATGTATAGGAAAAAACATAGTATATAGTGTTCAGTACTATCTGCGATTTCAAGTGTCCACTGAGGGTCTTGGACCATATCCCCCGCGGATAAGGGGGAACTACAATAAATGTAAAATTCTCTTATGTCCTGTTAGCATTGACTAAATAACACCTTTTGGTTAATGTTGGTAAATGATGATCAATATAAGCTCAACTACAAGTTGCTTGACTGTGTTAAGGTCTCAGATGGCAATAGCTGAGTCACAGAATCTCTCCCAAATTAAAAAAGACAAAATGTATGACAATTCAGCTATGTATGAGCCTGGGCAGATTTGTCCATCAAGATGTCTTATTTAAGAGGAAAGAGCCCTGGCTGATTTGACTCAGCGGTTAGAGCATTGGCCTGTGGACCCAAGTCCTGGGTTCGGTTCCTGCTAAGGGCACCTACCTCAGTTGCAGTTTGTCCTCGCCCCAGTTGGGGTTGTGTGGGTGGCAACCACTCAATGTGTCTCTCTCACATCGATGTTTCTCTCTTCCTCTCCCCCCTGCTCCCTCTGGCTCTATCTGAAGATAAATGCAAAAAAAAAAAAAAAAGAGAGGGTGATGTTTGGTGAGATGGTCCTGATATAACCAGATGCCAGATATATCTGAATATATATACATCCAGCTCTAAGGGCCTGAAGTGAGAAGAGGGGCACATCTGTAGACACATTGCTGGTTTCCTAAAGCTTGATGATGAAGGAAAGTTGGTGGTGATAAGCATGGTGACTAGAGCTGACTTAAATAGGGTATGTACAATCAGCACCACTACGTCCTATGTAAGAGGGTCAAATATATGATGAAAGACTAAACTTTATACAGGTGATGTATTATATTGTACACTTGAAACTTATATAATCTCATTAACCAATGTCACCTCAATAAATTTAATTTTAAAAATACTGACCTGTAGAATTATGAGCAAATAAGTAATTGTTTTAGCCCACAAAAAGTATGCAATATCAATTATATCTATTGGTTTATGACTAGCCACATGAAGAGAATTTTACGTACAATAAACCATTCTATGTATTATGTAATATTCAGTTTGATGTGCTTGCATATATGCATGGAGCAAATAGCTAACATATGATTATACATAATATATGTCACATACAATCAAGCATGTAGGTACTAATACATTGTAATGGAGTAGGTAATTTCATGCACGAAGTACAGAGCAATGGATTTAGTCTGGAATTTGTTTTTAATACTGACACAGCATGTGACAATGTTTCACTGTTCGTGTGTAACTTTCAGTAAATAGTTTAAGTAGAATTTCAGCTTTGGTTGTTGATGGTGGCACTGGGGCTTCTTCCTTGATGACCTAGGGAGGTTTTTCACTTTTTCTGGTTTAAAAACCAGAGTAATGAATAAACTATAAAAATTCTTCGTTTCACAAGATTATTTTTAATTAAGCTTGTGAGCAGCATACATACAAGAAAAAGAAGATATAAGACTGATGCTAGTTGGCCGATGATAAATGGGTCTTCACTGGTTGTCCTCCAGTTCATGTTAATATTAATAGGTCTGCTACTAGTAGTCAGAATAAGCATTGGATGAGGGACAGAATATTATACTTTGTAGTTCTGACTTAAGAGGTATGGCAATAATTGCTAGAATTAGAATAGAGATTAGAGCTAATATGCCACCTAATTTATTGGGGATGGATCGTAAGACTGCATATGCACAGAGGATGTATCATTCTGGTTTAATGTGCAGTTGAGTATTAAGAGGATTAGCTGTATGCAATTATCTGGACCTCCTAGAAGATTGAGTGATAACAGAACTAGTATGGCTAGGACTAGAATTAAAGGTCCTAGAATATTCTTGATTGTATAATAGGGGTGAGATGAAATTTTGTCTGCGAGATAAAATTCCTGACAGATTATTTGATCCTGTTTCATGAAGAAATAGTAGGTGAATAATCACTAGGGTTGAAATAACAAATGGGAGGATGAAGTAGAAGGTGAAGAATCAGATAAGTACAGCTTTGTCAACTAAGAATCCTCAGATCCATTTGACTAGACTAGTGCCAACGTAGAGAATGGCTGAGAGATCTGTAATAACTGTTGCTACTCAGAAGACCTCATGGTAGAACGTAGCCTATAAATGCTATAGCTATTATTGTGAATAAGATGATTCCAATGTTTCATGTTTCCAGGGAGGTGTAAGATCCATAATATAGATCTCATCCTAATTGAAAGAATAAGCAAATAAAGACTTTAGGTGCTCCATTGGTGTGTAGGTATTGAGTAGGTAATTGAATAATTCATTCATAGTTCATGTCTCAGCAGGTGTGGGTTATGAGAAGGTGGTTATTGTATCTGATGTATAGATGTACTTGTAAAATCAAGCAGATTCCTAAAAGAGAGGCAACATTTCATCATGATGAAATATTTAATGGGGCCGGTAAATCAATGAATGGATTATTAATAACTTTAATTAGTGGGTGGGATTTACAGATGTTGGTCACTAATATATATAATTTTTTTTTTTTTTAATTTCCATGAGAGCCTGGTTGGTGTGGCTCAATGGATTGAGTGTCACCCCATGGACTGAGAGGTCCCGGTTCAATTCCCAGTCAGGGCACATGCCCAGGTCGCAGGCTGGATCCCCAGTGTGGGGCTTATAAGGGGCGGCCGATCAATGCTTCTTTCACATCAATGTTTCTATATATCTCTAAAAAATCAATTTAAAAAATTCCATGAGAATGATGACATATTGTATTTATTTTAACTATATTTGTAGTTAAGTTTTGTAGGTTTTTCTTCAAGACCTTTATAGTGGTTTAGGGTTGACTCTAAGTAGAATTGGTTGTGGTATTATAATAAATTTTGGTGCGTCTTTTTTAGGTTTAGTAAACTTATTTTAGGTTTTTAAACTTATTTGGGAGGAATGTTGGCAGTTTTGGGTTATACAAGTTATGGCTATTGAGGAATACCCCTGAGTTTTGAGTTTCTAATATAACTGTCTTCGGACTATTTTGTTCGGGGTTGTTGATGGAGGCTATGATAGTTAAATATATTTTGAAGAATGATGAAGATTGTATTTCAACTTAATGAATTAGGAGAGTGGGTAATTTATGACATTAGTGAGGTGGCTATAGGGGCAGCTGCATGACAGTGCTATGGAATTTGGTGGTACTAACTGGTTGATCATCGTTTACTGGTATCCTGGTTTTATTAGAAGTTACTTGTGGAAATTGTTGGCCCTAAGCCCATTCCTATTTAATAAAGAAAGAAAAAAATATAATTAGGCTCTTTTGCATCAGAGATTAGTGTTGAGATTTTTGTTTGAAAACGGGAAGTGGGTTTTGATAGTACATTTCTAGTCAAATTAAGTCTAATAATAATGATGCTGATTTTTGGCTTGCTCAAAGGCTGACAAATGGTGCAGGCCAGTATTTAATAGTTTTGTGTGATTAAGCTTAAGTGCCAGAATAAAACCTGAAATAGTCATAGCAAGGGCTGTTAATTTTAGATAATAAGGCACAGATCTGTGTGCCTACGATACAAAACAATGATACAAAATTCAAAATCAATTACTCCTTCCTTATCTAGCTTGCACTGTCCTAACATCTATGACATGGCTATTACTATCAATAAGAGTACAAAGTCACATAAACTAACTGATAAATTATATATTACATGTTTATTAATGGTACAACTTTTATGTAAAATTTACATTTTATGAAAAAATCAAAAATATTTACAAAATTTTGTAAGATAGATTTGCAATGTTCTAATTACATCTCAAAGTAGTAAATAACAATTCTTAAAAACTCACATTTGTTAGAGTTCTGTGTTTACAAATTCTTGGTTAGAGAGACAGCTACAAAGTTTATTACTATACATAAGCAAGAACCAGCTTGCTAACTACATTTTCCATTGAAAATCTACTGGTCTTTTTTTATACCACTAGTGGGGTTTTAAATGGGAAAAAAAAAAAAAAAAAATCAATATAAACTCATATGGCTTCAAAATTGTAACCTGCACCCAATACAAATCTGTGTATTGACACTCTGTGGTAATTAAGAAAGTGCAGAAGTTTTACCATTTCACTAATTTGTACATTTTAGGTAATGTTTGATTAAAAGCAAACATTGTAAGTATAATGGTGTCTGAATTCCAATAATAAAATATTAACTGCTTATAAAACCAGTGACTGAAATGAAGGTACAGTTAAGATTCCAGTAAGGGACTGTAATTGGCATTTAAATGAGCACAACATAAGAGTTAGAATTTCTAATTTCGCTCACTATTTAGTAAAGATGAACATTTCAGCAAATTCTTATGTATTACTTTAGTCAAATCTAAATTTAGAATTGGGCTAACAGAATATATAAAAAAGCACATATTGTGTTATACATATATTGTTAACGAGTAGATTTTCTGCTGTATTTAATATAGCAAGACGTTACATAAATGTCTAGTAGTAGGAGTTTCATTTTCTGTAAAGCTTAATAGAACAATTAGTGGTTTTATATAAATTATCATATATAACACAATTTATCACTTCTATGTGAAATGCAGGATACTGATATTTATCCTTATAAATAAAATTTCCATTTTAAATTATGAAACTTTGTCCAAAATATTTAATTCCTTCAATTAATCAGGATTTGCTATAAAGTTAGTTTTTTTTACTATTTAATATTAGTAGTTTAGGAAATGCTTTACCCAATCCATCACTTTAAAAACATACAAACTGGTAATTTTTCCAATTGTGGAAATGAAAACAAATGGCAGACTTCTCTAATGCCAAAACTAATGTTTTCTAAAATGTGTTCCTCACAAAATACTACAAAATTCATGCTCACAACACATTCAGTAAATAAATGTATACATTTTCATTGGTAAACAGAGTGAAGGAAAATGTTAAATTGAGAGTTAAAATGCCAGTTACAAATTTACCTTAAATAGTTTTCAGAATTTGGGATTTGTATACTTTCTGATGAAGTTATGGGCAAATATCTGAAGGCAATTTTTTCCCCCTATAAACATAAGCCATTAGGTAGCTCCTCCTTTTTCTAGTGGCTACAGTGTTTCACTAAAGTGAGCCAGGGTTCTTAAATATAAATTATCCTTTAGTTATTCTGAATTCCCTTCCCATTCCAGCCAAAGTTATTTATAAAAATTGCAATTATTTTGTAAAAATGCCTAATCACTGTTAAGACTGCACAGAAGATCCAGAGACCCAGAGAAGAAAAGTGAGGCACATTTATGAACAAAGTGGATAGGCACATTTCTGGCATGTTATTGTTTTAAAAGGCACACATTATGCAATCCATATAAAAATAAATTAAATCTACAGCATTAATTCATCAAAACCATCAGAACTTCTATAAAGTTAACTAACTGCAGAAGTAAATTTCTCTGCTGTCTTTTGCAAGCTTATTTTAAAACACATTGCACTTCAGGATTTAAAAAATCATATAAAACACCACTTACAGTTATATGTTTATAAAAATCAAATGATAAATTTTTTGCATACAACCCGGACTCTGGTCTGATTACATTATGGCACATAACTCAATCTGATTGAGTGTTTTACATTAACATTATCCAAAACTTAGAATTCATGTTATGTTTATATCCATTCAACATCAAACTTACAAAATTTCAGAACTATTTGACTCTAAAAATTTATGGAAAGCTAAATTACTTTGTGCTTGCTCTCCTGAAATTTTAGGCCTGATATTACACTATAAACCCCCTTTTTTTCAAATATAGACACTGAAGATAATTTAAAATTTCAGCCTATGAAAACTTTGTACTGAGAATCTGAATCAACATGCTTTCTGAATATTGTAGTTGATCATTTACAGCGTTGAAATAATTTCAGTGCTATTTCTTTTGATGACTCACTTCAAAGGTGCAATTTAATATTTACAGTCAGCTCTCAAATATGTCTACATTTTAAAGACATAATACAAGTTAGAATAGTGTTTGGAAAGAACAGATAAAGCAGAATAGCAGGTTTGTACTACTCCCTTGAGCCAACCACTTTGCTAGGTCCATCAACAATCCGCCAGGTATCGTCCTGAAAAACACCAAGTAGAGCTTTGCAATTATAATTTCAAAGGACATTTTAATTGTGGTTACAGAATCCCAGTTCCCAAATGCATTTACAATACATTAGAATTGGATCACAGGTATTCAGCTATATTGACCATGGGTAGTCTTTCCCAGATGTCTCTCAACCTGGCACCTTGTACCAAAAATCAAAGAAAAAGTTTCCATGCCTTTAGATTAGAAATATTTCCCATGTACATGAAAAAACTTGAAGTCTCCCAACTTACCAGTGGCAAACCGCTTCTTTACTAAGGAAAGCCTATAGCCAGTGCCTACAAGTTCAATATCCACTCCTGAGAGGGTGCTTCCCTCACTGAGGAATTGCACTGCAAGTGTTGTTGGTTTACTGGGTCCTTCTGCAAGATCGAATTTTGCTCTTAGGGACCCAGAACCTACAAGGAAAAGAATAAAGAATTTACACAGAGTAATTAATATACATTTCATACCAAAAAAAATCAAATGAGCACTTAAGCTAAACTATTATCAATCCCATGCCAAATTCATGACAAGTGAACAGTAAACTTATCGTTGTTGTCTTTTTAAATTAGACTTTATTCAGAGAATCTGAATTTTTGTTAATAATCTTAACCCATGATCCTCTTTGACTTAATATAAATATGAAGTATTTACTACTGAGAGTCCTATGCTATACACATGCTGAAGTGAGTCAAATGAGAAGTCAGGTCAGAGGGAAGCCTTAGGAGGAATATGAGTACAGAGATAAAGTAAAAAGCAAATGACTGCTGTTTATCATATCATGGGGTTGGGAGAGGGAAAAATGGAAAGACAGCTAAGACTGGGGAGAGCTCTATCAACATTACTATTTTCTATTCACCTCTCTTTTTAAAATTTAACTGGTCTAAACAACATCAAGCAAAATAGGTATTTCTGAAGTGTTTCTTTTTGATATAACCACTTATTCAACACATTTAATGCCTAACAGCATGGCAGAAACAGTAAACCAAGTAATTATGATAAATATGATAGATGCTGTAAAAGACCTCTCAGGAGCCATGGGACACACAAGCACATAAAATGATGGTGGGGATGACTAGGTGTATTTTATTTATTTTCTTATTCCTCACCTGAGGATATTTTTCTATTTATCATCAAATAGAGTGGAAGGGAGGGAGAGAGAGGGTGAAAGAGAGAGAGAAACGCTGATGTGATAGAGCCACATCAACTGGCTGCCTCCCGCATTACCCGACCAGGGCCAGGGATGAACTGCAACCGAAGTATGTGCCCTTTACCAGAATCGAACCTGTGACTCATTGGTCCACGGGCTGACACTCTAACTTCTGAGCCAGACTAGCCAGGGCAACCATGTGTATTTTAGGCAAAAAGAACTACAGTTACAGAGATGGGAAACTGGAGGGAGCATGATGCGTTTAAGAGAACTACTTCTATATCAGAAGAGCTGGAGAATAGCAGAAGAGTGGCAGAAGATGAGACTAGAGTGGTAGCAAGAAACAAACTCTTAAGTATCTTTACATATCAAGATAAGAATAACCAAAGGAAACCACCAAAGGTAAGAAACACGAAAACATTTCAGAAAGGGAGAGAAGCACAAGATGCAAGGTAGGGAGAGAACTCTAGGTGACAGGAAAAGGGAAAATGAACTAGGCAAAGGGAAAGGAAAAAAAGGAATGCATTTGAAACATATTTAGAAGCTGGAATCAAGAGATGCTTGAATCAAGAGGTGAGAAAGGAAGAGTTGACTAGGAGGTTAACAGGTTTCTGGTTGGGAAAAGTGGACAGAAACGCTAGGTAGCAGGAGTCACATTCTATGATTCCTTACACAGAAATTTAACATTACAGAGAAAAATATGGAAAAAGATATAACACTAATCTACCCTATACTATTGTCAGGGGGAAGATGAACTGCTGCCTAATTCTTAACCATTGTCCCAAGACCTTCTTAAACTAATTCTTAATTTGCAATTAAATTCTGTAAAATTTCCACTACAGGCCAAGAGCAGCCACTTTGGCAATCCTTCAACTTTAGAATTGTTTCCTGTCCCTCTTCTGGGCACCAAGTCAGAATAGAAACAGATTTCTATTTTACAGTGTTCTAATTTGGACATTTCTTTTTAAAGGCTGACTAACCAAATCAGAACCACATTTATAAGATTTTTCGAGTTCCTCACCTAGACACCCTGATACGTGAATAGCAGAAGGAAATTATTAAAATATCTGGCCAAAAAATTTGTATCTTACTATTTTCATAGATTTCATTTATTTTTATTGTTGACACTATTACAGATATCCCTCCTCTACCCACCTCCACCCAGCCCTGCCCCTCTTCCTCTGGCCATTACCACATTGTTGTCTGTGTCCTTGGGCTATGCATGTATGTTGTTTGGTTAATCTCTTCACCTCCTCCTTTCATCCTATTCTCCCCAGCCACCTCCCCTCTGATAGCTATCAGTCCTGTACTGTTGATCAATGTCTCTGGTTCTATTTTGTTCATTAGTTTATTTTGTTCATTAGATTCCACATGTAAATGAGATCATAAGGTATTTGTCTTTCTCTGTCTGGCTTATTTCTTTTAGCACAATAATCTCCAGGTCTAGCCATGCTTTTGCAAAACATAAGAGTTCCTTCTTTTTCATAGCTATGTAGTATTCCACTGTGTAAATATACCACAGCTTTTTTGTTGTTGTTAATCCTCGCCCAAGGATATTTTTCCATTGATTTTTTAGAAAGTGGAACAGAGGGAGAGAGAGAGAGAAACCTCAAGATGAGAGAGACACATTGATTGATTGCCTCCCACACAACCCTGACCAGGGCCAGGGATCAAACCTGCAACCCAGGTACATGCCCTTGGCCAGAATAGAACCCAAGACCCTTTGGTCCACAGGCTGATGTTCTAATCACTGAACCAAACTGGCCAGGGCTACCACAGCTTTTTTATCCACTCATCTATTGATAGGCACTTTGGGCTGTTTCCAGATGTTGACTAGTGTAAACAATGCTATGAACAGAGGGGTGCATATATTCTTTCTGATAGGTATTTCTTAGGATACATACCTAGAAGCTGGATTACTAGGTCAAAGGGAATTCCATTTTTAATTTTTTGAGGAACTTTCATATTGTTTTCCACAATGGCTGCACCAGTCTGCATTCCCACCAGTAGTGTACTATGGTTCCCTTTTCTGCACATCCTCCCCAGCACCTGTTTGTTGATTCACTGATAGCCATTCTGACAAGAGTGAGGAGGTATCTCATTGTGGTTTTAATTCGCATTTCTCTGATGATTAGAGCATCTTTTCATATGTCCATTGGCCATCTATCTGTATATTTTCTTTGGAGAAGTGTCTATTCAGGTCCTTTACCCATTTTTTTTACTGGAATGTCTTCCTGGTATTGAGCTTTATAAGTTCTTTATATACTTTGTAAATTAACCCCCTATCAGGTGTATCATTGGCAAATATGTTCTCCCATTCAGTTGGTTCCCTTTTCATTTTGTTGATAGAGTCCCATTTACTTTTCTTTTTGTTTCCTTTGCCTGAAGAGATATGTATATAGGCAAAAATACTGCTATGAGAGATATCTGAGATTTTACTGCCTGTGTTGTCTTCTAGGATTTTTATGGTTTCATGATTTGTAAAGTCTTGTATCCCTTTAGCTTATTCTTATATATGGTATAAGTTGCTGGTCTAGTTTCATTTTTTTGCATGCACCTGTCCAATTTTCCCAGCAACATTTATTAAAGAGACTGTCTTCATTCCATTGTATGCTCTTGCCTCCTTTGTCAAATACTGACCAGGGAGACATGGGTTGATTTCTGGGCTCTGTTCTGTTCCACTGATTTATATGACTGTTCTTATGCCAGTACCAGGCTATTTTGATTACAATAGCCTTGCAGTTTGATAACGTATTGTGATACCTCCAACTTTGTTCTTTCTTAAGATTGCTGAGGCTATTTGAGCTCTTTTTTCGTTCCATATAAATTTTTGGAATATTTGTTCTAGATTTTTTAGGACAAATTCCCTATTTTTGTAAGTATTTACAATAGTATAGTTTCATGAAATGGGAAAATACATCGTTTTCTTCCTTGCTAACTGTTTTTAGGCCCTCAATACAAGTAAGATTTCTGGTTTACTTCTAGTTTCAACTAGAAATTTCCATTTTGTCCCCCAAAAAGCTATATAGCCACAGTAAAAGTCAATATATAGTTGACTGCCTAAAAATAGGCAGCCTTTAAGTACCAAACAGCAACAAAGGAACTGCAGATTAGCTTGGTTATTTCACCCAATGTGTAGTCCTCTAGTAAAAGTCTAATTCAACATGGTAGGCATAAATGAATAGACAATACAGGTATGTTCCTAGTCCTTTATGCAAAAATACCTCAGAAAAACTGACAAGTGTTTTTATATTCTGATCACATTACGCGTAAAATATTAATGAAAAAGCTCAGCAAAACCTACTTAATAGGAAAAATTATTGGAGATTAATTAGGTATTCAAAAGGGCAGGATAATTCTTCTTTAACAGAAAAATGCAAATAACACTGAAGATTTGATTGTTCTAGGAATTATATTCGGAATTGAGTTAGAAGTGATCAGCCAGCAACGACTTTTCCTTTGCATTGAGAATGCAAACTTGGTGGGAGGGGGCAATTAACTAGCAACTCCTTAAAAATGTTGTAATAGAACTGAAGGCCTATAATGGATATTTGTAATAAGAGGAAATGACCAGGAAAGGTTTTCATATGAAAACAGAGTAGGGAAAGGGGCTTTTAAAAAATTTATTGGGTGACATGATTATAATAACATTGAGTTTCAAGTATACAATTCTATAAGATAGCATCTGTATACTGCATTGTGTGTGCACCTTCCAAAGTCTAGTCTCCTCTTGTTGCCATGTTTGACCCCCTTTATCTTCATCCTTCCCCCACCTCTTTCCCCCCTGGTAACCAGCATACTGTTGTCTGTGTCTAAAGTCTGTTTTGTTTGTTCACTTGTTACTGTTTTATATACCACATGAGTGAAATCATATGGTTCTTGTCCTTTTCCATCTGACTTATTTCATGTTGTTGCAAATAGCAGTATTTCATTCCTTCTTATGGCTGAGTAGTATTCCATTGTATATATGTACCACATCTTGTTTATCTAATCATCTACTGAAAGACACTTAGGTTGTTGCCATGTCTTGATTACTGGGAATAATGTGGCAGTGAAAACAGGGGTACACACATACATCTTCACAAATAAATTTTTTCAAATTTGGGGAGGAGGTACCCAGAAGTAGGATTGCTGGGTCATATGGTAGCTCTATTCTTAATTTTTTGAGGAACCTCATACTGTTTTCCATAGTGGCTGTACCAGTTTACATTTCCACCAGCAGTGTATGAGGAGGGTTCCTTTTCGTCCACATCTCCAACACTTGCTATTTCTTGTCTTAATATCAGCCATTCTAACAGGTGTGAGGTGGTGGCATTCTGTTATGGTTCTGATTTGAATCTCCCTTGTAGCTACTGAAGCTGAGCATCTTTCCATATATCTGTTGGCCATTTGCATGCCTTCTTGGAAAAAGGGTCTGTGTCCTCTGCCCATTTTTTAATTGGAACGCTTGGCTTTTTGTCGTTGAGTTCTTTATATAAGAGATCTTGTTAGCAAATATCTTCTCCAATTTAGTTGGTTGCCTTTTTGTTTTGTTGATGGTTTCATTTGCAGTGCAGAAACTTTAGTTTGATGTAGTCCCATTCAATTATTTATTTTTGCTTTTTAAAGCCTGAAAGCTTCTACATGATTTCTGGGAGGCCAAGAGGACTCCATCAACAGTGTGCAAAAAAGTATGTTAAATCAGTTTCAATTAGTTATTAAGTTACCTAGCTGGAATAAACAGGTCTACTTCTTTAAATTTACTTCATTAGGTATTTCTCTTAATGTTAGCATATGAACATAAGAAGTATTTATTTAACATTTATAAAATTATAAAAAAACAAATTATTTTCCTGCCTCCTGCAGGAGAAAGCATCTTCAATCTAGAGAGGAAAAAATGCGTTCTGAATCTCAATTGGTCTGCTCTTATTTAAGGTATTAACTTCCACCTAGTGGTCAATTCTAGAACTGAAGGCATGAAATTCCAGGAGAAAACTTTCCATAAATATGCCTTAAAAAAGTCCATGTGACCTCACATTATTTAAAGCACACACACTTACCTCCATTTTCTGATTTTTCTGAAACACCAGACAGTTTCCAAAAGGCCTTCATCTGTTCTGCATTCCTGTAATAACAAGTATCTTCAGATGAAGTGGCTAGTATTACATCTCATACATGGAGGGCAGTAAATAAATAAATGTGTTTTAAATATTTCACTAGAACAACTATAGCACTAAATTTACTTTCAATAGTTATCACCTGGTGAAGATGTTTGACATAATGTTATATCTTTCTCAACGGAATTTTTACCAAATTATGTAGTTCTTTTCATTTCAACTAGAGAGGAAAACAATGTGGATGGCTCAGTTCCTTCATAACTCAAGAAAAACACTTATTAATGGTGAGGCAAATATAAAGAATGAAGTCTATACTAATATTAAAAGATAGCACAAGAGATGAGAGTAATTAATACTACTAAATACTAATCAGATAGGTGTTCCTATAGATATGCCAGATGCTATATTTAACCCTATAAAATAATTACATACTTTAGAGAGGCTAAGCAATTTGCCTAAGGGTAAAGTTGTCTTGAATCATTCAAGTCTGGGTGGTGACAGCAAAACTACTTTATTTTGGATTCAGGCTACTATGGCTTACTTGACTAGTAAAATGAACATCTTTTTATAGCACAGTTTCTATGGGAAAATGCCCTAAAACTTTTCAAACTTATACAACTTTCATAACTTAGTTTCTAAAAGTTGAAGATTTAAAGCAAATCCAGCAGGAATTCAGAAATCTACTTAATTTACCATATTGCAGGGGGAAGGGACTGCATGTTTGTGACCCCTCCATCCACTGGTACCACCACCTGTATGTTGGAAAGCACACTTGGTATCACCATAGCTTCTGGGTTGTACTTATAATCCACCCTCAGATCTGTGGTGCCAGCACTACATTTCCAGTATGTTGCAAGATTTAGAGGAGTGGACTGAATACCATTTGATGATACCTTTAAAGAGAAAAAAAAGTCATGTTAATGACACGTATACTTGAACACAGGAGTTTACAGAATAAAAAATAAGTAATGAGGAAGCTGTCTGTTGCTAGAATAAAGCAGGAGTAGGAATAAGAGTCACTCTCAAAGTTTGAACCTGGAATTACCTATATCAAACTTTCCCTGGTGCTTGTTTAAAATGCACATTCCCCTGGCTCCAAATGCAGAAATATGATTCAACAGCTTAGGTACAGAGCCCAGAAATCACGTGATTTTTATTTGCATGTCACATTTGAATACCTCTCAATATTCAACATATAATTCATAAAGAATCTTAGAATTCAGATTTAAAAGAGAAAAAGGGATGTGTCACCATGAAGTTCTATAAGCCTGGAATTAGAATACTTCCAACTTGAAATATCTAATTTTAATCACATAATCCATAGTAAATGGTACAATTCTAATTTTTCAGTTCCATGTTCAAATGACTCCCTTTCAATGAGACCTACTCTGATCACCCTGTTTAAATTTACATTGAAAATGCTATTTTTCATACCTTACTTTACACACATTTTCCTTTTTCCATATCACTTATTTTCTAACACACAGTATTACTTATTTTACCCCAACTCCCAATAATTAGCAAGCGATGAATGATAAATGAATACTTGGAATGAAGTTTAAACCAACTTAAGTGGCAGCAGCACTTTTTTACCTTTAAGTATTTATTTCCTAGAAATGTAAGTCATTTAAATAAATTACCCTATTAAAAATCCAAACAATACAGAAGTATATGCAATAGGAAATTAATCCCTTGGCATTCTCACTCCTCACAGTTAGCATCGTGGTACATATCCTTCTATACTTTTTAGGGATATGCAAACATGGAGCCATCTCACTCTTTTTAATGGCTATAATAATTCATTTAATCAATCTCTTCCTCTGTGGATATATACTTAGGTAGTTTCCAAACAATGTTGCACTAAATATCCTGTGCATTATCTTTCTTTCCCCCACCATTTGTGTGATTTCTGAAGGTGGAACTGTTGAATTCAAGGTTACACCTGCCCTGGCCAGTGTGACTCGGTTGGGCATCATCCCATGCATCAAAAGGTCACTGATTCAATTCTAGGTCAGGGCACATGCCCAAGTTGTGGGCTCGATCTCCAGTAGGGGGCATGCAGGAGGCAGCCAGTCAATCTCTCTCCCTCTAAAAATCAATAAAAAATAAAAAAATAGAATTGCCTTCGAAAAGATTCTATTAATTTGTACTTCCATGAACAAGTAGTCACTCTTTCAATAAAGTAATCTTTTTTATTTTTGTCAATCTGATGATAGGTTAAAACCAGTATCTCACTGTTGTCTAAATATTCACTGCTTTGATTTCTACTGACATGCAGCTATTGTCCATAAGTCATCTATCTATTGAATTATTTACCTTTTACTTACTAATTTATAAGGGCTCTTTGGAGTAGGCCTTTTGGTCTATTTTATGTATGACAAATACTTTCCCCTCAGATTAAATACTGATTCAGTTAATGGTTGGTTTGTTTTAGCTAAATAATTTATACACAAATTATTTTTGTGTCAAATATCTCACTCTTTTCTTGCATGGCTTCTAGGTTTTGTACCATTCTTAGAAAGGTCTTCCACACTTCAAGATTAAAAACTGTAATAAAAAGCTATTATACATATATACAACTATAATTTATTTTAGTATCTTTATGGTTTAATTTGTCATTATTAAACCTTTGATACATGTAGATTTTATTTTGGTTAAAGGTATGAGTTATGAATTTAGCTTAATTTTCCACAACTCTCTAGTCTGCTGCCTCAATCCCATTTACTGAAAAATTAATCATTTCCACATTGCCTTGAAATGCTACTTTGTCAATATAAACAATTTTCCATTTATTCTTAGATCTACTTCTGGATACTCTAATTTGTTCCATTCATCTGGCCGTCTACTGTTGTGCCAATTGCAAACTATTTTAAATACTGTCACCTTATAATAATTTTCCCATTAAACTAAAACATCACTCCACATTACTGTTTAAAGCATTTAACTTTATTCTTCCAGAAAACTTGAAAATGACTGTCAAGTCTCCAAACACAAATGCATAAACACCGCTACTAGGTTTCTGATCAGAATTATATTAAATTTATAAGTTAATTTAGAAACCAGCTAAAATATTTTTTACGTGAGTCTTTCCGCAAATGAAGGATTCCTTTCTAACTATATTCAAGTAGTAGAAATTGTGTTGTTTCTAATTGATTATTTTTATTGTGAATATTTTGCTGCATTAGTTTTCCTGACTGTTTTGAAAGCTATTAATTTTTAAACTGACCACTTCAGTAAATTCTCCTATAGTAAATAGTTTTTTAGTTAATTTTCTTGACTTTCCCAGGAATATAACAGTTCATTATAAGTAATAATAATTTTGGTTCTTCTTTTCCAATATTTGTTACCACTTATTTCATTCTCTTCTCTAACAGTACTAACATATCCAGAAAAATCTTATATACTTAAAGAAATAATAGCTGTCTTTGCCATTCCTGACTTTGATTGCTTTAAGGATGCATTCATGTATTTATATTTACTCAATATTTTAATGAGAAATAGATGAATTTGATCCAATTGGTCAAAATCTCCATAGGCTAATTAACAGATTTTCTGATTTTGAAACATCCTCGCATTCCTGAAATGAACCTCATTTGCCTATAACATATTATTCATTTAATGATCTACAATATCCTATTTGTTAATATTTTAAGTTTAGGATTTTTTCAATAACAGGACACTTACCTGATACTTTAATACATCTACATTATAATAAGAAGCAGCTGGATTTTGCTCTGATAGTTTCTTGAGGTAGATAGTAACAGCTTGCATGTTCATCCAAAAATCTTTTGTGTTAGAATCACACTGTGATGAATCACTGCAGCCATAAGAAATATTTTCGTTATTTTATTTGACTTATCTTTATCCTTTGCCTCTATGTAACAATTTGGTGACTTGGGAAAAACTAGTAGAAAGAAACCAAAAGATGGGATGAGGAAAAGCCAAAGTTCAAAAATAAAGAATACAATATAGCAGAAGCATTCCTGAAAGATGAGAAGATAGGAGAGAAGGACTTAACAATGTATGATTACCACCACCATCAAAAGCAAAACAGAGGTACACAAACCTGAAGACAAGTTGTGCATTTGGAAGAATTTGCTCTAGTCTGCTGATATTTTTCACCCTGAAGCATAACACAGCTGGGGATGGATTGCTAGTAAAGACTTTAATAATTCCACTTGGAAATGATATTGTCATGTCACCAGTAATCTTCACAATACACCTAAAATTGGGGAGTTTGAAAATTTTAAATAAAGTAAGGCACTTTAATCTTCATTTAAAACATACTTGGTTTAAAAAGGACTTCATAAAAATTTATCATAATTATGAATGAATTTTTTCAATTTAATTATTTTTAAAAAATGATCCAATGTGACATAGCATACTCAACACAAATGTAGGCACACTGATAATATTACTCTACTAGTTTACTGAAACCATCGCCTGGCTGTCCTGGAAGGTAACACTGTCCCCCACTAGAGCTATTTTTCCCTCAAAATTCCAGAGTACAAGGTCTCAGGGTGGCAATCAGTGTACATGTCTTCCTTGTTCCACACTGTCTCTTTCAACTTTGTGTTCCTTCTTCCTAAAAACCACCAGCTTCTTTTGAAACTCATACCATTGAACTTTACTAGTCCCTAGCCCACCCTTTCAAGTCATCTTCACTTTCTGAAAATTTTAGCTCCTGACCTCGTATTAGGAGTAGCGGTAAAGAAACAGACCACCATAATTTTTAGTGATTTCAATATTCATGCAGATAACCCTTTCAATATTTCGGTCACCTAGTTTAACTCCTCACCTCTAATGATCCTGTCTTCCAGTCTATCTCAGCTATGCTGAAGCCCCTCCATAATCTCAATTTCAGACTCCCCCATTAATCTAGTCACCATTTATTTTTTCAATTCATTCTATCTAGAACTGCATTCCCAATAATTCTCCAACCTCATTAAAATCTCCACAATGTTATTCCTACAACCCTTTTTACTAATCTTCACTCATTCCTTCCTATCCTCATTTCCTCCCATCATCACACATTGGTATTCATAAGCCCTCCCTTGTTTCTCTTTCACTTGATTGCACTTATTTGGCAAAATGCAGTCTTGGCTAAATTCAGCTCCTCACCTACATCTCTAGAGCTGAATGTGACTACAGAAAAACATATAACCACACAGCCAAAACTCTCAACTGGGCCCTTTACATTACCTGACAATTCTACTACATTCCCTACCTCTTTTCATACTTTTACCATTTCCCTCTAACCTGCAATATTCCCTCCCCCTACCCACAGCCACTTTACATTTTAACTGAAAAAATAAAATCAGAAAAGAACCTTCTCATACTCTTACAGAACTTCCATCTACCTCACTCCCTATCCATACCTTCTTTCCCTCCTGTTTCAACAGATGATGAGTCTACACACCAAAGCCAATCCTATCACTTTTGTACGTAAGCGTTCTGTCCTCTTATATACTGAAGGATTTCACTCTTGCAATTTTCTCCTTTCCTGAAGGTTCAATTTTTCCATAAATATTGGATCTTTCTCATCAGCATACACACATGCTAAAATGAATAAATACCAAATCAATAAAAATGCTCCCCTGATTCTACCATCTCTCTTCTGCTACTGCCTCTTTTCTGCTTCCACTTAGAGCAAAACATCCTGACAGAGTTGTCTACATTTGCTCTTTCCAAATATAGTTGTTATTTGCATCATGTCCTGCTCCTGAACTTTCTCCCAGCAGGCTTTCATCTCTACCACTCTGCTAAAATTATTCTTGTGAAGGTTACCAATGACCTCCAAACTGTCAATGGTCAATGTTTCTTGACCTGTTAGCGACATCAGATATCGCTTCACAAACCTTCCCTCATGAAAGGTTTTATTCACCTGGTTTCTGGGACACTGCTCTACTGGTTCTCGCTTCACCTCTCTTGTTGCATGCTATCTCAAACTCCTTTGCTGGATCATTCTTGTCTTCCTGTTTTCTAAACACTAGAGGGGACCAGGACTTAGCTCTCATCAGATATCTTCTCTATTCTCTAAGGCCCCTGGTTTTAAGTATTATATACAAAGGAATGACAACTAGCTATTTTATCGCTAACCTGAATCTATGCCCTGAACTCCAGAATTATGCATTCAACTATCAACTCAATATCTCCACTAAGTTGTCTTAGTAAATACTTCAAACTTAGCAGTCTACTCACTCACTAAATCTTGACAACCATATATTCAAAATATATTCAGAATCTTATTGCCATTTACCATCTCATCTGCTAATACCCAGATAGAAGCCATCATCCTCTCTCACCTGGATTTCTGTGGTTAACTCTCTCTGCATCTACTCTGGCTCCTTCCAATTTTTCTCTATATAATAGCTACATTGCTCCTTCAAAAACATAAGTAACCTTATCATTCCTCTACTCAAAGCCTCCACTGGCTTTCCACTTCACGCAAAATAAATTCCAAACTTTTTACCATCTATGATGACCAGCCTGAATTGATCCTTTTACGGATTTATCTTTGACTACTCTCCTCCTTGCTTCCTTCTTCTACTCAGTGACATGGTTCTCTCTCCATGCTGTTTCTTGAATATGCCAAGCATGCTTCTACCTCAGTCCCTTAAATTCACTAGAATGCTCTTCCCTCAGGTATCTTCCTGACTTACTCGATGTCTTTCAAACATCTGTTTAAAAGATGTTTTCATTCAATTTAGAATAGCAGCCCTCTATTACAAATCTCCATTCCTTTACCCTGGTTTATTTTTCTTCACAGCATATATCAATACCTGTAGTTTTTCGTGTATAACATATTCATTCCATATATATTTAGTCATCAAATATTTGAGTGCCTACTAAGTGTAAGACTGTTCAAAGTGCTGAGGATACTTTAATTCTTCTCTCTTGAGATTGCATTATTGTGAGAGAAAACTAATAATCAAATAAACTGTTTCTCTCATGATAATGCAAACTTATAAAAATCTTACACATAGTAGGTGCTCAAATATTTGATGAATGAATAATGTTCCATAAAAAGTAGGGGTGGTCATTCACCCAAATATCAAGGTCTCAGACATTAAACATGCATTCTAGTTCTCTCTTGCAAATGTCAGACTTTCCCAAGAGATAGATATTAGGCCAAGATTCAGAGTTCTATCCCCATCTAAAATATCATCCTTCTCTACAGATATGTAAAGCAACAGATGTGTCATACTGGTCATAAAGCCTGGGCAAGAATGTAAATAAACTGGGAAAAAAACATCGCTACTACTGATTAGTGATTTTTTTTTTAATTTGAAAGACAATCCTTAAATGACTACATTTGATAGCAAAAAGCAAGTAAACAAACAGAAAATTCTAACCTATACAGAATCAAACATAACTTAAAATTTATCACCAAGTCCCTTTAACCCCCAACACACACATATTTGTTATCTTTTTAAGACTAACTTGGTGGGATCTGCTCCTTTAAAGTAGGCATTAACAGATTCTGTAAGGGCGACTGCCACAGGTAAGGTGTCCTGATTTCCAAGACTGACAGGGCTGGGACCTCGTGACACACCTAGAATACATACAATTCATTTGTTAAATCCTACCGAAAAACTTTTATTAAAATACCAAGACAGATATATTCACGATGTTAGCTTGTCACAAATGACTATTACTGGTTTCAAAGATGCCCCAAGTAAAATCTGGAGGTTAAAAATATAGCATAAAATAATACAAAGAACAAAAAAACAGGAAAACATTTCACAATGACTTTTTCTTTTAAATGTAATGACACCGAAGGGTTGGGTTAAAGAATGTCAGAAGGAAAAAGCCCTTTACCTGAAGAGCTAAAATTACTAAAGTATGGCTTCAAAATTACTGACACTAAATTCTTTCAGGTTCTACCAATCACATACATCAGGGCATTAAACTGGATTTTTGTATTTATTATAATCCTCTTTTACCTCTTTCTCTAAGATTTGTATTATATTCCTATATTACCTTGTCTTGATAAATGTAACTAATAACATCATTTTTATAACTTTCCTGACATAAAGTTCACTTGGATAGTTTTAGAATAAAATCATAAAAAAAAGTAAACAAAGTTAAATCTATGCAGGTGTTCAAATGTAAACTAAGTATCTGGTTTTTACTTCATAACAGAAAAATCCCTCAAAATAGTACACTGCTTTTCTTTTTTTTCCCTCTCTCACAAATGTCCGCTTCCAATTTATACCTTCATTAAATATATAATGTGCTGCAATTTTAATAAGTCAGTAGAGTAATTATAACTATTCATTCTTATTTTTTTAAATGAATAATCTAGGTCGCCATAAAGCTCTGAAATCTGAATGTATGCTTTTGTTATATAAGTGTTGCAGAATGTTCATAACCATCACATATTTTTATTTCAGAGGTGATTACCTATAGTGAAAGACTAAGTTACTTTTGATATGCCTAGAGAATGAATTCTGACAAAAATCAATACTGGCTTTCTGTGTCTCACAACTAAACCCGAAATCCTACAAATAGTAAAAAAAGATATTTTGTTAGCTTTAGAGGCTAGAAAGATTCTGTGGTATTTGAGAATTTGAAGGCATTTGACTTAGAAAGTTCTCCATAATTAGAAAAATACTTTGGAACAAGAACTGCTGCTTCTATGTCACTGGAAAAAGTAACCCTCCACCCAAACAAGACAACTTAAAATTTCAGATGAAAATTTAAAATCCAAGAATATAAAATTTTATTCACAAAATCACAATAGTTATTTTACTAGCCACTAATGTGTGCCAGACACTTTGCTAAAGAAGCATGGAAAAATGATGCCTTGCCCTGACCGGTTTTGCTCAGCGGTTAGAGCGTTGGCCCGTGGACTGGAGAGTCCCTGGTTCGGTTCCCACTAAGGGCACATACCTCAGTTGCAGTTTGTCCCCACCCCAATCGGGGCCATGTGGGTCGCGACCACTGGATATCTCTCTCTCACATAGATGTTTCTCTCTCTCTCTTCTTCCCTCTCTCCTTCCTGCTCTACCTGAAGATAAATGCAAAAATGTCCTCGGGTGAAGATAAAAAATTCAAAAAAAAAGAAAAATGATGCCTTAACTGACATATTCTTTCTGCTTCTTTTATAATCACTTCTTCTTTGGTTCCAACAGCTTTAGAGTAAAGATTTATTGACATTTCTCAATGTTGACAGAAGAGCAGGGAGATAAAAGATAATGCAAAAATATTGTGTTTTTATCACTGGGGATTTGATATCAGTGGATCCTGTATAGCAACTGGACATAATTAGTACAAAACTGAGATAGTTAAACCTTAGGGTTATATTTGGTTTCTGAGACACCATACAATGCTGGAAAGGGAAAATTGAGATAACAAAGTATTTTAGATACACTTTAGGATCATTAGTTAACATACACATTTGCTTTCGATACAATACCTTGTGAAGTCTCACAGTGCTTTTCAATTTCAGAGAGTGTCCCAATCAAATTATCATCTTCTATCATATTTAAATAAAACAAAATATTGCAGGAAAAGAAAATAATTCCAAAAACAATAAGAATAAAAAATTTACATATAAGCAAAGAGCTGAATAAGCATCATAAGAAAGAAAGAGAATTTTTGAGGTAGATTTAAAGAACCTTTGTTGTACAAAAGCCACATACATCCTGCTTGCATCATCACAGTCACCCTCCTACTTGTGGTTCTATTGGCCACAGTGAATCAAACTAAAAACTTAAGTACCAACTTAATCAAAACTACAGTTTCCATCACAACAGATAACCTTCTGAATAATCTAGAGATAATGGAAAAGAAATAAAGCTAATTTTGGTACAGATCACCTGCCTGATTTCTTATAGGACCCACCTATGTATTTTATGACTAATTTATAGATTTTGCAAAAACAAATGAACAAAACCACATATACAAATACAAAGAAATTGCTGTTAGAGCAAACACAAAGACAAACTTATTAGACATATTGTGTTTACATAAAGTTAAAAGATGAGAAAAATGCTATGTTCACAAAGGTATATAAAATAAGACAGTTACATTATTTTCAGACATTTAGAAATCAAATCAATTTTATCTTATTTTAGCTATATAAATATGTCATTTTTACACTGGCCTCAGATACATTTTTCCTGTGTGAGTTTTGACAAAAAAAAGTGTGTGTGTGTGTATAATTAAATCAACTTAATTAGGGCTGTGATTCTCAAACTTAGCATTCATCAGAATTACTTGTTCAAGAATTGCTAGCCTCATTCCCAGCATTTCTGAATTAAAAGGTTGTAATTCTAGTAAGTTTCTAGGTGATGCAGACAGATGCTGCAGGTCTGAGGACTACTACACTTTGAGCACTACTGAATTATGCTCAGTATAAATCAGTGATATACATCAAGGATAAACCCATTATTACTTAAAACAGTACCAATGGAGACAGTTATAACTTTGATGATTTGTTGTTGCTCCCGAAACACAGCTGCTTTAAGTGGCTTTGGGCTTTGTTTATTGTACTAACAGTGGGTAAGAAAGTTCGTTGAGAATTTGTAGTAAATACTGGATAAGGTATAACAGAAAAAACTCTTAAGCAAAATCTAAATACTGAATTTGTCCAGTGAGGTTTAGGTGTATATAGCTATGACCTAAAATACCTACTTTTAAATCTCTGTGATTTAAATTCTGGTAGAAAAAATAATTCACTTCAAGCATAAAACCTTTTTTTTTCATTGAATTAATTCTTTTTAAAATACAAACTTCCTGCCCTGCCAGTGTGGCTCAATGGTTTAGCATCGACCCATGTACCAAGAGGTCGCCAGTTTGATTCCCGGTCAGAGCACATGTCCAGTTTTGGGCCCGATCACCAGTGGGGGGACATGCAGGAGGTGACCAATCGATGTTCTCTCTCGTCGATGTTTCTATCTCTCTCTCCCTCTCCTTTCCTCTCTCTCTCTCTCTAATATCAATAAAGAAAAATAAATAAATAAATAAATAAATAAATAAATAATACAAACTTCCATAGGAATGTAAGTATTAGTTCACAGTAGAAAGGGCTACATTATATTTCGCCATCAACTACAGTACTTACATTGGTCAGTAGTTTATAAATGTTATGCATTCTTTTTTTTTCAAATACAGTTTATATTCAATGTTGTTCTATATTAGTTTCAGGTAAATTTGATGCATTTGTAACAGTGCTAACCATGGTTAAAATTCTCCTATTTAGATAACATAAACTGTGACTAAGAAAAGAAAACTGTGACTAATTTGATAATGCCAGGTCTGTCTCCAGAAAACTCAAATTTCTAATGTTAAATCACCACCAGCCCATTAAACAAACAAACAAGTCTCAGCCTGATCATACTTTGGATGCTAACTTTCACATGTAATCAATGATAATTCCTTACCTACTGTTGGAGTATTGGCAGCACTCAATGAAGCAGAAGATGAGATAGACGAAGAACTTTCTGCCCGGGCTAAAGGAGCAGCAGGAGGTGGGCTTGTATTGGAAGTTACAGGTGGACTGAATGGCCTGGGCTTAAAAACAAAAAGTTATTTATCAAAATGGTAAAACAATTCCTCCATGATCAGAAAAAGATTATTAGGTATCAAGTAAGTTTTATTTTAATACACTAAGCCATATTTATTATGTGAATGTCTTATAACTCAAAATTAGAGATGCCATAGGTCAAGTAAATTTTGAGAATATATTAAAAGCTGAAAAGGTTATTTTAAAATAATGCTGTCAAGAGCATCTTTGTACATAAAACATTTTCTGTATTTCAAAAAGTATGCTTAAGATAGATTCTCAGAAGTTAAATGATTAATTTAAACAGTATGACGGCTTTCCACACTTACTGCAAAACTGCTTCCCAGAAGGGTTACTGACTTGACTTTACTGCTTATAAATACAAAAAAACATTTCTCTGCACCCTTGCCAGCAATGAATATATGGGCCTTAGAAGAAGGAGAAAATAATTTAATTCTTAGCCAATTTGATAGATTAAAAAAGGGGGGGGGGCATTTTTCCCTTTTATAAATTGTATGTATTAGCTCTGATTTAGTTTTGGGAGGACTTAGTATTACCCGAGCTTTCACTAACCCTTTAATTTATTTGCTGCAAACATTTCCCCCCTAAATATTGCTTGCCCTTTATTTTTGGTGTTTACAAAACTCCACATTTTCCTTTATAATTCGTTTTAATGCTTCATCATTGAGAAAGTTAACACCATACAGAGGTTCTACTATCTTCTCACTTTTCTAGTTTAACATAAAAACAAATATGAGAAACATTATTCCAATTCATTTATCTTTGACCTTGGTAAATAAGTTTTTTTCCTTCCAAATTCCTAATTGTTCCAATAACATTAGCAATACTTCCTGAGGTGTTTCACTTTTTAAAATAAGGCATATTTAGCTGACTTAAAAATAACCTTTTCATTTATAAAAGAATTAAGCAGGCCTGCCAGTGTGTCTCAGTGAACTGAATGTTGTCCCATGGACTAAGAGGTCCCAGTTTGATTCCAGGTCAGGGCACATGCCCAGGTTGTGGGCTCAATCCCCAGTAGGGGGCATGCAGGAGGCAGCTGATTGATGTTTCTCTCTCTCTCTCTCTCTCTCTCAAAAAATAAAAATCAATTAAAAAAAAAAAGAATTAAGCAAATACAGTATTCATGTAGTGCCTACTATAAGTCAGGTCAGAGATTAGGTAACTAGATACAAAGCACTGAACAAGACATTGTTTCTGTTCCCAGTTATTTGAGGGACTTGAAAAACAAAAGGCAAAAACCAACAAACCCTATAAACATTCATACACTAGTCAACTCTTTATTGCATGAATATATATAAACTGTTATAAAAATTTGAAAATATCTTATATTAGTAAATCCTCACCCCTACCCCCAATTTAACTTTTTAAACTATTAGTTTCAGAGACTGCCTTTTGATGACTCATTATTATTTAAAAAATAGGTTGAAAAACTATAGCAAAGTGGGAAAATGCAGTTGTGTATGTATACAAATTGGGGTACTGCAATTTACGAGGCCAAATATTAAATTCAACAGTTGATTTAAAACTAACAAGCTTGGGGAAAGTCTTGAAATCAATTACATATGAGAGACATTTCCCCTGTGGCAACATGACCAATATAATGTGGCTGTATTTTTACAATTTAGAATGTGCCTTTTACAAGTTTTTAGGAAGAGGCAAAAACAGCTCTTTTCTTAAGTGGTTTTTGCTTGTTTTAGAACACTGTCTAGTACAGTAGCCATTATTGCTTGAAATATGGCAAGTCTAAATTTGAGATGAGATGCAACTATAAAATACACAGTGGGTTGAAGACTTAGCAAACACACAAAAAGAATGTAAACTCTCAATTTTTATATTGATTAGATGTTAAATTTGTATTTTTTATACATGGACTAAAATGAAATACATTTCGCCATTTTTTTTTTTATGTGGCTACTAGAACATTTAAAATTATAGATGTTGCCTGCATTATATTTCTGTTGGACAGTATTGCTTCAAAACAATGATTCTCAAACATTAGCATGCATCAGAACCACTTGGAGGACTTGTTAAAACACAATAGCTGGGCCACTCCCCAGAATTTCTGATTTGTCTAGGGTGAGAGAGAATGAATTTCTACCAAGTTCCCAAGAGATGTTAATACTGCTGGTCTTGGGACCACATTTTGAGAACCACTGCTCTAGATCAATGAGGAGTTCTCTGTACGGGTATATGGAAGGTGTGGTTACAGACCTTCTGACAAAGTGTACAAATAAGCATGTTAAGAAAAAGGGCACTCCAATGTATAGCTGGAGAGAATTCAAATCGGCAACAGCAATAATTATCAAGAGTCTTACAAATGTATATACCATTTAGTTCATAGATTTCACTTTTAAAATTTTTACTAAAGATGCCCGGCTGTTGTGGCTCAGTAACTGAGCGTTGAACCACCAAGAGGTCACCGATTCGAGGGCACATGCCCAGGTTGTGGGCCCCATCCCCAGTGAGGGGCATGTAGGAGGCGGCCAATCCATGTTCTCTCTCATCGATGCATTGATGTTTCTCTCTCTCTCCCTCTCCCTTCCTCTCTCTCTAAAGTCAATAAAGAAAAAAAAAATAGCCCTGGCCAGTTTGGTTCAGCGGTTAGAGCATCGGCCTGCGGTCCCGAGAGACCCGGGTTCGGTTCCCGCTAAGGGCATGTACCTCGGTTGCAGTTTGTCCCCGGCCCCGGTTGGTCGTGCGGGTGGCAGCCACTCGATGTGTCCCTTTCACATCGATGTTTCTCTCTCTCTCTCTGTTCCTCTCTCTCCCTCCCACTCTACCTGAACAAAAAAAAAGGAAAAATGTCCTCAGTTGAGGATAAAAAAAAAAAAAAAAGAAAAAAAAATATTTTTAAATAAATAAAATTTTTAATAAGGAAATAAGTTCTGCAAACAAGTAAACATAAGGACAGTCATTAAGACATGGTTTATAATGGAAACTTGGAAATATTAAATTAAGAAATTTCTAAAAATTTTTTGGAAATTTAATGCTGGCAATAGTATAGAAGAGCATTTATGCTATGCAGCCAATTCAAACAGTGCTCTCTGAAGCCCTTAGAGAGTGGTTTCTAGAAAGTTCTCAAGGCTAGGGCCCACAGTGAAGGGTGATGTGAAAGATTCAACTATAAAAGTCCCACTTTTACTCATGTAAAAGACTTAACAGCATTAAGATTATTTGACAAAGAATTCTACCACTTTAAAGAAGTTTAAAAACTACAGAATAATTCATGACATAGAATTCCCACAATATTTTCAAGTGAAGAGCAAACAAAAAATATGTAAGAAAAGACAATAACGTTTTGAGCAATTATTTGCACCTGACAATGTTCTAGGTGTTTTACACATACGTATTAACTTAAAGTATCACAACAACCCATTATCATTATACCAATTTTACCAATAAGAAAACTGATTCCAAATAACCTACCTAATGTGACTCAGTTAATTAGTGACTAATAAACTTGTGCTTTTAACAGTATTTTACTACCTCTGAATAAATAAGTACTTATGCAGTCAAAAAATAATGAAAGAATATAAAAAAATGTTAACAAGGGTTACTCTAAGTGTTAAAATACAGAAGGAATTTTTATGTTCTTTTGTGTTTTCCAACACAATCGTGCATTGGTTTTTGTAATCAGGATAACACCCATGTTATTAAAATGTATTTATTTTTATATTACTTAAATAATAACCATCTCTTTAGCAAGTGGTATTTAGTCTTTCATTTCATTTCCATTAAGTCTGTTCATTGGGATAGGGGGTAATAAAGAAAGATGTCACCATTTCAACACTTGGTTGTTTCATTTAGTCATGAAACATTTTCTAACTATGTGACAGGCATCATGCAAAGTATTAAGGATATGAAACTGGCTATGGCATAGTCCAGTAAGGGGAACAAACACAAAGAAAGTATGGCTGGTAAGGGTGGGGTGGGGAGAGAAATACAAGCAAAATACGGGTACAAGGAAGAGAATGATTAAATTCACTGGGGGAGAAGTAATGATCAAAGAGGATTTTACCTACGTGGTGATATTTAACAGAGTCTTCAAGAAAACTGAGGGGCATTTCAGATAGAGAGGCATAATAAGACATGAATGTATAAAAGAGCATGATGGCCCTGCAGGTATGGCTCAGTGGTTGAGCATCGAACCATCCACCAAGAGGTCCACAGTTCGATTCCCAGTCAAATCGCATGCCCAGGTTGTGGGCCAAATCCCCAGTGGGGGCATGCAGGAGGCAGCCAATCGATGTTTCTCGCTCTCTCTAAAACCAATAAAGAAAAAAAAATTACAAAAATAAATATGAGAGGATATATTTGGGGAACAGTGGTAAGTTTCAAGTGGCTGGAGCCTAGGCTGCAAAGAGAAGCAAGTTAGACTGTTAGTCTGGTAATGCAGGTAGTTAATCAAAAGCCTTGTACATGCAACTAAAACATTCAACCACATGAATTATGGGGAACCACTATATATATATATAGAGAGAGAAGAAGATTAAGTTCAACTTTCAGAAAGTTCTGACAATTAAACTGGCAATCAGATCAGAGGCAAGAAGACTGGTTTGGGAGAGACTCACACTGAACAGAACCCATAACATTTCTTTCATTATCTAACAACACTTGAAGACCAATGCTTTTTTCTTTTTTACAGCAATACGTACTTATAATTAATATGTACAAGTCAATTAAGTGATGTGAATTACAGTTTTCTTATATACAGAAATAAAGCTGAACTAGATGCCCTCCAGGACTCTTCTGGCAATATACTTCTAAGGCCTAAGAACCATTTCTTCCTTAATATTTGACTTTAAGCAGAATTCCATAAAAACTGCTTCTCCGCTATAAAACAATGGGTACTAAACAGTATTTTTATGTACCAACTTTCTAAGGAAATCTTTTTCCACCTAAACAATGTCTTGCTCCACAGGTATGATAATGAGGTAAGATGGGGGAGTGAAGGAAGTGTTGTTTGGGAAAACTTTCCTATACTTTGAAGACTCCAGTAGAAAATTCTAAGCATTTAACTGTAAAGGGGCATATAGAAAGGTATTATTTGCATCTTAAATCAAAACAGTTATAGTTTAAAAAAGAGAAACACCTGAGTACATACTATTTCATTAATCCCACTGAGTTTGCCTGAAGTAAGCTTTGGTCTGGAAGCAGGCCTTGGAGGTGGGACAATGGTGCCTACAGAAAGAGGAGTTGTGGGCCTGGCTGGTGGGGAGGGGGGAGAAAATTTGAAGAAAATCATTAGTACGTAGCAATCCTTACATAAAGACATTCTATTACAGAGGAACTATTAGGATTCAAAGCTCATTTTTCAGGAGTTTTTTTAAAAATGTAGTTACAGGTATTTGGTGAAATAGAGCCAATCAATGAAATACGCTTTTTTTGAAGCTACCAATATTATGACTGGGGGAAAATTCAATAAAACTGACACACATAAATTGTATTCCTATTTCAAGTATTTATACATATAAAAATTAAATCTGATAAATTAGTTGGTGTAAACAACAATTTAAGGCCTAAAGTCTTTCGTTTGTTGCCCATACACCTACTTTACAGACAGTAATGCAAGACCAAGCCTTTAAAACAACACCTTCAAAACAGGAACATGAGTACTAAATAAAACACTTACCTTAATTAAAACTGTAATTTGACTTTTAAATTGAACCACATTGTAACATTTTTTTGTGATAAAAGTATTAAAATGATCCTACTTTAAAAACGTCCCTGCCCTGGCCAGTTTGGCTCAGCGGTTAGAGCGTCGGCCTGCGGTCCGGAGAGACCCGGGTTCGGTTCCCGCTAAGGGCATGTACCTCGGTTGCAGTTTGTCCCCGGTCCTGGTCGGTCGTGTGGGTGGCAGCCACTCGATGTGTTCCTTTCATATCGATGTTTCTCTCTCTCTCTCTGTTCCTCTCTCTCCCTCCCACTCTACCTGAACAAAAAATAGAAAAATGTCCTCAGGTGAGGATAAAAATAAATAAATAAATAAATAAATAAATAAATAAATAAATAAATAAAAACGTCCCTAAATTATTCTAATCGATTTTTGATAAGTGTTGAAAATTATATCTTAACTTTCCCTAAAGCCTATATAAATTTAGTATTTACTGTTTTTCAAAACCAGTTGCAAATTTTGCAATTTTAGAAATACCCCAGTATTCTTAATTAAAAATAAGTCTCATCATGGTAGAAATTAATGAGTGGAATTCAAGTGTATATCATCAAAAGTCACGTAATTCAGAGACTGAAGAATATAATATGAATAGAAAGAAATATATTTCAGTAAGTTTTATAAGTTTACAGATGTATAAAGTTAAAAATATATGAATGGTCCTAAGTATATACATGGGGAAACAAAAGGTAAAGCTGAGAAATGGCAGCATGAAAAGGAAGAACATGGAGGTGGGTAGGAAGCAACCTCAAGAAAAAAGGTAGTCACACAGGAGTGAAAGTAAATGCCATGGGGTTTATGTAATCATTCAGAAAGTGTATCATATGAAGGGGTTAGGTTGCTTGAAGAAAACAGGAGGAAGCTGGAAAGAAATCAATTTTAGCCCTGGCCAGTTTGGCTCAGCGTTAAATCGTTGGCCGCTGGACCAGAGAAGCCAGGGTTCGGTTCCCGCTAAGGGCACCGGCACCTCAGTTGCAATTTGTCCCCAGCCCTGGATGGAGTCGTGTGGGTGGCAACCAATAGATGTGTCTCTCTCACATCGATGTTTCTCCCTCTCTCTTCCTCCCTCTCTCCCTTCCACTCGGAAGATAAATGCAAAAATGTCCTCGGGTGAGGATGAAAAAAAAAAAAGAAATCAAGTTTAGTTTCTAGGGCTGCAGCCTTTTCCTAGTCACTTGCACTCCTACTTTAAGCTATATCCTAGAAGAAATGTGCACCAACTTGAGGACCATATCTCTTCCCTGTGCTATGACACATTTACTCTAAAGACATGTTCATAATCAGTGAAACCAATACTGACCAATACTCAAGTTATTTCAAACTTCTGAGAGCCTAACATAATAAGACATTCACACCTGAGATTTCATTACTGATCAAGTGGCTTCTTCAAATAGCATTTAGACGGACTCAAAACCAAGCCTAATAGAAGTGTTAAGCTCAGCTTCTTCAAATAATCAGAAATTGTTGTTTGAGGAAAGCCAATAAAACTTACTGTTTATAAATGAATCTATTAACTATAAATTAACAATAAACATATATATTATAAATGAATCTATTAATGAAAAATTAACAACAAACTTATATATTCTAAATAAATGTACCTGCATATGACAATTAGGTACTGCTTCCAGAAACCTTTGAAGGAGATTACTACAATTGTTTACAAGCTTAAGTGTCTTAATTGTGTTTTTGGGGGAGTAGTAGTGATGATGATGGAGCTCACTTCCATGAAATGTCCATTAGATGCAGTATATGAAGAAATAAGAAGTGCCCTTATTTAAAGTATAAAAACATAGCAGATAAGAGCTAACTTATATCTGCCCTCTAACAATTCCTGAGGAGAATAGACATGGCATGTTTCCCACCTCATTCTTTATCTGAACAAAGAAAGATACTAATTTAGATTCCAGAAGCAATGATGAAGATGCAGAAGAAAAATCAGCATCATTGTTAGCTTTTTCTGTCTGTAATTTTTCAGGACATGTGATATTATGACAAGGTCACTTTGATCCTCACAGATACACTTTGGATAATCTCTCATCCAAAGCATCAGGAAACCCAAAGGTATGTTCAGTTTTCCTATGTAATATTGTCTGAGCTCATTGGAGAGATGAACTTGTAACAAGTTTATCAATAGAGAAAATCCACTGACTTTTTGCGACCAAGAAGCAAAAGGAAACTTATTTGTGCTCACTGGTGATATGAATTACTGTGGAACAATAATTATCTCTTTCAACATCACTAATATTCTTTGAAGGGCAAAATAATTTATGACATTTTTCAGACTATATAGAAAGGTTGAAAATACTACCATCATGACTTTTAAAACTAGCAAAAGTTTTAATAAATGTTTTACCATATCTGAGCTACTACACACCAAATGACCACTGAATAAAAATACATCACGTTTTTCATGAAATTGAAAGTGATATGGGCAAAACATTTAGACAGGTAGCAACAGGAAAAGAGAGAGCTTTTTTGAAAATAGACTGTGCTAAAGAAAATAGTGAGAAACAAAGGGCACAGTTACAAATATAACCAACGTGAAATTTTTTTTTTTTATCCTCACCTGAGGACATTTTTTCCATTTTTTGTTCAGGTAGAGTGGGAGGGAGAGATAGGAACAGAGAGAGAGAGAGAGAGAGAGAGAGAGAGAAACAGCAACGTGAAAGGGACACATCGAGTGGCTGCCATCCGCACGACCAACCAGGGCCGGGGACAAACCGCAAACGACATACGTGCCCTTGGCGGAAACTGAACCCGGGTCTCTTGGGACCGCAGGCCGATACTCCAACCGCTGAGCCAAACTGGCCAGGGCCCAACGTGAAATTTTTTATTAAAGATTTAAAAAATTCACAGAAGAATATTAACAAAATTAAAAACACTGCTTAGAACCCACTTCATTCTGAATACAAAATACCATCCTGACATTCTTACTAAACAAAAAAGAGACCTAACGATAACTTCAGTTTTTCCTGAACTATTTTAGTTTCTTTCTTTACACAAACTATTGGTAAGATTATTTTTATAAAACTAATTAGTAACAAATTTCCATTGAGAAAGACTATAAAGATATTTCAGAATATGTTCAACTATCTATTGATTATTTCTTGCTGTTTTACAAATATTAGATACAGATTGCTTTCCCTTCAATATTCCAAACTGTGTCAGGTTAAGATAGCCTAAAATATAATTAAAATTTCTTTTAAAAATACTAGTTTCGTTCAGCCATTGTTGCTCAGTGGTTGAGCATCGACCCATGCACCAAGAGATCACCGGTTCGATTCCTGGTCAGGGCACATGCCCAGATTGTGGGCATGCAGGAGGTGGCCAATTGATGTTCTCTCACTGATGTTTCTATCTCTCTCCCCCTCTCACTTCCTTGCTCTCTCTAAAATCAATAAAGGAAAAAAAAAAATACTAGTTTCTAAACTACTAGTTTCTAAACAGTCTAATTATAAATGGAAGTGTTTATTTCATTATTAATAGTAAACTGTTTCAACAAGGCTTATTGTTTTGTTAATCTGCCAGAGTGCAAAAGATTTTAGAATTAGTAAGACCTAGGTTTGAATCTATGCTTCATCATTTCCTAGTTATATGATCTTAGAGAAGTTCCTGTTCAACTCTGAGCTTTACTTTTTTCATACATAAAATTGGAACAATAAAAACAACTTCATGCAGTAGTTAATGAGGTGAAATTAAATAACGTGTGTAGCTCCTAGCAGAGTGACATAGCAGGAACTCAGTCAATTCAAGTTCTTTCCCCACTGTTCTAGCACTCTCTTAACCCCCAATACTTTATGTATAGCATTTCTAAAATCCCAGAGAAGGTTGAAGATCAACTTAAAGTAATTTTATTTTCTTGTTTTGAACAAGCAGTGCTTTTATTCAACATGCATTTTTGTTGCCTGCTTTAAATGTTGGCAAATGGAATTTTGTATTTTGAAGAAAATAGAAACAACTAAAAAGCATTCATCAAATCCTTTCAGATATTGCTTGGGAAGTGCTAAAACCTTTCTGGAAAGCAGTTTGGCAATAAGTCAATGAGCGTTATCTTGTGACTCCTAAATCTTATACTGATAAATTATTACAAGGATATTATAAGACATGTGCACAAAATATATATGTATGTATATATATATTTACCTGATGATGACGATGAAGTTAACGAAGCTGAAGAACATGAATCAAGAGAAAGTCCAAACAGGGAGTCCAAAGCAAATAAATCACTGGTCCCTTTCCTACCATAATATTTTAAAAATAAAGATTTTAATAAAGGAATGTTTTATTAGTATAAAATCTAATCACTTACTATCACTTCCCAAAATTATAACAGCTCAACACATATGATTGAAAAGTTGAATGTTCTGCCAATGGAATATGTGAAGAAACTTAAATTTAATAAACCAATATTTGTTGACTGCTATAAGCAGAATCTGCAATAACACTGTGTGAAGGTGGTAGGGAAAGTATAAAAGATTAATCCCCACTGATCACACCTTGTTTATACTCTAAACAATCTTAGAGGCTGTCCAAATGGAAATGATGATTTCAGCTTTACAAATGAAAAAAGCAGCACAGTCTCTATATGAGCTGCTTAAGGACACACAGCTACTTAATTCTACAATAAGCTCAGGTCTTAAGTGGTATGAAATCAGGTGGGAATTTTATAAGGTCATACTTATTTTCAAAGAAAACAGGTAAAGAGGTTTTTAAAAAGTACTTTTCATGTACACAAGTAAGGCCAACACTTAATATAAACTTCAAAGATCTGATTACTGCAATAGGTCATGCGAAGGCAGGATTTCCCTGGGCCACTAAGGCAGTCTGGTGAAATTTCTGGGGCAGACATGCCTTTTTTTGAGACATAACCAAGACTATGGACAAAATCTTCAAGGGGATCAACACTCTAGTTTTAAACTCAACATGCTGCATAACCAAAGATTTTCCTCCACTGACCTCTTGGAATACACTGTACTGGTTACTGTCTGGATTCAACTCCTGGCTCTTTTCTTAAATACAAACTTTTATAGAAATATAACCTCTATGATCTTGAAGCACCTGACCTTAGCCACCACCTCTTTTTTAATTATTTTTTTTCCAGCTTTATTGAGGTACACTTGACAAATAAAAATTGTATGTATTTGAGGTGTAAAAAGAGATTAATCCCAATTAAAACAGTATTCTAATGCATCAACTGCCATTATTTTTTAAAATATGTTTTTAAATCTAGAAAACATATATAATAAAAATGTTACAATGATCTATAGACACATATCTAGTATCTCAACATGCACCTACATGGACACACACTACATCTTGCACAATAAAGCTTAGAATTATAGCTGCATATGATTCCTAAAAACAAAGTTTAAAACACTAATAAAACTAGTGTCTAGCTTGAAAAGTATCAAATAATTTTAAACTATCCATTTATTATTTAATTATCCATTAATTAAGCCTACTTTTACTCATGTAAAACACATTAAAAAGTATTCTTATTGATAAATACAGAAGTAAAAAGGGATCCATGCAACACTGACTTAAAGTATTTTTTCTTTTTAACAGCTGGCAGCATGCCTTCTAGCCTTCTCTTTTTCAACGTGAGACACTTCCTCACTTTGAAGCTCATGAATATATACAGTCTATTTTACAAGGTCACAGCCAAAATTGAAGGGAAAATTTTCATAACTAGTTGATTCTTGAGATATTATCTTTCATTTAGAAGCAGTGAGGCTATCAAAGCCAAACAGAGTTCAATGAATCTTTTAAATTATTATAAAAATAAATATTGTCAAATGATAAATAATTAAAACAATGAAAAACTCCTCATGGCATCTGACAGCTTAAGAAACAGGATAACTCACAACACTGTACTGGGACTGAAACTGCAGAGATAATAAAATTCTAGAAAACAGGACAAAGGATACTTAAAATTTAAAGGTAGTGGGGAAGGAAAAATAAAAAGTTGAGGAAATAGGATTTTTAGGGCAGTCATACTATCCTGAATAATACTATAATGGTGGACATATCATTATCCACTTGTAAAAACTCACATGATGTATGACACCAAGAGTAAACCCTAGTGTAAGCCATGGACTTTGGGCAATAATGATGTGTTGATGTAGGTTCATGAATTATAACAGATGTGCTTCTCTGGTGGGGGAGGCCAAGCATATGTTGGGGCAGAATATATGCAAAAATTCTGTACCTTCCACTCAATTTTGCTGTGAATCTAAAATTGTTCTAAAATAATTAAGGTTTTTTTTTTTTAATTTAAACATGAGACTTACTCATTGGATGCAGCAGATGGTTTCGATTTTGTTAACTCTTCACCTAATTAAAAATGATCTCATTACTATAAACAATTTAAAAATTCTGAAAATAACAAATATAATTTAAACAATTGTGAAAAATAACAAGTTTTCTATTGTGAAGAATATTAAAATAATAACTGAATTTCTGCTAAATCTATATTTCTTCTAATATATTTAGTGAGAAATGACTAATCTCTCATATTTATTAAAATAAAATGACGGGTCAAAAGAAAAATATGGATTGCAACTTTAAAAATTAGAACAAATGTTTAAATACGTATGTATCACTCAAGAATTTTAATTGATGAGTCATGAAAGCATCTTTCAACTTCTAAGAATATCATTAGTGATTATTATATTGACCAGAAGTAGTTACCAACTCTTGAAAAACATTCTTTTTAAAATTAAAATTTGAATAACAACCTAGAGCAACAGTCTCTATAAAACAGTCTCTTCTGCTACCTTCTGCATTTGTAACATGAATCATTTCATAAGCAACTAGTACACAGGAGAAAGGCATCAGTAATGCAAAAGGCATGATGGTTCATAAGCAATCTTCCATGAACATCAATGTTTTGCATCGTCAAGCAGCAGCTGATGACTGCAAAATACATCAACATAGGTAACTGCAACAAACTCTGAGGAACACCACAATGTACACGATGCCCATTCACGCCACATTTTTCCATTTGGCTCAGTTTAGCATTTGTATTGCCTCAAAGTGCTTATCATGCTAGTCTTCATCTTTTTGCTTGCTGCCTGCATCTCTATAAGTTGATAGCCCCCTTTTGTCCTCATTTTCTTCACATCCCCTATCATCAAGCTACTCACCTTTTCTTTTTTTAAAAAATAAAATCCTATTTTTTGTTTGGTATTTATTATACATTTAATGGGTATTTTTAATTGAGCTAGAATTTTTATTAGGATTGATGCTGAAGTTTTTATTGAGCATTGTGTTTACAAAATTGCATAGCTTTTGAGCATTTTGCCTCAGCTCTTTTTCCCACAATCCTTGTTATTTTTATGCATGATTCTTCACAAAGTATTAACACCCCCCAAATGTTTTTAACATAATTAAAGTGCTATACTAAAAACTATATAATAGAAACTACAATTGTGATATGACTTAAAAACAGGTAAAACTAAAGATTACTCATCTTATAAAATGCCTTCCAGCTCATTAGGCAGAGTTATGGCAATCAGTTTAACAATTTTAGTCAGAAGCTACTCTGGCTTTCCTGATTTCTAAAATTGTTGTAGTCAGGTATTAAAGTTTCAGGCATGTCTCAAAGCTAAAAGAGGTAATATAAATAACTTGTCTTCTGTTATAAAATAAGTATCCTTTTAGTCTGTTAAGGCTTATGATGAGGAAAGACTATTTCTGTAACTACACATATAAGGCTACCAACTTAGTAAACTGCGCCTGATGAATTTTAAAAGAAATAAAATAACCAACTTAAATGTCAAACTTACTAGACGAATTCTGATTCATCTGCACCTAAAAGAGAAATGCAAAAACCAAGTGCCATTAAATAAATAATTTGGCAATGAAATATTTCATAAAATGCTAATACTGGGAACCTAAATTTTAAGTTGTTTTTAGTATATCTGTTCAGTTATAAACTGTATTTACATAAAAAGACACAAAAACTTTCAGTAGTTTTTGTTTTATAGTAACACATAATACATGTACTTTTAACATTCAATAAAATGTTTTTAAGTATTAAACTATTAAGTATATAAAACAAGTTACTATGACTTGCTAATTTAAAATATTTAACACAAATATTTTGAAAATCAATGTTCAAACATTACAATGGTGTTGTTTTTTAAGTCAATAGATAAAAATATAAAATCTTACACTTACTGGGCTGTGTCTCTAGTAGTACATGAAAAGAAAAACAAAGATAGTATTCATTTTAGAATTTAAAATATCCTATTTTCCAGCTCCAATAATTTGTCTATTCCCTTCTGAATTATACTTAAAATCTATATACCTTAAAACACATAACATTGGGGATAGGGGGAATTACTTAAGCAAACTAAGCAAAAAATACATACTCACGTTATCTCCTTTTCACACCCAATATTAACAATTAAAAACTGTATGATTATTTTCTGAGAATAAAATTAATGTGTTCACTGTTTTTTTAAAAAATAAATATAAAGAAAAGAAGAACATAAAAGAGAAAATTAAAACCATCAATGAGCTCACAACTCAGAGATAGATGCTTAACATTTTGATATGTATTTTTCTAGGCTTTTATTTTATGTATTTAGTTTTTAAATTAGTTATGCTCTTAGACAATAAAAAATGTTAATGGTTTCACAACTTTCTACTTCATATGCATACCATAATTTAACCTTGGCATTAATCTTACTGTTAACTAGTAATGGTAGAATAAACCTCACTTCAAAAATCTGTCTTCTTGGTGGAAAAAAAGGTTCTAAAATTAAATTCTAAAAAAGAATGAATAGGAGAAAAAAGATTCTTATCTAAACAAATGTGTATATAGACTACTTAAAATATGTAACAATATGAAATGGTGAAAACTTTTATTCTCTATTATCAAGGGGAACAGGTAGGTTTATTATCAATTACGAACAAGTACAAATATACTAAATTCATTCTAAGATATGCTTTTCCCCCCATAGTTTAACATTTTTGAATTTAGAGTATGACATCAATGAAAAGATGTATTACAGATTTTTTCTCCCTTAAAAGCTATTAAGTATGGTATCTGAGAAATGATAAATTAATCACTATAACGAAAAATTCCTATCTTTCCCTTTCCTTCTATGAAAAGTATAGGAAAAAATGTTAGTAACAGAAGAAAAAAATGCAAAGATATAATTTAATTTTCAAATTCATTTTTATAGAATTCCTTTCTACATGACGTTCATAAAACATGGACAAAAACTTCAAAATTCAATGAGGAAAAGATTAATACTGCCAGTTCACAAAATTCTGCCTGAGACATACAGCACTATTTATAAAATACAAGAAACAGCAGAAATAATGATTTTCCACATTTTGCTTTTTTTGTAATACACTTTCAAAAGAAAAAAAACTAAGCCAAACTCAGTTTATTTGATTATATAAAAATTATAAACTATCTACCTCAATAAAGCTGCATAAAAATAAAAAATATATAAATTAAATATTTCCTCATCCAACATACTTATGATGTCTTACTTCTTATTATTCCTAAAATTAAAAAGATGCAGGTAGGCAAAATATTAAAAAAAAAAAAAAAAGACTTCTATTTAAAAAGTACAAACTTGCTCATTTTCTTACTTACAGATATTGCTGGAGAGAGCATTATATTTCCTATAGATACTTTTAATTCGTCCAAGGAAGCCATTGTATGATGTGAATTATTTGGATGTATAGGTTTAATTTCTATTCGGTACTTCTTTGGTTCTTCATCTTCAGAATCAGAATCACTAGATGAGTAGAAATGGTTCTCTTTGGTATGTGAGTATCAGTTAAAAAATTTAGTTTTTAATTTGTCTTAATGCATAACCAGTTTTTACACATTTAAAAAAGTAACAAAACCTTTAAGAGATAAGATGGACTTTAACAAAAATATAACTACTAACTTTTGTTAACAAAAACATGTCAAATGAAGAATGAGTCATTTTATTATAATTAATTAAAAATGTGAAGACTCTTTATTAAATAATAATTTTAACTGTCTATTTATATGCCGGCACAATCCATAAGAATATAAAGATGATAAAAGGATATCATTCTGATTTGCTTCTGGTTTTATACTATAGCCTTCTTCATCTACATCAGGAATGTTCTATGGAAAAAAATAAATAAAACTTTACTGTAATGATGGTTCCAACTACAAAAATATTGTTAGAGATGAGCAAAATAGCCTTAACTATTACTGATGAGCTGTATCATATACATCAAATGTTAACAGGTTAACAATATTCTAACATTGTGGGGAAATTATGTCTTTTTAATTAGCTTCAAATCACACTTCACGCTTCAGATGTCTGAAGTAGAAAAGCACTGCAAACTGGAACAGGAGGAAAACTGAAAGGAATAGAACAGGGTTCAAGTAGAAATGCCAGCAGTTCTGTGGATAACCAATATTCACCCACATTTTCAAAGTAAAGAAATAAAAGCACAAGACTGTGTATCTGGGAAAGGGAGGTGATAAAATCATAGGACTGACAGCTTAAGTAAATGAAAATATATATAAACGGAACAAAAAACAGAAATAAAAGACTACCAAGAAAAGTAAAACTATATTAAAATACTACTCTCTTACTTATGAGCCTGGCAAAAAATTCAAAAGTTTAAAAATATCTTCTCTGTTGGCAAAACTGTGGGGAAAAGTACTCTTATACTTCGCTGGTATAAATATAAAACACTGCAGATTCTCAAATAAGGTTGTTTTGTTATAACACTGACTAGATGCCATAGGAATTTAACTCTTGTTTATATCAATCAGCCTACGGTAAAACTGGTAACTTCGCTAGTTTTCACTTAGTCACAGAAACTCTTTTTATTTATTTATTTTAATCCTCACCCGAGGACATTTTTGTATTTATTTTCAGATAGAGCAGGAGGGAGAGAGGGAGGAAGAGAGAGAGAGAAACATCGATGTGAGAGAGACACATGGAGTGGTTGCCACTCACACGACCCCAACCAGGGCCGGGGACAAACTGAAACCTGGGTACGTGCCCTTAGCGGGAACCGAACCCGGGACTCTCTGGTCTGCGGGCCAACGCTCTAACCGCTGACCCAAACCAGCCAGGGCTAAAGTCACAGGACCTATGAATAACATTGAGGACTTAATTATAGTACAATTCCTACAGAAAGAAGTTTAACAATATCTAACAAAAATACATGTTTGTTCTTCCACCCAGGAATTCTGCTTCAAGGAACTGACTCCAAAGATACACCCCCGACAATTTAAAAATACATATAAAACAAAATTATTCAAAGATTATCTCTAACTCAAATTACTGGAAAGCACCTAGATATCCAAGCACAGTTGAATAAACTGTGGTACATACACAAAACAGAATACTATACAGCTATTTTTTAAAAAGCTTCTATGATCTGATATAGGGTGACTTACAGAAAATACTGCTAACTAAAAAAAGAAAAAAAAGTACAACAGAACATATATAGTGTAATACTTTTAAGTAGGAATAAAGAAAAATGTAAATACATATGCATATGCTAATTAGATGGGGAAAAAAAACAGTGGAAGAATAAATCAAAATACAAAGTTGGTCATCTACAAGGCAAAGCGATGGAGTAGAAGTAATACAGAAGGGACACCTCTCTAATCATGCTCTTGTAATTAGGAAAGAGAAAATGTCTACTCTTAGAGAAATATATTCACATTCATAAACACACGCACATATGTATGGTGAATGTTAAAACAAATGTAGTAAAAAGTTAAGAATATACAAGTGTTCTTTGTACTATTTTATTCTTGCATTTTTTGGTAAATCAGAAGTTACTTCAAAATAAAAGTTTTTAAAATGCAAAAAATAAAAATTCCATGGTATCAGTTGTTATTGTGAAGCCAACACCCTTCTATTGGAAAAATTGCCATTCTTCTTCGAGTCACCTGCTAAACCTCAGCAAGAGGAATACAAAGGATTGCTAATCTGAGTTAGGCACAGTACAAGATCAAGGAGAACTAAAAGGAGAATTTACATAACTATAGCTTCTAATTGAATACACAGTCTGATGTAGTCAACAGTGAGTTAAGAGGCTGGATTAAAGTTTAGAAGTAAAAAATAGACATAAAGTAAAGAGCAGATTACATAGATAAAAATATGACTAGTGATGTAGTTATGACCCAGAAATAGAGCACTTTGAGTTCTACATATTGCTTGCTAATATGCAGGTAAAACTTAAAAATACTTTTAAGCCCTGGCCAGTTTGGCTCAGCGGTTAGAGCGTCAGCCTGCGGTCCAGAGAGACCCGGGTTCGGTTCCCGCTAACGGCACGTACCTTGGTTGCAGTTTGTCCCCGGCCCTGGTTGGTCGTGAGGGTGGCAGCCACTCAATGTGTCCCTTTCACGTCGATGTTTCTCTCTGTCTTCCTCTCTCTCCCTCCCACTCTATCTGAACAAAAAAATGGAAAAATGTCCTCGGGTAAGGATAAAAAAAAAAAAAAAAAACTTTTAAAATAAACTTGGCAAAATGTACATTCATTAAAAATCAAAATAAGCCCTGGCTGGTTTGGCTCAGCGGTTGGAGCGTCGGCCTGCGGTACAGAGAGACCCGGGTTCAGTTCCCGCTAAGGGCACGTACCTCGGTTGCACTTTGTCCCCGGCCCTGGTTGGTCGTGCGGGTGGCAGCCACTCGATGTGTCCCTTCACATCGATGTTTCTCTCTCTCTCTTCTCTCTCTCCCTCCCGCTCTATCTGAACAAAAAAATGGAAAAATGTCCTTGGGTGAGGAAAAAAAAAACCAAAAAACAAAAAAAATAAATCAAAATAAAAACTTTTTTCCAAAATACTTTATTCCTATTCCCAAGTACACTAGAAACATACCATATATTTCGTTTCCTAGAGGTTCCACCTGGGATTTGCTGATACTATTAAATTTGTTTATAACATACTATACAGTTTTTTTTTTTTCTTTTTAATACTGAGCTGTTTTCTCTAGAACTGAGCAAACTGCTTCTGGATCAACTTCCTGCAAATTACAAGTATAAACTCTGGTTAAAATATATAAACAATTAGCCCTGGTCGGTTTGGCTCAGCGGTTAGAGCATCGGCCTGCGGTCCCGAGAGACCCGGGTTCGGTTCCTGCTAAGGGCATGTACCTCGGTTGCAGTTTGTCCCTGGCCCTGGTTGGTCGTGCGGGTGGCAGCCACTCGATGTGTCCCTTCACGTCGATGTTTCTCTCTCTCTTCCTCTCTCCCCCTCCCACTCTACCTGAACAAAAAATGGAAAAATGTCCTCAGGTGAGGATAAAAAAAAATATATATATATATATATAAACAATTATATGAAGGTAGTAGAGTAACTGAGAGGAACCATATTAAAAGCTATACAAAGTGATACACTCAAAACTTATAAATAAAAGTAGAATTTTTTACAAGTTCACATAAACCACAGAAAGAAAGGGAAAACAAAAAGAACAAATAGAAAATAAAAAATAAAATGCCAGGCGTAAGTCTTGACATGTTAATAATTACATTAAGTATAAATAGCCCTGGCCAGCTTGGCTCAATGGTTAAAGCACCTGCCCTTGGACCAAAGAGTTTCAGGTTCAATTCCCAGTCCCGGTTGGGGTCCTGCAGGAGACAACCAATAGATGTGTCTCTCTCACACAGATCGCTCCATCCCTCTCTCTCCCTCTCCCACCTTCCCACTCTAAAAAAAAAAAGGAAAAATGTCCTCGGGTGAAGATTTTAAAAAATAAGTAATAGCCTGGCCAGTGTGGCTCATTGGTTGAGAACTAACCCATGTACCAGGAGATTGCTGGTTTAATTCCCAGTCAGGGCACATGCCCAGGTTGTGGGCCAAATCCCCAGTGAGGGGCATGCAGGAGGTGTACAATGGATGTTCTCTCTTATAGATGTTTCTCTCTCTCTCTTCCTCTCTCTAAAATCAATCAAGAAAAAAAATAAGTAAATAAAAATAAATAGTCCAAATAAAACAAGACAGAGATTAACAGAATGGATTTTTTTTAAAAAAGACCCAACTTTATGCTATCCACAAGAAATTCACTTCAAATATAACGTAGGTAGGTTGAAAGTTAAAAAAAAAGGAAAAATATACTATACAAACATTACTTTATTTAAAAAAAAAAAAGGGTAAAAAAACAAGTGTTGGCAAGGGTGTGGAGAAAAGGGGACTCTAGTACACTGCTGGTGGGAATGCAGACTGGTGTAGCCACTATGGAAAACAATATGGTGTTACCTCAAAAAATTAAAAATTGAATTGCCATTTGACCCAGTGATCCCTCTTCTAGGAATATGTCCTAAGAAGCCTGAAACACTAATCAGAAAGAATATATGTACCCCCATGTTTGTAGCAGCACTATTTACAATAGCTAAGATCTGGAAACAGCCCAAGTGTCTATCAGTAGACGAATGGATAAAAAATCAGTGGTACATATACACAATGGAGTACTATGCAGCTGTAAGAAAGAAAGATCTCTTAGCCTTTTAGACAACATGGAGGGACCTGGAAAGTATTATCGTCAGCGAAACAAGCCATACAGAGAAAGAAAAGTATCATATAATCTCACTTATCTGTGGAATATAATGAACTTAACAGTCTGAGGAATGGGGTAGTCCCAGAGACACGGAAGTGGGATACAGACTGACAATCCCTAGAAGAGGGGGTGGTGGGGGAGAGATAAACCACAGAACTTATATGCATGTATGCATGAACAATGGACATGGACAACAAAGCTGGGGACAGGGAAGGGAGGGAGTGGGAGGGGGAATCAGTGGGGGGAAAAGGAGAAACATCTGTAACAGAAAAAAAAAAAAAAGGTAGAGGGACCGTCTTATTATTAGCCAGAACAGACTTCAGAAAAAATATTACCAGGGTCAGAGGGGACATTATATCTACACAAAAAAACTGTACATAAACTTATTTCTAATAGCCAAAAATTGAAAACAATTCCAAAATGGTGGCGGAGTGAACGGAAGCTACACAGACTATCTTCCAGGACCAAACTAGAATTACAACTAAAATAAAGACAAATCGTCAGGAGAAAGCAACAGAAAAGCAGCTTGCAAGGACCATATAATCAGTGACACTGACTTGATCCTGCTAGGATTTCAGAGGCACGAGAGGGGGCTGGGAGCAGCAGTCTTAGCTGTGAACAGCACCCTCGGGTTAAACTCCCAAGCAGCTCCACAGCGCAGAGCGGGGACAGAGCACTAAAATAGCCACAGCCACTAACCTTGTGCTCCGGCAGAGGGAGGGCGGACTGGACTGGAACTATGTGGGGACACTCGGGATCTGGAGGGCGCTCAGAGCTTTTGCTGAGTTGTGGCCACCCAGGACAGTGGCCATCTGACTCCTTGTTATGGCTCTGGGGAGAAGCAGCAGCCCCTCACTTGGAGATTAAACCCCACCCTGTGGGCCATTGAAATGCAAAGTGGGGCTCATTAACAAACACGATCTGCCCCACCCTCGGGAAATCCCCTTACCCTGAACACCAGAGAAAATTTTTCTTCAAAAAACTGTGACTAATAGCCTCCAGGCAAAAGCTAGAGAATAACTAAATTCCTGGGCTTGCAACTATGCCCAGGAAAGTAAGACTTGACAGTGGTGTTTAACGTGGGTCCTCCCACACTCATCCAAACCCAGTAGAGGGAGCCACAAACAGCAGAACACAAACACCCACAGGGAAAATTTGGCAGGCTCCAAAGCTGACTGAGATAGACAAAATGGTGAAATAAGGGAACAAATGCTAAATGAAAGAACAAGAGACCTCTACCGAAGATGAGATAAATGAGGTGCAGTTAAGCAAGTTAACAGAGCTAGAATTCAGAGCCATGATCTTGAGGATGCTCAACAGGATAAGTAAGGACATCAACACCATGGGTAAAGACATAGAAATGTTGAAAATCAACCAACTGGAAATTAAAAACCACCAAGAAGAAATAAAGAATGACATATCAGAAATAAAGAACACATTGGAAGGACTGAACAGCAGAGTAGAGGAAGCTGAGGGACGGATCAGTGAATTAAAAGACAGGGTAGAAAAAAATCAACCAATCAGAAAACCAAAAGGGAAAAAAAAACAATTAAAAAACAGGGAGACAGCTTAAGAGAACTGTGGGACAACTGGAAACGTAATAATATTCATATCATAGGAGTCCCCAACGAAGAAGAAAATGAGCAAGGGTTAGAGAACATATTGGAAGAAATATTGGAAGAAATAGTGACAGAAAACTTCCCTAACTTGGTGAAAGAAGAAGGCATTCAAATTCAAGAAGCACAGAGAGCCCCAAGTAAGAACCCAAAAAGGCCCACACTAAGACTCATAGTAATTAAAATGCCAAAAATTAAAGACAAAGAGAGAATCCTAAAGGCAGCAAGAGATAAGCAACAGGTTACCTACAAAGGAAACCCCATATGGCTCTCAGGTGACTTCTCAACAGAAACACTACAGGCCAGAAAGGAGTGGCACGACGTAATCAAGGCCATGAAAAACAAGGATCTGAATCCAAGACTACTCTACCCAGCAAGGCTATCATTCAATAGAAGGTCAAATATAGAGTTTCACAGACAAAAAAAAAGGCTAAGGGAATACATTAGCGCCAAACCAGCACTGCAAGAAATGTTAAAAGGACTGCTGTAATTAGTAGAAGAAATGGGAAGAAAAATATGAACACACTAAACAAAAATGGCAATAAATAAGTACATATCAATAATCACCTTAAATGTAAATGGTTTGAATGCTCCCATAAAAAAGACACAGAGTAGCTGACTGAATAGGAAAGCATGACTCATATACATGTTGTTTACAAGACCCACCTCACAACAAACGACTCACATAGGTTGAAAGTGAAGGGATGGAAAAAGATCTTCCAAGCAAAAGGAAAGGAAAAAAAGCTGAGGTAGCAATACTCATACCTGATAAAATAGATTTCAAAATGAAGGCCATAACTAGAGACAAAGAAGGCCACTACATAATATTGAAAGGATCTATCCAACAGGAAGATATAACCTTGATAAACATATATGCACCCAATATACGGGCATCAAAATATATTAAAAATCTTCTGGAGGATTTCAAAGGAGAAATCTACAGCAATACAATCATAGCAGGGGACTTCAACACCACACTGATATCACCGGATAGATCCTCAAGACAAAAAATTAGCAAAGAAACAGAGACTCTAAATGAAGCACTAGACCAAATGGATTTAATAGATATCTACAGAAAATTACACCCCCAAAACTACAGAATTCACATTCTTCTCAAGTGTACATGGGACATTCTCAAAGATAGACCACATGTTAGGACACAAACTAAGTCTCTACAAGTTCAAGAAGATTGAAATCATATCAAGCGTCTTCTCAGATCACAATGGCATGAAACTAGAAATTAACTGCAACAAGAACATGCAAAGACATTTGAACACATGGAGGCTAAATACCATGTTATTAAACAATGAATGGGTTACCGAGGAGATCAAGGAAGAAATTAAAAAATTCCTCGAAACCAATGAAAATGAACACACAACACCACAAAATCTATGGGACGCAGCAAAAGCAGTTCTGAGAGGGAAGTTCATAGCACTACAGGCCTACCTCAAGAAACAAGAAAAATTTCTAATAGACTGTCAACCTCACAACTTAAAGAACTAGGAAGCAAACAAAAAGAAAATCCCAGAGCAAGCAGAACGAAGGAAATAGTAAAGATCAGAGCAAAAATAAATGAAATGGAGACCAAAAACATAATTAAAAGGATCAGGAAACAAAGACCTGGTTTTTCAAAGAGATAAACAAGATTGATGGACCCTTGGCTAAACTTACCAAGAAACAAAGAGAGAGAACCCAAATACACAAAATCAGAAATCAAAGGGAGAAGTAAAAAATGATACCACAGAAATACAAAAGATCCTTAACAATTACTATGAACAATTATATGGCAACAAATTCAACAATCTAAGCAAAATGGACAAATTTCTAGAAACACAGACTCCCAAAACTGGACTGGGAAGAGATAGAAAACTTGAACAGACCAATAACAACTAAGAAAATTGAAGAAGTAATCAAGACTGTCCCAGCAAACAAAACCCCAGGCCTGGATGGCTTCCTGGGGGAGTTTTACCAAACATTCAAAAAAGAACTAACACCCATTCTCCTCAAACTATTTCAAAAAATTCAAGAAAAAGGAAGACTTCCTAACTCGTTTTATGAGGCCAGCATAATTCTAATTCCAAAACCAGAAAAAGACACTGCAGAGAAAGAAAACTACAGGCCAATATCCCTGATAAGCATAGACACCAAAATCCTGAACAAAATACTAGCAATTCGGATCCAGCAATACATCAGAAAAATTATTCACCATGACCAAGTAGGATTCATCCCAGGGATGCAAGGCTGGTACAATAGTCGCAAATCAATATATGTGATACACTACATAAATAAAATGAAGAATAAAAACCACATGATCATATCAATAGATGCTGAAAAACAATTCGACAAAATACAGCATCCATTTCTGATAAAAACACTCAGCAATGTGGGAATAGAGGGATCATATCCTGACATAATAAAGGCCATATCTTAAAGACCTACAGCCAACATCATACTCAATAGACAGAAACTAAAAGCATTTCCCTTAAGATCAGGAACAAGACAGGGATGCCCACTTTCACCACTCTTGTTTAACATAGTACTGGAAGTCTTAGCCACAGCAATCAGACAGGAGGAAAAAATGAAAGGGATTCAAATTGGAAAGAAGGAAGTGAAACTGTCATTATTTGCAGATGACATGATATTATACATAGAAAACCCTAAAGACTCCATCAAAAATTTACTAGACTTAATAAATGAACTTGTCAAAGTAGCAGGATACAAAATTAACGTCAAGAAATCGACAGCATTCTTATACACCAATGATGAACTCACAGAAAGAGAAACTAAAAAACAATCCCATTGACCATTGGGGCAAAAAAAATTAAGATACCTAGGAATAAATTTAACCAAAGAAGTAGAGGACCTATTTGCAGAAAACTACAGGACACTGAAAACAGAAATAGAGGAAGATATAAAAAAGATGAAGCACATACCTTGTTCATGGATTGGAAGAATTAACATCATACTACCCAAAGCAATCTATAGATTCAATGCAATCCCCATCAAAATACCAACAACATGCCCTGGCCAGTTTGGCTCAGCGGTTAGAGCGTCGGCCTGCGGTCTGGAGAGACCCGGGTTCGGTTCCCGCTAAGGGCACGTACCTCGGTTGCAGTTTGTCCCCGGCCCTGGTTGGTCGTGCGGGTGGCAGCCACTCGATGTGTCCCTTCACGTCGATGTTTCTCTCTCTCTCTCCCTTCCTCTCTCTCCCTCCCACTCTATCTGTACAAAAAATGGAAAAATATCCTCGGGTGAGGATAAAAAAAAAAAAAAAAAAAAATACCAACAACATACTTCACAGAACTAGAACAAATACTTCAAAAGTTCATATTAAACCAAAAAAGACCTGGAAAAGCCACAGCAATCCTGAAAAAGAAGAACAAAGTTGGAGGGATCACATTACCAGATTTCAGGTTATACTACAAAGCCACTGTAATCAAAACAGCCTGGTACTGGTACAAGAACAGGCATATAGATCAGTGGAACAAATAACCCAGAAATGGATCAAAGGCAATATGCTCAATTAATATTTGACAAAGGTGGCAAGAGCATACAGTGGAGTAAAGACAGCCTCTTTAAAAAATGGTATTGGGGAAATTGGACAGCTACATGCAAAAAAAAAATGAAACTAGACCATCAACTTGCACCCTACACAAGAATAAACTCAAAATGGATAAAAGACTTAAATGTGACTCATGAATTCATAAAAATTCTAGAAGAAACTGTAGGCAACAAAATTTCAGACATCATACGCAGCAGAATTTTCACTTACACATCACCTAAGGCAACAAAAACAAAGGAGAAAATGAACACATAAGACTACATCAAACTCAAAAGCTTCTGCACAGCAAAAGATACAATCATGAAAATGGAAAGGCTACCCACTGTATGGGAGAGCGTAATTGCCAATGATATATCAGATAAGGGGTTAATTTCCAATATATATAGAGTGCTCATACAACTCAACTAAAAGAAGACAAAGAACCCAATTAAAAAACAGGCAGAGGAACTAAATAGACACCTCTCCAAACAGGACATACAAATGGCTAAGAGACATATGAAGAAATGCTCAACATCGCTACTCATCAGAGAGATCCAAATTAAAACAATGAGGTATCACCTCACACCTGTCAGAATGGCCGCCATCAACAAATCATCAAACAAGTGTTGGCGAGGATGTGGAGAAAAGGGGACTCTAGTACACTGCTGGTGGGAATGCAGACTGGTGAAGCCACTATGGAAAACAATATGGTGTTACCTCAAAAAATTAAAAATTGAATTGCCATTTGACCCAGTGAGGAATATACCCTAAGAACCCTGAAACACCGATCAGAATGAATATATTTACCCCCGTGTTCGTAGCAGCACTATTTACAATAGCTAAGATCTGGAAACAGCCCAAGTGTCCATCAGTAGACAAATGGATAAAAAAGTGGTGGTACATATACACAATGGAGTACTATGCAGCTGTAAGAAAGAAAGATCTCTTATCCTTTGAGACAACATGAAGGGACCTGGAGAGTATTATCCTAAGCGAAACAAGCCAAGCAGAAAAAGACAAATACCACATGATCTCACTTATTTGTGGAATATAATGAACATAACAGTTTGAGGAATAGGGTAGACCCAGAGACGTGGAAGTAGGGTACAGACTGACAACCCTCAGAAAAGGGGATGGCAGAGGGAGGGAAGAGATGAACCACAGAACTTATATGCATGTATGCATAACCAATGGACACAAACAACAAAGCCGGGGACGCGGAGGGGAAAGGATGGGAGGAGGGTGTCAATGGGGAAAAAAATGGAGAAACATCTGTAACAAAAATAAAATAAAATAATTGAAAACAACCCTAACCAGTGTGGGTTCAGTTCCTGGTCAATGGCACACACCTGGCTTTCAGGTTTGATCCCCACACATGCCTTGACCAGGAGGCAATCAATCGATGTGTCTCTCTCACATCAATGTTTCTCTCTCTTTCCCTCTCCCTCCCTCCTTTCCACTCTCTCTAAAAATCAATGGAGAAAAATATCCTCGGGAAAGGATTAACAACAAGAATTGGAAACCACTAACTGTCCTACAATAGGTGAAAGGTTAAACAAATTTTGGTATATCTCTACTACAGAATACTATTCAGCAATAAAAAGGAATGAACTATTGAAATTCACAACAACCTAGATAAATTTCCAGAGAATTGTGCTGAGTGGGTAAAAAAAATCTCAAAAGGCTACATACATTATGCTTCCACTTAACACTCCTGAAATGACAAAATTATAAAAATGCAGAAAAAATTAGTGGTTGCCAGAAGTTAATTAATGAGAAGGTGGGGATGGAGGGGAAGTGGCTGTTAAGGGTAATCAACATAGAAGATCCTTGTGAGTAATGGAAATGTTCTGTTTTGACTGTATTAGTATCAATATCTTAGTTTTGATACAAGATGTTACCATTAGGAGAAACAGAGTGAAAGGTACAAGGGATTGCTTTGTATTTACTATCTTTGCAACTTCCTATAAATTGATAATTCAAAATAAAAAGCTTCTTTTTTTTCCTTTAAAAAAAGCAGTGACTTGCCCTGGCTGGTTTAGCTCAGCGGTAGAGCACTGGTCCACGGACCAATGAGTCACAGGTTCAATTGAGGCCAAGGGCATGTACCTGGTTTGCAATTTATCCCCCGCCCTTGTCAGGGTTGTGCAGGACGCAACCAGTCAAGGTGTCCCTCTCATGTCGATGTTTCTCTCTCTCCCTCTCTCTCTCCCTCTCTCTCTTCCACTCTATCTGAAGATAAATAGAAAAATATCCTCGGGTGAGGATTTAAAAAAAAAAAAAAAAGCAGTGATTCTCAGTTAACTAGGATTTCAATGCTAGTACTATTCATAGAAACTTAATATTAGTAAAAACTACCACTTTGGGATTCTGAAATGGCAGCAGAGTAGGTGGAAGCTACACTCACCTGCTTCCAGTGCCAAACTGGCTTTACAGCTAAATTACAGAGCAATCAGCCTAAATAAACAACTGAAGGCTAGCTGAACTGAAATATTATAACCAAGAATTTATACAAGAAACCACAGAGAGACTGGTAAGAAGGGCAGAGACAATGTGGAAAGGGCTGGCCCCCTCACCCATGTGCAGTGGCTGAGAAGCTGGAATAATTTCTAGGCTGCAAAACTCCCTCCTCCCAGGAGCGTGAGATCAAAACCTAATGCAAGGATCCCAACCCAGAGCAACAGAGATAGGAAGAAGAGCTTGCATAGCATCTGGTGGTGAAAATCAGTGGGGATTCAGTCCACCTGGGAGAGAAGGGCATCTGCTGAAGACCCAGACACCACCTTCCCAGGGTTGAGAATGCCTATTGTTACAGCACCAACCTAGGGAGTGCACTGCCCAGTCTGTTTTCCAACTACTGGTGACTCTACACTACTGTGCTCAAGTCTTGCAGAGGAGTTGGCTCTTTGGAGTGCTTTTGCTGAAGAAGCTCTTGGAGCAGACTCAGACAGTGACTGAACTGTGTAGCTTTGGAAAGGGGACCATTCTTCCCCACCTCAAGTGCACAGCTGTGCCCCGCCCCCCCCCCGAATCACTTGGCCTGCCCTACCACTCTGTGGTCCCGCTCTGCTAAGTTCAGTTATGTAGGGGGATCAGAGTGCTGCACAGAGTTGGGACTTTCCGAGTGCTCTTTCCAGGGGAGGCTTTGGTCCAGGAATCAGACTGGCAAGTGCTGAGTTGTATGACTACATCACGAGATAGGCCACTCCTATCTCTCCTGCAAGCTCAGTCGGCACTATCCCAGGAACAGAAAGAAGTGCCTGCAACACTCCTACAGGTTTGCTGGAACCACCACTGACAGGAAACTGTTTGGGTATGCCCCCCACGCCCTGCCCCCACCCAGTGGGCCTGCCCTGCTGAGTTCAGTTCCATGAAGGGAACAGAGGGTACTTCAGAGCTAAGACATTCAGATTGTGTCTCCTTTGCAGGCTATTGTCTAGGGCCAGCACAAAGTACCTGGCCCCCTCCTGGGGGCTCTGCCAGTACTACTCCCAAGAGGAGACTCTTTTTATACGTCTCCCACCCTGTGTCCCAGTGACTCCACCCTGCAGAGTTGCTCCTGCAGAAGGGACGTCTGGCTGCACCCACCTAAACCTAGGTACGCTCCTTCTGCAGGAGCTTGAGTTGGACACACTGGCAGAAACTGAGTGGTTCGGCTCTGGAATTGGAGCCATTTCCCCCTCATTGAGTGCCTGACCACATGGCCCCCAAGTAGGGTACACACCAGCCCCGTCCTCCTAACTTCAGTCACTCTGCCCTACCGAGCTCGCAACCTGTGGAAGTGTCAGTGAGTTGTGGCCAGCCTGGGACCACTCTACAGTCTTTCTTTGGAAGGCACTAAAGGAAAACCAGGCAACCTCAGGGGGAGGGGGAGGTGGACCTCAGGAAGTCTCAGACCTTTTACAGATCTGCTCCCAGCTCTAAGCTGGAGGGAGCTGACACTTATAAACAGATTGGCTCCCTCCTACACATACTGAGGCCCTGCAGACACAGCCACAAGCAGTGAATAGCACAGTAGCTCCAGACAGGTAGTGCAAGGCCGGTTACACACAACATCTGACATCAACCTGTACCTGAACCCTGCCCTAGTGGACCCAGAAACACAACCAGTGGTAGGCTTGAAACCACACCAGGGCTTGACCAAACAAACCACACAAGCAGCATACCCAAAGGGAGATTCCAGCAAGCACTGACCCTGCTGGGAACAGTTCCACCTTGGGAGTCAACCTTTGCACAGCAACTCATATCTGATGATGGAGGTTTATCCTTATAGTCAGCTAGCCTGAAGGGATAACTCCACCCACGAAAGGACCAACAGCACTCAAGATTCAACTACAACAGAAAGGTGCACATAATCCACAAAAAATTCCTGGAGCTCAAGTGATCTAAAATATTATACCACTGAGCCCAGCAAGATATCTACATCATAAAGCCATCATAACAAATTTGGGAATCATATCATATCTACCTAATGAACAAAGACAAAATGAGAAAAGAAATATGCCTCAAATGAAAGAAAAAGAGAAATCCCCAGGAAAATAAATAAAATAGAAGTGACCAAAATACCAGATGCAGAATTTTAAACAACGGTTATAAGGATGCTCAAGACCTTAGAAGAAGAATGGATGATCTCATTGAGAACTTAAACAAAGATATAGTAAACACTAAAAAGGACACAGAAACCATAAAGAAAGAATTAGAGCCTGACTGGTGTGGCTCAGTGACTGAGCGCTGACCTATGCACCAGGAGGTTGCTGGTTCGATTCCTGGTCAGGTTGTGGGCCCAATCCCCAGTGGGAGACATGCAGGACATGGCCAATCTATGTTCTCTCTCATTGATGTTCCTATCTCTCTCTCCTTCTCCCTTCCACTCTCTCTAAAAATAAAGAAAAAAAAAGAATTAGCAATGAAGATGACAATATCTGAAATGAAGAATGTACTAGAAGGAATCAACACCAGGTTAGATAAAGCAAAATATCAAATCAGCAATTTAAAGGGAAAGATAACAGTAAGCACCCAAGCAGAGCATAAAAAAGAAAAGAGAATTTTTTAAAATGAGGAAAGTCTAAGGGACCTTCAGGACAACATCAAGCATTACGACATCTATATCATATGAGTACGAGAAAGAGAAGAGAGAGAGAATGGGATAGAGAACGGGTTCAAAGAGATAATGGCTGAAAACTTCCCTAACCTGGTGAAGGCAAAAGTCACACAAGTTCAGGAAGCACAAAGAGTCTCAATCAAGATGAACCTAAATAAATCCACACCAAGACACATCATAATTAAAATGACAAAGGCTAGTCCTGGCTGATTTGGCTCAGCAGTTAGACCATTGGCCCACTGACCAAAGAGTCATGGGTTCAATTCCAGTCAAGGGCACATACCTCAGTTGCCATTTGGTCCCCAGCCCTGGTCGGGGTCATGCAGGAGACAACCAACTGATATGTGTGTGTGTGTGTCTCTCCCCACCATCCCCACTCTATCTAAAGATAAATGGAAAAATATCAAGTGAGGATTTAAAAAATAAATAAAATAAAATGCCAAAGGTTAAAAACAAAGAGAGAATCTTAAACGCAGCAAGAGAGAGACTGTTGGTCACCAACAAGGGTATTCCCATAAGGCTGATTTCTCAACACAAACACTTCAAGCCAGGAAGAATCAGCATGAAATATTCAAAGTGATGAAAAGCAAGAACCTACAACCAAAACTACTCTATCCAGTAAGGCTATCATTTAAATTGAAAGCAAAATAAAGAGCTTCCCAGACAAAAAAGAGCTAAAGGAGTTCATTACCACCAAACCAGTACTGCAAGGAATGTGTTAAAAGGCATGAAAGAAGAAAAAAAGACGAAGGAGGAGGAGGAAGAGGAGGAAGATGAAAGGAAGGAAGGAAGAAGGAGGGAGAGGAACATAGGCATAAAGAATAATAAATAAATAATAAAATATTCCATGCAAACAACAACAACAAAAACAAAAACAAAGAAAAAAGCTGGGATAGCAATACTTATTAGACAAAATAGACTTCAAAACAAAGGCCATAATAAGAGACAAAGAAGGTCACTACATAACACTAAAAGAATTGATCCAACAAGAGGATATAACCCTTGTAAAAATATATGCACCCAACATAGGAACACCTAAATAAAGAAAATCTTGGTGGACAGTAAGAGAGAGATCAATAGCAATACAATTATAGGAGTCATAGTAGGGGATTTTAACACCCCACTGACTTCAATGGATAGATCTTCCAGACAAAAAATCAACAAAGGTGACAGCAACCACACACTGGATCAGATGTACTCAGTTGATATTTACACACCATTTCATCCCAAAGCAGCAGAATATATATTCTTCTCATCTGCATAATGAACATTCTCAAAGATAGACCACTGTTAGCACACAAAATAAGTCTTTATAAATTCAAGAAGATTCAAATCATATCAAGCATCTTCTCTGACCACAATAGTAAGAAACTAGAGATTAACTACAAGTAAAAAACTGAAAACCATTTAAACACATGGAGACTAAATAAAATGTTATTAAACAATGAATAGGTTAACAATGAGATCAAGGAAGAAATCAAGTTGCCTGAAAACAAATGAAAATGAATACACAACAGCCATGGCAGGTGTGGATCAGTTAGTTGGGTGTTGTCTCATACACTGTAAGATTGCCAGTTCGATTCCCAGTCAGGGCACATGTCCAGGTTGCAGGCTCAATACCCGATGGGGGCATGGAGGAGGCAGCCAATCGATTTTCACTCTTATACTGATGATGTTTTCTCTCTCGCCCTTCCTCTCTCTCTAAAACCAATAAACTATTCGGGGGGAGGGATATGAACACACAACAGCCCTGAATCTATGGGACACAGCAAGAGCAGTCCTAAAAGTTCATAATTACAGGCCTACCTCAAGAAGCAAGAAGAATCTCAAAATAAACAATCTAATCCTACACCTAAAAGAACTAGAACTAAAAGACGACAAACAATGCCCATAGTAAGTAGAAGGAAGGAAATAATAAAGATGAGAGTGGAAAATAAATGACATAAAGACTAAAAATATATATATATAAAAGGTCAATGAAACCAAGAGAGCTGGTTCTGTGGAAAGATAAACAAGGCTGACAAACCTTTAATCAGACTCATCAAGAGAAAAAGAGAGAGGACCCAAATATATAAAATCAGAGATGAAAGAGAAGTAACAACTGACACCACAGAAATACAAAGGATTGTAAGAAAATACTATGAACAATTATATGCCAATAAATTGGATAATCTGGAAGAAATGGATAAATTCCTAGAAACATACGATCTTCCAAAACTGAAACAGGAAGAATCAGAAAACTGAATAGACTGATTACAACTAATTAAATTAAAGCAGCAATCAAAAAACTCCCAACAATAAAAGTCCTGGGCTTGATGGCTTCACAGGTGAATTTTACCAAACATTCAATGAAGAACTAACACCTATCCTTCTCAAACTATTCCAAAAAATTCAAGAAGAGGGAAGACTTCCAAGCTCTTTTTAAAAACAAGGCCAACAGTCCTGGCCAGTTTGGTTCAGTGGTTAGAGCATTGGCCTGCGGTCCAGAGAGACCCAGGTTCGGTTCCCGCTAAGGGCACGTACCTTGGTTGCAGTTGAGAATAGAAAAAACAAAAACAAGGCCAACATAATCCTAATTCCAAAACTAGATAAAGACACTACAAAGAAAGAAAATTACAGGCCAATACCCCTGATGAACCTAGACGATAAAATCCTCAATAAAATACGCAAACCAGATCCAGCAATATATCAAAAAGATCATACACGATGATCAAGTGGGATTTATTTCAGGGTTGCAAGATTTGTACAATACTTACAAATCAATAAATGTGGTATATCACATAAACAAAATGAAGGAGAAAAATCACAGTGGGTGATATATCACCTCATACTGGTCAGAATGGCTTTCACCAGTAAATCAACAAACAAGTGTTGGCGAAGAAATGGAGAAAAGGGAACCTTCATGCACTATTGGTGGGAATGCAGACTGGTGCGGCCACTGTGTAAAGGAGTATAAAGTTACCTCAAAAAATTAAAATTGGAACTGCCTTATGATCCAGCAATCCCACTTCTGGGAACACAGCCTAAGAAACCTCAAACATGAAATCAAAAGAATATATGCAACCCTATGTTCACTGTAGCATTATTTACAATAGCCAAGATCTGGAAACAAGCCCAAGTGCCCACCAGTAGAGTGAATAAAAAAACTGTGGTACATTTACACATGGAATACGAGGGAGCTGTAAAAAAAAAAAAATGGATATCTTTTATAATAAGTGAAATATGCTCGTCAAAGAAATACAAATACCATATTATCTCACTTATATGTGGAATCTAGTGAACGAAATTAAATGACAAAATAAAAACAGAGGCATGGATACATGGAACAGACTGACAGCTGTCACAGCAGAGTGGGGTAGGGGGTTGGGTGAACAAAGGTGAAGGCATTAAAATATATATATATATTATATATATTATAATATGTATAACACAGACACAGAAAATAGTGTGGTGATAGACAAAGGGAAAGGGGGTTAAGGGAGTAGGTGGAGGTGGACCAAAGGAACAGAAAGAGACTTTGTCTGGGGCGATGGATGCATGATACAATGTGCAGCTGATGTTTTATTGAGTTGTACATTTGAAATCAGTATGATTTTGTGAACCATTATCACCCCAATAAGTTCAATTACCAAAAAAAACCCCACAAAAACTAACCTGTTTTAACCCGTTTACACCTTGGTCCATTCAACCCATAATTTATATATGTAGGGCCCAACAATGCTGGAGCAAAGCACTAAGTCAAAAGCAGTATGAAGAAGAAAAAAGCAGTTTATTTCGCTCACCAATCTTAAAGGCAGTTTTGGTGGATTATGTACAGTGGTAGTGATTTCAAAAAATATATTGGGATAGAGCTCACAAGTCAGTGAAATGTTTCTCAATCTATATCTGGAATGAGGGAACTGACCAAAACCAAAAGAAAAGAGCAATTCACAGTTCCTTGGTAAACTTTCAAAATACAAAGGACCTCAACTTAATTTTTTAAATTACACAGACATTAAACCAAAAAGAAAATAAACAATTTCTCTACCAAGATAGCCTACTGATGTTTTTACAAGTAATTAGTAAGACTAGCCATAAATAAAAGTAAACAACAAAAAAAAATGAAAGCCTTCTTTCCTTGCTTAGCACCACTGTAAACCTTCTCCCCAAAGGTAACCACAATTAAGTGTCTTGTAATTCATTCTCTTTTAAAAAGTGAACACATAGTCACTAATTCCTCCCCCCAAAAAAACTCAGGGAATATGCTCCAAGACCCCCCAATGGCTGCCTGAAACTACAGATAGTACCAAACACTACATACACGTTTTTTCCTATACATACACACCTATAATAAAGTTTAATTTATAAATTAGACAAAGTAAGATATTAACAAGAATACTAATAAAATATAACAATTTTAACAATATACTGCAATAAAAGCTATGTGAATGTAGCATTATTAAGTAAAACAAGGATCACTTAAACACAAACACAGCAATACTGTGACAGTTAAACTGATAAACAAGATGGCGACAAACTGGTAACAACCAAGACTAAAGGGTGGATAGTATATACAAATATGGATATGCTGGACAAAGGGATGATTCACAACCCAAGTGGGAAGGAGCAGGACAGCATGAGATTTTATCACACTACTCAAAATGGCACACAATTTAAAACATATGAATTGTTTATTTGTGGAATTTTCCATTATTTCCTGACTGCAATTGACAGCAGGTAACTGAAACCACAGAAAGCAAAATCATGCATGGGGAAGAACTACTATACCTACCATTTATATTTTTAAAACACCAATTGCTTAAAAGTTCATACTTCCTTTTATTTAGTAAGCTCTTTCCATGTTAGCACAGAACAAGGTAACTGTAACATTTGTTACTTCATCAAGTGAATGTTTAATGATTTATTTAACCAATCCCATCTTGACAGATGTTTTAGCATTTCCAGTTTTTTCTAATATACAATTATCTTTACCTCTCTCCCTCTCCATCGTTTTATGCATATATCTTGATGAATTACATATTTATGACTATATTTGTGAATATAGTCATAATAGTAAACCCCTAGCAGTAGGATTGCAGGGTCAAAAGAACATGTATTTTTTTTTTAACCCAAGGACATTTTTTGACATTTTGTTCAGATAGAGTAGGAGGGAGAGAGAGAGAGAGAGAGAAACATCGACGTGAAAGGGACACATCGAGTGGTTGCCACCCACACGACCCAACCAGGGCTAGGGACAAATTGCAACCGAGGTACGTGCCCCTAGCGGGAACCGAACCTGGGTCTCTCCAGACCGCAGGCCAAATCTCCAACCGCTGAGCCAAACCGGCCAGGGCAGAACACGTATTTCTTATTTGGGGAGATACTGGCAAAGTATCCATAAGTCAGACTGTACCAATTTGCATTCCTAGTTTGGCCAATATGATAGGTGAACACACAGTAATGTCATTCTAATTTGCACCAGAATAAGACTACTATTTCTTAATTTGATTCACCATTTTTATTTCTTTTTATGAAAATTACATGTTTTTATTTAATGTCCCTTTCCTACTAGGTGCTTGCTTACCTTTTATGCTGATTTTTATAAAAACTTTATAATGGAAAGTAATTAACTCCTTGTTACATGTCTTGCAAATACACTCTGCCAATTTATCTTTAGTTATGCAAATCCTTCTATGATGTATTTTTTCTAATTTTATGAGATTTTTTATTTCTAGACAGTCAAATTTACCAATCATTTCTTGTATGGCATAAGAATTTTGTTTCCTCTTTAAAAGCCCGTTTCTGCTTCCAGTTAAATACTAACTGAAGTTAAAAACTGTTAATACTGATCATTATAGAATAGTATCAATGAGCTGAGAGAATTAAAAATGTTTTAAGGGAAAATATAAAATAAAACATGAAGTACTAAAGGATTTCACCCAAAGTTACAATCATCAAACAAATGCTATACATAATTAACTCAAATAAAATACACGAGTACTAAAAGTAAATGTCAAACACATCTGCTGGAATTTTTTTTTTTTTTTTTTTAATCCTCACCCGAGGATATTTTTCTATTTATCTTCAGATAGAGTGGGAGGGAGGGAGAGAGAGGGAGAAAGAGAGAAACATCGACGTGATGGGGACACACCAACTGGCTGCCTCCCGCACGACCCCAACCAGGGCCTGGGACAAACCGCAACCGAGGTACATGCCCTTAACTGGAATTGAACTTGCAACTCATTGGTCCGTGGGCCGACACACCAACCGCTCAGCCAAACCAGCCAGGGCTCTGCTGGCTTTTTTATTAATTAATAAACCAAGGGTATTAAAATAGGCAAATGGCAAGGTAAATGTTATAACTCAAAAAACACTCTGATGATTCCTAGAGCTCATCAAGAATTGATTTCATTATTTTCACCATAAATTTATTAAAAGGTGATAGTATTCTTATTTTAAAGCTAAAATATGAAACAAAATACTAGTTTTATGTTAATTAATACAAAACACAATGTTTCAGAAAATATCTAGTTCTTTATTTTGGTATACCATTATGCTGTAAAACACCAAACTGTTTTTGGGCCAAGAGAAACAACAGTTTGGATCTACTACACTTATCAACAGGACCAGTGTTTAAAGAGCAATTTGAAAAATGTGTCTGTTTACATACTACTTACACCACTTGGTAAATCTATTCCATTGTAACCACAGGGAGCTCCATTTGATATCTTATTTAATTATATATAAAGAAATACACTTAAAAAACTAAAAACAAATTAAAAAGCACAGAAAAGTATTAACCATGGTTATTTTTTCTAAAATGACAATCTCTTAAATAAAACTTAAATGCATGAACAGATAAAGTACTACTTTAAGAGAACTAAGAATAAATTAATAACAGCACCATATTTTAAAATAAAATATGCAGATTTGAGATCTGAAATATTTCCCAAGAAAAAGCAATATGCTATGGCACCACTCCAATTCTAAAAGTAAAATGTTCACTTTTCAAAGGCAGTTAGAAACACCTCTATTTAATAGGAAATCATCTGGCAATATAAAGCCAAAAATGCATCTGTAAAATAATTTTAATTGTGAATTTACAGTAACATGATTAGTATTTTTCTTTGAAAGATCTGAAAACAATGCAACCCAAATATGCTAGGTATTTCCTAATGAAAACAGCTAAATTTAAATTGTTAATATCAAAGTAAAATCTACTTACAAGTGAATCTGCATCAGGGCATTCCCTATTAAAACAAACAAAGTATTAGAAATATTCAACTATTAGAACTATCTGATAATAATACTATACTAAAAATCTCTACCTTGGTATTTAAGCATAACTTGTATTTAAACTCTATAAAAATACTTACAGAAATCATTTCATGAAGATGAAAAACAAATAATTTAAAATTCAAAAGAAGGCATCCTGTACCCACATCCTGTACCCATAATACATGACAAAATAAAACACAAGTATTTTTAAAACTATTTTCAAAAGTACTTCTTTTTCCATGAATATAACATGAATCATATCAAAGAAGCTGTCAGTCCTACAAGGATTTCTAGTGACTTTTAATTCTTCAGGGAGAGAAAGTGTAAAAAATAAATTTCCTTCAAAAAAAAGCCTGGCTTTAAGAAAAAAGTCTATATTTATATTTATTGGTAAATAATAGTAAAAAAATTGTAAATAAACTTTTAAAATGTTTTCTAAAGTCTATACTTTCAAAACTGAAGTTTTAAAGTACAGTACTTTCTTTAAGCTCATCTAATATAAATGGTTTACAAAACCACTTTTTTTCCAAATGTGTTAAATGAGTAGTTAGACTTCAATTTGGAGTAGCTTTCTAGTCTAATATAATAGTTCAGAATCGGCATATTATTATTTAACTGATAAACAAATATCACTTTGGATGTAAATAAAAACTATTACTTTAAATCAGCGGTTCTCGACCTGGGGGTCGAACGACCCTTTCACAGGGGTCGTCTAAGACATAACAGTAGCAAAACTACAGTTATGAAGTAGCAACAAAAATAATTTTATGGTTGGAGGTCACCACAACCTGTATTAAAGGGTCGCGGCATTAGGAAGGTTGAGAAACACTGCTTTAAATGTAAAATTAAAACATAAAAACCGCCCTGGCCAGTTTGGCTCAGCGGTTGAGCGTCAGCCTGCGGACCAGAGAGTCCCAGGTTTGGTTCCTGCTAGGGGCAAGTACTGCCAAAAAAAACCATAAAAACCAACCTTCTCAATTAACCTAAAAATGTAAAATTAAAGACATGGAAGCCATGAGGAATAAGGATAGAAAATTTCTATGCATATATTCTTTAAAAATTCACAAAAATTAGAGTGCATATTTAAAAGATATTTGGATTAGTTACATATTCTTTGGCTTGAGACAGATAATGCACATATTATCAAAACGTGTCACTTTGACAGACTGAAAATATAGGCATTATATACACCTTAACAGCCAAATGAACAATAAAAAGCACCAATATATAGAGTAAACAAGTAATCTCTATCTTGCCAAAAATTAAGCATAAATCAGAAAAATCTACAAATTGAACATTTTTGTTACAGGAAGACAGAATAGAAAAGACTGAATGAATGAAAAAAGCGTGAGATGACTACACTGCTCTTAATCCAAACTGAAGCACCAAAGGGACAGGGTAAATGCAAATCCCCCATCTTTATATCCACTTAAAATCACCAATATTGAAAAAGAGCTTCCTTATTATTGGTAAATGAGGAAAACCTATGTATACGCTGGGAAAATGTTACACTAGAAAAGGCACTGTAATAATAAATTCAATCCCTCTACAGCATCAAATCAATTAAGATATTACTACATTTCACCCTGGAGGGTTTGGCTCAGCAGTTAGAGCGTCGGCCTGCGGTCCAGAGAGACCTGGGTTCGGTTCCCACCAAGGGCACGTACCTTGGTTGCAGTTCATCCCCGGCCCTGGTTGGTTCTGCAGGTGGCAGCCACTCGATGTGTCCCTTTCACATCGATGTCTATCTGTCTGTCTGTCTGTCTGTCTGTCTGTCTGTCTCCCTCCCTCCCTCCCTCCCTCCCACTCTGACTGAACAAAAAAACGGAAAAACGTCCTCCGGTGAGGATAAAGAAAGAAAAAAAAGGATATTAGAACATTTCTACCTTCTACATTTTTTAAAAGATACAGTTAAAAAATAAAAGCAAGGGTATAAGTTTCAGTTTATTGTCTGGCTTTAAGCCAGAACTCTTCAGTCTGTTTTAAAGCACTCATCTGTTTGCCTTCGCAGTGGGCTCTGTGAGACCTGCAGATGAATCTCCAGAAAGAGCATATTCTAAGCAGGATCCTTCTTTCACAACTACTAGCATTTCAAAAGCCTTCAGGTTATAAGAATAAGTCTGCCAAGAGCCTTGGGCATTTTAAACAAAGTGAATTCTAACATTTTTTTCTGCCAGAAAGTCTTGAAAGAAAGCAATCATGGTACAGTAGTTTAAGAATAATTTTCTGCCCTAGCATTCTCATTAGTAAAAATATTCCAATATCCAAATGTCCTAATGATCATATTGGGAAATTACTCATCATAAAATCTTATTTAAAAACACATACATACAAAAATATTATAAGCTCCCTGGATGAACTCCTGTGAAAAACATACATTATAAAAATATTTAATTTACAGCCATTAATTTCTGTAATATAGTCACGAAAAGATGAACTGGCTGCATTAGACATTTACTTACAAATCAATTGTTTAGATTTCAAAATGTATTTCCAATGTTATAAAAAAAAAGATTTGGTTCCATCCCCTTAGCAAAAGAGCCCTTTCATAAATGCTCAAAAAACACATTTGCAGAAGAGATGATAACCATAGATATAAATCACTTTGCAATTGGTCTTAATTTGTTAACCAAATATCATTTAGAAAACAGGACAAAACAGACATTTAGAATGGTAGAGCCTGACTGGTTTGGCTCAGCGGTTGGAGCATCGGCCTGCAGACCAGAGAGTCCCAGGTTCAGTACCCACTGGGCCCTATCATCTAGGGCCACATACCAAAAATAAATAAATAAATAGAATAGTAGAAACTGTGAGAAATTCAGATAAGGATATAAGTAGGTAGTAGGCAAAACCCAAAGCACAAACTGTTCTCTTGTACTGCAAATATGAGTACCCATCAAAATAATAAATCTTGTGAGTTCTGATTATGTTACAGTAGTATGGATTTTAAACAAGTTTTCAGCCAATGTTACTGGGTCAACAAATCACTTAAGATTTTTAATTAGTGTCTCTTCAATATAAATGGGTTAAGTAATTACAGAAAGTGATTTCTTTCATTCCACTTTGTCTCTGGTTAATCAAAACTCAAAGATTCTCAACCCCAGATGTGTATTAACAATCAAATAGGCTGCTTAAAATAAAACAAAAACTATGTTGGGGCCTCTTGTCTAAGAATCTGGTTAAACTGATTGGAGATGGGACCAGGTATAGATATATTTAATTTCCCAGGTGGTTCTAATGTATAGTCAAGGTAGAAAACTTCACTTAACTAGTACTAATTGGAACTCCTTTTTTTTTTTTAAATCCTCATCCAAGGATATACTTTTTTTACTGATTTGAGAGGGAGAGAAAGCGGGGGGGGGGGGGGGGGTCGGGAAAACGGACATCGATCTGCCCAGCTGGTGTGGCTCAGTGGTTGAGCGTCAACCCATGCACCACGAGGTTGCTACGTCGATTCCCAGCCAGGGCACATGCCCAGGTTGTGGGCCCAATTCCCAGTTAGGGGCATGTAAGAGGCGGCAATCAATGTTCTTTCTCATTGATGTTTCTATCTCTCTCTCCCTCTCCCTTCCTCTCTTTTTAAAATCAATAAAGAAAAAAACAATTTTTTAAAAAAGAAAAACAATGATCTGTTGCCTCCTATACACACCCCCACCAGGAATCACATCTGCAATCCAGGTATGTACCCTGACCAGGAATCGAATCCATGACCCTTTGGTGCATGGGATGACAGTCCAACCAACCGAGCCACGCTTGCCAGGGCCTAGTTGAAATTCTTATATGCTAAATTATATATTCTTTGCATATTAATTTATTATTTTAAAAAAAGATAAATCGAATGTATAAGCCATCTCCATCTGAAAATGATGACTGGTATAAATGTTTGAAACATGCTAGGGTTTTCTTTCCTCCCACATTTAACATTTTCCATTTATGCATACAGATGGTCCCCACTTACAATGGTTCAACTTAATGGTAGACTGTTACCCTATACAGAGATGGGCTCCTTGATTCACAATGAGGTTATGTCCTGATAAACCCACTGTAAGTTGAAAATGCATTTAATAAAATAGCCTACTGAACATCATAGTTTACTTAGCCCAGCCTACTTTAAATGTGCTCACAATACTTACATTAGCCTACAGTGTTCAATTGCCTTGACTTTCATCTCAAGAGTATTTGCATTCCTCTTCTCACCAGAAGCAGGAGACCCACCCATATGGGTGTTTCGCAGACAAGATAGGATGCAAAAACACAAAATATAATATCCAAAAAACACTGGCAACATAGTACACTGTAGGTATCAGTTGTTTAAACTCATGATAGCAGGGCTGCCACTGCCCATCATCATAAGAGAGAACTGTACTGCACAATCCTAGCTGGGGAACTGATCAAAATTCGAAGTACAATTTCTACTGAATACACATTGCTTTCAAATCATCATACAGTTGAAAAATTTAAGCTGAACCATTGTTAAGTCCAGGTCCATCTGTACTGTGTTACCAGTGTTTTATAGATACTGTGTTCTGAGCATGTTTAAGGTAGAACGTTTAAGGCTAAGCTATAACATTTGGTAGGTGTAATAAAAGCATTTTCGACTTACAATATTTTTAGTTATGACAAGTTTATCAGGGCATAACCCCACACTGTAAGTTGAGTAGCATCTGTACATAACTGCTATATCCCTACATGCTTAGAATTGTCTGGAAGGATTTTCATCAAATTGTTGACTAGGTTTTTTCTTAGGCATCAAGATTTTATAGTTTTCTCTGCATTTTTAGTTTTTAAAAATATGCATTTAATTTTATAAAATAATATTTTTAAAATTTCAATCTTAAGACATTAAAACTTTCATCTTGAAATTTTAAAATAAGGAGAGTGGTTTTTTTTTTTTAACTTAGCTCCTTATTTCCTATGTTTTTATTGATTTTTTTTTATTTTTGAGAGAGAATTGGAGAGGGAGAGAGAGATAGAAACATCTATGTGAGAAAAACATCAATCAGTTGCCCCCTGTATGCCCCCTACTGGGGATCAGTGCCCTGTCAGGGAATCGAACCGGTGACCTCTTGGTACATGGGACAATGCTCAATCCACTGAGCCACACTAGCCTGGTGAAAGTCAATACTTTTAACTAAAACCAGAGGAGCTGGCAAATATATTTTTTAAACTTTGTATTTTTCATCCCTTAGATACATATAATTTGAATTATTCCCCCCAAATTTTTCCTTTTCAAATTCAAAATAGTCTTATTTATAACAAAAGAAAGGATTTTGACAATATTTAATGTACTTACACAGACTCTGCATCCTTTTCCTTTTTTATTATTCCTGGCAAACCAAAAGTCTTTCTTTTCCTTGGTTTTATACCTTAAAATAAATGTGTATTAAAAATGTGTACTGTTCCAGAAACATTATCTGTTCCTGATAAATATATTAAATGTATGACATCTTGTATCTTTACACGTAATTTGCTCGTAACGGTCAATACTAAGTTTGAATGAAAAAAATAAATGTATCTTTTGCTAAACCCTAGTATTTAAATCAGAGTTATAGTCTGTTTAGACTTATGTTAATGTAACATAGCCTATTATTCACCATAAGGTTTTAGAACATTCACTTGATCAATAAAATTCTCTTCTTTTCTAAGTATTCCCCAAGTCAGTATATTATTCGCTATATTAGATTTTATTACAAATACAAGTCAAATCATGTTTCCTGTTTAGAGGGTCACAAAATATAAATGTGTTGTTTGATATAAAAAGATGGCACAAAAGATCCATTTATAGTATAACATTGACAACGTAATATGGCATCCATATGTTAGCTCTACTATAAACAATGTTATAAGTGAATCCTATCATAAATGAGAACAAATATTTTTGTTTTGCCTAATATGGCAATTCTTCCTTCTCTTCCTGCATGACCAATTAATTTTTAAAGGTCAATCATGCTATTAAATTGGTGATGGAGTTCAGCACTTAAAGCTTACCTGCTTACTCTTTGAGAACTAGAGCACACCTATGCTCACTTATCATCTTATAGATGAAGAAACTCCAGGGTATTTTTTGTTCTTGTTTTATTAAGTCAGTGTTATATAACTAGTAAACACTGTAGCCAGTATTAGAATTCAGGTGTCTTAGAATAATGTACTTGCATTCAAGCAAAACAAACTCCCTAAACCACACATTTGTATAGCATATTATAATATTTTATACATCAAATAGTTTTATTCTCACAGAACAGTATTTACTATCTACATTTTACAATAAAGAAAGCTGAAGTACAGAGAATTTAAATCATTAATTCTCACAAACAGCTAATAACTATAAGAAGTCTAGACCCCAGAGTTCCTGACTGCTTCAATAATAACTTTACACACAACAGCAAACCATTTCTCCAAATTCTTACACAGATCTTAAAAAAAATAGAAATTTGCTTTCAAATTATTTCTAGTAGCTCACAAAGTAAGATATATGAAACATAATAATCCTAACAGTGTAAAAATAGCAGGCATCTTTTGGGTTTCATACTATGAAAAAGATAAACTTAAACAGCAAGAGTATAGACCCTTTCTCAAGTCAAATCATCACCCATTCTGTATGATGGTAATATTAACATTAATTACTGAAAAATTACCTACTATAGAACAAGCACAACACAATAATGTGCAGTGATGAGTTTCATATTTATGACAACAGAATGTTTAAAATTGGGTGGCAATGAAGAAAACAATCTCAATGTATATTTAAAAACAGATACATGTTATATTTAATCTTTTAAAATGTATACTCTAATTAATAATAATCCTTTCAGCTAACCTACTGTTTATTAAGTAAAAATTAATATCTGCAGGCCTTCAAACAACATAGATTTTTTTACATCATTCCATCAATGGATAGCAACCCTCTTTATTTGTTTAATAAACAAGATATTAGCTAGTTGCCATATATTACAACTAGTCAACTTACCTTCAACTGCACTAGCAGGGTCACATTCTTCAAATTCAATAAGGCCTAAAAAATATATGTATATGTATATATATAAACAACTACTAGTTTAAGAAAAAGCTGGTAGAAAACAATCAGATCAAATCTCATTACAATAAAAGTTGACCCTTACACAACATGGGTGTAAACTGTGCAGGTCCACTTATATGTGGATTTTTTTCAATAAATACCTGTAATTGTTTTGATCCATGGGAGTCTGCTGATGCTGACACTGACTGCATGCATTATCAATGCCATTTTATATAGGGGACTTGAACATCTGTGGATTTAGGTATCCTTGGGGAGTCCAGGAACCAATCCGTCCATGGATACCAAGACACAAGTTATGGGGGAGTCAAGTTATATACAGATCTTCAACTGTGTGAGGGCTAGAGTCCTAACCCCCACATTGTTCAAGGGTCTACTGTATATTTTTAATGGTTCTGAAATGTGGTCCAGTGTTATCTGGTAGTGTTAATTAAAATATCGGTAATAATTTTTTAAATTAAATAATCCTAACAGTGTAAAAATTGAGACAAGCTTATTATTACGATCACAATTTACTGAAAGCCCTTTATATACGATATCACAGAGCTGGAGACACAGAGATCTAACATGTAGTTTCTGCTTTCAAGGAGCTCGCAGTATAGTTGAGAGAAAACAAACATTGTAAGAGGCAGTTGCTGAATCCTCAGTTGTGCTCATGGGAAGAACAGGAGGCCAAGATAGTAAATACCACTAGAATGTAAACTTGGGACCTTGTCTGTCTCATTCACCACTGTGAAAGGCAAATAAGAGGTTTTCTATATCTACTAAACAAATTAATTAATTACATATTAGCTAAGTGACGATGATGGGATTACCACTCAGATCTCTCTAACTTAGCTATTTTCAACGGGTGTGCTGCAAGAATTTTTAAAACATGCAATACCTGACTATTTAGTCAGGGGCACTGACCTCTTTTCCCTTAGACTGTCCAATTTAAAAATGACAACAACCAACACAATAGCCGTCTGGTGTGAATGAATCAATTATACATATTTTTTGGTCAGAGAGACAAAAAATATATTTTTTCTTGTGTTGCACCAAAGTTTATGTGCACCATGAGAAAAAAAAGGTTGACAATTGCTGCTCTAACTGTATATAGCAACTCAAGAAATTTAAACTGAAATTTGCAGGCAATAGAAATTTTCATGTGAGAAGGCCACACACACACACACACACACACACACACACCTGTAAAGTGGTTTTATAGGAAAATTAATTTAGCACTTGCATGAGTGATAGACTGTAGAAAGGGAGATGATAAAATAGAAATCAGAAAATAACTAAAATAACCCTGAAATGACAGGTCTGCTGAGACTAGCCTTAAATGCCATAGAATATGGTATATTTCATGCATGTAAAAATACCAAATTATTTAAGAGGTAAAGAAAGTAGCAAAAGTATGAATTATTCTTCTATTGAACTATCCCCAAAGCTAAACATCAGACTAAAAAATTATCTTCTGTTTCAGCCCTATTTTTTAATATATACATTTATACAAGTCCACCATTGTTCTGAAATAATTTTTAATTAATGGTAATTGGTACAACCTGTTATATCAAGAATATTAAAAATACAGTTTGAAGTAAAGAGTAGATAACAGAAGATTTCATTACTGTTTCTTCTGAGACATTAAGCTTAATTATAACTGTGTGCAAATTCATGATCAGAATTCTCAATGATTATTCCATTATGAAAGAAAACCACTGATTAACATGAAAAATTTCTCTACAACTAGGAGCATCTAAAACTATTGGCTAAAATATTCCCCAATCAACATGGACAACAAAGCTGTGGACAAGGTGGAGAAGGAGGGGGAGGGGCGAATCGTGGGGGGGGGGAGACAACGTTGCTAACAAAAATAAATAAATTAATTAATTTTAAAAAAGGGAAGAAAATGTTCCCGATATTTCCAAAAAATAAAATAAAATGTTCCCCAATCTAAGATTAACTTCGTTGTTCCAGTTTCCATTAAAATAGAACAGATTAACATTTGGTGATAAGCAGAATAAAACAGTCATAAAAGTGAGTTGACAAACAACGTCCTAATGAATTTATTAGCAGTACATTCCTTACTAGGGTATCTTATGATATGAACTTAAGTCAAATCAGAAAATGGCCTAATTAAAATTTTAAAGACTGCAAGTCCACTCTCTGCAAAGTTGGAAGCTAAGATTTCATTAAACGAAAGGGCAATGAACTTGTTCTTAGAGTCCTTTAAAGGCCTATATTAATGGTTGACAAAGAGGTAAGAACTGAAAGATCAATAGAGGTGAAGGATTTTAGTATGTGTAGCTGATAACTAGCAACTTTGTACTTGGTATAAATATTATAAAGAATGAAAAATCTGTCCAGCTGGAGTGGCTCAAATGGTTGGAGCATCAGCACATATACCAAAAGGCTGCTGGTTTGATTCCCCATCAGGGCACATACTCAGCTTGCAAGTTTGAGACCTGATGGGGGCACATACAGAAGGCAACCGATCCATGTTTTTCTCACAGTGATCTTTCTCATGCCCTACCCCCAAGCATGTCCTTGGGTGAAGGTTTAAAAAACAAAAGAATGAAAAATCTCTACTTAAATTACCAACAGCTTATTATGTATTATGAGTTTTACCACTCACTCACAAAGCTTGAGAGATATAACCACCTGTCAAAGAAATCTGAGTTTACAAAAAAAGAACTAGAAATGTGGTTAATGGAAAATTCTCCTACACAGTATCACAACATGTAATTTGTGCCCAGTAACCATTTACAGAACCTCTAATACTCAGACTATGGGCTTATTCTAGAAAGAAAAACAAAACATGAATGCCAAACAAATTATGTCACTTACAAATATGTAAAAATATGTCTAGAAATACTTTTACAACATCTCCTTAGCAAATATAGTATATGTTCTTTTAAGATTTTCAGATACCCTCACTTCTGTGAAAATAGTAACAGCATCCCTTAACTCTATAAAAATTAATCCCTTTAAACAAAATTCTACATTTTTAAAATCACAAAACCCCTTTCCTATACCAAATATAATTTGATGGCTTTTCTCTTTATCTTTTCTTAAAATCCATTTGAAATATGAAAATGTCCAATAAAATAAACTATTCAAAATGGCATTTTAAAAATATAAGATGCCAAATCCTTTCAAATTGTAGAATGTATATTACAATTTTTTAACTGAGTACCATCCACACATATGCCTTTCTATAAAAGATTGGAATACTAACAGTCTGTGGTCTAATAAAACTAAATATACCCTTTTAAAGAAAATACATTAAATCACTCATGAAAAAGATTTTTTCAATGGCATATGTTCCACATGATGCTTCACATGGCAAAGCATTGCGTGCCTGGCTCAGTGCCAGCTAACAGCTCAGCTGGATATCAGTGCACATTCTGACCCCCCTTGCAGCATGTCACTTCTGAACTGTTTCACAAGTACAAGGTTTATTCAACTTTTCCCTCAAATGCTGTCCACTGCCCATCAATCTGCTATTTAATCATAAGATAAGTTACTTTTCTTGACAGTACCAAAGCCAGAGTGAGAGTCAGAAATCGTTTGCTACAACTGGAATTTCAACTCTTTTAGGCTCAATTAATTCTGTTGTCAAAATAAGTAACTGCTTTTAACGCTTAAAATTTTTTTCAAATCCTCATCCGAGGATATTTTTCTATTTATCTTCAGGGGAGTGGGGGAAGAAAAAGAGAAAAAGAGATGTGAGAGAGACACATTGACTGGTTGCCTCCTGCACAACCCTGACCAGGGCCAGGGACCGAACCGCAACCGAGGTATGTGCCTTTGACGGGAATCAAACCTGAGACTCTTTGGTCTGCGAGTTGATACTCCAACCACTGAACCAACCCAGCCAGGGCTTAATGCTTAGATTTTATGCTAGGCCACAAGGGCAATTTAGTTTGTATAAAAGCAAATAAGACCACTTTGGCTCTGTCTCCTGATGCTCTTTTACACATTTTCTAAAAAGACAATTGATAGTTCAATTAAAGGCAGAAGAAATTAAAGGCAGACCTCCAAGAGGTCAATTGTCTAGAGCAAAACAATTCTCATATATGGTGCTTCAATCATCAGGTAGAAATAAATTATTTTAAAAAAGGAAAAAAAAAAAGTTAACCAAAAAAATGCATCCTAATCTAATCTGAATAAAACCTTGTAAGCAATGTTATAGGTGAAAGACAATTTATTTAAGTCAACTTTAATCACCACAAATATTTTGTGGATAATTTAAAAATGTGAAATATTTAATAGTTTCCATTGTTTTTGGAATCAATTCTAATTCTCAGGTCACTAATGGGGCAAATTTTCAACTTTGTCTAGTTAAAATCTAGCCTCAAAAAGCAAATAATAAATCTGGGCTACTCAAATCAAGCATATTCCTGCATATGCCCAACTAAAACGACAGAAAACTTGGTTCTAATTTGAAGCCAAAACAAAACATACAAACATGCGCTGACCCCAAAGTCTAACAAAAAGAATGATAGTGCAGGGGGGTAGGGGAAGAGGGGGTAGGAAGGGAGGAGAGAGACATACGTGTGCCTCACAATAATGAGAGCCAATGTCACATTCTCAAGCTTGCTCCTGGGTCTGTGGAACGCAACACAGCCACATTCCTACATGCCTGGGATGATGAACCCAGTACACTAACATGAAAAGCATCAAACTCCAGTTTGTGGTGATATGCAAAGGTCATGGAAGCCCAAGGTCTGGTTTTACTGAGTGCTTGCTGGCTGATTACCTTGGATTAGTTACCTTCTCTTTCAGAACCTAAATCATATCATTTTTATAAATATGAGGAATAGCAATAATACCCTTTACCATATTTTCTTTTTTCTTTCTCTCTACATACAGTTTTTTTTTATTTTCTTTCTTCGCCTGCCAGGTCATTTACAAGTAAGTTACAACATTAATGTCACTTCACTTCAAGAGTATTTACTTTAATAAAGGGCTTATAGAAAAAATTTTCTCAATCCAGTGTTTCCAAATCTCAACTCCTAGTTGATAAGAATTACCGCGAGGGCTTGTTCAACCACAAACTACTGTGCCCCATCTGTAGAGTGTCCTATTTGGAAGATCTAGGTTGGTGCTTGGGAATTTACATTTTTAACAAATTTCTAGGTGATACCCATGGTCCTGAGATGACACTTTGAAAACTACAGACCTAGGGAACCCATGAGTCCATAGCCAGATATTCAGTAAGTCTAGACAGTGCTTCTCCAATTTTACAGTGCATATAAACTGCCAGGGAATCTTATTAAAATGCAGATTCTGATTTAGTAGGACTGGGGTAGGGTTTGAGATTCTACATTTATAACAAGCATCACAAGCAGTGAGAAATTTAAAAATACAGTGGTACCAAGGCCCACACTAGACCAATGAAATCAATATTTCTGGGATAGTGTACTGTTTGTACATTTTTTTTTAAAGAAAGAGAAATAAAAAGGGAAAAAAATGTCTATAAATGATACTCATATGTACCCAAGGCTTGAGAATTAATGCTGAAGCAAACTTAAGAACCAATGTCTTAAATCAAAAGAAACAGAATTTTAACCATGGAATTTCATAGCTGTGAAACCTTCCAAATTTTCATTGAGTTCTCCAAACAGAATCTTAGCTTTGAGATATAATCTCCTCCTACATCCAAAATCTGACAATGCCCCCATACTCCCAGACTGAGTCATGTTTTCACCTTCTGCGATCCTGATAAAATCTTGGGTAATTATACCCAGATCACTATGATCTCTTTTCTTTGGTAACTTCCCCCTTCTCTGCAAGTGCTGCAGAAGCCATGTTTATAGTGCATGACCTAGTCAGAACTGACTGGACTAGAAAGATTACCTGATTCAAGATTACTTGAACCACATTCTTTCTTCCAGAAATTTGGAAAGGGACAAAAACTTGAATTAATTCTGAGCTGTGGCTGCAATTAAGAAAAAGTAAATGTACCTAGAAATTATTAGAAGATGTCTGAAAAAGCAAAGAAAGTGATTCTGCAAAGAAAAAACAAAGCCATAGAAATACAGAGATCAAATAAAGAAAAATGATACGTAGTGTGCCTACAGGTTTGGGTTTCTTTCTGCAGCCTGGCTACATTCCTGATTTTGGATCATTGGGATACCTCAGTTTCTGTCCAGTATGTTTCCTTTTAGGTTCCAATGGGCTTGAGTTAGCTCCTTTTACATACTACAAAAAGAACTAAAACTGTCATTATCATGCACATGTAAAAGTTATAATCAGCTTACTTTCCTTTTTTTATTTTGTTGCCAGTGTTTATACATTTAACATTTTAATGGCTATTTCAAGTTAAAGAACTGAGCTTTCCTTAAACAAACCTGTGCAAAAACAGTTTAATCTTAATTCACAATTTAGGATTATTATTATGAGAATCAGTTACTGTGATATGACTGTAGATGTCACTGGTGTAGAATGTCAGATTAAATGGTTTCTGTGGCCAAAAAGAACAGCAGAATCAGATGCTGAAGAAAGATTGTGTATTGTTATGAGCTACACAATTCTAATTATGATATATCTGCTACTACACTACACAAGAAATGTATTCTCTAACACGGAGTAGGCAACCATTTTCTATAGAGTCAGCAGTAATATTTTAGACTCTGTGGGCTACTAGGCCTGTCACAACTATTGACCTCTGATGTTGTATGTAGTATGAAGCAGCCACAAACAATACACATAAGTGTGAATGTGTTCAAAAACTCTTTTATGGACACTCAAATCTAATTTTTTGTAATTTTCATGTATCACAAAATACTAGTCTTCCTTTGTTTTGCTTCTGCCCTAATCATTTAAAAATGTAAACCCATTTTTTGCTTGTAGGCTTCACAAAAATAAGCAGAGCAAAATTTGGCTCAATGGCCATACATAGTTTGTCAACTCCTGCTCTAAAGATATAAAAGAGAATCATTATCCGAAGGCACATACATCCCACAGGACAGAGTTCTACACCTCTGCCCTAGGTGGCTAGGACACAATAGGTAGAGGTGTACTTCACAGAGTGGAGCTTTTCTATTTTATTTCCTTTGAGGGCTCTCCTCTTTTACTCTCCTGTTTGTGCTAATCTACATTATACTCTCCTGGGCAACTGCAGCTCATCCCAGGCTAACCACCTGAACCTGTCTCCAGGGTCCCTTTCTCAGACTCTCCAGTGGGCTGACAGCAGCCCCACCTTGGCTCACATGTCACTGTGACTTTTATTTCTCAGTGAGCCTAGGCTCGCTCCTATTGCTTCTTTTATCTTAGGTCCTTCTTTGTTTCCCTGTCCCCAGCTTTAATAAACGTAACCTCAAAATAAAAAACTAAATAAATAAAATTAGCAGAATGACTATAAAACAAGAAACTTCAAAAATGTGGATTTTAATCTCCATTGGCAACTAAAATACATGAGAATAGATAGAAATACGAGGGTGATGTTATTAGAACATAAAAGATACTCAAAATTAGAAAACACCTGTTTATTCATGACCCTTTCAGACCACAGGTGCTTTGATATTCCAAGCATTCAATTACAGTGACTCAAATTCCAGCAGAGCCAGGCAGTACTATACTTGAAAAGTAATGTCAAAAACAGTATGGAGGTTCCAGCAATTCTACTTCTGAGTATTTATCTGAAAGAAATGAAATAACTATCTCAAAAAGATATCTGCACACTCCCATGTTCACTGCAGCACTATTTACAATAGCCAAGACATAGAAACAACCTAAGTGTCCATTTACAGATGAATATATAAAGAATATGTGGTGTGTATATATACAGTGGAATATTATTCAGCCATAACAAAGAAGAAAACTCTGCTATTTATGACAGTGTGGACGGAACTTGAATGAAGTGGACGGAACTTGAATGAAGTAAGTCAGAGAAAGACAAATATCGTATGATCTTATTTATATGTGGAATCTAAAAAAAATAAAATACAGAGAACAGGTTGGTGGTTGCCAGAGGTAGGGAGGGAGTGGGGGCTTAGTAAAATGGGTAAAGGTGTTCAAAAGGTAAACTTCCAGTTATAAGGTCAAAAAGTCCTGGAGATGTAACACACAGCATGGTGACTAGAGTTAATAATATTGCCCTGTAGTTTTGAAAGGTAGGAAAGTAGTTCTTAAGAAAAGTTCTTATCACAAGAAAAAAATGTAACTATGTGTGAAGATGGATATTAATTAAACTTATTTTGGTAATCACTTAGCAATAAGTATATATATCAATATCATTTCAAACTAGTACAATATTATGTGTCAATTATATCTCAATAAAAAAGTAATGACAAAAATGTCACTGCATATAATAACTAGTATAAAATACTTTCAATGAATAGGAAAAAAATCTTAATGCTTTCAAAGTGTTTGACACAGAATAACTGAAGACAAAGTTTGGGGTTTTATCTTTCAACAGAGAGCTGACTAAAAAAATAGTCATTTTTCAGCACAAGAAGAATAGATTAACTTTTTGGTTTACAAAGCTTTTAAAGAACTGGGCCTCTTTTTAAAATGTGTATTCCATAGGACTAAAACTAATTTAAGAAGAAATTCATCCACCAGAGGGGGCCCTTACAAAACAGAAGAAATAAAATGTTAACAGCAATCAATGACATACAAATTGAAGGTTAGAATACATCTTACAAAGCAAAATTCTTTAAGTCTATGAATTCCATATAATCACATGTAAATTTTTTATTGCTATTTTTGATAAAATCAAAATTTTCATCATTGCAATGGGCTCCAAGACTCATTTGTTCATGTGTCCATAAGCTGAACAAATTATGTATGAAAGCTGTAACCCAGTCACCCATAGCAAGTCAACTAGAGAAGTAATATTTATCCTTCCACTAAACTGCAGCCCCCCTCTCCTTATTTTAAGTTAGTTTTAAAGTCAGTCACAATGTCAACAGTCATTTTGAAATAGTCACCTAATTTTGGGTCTAGTGTTCTAGTAAAGCCCACATCACCATTCATAAACTCCCTCTCAACATTTAGCTACAGAAATTTTCTACGTCTACCTTGAGGCCAGTAAATTTACATTTATCAAGAAACAATAACCATTATTAGCTACCTATTAATTAGAAATATATTAATTTTTGAAAATAACATTTATTAAGTACTCAATAAATGTAACATTATCACATGTATACCTCACAACTCCATGAGGTAGAGGCTATTATTATCCCCACTTTACAGATGAGGGTATTAAGGTTTAAAGGTCTCAATGCTAGTAAAGAGTGGACCACAAACTACAAGAATAAGTACTATGCTGTACCACAAATAAGAAAATTGAAGTTTTTATTGAAGTAATTATAGATTCACATACTGTTGTTTAAAAAAAAAATACACTTTGCCTGGTTTCCTACATTATGCAAAACTACATTATAATCTTGCAAAAAAGGGTACTACTGATAATGATACAATCTACCAATCTTGTTCAGATTTCTAAGGCATTTTTAACCAGCCAATATATCTTTTATTCTATGTATATTTCTGAATGCTCTATATAAAATTATATGTCCCCCAATTGTTTTTACCTCTCTTAACTAGTCTTCACTTATCATTTAATCTCTTTTCAAGAAATTTTAGGGTTTCTCATTGTTTTGTAGTTATATATCTCAACACCCTATTCTCTCTATGTATGTAAACTTACTGAGTTCTATTCTAATTGCTCCAGTATATGGGCCTTGGAGTCTAGAATTCTGGCATTTAATCCCAGCTCTGCTATGTACTAGTTTAGGCAAAGCATTTAACCTCTCAACATTTCCATCATCTGAAAAATGGGAATAATAGTACCTACCCTCAAAGAGTTGTTGAAGATCAGTTTTCCTGCAAAGTGGTTAGCACAGTACATGGCACAGAGTTCGGTCCTCACTAAACTTTAACCATAATTTACTATTCGCTCACCAAGACTTTTCAAACAGCAAATCCATCCATTCCAAACTCTTAATATGCTAACCTTACCTATTTGGTCATTAATTCATTAAAAATGTACTGTTTATATATATAAAAAAGATAAACAGATGAATCATATATATAACTGTTCTTCACAAGTACACAATTATTAAATTTTAAGGTAGATAGCAACAATGTCAAAAAAACACAAGGGTACTGTTAAAGTTCTCTGGCACTTTTGATGATAGAAGTAACACATGACTTTACTAAAGAATTTATTCTTTAGAAAAATAAATGGAAAGACATGGGGTAGGAAAGGAGTAGAATGTAACATTTTCTAGAGTAAGAACATAAGGGCAACTAAAGTACCAAGAGAAAAGAAAGGGCTTGTACAGGACATAGCAAACAGTTCAGGCTAGCTGCACTGAAGTGTATCTGTAAAAGAAATAATGGAAAATAAGACTAAAGACTGGTCCTGAAAGGTTTTGAATCCAAGTCCAGAATCTGAATTTCATTCTGTCTATAATAAAAAGCCAAAGATTTATGAGTAGTGAAATTAAGAGTTCATAATTGTATAGACTGTACTGGTATAAAAAGGTTCCCAGACTTCTCTACAAATCACTTATCTATTTTCTTGAACTTCTTTACTGGACTGAATTACTTTCACCTATGAAACAAATATCTTGCAAGAACATGGTAGAGTAACTAAGAAATAGACTAAAGAATTCTGGCCCTGGCCAGTTTTGCTCAGCGGTTAGAGCGTTGGCCTGCGGTCCGGAGAGACCCGGGTTCGGTTCCCGCTAAGGGCACGTACTTCGGTTGCAGTTTGTCCCCGGCCCTGGTTGGTCGTGCGGGTGGCAGCCACTCGATGTGTCCCTTCACGTCGATGTTTCTCTCTCTCTCTCCCTTCCTCTCTCTCCCTCCCACTCTATCTGTGCAAAAAATGGAAAAATATCCTCGGGTGAGGATGATAAAAAAAAAAAAAAAAAAAAAGAATTCTGGAAGACTATGATGAGGAGAAGGAAATGAGCTACTTATTATATTTGATATATTATAACATGCTTATTAAAAGTAAGATACAGGATACTTGGAAACATCTGTTCATAAAATAGGAATTAGGACTCCTGTATTCATTTGTTCAATGGTGTGTCCCCAGTGTCTAAAACAGTGCCGGGAATACTGTTAGCCCTCAATTAATATATTCGTTGAATATATATGTGAATGAAAAGAGAAAACAATTATTAAATTTTAAGAAAGATGCCTGGCCAGTTTTGCTCAGTGGTTAGAGCGTTGGCCTAAGGACCAGAGAGTCCTGGGTTCAATTCTGGTCAAAGGCATGTACCTTGGTTTGGTTCCCAGCCCTGGTTGGGGTCATGGGGAAGGCAACCAATCAATGTATCTCTCTCACATCAATGCCCCCCCCCCCCGACTATGTCTGAAAATAAATGGAAAAATATCTTCAGGTGAGGATTAAAATAAGTAAATACATTTTTTAAAAGGTTCTTAATTGGCCTCAATGCTCTGAGCACTCAATATTCTACCCTACTCTTTCTCTTTGGCCTCTTGTTGCTAAGTTGCTTTAAAAAATATAAACTGCAATATATTAACTTAATAAAGGTTATAATAAGCATTTTAATACTAAATTATTAACCTCTAAAATGTTAAAACAAAAATCTTAATTTAACATATCATCAGACACAAAGTAAATGATACCCGATATTTTGCACAAATTTTTAGGTATCTCTCAAGCTCCATTTTGCAGTTTTGGAATTTAAAGGCAAACACATCCATTGCTGGATGAGAAATGTGAAGTTTATCATCTTACCAGGTCTTTCCTTCCCAGTGCCTTTTGATTCAGCAAATTTTTGTATCAAACTTTCAACTGTAGTGTTAGCCATGTTATTTATAAATTCTTCATGGACCTATTAAAATGAGATAAAGATAAATATTCTTACTGTATGTCAGACAAAACTTCTATAAAGCAATTAAAATTCATTACACCAAAATATATCTTTTTTAACCCAGAGACTTTGAAAACTTTCATTTACTTAACATGTTCTGTTACCTAAGAGTGTCAGTAGATCTGTGGGCACCAACTACTGTTTACATGAACCCCTGAAGATATGGCTGCATGGCCTTAGAATTAAATGCAGCTTCCTGTGCCCACCTTGGAATGTTTTAGAACATAATCCTTATGATAAATAAAAATTACAGGCAATTAAGACAGTTTAAGATCTTTAATAATAAAGAATAATAGATTTCATCTTTCTCTACTATATTTCAATGCATCCCAAATTGTGATCATTAAACCACTTTTATATTTTTGGAAAATTTCTAAACACAACTTATACAACTTACTATTTACTGAAGCTGCTGTTCTAACTTTTAAAACAGTAAAACTTTGCCCTGGCCAGTTTGGCTCAGCAGTTAGAGCGTTGGCCCGTGGACCAAACACGGGTTCAAGTCCGGTCAAGGGCACGTGCCTGGGTTGCAGGTTTGTCCCCTGCCCTGATCGGGGTCATGCGGAAGGAAATCAATCGATGTGTCTCTCTCATATTGATGTTTCTCTCTCTCTCTGCCCTCCCTCACTCCCTCCCACTCTATCTGAAGATAAAATAAATAAACTAGTAAAATTTCAAAAAGATATATTAAGAAATTAGTAACTTCAGAATTTTAATGTAAAGGGAACCAAACATAATTAATTTTAAAAGTTTAATTTGGCCCTAACTTTTATATTTTTGGAAAATTTCTAAACACAAATTGTACAACTTACTACTTACTGAAGCTGCTGTTCTAACTTTTAAAACAGTAAAACTTTGCCCTGGCCAGTTTGGCTTGGCAGTTAGAGTGTTGGCCCTCAGACCAAAGGGTCTTGGGTTCAAATTCCCAGTCAAGGGCACATACCTGGGTTGCAGGTTTGATCCCCAGTCCTGGTTGGGGCCAGGTGTGGGAGGCAACCAATCAATGGGTCTCTCTCACATCAATGTTTCTCTCTCCCCCTCCCTCCCTTTCTATCTAAAAAAATCAATGGAAAAATATCTTTGGTGAGGATTAACAAAAAATACATAATTTGAATTATCATCCTTGGTGGCCAAGCAATAAAAAACTCAGCCTATTTTACATTTAATACATGTAAATACATAATTTTTTTCCTGCCTTGCTGAAGCAAGGCCACCAACAATTTGGTTGCCTCCCACACGAAAAAAATGGGAGAGAGAGAGAACATATAACTACATAATTTTTATCTGAAATAATTTAGTATATTAAGTTATGAGTTTGAGATTTTTAAAAGAATCATAAATGAACATAAAATGTTCGTGGATCAGGTCAACAGAAGTAAAAACTTACCTGGCCTATTTGCAAATGAATTTCCTTTACAGCATTTGACAAGGATCCTATAATTTCCTTTATGTGAATGAGATGAGTTTCTTCAATGTCTTGAAATTTCTGAGCAGCAAATATAAAGAGTTACATATGTAAAATATATATATGGCACATATGTATACATATATGCTGAAATAAAAAGACCTTTTAGAAGTTATCTCAAGACAGATAACCAAATTTAGCAAGTTACTCATGTAATGTTTAGGAATGCTTCTAGACAAATGCATTTAGTAAACATATTAAAATATAGCAGTAAGAAAAGTTAACTTTTTGTTATGTCATTTCTCAAGTAAACATAAACTTTTTCAGAGTTTGAAGATAGCACAAATTAAATCCTATCATTGTGGTCAGAAAATAAGAAAATCCAGAAGATAAGAGTATCATAAAACCCATAGGAGAAGTGTTTCAAAAACTGAAAAACAATTAGTCAGCAGAGCAAAAACTGCCATTTACTTCTGAAAACTTTACCACAGGCTCTCAAATGTCTTTCTAATCCTTGCAATATTAATATGTAGTCTTCAAAAGAGATATTCTGTGGTCAAATAAATTTGGGAAGCCTATAAAACTCTACCTTAGCAGTTATCAGTTAATGGTGGGAATGCATCAGATCACCTGGAGAATGTTTTTAAACTACAAAACACACAGCCCAGCCAGCATGGCTCAGTGGTTGAGCATCAACCCATGCACCAAGAGGTTGCCAGTTCGATTCCCTGTCAGGGCACATGCCCAGGTTGTGGGCCCAATCCCCAGTTTGGGGCATGCAAGATGCGGCCAATGGATGTTCTCTCTCGTTGATGTTCCCCACCCTCTTCCTCTCTCTCTAAAAATCACTAAAGAAAAAAAAAAAAAACTACAAAACACATAGATCCTCCACTGCTACCTGGGGGGATGAGGGCAGAAAATGGTGAAAATGTTGTTTGGAAAAAATTCCCAGGTTATCTGGTATTTATTCCCCAGTAAGAAAAACCCTGCCAGTCTTGGCTTCACCATAAACGTTAAAAAACTGAAAATTACTGAATTAGAAAAAACATGTTTCATTGTGCTTAACCTAGTATTTTCCAAAATCCTTTGACTAAACAACCATTTTGTCTTTCTTTGTTTTTTCATTTTTTTTTTCCTTTATTGATTTTAGAGAGAGGGGAAGGGAGAGGGAGAGAAAGAAACATCGATGTGCGAGAACACTGACTGGCCGCCCACTGGGGATTGGGCCCACAACCTGGACATGTGCTCTGACTGGGAATCGAAGTGGCGACCTTTTAGTGCAAGAATCAACGATAAACCACTGAGCCACACCAGCTGGGCCAACCTTTTTATCTTTCTTCGTCTCTGAATATCTATTAATATCTCACAGAACAGTATTCCTCAAAACAGGATTTGGGAAATGCTGGACTAGTCATTTTAAAATAACATACATTTTGCCCAGCCTGTGTGGCTCACTGGTTGAGCATTGACCCACCGTGCACCAAGAGGTTGCCAGTTCAATTCCCAGTCAAGGTACATGCCCAGGTTGTGGGCCCAATTCCCAGTGGGGGGCATGAAGGAGGCAGCCAATCGATGTTATCTCTCTCGTCGATGTTTCTACTTCTCTCCCTCTCCCTTCCTCGCTAAAAATCAATAAAGAAAAATAAAATAAAATACATTTTATTTCCACTGCACAAGCCAGATTACCTTTTTCCCCTCAAATGAAATCAGTTCTAAGAAATAAGTCTAAATGCTTTGTTATTTTTTCTCTGGTTAGTTTATCAAGTTACATTCCATCACCCCATATTTAATGTCCAGTTTTCTTCAACATTAAATTCCATGATCAAAAATCACTAAGCCAAATGATCATGTCCACATTTGTGTTAAGCTTCTAAACTTCTTGAAAAAAATAACAATGCAATTATAGTTTTGACAATACTGCAACAATAATGCAAATACTTCAATCAATTTTATTCATGAGGAATGGCAGAGTTAAAATAGAGTGCTTGTTCTGACGAATTTTGACCAAGTCAATGAGAATACCAACATTGTGAGATCTTGAATTAGTCTCAAGAACTGAGGAATATTCAGCAGGAACATGATTCTATTTTATGTCTGTATTATAAGAAGTAACTCTCAGTTTAAATTTTTATAACTTAACAAGATATTGTCTCCTAGACAGGCAGACCCAAATCCAGAAAAGCTTGGTCAAAACTGCATATGACCCCTAATTCCAAGAAAACTATAGCCTTCTCACTCTCTTTTGAAACAGCTACAGTGAATAATGCAGATCCTTAATTATTTAGAAAAATCTTGAGCATAGAGCCACACACAAACTCAAAGCATGATTCAAATGCAATTCTGAAATTGTGCTGAGTTTTGCCTTGGCCAGTTTTGTGCAGTGGTTCGTGTCGGCCCATGAATCGAAGGGTCCTGGGTTCAATTTCCTGTCAATGGCAAGTACCTGGGTTGCAGGGTCAATCCATTAGGGCCTGGTGTTTTGGAATTCAGTATTTGGTACTTCTTAAATAAAGATAATATGGTGTTACCATATATTTCATAATACTATCAACAGGATCTGCAGTAGCATGTTTATCAAAAACATTAGTATTTGTAAAAGAGAACATGTATATTTAGTCTAAGCAAAGACAATATAAATAGCTTCACATCAGTTTAAGTCAAGTTTTGCTGTAAAATGAGTTATTACAAAATGCTTTTGGCCCTGGCCAGTTTGGCTCAGTGGTTAGAGCATCAGCCTGCAGTCCAGAGAGACCCAGGTTCGGTTCCCGCTAAGGGCACATACCTTGGTTGCAGTTTGTCCCTGGCCCCGGTTGGGTCAGGGCCGTGTAGGAGGCAGCCACTCGATGTGTCCCTTTCACGTCGATGTTTTGGAATCCAAAATTGTGGATAAGGGACTGTGAATAGTAGTATGTCCAGCCCAGTTTACTAAGATCCTCCAAAATTGCCCATTTGTTGTCTCCACTTAGGTATAGGCTGTTCAAAACTAAACATCTGGCCCCCTTCTGACCCCTCAATCTAACAGTTCTTCATCTAGTCTTTCCCGTTCATCTCTCTCCATATAGACTTACAAAACAAAACCCAGAACAGATCTTGATCTCCCTAGAATTCTTCCATCCACCCCACTCTTGCCATCTTCAAATGCATTTACTTCTCTTGTTCTCCAAGGCCGCCACATTGGCCTCATCCTTCTCACCTCACTACTAACTGCCTTCCAAACTGGACTCTTGATTCTCCTCTGTCCTCACTATAATCTATTCTTCACAAAACTGCCAGAATTATCTTTTAAAATGTAGACCAGATCATGTCACATCCTTGGATACTATCCTCCAATGTCTTCAAACTACTCTGAGAATAATCTCAAGCCTCACCATCACTTCTCCTTCCTCAGCTTTAGTAAACATTTTTTTACTTTCTATAATGTGATGGCTCTTTTAAATCTCTGGGTCTTCGTACCTATGGTTCCAAATGGCTGGAGCCCTCTGGCCCTAGAATGAGTCTCTTACTCATTCTTCATCTCAGTTTTAAATGCCACTTCTTCAAAAATGCCTTTAACTCCCTAATCCAAATTAGGTTCATTCTTCTTATTATCTCTCATGGAAGACTATTCTTCTCCCTTGTAACACTGTAGTAATTTACACCTTTATATTTAGGTATGTATTTAATGTCGTATCCCTCCTCTATACTACCAGAGCAGGGAGATACTTGTTTTACTTACGTAGATAGAGAATACACCCAGCACCTAGCACAGTGTCCAAAACATGGTAAATAAGGATGGATGCATGTATGCCTACATGCAGCAAGCCTTTTGGCTTCTGAGATGTGAGTCCTTCACCACTCCCAGGGAGAAGACTCCCTAGAGTCCAAAAAGTCAGATTCATAAGTCCTTCTTTTACCTTTACTGAATGCCCACCACGATCTGAAAACTGTTTTAAATGCTGAGAAAAATATCATTAAACAAGTCAATGACTGCTCTCACAGAATTTACATTTTTGTGGGAGAAGACAGACAACAAAAATATGAGTAGAAGAGCCAGTGTGCTTCACCATGTTTCTAGCTCCTCCAACATGATGACTAAGAATAATGTTCTAAGAAAAGGTTCCTCCACCAGCCTCAGTACCAGAGTGATGATGACGCAGCTGACTCATGATGAACAAGTAGCATAACAAATAAACCCTTGTCATTGTAAGCCACTGAGATTTAGGGGTGGGGTGGGGTCTTTGTTACCTCAGCATATCCAGCCTATCTTGACTAATACAATAAATAAAATTCATGGTATGTTACATAATTAAAGGTGCTACGGGGGGGGGGGGGCATGGTAAGAGGACAAGAAAGTAGGGATGGAAGTTTTAGGAATGATTCATAAAAGGCACTGATCTTAAACCTAGGCCTTTAATTAAGGCTCTAAGAACAACAAATCAAATATAATTATCCTAAGCTAATGAAGGACATTTTTTTTATTGTGTTTTCTTTCATTAAAATGGAAGTTCTATGTAATAAGTAGAGAGTTTTGTTTTAACTGCTAGATCCTTAGCACTGAGTCATTTCCAGTTTTTTCTGAAGCAGAGGTCAATTTTAAAATCCATATATAAGATCAACAGTCAGTACTGTCTTCATCATTTATCAATGTCCTCATTTTCCCCAAATTCTCTTTAAACAAAATGTATATTTTTAAAACAGCATTATTAAAACATTAAGTTAGTGCATTTTAACATTTCTAATACTAAAATATTATGACAAAAAAAAACAGTAAACATAAATATCCTGTTTTATATTTAAAGCCTTAAAAATACCAACCTGAGCTGTTTCTGTCATTTTCTGTTCAAAATCAGCTTTCGCTAATGCATATTTTTCCACATAGAGTTTATAGGTATCTGTAGCTTTCTTAGACTTAACACCTGCCTGTAACAAAACAAAAACATTTTGAACTACAAAGTGACCTTTCTTCTTTCTTGATGTAAGTTAACATGTAATAACAATTTAATGCATTTTAAGGGATGAGGCCTACACTGAATTGAATATGACATAAAACTAACTTTAATATCTTTTTTCAAGTCCTCCATAGTGATATTTTTTGTTCTAGTCACACAATAAAACAGAAATTAAACGCCGATACTGTCTGATGGAAAGTGCTTTGAAAACTTAAAATAGTCTCATTTTATAATCCAGAGTAGGATCATATAACCACATTATAATGATACGTTACTAAAAATTCAGTGGACAAAAATGTGACACCACCATCAGAATATGTTTGATACTCCTTTCTACACCTATGAGTCTTTCTGCTTCCCTCACAACGTAAACATCCCACTGAATGTCTGATTAATCACTGTAAAGCTAGCTCAGCAGTTGAGATGAGTTTTCCTTGATGTCTCAATTTCCATTATACTCTAGCAAATCTGTAAATTTGTTTTTAATCACTGCCTATTTTTCCAAGATTTTAATTTTTTAAAAAATGTTACTATATTATTACGGTTCTAGTGCTAATATATTAAATATCGAGCAGTGAAGAATATAAAGATAAATTATATAGGTATATTTTCCTCAGTGACTTCATGAAAGAAGAATAACATACATAAACTACTAGAAATTGGTAGAAAGTAACAAAGCCACGGAAGTAAAGGTAAATTCTGTGCAAGACAGACATTCAGGAAAAGGAAAAACTATGTGTAACTTATAAATTGGGACAGACACATAGCTATCAAGAAAGTTGACTATTCTCAAAGGATTGATCAATTTAGACAAAAGAAGTTTGAAGAAGAAAAGATGTTGAAGTAAGTAAGCTTAAAAAAGATTTTTTTAGCCCAGCTGGTATGGCTCAGTAGTTGAACATCAACCCATGCCCCAAGAGGTCGCCAGTTCGATTCCCAGTCAGGACACTTGCCCAGGCTGTGAGCCAAATTCCCAGTGAGGGGCATGCAGGAGGCGGCCAATCGATGTTTTCTCTCACTGATGTTTCTCTCTCTCCCTCTTACTTCCTCTCTCTAAAATGAACAAAGAAAAAACAATTTTTACAAACAGATTTTTTTTTTTTTTTTTTAAAAAGAAGCTTTAGGATTTCAAGATACAAAGATCTTAATTTTCTTGATGAGGCAAGAGACGGTCTACTAAGAGTAAAGAAGAGCAGGGTAGAGTTGGGAGCTTCTGGAGAATGAAAAACATTTCAAACCATGATTGTGGAGGAAGCAACAGGTAATAGTTTGATGAGTAAGAGTATTGCTAAGAGCCATGGAGAATTAAGTAAAACTGGAAAAGATGGAATTGGTGTATAATAAGAATGAATATGTAATAATCACTATCTTCAGAAGTCTAAGAATAAGAATTAGAAAATTGGGCCCTGGCCAGTTTTGCTTAGCAGTTAGAGCGTCGGCCTGCAGACCAGAGAGACCCGGGTTTGCTTCTTGCTTAGGGCATGTACCTCGGTTGCAGTTTGTCCCCAGCCCCAGTTGGGGTCCTGCAAGTGGCAGCCAATCGATGTGTCTCTCTCACATCACTGTTTCTCTCCCTTTCTCTCTCCTCCCTTCTCTCCCCCTCCCACTTTATCTGAAGATAAATGCAAAAAAAAGTCCTCGGGTGAGGATTAAAAAAAAAAAGAATTAGAAAATTGGGTTTATCTGAAAATTTGGGATTTGCAAGAATGCATAGAACCCTATTCTCTAAAAAAAGTTACTATAATCTCTCTAAAATGTATTATATTAAACATATATGTTCTATGCTTTTCTGCCTTCTTGAATAAATATAGAATGCCACTTCATCACGTTGTGTAAAGAAAATGGTTTTGGAGCCAAAAGAAACAGGATTCAAATTCTGGCTCTACCATTTACTATCCATTTGGACTTTGTCTTTGAGCTTTATATAGTTCTCTCATTCCTAAAAGTGGGAACAATATCACCTATTTTTTTATGCTTGGGACAGGATCCAGCATATAGTTTAACCTACAAAATAAATGGTATCTGCTCTTATTATGGTTTCTAAAAGGAATATAATGAGGAACATATATCATTATACTTTGCTGTTATTATATCTAAGAGTTGTACCAAACTCTCCATCCCTAAAGTAAGTGGCTATAATGATTTTCTAGTTTGCTCTTATGGATATTTTATTTTTTTACTCTTTCCCCAATAAAACCTTATTTTATATACTACATTACTATACCTTCCTCTAACATCCTGGCCCCGTTCAAACACAACAATCAAATGAGATAAATATTTAGAGTTTACTAAATACCTTCTTAGGGAACCCAGAGAGCCAACTTTGCTAGAATTTATTTTAGAAACAATTTTAATAGCATGGTTATCAAGGTTTCTTTTTGGATTTTTTATGCCAAGAGATTTTACTTTCTTCTTTCAACTCCCTAAATTTTCAGAGTGTACAACCTTCAGTCCATAAAGTAATTTTCAATGACATAGCCTAGCAAAATGATGCACTCCCACTGATAGCTCCTCCTTCTTTTCTTGTTCCTCATCCTAGCACCTACTCTTTTTCTCTGCTGCCTAACAATCTGTGAGTCAGCTGTTGATAAAGACATGAACTGTGATCACCCCTAGAGATATCTGCATTTTGAAAATTAATAAAAATACAAAATTCCCCCAAAATATAACCATAGTGATTGTGTCCACACTTTTAATTATTTACATGTTTTCACTGATTTTAGAGAGAGAAGAAAAGAGAGGGAGAGAGAGATAGAAACATCGATGAGAGAGAAACATCTACTGGCTACCACCTGCCCACCCCCCACCGAGGGTCAAGCCTGAAACCACAACTGGGGTATGTGCCTTGACTGGGAAATGGAACTGGTGACCTCCTGGTGCATGGGATGATGGCTCAACCAACTGAGCCACACCGGTCAGACAATCGTGTCAATACTTTTAAAAGTAATTTATTTCATGGGATCTTTCCTATTTTCCTAATACAGATTCTGCACATAATAAAATACCTCCCCTTCTATCCTACATTAAAATCTCTCTCTAACCTCTTGCTCTGCGCTAATCAATATGTCTTTCCCCAAAAAAAGAAAGATTCTTGGAAACAGAAGGAGATAATATGTATTTAGCCTTTAGTAACCTTCTTAACATCTAGCACATAACATGACAGGCACACAGTAGGAAGTAAAACATTTATTTACTATTTCACACAAATTATCATTTCATAATCTAACAATCAGGAAAATATTTGAATTAATTATTGAAAACAGGCAAGAATCTAGTCTACAGCCTGTATTTAAAATAAACTCTTGCCCGGCAGGTGTAGCTCAGTGGTTGAGCATTGACCCATGCACCAAGAGGTTGCTGGTTTGATTCCCAGTCAGGGCACATGCCCAGGTTGTGGGCCAAATCCCCAATGATGGGGCATACAGGAGGCAGCTAGTCAATGTTCTCTGTCACTGATGTTTCTGTCTCTCTCCCTCTCCCTTCTTTTCTCTCTAAAAATCAATAAAGAAAAAATAAATAATAAAAGAATAAAATAAATTCTTATTTTTTTATTATAGTTATAAACAGGAAAAATTCAAACAATATTTTGCTATAACAATTATTTTTCCAAGTAAACAGATTTGCTATGTTGCAGACAATAATGGTTTCTCACAATGGATTTATAATCTATTAGAAATAAAAGATGACTGCCTGGAGAAATATTACTCCATATAGAAGAAGACCTGTAATTTTTTCACATTATTTGTTACACTTAAAATTATAGCACTTTTAGAGATGGGAGGAGGTTCCTGAAACATCATTTCCTCTTCCTATATTCAAATAGTTTCTAGAATTCTTTCTAACTAGTTTTGGTACTCAAATCTTTACTGAGTCAAGAGGGGTAGAAATATTAATTATAAAATTTAAACCAATATATTTGTATAACCTTTTCCCTCTATATATCCTCACCATAAATCTTGGTCTAGCCATTCAACTCAGCATATCAACTTATTTGTTCACTATTTCTAATCATGAAATTATTATCTTCATCTCAAAGGTTAAGAGCTAGATCTAACACGGACTTGTGAATATGTAAGTCTTTTGGAACATACTTCCTGATAACAGGAAATTATAAATTTTCATTTATCTTATTTGGAAGCATGAAGAAAGAAAAAGATACCCTTTCTAAATTCTAGCTTACATTTTTTACATAAGCTGGCACTCTTCCAAGGTAAAAATATTCTAGAATCTTAAGGAAATTACATACCAACTTAAAAAAGCATCTTGGAAAATTGACAAAAGAAGTACCTAGTAATAAAATAATTAAAATAAAAAATGTTGTTGATTCACAGTGTTTTTTTTAATTAATTGATTTATTTTTGTTATATGTTTCTCCCCCCCCCCACTGATACTCCCCCCCCCCTCCCCGCCCTGTCCCCAGCTTTGTTGTCCATGTCATTGTTCATGCATACATGCATATAAGTTCTGTGGCTTATCTCCCCCCACCCCCTCTTCAGGGGATTGTCAGTCTGTACCCCACTTCCACGTCTCTGGTACTACCCCATTCCTCAGACTGTTATGTTCATTATATTCCCCAAATAAGTGAGACCATGTGATATTTGTTTTTCTCTGCTTGGCTTGTTTCATTTAGGATAATACTCTCCAGGTCCCTCCATGTCGTCTCAAAGGATAAGAGATCTTTCTTTCTTCCAGCTACATAGTACTCCATTGGATTCACAATATGTTTTAAATAACGATAAAAGCAAATTTAGAGAAAACTAAGTTCATGACTGGGTAGCTTAGTTAGGGTGTTGTTCTGATATACCACGGTTGTAAGTTTGATCTCTGGTCAGGGCACATATAAGAATGTACAAATAAGTGGAATAATAAAGCAAACTCTATTTCTCTCTCTCTCTTCCTTCTTCCCTTTTCCTTTCCCTTTTTCTATCCTTCTAAAATCAATCAATAAAAATAATAAAAAAAAGAAAACTAAGGTTATCATATAAAAGGACATAGAGGCAATTTCAGAAGGTAATTGTATTGGGAACGTCTACATTTTTTTAAAGCAAGAAACATCTCTCATAGGAAACAACTATACAGCAATACTATATTAAGTCAAAACAACTTTCTAAATAGTACATATTCTTAATAATACTGTAAATTCTTAGAATACAATTATAGAAACTCAATGTCCTAGTAGTAACAAACTTGATCACTTTTGTAAAGTCATTATTAAAAGGGAAGTTGGGGCATTTGTTCTTAAATAAAAAAATTATGGTTTATAAGCAATAGCTACATTTCTTCTCAAAAATAAAAGATGGGCTTTAACAGATTACCTTTTGATAATAAAATAAATCTTGTATCTTATTCATTTTACTAATATAACAAAAATGTGTAAGTGCTTATAATTTTTATAATAAAGTTCTATGAAGCAAATATAGACATATAAAATTAGTACTTAGTCATAGTCCACAAATATAAGTGCCTTCTAAATGGTGTTTTATAAAAATAAGGGCCTATGAGTGAGGATAAGACACATACTATGTCATAATAAGAATTTGCTTTCAAATTCACCAAAGGAAAAATGGTTCAAAAATATTTTTTTTAAATCTACATTCATGTTAATAATAAGCTTATTATAGACCCGGCCAGGTGACTCAGCTGGCTGGAGCATCATCCTGTACAAAAAAAAAGGATGCAGGTTCAATCCTCCATCAGGGCACATATGGGAAGCAACCCATCGATGTTTCTCTCGTTTTTTTTTTTTTCTCTTTCTCTTTCTCCCTAAAAATCTATAAAAACACATATCCTCAGATGAGAATTATAATAATAAGGAACAGCAGCAGTAGCTTATTATAGGCCAAAATAAATTATTTACTTAGACTTGGATTTGAATATATCTAAATCAGAGACCTGCTAACATGTCTAGTGTATCACCTCTGAGCAGAACAATCAAAAGAAAGCACCATTCCTCTCAGCTGTCCACCCCACCACTGAGCAAGTGAATCACAGACTGTATTTCAGTCTCACAACCCTTAGATACAACCATAAGCTAGCTACAGTTTTGCAATGTTAATAAAAAATAAACCCCTTAATTTCATCTGAATTATTACCTTATATTAAACCTTTTCTGGTTTATATCAAGACTCAATCATTTCTTTAAGTGCAATCCCTAGTTAATATGTACTTTTCAAGTGGTCAGAAAAAATAATAAAGAGCAGCATCTAATCCAGAAGTATTTTAACCCTCCAGAAAGTTTCAACTAATTTAACCAGGAAAACTTGCATTAATGATATGGACACCAACTAATTCACTGTTTGATGTGTATGTTACAGTATATACTATAAGTAAATGTTCCTATAGTTCACGTATTTAAAGTATTTTTTTTTTACTTTAAAATAGTGTCAACTTTTTACAGCATGTGTTATTTTTATAAATTTTGGGGGGAAATTAAATATTACATAAACAAATTAGGCCACATTTCTTTCCCAGTCTCATTCTCCCAATTTGTTCCACAACGGTAACTCCTATCATGCATTCGGCTTAGTGCTTACTGCTCCCATGAATGTCCCTAATATATTTTTACTCATAAATAAAAGGGTTTTCTGGCAGAGAATGAAAGATTATGTAAAAGGCACCAAATTCTACATATTCTTCTGAAACTTTGCTTTTCTTCCTCAACATACTTTTTACATTTATCCATTTTAACTCATGGCATTCTAATAGAAAATTTAGGGTACACAAAAAGAGTAATAAATCCCATGAACCCAGCTTTAAGGTTCTATCCATACCTCCCATTCCAGTTTTTTTTTTTGGCCAGAGTATTTTAAATCAAGTATCTATCAGTTTATCCTTTTATTTATTTTATCCATATTTATTTTACTGCTAAATAGACTCATTATATGAAACAGTCTCTCCTGCCTAATGTTAAAGTTGTTTTACATAAGATTTTTTTTTTCCAATTTGACAGCCAACCTATTTATAATTACAGGAGTCTAATTCATTTACATGTATATTAGGGTTATTGATATATATTTACTTATTTCTGTCAACTTATTTTGAGTTTTCTATGTACCCTTCTTTTACTTTGCTCTCTATTTCCTTTCTCTCTTCTTATTGATACGTTTCAATGTCCTCTTCTTTTTGCTGATTTAGGAGATTTATTATTACACTCCTTTTAGTAGTTATGCTTAATGTACATATTTGGCGGCTACTATATCTAACACACCATTAATGGTTAAGCACACCATTACCTGTGTACCACTAAAATTAAAAAATGCTTTCAATTAAACCATAAAATAATGCTTTCTTATAACTCAAAATTTTGATTTTAAACTTGTTAAAAGAGCTCTTTTAGACTTATAGATTTTTATGCTACACTACTCCTATGTGACAGAATAAGAAGGAAATGAAAATTAATCATTTGAGATACTCCCAAATCTTCACATTCAGATTCTGACTCACCTCAATTACTTTCCAATTCAGAGCTCACTGAGGTCTGTTTTTTCCCCACATATTATCCTCAATGTCATCAAGAGCATTTCTTAAAAGTGTTCTCCTATTATCTCTATTTTCTTCCAAACACTGGAGCTCACATTTTCTTACCCTTACCTAAAGGTCTCAACAAAAGGTTTTCAGACAATAATTAGAACTATCCTTCCTCTAACTGGTCTGAAGCATCAAAGTACTGCAATTGTACAATCATGCCACCTGCTATAACAACTAAGTTCACGTGAGCAACGAAACTATACCACAAATGCCACCTTAACAACAGTGATTATATACCATTAACTGAAGATACATTCTGATTTCAGAGATGTGAGGAAAATGAAATATCTGGTAGCTTTTAATAATCTCTTTTTCTCTGGTGTCTTGGTCTAAATTTATCTTTATTTAACATGCTTAAAACAAAGAATGTACTGTAAATCTGAGGACTCTTGAATTTCAATTCTGAAAAATTCTCAGCTGTTAAATTCAAGTACTACTTGCCCACCATTTGCTCCCCCTTTTCCTTCTGAAATTCGTTATTAGATGAATGTTAGTAACCTTTATTTCTCTATATTACGTTCTGGGTGGGTTTCTTCAGTACTATTGTCCAAATTCTCTCTTTGACTATATCTAGTCCAATGTTTGTCTTCTCTATTCCTTTTTTCCCCCCCTAATTTCAATAATCATATTTTTCAGTTCCACGTTTTCTAATTAGCTGTTTTCCTCTCTAGTAGATCTTATTTCATTATGTCTCTTTTGGTTTCTTAATCTTCTTTAATGTGTTTATATTGATTCATCTTTGAACCTTGATACACACATTTTTATTCATATATTTTATAAATTTAAATTTCATCTGGAGTAAATTCTTATTCCAATTGTTAAATTTATTGGTGTCTGTTTTAGTATTAGATTTCTTAGACGTGCTCTAGAATTTTGGTTGTTTACTTATTTTAAATGGGAGGTTTTTCCCCATTCTTCTCTCTCAATCAGTACTGCTGGACAATTCCATAGAATACAATGCAAATGGTATCTCCTAGAATTTTCTTATGCTCTATCCTTTATGCTCACCCATTCCCATTTAGTTTTCAGGTTATCTCCTGCCAGCCCTCCAAAGCCCCAGTTTACTATCAGTCCTATAAAAGTAGTTTTTAATTACATCCCCGGAAGAATATAGCAGATATAGCCAAAATAGTCATGAGTTGGTTCCTTGGCTTTACTGATTCACAGTCAGAATAGTATGCTAAAAACCCCAACTTCCAATAAAGCTTTAGCCCTAGACAGCAGTCCAAGAACCTTTTTTCTTCCCTACCTATATAGCTTTATACCGTGAGAGGGGCTCCTTGTGATTATCTTTATTATTATTATTATTATTATTAAAACTAAAAACAAAAGGAAGTACGTGTTAGAAAAATCAGCACAAAAAATGGTAGTTTCAGCTCAACCTGAGCATATCACATAGTCCATCACTATCAGTCTTGAATTAATCCTGATGGTCAGGCTAATTATCAGGACAGTCAATTTCTCCTTCCTACTTTTCCTTATTCCAGATCAGGGCCTGAAAGTAATAGTTATCAAAAGTCCCTGGAGATGTCCCATCAATAGAAAGCATACATAGCAAGTAATAGGATGATACAGACACTAATAACACCACCCAGGATAAGTGAGTCTCAGTGAACTGGGCTCTGTCCCATGGACCGAGAGGTCCAGTTCGATTCCCAGTCAGGGCACATGCTCGAGTTGCAGGCTCAGTCCCCAGTGGGGGGCATGCAGGAGGCATCCAATCCATATTTCTCTCTCTCTTTCTTCCTTCCTCTCTTTCTGAAAAATCAATTTTAAAAAAAAAGTATTTAAAAAAATTTTTTAAAGGTTGATTTGTTGGATCAGGCTGTTCACAACAGGAAAATGACTGAAGTGTTCATTTTGCTCTGAATTGACTACAACATTCCACTCTGAAAAGTCAAATTTTCTTTTGTTGCTACAGCAATGCTTATTATTATCTCTTCTATCAGATGATCTGATTTTTTAAGGTGCTCATGTTCTTTCAAAAATAGTTCAGTTTATATTTCACAGAATTAGAGTATTCCAAATATTGATATAGAGCACAAAGGACCCCAATAGCCACAGCAATCTTTAGAAAGAAGAACAAAGCTGAAGAAATCATGCTACCTGATATCAAACTATACTAAAAGGCCATAGTAATCAAAACAGCGTGCTAATGGCATAAAAGCAAACATATAGATCAATAGAAGAGAATAGAAGCCCAGAAATAAACCTATGCCTTTATAGTCAATTAATATTTGACAAAGCAGGCAAAAACATACAATTGGGTAAAGACAGTATATTCAATAAATGGTGTTGGGGAAATTGGACAGATACATGCAAAAAAAAAAAAAAAAAAAAAGAAAACTAGAGCAACCTCTTACACCATATACAAGAATACACTCAAAATGAAGACTTAAATGTTAGACTCAAAACCATAAAAATCCGCCCTAGCCGGTTTGGCTCAGCGGTTAGAGCGTCAGCCTGAGGTCCAGAGAGACCTGGGTTTGGTTTCCGCTAAGGGCACGTACCTCGGTTGCAGTTTGTCCCTGGGTTTGATTGGGTCATGCGGATGGCAACCACTCAATGTGTCCCTTTCACGTCAATGTTTCTCTCTCTCTCTCTCCCTCCCTCCAACTCTATCTGAACTATCAAAAAATGTCCTCAGGTGAGGATTAAAAAAAATAAAATAAAAAATAATTTAAAAAAAAACATGAAAATCCTAAAAGAAACATAAGTAGTAAAATCTCAGATATTTCTCGTAACAATATTTTTTCTGATGTATCTTCTCAGACAAGTGAAACAAAGGGAAAAAAATAAACAAATGGAACTACATCAAACTAAAAAGCTTTTGGCAAAGGAAATCATCAACCAAATGAAAAGACAACCCACTGAATGGGAGAACAGATTCACCAATGATACATCTCATAAGGGCACAATATCCAAAATTTATCACTAACTTACAAAACTCAACACCAAAACCAAAACAAAATCAATCCCATTAAATAATTGGCAAAGAACCTGAATAGACACTTCTCCAAAGAGGACATACAGATGACCAAAAGACATATGAAAAGATATTCAACCTCACTGATCATCAGATACATGCAAATTAACACCACAATGAGTTATCACTTCACTCATATATGGAATCTAATGAGCAAAATGAACTAATAAGAAAAAGAAAGATAAGACTCATAGATCAATAACAGAGTGACAGCTATTGGGGGGGCGCAGATGGTTCAGGGACTTGGTGGCAGGAGGTGGAGGGACTGAGCAAAAAAGGAAAAAAAGAGAGGAAAAAAACTCATGAAAATGGACAACAGTGTGGTGATTGCCTGCAGGAGGAGGAGAGGTGGAGGAGTGTACGGAGGAGATAAATGATGATAAAGAGACTTGACTTGGGGTGGTAAACACTCTATACAGTGTACAGATGGTATGATGTGGAATTGTGCACCTGAAATCTATTAATTTTGTTAACTAGTGTCACCCCAATAAATTCAATAAAAAGAAAACAAATAAATAAAAACTAAAAAATTTTAAAAGTAGTTTAGACCTGGCTGGTGCACTCAGTGAGTGGTTAGAGTGTCAGCCCAAGGACCAGAGGGTAGCAGGTTCAATTCTCCATCAAGGGCGCGCACCTGGGTTGCAAGTTCGACACTCAGGCCCTGATCGGGGTGTGGGCAGGAGGCAATCAATTGATGTAGCGCTCTCATATCAATGTCCCGCCCCCACCCTGCCCCACCTCCCACTTTCTCTAAAAAATTCAATGAAAAAAATATCCTTAGGTGAAGATTAACAAAACAAAACAAAAAAAAATAGTTCAGTTCTTCTGTTTACTCCAGACCCACTTTTATATGACTCAATATCATTTTGTATTAATCCCATGAGATTCTCCCTTTCCCATATTGCCATAAAGTTTGCTTTGGTTATATGGAATTCATGTGTATAATCTTGCAATATCTATGTCACTGTAATGTATATCAGGGTCACATTCACAGAGGGGATACCCACACTGATAGTATATTCTGCCATTTTATCATTTACTCCTGTAAGCCTTGCCAAAAGCTGTTCAATCTCAACTGCCATTGTTTCGAACATTCTATCTTGGCTTGATCCATTTAAAAGGGGTGTTAGGTCAGAGCTATGCCTGCCATGTCTTCCATCTCTGCCACGTGACTGTAACTTGTACGTAGTTTACTGAGGAAAACTAGTTTCAGGTTCATTTTCCAACTGTTGAGCCTGTTTCCTGAGATCTTCCAAGTAATTGCTGGTCCTTGCAATTATCTTAAATGTGAAACATTTAGTTCCCCTTTACCATACAAAAGACAACATCCACGGCCTAACTTAGGACTGTGAGTCTAACAAGCCTGCATAATCAGTTTCTACATGCCATTTCAGGTTTCTGTACCATTTCTGATTCACCAAGGTAGTACTCTTTTGGACCCTGTTATTTGTTTTGTTTTCCCTTTTGACATTTTATTCATAATTGCTGTGTCTGGAATGGAGGGTGCTTTAAAACTGTGAACTACCTAAGCCTCATCTTTCTGCCCCTCCCAATATTTATTTCACAAATATTAAAGGGAATATATTACCCCAAATTCTATCAATTGTTTTTATTTTTCTATATTCTCTTCTAGTTTCTGCCCATGTATGCACACTTTCATGATTATTATAATTATAATATCGTTATAATTTGGTTTTCTTTTTTTCCTGGATATTTCAACACTTTACAAAGCTTTCAAAAGTATCACTCCCTATGTCATTCCTAACAGAATCTGCACCACATCAAACAAATGAATGGTTAAACTGTTTTGAAAGGGGGGGAAAAACCTACTTTTAATTAAAATGCAAGTGGGGAAAGGGTTGTGGTTTACCACAATACTACATAAATGTGCTCAAAGTCAGCAATAAATTGACCACAACCTATATTTAAGGCTTATCTTCAAGTGTTTATGCCTTTCTAACTATACCAAAGTCTTGCTTCAAAAAAAGTTTTACCTCACTGTTAAACCTTATACCAAGCAGTATCTCATCAATTATCTTATTAGAAATATATCTGTAAAGTGTTACTGACAAAAAGAAATCATTCCTTTTTATGTATCTGCTGATCTATTTACCATACATAACATATTTTGCAAGCCTACTTCTGTTTCACTCAGGTTTATCACTAACACTCAGAGGCACAGTGTCTTCATCTTAAATATGAGATCATTCTTGAATGTTTGAAGATTAAATGTACTCTTGTATAAGACAGTGCTTTGAAACCATAAGGAAATTATTTTTATTATAATTACCTTTTCTATTTCCCTTTGTGTAGCTCCTTCCTTTTTCAAACGTTCTTGTTCTACACACTTGGCATTGTAATTTTCCTTGGATTTCTGGAGAGCCTGAGTTATGCTCTGAATGGTTTGAACAGCTTCCAGAGTTCCTGCAACTTCTTCTTTAGTCTGTTTGGTATAAAATGTTTCATTAAAAATAATCAAACTGTAAAGCACTCCCTATCTGACAAATCAATCCTTTAGCAAGGAAAAATTGATACCTTTTTATGAGACTTTACTTGTTCTTCTCCATACTTCTGAACTTCCTTTATTAATTCTTGTAATTTTCTAACAAGATCCAAGTGACAATTAGCTAATTTCTCTGTAGATGTTTTGAACACATCCCACACTGGTGCAAATGTTCTAAATGAAAGAAAATATGGCAATAATTTAATAAAAGAAAAAAAAGTTTAAGGCTCCAAAATAAAACTAGTGGATTTAAAATTGCTGAATATAACATTATTAGGTAAAAAAATTAAATGAAATTAATTAAAAATTAAATGACTGACAAACTGACCTTTTTAAGTCCTTGGTTAATGAAATAAATAATTAAATACATTAAATAATTAAGTATAATATTTCTGGACCTCAGGTACACAGAAATGGGTTAAGTACTTACCACATGTCTGGCTATGGCCTTCACTTAATTATATTATATTATATTACTTTCCGAGTTGACTTAGCTATTTAAACTTGTAGCAGAAGCAGTTCTAATCACTGTCTAGTGTTAAAAATTAACCTATCAAATTTTAATTTAGACAATTTAGTGCTCTATCAAAAACAAAAGTTCCTTTGAATTTATTTATTTATTTTTTATTCCTCACCTGAGAATATTTTTCTATTTATCATTAGCTAGAGTGGGAGGGAAGGAGGGAGAGACAGAGAGACAGACAGAAACATCTATGTGATAGAGACACATTGACTGGTTGCCTCCTGCACAACCTGGCCAGGGCCGGGGACAAATCGAAACCGAGGCACGTGCCCTTGACCAAAATCGAACCCACAACTCATTGGTCCGCAGGCTGACCCTCTAACCGCTGAGCCAAACCAGCCAGGGCAAGTTTCTTTGAATTTAAACATGAAAAAGTTTAAACTTGCACATGATTTTTAAGTGTCTTCATTATTATTATATAAAAATTATTTTAAAACTATTACCTGAAACCTTTTGAGGGCCATTATAATTTTATCTATCTGTGTACTTCAACAAACATTAAGAGAGTCCCCCTTCTATTACATGGTTCAGGATGCATGACATACTTTCCTACCACCTTTTCTCAATATTGAGAATTTCATATTTTTAGCAGGTTCAACTACTTCCAAGAATTTCTTACTATAATAGCTTAGATAGTACTTAGAATGGCAACAGTTAAACTAATTTGGTCAATAGAGAATGATCTAAGATCTTATTTATCCTATGCTTTCCTCCAGTACTTCCTAAGATATTTTCAACAGGACTTGCTTTGTTTTATGACAAAACTTCTAATAGAAAACAAAGCAAATAGCAGCAATGATCACTAAGTCAAGAGGATAAAGAAAGAAATTACTTATCTAATATGTCCTCTGTGCCAATTATTACATTTCCTACCCAGTGGGAAAGCTAACTAACAATGCTCATTTTAAGCAACAGTAAAGATGTTCAAAGAGGATTATTAAAATACTCAGAATTGTTCTGATTAGATCTCACTTCACACTGTAAGATCTCATCAGCACTAAATCTGGCAAGTAGATAAAAAGTTTAGAAAGAAAAAGACACCTGAAATGTATCCACTCACTACAGCATCAAAAGACTTGTACACCACTTCAGGTAAACCTGATATGTGATAGTCGAGACTTCACAAAGCAGATAAGATAGTGTGTGTCCTTTTACCAAAAGATTCTTTACAGTGAAAAGCAGTTCAACATAAGATTTCTTTAAATATAGGCTTCTTTAAGGAATTTCAAATATCATTCCATTTAACAAAAGTTTGGCATACATAATTTTTAATATATCATACAAATGTATAATAAGCACTAAGAAAACTGACAAATCCAAAATATGTTTAAATGCAACTAACTGCAAAAAGGTAAAATTCAATTTCTCGCCTAAATCTGTAACAGTAAACAAAAACATTAATATTTAAAATCTTTATGATCTTGAGATGACATTAATACAAAAAATAAACATTGCCTATTATTTATGAGCAGCACACATTCCAAAGACAGAAATGTTGTCAGTAACTTTATTATCAAGGAAACATAGATAAAGTCAATCCATGGTTTTTTTCTATCTCCCTTTTGATTACTAAAAATAGGTTAGAATTTCTTATAATAAAACTATGGCCAATTGGTTAAAGATAGCTTGTTATTCTGGTTACTTTCTGACCCTTCTACTGTGGTGAATAAAGAAGAAATTATGTTTTAGAAGAGGCATGTTTAAATGGAGGCTCTATATAGTCCCATGGACTGAAAGGTCCAGGTTCGATTCCAGGTCAGGGCACATGCCCCAGTTGTGGGCTCGATCCCCAGCAGGGGGCAGGCAGGAGGCAGTTGATCAGTGTTTCTCACATTGATGTTTCTATCTCTCTCTCCCTTCTTCTCTCTCTAAAAAAAAAAAAAATCAATAAAAACATATATTTTAAATAAATAAATGGAGGCTCTAGAAATAGAAGGCTACAAGAAAAGTAAGGAGAAAGATGGAAAAAAGAATGAATGAATGAAGTAATGTTCAGGGAGTGGAAGGGAAAGAACTGGAGGAGAACTAGGAGGCAGAAAACAAAAGTAAACAACTACTAGTCCCCACTCTTCTCTAGGTAAAAAAGGTGCTAATTACCCATCCTTTCCAGCCAGTGTACATAGCTACAAAAGGTCCTCTGAGCTGTGGCTATCAGCACTTATATAGTGGACAGTGTCACTCCTCTGTGGATGAACTGAGAATCCAACTCTTCTCTTTCCAGGCCACAAAGTAGAAAGAGTTTTATTTAAACTCAACGACACTACAGAATACTTTCATAAAATAGTCATTCTTAACCAGTTTTTTGAATCACAAAACCGTATGTCAATCTGATAACTGGTATAGATCCTCTTCATCAATAATACCTACACAAAAATTTACATAAAATTTTAGGAGATTCACGGATTCATCAGAAATCCATATACAGAGGAATCTTTTGCTAAATTCACTATAAAAATCTTTATAAATGTTAGACTAACTTTCACATCTGAACTAAAATACAATTTCTCTCCAAATTTTAAATAATTAAATCATATTAAGTATTCCTTCCAGAGCTGTTATGGTTCAAACTGTACAATTATTCTTCCCAGAGTTATTATGGCTATAAGTACATCTCATTTTATTTTATTTTTTTTTTATCCTCACCCGAGGACATTTTTCCATTTTTTTGTTCAGATAGAGTGGGAAGGAGAGAGAGCAAGAGAGAGAGAGAGAGAAACATCGATGTGAAAGGGACACATCGAGTGGCTGCCTCCCACAAGGCCCAACCAGGGCCAAGGATAAACCGTAACGGAGGCACGTCCTCCCAGCAAAAACCGAACCTGGGTCTCTCTGGACCGTAGGCTGAAGCTCCAACCGCTGAGCCAAACCGGCCAGGGCAGCACATCTTATTTTAAACATATTTTTTATTATTATCATTCATTTTCCAAAGAATACATTTTTTAATATAATTTTTCTTCACTGATTTTAAAGAGAGAAGGGAGAGGGAGAAAGAGAAACATCGATGAGAGAGAACATCAAGTGGCTGCATCCTGCATGCCCCTCATTGGGGATTTGGCCCACAACCTGGGCATTGTGTCCTGACCGGGAATCGAACTGGCGGCTTCTTGGTGCATGGGTCAGTGCTCAACCACTGAGCCACACCAGCTGGGCTCAATTATATTTTCAATCAAGTCAAGAATATATTCACAGGTACATTTTAAATAAGTACATTATTATCTATTTTACATTTATGAACTATTATATCCTCAATGAAACCTAATATTCTGAAGAACTTTGCCTAAATCAATACTAAAAAAGAGTTCTCCAGCCCTGGCTGGTTTGGCTCAGTGGTTAGAGCATCAGCCTGCGGACCTAAAAGTTGCAGGTTTGATTCTGGTCAAGGGCACATACCTCAGTTGCGGTTTGGTCCCTGACTCTGATTAGGGTCATGCAGGAGGCAGCCAGTTGATGTCTCTCTCTCTCAAGTTGATGTTTCTCTCTCTCTCTCTCTCTCTCTCTCTCTCTCTCTCTCTCTCACCCCCTCCCACTCTATCTGAAGATAAATGGAAAAAAATACCCTCGGGTGAGGATTTTTTTAAAAAAAGAGTTCTCCAAAGAAATGAACTCACCCAAGTTGTGAATAATTGCTTGCAGATTTTGCTAGTTTTGTCATTGACCTGGAGTACGCCTCTTCTATTGTAGCTCTGTTAAATCAAATTTCCATATTAGAATATCTCTTGTTTAATTACCAAACACATAGCAAAGTTATCAAAATACAATTAAAGCTGTAGAAACAAAAAGATAACTCCAATTATATGTTAAAAATACCTAAGTATGTAGTCATGAATTTCTGGTCTATCGTTAGCTGCCCTTTGTGCACATCTACTTAAAGAACTAGTCTGATATGGAACTAAAATAATTTATATCACCAAAAACCTTAAATGAAGTCATCCCTCTTTTTATCTGTAGTACCAATGGTTATTTAAACAGTAAATACAAGAGTGCTGCTGCTTGGATTTTCTCTCTCTCTCTCTAAACAGATTCAGCATGAAAGTCATTTATTTTTAATACTTATTTAGTGTACTTAATTAATATAGTTTGATTACTCTTCAACATTGTGATTTCATTATTATACACATTTATGAGAACAAGAGATTAACAATACTAAATATACTAAATATGAATTATTAGCAAGTCTGAAATCCTAAACTTCATTCAGGGCTTAATCTATTTTGTGATTAGATCTAAAACACTAACAAGTATTTCATACTATAATACTGTTTAATATAACTACTATTTAGCTTTTAGGATTTTTAGGCTTAAAAAAAAAAAGATCCACCTGGCCAGTTTTGCTCAGTAGTTAGAGCGTCAGCCTTCAGACCAGAGTCTCGGGTTCAATTGCGGTCAAGGGCACGTACTTTGGTTGTAGTTTGATCCCTGGCCCTGGTCAGGGTCATGCAGGAGGCAACCAATTGATGTGTCTCCCATTGATGTTTCTCTCTTTCTCTCTCCCGCCCCCCCACATCTATCTGAAGATCAATGAAAAAATACCCTCAGGTCAGGATTATAAATAACTAAATAAAAAACAAACAAATAAACCAAAGACATTAAATATGGGATAAAACTATTTTTCCCATTGATACATAACCTATATATACAAATGTGAGGCTGTATATGTTGGTCTTCTTTACACTATCCTGAAGAAGGGTAATCATTAGCCTGTCCCTTCTCAAACTGTGTTACTCTTAACAGTGGAAGAGTCTACAATCACCACTGCCCTTCAACTTTCTGCTTTTAGTATCCAAATCCAGATCTCCACACTGATCTTATATCAAACCATCTATTTAATATCTAAATGTCTCAAGCACAACTCTACTCAGATATCTTAAGCACCTCATACTCAGATTATCCAAACTAAGCTTATCTCCAAACTCTTTCCTACCCCCATACCCATAATTAGCTCTTTGACAATAAGGAACTAGTAATAGTACCTGCCTCTCACTGCTGGCATTAACATTTTTCTGCTCCTTTAAATTTTTTTGTCCTTTTTTTAAATCCTCACCCAAGGACATTTCTGCACCCACCTTCAGATAGAGCAGGAGGGAGAGAGAGAGAAACATTGATGTGAAAGAGACACATCGAGTGGTTGCCACCCACACGACCCCAACCGGGGCTAGGGACAAACTGCAACCGAGGTATGTGCCCTTAGTGAGAATCAAACCCTGGACTCTCCGGTCCTCAGGCCAACACTCTAACCGCTGAGCCAAACCGGCCAGGGCTATCCTTTTAATATACTTATTACAAAGATAGTATTTTGATAATCTAAAATGTTAATACAGAAAGAAGTATTAGTATCTCAATGGATAAGTTTTAACAGCAAGGAAAAAAGTGCTTCAATTTCCAGTAATAGGGAATTGATACAAATACCTTCCAATAAGGAAAAGCAGAAAAACATTGGGGGAGAGGTGTGTGACTAAAAGACATCCGAGAACTAAAGAGGCAGTTAAGAATCAGTAGACAAAGATCCAAGAGAAGAATATCCAGAGAAATGAATCAGATATGTAGGGCAGTTTTTCCCTTAGGGACATCTAGAAGAGACATCTAAGACTGAGAAGTGGAGCAGAGCTTTTCATAGTCTCACAGAGCAAGGGAGACAAAACTATAGATTGAGACCTGCCAGAGGTGAAAGCATGGGAAACCCCATACCCTTTAAGTTGAGACTCCAAGAATAAGGATGAACCATAAATAGACAAACCCTCAAAGGGGCTGCAACCCATATCTTTTCAAATCTTGATATGGATCCTATATGGATGCCTTAAACACACTCATAAAACCACCAGGCACATAAAGAGACAAGACATGATGAATGAACAAAAAACCAACAGGAACAAATCAGCAATGTTCCAGAAGCTGAGATTATAAAATTTAGAGCTTATGAGTTTATGTATTATGTTCAAAGAGATAGATTAAATCAAGAATTTCCATAGAAAACTAAAAGTCATTTTTTAAAAGTGGAGGAAAACACAGCAAATTTGAATAAAAATACAAATTCTGTCTTTGAAAAATACAAGGGTTAATATGTTAATGGATGAGGCTTAATAGCAGATTCAAAACACTGTAGTGAGAATTAGTAAACTAGAAGAGAGGTGAGAATAATATCCTGGAATAAAGTTCAAAGAGACTAATGTAAAACAGTGAAGAGAAATAAAGGACAAAGCAAAAAAATCTAACGTGTGTAAAAAGAGAAAGAATGTGTCAGAAGAAATGTCTATGGAGATAAAAATGAAGTATTTTCCAAAATTGACAAGATATCAAACCACAGATCCAAGTAGCCCAACAAACCTTGAGAAGATAAATAAAAAGATATCTACACCTAGTCACACCATAGTAAAACTGCTGAATATCAAAGACAAAAAAAGCAAATCACAAAACTATAAAACTCTTAGAGGATGACACAGGAGAAAACCTATGTGACCTTGGGTATGGTGATGTCCTTTTAGATACAACACCAAAGACACAATCTGTGAAAGAAATCATTTTTAAGCTAGAATTAAAATGTAAATTTCTATTCTGTGAAAGATAATGGCAAAAAAATGAGAAGACAAATCACAGACTGGGAGAAACGATTTGCAAAAGACATACCTGAAAAAGAACTGTTATCCCAGATACATAAAGAACTCTTAAAACTCAACAATAAAAAAAAAAAGCCTAATTTTAAAAATGGGCCAAAGACCTTAACAGACACCTCTCCCAAAGAGATATACAGATGGCAAATAAGCATATGAAAAGATATTCCACATCATATGTCACGAGGATAATGCAAATTAAAACAGTAAGGTACCACTACACACCTATTAAAATGGCCAAAGTGTATTGTTTCTCAGCCTTTTGGCTAAGATCTAGTATCTATTCTCATCAGTTTAATGTCTGATACGCCTCTGTCTGGAGACATTATATTAAATGTATTTTTACATTTAATGGAGCAGGGAGATGGATAGAAGCTTGCTCCCTCCACTGTGCCCATCAACCCAGTATTGCAGTACTTCTGGGAATGGAACACCAAGTAAAAAATAAAATGGCTGAGGTCTGGAATCCTGACACCACCAAACACTGGCAGGGATGCGGAACAAAATGAACTCTCATCCACTGCTGGTGGGCATTCAAAATAATACAGCCACTTTGGAAGACAGTTTGGCATTTTCTTACAATGCTAAATATACATTTACCCTATAATCCAGCAATTGTGTTCCTTGGTATCTACTCAAAGGGGCTAAAAACTTATGTCATACAAAAACCTACACATGGATGTTTAAAGCAGCTATATCCATAAATGTCAAAACTTGAAAGCAACCAAGATGTCCTTCACTAGGTCAATGAATAAATAAATTGAGGTAAATCCAGACAATAGAGTATTATTCAACACTAAGAAGAAATGAGCTATGAGGCCATGAAAAGATATAAAGGAACTTACATATTACTAAGTGAAAGAAGCCAATCTGAGAAGGCTATTACATATTGCATAATTTAACTATATGACATTCTGGGAAAGATAAAACTATAAAGACATTAAAATAGAGCACAGAGGATTCTAGGACAGTGAAAATACTCTGCATGACATCATAATGATGGATACATCTCATTACATTTGTCCAACCCATAGAATGTACAATACTAAGAGTGAACCCCAGGGTAAACTATGGTCTTTTAGTAATTATGATGTGTCTGTCAATGTAAGTTAGTCCTTGGTTTTAAAAAAAAAAAGTACCATTCTGGTGTATGCTATTGATAATGGAGGAGGCAATGCATACGTGGAAGCAGGGATACTGTGGGAAATCTCTGTATCTTCCTCTCTCAATTTTGTGGTAAACCTAAGTGCACAGCCAGTGTGGCTCAGTGGTTGAACATCAACCTGTGCACCAGGACATCGCCAGTTGGATTCCCAGTCAGGGCATATGGCAGGGTTGCGGGCTCAATCCCCAGTAAGGGGTGTGTAGGAGGCAGCTGATCTATGTTGATGTTTCTCAATCATTGATGTTTCTCTCTCTCCCTCTTCCTTCTTCTCTCTCTCTAAAATCAAAACATATTTAAAAATAAATAAATTTTTAAAAAATTATTTGTTGTACCACTGGTGTGGCCCAGTGGATTGAGCATCAGTCCCATGGACTGAGCAGTCACGGTTCAATCTCCAGTCAGAGCACATGCCCAGGTTGCAAGCTTGATCCCCAGTAGGGGGCATGCAAGAGGCAGCTGATAAGATGTTGTTGTCTCAAATGATGTTTCTATCTCTCTTTCCCTTCCTCTTTAAAAAAAAAAAATCAGTAAAGACACATTTAAAAAAAAAAAATCATTTGTGTTTTTAAATCTACCAGTTAGAATTCTATACCCAGGAAAAATCTAAATGAAACCCCCATGAAATAATGGATTTAGGTGATGATCATCAGTGGCTATTATCACAAAACAGATACAACTAGGTATTATACGCCACCTATGGAAGTATACAACACACCACCTATTAAGTATTCCTGTCAAAATATAAAACTGGCCCGGCTGGTGTGGTTCAGTGGTTGAGCACTGACCCATGCACCAAGAGTTCACTGGTTCAATTCCTGGTCAGGGCACATGCCCAGGTTATGGGCCAAGTCCTCAGTTGGGGGCGTGCAGGAGGTGGCCAACTGATGTACTCTCTCATTGATGTTTCTCTCTCTCTCTCCCTCTCCCTTCCTCCCTTTCTCTCTCTCTCTAATATCAATAAAAATATGTGTGTGTATATATAGATATATGTGTATATATGTATATATGTATATATATATATATATAATTGAATTGATCAAGCTGCTAGATAGATTTAAATGACCATTTTTGTGAGAAATATAGGGGTAAAGGAAAATGTTGAATTAAAGTATAAATATACAATTGGCATATTCCAGGATGTGGGACCCTCTATAGAAAAATTATCTGGTTTCTTCAACAAAAACAAAAGTTAAAGATCAGGTAGGGAGCCCTGGCCCATGTGAATAAATGGTTAGAGCATCCATCTGTGCACTGAAAGGTGGTAGGCTTAATTCTCAGTTAAGAACACATACCTGGGTTGCAGGTTCCATCCCTGTCTCTGTTGGGGCATGTGCAGGAGGCAAGCAATTGATGTGTCTCTCTCACATCAATGTTTCTTACCTTTTCTCTCTCTCTCTTTCTCCCCCCCCACCCCCTTCCCTCTGTCTCTCCCACCCTCCCTCCCACTCTATCTAAATAATGGCCATACAAAAATACAAATAATAGAGAAAAATAAAATATATAACCTGAAAACAAATCAGCTGAATTAGATATTAAAATGTATTTTTAAATCATTCATTTTGTTAGATGAGTATTATTATTCTTTAAGTCTTTAAGCTGTTAAGAGATACATACATAAGTATTTATAAATGGAAAAATTTGATGCCAGAGAATTGCTTTAAACAAGGCTGGTAAAACAGTAATAATTGTTGAAACTATAGTTTCTTATTCAATGGTTTATAATATTTTCTCTATTTGACTAAATTTGAAATTTGCCATTATAAAAAAGTAAAGAAATACAGAACAAAAATGGCATGCATATAAGTATGTATTTCCACAATAAAACGTTTCTTAAAAATGAAAAACTTTTTGTTCAGTTGGTGTGGCTCAGTGGCTGAGCATCGACCCATGCACCAAGAGGCCACCAGTTCAATTCCCAGTCAGGACACATGCCCAGGTTGTGGGCCTGATCCCCAGTGGGGGGCATGAAGGAAGCGGCCAATCAATGTTCTCTCTCATCAGTGTTTCTATCTCTCTCTCCCTCTCACTTCCTCTCTAAAATCAATAAAGAAAAAAAATTTTTTTTAATAAAAAAATTTTAATTATACTAAAAAGTTACACACATACATACAAATGGCATGTAAGGCATATGTTAGGAGGTGACAGTGTTACACGCTTCCTGCATTTTCAGGAAGACGGTAAAAGTACCTATTATTAATAGGTCAAGGAAGTATGTTATAATCTCTAGGATAACCAGTGAGAGAACAGTAGAGAAGGGTATTACTTCTAAGCTAATAGAGGAAACCACATTTAAAAAAAAAATAGGCCAAAAGGCAAGAAAGAGTAGGAAAAAATATAAAACAAGTTGGATAAATAGAAAACAAATACTAAAAATAGTACAGGGGTTGGCAAACCACAGCACCATTAGCCAAATCTGACCCATTGCCTGTTTTCGTAAATAAAATTTTATTAAAACACAGTCGTGTTCATTTGTTTGTGTGTTGACTATGGGTGCTGCTTATGTACTAAAACAGTAGAACTGAATAGCTGCAACAGAGATTGAATGGCACACAAAACCTAAAATATTTGCTTTCTGGACCTTTACAAAAAAAGGTTGACAACCTCTGAGACAATAAATTTGAAACCCAATAATCTGTAATTATACTGAATGTAATTAACTAACTATCCCAACTAAAAGATAAAGACTGGCCCTGGCTGGTTTGGCTCGAGGTTGAAGCACCGACATGTGGTCCAGAGAGACCGGGGTTTGGTTCCTGCTAAGGGCATGTACCTCGGTTGCAGTTTGTCCCCAGCCCAGGTTGCGTTGTACGGGTGGCAAACACTCGATGTGAGGATTAAAAAAATAAAAAATAAATAAAAGTTCATAAAAGGATATGAAAATAACTTTTTGCCAATAAATTTGCAAATGTGGATGAAATGGAAAAATTCCTTTAAAATGTATCTTATCAAACTCACAGAACTGAAATGGCTGAATAGTCCTATAACAATTATAGAAATTAAATATGTAATTTAACACCTTCCTACAATTCCAAGCACAGATGGCTTTATTAGCATATTTTATGAAACACATAAACTATAATCTTCCACAAAGTTTTCCAAAAAATACAAAAATAGGGTATATTCCTCAACTCACTGTATGAGATCAACAACCTTGACACCAAAACTTAACAAAGATATTCAAAGAAAGGAAATTTTCAGGCCTATCTCACTCACAAATATACATGCAAAAATCCTACCACAATATCAGCAAACTGCCCTGGCCGGTTTGGCTCAGCTGTTAAGAGCATCAGCTTGCGGACCAGAGAGGCCCAGGTTTGGTTCCCGCTAAAGGCATATACCTCAGTTGCAATTTGTCCCCAGCCCCGGTTGGGTTTATGTGGGTGGCAACCAGTCGATGTGTCTCTCTCATGTCGATGCTTCTCTCTCTCTCTTCCTCCCTCTCTCCCTCCTGTTCTGTCTGAAGATAAATGCAAAAATGTCCTCAGGTGAGGATAAAAAAAAAAATCTGCAAACTGATTCACCAATATATAAAAAGGATAATATATCTCCACCAATGTGGTTTATATCAGGAACAGGAAGGTAGTTTAATATTCAAAATTCAAAGTAATTCAGATTAACAACAAGGGAGGAAAAAAGAAAGGAAAAACATATCATCTCAATAGATGCAGGAAAAGTATTGGACCGAATTCAACATCAATATATGATTTCAAAGAGAAAAGAAAAACAAAACCTTATAAAAAAGAAACTCCATAATCTGCTAAATAGTAGGGGGAAAAAAAGAATATATGTATCATATTTGAGAGTGAAATGGCAAACTGGGAACAAGACAAGAATGCCTGTCATCACCATTTCTATTAGCATTTCACTGGAGATATTAGCCAATACAGTAATTCAAGAAAAAGAAATAAAAGGTGTAAGAATTAGAAAGGAAAAGATAAAACTATTCTTTGCACAAGACAATTGTACACATAGAAAATCCAAAAGAATCTACAGATAAATGATCAGAACAAGCAGTAACTGTCAGGTTGCTGAACACAACATATATATAATATATATTTTATTTTTAATGTTGATGTGTTAACAGATGTTCCTCATTTTCCCCTCACTGAACCCCTCCTCCCCAATCCCACACTGTTGTCTGTGTCCACTGGTTATGCATATACATTCTTTGGTTTATTTCTTCCCACCCCCCAACCCCCTTCCCTTTGAGGTTTGTCAGTCTAGCAACCAATTTGTACTTCTTAATCCCTTCACCTTTTTCACCCATTCCCCCAAACCCCCTCCCATCTGGCAACCAACAAAATGTTCTCTGTATCTATGAGAACGTTTCTATTCTGCCTGTTCATTTGTTTTTTTTTTATCCTCACCCAAGGACATTTTTCTATTTTTTATACAGATAGAGTGGGAGGGAGAGAGAGGAAGAGAGAGAGAGAGAAACATCGATGTGAGGGACACATCGAGTGGCTGCCACCCGCACGACCAACCAGGGCCGGGGACAAACTGCAACTGAGGTACATGCCCTTAGCGGGAACCGAACCCGGGTCTCTCCGGACCGCAGGCCGACGCTCTAACCGCTGAGCCAAACTGGCCAGGGCCTGCCTGTTCATTTTGTTTGTAGATTTCATTGTTGATAGATATGTATTCATTGCCATTTTGTCTGTTCATATATTTTATCTTTTTCTTCAAAAAGACCCTTCAACCTTTCATATAATAATGGTTTGGTGGTGATGAACTCCTTTAACTTTTTCTTGTCTGGGAAATTCTTTGTATTGCCCTTGATTCTAAATGACAGCTTTGCAGGATAGAGTAATCTTGGTTGTAGGTTCTTGCTTTTCATCACTCTGAATATTTCTGGCCATTCCCTTCTGGCCTGCAAAATTTATTTTGAGACATCAGCTGACAGTCTTATGGGAACTCCCTTGTAGGTAACTAACTGCTTTTCTCTTGCTACTTTTAAGATTCTTTGTCTTGAGCCTTTTGCATTTTGATGATGATGTGTCTTGGTGTGGGCCCCTTGGGGTTCATCTTGTTTGGGACTCTCTGTGCTTCCTGGACTTGTATGTCTGTTTCCTTCACCAAGCTAGGGAGGTTTTCTGCCATTATTGTTTCAAATAGGTTTTCAATTTCTTGTCCTCTCTCTTCTCCTTCTGGCACCCCCAAGATGCGAATTTTGGCATGCTTGAAGTTGTCCCAGAGGCTCCTTACACTATCCTCGTTTTTTTGGATTCTTTTTTCTTTTTGCTGTTCTGATTGGGTATTTTTTGCTTCTTTATATTCCAAATCAATGGTTTGTTTCTTGGCTTTACCTATTCTACTATTGAATCTGTGTAAATTATTCTTTATTTCAGTTAGTGCCTCCTTCATTTGACTGTGCATCCTTCATTTCTGACTGGTCCTTTTTTATGTTCTTGAGGCCCTCACTAAGTTCACTGAGGTTCTCACTAAGTTCATTGAGCATCCTTATAAGCAGTATTTTGAACTCAGCATCTGTTAGGTTGCTTATCTCCATTTTGCTTAGTTCTTTTCCTAGAGTTTTGTTCTGTTCTTTCATTTGGGACTTATTTGTCTCCTCATTTTGGCTGCCTCCCTGTGTTTGTTTCTATGTATTATTTAACCAGAGGTATGGGGCTATCTGAGACCAGATGCTGCTTGTTTGAAAGAATTTAGGAAAACCTGAAGCAGGATCCAAGACAGGCCAATCCTATGGTTCAGCAACTGACAACAGCTTGGGTGGGCCTGAAAGTTGGGTGGGGCAGGGCCTCAGGGAATTAGCAGGGCAGGGCAACCAGTGTGACCATTTCCCTTAAGAACAGGAACAAGATAGGGATGCCCATTTTTGCCACTCTTATTTAACATAGTACTGGAAGTCTTAGCCACAACAACTAGATATGAAGAAAAAATAAAAGGATCCAACTGTCATTATCTGCAGAAGACATGATATTGTACATAGAAAACCCTGAAGATTCTATCAAAAATCTACTGGATTTAATAAATAAATGTTCAAAGTAGCAGTATACAAAATTAACATCAAGAAATCGACAGCATTCTTATACACCAATAATAAACTCACAGACAGAGAAACTAAAATAACAATCCCATTTACCATTGCGGCAAAAATGTAAGATACCTAGGAATAAATTTAACCATAGAAGTTAAGGACCTATTTGCAGAACACTAGAAGACATTGAAAAAAAGAAATAGAGGAAGATATAAAAAAGTGGAAGCATATACCTTGTTCATGGATTGGAAGAATTAACATTATTAAAATGTCCATACTACCCAAAGCAATTTATAGATTCAATACAATCTTCATTAAAATACCAACGACTGTCCAGCCGGTGTGGCCCAGTGGTTGAGCATCAACCCATGCACCAAAAGGTCGCCAGTTCGATTCCCAGTCAGCTTGTGGGTCAAATTCCCAGTGGCGGACATGCAGGAAGCAGCCAATTGATGTTCTCTCCCATCAATGTTTCTACCTCTCTCTCCTTCTTCCTTACTTTACTCTTTAACATCAATAAAGAAAAAATAAAAATAATAAAAAAAATGAGATATATTTTTAAAAAATACGAACAACATATTCACAGAACTATAACAAATACTCCAAAAGTTTATATAGAACAAAAAAAGAGCCCAAATAACCACAGCAATCTTGAAAAAGAAGAACAAAATAGGAGAAATCACAATACCAGATATTAGGTTATACTACAAAGCCACTGTAATCAAAACAGCCTGGTACTGGTACAAGAACAGACATATAGATCAAAGGAACAGAACAGAGCACCCGGAAATTGACCCAAGACATTATGTTCAATTAATATTTGACAAAGGTAACAAGACATACACTGGAATAAAGACAGCCTCTTTAATAAATGGTGATGGAAAAATTGGACAACTACATGCAAAAAAATTAAACTAGACCACCAACCTACACCATACACAACTAAAATCTCAAAATGGATAAAAGACTTAAATGTCACCCATGAAACCATAAAAATCCTAGAAAATGTAGGCAACAAAATCTCAGACATCACACACAGCAGAATTCTCACTGAATAAGTCAATCAGAGAAAGAAAAATATCACATGATCTCACTTATTTGTGAACAAAATAAGCTGATGAACAAAATAGAGTCACAGACATGGAAAGGAAAGGAGTACGGTTCAAACTGACAAACTTAGGAGGAGGCAGATGGGGAGGGGGGGTAAAAAACCAAAAAACTTATATGCATATAAGCATAACCCAACGGACATAGGCAACAATGCTGTGAGTGGGGTACAGAACTGGGAGGAGGGTGCCTGGGGGGGGGGAAGGAGAAACATCTGTAACAAAAATATTAATTAATTTTTTAAAAAGGGAGCCCTGTCCGGTTTGGCTCAGCAGTTAGAGTGAAGGCCTGTATACCAAAGAGTCATGGGTTCAATTCTGTTCAAGGGCACGTACCTCAGTTGTGGTTTGGTCCCCAGCCCTGGTCGGAGGTCATGCAAGAGGCGACCAGTTGATGTGTCTCTCTCCCACTGATGTTTCTCTCTCTCTCTCCCTCTCCCCCTCTCCCTTCCACTCACTCTATCTGAGGATAAATGGAAAAAAAAATCCTCGGGTGAGTATTAAAAAATATATATGTATATACACACACATACAATATATTCTATGTCAATTATACCTCAATAAAGCTACTGAAAGGAAGAGAGGAAGGAAGAGGGGAGGAAGAAAGACTGAATGACTGACTTAGGAAATTATTTAACCTTTTTGGGCCCCCATTTTAACACAAAAAAGGATAAATAACTTATCAGTTTTGATAGTTAAATGAGATAATGTATACAAAATCCTTAGTACATAGTATATGTGTGTGTGTCTGTTTCCTTCCTTTCTTTCTCATTCACTGTTTCTCATTCACTCTTTCAAGAAATATGAGTATCTAGTCCCAGACCAGCAGAGGCAGCAGTGGGAGTAGCTGCAGCCTGCGCCCTCTCCTGCCTGGCCAGTAGCCTGCCCTCGCAGCCCTCTACCCGCCCCTGCCCCCAGGGTCTCTTTCCCTCTTCCTCCTTCACCTCCTCCCTTCCTCTTCCTCCTGCCTGGGGGGGGGGGGGGTCTAGCCTTTCAGCCTGCCCCTATTGTTGTGGTTCGTCCCCCCTCTCCCCCCGCCTCCTGCCCTTCCCTTTTCTGCTCCCCCTGCCCCCTTCCCTTTTTCCCCTCAGTTGTCTCATGCCTACAGTTTCTAGCTTTCACCTCCCCCACCACCAGGGACCAAAAACTTGACTACTCAAAGTCCAGCTCCCCAGAACACTGCTCAACATGGACATCAGTGTGATTGAAGGTGGATTAAATGCCACTCTCACCATCTGGCTACTTATGCATGGAAAGGAAGTTGGCGGTATCATTGGAAAAAAAGGAGAATCAGTTAAGAAGATGTGGAAGGAGAGTGGTGCACGTTATCAACATCTGAGAAGGGATTGTCCTGAGAGAATTATCACTTTGGCTGGACCCACTAATGCCATCTTCACAGCCTTTGCTATGATCATTGACAAACTAGAAGAGGATATCGGCAGCTCTATAACCAATAGCACAGCTGCCAGTAGAACCCCAGTCACCCTGAGGCTGGTGGTCCCTGCTAGTCAGTATGGCTCTCTCATTGGGAAAGGTGGTTACAAGATCAAGGAAATAGGAGAGAGTACAAGGGCTCATGTCCAGGTGGCAGGGGATATGTTCCGGCCCAAGCCATCCAGTTCTCTGGTCATCTTTCCGGTGGTCAGGACAGGTACAGCACAGGCAGCAACAATGCGAGCTTTCCTCACACCAACCCATCCATGTGCCTCAACCCTGACCTGGAGGGACCACCTCTAGAGGTCTATATCATTCAAAGACAGTATGCCATTCCACAGCCAAATTTGACCAAGCTACACCAGTTGGCAATGCAACAGTCTCATTTTCCCATGACCCATGGCAACACTGCATTCAGTGGCATTGAATCCAGCTCTCCAGAGGTGAAAAGCTATTAGGGTTTGTATGCATCTGCTCAGACTACTTCTCATGAACTCACCATTCCAAATGATTTGATAGGCTGCATAATCGGGCGTCAAGGCGCCAAAATCAATGAGATCCGTCAGATGTCTGGGGCGCAGATCAAAATTGTGAACCCAGTGGAAGGATCTATTGATAGACAGGTTACCATCACTGGATCTGCTGTCAGCATTAGCCAGAGTTCAAAACACTGGCTAGAGGATGCTCAATGAACTTAGAGCTTCAACAGCATAAAGAAGGACCAGTAAGAAATGAAGGATAAACTAACTGAAATGAAGAGTAATTTACAGGGAATTAACAGTCGAGAAATTAAGCCAAGAATCAAATCAGCAATTTGTAATATAAGGAAGCAAAAACCACCCAATCAGAACAGGGAAAAAAAAAAAAAAAGAATCCAAAAAAATGAGGATAGTGTAGGAAACCTTTGGACCAACTTCAAGCGTACCAATATTCGCATCATGAGGTGCCAGAAGGAAAAGAGAGAGAGCACGAAATTGAAACCTCTTTTTAAAAAAATAATGACAGAAAACTTCCATAGCCTGGTGAAGGAAATAGACATACAAGTCCAGGAAGCAAGAGAGTCCAAAACAAGATGAACCCAAAGAGGCCCACACCAAGATACATCATAATTTAAATGCAAAAGGTTAAAGACAAAGAGAGAATCTTAAAAGCAGCCAAGAGAAAAGCAGCTAGTTACCTACAAAGGAGCTCCCACAAGACTGGCAGCTGGGCCCAGCCAGTGTGGCTCAGTGGTTGAGCACTGACCCATGCACCAAGAGGTGGCCAATTCAGTTCCCGGTCAGGACACATGCCCAAGTTGTGCGCCAAATCCCCAGTGCAGGGCATGCTGGAAGCAGCTAATCGATGTTCTCTCTCATTGATGTTTCTCTCTCTCTCCCTCTCCCTTCCTCTCTCTCTAAAAATCAATAAAGGAAAAAAAAAAAAAGATTGGCAGCTGATTTCTCAACACAAACTTTGTAGGCCAGAGGGAGTGGCACAAAATGCTCAAAGTGATGAAAAGCAAGAACCTACAATCAAGATTATTCTACCCAGCAAAGCTATCATTTAGAATCAAAGAACAGATAAACAGCTTCTCAGACAAGGAAGAAAACTAAAGAGTTCATCACTATCAAACCAGTATCATATAAAATGTTGAAGGGTCTTCTTTAAGAAGAAAAAAAAAGATAAATAATATAAACAATAAAATAGCAATAAATACACATCAACAATTGACTCTAAAAAAAAAAAAAAAGCGGAACAGAAACAGACTCATAGATACAGAGAACATTTTGATGGCTGTCAGATGAAAGAGGGGTTGAGGGGATGGATTGTTACAGAATAATCATGGGGATGTACAGTACAGCACAGCGTATATAGACAATATTATAATAATTATGTATGGGTGTGAGATTTATTGGGATGGTACTTTGTAAGTTATATAATGTCTAATGTCTAATCACTGGGGTGTTCTTCTGAAATTAGTATAATAATGTACGTCAACTGTAATTGAAAAATAAAAATTATTGTTCTAAAAATCTTTACTGAAGGCCTACTAAAGGGACAAGCACTCTCCCAAGTGCAGGAAATGGAGTAATAAGCAAAAATGACACACACAAAAATCCCTGCTCTTATGAGGTTTATACTCTAAGACAGACAAATAAATAAATACAATGTCAGTTATATCAGATGGTTTAAGTTTTATGAAGAAAAATAAAGCAGGGAAGAGGGAGCAGAAGAAGGGATAGTCTCACTGCTCAAAGAATTATAAAGGGGTTAGAATCTAGGCAAAAAGATGGCCCATGAGTCCTGGACTTCTTATGGTTACTGACATAAACAGGGTAAAAGGCATAATGACAACTGCCTTGATAGTCTCAAGGTAGTTAGTTGTAGTGATGCAAGTGATGGGGAAGAAGGCAGGCTAAGGGACATGCCAGAAATGCAGATTTCTGGGTCCTCTCCTCTACACCTGTCAATGATGACATAGAAACCAGAGAGGGATAGCTTTATCCATAGTACTTAGAGCTTTTGGACTCCCTCCTAGCTCCAGTATAGAGGTGGAAGCCATAATAGGATTGGTGTTACATAAATAGTTTATTCTCCGATTCCTACCAGTCAATTAACTCTACAAAGGCAGAAGTTGTATCTTTACCACTATATTCCCAGAATTCAGACGAGTGCCTGACACACAGCAGACACTGGATATATATTGTTGAAAGAATAAAGAATGAAGTATCTGAAGGCAATATATCCCTATATTATCAAGGTGAATATTTTAAATGTATTCATATAAAAGTCATCAAGTGGGGCCAGCCACAAACAACTTTAATCAAAGCACATTATAATGATTTTTAATCGTTTCTAAATTAACTATTATATTATAAAGTCTTAAAGACAATCACATTTTATAAACTTGCAGAATTTAAAAATACATACTCAGAACTTTTTTAAAATAAAAGTTGTAATAATACATAATTAAACTACAAGTTCAAAAAATTTAATCTTTTCAAGTTATTTTAGTATGTTTTGTTTACTGACATGTTTATTTAAAGAAATGGTAATATTTTATCCTTCAAAGTTCCTCAATTTTTCTATTATATCACCTTGCCAGCACATTTAATGAAAAATATGTAGATAATATTTTCAAACAGTGATATGTAAACCAGTTTAACAATGCCACTTGGAGCCACTATTTAGTCCTCAGTGTATAGATCACAGAAAACCACTACTTTAAAGTATAACTATGGTATACTTTTAACAACTGTACTTGATTACTTTACAATCAAAATTTTCTCATTTATATTCTAAAATTTAACTTGTAATAAATTATTAAATGACATTTAAAAATACATACCTTTCTCTTACAAAATCTGCTAGTTCTTTTGTCGATATCTGTCCATGTTTCATATTATGGTAAAGGACATCAAAGCCACTATTTTTTTCCCCCTACAATTTAAAAAGATTTTTAGTTTAACAAAACAAAAAAAGAGAGAGATCAAAATGACTTAATAACATTAACTAATATGCAGTTCTAACTATCAGGTAAGCTATCTTTCCTAAATTTAACCATTGTTACTCATTGTAAGACTTCAAACTGTATCAAAGGACTACTGTAAGGTTTCATAAAGTTTATAACTTATTATATATACACATATGCATACTCTATAATCACTCAAAATGGTATATTAATGAAACTAAGTCTAAAATATTAAGGAATAATATGCAGCATAATTTTAAAAAGATAAATATAGACCTCTTTAAATTCATTACCAAGTACCAAAATTCAATTCCTTAAACAGGCTTTAAGGGATTCCTAATTATTTAACTGAGTGATTTTCAACCAGTGTGCCATGGCACACCGATGTGCCACAAGAATTTTTAAAACATGCAATACCCGACTATTTAGCCAGGGGCACTACCCTCTTTGGATTGTCAAATAAAAAAATAACAACAGCCAACACAACAAAAGTCATCCAATGTGTCTGGCTGGAGTGGCTCAGTGGTTGAGTGTCGAACATACACCAAGAGGTCTCCAGTTTGATTTCCGGACAGGGCACATGCCCAGGTTGCAGGCTTGATACCTGGTAGGGGGCATGCAGGAGGCAGAGGATTGGTGTTTCTCTCTCATCAATGTTTCTCTCTCTCTCCTTCTCCCTTCCTCTTTCTCTAAAATAAAAATTTTAAAAATCAATTAAAACATTTTTAAAAAGCCGTCCAGTGTGAATGAATCAAAATTAAACTTATTTTTGGTCAGAATGGCAAAAATATATATTTTTTGGTGTGCCACAAAATTTTAGTTTACGTGTGCCATGAAATGAAAAAGGTTGAAAATTGCTGATTTAATTCAAATTCTGTGCTTTAAAATGACTAAATCTTGCCTTCAGTCAATAAAGCATTATTAATAATCATATAAGCATTGAATACCACAAGATGCTTTATAATTGCTAATATAAATCTTTCAGTAAACTTTAAGCAATTTAAGACATGAGAAAGTAGATAAAACTTTAACAAAAGAGCAATAACAGTCTTTTGGTTAGTCCTCAACTAACAGGAAATTAACAGAACCAGACCACTACACAATCCTACAAAACCTTTACTGTTATTTAATCCAAAAAATGCTGAATTAGCTAGTCATAGCAAAGAAAACATTAGAAAGATCAATGTTTAGAAAGACTCTCAATAAATCAAGCTCAATAACTCTCTTCACAATTTGCAGTTTTATTTCTCTTCAGTGAGAATAAAATAATGAAGAATGAAATATATTTACTGGAAATAAAAAGCAACATCGTAAGCAAGTGTTATGCAATCTGAAACTTAATTTTTCCAAAGTTTGCTGAAAACAGGAAACATAGGAACTTCCAGTTATGTTGAAGTAATCCCTAATAAACTCGTCAGCTAATATACTAAGTAATTAGTTTGCCATAAATACAACAAATTAAAATGTCATATTCATAGGGAGATATATAAATAATATCCTTAACATTCTGAACATCCATTTCCATTTTTCAGGAATTCAAAAAGATGCATGGTCGCTTATGAATCCAAACATATCCATTTGGCTTCTATAATTTTTTCATGTTTAAGATAAAGAAAAATAATTTATTATCTAACTCCAGTTTTTACTTTCCCTGGGTTCTGCATGCAAATTCATTTCAGCCAAAATAGGGATTTTTTTTTAAGTAACCATTATCACTAGTCTATAGCAAGTAAAAATAATATCATGCAGATTAGTAAATAAAAGTACTGACAAATAATGACAGGCCTGAAACCTCTGAGGGATTCATTCCATTTCTTGATATAAAATAGAAATTACAGATGATTAGACGATCCACTAATTTCCACAATATGAATCCTGAAAAAAACAAACCTGAAATCTAAAATTTTTAAATCTAAAGTCTGAAGTGCTTATGCCCCAAAGTTCTCACCTGACAGACCTAATAGTTCTCATTTGCTCATAATTCTAACAAGTCCAGGTACCTGGGTTCCCAATGTGCATTATGCATGGTTAAAGAGAAGACTGGAAAAGAGCTGGAAGTGAATGGCTATTTAAAACCAGCACACAGATGATTAGAAGAAATAATATTCACCAGGCTTACAAGGGAAAAAAACAAAAATTTATTTCAGACAAAAACACGGAGACCATCTTATAATTGGGGCAACAAGGTCCTGAGAATTTTGTGTCACTGTTATAGTACTTTAAACATTAAGCAGTCAAGAAAAGGTTAAATTACATTCAGAAATCTGAATTCTTATTAAGAAATCCTTGCCTTTGCTGCTGTGGCTCAGTTGGTTAGAGCATCGACCCATATACCAAAAGGTCAAGGGTTTGATTCCAGTCAGGGCACCCAGGTTGAGGGTTCAATCAATGTTTCACTCTTACTTTGAGGTTTCTCTCTCCATCTCTTTCCCGTCCTCTCTCTCTAAAATCAATTTTTTTAAAAAGCATGTCCTTGGGTGAGGATTTAAAAAAAAAAAGAAGTCCTTGAAGGAGTAAGCTCTTTATTTGGGATATTCAGATACCCCAACAACATATTACTTAAAATTCCCAATACAGGGAATAAGGTTTACTAATTTGCTTACTATACAATATAACATTAATATAGTATACCTTAGGAAAAGTACTAGCTACTCCATCCTTCAGGTCTTCACTTGGAAAGAAAAGAAAACTTCATCCTAATAAGGATGTGATGCAGAAGAAGCCTGCCTGAAAAGGCACTAATGACTAAATATAAATACTCTGCATGATTACAAATCCATTTGGCATTTCTTCCTATTTGCAATTCATTCATTTACTGAAGTAAAAAAATGTAATGAGTCTGACTCTAGGCACCATTTTCCTTTTTTTTTAAATCCTCACCCAAGGATATTTTTCCATTGATTTTAGATAGAGTGGCAGGGAGGAAGGGAGAGAGAGGGCTAACTAAAAATACACAAATGTACAAATAACATGACAACACACCTTCATTATCAAATAGAATTACGACTGAAGATATCTCTGGTCTTCAATATTTTACAAAGCTGTAAATGTTCATGCCCTTTGACTGAGGAATTCCACTTTTAGAGCTCTGTATCACAAAAACACATGTACAAAAAAAATGTGGAAGAATATTCACTGAGGTGCTGTTCATTATCGTGAAAATCAGAAAATTCAAAAACATCCACTAACTGGTTAAATAAATGACAGTTTACCCTTAATGAAATAGTGTTTTTTAAAAGACTATAGCAAGAAAAAAATTGTAGATTTTAAATATTAATTTTAAAAATCTGCTCAGATATATTGTCAGTGAATAAAAAAGCAAGATACAATTATTCATAATAGCCAAAAATAACCTAATGCTGGGAACAACCTAAATGACCATCAGCTAGTAAATGGACAGACAAAATGAAGTGTATCCATAAAATGTAATACAATTCAGCAATTAAAAAAACAAACATGCTACTTTATGAACCTCATAAACATTTTACTAAGTGAAAGAAGCCAGACACAAGAGTCCACATGTTGTATGATTATATGAAATGTCCAGAATAGTGAAATCCATAGAGAAAGAGGATGGATTAGTGGCTGCCTAGAACTGAGGGTGGAAAAGAACACTAACTGCATATATGAGCATGAGGGATATCTAATTATTGGGAGGATGAAAATACTCTAACACTGATTTATGGTTATGGTTGCACCAATTCGTAAAGTTACTAAAAACCAGTAAGTTGCACACTTAAAATGGGTAGATTTTGTAATAGATAAAATATGCTTCAACAAGGTTGTTTGAAAAGAGAAATAAAAAGAGAAGTTGGGAGATTCCTTTTTTCTCTTGGAGAGTAGTTTTGCTTGGTTTTGTCTTTTTTTAACAAATTGGTTCTTGCTACCTCAATTTCTGAAAGTTGGTCTCTTCCTAATAAGAGCAATAAATTTTTGTTTGACATAATTATAGATTTATAGGAAATTGTTGAAAAATGTACAGGAAGGTTCCACATATAAGCAAGATTTTTACTGTTGTTGTTGTTAGTTGAATGATCAAATCTTATTTATTTAGAAAGGTCAGCTTTCCCTAACAGTTGGATAGGTTGCTATTTGTGTTCATTGGTAACAGATGATTGCAGAATACATAATGAACCATTCTTCTATGGAGGCCTGATACTGTTTTTTAGGTAAAAAAAAAATAATAATACATTGAATTGAATTAAAAAGGAAGGTGCAAATAGTACACCTAGTAGGATTTCATTTTCACTGAAAAAATAACATGTTGCATATACAGGGTGGGGAAAAAGTAGGTTTACAGTTGCAAAACAGTTCAATTTTGTATTATTATTTATTAATTATTGTATTATTTCCCATGTGAACAACTGTTAGGTCTTCTGCCCCACCTTGTATGTACACGAAGAAAATCTAAAGGCATATACAGCAAACTATTAACAGCAAATCATTTCTGGGAAGTGGAATATTGAGCATAGATTAACTTTCTAATAAAAAAATAAATAAGCCACGTCTTCATTATAGAAGAGTTAAGAGCTATCATGACAAGCACTTTTAAAATGCAATTTTCTCCCAAGTATACAACTATTGATATAAAATCTTGTTTATCAATAGCCTTTTTCCCCTTCTGCTCAATTTTTTTAATTAACCTTTTTAAACAAGTTTTATTGAGATATAATTCACACACCATTCAATTCACCCACTTAAAGTGTACACTGTAATAATTTTTAGGATATTTATAGAGTTGTGCAAACATCACCACAATCGTTGTTAGAACATTACTGTCATCCACCAAAAAAAGTAAACAAAACCCATAACCAAATACAGGAATACCTCAGAGATACTGCATGTTTGGTTCCAGACCATCACAATAAAGTGAGTATAACAAAACAGCAAGTCACAAGCTTTATGCTGTTAAACTGGAGATTTGCCTCCAATTTATAAAAAACACAACATCTGTGAAGCACAATAAAGCAAAGTGTAGAATGAGGTATGCCTGTAGCCAGATTAAGAATAGGTATCTACTAATCAGTGATGAGCCTCTTTTCAGATGGCTAATTCATTAGTTTAATCAACACAAGTAAATTCATATGTACACAATGAAATCTATATATGAATGTTTAAAGCAGCATTATTCTTAATTGCCAAAAGATGGAAACAACCCAAAAGTCCATCACCTGACAAATGATAAACAAAATGTGATATAGCCTTGTACTAGAATATTATTCAGCCATAAAAGGAATAAAACACTGCTATATGCAACATTGATTAACCCTGAAAACATTATGCTAGGAAAAAAGAAGCCAGTCACAAAAGACAACATACTGTATGATTCCATTCATAGTAAAGTCCAGAATGGAAAAATAAAGACAGAAAGTAGATTAGTGGGTTGCTTGGGGGGGCTGGAAGGTAATCTAGGGGATAAAAAGCACAGGATTTCTTTTTGAGGTAATGAAAATGTTTTTAAATCAACTGTGATGATGGTTGTAAATATTACCAAAACTGTGAATTTTACCAAAAGCCACTGAATTGTACACTATAAATGAGTGAATTACATGGCATGTAAAATATAGCTCAATAACACTGTCCAGAAACTTCAGTAAGTAATGTTTTTATCCTTTCTAAATCAATAAATTCTTGCAGAGAAACTTGCAGTATTAACCGACAAAAACTAGCACCATTGCTCGCCCAAGGAGAACTGTTATGAAGGTTTGTACTAAGACAGGATCTTTTATCTGCTCATCTTAATGCACTTTACAAAGAGGTATCACTTTCACAGAACATCTACTGACTATGACCTGGGGCAAATAAAATCGTGTTATAATTCAATATCAAGAAATGTTAAAAAAAAATCTTTGTATAATCATTTCTAGTATGAGGTAAAAAAAAAAAAAGGTTTTACCATTCTTTGAAGATGAAAGTCCAGAATCATACTTCTTACCACTCTAATTTAACTAAGATGACTGCAGTTAAGTCTGCTGTGTATCAGTCCAGATTCCTTTTCACATACATATAGTAACATGTTACTTTTTTTTTTTTTAATCCTCACCCGAGGATATTCTTCCATTTTTTTGTACAGATAGAGTGGGAGGGAGAGAGAGGAAGGGAGAGAGAGAGAGAGAGAAACATCGATGTGAAGGGACACATCGAGTGGCTGCCACCCACATGACCAACCAGGGCCGGGGACAAACTGCAACCGAAGTACGTGCCCTTAGCGGGAACCGAACCCGAGTCTCTCCAGACCGCAGGCCGACTCTCTAACCGCTAGCCAAACTGGCCAGGGCAACATGTTACTTTTTAACATGAAAATGAGGTCCACTATGCATAATGTCTTGCACCTAAATTATCAGTTGAACTGAAACTAGCTGAAAAGATAATTAAGTTATAGGTAAGGTCTCTAAGTCACTCAAAATGCTCAGATCTTTTCTAGCCTAATATAGTCTACTACTAAGACATCCTTGAAATTTCAAATTAAATTTAAATAAATCATCAAAGATATTTTGGAAATCTAAAGGCATCTTTTTCTGTTTGATTTTATAACATAACTTTATATTTAAAATTATTTAATAGATTATAAAATACAATCTAACATATTTCCACTTGAAGAAAAAATGCCTATCTCTATGAACAAGGCTATGATATTCCTATTTTAACTAAAATGGAACTCACATACCTAGGTTTTAAGAGCCACAAAAAGTAATAGTAGAAAAACCACAACACTATAAATCCCACAGATTCAAAATTTTTTTTGATTGATTGATTTTAGAGAAAGAGGATAGGAGAGAGAGAAACTTCAATTTGTTGTTCCACATATTTATGCATTCATTGGTTGCTTCGTGTGTGCCCTGACCAGGGATTAAACCCACAACCTTGGCATATCAGGATGTTGCTCTAACCAACTGAGCTACCCCACCAGGGTAAACCCCACAGATTTTAGTTAATGGTTTGAAACTTCTCTTTCAAAGAACATTTTAAAATTTTGATGGGTCCAAGAGCTGAAAAATATAAGATAGAGTGTAGACTGTATAAATTAAAAAGTTGATTTTACCTATTTTCTTTTTCAATTAAAAAAATATTTTTAGAGGGGGAAAAGAAAGGTCAGAAGGTGCTGTCATGTGAACAACAAAAGCATGCCTTACCTTCCTCTGAACTCCAGACCACTTCAAAAATAAGTAAATATCACTTCCTACCTCTCTACATTCTCCTTTTACTCTAGCTCTAACCAATATTTATTAGATAACCTTGGACAAGTCACTGCAAAGTATTACATTGATACATGGCCTGATGTAGTCTCACTTTATCTGCCTTCTCTGAAAAACACAATAAAACATTTAACCAATTCTGAAGATACTCTTTTTTTCTTTGAAGAATGGCCTCTCTAGTGAAGAATCTTCTAGACACTTTTGATGAGAATTCAATAAATATGCAATGATAACCTTCCAGTATCATTTTTGCCTTGAAAATTGCTAGGAAAAAAAGAATAACATATATGCAAGCAGTTTTTCATACATGATCACTGAAACTATTCTGCAGAACTATTGACAAGATATTGCTAAAACAAAACACAGTGATTAAAATATGTAGAATGAGCACTGCTTAGCAGTCAAAACTACTCAGTGCAGGGATGCAAGTCAAACACATTTGTTGGTTTACTGAAGTGAAATAAATCTTATCATATTAAAAAAATTTTTTTCTCACCTTTCAGGTACTACTCCCTAATCTTTTAAATTATAACTCACCTCTTCCCAGTTAATTAAATCCTTAAAGCATCTAAATAGCTATTACATATGGAATAACAAAAATAGCAGACACAAGCAGTTGTGACATAATTTTATTCATTTTTATATCTTTCAAATTTTCTGTAATCTGTAATGAAAAGTAATTTTGATTACTTTTAAAATTAAAATAATAAAACTTAACACTTTCAGCTTTCTCAAAAACTCTTCAAGCTATGTTTACAAAGACACTCAAGGCTACCTCTTAAATTGTCATCTTGTATACTTAAATCTCCAGTCCTCATAATTCATAAATGGAAAAAAACAAAACTAGAAGCAACCTAAATGTCCAAAGGGGGCAGTGGTTAAACAAATTATGGCCTTTCTATTCCATGGAAACCTATGCAGTCACTAAAAATACTTTCAAGAATACTTACTCACATGAGAAAAATGCTTGATAATATCATTTGAAAATTCTAAGACACAAAACTATATAGTAGAACCCATTTAAAATTTTGTATTTCTAAGTATTAGAAGAGATTAGAGGGAAAGGCTATAGATAATTTTTACTTCTGTATTTTTTCTGTTTTACCTATTACATCATAATGGTTATAATTAAAGAGAAAACCATCTTCACTGTTTTATCCAACTAAAACCTAACACTTGTTAGTTTTAAGACCCCAACACCATTAATTTGCTTTTACTTATATTGTACTTTCCTATCTTTTCCCTAAAGTCAAGCAAACATGCTTGTCAGTATCTTCCATAATTTTTAATCCCGCAGTTCCATCAAGAAACATGCATGTGCCTCATCTCCATCACACAGTTCACTAACTACTTTCCAGTTTAATCCTCTCTAACTCTGGACATTGCAGCAACATTCTCTAGCATCTTCATCAATAGATATAACTATATATCTCAGTTGCTGTTGTGCTGTTTTTGTTTCTCCCCATATCTAATCAATTCATACTAACTTCTGTGGACCTAATTGTTATTTAGGTAAACTGAAAGCCAAGTTGTTATTCCCTTTATAAATCTGCATGACACCATATTTCTATGTGGATTTCTCAGGATTAATTGTTCTAGAATTATGAAATCAGGATAGATAATCTCAGAAGATTCCCCATGACTCAAAAAAACCTACTTCCAAAGGATTTATGCTAGCCAAACATGCAGGATGATACAAAGTATACCTGTTCTCCCATGTCTTAGCCTAAATAATTTAAGTAGTTCTGAAAGGATTAGAGCATTTAGGATTTAGTGTGTAGGACTAGAAAAGAACACAGGCAGTAAATTGTTTATCCTTACCATATCAATGTTCTAAAATCCTTCCCCTGAATTGAATTTATGCAGACTAAATCAGTATCAATTTCTCACTTTCAAATTCCTCCTAGATTAAGGCAAAAATACAAAATGACCATCCCTCCACCCCCACCCCCCCACCAAAATATGCAAGGGCCTCATAATAAAATTTAGTGCCATCTGAAATATTGTAATTTTATGATGTCTACCTGTAAAGTCTACTTGTACCTAGTTAGATGAATCTGTAGTTTACATTTTCATAGCCTGTTGCAGTTGAAAACAATTCAGGCATTGCTAACTGGCTAACAGTTATACAATTATACATTTTAACTTAGTGAATATTATTTGCTTGTATATACATAGGCTATCTCTGGAAAGCTACATTAAGAAGTTAGTAATAGTGATCATCTTTGGAAAGGTCTTGATGACTAGAGAAAAGTAAGGATATTTTGCATGCATTTCGTTTTGTAACTTTTGAATACTAAACTGTGTAAATTTCACAAATCTGTTAATGTAGATACATAAATATACATATATACACACTTTTTAAATTTTAGTATATCATCTGATGGGATCATATCCTAAGCAGGTACCCCAAACTACGGTATTTGGAAATTTCAAGTAATAGAGTATATTCAGGGGTTCTATCGTCACTTCAACTAATTTTCTAAAGACATATATTTTTAAATGATCATATGGATAAATAACCCCAAAGAACGTATGCATGTGTGTGTATATGGTTATTAGTCTCTCATCTAAGATACTAAATTTAGATTAAATAATCAAGCAAAAATACAACAATGGTTTGCATTCCAATGTCCTATTAATAGCAATTGCAGGTTTTTGAAAAAACATTTTAATCCTCCCAGTTTATCCATGTAATCATAGATCAAATTTTGGATATATAACCAAGTGCTCCAATTTTATTTAAAAGTTAAGTATGACAATACCAGTGAAATCAACAGACAAATGGAATATAATTCTTGTATGATTAATAAGGAAAAGAAATAAGGAAAAACTTCAGGATAAAAATACCAAAGATAACTGCTGTTCATTCTTGGTGTGCTGATCTGAGATAATCTTTGGGAAAAGTTACCTAAGTAAAAATGGCAGTTTATCAAAATGTGATGTATGCTCAAGAATACTTGGTGTCTTTCGGAAAATGCTTCATAGCTTATATAGATTAGGTTTACTATGCAAAATGAGATTTATAAGGTATTTAATCAGGTATGTTGTGCTTATTTTTCCCCTTCAATAATTATCACCTATAAAATCCATTCCTTTAAAAAAATTTTAATTTCTCAATTTAATAATCTGAATTTATACAAAAATATAAAGCCATTTGAATAACTATAGTGCAATGCTGACAAAGGGAATCTCAAAAGGGTTATTAACTGTTACTCAACACCTGGAGAACGAAGCAGCATATAGAGAGACTTCCTCACTGTAATAATTGTTGATATCTTTTTAAAGTTATATGATCTTTTGATGAGCTAACAACTGTTTTTATAGCCCAGTGTGGCTCAGTGTGGACTGAGAGGTCACAGGTTCAATTCTGAGTCAAAGCACATTCCTGAGTCCGGCTCGATCCTCATTAGGGGGCATGCAGGAGGCAGCCGATTTGATGTTTCTCTCTCACATCAAAGTTTCTCTCTCCCTCTCTCCAAAAAATAAAATAAAATAAAAACTTGTTATTTAATTGAAAAAACAACTGTTTTTATATATTAAAGGCAATGGTGTAATATCTGCTATTAAGGTTTTCGGTCTCCAATTCTAATAAAAAAAGAAAAACATTTTCAACTTGATTATCAAGGCACTATACTTCGTGGCAAAAACTGCCTTATCAGCAACAAAACACCTGTTGTGTAGGAAGTTCAAATACATTTTTCTCTTCAAAGTATGGTATTAAGTAGAAGAATTTGTAACATAGCATATACTTTTAGTTAAGAAATTCTATACTTTAAAGATTTAAAGGCAGGATGTGCTGCTTTCAAAAGAGCTTGAAGAGAGTTTGAACAATTCAAACTTTCCTCTAACAAAATGCCACAACAAAAGGTTTGTCTTTTATGTAGGAGAAAAATCAATTAATAGGTTGTTTGGTTACAAACCTAAAATTTTATCTCACTCTGACAAGTTTTATTCTGTTTTGACTGTGCCACTTTAAACATTTAGAATGAAAAATGAAGTTAATTGTAAGTTCTCTATTTTAAGAAATTATTTTAAGCCCTAGCCAAGTAGTTCAGTTGGTTAGAGCATCGTCTCCATACACCAAAGGTACCCATCGATCCCTGGTCAGGGCACAATCAAGAATCAGCCCTGGCCGGTTTGGCTCAGCGGTTAGAGCGTCAGCCTGCGGTCCTGAGAGACCCGGGTTCGGTTCCCGCTAAGGGCACGTACCTCGGTTGCAGTTTGTCCCCGGCCCTGGTCGGTTGTGCGGGTGGCAGCCACTCGATGTGTCCCTTTCACATCGATGTTTCTCTCTCTCTCTCTGTTCCTCTCTCTCCCTCCCACTCTACCTGAGCAAAAAATGGAAAAATGTCCTCGGGTGAGGATAAAAAAAAAAAATAATAATAATAAAATAAAACAACTTTGTTTAAAAAAAAAAAAAAAAAAAAAGAATCAACCAATGAGCCCTGGCCGGTTTGGCTCAGCGGTTAGAGCGTTGGCCTGCGGTCTGGAGAGACCTGGGTTCGGTTCCCGCTAAGGGCACATACCTCGGTTGCAGTTTGTCCCCGGCCCTGGTTGGGTCGTGTGGGTGGCGACCATTCGATGTGTCCCTTTCACATTGATGTTTCTCTCTCTCTCTCCCCGGCCCTGGTTGGGTCGTGTGGGTGGCGACCATTCGATGTGTCCCTTTCACATTGATGTTTCTCTCTCTCTCTCTCTCTCTCTCTCTCTCCCTCCCTCCCTCCCTCCTACTCTATCTGAACAAAATACCGAAAAATGTCCTCGGGTGAGGATTAAAAAAAAAAAAAAAAGAATCAACCAATGAATACATAAATAAGTAGAACAACAAATTGATGTTTCTTTACTTTCTCTCAAAAATCAATAAAAAATATATTTTAGAAACTTATTTTATAAATGATCCTAAAATATTAAATTTTTAAACAGACAACTATCAAATTCTCCAAAGTTATTTAGTTCCTAGACTTTCCTTGTTCATTTAACTCTTCTTCAGGGCTTTTTGAGCTCTAATTTAGAGCTTTCAGCCCCAATTCCAGTCTTGGAAGTAAAATAAAATACAGTCTATTTCAACTATTTGTACTCAATAGTGAAGTAAAGGCAAAGACTGAAATATAAATTAGACTTGGGATTCGCTATAGATTTCAGATAGCAAAATTTATTCCTCTATTAAGAGAGACAAAAAAAGGTACATAATCAAAACTTGTACAAAAATGTTTATAGAAGTATCATTCATAATAGCCAAAAACATCAAACAAGGCTATGTTCAAAGTTCGGTTAACAAAAGACAAAAGATACTTTAAAATGTTAATATACTATTTAGAAAGAAGTTCAACTTCCAAAACAAAATATACATCAAAATATATGCAAAACATTTTAAGAATGTCAATTTAAATAATTCTTTTGAAAGTTTCTTGTTTTTTTTCTTTTTCATTTTTTTTCTTTTATTGATTTTTAAGGAGAGGGAGAGATAGAAACATCGATGACAGAGAACATCAAATGGCCGTCTCCTGCATGCCCGCAGTGGGGATCTGGTCCACAACCTGGGCATGTGCCCTGACTGGGAATCAAACCAACGACCTCTTGGTTCATGGGTCAATGCTCAACCACTCAGCCACACCAGCCGGGCAATCTTTTGAAAGTTTTATAAATTGCCACTATAAAACCTAAAGTCTAAAATTGATAGGCTAAACCAAAAATTCATATGGAAGTGCAAGGGATCCAGAATAGCCAAAATAATCTTGAAAAAGGAACAAAATTGGAGAACTCACACTCCTAATCCCAAACTTACTACACAGCTATAGTAATCAAAACAATGTAGTACTAGCATAAGGGCAGACAATGGAATGAATGCAACTAAAAATCCAGAGACAATCCCATACATGTATGGTCAACTGATTTTCAACAAGGATGCCAAGACTGACTATTCAATGAAGAAAGAAGAGCCTTTTCAACAAAGGTGCTGGGACAACTAGATATTCACATGCAAGAGAATTAAAGTGTAACTCTTCCTGGTACCCATACACAAAAATTAAGTTCAAAAGGATCATAGGCCTAAATGTAAGAGTAAAAGCTATAAAACCCACAGAAGAAAATAGAAATAAATCTTTGTGACCTTGGAAAGCATTTGAGATCTTGCTCCTCAACATGTTGTTGGTTTAGCTCAAATAAACTCTTACAAACACCCCCCCCATCCCAAAAGTCTTCGTGACCTTGGTCTAAAGACTTCTTAAACAACAAAAGCATAAGTGATTACAGAAAAATTAAATAAACTGGACTTCAAAAAGACTTCATCAAAATTAAAAATGTCTGTGTTTCAAAGTACACCATCAAGAATGGGAGAAAATAATTACAAAGTAATATATCTGATAAGAGATATACATGTACCTGGAATTTAAAAATAACTCTTACAATTCAATAATAAAAAGACAAACAGATCTAACAATGGGTAATGAACCTAAACAGACATTTTGCCAAAGAAAATACATAAATGGGCAATAAGCACATGAAAAGATGTTCAACATCATTAGTCACCAGAGAAATGCAAATCAAAACCACAACGACATACTACTTCATACCCATCCACTGTAATAAAAAGGACAGATAACAAGTGTCCAGCATGTGGAAAAATTGGAACCCTCAGACATTAATAGTGGAATTGTAAATGGTGCTGCCACTCTGGAAAACAGTTTGGTGGTTCCCTGAAAAGTTAAACAAAGAATTACCATATGAACCAGCAATCCCATTCCCAAAAGAAATGAAGATATATGTGCACACAAAAACGTGTACAGAAATGTTCATAGCAGCCCAGCCAGTGTGGCTCAGTGGTTAAGCATCGATCCATACACCAAGAGGTTGCCAGTTCAATTGCCAGTCAGGGCACATGCCCAGGTTGTGGGTCAAATCCCCAGTGGGGAGCGTGCAGGAGGCGGCCAATCTATGTTCTCTTTCATCAATGTTTCTCTCTCCCCCCCCCTTCCTCTCTTTCAAAATCAATAAAAAAAAAAAAAATATTTTAAAAGAAAGAAATGTTCATAGCAGTATTATTCATAATCAAAAAGTGGGAACAACTAAATGTCCACCACTTAGCCATAAAATGGAATTAAGTACTGATATGTGAGTGCTACAACATGTATGAATCTTGGAAACATGCTTATATGACCCCATTTACTTAATATGTTCAGAATAAACAAATCTACAGAGGCAGAAATCTATAGATTAGTTGCTTAGGGCTCAGGCAGGAGGGAAATGGGAGTGACTGCTAATGATCACAGGGATTCTTTCGAGGTGATCAAATTGCTCTAAAATTGACTGTGGTGAGGTCTGCACAACTCTATGAACATACAAAAAAAATCCCTGAATTGTACATTTAAATGAGCATATTGTATGGTATGTGAATTGTACCTCAACAAAGCTGTTTTCAAGGGGGGAAAACCTAATGTCTAGTATTAATGTTTGCTTGTGGAAAACAAAAGACATAAAAAACAAATAACTAGGAACTGATTTGATTACTAAGCAAGTTCATGCCTGAGATACTTAGAAATAAGAACTTAAAGCACAATCCTTATTCACTGAAAGACTACTCCTTTAAATATTTCTAAATCTTAAAATGGAATTGCAGTACTTGCAACTGTCAGGGCATAAAATGAGATCCACCCCCAGATACCTGAGTAAACATGTTACTTTCCTGTACATGGCTGAACTATACTTCCCATGACAGCAAACAATAACTGCAACAAAAACACTCCACAGGGAGAATAAGAAGTCATTCTCAAACAAGAATCTAATACTAATAGCTAAGAGAAGGGGTGTGGAAAGAATGAGGAAGGGGAAGGAGCACAGGGACAAGGGGAAGTCTCCGTGCATTTAAGCCTCAGGAATCCAGTCACATTAAATTCAACTTTTATACGCTTTGTGAACAGGCCCAGAGGCAAGGTCCTGGGCGCAGGCTAACGAGCCGAACTGCGAAGCCGAGAGGAAGTGCTGATCCCGCTCCAGCCCGCACGGGATTTCGTGTGGAAATGGTGGGGGCAAAAGGGCTCGGGTGGGGGCCTGCCGTGCAGGAAAGAGGTAAGCCCCTCCACCCGGCTGGGGCCCGCGCTGGCCGGCAGCACGCAGCTCGGGGCGGCCGCGCCGCGGGCCCGTCGTGCGAGTCCAAGCCGCGGAGCACGCCCGGCGCCCGGAGCCTCCGCGGGGCCGGGTCTCGTCCGTCTCCCGCCTCATCCGGCGCTTTGTCCCAGCGCGGACGGCGGGCGGCTCCTCCGCGTCCCCGCCGCGGGCTGAGGGGCCGCGCTGACAGCTCCCGGCCCCTGCAAGGGCTGCGAACCTGCGAGTCGGGGCGGCAGCCGACCCGTAGCCCGCCGGGCTTCATCCAGGCGGGACCCAGCAGGCGGCGGTCCCAGGACGCTCGCCCTGCCCGCGGAGCCGCCGCCGCTGCCGCCGCCTGGCCCAAAGCGCACGCAGGCCGAGGTCAGGCGCAGAAAGCCTTGGACTCCGAAACCCACACAATTCCCAACACCCTTCTCTTACCCAGAAATTCTCGACGAAATGCGCCATGACCATCGTGCCGCCGCCGCGCCGGGTTCCGCGTCCGCGCCCGCTCGCCGCTGTGTAAACACGGGTCCGGCCCCCAAGGCGCCCCCGCCTTTCACCGCCACCGCCTTCTTCCCCAAGCCCAGCCCGCACCCTCCAGGGCGCATGCGCCACCTAGCGGCTGCCGCCGCGGGGCGAACGCTTAGACGACGCAGCTTGGTGCGCGCATGCGCCCCGTGTCCCATTCCCGGGTTTTAGTTGCCCTCTCTCCCTAGCACGGGCGGGGCTCGGTTGAGCATTCTCTCGGGAATGGTGGAGAACCGGGTGGCTGAGGAGTCACCCGGGAGACTGTCCGCACCCTTTGCGGTGTGATGGGTACTGACCCAGCGACTGAGCTAAGTGAGGGCCATCCAGTGGCAGTGGAGCCAGTAACCTGGCTGTCGGCTCTTTTCCGCCTCGCAGGACTCGCTTCCCCCGCCTTCGAGGATCCCGATGGATCTCAAGTCCGAGCAAGCTGGGATGGGGGAAACTTGGCGACTAGCCACCTGGAGGAGCCTCTGAGAAACCTTTGGTCAACAGGGTGCCTCTCCTTGACTAGGAACTAAGAACCAAAACAAAACTTTCCGAGGCCGGAAAAGGCGGAAACGCCCAGAGTCATCAAAGAGCCACTGGAGCTGCGCGAGACTCAGGCACCAAGTCCATGACCTCTAGCACGCCCGGAACAAACCAGCCAGGAGGGCCCACAGGAGGACCCAACTCGAAACCCTGACCCAGGCAGCTTAAAAAAAGGTCTCTTCCAGGACTTCGTATAAGTCCATGGCTCTCTTAGCAACTTGTACCAATTTTTGGAAAAAGAAACAAGTTTGAATACGTCCTCAGCATAACAGAAAAATCAAATCCTCTTTCGACGTCCTGTTTTCCGAAAATTAAGGGGAAAAAATTTAAGCCATTGTAGAGAGGTTTCTAGTTCACTGCCACCAGGTCAGCAGCTGTTAAAGCCAAGCCCCACAAACAGATTTAGTGTAACTTTATAACACGTCTCACCTGAGATCTTGTGACTTCAAACATAACACAACACTGTTTCTTCATTGGAACTTATTTTTATCCTCAAAAGTATAAACTACGTGGTGCCTTTAACATGGATGAAACTGTGAAGCGTTTGTTGAATTGGGAATACTTGCAAAAGTATATTGTCATATCTTTTATATGTGTGTGTGTGTGTGTGTGTGTGTGTGTGTGTATAATTTCGTATTGATTTGAGAGAGGAACATCAGTGTGTTGTTCCACTTATTTAAGCATTCATTGACTGATTCTTGGTGTGCCCTGATCAGGGATGGAATGAGCAAACTTGGCTAGTCCAGCCCAGCTCTAACAAACTGAGCTACCTGACCAGGGCCTATATCTTTTAAAGAATATCTTTTAGCCCCGGCTGGTTAGTTTAGTTGGTTAGAGCATCATCCGGATACACTGAGGTTTCAGGTGCCAAGGTTTCGGGTTTCATCTCCAGCCAGAGCACTTAAAGAAGCAACCAATGAATGCACACCTACATGGAACAACAAATCTACATTTCTCTCTCTCTAAAATCAATAAACAAAAATTTTTTAAAGAATAGCTTTTAAAAATATATATAGGAGCCTGGCTGGTGGGGCTCAGTGGCTGAGTACCAACCCATGCACCAAGAGATCACTAGTTCATTTCCCAGTCAGGGCACATTCACGGGTTGTGGGTTCAATCCCTGGTGGGGGTTGTGCAGGAGGCAGCTGATGGATGGTTCTCACTCACATTGATGTTTCTATCTCTTTCTCCCTCTCCCTCTAAAAATCAATAAAAATATATTTAAAAAAATAAATATATATAGGATATGATAAGACATCTAGAATTTGCTTGACAATTCTCTGAGGGAGGGGGGAAATAGGGCTATAGATGAAACAAGACTGACCATGAGTGTCCATGGTTGCAGCTAGGTAATAGAAACATTGTGGTTCACTATACTATTCTCTTTTTGTATATGTTTGCTATTTTATTCCTTTAGAAAGTCTTTAACATTGTCATTAACATCTAGTTTTTGGAAAAGTCAAACTTAGAAATATGCTACAATTCTCTAAGCTATTAGTCTAGCCCTCTCTTTCATTATGCTGAAGAAATTCTAGAAAAAATACAGCCATTTAGATCTCCAGGCAAATGAGGTTGGCATCATTCTATTCCCAGCATCACTAAGCACTAACTCTCTTAGAGCTGGGCAGGAGATGCCCCAATCTTGGACCCCATGTTTTCAAGGACCTTACATATCACAAACACACATATTAATTTATTTAAAAAACACATGGGTGCGCCCTGGCCGGTTTGGCTCAGTGGTTAGAGCGTTGGCCTGCGGTCCTGAGAGACCTGGGTTCGGTTCCTGCTAAGGGCACGTACCTCGGTTGCAGTTTGTCCCCGGCCCTGGTTGGTTGTGCAGGTGGCAGCCACTCGATGTGTCCCTTTCTCGTCGATGTTTCTCTCTCTCTCTCTCCCTCTCTCTCTCTCTCTCTGTTCCTCTCTCTCCCTCCTACTCTACCTGAACGAAGAATGGAAAAATGTCCTTGGGTAAGGATGATAAAAAAAAACAACACATGGGTGCCTCTGCCATTCTTGTTCTAATGTTGAACACTGGCCTACAACCATAAATACCCTATCCCATGACCAACACTATTTGGCCCCAGGGAAAAATTTCTTATCTCTTGCCCTGTGACTTCAAAACAAAAAGTGGGCTCCAAAGGCAGTGAAGATTTACAACTGGTATAGCTGCCCATTTCAGAGATAAAGTGCTGTGGAGTTCAGGCAGAATTTGAGTAACAGATGTGCTTAGGTTTAAAAAAAAAGATGCCCAGCCGGTCGCCAGTTTGATTCCAGTTCCCATTCAGGGCATATGCCCAGGTTGTGGGTTCGATCCCCAATGGGGGGCAAGCAGGAGGCAGCCAATCAATGTTTCTCTCTCATCAGTCTTTCTCTCTCTCCCTCTCCCTTCCTCTCTCTCTAAAAATCAATTTAAAAAAAAAAAGACAAATAGTTAACTTGTGGAATCCTTCCTTTCAGCTTGAATGCAAAAAAGATTCTCCCTTAGCAAAAGATTGTTTTGCATAACAAAGGTGTCAAGGCAAAAATTCCTTCTCTTAGTGTTCCAAGTTGTGTTTACAACACTGACAACTTACCATAGAACATATTCAAATAGTTGCATGTGGTACACTGGCCTCTATTTGTACTCTTACCTCTGATCCTATAAATATCAGGTAGGCCTGCCATGAAGACAAATATCCTGTGTATTTCAGTTATTTACAAGGTTTATTTGGGCCAAAATACTATATGCTGTAATTGCCTGGTATTTAAATTGTGGAACTTTATAGTGATTAAGAGTGATTAAGATTACTAAAACTCTAGACAGGGTGATATAGTAGAAGAATGTAGGTGGTATAAGCTACCTTCTGTCCTCTCAAGTGAAGTTTCCAGGGATGCACATATACTCTGGCAGAGCATAGATAAAGTCCTGAGTGAGTAACTCACTCATATGCATTGAAGTATTTGTGCTTATCCAAACAGATGCTGAAATTATTAAAAGCTGGCATAAATAATAGCAGTGTTCCACTCACTGCCTATAACAGCAGGCACTTAATAGTCAGTCAGTAAATATTCAGTGAAAGAATAGATGAATGATTGAGCCTATTATAGAAATGTCTGTGCACTAGCCAGTGTGGCTCAGCTGGTTGAGCATCATCCCGTGCACCAAAGGGTCACCAGTTTGATTCCCAGTCAGAGCACATACCCAGGTTGCAGGTTCAATCCCTGGTTGAGGTGTGTGCAGGAGGTAATTGATCCATGTTTCTCTCTTATTAAAAAAAAAATTTTTTTTCTTTTATTGATTTTAGAGAAAAAGGGAGGGAGAGAGAGATTTTGGCTGCCTCCTGCACGACCCCACTGGGGATTTGGCCCACAACCTGAGCATGTGCCCTGACGAGGAATCAAACCAGCAACCTCTTGGTGCATGGGTCAGTGTTCAACCACTGAGCCGCACCAGCCGGGCCAATGTTTCTCTCTCGAATCAATGTTTCTCTCTCTCCCCTTTCTCTTCCTCTCCTTTCCTCTCTCTCTCTCAAATCATTTTTTTAAATATTTTTAAAAAAGAAATTTCCAGGTGCATGAGACTGTGGATATTCAATAAATCCATCCTTCTTTTACTCATACTCTTATATGGTGCTAAATCTTAGAACCTATAACAAATTCATTATTTAAGTTCTACTTGATTAATTTTTTCACATTCCTTTAAATATTTTCAAATGAGTTCTTTTGGACTTGAGTATACTTCATAAAGGATAAGCTACCTTTTCTAATAAAAATAAATAAAATTGAAATAATAATATTCAAGATTGGTTATAGCAGATCTTCTATTGGAAGGGAACCCTAAAAAATTTAGCCTACAAATTTTGGGTGCCTCCATCATCAGACTCATCTTTCTCTTGGAATCTCTCCTTAATTATACCTGTCATCAACATGCTGGTTTCCTGAGGATGCTGTTGGTCCCTATTAAACTGTGGCCCAAGTATGCAGGTTATAGCCCAACGTATACCTGGACTGCTCAAACACAACATAATAAATGGTAGCAAAACAGAGAGGAGAAATTAACACAAAATAACCTAAATCTAAATTCTCTAGTTTACAAAACATGGCTTGTCTCTAAGATTTGAGGGCAAGGCACCCAGAGAACTTCCCTCTTTTCATTCCTTAGTTTGATCTACCATTTCCAGTCTTGGGTTTACAGCTCACAGCACATTCATATACATTTAGTTACAAAGGTCTTTCTCTCTACTTAATTTAAAACTAGGTCTGTTCCAGCCCTGGCCAGTTTGGCTCAGGGGTTAGAGTGTCGGCCTGTGGTCCAGAGAGACCCCGGTTCGGTTCCTGCTAAGGGCATGTGCCTCGGTTGCAGTTTGTCCCCGACCCTGCTTGGGTCGTGTGGGTGGCAGCCACTCGATGTGTCTTTTTCACATCGATGTTTCTCTCTCTCTCTTCCTCTCTCTCCCTCCAGCTCTATCTGAACAAAAAATGAAAATATATCCTCGGGTGAGGATAAAAAAAAAAACAACTAGTTCTGGTCCAGAAGAGTTGGCAATAAAGTAAAACTCATTTTCCCATTTACTTTTAATATAATTTTACAAATGTACTTCCACTTATTTCCAAGATGAGCTCAGCAGAGGAGAAGCTCCTGTTCCCTGCTAATTTCTTCAAGGAGCAGAATCCTGTATCAGATGCAGTAGTCCTTCTCTGTACTCATCTTGCACTTGACAATAACAAGTGGCAAAAGAGCTAAGCTACATTGAAAGGCAGAAGAGAAACAGGCAGATCCTTGAAGTCTGGTATTCTCTTGTTTTTCCTATTCAATAGCAGCATATTGAAAGCAAAAGCTTTATTCAAAATAGAAAGAAAAGCAAAAGCTTAGCAGATGGTATTCAGGCAAGCAAAGAGATAGGAACAAGTTAATCAAATTGAAGAATGGAGCTAATTACCACCCTCCACACCCTCGTCTCAGTTCAGAGCATCTTGCTAGGTATACCTTTCTTCTCTCCTAAGTGCACCTGGATCCAATGTGTGTTCCCTGATGTGGCATCATTTCTTCCTCCAGAATGAGATGTACTTTACCAAGGACTCTTTTACCTTTTTGTCTGTGGAAGAATCACAAAAACACCTCCAAATGTTCAGGTGCTTACACTGCAAGTAACCACAGGGAACCCAAGAAGGGTTTCAAAAATAAGAAAAGAGAAATAACTAAATTACAGAAAGTCACAAAGGAAATGATAACATAAAAACATACAAAAGTGTTTGACATTAATATTAAGGGGAAAGGCAGAAGACATGAAAAATACATTAAAATTACAAATATGTAAAAATATGCAGGTAAATAGAGAAAAATTTTAAAAAAACATGGAAAAACATATATGTGTTAGGGTGATGAGATTATAACAATTATTGAACATTTAAAATTTATTTTATGCTAGGCCGGTGTGGCTCATTGAGCATCGACCCATGCACCAAGAGGTCACCGGTTCGATTCCCGGTCAGAGCACATTCCCAGTTTGAGTGCCCAATCCTCAGTGGGGAGAATGCAGGAGGCGGCCAATCAAGGTTCTCTCTCATCAATGTTTCTATCTCTCTCTTTCCCTCTCCCTCTCTCTAAAATCAAAAAAGAAAAAAAAATTTTTAAATTTATTTTAATGTAATAACATAGTAAGATTTATTTATTTAATTTAATTTTTTTTTCCTTTATTGATTTTACAGAGAGAGGAAGTGAGAGGGAGAGAGAGCTAGAAACATTGATGAGAGAGAACATCAGATGGCCGCCTCTTGTATGCCCACCACTGGGGATTGAGCCCACAACCTGGGATGTGTCCTGAACAGGAATTGAACCAGCGACCTCTCAGTGCATGAGTTGACGCTCAACCACTTAGCCACACCGGCCGGACAACATAGTAAGATTTAAAAGGCAATCACAGCCCTGGCCGGTTTGGCTCAGCGGTTAGAGCATCAGCCTGCCGTCCCGAGAGACCCGGGTTCGGTTCCCGCTAAGGGCATGTACCTCGGTTGCAGTTTGTCCCCGGCTCTGGTTGGTTGTGCGGGTGGCAGCCACTCGATGTGTCCCTTTCACATCGATGTTTCTCTCTCTCTCTCCCTCCTACTCTATCTGAACAAAAAGTGTCCTCGGGTGAGGATAAAAAAAAAAAAAAAGGCAATCACTGTTCTGTGTTTTTGTTTGAATATAAATGTAACTGAGCCAAATCTTTTCTAAGAGTATCATTAATTCTCTCCTCTTTCATTTATTCAGGCAGTAGGCAATTATTGGGCCCTTAATACAATAAAAAGACTCTCTGCTCTCAAGAAATTAAAAATCTAATACAGAACCATAATGAAGAAGACAATGGAGATGATAATTACAAAATAATGCACCTACAAGAATACCTGGCATATAGTTAGTGACCTTTAAACATTTATTAAATGAATAAATCATTGTTTGTTCTGAATGACAACCTCAAATAAATTCAGTTTGTGTTCTTTTCTTTCTTTCCCTTTTTTACAGGAAATTACCCTAGATTCACTGGGAGTTTCCTCCATTAGTGCAGTGATTTGGAAGTCCATGAGGTATAGTGGAGTCCAGAGCAATTTCTGAAACTCAGTACTTCTAAGACCTGCTAATTCCTTATGATGCTCAGTTCACTGGAAAAAATAACTATAATTGTATAAGCACCTTTTATTATATTATTCCACTGAATTCTCACATCAGCCCTATGAGGTCACTACGATTATTATCTCAATTTTCACAGATAAGAAAGCATGCTCCAGGAAATTAAATAAATTGCCAAAGTCACACAACTAGTAATTGGTAAACTATTGTTAACTCATGGTAAACATTAACAGTGTTAAACAACTGTTAACAAAGGCATGAAGAAAATGTTACAAAGGAAGGTAAGTGAGGCCTCTAGCAAGAGAACAAGTCAAAGGAAAATGATTATTAAGGGTGAAAGTTAGACTCATCCACCCAGAACTCTTATTTATGTTTTGTTTTGTTTTTGTTTTTAACTCATGGTCTGGTGTTCAAGAGTTGCCACATTCTGTCCATAAAGAAGTCTGTTCCTTGGTTATTGTCTCTGTAAGCCAGGTGCTATAAACGGCTATGAATGCTAACTGATAAGGACCCCATAAAGCTTTCAAGCAAATTTATTTATATTACTGTTTTAAACAGTTTTTTCTCTCCTCACTGTCAGTTCTGAAACATGCTAGAAATATAATTGTCCCAAAACTCAGATTCTAATCAAAATCTAGGGCTACACCCTAAACAGGACATCTGGTCATTGTATTAAAAACCAGTCCCTTTTTACAGGCAGAAGGAAATAGACTGCCATATCAGCCTGTAGACATGACTACAATGTTCTCTAGCAAAATTCTTAAGAAAGACTACTAAATTCTGATGAACTATTTACAGGGAGTCAGTTGGATTGGGCCAAACTAGCCAGATCCAAAGGTAAGAAAATAAAATTTTGTTTCTAGTCTTACAACTCCACTGGATGACATCTGTCTTGATAAACGATTTTTGTAAGTGTCTCAAGAACAAACTGTCACCAGTTAGTTATTTTTTTCATTTATGCCCCCCAAAATGTATGTTGTTTCTTCCCACTTCCCACATGCCAACTAAAACCACTCTTCCCTTATTCAAAGCTATCTTCAAATATATTTCCTCCAAAAAAAATTGCCAAACCATTGTCTTCTGCATAATCTCACTTATATTTCCTTTCCTCCATATTTACTGATCTGTCCTTTAGACTAAGTTTATATCATGTCATAAAAAGCTACAGACTGTTCTTTGTAGCATCTTGTTTTTCTTTATTTTTCTTTTTGTTTTGTTTTGCAGGTGTATGTATTTGTGTTGATGGATGGGGTGGAATTAATTCTTTCTTTACTCTGAAAAACACATCATCTTTTACTTTTCACTTTATCCATAAGCTCCAACATTGGGGAAAAAAAGGTGTTGATAGATATGTACAGATATATATCCCCATTTACTCATTCAACAATTGTGTGTTAGCACTGTTTTAGATGTGTGATATAGAGCAATGCAGAAAACAAGTAAATTTTGCCCTCAGAAATCTTACAGCCCAGTAGGAATAATAGGCAAAAATAAAATACTATAAAATAAATAAGTAGACATATAGTATAATGTCTGATATATGTCAGTAGATATGTAGTATAGAAATAGAATATGGCTCTCATATTAAACTGCCTAGGTTTTAATCCTGGCTCTGACACCTATGAGCTCTGTGATCTTGGGGAAGTTACCCAATAATCCGTGTGATTCGATTTGTACATTTGTAGAGTGGGGATAATAATAGCACCGACCTCAAAGGGTTGTTGTAAGGATTAACTGATTTAAAATATGGAAAGCAGCTGGTATGGCTCAGTTGGATGGAGCGTAAAGGGTTGCAGGTTCGATTCCCAGCCAAGGCACATACCCAGGTTGTGGGTTTGATTTCCGGTGAGGGTACATATGGGAGGCAGTTGATCGATGTTTCTCTTTCACATCAATGTTTGTTTCTCTCTCTCTCTTCCTCTCCCTTCCTCTTTCTCTAATATTAATATATATATATATCACTTGAGCCCTGGCCTGAGCGGTTCAATTGGTTGAGCATCATTCCATGCACCGAAAGGTCTCTGATTCCATTCCCAGTCAGGACACATACCCAGGTTTTGAGTTCAGGAGGCACCAGAGGGCTCCCAGCAGAGCGGTGCCATAACCTAATATTTAGAAGGACCATCCTAGCTTCTATGTGGAACACAAGAGGGCAAGACATCTAGTTGTTAAACACTTACCAGCACTCCACTACACGGTATTCAAAATATATTAATAAGTGGGAAAAAGCAAGGTGTAGAACAGAATGTATGGTATATTTCCATTTGCATAAAAAAAGAAAACCATATATGTGTGTGTTGTGAATACATATAAACATGTATGCATACACAAATATTTTACACATATGCAGAAATATTTTATACATATATATACAATCTAGGTATATTATATGTCTGTTTTCTTATGTGTACTATACTATCTTGGGCAAGATATGTAAGAAATTGGTAACTAACCCTGGCCGGTGTAGCTCAGTGGTTAGAGTGTTGTCCCATGTGCTCCCAGCAGAGCAGTGCCATAACAGAAGGGTCTCAGGTTTGATTCCCAGTCAAGGGTACCTACCTGGGTTGCAGGTTTGATCCCCCACCCTGGTAGGAGTCATGCAGGAGGCAACCAATCCATGTGTCTCTCTTATGTGGATGTTTCTCTCCCCCTCCGTCTCTCCCTTCCATTCTCTCTAAAATTAATGGAAAATGTATCCTTGGATGAGGATTAACAAGAAAGAAAAAGGAAGGAAGGAAGGAAGGGAGGAAGGAAGGAAGGAAGGAAGGAAGGAAGGAAGGAAGGAAGGAAGGAAGGGAGGGAGGAGGAGGGAGGGAGGGAGGGAGGAGGAGGGAGGGAGGAAGGGAGGAGGAGGAGGAGAAGGAAGAGAGAGAGAAAAACTGGTAACTCTGCCTTTGCACTTGATTTTAGACAAAAGGTTGAGAAGTGAATGTGATTGCCTTTGAAGGCGAGAACTAGATAACAGGAATAAAAAGGAGACTGGCTTTACCACCTTTTGAATTTCATTCCATGTGAATATACTTACCTAACTAAAATGAAATAAGTGAACTTAAACTTTAAAAGGAAAGAAGCAAATCAGAATTTTACCCAGACATTAAAAAATGGTGATGGTTGCCCTGGCCGATTTGGCTCACTGGTTAGAGCGTCGGCCCGCAGACCAGAGAGTCCCAGGTTCAGTTCCTGCTAAGGCCACATACCTCCGTTGCACTTTGTCCTTGGCCCCGGTCGGGGTCGTGTGGGTGGCAACCACTCCATGTGTCCCTTTCACATTGATGTTTCTCTCTCTCTTCCTCCCTCCTGCTGTATCTGAAGGTAGATGCAAAATGTCCTCGAGTGAGGATAAAAAAATTTTAAAAAATGGTGGTGGAACTTGGGTTGGGGATAGGGCAGCAACCAAAGATACCGAAATGGAAAAGATGCTTAGTAGGAAAAACACAAATGTCACCACCAAAAATACTATAGTATGTGTATACTCAAAACAAAAACAAAATATTTTTTTGTTGCCTTTTTTACCTCAATGACTATTTGAGTAGTATCAATTGTGTGTAATTATTTTCATGTTTTATTTCCTCAATTTTATAGGATTGTTCGACTGTCTCTTAGCAGTAAATAACCTATGGAGAAGTCTTAAGCTAGCCTGAATTATTGTTGGTTTTTACACCATTTTTCAACCTGCCTGTCCAAAAAGTTGTTTATTTTTCTTTGAAATCAAATAAATTTATGACAATATATCTTGTTATAGATGTTTCACATCCATTTTTCTTTTTTTTTCAGTGACCCTGTTAGAACAGGCTAACCTATTATGATAGATCCCAAATGAAATGGTCCTAACAAATCAGACGTGTTATTTCTCTTTAGGGCAGTGGTTCTCACCCTTCCTAATGCCGCGACCCTTTAATACAGTTCCTCATGTTGTGGTGACCCCCAATCATAAAATTATTTTTGTTGCTACTTCATAACTGTAATTATACTACTGTTTTGTCTTAGGCGACCCCTGTGAAAGGGTCGTTTGACCCCCAAAGGGGTCGCGACCCACAGGTTGAGAACGGCTACTTTAGGGTGACAGTCTATAACAGGTGCAAATCATAGGCTAACACTGATTCAGGGACCCTAGCCCTATGCCTGGCTCTTTGGAAGAAGAGAAGAACAGATTTTGGTATGGGATAAGCCAATTTTGCCAATGTTATGTTGTGTTTCTTCAATCAGTTGTTATAAGTCTTTTAATTCTGGAATATTTTAATTATGTCTTAAATATTTCTTATATGTTCACTTGAATAGCTTATATCTTATTTTAGTGTTTAGAATAAAAAACACCAATCATGCATGAATAGAGTTTCCATTTTTTGTCTTCCAAAATCATAATTTTCTCTCTGATCCTTTTTAGCTTTAATTTTTTTCATTTTATTCTGTTTTTTCTTTCAATCCCCTGCCCTCTGTGTACCTACTTCACTGTGTTTTCAGCAGTGCTTATTTTCCTTTTATGCTGCTTGCAATATCATGTTTACATTTGCAATTTTTATTGTCTTATTACTTTCTTCCTGGGCCCTGCTGTCTCAGGTTTCATCAACACCAAGAAAAACATGTCTTCATGTTTTTATCTTATCGTCCCTGAACACATATTTCTGCTTTGTGCTCTTGTTTAAACTGATGAATGTTATAGAGATAAACTTTAAAAACTCAATTAATGGCAGTTTGTTTGGTTGAAATTTTTATCTGCTCCATGGTAAGAATTCTTCCTTCTCCACCTGCCATTTGTTTTGCCTCTTCCCCCACCCCCACCCCTCATTCTTTCTTATCCTTTTTTTATAGTTCTTATACTATCTCTCTCTCTTTTTTTAAGTTTAATTATTCAACTTTAAGTAAGGTGAGTTCCCCCCTGGCTAGTTATCTCCTGGAGTTTTGTATGAGAGAGGCCAGGACTGTAATCATGGTCAGCAGAAACTCTCTTCATAATGTTACTGGAAAGGGGCCCTGGCCCTGAACAGGTCTGCCTAGCAGAGTGTGGGTTCTTGACTTTGTGCAGGAAAAATTTCACAACACGGGTCCAGGTGAATTTAGGGGACATTTATTAAAGCTGGAGACAGTGAAACAAGAAAGGGCTGGGGGCAGTTCCTTTGTGCTTTGGTTCTCTGCATCCTGCTTAAGGACAGCACCAAAGGGATGTCACAATGCAGCTTCCTCCCTCCCCCTTCTCTCAACAACACACTACTTCCTGAAAAATATGATTAGTCTGTGACATTTCTTGCTAAAATCTTCTTTCTCAGCTTTTTTTTTTTTTTTTTTTCAGTTCCAAACTAAGTTCAGAGAAATTCCCCACCAGAATGTCATTTCACTGTTGCAAAAGAGAGATGATTGACTTTTGTCTTAAGCTGTGCACTTTAAAGTCATGGGTTCTGCTGGCCTTTTCCCAGATCTGTAGCTCCGGGCTCCATGCTTCTCTGCATCTCTGACATTCACTGCTTTTGTCAGTCTTTCTTCCTATTTTAGCTTCAAATGCCTTTCAGTTTATCAGTTAGGGAGTTGGCATTACTACTTCTCAGTCCTCTTATTATTTATGGGTGGTTTCTAAAACAAGAGGCTGGAAAGACCTAACTTATCTTCAGAAGATAATTTTGCACTAATTCTGCTGGGCATTTAATAGGCCCTTTCAGTCCAAGTTTCTCTTCAGTTCTGGGCAATGTTCTTTGATAATTTTTCTCCCTTTTATGCTCACAGTTCTATAAGTTCTATATTTACAATTTTAGTTATATCTATCCTTCAGGTCTCTTAACATTTCTTCTCTCTCTCTCTCTCTCCTTTCCCTTTCTTTGTTTTCTTCCTTTTTTGGAAATACCATTTTAGAAGAATCTCTCAACTCAGTTTTCCAACTCAGTAATTGCATATTCAGCCCAACCATTCAGTTTAGCAATCATATTTTTTAATTTCCATTAATTCTGGTTGTGTTTCATAGAAGCTGTCTCTATTTTTTCTGTGTGATATGCTCTTCAGTAACTGTAATATATTAAGTAATATAAAGATATCAGCTATGTTTAATCTGTTTTATTAACTCTATTTTTTTTTTTAGAGTGAGCTAGTTTTATTTGTTGAATTTGGAGCTTCCTTTTATGCTCTTGGTTTCCCCCAAATGTTTGTTGATTCTTAGTTTTCTGTTCCTATTTGTAGGTGCAAGTCTGGACTGAACTTTATTCATAATTGGAATGTACTTCCTCACTTCAAATGATAACTCCTGTTTACCTGGCAGTGAATGCATATTTTGATTACAGGAATCTGCCTCATGGGATTGTGGAGGAATAGGCAGACTATGCAGGTAACTTCTCTTCTTAGCATGATTTCCCTGACCCTCCGGGCATTGTCCTTTTTCTCTAATCTTAGCTAACACTGGAGCAGTGATATGCTGGTAAATGTTTAACAACCAGCTCTGAAGTGGAGGAAGGAAGCCTGATTTGCAACATTTGCTGATTTCCATAGTATAAATTCTCCTACCTTGGCCAATTTCAAGCTAGCAACATAACATCACTGAGTGGGAGTTGGGGAAAGTTATGCTCATAGACTCCCAAGAGCCTGGGTTTAGCACACCACAGCTCCGAGTCTGCTGTGATAAATAACTACTTCAAAAACTGTACCTGTGGCTGTCTTCTGAGCCCATACGGTGGAGCCAGCTACTTCAGAAGCAACTCCAGAAGTTAGAGTTGGTGGGGCTTTAGGGGTCTGGCTTAATTGTTTTTCTCTTGTTAACTGCTCAAGTGCCCTGTTCCCTATAAGGGCTTTTGGGTTCTTCTACCCTGCTAGATTTTTCTGTCAGTTGCTTCCCATTTCTTTTATCTTTTTGAAAATTCCTTACTACATTGGTCTGCTGGAAGCACCCTTTCTAGTTTTCCTCTTCTGCTTTGAATTTATTTTTCTATTTCTTTGTCATATCAGTGGGATTTGGAGAAGGAGGGGAAAAGCAGAAGTCCTTTTCCTGTTTCATGCCTTGTTTTTGTTAGAATTCACTTCCTCTTATATCTCCGGGGTTGATACTTCTCCTCTGGCCAGTGGTTTCCTTGTATGTTTATTGCCCTGAATGATGGTTTGATTAACCAGGGTCACTGGCTGCTGAGAGCTTTCTGAGGATAACTGATTGAGGCTGTCTGCCTCTCTACTCAGGCTCCATTCGGGGATCACACTGTTTTGTTCATGGAGGCCATTCACACTGGCCAGAGAGAAGCAGCCCAGCAGGTGCCCTGCCTCCAGGGTGGAGAACAGCTGGTGGCATGGGGTAGCATGTGTCTTTCTCAGCTGGCCAGAAGCAGAAGGATCCAGGTGAGCATTTTTCACTCTCACAAGCCAAATGACAGGGCTGCCTAGGTTTATTCATAAGGTAGTTGAAGGTGGTCAGCCCAGTTCACCTCCATATGACTCTTTGGTTGATACTACTTGGACCCTAACATTTGGAAGGCCCTTGCTGGCCAGAAGCAATTTTACTTCATTTTGGAAACATGGGCAGATGGGCAGAGAGGAGAGTAGTCTGACCCTGGAGTAGAATCTTCTTTGGGTTAACAGTGTGACAGGCACTCTTCTAAGCCTTTACATGAATTAACTCCTTTTATCTTCATAACAATCTTCTAAAGTAGGTTTTATTATACTCAGTTTACAGAGGAAGAACCTGAGGCACCAAAAGTTCACACAGTCAATAAGTTCTTGAGGTAGGATTTAAACCCGAAAACTCTGTGACAGTTGTAATGAGTCAGTAGTTGTGGTGGCTTGCAGGTAGGTGTGCGGGTAGGTACGTAATGACTTCTCCTCTAATGGAAAACTCCCAAAGCACTGTGAAACCTCAGGTAGCAGTAGTTCCCAGGTCCTTTCCAGGTGTGCAGGGTCATCTGTAAGCTCAGCAAATTATATCCCTGGTCATATTCAAGAGGCAGGTTGACAGCAAGCCTATCTCCTTGTGGCAGAACATATTTTACTTCCCAAGGAGAGGTGAGGTCTGTGTTTCCTCCTTGAATCTGGGCAGGGTTGTGACCACAGTAAAAATAATGTTATGCGACTTTGGAAGCTAGCTCATAAAAAGCAGTACAACAGCCACCTGGTTCTCTTGGGACACTTGATCTTGAAACCCAATCACAATGCTGTAAAGAAGCCCATAGCCCATGGAGAGGTTTATATAGCCAGGAACTGAGACACAAGGAACACATTCCCAGCTGAGCTTTAGCCAATGGCCAGAACTAATTTGCCAGTCAGATGAATGAAACTCTTGCATGTGGATCTCCCAATCCACAGGTAAGCCATTCCAGCCAATAAAATGTGGAACAGAGATGTGTTTCCCTTACAAGCCCTGCCCATATTGCAAATTCATTAGCAAAATGAAGGATTGTTGTTGTTTTAAGCCACTAGGTTTTGACTGGTTTGTTATGAAGCAATAAATACATTCCTGGATAGTACCTGCTTGCTTCCATAAAATCCAGAACTTTATGCCCTGGCCAGTTTGGCTCAGCGGCTGGAGCATCGGCTTATGGACCAGAGAGTCCCGGGTTCAGTTCCTGCTAAGGGCACGCACCAAAAAAAAAAATCCAGAGCTTCAGTCTCATAGGTGAGACTTACCCTTAGGGCTCTGGTAGTGATCAAATTTCCCCCAAAACTTTTGCCGAGTTGTTGAGTTGCTTCAGGAGAGTAAGAATATAAAAAGTATATTTATAATCTTCCCCTGATCTCATTTTTTATTTTTAAATCTTTAATCTCCTTAGAATATATTTTAGTTTAAGGCATGATATAGGGATCGAACTTAATTTCTTTCAAGTTACTATACAACTGTCTACTGAATTTTCCATTTTTTAAATTGATTTAAAACATCACCTTTCTCATAATTTGAGACCCCAAAGGCAATATTATCAAGGTAAAGGTAAAGGTGAGCAAGAAATGAACCTTCTGCAAAGAAGACAGCAAAGAAACTTGCTAATCTTGACCTTCACACTGACTGGAGAAGGTAAGTCCTTCAGAGAAATAGAATAAAATTTGTATGAACCTTACAACACCCCAAATAGCCAAAGCAATCTTGAGTAAGAAGAGCAAAGATGGAGGCATCACACTTCCTGGTTTCAAACTATATTACAAAGCTATAGTAATTAAAACAGAATTGTATTGGCATAAAAACAGACATATGGGTCACTGGAACAGAATTGAGTCCAGAAATAAACCCATGATTTTATGTTCAATTAATTAACAACAAAAAAGCCAAGAATGGGGAAAGGACAGTCTCTTCAATAAAATAGTGTTAGGAAAATAGAACAGTAACATGCAAAACAATGAAACTGGACCACTAGCTTACACCATACACAACAATTAACTAAAAAATATCCGGGCCAGAGTGGCTCAGTTGGTTGAGCATCACCATGTGCACTGAAGGGTTGCCAATTCAATTCCTGGTTAAAATGCACTTACCTGGGTTGTTGGATTTGATCCCTGGTCAAGGCACATATAGAAGACAACTGATCTCTCTCCAACCCACCCTTGCTCTCTCTAAGCATGTCCTTGGGTGAGGATTAAAAAAAATTAACTTGCCCTCGCTGGTTTTGCTCAGTGGTTAGAGCATCGGCCCACAGACTTGAGAGACCCAGGTTTGGTTCCCACTAAGGGCACATACCTCTGTTGTAGTTTGTCCCCAGTCCCAGTTGGGGTTGTGTGGCTGGCAGCCAGTAAATGTGTCTTTCTCACATCAATGTTTCTCTCTCTTCAGCCCTCTCTCCCTCCCTCTATATCTGAAGATAAATGCAAAAATGTCCTCGGGTGAGGATTAAAAAAAATAATAAATAATTGAACATAAGACCTGAAACCATAGAACTCCTAGAAGAAAATATAGGCAGTAAGATCCTTGACATAAGTCTTGGAGATGATCTTTTGAATCTGATACCCAAATCAAAAACAACAAAAGTAAAAGTAAACAAGTGGGCAACATTAATCTCAAAAGCTTCTGCACAGCAAAAGAAACCATCAACAAAATGAAAAGGCAACCTACCAAATGGGAGAAAATATTTGTAAATCTTGGATATGATAAGCTACTAATATCCACAATATATAAAGAACTTACACAATTCAATATTAAATAAGTCAGTAAATAAATAAATAACAAAAGAAACCACACAATCCAATAAAAAAAAATGGCACAAGATCTGGATAGACACTTTTCCAAAGAAGACATACCGACGGCCAACAGGTACATAAAAAAATACTCTACATCATCAAGCATCAGGAAAATGAAAATCAAAATCACAGTGAGTTATCACCTCACACCTGTTAGAATGGCATTTATCAAAAAGACAAGAAATAACAAGTGTTGGCAAGGATGTGGAAAAAAGGGAACCCTAGTGCACTGTCAGTGGGAACGTAAATTGGATCAGCCACTATGGAAAACAGTATAGAGTTTCCTCAGAAAATTAAAAATAGGCTCTGGCCGGTTTGGCTCAGCGGTTAGAGAGTCGGCCTGCGGTCCGGAGAGACCCGGGTTCGGTTCCCGCTAAGGGCACGTACTTCGGTTGCAGTTTGTCCCCGGCCCTGGTTGGTCGTGCGGGTGGCAGCCACTCGATGTGTCCCTTCACGTCGATGTTTCTCTCTCTCTCTCTCTCCCTCCCACTCTATCTGTACAAAAATTGGAAAAATGTCCTCGGGTGAGGATAAAAAAAAAAAAAAAAGAAAATTAAAAATAGAACTACTATATAATGCAGCAATTCCACTTCTGGATATTTACCTGAAGAAAACAAAAACACTAATTCAAAAATATGTATACACCCCCATGTTTACTGCAGCATTATTTACAATAGCCAAGATATGGATTCAACCCAAATATTCATTGACAGAAAAATGGATAAAGAAATTGCCATATATATAATGGAATATTATTTAACCATAAAGAGAATGAAATCTTGATATTTACAACAACATGGATGACCTCAAGGGCATTATGCTAAGTGAAATAAGTCAGACAGAGAAAGATAAATACTGTACAATCTCTCTTGTATGTAAAATCTAAAAATATATATGTTATAAAAAACCAATAAGCTCATGCATACAGAGAACAAATTGGTGGTTGCCAGAGTAGGGAGTGGTGGGAGGTGAGAAGAATGGGTGAACTATTTTAGGAATTTTTTTTTAGTTTAAATAGATTGAAAAATAATTTTTTAAATGCCAAAAATTAATTCCATAGAATATACATTTTAAATAACTAATAAATGTTAATATTTTGGCACACAAAATAACGATAAATGTTATTGAGAAAATAGGTGATCATAAGGGAGTCTCCTTTTTTAGTGATTAATTTTTAGAGAGGGGAAGGGAGAAAGAGAGAGAAAGAAATATTGATTTGTTACATCACTTATTTATGCATTCTTTGGTTGATTCTTGCATGTGCCCTGAGGGGGGATCAAACCTGTAACCTTGGCACATTAGGACTATGCTCTAAATAATTGACCTACTGGCCTGGGCTGGAATCTCTTATACTGTACTTACTTTTTCTAATATACTCTTAAGTATTATGTTAATTCAAAAAGCATAAAAAATTAATTTAAAATAAAGTCTCTTTCCTTTTTTTTTTTTTTTAAATCTTCACCCTAGGATATTTTTCTATTTTATCTTCAGATAGAGTGGAAGGAGAGAGAGAGAGAGAGAGAGAGAGAGAGAGAGAGAGAGAGAGAGAGAGAGAGAGAGAGAGAGATATCAGTGTGAGAGAGACACATCGATTGGTTGCCTCCCGCACAACCCCGACCAGGGCCAAGGACTGAACCACAGACCAGATATGTGCCCATGACTGGAATTGAACCCACGACTCATTGGTCTGCAGGCCAACACTCTAACTGCTGAGTCAAACTGGCCAGGGCAAAGTCTCTTTTCTGATTTGCATTTTTAATAAAGAAAAGAAAAACCCCAAAACCGTAAAACTCAATGGAAGAATTAAATGGCAGATTGGTCAGAACTAAAGACAGAAATAGTGAATTAGAAGATAGCAAGAAAAATGTCTCTGAAGACAACGAGAAAGAGATAAAAACAGTGAAAGGATATAAAAAGACACAGAAATAGCCCTGGACAGTTTGGCTCAGCGATTAGTGTATCAGGCCACAGACCAAAGGGTCTCAGGTTTGATTCCCGGTCAAGGACAGGTTTGATCCCCGGGCCCAGTCGGGCTTCTGCAGAAGGCAACCAATCAGTGTGTCTCTCTCACATCAATATTTCTCTCTCTCTCCCTTCTTCCCTCCCTTCCACTCTGGTCTGTGGGATGGGGGAGGGGAGGGGGGACATCTGTAACAAAAATAAATTAAAAATTGAAAAAAAAAAAGTAAAAATCCTTTGATGAGGATTAACAACAAAAAACATAGCCTGGCTGGTGTGGCTCAGTGGATTGAGCATCATCCCATGGACTGAGAGGTCCTGGTTCGATTCCCCATCAGGGCACATGCCCAGGTTTCGGGCTTGATTCCTAATGGGTGGACGGGGGGCCTGCAGGAGGCCGCCAATAGATGTATCTCTCTCACATTGATGTTTCTATATCTCTCTCCCTTCTTCTCTCTCTAAAAAAATAAATATATATATATATATATATGTGTGTGTATGTGTGTATTTATATATATAATAAAGTGGATTTTTTTCTTTATAAACTTATCTTGATTGTTGAATGTATCACAGATGTCTCTTCTTTTTTTCCCCACTTTACCCCTTCCTCCTAACTACTACCCCCCTCCTGCCTTCCCCACACTATTGTCTGTGTCTATTGGTTATGCATGTATGCATATAAGTACTTTGGTTTCTCTCTTCACACCCCACCTCCCCCCTTCCCTTTGAGGTTCATCATTCTAACAAACAATTTGTACTTCTTAATCCCTTCATCTTTTTCACCCTTGACCCCAATTCCCCTTCCATCTGGCAATCAACAAAAAGTTCTCTGTATCTGAGTCTATTTCTGCTCTGCTTGCTCATTTTGTTTGTGGATTCAGTTGTTGATAGATATGTATTTATTGCCATTTTATTGTTTATATTTTTTTTATCTTCTCCTTCAAGAAGACCCTTCAACATTTCATGTAGTACTGATTTGGTGGTGATGAACTCCTTTAGCTTTTTCTTGTCTGGGAAACTCTTTATATGTCCATTGATTCTAAATGACAGCTTTGCAGGATAGAGTAATCTTGGTTGTAGGTCCTTGCTTTTCATCACTTGAAATATTTCTTGCTGCTCCCTTCTGGCCTGCAAGGTTTCTTTTGAGAAATCGGCTGACAGTCTTAGAGGAGCTCCTTTGTAGATAACTGACTGCTTTTCTCTTGCTGCTTTTAAGATTCTCTCTTTGTCTGCAATCTTTTGCATGTTGATGATGTGTCTTGGTGTTGACCTGTTTGGGTTCATCTTATTTGGGACTCTCTGTGCTTCCTGGGTTTGTATGTCTGTTTACTTCACCAAGTTAGGGAAGTTTTCTGTCATTATTTTTCAAATAGGTTTTCAATTTCTTGTCCTCTCTCTTCTCCTTCTGGCATTCCCATGATGCGAATGTTGGTACGCTTGAAATTGCCCCACAGGCTCCGTATAATATCCTCATTTTTTTTTTATTCTTTTTTCTTTTTGCTGTTCTGATTGGGTGTTTTTTGCTTCCTTATATTCCAAATCAATGGTTTGCTTCTTGCCTTCATCTATTATACTATTGATTCTTTGTAAATGATTCTTTATTTCAGTTAGTGCATCCTTCATTTCTGACTGGTCCTTTATTATGCTCTTGAGGCCCTCACAAAGTTCATTGAGCATCTTTAGAAGCAGTGTTTTGAATTCTGCATCTGTTAGATTGCTTATTTCCATTTCATTTAGTTCTTTTCCTGGAGTTTTGTTCTGTTCTTTCATTTGGGACCTGTTTCTTTTTTCCTCATTTTAGCTGCCTCCCTGTGTTTGTTTCTATGTATTAGGTAGAGTTGCTATGTTTTCTAGTCTTCCTAGGTGGCCTATTGTAGTAGGTGTCCTGTAGAGTCCAGTGGCACAGCCTCCCTGATCACCCTGGAGGTGCACCCCTCGAGTGGACTTTACACCCTTCTGTTGTAATTGAGTCTTGATTGCTGTTGGCACATCAGTGGGGCGGTGGGGGGGGGGGAGCTTACTCAGGCTGATGAGCTGCAAGGACTGGCTGTGCCCACTATCTACCAACCTCCAATTACCTTGGATGATCAGCTGTGCAGGAGCCCACCACACAGAGCAAGACTTACTTCAGCAGGGCTCTGGTACCCACTGAGTCCATTCCTTGAGTGCGTCACTTGTGGAGGTGGTTGGGTGGTGGTGCTTCCATGTGGTCTGAAGCTGTTCACTGGGTGTGCTGGCTCTGGGGCAAGGTCAGCCACTGCCTATATTCTGCCTGGGGACACCAGGCATAAGCTACAAAGCGATCTGCAGTTGGCTGCTTCTTGTGCTGGGCTCGATGTGCCCAGGCAAAGCCAAGCTGTGAACCAAGCCTGGCTGCTTCTGCTGCCAGGCCTGGGGCCACTTGGTGAGAGGTATGGGGCTTACTGTGGCTAGATGTTGCTTGTTTGAGAGTGAAGAAAAGAGAGACAGATGGAAAGTAGAGATAAATCTAAACATAATAGTAATCATAATACATGTAAGAACCCTGGCTGGTTTGGCTCAGTGGTTGGAGCATCGGCCTGCGGACCAGAGAGTCCTGGGTTCAGTTCCCGCTAGGGCCACGTACCAAAAACAAAAAAACAAAAAACAAAAGTAAGTGAATTAAACTCTTCCAGTTAAAATACAAAAACTGTCAGACTGAGGCCTGGCTGAATAGTTCAGTTGGTTAGTGTCATTCCCATACGCCGAGGTTTTAGGTTTGCTCCCTGGTCAGGGCACATACAAGGGTCAATCAATGAATGCATAAATAAGTGGAACAACAAATTGATGTTTCTCTCTGTTTCTTTCTCGCCCTCCCTCTCTCACAAAAATCAACAAAACAAACAAACAAACAAACAAACAAACAAAAACTATCAAACTGGATTTAAAAAGCAAATCCAATTATGCTTTCTAATTGCTATTGTGACAGAAAAAAGATGGAACATATACATCAGGCTATACAAATAAAAAGAAAGCTAGTATAAGATGTATTATACTTAACATACAAACACATCAATATGAGGGGGTAAAAACCATAGTCTTTGCATTCTTATATCCTCTACAGAGATTCTAAGCAGCAAAATCTTGGTGTTGTGATGTACAGAAATGGAGAAGAGTATTAAACCATATTTAAGAATAAATAAAAAAGAAAGCTAGTATAATTAATATATTTATTTTAACTTACTTATTAATTTAAATGTATTAATTTATTATAATGATAAAAATTCAATTCCCTGGGAAATGATGACTCATAATTTATATGTATCTAATAATCTATCTTCAAAGCATATAAAGCAAATATTGACAGAACTACGAAGAAAAATATCCACAATCAGAGTGAGATACTATTTTTTAAAATATGTTTTTATTGATTTTTTAGAGACAGTGGAAGGGAGGGGCAGGTAGAAACATCCATGTGAGAGAGAAACATCTATCAGCTGCCTCCTGCGTGCCCCCTACTGGGGATCGAGCCCGAAAGCCGGACATGTGCCCTGACCGGGAATCGAACCAGAACCTCTCAGTCTATGGGACAATGCTCAGTCCAAGGAGCCACACCAGCCTGGTGTGAGATACTATTTCAATATACCTTTTATCAGTAATGGATAGATGAAACAGGTCCACTGGATACATGAACCCACCTGGAGTTATCTTCCAAGTTTCCACGTTGGAATAAACATAATTGAGAGTAACAAAAGAAGCCCTAGTGGATTGTTTGAATGCCAAAATTATTCTTCCTGCTTCAACTATTCAGCAGCAATTCTACTTCCTGATTATCAGGGCCAATCACTCTTACCGGTAAGATAAAGCCCTTTTTTTGCCTGCTGGTCTACTGGCATGAAAATCCTAAAGTGATCCCGTCACAGTGGTAGATTTTAAGCTTAATGAAATTTCATGTGGTCCCTGTGGAAGTGTCTCCCCTCTGAGAAACAAAACCTCTACATCCACGGAGCCTAAAATTGGAACAGAAAGCACATATTCTCCAAGAGGGTCACTGTAAGTGATGGGATGGGAGGCTGTTGTCATGGATTCTGCTCTGTTGGGGCATGTATCTTATCATTTGCTGGGTGGAGCAGTGCCTATCAGTCAAGGTCAATGCTCAGGAGAAGAATGCAACTGTGGGCTGTTATCAGCCTACATTTCATCAGTTAGGGGATCACTAAGCGGTTTTGCAAAAAGGATCTGGGTGGGTACCAAAGTATCTACTACATTGACCAACTAGCAAATACAGCTTTAGAAAATAAGTTATGGTTAATCTTACCAGCTAAAGAACTCCAATATGTGGAGGTACAAGCTGAAAGAGAACGTGGATGAGTAGAGGATGAAGGATGTTACAATATCTAGTACTCTAACCAGTTGCAAAAAGAGTAAGTATTGTAGCAGCCACCATGGTCCCTTTTTTGCCTTGTTGTTATTATATATAATAACCAATTTTCTCCCCCCCCCTTTCCTTTCTGTTACTAATCAATACAAGATAAATCAGTGGTAGATTTAAAAAATTTAGTCCTTAGAATACAAGATATTAAGGTACAGTTGATACCAGGAATTTAAAGAAAAATTATTCAGAAATCCAGTTGGATTTTTTGTTTGCTTTAGTTCTTTGAGCCCATCTCTGAGGCAAACAAATGCCCACTGACACTCTTAAGCCTATGGTTGGGGGAGAGGAGGTGGGAAGGAAGAAGGCAGAAAATAAAAGAAAAACTTATACTTAAGATTACAAAATTTTAATCTGACACATATATAAAGCCAAAATTCTTTTTTTCTTTTAAATGTGGAACACTTCATAAATTTGCGTGTCATCTTTATGGGAGCTCCCTTGTAGGTAATTAACTGTTTTTAAGATTATATCTTTGTCTTAACCTTTTGTACTTTGTTGATGATGTGTCTTGGTGTGGGCCTCTTTGGGTTCACCTTGTTTGGCACTCTCTGTGCTTCCTGGGCTTGTATGTCTATTTACTTCACCAAGTTAGAGAAGTTTTCTGTCAATATTTTTTCAAATAGGTTTTCAATTTTTCGCTCTCTTCTCCTTCTGGCACCATGATGTGAATGTTGGTATGCTTGAAGATGTCCCACAGGCTCTTTACACTATCCTTATTTTTTTGGATTCTTTTTTCTTTTTGCTGTTCTGATTGGGCGTTTTTTGCTTCCTTATATTCCAAATCGATAGTTTGCTTCTTGGTTTCACCTACTGTACTATTGATTCCCTATAAATTATTCGTTATTTCAGTTAGTGTATCCTTCATTTCTGAACTGGTCCTTTTTCATGTGGTTGATGTTCTTATTAAGTTTCTTGAAGTTCTCACTACATTCTTTGAGCTTCCTTATAGCCAGTGTATTGAACTCTGCATCTGACTGATTACTTATCTCCATTTGGTTTAGTTCTTTTCCTGGAATTTTGTTCTGTTCTTTCACTTGGGACATGTTTCTTTGTCTCCTCATTTTGGCTGTTTCCCTGTGTTTGTTTCTATGTATTTGGTAGAGTTTCCCTGTCTCCTGGGCTTCATAGGGTGGCCTATTGTAGTAAGTGTCCTGTAGGGTCCAGTGGCACAGCCTCCCTGGTCATCCCAGCTGGGCCCATGAGGTGCACTCGTCGTGTGGACTGTACATCCTTCTGTTATAATTGAGTTTTGATTTCTGTTGGCATGTCAATTGGGAGGGATTTACTCAGACTGATTAGCTGCAAGGACAGGCTGTGCCCACTGCCCACTGCCCTCTGATTCCCTTGGAGGATCATCTGTGTAGGGGCCCACCACAGAGAGCAAGACTTACTTTGGCAGGGCTCTCGTACTCACTGAGTCCACTCATTGAGTGTGTCACTTGTGGAGGTGGTTGGTGCTTTGATGTGGTCTGAAGCTGTCCCTGAGTGTGCTGGCTCTGGGGCAAGATCACCCACTGCTTGTGTTCTACCCAGGGCCACCTGGCATAAGCTACAGAGTGATCTGCCAATGGCTGCTTTTGTGCTGGGCTTGGAGGTGCTCAGGAAAAATCAAGTTGTGAACCAAGGCTGGTTGCTTCTAGTGCCAGGCCTGGGGCCACTTAACAAGAGGTACAGGGCTTGCTGAGACCAGATGCTGCTTGTTTGAGAGATTCTAGGAAAATCTGAAGCAGGATCCAAGACAGGCCAATTCTATATGGTAAAGCGACTGAAAACACCTTGTGTGGGCCCGAAAGTGGGGTAAGGCAGGGCCTCAGGGAATCACCAGGGCTGGGCAAACAGTATGATCCAGGTTGCTGGAGTCCCAGATACGGTGGCCATCTGCTGCCCAGGGGAAGAGCTCACCAAAGGAACAACGGCCTCTGACATCAAGTCAGAGGAGAAAGCTACCCCTCCAGCTCTGACCCCAGTGCCAAACAACTCAGTTCTTCCTGGTGTGTCTCTGGTGCCTTTCAAGCTGCCTCCCAAATGCTGGAGCCCTTGAGAAGCGAATCCAAGTAAGTCCGTGTACTGGCCCTTTAAGAGGAGCTCCCTAGGGCTCCAGCAGCCTCAGCCTCTCTGAGCCTCAGTTTCTGCTGGTTTTTCCAGCCAGAAGTTATGGGGATTCTCTTCCTGGCACTGGAACCCTGAGCGGGGCACCTGGTGTGGGACGGGGACCCCTCAGTCCTCAGGGAGGACCTTCCCAGCCCAGGTGTCCTCCTGACTTTTATCCGCCACACGTGGGTGTGGGACCAGGCCATCCGCCTCCGCCCCTCCTACCAGTCTCCATGTGGCTTCTTTTTTTTTTTATTTTTATTTTTATTTTTTATCGTCACCCAAGGATATTTTTCCATTTTTTGTTCAGATAGAGTGGGAGGGAGAGAGAGGAAGGGAGAGAGAGAGAAACATCGATGTGAAAGGAACACATCGAGTGGCTGCCACCCGCACGACCAACCAGGGCCGGGGACAAACTGCAACCGAAGTACGTGCCCTTAGCGGGAACCGAACCCGGGTCTCTCTGGACCGCAGGCCGACGCTCTAACCACTGAGCAAACTGTCCAGGGCCATGTGGCTTCTTTTTAAATTCTGTAGTTGTAGGACTTTCATTCAGCTCATTTTCAGGTGGTTCTGAATGATGGTTGTTCTGTAGTTTAGTTGTAACTTTGATGTGGTTGTGGGAGGAGGCAGTGCCGCCTTTACCTACCCGCCATCTTGACCGGAAGTCTCTGTTTACACTTATGTTGACACAAAGACCTGTATGTGAATGTTCACAGCAGCTTTATTTATAATTTTCAAAAATTAGCCCTGGCTGGCTTGGCTAAGTGGTTAGAGCGTGGGCCTGCGGTCCAGAGAGACCCGGGTTCAGTTCCTGCTAAGGGCACGTACCTAAGTTTGTCCCCGGCCGTGGTTGGGTCGTGTGAGTGGCGACCACTCGATGTGTCCCTTTCATGTCGATGTTTCTCTCTCGCTCTCTCTCCCTCCCACTCTATCTGAACAAAATATTGAAAAATGTCCTCTGGTGAGGATAAAAATAATAATAATAATAAAAACAAAACAAAACAAAAAAACACAAAAATTAGAAACAACCAAGATGTTCTTCAGCAAGTAAAAGAATAAACCATAGTATATCCATACAATTTAGCAGTAAAAAGGAATGAGCCATTGATTTATGTAATATGAATGAATCTCAAAAGGATTTTGTTCAGTGAAGGAAGCCAGACTCAAAAGGCTATATTATTCCATTTATATGGCATTATTGAAAAGGCAAAACTTAGGGATGGAAAACAGATCAGTGGTTGTCAAAGGTTGGAGGAAGGGAGAGTAGCTGACTACAAAGGGACTCCATTGTAAACATTTTTTAGGGTGATGGAACTATTTTGTGTGGTTCTTGGATGGTGGAGAAGTGATTTGTTGCATTTGTCAAAACCCATAGAACTTTTACTGTATACAGATTTTTAAAAAATGAACCAGGAAATTGGAGGAGGTGGGGATCAAAGTATGAAATGCAGATTGCGACAAGTGATTTTAACTGTATTACACGTGTGTGTCATAACCTCACTGTAGGAGCTAGTGAAAAAAAAAAAAAAAAAAAAAGCTGACCTAAGTAACTTTGTAAAATAATGTTTTGTAAGGCAGATGACAAGAAGAACTCTTCATAAACACTGTACTCTAGTCAGTTTGTTTCTCACAGGGTATGGGTTAGTAATTCTGAAACTTGTTTTACAAGGGTTGAACAAACAAGTAAATACATCGAAGACAATTGGAGCCAGGTTTATTACTTTAAGAGAAAGAACTTATAAATAAACAAGGCAGGGGGCAGAAAGGAAGATTAGAATAGGAGTTGGAGATATCAACTCGAACTCACCAACTGCAGTGTTTTTATATACTGATACAGATGTAAATATAAGTATGTGGGCAAACTTGGGTTAGTATATAAACATTTATTTCCTTGCTCAGTCCACCAAGAGGATGCAGTAACAATGACACCCCAGTAGCAGGGCATACACAATACCCAGATCTTGGCTTTGAAGTACCATTCTCCAAAAAAAAGGAACCAGGGCTTTTTAGAGAAATAGCTGATTGTAGGCATGGGGCAGGAAATATAGAAGATGAGCCTGGAGCATCACTTAATGCCAGAAAGTAAGGAAGTGCTAAAAATAAAAATAAAAAAGGATGGGGCATGTCAAAAGTACACAGAAACCAACCTATAAGTGTTCCCAATGGGCAAAGCTGGAACAATTGGAGCAACAAGGTAGTGATAATATGAGATTATAACCCAAGGGCCCTGGCTGGGTAACTCAGTTGGTTAAAGCATCATCCTGGTATACTAAGTTCACAGGTTTGATCTCCAGTCAGAGCACATACAAGAATCAACCAATGAGTGCATAAATAAGTGGAACAATAAATCGATGTTTCTCTCTCTCTCTCTCTCTCTCTCTCTCTCTCTCTCAAAAAAAAAGTCAATAAATAGATTATAACCCAAGGAATAAAACAAACATGTATAAATATATGGATATAAATGATTAAATACATAAATACATAAGGGAGAAGGTGGGACCCATCTTCTTTAGAGAGGAATTCTAAATAATACATAAGTACTCCCCTTCCAGACTATGGAGTTTATTATTTTTTTCTTTATTGATTTTAGAGAGAGAGGGAGAGAGAGAGATAGAAACATCAATGAGAGAGAACATCGATTGGCCGCCTCCTGCATGCCCCTCACTGGGGATGGGGCCCACAACCTGGGCATGTGCCCTGACAGGGAATCAAACTGGCGACCTCTTGGTGCATGGGTCAACGCTCAACCACTGAACCACACCTGCTGGGCCAGGAGGTGAAGTTTAATTCCCTTCCTCTTAAGTGTGGGGTTGGACTTAATGACTCACTTTCAAAGAATGGAATGTGGAAAGGAAAAAATAGTAACTTTACTACAGAGAAACCAGGCTGATATCACCTTAACAAAGTGATCAAAGTTAATATCACTAGTGATAAGTCATAGTGATATCATGTATCCTGATATGATGCAGTGAAAAGGATTCTTCACCTCTGTAGTAGTCTTTAAAAAGTTCATAACTCCAGTTTAATACCAAGAAAACATCAGATACCTTGAAATGGCTAAGTATTTTACAAAGCACCTGAACAACACTTTTCAGAATTGTCAAGGTCATAAACAACAAAGAAAAACTGGGTGGGAAACTGTCAAAAACTGGAAGAGATTCAGGAGACATGATGACTAAACAAATAAGATACACAAAAATTAACTGGAAACATGACAGAAAACTACATGTAGGTTATGTTAGGTGGTGAGAAAGAGCCCCTGTGGGGAGGTGGTATTCCACTACAGCCTGAAGGACCAAAAGGAGCCGGTGAATACAAAGGGGAGAGTTGTTCAGATGTTGGAATCAGATGGTATAGAGACTGTAAGGCTTTCCTCAGTTTGTGCATTTGTGGAGCAAAGTGTGGCAGGATCTTTGAGAAAAAGGAACTATAGGAAAAGCCAGATGACATAGAAACTTGTGAAAATTTGATTTGGCCCAAAAGGACTATAGGAAGGAAGTAATTTAAATATAAGTATTTCTTCAAAGTACTGGGCTAGGCTAATTAATTACTCATCATCGGAGAGGAGGTTGGAGAACATGTGTTCTGAGGACCTTGAGATAACAGAGAACAAAAATATATACATTTTTTTCTTTATTGATTTCAGAGAGAGAGGAAGGGAGAGGGAGAGATAGAAACATCAATGAGGGAGATCGATTGGCCGCCACCTGCATGCCCCCACTGGGGATCGGACCCATGTGCCCTGACTGGGAATCAAACTGGCAACCTCTTGGTGCACGGATTGACGCTCAACCACTGAGCCACACCGGCTGGGCAAGAACAAAAACATCTAAAAGGAAAGGAAAAGTTCTTATGCAAATTTTCATTTATACAGGCCCTGTCTTTTATGTTTCCTAAGAAGGTAGGAGATTTTGCAACATCCAGGAGTCTTCCTAAACTCTTTAATAAAAATATTTTTACTAAAATATTCAATGTTAAATGCAAAGCTATAAGAATTTAAGTTTCAACCAGAAAGCAACTAAGATAGAATTTCTCATATAACATTTGTTTAAGATAGAGTAAATGAACTTTATTAACACAACTCACTCCACCACTATTTAAATTCTGAGTGGCTTCTGGTAGGTAAAAAAGTTTTATCCATCTCCTTTTTACCAGATTTGCAAATGAGATCAAATGGTAGCTCTAGAAGACTAGAAAAAACAAACAGTGTAAAGAAAAACTTTCTTCTGACAATATGATAGTATAACTGGAATAGCAAGTCCCAGCAAGAAGTCAGGGATGGCCCAGCAAAAGACCTCCAAGATAAGAGATGTTAAATAATTTCATTTGGCTGGATGACAAAGGGGCACTTAAGTAGCTCCTGTCTTTATTGCTCATCTTTAATCTGGGATCATGACAATTCATTCCTTTGTCGATGAAACTACAAGACTTAACTAAATTAAATAATGGGGTAAGGACTAGTGGCACCCTATTCCTTCATGAAACCTGAGTTGGTCTTAGTTGTATGTCTCTCATTTCTTTTCTACCCCAAATCTAAGCCAACTCAGAAAGTGGAGAAATGGTCTGCACACCGATAGTGCGCAGTCTTGACTGCCATCAGTGGGACCCTCTGTGGTAGCACAGAAAACCCCGCCGTCTGTCAGGAACAAGCAACAATAAACAAATACAGTACAACAGGCCTTTAGAAGATAAGTGCTTATATCAGTCTAGGACTTTATTTCATCATTGGTGACATATACCTAAAAATGAGTGGCAGTGTAGTATTTTTGTTAAAAGAGTAAGCTCCGGAAACTTCCAGTCAAGATGACAGTATAGGTAAATATACTTGAATCCTCTCACAACCACATAAAAATTACAACTAAACTACAGAACAACCATCATTCAGAACTGCCTGAAATCTAACTGAATGGAAGTCCTACCACTAGAGCTTTTAAAAAGCCACATCATGCCCTGACCGGTTTGGCTCAGAGGTTGGAGGGTCGGCCTGTGGTCCAGGGAGACCCGGGTTTGGTTTCCCCTAAGGGCACGTGCCTCGGTTGCGGTTTGTCCCCCGCCCTGGTTGGTCAGGCAGGTGGCAGCCACTCTGTGTGTCCCTTTCACGTCGGTGTTTTTTTTTTTCTCTCTCTCTCTCTCTGTTATTCTCTCTCCCTTCCACTCTACCTGAACAAAAAAAAAAAGAAAACATGTCCTCGGGTGAGGATAAAAAACAAAAAGCCACATCATGTCCGGTCGATGTGGCTCAGTGGTTGAGCGTCTACCCATGCACCAGGAGGTCGCCAGTTTGATTCCTGATCAGGGCACATACCCAGGTTGTGGGCCAAACCCCCAGTGAGGGACATACAGGAGGCAGTCATCGATGTTTCTATCTCTCTCCCTCTCCTTTTCTCTCTATAAAATCAATAAAGAAAAAAAATTTTTTTAATAAATAAAAATAAAGAAGCCATGTTAAGACTGGTGGGCGGGGCAGAGATGTGGAGGCATAGAACAGGCTAGTCTCACACCCACAAGTGGCGGGTAAAAGTTGGGAGGGATACCCCGCCTGCAGAGATCCTACCTGAGAAGTGAGAGGTCCCAGCCCCACCAGGCCTACCAGCCAAGGGTTCCAGTGCCACAAGTTGAAGTCCCATAGCTTCTGGCTATAAAAACCAGCAGGGATTATGGCTAAGACAGACAGCTGCTGGAGTCCCAGGTGCTCCTCTTAAAGGACCCACACATGAACTTACTCAGACTCATTCCCTCTGAGCTCCAGCATTGGGGCAGCAGCTCAAAAAGGCACCAGGGACATATGGGGAGGAAATAAATTGTCTGGCATCAGGGTGTGATCTGGGGGGTGCTGGCAGAGTGCTGAGCCCCACTTCCCCCACAGAGTCAACAGGTGGATAAGCCATATCTGAGACTCCATCAACCTGCTCACAGTTTACCTCATCCTGGTGACTCCCTGAGAGCCCACCCTACCCTACCCCACCCAACTTTCAGAGGCTATTTCCAGAGGCTATTCCATACAACTGGCCTATCTTTCCTCATGCTTCAGATTTTCCTAAAATTTTTGAACAACTAGCATCCGGTCTCTGTGTACCCCATACTTCTTGCTAAGTGGTCCCAGCCCCAGCACCAGCAGCAACCAGCCTTGGTTTGCAGCTTGGCTTCAAGCCCAGCACAAGTAGCAGCCATCTACAGATAGCTCTGTAGCTCATGATAGATGGCCCCAGGCAGGCCACAGGGGGTGGCTACCTTGTACCTCCTGGGAGGCCCCAGAGCCAGTGCACCCAGTGGAGAGCTTCAGATCGTGCCAGATTACAACCCTACCATCTCTATGAGTGACACACTCAAGGAATGCACTCAATGAGTACCAAAGCCCCACTGAGGCAAGTCTTGCTCCATAAGCTCAGCTCTGGTACAGCAGCTCCTCCACTACATCCTCCCAGTGATGTCGATAACAATCAAGGCTCAACTACAACAGGACAGTGCACACAGCCCACACAAGGCTGTACCTGGCATACCCTACTCAACGTGACTGCGGAGGCTGTGCCACTGGGCCCTAGAGAATATTTACTACACAAGGCCACTCTACCAAGTGTAGGAGCTGTAGCAGCTCTACCTAATACATAGAAACAAACAGGGAAACAGACAAAATGTAGACAAAGAAAAAGAACAGGAGAAATCTCCAGAAAAAGAACTAAATGAAATACTGGCAAGCACACTACCACACACAGAGTGTAAAACAATGGTTATAAGGAATCTCGAGGAACTTAGTGAGAACTTCAAGGAACATAGCAAGAACTTCAATGGCATGAAAAAGGACATAGAACCCATAAAAAAGAACCAGTCAGAAATTAAGAATACACTAACTGGCCCAGCCGGTATGGCTCAGCGGTTGAGCATTGACCCATGCACCAAGAGGTTGCCGGTTTGATTGCCGGTCAGGGCACATGCCCAGGTTGTGGGCCAAATCCCCAGTGGTGAGCATGCAGGAAGTGGCCAATCAAGGTTCTCTCTCATTGATATTTCTATCTCTTTCCCTCTCCCTTCCTCTCTCTCTAAAATCAATAAAGAAAAAAAAAAGCAGCAAGAAAAAAGCAGTTAGTTACCTACAAAGGAGCTTTCATAAGACTGCAAGCTGATTTCTTAACACAAACTTTGTAGGCTAGAAGGGAGTGGCAAGAAATATTCAAAGTGATGAAAAGCAAGGACCTACAGTTAAGACTACTCTTACCACCTGGGGAAATCAGGAGGGGGTGGGAGCAGGGAGGAGAGGGTCAAAGTGGGAAAAGGGGATACATATATAATACTTTCAACAATAAAGATTTAAAAGAAAAGATTACTCTGCATAGCAAAGCTATCATTTAGAATTGAAAGACATATAAAGAGCTTCCCCTGCAAAAAGAGTTTCCCAGACAAGAAAAAGCTAAAGGAGTTCATTACCTCCAAGCCAATATTATATGAAATATTAAAGGGTCTTCTTTAAGAAGAAGGAAAAATATGGGCAATAAAATGGCAATAAATACTATATCAATCAACAATTGAATCTAAAAACAAAATAAAAGAGCAAGCAGAACAGAAACAGACCATTTTGACAAATGACAGATGGGAGGGGGGTTGGGGGGATGGGTAAAAAAAGATGAAGGGATTAAGAAGTACAAATTGGTTGTTAAGAATAGTCATGGGAATGTAAAGTACAGCACAGGGAATGTGGTCAGTGTTAATCTGGTAGCTATATGTGAAATCAGATGGGTGTGAGATTTATCAGGGTGATTATTTGGAGAGTTGTATGGTGTCTGGTCACCAGGTGTATACTACTGTACAATATTGTATTAGTAATTTTTTCAACTGTAATTGAAAAATTAAAAATTATAATAAGAAGCATCATCTCTGGAGCCAGACTGACAAGTTCAGCTATTTGAGTTCAAATTCTGGTTTTATTACATGTGACTTTAGTTTCCTTCTCTATGACCAAGCATAATAATAGAGCTGACCTTATAGGTTGTCAGATAGATTCAATGAGTTAATATACATAAAGCACTTAAATATTGTTCTTATTCATTCATTCATTTGGCAAATATTTATTACACATTTACTTTTGTTTCAGGAATTTCTCAGAGCACTACAGACACTAGAGCAAACAAAATACATAAAGTCCCTGCCCCCTTATGAAGCTGACATGTAAATTTAGTCCATGATGTCACTTCAGGTTCCCAAGAACTCTCTAGGTCCTTGCTAACTCAAAGTCCATAAAGAGGCAGCACGACCTCACCTGGGAACCTTAGAAATTCATATTCAGGCCCCACCAGACTGACTGAATCAGAATCTGCATTGTAACAAGATGGTTGGGTGACATGTGTGCACGTTAAAATTTGAGATATCCTGCCTAAATCAGAAACTCTATACTTGTACTAAGGAAACATCTTGAAGATTCCCTGGGTTCTAAGGAGCACAGCACTGAAATTTAAAAATTGCTCTAAAGACTGGCTGGTGTGGCTCAGTGGTTGAGTGTCGACCCATGCACCAAGAGGTCGCTAGTTCGATTCCTGGTGAGGGCACATGCCCAGGTTGTGGGCCCAGTCCCGAGTGGGGGGCATGCAGGTAGCGGCCAATCAATGTTCTCACTCATTGATGTTTCTGTCTCTCCCCCCTTCCTCTCTCTCTAAAATCAATAAAGAAAAAGAAATTTTTAATTGCTCTAAAGAAAAACATTTTTCAAGATTATTTTCACATAAAATGTCATGTTAACTGAGTTGAGCTTAAGAGGTGGAAGTCTGCTCATTTTACACATGTGCTTTATGTTCCTAAAAAATACTAGTGCTAATATTCTGGGGTTAATCTAGGTAAATGGCTCCATCTAGTGGAAATATTCTGATTTATACATCATTGAGTACAGTTTAAGCTAGTCTTGAGAGGATCTCAAGAAAATTAAAGTTCAAAGTATCTTAAAGAAAATGTGTATGCTTACAATTGACAAAAAGGATGAGGCTTAACAGAAATGTTTGCAAGATCCTAGGGTACGTGGAAAAAAGGCTTAGTAACCATCAATCTCTTTCTTTTTACACATAAGGCCTTTGAACACAAGTTTAATTTTTAAATATCTCAGTTGTGATAAGAATATAAGTGTTAAGAAGACATATTAAGTATAATTGTTTTGGGAAAATGTGCCTTCAAAGTGAAAATGTAAAAATACTTTTCAGAGAAGTTTACCAGTAAAGATTCCAGAAAGGTGATTATAGTATATTACTTGGCCTTGTAGAAAGTATATGAATACCTCAGAATTTTAATAACATAAGCTCTCACAGATCTTTAGTTCCTAAGTATACTGAATTGAAATGACCTTGAACTAATAACATCTGAAGCATAACTATAAACTTGTCTGTTTTGTTTTTTATTCAGGCCTGATTTTGTTAAAAGATGGACTTGCTAAAAAATAAATAAAGGAAGGTTGGTATGCCTGTATATGGTTACCAGATAGGTCTCTGGTGCTATGAAGTTATGTATAAAATATACAAGTATATATTTATGTACCACTTAAATAACAATAAAGTGTACTCACCATCCAGAATTTTCATGATTATACCCTCAGCTCTCCTTCCAAGATGCAACCACCTGCATTTTGTGTTACACACTTATGATTCCCTACTTTTAAATTTTGTCTGTTTTACAATTTAATATAACTGGCTTCTCTGTAGGTATTCTGAAACTAGCTTCTTAGCACTATTTTAAAAATCCATCTATCCAGTGGGGCATTTGGGTTGTTCCTTTTATATTTTGCTATTACAATGCTGATATGAAAATTCTTGTGTTTTCTGGCACACGTAAGGTATATGCCTACGAGAACTGCCGAGTCTTAGCATGTACAGATGTTCGACTTGACTCAGTAATGGCAAACTGGTTTCTAAAGTAGTTGAACTAAATCAGCATTGTTAGAGTTCTTGTTCTTCTGTGGTGCATCATTAGTAACAATGAGTATTTTCCATTTTTGTGAAATTAGTTAATGTGAAGATTTGTAGCATTTTTTTTATTTTTATTTGTTCATGGGCTATCCTATAGGTTAAGTACTTAAGGAATGAACAAGTAATAACAAAACCGATTTCACCACAGGCTAATTGATATAAACAAGAGTTAAGCCCTGGCCAGTTTGGCTCAGCGGTTGAGCATTGGCCTGTGGACCAGAGAGTCCCGGGTTCCATTCCTGCTAGGGGCATGTACCAAAAACAAACAGACAAAAAACAAGTTAAGTTTCTAAAGCATCTCAGTAACATTATGACGAAATGTTGAACAAAACGTTATTTGAGGACCTGCTGAACTAGTTTCATGTGTATTTAGATGTTTCCAGACTTAGTTTCTTTTGAGCTGCCTACTCATGAATCAGTAGTTTCAATTCCTGCAGCCATGTATTTAAAAATATATCTGATAAAGGTATATCTAAAATATACCTTTATCACTACTTTTACACAATTTTTCTGCCTTCTTTTTTTTTTTCATAGGAACTTCATTATTTTGAGATATAAAATTACCTAGTAACAAACAAAAACCTGATACTAATCTTTTTGGGATACATATAAAATTTTAAATTTAGATACCACAAACTGATAATCATTTGGGGAAGTATCTATCATAGGCCACTTTGGCCTGCTCAGTCTTCAAGAGCTTCCACATTTCTTGAACTCGGTTCTTATTTTTAATTTTTTTCTTTACTAATATGAGAGAGAGAAAGGGAGAGGGAGAGGGAGAGAGAAACACTGATGAGAGAGCATATCAATTGGCCGCCTCCTGCATGCCCCCCACTGGGGATCGGGCCCACAACCTGGGCATGTGCCCTGACCGGGAATTGAACTGGCGACCTCTTGGTGCATGGGTCAACACTCAACCACTGAGCTACACCAGCCAGGCAAAAGGTTTTCTTTAAGAAAAAAATATGAACAATAAAATGGCAATTACTAATACATATCAATCAATGATTGAATCTAAAAAACAAAAACAAAATACAGTGATATCTCGGTTCTCGAACGCCTCGGTTTTCGACCAAATGGAGATTCGAGAAACTTTTGTCTCGGAATCCGAACAAATATTTGGAACTCGAACTTCCGAGATGAGCCGAATGGCGTTCATTCGGCCCAGCGCGCCTTGCTTGCGTCATCAGTGTGAGTGCAGAGAGAGTCACGCTTTGTGGAGTCACGCTTTCCTATTTGGTTTCATTGCTTCGGTTCTCGAACAATTCGGTTCTCGACCGTCCTCCTGGAACGAATTATGTTCGAGAACCGAGGTATCACTGTAAGTGTACAAGAACAGAAAAGAACTCATAGATACAGATAAAATTTTGATGATTTCCAGATTGGAGGGGGATAGGAGGTATGGGTGAAAAAGATGAAGGGATTAAGAACAAATTAGTTGTTACAGAATAGTTATGGGGATGTAAAGTACAGCATAGGAAATGTACTGATGTTCCGGCAGCTATGGGTGGTGTCAGATGAGTGTGAGATTTATTGGGATGATCATTTAGTAAGTTATTTAATGTCTAATCACTGGGGTGTACACCTGAAGCTAATATGTCAACTGTAATTGAAAAATAAAAATGATTTTAAAATAAAGAAAAACATAGGTCTACAATTATGAGTACAGGAATTTATTCTTGTATTTTTATTATTGTATTATTCATTTGTATTACAACTGTAAATCTACTTTAGCCCACCCCTGTATTCTTTTGAATTAGCTTTTTCGGTTCTTTGGATATATTTGCAGAAGTGGAATTGCTAGGTCATAAGGCAGGTCTATTTTTATTTTTTTGTGGTAGCTCCATAATGCTTTCCATGGTGGCGTCACCAATCTGCACTCGCTCCAACAGTGCATGAGGGTTCCCTTTTCTCCACATCTTTACCAACACTTGATTTATTGATAGCCATGGTGTGAAGTGACATGTTTTTTCTTTTTTGAGAGAGAGAAATATCGATGAGAGAACATAGATCAGCTGCCTCCTGCATTCCCAATTGGGAATTGGGCCCACAAACTGAGCATGTGCCCTGACCGGGAACAGAACCGGTGACCTCTTGGAGCATGAGTCAATGCTCAACCACTGAGCCACACCAGCAGGGCTCATTGTGGTTTTAATTTACATTTCTCTGAGTGATGTTGAGCTTCTTTTCATATTTCTATTGCCCATCTGTATGTCCTCCTTGAAGTGTCTTTGCCCATGATTGATTGATTTTCACCTTATTGTTGAAGTATTACAGATGTTCCCCTGCTCCTTTGCCCATTTAAACATTGGATTTCCTATTTGGTATTATTTTCAAAAAACATTTATGTGAGACATGGATTGGTTGCCTCATACAGTGGGGGACTGAACCTGTAACCCAGGTACATGCCCTTGGCCAGGAATCAAACCTGTAACCCCTCGGTCTGTGAGCAACACTCCAACCGCTGAGCCAAACCGGCCAGGGCATAGTGTAGTTTTGTAAGTTCTTTATACACTTTGGATATTAACCCCTTATTAGATGTATGACTGGTGAATGTTTTTGAGAAATAACTTCTGAGTGTCCAACACTAAGACAGTTGTGTAAATTGTTCATAGAATATGATGTAGTTATGTCAATGTATATTTATAGCCAGGCAAATTTAGATAATAAAAATGCACAAACTCACTAAAAGTAGTTCACTTGACTTAAATTGTTTAATATAAAGTTCTTCAAAAAGCAACATACGCTTGAAAAGGAATACTTTAGAATAAAATTTAAATTGTCAGACCAAGAGTGCTATTAAATGCACAGAAATGTATTTCACTCATGACTGGCAGAAAAATCTGAAGGTTTAGTATAACAATATTTACTATGTCACTTTTGCCAATGGCTCAGAAATCGTGTTTAGTTTCTAAATTGTAACTTGCAGTTTGCGTTGAACACTGACTGTTGTATGTGGATGTCTCAGCAGCTTCTTTCACACCAAGTTAACACAAGGCCGAGGTTAAGCATTACAATACGAGTCATAGATTTAGCAGTTTCTATGTTCAACTGTATAGTTATGAACTGTGTAGTTAAACTGCTCCTTTTCCAAGCATTCCTAAAGCATCACATATAGTGCAAATTATTGGAATCAGATTAACTCATTACAAGATAAAAATGCCTGTCAGTTCAAAAACAGGCATAATATAAAGTGAAAACTTAGAAGTTTGTACTTTAGTTTAACTAAAATGTTACTTACAAAAGACTTTTAGCTTCAGCATAATTTAAGATTACAGCCAAATCTTAAGATTAAATAAAAGTCTTGAATAACTATTAGACTGGCTTCATCTTCTCCCACAACCCAAGTCCTAAATTCTGAAGCCTTAAACTTTCTTGACGATGTCTTTTAGAACATGATACCCACCACCCAACACAACTGAGCTATCTCAAATATTTTCATGTGCAGGCAACAAAGGGAAAAAGCCCCAAACTGCATTTCCTTTGAAAATTTCGTGGGTTAAACTGATCTAATCTCAAGCCTTTTCCTTGTTGGAAAATGTTGTAATCTCAACAAACTCTACTACTCTATAAATATGCACATTTCCCTTGAAATATAACATTTTAATTAGTAATAAGAAACTATAATAATGGATTACTGCCTGAAGAGAAAACTACTTTTGTAAATATTAATTTAAAAAATTATGTCCTAGTATTTTGAAGGATAAACAAGCCTTAATAGGGCACATTCATACACATTCATGCTACCTATCCTCATGCTTTATTTAAAACTTCACCTTTTAATTCTTTTTGCAGAGCACTAGCTTTCCATTCTCCCCACCAAAAGCTGGTAGAATCAACTGTTTAGACAAATATCAAGAGGAGTTAAGTTAAAATGTGGGGGAAATACTTTTTAACTAAAGTTAAGAGAATATTCAATTTTAGAAACAAGAGTGCAACAAGGTGTAAACTAAGAGGAAAACAACAAAACAAGACCTACCTGGATTCAAAATGGGGGGAGGGAGAGAAAGCTCATTTCCTTCATTAAAAATCAGAGCGAAACATCTATAGTTAAACAACTTTATTAACATAGTCAAGCAGTGATTAACATTCACATCTATTATGTCACATCATACAAATGTAAATACAAAATTACTACAGTACAATATATATTCTCTGCATGATCCAAAATATTTGGTGGCCCCAAAAAACTCTCTTTAAAATTCAGCAGCTTATCAAAAATTAAAACCATATTCTATTTAAAATGAAGATCTGGTTAGCACAGAGTTAGACTTCAAGAAATATCAATTTAGTACAGTTTGAGAAGTTGCAGGAGGATGTTTGAAGGACACATTCTAACATAGTGTGGCAAGTACAGGAAACATCAAATTTAAAGCTTTTAAGCATAACTCATACAACCTAAGTTGTCAGCAGAAAGATCCAGTTATTTATAACTAAAGCTAAAACTACTAAATTATTGCACCCAATATTAACATGAATATCAAGTGTAAAACTTTTTTAATAATACGAAGTGAAGCCATTAATCACGTTTAAACATCTCTTTTCACAGATAATCTATTAAGTAAAATTATACAGTATTGTCTAGTTATTATCTCCTTAAAAAAATCCAATCTTAATTTTGTTATGTATCCACAGAAGAAAAGAGTAATAAAGCAATATGGCGAAAGGACAGTGGAACCCCTTTATGAGGCTGGTAATAAGAGGGGACCAACATTGCCTTGTAGGCTAACCATGTTATAGAAGATAATTAGACTTGCAAAATAGCTAATTCTGGATAATACCAAGCCATAGTATAAGGGGATTCTATGATAAACAAAGAGTCTAATGAAAGGGAAAACGTTATTTTCCTAAGTAGTGATATAATGCTTGGCAAATTGATTTGGTTTGATTTTAAAATGTACAAGAGGTGAAAAATCATTTAACTTCCCTCAAAATCATGCATACATTAAAAAAATACATTCTGGGATACAAATCACAATAAACAGTTGCTATAATTTAAATTCATACCTTAAAATTAATATGTATAATAATTAGGCATAAAGATAAAGAACTCTATACATATAATACCAACGGGGGAAAGATCTACATAAGACTGAAAAAATTAGTCACAAATCACCTGGAGAGCGTACAAGTGAATGTAACTTATATGTAAAATTTTAATTTTTAAGACACATTAGAAATACCTCCGTATTTAATACAGTATGAAAGGTACTAAGTAGGTATACAATGCTTTTGCATGGTACTACTACTGGATAATATTGTCACACAGTTCATTATTGATCTGATTTTTCACCTAGCTTATCCCAGGCTTTAACAATCTGAAGACCAGTTTCCTTCAAGATTTCAATGCCTACACTTCAATAACAATGCTAGTACAACAGTTAGTGTTTCCCCCCTTGTATTATTTGCAAAAAATAATTCAAGAAGCAAAGCTGTGTGTATTTTAAGGTACTACTGAAGGAAGGATTTAAATTGCAGTTATGCATGATACACTCTTCTCTTGGGAAGAATGTTTTTGCACCGTTATCTGTTAATACATTCAATATGAATAATATAAACTATATAAAGCAAAAATAACCAAAACCTTTTTTTTCCTTTATGGCAAAGTATTTTCATTAAATTTAAACTAAAGGGCTTAAGACAATTAAATTCTGCCATTTCAGTTATGCAGGGAATTTAATACAGGACAGAAAATTTCCACTTTCCTATCTTCAGGGTTTAAAGAAAAGGACCAAATTAAATTCACTTTCAAGGTAAACCTACATGCAAAAGCCTGCCAGGAGGGATTTATACCAACTAGTCTGCCAGAATAAAGACAGGAAAATCAGACTAAATGGAAAAATTCTTCATGAAATACACTAACAAAGAATGTAAGTGTAATGACCCTTTATAAGCATATGCCACCAAAGCAAACAGGATACAAGAGTATTCACCTGAGATAAAACTTGTATCTGAATATTTTGTAACTGAGTAGACAAAGCATTTCAATAGAGGAAAGTCAGCTGAAATTATTTTAAAATATACATCTGATACTATTTTACAATATATGCAATTTAAGCAATTCAGATCAATGAAAAAGTCTTAACAAAAAAATCACAGTGTTTATCAATGTCAATTACAAAATGTATGCTACTTATTTTGTTTTTAAAGATGTAATGGCTTGGTTAAGTGTTTTTAAATCTATTCTTCTGAAATCTAACTTGCGTCACAAAATCAAGTAGCAAGAAATGTAAAGCATCAGAACTGGCTCTTAAAGGTTATTTACATGTTGATTATTTGGGAAATAATCAACCAAAAAAATATAAAAAAGTGATTTTTTTTTACATAGTATGAAGTTATTAAAGAGATTAGACAATACAAAAAGCAAAATTTTTCCTGAATAAATGAGTATCTGTGGCACTAAGTTTACTTACTAATGGACTAAAACATGGAACTGCCAAACATGCATTTAAATTATATTAAATACACTTTCTGTTTCCAACTTAGGTTGATCAGCAGCTTTTGTTCTGTTAGAATCCTTCAAAGAGAGAAGCTCGAACAGGAAAAAGAAGGCATATATAAAACAGTAAACACTGACCTCCTGAGGTTCCTACAACATAAAAATATTCAAGTAGAAAATCTACATCACTTAGCAGCGGCTATGTCTGTAGTTGAGCACACTAACAGCACTTTAGTGTGTAAGGAGCAGATGAAGTAAGCCGTGCTTTAAGCATGCCAAGAGGCAGAAACACTGGAATGTAACAAAGACAAACTCACAATTTCAGACATTCAGTCAACATTCAAAACTATTAAGACTATACCACAAGGATTAAGTTGCTTTTATATATATATATATATATATATATCCCATGATGCATTGTTTTATCAGAACAATAAATGCTAAATCAGAGCTTACCTCAAAAGAACTTAAATGGCTTCTGCAAATTCCTATGCTATACTAAGTATCTGAAATATAAATTCGGAAAACAATACCTCAAGAGGAGGAGGGAGTAATTAAAACAAACAAAAACTCAACCCAATCTCAGGTTGCCAGTTATATTTACTTAATTTTATTTTCTATTTTTAAATTAAATTTCCTTTTAACTTAAAAACAGGTTAAGTGATCACCAAATGAGCATATTTTTGTGACATATCTAACTGAAAACCAATTTTTAATCAAACAGGTGACAATATTGCTTTTCCAGTCAACAAAGAATCACAAGTCCAAATAACTTTACTGTTGTTTTTATGTTTGTTTTAAAGTGTTTAGAGAGGAATTTTGCCATATTCTTTCAATTTAAAATATTTATTACCTATTCTAAAATATTAAAATATCTCCCATATTAAATTCAGAAAAGTATTTAAAAAAAAAACCCTGGAGAATATCACTAGATTTAAAGATAAAATAGCTACCCCAATCAGGTTTTAATCACTAACTAGGAAGCAGATTTTGAGCTCCCAGTGAAACAATGGTACTAGAAAGAGAAAAATGCTACATACCCTTTGGATCCAACTTATAATTTAAAAAAAATTGGATAAGAAAATATTTAATTTCAGGCTCTAAAGACTGAAATTTGCAAAGCCAAAGTACAGGAAAGAAGATGAAAGAACATGTTAAAAAAAATACACACACACACACACACACACAACACACACAACACAAACCTTTCTGCATGCTACCATGCATTTGAAAATTTTTAAAACGGTATTTATAAATTCAGACACATACAGCTCAAACTTCAGTGCAATGGCTGTATCATTCAACACCTTTAGAAGAACAGAACCATGCAAAGAGGAGCAACTGCTTATAAAAATGGTTATTTAGTATTTATTCTGCAATGCAAAGGTGACAAACTAAAATATAAAAAGGTTGTTATGGCTTAACATTTTTGTTGCAGATTAAATATGCAGCATTGAAAAATGGAAAGGTGTGGCTTCATCTCTGACCAGCAGAGTTAAAAAGAAAAATCTCTCCATTTTCCTTCATCATCATGGGATACACTGTTCAGGCAATCCAAATTAATAAAGACTTGCACTTTATATGGAGACAAGATCAAGTGTACCAGTTAGGATTTCACATTCACAGTATATAAGAAAATACACATGGAAGGAAAAGTAAAGGGTTAACTTAACAAGGATTTATTCACAGAAATACATGTAAGTAGAGAAAAATAACAGAAAAGCTAAACAAATGAAATGAAGAGGATCCAAATCAACTTTCACTCTGTAGCTTTTTACTTGCACCCTGTGTGCATATATCTAGGGCACAGAGGGCCACCAACATGCGCCAATACAGTGTAGGAACCCTGCATTACATCCATTAACTTAAACATATCTTTAAGATCATGCTTTGAACAAAAAAAAGCTTAGAAGGCAATATGTTGAGTGGGAATAAACATTGAAATATAGCAATCATGTCTTTAACTTCTACAATTGTCTTTATGTGCCAACTAACATTTATGCAGCCTCTTACAGATCTTTTACCATGTAATTTAAGTTTTAGAAGTTTGATAAAATCACTAGTAGTATATAACCATGCAGAAAGCACATCACACTGACAGCACAGAGGCAAAGATTTTGCACAGGTATATCAGCTTTCCACATTGTGCAGGTTACACACAATACAATATCAATCTTATTCCTAACAGATCCTAAAAAGATATCTCAAGGCCTAGCTGTAAACTACAGTACTTTATATATCTATATTCTTAATAAAAATAAAATCCACAAATCTTAAAAAGGAATTTTAAATGCAGGGCTATATTGAACTGGTAAACTGCAACACAAACTGGCGCAACAGAGGTAAATGAATACCAATCTCACTCTACGTGATGCAAGCATGCTACTTACTTTCCCACTAATTAACTTTCAATCACTATGAGCCAGAATGCATGCCTGAACCTTAAACTGCACTTTAAAATTAACGTCTTGGCCTAGAAATTAAATCTAATGAAGTACAACCATCAAATTATATCCACTACATTAATGTTTTAATGCAAAATCAAGAGTTCAATCTTTAGTTTGATATGTCCAACCCCATTTATTCCTCCCTCCCTGCCCACCCCACAAAGGTAAAAGGAGTGACTCATTTGGCATTTCACAGGGTGCTTCGTTGTTTAAATTATTTTTTTTATTTCCAACTTTTTTTTGGGGTACCTTAAATTGTAACTTCCAAGAACCTGCTTCTCCTATGGGTCAGCAAGCTGATTTTAATTCTATTAGCTTCATTTGTGTAGTTCTTTATCAGCATGCAAAAACAAGGCCCCATTGTGTGGGAAAATTTATAAAAACCTTTAAATAATAAAAAAAGCTTCTTTACTGTTTGTAATCCCCATTCTTAGGTTTCCTTTATTGTGCGCTATAGAAATTTTCCTCTTTTATCCCTATGCATCATTTATATGGTTCTTGTTTTGGTACAATTCCCCATAATATTCCAGAATGTACTGTTTTGTGAGTAGACTGAATAGGTTCTTTTTTTTTTGCTTCTTCACATCCAGTGCGGAGTTGTAACTGAAGACAGATTTCCACCCACAAAGGCTCCAGATGTTAAAACGTTTCCCAACATCGACTTAATACAGTGACGGCAACACCTCCCTCCCGCCCCTCCCAGTAGGGTTGGGATTGTACTGTATTCCCTACTGGTTTACCCTTCCCCCCTGTAAAGGGTAACATTTTCCCTGGGTGCAGAGGCTTCCTCACAGTCTCCAAGACTGAAGGACCTATAAGAAAAGAAAACAATTTTATAGTTTGACAACTGTCTCTCTTTTAAAGTCAGTGGACCACAAAATCAATCAAGTAAGGATGACATGTCTACCTAAATAAAATAAGAAATTGGACAAATAGCTTAAGATAATGCTAATCAATGAGAATCATGTTGTTTCCTTACAGGGCAAAAAAGGAATAGCTGAAGCAATGTTAAGTAATCTAACTAGTATACCAGCTTGAGATTTCTTTCTATCAAGGATTCAAAGTGGAACCATGCATTTTTATCTTTCTTTATATAGCTCTCAACTGCCACCTGTACCAGAATACAAAAAGTGACCCTGAGCTGGAGACATGCATAGAGAGATGTATAGCAATTTATATATAGATGAAATATACACAAAATGCACCTTGTAGGATGCTATCAGTCTAATTCTTTACCTCCTTTTGCATGAGTGACGAGAACCAGTTATTTCTTACATAGTAAGTTGTCTTACTTTCTTCAAAATTAAATGCACCTTCTTTAGGACAATCACTCTCCTTAGAATTACAACTCACCTTTTTTTGCGAGTATTCCCAATATAAAGCAAACAAAAATCCAATCAGTAAAAAAAAAACAAAAGCAAAAAACCCCTCAAAGTGCATTACTTATTTTTGGTTGCCTGATATTTTCACTTAAGAGGTACTAAAGATGTCCACTACACTTCAGCAAATATCAAAAAGTTAATTAACACTTGACTTCTTGATGCTCTTAATTAATAATTCTTCCAACCCTATTTTACTCAGTCATTTCCTTTACTCTCAGGACTCTTGATTTTGCCGATAAGGACTTTGTAAATGGTAGCAATTTAATGATGAAAATGACATAAAAAAAATAAAGGTAAATTACTGGGAGACTGTAACTAGTACCTGACAGTAGAATTTTCACAACAAGACTACTAACCACTCATGCCAAACTTCGAACATTTATGAAGGTTCATGTGAATTCACAGAGGGTGATCAGCCCATCTGTGGAGAAGTACAAGCAACCCCTTTTCTCTGCCTCTGAAAAGAGGGAATACTACAAAAAAAGGCAGGAAAAGTTATGAATCAACTTTTATCTCTAATTAGAAAACTGAGAATTACTACATACCTTGTCTTAGAACATGGTCACCAAGTTAATTCATAATTGGTGATGTGACAGAGACAACAGAAGGTAATAATTCTGAGAGTGCCTTAGACTTAGCTCATGGTTGAATCTTTTGGCATTTGATGCTAAAAGTCTTTCTCATCTATTGCACGCTCATGATTTAACAAGTGAATCAAGCACTTTTCCAAAATGCTAAGGCCATAAAACAGCTATTAGGACTCAAGACCACAGTGGGACAGCACACACAAAGGGCTCTGAGACATTCCAGAGGCTGCAAGTATATTTCTGCTGTCTTCTAGGTTAATTAGACAACTCAGATTTTGAAATCTTTCCAGGTTTAAAATCTAGCTCAGAGTAAACAAGCAAGCAAACAAAACTCCAACATAAAAGGTAATTCAATTGGCTATACAACTGCTGGACACACACTGAGTACATTCCCTGGCCTCCTAGTCAAATGTGTCTCAGTTTATGTTTAAAACCTAAAGAAGCATAACCGTTGGCCCACGGTACTTGTACTGACCCATGTTCCTAATTTATTGAACCAACTTAGTGTGTTAGGCAATCTACCCAATTTTAGTGTCACAATAGTACAGCATTTAATACTCAAAAGAATTCAATGAAGGAAATGAGGCTAAGAGACTAGAATTGTTAGTTCGACTTAACAACTTTAGAAAATCCCAAGAAGAGTCCCAGTGGACTTACCCGTCTATCACCCCAAATCAAAACAATCTTCCATTGCCATTTTAAAAAACAGTGCTGGGCCCGTGGTAGGTGTTCAACAAAAATGAATGTTGAAGATTGAATACAAAATATTCTTAGCTACTGAGCCAAAACCCACTTCCAATTCTACTTGGGGTTTCCCTAAAACTCCCTACATAGAAAGTCCTTGATATATCAAAAACTATAAATTCATGATTTAAAACTAAACCATTTCTACACTCTGGTGATCTCTTTTTTTTTTGGTACGTGCCCCTAGTGGGAACCGAACCTGGGACTCTCTGGTCCGCAGGCCGATGCTCCAACTGCTGAGCCAAACCAGCCAGGGCTCTGGTGATCTCTTGCAGGGCAAAAAAGGAATAGTAGAAGCAATACTAAGTAATCTAATTAGCATACCAGCTTGGGATTTCTTTCTATCTAGGATTCAAAGTGGAACCCTGCATTTTTATTATGCTTGATGGTTCTCCAAAAACCCCTACTTTACATAATTGAAAATTTAAAGTCCAATATAGCATGAGATTGTTTTATTCAACCACTGTAGAAAATAAATAGCTCTATCCTACTCAGTAGTTTTAGATTGGAACCCTAAATTTCTTCATCCTAAAAAATTCCAAACTTCTTACAACTTACCCCTAATTATGGGACTGCAGCTTAAGTGCATGAGGTTAAACACCATAAAAAGCTGCAAGACGCTCTTTTAAGGGAGGCGGAAACTGGTCAGAGAAACGCCTCCAATTTTCATCCCCAACTTGATTTTTAAATCCATGAAGAATCTGTAAAGAGTAAAAAACTAATTAATTTATCAATAACAAAAGACAAAAACTCAGATATGCATAGCTTCAGAAATCAAACTATTGATGTTATTAATACTTATGAAAAACAAACAAAAAAGTATAGAATTCACCCAAAGGAATAGTTTTATGCCATACTAAATTTTTTCAAGTTGGAAATATAGAATGCTTTGGGTTCCTGGCTTTAACTATAGTTCATTAATTTTATTATTCGACGATTCAAATGTGTAGCAGCATTTTACTTCTTATTTTGTTATGGTTGAGTTAATCAAAAGGGGGCACTACTGAAACAAATATCTGTAAGATTTAATTCCTGTGAAGACCACTTAAGATTTATTTTGTTCCAAGTTTATATTATACTCTAAATCTCAGTCAGCTGTCTGTGAAAATATATGCTAATTTGCAAAGGTGGATAATGAGGTCACATGTATCAGTGGTACTGGTTGAAATTATATTTTCAAAGTGTATGCTCTATTGATAGAATCACTGTTGTATCTTAAGGAAAGATCAAGCCAACATTTTATTGAGAACAAAGGTTATAGGTTATATAGTCTACCAATATTGATTTGAAGAGTCTAGTTTCATATGAAATATAAACATAATTTAAACTTTCCAACAAGGACTGTAATAGTCCCACAATGTGTATCATTAAAGCCATTTTAGTTACCTTACAGAACATGTCTCTCAGATCATCTTTTGGGTTAATCCATGATGCAACAGCATCACAAAAAAATATAAAATCCTGTAACAAGCAAGAAACAGATTTTAGATTGATATATTTGTTAAACACATGAAAAAAAAAAATTAAACTTCAGACTATACTGTGATAGAATCCTTGCCAAAATTTTTTTTAGAAAATCAACTATGATCATAAAAATTATAAGTGAATTTCTTAATGGTGTCCTTATTACTATACCATGAAGGAACCTTTACTCATTCAGTTTATATTGGAATTTAATGCCCTTTTATGTTTAATTCACATCACGAAACAAAATCCCTGTCTAGTAAATGTTTAACATCAGCAATGGCCTGAAAGTACCAAATGAGCATCAGTTAAAAAAAAACCACTTTCATTTACAGGACTAAAGAATGCCATAAATCCAATAATATTACAGTACTAAGTAGCCTAAAAATAACTTCAAGTTAAAAGTATATAATAAGCTTGATTTGATGTATAGCAATTAATAGATCTAAATTTTAAGACTCATTTTCAGAAAGAAACTTAAATAAAATGGCAAAAGTTAGAAAAACTAATAATTATGTAGCTACAAATAACACCTAACCCAACCAAATTCAAAACAAACAAATCAACCCAATGCTTAGACAATTAATTATTTAAGATAATCAGGTTATTCTGACTATAAGAACAAAGCAACAGTGGGCATATGATTTATTACATTGAAAAATTTCAAGATACAACATTTAAGATATAGCTGATGTCCTGACATGTCAGCTACTTTAAATACACATACACACCTCTAGAATTTGTCATTAAAAATTTAAACATAAAAAAAAACACCTTAAGATACTTTCTTTTAACTATATCCAAATACATTATGTAAAAAGTAGAAAGTTCTACCAATTCTTAAGTTGGTAGTGATTTCATGATCATATACATACATGTTACTTCAAACATATACATACATGTTACTTCAAATATTAATTCAAGGGGTGGGGGGGGAGTAACTCAATCCCAGTGGGAAAATGCTCCTTTAAAACACAGTCGACATCATATGTATGATACCTCTAAAACACATTTAAAGTGATACAAAGTTCTTAAATATTGAAGAAAGAAGGGAGGGAGGGAGGGAGGGAGGGAGGAAGGAAGGAAGGAAGGGAGGGAGGGAGGAAGGAACAGAAAAAGAAACTTAATGCCAGTAGGTTATTTTGCAACTAGGGACCATCTCTAAAGATAGTATTGGCTCATTTTAATAGTAAGTTATTAACATTTTACAAATGTGAAATTAGGTGAAAGATTTTTTCAGTTCTAATTTGTACGTTTTCATGGCCAATCACTTACATTAACCTGAATTTTATTAACAGGTAATGCAATACATAATGTTTCTAAACCTAAATTAAACAATACAGTAATTAATACAAGACATACAATATCAAAAGGCCCCAATTTAAAAAATGTTCAAAGCACCCATCTCTTGGAAGTGAGACGTCCTTTTCTTGAAAACCCTGTCCATACTTCTACACTACAATTTATTGAGGAACCTGGGACTTCTTTCAAATTAATGTATTTATTTTTGTTACAGATGTATCCTCCCCCTAAGAGACGCCCCTCTCCCTATTCCTACCCCCCCCACATTGTTATCTATGTCCACTGGTTACGCATACATGCATACAAGTCCTTTGGTTTATCTCATGTCTCCCTCCTCTGAGGTTTGTCAGTCTGAACCAAACTCCTTTCTATGTCTCTGGGTCTGTTTTGTTCATCAGCTTTTTTGTTCGTTATATTCCACAAATAAGTGAGATCATGTGGTATTTGTTTTTCTCTGGAGGAACCTGGGACTTTTAACTGGGAGTTTCACAACTTGCATTTTGAGGATTTCATATTCATGGTGTCAATCAACAAGTTTTTGTTTGTGTGTCTTGCAAATTTGCGGTTGGATCCAGAGGTTTGGTCAGATTCATGCTTGATACTACCGCCAGATAATTTTTTTTTTTAATGGTAAAAATGTCTAAATATAATACAAACTAAGACAGGAAACAAAATAAGGATAAATATATCATAAGCTCTCAAAATTAAAGCAGTTTCAATGGCTGATTCAGTATTCTATTTTACTCCCTCAGTTTGTAAGTTTGATTCTAAGTAACTGGAAGGGTACCTTGTATTTGGTTACTCTCTTAAGTGTAGCTATCTTAACCTCAACAAATTGATATTGAGAAGTAAATAAAGGAGGTCTAAAGGTAAATGAATGAAGTTTTGGCTTAATTCAATACAAGAAGGAAACTTTATTTTCCTAATTTGCTACTACTATTATCTCCTGACAAAAATAAAAAAGATGTAGGAAATAAAAAACAGGCATGGTCATTTCAAAATTGTTAGAAATTATACATTTTAAATATATAGTTTGTTTTAGTATATTTGAAAAAATATGCAATATATGGAATATTTTTTATAATAAGAGTATTAAAATATTTCATCCCTTTCAAGTTTCATTATTTAGAATATTAAAAATTAAGAACAAATTTTTATGAACGTCTTACTTGGATTACTCCACTGGGATTCACACTGATCATGGTACAAATTCCACGAAATGCTGAATCCTTTTCCTCATTGTCCCTTATGTTTCTCAGAGAGGTGCACCTAATAAATTACAGAATTGAGTTTAACATTTAAAGTAAGAAGCAAGTTAAATTACAATACTAATGGACAGTATTTAATGGAATAAGCATCACAGTATGTTTATATTCAAAGAATTTTCATAAAGCTTAAGTTTCTCACACTTCCTGTATGTGGGCCCATGTACTCTAAAATAGCAAAAGCCTTGAAATTCATATTTTCTTATTAATAGATTGCATCTATGAAATGGACAATTGATTTTAATCTACCATAACTATTAATGAGCTTGAGCCAAGAGTAAATCACCAATTTAAAAAACTGCATTATGACTTGTATTCCATTAAACACTACTAAAAATGACTTGAATTGAAAGATTATCAACTGAGAGAAGCAGAACATAGGATATACTGCCACAATATAAACTATTATTTTAGAACTTATGGTGTAAATGTTTAACTTTTACATTAACAAGCAAGTAAGATTTTTATACATAACAAATTTAAACATGTATTTCTTAATGCAATCCAAGTTTTCAAATTAATTCTAAAAAAGAAACAATGCAAAAACCTAAATTTATAGAATTTGCATGCATCTTTATTTTACTGGTGGATATTTAAATGGTTTTTATGTGTAATCAAGCTTTTTAACACAGCAAGCATGTGACAATCTTATCCCATGCATCAATTAGTCGTTAGCCACAACATAAAATAAATATACATGACGATGCTACTGAAAACCTCACAAACCTGATAGGACAAGATTAGTCACATGGTTGGCAATGATTAAGGATTGTGATTTTTGTAACCAACTGAAAATATATCTAAAAGTGAGATAGAAAGAGAAAGAAAGAGTGAAGAAAAATGAATTAAAAAAAAAGATTGAATAATACACACCAGGGTCTTATAAACTGCTGTAGCATGGGGGCCACCTCTTGAGGACAAACGTAACCAAGACGACCAATTGTTATTGCTAAGGTAACGCAATCACGGTTATACACCACCAAACGCCAACCAAGACATGAGCAAATGAGGGGGAAGGAGAAAAAATAAAGAAAAAACAACAAATAACTCAGAAACAGAAACCAACAGAATTTGTGTATGATAATAAACATAAGATTTCACCAGTGCTGTTTATTACCACCCCCTAAAATAAGGGGCAGCAACATATATGGCATACTCTTGAAAAAGGAAAAACAAAAGGAATTAAAAAAACTTTAAAGATTGAGAGAACACCAAAAACCATGAATTGCTTTTTCCGCTCAATGAAGTGTCAATAAATCATACTTCGTTAATAAAAAGATGAGCGATTAAATGGATTTAGAAATTCTTCAGTCTAAGCCAGTTGAAATTTCAGAATTTAATAATGAAATCTATGTTTTTTCCCCAAGAAATATTAGTAAATGTGAATGATTACATTTCTGAATCGTCTACTCACACACACTTCTCAGTTAAAACAGTTATAATTTCTTTCTCACTTCTCCAGATCTCTTTTTATGTGATTTCTATTAAAATTATCTAGGAATTTAATCCAAATTTTGGGTATAGCTTTTTTTTGTTTGTTAACATTTCCAAAAAAAAATCGATCATTTGCCTGCTATCAAAATCAACTGTCAAATTTTAGATGTTATGGTACACACTGAATAGATCGAAAAATTGCTGTGCTATGTCAAATCCCATTCCAAAACCCTCTAAATGGTGATGGTAATTCAGATAATAGTACACCAATTTCAGGCCATGTTTGACATAAAGGAAATTCAGAGAGTCCACTGTAATGACATGTGATATGTGGACCAAAGGAACAAATATTCTGTCTTTGTTATAAAAAGCATAGCACAATAGATAAACATTGTACTGATTACATGCTAATATTCTATATAAAATGGGAATTAATCAAATATATATTCACCATCCAAATTCAGGAAGTCCTTAAACTTAAAAGGGCTAAAACAAGTGCAACTCAGAACTGCATTCTGCAATTCAAAGGTACATACATATAAATACATTTATACACAACGGGGGAAAAATACAAACAGAAAACAAACCATGAAGTGCTTTAATGGTGTTCTCTCAAAAACTTACAGGTTAACCTCTCATAAAAAAAGGGTGGGGGTAAAGAAAAATGTTTAAGGATTACTTGAAGCAAACTACACAGATAATACTAAAATCCAGCAGATTCATATGAAGCAAGAGAAAGAAAACCTATGTTCAAAAGACACAAACTATGCAACATTCTCATTAAACAGGCAAGTATGAACAATCCAATGAAACATGCGATAAAGCAGATGATGGTCCATTGAAAAAGTTCAGTGTAGGATATACTAATTTGGGGGGAGGGGGAAGCAAATAACTGCATATACTAAGGAATTGGCTTTACAAAATATTAAAATAATGGTAATTAAGTTGCTAAAATCTATATACATTAGACATTGACAATGATTTTGCTTAATGATTACCTCCCCATTTTGGGTAAGGAATGAGGAAAACATTCTCTGCAGCCATTTGTATTAAGAGTAATCCAGTGAATGCCAAGTATGTTTCTTAATCACATCAATTCAATCCATCAATTTGAAGAGTATTATCAACTACCTTTTCATTTACTTAGGGTAGAATCATATTTAGAATATAATCTTATAGATAAAGCCAATTTGTTACAGGAATGATAACAAATTCACCAGCTGATATCCCACAAGAAACTTTAATATACATTACACTCAACATTTATTTGTAGTTATGCATTCACATTTAAAAATAAATAGAAAGTTTCTTTAGGTTCAGTAGTAATTTTATAATGGCAAGTGTTCCAAATCTGAATGTCATGTATAGGTACTGCATTCTAAAGAGACCAAAACCTGACAAGATTTCATAACCATCCTACACATAGATTTTTGTACTTTTCAGCAAGAAAATCTGATTTGCTTTATGATATAAACAGTACCCATACAGCCAAACAGCCATATAACTGTTTCATAATTGAAAGATTTCCTTCCATACCAATAAACATATCAATTTTAATCACATTAGACCACAATAAACTTTCTATAATTAAAAAACATAAAATTAAAATGCCCTTGAAAACAATTGTTCTTTATTTAGAAAACCTTAATCTTGTCCAGTATTTTGGTAAGTCCTTCACTGACTATGAATATATTACAGGAATTATCTTAGTATATAAAGAAAGACATGTGCCTGATTGAAAGCAAAATTTATTTTTTTTAATCATTATTAGCAAAAATCGAAGAAGGTGGAAGGAAATCACCCTGAAATGTGTTCTATAGTATGGAAGGTATTCTTTAATATAAACATGCTCTCTATAAATGCAAAAGAGAAACAAGCCTCCTGAATAAAAATCCCACAAAGTACTGCTTAAGTTTCCAATTTGAAGAAAAGTATACAACAAAATAGAAAATACATGTGTATATATGCCATTGTAAACCAATTAGCCACTACATTGCAATCTATCTTTGGCCATATTTTTACAGATTAAAAAAAAAATTACTTCCCAGCTCCAGTTATTCTCTGCATTAATGTAATTGTAAAATTCATATTGTTCCATAGTTTTTTTAGCTTGGGTCCATTTTAGGAAGTATTAAAACACTAGAATAGGGGGAAAAAGTGTTGTTTTTCTGAAAAGTTGTTATGGAATGCAGATAGAAGAGTGCATATTTCATTTCTGAGAATCTAAAATAGCTATTAATAATAAGCTGGGTTTCTAAAGCTAGCTTTGGTTTCTCTACGCATCTTAATTTAAAGTTACAAAGCAAGTAATTTTCTCTTCACCAAAACAGTTCATTCATATGGTACCTGTATTCTCTAACAACGTCTTTGGTGTGTTGGGTCTGTTAATGATTTCTACAAGCTGGTGCAACACCATAGGAATATAAGGCTGCATCTCTATACCTAGATTATCCCCAAAAGAGAAAAACAAAAGAAAAATTTCAATGTTAAAATATCAATTTTGCTCCCTTTATTAACTGTGACATAAATTATTTATAAATACGCAAATTCATTTAAATTTTAAAAACAAAACAAAAAAGGCAATTACTAAAATATTAATACATCTAAAAATTTACACTTTTAAAGAAAAATCTTACCCATTTGAATGGAGATTTCTCCAATTGCCCATGTAGCATTATTGCAGACTGAAATGAACTCTGGATTTAGGTTGGTTCCCAATATTGGCATGAAATCAGCTAGAAAAAAGTTTTAAAAACTATGTAGTAAAACTTATCAACAGCAGTATATTGTGCTTTACAGAAAACCTACTAGGTGGAAAATGAAATGTAGGCAAGAAATAG